>NC_142651.1:17382500-19882500 GCF_055504915.1 Nelumbo nucifera
ACCACTTTATTATAAAGCATTAAATTTGCTAATATAAGTACAAAAACTATTGCAACCACTTCTATCTTTAATAGTGCATGATTGTTTTTGAACTAAGGTTTAGGAACTGGTATCAGTGCCAACCCAGCAATGCCAAAGATCAGAATGAGTCCATGTAACTTCTGCAATTCAGTACACTTCAGTCGACTGAATAAACTCTTGGACACTCATCATGTTACATTGACTCTGCCAAGTGCAGTAGCATTATATGACTTAACCACTATTTAGGGATAATGGCTCAAGTACCATTAGAGCTCAAATATTCTGTAGCTTGTCCAAGTTATGAAGCACGAATCTTTCTTGAAAAACAATGTGACAACTGACAAATTCTAGGCCAGAATACGCAATTTGACAACAATCTACTCTATGATGGGTTCTTTTGAAATAAAAGTTTTCAAGTGAAAGGGCAGACATACTGGAAATGGTAATTTTATTCTACAAAATGGATTCAAGGAGAATACTAATGAGTTTGCTGGGAAAGCCAAAAAGTAAAAAATAAAAAATAAATAAAACTTACAGCATCCGGATGGTTAACAGTGAAGTCAATTGTAACAGCAGCACCGAGACTTGGTCCAACTAGTATCATGGGCTTTTTGATGTAGGATCTCCAAAGCTATTGTAAAGATGGAAAAAAGGAGAGTGAGAGAAGACAGAAAGGAACAAAGAGTGATGGTAATCATCCCAATAAAATAGTACTTGAAAGGAAAGAAAATAGAATGCAAATGGTAGCCCCATAAGAGTGAATTCTCTACTACCAATTAATGGATGTAGCATTATAGCTACCATTCCAGAATCCAGACCATTCAATGGATTGTGCATTGATTTGAGCATGTCTTGCACCGTTGAATCAATAGTTACAGATGCTTCCAAGAGGTATTCCATCAATTGGAGATTAATAAGCATATTAAAAATCATGAGGCATTCCAATATATTCTTCATTGCTGTATCAAAAGCTTCTGATCATCAACCAACAACTCATCGTACTCTTAATATCGAAGCAAAAATTGATGGAATAAGTCTTCATTTATTGCAATTCAATTAGCAGGTACATGAAGATTGGAGCAAACATACCTGATACAGGTGTTCACGTTTGGTAGCCACAGTACATGCCGGAAGCCTTTCTAATGCCAGCAATGGAAAACCACAATATTTGATTCAAGATACAGAGATAAAAAGTAACTAATTGCAGTTCAATGGAGCTAAAGTTATATATGACAAAACCTAGATCACTGAATCCCCAGCCAAGAATATCCACAGTCCAAGTTTCCAACCTAGCCTCCTCCAGCAACGGATGTGTATTACTCCATTCTAAACAGGAACTGAAATAAGATGGAATGAACTGCAGAGGCTAATAAAGAAATGGTTTCACAACTAATACAGCCCAATCACAACAAACTCATAATACATACCTGTCAAAGCCATGGAGTAGAACCACCGGATTTGTCTCACCCTGAAATAGTGGCTTCACGCAACTACTCATTATACAGCTTTCTGAAAAGCTAACCTACAATTCCACAAGAACCCCCTGTTAGTCCCAAAAAATATCAAGAACAAGCAATCCATAAATTTTAAGGTTGGTTGTCAAAAGCTTATGATTATAGTACAATTTATAATTTGAATCAAGAATCAAAGGTTTCCTATGTAAACCTTATAATCTAACACTTCAATCTTTATGATTTATACAACTCATTCAATTCAAATCATTATGACTAGGATCAAGTTATATGTCATGTCATTTTTGTTTTTCTAACAAGAGGCTTTGGTTTTATAGTTTTAAAACCCTTAGCAAATAAGAACTTTTAGATTAAAGAGTCATGATGATGTTAGTTAGTTGAGCTGATAAAAAAATTATGTTGGGTTAGTTGACTTTGAATTCAAAATTGATTATCTATGCTACAATATTATGCCAAGCAACTTTTCTAGATCTCAATGAATAGGCCGAATGTGATGATTTGAAAGGACAGGCCCCTATGCACCTCTACACATTAATAGGGGTACCTTTTGTCTTTTCACAAGGGATATACCCCGGATAGAAACGGGATCTGCTCCTCACACAGGGGCGCCTCACAGGCATATCCACCGTGCATTGGGAACATCCCGTAAATAATAACTTATAAGTACGGGAGATGTTCCCAATGCATGATAGTGAGGTCGGTGTGAGGCGCCCGGTGTGAGGAGCAGATCTGGTCTCCCCTGGATATGTCCTAATCATCCTTCCTCAAAACTGTACAAATAGGATAGGATTAATTTCATGATTAAGTCATAGGAAAACAGGGAATGGGATGTCCTCCTCACACAGGTGCCTCACAAGCACATCCACCGTGCATTGTGAACATCTCCCGTGAATAATAATTTCTAAGTAGGGAGATGTTCCCAACGCATGGTACGATGTGCATGTGAGGCACAAGTGAGGCGCCCTGAGTGAGGAGCAGATCCGGCCTCGGAAAACAGTTACCGACACAGCCATGGTCCTCTCTCTTACTACAGTTTTGCTCCCAAGTCCCAAGCACTTGCCATGCCATTCTCCAGTAAACATTAAAACTTTGCTTCTGTATTAATTACTTATATGGTGGATGTAGAAAGGTGTAAAATGATTTTTTTTTTTTTTTTATGAATAGTGTCAAATAACTTTTAAATACACTTAAAATTTTGCTTACAATGTTAGGACAATTTGAACTCTCTATCCTATTAAAGACACATCAAAAATTTTGTGTTTTCATTTAGACATCATAATAGATTTTAAGTCAGTCAATTTTGCCCCAATGTTATCCACCTTGTTTGTATATCAGTAATCAGCAAGAAGCAAAGCGAACTAGTTCCTATTTCAGTCTACCAAAAATAAATCCTGTCCGTGGATGGATTGATATCAAATTCACAGGCAGGATGCAGTTTACAGAGAGGACTACTAGTAGACTAAGAGGGGACTGCAATTCAGATTTCTGAGGTGGATTGCAGTCCACTTATTCCGGAGCTTTTATAGTTCAGGGTGAAGCTAAGATTTCTAGGGATGGACTGAATCTTGCCCGTGGATTGATGCCAAATTCACGGGCACAGTTTATACAATCTACTTATCCCTAAAGTATAAATTATACTGTCAATATCTATTTTGGTAGACTGTCAATCTCTATTTTGGGGGTGACACTAGTCCGTGTCCAAAACCCCACCATCATGATCTGACACTTCAAACATGGCAGGCCTCATAACAAGTTTACCCCTAAAGTTTAAACTTGAGGTGCCACATAGGTGCCACATAGGTGCCCCATCAGCAAAGCCATTAATTGCATTTGTGTGTATCAAAGTTTCATGAAATTTGTTTTGGATCTTCCTAAAACGGTTAGGCATTTATTGGCATTGATCAGTGACAAAGACCCTCACACTTTTAAGTTGCGACAAATACCCCTTCTGCCATTTAGTCAGATAACAAATAGCGGCTCCCCTTCTTAGGCTTACTGCGGAATGGACAGCGAAGAAATGGAAAGACGATACAGAACCAAGATCATCTTGTCAATGAAAAAAAATAAGAAAGTAAGATACTTCTCTTTTTTATGCTTGTCAAAAAGCAAGGCGATTAAAGCATACTGCTGGCATTTAAATGATAGAGTGCATTGTTGAAAAAACCGATTTAGATTCTGGGTCAAATGGGTTTATAGTTAATCACCTGGGTCGAATAGTCACCATTCGACCAAATTAATAGTTTGTCAGTTGTTGGTGGATTTGAGGTGAACCAAAATTGTGATGGTTTCATCTCTCTCTCACACACACGCAGCTTTTCTATGAACACTGAAGAGGTTCTTGTGTAGTTAGTACAAGCAAGCTTCGGCAAGGGCGTGAAAGACCCTGAAAGGGTTGGTCCTGTCGAAGAGGCCGTGACCTTCTTCTTCGTCTACCAGATCAAAACCGCAGTATCATGAGGAGAAGGATGACTGGATTTTTTTTTGTTCTTTCCTTTGTGTGTGCTGCGAGCTTCTCCAGTTTTGTTTGATTCGTGATGAGAGAAAAGTTCTGTAAAATATAGGGGAGAATGGACGAAGATAGCTGGGGTATGCAACCTTCTGGAGCTCCACTGAATGTGCAGAGAGAGGAGCACTTGGAAAATTTTGATAACTATATTAATGCTGTTTCTTTTGGATTTGTTGCAACTGGGATTCTTATTCCCTAACTCCCATGTTTCTCGTTATGGCCATCTTCGAGAGATTTCTAAGGCCGAGATCAACCGGACTAATGCCTTTTGAACGTAGAAATCACGACGATATCGAGGCGCAGGTGGCCTTCATCGGAAAGCTTGATCGCCGCCGCTGCTAGTAGTTGCGGCGGCGACGACATCACCTGCTCCCTCTCTATCTCTCTTCTCTCTTTCATTCTCCTTCCTCTCTCTTCTCCCATTTTTAAATACCTCCCACTCTCTTCTTCCCTCCTTTCCTCTGTTATTCTTCTAAATTCTAACCCCATTCCCTGCAACCGAGTCAACCAGCGTCGTCAGTTCGGTCTCAGGCAAACACTCAACTCAAGTATGAACAGTATAAAGTCTTAAAAATGATTTCATAAATTAAAAAAAAAAAAAAAGTAGTTTAGTCGAGTTGAGATCTTCTACCAATCAAACACGTTCCAACCCTTTACTAACTAGATCTAACACCGCACATCTCACTATCAAATTGGGTGGGACCGCTATATATGAGATGTGCATTATAAGATCATGTTGGTTGAGGATTGCAACGTGTTTCGTTGGCAGGTGATCCGGTTGCAGTTTAGACATTTAGAAAACATTAACGAAAGGAGTCTTTATCTAATGGCCAAAGTTTAAGAGGTATTTATCACAAAAACAGAAAAAGTGAAAGGGTCTTTGTCACAGACCCGTATTACAAGACCTTCCAATTAGAGGTATGTACGTCAACTCTTTTAAACTAATTTCAACATAACGGACGTTTACCGTTAACTTTTATCCATCCGGTTTGATCCGGATACTAAAAAACGAAAAAAAAAAAGAAAAATCTAATGGATGATGGTTATGGGAGAACTTTCTCCGGCAGCAACCATTTCCCCTCTTTTAGTCTTATTAGCCGCTACTGGGTTGAATCATTAATGTGTGATATATACAACCAAATTCGCTCAACTTCAAAATCTGAAACTCCATTAGATTTCTTATCCATCGTCAGTCCATAATTTCATCAACCAGGCAAGAACCAATACAGAGAATCCCAGAAAAATGCAATATCATTCTCTAATTCAGTCGCTTGTTTTCTTCTCTCTCCATCTCTCCTTTACCTGTGCATTGTACTCTTCCCTCCTGGACCATTACTTTAAGTTCATGCATCCATCTCTTCTTCAGAGCATATCGGACGAGTACATCGAACTGACCAAGCCCCTCCCATCCGACGTATTCACTCCTTCCTGCTCTCTCCAGCTTCCCCAAGAGCGCTTTGCCTGCCCCATTGCATCGTCTAGCTCGATAGCATTGAAATTCTCCGCACCAACACGGCGGAGCTTATGGAATCTATAATGTTGGACGTCATCAGGTACTCTTCCCTGCTCTCCCGGTCTAATCACACTCACGGTAATGCTAGAAAATTTTGCAAATGACGCTTTCACTGGAGTTTGTAACGTTAACATCTCTCTTCTTTATTACGGGGAAAACGAGACCACGAATTCGCCTTCACTTGAAGATCGGAAATACCACAGAAAACTAGGTTTCTTAACCGGAAAAACTGTCAATCGGACTTGGAAAAAAGGGAATATTTGGATTTAAAGATGAGGAATTTGCAGTTACAACTATCAAGAAAAGGGCATTTCAAAGAAAGAAGCTAGCAACCATTTAACCACCCGCAAAATATTGAAGAAATTAACGCTCGCTGTTTCCATTAATCGAAGAAGAACAAAAACAACAAAACTATAAGCAATAACAGATGATGACGATTATAAAGAAGAAGAAGAAGAAGAAGAAGAAGAAGAGCATACCTGTACGGGCACCCTCTCAATCCTTTTGGCGAGCTTCCGGGCAAATGGGTCTTTGATCTTCTCGACCTCTTTGGGAAGAAACGATGGGAACCCGTCTGCCGAAACCCTTAAAGCCCTTGAGTTTCCGTAGGTCATCGGTGGCGCTCCGGCAGGTGCAAAAGCCACTGAACTACACGTCATTTCTCTAATACGGCGTAAATTAATACCAGCGCGCTGGGCTCCGGCCTACGGGCTACCACCACAGTCAACTGACTTACTGACACAATCAGAGAAAACAATCGCATCGACACTATACAAAGATCAGTAGGGCTTTTAGAAAGGGTTATTATTATGAGATCCATATAGTTTGCCGAATTTACTAGACTTACCTTTGCATAACACCCCCATAGTGTAATGCAATCATTACTTTTCGTGAAGGAAATGTTGCTGCTTATTGGCTTGCAAAAATAACAATGAAGAGCTGGTTCATTCCTTCCCCTTGGCTTTCATATATCTCTTTTTTAGACTCGGATGCCAGGCTTCTGCCTCGTTAGTTATGCTTTGTTTGTCACTTTCCCATTTGTATAAAAACCGTGTAATGACAGTATTTTGTATATCATTGTTCTCGAACTGTTGTTGATTCTGATCGTGAGACCGTTTGACCTGAAAATTGTTCAGGCAATCAGTTTTGTTTCACCCTTAATCCATTTTTGGGCCAAAAACCATTGATTTTGTCAGAGAATTGCTGTCGGGCGATTGAACCGTTGACCCGGACAATGGTTCGCAGTTTAATAAAGGATGCAAAGGAGATAAGAGAGGAGAGGAACCGAGACAAGACCGGTCTCAGATCTGAGATCACTAGATCCTAGAGACAATAGAGCCAGCAAAGAGATAAGAAGAAGAAGAGGAGGAAAAAACAAGATTTGCACTTTTGTAGATGTTGGAGAGAAATCAGATCTCAGTTCTCAGATCTCAAATTTGAGAACTGCAACTATTGTTGATATCGTCACCATTGTCATCATCGGCCAATGAACATCAAATCCTCCTCCTCCTCCTCCTTCTTCCCTCCTTTCTTTCTCCCTTTCTTTCGTTTTTTTTTTCCTTTTCTCTCCTTCATTTCTTTCTTTCTTTCCTTCTTTCTTTCTTTCTTTCTCAACCGACAATTACATAGTCTTTCTTTTCTCATATTGATAAAAGTCTAAAAGTTGCCCTAATGATCCAAACCGCCTGAACCTTTTGATTTGGATAGTCGAATCGTTGACATGAAAACCGGAGCCCATAGCAGTTCTATTTTTTTAACAAATTCCAATCGAACCCAAAATCATAGCCAATTAATAATTCAAACAGTTTAGCCAATCAGATCAACAGTGGATTGACAATACTATGTACCTGCATTTACGAGTGTTCACAATTCAATTTGATTCAGTTTGGAGGAGATTTCAAACTAAACTATTAAATTATGATTTGAGAAGTTTTCATATTAAACCAAATCGGACCAAACTGCAATTGTTGGTTTGGTTTCTAATAAGTTTTGTACTCAAGATATGCTACCCCACAAGTTGTTCCCACATACCTACCCATAGAACACCACTACCGTGTGCATTGGGAACATCTCCTCATGAATGATAAGGGAAATATTCCTATTGCGTAGCTGTAATGTCTCGTGGGTAGAGATTTGGGAACAGCTCGTGGGTAGCAGATTTGAGCCCTAAGTTTTGAATATGTTATTGGGCTTAACCTAATTATCATTTTTTTTTGTAAAATGAGTTTAACCTAATTAGAAATATTAGATAACATGCATACCTACATAAATATCAAATTGAAACGTTTAACAAGTGCTAGATATTACTACCAAATAAATTATATTCACACTTTCTCAAACATAAACAATTACTTGGCATCAAATTACAATTTAAAAATTTAAACAAACAACAACAATGTATGATGTGTTAAATGAATATATAAGAATATACATATGTACATACATATCTTTAAAAGTTACCTTACACATATTATATACATTAATAAATATGTTATTAATAATTTGGTTTATGGTTTTGTCTAATTTTTTATATTATTGATAATTTACATTTTAATATAGAAAACTAGGCCAAATCAAAATATTATAGTATGAGGAATTCTCATACAAAATAAACCATTTTAAGGCCATATTAGAACTAACTGTCGATTTCAAATTGTTTTATGCAATTTGACAGTCTAGACCATATAATAAACACCCCTACCAAGCTGTGAGTATAGAAACGGTTCCTTAACGGTAGGATCAAGTAAAGTTGTCACAAATTACAATGGTGTTTTTGTAATATATAAACTTAAAGGGCAAATAAACCAAAAAAAAAAGAAGGGTAAATTACAAAGACCCCCTACTACCATGGGTTAAATGGTAAATGGCAAATACCACTTTGAGCTTTCGTTTGTGACAAAAATTCCCTTAACTTTCATTTTGCCACAAATACTCCCTTTGTTAGTAGGGATGGCAAAAGGGTGGGTTCAAGGAGTGTTTTTGTAAATTCTAGACCCTACCTACCTCTCTAAACCCTTCAACCCGTACTTTCCCCAAAACCCATAGTAGGTTAGATTTTGAGAATCCAAATCCTTTCCGCACATGAAAAATGCAAAACCCTCCTTGACCCTACCCTCCCCACATTCAAGGGTAGGAGCGGGTTGGGTTTAGAACCCGCATATAATTTTCTATTATTTCTTGTCATATATAAGTAATAAATAAGTAAAATAATACAAATAAATAAAGTTTTTCAATTATTTGATTAAGGCATAGAAAAACACATAAACTATCAATTATTCTTCTTGTAAAATTTAAAATATTACCAAATTCAAGACCTAGTACAAAAAAAAATTATATGCTTTCCAACAATATGCCGGTCGGGGAGGGTCAGATTTAGCCTATTGTACCTTACTTGTACCGTATGAGTTGGGGAATCCCGAAACCCATCCCTACCCCAAAATCCATTCTTCAAGTAAAAGAAAAGAAAACACCCCGTCGGGGATAGTAGGGTTGGGTACCCACCATGTAAGGTAGAAATTTCCATTCCTATCCATTAGAGTTATGTTAGTTAACTTCAAAAAAGATTATCATTCAACTGTTTAATTTTTTTCTTAAATCTCTAAACTACCCTTTCTTATTTATTTAAATGATTTATGATTTGACTAGTTTTTTAAATGTAACATTGAAGCCATCTCGGTTTCTCCAATAGATCCTTGCAAATTTCAAGCTATATTCAATATTCAAATGAAATGGTAAAGATTTCTTTTTGATAGATATAAATTTATGGTTTCATTTGTTTTTTCTTGATTTATTGGAAAAAGGAGTGGGTAATTTTTATATTTGAACATGAAGAGAGGCATTCATATGAGTGAAATGAATCAATAATTTAAAAATAAAACTTTTTTCTATACTAATGAAATGATTCCTCTTAGGCCCTGTTCGGTGCCTCTGATCTCTTAACGCTGAAGTGGTTTCGTACCACTTTCAGCGCTAAAGAGGTGTTCGGTGGCTCTTAACACTGAAGCCTAATGATAGCTCAAGTACAAATGAATCATGTCATTATTTTAATGGATTTTACCCATATTGCCCCTCTAATGCTCAATTAACTTATAACATCTCATATGAAGACCCATGGGACCCACCACCAATCTTTTATTTCCCCCATAATATTATTATAACGTAAGTAATAGTTCATTATTTATATTATTCATTATCGTCTTATAGTGTTATTAATAATTACTCATATTAATTATTATAGCTAATTATTTATAATATTATTTACCAATTATAATATTATAATGAAACCAAGAATTATTTATATTAAATAGTATTATAAATTATGAATAGTAATAATAAGAAATTACTATTATTATTGTTATTATTATTATTATTATTGATATACTATTAATATAATATTCATAATACTAATATTATAATATTACAAACATTATAAATTAACGATTAATATTATAATATTCATTATAATATATTATAGTAATATTCTAATAGAAATTAATTAATTAAAATATTAATTATCATCATATAGTTTCTTTAATTATTAATTACTACTTAATTATTTATAATAGTTATTCACTAATAATAATAATAGTAATTGTTATTATTATTATTATTAATTAATCAATCAATTATTATTAATAATAGTTAATGAATTATTAATAATATGTATTATTTAATCATAAAAATTATTAATTATTAATTAATAAATAAATTATTAATATTAAGTATTAATTACTAATTAATTGTTAATTATTAATAATATTTCATTAATTAATTAATAATAGTAATTCATAATTAAGTAATAAATAATTAATTAATCAATTATTAATAATAATAGTTAATTAATCGTTAATAATAAATAATAATTATTAATTAATTATTATTTTTAATGATTATTATTATTATTAATTAATTAATATTACTAATTATTAACAATTAATATTAGGTAATATTTATTATAATATTTTTTAATATTGTTTATTTATTGAATTATATAGATAAATAAAAATTCTCTTATATGGGGTTAAATTGGACATTTGACATTTTTCATAATTCATAATTCAGAACAACATTATCTACATTCAAAGTTCAGAGGAAAGAAAAGTTCACTAATACCAATATACCTGTTAATGTAATTATTACACTTTCAGATGTCAGGCTTCAAAGCAAACGAATAGGCCCTTACTTTAGATGGTTTTGTTTGGATAAAATGGAGGTATATTTGGTCAATTAGGATTTAAGATAAAAGAGTGAGGAAAAGAAAATAAAGAAAGTTTAGCAAACGTTTTGGTACTTTAATGCATTATGCCATCTGACTTGGATTATGTTTGGTTCTGTGGGCGTTTGTTTGAAAAAATGCCACCACATCAATGCCATTTAGCATCGGTGTTTATTGTGCATGAAACCAATGTTTGATTTCAACATTTATCAAATAAACATTAAAAAATAGAAATACTTGTATTTATGTGCATAAGGTCTTGGAGGAAACTTCAAATTCGGGTTTCTTCCCAAAGCCCTAACCTTTATTCAAACGAAATGCTTTATTAGAGCATTGTTAGCTGAGGTGGAAATAACTTTATGGGGTTTTACTTTATTTGTAACATCCAACCAAACAACAAAAACAATATACATTTAAAGTAACCTTGCTTATTTGAGAAACACCCTAAGCGCCCACGGAACAAGTTTAGGAGTTATTTGTTAAGGGACCTTTTTAATTTATCCAAAAATAATAATGCCGAGATGTTTCAACCCAAATTTCTGATTTTTCATTACGAAGAAGTACAGACAGGCCCAATACAGATTTCTGATTTTCATTACAGAGCTATAAACATTCAAGAGGTCAAAAACCCACACTCTGTACACCCATACCCGCCCGTGAATTGGCATCAATTCTGAGCTGGCACCTACCCCAAATGTACTTTGAGCCAGTGAGCCAACAAATTCTGACCCTGGGCTGAACCGTCATTCTCCCTTTTGTTTTATCTCCGAGAGAAAAAACCCTCTATCAACGCTGCTATTGCATATCCGAAGAACCAGACAAGTTCCTCACCTGTAGACCTGTTCATGGGTCGGGCCGGGCTTTGACTCTTTATTAACAGAAAAATGTTAGGCCCGAGCCCGAGCCCGGCCCTAATAAAAAGCCCGAAGCCCGAGCCCGAGCCCGAAGCCCGACCTAATAAAAGAAATTCAAATTTTTCCCTATTCAAATAGACATTATCTATTTTAATTCAGATGTTTTTTCCCCTATTTAAATGAACAATGGGCCTACAAGTGAATCAACAACCTTCTCAAATCAAAAAAATTATTCAAATGGACATCACATAGGGTTTTTACTTAGGTTTAACTATAGATCGGACCGGGCCGGGCTATTTTGGCAATTTGATCTCGTAATTCTGATGATGATTTTACTTCGTCAATGATCTTCTATCCTCACTAGCGAAGTGCTTTTAAATAGGATTTGTGAGACCGAATCTGCTCCTCACACATGATGCCTTACACCGACCTCACAAGCACATCCCACCGTGCATTGAAAATATCTTCTATACTTATATGTTATTATTTACGAAAGATCTCAATACACGTTAGGATATGCCTATGAGGTCATTATGAGGCGCCCTATGGGAGGAGCATATCCCAATTTGGTCATTTGTTTGGGAGTAAGATAGGGAATAAGATGATGTCGTAACTACTATACGAGAAAGAAGGTGGAGCAAATTTTGCATCAATTGTTGAGATCAAAGTTTATACTGATAGTAAGTGCAAATGATATCTTGGCTCAGTACGAAAAGAATATAAAATGTAAATGCGTACAAAAGGTTTTGTACTTTATCCAAACTAAGTAAAATGTACAAATTTTTTATCAAGTACAAGTACCATTGTAAATTATAGTTACATGGCTCCCTCTGTCACCACTCACCACGGATAAAATAACATGTCACAACTAGCATCTTAATATTTTTACTGTCTTGATGGTAATTATACCTTGTAGAATTATAATATCCCGTACTAGCATTTTTTAATGTAAATGTAATTAGTTAAAATTTTGAGGGTGTTCTTAAATTATTCTTATGATTTAACTAATTGATTAAATGCATTTTCAAAAATATACAATTTACCTTTATTATAACTTCGAACACCAGCATTATCATAGGCACCGATTCCAACGGAATATTTCGTTGTCCCCTCTGGCATCGGCTTTGTCGGCATTGTCATCTCCGGCACCGACATCTATTACTCGCGGTTGGAAATGGACGACCAATGTCTCCGGAGGTTTGGAACAAGCATCCACATAACGGTTGGTTCGCTGGTTCGGAACAGCGTCTCCGGCACCGGCACCATCTGGGTTTGAAAAGAATTTTCAAAATAAAACCCAACTCCGAACCCTCTTGCTTCGTGAGATTACTTGGAGGCTGCCGCTGCGCTGGTGGCCGTTCTCACGACTGGACCCACTACTCCGGCACTGCATGCCCTGACTTCCGCAAGGGTAACTGCAAGAGGGGTGACGAACTGACGCGTGCGAGTTCGCACACGGAGTATTTGAATGTTGGCTCCATCCGGCGCAATATCGTACGCAGCCCTGTAAGGATGTTTCTAGTTGCTGCCGTCGCGTCTGTTTTTTCGCTCACAGACCAGAGCAGTTACGAGTGCTACCCCAACAAAGTCCGATGACGCTGGTATCTTCTGAGTCTTATGACGGAGTCGGTTCGTCCTCTCCGACTCCGGATGTGGCGAGGGTGTCGGAACTAGTGAAGTGAGTGGGGTTGGTGATAGAGTCCTCCGTCTTTGCATTTTCTATTTTTTTATTAAATATTTTGCTTTCAGATCCGCTTCTGGGTTCGTTTGGTTACACTAATTTTTCAGGTTGTGAATAGTAAGCTGAAAGATGAATTGCACAGGTTTAGCATGAGTAACTGAAGATTTTTGTATATATGTAGAAGGTGGTAGATTCAGATTGTCATATCTGAATTGTTGGGCTGCCGAAGATGGGTAGCAGATTGTCATATCTTTCTATATTTTTAATCCTTCTTTATATTTTGCTTAGTTACTACGATCAATCTTGATTTTCTGATATCTGTAATCTGATATGAAATTATGCTCTTATGTCTTAAGCCATTAAATAGCAATCATCATTTTATTCACCACCGAGTGGAGTTTTTGGGTTTGAAAGGTTAGGGTTTTGATGAATCAACGTCTCTATCTCTTTTTTTCTATTTTATTTTGAAAATTTGAAGATGAATAAAGGGTAAAACAGTTTTATTTGTCTTTATGTTAACGAACACTAACGATAGGGGAGGTATCAGTCAATTGTCAGAAAAAATAAGAGTAGCCTTAGTAAAAAGATTATGAATGTTTGTTACCCAAGAATCTTGAAATCTATTTTTGAAATTAATATTCCAGGGGTTACCAAAAACAATTACTTGGGTATAAGAACAGTTGAGAAAGAGGTGTGTAAGAGATTTAACATGAGATTCATAGAAGACATCTTAAATCATTGATTGGAATATAATCATTGATAATTCTCCATAAAAACATCTTAAATCTTGGGAAATATTGGCCTGAAGCACATAGATTTTGTGCTGATAATCTCTCTACTGTAAATTTACCTGATGAATGAGGGAGCCAAATCCAATGTACTAGGTTTGAGTCTGAGAAATGGGGGTTGCCTTAATAGATTGAGCTTCTCTCGAAGAAAATAGGGAGTTGATGAGTGTGGAGTTCCAATGGCCTTGATGGAGGAGGTGGGAAACATTTAAGTGTCTGATATTTGGGGCCAAGGGGAGAGGGATCCAGGAGAAGGAGTGGTTAATTTAGATCCATGGTCGATGTGAAAGAGGGAAATCTGAATTCGTATTAACTAGAGCACCACATTTAGAGGCTAATTCCCGAATTTCAGGACTTATGGATTTCCAATAGATGGACCCTTTGGCAAGGATGGCAGAAGGAAACAGGCTTTTATTTCTCAGGTATTTCGATTTCCAAATTTGAGCCCAGAGTTTATGTTGTTCATTGATGTATTTCCAGGCTACGATTAAATAAGGTCAAATTTTTAAAACCTAATCCTCCTGTAGTTTTTGGGAGAGTTAGTTTATGCCAAGCACACCAACGATAAGAATGGTAAGTCTAATTAGTGGAACCCCACCAAAATTGGCAAAACGTTTTTTCAATATGATCTATGGACTTTTTAGGCAATTTAATAAGAGACATGGCATCGATGGGGGTTGCCAAGGATTGATTGGATAAGGACTTGCTTTCCAGCCTGGCTTATTGCTAAGGCTCTCCACCTATTTAACTTTGCTCCAATGTTTTCCAAAATGAAAGTTAATTGAGCATGTTTGTTTCTGGACCAAAAGAGAGGAAGACCAAGGTGTCTGGTATTTTCTAGTAATGGCTTCATTTTAAGTTGACGTCTGATCAGTCTTTGAAGTCAGGGGTGAATGTTTTTACTGTAGTAAAGACCAGACTTCTCATAATTAATTAACTGTCCAGAGATATTTTGAAAAGTATTTAGAATTTGATTGAGGTTATCAATTTCATTCCTATGGGCTCTGATGAAGAGCATAATGTCATCCGCAAATAAACTATGAGAAATCTTCGGAGACAAGGAGGTAGGAGAAAGACCTTGGATTCTATTTTCTTCCTCAGCATTTTACAGAAGTCTAGAGAGGTCCTCCATGGCTAAGATGAAAAGGTAGGGAGAAAGGGGATCCCCTTGTCTTAGACCCCTAGAAGGATAAAAGTGACCTTCGGAAGTACCATTAATGAGGATGAAATAGGAAATTGAGGAGATACACTCCTTGATCAGGTGACAGAAGTCTTCGAAGAAACCGAGGAGGGATAGAATTTTTAGCAGATAACTTCATTCTAGTCTGTCTTAGGCCTTTGACATATCTAGTTTTAGGCCAATGTAACCCGAACCTTTCTTTTTGTGTTTTAAACAATGGAACAGTTCTTGAGTGATGATGGAGTTTTCTGCCATTTGGCGATTAGGTACAAAAGCCATATGGTTTGGGGATATACATTTGTCTAGGATAGGACACAGACGGTTTGCAATGACTTTAGATATAACTTTGTACGTGACATTGCAAAGACTGATTGGTCGAAAGTCCTGAACTTTGGTACAGTCAATTTTTTTGGGAATAAGGCAAATAAAGGTATGGTTCATTCTTTTGAAAAGCCTTTTATTAGAAAAAAAAATTCTTGTACCAAAAGGACTAAGTCTAGTCCCATCAAGTCTCAAAAGTCCTTAAAAAAACCAAGGCATGCATGCCATCTGGCCCAAGGGATTTTAAACTCCTTCTAGAAAAAATGCAGCTTTGACTTCTTCCTCTATAGGAGTGACCAACAATAAACTGTTTTCAGTTTCTGAAACAATTGGTCTTATCACCTCATCTAAGCAATCTAAATGAGAGGGATCTTGACTCGAATATAATTCAAAAAAATAGTCCACAAAAAATTGAGAAACTTCCTTATGATTTGTCTTCCAAACATTATGGGGATCCTTGATTCCCTCAATGAAGTTTCTTTTTCTCCGAAAGAAAAAACTCTCTATTTGCTTATTTACTAGTTCATATTCTTTGTGCAGACAAAGGAAATTGGATTAATCTTCCTGTTGTTCTACCTATAAGATCTTATCTTCCAATTGATTGAGCTTTAGTTTAGGATCAGTAAAGTGGGTTGACTTCCAAGTGATTAGATTCTTTTTCACATAGTCTAATTTCGTTGTTATTCTATAAGTTGCATATCCTGTGACAGGAATATACCAACCATCTTCAATGGCTTGCTTACGGGAATGGATTGTGAGCCACATTTCTAGGAAACATAAAGGTTTAGGATGATTGGTTCTAGGGGGATAAATTAAAGATTAACGGGTGATGATTCAAATCCCATTTGGAACCAAGGGCAAGGTTGGCATTTGGATAGAACCCTAGCCAGTTAGGAGAAACTAGAACTCTATCAAGAGTTCGCTTCACATGACCACTATGTCGTTTGTTGGACCACGATAGTCCTTCTCCCTGAATGTTCACTTCTAATAGGTTATGATCTATGTCAAAATTATGATACTGTCTAAAAGAGAGAGAAGAGTGGTTGGAGGAAGTAGAAGGTTCCAAAGAATTCAAGGCAACTGCTTCATTGAAGTCACCAATTATGGCAAGAAGTAGGTCTGCTTGCTGGAAATAGTCATTAAGATGTAGCCAGAATTGATTTCTGTGGTGTTTTATCGGTGGTCCACAATTAAAACCTATAATCCAAGAGAAGTGAGAATCTTGAACTTTAAATAGCACATACCTGGCAGACGAAGACAAAAAAGAAACCTAAAACCCCGCTTTCGAGAGGATTGCTAATCCTCCTACTCTTCCTTCATGATTGACAGTGATGCAATTATGATAATGTAAAATATTAGTCAATCTATTAATTTTATCTTTAGGGATCTTTGTCTCACACAAGAAGATAAAGTCAGGATTTACATGGTTAACAAAGTCTCTGATTCCCTTAACTGCCTTGGCCCTTGGGGCGCCCAGCCCCTTGGTAGTTCCAGCTAAAGACAATCATTGATAAAGGTGGGGATGTTTTGGGCCAGCCACCTCTACCCACAAATAAAAGAAAAGAAAGGAAGGAAGGGGAGAACTTGCCGAACGTTGATCCTTTGAGTTTTGGTTTTCCTTAGAATGTCCCACCAGATCTATCATAAGTATACAATTAATACGAGTCTCCTTAGAGGGATGATCTGGCGTATCATAAGTAGGCAGGTGTGGGGATTCAGGATCTAAGAACAGGTGAGAAGTCGAATCGAGTCTAGGTCGTTTGCCTCGAGCACAGGAAGAAGGGCCCGGAGTGTCTTCGAAAAGTTGATTCACTAAGTCTTGGGTTGTCTCCGCTAAATGAAAAGTTGCTGCAGACAATAGAAGAGTTAGTAGGGATGAGGTATGTAGGAGTCTGTGGGGAGGAAGTAGAAATAACCAGTTGAGGATGTTTAGTAGGTGAGGAGGTTCCTTCAACAGGAGGGTTTTCAGGTGCTAGAGGGATAGGCTGGGGGATATCTATGAAGTCCATGAACCGAGGACGTTTCCAAGTCCGCCGTAGGGTAAGTTCAGCCCTCAGCCATGGGCCAGGAAGGTTCATAACCCTCCAGCTAAAGAACTAATCGTAAGAACGGCCCTGAGGGTCAGACAAAGGTTTGGAGCAGCGACGAAATTGATGTCCTATTTTTCCGCAAATATAGCACACCCAGGTGAGATCCTCATACCTATAAGTGATCCAGTTGGTGACAGTTACAAAGCAACCAATTCGAAGAGGACGATCCACAGATATAGTGACTTTAGCTCTAATGTAATTTTGAACGACAGTAACATTGCAAGTGGGACCTAAGCATTCAAAAAGAGGACGACCCACATCTACAGCTAAGGATTCAAAGGGAAGGTCATGGATTTGAACCCACACTTCAATCTCTTAGAGATTCCAAGTGTATTGAGGGAGACTTGGGATCCAAGGTAACATAAGAATCCATTAACCGCTTAACGTCCAATGTCTGTTTAAACGAACACTATCATAATCCTCAGCAAAATGGAAGTTTAACCAAAAGTGACCTCTATGGAAAGGGGCCATTAAGAGAGTACCCGGGTCCAAAATCTAGAGCTTCAAATTGATCTGTGAGCCGGGGGAAGAAACGGTAGATAAGAGAGAGTTACCAGTTATGAGCAACGTCTGGAGGGATTAGAGGATGAATATTGGCTACCTCTATGCCATTGTTCCTGTTTCCCTGAAGCATATGTTGAAAGGCTTCGTTCAGAGCTTCTAAGTTATCCATAGTGAAAGAAACCAGAACAGGTTAAGAGGGAAGGTAAGAGGACTGAGAGGAGGGAGGACTGAGAGAGCGGGGGACACTGAGGGGAGAAAAGAAATTGTCAAGAAGGAAGAAGAAAAGAGAGCCTAAACAATCAAGTGACTTGACAGCTAAACCCTCAAGCTAAACTACTAATTAAAGAAACTGGACCAGAAGCCTAATCTTAAGCAAACAGAACGAGAAGAACCGGACTAGGATGATTAAGCAAAGAGAAGATACGAGAAAACTAACAATAAAATTAAAAACAAACCAGAAGCAACAAGTGTCTTAAAAACGGTCCAGACAAATAAATGTACAGGTGATAGGGATACTCCCTGTTTCTTAGGTATTTAGAGCGGTGAAACATGTTTGTTGACGGTGGATTCTTCCACTGCATGCAAGGACCAATGAGTAGGTTGTCAAACCTTCTGTGATTCGCCATCATAACCGATTTATAGACAACTGGACTCAATCCAACACATCTACTTACAGAATGAGCTCCTCCACTACATGAACGTCTAGAACAATCTCACTTCACCCCATGGAAACCCTAGCTTGCACCAACGACGGATGCATAACTCTCTGTAGTCTTGTAGGCCTTGGCTAGTTGGCTTTGTATCTCACACCAGCTTAGGAATTGCATTATATTATATTATATTATATTATTATCGCCTGGACTTGTGTTTGAGATCCAAATTGTGGGCTGAAATGAGATCAGACCTGAGTTAAGCCCTTTACAAAATTCTAGCCCAAGCCCAAGTTTGCCGTACACTGCTGACTTCTTCTAAGCCCACTCTAGATTTTGGTGATCTGGTCTGCACACCGCCTGCCATGAATTTAAAAGAAATTGCTTCCCAGGCTACGGGTAATTCCTTTTTAACTTATCCATTTGGTCTTAAATTTGCTATGGTGTTTGCTATGCAATTTCATTTGCATTGATGCAATACTCCTATCTATTTGTATTAAAAAGTTGAGGGAAAGTTCCTTTCGGTTTCAACAACTTTCATTCAACTTTCTGTTCTGTCTTATCAAACCAAACACAGCTTAAATTCTATTGAGCTCTTTCTCTATTCAACCTTGACCATCTCAAGTCTCACCTTTTTGGGTAAAAAGAACAAACATTTAAAGTCTTTTGTCAGATGTTGCCTGGCAAAGGGTTTACAGACTAAGGCCTTGTTTGGTTGGTGAAATAATGGTTTAGAATTGAAATCAAAATAGATTATTCCAATTGCAATTATTTGGTTGGGCAGAATGGGAATCCTATTTTTATCTAATAGAGTGATCTTCTTAATAGGAGAATGGTCACTCCCTCCCCCTCCGTTAGAAATAGAATCCCATTCCTATTGATTCCAATTTTAATTCTCATTTCTGTCTAATCAAACAAATTCTAAAAATAGATCAATCTAATTCCGATTCTAAAAGATTTTTATTCTAAATCCAATTCTAACTATAAACCAAATGAATCCTAAGAATTTTCCAGCAGATGACTCAATGAGACTACTCATGGGCTTCCTCGTTGCTTCCCGGTTCGTTCTCAAATTTGCGTAGCCCACAGAGATTATTAATAAATTAATAAAATAAAGTCCTCCATCACTCCACCCAAATATGAGCTCGGATCTCCTACGAGAAAGGCTCTTCTTACATGACATCTAGTTGCATATTCGGAATATCTCCCATACCTGTGTTAATTCATGAATAGATATTCCCAATTTGTTTTAATGCTTTCCGAGTGTATAAAATTTTTGGTTACAGGGAATCCCGTTGGATCCAATAGTCTGGTCTGGGCTGAGCTCAATTGTCGGCCACGTGGATATATGCATGTACATTATATATTAAAAATTTTATATTTAAAGGCAAAATTTTTTCTTGAAGAAACCAAATAAGCCCACCAGAAGAATTATCCCCCACAACATTCCACAGCACGTCCCCACCCTGTATTCGAAATATCTCCTGATGATGACATCATTATTTTTGTCATTGAGAGATGTTTCCGATCATGCATGATAGGAATGTGCTTTGGGATGTTGTGAGGGGCAATCTTGTAGGGGACTGATTTGAGTTCTTTCTAGAACATGTCAACAATATTCTTTTATATATTGAATATAATGTGCTTGATTTAAAGGAAAAAGTGGGGAAAAGAAGGAGAAAATAAGAAAATCTTTACAAATCTTTTATAGGTGTTCCTATCTTTCTCTATTTTTTTCCTTCAAATCAAGCAGTCTTAACATATAGTAAATAAGTAAATTTGGCAAAAGATGTAAAAAAACTGAGACCAGCCCGAGACTAACCCAAACCCAAGTTGAACCCAATCTGAACCCAACCTAACCCAAAACAACTTAGGTTGAGGTAGGGTTGACATCAACCCGATCCAGACCGACTTGCACCCCTACTAATACATAGACCTGTTCATGGGCCGGGTGGCCCGACCCCTGGACGGGCTTGGACATTTTTATAGGCCCGCGGGCTTAAATTCGGGCCAAAAAGCCCGGCCCGCAATAAATTCGAGCCGGGCTCGAGTTTTGTCAAAATAGCCCGGCCCGAGCCCGGCCCGACCCAACCTAATATTAAACTTAAAATTATTTTATGTGATTATGTTCATTTGAATAATTTTTTTTGATTTAAGAATGTAAAATTGTGTTTTAAAATATAAAAGAAAGGGAAAAATACCATAGGCCCATTGTTCATTTAAATAGAAAAAAAAATACTTATCTGAAATTTTAATTCTAATTTGAATAGGGAAAATTGTTTTTTTTTTCAATTTGGTCGGGCTTCGGGCTCAGGCTCGGGCTTCGGGCTTTTTACCAGGGCCGGGCTCGGGCCCAAGTTATAGGCCCGTTGGTCGGGCCGGGCTCGGGCTCGGGCTCGGGCCTAGTATATTTTCATTAGTGACAAGTGAAAGCCCGGCCCGACCCGGCCCATGAACAGGTTTACTAATACCACTATTCTGCATGGAATAACATAGAGTAACATGCAAGGTTTTTAAAAACAAACTGGACAGGAAACCATTATGGGGATCGGTTCCCTGGTTGAACTATCCGATCATCCGGACCGAATATAGCCCATTCTGAAAAAAGTAAAAAATAAAAACCCGTTGTTTGGATTGATGATTCAACCACCCGAATCAATAGTTTACTGACCAAATCAATGGTTTTCAGCCAAAAAGCGGTTCAGGTGACCGTTTCCGGTTTTCCGATCCGACCGTCCGACCCGGTTCGGTTTGAAAACATTCATACGGTGATGCAGGGAAATTTTCTCTTTACCGTTAATCACACAGTGCGGGCGGCAAGATGTTAAGAGTGAAACAAAATTGGCTCCTTCAATGAGATACGATATAACTATACAAGCGTCCTATAAGATACTCTACTGATTTACACGTATTTAAGATTGTATTAAAATTGGAATTTTAGTTCAGGTTGACGTACAACTTGATGACGTGTTCATAAACGAATGAGCGAAAAAGTGAAGTGAGTATATTTATTCAAGTTCATTTCATTTGGGGCAAGGCAGCATACGACTTTACAGAGAGCGAGACTAATCGTCATGGACACCCGGACACAGCAGCAAACAGAGAGAGCTCCCCGACCTTCTCCCGGTGGTGGAGGCTTCTCTGCCATTGTCACTGTTCTGATCGCTTTCCTCTCCTTCGCTGCTTTGGTAAAATCTCTCTTCAAAGTTTCATATATTATTCTCTCTCTCTCTCTCTCTGCTCTTCGTGCTATTTGTTTAATCCATTCTTAGATCATTTTGAGGTTGCTCCCTGTCTGTTTTATTAACGCCCTAATAGAACGGTTTTAGCTATTTAGTCAGAGCATAGCTTTGTCTGATTTTTACTGTTTTGGGAAAGAAGCGCAGTGTGTTTGTCGATTTAGAATTCCGCTTTGTGCTTTAGCAACTGTATTTTGTGCAACGAAGTTTCTTAGCGGTTACAGAACCAAAAATCAGGAAAAATACGAGAAAGAGGAGAAGAAATAGACGATTGAATGCAATTAGACCTCCCAAGTACCTTTTATTATCTATTCTTCCTCTTCCCTCATTACATCCATTATGTATGTATGCCTCTACATACTTGGTTCCTACTGATGATAGATATGCAAATTGGATAATCTAGTTCATTAGAAATTCCTAGTAAGAAGATAGCAGACCAAGATTCCTGCTGTATATTATTCCTTTATAGGAACAGCGACCACTGCCGTTATGAAATTTATCTATAAACTTCATAACCGCATAATCCATTTTTGAACTTTGTGGTGATAATCATTTTGAAAATTACTGATTCTAGCATCAATTAAATGCACTCTAGAGTGGCATTTTGTTTGGGACCAGCAAATGGTGGATAAAGTGGTATTTTGTTTGGTTTGATCCGTGACAGAAGCATGAAGCATAAGAATTTGAACTTCTATTGGCTTCAGTGGCTTACTCATTTTTGGCATTTTATTATTTATTCAGATGAAAACCATGCCAAATTTATGGGCAAAGTGTTAGGCCTTGAGGGGGGTCACGGACCATGAGGAGTTGCCAAAATCGGGAGCTTAGTACACATACATGCGCGTAAGACTTGTACACAAGAGATGAACACCACTTCTTGTGTCTTTCCAATGTGGGACTCTCTTTCATTCCTCATTCCATACACCTACTCACATGTGCATCCCAACATTCTCCCTCTCACATGTGAGTTTCTTTAACCACTCCCCCTCGAACGGAAGTTGATCACCAAGCTTGACATGTACCATACTGTGCACTGCATGCACAACACCAAGAGCCCTTGTTCACGACCACAGGGAGCCTACCACCTCCTGCTACCTATTTGAACACACGTAACCATGGGTGGTATCATGGGAACCATGTACATGCTCTTGAAAACCGTTCACCAACTACTCTCATCCAACCCATTTGACCATGGGGAACTGGTAGAGCCATGAGAGCCATCACATGCAAACTACTCAACCATGGGGAAAGGAAGCAAAGCCATGGGAGTCACCGTCATGTTCGTCTGTCAACACTTGCACCCAGCCGAACATTCGGCTCTGATACCACTTGTTGGGCCTTGAGGGGGGGTCGCGGACCATGAGGAGTTGCCAAAACCGGGGGCTTCATACACATACACATGCGTAAGACTTGTACACAAGAGGTGGACACCACTTACAACCCAAAAGCCTAATCTATTGGGTTATGGGCCGCTCTTGTATATAAGTCCCTTGCATGTCTTGTGTCTTTCCAATGTGGGACTCTCTTTCATATCTCATTCCATACACCTACTCACATGTGCATCCCAACACAAAGAACAGGGTCTCTCTTTTCAATAACAATGGCGGCTGTACCCCTTGCTATTGAGTTGTGCAATGGCATTATTGTGTTAGGGAATCCGTTACCATGACTCTTATATGACCAGTCAAGGATGAGAAAATGATACAGCCATGCGGTGAGATTATGACAAGTATTCCATGGGTACTGTGGACATATTTCTCTGCTATTGATTGAACATTGAAAAGTTTGTGCTGGCACTAGTTTTCCACAGAATACCCAATGTCTATAAACCTGAGATTGGAGTTTCCCTTTTCAGTGGAGGAGGTAAAAAATGTGAATGCCTGGAAGGCCTTGCCAACCATTCTGCCAGAGCATCTAGGGGCACAGGGGATTGTTTAATGAACATTTTTGCTTCAATTTGATTCTTTACCATGCAAATAAGAAACAGTATTTTTATAAAGTAAAATTTCTATTGAGCCAAAATCAACCTCACTTAAATTCTATGTCAACAGAGGGGAAAAGGAAAAGAATTAATCATTATCTCAAGAGAAGAAATAACTATTTTAAAACTAAGCTGTGTTTGGTTTGAAAGAAAAGGTAGGGAAACTGTATAAGATCTGTATAGGTTTCCCTACCTTTTATTTCAAACCAAACACAGCCTAAAGGAAAACAAATAAAAAAGAAGCAAAGATAGAGAATTAAGAAAAAGACAAGAAAAGAAGGGGAAAATCCTCTTTAATAGAATGAGAAGAAGAACAAATTTCCTACACCTGCTAAAATTCATCTTACGAGTCTACTAAGTTTGTTATTTTCTTTGGTCATATCTGGATTTGATGTTAACATCAACACTTGGATCCCATTTCACTTTCCTTCAAACACTAGTGTCTGACATGAACCATGAAGTAATTAATGCAATTTATGAACCATAATAGGCCCATATGAATGTCTTCACAATGTAGTACACAGTTTATCTCATTGGTTTCACCATTTCAGAGGCATCACATGAAACATTTCACTGGCCTGAAGCATGAGGGATAAACCTGTGGGCATGGTCTCTTCAATAAATGTATAAAATAATAATGCCAATAAAAAGCGGGGTAAATAATACAAAATGAATGGTCAAGGATAAAAATTACATGGACAAAGAGTTGATAGTTTAGAGAATATCATAAAATTCTACTATTATGTAAGCATGTTTTGATTTTTGATATAGGAGCATTATTGCACACAACTACAAATACTGCCCAAAAGGTGTGTATATAATAAAAACTGCAACTTGAATATACAATCAGATAAAATCATATGTACTTTAGTTCTTCCATTTTGATGCCTTAAATGTCATTCTTTACCTCTTTTGCTTGTCAATTTTGTATTCCTTGGGACAACATGAGTTTTAAACTCAAATATACTTAATAAGCCCTCCACTTTTTGACTTCTCTTATCAATTTTCTTGAGAGCCATTTGATGAGCTCCTGAGGTTCACTTCTGTCAATTTGTGGTGTTAGAATTGCTCGAGGCAGTGCTTCATCTCATGCCTCATGAGTCAAGTCCAAAGGCATTTGATGCACATATTGTGCACCACTCATTCACCTATGCCTGGGTATTGAAATGGTCTCTAGATTGTTGTTGGGTACTTCAATTTCCAGTTTGCTTATTCCATGTAATTTTGGTTTGGTGATCTGTGCTTTATCTGTGGATAAAATAGTTCAATTGCCTAAAAACAAGTTACTGGTATTTGTTTTGCATGTGTAGGGTGTCATTACTCCAATAATCTTGCATGGTCTCCTAGGGGTTCACCTTAAAATTATTTTATTTCCTTGCTTAAATATTTTGTAGCCTTGACATACATATAATTAAAATCAGAATTCATAACTAGAGGAAAATTTTCTCCACAGTTTATCAAAACCCACTAACTTGGATGTGCTATGATAAAATAAACAGGTGCTTGTGCCTGCGTTTTCAACTGCAAGTGGTAATTTTTCCATATTACATCAAGTCCCAGAGGGTTATGTTGGCGTTTACTGGAGGGGAGGTGCCCTTCTGAAAACAATAACTAATCCAGGTATGATTATGTTCAGTTTTGTTGCAAGTATTCAACTTGTACACATTATGATTGAACTCATTTCTTTTCTAGGTTTCCATTTGAAGATGCCTCTGATAACTCAGTTTGAGCCTATTCAAGTGACCCTTCAGACAGATAAGGTATTGGTATTATTTCCCTCAGGGCTATGGATAGAATTGTTCAAATCAATTTCATTATGAGGCTGATAGTCTTATTTGACCAAAAAAAAAAAAACATGAATTGTTGGTTGGGATCAGTGGTGGATCCGTCTTTTCATCTAGAATGTGGGATAGAAAATCTTATCCAGTTTGTAGGCTAAAAGTTGAAATGAAATCTACTTGGCATGTAGTTTTCAGTTAAAAACAAGCAGGGGGGGGGACTCAGGTGGTATTGCTGACCAATCATCCTACTAACAAAAGTTATCTTTCATTTGTGAATGAAGGTTTGCCAGCCATGCTTTTATTATGGATTTTTTTGTGTTAAAACAATAATTTTTTTATTATCCATGTGCTTTGTTGATCTAAAATGAAGAAATAATTGCTGTATATCACTATCAAACAATATTTGCTCTTTTTTTACAAAATAAATAGGTAAAGGATATTCCATGTGGTACGAAAGGTGGTGTTATGATCAGCTTTGAGAAGATAGAGGTAGACCATGAAAACTTGCACCTCTTTTTGCCATTCAAGTTGGATACCATCTTGGTATTAAAATTGACTGGATGCTTTCTCCAGGTTGTTAATCGTCTTCAAAAGGATTATGTGTATGAGACACTGCTCAATTATGGCATACAATATGACAATACATGGATATATGATAAGATTCATCATGAGATCAATCAGTTTTGCAGTTCTCATACCCTTCAGCAAGTTTATATAGACATGTTTGATCAGGCAAGAAACCAAGCTAAACTAGAGATATTCATCCACAGACTTATATTGGGGTTATAGATTTAGCTTCATGAATTATTTCATGATTCCTACACATTCTTTTAATATCAGTCAATTTCCTTTTTGAAAAAAAAAACCAATAATATTTTGGACTTCAACATTTTCTTTTACGAAGTAATAAATCAAAAATGTTTCAGATTGGTGAGAAAATGAAAGATGCTCTTCAGGGTGATTGTACACAATATGCTCCAGGTATTGAAATTATTAGTGTTCGTGCCACAAAACCAACAATTCCACGAAGCATTAAACGCAATTTTGAACTGATGGAAGAAGAACGCACTAAGGTACTTGTTTGGTTCTCTCAACATGCTGTAGTTGTATTTTTAATTTTTGCCCTTTCTTCAAAAAAAGAAAAGAACTTAAGCAATCCTAGTACACCTACCACACAAGGGATCCTACTAAAGACCTATTGCTAGTGTCACATGTATTTTGTGTGGAACATGCCTAAGAAAAACAATGTATAACCTTGTCATGATACAGACTGTTCTTCAGTTATTTTGCTTTGCGCCATTAGTCCCCCCCCTATTAGGATAGGACAGCCATGTCTTTCTACTCCCCATATTTACAAGGGCTTTCCAAAGCTTTTAACCCTCCTTGCTCCTGTAGTTTAGGGTGTTGGTTTCTACAGAGGATGAGACAGAAATGGTTGCAGGAAATATACATCTCTTCATATTCTTTCATGGAAAAGGTGGACTCAATTTCACAACTTCCTTGTTGGGTTCGGTACATCATCTAATTTATCCACATTTACATGCCAAATCTTTTTCCCTCCATAATCTTACTTGGCGCTCTTCATCTTGACTCCAGCATGCACATCCCTCCCCCAGGAATACCTTCAATGCCAGTAAACCTTGGATAATGCTGTATCTGGCTCCTTATTTCTAGCTTATTACTATTTTTCATCTGTATCCACCTTATCATGATCACGTCTTATATTGGAAATAATTCTCAATAGTGAGCATTTCTTCTGTATCCTTTTTATCCATGTGACTTTTTCCAATTCACTCATCTTAACATGTTTTCACTTAAGGGCACCTGGAGGTCTCACAACAAGGGCATTCTCCATGACATAATGGTCAATGTTATTGATTCAATCACGTTAGTGTTGAATGAAAAATCAATTGGTATTGGGTAGCTTAAGAAATCATAGTGCAAAATGGTTCACTATGCATTTTGGTATTTTTATCAGTTTCCATGTTTCTTTTGGTTGAGTAGTCAATCCTTTTATATAGGTCTTAATTGCCATGGAGAAACAAAGGGTAGCTGAGAAGGAGGCTGAAACTGAGAAAAAGATTGCCTTAACAGAAGCAGAGAAAAAAGCTCAGGTTAGCAGGATCTTCATGGAACAGAAACTGATGGAGAAGGACAGCGTTAAAATGCAGCAGCAAATCGAAAATCAAATGTATCTGGAGCGCGAGAAAATCTTGGCAGATGCCAACTACTACAGGTCAAAAAAACATCTATCCAGTCCAGGCCTTAAATGTAGATAATACAGATGTGATTGTAGTGGTAATTGATGATATTGATCGGTTCCTTTGTCCAGAGTTATGAAAGAAGCTGAAGCAAACAAGTTGAAGCTTACACCACAGTATCTCGAGCTGAAGTTTATTGATGCTATAGCCAACAACTCCAAGATCTTCTTTGGAGACAAGGTATGGTGGCTTTTGATTTGTTGGTTTTTCCGCAACATCTTTTGTATACGTCACTGCCTGACCCTAACCTTTGGAGTACCCTTGTAGGTACCAAACATGCTATTTGATCAGAGGCTGCTTGGGAATTTCCTGAACGATATTACAAAAAAGAGAAACTTGGAGATGTAGGCTCTGTCAATTCTACTAATAAAGCTTTGATGAGTTCGGCAGTTGTACAGTGAAGGGCATGATGAAGAAAATATACTTGTTAAGTAGGGTTACATGTTGATGATTGGTTGATTTGGTTCATTGTAAATTATAATGTTAACATTCCATATTCAGAGCTGCGTTTGTGAAGTATAGCATTAAATCTTTTGAAATCCGATTTGTTCTAATCTCTTACTAAGAGTAACTCTACATATTGGGGTTTGGAAGTTTGGGACCTCAAGTTCAGTTGGCCCTACCTAAGAGACGAAGCAGGTCACTGTCATTTACAGGAAATGCAACCATAAAACTTACATTCAGTAAACTAGGGTATTTGATATTGAATGAGGATTGGTTTGTTGGAAGTTGCATGACATAATTATACATCTGAACAGCTTAAGAATTTTTCCAGGTGATGGCCCAAAGGGACCCGTCGGCTTTCCACGTTTATATTGATGAGGCAAGTTCTGGCCCAGCAGCCCCTGAAAGGAATCAGTATTCTGGTCTTTTGTTTTTCGCACTAAAAGTTGTATATGAAATGACAGCCCGAGACTAAGTATATGTTTGGCATTGATGCTGCAGTTTTCTCAGTTTTCAGAAAACGGTGCCTTTATTTTTGTTTGGAATCGTTGCTGCCAGGTAAGACATTTCTTGGAGCAACAGCAAATTTTCTGTCTGGTACCATTGCTCCCGGAAACGTTTTCAGACAAGTACCCATTATCCAATGCAACGAGCTGCAGCTTAAATTTGATGTTGTTCCAAGCCATAGCTTCCCCATTTTCAAGGCGTGACTTAGAGCACCATTTTTTTATGAAAAAATGGTTCCAAACAAATGCCCATTTCCTAAATTACTATTTTTCCAATGTGATACGATGTGGCACCATTGTTCTAGGAAACAGCAATGATGCCAAACAGCCCCTAAAGTTTCATTTTCCAGGTCTAGTGTCTAAGAGTACAGCCACATTGGACTATTGGCTGTTGTCCATGATATAACAAGCTTCCCCCTCAAAAATTTAGGTTCAAAGCCCAATGAACCAAGGATGGCCCATTTCATTAGATGTGCATGTGCTAGGCTATCTAGGGACCCACCATTGATTTTTAAGTTATACGTACAAATACATGCATGTATAAACGGGCTATAACTAATCACAAGCGAATCCCATGTATCAGAGAATCTATGCGTATCTGTTCATTTGTTATTGCCTTTATGTAGCCCATTGTACACCAATTCTTAGTGATGATAGGCTTGACTTCTAAAACATAAGACAAGTTTGGGGAATAAATAGGAAATCTGGATTGGCTGGAAGCGACGTTATGCATAGTTTAATCCACTTATAGGGAGTAGAGGTGTAAATTGGGCTGTGCTGTCCGTGGCTCGGTATGATTTTGAGCTGGCCCGATCTGGTTTGGTACAACTGTATGGGCCAATGGGCCGTATTAGACTTGGGATTTTAGGTCAACAGGCCGCGTCATTATATACATCAAAATTCATATAAAATTAAATTTTAAGTTTTTTCAATTATTTAAATAAATAACTTTGACCCGGTTCACAGCCCAACTTGATCTAAAACTCAGCTCATGGACTAACTCAAACTCATATGGGATCGGGCCATGAGCTGTGCCAGGCCAACCCCCAAAATATCTCAGAGGAGAAAGACACAACCCGAAACAATTTGCAGGCCATACACGGGCATGCCATGCCGGCACAGCACAGCCCATTTTACACCTTTAATACGGAGCACTGGTGTGTTAACTCCTGACAGGTTGCCAGCCCGCTGTGCAACGTTTTGTTTCCAGCCCTTCTGATCCCGTAAAAAGGGCAAATGCTAATGTATAAAAACAACATTCATTTCCTATGGTACGAATGATGTGTCTCATTTCCTATGCCAATACCCTAGCTTGTATTGGCATGTATGATGTGTCTCATTTATGATCTCAGCTCCGATTGAAGCGAGAGGCTGTGGTTTCTCTCTTTTCCTGTAAAACTTAGGCTATGTTTGGTTTGAAGGAAAATGTAGGGTAAGTAAGGGAAAAATAGGGAAATCTATATAAGGCTTGTAAAGGTTTTCTTGTTTTCCCTTCCTTTTTCTATTTTTTTTCTTCAAACCAAATACAGCCTTAGGGCCTGCTTGTATGATTAGGGGTATGGAATTGGAATTGGAATGAGTTCTTCTGATTCTAACTGTTTGGTTGGGTAAAATTAGAATCTTATTTCCATTCTTACTGGAATGACATTCTCTCATTTGAGGAAATGGTCATTCCCTCTCCTTTCCTTGGGAGTGAAATCCCATTCCAGTTTATTTCAATTCTAATTCATAGACTATGGGAATAAATCATTTCATTTCTAATTTTAATGAATTTTTTATTCCGATTTCAAATACAAACCAAGGGTCGGTTTGATTCACAGTTGAAAATAGGAATCATCCATTCCCATAGTCTGTTTGGTTTATTTCCTCAAATGAGGGAATATTATTCCACCAAGAATGGAAGTGATTTCAATTCTGTCCAATTAAATAGTTGAAATTGGAGTGGCCCATTCCAATTCTGATTCTATACCCCTTTTCATACAAACTAATTGAGATCAAATCCCGCTGCCACAAGGGGTTGGGGGTTAAGGGAAACGGGATGGGCTACCCCATGAAGCGGAAAAAAAAAATGGAACCAAAATAGACTACTTTTCCGCACAGTAGTAGGACCTAGTAAGTAACCGATTCCATACCCCTATTCCCACAAACCAAACGGGACCCAAATAAATTACTTTTCGGCACAGTAGTAGGACCGAGTAAACAATGATGCACGTGATAATTGAGCTCACCCTTTATATTTTGTAGAATTGAATTTACATCTCGAGGATCTGATCCGTCAAAGTTTCCCATCAGCATATCAATCAAATTTCTGTCCCCATATCAATGTATTAATCTAGTTCCAGTCCACCTATTCGAAATGGTCTCCCTTTGGTTAGACCATATGGGCCAGCCAAGGCCCAAACTTCCTATGTGAGTAGGGCTGTCAATGGATCAAGACTGATCCGATGGATCCAAATTGAGGGCAAATTCTAGTTCTAAGATATGTACCATTGAATTATTTTCAATTCATAATCTATTATCACGATTCATTGGTTTCGAACTGTTTCTATCTAGTCCCGAATCAAATCAAATTCAACCCATAATATTAATTTTTTATATATAAATTAATATATTAAATATATATATTCTCAGTAAATTTATTGTAATCTGGTCCATTGGGTCAGATCTGATTGTCCCAATAATCGAATTTCAATTTTGGGTCTAAAATTGCATACCTATATATCTGGTTCGATTCCAGTTCCATGATATTTTTGTCGGGTCGGTTCTGGTTATCCCGTATCCCGACCCGTTAACACTTGACAGTCCTGTATAAATTGACGTGCCCTTCTCCTCTCTGGGGGAACGCCGAACGCCAACTCAAGTACTCAAGAATTGCAGAATAACTCAGGGCTTAAGATCTCTTCTTCTCTAACCGAATCTATTGCTTCAAATGGGAAGTCAATAAAGCCTGGAGAAGTCAACTGAATCCAGCACTGCTATATAAAGCCTCTCTCTCTCTCTCTCTCTCTCTCTCATCGCATTACCACGACACCGAGAGACTAGGCTTCCTCGGGAGCTTCCTGAGTGAAGACCAAAACATTCGACGACCAGAGACGTCTTGTCGCCATGATCGATTTCCTTCTCTCTTTCGCGCGATAGATAAACTCAACCAGAGAGAGAGAGCTCTCAAGTCCAAGCTGCTGTTGAAGAAACAGTTCCCTAGCCACTGTGTTATCTTCTTCGACATTGCGGAGAAACCCTAACCGTAGCTTTCTTTATTCCAAGATCTGGATTTCTCGACTGATGCGGAAGAGAATTTACAGAGCGAAGATCAATGAAGAAGAAACCTTACCTCCAAGACGGGAAAAACCTAAACGTAAGCCAAGCTTCAAAGTTCTCAGGTAAGCAATCGCGAGAGAGAGAGAGAGATTATAATATTTCCCTAACCATAGAGAGTCTCTGGTTTCCTCTGTCAACAATTGGCGCCTCGATCTGTTTCCGTGGCTTAGAGATACCTCGATATTGGATGTCTGCACGTCATCCCTTCAACCTGCGAAACAATAATCACCAAGAAACAGAAAAAGAAAATGAAAATTTTGATCTTAAAAGTATAACTGATTATTCTCAAACTCTATCTTTCCGAATTCAACATGACTACACGAGACCTAACCCTAGCAACAAGAATTCTCAAACCCTAATAAATTTGAGCTGGCCGATCGCCCTTGAGAACTCGCTCCATCACCCTCTCCATTTTTCATAAAAAGCCCGCGAATAATGAATGAGGGTAATATGGTAATTTTGCATTACCTCTCCAGTACTACACTTACACTATCCAAAAAGAAGTGTAATTTGGTCAAACTCCAATCACCAATGAAATTACTGTTTTTGACTTCTGTCTGTTTCTATCTTTGACTTTCATTCAGTGAGACGTGCAACTCTCGGTCAAGAGAAAGAGAATTCTACTGCTTCGCTTAATTACCAGCAGTTCGACACAGAGACCACCGGTGAGGAGCTCCTAAACATGGCAGCAGAAGCCACCACTATTACAACCGGAAGGTGATCACCCTGATCTGAATCTAATCTTTACTCGACCATATTTATAGAACTATTTGATGTTTAGTTTTTGTGAGATTCAAATCTACTTGTTCATCTTCAAAATGCTAGCAAACCTTCTGGGCTCTGCCCGAGCCCAAAGAGACAAATCTGCAGATACTTTGAAACACCTGGTGGGTGCGCTAGAGGGTCCATGTGCTATTACGCACATGGGGAAGGAGAACTTGTGCGGGCCAAGCAAGGGTCACACTTTACTACTTGGCCGGCCTGGGAAGAAGAACTACAACGTAAGATTTTTGTAGGTGGTCTCCCGCCTTCGGTTGACTCAGGTCAGTACCTTGATAATACTATCCTCCCTTTCATCCCTCAATTGCTTGCTTGCTTATTTTAAACTCCGAGGTCCAAATCCCAATTCCCAAAACTGAGTTTAGTTAGTCTCCTCTTGTTTCATCCTATACCAGATATGTTGGGAGAGTTCTTTGAAGAACAATTTGGAGCAGTGGAAGATGCCATAGTTATTGGAAGCCAACCGGGCGATCACATCCAGTCTCGAGGCTTCGGCTTTGTCACCTTCAGAGACAAACAGTCCGTTGCAGCTGCTATTCAAGCCCACTACATCTTTCTCATGGGGAAGCAAGTCGAGATCAAAGTCGCAGTCCCAAAATCCGTCCTGCTCGCTGAGCTTGGACAACAGCAGCAGCAGGACCACCTTATCTCACATCAAGTACTAACTCCCATGGACATGAACGCAAACGACAGAAGATCTGAAAAGCCCATGTCTTGGCTCGAAAGGCTAATTCGGGTCCAACAGAATGACAGCCTCAGTGAGCTTCAAGGGAAGGTGATTGACATCTCGGCTTCCGGGGATGAAAACTTGCCCCCGTGGGTCACCACCTTCAGGAAGTGGCTCCCTGGGTTCTTACAGGAAGTAAGTAAACGTCTCAAGGAAGGAGAGTGGTACCCTCTCTCATCTCTCAAGGGAGATTTCAGGGCCACTTGCGGCCTTGAACTGGATCACGCCTCTCTCGGCTACCTCAAACTCAGTGACTTCATGCGGTCATTCCCCGGTATCTGTCGCATGAAAGTTGTCCCCGTTGGAGGACGTGGGGCTGCCAGCCACATGGTCCTCCTCCCCTATCCTTCCAAGTCAATGAAGCATCAGCTTTCGCCAGTCACAGGGCCCACCCGCGCTTATTCCTTTTCTCCACCACTTCCTGATGATGATGAGGAGGAAGACGATATCATATTTCTTAAGGGTCTGCAGTCGGCGTCTTACGCCAACTTCTGCCACAGTTCCCAAGGTGGTGGTCCATCCGTCGGGGCAGAAGTTAAGAAGAGCGATACTCCGAGCATAGACCCGAGGTTTCTGACGTTTTTGCAACCGAACCCACTCTTTTACTCTCTTCCATGGAGGCATGTACTGTTACAAGCTCTTCCCGAAAGAAAGGGTAACACCTCTAGCTTCTTTGTCAAGTGGCCTGAATTTCATAAGGTGAGCAAAAGCTTCATATCTAATTTTGTAACTTTGGTTTTTATTTGCACTGTTGCTATTATATTTCTGGTTTTATTTTTATATACTGTTAAGCGTTTTATGTTCGACACAGTTTCTACATTCTAACGGTTCAACCGATCAAAGAATTAGCACTCGACAACTTAACCCGTGTTTGCCTCTCGCTTGCACTTTTGTTTCTGGTGGTTGTAGAATTACGAAGAAAGCAAGTCATTAGGCAAGTGTTTCGGGTGTGACAAAGGCAAGATGTTGTGGAGCAACTCCCCGTGTGGTCACTTGCTGTGGTGCAACAGTTGTAAGGGCTGGGCGGAAAAGCTGACTAAGGACAACCCATCAGATCACAAGTGCGTAATATGCGACATGGAGGTGAAGAAAATGCAGTTTCAGTGGCAGAAGTGTGGACAAGCCTGTGATGACACCCACAGGGACGAGGAATTTCCCTCTTGGGATCCTAACGTTGCACGTAAAATGTAAGTGGTGACTTGGTCTACATGCTTTTGCCTGTCTAATGATCATGAACATGTATGCAGTGTCAAACCATAAAAGGAATGGCCCATTTAACTTTTCGAGCAAAGAGAATGCAGAAAGATTAAGTCGGGAAAACACAAGGGCGAATACAGATTGGAATCCAATCCTCCCACGCCGTGAAGTGAAAGGATTTGACGAAGGGATCGGAAGAGCAGAAGACGAGCGCATCTTCATAAAATTGCCACTATTGATGCCAACTGCAAACGCAAGTAAGGAGATTATGGCTATCTGATACCAATACTCAACTACCAATAAATAGTTTTTTTGACTTTTTTTCCGGTGACCGTTGCGCATGTGAATATTCCCAAATTCTGTTATGCCAACATTTTCGGACAAATTTTTCTTGAATCAGTTTTAGTTCTCTTTTATTCTAATGTGAAACATTGGATTTGGAGGGAACATGCTAGCCATATATGGTCATTCTCATGAAAATTACAATAGCTGATAAAGTAAACTTAGATGGTTCAATCATGTGCATGAAAAACCACTCGGTTACCAGTTGAAAGCAACGGTTTGAATGGTTCGGTCATTTAGGTCCGTTTAGGTCAACGGCGGGTTGAAAGCACTGATTGTATCACATACATATCATCGATATGAACTGATACGAACAGACACAAACCACAATATGATGCTTAGTCTAACTTGGCAAAATCTCTTCTTTTATAGGTTTTTGATTATTTCATTGTCTCCTAAGCTCATTAGATAGAGCCAGCCATAAGACTCCTAACCTGCAAAACCAAGAGGATGAAAAAGGAGAGAAAAGGTATTTTGTGCCTGTACATGTATGTTTTCTTTTGATCATTCATGTTTAACAAATCCATGCAATTTAAGGGGCATTCTACAAGTGATTTTTTTTTGTTGGTTTCAAAAACAAATCAAAACCATATGGTTTTATTGTTTTTAAAAAAGCACAAAAAACATGTTACTAGGTGTGTATATGTTTTTTGTTTTCAAAGATGAAAGCCTAAAACCAAAAACATGCTCTTAAATTTCTAGTTTCAAAATCATGTTTTCATCTTATTATTTAATATCATGTTCCATAAATCATATAATTTTTACACTAGAAAATTTGTTTTTTTTATAATAACTAATGCTTTGATGGTTCCAAAAAAATATGTTTTTTAAAACAAAACCAACTTGTTTGCCTTTCAAAACAAAGACAGAGTTCAAGAACATGCTTTTGCTATTTTGTTGATGTGGAGATTTCAAAATTAAATAAAAAAAACATTCATGTTGTAGAACACTCCCTTAGATTGTGTTTGGTTTTAAAGAAATGGTTGGGATTCCTATACAAACTTTGTATAGGTTTCCTTACTTTTCCCTTCCTTTCCCTACCTTTTCTTTCAAACCAAACACAGTCCTAGTGTTTCAATTGAAAAGATATGGTGATTTATTGTTAGATTTGTGATGTTTCAGTCCTTATTTGTATATATTCATGGATTTCCCTAAAAAATAAAAAACCAAAAAATATAAAAATATAAAAATTATTTATTTATATGTCTTAAATGATTTATCAAACCCATTAATCCAATAACATTTATGTAAAAATGATATTATTTTTGTAATTTTTGGTAATTTACATAAATAACAAGAATAATAAATAAAATAGTTATGTTAATATATATGTGATATCTATATATCCAAAACTCCATTGATTGTAATGAATTTTTTCATATAAATTATTGAAGTATGCATTTATTATGTATTTATACCTTGTTCATGGTTATTTCAACCCTAGATTCATTGATTAAGTGTTATTAATGTAATCTGTCCATGCATATCCAAAGCATATTAATGATATATAATCCATTAGGATATTAATATGATACACTATACCAAAATTTTGAACCTTGATTAGCTATATGATTTTGTGGAGGCCTCTCCCTAATGTATCCAAGCATGCCCATACTATGCATGCATATCCAAATCAAATTACGATGTATATCCATTTCCTATAATATATGATACATACAGAATTGGAATTCGAGAGGGGGAAAGTGATGTTTGTGTAATAGTGGTGTAATCATTTCTAGGGGGTGTTTATTTTTTTTTTGGGGGGATTTTGAGAGGGGGAAAGTTGGCCAATGAGAACCAGCCATCTCCTAGTTATTTTCCTAGGTATTACTTACCCGGTCATCTCCTAAGTGGGTAAATAACCTTTCCACCTAGGGGGAAGTTGCCATCACTTGAATGTGACAAAAACGTCTCTTTTAATAATGATTTTTTATGGCTAAAATGAGCATTACCTTATTTACACGAGAAATTAAAGCACATGGGTAAATGCACTTACCCGGATAAATATTTACGAAGAAAAACTTATCCATGTAACTACATTTACCCGAATAAATAACCATCCAAAAAGCGAATAGGGCCCTATAAATAAATTGCAGGTTGCCTCCCCATTCCCTCTCATTCAAACGCTTTGATCAATGGGTTCATGCCATTGGCACAATCTTCACGGGGAGATGCCAGAAAACAGAGGTATGAAGAAAAACCAATAACCTCAAGAAAGGGATGTGTTAGTAATGGTGCTTGGGAAATTGAAAACGGTAATAACATCTCTCCATTTGCGATCTCTTATAACCCCCTCAAGACCACCCTGTGAGCTGTAATGTAACCTCCACAAAAAGTCGATGTAGATCTAGAGATTTCCCACCCATGGTAGGTACCATAAACTTAGTTCCCAAGAACCTGTGAAGATCCATAAGTGTTTCCATGAACATCTCTGCATTTTGAACAAGTTCCTCATATTCCGCATCTGGCGAAGGATAGAGCTTAGAAGGGTTTGATTCTTCATATGTGTTGTTCGATGGTGTTTGTGGAGCCACTGTTGTTTTTGTTGTGGTAACCATTGAAATCAATACCAGCAAGTGCCCTGACGTGTTGTCGTCCGGTGGGTGATCACAGCAGAAGTCGATGTAATTGCAGATTATGGGGCCTACCAGCACTGTTGATGGTAGAATTCGGAGTTGGGTGATCTTCTCTGCCCTGCTCGTTGGTTTAATGTATGATGTCGAGAAGGGAGTGAACGAAGAAACACCCCCATTTGCTGGTAATGGAGGTCGGCCGAAGATGGCGGTGGGGATGTTTGTTCCGATTGTTACAATTCCCGTCACGGTAGGAGTGGAGGAGAAGGAGGTGGCGGTGGCGGTATTTGTGTTACTTGATGCGGTGAATGAACAATTACGATTAAAGGGTTTTTTGGTCAGTGATGTTTAAAGAGAGAATGGCAATGAAGAGAAAATAGAATAAATTTAATGGGGTATTTTAGTAATTTAACACTCTATTATGGGGTATTTATCGCAACATAAAAGTTCAGGGTGTATTTATTGTAAAAAAAAAAATAATGCAGCTGTACAGGATCTTTGGCACTCACCTTATAGTAGAAGGGGTTCTTTCTGATTTACCCAAAATAAAACTCCAAACATTATAATTAAATAGGCTCCACATAAACTTGGATGTGTTCTCTTGCCATAAACAGGCCAAGGTATAATAATTTTTCAAAAGCACTGATTCAATGAACAACACCATTGCACATAAAATAAATTAGGGTTTGTTTGGTTTGCAGTTGGAATCAGAATCAAAATCTTTTGAAATCAGAATTAGAATGGTCCATTCCCAAACAAGAATAAGAATGGGAATTAAAATCAACAGGAATGAGATTTCATTCCCAATGGAGAAGCAGGGAATGACCATTACCCCTATTCCCATGAACCAAACGTGCCTTACCTCCATTTTCTTATTCTCCATTTCTCCTCCTCCCCCTCCTCTCTCTCTCTCTCTCTATTTTTGGTTGTCCATGTCTCACGTTCTGTGTCTCTATGATGTTCACTGGTCTACACGGACTCCACAAAGTTCATATGTTATGCAAGCTCATAGCATGCTTTAGTCGTACATTAAGCTTAGTTTGAAAAGAATATAAATACAAATATGTACAATATAAATATATACAAAATAGAAGCCTTTACACTCTACACATTTATATTTATACTCTTTTCATCTGAGTTTTGATAACATTTCCCAAACTTGTTTGTTATTAGTTATGGGAGGAGCCTATATTGGTTGGAAACAAAACTATGCACATCGGATTGGGCTATCCATAGGCATATTCACTCATGATAGGTTGCCCAGCCCTGTGTATACGAGCTATCCATCATTAATGAATACACCAATGTTCAGTACATATAGGGCCCACAGTAAACACTGGCACATTCACATATGAGCCCAGCCCAGGGATTGAGTGTATACACGAGCTATCCATCATTAATGAATACACCACTGTATATGAACTGACATATGAACTGCCCACAGTAAACACTGACATATGAACTGCCCAGTCCAATGTATTTTGTCTTCAGCTCATCTGGACTGCCCACTGTGTAGAATTTTGTCTTTAGCTTATCTATACTGTGAGTGGAGATGTTTCCAATATACGGTGGGATATGGCTGTGAGGTTCGTGTGAGGAATAGATATCAATTCGGATAATATATCAATGCAAACAATTAATATTTTAATATTAATAAGATTTTCTATATAAATCGTAGCTACATGTTGCTTTCGATCCATCAACATGATCTCCCATAAACCATAGCTACATGTTGCACCTCACAGCACATCCTATAATTATTAGTTATTATTCACGGGAAATGTTTCCAGTGCATATGTGCCTGTGAGGCGCCCATTTATGAAGAGCAGATCCTGCTTCGGATGGGCCATGGGTCATATGTATTGTATCAGATCATTTTAGAAGTGTGTCGAGAGGTAATTATTGGCAAGAGATCTAAACTAACCCAGATTTGACCTTCACAAATTTGGTGCTGGGAGTCTTAGACTCACAACCTTTGAACCTTGTATTGGGTACATCTTTCCGTCGATAAAAAATAACATTAATACGGAATTTTCCGATGCACGGTTATAAGTGTTGTGGGGACTGGGGAGAGCCTTGGATCAATTGTGTGAGGATGAAATTCGATTTAGATCCCAATTTCTCTTAGAATATTCTCAAAATTAGGATTTGATCCGCATAAGACTTTCCCTTTAAAATATCCCTTGCAGTTGTGCATTGAGAATAAAAATACACATTTGCAAAAAGGTTATGAAGATAAAATCTGAATCTGCTCCTCATAGAGTGTTTCTCATTGTATGTTTTTGCCGCACATTGGGAACATCTCTTATATTTTTATTAATTATTCATGGGGAGATGTTTCCAACACACATTGGGATGTGACTGTAAGGTTGGTGTGAGAATTGTTTTGTGACACTAAATCTGAAGAGATCACATTGGTGCCTCACATACACATCACACCGTGCATTGGGAGTATCTTCTATACTTGATGTTGCGCAATCTAGTGCTCCCTGTTGGTAGACAACTCAGATGCCGGGCTGCTGAGGTCACCTGATCGAGTTGCAAGTAAACAGTTAGAGTACCTGGGGTGGACATTCTAATGCTTAAATTAGCGAAGAGAGTTTGAGAGAGATAAAAAGCGAGAGAGCTAGTGTGCTTTGAGAGCTAAATCGCTCATACATTCTATCACTGGGATACCTTTATATAGATGCAAGTTGCTATGGGATTCAGGTTGCACGCCCGAGATCTCCAAGGGGGACGTGGCTTACCAGCCCACCTCGCCCGGAGGCAGTTTTTGTGTAAAGCAATAGAGCTCATCCGATTGCCTCTAAAGCGGGCAAGGTGGGAGTCAACTCCATTAATGGAGCGACGTGATCCTAGAGGATTTGGAGATGATAGCCCACTCATGATGGGGTCGGCCACCACATCCTGTAGGTCACCAATTGCACTTCAAGTAGGTCGGCGGAGAGAGGTCTCCCCTCATGCCAAGGTCTCTAGCCCAATCTTGCGATGCCCAACCTGCTTCTGTGATGGCTAACCTGGTCCTATGATGGGTGACCTAGCCCTGATATGGGTAGGGATGGCAATTTTCCCCATCCCCGATGAGGACCCAATTTCCTTGACCCGATGGGGCCGAGGATGGGGATTGTTTTGGTAGGGTAAGGACGGGGGCGGGGATTAATAGGAATCCCCGGTCGAGGTCAGGGTTGGGGATGAGGACTAAGGTTCCTGCCCCACCCCAACCTTGATAGTCTATTATAGCCTATTATTTATATTTAATATACTATTATATTATATATATATATATATATCAAAATATATTTTAAATATTATTTATAATTTTTATTTATTTTATCCCCGATGGGGATCGGGAACAGGTATGGGGTTAATTTCAAGTTGGGGTCAGGGACGGGGAATATGAATATATGATCCCCACCCCATTGTCATTCCTATATATGGGTGACCTGGTCCTGATATGGCCAATTTAGTCCTGTGATGGCTGACCTAGTCTTGCAATGGGAAACCTAGTCCTTTGATGGTAACTTGATCCTAAGACCAACCTTGCCTACGAGATGCCGAGGTATTAAGTAACAGTTCAGAATCGCCACATGGCACAATGTCACTGGAGGGCCATATCGACCGTGAAGATATTCCCAATACACGGGTGGGAGGTGCTGTGAGGTGCAGATCTGATCTCACATCCAAATTCATATTCTCAAATTTAAAATATCCACGATTTTCCTCTGAATTTCCACGGGTTCCATCCCTTTTTTGTCCTTTTAAATCGTAAATACAATCTTTTTAACGGTGGGTGATGAATCCACGCATCTTTGTTTTTGTCAAAAAAAATCCCAAAATTTTAATGCTTCATGAGGTGGCCTTGAATCCACCGTGAAAAAGTGATTGTACCAAGACAAAGCCAAAACTATATCTTGGTGATTGGATCATCACACAGAGTGAATCCCGTGAATTCAGTGGGCAATTACTAATTTGCCCACTCTCACGGTAACGTGTCCAACCCAGAAATTCTCTCAACAGAAAAGGTTATTGACCCCCAACAGCCAAAGTTTTTCCAGAATCCCTCTTCTCACAAAACCGGATCTCCTGCACTCAGAATGGTGTGTGTTGAGATGCACTTCCAATCATAATTTAACACATCACACAGTTCACATGAACAACAGGTTTGCATGTGTGGTAGAACTAAACGACAAGTTTTTCCATTAGGCTCAGTTTGGAAAGAGTACAAATGCAAATATGTAGAGTGTAAAACCTTATATTTTGTATTATTTTGTATGTAGTTATACTGTATATTTTTGCATTTGTACTCTTTCCGAATTGAGCCTTATGTTCGTATGATGTATTTTTTTTTTCAGGAAAAAACAAAACAGTAAAATAGAAGGGAAACTCAGATTGACTCTTCAAGAATTTGGACTCAAAGGAAATAGGGAAACTCCACTAAACTCTAGAATTCAATGGATGCCATTAACGATTTTAAAACTCTCTTTCTTTTTCACGCTTCAATCAGGGACAGAGGCCATTAAAGATTGCAACTTCAGAGCAGAAGTTTTATAAATAAAAATTGATTTTTTTCTCAAATCTTCAATCAAAAAAGTGGGAGTCATATGCAAATAGAATTGTGTTTTTGTCCTCAACCTTTAGCTAAAGTTACAAGTCTCATGTTGTTTGAAGCTAATTTCTTATAGCTTTAGTCAAGGACGAGTTACAAGCAATATTCTTCTATTTTAAGGGTTAGAGGAGCCAACTATTTTAAGGGTTACAAGCAATATTTATGGTGTTTAATAATTGTTTGAGATCTAACTTAAGTTGATATTGTTAAACAATGGCTTGAGATATTGCAAAAATTTCACGTTGTTGGCAAATACACTGATAGGGAGGCAGCAAAACCTTACACGAGGATCTTGTTGATGGCGTCCCTATAAAAGTGAAAAGAAGAAGAAGAATAAGAGAATTTTTTCTTATGCCATTCATCAATAGAACTCCTGTTTTAATTTTTTTTTAATCTTAAGTTCTCTGCTTATTTTTCGGATAGATGTTTTGTTTACCTCCATCGCCAGACAATTCAAATTATATTGATTTACTTTTTAGGTTTTTTATTTTAAAATATAAAAATAAGACACTAACAGAAGATATTATCAGGACCCTCGTTCCCATGACGTGTTATCAAATGAATGGAAGTGCACCTTGACATACACAATTGCGAGTGCAGGAAATCCGGACTCTCTTCTCACATGGCTCCAAAGCTTCCAGGTAAGCATGTCATTTTAAAATATATTCTATTGGATCCACCCAACCGGAGGAAGATTCGAAGCCCACCCACCTCAAAATATTCAGTAACAAACCAATAATCACCCAACTTCACCTGCAATTTTGGAACTCTTCTGTGTAACTTTGGGTTCATTTCTGCAACCACTTTTTACTTCCAACTTGCAAGAGCCGTATGCAAGTTCTACTATGATTACTTCATTGACCTTTGAAGGTAGCTGGTGATGTTGATGTTTGATTATATAAATTGGGTCTCCTTTTTCTCTTTGTTTTTTCCCGAAATGATGCCAAAATAGTGTCGCAAGCTTGCTTTTGTATTTCTTCCCCATAAAGTTTAGGAGCTCCGTGTAAGGATCATTTAGTGTTGCCTCTGATCGTTTCTGGAATATAATTATTTTGTTCGTTCATTTGCTTTTCTTGGGTGGTCTTTCTTCTTTCTTCCCAATCTTGTGCATGCACATGGTAATTGATTGATTAGTTGGTGGCGTTTTAATTTAACTAGGTGTTTTGATTCATCTTGCTCTAAATTCTCTGTCTCTTGTTGGTTATTGTTCTTGTAATTATTCTTATGCTGAATTCAAATTGTTGTTTCTTTTATATTTTTGGAAAGGCAAATTTCTATTCATAGGTTCTTTCGTTGGGATCCTTCTATAGATTTTTTTCCCACTTCAGTAGTTCCATTGAATTTGAGTCACCGCTCCTTTGGAGGAGATCGATTGGTTCTGATGATACCAGTCTCCAAGGCAGATAGACCTTGAACTCTTTCCTTCTTTGTTGCTTTCTTTCTTTCCTTTTCATATCCTTTTGTTCGTCCTCTGCGTTCTTGGGGTCAATGATCTCTCAAAATTTCATTGAAAATTAGTTTAAAAGATGAGGTCTTATGGTTACTTATCTCTGCAGGATTTTTCTGGTCTTGATTCCTTGATTTCTCTTTCAACCGAGGGTCTCAATTTTGCTGGACTGAATATGTATTTGGTGGAGAGCAGAGGAGGTGCCATAGCCTGCATGTTGCTTGCCCTTTTCTTCTTGGGTACTTGGCCTGCTATTCTGACTCTTCTGGAGAGAAGGGGTCGGCTTCCTCAGCATACTTACCTTGATTACTCCATCACAAATCTCTTGGCTGCTGTACTCATTGCTTTAACATTTGGGCAGATTGGACATAGTAAACCTGGCATGCCAAATTTCATAACTCAGCTTTCCCAAGCGAGTTCCTCATCTTTCTTATTTTATGTTTTTTCCTATCATGCTAGCTTTTTGCAGTCTTGGTTCAGTTCAGATTAATTATGTTATTTGAATCGCAGAATGGAATTGTGAAAGAATGCTTTATCTGCTTCTTTGCAAATTAAGTTCTGAGAATTTAAGCTTGAGATCTTGCTGTTCTAATGTTTGCTCTTTTATTGTTAATACTTAATACCGGTTTCTCATTCACATATTTATGCACATATTCGTTTATTTGTGTATGTTCTTTCTGGTTCTTCATCATGCAAACTTATTGGGTAATTTGGGTGCAAAATGTCACATATTCATATCCTGTCATTCCTACCTATTACTTATCTGGGCAGTGACAAGAGATCAATTCATATCCATTCGAATTGGGCATACTTAATCTTCACTTTATGATAATTGTACAATTAAGCACTAGAGAATCCTAGCTGTTGAGGACGAATATTGTGGGACAATTGAGGCAGTGAGTTAGTCGGACAATGGAGTAGGATGCCAGATTTGTTAAAATAAAATTGGGAGATCAAATAAGAAATCGTCATATCTATAATTTTAGTTGCATGGCAGTGACAGTTGAGGTTCAATTTATCCACCAATCTCATGCATTATTATAGACATTGTTGATTTAGCATGCAAATATCTTATGAAAATCATGCCTATCCCACTGTTTTGAGCCACTCATTGCTCCATTAGGCCAATCCAATTCTACTTGGCATATAATCAACTGTTTTTTTTCCTTGCCTCTTTTTGAATGTACGTCTGATAAGCATGGTCTTTATTACTCTTGATTACTTGATGCAGGACAATTGGCCCTGTGTGTTGTTTGCAATGGCAGGTGGAATTGTTCTTAGCCTTGGGAACCTGTCCACTCAATATGCTTGGGCTTTCGTTGGTCTGTCAGTAACAGAGGTTATCACTGCAAGCATTACTGTAGTTATAGGTATGTTTTACTCAAACCATATATTTTATGGATCCTGAGAACTTGGCCTATTGTTCAAATTCCTTTTGTATTTTACATACTACAATGTAATGTAAATAATGCATAAACTCATGAAGTATTGAAATTAAAGTAATATCTGATGTCATATTGAATGTAACAGGAACTACATTGAATTACTTTCTGGACAACCGAATTAACAAAGCTGAGATTCTTTTCCCTGGTGTTGGATGCTTCCTCATTGCAGTTTGTCTTGGATCTGCTGTGCACTCCTCCAACGCAGCAGATAATAAAGCAAAACTTGATTTTTCAAATAGTTACAATAATGGGAAAGGGTATACCATTATCCTCTAGAAATATATTTCCAGGGATAAGACCATTAGGTTGAATAGTTAATACTCCTTAACATGGAACCTTTAATTCATCTATTGCGTGGAATCACCTTTTTTATTGATTGTTGGGTGGAACTAACTTCATACATCAGCTAAGTTCATAATTTCACTGCTTGCCTTTGTCACAAGTTTTCTCTTATTTCTTTTAGTATTTGTCTTCCAATTTCTAGTTATTGGTTGTATTGAACTGTAAACTATTTTTGTCCAGCTTCTAAAACATGACTTTATTTTTTTTTTAACTAGTAGGTTCTACATTAAAATGCTGTTTGTATTGATCCCTTGTATTCTATCATCCAATCTTCAGCATAAAATTGATATGCTCCAAATTTCAACCTTTGTCAGGAATGTAGAAGCCCCATTGGTTAAAGAAACATTTCCAAAGAAAAGTAAGTTTCTCTTTGGAGATCGGATGTTTGTACAATTGATTCTCTTGAACTTCCCACTATTGAATATACTAGTAATACTTGATAGTTTCTGTCAAAAAACATTGATAGATGAAACAAAGGACGTGGAGGATGGGGATTATTACCTGGAGAAGACAGAATTTGGAACTGCAGACTTCCTCATAGAACTTGAGAACAAAAGGGCAATTAAGGTTAGTTGTTACACATTTTCACTACGTTACCAAACATGACTAACATCATAACCTAACAATTTGTGTGCACCAGTCTTTCTCCACATACATATACATATACATAGATATGCCATCTTGGCTCATTCACTAGATAGTCGTCAATTATTTTGACCACATGGAAGAGGGACAATGAGGGAACCCGGACTGTCCATATTCTGGACTTCATGTCAATGCTGCTGCTACGTACAGCCTTCCATCTGTGGTACACTCCTTGCGAATTAGTGGACAAAGTATTAACTTTTTTTCCAGAAAAGGAATGGTTCTCATTTTCTACATGGCAGAGAATTATTAGATTGAGATCAGCCACATGAAGTCTAGATGTGCAATATATTCTTTACGATAAACATATCTAACAGCACGTAGCTTGTTCTGGTGGACTTGATTCCTCATGTAATACACCTAAGCACCAAATTGCATGCATATGTACAAGCATGAACACATATAACATATGGTTGTGTATATAACAAGCTACTATAGATGCTATTACCGATAATTAGTATGTAACTGCATAGTCTTGTTGTTTTATTTCACATGTTTAGTTTTCTTCTTTTCCAACATCCAAGCAGAAATTCCTTTCTTTTTTTTCGGAAAAGTTACCTGACTCTGCTAATGATCCTTTAACTGGCAGGTTTTTGGGAAGAGTATTTTGATTGGACTGGGCATAACTTTATTTGCTGGTGTTTGTTTCTCCCTGTTCTCACCAGCATTCAATCTGGCTACAAATGACCAATGGCACACAATGAAAGAAGGGGTTCCTCATTTGGTCGTCTACACTGCATTTTTCTACTTCTCAATCTCTTGTTTCATCATTGCCATTATCCTAAACATCACCTTCCTCTACCACCCTGTACTCAACCTACCACGGTCATCACTGACAGCTTATCTGAAAGATTGGAATGGCAGATACTGGGCCTTTTTGGCAGGGTTATTGTGTGGATTTGGGAATGGTTTGCAGTTCATGGGGGGTCAAGCTGCTGGATATGCTGCAGCTGATGCTGTTCAGGTTGGTACATATTAGTTAGTACACCTGTGTATCCAAATGTATTATGTACAAGTTTATAGGTCCCTACCTGTATAGTTGCAGCATATGTGATGCAAATTCAGGACCCAAACAATCATAATCATAAACCTGGACCATCCAAATTCTAGGCTACCCTTGGTTTCTTTTTGCATTTACAGACTAGGCTTACTGTCTTTATATGCATCCTGCCCATATTTGATGGAAATAAGTGATCAGCCAAATGTTTTGTCCAGATCAAGCATTTTAATATCTGTATCTATCAATCTAATATAGGCAGACACTTACAATATGATATCATCATATGTTGACAGCTTTAAATTGCATATGATACTGTCAGGCACTTCCACTTGTGAGCACCTTTTGGGGCATACTGGTGTTTGGAGAGTACAGGAGGTCTTCGAGAAAAACATATTTGTTGCTTGGGAGCATGTTATTCATGTTTATCGTAGCTGTAGCTGTGCTCATGGCATCAGCCGGCCATCGGAATACATACTGATGAATACCAGTTACTCCTACAACGCACAGAAATTGGCAATGACAACCTCAGCGAGTCTTGTAATTAGTGCAATCTCACAGGAATTAAATGCCGTGAGCATGAAAATATCCAAGTTTCTATGGCTCAAGTATTTATCTTTGAATAGCTGATGAGGCTCCAATGTATCATCATCACCGTTCATATTCATCATCTTGAATATGTTTGGTCAATTCATCTACAGTGTATGGAATTATTTATTTATTTTTTCATTTTCTTTCACCTTTTTTCCCATTGGGATGATATGGTTGAACTGTTTAATTTTCAACTGGTGCTGTCCACCCCCCAAAATGGAGAGAGAGAGAGAGATGTCTATGGGTTGAATCTGATTCGGGACAGTATGAAGGACCCAATTAGACCAGAACTAAACCAATTATACCAGTCCCGCTCCGATTACTAACTGGAACAATACGAAGGACGAGAACCAAACCGATTATTAACTATATAATCCATGGTTTTCAAAACCGGACCAGACTGGATGGTCGGAACAGAAAAACCGGGAATCGGTCAGGTGACTGGTTCTGGTTTTCTCCAAAACCAGATTTTTGCCAAAAAAACATTGATTTGGTTAGCAAATCACTGATTTGGGTGGTTGAAGTATTCAATAGTTTTGATCTTTTTTTTTTTTTACATTTTAATTTTTTTATTAAAATGGGCCATTCGTTTAGTTTGAATGATCAAACCGTTTGACCTGAGAACCAGACCCTTGATCGGTTCATTGTCCAGATTGGTTTTAAAAACCTTGACCAAGATCAAGTCCTGCTGCCAAAGGGCAAAGGGGATGGGCTACCTTGGTATGAATCAGTTCAGAACAAGATCCACAAAAATCAGTTCAGATAAAGAACCCGTCCCAGAATCATATATCCAAAACCAACATAATTGGTTTGATTGATTCAGTACCGTTGGGTAAGCCCGACTCATTGACAGCTTTTAGTGTGGCACTGTGCATTAAAAAACCACATCCTGGCCATAACCTCAAAGATGAATAATGCAATAAGATATAATGATAACACAATATTTAAGTTTTGTTTTTTTTTTTTTGTAATTCAGTGTAAATGCTAGTTTAATACATATATGCATTCTGGGACAATTTTGCAAGTATTTGATAAAAATACATTTGTGTATTGAAATGAGGGCTATTACAAATTATTCATCATGTTTGTAATCAAAACGAGAACAAAAGTCTGTCTTTGCACTCAGGTCCCGTTCATTTACTGGTAAATAAGAGAAGGAACAGTGTTCTTTTTGCAATAAGCCAACAAGTATTACGTTTTATAGTAAAATTAGCTTCACTTATCCGAGTAAAATTTACACATTTTCCAAGTGGTGAAATAACTTTTTCAAAACATAGTGAAACAAATTTATTCATTTTAACTTTGACTTTTTATGAATAAAAAAATTATTCTGTTATCTACTTGAGAATCAAAAGAATACGAGTAAATGAATTTATCCAGGTAACTGTTACCTGAATGGTACACTTATCCGGATAAGCTACAATATTATAAAGAACAAAGCATCAAAATTGGTCAATGCAAAAAAAGTTGATTCTATGGAATCCGTATTTGTATTCATTATAACCAAAAAATCATTTGACAATCATACAAAATTTATCGATATAAAAATTAAAAAAAAAAATTACATTCTCATGAACAATCAATTTTGTATTTTGTAATTCTATACTAAACACTAGGCCTATTCACGGGTCGGGTTGGGTCAGTTTACTATGGTTTTTCCAATCGATCCGACCTGGTTGGGTTACTTGACATAGAAATTGAACCCGACCCAGTGTTAAACAAAATTGACCTGATCGGTTTGAATCGGTTTGGGTCGGTTTCGGTTCTAAGTTCATCTCTGTGATAAAATCTTGCTAATTTTAAAAACAGTCATAATTTGAACATCATTTCAGCCATCTCCTTTGATAAAATTTAAATGAAAAATTAATCACAAAAGTTGTTCATTAATCACTATTCACTAATCCAAAGTTTCTTGCAACCATTCAAAAACTAGGTGGCCTAATGAGCTATGGAACTTCATGTTTGAACTATAAACTAAGTCGGTTTGAGTCGGATCGATTTAGGAATTTGCACAACCCGAAATCAACCCATACTGATAAAAACCCAACCGACTCAGGTTGGGTCGGTCCGGGTTGATCGATTTGATCGGATTGGGCCTTCTTATGAACAGCCCTAGTGAAGACATTTATATTTGAACTACGAACAAATACAGCCCTACGCAATAGCTTCAGCATCGCAAGAATCAAGATGGATTAGGTCCATTGCCCAAAAAAATAATGGATCAGGTCCATTCATTTAATGGGTTTATTCCAACCCGGCCCACGTGCTAGTTGAAGCTCCAAACCCAGCCCATGGTGGGCCTGTGATGCTCTCCGAGTCCTGGATTTGCTATCCACATGCTACCCACGACACATTACATCCACATATCGGGAACATCTCAATTCTCAAGTTTTGACCCTTTACGCAAGTTTTGTATCCACATGCTATCCACATGCTACCCACGACACATTACATCCACATCCACATACAAAACATCTCAAGTTTTGTATGTCTTAAAAACCCAGTTTTGACCCTTTACGCTTTACGGTCCTTCCATGACCAGAAAGAGGTCCATAACGGTAGAAAATGAGAACAAAAGGCGAGTTCAAATATGCGACCCACAAACGCCCCACACGATCGAAAGGTGCCAAGTGTCCTTCCATGCGATTTCCCCCCTCAGCGTGTGTGGTGTTAGGGGACAGACGTTAACTCGTTCCGTTAGCTCCAAATTCCCGCTACTCTCGACTCTTGACCTTGCCTCGTCTCTGTAACCTGACCCTTGAACTCCACCATCCAAACTAATGGCGAGAACTCCGGCAACGACAAACACACGGGTGGTACTCCCCGTGTGTTCTCTCTAACATCCTTTACATGTTTTGCTGAGCCATTTTCTATCTTTTTTCAATACAAAACACAAGGGAAGGGAGATCACTGGCGACCACCTGACCATTATACAGGTTCAGTTTTTCCCTATTCATTTTCATCTATTTTTTTATTGCATCAAAACTTTGATTTTCTAATAAAAATAGAAGAAGTGAAGTCTATGTAAAATCACCCACATTCAAAATTAACCATATTCAATGAACGCCTCAAATGTTGTTTTAAATCCTATTTTGTACAAAAAAAAGGAAAAGTTCCACTTTAGTATCTTGAACTTTAGGGGTAGTGTCAAGTTAGTACCTGAACTTTTAACCATATCACTGCAATACTTAAACTTTCAAAAAGTGCCAAGTTGGTCTCTAATCCGTTAATCGATTGTCAGTTATCTATTGAAAATATCAAAGTTACCCTTCAAAAGAAGACATTGTTCATTGTCTTCTACTTTGAGACTGAACTGGTTATCTTCAAAGAAAAATAAAGAAAAAACATGAAATATGATAGAGGAAAACAATAACTGAAAGCAAAGAAATAACTATACAATAATGTGTTTCAGATCTAAAGGTATAAGACAATGACTTCATTAGTCTAGAATTTCAAACATCTCGACCGGTTCAGCCTCAAAGTAGAAGACAATGAACTATGTCTTCTTTTGAATGGTAATTTTAACGTTTTCAACATATAACTGATGGTCGATTAACCGTAGGGACTAACTTGACACTTTTTGAAAGTTTAAGTATTACAGTGACACGTTTGAAAGTTCGAGCAGTAATTTGACACTATCCCCAAAGTTCAGGGTATTAAAGTGGAATTCTCTCCCCCCTCCCCCCCCCCCCCCAAAAAAAAAAAAAAATATGCCCATATTCAAGTAATACTGATGTACAATGATCTAAATACGTCCACTTGTGTAGATCAATTGACTTTCACCTTCATTGGCGATGGAACCAGAGCCTGGCGAGGGAACTCTCGCTAGGAAACACCAGATCATTCCCCTCCCAAGCAAGCGCTTCCCCAAGGATTACAGCTTGCGAATGCGAGATCTTCCTGGCATTGGATGGTAGAACCGCCAAGGATTCAACATACCAAAGATAGTTCGACATCTTCAGCTTATTGGTCCCGTTGTGCGTGGCCATTGAAAATGAAAAGTTCCTCTTCAGAGCAAAAGAAGAAAAAGAGGGACTGATGAATACAAGGTTGGTGAGAGAAGTGGAGACTACTGACAAAGAAACAGGGAATACCTCCGGTGTATCTACCGGAACGGTTTTCATCGTTGGAGTTCTTGTCATTAGCTCAGATGGAGGAGTGCAACTGTTAAGGTTAGAGCAGGCTAGGTCGAGAGTCGAGGGTAGTGGGAATTTGGAGCTAACAGCCGTCCCGTTAGCTCCATACACGCTGAGGGAGGAAATCGTGCGAGAGGATACTTGACGCCTTCCGATTGTGTGGGGCATAGATCTGAACTCATATGTTAGAAGGTGGACCATTAATGAAGGAGAACGGCAAAATAGCAAAAATTGATCAGATGAAAATGAGAGACGGTAGAGGTAGGTGAGTGAGTGAGTGAGTGAGTGGATTTAGGTTGCGTTTTGCAGATTTTCACAACAATAACCACATGGTTTCACTAGTGTGGAAGAGTGAAGACCTTAAACTTCAGCAACGTGACCCTTTTTAACACTGTCAAATCGTCATTGAATTCTTATGTTTTGAAATAAAATATACTTTTAACAATTTTGTCAGATGATTAATTACTTTTATATATATATATATCATGTATATTTAGCAAAATTATACGGATATAAAATATAAAAGACAAAAATATTATTAATTACTCATTCAATTTTTAAAATACGTCATTTTCTTTTTTTTTTCTTTAATCTTTTTTCTTCTTCATACGCTGCAAAAACCAATCTGGAGCTCCTTGTGTTTATGAACAGGCTTGCAGGTCCGTTTGATCCTAGGGTCATTGCAGATGGCATTATGGGCACTTGGGCAGCATCAACCAAGATGATTTTTAATATAATTCTCTGTTTACCAAAAAATTAAAAAAAAAAAACCCAAGATGATCTCATAATATTTGTATGTCGAACCCTGCAAGGAGAAACGAGGAGATGGGCATTACAAGCTAGGGGGGGAAGTAAAAAACCAAAGCAACGTCACACAATTCACATGTCCATACCTCATTCATTGATCGAGTATGAATTGAGAACCTTCAGCCTACCCAATTTACGCCCACCGCGTTCTTTTGCAACTGATCTATTGTTTCGTTGTTCTGGAGTTTTGGCTTATTGGCTTCAGGTTGTTCTGGGGTTTTGGCTTACCAAAGACACTTGGATTCATCAGTAGAGTAAATTTGAGGTTTTTCTCCTTTTGTTGATGCCTAACTTTTTTCTGCTTTGTAATCTAGAGACAGATGCAAAGCAAAATGGCGACAGTGATAAACAAATAAAGACGAGTAGAAGACCACCATGATTGAAATTGAAACATCGGCTAGAGCTAAAATTGAAAATTTTGGGGCTTTGGATTTTAGCCATATAACCTATGCGCAATATTGATTTCATAAGAGAGTTCGAAGTAAGTCAATGTTTTTAAAATCGATTCAGACAATGAACCGATTAGGGGTCCAGTTTTTAGGTTGAATGGTCCGATTGTTCGAATGTAATGGATGGCCCGTTTTGACAACAAAATAAAAAAAAAAGGTCAAACTGTTGAATGGTTCGACCGCCCAGATCAGTGGTTTGTTGATAAATCAACGATTTTGGGGGAAATAACATTTCTAGGGTAAAATGGAACCGATCACTTGTTTTTTCGGTCTGGTCCGATTTTGAAAACCATGAAGTAAGCTACTAGCAACCCTTTACAATAAATTAATGGTGGTTTTATTTGTGTTATGTGAGGCTTGTAAACAAGACATGTATAAATAGGTTTTGGAAGTTTATGATAAATAAGTGGTTTTTTAAAGGGTAAATTGCTTATTAGTACCATGTAATCTGGGCATAGTCTCACTTTGGTACCCGAATTTCAAAATGTGTCAATTTAGCACATGAACTCTCAAAACGTCTCAGTTTTAATCCAATTTTATTAATTATCATTTGAGTGGCATGCTAAAAGGCACAAATGCCCTTTGAATGTCATCTAATTTTCTTTATCAACTATCCAAATGCCCAAATCCATTGACGAACTGCTAGCAACTAGGATTAAATTGAAACATTTTGGGAGTTCAAGTGATGAATTAGCACGTTTTGAAATTCAAGTACCAAACTGAGACTAGGCTAAAAGTACATGGTATTAATTTACAAATTGCCCTTTCTTAAAGATAGAGAGTATATATAAATAATTAACCACAGGCGAGGTTTTAGTCCAATAAAAATGGGAGGTTTCAATATTTTTGCAAGGAACCTTGAATTTTAAATCATGGGTTCAGATCTTCTACCCACACCTACCCACTGAACAGGAAAACTGTAGTTGTACATTGGGAATATATCTCAATCAAGAGACATTCCTAGTGTACAACTGTAGTGTCCTACGAGTATTAGTGGTGTGCAACACCAAATACAAAAAAAAAAAAAAAGAGGGTTCATAGGTTGGATAGCCTCACGGAATGGTTCAGCCTAGCCCGTTCTACGACAGGTTTGGACAAACCTTTAAGTATGCAGGCTTTAAATATCGGGCTCGACTATTTTCCAGGCTAGATTCAGACTTTTCCAAATAAGTTTGGTCCAAGCCTAAGTCCAACTTGATAATAGTGTTTATATAATAAAAATATAATATACGTTATATAATATTATGTAATAATAATATTAATAGCACAAGACGTATTATATAATATTCTATAATAGTATATAATATCAGAAGAAGTATCGTATAACAATATATTATAAAATATATGTACAGGTCGGGCTTCGAGATCGGGATCGGGCTCAAAATTTAACCCGATGGTCGGACCAGGCTCAGGCCGGGCTTGGGCTTGGACCTGTTCTTTTTCTTTTTTAAAGAAATAAAGCCTACAGGTCTAACTGTACGTAGGGTTTGGTTCAAAAAGAAAGCCAATAAAAATTCCCGTGGGAACGAACAATAATTCATTACTGATTTCTGTTCATGGCTGCTCCTCCCGAAAATTTGCTGTTCCCAGCTTCCAAAATAGATAAAAGAGAAGATGGTATATTAAATAGGATAGATAAAAAGACAACAACGCGGAGACCAGGAGAGAACCACCATCTTCTGCGGGTAATTTTTTTTTAAACCCTACTTTCTTTCATTTTATATGCAAACACCATTTTCATTTTACTGCTTAGTCTCTACTGGATTCTTCTTTTTATTTATTTGATTAGATCCATATGCTTTAGATAATTGATCTTTCGCTACTAGTAAATTGCATGCACTCATATCCATGTTCTACTGTAGTTTGGTTTTTATTTTTTAATTTAATTTTATTTTGTTGAAATGGATCTTTTTTGTTTTGCTCCCTCATTAGTAGTAGTTCTCTGTGGATTGTTTTGCTGTTTGACGTACCATGCTGTGGTTCAGGTCTTATTTATTTATTTGCATGTTGGACTGGAAGAGTTTACAGAGATTGTCATTGCCTTTCAGTTTTCACAGTGGTCCCTTCTTTATTTGTTTGTTCCCAAGTTGAAACATTAATGGGTTTATTTATTTTCGTCTGCATGTGGGTCCTTTCTTTTTAAGTTTTTCTCCGTTTATTAGTTTATTTTCCTTTTTGTTTTTTACTGTTTCAGATACTGCATTAAATTTTTTTTTTCGATCTATAAAGCTTTTGTGTTAAGAAATAGAACTACAAGTCTACAACTAAAATGAACTAGCAACAATTTTTATTCCCTTTTATTTCTTTTAGGTTATTAAGTTTTCTAGCGGTGAACTTTAGATTCTACCTGGGAGGCCAGGTAGTTTAGGCTCTCTTATCTATTATTTTTTCCCTGTTAGTTTTCTTTAGATTTGGAAACGGCCTCTCTGTATGTGCAGGGGTAAGGCTATGTACATTTGCCCCTCCTCAGACCCAGCATTGGTGGGAGCCTCGTGCACTGGGCTAGTTTTCTTTAGATGAACTTGTTGTTGTTGTTGTTTTTTTTTTTTTTTTTAATTTATTTTTTTGGCTTAGGTATATACAACTCGTTTTTTATTGCTTGGTTTCTTTAGCATTATTTATGCCATATACAATACACTGTTATAAATAAAATTTTTATGTTTCTGCCTTTTATATTTGCTGGAACTATCCGTTTTATATTTGGCGGAATTAAAGTTTATTTTTAATGAGTGTCAGCCACCTGTCTCTTCCATGTTCAGAATTTTCGAGACACAATTAGATTTTTGCTTCTTTACTTATAAGTAATCCAGTTTCTCATTGATTTGGATATGCATTTCCATATGATTAGTTATAATTTATTTTGTTTAATAAGGTACTTGTCTGATTAAGGCTTGGGGTACATGAACAGTAAATCTGAATCTCAAATATGATCCACCTTTCTCAGTTTCTCTTAGATTTGGTGAATCTTTGCTTACTAATTACATCATTAATAACATGCTAGCTTACTATCTTTTCCTTCTCCTTCAACTTTAGAAGGATGAATAGTCGAAATCTAGGGAGTTGGAAATTTGGAACAAATATGGAGTCACAAAACATGAAATGATGATGGAGTAGAAACTCTAGATGCGAAAGTGAAATCCATGATTATCACGCCAGAATATGGGCATTACTACCATAGTTTTGAAGGCGCCAAAGAGAAACTTGGTGATTGGGGGGGACCTTATTTCTGGGCGGTGGAGTTTTTTACATGGAAACCATGAATGCTTGGGTAATTCCTTAGGTTCCATGTCAACCAGTAACCATTTTTCATTGATAATTATCTACAAAATTAATAGAAAAATGTAAGCTACATGTTAAAAAAAAAACAGAGACAATCAACTTATTTATGAGAAGAAAAAAAAAAAGAAGGAAAAGAAAGTTCAGGAAATATTGGGGTTGAGCTCCTATTTTGGTCTAGGAAAAGGAAAAGGGGGGGGGGGTAGTGGACAGAATTTTAAGTTCTTACTTGCTTATTCATTCAGATTTTGAAGCCTTTGAGGGTTCAAGATACCATCATGTGTGTTGATTGAACACTAATAAATAAGAAAATAATAAAAATAAACTAGTATATGAACCCCCAAAAATAAATATTTTAGGTAGGTTAATAATATCTATTTAATTATTATAATATAAAAAAACAAAGAATATATAAGTGTTTCATAGGGGCATGTAGAAAATAGGTAGGCAAGTAAGTGAGGCAAGAAAGCGTTGCCTTGACAATTATGCTTTCTACTTTGATTTCAGTAAACATTCTTTTATACTTCACATTTGCTTCATTTATATTGTTATTGGGAGTTGTTATTTAAGTATATTAGACTTCATGTTCTATACATTTTGGGATTATTCATATTATTTGGGGAGGATGGATCAGCATCCTCTTATGTTTTCTTCATTTCTATTTCAAAGGAAACTTTGACAGTAGGTTATAGGGTTTCATCTAGCCAAGCCTTGAGTGGAGAGAATAGATACAAGATCTCATATAGAAAATCACAAAGATGTCAATAGCATCTTAACCTGAAATGCTCCAATTTCATTGGATTTTGTGGGTGTACTATGTATCAATCAAGCATGGGTTACTTAAAAGATTTGATTACGTAAATAGCTAATCTCTGATTTGCTTTGACAAAAAAAATAGAAAAAGATAAAGGCAATTGCATGTCTCCTATGAACAAAATATTGTAGCTTAGTGCAGTGCAATAAATGATGCATTTTACTGAAGGAGAGCATTTTTGTATACCAGCCTTCTTTCCATGTGTTTAGCAGCTGAAATCATTTGTTATCCATCATAAAATGGGAGATGTTAAAGGGTTTTAATGATACTTTTGTCATTTGTGGTTGTTAAAAGACAAATTATTTGGAAACTTCACAACCAAAGGAGTGTATCTTGTATAAGACTATCTTGTGGCTGAAATCTTCGGACTTATTTCACCAGTTTTCTTTTAATGATCTATGGAGGCATTGGACAGCAATAGCAAGCACCTCCTTTCGGAAGAGTAAGGTGTATATGAGTTGGGCACCCCCTCCTGAAGGCTTTATAAAACCAAATTTTGATGGCAGTGGTCAAGGTAACCCAGGTCCCTCCAGGATTGGTGGAGTTATAAGGAATGAAAGTGGTAATGTGGCTCTCTTATACTCAGGCCCTTTAGGTGTGGGGGACTCCACTAGGGCTGAATTACTAGCTGCTCTTCAAGCAGTACAGTTTGCAGTACAGCTAGGAGTGTAACAACTACTAATAGAGGGTGACTCCAAGGTAATTGTGGGGTGGTTACAGAACCTAGAGACTATGGTTTGGTGCTTTAAGAATGAACTTAAAAAATTCAAGTGGTTGACAAGAAATATGTGTGTCAGAATACAATGGGTGGGGAGATAAGCTAATGCTATGGCTGATAATTTAGCCAAGCAAAGGGCAAACAGGGAACAATTGTAATCTGTTTTTGGTTTTGATTGCTTGGAGAGGTCGCAGCTCGTGCCTCTCCATGGATACTTGCATCTGTTTTTCTCCACTTTCTAATAAAAATTCTCATTTATAAAAAAAAACTTCACAACCAAAATAGTGAAAATTTTCTAGAAAGTGGTATTGACTTCTTATAATCATTTTATGTAGATTAGATATAATGACTATAATATTTCTCTCATTATTGTTTGAGTATAGATTCATAAGATACAGACCAACGGGAGGACTATATTCTATTGCTGGCCTTGCAATTCAACTGGGAGGACTATATTCCTCAGATCAATTGGATGAAAAAATGCATATACCCAACACACACAAGTGCCATTTGAAGCTGAAGTATCAACTTTTTTGGGTAAAACAAAATGTCTTTGGCTGACCTTATTCCCCCTTAAGCAACCTTTGTCTCTAAAGAAGAATCCTTGTTCTTGTACAAAGTTATACTTGACAAGACTGCAATTTAGATTACAATAGACTGAGGGTGATTATGTCCTAACATCTTTTATTTTCAAATAGGTGATGAATCAGATCAATGTTTTAAAACGTGGAGGCATGACAGAACGTAAGGGGCGTAAGCCTCCTTAAGAGGAGGGGGGGTCAGGAGGAAGAAGAGGAAGGGGGGATCTCATTTTTTCTTTATTTTTAATAAAAATCTTTTATATTAAGAAGAATAAAGATGCATAGTACTAGTTGAAAGGGGGGGGGTCTTGGGGGTGAAGCCCCCCAGTCGAAGGGGCCGAGGGCAGACCACTTTCTTTCCCCTTATATTTTTCTTCCCTTCCCACTCCTTTCCTCTTTTTTTATTTCTTCTCTTTCTTTCTTTCTTTTTCTTTCCCTTCCCTTTCTTTTCCTTTCCTTTCCTTTTTCAGACACCTTCAAAAACTAAGTCTTACTCATTTATGCAGTTATTCTGTCTTAAAATCTTGTTAATCATATAGTGGCTTGCTATGTTAATTTGGAGTGAAGATCAGAAGAACTTCCCTTCTGCTTTCTTTTGTGATTTATTCTGTACAAAGTCAAGTAGTGAGTGAAAAATGCTTTGAGAAATTACTTGTATACGCTTAGTTACACCACAATGTGACTGGTCCTCAATGCCATGCGCTTCCATGAAAGATTTAGCTACATAAACAAATTTAATGATGACTAAAAAGTTACCTATTGGTTATAGAATGAGTAGAAAGCCTTATGTGCTGATTTCGGCCAAGCTTCTTGTGAAAGGAAGAGGAGAAAGTTGGGGGTTTCAGCAATAGACAGAGGAAGGGAAGAAAAGGAGAAGGTCGACTAGGATAGTGATGCATAACCCTAGCCGCTAGCCCCTCATTCTATTTATAATTAACTTAAATATGGGATATTACAAAGATGCCCCTAGTAGGGCGGCAACTCAACTAAGTACTTACAATTCTTTAAAAATAAAAGACTAATGGGCCTAAGGCCCAACAACTTCTTAATTTAAAAGAAAACAAACTAAACATAAATCGGCCCAACATAAATCAGCCCACTCAACACTCCCCCTCAAGTTGGGAATAGATGTCACACATTCCCAACTTGCGTAGATCATGTTCCAGCTTAGTCTTCGGAACACCTTTTGTGAGAACATCAACAAAGCTGCAGATCAGAAGAAATGTATGGAAGACAAACTTCTCCAGAAGTTACCCTTTCTCTGATAAAATGTCTATCCACTTCAATGTGCGTAGTTCGGTCATGTTGGACTGGATTATGGGCAATATTGATTGCTGCCTGGTTATCGCAGTATAGCATCATAGGTTCTTCTGCTTGTACACTGACGGTCCCTTCCAGTTCTTCCTCTATCTGAAGGAGAAACACTCGCTGGACTCTACACTTATGGCTCGGTCCAAACTTGTCATCACAATTGTAACAGAGGCCCTTCTCGCATCGGGCCTGCATCTCAGTCCACGAGAGGTGTTTGAAGGGCACAGTGGGCCTGGGCACAATGGGCTTCTGAGAATCCCCAACTTGTTTCATGGGTTACTGTTCGGCCCGCTGGGAAACCCTCACATTCGGGTAGGATAGAAGGTTGGAGCCGAGATCTCCTTACACGCCCTCATGGGCCTCAACCCTCTTTAGTCCATGCGAATAGAAGGAAGGTTGGTGGGCCGATCTGTGATGATCTTGATTGATAGTAGCTCTACCCTGAATTTCATCACTTGCCGATTAGCAAGGCAACTAGGTATGACTATACAACCCACTCCACTCTTTTCAATCTATGTGGCTAATGGAAGTCAGATGTTATGTGATGGTGTGTGCAAGAAGGAAAAGATCCTTATACAAGGCCACTATTTCGTGGTAGATCTCCACCCATTGGATTTCTCAGGGGCTGATATTATTCTGGGAATTCATTGGTTACGTGGTCTAGGGCTTGCACTTTGTGATTGGGCCAAAATGACAATGGACTTATATCAGGATGGTCAGACTTGCCATCTAACAGAGAACGGATCTAGAGAAGTTCTGAAACTCCATGTGCCATGGCCCTATATTCCGCTTCTACACTTGATCTTGCCACGTTTGTTTTTTACTCTTCCATGAGACTAGGTTACCCCCAACTAGGGTGCACACTCCTAAAGTTGATCTTCTGTCATCAAGGCATCCTGCCCAATCCGCATCTGTATAGGTCTCTAGCTTCAGTTGTCCATGATCAATAAACAATATGCCTCTGCCTGGATGTCCCTTCAAATATGCAAGGATCCTGTCAACTGCCTTCTAGTGCTGATCTCGTGGAGCATGCATGTATTGACTCACTACACTTACTGCATAGGAGATGTCCGGTCTTGTCATACACAAGTATAGTAGCCGACCCACAAGTCTTTGGTATCTCCCAAGGTCCTTCACTGGTTCACCTTCTGATGCACTGATTCTCTGGTTGTGATCAATGGGGGTGCTAGCTGCCTTTGTTCCAAGCTTCCCTGTCTCTTGGAGAAGGTCCAAGACATACTTCCTTTGAGAGATAAAAAATTCCATGTTTCGATCTTGCAACTTCATTGCCCAAGAAGTATCTTAGTTTTCCAAGATCCTTAATCTCAAATTCCTTATGCAGGTCTCTCTTCAGACTATCAATCTTACTCAGATCATTCCCAGTGACAACAATGTCATCCACATAAACAATTAGGATTGACACCAAAGATCCCCTGCGCTTCACAAACAAGGTGTGATCAGATTGAGTTTGAGTGTAGCAAAAAACAATCAGGGCCTTTCTGAATCTGTCAAACCATGCTCTAGGAGATTGTTTCAAGCCATATAGTGACTTCTTCAGCTTGCACACCTTTCCCTTTTCAGCATTATCATAAAACCAGCTGGAAGATCCATATACACCTCTTCTTGTAGATCCCCATTTAGGAAAGCATTCTTTACATCCAGTTGAAACAAGGGCTAAGAGTATGAGGCAGCAAGAGAAAGGAGTATCCGAACAGAGGTCATCTTTGCAACTGGCGCAAATGTCTCTAGATAATCAATGCCATAAGTCTGTGTGTACCCTTTTGCAACAAGTCTTGCCTTGTACCTCTCTATACTTCTATCTGCCTTATACTTTACTGACACAGGAACTGGAACTGGAACTGGGAGAGGGATAGACTGTTGACTTACTTCCACAAAACACTCCCCTGAGAAGGATCCTTTGAGAAGAAGTACGTAGGTTCAAAAAAGGTAACATCCATAGTAACATACTGGTTCCCAGAGACTGGATCATAGTAGCAGTACCTTTTCTGATTCTCTGCATATCCAAGGAAAACACTTTTCTTTGCCTTGGGATCAAGCTTCGAACGGTAAGGGCCAAGAATATGTGCAAAGCAGACACATCCAAACACCCTTAGAGGAATATGAAACATCTCCCCCTGAGGAAAAAGAAGGCTGAATGGGGTCCTAAATCCGAGTACACGAGAGGGCACTCTGTTAATCAGATATACTGCCGTGAGAACTACATCACCCCAAAAACGAACCGGAACTATGGCTGTGATCATCATGCTTCTTGTCGTCTCGACGATGTGTCTGTTCTTCCTCTCTGCAACACCATTCTGCTGTGGACTATAGGAGCAACTGTTCTGATGGACAACACCATACTCTAACAGATATGAGGCAAGATGTCTCTCAAAATATTCCTTGGCATTGTCAGATCTGAACATCTTTATTCTTGTCCCAAACTGTGTTAGTACCATCTGGTGGAATTGCCTCACTAAGGATGGTACTTCTTCGCGTGATTTCATCAGGTAAATCCAGGAATATCGAGAGAAATCATCAACAAACAGGAGAAAATAGCGATAGTCGCCCATAGAGGGAACATGATAAGGGCCCCACACATCCGAATGAATAACATCAAAGGGAGAAGAACATCTTTTATTACTAGGTTTAAAAGAGTGTCTACAATGCTTTCCAAGTTCACAACTCTCACACTTCAAACTTGACAGACTCAAACAGTTTTGGAAACAAACAACTCAAAGAAGAAAAGGATAAATGACCCAAACGGTTGTGCCAAAGCTAATTTGACCCACAGATTTTAACTCACTATCTCTGCAAACATGATGGCTTTGGTGAAGAGGGAGAACATCCAGGAGGTAGATTCCATTCACTTCACGACCACTCCCAATTGTCCTCTTTGAATCCAGATCCTGCAAAATACAGCGTTCAGGAGAAAAAATCACTGAGCAGTTCAGATTCTTAGTCAAACTACTAACAGATAACAAATTAGTGCTCAATCTAGGAACATGGAGGACAGAGGGTAAGCAAATAGAATCATTAATCTTGACAGATCCCTTCCCAGCAATAGGAACATGGGATCCATCAATTCTGGAGACCCTATCTATGCTAGAACAGAGCTGATAAGAGGAGAAAATAGTGGAGCAATGGGTCATATGCTCTGAGGCTTCAGAGTCTATAATTCAAGGAGATCTCTCCTTACCTGAAGCAGAAACATAGTTTGTAGTGACATGTGAACTACCTGTGTGGGCAAAGAAGGTAGAGTGAGCTCCGCCTGTGCTACTTGTACCTTGTTGTCCGCTTACGGCTGAACTGGAACTAGTTGTATCCCTCTGATTCAGAAGTAACCCAAACCTCTCAAGCTCGGCCCTTACTACAGCAGCTGCAACGGACTCCAAAGCAGCTGTAGTAGGGGGGCGGAGCGGAGTATCACCAGTAACTGCCATGTGCGCATTTCCTTTCTTATTCTTCAATATGGTCGGTACAAGATGTGGGTGAAGCTTCCAACAAGTGTCTCTTGTATGCTTAGGCTTTTTACAGTAGTCACAGACCAAGTCCCTTTTGTCTTCCTTTTTGTTTTCATTACCATTCTGTTTAGATTTCACAGCACTTACCATAGCAGACTGATCAGAACTGAGATTTTTCATCATTACATCCCTCCTGCACTCCTCTCCTAACACAAAGGCATATGCTTGGGAGAGAGTGACACTGTCCCTAGAAAGAAGATGTTGTCGTGCAATGTCATACTCAGGGTTAAGGCCAGCAAGGAATTCGAACACCCTATACTTCTCTAAATGTCTTTGATAGGTAGCTGCATCCTTGGTGGTTTCCCAAGCAAAGGTCTCTAGATGGTCGATCTCCTGCCACAGGGTCTTAAGGACTGAAAAATAGGTTGCAACAGATCTATCTCCCTGCCTTGTGGCAATAATTTGATTTCTCAGTTGATAAGCCCTAGCAACATTCTCCCTTTGTGAATAGGTTTCTGCAACCCCATCCCATATCTCCTTAGCAGTGTTTGCCCAAAAAAAATTTTTACTTATATGTGGCAACATAGAATTACACAACCATGTCATTACCATATAATTTTCCTGCACCCACCGGGAGTTGCCAGTTTCGGGTTTCGCCTCTTCACCAGTAATATACCCCAATTTTCCACGAGCCCCAATGACTATCTTTGCAGATTGGGACCATTCCAAGTAGTTTGTACCATCCAACCTAACTGTAGTAATGGTCCCGGCTTCGAAGGGGTCTCTAACACCTCCTCCCACTGGTTCCATTTCATTCCCGGGCTTATATTCAACTCTGTGTCCCTCCATGTGTCTCAAAAGAGGTACAGAAAACAACCAAAAAATGCAACAAGAACAAACAAAATACCTTCTGGAACCAACGACAATCCTTTGGTGTCCTGGACTTTCTTCCCACGAAAGATTCCTTTTCGGTGGGATGGGAGAAGAGAGAGAAAAAGCAACCGCCCTCTCTAGAAGCCTCCAAACCACATGAAACTTGAATCGCCCCTTACAAAAAACCCAGAGGAACCCTAAAAAATTAGGGCGCCACTACCTAGGTCAAAATTGAAGAGTCCAACAAAATTAGGACTCTTCCCCTTTCTCTAGTTTTTCCTGATTCTAATGAGAAACCCTAGACCAGCTATAGGGCATACAGATCCATCAAGAAAATCCAAAAACTGGGTTTACCTGAGAGCTTCGATCAGCCTCTTAAATCTCCATGCAGTCGACCGATCTAGGGCTGCAGGAGTGAATCTCTTCAAGAACCTTCAACCTGCTCTGATATCAAGTAGAAAGCCTTATGTGCTGATTTCGGCCAAGCTTCTTGTGAAAGGAAGAAGAGAAAGTTGGGGGTTTCAGCAATAGACAGAGGAAGGGAAGAAAAGGAGAAGAAGGTCGACTAGGATAGTGATGCATAATCCTAGCCGCCCGCCCCTCATTCTATTTATAATTAACTTAAATATGGGATATTACAAAGATGCCCCTAGTAGGGCGGCAACTCAACTAAGTACTTACAATTCTTTTAAAAATAAAAGACTAATGGGCCCAAGGCCCAACAACTTCTTAATTTAAAAGAAAACAAACTAAACATAAATCGGCCCAACATAAATAATACAAAAACAAACTCAACAGATTGTAATACAAAAACAATTTCTTTTCTACTTCAATTAATCAACACTCATTATTTCTCTGAAAAGATAATAGATATAGAATTTCTTATATTAGATCTTTATTGTGCAGGATAAACCATGTGATATATGTGGAAGTATTGGCTACATCGAGTCTCTTGCCACTTGTACCAAGTGTAATGTTGCTCATGAGCATATGTATGGGTGAACTCACTGTACTCTTTTCTACCAGTTGTACATTTTCAGTTTGTTATTTCTTAATTTCTTCAGTAACGTATCATCTATGTGGTGTGTGCTATGTTATGAGCACAAAATGGGAGTGCTTTTCCTTTTACCATCATCTTTAACCATGCACTTAAAGCCTCAAAGGGTTTGTAACTTGTGGAATGTTTGAGCTATGAGCTCTATATGACATAAAAAGGTGATTATCAAAAGTTGGTCCTAGCCATCTGGGGTCTTGGGAGGTCAGGACTGGATCTTAGGATCTTACCTTTGGCATTTTTTTAGCACAATGTGACTTCTCTCAGACTCAAATCCACTTTCTCATGTTTGTTGCCCTGAAATGTTACCAAGAGACCACAAATAATAGCCTCTTAGCTCAATATCACATGCTAAGTTAAAATTGAGCTATGCATGCTATGAGATTTTCATAGACATCTTTATCACATTCTCTTGCAGTCAAACAAAACAAAAATCGAAATGAGTAGGTAAATTGATTTGCTAGGGATTGGGGTCATCCATTTACTTTGTTTTTTGGTGGACCCAACCTATGGTTGTTTCCCATGTCTGCAATCTGCATACACCGCTTGTATTGATGTTTCTGAGACAAGTCTTCCTGTTAACTATACATTTCACTACTGCCTTTTCTTTCATGTTTTCATTTTTTCTTTTCATTTCCAGCTATTGTATGCGAAACAACTTGAGAGCTCTTCCAGTTATGTGGTTTTGTGAGACTTGTCGATTGAACCCTTACATGGTCTCTCTGGAATCTGATGCCAAGGGATGCATTCCAAGCAAAAAGGTCAAGATGACTGATGCAGGTAGGAGAGATGATATTTAATTGGCATTAACATGTTTCATTGCTTCTGATTTCTGTGATTTTTTTGTTGCTTTGTTATAATCTAGAAATTTTATTATAGGGTATTAAAAATGATATTATAGTGGTTTTTAAGTAGTATCATGCCTTGAATAATGAACACGTGTTGCACTATGTAATTAGAGTGTGTGTTTTTTTTGGAAATACCTTTGATGTGCCTTTCCAAGTCCATTGGTAGCTATTGATGGAATTGCTTCTAGCTCTTAATGGTTAAATGTTAGGTATAGAGGGCATTGAACTATAAAATTTATTTTTTGCTATGGGTCCTTGTTTTTCTTCATCCATGATCATACATTAATGAAACTTTTGAATGACTAAGAGAAGCTACATTTGGCCTTGGTAATATTTTCTTTTGATCTTAGTAATATTAAATGTCAAAGAAGTGTTTTTAGTAGGTGGTGTTTTCCATACAGATGCTGGACCAAAGAACCCTGGTGCTGAAGAAAAGAAGCAACTGGTGATTTTACCAAAACTCAATACTGATTGTCAAAATAATCCTGCTTTATATTCTACTTGGAAGTGAGTGCTTTATCCTTTCACAGTATCTTGTGATGCAATGATTGTCTATTTGATAAAATTTCAAGGAGTAACTAATAGAAAAAATTCACACATTGGAAAAATCAAAGGAAGTGAGAAAAGGGAGAGCAATTGCAGTGATTTCTATGAAGGGTATTTTTATGCTATTACTTTTAGATGTGCAACTTGGGCGAGCTTGGGCTGAGCATTTGTTAAAATTCCAAGGGGCCTGGCCCATGCTGTGTAAATTCTTCAAATGGGGTACCCCAAATTGCATCTCTAATTATTATTGTTGTTGTTGTTGTTGCTTGTTTGTTAATGTTATGGAAGGTATCATGAAGAACTGCTGATGGTGTTTTTGGGCTATGGTGAGTTTCCGCTCACCTCGGAAACCTCTTCGAGGGAGGCTTGACCTCCTGAAACAGAAAATGGAGAGAAAAGAGAGAAGGGAGGGAAGGAAGAAACTGGAATTAGGGAGAGGAAAACTAAGGGAGAATCATTCATTGCTTTCTTTATGTGATGATGGCCTTATATAGCTGGCCTACAGGTGTAATATCATAGGGAATATCCTCTGATTTCTGAATAACTAACTCTGGCAGATAACATGGGTGGAAAATCTTCAGGTGGCAGAGTAACCAACTCCGAGTGTAACTAATTATGGGGCTCTGCCGCCTGGCTCCTCTGTCTTCTTGTGAATGGCTGATAGGTGGCGGCCTGCTCCACTCCCCTAGTGGGTTCTGGACGGGGTGTTTGGGTCTCAACAGTTCCTCCCCCCTTAGCACTGACCTTGCCCTCAAGGTCTAGGTTGGGAAACCTCTCATTCAGCCTTAGATAAGGTTCCCATGTGGCCTCTTCTGGAGGCAGACCGGCCCATTCAACCTTGGCTTCTGGCACCACTTGCCCTCCTCGCCGAACCCATCGGAAATCCACAATCTTGACAGGCTCCGTGTAAATGCCCCCTTCATCTGTAAATTGGGGTAAGTTCGGTGAGATAGGGGTATGATTCCCCACAGCTTTCCTGAGAAGTGAAATGTGAAACATCGGGTGTAGCTTCGAGGTAGCAGGGAGGTCCAATCTGAAAGCAACAAGGCCCACTCTCTCCAGCACCTTATAGGGCCCATAATATATGGGAGCTAGCTTGTGTCAAGCCCGTCTCATCATTGAGACCTGGCGGTAAGGTTGGAGCTTAAGGTAGACAAAATCACCTACCTGAAACTCTAGTGGGCGGTGGTGAGAGTCATAGTAGGCCTTCATCTTTTGCTGGGCTTTAGTCAAGTTGGCCTTGAGCAGTCTAAGGATCTCATCTCTAGCCAGTAGGCGAGTCTCTACTTCTACCATCTTAGTCGACCCAAATTCATAAGGTAATATGGGAGGAGGTTCTCTACCATATAGAGCCTTGAAGGGTGTCATTCCTGCTGTTGACTGATAAGTTGTGTTGTACCAGTATTCTGCCCATGGAAGCCAGTGAGCCCACTGTTTGGGCTTCTCCCCTATGAAGCACCTTAGGTAGGCTTCTAAGCACCAATTAAGAACTTCAGTTTGTCCATCCATCTGGGGGTGGTAACTTGTGGACGGGTGTAGTTGGGTTCCTTGCAATCGGAAGTATTCCTTCCAGAATGAACTCAGGAAGGCAGGGTCACGGTCCGACACAATGGATCTTGGTGTCCCATGCAATTTGGCGACGTCCCGTATGAAGATGTCAGCCACCGTTGCTGCGGTGTAAGGGTGAGACAGGGCAGAGAAATGGCTATACTTGGTGAGACGGTCAACTATTACCATGATAACTTCCTTCCCTAAAGAACGGGGAAGTCCGGTGATGAAGTCCATGGAGAGGTCTTCCCATACTTGCTCTGGAATCTTGAGGGGCTGTAGGAGGCCCGCGGGAGACTGTGAGGAGTATTTCTGCCGTTGACAGGTCTGGCATTCAGATACATAGTGTAACACATCCTTGTGCATACCTACCCAATGGTAGTGGCTGCTGAGCCTCTTTAGAGTCCTTAGCACTCCTGAATGTCCTCCCAAGGAGGAATCATGAAACAACTTCAATAGTTCAGTTTTGTGGCTGGAATTTGGAGCAATCACGAACCGTCCCTTGAAGAAGAGGTCTGGTCCCACAATTTGGTACCCTGCAACCTGGGAAGGGTTCTGCCTTAATTTTTCCCTAATGTCCTGCAGCTGCGGATCAGTCCTTGCTTCTTGCCTTATGGTTTCAAACAAGGGAAAATTGGGCTGAGAGTAGGTTAGTTGGGCCAGCTCTTCTACCCGTGATAAGGCATCATCTACCCTGTTAGCAGGCCCAGGTTTATACTCTATTTGGTAGTCGAAGCCCATCAGTTTACTAAGCCACTTTTGCTGCTCTGGAGTGTGCACTCTTTGTTCTGCTATATATTTCAGACTTCGTTGGTTTGACCTTATGATAAATTGGCGCCCCAATAGATAGGTACGCCATTTATGGACTGCCATTACCACTGCCATCATCTCCTTGACATAAGTGGACTGGTTCTGATGGGCGGCTGATAAGGCCTTGCTGAAGTAAGCAATGGGCTGTCCCTTCTACATCAGGACGGCCCCCACCCCTGCACCTGAGGCATCACACTCAATCTCAAAGGGCTGAGTGAAATCTGGAAGAGTAAGGACTGGAGGGCTCGAAACTGCTGTCTTCAAGTCTTCAAAGGCCCGTTGGGCTTCATCAGCCCATCTGAAAGAATCCTTCTTCAACAGGCGCGTTAGAGGGGCGGTCATGAGCCCATACCCCTTAATGAAACGCCTATAATACCCTGTAAGCCCAAGGAAATCCCTGAGAGCCTTAACAGTAGTGGGCTTGGGCCATTTTTGGATGGCCTCTATCTTTTCTGGGTCTGCCATGATCCGCCCTGCTGCAACCACATGGCCTAAGTATTGTATCTGTTTTTGTCCAAAAGAGCACTTGGTCATTTTGGCATGTAATTGATGTTCCTTTAGAGTGGTGAGGGTAAGTCTCAGATGTTCCATATGGGTGCCCCAGTCCCTGCTGTAAACCAGAATGTCATCGAAGAATACTAAAACAAATTGCCTTAAGAAAAGGCCTGAAAATGTCATTCATAAGGGCCTGGAAGGTGGAGGGGGCGTTGGTGAGCCCAAACGGCATAACCAGGAACTCATAATGGCCATCATGGGTTCGGAAAGCGGTCTTGTGGATGTCGGCCTGGCGAACCCGGATCTGATGGTACCCGGATCGCAGATCCAGTTTGGAGAACACCTGTGCTTCTCCTAACTCATCCAGCAGTTCATCAGTGAGGGGTATCGGGAACTTGTCCTTCACTGTAATCTGATTCAGGGCCCGATAATCTACACAAAACCGCCAACTACCATCCTTCTTTTTTACTAGGAGTACAGGGGATGAAAATGGGCTGGTGCTGGTTTGTATATGCCCTTTGTTCATTAGCTCTCTTACCGCCTTCTCAATTTCTAGCTTCTGGAAATAGGGGTATCTATATGGCCTCACATTGGCCGGTTTAGAATTTGGTAAGAGGGGTATCTGATGGTCATGGGCCTGGGGTGGAGGTAATTGGCTTGGTTCCTTGAACACATCAACAAACTGATCGAGTATCGATCGTAGTGCCTCGTGTTGGGCTTCCGTGGGCTGGTCACAGCCTTGATTGTTTAAAGTTGGAACTGTGGACTGCATGCCTAAGTGCATAAACAAGGGCCGTACAGTATCCTTGGAGGCCCGTAATATGGAAGTTACAGTATCACCTTGGGGACTCGGAAGTCGCACCCCTTGGAGATGGCAAGTTTGACCATCTTGATAAAAGTCCATTGTCATTTTGGCCCAATCACACAGTGCCGGCCCTAGGCCACGTAACCAATGAATTCCCAGAATAATATCAGCCCCTGAGAAATCCAATGGGTGGAGATCCACCACGAAATAGTGGCCTTGTATAAGGATCCTTTCCTTCTTGCACACACCATCACATGTCAACTGACTTCCATTAGCCACATAGATTGAAAAGAGTGGAGTGGGTTGTATAGACATACCTAGTTGCCTTGCTAATCGATAAGTGATGAAATTCAGGGTTGAGCCACTGTGAATCAAGATCATCACAGATCGGCCCACCAACCTTCCTTCTACTCGCATGGATTGAAGAGGGTTGAGGCCCATGAGGGCGTGTAAGGAGATCTCGGCTCCCCTCGGTTCTGGTTCAACTGAGATCAGTTCACAGTCTTCTATGTTTTCTTCCGTTCTTCCTCTGTCTGAAGGAGAAACACTCGCTGGACCCGGCACTTATGGCCTGGTCCAAACTTGTCATCACAATTGTAGTAGAGGCCCTTCTCGTGTCGGGCCTGCATCTCAGCCCATGAGAGGCGCTTGAAGGGTACAGTGGGCCTGGACAGATTGGGCTTCTGAGAATCCCCAATTTGTTTCATGGGTTGCTGTTCGGTCCGCTGAGGAGCCCTCACATTCGGGTAGGAAGGCTTGCTGGTTCTGCGCATGCTATCCATCTTCTCTTCTTGCAGGCGAGCCATACCCACTGCCGCCATGATTGTCGTTGGTCGAAGAGCTCTCACTTCCAGGCGGATGTCTTCTCTGAGGCCTCCCACGAAACACCCTACCAAAGCCTTCTCCGGCCATCCATGTACCCTGGTCGCCATTCTTTCGAACTCGAACTGGTAGTCTGCTACTGTCTCGGTCTGTTTTAGTCGAGTGAGGAGTTCGTCGTAATCCACGAATGCTGTCGGCCCAAAACGGATGCACAGGGCTTCTGTGAACTCCGCCCAAGTTACCTGAGGATGGGTTTGTCGATACCATTGAAGCCAGAGAATAGCATCGCCTTCTAGGTGAATGGAAGCGATGGCGACGCGCTGGTGTGCAGGGATTTCATGATACTCGAAGAATCTCTCTGCTTTGAAAATCCAAGGAATGGGATCTCCATCGGAATAGTTGGGAAAATTGATTTTAGTAACCTTTTCGGCGGGGTAACCCCCAGTTCCCTGGCTACCTGAAACAGAGGCATCGGCCCCTGTTGGATGACTGGTCTCGCCGGATTGTTGTTGGGAGGCGAGGTTAGAGATGACCACCTTGAGATCCCTGAGTTCGTTCAGTACCTGATGGAACCCAATCTCAAGTTGGTCGATTCTATCTTCCATGGTAGAGGATCTTGTCTGCGGCATAGCTGGTCTGCAACCTTGCTCTGATACCAACTTGGTGAGTTTCCGCTCACCTCGAAAACCTCTTTGAGGGAGGCTTGACCTCCTGAAACAGAAAATGGAGAGAAAAGAGAGAAGGGAGGGAAGGAAGAAACTGGAATTAGGGAGAGGAAAACTAAGGGAGAATCATTCATTGCTTTCATTATGTGATGATGGCCTTATATAGCTGGCCTACAGGTGTAATATCATAGGGAATATCCTCTGATTTCTGAATAACTAACTCTGACAGATAACATGGGTGGAAAATCTTCAGGTGGCAGAGTAACCAACTCTGAGTGTAACTAATTCTGGGGCTCTGCCGCCTGGCTCCTCTGTCTTCTTGTGAATGGCTGATAGGTGGCGGCCTGCTCCACTCCCCTAGTGGGTTCTGGAGGGGGTGTTTAGGTCTCAACAGGCTATCATAAAAAACTATAGGATATTGTTGTATTGATGACACAATACATTTTCGCTTTCATGTATAGTTTACTTATTTCACCATATGCTCGACCTTCCTACTTTGATAGACTGGCACTGGTTATACCCTGGCTTACTGATAAAAATGCAATGGCTCTTCTTTGTTAATGTTATAGGAAAACTTCTTGGGTTGTTTTAAAATGCAATGGCCCTTCTTTGATGACATGATCAACATCTCCTGGCATTCATCCTACCCTTAATAGCAAGAATGGGAAGATTATTTGGAGATGCAATTATGTAGAGCATTTTTGGAAGAAACTAATTTCTAGATATTCCATGATCAACGTGGTCATTTTGTTTGGTCATTAGGCCAATAGCTATCAAGGTGTCTATTAGGTCTCTAAGTTAAAAGAATTTGATGGTATCCGACTCAAATATGAAAATTTTTAATGGGGATCCTAAGCTTCCCCATCCAAGTGTCTATTAGGTCTTTAACCAAGCACATGCTGTTGCATCAGAGTCAATATATAGAGTATTATTTTTCCTAATACCTTATAGAGGATGGAGTTGTAACTTTTGTCTGTTAGGCCGCTGCCCTACAATTCCTTATCTACACCTTGTCCCAACTATATGGGGTTGGCTATATGACCCTATAATTCTTCATCATCTAAGCCTTGTCCCAATTATATAGGGTTGGCTACATGAATCCCTTTTCGCCATTCTGTTCTGTTTAGTGTCATCCACACCTCATTCAAATGTTCGGTTATGGTGTGGGCTGTGTGGTGTGGCCCAAAACCCAATATATCATGGTGTGGTCTACCCACACCCTAAATATCGACCATAGTTATTTATTGTGGTTGTAACCATGCCACAGGGGACTATAATCCCCTTAGGAGATATAATGCTTTGCATTTGGGAGTTTGCAAAAAAAAAATTTTATTATTATTTAACATAATATTTTTTTAATTATTTGTCCTATATATAATAATTAATAATATTTATCTTACCATTATGATTATTATTATATTGGATATTAAAAGTAGAGATTTTACTTTTTATGTTTTTACTAATTTTAATATTTCTAAGTTAATTTTTTAATAATTATTTATAATTAATATTAGTTCTCTTATTTTATATTTTTATATTCCTTTCAATTTTTTAATTATTATTATTATTATTATTTTCAATTCAGCTGGTAATATTTTATTAATTCGTAGTCATGGTTAAAAATTGACCACATCTTAAATTAATTCTTATTATTAATTTGTATTTTGCTTAAAAAAGCAAAAAAAAAAAATTCTTGATCAGCAATGTAGATTATCTCATATTGTGTATTTGAGATACATGGAATCAAAACACAGGGTGTGACCTAAACCACACCACACCACACCATGTAGAACGCCTATGTAGTATAGTGTGGTTTAGGCTACCCATTTTTTACCACAGTACAAAATGCCTATTCTGTTGTAGCATGGTGTATTTTCAACCACACCACACCTATGGTGTGGTTGAGAACACATGACCCACTTTCTCAAGTAACAAATCAATTCGTCTAATGGGTGCTGTAGCTAGGGGTGAGAAAAAAAAAACCGAAAAACCGAACTGACCGAAAAAACCAACTGAAACCGAATCAAAAAATTGGTTAACCGAATCGGTTGGTTCGGTTTCGGTTAACCGTCGATTAACCATTTAAAAAAACCGACGGTTAACCGAACCAACCGATATATATATATATATATATATATATATAATATTTATATAGTATTACATATATTATATATTATATTTTATTTTGTTTTTAAAAATCTAATAAATGCCGCTAACAACGAATAAGACTTTTCAGTTTGGCAGTTTGAGAGTGTTCAAGCTGTCGAATTCAGTCTGGCAGTGGTAGATTGGCAGCCAGGCTAGAAGCCGAACAACTAAACTTTTTTTTTTGGCTTTTTCCTTTCTCTCTCAGACTCTCACTCTCCGTCTCTCTCATTGTACTTAGTCTGGTCCTCTTCTCTTCTTGCTCTTTCGGGCATTCAGCCAATCAATCCTCAGGCTTCAGCTAGGAATGGCACTCCCTCCGTCCCTCTTCGCCTTTTTCATTCTCTTCCTTTTTCTTTCCCACTCAACACGATGCACTACCGCTGCATCAAGATCCGGCACATCGGGGGATCTAGTTCATTCATCATGCATCCATGCCAGCTATCCAAACATTTGTCTCCACACGCTCTCCTCCTACACCGGCTCCACCAGGACTGCCAACGACCTTGCACAAGCGACCATAACCGTTAGTCTCTCCCGCGCTCGGGCCATCTTTGGCTGCATCGCCTGCCTCGCCAAGCTCCACGGTGGGAGCAAGAGGCAGCAAGGCGCACTGCATGATTGTGTGGAGCAGCTGTCGGACTCGATGGACGAGTTGCGCGAGACGCTTGTAGAGCTCCGGCATCTCAGACGCACGTCATTCAGGACTCGCAATTCCCCCTTTTTTTTTAATTGAGGGCATAAAAAAATGAAAAACTGAACCGTGGTTAACCGGTTGCATCGATTTGGTTTTGGTTCGGTTAAATGTAAAAATTGAATAAATCGGTTCGGTACAAAAAATCACCCCATGGTTCGGTTAACCGAACCGTGAGCACCCCTAGCTGTAGCTGGTCTTCTGTGCATGTGATTAAACCACCTCACTCTACTTATTCTCATTTTATCACCTAAGAATCAATAAAAAAGTGACGATTTTTTTTGAACAATCGCTTTCTCCTCACTCAAATCCCTCTCATTAAATCTTATATTATCATTCATCGAATCATACTCTTGACTAGAATACCCCTATTTTTGAATTTGGTCATTCTCTAATTGTGAGAGCACCAAATGTAATTTGAACCACTACATTTCTCCTCATTAAATTCCCTCTCATCAAATCTTATATTTAGGGTATTAACTCCCATTCACTCATTGAATCCTATGTTTTAAGTTATTTTTTTCACCAATAAATTTTATTAATTAAATCTATATCCAATACTTTTAACAACATAAAATACATGCTTTTTAAAATTGACCTAAAAATGGAACTTTTGTTCCATCTTTGTGGCAAGTAAGCAATTCAACCATCTAGGTCAAATGGGTCAATCACTCGATCCATGGTGTCATAATGGAATAAAAATTTTAAAAATATAAACAAATACAAAAAATAAAAAATATAGAAAAATTGGGCACATATCTAATGTTTTATATTGATCATATTAAAGAAAACAAGTATGATAAATAATGATAATTCTTATTGATGCTGGAATGAAATATAAATTTAAGACCAATCTGTGGTGGTAGGTTAACAGTTCAACCTTTTGAGTCAAATGTGTCGACCCTTGATATGACAATTAAGTAAAAATTAAAAAAAGATAAAAACACAAAAACATTATGCAATAATATTGAAATTTGTAAAAAACATTTAGGCACTTGTCTAATATTTTATATTAATCATAAATTATCAAAAATATTGCTGCCAACGATGGGGCTGGGGGCAACAAGGTAACTTCGTTGACGTCCGAGGTCGATGGATCCAACTTGTGAGCAGGAGAAGGGAACACGTTAGAGGCCCTGGGTGTTATCCCAGGGGCGGAGACTCTGATGATCAAGTTAGTCAGGTGCTGAAGAGGGGTCAAACCAGGCTTGAGATGAGGGCTCAGAGCTTATTCCTTGAGAGCTCAAAAGAGGTTTCTCGAGATACTGAATGCAAGAGAGAAAGAGTGAGCAAGATGGATTTACCTTGAGCTGGGCATCCCCTTTTATAGATGACCTTGCCATGTAGTGGTTGGAGGCAGCTAGAGACGGATGGTTAGGATTCCATCCTGCCGATGCCACATGGCGCAATCCGGGGCCTGCCATGTGCACCTACATCAAAAAAATATTTTATATTAATCATATCAAATAAAAATAAAGTGTGATAAATAATAGTTGTTTTATCACACTTCGACCTCTGATTCCCTTTACCTCCTCTCATCCTAGAAATCCTCAATTAGTATAACATCTCCCTCAGTCAACTAGCTCCGAACGCGGTTAGGATCATAGTTGTTGTGCTGGTGATGGCTCGCCTCCGAGGTGTGTCTGTGACCTTGAACATCTTTCGAGGTCTATTTGCCTTGAGGAAGCATCCCGCTAGGGAAGACTTGTGGTACTTCTAGGGCTGACGTGGTAGGGTAGTGGACAACCCATTGTCCGTCCACAACTAGAAGAAGAAGTACTTCTTCGTCTCTTGTTTGGAGGGGTGGTCCTTCAGGTATGACTGGGGGAAGCCGGATACGTTGGTTGAGAGGATTAGGCCATACAATAATGAGGAGTTGACCGTTATGACTCGGATATGGTTGAGGAGGACGATTCACGCCGAGCCCTTTATAGCGGAGGAAGCCTTGGTATGGGCTGGTCTTAGCCCTGCCCCCCTCAGTATGGGCACTCCTGCTGTCGGCTATTTACGTCATCTTCTTTGTTTACTTTGTCTTTCTTCTAATGCTTTCCTTGTATGTTGCAAAAATGGACTAGGGCATGAAAGATAGACTGATGCAGCTAGCTAGGGCTAACGCCAAGAAGGGGCTGACCGAGGGGCCTTCAAAGAGGCCTGCTACGAAGGAACCGCCTCGGGCAAAGGTGCCAACCGAGGCCGAGAGGAGGGTGGCCACGCCCAAGCGACCAATTGAAGCCCCTCAAGCTCAGAGGGCGAAGAGACTAGTGGTGAGGGACTGCCCAACCGAGGGTGTTGCCGGAGTCTCTCGGTAGTCGGGGCCTCATTCATTTGACCCCCACAAAGACACGCTGCTCCCGGCTCGTTGAGTTTTCTACCCCAAGTGGAGTGTCAAGGAGGGCAACTCCCTCAGCAACCCCGGCATCGGCTGAGCTTTGGTGATGGGGATGCTCCTGATAGGGGACCGACAGTCCTGGACACAAGTTTCCATCCAAGGGGTTTGGGACACCCTGCTGGACAGGCTGACCGAGGGCAATAAGGTAACTTTGCTGACGTCCGAGGCCGATGGATCCAACCTGTGAGCAGGAGAAGGGAACACGTCAGAGGCCCTGGGTGTTATCCTTGGTGCAGAGACTCTAACGGTCAAGTTAGTCAGGTGCTGAAGAGGGGTCAGACTAGGTTTGAGACGAGGGCCCCGAGCTTAGTCCTTAAGAGCTCAAAAGAGGTCTCTCAAGATACTGAATGCAAGTGAACAAGATGGATTTACCTTGAGCCGAGCACCCCCTTTTATAGCTGACCTTGCCATGGAGTGGTTGGAGGCAGTTAGAGATGGACGGCCAGGATTCCATCCGATCGATGCCATGTGGTGCAATCCGGGGCCTGCCATGTGCACCTACATCAAAAAAATATTTTGTATTAATTATACCAAATAAAAATAAAGCGTGATAAATAATAGTTGTTTTTATTGATGTTGGAAATAAAATATAAAATTTAAAGCCGACCCAAAAATGAAAAAGTGACAGGATATGGGAACTGTGTGATGCATCAACTTGACCTGAGGACCCATCCCAGCACTAAATTAACTCTGTTTTGGGCATGTAACTACTTGTGAAAGTTGGAGTATATCCGTCGATTTGTATGCTGTGATGAAGGTGCTGTCATTGTAAACGTTCCTGATTTGAAGACTCAGTAATTGCAACTTTCTGCTTTGTATAGGGGAAGCTTTGAGATATGTGATAGAAGTCTCCCTGGGGAATTCTACGATGGATTTCAGGCTCATCCTCCAGAAAAAGTTTCTCGGAAGGCATATGAAGCTTCCAAAAAAATGCCTGGAATACTGCAGTTTAAGCTGCAACCCCGGCAGAATGTTTGGTCAGAGATCTTCCACAAGTGTCCTCCTGCTGGAAATGATGTTGCTTTGTATTTCTTTCCTGGGGACTTTTATAGGTTTTGTTGCGACACTTATTTTGGAAATCTAATTTGAAATTATTTATAGAGGAGACGCTATTGTTTTTTTTTTTGATCAGATGCTATTGTTGTTTCTGAATGCTTCATCTCATTGTAGGTCCAAGGAGATGTACAATTCCCTGTATGATCTCATTGAGAGGGATGATTTAATGATGCTAAGTTCCTTCAATGGTCTTGAATTACTGATATTTACATCTAGAGAGCTGCCTGTGGATTTGCAGAGTAAGTTCCATGTTTTTTTTTCTTGTATTTTTAGTTCAAGAACAATCTAATCTTCTTTAAAATACCTTCAGGAATCTCCAAAAATTACAAATAGAATAAAGCTGTAACAATTTAATCAAGAATGAGAGAGTAGGGAAGAGAAGAACTTAGAAGAGAAAAACTGAACTCATCTGGATGTTTTTTTTGATAAATAACTCATCAGGATGTTTGCCCATTCATTTATTCCTATCACATAACTCATAAACACTCGAGACTGAAAATGACAGAAATAACCCTTTCAAGCTTCAACATAACCAATGGATAAAACAGAAAATAAAAACCAAAAGATGAATATTACTATCAACATTCTCCCTAAAGCTAGCAACAACTAGATTGCCTGAAAGAAATAATCTAATAATCTGATAACAAAACAAAAAACAAATGGCCCGTAAACATTAACAAAAGATCTCTTAATAAAAAACTAAAGCTTTTCAAGAATTTCATTGAGCATGTGTGAGGCACAAGAAATTCTGGTGTTGGAAATACCTGAACAAGTCAGCAACATGCATCAACATGGATCTTCAACCAAAACAAATAAGCTCCTTATCGAAGAGTCATTCCCCCTGCTTTCTTATAATTGTCAGATTTGGTTTCACTTCAACTTTCAACTGGACATTTGAGGTCCTCGTAGTAGCACAAAAACAATACTGTTCTTGTGATCACTCTAGAAGAATTCATATCAAGCTTTGATGATCATATAACAAAAAACGGAATCACACTTAACCGTAGCTCTAAACAATGTTCAAAATATCACCTCTACAAGACTTGTTGTAACTGGAGCATTAGTGGGTGCTCAAACCAGAGATCTTGGATACCTTAAGAAACCAAATGCAATGATCCAAGAAAACTACAATCATACTTACGTCCTTTTTTGTTTCTCTTCTACCTTATTTTCTTCCTTTTTGCTTAATTTTGTTTGAACTAGAAAGGGTACTCTAGTTGCAACTAGTTATATAAATCTAAAGATGCATCATGAATTTATATGCATTCAATATTTATCAAAAAAAAATTTATATGCATTCAAAGTAGATTATATAATTCTACACAAAAGAACAAAACAAATTTGAAATATTTACTCCTGAAGTTTGATATTAATCACTTTGTACCAATGAGGTTGCATAAAATCTGAAGGTCTGGAATGGCTGGCTTAATAAGCTTTTACCATGAGCATGAAGCTCTGGTCAATTTATGTTGACATATTTAGAATCTTCATTAGCTTTAACTGAGTTTCTATTATTTGATAACATATCTTGTCATTGACAGGAAGAACTGAAATTCCAGCCAATGTTTATAGCATAAATTGTCCTTTAGTATATGCTTCATTAAAATTGTTTTTGAATGGCCATTGGCAGGGCATATGCATGTCGAAATGGCAATATTTGCCTGTTTCTTTTAATTCTCTCTAGAAGTAACTTATCTAGGAGTTCTCATGAAAAGTATGGCTTTGATGTTTGCAACAGGGATAAATATGCCGTTCTTTCTTTGGGGAATTTTCCGCGTCCAACATATAAAAGAAAAAATTAATCATGTACAAGAATTATGCTCTTCATCTGTACCTCCTTTGGAGAGGCTACAGGGCAATCATGAAGACAATGATAACCCGGAGGTCATTGACATGGAAGTTGACATGGTAGGTGGGAAGGATGTTGGGAGAGTGGATATACCTGTGAAGCGTTTTATTACTGGAGGAACTATAACTCTGGGGAGTTCACCAAAAATTAAAATAGAAAAGTGTAGTGGCATCGGTGTTCTTGGGCTAGTTGGAACAGTTTCAGGGGTGGATGCTTCTGAAGATCCATTTCTAAAACCACTCTTGAAGGTCAAAAGAGAATGGTACAATAACCTTGATGCTCCCCCTGGATTTCCCAGGCATGTTATAAGCAAGACTGCCCAAACAGGGCCTTTGCAAAGGCCCGTTGATGATAAAGAATTAACAGTTACAGGTGTGGATGCTTCTGAAGGTCCCTTGCAAAAACCACTCATGAAGGTGCCAGTTGTTCGGGAGAATTTGCACAGTAAAGCTCCACATCCTTTATCCAAGGTCAAAAGAGAATGGCTCAATAATCTTGATGCTCCCCCTGGATTTCCCAGGCATGTTATAAGCCAGATTGCCCAGACAGGGTCTTTTCAAAGGCCTACTGATGAGAAAGAGTCAACGGTTACAGGTGTGGATGCTTCTGAAGGTCCCCTGCAAAAACCATTCATGCAAGTGCCAGCTGTTCAGGACAATTTGCACAGCAAAACTCCACATCTTTTATCCAAGGTGAAAAGAGAGTGGGACCATAACCTTGATGCTCCTCCTGGATTTCCCAGGCGTGTTATAAGAAAGACAGCCCAGGCGGGGTCTTTGCTAAGGCCTCCTGTTGATGAGAAAGACTCAAAGCACTGGAAAGAGCAAAAGAGATCATGATTCCCATTTCCCAGGACCCAGAAAGCAATTCTCAGTCTCATTTTAGAAATCTGTACAGTTGAGAAATCTGTGTTATTCCATGTTGCTTTTTATTTCTGTCCTCATGGATGGCATATGCCAGGGCATTTCATTTAGCTCTCTGTATCACTGTATGTTTATTTTGCGGTTATACTTTTGTACATGCACAGGAATATTGAAAAGAAAGTTAAAAAAGGGGGGAAAGTTTTCCATGATTTTCTTGTTTCATCCATGGTTCATTTGATGGTCTGGTAGTAACTAGCAAGGAAATTTGTAAAACGGTAGAGGATGCGCATCCAGGGAATCGAACCCTGGTCAGTACCGTGGGAGGGTACTATGATACCACTACACCAGATGCGCAGATGTTGAGTTTCTGAAAGCGACATGATCATCAAATCTCTAATGAGTAAAGGCTAAAGCCTAAAGTTGCCGGTGGTTCCATGCTTCCATGAAAATTGGGAGAGGATCTGAATAACCAGTCAAAGCCAAAGGTCCTGCCTGCACATCATCTTGACCGAAATTGGGAATGTCAGATGGGATTGAGACCTACTCAATAGTGCTCATGTGGTACACGTAGCAAGTTAGCCCCTATACCGTCTCAGGTGTGGTAGCTATATCCTTATACTTTGCCACGTGGCAAATAAGGGAGCCTTTCTGCGTCCTCTAAATCCTTGTTCCTTGTTGGCGGGAACATCTTTGAATTACTGACCTTCCTAACGCTTCAACTATACCTCCGGCCCCGAGCAATTTGACACCTATGACCTATCGTGTGAGAGAGAGAAAGAGGACTAAGATTAGGACCACGAAGTAAAAGGGGCTATTTGACACGTACCGTGTGATTAGCTGACTTTATTCTAACTTGACCTCGGAGCAATTGGCACTCGCACTAGAGATGCTGAGAAGTCTGAGATGCTGCATCTATCGCAACTTACTTTGGTAGCTCGCGAGCTACGGAATCTGGAAGAGGTGGAGGACGAATTCCAAAGTAATTTCCAAAAATGTTCCCTCCAAAAACTACGAGAAGATGGAAAACGACAGACAGACGGAACTTTTCAATTGATTCGTCTTTCAACCCAACTCTTCCATTTCTCGTTTAATTTCATCTCTTCTCTTCTCTGGTTTCTTCTTCTTCTTCTTCTTCTTCTTCTTCCCCATTTCTCAGCTAGTCTTCAAGTGTCAAGTGAGCATCAGCATGGATTCAAAGAATTATCAGCACCGTCCACGTGTCGGATTCTTGTACGATGAGAGGATGTGCAGGCACTCCACCCCCGACGGCGAAGATCACCCCGAGAATCCCAATCGAATCAAGGCCATATGGCAGAAACTCGAATCCGCCGGAATCCCTGAGAGGTCAGTACTACTCTGATGAACTTTATCTGTTCTTAGTTTTTCCCGATTCGAAACCCTAAAAAGGTTCTTTGTACGGAGATCGACCCTGTTTCTGAGATTCCTTACAATGGTATTTGTTCTAACCATTTTATTTGACAACTATTGCAGGCGAGTTCCGATTAGTTTTTATTTTGAAAAACCATGTGTGTGTGTGTGTGTGTGTTTTATGTTTTTATTCCAGTTACTGATTTCGAGGCTTGTGTGATCATTTAGTGAGATCGTAATGATGAATAGAGCTTGTTTCATGAGCACTGTTATTTGGGTTCGGTTATGTTCCATTGGAATTAGCAGTGGATTGTCAAAAAAAAAAAAAAGGAATTAGCAGTGTATTTGAAACAAAGCAAAGAAGGAAGAAATGGTCACTGGGAGGGTTAATGACATTATCGACCTTCAAAGACGTTAAGCAGAACTCTTAATGGCTTACTCTGAAATATTCATATCATGCTTTACATCAGGACCCGATATTGCAACCTCAATTACTACTCAAACATAAAAGGAAATTTACTGAGGAGTAAAATATTTTAATTTGTAAGCAATAAAAAATATTTTTGGTAGTATTAAAAAATAGTTTAACTACCTAATAAAAATAAAAATAATATTTAAACTACTAATGGGTTACCTAACTACCTGATAAAACACGACTAAGCAATAACTAAAAGTGTGGCATCACATTTCCCAACAACGTTCTTCTGGGGCCAATATGGAGGTTTAGGACCTTGTTCTTGTATTAGGAGTTCCCGAAACATGTTTTGGGTGTTCTTTCTCTTTGTGTTTTTACCTAGAAACGTAAATGAGGAATTTCCACGGGTGCTCCCAAACCTCAGGATTTGGCTTCTGATGTGGTCACTCAAATATTTGTACCTTTGGTTTTTTATTGGACATTTATTCAAGGTAAACTTAACTTTGAGAACAACAAAGAATCAACTTTTTATCAACTCTGAAATCTTTAAAGTTACCAGATGGTCAATCATGATCTCATAACATCAATTCTTTAGATCAAGCAGGAAGAGGACCAGACCAAATTGTAGCTTGTGTCAACAATCTTACAGTTCTAAAATATAGAACTATGAATAATTGAATTCCAGCATACATAGAATTAAGGAATTTGTCATGAAAAAGTCAATCTAAATACAATGAGACTAATTGCTTTAAACTTCAACTTTAACTATTGTTTAGTTTCTTCTGTGGTGCAGTTAAAAGATTAAGTTTTACTGATGTACTTGGACACTTTGATTCTTACATCAGAAACTATACCCCAATTTGGATGGTATTCTAAATAGAATTGGTGGCTTTATCGTCCAGATGTGTTGTTTTGAATGCTAAAGAAGCAGAGGATAGGCATATAGCATCAGTTCATACACAGAGTCATATCAAATTGATAAGGAATATTAGCTCGAGAGAATTTGATTCGCGAAGGAAAAAAGTTGCTTCAAAATTTAATTCCATATATCTCAATGAGGGCTCATCAGAATCTGCTTATCTTGCTGCTGGCTCAGTTATGGAGGTAATGTTTTATTGCTTTTAAGGATTCAGTGGACATCAAGAGCTGCAAACGGGTGGGCTGATACACTTGCTAAGCAAGGGGTAAATAGGGAACTGGTGTATTGGGCACAGTTGTAATTGTAATTTATGTAATGGGGTGAGGTCACAATATCTCCTCTGGGGAAGCTGTATCTGTACATATATTTCTTCTTTGCTTAATGAAATATGTTAATTATCCAAAAAAAAAGTGTCAATGAGCTTTTGCGAAGGCTATTTTCTTTGTCACTCATTTGTCAAGCATGGGCTGCTGCCATCTCTTTTTGATATATACTTCTAGATTTCCGTTCTGTCTAGAATATTTGGACTAAAACCACCATATAAACACTAAGGGGACTTGATGGGGACCATATTGGTGAACTGAGAACAAAGAGATTTGTCATCATACTTCAACTAGTTGAGACCATTTGGTCTGAAGATTTGGTACTTTACAAATCTATCCTATTAACTGACCCAAGTTTTTTGAAACAAGTTTTCCTTCTTATTCGAGACATACATTTTGATTAAATGTCAATTACCATAAACATCTTTATAGGAAACCCATAAACCATGTGAATTTTCTAAAGCACACTTTCGGTGTAGCTCAAGTTGCCTCAAACTTCTAAATTATATATATATATATATATTTTGGGGGTTTTATTTATGTTTTTCTTTCTTTTTTTTCGTTCATGAATGTATTATCTTCAGCATTGTTAATCCTAATTTCATCTGTTTATTCTAGGTTTCTGAGAAGGTTGCAAAAGGGGAGCTGGATTCTGCTGTTGCCATTGTTAGACCTCCTGGGCATCATGCAGAACCAGATGAAGCAATGGGGTTTTGTCTATACAACAATATTGCCATCACAGCAAGCTTTCTCTTGAATGAAAGAGTATGGCTGTGTTCCCATTTAAATATTTGACCAGCTGTGGTTTCTCTTTTTAATCAAGATAGAAATAATAAAATGCACTGTCTAATATTTTGCTTGTCAACTCAATTGTGTCTCTTCAGTACTCTTACATTGATTTTCCGCCACATTGCAGCCAGAATTGGGTATTCACAAAATTCTGATTGTTGATTGGGATGTTCATCATGGAAATGGTACCCAAAAAATGTTCTGGAAGGACCCTCAGGTGTTGTTCTTCTCTGTTCATAGGTATATAAGAATGTTAATCTCTAAAAACTTTTCCTACTCATAGGTTTAAGTTTTTTGACCTTATTGTTGCAGCCTTGGCCCTTTGAGCAGAACCTGTAATGAAGATTGGAGCTCTAACCACTCTTGTTATATCAATTTCATTGATTTTCTTGAAGCATTTTTTATCTATTTCTTTGTGGTATTTGGTTGCATTTTCCAACACTTGGACTAGATATCTTGACAGATTTGACAGACTTGAGAGTGCACCTTAGCTGGATTTTCTGCACCATTAACCACCAGATTGCATATTCAATACCAAATAACTGAACAGAGTTTACTTTTCATTGTCTTAAGAAAGAAGGAAACCTCCAATCATTATTTTGATGAGCTGATTCTATCCATGCAGGTTTGACTCTGGAAGCTTTTATCCAGGGGGGGATGATGGTTTTTACACTATGGTTGGAGAAGGATTAGGTGCAGGATATAATATAAATGTTCCTTGGGAGCATGGGCGATGTGGTGATGCAGACTACCTAGCAGTTTGGGACTATATTTTGATTCCTGTTGCCAGGGATTTTAATCCAGACATTATCCTAATCTCTGGTGGATTTGATGCAGGTTTGCTCTAGTCATGATAACTGCTAAATCTTCACATTTCTCAGGGCCACCGTTATATTCTTTATTTCTTTAGATTTGTATTAATTCGATGAGACCTAGGACCTTCTCATTTACTGAATGATAGCTACAGGTGGAGGTGGCTATATATTGTTGTCCTACCATTTTCCCAAGAACTTGCCAATGGTGAAACAATCCCTTATTTTTTCAGAAGAACAAATTGAGGAAGATTTTTTTTTCTGCTTTCTGTATTGTATTTATATTGGGAGGCTTATTAGCTATGTAGCCATTGAAAATGTTCCTTGATAATGATGCATTCCATTTGTCAAGTCTTTCTAGGAAAACTGTTAAATTTGGGTAATACATGAATTGCAGTTGCCTCTGCTAACTATTTTCACATATTAAATACCATTGGTCCATCTCTTGGAACAGCCACAGGTGATCCTCTAGGAGGTTGTCGAATCACACCATATGGATATTCTGTTATGATGAAAAAGGTTAGCATTCAATTAAGCCTGCTCTGTGTGTTCTCTTTCTAAACTTTATACTCAGATTCCAAAATAACTCATTATATTGCCCAGCAAAGTATCTCTCATAACTTTGCACTCTGAAAGTTGTTTTGTGGAGAATTCTTTCTCTTGCTTTTCATTTGATTTTTTTTTCAATTGCTTTTCAGCTAATGAAGTTTGCTCAGGGAAAGATAGTGATGGCTTTAGAAGGAGGCTATAATCTTGATTCTCTGGCAAATTCGGTGCTGGCATGTGTCAAAGTTCTATTAGATGATGAGCCTGTAGTTGGAACTTCAGAGGCCTACCCATTTGAGTCGACATGGCGTGTGATACAAAAGGTGATGATGTAATGTAGCATTGGTTACTTCTCATTTACTTTCGGTATCTTCTCTTCTATTCCTTTTTTGTCAAGTTAACCTTTACTTCTGCTATTAGGTTCGCCAAGAATTAAGCCCATTCTGGCCAATATTGGCTGATGAATTACCAAAGACCATTGAGAAGGCAACTCCCATTCAGGTGATACTTTCTTAACTTTTCAATTGTCAACTATATGGATGTGCTTATTGAAGTCAAATTTGCAAAATGAGACCTGTGACAGTCAAATAGAGCTTTATTAGCTATATGATTGGACTTTATATTTGCATATCTTACTGTTAGGAATCATACATATATAAGTTTTCTATACAAAAATCATAGAGACATCTAAGGGGCAAAAGTGACAAATTACATAGGTACATGATCATGTGTGTGGACATACATGAGTGGAAGATTCTGTGAGTGCCTAAAATGATGTTAAGTGGAGAAATGAGGATTAGCATTTGTCTCTTAATATCACCATTATTTGAGATCAGACATATGTCCTCTCTGTGTTAGGTCAACATTCATATAATCAATTGGCCTTCGTCTTCAATTCAAACACTTGGATTGAAGCTTAAAGTAGACAATATGTGTTCTATGATACCCATATTGTATAAGGGTGCCATTTCATGTCAGATATGGGTACTTAAATTTTTAGTGTAAATTCCTTGTCCAAATGTCCTTGCCTTATCTGGGTAACATAGGCTGTTAGGCACCTATGTTAGGCAAATGGGATGGTGGATGCTTTGGCTAAACAAGGGACTGTTAGGCACCAAATGTTTTGGGCAAAATTATAAATTATAAATTTGTCTTTGGGATGGAGAAATCTCCCAACTTGTTGTAATACTTGTGCTTGAATTTAATAACATCTCCTATTGATCCAAAAAAAGGTTGTGGCAGTTAATCTAGATGCAAAGGAACTCAAAGACCACTACATTTCGAAAGAAGTGTAGATAGAGAGAACAATACTAAATAGATTTTGCTTCTTTTTATATGTGATTGCAATTATGTGAGAGATACATTCTGACCCCAAAATTTATTCATAGATTGGATCATCAGTAATTTAGCATTAGGGAAAGAAGAGCTAGTTGGGCTAAAATGCCAAAACATAGTCAGGATTTAGAAGAAGTTTCTTTTTCTTTTTCTTTTTAATTTGCATAGATATCTATAGTACTACTTTTTTTCTTGAATTCCAGTATATTTTGAGCTCAAGTTCTGATTCCGATGCTGAGAATGATGAAAAGGACACTCCATCAGCAAACATGGTGAAGGTTGTTGAGGATGTTATCCAACCCTTGTCAATGCTTAAAGTTGATCAGGATAGTCATGGTAAAGTGATCATGTGAAATCATTTCATGTCATCATTTTTCCTCTTCTGTTCTCATCTGGAGTTTAGAAGTTAACCTTGGTTATTGGCAGATCAAAGTATCAATAGTTCTATTTCCTGGAGATCAAAGGTTTCAAAGATAGATATCTGGTATGCAAGCTATGGATCAAACATGTGGAAAGAAAGGTTCCTCTGCTATATTGAAGGTGGACAGGTAAGAAAAAAGCATGTACATGCGTAGTATCATGTACAGTAATTACTAATACAAGGAATAAGCAATCATAATTGGGCAAAACACAACTGTAACACAAATAAAAGGAAAATGCGTTGGAGGTTGTCTCTAATTAGTCTTGTCCAAACATCAAACTTTGGTCAAAAAGGCCTGTTGGGGGATGTTCTAACTATTTGTTGAGCTGCCATTCTGGTTCATTTTATTCTCTTCTTATGGCTGAGCTCTAGACCTGTTCATGGGCTGGGTAGACCAACGAGCCAGCCCGTTCTTCGTCAGACTTGGACAAGGTTTTAGGCCCACAGGCTTAGGCTTGGGCTTCCTCAAAAAAACCTGGCCGAGCCCCACCCGATAATATTTTATATTATACATACAATATATATATATATATATATAAATATATATATTTATATATATATATATTCTTTGTTCCTCTTGCCTTTTCTCAAGCCATAGTTAGATTGCAGTATTTTTTGGGTTTTGAGGTCATTTAATATAAACAAATCAGTTTTGTTGTAGAGTAAAAATCAAAAAATCATTTTGCCCAATTTCTTGATCGGGTCTGGGTTTTGTGCTTGGGCTTGCGCCTGAACATGTTCTGTTAATATAGAGGCAAAGCCTAGCCCGAACCCATCCCAGCCTGGCCTGTGAACAAGTCTACTGGGCTCTCAAAAGTCAGAACCATGATCCTTGTAGTGTCAAATTGAATTACCTCCACATTAGGTATGCATTTCAGACAGGAACAGATGGTCTATGGCTAAACCAAAGCTTGGACCATACGAACTAGGCTACCATGAAAGTCATATAAGAAAAGAAAATAAAAATAAGGACCATATTTTGCTAATCCTGATTTGTGCTGTGATTTTTTTTTTTTTTGGTTTGAAAGGAAAAGGTAGGGAAACCTATACAAGGTTTGTAAAGGTTTCCTTACTTTTCCCTTCCTTTCCCTACTTTTTCCTTCAAACCAAACACAGCCTAATTGATTCATGTATTTAATAAAATATGTTTCCTGAATTTCTTGGTGTGACTTTTATCATCCTGGCACCTTGGTGAAATAGATTTTTTTTTTTTTTTTTTTGTAATCCATCCATTGAGAAGGCATTTCTTGTTCGTAACTAGTGTGAAAACTCAGGAAGGGGAGACGAGAATTTCCAATTGCAATAGGTTTGCACCATAGGTCAGCACTTAATCCATATCTTTTTGCATTACTTGTGGATGAACTAACTAGACATTTATAAGAGGAGGCCCCATGGTGTATGTTTGTTAATGATACAGTACTGATTGATCAAAAGGTTTCAACTAAAACAGAAAACATATAATGCAATTTTAGCAAAGATATTAGTGACAATGGTGGTGCAATTGAAATTAATGATCAGGAGATACACAAAGCAACCCCTACTGGTACCTTGGATCAATGATCAATCATCCATAATGAGGGAGAAATTGAAGAGGTTATTGTCCTTGGAATTAGATCCAGTGTAGTGTCTAATTGATGTGTTCCAAGAAAAACCAAAATTTTGTAAGGAAGTTAAAAGATCAGCATTATTTTGGGACAGAGTGTTGGACAATCAAGAACACGAACTTCTAACTTCCATACAATAAAAATAATGAGTTCATTAGAGAGGACTTAGGAGTAGCTCCAATTAGTGAGAAAATGAGAGTCAACTAAGATATCTAGTCAATCTCAACTAGTTGGGACAAAGAGCTGCGTTGTGTTTTTAATGACTGATATTGAATGATAACATTTTACCCAAGAAAAGATCTTGAATGATATTTCAAGGAACTCTTATACTTAGAAACATCGACTGTTACATAATGTTTAGTGCCTACCATGCATGAATTGATGGCAATCAAGGGACAGCTTAAATTACTATGGCATATGAACCGTATACTTAATGTGGCCATGACATCATTGTCATCACCTAATTCACCTATTTTGCATTTAGTTCAGATGCTTATTCTATGCATCACCTCTTCTGATTGATGTTGAATGACACTGTAAAACAGTATTCTGATCCCAAGAAATGCCTTATAGGTGGAGGGCATGAAGAAAATATGTCCAGGTTCACAAGATAGAAGCCTGCCAAAAGAGATTTTATGGAAGATTGTGCCTCACCGCATGTTCTTTGGGCGGTCACATACATATACATGGGGTAGTGGAGGAGTTGCTTTCCTTCATCCTAAAAGTAATGTCAATGATAGAGCCTACTTGTGCCTGTATAAAATAACGTAAGTTGTCTGTGATATTGCTGTCACGGTCTACTATTTTGGCTTGATGTGTATGCTATTTTTTCTTTTCTGATAAAGAACATTCCCTAAAACCCCAACTTGTATCCATGCAAGAAAAGGGGAAAAAAGGAAATATACGTTTGAAACTTTCAAAATGGTTGTTGAGTCCTAATTGCAATGCTCTAAAAGTGAATTCTTTCTTTACGTGGCACATGTGCAGGCTTGAGCAGTTTAACGACTTGTTGCTTCAGGAGAACAGTACTAACCAGGACATTACACCTCTGTTTGACTTGCTTGATTTGGACACTATTGTGGAAAATAAATCCATCTCTCCGGAGGCTCTTAAGGTTTGCCCATAATTCTCTTGAAATAGAAAATTTATTGTTGGTTGATCCTCTGGTGAAATCACTAGTAAATAAGTTAGTATTAGCATGCATGGTTCAGTATCACTGCATGCCAGATCCTTAACTATTATCTGAGTTTATTGCATGGATTAGTACTCCAATTTCAGCCATATACATTAGTTCTGCTTCTCGGTAGATCTCTAACTGCTATATGGTTTTGGTGCAGGGTAAATGGTACTCAAATGTGGTTTACTTGGGAAAGGAGGGAGATATTCCCATATTCACAATAACGTATTCTCTTTACAGATTTAGGGCTTTTTTTCCTAAATTGAATTACCATACGCAATTAGTTGAAAATAATACTGTTATTAGTTACACAAGTTGTCAACTACCCCAAAAAAGTTACACAAGTTCTGTTATTCTTTCAACGCAGGTGTTCTCTTTCTGATATTGAGAGCTTTAAATCTGGAAAGCTTCCAATGCATGCTCCATCAAAAGCATACAAGGAGACATTGGTGAAAGGTCTGGTACAAGGTGGGCAACTCTCAGAAGCAGAGGTCATGGATTACATTGATGATGCAGCTACTAAACCCTTGTGATAGCATTCATGGTATTGTCTTGTCCATACTATTTGTAAATCCTAGATAGCAATCTCAATACTGTTCTAAATTGTAGTGTTAAAAAGCATGCCCGCTTTTGGAAAATAGAAACACGGTACTTGCACCTTGGATGGATATTTTTGATGTTAAAAGAGAGTTATATTCATAGGCTTTCGATCTATATGGTTCAGCAAAAGAGCGTCAGATGTTTTCATTTTATAAATGAAGGTTAGCAATTGGTAAGTTTATCGTATAGCTGCTTGTTTATTTATTTCAGTAGCATAAAAGGTGATTACACCCTCCACATCCAGTTACATTAAATGAGGAGCATGGTGACAAGACAGACAAAAACCATACATAAACTACTAAGGTTTGAGACAGGATTAACTGAGCGCTTTAACTGTTCAGCAGGCTGTAGATTGATGCCAAATTCAGTCCACCCCTAGGAAATCATAGCTCCACCTAGGGGTGGACTGAATCCTGCCCGTGGATTGATGCCAAATTCACGGGCAGGATGTAGTTTATAGGGGGGCTACTAGTAGATTAGGAGGGGGTGCAAAAAAAGATTTCTGAGGGGGGAGTGCAGTTCAAAAATCCCTATATTTTACGGAGTAGTACAGACAGGCCCAATGTAGATTTCTGATTTCCACAGCAGAGCTATAAACATTCAAAATGTCAAAATCCCCCACTCTACACACCAATGTCCACCTGTGAATTGACATCAATTCCGAGTTGGCACCTACCCAACTGTACTTTGGGCCTAAAAATTCTGACCTTGGGCTGAACCATCATTCTCCCTATATTTTAAGACTGGTGTAGTCTTGTCATTTATCATTGATTCCACAGCCTGCCTAACAGTCCAAGCATTCAGCTAATCCAACAAGGTTTGTGTTCCAAAAGTAAATCAAAACCATCTTGGTTTAAAATACTTGCTTCTCAAAACTAAAAACCAGAAACCATGGTCTTTGTTCGTTTTTATCCAAAACTGTGTATGGGCACATGGTTTATTTTTTGTTTTTACTTAACTCTAGTTGCACGTCTAAATGCAAATTCAAGGGGAGAGAGAAATAAATGGATTAAGCCTGAGTTTGTGAGTGCTTAAAAATAAGTACTTATTTGAATAAGCACTTATTTGGGACCGGAACACACCAATAAGTAATTATTTGTGTTTGGGAAATACGCCCATAATACGTGCTTATTCTAAGAATAAATACTTAAGAAGCACAAAATTTGGGTCTATTTTTAAGTGTTTATTTCCTTTCTGGCCTATCTTGATCCGCCATATCATTTTAAGAATGCCTATACTTCTTTTTAAAATAAGTGGTTTTTCATCAAATGCTCGTAAGTGCTTATTAAAATAAGCACTTGTTTTTAAGTATTTGTTCAATAAGCACTTATTTTTCAAGGACCCCTAAATTTTCCACTTGTTGGTCTGGAATTGGATGTGAAACTCTGCAAATGCCAGGGTTCTAATAAGGATGTTTTCATCTGATATTTAACATCATGTTTCATAAGTGCATATGACATTAAACAGAAGGGAATGGCAAAACAAAATTAACGTAATCAACCCCAACCCATTGGTACAAGGCTTGGATGCCGATGATGATCATATCCAAAAATTTGTTTCCTTTCAAATAACTATTATTTTGATGGTTTTAAAAATATGATTTGTCAACAAAATCAATTTGTTTATTCTCCTCAAAATAAAAAAAAATAAAAACTTTATAATATTTTTGTTGCTGTGAAGATTTTAAAAGCAAATGAAAGTCGTACAAAAACATTCATATTGTAAAATCCCCCTTGGTATGCCGAAAATCATTTTTAATGGTTAACCCAAACACGCCCCATTTGGTAACAGATAAAGTGGTCAAATGTAATTACGCCCTTTTTGCCAATACCCATACCTCCCCCTCCAAACCCGCCCTTGTGGCAGCGGGATTTAATCTGATCCCAGTGAAAACTGCCAGAGAACACAGCAACTGAGCCACCATCAGTTGGTAATTTTTAAGTATCAAATCAGTAAGGCATTGAATTCGGTAAGTAGAGCAGATATGAACGAATTTTGACGTATTTTGACTTTGTCTGAGCTTTGATCGTCGAGCTTTCATAATATTTGGCTACGTATACGACAGCCTAGAACGAATTTTGACGACTCAATATTCTCATCATTGATATCGAGCTTTATACATTTACAAGTGCACTACTCGGAGCAATGGACATAAATTCAAAAACACAAACTTTCTGGTCCCCAAAAAAAAAAATAATAATAACTTCCAATTACTCGTCTGTCATTTTGCATACCAAACATTGGTGAGCACGTAAATCAAACAGAACACCAGAAGACAGCAGAATTTTAAAAAAAAAAAAAAAAATCATCTCATTTTCTTTTCCCTCCTGCTGTTGTTTGTGCCTAAAGGTAATAAAAACAATCGAAGGCCGTAAAAATTTTTGTTTTCCATCCCTTCATAAAAAATCAGCGCAGGACGGAACCTCAACATTTTCTATCCTTTATTTTTCTCTCTTCATTTAGGCGATAATCTTGGAAAAAGTTCCAATTCATTAGTTATGTCATCATGCTTCGACAGTAAATACTGCAAGGTACAAAAGAAGATTCAGTAATTGTTTTGATAATAAGAAATTGAAAGAGGTCAGATGCAAGGTCTTAAAATTTCAGAAAAATCATATTCTAACATTTGCAATTAAAATACCTTAAGAAAATCTTCACATTTAATAATTAGTTAACCATTCATGCTCCAAATACAACAGGATGCTGTACTGCCTATTAATACCTTACCCAGGACAATCCAATCTTGATTTTTTTCCATCTTTTCCAGAAGATAAATCAGCTAAATAAAATTTTTAATATAATATATCAACTCCAGAGGAGATAGCCCTGCGCAGATTATGCTACTCTTCTACTTTCTCATACTGACAAGCTCATGCAAATTCGATGGAAACTATAACATTAGCCTTCCTTTCATAGAATCCAGTTTACAAATTTCGGCTTAATGGGATGATTCTGGAAAAAAAAAAAGCCTCAAAATGAGAAGAGGAAGAAGAAGAAACCTTATCGTGATTTTAATGTAGCATGTCCAGTATCACCTAGATGCTTATGTAGTTTATTCCTGTACCAAAGAACCAATAAGAAGTCAGTTACAACCATCAAATGGAATAAAAACTACAGTTTCTTCTGAAGAAAACAAGAACACACACTATTCAAGTACCTTGTCTCAAAATTCTCTCCACAAGTCTCGCATGAATTGCCAGAAGCCTTTGATACCACCTGAGATGAAAGGATTGGACAGTTAGACAGGAGGCACAAAAGGAACAACAGTGAAAATCAGAATATATACAAGAAATGATGATCATATTAAAAGTTCAATTATGAAGAAAATCTTGACTTCATCAAACAATACAAGCAAGCAAGAGGGATTTATATGGAAATACTTCAATAACCATAGATGAAAATCGCATTCCCATGGAACATTTCTGCCTAGTTCTCATTCTTAAAATTCTTAAATGAAGAAATAAATAAATGAAGTGCTAATAGGGTGCACAAGTTCAATCCTAAGATGTAAAAGTATAGCTCAGGAGAATATTGCCTTGAATCTCTGCAGTGGGGTTTAACCAGCAGATCACAGAATCCGTCCATATGATATTTCCAGGCAAATAACTAGTGGCTAGGACTTAGGACTTGGGCAGGGAAGATTAACAATGTCATGTAGCATTAGAATTTTCCAAACATAGATTAAAAGTAGGCCAAATCTATGCTGCATGAACTGCACCTTGAAGCAAAAAATGTAAGCTAATGATAGAATGACATGTTAGAGTTGACATCTTTAATGTTGTTGAAGTCTTAACGGTAAATACACCTTGTGAAATGTGAACCAATGAAAATAAATAGACCATGTGACATCTTTAACGCAATTGATTGAAATCTTGATTTACATACCAACAATATTTGTCAATACACCATAGTTGGACTGTTAAAAATACACTGATTAAAACAACTGACAATTAGAGGGAGAGCACATTGTAGCCTCATGAAGGGAAAAAAACAAAAGCATGTTGTTCAGATTTGGGCAGCAGAAGAGATCATAAGGAAGCATTGAAACATTAAAAGGACACTTAAGGAGGTGTTCAACAACATGATTGGTTTTGTTTTTGAAAACAAAAACTGCCATATGAGCAAAATTATATTGTTTTTGTTGACATGGTAGTTGTTTTTGTATTCAAAAACAAAACTATCCATGTTGTCGAAAATGCCCCCTAAATGTCCTTTTCCCATACATAAATGAACAGAATGGTTGATCAAAGAAAATTATAAACAAGATCAAGTACCCTAACTTTGAGGGTTTGTTTTCCATTCTCTTTTTCCTTTTAGTTCCATTTGGGAAGAGCACGAATGCAAATATGTTCAGTGAAAATACAAGATTTTGCACCAAATGCAAAATATGGACCTTAGGCTCAGTTTGGAAGGAGTACAAATGCAAATATGTATTTTGTATTATTTTGTATGTATTTGTACTGTACATATTTGCCTTTCTACTCTTTCCAAACTGAGCCTTAGCTTCAATTTTCACTCAAATAGTAGGGCATTTAACATCTAGACTACAAGGGTAGGTCATTGGAATGGTGAATAAACACCTTAAACATGTAGGCAATTATACTTTGACTTGGTTTTCACATCCGGCATTCTACATCTGGCACTAATTTATGGTAAAGAAGATCAAGGCCTGAAGGGCATAAACCACATCATCATCATCCAAACCAAATAAAATGCTGTTATTACCTTTTCTTTCTTTCCTTTGGATGAGTTCTTTGACTTGGTTTTCACATCCTTCTTTCCAGTACCTTTCTTATCAATTGGTTGGTTTAGAACCTTAAGACCTTTGTCCAAAGGCCTATCAACTCTACCATTAGCGTCAGTATCCCCAAGTGCGTGGGACAACGCATCCTTTGTGCTTGAGTCATTCCGATCATGATCTTCGCTTGGAACGTTGTTTCCATTATATTTAGACTCGACTTCTTCTGCAGTTTCAACAATTTCTGTTCTCTGAACTTCTCCGTTGGTTTTCCTGCTACCCTCTTTCTTTGCTGCCCGGTTCCTGCGAGAGATTTTCCGGTTATCGTACTCCATGAAATCCGTCTCTTCACTATCATTTCTGGCATAAGACTTCGGCTGACGCTTTGAGGCATTATTAGTTCTGTTCTTGTGTTCGGACACCATGGCTTCAAGAATGCTTGCTTCCTCGTCAGAGCCAAATGATTCATCAAAACCATTGCTATCATTAACGAAAGAAACCTCAATTCCTTCATCATCACTGGAAATGCTTACAGCTTCTCGCTGCGCTTCCTGAAAATCTAAAGCATCTTCAAATTCCTCCCGCAATTCCTCTACAATGTTCTCACTACCCAATCCTTCCTCGTTCCCACTTTCTTCTTGATCATCCTCCATTTCAAATGTATCCCTGAGCTGTGCAACCTTTTCCCTGTGCTTCTTTGACTGCTCGTGATTCTTCCACTGCTTATCAGACTTAAACTTCTTACTGCAAACAACACAATACAGCTCTCTAGCATCACTCTGTTTCTTGTCATCGTCCGGTTCATCAAAATCATTCTCCATTTCCTCCTCATCGACTTTAGCCCATTCAGGCTCTTCGTACAACCGAGCTTTCTCTAATTTCGCCCGCTCAGCTTCTTTCTTTCGAGTTCTCTCCTCTTCCCTCCTCTTCTCTTGCTCCATATTCCTCTTCATCTGCATATCAATAACGCGTTTATCCCTCTTTTTCACAAACTCGGCCAACCCACGAACCATCTCGTTGTACTCCTTCTTCGCCCTCTTCCTCAGCTTCTTGTTCTCCTCCTCCATGAGCCGTCGTGACTTCCTATTAGGTCCAGCCATCGCATCGTACTCGTCGACCCAACAGAAATCCATCACCGTACAGAACCCTAACCAGTAATTGTAGAAAGCCGATACCTGCGCATAAGGACTTTCCAAATTTCCCATCAACGGAGCGTCCCTAACCGTTCCCGACCCCAACCCAAGCTTCTTCGCAAACATGACCTCCTGGGCGTAAATTTTATCGAAAACATCACCATAAACCTTGAAAAACCCTTTCCCGGTGTCTCCATAACCGGAATAGACAGAATTGGAGAAGAAAGAAAAGATGTTAGGGATGGTAGAGAAGCCCGAAGATGACTTGGATACGTTGGTGGCATCGGAAAATAGGATCTGGGAACGATGAGAGTCGTACCACGCACGTTCGCGGGGATCAGAAAGAACTTCGTAGGCATTGACGAGCTCCTGAAAGGCAGCGGTGGCTTCTTCCTCGGGAACACCGGTCTGGATGAGCTTGTCGGGGTGGCGTTGCAGAGCCAATTTCTTGTACGCAGATCGGATTTCTTCAGGAGAGCGGTCTCTGCTCAACGCTAGAATTTCGTATAGGCATCTCTTCTCCGGCGCCATCTCTTCTCCGGCCACGGGCCACCGTTTGTTTAGGGCTTTCGACTTTCGAGTTGGATCTCAAAATTCGTCCCTTCCTCTGCTTTTCATATAGGTTTTCACCATCTTTGTATAAACCAGAAACTGCGGATTCATAGTCGAGTTAGGATTCGGATTCAGGTAGGAGTAGGAAACCGCGTTATCTTATCGCACTCTATGTCTCTATCTCCAGGCCTGCATCCAGCCACTGAACCGCGGATTCGGGTAGAACCGTAGAAAAGTAGGAAACCGTGTAATCGCACACTGGGCCTGCTAGTGCTATCCCAGCTCAAAATTACTACTGCCCTACTGGGCCTCCATTTTGCTGGGGAGGTCATTGGCCCAGACTACTGCACTTGGAATTCAATTTGGTGGGATAGGCCCATTAAGAATTTTTGGAGACTGTCATCAGTCGGAAATTCCCATGAGTCGCGTCTGGTATTGCTTCCACCACAAACTCCACCGGTATTTAGCTCTAGCCCCTGTCCTTAAAAAACAAGGTATAGCTCCATTGTTGAATATCATTCGGCTCCAGTTCATACTACTGTTTACTATGTATGTGTTTGATTCCGTTTATGTTTATTGAATAAATGTTTATACTTTATTTGCTGACAAAACTGAAAAATGCAATAATTGCAATCATTTATGACAATTAAGTGTCACTTCAACGTAACAGTGAATAAACGCTTGGCCATTTGTGGTAGCTTCAAAAAATAACTTCTACAAACGGCTGACATGCACATAAACCAAAGTTTACTTTTTACATTTCCAATGTATGCAAAAGAGCAAGAGAGAGAAAATGCTGAGATGGTGCCTATGTGGCACCATCAATAAACGTAAACAGAACCAAACACCCTCTATATGATTCCAAGAATCAATATTTACTTAGAGGTATCATGGGCCAGTTTTGGGTTGGATCCATTCAAATCAAAATCAATTTTGACGAATTGCACGGACCAATAAGACATTGAATTGGACAAGTCTAGACTTAATGGTCCAAAGCATTTATTATATTAGATTGGACCTGGTCTATCCATAACAGATTTATATTGAATTGGATAGGATTGAACCAATATCTGGTCCATTGATAGAAGATAGAATACTGGTATCTATGGACCAGGTTGGAACCGATCTAAATTAAACCCAATTTGAACAGATTGGATGGTCCAAACATTGAATTGGACTGGTCCAAAATGTTCCAAAGTATTCATTGGATTGGATTGGACCAGATCTATCTATAATGGACTCATATTAGACCATATCGGATTGAACCAAATCTGGTCCAATTGACACACCTATACCCGGTATCACGCCATATCCTATGAGTGTCGGTTGTCAGGGTCATACAAGGATTTATGATAAATGGCCATATTCAGCAGTTAATACCCTTCACAAGGGTGGCATGGTTCAAAGCTTGAAAGCCGAAACAATTTCTTTTTTTTCTTTTCTTTTTTTTTTATGCTTGGAAGCAACAATTTCAATCCTTGCGTGTCACCCCCTGAATCATGACATAGCAATACTTTGAAACATGGTTTTTGCCTTGGAATTTGGAAAGAAGAGCTGCTGAACATGAATAATGGTGCTAATCGTATAAATAAACTCGTGTTTCCCTAAAAGGAGTATACTATATACAAGTCATGATCAGATAACTACTCACAATCAAGAAAAAACCAGCCCCAATTCAAGATTAGGCTAGCACCAGGCACTCACCTGCAATTTGCAAGTATATCTCACCAACTGCAAGTAGTCACTAACCAGAAATTCTCGAGAATTCATTGTGATGGAGTAGTTGGACTAAAGTTGTTCCTTTAACCTCCTCCCCCCCTCTTGACAGGAGTGACAGATAAGATTGATTTAGACCAAATTCTGCCTAGCTGATCTTTTCATTCAAAGGGTCGCATACCCAACTTGCGCTCCAAGTAACTGATGGAGACAAAAGGCGTTCCGTTCTCCATCCTGATGTCTGGAGCTGCAAAACAAAATTAATAGAGCAGTATAAGATGCAAGTTGAATAATAAACAGCATAAATAAGTTTTCATGTACTAGATATCTTGACTTAAACTTAATTCAAGAGGAGATGTGCAAGGCAGTGATGAAACAAATGAAGTCAGATACCACCAATCTTGTTGCTCCAACACCACCGCAAATGGACCATAACCCTATGTTAACCAGTCAAGGGACACTACCATCATTGCACTGACTATGTTTCAGACAGAACAAAGTATGTGTTTCAGGAAGAAGGTTTGTTTACAGACATCAGTAATGTTCAACGCATGTGACTTGTGAGCCATGTCCCATCCAAGAGGTGGCCCAGTGGTTGGGAAAACCCATTAACTAACACCTACCATCAATTGGTGTTCACAGACGGTACAACATGCCATCCATCTAGAAAGAATTCCTCCCAAACCAAAAAAGCATATGGCAGGGTCCCTGCAGAAGTTATCTAGTGGATTTTGGAAAGGAAAGGATCTTCAAGTAGGTAAATCAACATCATTAGAGATATGTATGAAGGATCTGAACTTGGGAAGGGGACAAGAGAACTCCCAATCACAATGGGTTTACACCAAGAGTCAGCACTTAATCTGTATCTTTTTTGCACCAGTTATGGATGAATTAACTAGGTATATACAAGAGGTCTTATGGTGTATGTTGTTTACTGATGATATAGCATTAATTGATAAAGCAAATGATGGGCTGAATGCAAAGCTAGAGCAAGGGAAAGATGCTTTAGAATTGGAAGTTTTTAAGATAAGTCAGACTAGGACAAACTATATGTATTGCAGTTTTAGTAAAAACACTAGTGACAATAGTGCTGCAACTAATTCATGATCAGAGATAGGCCAAACTATAATGACTGAGAAAGTAAAGAGGATCTTACCCATAGAATTAGAGTAGAGAGGTTGAATTGGAAAGATGCATCTAGCGTGTTGTGCGACAGCTTATATCAATAAGACTAAAAGGAAAGTTCTATAAGGCATTTATACAATTCAGCGTTGGCAGAATTGGACAGTGCTGACCAATCAAGAAAAAACATAACCAATAAAAGAAGCATGTTAAAAAATGAGTATAACCAAGTTGAGGATGTTGAAAATTGGGATGGGGTGGCAATACTAAAAAGGACAGAATCAGAAATGAACACATTAAGAGGACTTAAGAGTAACTCCAATTAGTGAAAAGAATCAAAAGATGATGAGTCAACTAAGATGGTTTGCTAATGTGCATAGACAACCAATGGCTACACTAGTGAGGAGTGACTCGGTGCAAGTAGAAGGCTCATCAAAAAAGGCAAGGGGAAGACCAAAGAAAATGTGGTCTGATGTGGTAAAAATGATTTAAGGACATACGTTAGTTTTATTATTTAAGGATTTACAGTTTGATAGAAAGCATGCTGTTAATAGAGCACAATGGTGGGAAAGGATTCATGTAGCGACCCCAAATAATTGGGATTAAGGTTGAGTCAAGTTGAGATATTAATATGATGATAATAGTAACAACATAATAGCAGCTTTACTTCAGTACCTTTGTCATGAAAACTTCATAGTGTTTGTCCATCCATTGGCGGCTTTCAGCATGCACAGACTTGGTTTTATCCATGATATTTGCCATTACAAGTGCATGCATAAATGACTGTAAGATATCAGCAGCTGTTGCCTCTTTATGGATAATAATATTGATAACTCCATTCCTCACCATTAACAAGTATTTTGCTGGAAGAAAAAAAAAATAGCCATATGAACTAGGGTTTCCTAAGAATTTCAAAAAAGTGGAAAGAAAAGTCTGATCTTAAGCTCCACCTTTCTTGTAGAGAGAATCTGGCAAGGCCAAAATGTCCATCCTGTAGTTAATGACTTAAACAATCAACATGCTGCCATGTTATAAGCAGAACATAATCTAAAAACTCACATTTGCTGGTGATTCAGTGAGGAAACCCTCACACCAAGGTTTACCCTCTTGTGTAATTTGGCATTCTTTGGTCTCCATACAGGTAAAACATGCTCCATGTGTGAAGCCTGTTTTGGAGTGAGAACTGACAATAATACAGATAGAGGAATTGATCAACATAAATTCATTGTTCTGTAAAGAACATTAATATTGTTGCATGTCTTTTGTTGAAATCAAAAAGGAAATGCATTGTACATTGATAACAGTAGCTGTCTCAACTAAGGTAAGCCAATGTCATACCAACACAGCTGAACGAATTAGTTATGTATCGATTCAACCAAGTAGAAATTTTAACACAATCAAGGGCTAGGTTGAGTTAGAACTAGATTGGATCCAGATCCACATACTGGTGACGAATTCATTTTAATTACCAAACAGGTGGGGAAAAAAGCAGGAAAAACAATTGTTGATGAGTTGTAAAATCACCTTGACCAGTTTCTATGAAGTGATGTATAAGTATCGAGCTCCTTTCACTGTTCAAGGTTGTCAAGCAAAGGCATCTAACAGCCCTGTAGTTTGCTGCCAATAGAAAAAGAAAAAAAAAACAAACATAAACTAAAAATGGCTGAAGATATTCTGTTTAGACACCAAAATAAGAAAACGTCTTATCTTGCAAGTACTGTGTTTTTCTGCCAGATGGAAGCTAGTGAGGCCCATCCAAACTGGAAAAAAAAAAATGACAAAGGCCCTCTACATTGGGCACATAGCAGTTCTCTTAACCATGCCAGCCTCATAACTTAGCATGTACTCAATCTCTCTTGTGGGATGGGCACCCATTGTATGATTGTATCTTATAATTTTTAAATAGACAAAAAGCTAGACCCATCACCTCATCTGACACATAAAAACTGAGGCCCAACATCAATTTATTACTGTTTTATCCAAACAGATGATGAAGGTACATTAAAATTTAATGATTAGAGGAGACAGTAAAAAGTGGAAAAGGCCATTTGCACAGTGTTGGTTCCAGACTTAAACCTGCATTCCCATGCACTCGTCAGCTCAAGTTTTTTACCATACATGCAGGTTTCTTTTGTACATTTTTTTCCTACATCCAAAAACATAACTCACATCCAGTACACCAAATAAGTTCTCGGATGATACATAACTAGAACTTCCAGTTTGGTAGGATATGGCTGAACTTACCATACATATGGAGCATGGTGAGAGACAGGAAAGAGAACCAGATAGCTAAGGGGTAACCCATAGTAACCCGAGCAAGTAGCATTCCTAACACCATCCCGACCATTGTAGCCACTGTTTCTTGGCTTCCTTCCTATCATAAAGCTAATATAAGTGGCTTGACTATGTAAGCAATTCATGTGGTTATCTTCATAGAAAGGATTAGTAGATACCTTGGCAGATATATCTGCTGCATTGTTTTGAAGCGAAAAATGCTGAGTCAGAGCAGCTCTTGTTGCCCCACTTGCGACACCAGCTAAATAGGAAAGCAATGTACAAAAAGGTAAATTTTGAGAAAAAGTTAACTTTATTCAAAAAGAAAAGGTACATGAGGCAATGTACACGACAGATAAACTCTCAGAAAGTTACAAAGGCATAGAGCTATCAGTAAAAAGAAAATCCCTGTGAGCACATCACTGACTAAAACTGAAAGTTACAAAGATACTTTTTGTAACTCTCAGAAAGTTACAAAGATACTTTTTGTAACTCTCAGAAAGTTACAAAAAGGTAAATGATAAGCAATAATAAGATGGTCTGCACCTCATTAGTAGCACATCACTGACTAAAACTGAAACCACAGTAAGGCATACTTGCTTAGGTAAATCATGGGATATCAAAGATACTATATGTGTATATCAAGCAGTATTAATAGAATCTTGTAATTCTTTCATAAAGAATGGATATAAATTGCCTGTTCAACTCGCTAAGAAGACTGTACATAACAATTGTTTTTGTTTCAGGGAGAAAGTTGCAACACTTATTCGACAAAACTAAGGTCAAGCTCACAATATTAATGCTTCAGATATGAAAACATTATAATCTAACCAGATTCAGAGAAAATGCTGAATGATAAAAAATGGTAACAAAATAGAGTACCATCAGCTTCCCTCCAGAGAAGGCCCACCATTAGATGCTTTCTAGCTCTGCTAACCCATAATTTTGTATTCTAAGAAGCAATAATCAATTAACCTTAGTCAAATTTTCAGTCTTTCTTTCATGAAAATAATGCTGCTGTTCCCTTGTTGACATTTCCAAACCAATGTTGATAATTTTTTATGTCAAGTACCAGTCAAAATTTATGATTGGAGCAAACTTGTTAGCGGAGAATAAGAAAAAAAAAATCCAGAAAAGGTGGTAGTGGAACAAATGTGCTGCATGGTTACAATAATATCTAACCACCAGATTCAACAAAAGAGAAACAGAATATACTAACTACATTTTGTCTTACAAACTTCACATCAAATGGTATAACTGCAGAATCAATTATCAAATCGGAGATGAACTAAATGCCTCGTTTATAAATTACAAGGTTTTCAAAGAATTTACTGAATGATCTTGAGAGGCTCCCCAAGCAAACTATTACCAAAAAGGCTGAAGGGAACAGAGGAGAAAGAAGGTCCATCAGCATCCCTGCAACCAAAATGAAGACCTAATGTATCATGTTTACTAGATAAGAGAAGGGTAAAATTATATGCTAAACAAGGGAAAAACCACAATATAGTGATCAGATGTAATACTTAGTAGAGCAAGTAGGGAAAGTGGACAATGCAATGGATACTGATACAGTGGACCTGTTACTGTTGCTAGTTTAAGTTTTAGGTACAACAGCTCCAATCAATTGGAGAAAGGAACCCCATAATATTATTCATAAACAAGGGAAAAACCACAATATAGTGATCAGATGTAATACTTGGTAGAGCAAGTAGGGAAACTGGACAATGCATTTTTTCAATTTTCATTATATAATGGCCACCAAGTCCAATGTTTTGGAGCATTTACATCTTGAGCTCACAAGCAAGGCCGCCAAGTCAAATGTTTTGGAAGTCTGGGACCAATATTGGGTAATGGCCTTCACATTGCTATATACAAATAGTAGCACACCCTGTTAAGTTGTGCCCCAAAACAAGTTAGCATCAAGACAAGGACTCCAGAAGTGCTCACTTCTCAATTGCACAATTGCAAAGAAGAAGATAGAAGAACTAAGGAGAATGTTAAGACAAGTTAACACCAATAGTGGACAGTTACAGATAAACAAACATAAGTATTAATCAGAAGCAATGAATCATATAGCTACATGGTTGTATGATAACCAGAAAAAATGTTGCAAGGCAATAGAATATTGTTGATGTCTTTCAAAATAGGTAATGAGAAACTTTATTAAATATATAAAAGTTTAAAGTATTACATGAAGTTTTGCAAAACAATCCAAACAAGGAGATATGATCCAAAGGACATATCTAAGAAAAACAAATGCATGATGTCCCAATCCCCCAAAAAACGACAAAGGAAAACACCAACATCTATCTCATAGAACTTCTTTTATGCAATCCTCTGAATATCCCCAAACTCTTTAATAACAACTCCTAGTCCATAATGCCATGATGTAAGAGTAGATGCCCATAGTAATCCTAGGAAGTGGTCTTGACTTGGCTGAAAGATCCACAAGGCAGCAAAAATAGGGTAGGCCAACTAAGGAATACATGTATAGAAAAATAAATAGATACTTGAATCGTTTTTTTTAACTGACTTAGTAATACACAGGAGAAATGTGAATGCTTAGATGGACGAGTAGTAAAACTAGAAAGGGCAGGATTAGAAACGGAGGAACCTATGAGTAGCTAAAATGTGAGAAAGTAGATTGATAATGGTTTGGTCACATGCATAGAAGATCATATACAGCACCTGTTAGAAAAAGTGGTTTGTTACAAGTTTATTTTAAGATAAATAAAAAAGAAAGCTTTATTAATAAAATAACAGATAATAATCAGGAGAGGTGATGAGAAATCACCAGCCAATAACAGAAAAGGATAAAGATACAAGATGAAGTAAAACATTACATCAATTTCTCCCAATCAAACCCAAAGAAGACCAAAAACCAGCTCCAAAAGACTCTCTAGAAACTCCTACAAAGTCAGGAAGGACTAGTAACCAAGAAAAACATTACATCAATTACAAGTTGAAGGGGCTAGAAGAGTTGGGGGCAGACCAAAAAGGACTTGGGTGGAAGTAACAAGAAATGATTTTAGCACCCATAATTCAACAACTGAAACAGAATGAAATGGTAAAAGAGGAAAGTAGCCAACCCCATATAGTTGGGACAAGGCTTAGATGATGATGGTGGTGGTGGTGGCCTAGGGATAGGAAACATTAGGTTAAGGAACAAAGCATTGTTGGGGAAATGGTTGTGGAGATTGCCGCTGGAACAGGATAGGCTCTGGCACAGAGAGGTTGTTAGCATACATGGAATGGCAGACAATGGTTGGGATGCGGGTCTCGATCCTAGGGCTTCTCAATGTTCTCCTTGGAAAGCTACTCATGAACTCCTGCCTTCTATCCTTCCTTTTTTCAAACGTGATGCTTGTGCAGGGAATAAAGTGTTGTTTTGGGAAGACGCTTGGGTAGGTGAGTTTTCACTTAGAGATAGGTTCCCTACCCTTTACTCCCTTTAAAGCAACAAAGAAAAAGTAATCTTTCCGTCTTCATTAATAATTTGTGGGATCTGGATTGAGGAGAAGATTAAGGGAGTCGGAAATGGAGATGATGGATGAACTTGTTGCCCTCTTAGGATCGGTTTATTTGGATCATTCTTTCCTGATTAGCAGAATTTGGAAACCACCCCCCTCTAGTGTCTTCACTTGTGCTTCTTTTTATAATGTCCTTCTTTAGTTCTCTAACCTTACAAGGAATTTTCCAACACAAGAGGTTTGGTGTAGTCTTGTACCTCCAAAAATCTGGGATTTTTTCTGGGAGGTTGCACTCCAAAAAATCAATACTTTGGAGTTGTTACAAAGAAAAAGGTCAAACCTTTGCCTTTCACCCCGTGTTTGTAGCCTCTGCTTGGGTTCTGGTGAGACAATCACTCACCTATTAATATCTTGTCTTTTTGTGTCTTTTATTTGGTCTTGCTTCTCTTCTCTCTTTGATTGTAGGTGGACCCCTCCCTCGGATGTGGTAAGCTTTATTGACCCAAACTTTTACAGGCAATCAAAGAAGCATGGTAGAATCATGTGGAGAGCAACAAGAGCAACTGTTCTTTGGTCAGTATGGGAAGAAAGAAATAATAGGATCTTTTCAAGGAGGAAATTGTAGAAGGAATAACTATTAAGGTTATTCACTAGTTGAAAACAAGTGAGTTGTTTAAGGACTTCTCAAGTGATGACATTTACAAAAGATGGGGTGAGGTGGCAGGTACTACATCCCTAAAGCCTGTGGTACAAGAAATGTGGTCCCCGCCAGATTTCCAAAGCATAAAGTTGAACTTTGATGGCAGCTCTATAGGTAATCCAGGCCCATCGGGTACACGGGGAGTATTTAGAGAGATTCATTAAGCGTAGAGGTGATGGCTTTACTTCAAGGCATAAGGTATGCAAAACAAATGGGGCTGCATCAAATGGAGATTGAAGGGGACTCCAAGCTGTTAATGGGGTGGATGCAGTCAGGTTGCTTGGGAGCATGGAAATATAGACAGACGATAAGGGAAATAATCAATGTAACAGGGGAGATTAGTGTATGCTTTAAGTGGACAAGAAGGTCAGCTAACGGGCTAGCGGATAACTTAGCAAAACAAGGGACTGTAAGGGAGAACATGTTTTGAGCAGTGTTGTAATGAGTATGTAAATGGGGTCAACTTCATAATAGAAGTTGACAGTTTGAAAGATTTAATGAAGTTACCGTTTCCAATACAAAAAAAAAAAAAAAATTGATGTTGATGTTAGTAATACGAGTACTCTAGTGATACACAGATATAAATAAATTCACCAAGAGAAATTCTTCTGAGGCTTCAAATTCCACACACTTCTGAGTAGTGTTTTCAGACTGACTGGACTGGATGGATACACTATCAGGCTGGAAACCAGAAGACGAACAAATTATAGGCTGTCTAGTTCGTAGAAATGTTGACTTGGTCAAACCTACCTCAAGTATGTTTGTTAGCATCTTCTATAACCTACGATATTTATTGTTTTAAGCTTATTTTGATATAAAATAACTTTAAAAGATAACGTGGAACTATTTGCTTTTTCAGTTTCCTCCTTTTTTGCGTTTTTATTTGAGCAAGCCAAACTGTCAAACATTCAACCTGTGACCCAATGGCCAAAACAGTTTTGTGTCCAGTCCAAGACATGACAACATTGCTTCTGAGGCTTCAAATGTATGTTAATATTGTTTCCAAAATAAGAGGAATAGTGGACATTGTTGTGGAGGAAGAAGAAGAAGAAGAATGGACATTATACCAATATCATTCATAAGATCTGCAACTAAGCGCCACATTTTAGCATTGCTATCCAGATTAGAACCCTGAGAGCACCAAAAGAAAGAAAAAAGATACTCAATATCCTTTTCTTAGAATAATAAATATAAAATGGCATGCAATAGTCTAAACTAAAAATAAAGTAAGAGGAGAGAGATTATACAAGGAAGATATTAAGGTATCTTGGTATCAAGCATATAATTTAAAAGTCAAAAACAATTCTTTAAATGATAGGTGACTAGTTATGAAAAAAGAAAGTTCTGTTGACTGTAAAACCATTTGTAAATGTCATTCTTGTCTTCTTCACCATATAACTAGCCAGAATTTTTTAAACCATGATCACCATAGACTGTTGTTCAAGTAAAACATAAGCACATCCCACTCCCACTAAGAATGTATATGTGGACAAGTATACCTGGTAAAAAGTGAATAAGATGCCTCCAAGCATCCCAGTGAAATCCCTCAAAAACCACTGTAACAGTTTCCCATTTGAGACCAATTATTAATATAGTTGTTCAAAATGAATTAGAGGAAAAAAAGAAAAAGTCATAGGAAGCTATAAGCATAAGAAAGAATTATGTGGATTTTGGAACAAGTTACAAAATTACTTAAAATGGAATTAACCCAACCACAAACAGTTCACCTGAAACGTTGCACCAATTACAGTAGCAGATTTCTCGCCAACACCAATAGCACTCAGGAGAGCCTAACAGCAACTCATGAAGCATAAACAAATTAAAAAGTTGGAAAAATAGTCCTTCAAGGATCCAACAAAGGATTGAAACAGTCAATATGAAATACCGAGTCTTACTTGGGTGGAGAGCATGGTTCGTATATAAGTTGAAAGACCCTAAAAAAGCAAACCATTAAAAGCTGTGAACTCGATATAATTGCAATGAACCTTCACAGAATTGGTTTCAACAAAACAACTACTACCTGCAATGAATCCCAAATTTGGAAAGGGACATAATCTGGTGTTACACTACTTGGAAAACCCTGTGAACCCAGAAACACTGAATCAAGTTCAGAACATTATAATTCTAGTAAACCTTCAAAATGGAAAATTAATCAAGCCACAACCAGATATTCTAGACACGATGAGAAGGGATTAAACTTTCTCTTTCGTGATTGGTGAACTTCATATTTATCTGTATGGTTGTTACACTTCTGATGCAATATCGTGTGATTGACTTCCATTTCTCTAGACAATATCAAAGCCTTATTTCCCATTAATAAAGAAAATTGCAACCGGGAAAAATAATGTATTTTATCCGATTACATAGTTGTGTTAAATTCAATCAGCTAGCCGGCCCTTAATTTCCAGAGACCAGGATAGCATAATTTTTAATCACAAAAAGGAAAATACAAACAGACTAGATGAGTTAGAAACTAAAGTCGGAGAGCGAAAGCACAAATTCTCGAAGCAGACCGCTGAACCTCGAAATTCGTTAGAGGAAACCATATATGTCTCCAAATCCTCAAATATCAAAATCACTAAATGATCCAAAAGAGAAGAAAAAATAAAATGAACTTGCCTCTGGTACGAATGCTTCAAGAATCTTCCTCCGAACCTCGTTAAATCGACTATCAGATCTGTGTTAAGTTATAAAAGAAAAAGAAAAAAAGAAAGCCTCGATCTCGAATCAATGAAGAATAAATTATTTAAAAGAAAATAAAGAAAAAAAAAAATGAGAACGTAGGGAGAGTTGCAGAGAAAACGAGAAACCTATGGACAGAGAAGGAAGTGATGCTCGCGGTTAGAATTGCAGTCCTGGAGAGCTTCATGGAGGAAGATCCACTCCATTCCTCCACTACGATCTTCGACGTTATCTCCTTGTCTTCCATGGCTAACGCAGTGTGAGTGTGAGAGCGTGAGGTCAGAGTCGCCAGACTCCGAGCAAGCAGAGACCAAACCTCTTTTACGTACGCAACTTCCGTGGTTGCGCCAATGGCTTATGGCCCGATACGCGTATCGTAACGGACGATTTCAGTACTTAACGGGCTCTACTGTTTTTTACGGCGCGAAATACCGGAATGTAATGAGAGAGCGCTAGTGTTCTTTATCATGTTCCGGCTCTGCTGCAGGCAAGCATTGGTGTTTCTAAGTTTCAACCTCTAAAATGTCTTAAATGGTTAAAGTGGTTGGTTTGACGCATTCCATCACTCTTTAACTCTGATGGATTTTGGTGTATTGGTCGATCACATAACATTTGGGCTGCATATTTATCAATTTTTTGGTTTATAAATGTAAATACGGTTCACATTTTAAACTGTTTTTACATTCATCTTGTTTGTTTGAAACCGGTGCAAAGTGTGAGTCCATCATTAAATGCTCCAACTATCTTATGCTCCAATGCCTTAACTTTGATAAAACAGTTTAATTATCAAAAGAACATAAAATTGTATCAAAAAATTATGAACAATAATACTCTTTTTTAGAGTACAAAAGTGTCAGAAGATACATTTTTACTTTGATAATTATTAACTTTTTACGTATCAAATAAATACTCGCAAACAGGAACCGAGATACATAAATACCCCAATTCAGTATTTGTATCACAAACAAACGGAGCCTTGATATATATCAAAGCCTACTACTACGTCTCGAATTCGAATCACGTAGAGTGAAGCCTTTGGCGCATTGGTCAAACACATAACACATTACATGTGTAGCAATAAAAAGACAACTATTTGTTACTTGAACCTCTTGGAATTCAAAACAGTCTCCAACCAGATAGAAAACTAATTCACCACTTCATCCATCGAATCCAAGTCTAATAATACTGTTTTTCTATTTGCAGTAAAAATGACAAAAGCAAGACAAAAATTATATTGTTTAGAGAGTTACGACTACACCTACTTCGGCTTTACAGGTAAAAAGATGAACAAGCTTATGTCTAGATACTTAGACTGCCTTTGGACAAGATGCAAATGGAGTGTAAATCTGGATTCAGGGTAAATTTTTACTCTGCTTTATTTTTGCATGTGTTTGACAATATTTACATTGATATTAAAATGTAAAAGTATATCAATAAAAAAGGAGTAAATTTGCATTAAAGTGGGCTTTTGATAAAAATAAAATAAAAGTATATGATTTATTGGAATTCATGTTTGCATCCATGACAGTTAAAAATTTGTTTGGTAAGAAGGTAAATTTGTCAGTGCAAAACTAACCCAATTTTGCATTTTATATGATCTGTTTTACACTCTACGGTCTCTGCATATTTGCATTCACACTTATTTGCATTGTTTCCAAACACAACCTTATGAACAAAATGTACAGATTTAACAATGCCTTCCTTCACCCGGGTAGGGGTTTAGCCGTTTAAGGCTCTTTTTTTTTTGTTTTTGATAAATAGCCATTTAGGCCTATAAAATAGTTGTGACAAGTAAAATGAAGTCCCCATTAGATTAGACTCTGACTATGTGTTTTTATGAGACAGAGTCGTTCCTCCCTTAACTCATTTTTTGTTATTGTTTGGTTCTGCGGTTAAATCAATGTTTTAAAAAATGGCACGAAACTGTTCTAGCCACTGGTTTTTGGGTCAATGATTTGATCATCCAGTTCAAATGGACAACCCATTCTGACAAAAAATGAAAAAAAAAATTAAAATAAAAAACAACCAAACCATTGAACATATCAAATGGGTTGACAGTTCAACCACCCAGGTTAACAAGTCGTTAACCAATTCAACAAATTTTGGCTAGGGATCAGATTTGGGGTAAAAAGGAACCGGTTGCCTAAACCATTCCCGGGCCAAACAGTTTGACCGTCCGGGTCAACAACAATTCAAAAACCATGGGTTAAATTGTAATAATATTGTTCATGGTGCCTTTGTTGTGCTTCATGGGATTAGAAATAGTAGGAAAAGTTTTTTCAACCCAAACAAAGCCTTATTGACAAAGAATAAAAGAGGAAAATTTTAAAATTAAGATTGGAAACCAAGGTTCTAAATATCGATACGCCGGTAGGGGCGTGTCAGGTAGTATCGATCCGTTTTTTACTTTTTTTTTATTTTTTTCAAACCGGTTCAAGGGATCTAGTTTAAGGCTCCTCCACCCCCTAAACCGGTCAAAACCCCAATACACCCTCTATAGGGGCATATCAAGGTGCTCCCAATACGATACATATCAATTGATATGGGCCGATACATGTCGATAGTTTGAACCTTGTTGGAAACACATGGATTAGGGCATGACATAGTGGTGAACGATATGTTATCTTTTAACCTAAATATCAAGGTTCAATTTTCAAATTTTGTACCTTCGAGCTTTTATATCGATAAAAGAAATTTAATGAAGTTTATTAAACAATCTTGAATTTGAATGGACCGATACCATGAAAAGGTATGATATCTGAACATCTTCAACGTAGATAAACAATCGGAATTAATTTCAGTTTCCAGTTTCAGCCTTTCCACCTATACCATGTATCCATAACCTCAAAAACCACATATCAATACAGACAATACTTACTTCCTAAGCCTTGAGGATGCCTACTTCACATTCTTTGGTGATACATTTGTTAGACTGACTCTATTTGCTTATATCCACTGTAACAAAGTTAAAAGGTGAAAAGGTATGATATCCCAACATCTTCAATTTGCTGAAAATGGGCAAAACATTAGTGGACAAATGCCAGAACTAGAGTAATGTATCTCATAGCCGTCTAGTTTTACAGTTTTACTACAATGGGCATAACAATATACCGCCAACAGTCAATCCTCTCACTCTACATTGGACTTCGAAAAAATGCGGAATCGCTTCTGTTTTAAACTATTGCTTCCTATTATCCTATGTTGAATGATTGAATCAGCTCCATGGCTGGGAAAAAAATTAAATAGCCATGAATGCAAGAATTCCACATGATACAACCACCCATCTACATAATAAACTGGATGGAGAATGAGCAGTGACACTGAGAATGTTTCTAAACTTCTTGTAGGTTAGTCTCCTTGTCTATTGACAAATGTTTAACTTTACGGGAATCCTTACTATTTAAATCACCATTAAAGTGGTCTCTGAGGAACTCCACTGCCATGAACGTGAGAGCAGAGGCTGGAATATACCATATGACTCTGGGGACACTACCTCTGAACATTCCTTTCATTCCTTCCGCCCTCCAAATCCTCCAAATTGCATCCAACCAGCCGTTATACCTAATAGTGCATCAAAGTGTAAGTCCTCAATCAAGCATGGAGCTAATGAAACTATGAAAGCATTTTATACAGCTCTGGCACATTAGTTCTCTCTCAAAATCATGAAAATGGGTGAAATTCCTAAAACAGGAGATAATTATGACTGATGTCACATTATTTAAAAGCACCGAAGTGGGTTGATGGCTTTGGGACTAGCTGTGGGTGTGGGAGTGATGGGGTTGGTTTCAGTGTATGTGAGAGATGGAACTGGGTGTGTGTATGGTGGCTTGATTTCCATACATGATGTGGGAGGGGCGAAGATCCAGGGAAAGGTGACAAGCTGTGATACCGTATTGTTGATCCTTGTACTTGCAATCTTGTCTTGACAACATCAAAAGGAGTGGTGAGATATGCACTGAAACCTGTAAGAATCAAAATAACCATGAATTTCTAATTCACGTTTTATCTTTTAACTACTTTTGACATGCTGAGCCAAGCCATTGATATACAATATTGGCAGATTTTAAAACCAAGAAGCACATTCAGAAGACATACCACCAGCTAAACCTCCCAATACAAGTCCCTCAAGAGAAGTATTAACATGAAAATGATTTGGCATCCATTTTTGCTTCCCATACTCTGTCAAATCTTTAAGGGCTTCATAAAAGGTGACCTGTAACATAAATAAAAAGCTTGAAACACGATATTTAATTCAGACCTAAATATGAAGCCAAACAGTAAGCTTGGCAGAGTAACTGGAGCTTGGACTTCCAGGCATATGGAATAAAAGTGAGGCATAAAGTTGACGGAATTTAGGTTATTGAAGGAAAATAAAGGAGAAGACTAAAAGGAGCTCATGAAATTTGGATGCAACTGACTCCACTACGAAGGGTAGAACAAAATGCATTAGTATATGCTAGAATTGATCATGTCTCTCACAGCCCAGCCTGGTATTTCTTGTCAATCCTAGTTATTCTACCAGTGATGCCTTGTTAACCCTCCAAGCTTAGATGGGAGCAAATATTCAGGTGAAGTAGCAGTCAAGGGTTCTCATGGAGGGAATTAAGATCAACTGCAGCTTTCGAAACATACTCATCATAAAAGTGTCTCAATATCAAGATCACAGCCCTGAAGATTATTTTTCCATAACAGAGCTTCTAGCCTTCTACATGTCTCTACAGAAACATCCTTCTGAACACGAAGATTATGATGCAATACAAGATCACTTGTCATTAGACTCATTACGGAAAAATCTGATTAAAATCTTGGAACAAATTGAAGTAAATGGTCAAAATATGGAAAATTACCATCAGGCCAGCAAAAGGAACATCCCTTGCAAGTGTGGACCAGTATCTGTCAAAACAACCCAAAAGAGAAGCTAAATAGTCAGAAATCAGGCACTAGAATTTTATCTATATCTGTCCTCATAATAATGAAAAAATGATTAATCAAGTATTCAATAATTGCCACTCCAGAATGGCATATCCAGGATATGTTTCCTTCATGCATCCATCTGGAGCCATCATGAGGAAAATAGGAGGGAGAGAGAGAGAGAACAAGGCATCCAAGGAGGGTCACCTTGCTTCAGCGCCTACTTATTGTGTACATAGCAGCATTAATCAGCAGGCTAAGTTAATTATTTTCTTTTTCTCTACAATTATTAATCTGAACATTACTAGGAAAGGTTAATCCTGTAAAACTACAGTAGGAACAACTGCCAAAAATATACCCTGCATATAGGCCTTTCATGCCCTGTTCCTTCCAAATTGAAAAACCAGCCTGAAGCATTCCAGAATAGTAGCTATACATTTGCACTCCAGATTTCTTACATGCATTTTCTTTAATGACCATGGAACTCCAAGAGTTTCTTGTCCCTTGGACCTGCATACGTTGCTTTATCACTTCACAGGGTACATATATAAAAGATCCAAGTGTATCTCCTGAAACAGAAAGAAGAATATAGAAATTCAAAGCCTTCTGAAGAATGTAAACTGCTAGGAAGCAAGCAATAACTTACATCACAAATTTGACACATTGAGTCTTGCAGGCATTCAACAATAATGATATTAATGATAAAATAGCCATTGAAAATCAATAGCAGATGTATTTAGGACCCCTACTGACTAGTGGACCAACTAGGTTGTTTAGACATGAAGTATTTTGCCATACCAAGCAATGATTTTACTTTCGGTAGAAATCTTTTAGATTCCATATCATATATTTTATTGCATGACATAGTCTCTATTAGGATATACATGGTATTTTTTTGATAAATTTATGATATACATGGTATTGCATCACTATCTTTAAAACTAACACTTCTTTCCCGGTTGCCCGGGCACGGGCTAGTCAATGCTTCCTCTAGGGAGACAAGAATGACCAGTCACCACTTTGCTGCCTTGACTACATTGCATAGAGGTATATGAGTGCACATTTAAACTTATACAGAACTCAAAAATAAGCAATAGAACAACTTCCAAAAAACATGAAAAAAGAAGAGAGACACAAACAACAAGCTTGTTGCTAACCAAACAAAAATAGTAAGATATGCAGGATGTATGAAGAATCAGCAGTCTTGATTAGGAATTCAGCATGTACATGAGAGGAAGAAAAAAATGCAATATGAACACTTTAGCTCAATAAGTGATAAACTGATAATAAATAATAAATGCTTACAAGCAACACCTCCACGGTCTATTAAATAAATACCAATGGCAAATACAGCTGTTGATGCAGTTAGCCAATACATGAGCTCCGGTGAACAGCAGAAGCCACTAAAGGGAATCCCACCAATCACCAAACTGGAAAGAATAAAATAAAGATTTCAATTGATGTTATCCAGTGCTGATGGCCGGTACTTGTAGAATGTGATTCTCATACTATAGTTGGATGGATACTATGCATTGCTGATGGTTCTCAATCCCCCTGGTATTTTATTGAAGATGCTAGATTGTTGGCTTCTAGAACTAACAGCTCACTCTTATGGATTCCAAAACCTGTCAATGCTATAACAAATAGACTTGCTAGGGAAGGGATTGGGAAGGGACAACTTGTTTCAGGGGCAGCTACTTCAGAATAGTTCCAGGTATTATATGTAACTAGCTTTTCTATGTCATATGTCAGTGTGGTGTACCATGTTCCCCTCTTTTATGGTTCTCAATGTGTCATCTAAACATATATAACTAAAAAAATAGTTTTTGGGGAAGAGAACCAATTAAAAAAGGCTGTTCATCATCAGTTTAGTGCCATATTGGATCAGCTACATGAATCCTGTTTTGCCATTTCATTCTGTTTAGTGCCATATCAATTGTTAACTTATAAACGCTTAAATCATTTCTTTTTCTTGCTACTTCAACCCATTTCCTTTTTGGTCTGCCACTCTGCCCCTAGTCCTTCTAGCCCCTTTAACTTGCAACAGGTTGCTTCTTCTTACAGGTAATGTAGATGGTCTTCTATCCATGTGACCAAACCATCTTAGTCTACTTTCTCTCATTTTATCACCTATTGTAGCTACTCCTAAATTCCTTCAAATAACTTTCATTTCTGACCCTATTCTTTCTAGTTTTTTCACTCATTCATCTCAGCATATGCATTTCTGCCACACATTTTTTAGACATGTTGCTCCTTAAATGCAACACTCATTTTTTTGTTACATGATTGTATAATATCAATAACTAAAAAGGATGATGACCAAAGAGGACCATTAACAATAACTATAATTCTTGACCACCTGCACTTTTCAAAGCACCTTTCATATGGTTGACTAAAAGTACATCTTCCACAAACCTCAAATAACATTGCCCTCTCTGAACAGAGGAGCATATTACAAAATAGAAGTACTTTCCTTTCTTCATTGCAAATTTGAAAAAATTCTCCAACATGATTATATGATATTACTAATAAACCAACAGCAAGCAAAAGTCAGTGTGTTAATTCTGTAATAATACCATACCAACCACCCACCACCAAAGCCAAAGAACTAAAAGCATATCACATGGTAATTTGGATTGGGAAAAATAAATTGCACCACCATGAAGAGAGAAAAATGAAGCAAAGTGAAGGTTCAGGTAAATATTCAAGAAACTTACCAACTGCTCCAGCAATGAAATGTGACCAGTGACCCCCAAGGTTAGGATGCAATTCCTCAACCCACTTTTTGGTGGATTCAATGACACCAAAATATGTGGCTCCAGTTGCAAGGGATCCAGTTAACCCAGGACCTATTCCTCTATAAAAGCCTACAAAACATTTGATTCAGTTAACTGTATAAGTTAACAAATTAAAACTGCATTTTTACTGAAAAACAAATAAAATCCTTGTAGCTCATAATCCAGAGTACTAAATAGATAGTTGCTAACAGAATTTACATATAAAAGTGTTGTTCCCAGGCTCCCAGCTACCTGGGATCTTGGGATGGTGGGCTGGATAAGGATTTATTTTTCCTTTAACAAAGTGGCCACTCTCAGATTCAAACCCCCATTATTACACCTGCCAGCCCATGATTTTACCAGTACACCAAGCAATGTCCCCTATATGAAAGATATATGTTTTTTTGTAGGGGAAAAGCATATAAATTTTGGTGCATAACTGCATATGTTTTCTATTTAGAAAAAATATAGAAAATAAATGCACAAAACAAAAACACAATTCCCCTTCATATTTAGCAACATTGTAAATAGGGATGCAAACGGATCGGATCAGATTCGAATCAGGGTATATCTAAATCCGATCCGACACTGGTAAGGGGAGATCCGATCAGATCTCGTAAACATTGATTTGAATTCAAATCCAATGAGGCTGTCGGATCTTTGGATCTGATCCGATCTGATTTTTTAAAAATAAATAAATTATTAAAAGAAAAATTAAATATAAAAAATTAAATAAAGAAACACAAAAAATACAAGTATCTTTTCAACTATTTTGATCATATATATACATGCTTTTATAAAAAAAAATAATATAATAAATTTACAAAAAATGCAAATATAAATAATATATTTATAAGTAAATAAATAGCATATACATATATGTGTGTGTTATATATGTTTATATAAATAAATAAATAACATATATATCAGATCGGATCTTCTTAGATCGGATAGGGGTGATTCAAATCCGATCTGATTTATGATTGGATCCTATTATCCAATCCAATCTGAAGATCCGAACTGGGGAGATCCAAATTCGACAAAATAGGATTGGATCGGATCGGATCATGGTCCAATCCATTTGCACCCCTAATTGTAAAGTGGATATGATCAGTCAGTATAAAATCCATGTAAATGAAAAGTTACTGACTAAAAGTAAGAAAACATCATATCAATGGAAGCTTTTAGAAATTAAAGGGTATAGAATATGGATGTTGGTTTTGATATCTAAGGGGCATGTTCTTATCACCTTCAGACACTGAAAGATGTTGCTCGGGCATGAGATTTGAGAATTCCCCTTGTTATAATCGAAAATGAGGGCACTTATGTTATTTTACTGGCCAATGAAAACAATTTCAAGCTTTTGGGATAACATCAGGAGAATTTGATCAGACGACAAATTAGGGGGGGGCGGGACCTTTACCTCTTAATCCGTCAGCTACCCAGACTGTTCGGACCATCTGAAATATATTCTTCTGGCTCTGATAATGATAAAAATAAAGGTAAAAACACAATGAATTAATGAGAACGAGATCATTCCCAGACGATCAGAAAAGGCATTACCAAATGTCGCCAAATAGAAGATTGAGACCATTTGAATGTGTAGCTCAGATAACAAGATTTAAATGACAGAACAGAAACCATCTAGTCTATTGTAAGAAACTATCCTGAATTTTTCAATACAATATTGCAAGAAAACAAGTTAAACGATAGCATCAGAAACTCCATCCAAGTGTAAGTATACCTGGTATCCACTGATCATAGCTTGGCTTTGAATTCGTGTCTTTATCGTGTCCACTGGGTGCATCATACCTTCCCCAAAAGCCCCGGCAATGGCTCCCCACAAGAATTCCCTCCATACTGCATCACAATAAATGGCAATCAGAGGCTTCTACCGCTGATATAACTGATATGCGACGATCATTAACACAATTAGAAAGCTATAAATAACAAGATTTTCGGTCTTAACTACAAGTTCAAACTGAATTTCGGATGCTATACTGCATATAGCTTGGTTACCAAGAAATAGTACATATAGCTTCAAATATATTTTCCACTCGTAACATGCTATCAGAATCAAATAGGTTTCGTCTGAAAATTAGAAACCCCGAGTATGAAGAACCATTTCCCGTGGTTGAAGTTGGAAATGAAAATGACGAGTTCTCACCGAAGAACTGCTTAGGAGTTCCGTTGGTCGGTTGATATGTTGAAGCTTGTACTCCACCCGAACTTGAACTTGAGGCTGCCATTCCAACAACTTCTAAGTTTGATTCAGTGAAAACTACTCTTTCCTAGGGTTTTCACTTTTGAATTTCAGTAACTATATTCGGAGGGGACGGCTTTCTTTCTGTTTTCCTTCTTTATTGTGGCGAACTTCCTGTCCTCGCATATTGTGAGGACCGATGAAGGAGGGATTAGAGAGAGAAAGAGAGTGATGATCTTAGAAAGTTAAATGATCGTGCGGTCAAATTTATTAACACGTGGCTCGTGCTGTCATGACATGATGACAAGTAGAGGTGTAAATCGGGTCGGCCCAGGGGCCGTGCCAGGCCCGATACGATGGTCCGTGCCGTATTGGGCCAGGGGTTTGAGGTCCACGGGTCGGCACCCGTGCTGCCCGTGTGCTAGCATGGCCTGACCTATAGAGCCTATAGCGGGCTGTGCTTGGCCCGTCCAAAAACTAGTCGTTGCCTCCCCCCCCCCAATAGCTATTATATAACAACTAGTTTAGGGGTCTTATAACTTTACAATGACCAAAATACCTCTCCCAACAACTAAAAAACAATTAGTTTTTAGGGTATTTTGGGCAATTTAATTATTTTCAATTCCTATAAATAGCTCTATCCTCCACCATTATTCTCATCACACCAATTCAATAATCAACATTCAACAATTCTCTTATTAAGTTATTCTCTTCATCTCTTTAGTCTTCCTTCCCTCTCTCGGTCCCTCAATCTCCCGGTCTCTCTGTCTCTCAATCTCTCCAAGTCTCTCATACATTCTCTACAATCTAAGTGAACTCTGATAGTCTCATAGTCTGATTGGCTAATTGTTTGATTCTCCAAGTTAGCAATTTGGGAGGCTTAGAGCCTTGGACGTTGTTACGTTGAAAGGCTTTAACTGTTGAAATCAAGTTGGGATTTTGAATCGGCAATTCGGAGTTAGTCCAACTAAATTAATTTTATTTTTTTAAATTAAAAAAAATGGCCAGTTCTTCTCAAAACCCCAAGTTTAGTAGCCCGATTTGGAGAATATTAAAAATATATGATGTTGAGGGGAAGGAGAAAATAACAATTTGCCAAAAATGTAGAAAAGACTTTAGTTATTGTAGCAAGGGTGGTATTGGCCATTTGACTAGACATTTTCTCAGACATGGGAAGGAATAAGAGATAATCCACAATTTCAATAAATTTTTGAAAATGATGGAAAATAAATTTTAAAAATATTGGGAGAAGTTAGAGAACATTTATCGCCACCAATCCTGCCATGGCATGTGATCCATGATCTACTAATCCCTCCAGTGTCTATAGGCTATAGTTCCATCGAAGTCTTGTTTAGTTGTTTTAGTGCAGGACCTACAGGTATTACTGTACTAGAGTTGGCTAGATGCAGCTATGAATTATGATGCAGAATATACATTACAACTTTACAATTACAAGACAAAGGAGGGCATGATACTACTACATACACCAGATATTTCATTTCTCACCTGAAGTAGATGATGAAAGTGTGTGTGAATGCTTTCATCATAATGTATATGTAAACTTTGTTTAAATTGTAAATTTTAACAAATAACCCCACAATTTTTTATTTGTTTTCAAATTATTGTAAATTTTGTTTTTATTTTATTTAATTTATTTGCTATTAATGTAATTTTGTATTTTCAATTTGTAACTATATTGTATTTTTTATATTTTATTAATTTATTCCATTTTCATATTTCATTCATCTAAGTATGAAGTATGAAGTATCCAACCATTGTATATTTCATAATTTCAATATTTGTATACTTTGTAATTTGTATCATTATTTATCCAAATTTAAATGAAATAAAATTCTTAAATTTAAATTTTAACAAATGACCCCATAATTTTTTATTTTTTTAAAATTATTGTAAATTTTGTTTTAATTTTATTTAATTTATTTGCTATTAATGTAATTTTGTATTTTCAATTTATAACTATATTGTATTTTTTATATTTTATTAATTTATTCCATTTTCATATTTCATTCATCTAAGTATGAAGTATGAAGTATGAAGTATCCAACCATTGTATATTTCATAATTTCAATATTTGTATACTTTGTAATTTATATCATTATTTATTCCAATTTAAATGAAATAAAATTCTTAAATTCCTATTTGAATTATTTTATACCTTTATTTATTTATTTTCTTGAGTAATCGTAAATTCGTTATTATTTATATCATGATATCCATTAAGTCTAGCTTGGTTCAGCACAGGCCCGTGGCACGACACAGGCTTGGGCCATGGACTGTGCCAAACCAACTCCCGAAATTTTCACCAAGGAGGATGACATGGCCCATAATGGTCCACGGGCCCGGCATGGCCTACTTTACACCTCTAATGACAAATTTTAGAAACCATGTTTAAGGAGTCGAGAGTCCATATTGCTCCTTCGAGAGTGATCCTCACATCTTCACAAATACAAAGAGGGATGTGGCTACGTTTGTTTTAAGTGTAAAATGTAAATCGACCTAAAATACTACTGTTGTTTTGCATTTGCCCGTGTTTGTTTTCAGCATAAATATGAACTGGTCTAAAATTTTGTTCTAGTCCAAATTTGTATTCATTTATTTTCAATGTAAGGGTTATATCAAAAACCAAAAATAACAACAATCCACTAAAATTTTAAACCCATCTATTGAGTTTTATATTAATGAATTTTCTACCGCAAACAATCGATTTTCTCCTCACAAAACGCGACACCAAACGCACAGCATGTTACTGTCTTGCATTGGGAGATGTCTCTGATGTACGGTTTCAAGGGATTTGTGAGATTGGTGTGAGGCGAGCGCTCTGTAATGAACAAATTTGAACTCGTTTAAGGGATTGATTTGGATATACCTTAATCCATTTTTTTTTCAATCAATCCAAATTTTATTAATTAGCGAAAAAACCCAAATTTCATTTGTTAATTTTCGGATCAATGTTATAGGATAGACCGGACGTTAAATCATTTTTGTCAATAAGGTATTGTTTGGTTGTCTAAATTTATTCTCACTGCTCTGTTTGGTTGTAGTGTAAATTTGAATCAGGTATAAATTTTGAAGAATTTTTAGATTTCTTGTTTGTACAGTTGAAAATAGTGATAGGGGGAGAATATTATGTATTGTATCATAAATGAGGGTTTTAGATAATAAAACAAAAATCAACTAAAATTTTGCGAGGTGAAGTAAAGTGGAAATTTCTCCAAAAAGTTATTTATTTTTTTTTTTTTGTGTGTGTACTCGGCTAGCTCCATTTTTGCATTTGTTCACGACTGATTTGCATCTTTACCTGATACAAAATCTGAACTTTTTTTTTTTTTTAATCTTACTTGCATCTATTGATAGTGCAAATTTTGCATCAAACTTTGCATCACCTTCTTCCTACTTTGATTCCCTTGTATAAATAGAGGTGCAAATACATCGGATTATGATCCAATCTGAATTCAAATCCAATCATATTTTCATTGGATTTGGATAACACCCCCACCCCCAATGGATCATTTTATCTTGCCTCATATTGTTATCCTAAATAAATAACCTTTCTCCGCTCACCACTATTGTTTATCAAAGTGGAGATTACATCATTTTGCTTTCTAAGATTGCATTTGGTAATAGTGCAAAATGGTGAACGGAAGTGAATGTATACGCTTATTTAGTTTTGCATGTATTTGGTGAGAATATGTTTTTATATAGAGATTTTGTTGAGATCAAAACTGAAGAAAAATTTGCTTTGAAAAAAAAAATAGATGCAAATTTCATACTCAATGTTGCATTTGTTTGCAATGCAAACACAAAATTGGTTCAAATATACAATCTAGTTCAGTTTTGTACATATACATTTGGTTGGGATTGATCGATGTTCATATCCTAAATGAGCAGAAAACTGTATTTTCTAACAAGTTTGCCTAAAAAAAGAGAGCAAATTTTACACAAAAAAAAAAAGAATACAAACTTTTGTACTCATCGCGTGCTACGGGGGTAAAGAAGCTATATCATTACATCATATTTTGCAACGGTGAAGGTCACCCGCTACCATGGACTGAACGTGAAAGTCATCTGCATTCGATATGAAGCATCGCCATCATGTTGACATATAAAGAGACTTCATCACTTTGTTGGACTTGGTCTCCATTACTGAATTTACTGTCTATACTTTTCTACAACAAAAATTTCAGTAGTTTGCTCTATTAACCCGTTTAGATCTGAGGCCCATTTGGTTTGTAGGAACAGGGGTCTAGAATCGGAATTGGACTGAATTATTCCAATTTTAACTGTTTGGTTGGATAGAAAAGGAATCTCATTCTCATTCTTGCTGGAATGGCATTCCTCCATTTGAGGGGATGGCCATTCCATGCATGCTCTTCCCTTGGGAATGAAATCCTATTCCTGTTGACTCCCATTTCTATTCTCATTTCTGTCTGAATCAAATACACTATGGGAATGGACTATTCTAATTTCGATTGCAAACCAAACAGACCCTGAATTTATATTTCTATTTTCTCCCTTCTCAACCCATTAGCACCGCAAGGTGGTGGGGAGTTTGAAGAATGGTGGTGATCATTTGAACCTTAGGATCATTTGAACCTTAGAGCAACACGGCTTCACTATCATGATCATCAAATAGGAGTACCGTCGATATGTTCTTGTTTTTTCAGGTGATCACTTGTCTTAATCTGCCTTGCCTTTTGGTTGAGTCATGGTTCTAAGTTTATAACTTTTATTTGGGAGATATCAAAAGCACAACCCAAATGATGGATGTTGTATCAAGATTTGTTGAAAAATGAAAACCTATTTCAGGATCTCACCTAACAGCTTAAGCTTTTGGGGGTGTTCTTTTTTTATATTTTGAGAGGGGGGGGGGGGGGGGAGTTGGTCAATGAGATTTTGATTCCCATTGACCAAGAAACCCATGTTCTTTTTTCATACTATGAAAAGTTTATTTTCCTGGTGATCACTTACTTAGGTAATCTTTCCTAATACTTGGATGGGACAGAAATGTCCCTTTTAATAATAATTTTTTATGGTTAAAATAACCACAGCTTTATTTACTTGGGAAATAAAAGAACATGGGTAAATGCACTTACTTAGGTAATCTTTCCTAATAAACACTTAACTGGATAAGTGCATTTACCTGGATAAATAACTTACCAAAAAGAGAATGAGGACTTTAGGTTGAATGGTTCTTTGAGATCATATCAGAGCCTATTTGACTAAGGCCCCAATTGGTTCATGGGAATGGGAGTCTAGAACTGGAATTGGAATGGACTATTCCGATTCGAATTGTTTGGTTGGGCGGAATCGGAATCCCATTTACATTCCTGCTATAATGGCCATTCCCTTCCCCTCCCTTGGGAATGAAATCCCATTCATGTTTAATCCAATTCTCATTCCCATTCATGTTTAATCCAATTCTCATTCCCATTCTTGTCTAAACCAAATAGACAATGGGAATAAACCATTCTGATTCCAATTCCAATAATAGGCTTTCCCGTGAGGGGGCAATTCTAGAGAATAAAAACATATTCAAGATGTCACCTAATAGCTTTAACTTTTATGTTGTACGATTCTTTGTGTAAAATTCAGTACAACCACCAATTCATTAGTTATCTGCTTGGTTCCTATAGAAATTAGCTTCATTGCTCACACTATTCACATAGTCCCTTACAACTTTGCACTGGGAAATCTCCCCATTTACAGAATTACGTAATCATTTTCCAAGTTTAGTATCTTCAGCTAATAAAGCCTACCGAGCGAGCGAGGAATTGACATGCATGCACTGGGAGCTCGCATGCTGGGATTCCATTCTTTGAATGCAGAAGCATCCAAAGGTTCCATTTCCCACATCTTCAGCATTCGGGCCTAAGGTTTTTAAAACTAAACTGAACAATGAACCGGTCAAGGGTTTGATTCCCGAGTCAAAATGGTCTAACCATTGGAATTGAATAGACAGACCATCCTGACAAAAAAATAAAAATAAAATAAAAATGGCGACTGCCCCAGGTCAACGGTTTGTTGACCAAATCAATATTTTTTAGCGAAATTACACTTCTAGGGTAAAACGAAACCAGTCACCTGACAAGTTTCCGATTATTCTGGTTTGACCGTCTGATCCTGTCCGGTCCGATTTTGAAAAGCATGTTCGGGCCGTACTCCTGTCACTAGCTCCATTCGATTGCAGCCTTATGTCCGATCCTGACAAGGCTTGGCCAGGGTTGGCGTTGAAGATGGTCGGGTTAGGGTTAGACACATTTGGCTTGGCCAGAGTTGACCTCAGGTCCTCAACCCGATCTTTTTTTTTTTTTGGTGAACCCGATCCAACTCCACTGGAGTTGCAGTCTAAATTATTTTCTCATACCAAGGCCACAGGGTTCCCTGCGTTCGACAGAAGAGGGAGAGCGCGAGGTTCAGAAGTAGGAGAGCTGCGAAGTTCAGAAGGAAAAATATTGTGATCAACCATGGCGATGGCTACGCTAAGACGTGAGGGCAGAGGCTTCATCCCTCTGATCTCCCCTAATTCTATTAATGCTGCTCGATCTTCGATTCCTTCCGAGTAAGATGCCACTCACCTGATTTGATTCGGTTTCATTGACTGCGATTACGATTATGGCCTCTTCGATCTTTACATATCTACTAACTATTTTTATTTATAAGCTCATTGCAAATATATAGCTCTTTTGTCACTGACACCTTTAACTGTTATTATTGGGTGTCGTTAATCGTCATTGTCGTTGTTTACCCTCCTTCCCTCACCCTTCCTCCATCCCCCCCCCTCTCTCTCTCCATCAAGTCGTTTCTTCCTCTCTTTTGTTCAGGGTATTGATAGAAATGCGTTTAGACAGAAGTTAAATTAAATGAAAGAGAAAAGGTAAAATTATTTCATACCGATATTAATATAAGGAAAATTTGGCTTCACAAATTGAAGTTTGGAATGCATTGTTTCGGTGTAAGAGGGTTCCTAAAACGAATTTTTAATCCAATTTACCTTGGCAGCAACAGACATGTGCGGCATTGCTGTTACCTTTGAGTACTGTAGAGACGTTTTTTTCGATTTTTAGAAGGAATACTTGGAAAAAAGACTTACAATTCTCTTATTCATAACTACCATAATGTGGTCATGGTCGCCTATCTGATGGATTACGATTTACAAAACAAAAATCACATATCAATGCCATTAATCACATTATGACATCCAACATCTTCTGAAGTCCATCTAAGATTTCCAAGCTAATCCGTCAATGGGTGGGAATCAATTTCCCAAGGAATGGTGCTCAGAAGAACTCTGCAAATAATATTTCATTATGCATAGACAGGCAAGTAGTGTATTATGCAATAAAAACCTATATAACATGTTTGTATCGCTAACACTTATACGTCACAGCTGGAGTTTCTGATGAATTTATAACCACTTCATTGCATTAAGGCTTTGTTGGTATACAGCACGATAATTGTTTTCCTCTACATTTATTGACCGCAAATTCTTGAGTTTCCTTGTTTTCTGTTTTGGTTAACTAACTGAAAATTGGAATGTGTAGGGATTTGGTCCCCCAGGGTGCACGTTCTATTTCAACTCAAGTAGGTAGGAACCATTCTCCTGCTTGATTTTTCCTTGTGGGGTTGGACTGTTTTTTCCCCAGTAAGTATAATTTATTGATTGAATGAATCATTTTATGTCTTTATCCTAAAATGCAGTTAGAAATCGGATGAAGAGTGTGAAAAATATTCAGAAAATCACAAAGGCAATGAAAATGGTTGCAGCTTCCAAGCTACGAGCAATTCAAGTCAGAGCAGAAAATTCACGTGGCCTGTGGCAGCCATTTACTGCACTTCTTGGGGATACTCCTAGTATGTTTATTAGTTTTTTGATAAATAATTTAAAATTTCATTAAGAAGAAAACCGGAGATACTAGTATGTTTTATGGTCAAGTTCTTGGGGATACTCCTAGTTTATTAGTTACCTTTCACAATTTATGTTCTATGGTCAAGTTCACTTATCACTGCCGCTTCTTTATAAGATATAGTGTAGTTTTACATGTTAATGTTCTGTCTCCATACTTTTCATACTTGTTTTATCTATTTCATGTAATGACCTTTGGTCTCTAGTGGTTGAAGTTGCTCATATGCTTTGCCAACAGAGCCACATATTGTCTAGACCTTGCAAATGAACAAAGCTTCGTGAAAGATTAAGAAAAGGTGATCAAAATATTGATAAAAAAGATTATAGGATGTAGCTGGTGAGTGTGGCTGAAAAAAACAGGGCTTAATTATTTTTTTCCCCTTCCTTTCAAGAATTTTATGGTTGCTTTGCTCCTAGTTATTCTGTCAGGGATTCAGGGGGAATGTGGAAAGGGCTTTTTAGTGCTGAATATTCTTTATCATTTACAGAATTTGGACAATAACAATGTTTTAGAAACTGAACTGGAGACTAACCTGGTTTTCTTTCTAGGATGGGTCACCAGTTTGACTGTTGACATAATGATGAAATCCAAAGCCTTAAGATCAGAATATTAGGGCATAGAACATACATATTATACATGTAATGGTAATATGAGAGATAGAGAGAGGGGCAGTTGAAGAAGAAGATTCGTTGGTCATCAGATGGTTGCATGGTAGGCTCCTTCTCTCTCTCCCCCCCCCCCCCCCCCTCTTTAACCTTATTATCAAGGAAAAGGCCAAAGCTTTAACTCTCCATTAGGATCTAGAAGATTTTGAGACCTTGACGCTCTGGGCTGGTTTGTAAACAAGGGATTCAAAGACAATCTATGTCCTGGGCTGGTTTGTAATTAATGGGTTTTTTTTTTTTTTCTTTTGGGCTTCTTTTTCTGCCCACAACTTCTTGTTGTATATGCTTTTTTTAATCTAATCAATAAATAAATTCTGTTTTTGCTGATAAAGAAAAGATTTTGAGACCTTGAGATTGGACATGTCTTGTCACAGAAACAATTATTCCAATGTATGATTGTCCTGAAAATATAAAGTTTCACATAGATTTTCTAATATTATATAAGTAGTCCGTAATTTGGCTTTATTTACAAAAATCTTGTTCTTTTGTATCCTGAGATATGCTAATACTAACTAGTCTATGCTCTAGGAAGTGGCAGGATGACACTAGTATTGTTTGCTTAATTTATTTACTTTTTTTATCAATAATTAATTTATTTACTTTCTGTTTCTTCTCATTGACTGTGCCTTTTTCCCACTATCTTTTTGTTTAATTTTTTTTCATTTACCAACCCCCCCCTCCCAACCAAACAAGACAAAACAATTCTTGTTGTTTGCATATATTTTCTTTGCTGGATTTAGAGTTTAGAGCCATAATTGTTGCTTGTTTACCACTGGATCACTTTCACTTTCTTCATTCCATACTTTTTATAATATTGCTTAAACTGTGTTATATTTGATTCTTTGTAATGCTAGGTGTTGATGTTAAGAAGAATGTTATTGTTACTATTTCCTCTGACAAAGGTCTTTGTGGTGGAATCAACTCTACATCAGTCAAAATCAGCAAGGCTGTTCGCAAGTTGAATTCTGGTACCACATGGGAGCCGCTGTGCTATCAGTTTTTCTTTTTTGCTTGTTTCTTGTAATTCCAGCAAAAATAATGAAACCTTTACAAACTTTTACTTCTGGTCTACTGAAATCAGGTCCTGATAAGGAGACAAAATATGTTATTTTGGGTGAAAAGGCAAAGGCTCAACTTGTACGTGACTCAAAGAAAGATATCGAGATATCCATAACTGAGCTGCAGAAGAACCCATTGAACTACACACAGGTTAATTCTCTTCTCACGTGCCACTATTTTTTCATGTGAAGTATTATTTTATTTTATTTTGGATATGGCACAACTCAAGGAATTATAGATATGACACTAAACAGAATGGAATGGTGGTATAAATCAAGGAATTATAGATTGTAGTAAGAGCTTTGGTATTAGAACACACTTGCACACATGTGTGTATAGAAATTTATTTGGTGTAAATACATATATAAGTAGCTTATCTTGAGGGAGAAAGAAATCTATCTGGTGCATTTTATCTGTACTGTATTCCATAGGTAGCATTTTCAATAATGATTAAAAAGGTTATTAAAATAAAAAAGAGTACAGAACTTGTCAAGAAAATAAAAAATGAAAAGAGTAAGAGCAGGAGAAGAGTTTTTTTTGCCAAAATACGTATATGTTCAATCATATCAGCAGAACCCAATAAGAAGAGCAAATCACAAACTAAATAATCTTGTGTTCCTTTGGACCAATCCAAAAATGAAGAACAAATATTTATCCATGACACTTCTAAACTTGTCTTCAAAAGTTTTCTATTTCTCTCCCTCTAGATGCCCTAAAAAACTGCAAATGCAACCATACTCCATAATGACTTTGTCTTTTCTTTCCATCTGGAATTGATGGACAACAAGAAAAGGTGAGACTAAAGGAACAACCAAAAGTCTTCTGAAAAGCTGAAGAAGAAAGACCACAAGAAACCAGAGACCTTTCAGCTACAAAATGGATGATGCCATGATGGATCACAGCTACTCATGATGCACTGATTATGAAAGCCTCTTGATTTAAGGTGTTTAAAAAAAGTGTCAGGACACATTAACAACATCCAAGCAAAAGTTTCAACATTTGGTGGAAAAGGATTACCCCAGACCTTACAAGGATCCACCTGCACCACTTGGTTTCTGATTAGAATTTCACAAGAGGACTTGACAGTAAATCTGTTGTCTGACACCCTTTTCACCATCTATAATCAGTTTCTTCTGGATTAATCTTCACTTCAGTATTTTCTCAAAAAAAGAAAAAAACTTCACTTAAGTCACCTTGTCAAACGGGTTGAGGTATTCTTCAATTTCTCTTTCCAGTAGCAGTCTTCTAAAAACCAGAAGACAGACTACTTGAGATCCATTGAATTAGTGTTTTAGCTTACTCCATTGTGATTTTAGTTCCTCAATCTGGATTTATTTTATGATGTGGTTTGGGATCCGCCTGCACTATATGATTAAGACTTTGAGATGTTAATACATTACCCTTACAAGCAGAAGAGAAAAAATGACATGGAGATGTTTCCTTTCCCTTGAAGAATTTGAGGTTTTGGATAGGAAAAAAAACTTGTGAGTCGTCTGTTTCGTGTGCACTTGTTACAAGGCATTGTTGATACTTTTGAAGATTTCCCTTAAACACATTTTAGTTTTTGATTGCAAATATATGCTGGGGTATCGCCACTGGTTCTATTGCGGGATATTAGCTTCAGGTAGCCACATCCAATCCATTCACAGTGGAGGCCATCTATTTCATAAGCTGCTTACTTGCAAGCTTAAGCTTCAATTTATTCTTTGGAAATCCTGTCTCTTCAGATATTTGAGGCATTTCTTGGGTTATTCACAGCTGGTAAGACTTTGCTTTCTCTGGACAAGGGGGAGAGGCTGATTAACGCTTTTGCAATAGAGATGCTAACTCTCAGATTTTCTCTCCCTTGTGTTCAAGAGTGATCATGCAAGGTGTCATGCACTGTGTGATAGGTTGGCTTTGCAGGTTGAAAAAGATACTTCTGAGTCTTTCTCATTGCATTTTATATGCATAGGCTATAGTTTCCATTTTCTAGGTTGATCACCTTATTCCTCTGGAGATCAAGTTTAGAAATGGATTATCATCGATTTTGAGAAAGCATCTCTAGACACATCTCTCTCCTTCCCTCTCCCCTCTCTCTACACGTACACACAAACAATTCCCCTTCCTTTTCCTCCTTTGCCTCTATGCATGTGTGAATATCTGTGTGTATGCATGTATGTGTGAATAACAATGGGAACAAATATTATTTAATGAGCTTCTTTTAATTTAATAAAAATATTTTGTTATTGATAAAAAATGTATATTACCTATTGTCTCACACTCTCATGAATAATTCAAATTGTCATCCTTTACAGGTTTCAGTTCTTGCAGATGATATATTAAAGAATGTTGAGTATGATGTTTTAAGGATTGTCTTCAACAAATTCCATTCAGTTGTCTCTTTTGTTCCAACAGTGGCAACTGTACTATCTCCTGAGGTGAACTGATTTTTATAGTAATGTCCATGCTAATATTAGAAATATAATTGCAAATTCCATGATATTATTCAACAAATCTTTGAATTCAGGTTGTCGAGAGGGAGGCTGAAGCTGGAGGGAAACTTGGTGACCTTGACTCCTATGAAATAGAAGGTGGTGAGACAAAAGGCGAAATTCTTCAAAATCTTGCTGAATTCCAGTTTTCATGTGTAAGTCCTTGCCCTTTTAGAAAAATATTATGTATTTTTCTCTTTTTTTTTTATTCTCTGTGCTGGTGTGAATAATTGGCCATTACATGAACATTTTCTTTTGGTTTCCGGTATGAACTGTTTTATGTTTTGAACCATAGATGCTGTTAATAAATAATAACATCTCTCTTTTGTACAATTAGTGCTGCTGAAAATACATTAGGATGGAGCTCATTGCTAAAGAGTGAGATGCAGCATGTTTATGAAGCCTGTAGTGTAACAACCTTTTTCTTTTTTTGTTTTGTTTTTTTATCAGCCCTGTAGTGTAACAATCTTTTTAACCCTGGATATGATCTATTGCATGTATCGAACGATTACTGCTTGTAGAAATGTGTAATGTTGAGCAATTGGTTCTACTGCCAATGTTTTGAGGTGTGGTCCTATTTAAAACTTAAAAGCTAAAACAAGCTATCGGTCTGAGTCGCATCATATACTTATTTCTTAATATCACTTTTCATCTTATTCAAACTCTATCTGCTACATCATTGCATCATTTCTTGTATAGTTTTCTGAAGTCCACACTATGGCAGGTTTTGTTCAATGCGGTATTGGAGAATGCATGTAGTGAACAAGGAGCAAGGATGTCTGCTATGGATAGTTCAAGTAGAAATGCTGGTGAAATGCTTGATCGCCTTACACTTACTTATAACAGGTCTCTCTCTCTGTGTGTGTGTGTGTGTGTGTAAACATGCCGTCGTGTCATATCACCTAGTAGAGAAAAAGAGTTTGGATCTGCTAGTAACAAAGCTGTGCTAGGCACATCATAGTTTTGTGCCACCTGTCATCAGCACACCTAGCATTGTTTTGTTACTAGCAGATCCTGACTCGAAAAAGGATGACCAACATGAATTTGGGTATACTACAAAACAAAACTTCACAATTCTTAAATTCAGAGCATGCAAAAGTTTTTTCAGTACCATAGAGGCATAGATCATATCAAAGGCCACAACTTAGGGCTGCAAGTCAGGTTGCCCAATTTGAAGAATTTCAGTTACATTGGGCTTGGGTTAGGATGTTAAAAAATTTAACTAATTCAACCCAACCGGGCCCAAGACGCCCAAGTTGCATCCCTTATAGACTCAGTATTCCACATTCTGTCTTTCCTTCTTTGTGTATTATATGTGCACAGTGACTGATCATCTCCTCCTTTTTGTGGTATTGTCTAATAATAGGACACGCCAAGCATCCATTACTACAGAACTGATTGAGATTATATCTGGAGCTTCGGCACTGGAAGGCTAATTTTGCCCAAGTCAACTTGCCAATTGCAAGAATAAAGTTGTAGCCGGAGCTTATTCATGTTGCTCTTTTTTAACTTTCTGAAAGACAGTTTTTATGTTGAGATACTAGAATAATATTCCCAAGGTCAAATGTAATTTTTGGGAGTTTTATGATCATTTCTTTTTTGTTTTAAATTTCTTGTGGGATTCTTTGTCTATTTGTAACTTGTTTAGTGAACGGTTTGAGGATCCTAACATTTCGTGGCGCTTTGGTTCATTGGATAAATGGGTCTCTATGGATTGTTTTTGTGTTCAATAAAGAATTAGATCGTTCATAGGTTATTCCATGGTGCTTAGCAGATGCAATGCCTGTGGTAATAATAATATAGTATACTAAGAAGCTTCCTGTCTCAATTATTTTCTAATTGCAGTGATGGTGGGCTGGATTTACCATTTAGCAAGTGTTACCGATGGCCTGCAGCTGCACTACCACTGAGCTAGTATCAAAAAGGGTGCGATACACAATTTCAATCCAAGAATATTGCCTCTCTGAATTGGGCATTCTATACTTTGAACCATGCTGCTGAGACTGAGAAATGAAAACAAAATTTCGATTAATAGGTCTAGGCTGCAACCGACTGGTTTGGTTCTGGCTAGTGGGGATGGTCATGAACACAAACCAGGAGGAGTTGAATGAGATGGTGAAGTTGAAGGCCACCCAGATTCTTGGGTGAAAATCCTGGTGGTCTGTTTAGGGTAGAAATTTGGTTAGATTATGACATTAAGTTGTGCAGTTGTGCTACCAGTTCACGTCCAAGCCATCAAATACACAAGCAACCTGATTATCTACACTTTCTTCCATTCATGGAAGACGGAGTGAATGAGGAAGAAAGTGCCCGTGAAAATGAAACATGTTGTCCTGTCCTCTTTCCTCTTGCTCTACTAAGTAACTGCTATCAATCTCTCTAAATCAGTGTTATCAAACTCGTTATTTGACATTTTTACAATGTTAAATGATCAAGCTGGGTTGGTTAAAGTTAAACTCGTAAAACCGTGATTACTTAATGAAATTTTCGGTTTTAGCTTTTCAGGCCTAATCATTCACCATTTAATCAGGGTTTTGAAAGGGTCATGTTAGTTGATCTTGATCACGTGATGTAAGGTATTGAATATTGATAGATGTGAAATCTATCTTTTATAAAACGAGGAAAAGCTTTTCAGAAAAAAATATTGAAAATGTCAAACAACGCTAGAAGGAGGGCTTGAACCTCCGACCTTGTGGTTAACAGCCACACGCTCTAACCAACTGAGCTATTCCAGCTATTGTTGATAAGGTGCTATTCAATATTTTTATACAAAGAATCGACGTGCGTCCATCATAGATAAACAACGAAAGGGCATTGACTGCTGTCTGCTGGGGTCAAATATGCCATGATCTTACTACATAAATGCAGGATGCCATCCACCCATTTTACCAACTACACATTAAGCTACGACCATGAAGTTTTCATGATGAAGTGAAGGGGACCGTGCAGAGAAGCTGCCCCCAACCCGAGTGACTGAGTGAGTATTGTCTTCATCATTTATCCCACATGGAGTGACTATAAATGGTATTACCAAAGCATAACCTCACCTAATGGGGTTTCTTGTTTTCTGCTTTTCCCCTTTCTCTTCAATCCACAACCCTGAAAGGAAGCAAGTGCATCACAGCTCAAAACAAAAACGCGTTGTGGTTGGTAGTTGCTAAACCCTTGATAGGGTTTTGGAGATATCTGCCTGCTTGGTGTACAACTTCATGAGCAAGATGATGAGAGCTTTGAGTAATGTGGTATCTCCCCACACTCTCCCTTGGTTCAACATCCATGCCACTTCCCTCACTTTACCATGCCAAGTACTGTTCTAGCACATGCTGGATTTCATCCCACTGTCTTAATTCTCAAGGGACCACTGCCCAATAGTGAGCCCAGCTGCCTTAGAAGTATGACTGAAACAGACAGGGTCACACCCATTTGTATGGTCAAACTCATGAACACTAAGGCTCCATTTGGTTTACAAGAATAGGGGTCTGGAATGGATTATTCTGGTTCCAACTATTTGGTTGGGTGGAATCGGAACCGTATTCTCATTTTTGCTAGAATGGTATTCCCTCATTTGAGAGAATAACCGTTATCTGCCTTTCTCTTTGGAATGAAATCTCATTCCTGCTGATTCTAATTCCCATTCTCATATCAAACAAACTATTTGATCTGACCACTCCAATTCCGATTTTGACTGCAAACCAAACGAACCCTAATAAGGGCTGCATTTCTTTTATTGGCTCACAGATTTTGTTTCACCTTGCTGCCTCATTTGGGGTGCTACCATGAGAGGTAAATGTGATCATCGTCAGAAGATTCACTGTCAGCCTTCAGTTGTTTGCCCTAAAGAAAAAGAACATTTTTGAGGGCACATATGTTGTTGTTGGGATATACTGTAACTCACTGACTTATTGGGAGATCGGATCTTTCCATAATGGAACAAATGAGGGCAAATGGAAGTGGGCAACTATGAGCAAGTATTCCCTTTCCATCTAAATGCAATGGTTTTATTACATTCCCTTGGGATGATTGAACTTGAGACATTTGAGAAAGTTTTTGCCCTAGAAAATGTGAGGCACCACTCCATATGGGTTCCACATATCCTATCCCAATTTAATGTAAAAAGGGCCATTACCCAGTGTTGGTCCCAGCAATCTGGGTCTTGGGAGGGGTGGACTGGATATGAACATGACGTTTGGCATTTTTTTTTTTGGTATAAAGTGGCTGAAAAATGTAAAAGTGAGGTTTGGTTGGGTTGAGAGTCAAGTTGACTAAACCTGCTCTAGATTCCTAGAACCTAACCAACTTTGCTGTTGGGTTTGGTTTTTGTTGAACCACCACCCATAACTTAAACCTAAACTGGATCCATGAGCATCACTATTTGCATATACAGTCTGAATATGTAAGTGGTTTAGGTTGTTTTTGGAGCAGCTCATCTCTATGGAGAGAGAAGTTTTGTGTCTCATGGATAAAGGTAGATGGGATGGATAAATCTGTTCTTTAGGTTTAGTTTGGAAAGAGTACAAATATAAATATATAGAATGCAAAATCTTGTATTTTGTATTATTTTGAATGTATTTATACTATACATTTTTGTATTTGTACTTCTTTCAAATAGAGCCTTAAGAAGATAGGAGGATGCTTTCGTCATTTTAAAATGTTGAAAGTATAATGCGTTTGGAGCATTGTTGTCAGGCTTGGGTCAGATCAGACGGTTGAACAGTTGACTTGCTGATCCAGTCAACTTTCCAAGTCTCGGTTATTTAAGAAATTAGATTTTCTACCCAACATCATGTACATTTTTCATGAACAATAACATGTAAATATAGAAAATGTTCTCAATGTACAATTGTAGAAAGGCATGGGTAGGAGATCCAAACTCGTCATTTAATAGCTCTCATGTGTTAAATATAAATAATTTCATTCTGATTCTCCTGCTCACAAAATTTTCCCACGTCTTTAACATGGCTTATATCCCCGCTCTGGTTTGAATTGGGATCTTTCTTCTGCCAATAAAACACATTCCAACCCTCTACCAATTTGATCTAATACCGCACATCCCACCATAAAAGTAGAGCCTGCCATATATAAAATGTGCAGTGTGAGACAATGTTGGTAGAGAGTTGGAATGTATTTTGTTGGTAGGTGATCGGATTCCTCTAGTTTCACTCCCTTGATCCCTTATGATCCACAAACAGGTGAACCAATGAAATAAATTCCAAATATCACCATGAAACACTTTTTGTTTTTTTTTAATTTCAATCGCAGGCCAAAATGGTCATTATCCAATATTGGTCCCAGCAATATAGGGTTTTGGGTTTTTTTTTTTCTTTTTTTTTGTGTGTATGTGCGCATGCGCATAAATTGGCCACTCATACTCGAATCCATGTTTTCACACTACACGGCTTCAGATTTTACATTACACCAAGTAAATAGCCCCTTCTTTTTTCAATCACTGGCGTGTTCATGAGTCATTGGGGGAATGGGGGGTCGCAAGTGAGACCAAGGTCACACAGCATATGTGCTATCGGTTTTGGAGGCGGGATTTTAGACATCTTCTGAAATTAGAATTTGTGCACATACACTTAATCATGGTTTTTAAGACCGACCCGACAGCGTACAGGTCAGGGGTCCGGTTCCCGGTTGAATGGTCTAACCGTTCTGACAAAAAATAAAAAATAAATAAATAATTGTCAAAATCGTTGAATGGTTCAATTGCCCGGGTCAGCGGTTTGTTGACCAAATCAACGTTTTTTTGACAAAAAATTGGTTTTGGGGAAAAACAGAACTGGTCACCTGACCGGTTCCCAGCTTTTCCGGTCTGGTCTGGTTTTGAAAACCATGCACTTAACCCTCTCATCTCCTTGGAACATACAAGCTAAGGTTTTATTTGACATTCCTTATTTTAAGGACCTGTCTCCTTTTTACTGTTAAAAACTCAATGTTTATAGGGGAATTTTAAAACTGTAAGAAGTAGATAAGTCATTAAAATAAGGATGCCAAATGCAGCTTTATATACCAACTTTAGTTTAGCAAATAGCAATAACTGCCCTTCTCTCCTTTTGCTGCCCAAAAAAGGGTGAAAACATCTTATTTTTCCGGAGATCCAAATACACCCTTGCTTGTAGTCATGCTTTTCTATGGCACTGAGCTTAAGACTACTTGGCAATGGTACAGGCCAATTGTATTCACATTTCTAATTGCTTACATTTCCTCCATTCTCTTCCATGTTTTCTTAAATCTGACATATCTGGAGGAGAGTTCCCTTAGTTTAGTAGAATGAGGCACACATTATACGGGAGTTAATTGTGTAGGAAAGATCATACTTTGAAGCATTTGAAAGGGAATTTTGGGAACTCATATTTTGCATTAGTTTTCAACAGTAAATAGTTATCTCATGGACAAATGGGCTCGTCTTAGGCATGCCCAAGATTGAAATTTCTTCAATACAAAACTTAGTCGGTTGGTGGTTGTTGTGCTCTTCATTCAAGAGATTTTACAACTAAAAAGAACCCACCAAAAGGGGGAGAAGCAATTAATTATTCTCCTTGTGAAACACAAATCTTGTGGTCGTTTTGGTGGTGAATTTGGTGCATAGCCTCTCCAACTCTCTTGCCAAAACTGAAGGGCCACAGTAGAAAACCCCTGTAACCAAACCACATTATTAGTCTAAAATCAGGTAGAACTAGCAAGTAAGAATTTAAGGCCAATTCTCACCATTTTCTTGGAAATCATATGGTGGGTTGGGACCAAATATTGTTTTGGGTCTCACCCACCTCATTGTCTGGTATACCTAACATATGACTTATAGATCCTTTTTTTTTTTTTTGCTTTTGAGCAATTTGTTATTAATTCTTTTCCAAAGATATATTTGGTTATTACAAAAAGAATTCCATGCAATCTTAATAAAAGGAATTCTTATGGCCTAGAAGGTATCTTAGGTAATAGGTATGACCCATCAAACAATGAGTAGTTGCAATTCTAGGAGCTATTGAAAACTTTGCAAATACATTCCCACACCCCACATCTATGTTAGGGTTCAGATTGACCTAATCAAACTAGGATTTTATTAGAATTTCTTGTTAAGAACATTGAAACATGATAGCTGAAACCTAATCAAACTAGGGTTTTATATAGATTTCTCTTTAGGAACATGAACATGATATATTATATTTGCTAGGGGATTTGGTGGGGCTGAGTTGGGTCAGGTCTAGTTTGTGCCATAACCTGGTTCGAATAAATAAAATATGGATGCCAAGAATTTCCTCCTTTACAGGGACATGCCAAATACTGAAGACAGCAAACCCTCTTTATGTTTTGTTTAAAACCAAAGATTTCTGACTTCTGATCAACTCTCTACTTACAATTGTTATTTAACTGAGATATTATTAAAGGCTAAAGATCTCAAAATATTCTTTTTCTTTGACTTGTCTAATAAATGGAATCTCTCACACTGTCACACATGGGTTGTCAAAATGGAATCTCAGGTGAAGGACCCATCTAAAGGATTAAAATAAACAACTTTATGGTTGTTAACCGACCTTATCCAGATGCACAAATTTTGAGTTTTGAGACCTTAAAACTAAATCAAGAATAACAATAGTCAATTTTATGGTTGTGTATATAATATAGAATAGTACCGAGAAAAAATGGCCACAAGATATTCAAAGGAAATCTAGGTTTTAGTCCATCTCTCTGTAAGTGTTTCCTTTGGTTTTGGTTGTGACTCACCAATCCGTGCTCCTCCATGTTTACTAGCCAAATTTGAGAAGACCCTGTACCAATTTGGTCGAGCAAAGTGTGTTCTGACCTGGAAAAAAAACAGATCCATCATTTAAGAAAGAAAGAACCTATAAAGAAAAGAGAACAAGATTTCTTTTTGGGGTGAAATTCGATTAGGTCTCACTAGCATGGACCATATTGCATTTGAAACCAATGGTACATGATGTGTGAGATCTGATGATGGCTTTCCACTGCCTCAGTACGTAGGGTGTTGAATTGGTATCACCATTTTGTTTGTCATACATGAACTTAGTACCTCTACTTTGACAAATATGACCATATTGTTTCAATATCAATCATGGCCATATGACCTTCAAGATTCATATATTGGCGGGAAAAAACCACAAGACTGCAATCATCTCACCATGATAATGGTTTCATTAGAGCATCCACATCTGCCCTAACTAGGAAGCCAATTGCAGTGGCGTCTGCTAGATTTTTAACCTGGTCTAGCCTACTGATGACTGCTGAATTGCACTAACCGGAGTTTGTGAGACGATGTCAATGCCATTCTTTGCCTGATATAAAGCTTGAATTGCACTAATCAGTGCAGATCTTGCATCCCCATCTTCATAAACACTGGTAAGGAAGTTGTGCATCTCTACTACAGCCTTAACATGAAACATTAAAATCAAAAAAGATAAAAGAATCAGGAATTATTGGAAGGCTTCTGTTAGAAAATCACCATAATTTCTAATAGATTTGCACAAGTAAAGAATGATTTTGACAAAAATGGAATCACCTGTTTCTTATTTGTCTGAGAGATCTCCTTCATAACATCTCTGAACCAGTCAAAAGAATCTTGTTCTCTTGTGACCCAGTATAAGTAAGCTTTTGAAGGGACCTTAGCAATGCCGGATTCTTCATCATAGACCTATTAAAATGAGCAAAGCATCCACTTTCACAACAAAAATTCTCTCATTGACTAAAGTTTAGAAACCAACACGAAACGCCAGAATCGAAACTTTACATAATCAGCTTGTGGTTTTGACAGGCCATGAACGACATCCCTGAGGATGCTAATGAAAGGAGTAGCTCCAATTCCGAGACCGATCAGCACGACTGTATCATACTTGACATGATCCTGAGAAGCTGCTCCATAGGGCCCATCTATGCGAATTTCTGGGAAGTTGGAATTCCCTGAGACCAGTTCCTGTACAGCATAAACTGATTAATGGTTTTGTATATGAATTCACAGAAAATTTGCAAATTTCTTTCTCTTTTTTTCTTTACCTCCTGGAAAAGATTATAGACTTGATCACTCCAGTCTCCTAGGGTTCTTATATGCACGCTTAGATAGTCATCTTCCGGTGCAGATGTCAAGGAAAATGGGTGCCTGAAAATATAAATTTGACTATGACATTGAAAGGAACTTTTGGGTTTTTCTTTTTTTATTTTTTTTCTTCGATAATTTTTACAGGGGAAGCACAAGGAAGAGAAGATTAATTACCATTCGAACTGAGAGATTTGAGGGCATTGAATGAATACATACATCCCACTCCAGTACTTAAATCCATCAGGTTTGCTCAGCTTGAGCGACAGAACTTTTCCAGGATAAATTGTGGACTGTAAATTAAGCAACGCAAGAGGAGAATTTCAAATTGAAATTAGGGCTTCTGTAACTGATTGATGAACTTTCTAATCATATATCCAATTTCTTGATAGAAAAACAGAATGTAATATACCTTGATAACTTTAACGTCGTAGAATGTGGACCGAACAGCTCGAAAAATCCGCTCTCCGGTGTATAGCAGGACTGGAGCTGCGATATACATCCAAGTCTACAGAGGAGTTCACTCAGAGAGAGAAGAAGATTAGTATGGACATGATTGGCATTGTGTAAAATGGCAGGGATACTTGTGTCTTAGACGAACTTACTGTTTTCTCTACTACATTCTTGGTGAGGAAGAGGAACATCGAGTGCACGATGAGCAGAGCGTAGACAAGAATGAAAAGGTGGTGCGAGTACCAGAAGGCATTAAATCCGGTGACATGGCGCAGCGGCCACAGCAGCGACGACGGACGCCGGCGTGGCACATGAGTGGCAAGAGCAAAGGCAATGCCCATCAGGACTACCATTGCAATCCCACTAGTGGCCTCTGTGGTGGTCAGGATCTCCAGATAGGATGGCTGACGCTTGCCGAAGTGGGCAGCGATTGTTCGCCGGTAGATCGAACTGTTGCAGCCGGCGATCCTCGGGAAATCACATGCTAGGTGAGTGCCTCCGTGGAGGATCACACCAATCACTATTCCCCCTGCAATCAGCTACACTAAAGAAAATTATGTGAAATCCCCATAATTACGTTCAAGAAATCTCCATAATTACCTTATGGAAGTTGATGTTGTCGTTGAATGGGATAACGGAATTCAGGCAACGGTTCTTGCGAAGCCATGTTATCGTATTCCGGCAAACCGGCAGGAGAATAAGAGCCATGTTGAATTTCAGGGTCTCTGCAGCTCCCTTCGCGGTACAGAGGCAGTAGCCCATGACCTCGAATGCCTTTCTGCGGTGATATTGCGTGAATTTCCATGCGAAGAGCGTGAAACAGACAATCAACCAGAGTGTAACAATCCAGGCCCGTCTCCAGTACGTCCGGAATGCAATTTCGATCGGAGACATGGGCTTTCGATACGGGTCGTCATCGTCGTCGTCGCAGTCGCCGGGATTCTTTATGAATTGATCAACTGAAACGGAGCCCTTAGTTGAGCCTCCTTTGAACAGAGTCTCTAGCTGGGCTAGCTGCAGTTTGAATTTGAGCTTCACTCAGTCAGCCTCCGTTTTTTCTTTTTTCTTTTTTTTTTTTCTGGGTAGAAATTCAGTCTCCAAAATAAAAAAAAAAACTTGTGAGGGTATATCTGTCAATTGATCAACCTCAATAAAGCCACGTTTTTCAGTGTCAAGCGCTTCCATGATCAAAGCTGAATAATCTTTTGCTTCTTCAGGCGTCATCGACAGTTTATTTGTAGAAGCACTCAACAAAATGACCTGAAAATATTCAAAAATTACGATGAAAACCACATAAAAATTGAAAAAAAAACAATTTTATTTAAATAATTTATTTTTCTTATTTAATTCATCACCTGCTTGATTTCCATTTCAGTGATTTTGCCATCCATGTTCTTGTCACACCTGAGAGAAGAGAAGTAGAGAACCAGAAAATTCGCATTCATTGAAGAACTTATTAATTCATAAATTAAAATTCATAGCTAGCTTACGAAACTCGAGAAAAAAATGAATTTTTACAGGTCGAAAAAAATCCGGATTCTTGAACCGAAACTGGGGTCTGTGATTCGAAGCCAATAATAATGAAGTTCGGTTTTAGTGATCTCGAAGTGTCGATCTCTTCTCCCTTGAAGTGCTCCCAGCAGCTCATCTGCGAACTCTGGACTCTCTTTCATTCCTGCAAAAAATTAAAAAGAATTAAATTAATTCTTATTATTACCTTTGAATTTTCCATGAATTCCGTCCCATGTGAGAATGGGCAAAATTCCGGCAGGATTCAAGATACGACGGCCTAGTTCCTTCACCAAACCGGCAATGGTCGTCGCCGGACGGCCGGAGGCAATAACGGAAACCAACCGCCATTGATATTAAATCAAGGAAATAAATTGTTTTTTTATTTGGAAATACGAGAAAAATGAATAAATTGCAAAACGGGTGAATTGTGCATGATCATTCATGGTGTATTCTAGCAAATTCGCGTAGATGGGTCTGAATTCTGATTCTGATGGGTCTCATGTTGTCCCGCTCACCAATGCAGTAAGCGAAATCCGACCAGTCCACGACGGGGACCGAGCCGCATTTTGTAGATGACAGACGGTCGAACCGGTCCTCAACGTCTTTCCATTCCATCCCTCCGCTCGCCACCTGATCGATGAACCTCAGCCGTTCAATTGCGAGGCCGGCGACCGTGGGAACTAAATTCTCCGGCGAATGCCGATGGTTGTCGGCCAACTGCGATTCATCATCCAACGAGAAGGTTCCTGAGAATGTCCGTTGCAGAGAGAGAGACCAGTTCTGGGTTGGCGAGAAGGAAAGAGGGACGACTCTAGCACCGTCGACGTAAGGAGACGATGAAGACGACGACGACAATGACGAAGAAGAAGAGGAGGAGAATTGAAGCATTGTAACGGAATTCAGTTGTGATGGGTAGCTACTTTTGAAAACTGAACGACAGAGGAATTGAAGTAGGAGAAAGCTTCCTTAGGGGTGGGAGTCTATGACTTCCATTGGTTGTGATATCCAACCTCCTGAAATTCTAATTTGTAAATACAGAAAAATGACCAAATGACGTTTCTTTCATTTGTTTCCTCTCTCTGTTCTTCGGCTCTGACACAGGGAAAATGTGGGTTCTTAGACGTATGAAGAAGCTCAGAGAATGAAGCGTTGATGGGTTCGTGGGTGTTGGGTATTCAAGCTCTTAAATTATTATAGAAATCTTCTTTGATTTCAGCGAGAGAATTAAAGTGGTGGATTTCCCGATAACAGCACGACCACTCAGAAAAAAAAGAATTTTAGGTGATGAAAAGTCAAACTTTTCGAAGCTGTAACTGGATTCTGGGTGATGAACGAACAACGAAGGAAGACAATGATAGTCTTTTTTCTTTCTTACAAGAAAGAGAAACAACAAACGGAAAAAAAAAACAAAGAATTCTTCTTTTTTAAGTTTCAACTGTTGGAACCAGTCCGATATCTACGAGAAATCTATTAAAATATGGATGGGAGAGGAGGAGAAAACATCTAAAGAGGCTCGGTCGTCTTCATGAAAATTAACACAGAGGAATTGAAAAAAGAGAAAAGAAAGAGCGGAGGAATTGATGGAGAAAGAATTTGGCGAGGAACGATGCAAAGAAAAGAAGTGAAAGCGGGGGAGGCTGGTTTGGGTGAGGGAAGGTAAAGTAAAAGTGTGTGAGAGAGAGAGAAGGTCAGCAGGTGGAGTTCAGAAAGAAACACACGAAAATTTTATGATTTCTGAATCGGTGGAAGGAGAGAGAAACGACTAAATATAAATATAACAATCACATTTTGGAACCAACCCAACTCTCTCCAAACCTCCTTTTTCTGCTTTTGTTTTGCTGAGCTCACAGTGTTCCTTCCACTTCTGTGCTGCTGTCTGTTTCCCAAACATTGCCCCTCTCTCTCTCTCTCTGTATCTTTGCTGTAGTGCAGATGCACGTCGGTTCCGTCAAACTGTGGTTTATCTATCTCTGCAAGTAGCTTAAACCTTAAGTGGGGTTTTGGGTTATTGAACAATTATCTAATCCAAAATATTAAACAAATATATGAAGACCATAGTCCAGTCCAGATAAGGCATTGGGACACATGGCAGACATGCAAGAAGTAGGACCCAGTTTTGATTCATTTGAGATTACAGCTAGGCATGCTGACGTAGAGCAAGAGATTAGAAGAATGGAATTGATTTGGGCACTTACCTTCCCATATTTGGTAAATTGGTTGAGTTGAAGACAACAAATCCCTCATCAGAGTCAGAGACAATGTATATGAGGAGAGGCCGGGGTGCTTTTGTCTTCTAATAAGAATATTGATGTGGATGGATTCCACCTAATTAATAGAGATTAGTAAGTATAATTAGCTGACTTTTAACCACCTAATCCAGTAATCCATGCATTAGTTTGGAAGTTTTTCTAATAATTTCCTGTGATTATTGCAACTCTTGGCCTCACTTAGCTCTAACTGGTTCAAAGTATCCATACCAATATTTTCAATCTATAGTTGATCTAGTTGGTTGAACCGTTCAAATTGTTACTAGTAAATTTTGGGTATGAATTTATATATTGCTGATGTAGTATGATTTGACTCATTTGAACCGAATGATCGAACCAATGACCCATAACCTAAAAATAAAAATGGTTGGGCCAGATAGATTTTTAAAATATTAGTCAATTTTTCAAGGTCATTTAAGACATGTTTAAGTTTATGACACCTAAAATATTTTGAATTCGTGAATATCACCCCTCTCCAAACACATAATGTGCAATTTTTGCATATCACACATGTCAATGCTTGAATCGTGGGTCCATGGAACCCTAATCTTTTTTCTCTCCTTGATATGAGAAATGTACAATTAAAATAATTAAAGAAATTTGGGTTCCTGTTAACCATAAAAGAAGAAATATCAATTGAAGTAAGTTGATGATATTAGTTAGAATATCAGCACTCTAGTATTGCATCCATCTATACAATTATAACATATTATATATCAATTGAAGCAATGTCTCTAAATTTAGACTGAAGATGAGCATTGTCTTTCGAATTCTCTTCTGTCGTTCTTATAAAAATTCATCTAAGTAGACTGCTTTATTCTGCAACCCACTCAAAGTGAGAAACTGATCTTTGAATAGAGCAGAAAACCAAGTTAAAGTACAAGTCGCATCCTGATTTGTTTCAGAAAAATTTCCTTTTTTTATCCCAAAACTCCATTTCCAGGGCATATGATATGGACAACCCAACTGTTCAGGTTGACTACATTGTACTCATGGCAGCTCTATTATTCTTGAAATTCTATTTAGGGTAAACTACAGATTATCACCCTGTATTTTGGGGGTAGTTACACTTTGCCCCCTCTCCCTTAATTAAATTGTTGGAAAAAGGTTAATTTATTAAAATACCCTTTCTTGATTCATATGAAGGAATAAGGACAATACTTCAAAATGATAAAAATGGAATGAGCAAAACATGTTAATCTCTTTATTGACCGCTTGGACGAGAAAGATAACTCAGAGAAGAGAAGGGACAAAATTGCCTCACAAATTAATGAAATGATAGTTTGGGGATTTAGAAATGTTTAACAAATACATGACATTCATACGTTAACCTTTTTTGAAGCTAACTGATAGAATAGAAGGGGGCGCAAAGTGTGGGAATTTGACAGTTCAAAAGAGGTTTATGTTGCAAATGAAAGTTTGGGGGGCTAAGTGTTTCTACCCCCAAAAAATAGGGTGATAATCTGTAATTTATTCTTCTATTTATTTCAACCAGATCTGGCAATTGGGTTGGGTGGGTTGGGTCAATACACTTTGGGTTTGTTTTGGGTTGGGTTGTCAAATGCTAGACCCTAACCCTAAATGTTCAGGTTAGGGTTGACCCATGGGTCAATTCGGGTCATCCCAAGAAATAATTAAAATTTAAAAAAAATATACATAAAAACATCAAAATTAAAGGAACTAATTTTAAAATTCCAAATATAAAATAAAATTGAACATTTAACAATTCAAAGAGTAAACAAGAAAGAATAAAAACTAAATAGAAATAATTAAAGAATGGAAACTTCTAACAATGCATAAATAATTTTAATTAGATCTGACAATCGGATCAGCAGGTTGACCCATGACCCAACCCAACCCAACCCAGTTTTTTCCGAGTTGGGTTGGGTCAGGTCATTGTGTCGGGTTCTCGGACTGGGTCAACTTTGCCAGGTCTAATTTCAACACAAGAAACTAGATGAGTTTAAGCTGTGTTGGATCCTCTATTCCTCTTTAAGGACAGAAGAGACTATCCCCTTCAAAACTAGAAGTTAGGACGGTAAGATTAAAATATTAACTATCATGATGTGTACGATGGGTACTATAGGCCCATCTATAAAATAATCACAATTCATAGGGGCCACAATAGTCCAAATCAAGGGTTTAACCCTAAACAAGACCTATATATTCTTCTTCTAGAGAGGAATTTGGGGCTTATCTTATGTAGGTGGTGTGGTTTGCATTCAGAATTGAGCTGCAACAAATGAAGATTCTAAGGAATCAGCTCATGCCAATAGTTTTTGGGTTCATTGTCCATAGAAAGGAAAAATTGAGGAGACTTTTGTCTATAGACTAGAATGGGTGGATAAAATGGAGGAATTTGTCTATGAAGTAAATTGTTGGTTAATGAGGAAGTAGGATGTACATATGAGGAATTGGGATGAATGAGGAGCAATAGTAAACATGAATAGAATTATAAAAGAGTACTCCATTCATGGAACCTAGCTAATTGAATACATGGAAACAAGCTGACATGCAAGCTGAGAGTTGATGTAGTGAGATAAAATTTCAGAACTCTTAATTTAGGAAGGAATGTGGCCCCTGATGGTTTGGAATGGTGAACATGTGTGATTCAAATATAGTTGGGATTTGGGCCTTATAATCAGTGTTCAATGGGTTAATTGATGTGGGTCTCATTCTTGAGATAAAGTAGGTTAATTAAATCTAATTCAAATCCACCGTATGAATAGTAGATTCCAAACAAAATAAATAGCTGTGGTTGCCCCTTACTTACAACTAATTTATTTTTATTGAACCAAACACAAATGATTTTGTTTTATACTTATAAAAGAATGTGAATCTTTGAAGTGATATCAATAGTGTTTTCTGTGGTAGTAGACATTGTTGATCCAAAACTTAGCACATTTAAAGGCTGTGCAGATATATAAAACCTCTTAAGGGGTGTTTGCCAAGATGCATGATTTTGTTTTCCAAAACAAAAACAAAAACTTCCAGCCCCAAAATATTTAGATCATTTAAATCTGTTTGAGGGGTGAATAGTCTAGCTGTTCCATGCCCTTTATACATCTGAACTACATGCATTTGAATTGAAGCTCTAATTTATAATACCTAATGATGTTCCCAAGGGATGAATAGTCTAGTTGAAGTTTTTAGAAGCAAGATATCATGAGGGGAGGACTGATGTTTATAACCCATGAGCCGGATAGGGTCTAATTTTGAAGTCTACTATTTGTTGGACTGGGCCTCGGTTGCGCTTAGGCCCAAGGCGTGCAGGCAATGGCTAAAAAAGGTACAATTATGATACGGTAAAAGCCAGTAAGAAACCAAATCAACCGGTATCATCATAGGTGGCAATTAATCAATCAAAGGGTAAATTTCTTAAACTATATTTATGGTTTACCTAATTGACTAACTATATTCTTGTCTAATGCTATTGATTAGCTTTATCTTTACTGTTAGCATTCCGTCATAGTGATATATATTTTTTTTTAACTCAATTTTATCCTTCATCCCTCTCCCTCTCCCTCCTCCTTCACTATTTTCAGCACCTCCTGCAGAAAAAATCCACCTTGATGGCAACAAGAGTTATCCCTCTTTTCGTTGGTTCTCTCTGATAGAGATGGCTCCCTACAGAGGCAGCTCCACTCTGTAGGGTTCAAACATGGACGTGGAAGGGTCGGCAATGATGAAACAAGGGCAAGAGGGAGAACAATTCAACTGTTCATCCGGACGATAGTTCACCTGCTAATGTTTTTAACCTAACTAGGGCTCGACGAGAATACAACAAAACTTACAGCTAATCAACCAGAATCGACTTGCATGATAACCTCTTTTGTTATACCAGTTGACTGGCCGCAAGTCTTTCTGGTATCTAAGCTAACTTAACTCACGCAAAGATGACAACAGCAGAGACCACAATCTAAGCTAACTCTTTCTTTTCCTTTAATTACAAAAACACACAGAGATAAAGGGGATTTCAATTTCTTCAAGCATCTAGTATGTATGTGTGGGTTCCACTATCAAATGGGATAAAATTTTCACAAATCAGATTCAACAAAAGAATTGTACAAATCAATGGCAGTATAATCAGGTTTTTATCTATTCAAATAGTTTGAGTTGTAGATTCTATAACGGGAGACAAATATTAAAACAAAAAAAAAAAGGCTAGATCTAACTCGCTAAATGATTTAATAGTCTATATCTAGTGTAGATCTACTACAATTTCAATGTTGCTTTCTACTTCTTCCTCTTCCAGGCAACTTGTCCCACAAAAAATCATCTCAAAGAATGAAACATGGGCGAGAGAGAGAGAACGAAGGGGACAAAAATACAGAGAGAGAGGACGGGTGTGGAGGGATCTGCCGCTGCTGCAATAGTGGTGATGAAACAGGGGCGAGAGGGAGAGAGAACAAATGGAACGAAGAGAGAGATGCCAGATGTGGAGAGGTCCACCGCCATCATTGCTACAACTTGCAACAACGACGGTGATGAAATAGGGGTGAGAGAGAGAGAACGAAGGGGGAGGGAGGGAGGGAGAGAGAGAGAGAGAGGCTGGTGTTGTTCTATATCTGTTCAAAGCTCTCCACTCAGATTTGCATTTGTTCAAAGCTCCTCCATACTTGTCCACCTCATCTCAGATGAAGGAACCCAGCTCTGGAACTGGGCACCGAAGACAAATCGAGGAAGATGAAGAAGAACCAGAGGAGCTTTCAATTTGACCTAAGGGCTAAACGCGCATTTCAGCCCTTTTGTTAATATTTTAATAATAATGGTAATTTTTTGAAATAATAGGGGTAGTATTAGACAATAATCAAACAATAGGGGTGCATCATGTCTTTTCGGCACCATAGTTTTTTCTTAGATTAATAATAATAATAATAGCATGCTTTTTGTTCCGATAATTTTTCTAACCAATAAACATGGTGAGTTGTCGATGACTTGCTTGATTTTTAGGCCATAAAAGTCCACATATTTTTGGGCTTCAATGGTCCCGATATCAAAAGTAAAATTGAACCAGTTGAGTTAAGCCCAACCTAAACTGATCCATCAGTTTGGCAAGCGCTTGAGCTATGACTGTGAGCCCCACTAATTTACTGGCTGGTAGGGGTGGATTCGAGCCAAGCCGAGCCAAATAGTATCAGGCTCGAGTTGGGCTCGAGACTATTCTATAAGGCTCGAGCTCGATTTGAGCCAGAACCTTGAGCTCGAGCTCAGCTTGAGTCAAGAGTTCATAAGCTCGAGCTCGGCTTGGCTCGTTTTATATTTTATAAAAATATTTAGAAAAAAATATTTTATAAAAATAAAAACTAGATATAAATTTGTTATTTTATATTTAAAAAAAATTAAGAATTATAATAATTAATAATTATAATATATATATATATATATATATATTCGAGCCGGCTTGCAAGCCTCACGAGCCGAGCTCTAGTAGGCTCGAGCTTAGCTCATTTAATAATCGAGCCACTAAATTGGGCTCGAGCTTGGCTAAAACCGAGCCGAGCTCGAGTAGCTCGTGAAAAGCTCGGCTCGTTGCCACCCCTACTGTTTGGCCTACTTCAAAAATTAAAATACCAAAAGTCCAAACTAAGAGTTTGTTTCCTAGGGCTGCAAGTTGGGTTGGGTTAAGTCGGGTTGAGTTCAACCCTAGCCCAATCCTAAATTCTAAACTTCAACCCCAACCCTAATCCAACCCAACCAACCCAACCCTAACCCTAACTAAATTCCTTCAACCCTAACCCAACCCGAAGTCAATTTCGGGTTGAGCCCAACCCAACCTTCTTCCCATCCCTTAAAACCTCATAGAATTTCTCGATTTTAGATCTTAACTCAACTTTCACTACATATATTAATCTTATGTTTCATTAGTATTTGTTTGTTGCCGTTTTTTTTTTTTTGTTCTTTTGGTACAAAATTCAACAAAAAAAAGTGTTAGAGATGACTATAGTTTATTATGAGTTATGACTTACAATAGATCTTTCTTGGGCACCAAACAACATAGAGGAGATGAAGAATAAATTTTTCAAAAAATATTAATGTTTTATTCTTTCTGATTATGATTAAGTGAAGTGATTATCTTAAAAGAAATACATGATACTATGTGGTGGGGGCTATACAAATATCATGCATCTAAACAAATCAATGCATGTTATATATTACATATAACATATGTTTATATATGACATGTACTATAGGATCGGGTTTGGGTTGGGTCGGGTTGGCTAAGGGGTCAACCCTAACCCAACCCAAAGTAAAGTCAGGTTTATGAATTTCAACCCTAACCCTAACCTGAACATCAACCCGACCCAACCCAACCCAACTTTTTCGGGCTGGGTTCGAGCCAACCCGTCCCAAGTTGCAGCCTTACCATTTCCGTTTGGGGCGGTGGCTTTTATGCATTCTGTAGTGGGCTCCACATGAAAAGTCTTAAAGTGAACAAATAATGTTTGGTAAAAAATTGGGAAAGCCAAAATCAACTTTAGGAATGACATTTTTACAACTGTAACATGAAGCTAATTTTAAGTTTTTAAGTAGCTTATCTGAACCACACCAGTTCTACTTTGTGGTAGTTCCTCTTAAAACGCATAAGCCATTGCAAATGGGGCCTAATTGTGGTTGGTGGATGATATGGACATGTCTATACTATTTTAAAAGGCATGAACGGCCTCAAGAATATTTCTGTAATTTTTTAGGACAAATTTTATCCCTTTATATTTAAATTTATTGATAAAAATGAGGGCAAATAGGGTAATTGGTTATTTATATTAAATGAGTTGAAAAGAGGTAATTTTAAGATATTCAATTCTCTCATGTTAAATCCAATATTTAAGGTATTAATTTTCACATTTATTTAATCATATACTTAAGGCTTGTTTGTTTCTTATCATCATTAAATTCTATAATTAAATCCATGCATAATAAATTAATAATTTCAATAACATAAAAATTTATACCTTTAAAATCTACCTAAAAAAATAGTATTTTCATCTAGGCGGTGGTAAGAAATTAAACCATTTGGGTCAAATGAGTTAATCATGTTGCCACAATTAAACAATAAAATTCAAAAATATATAAAATGCACAAAATATAGAAATTAAGAAAAATTGAGAACGTTTTCAACATCATATATTTGTCATATTAAACAATAATAAGTATGATAAGCAATGTTTTAAAAACCGACCCGGAGGCCGAGCCATTTTTGCCTTTGGATCATAGGTCACCGGTTTGACTATCAATGTCAAACGAGTCAAACCGCTCTATGTCAACATTATATGTGTGTGTGTGTAAAAATACATATTTTATCAATAAATAGTATAATTATGTTTTACATATATTAATTACATATAATATATGTATTATGTTACATTTATTTGTGTTTTTTAAATCAGTTTTTTATTTTTTATTTATAAAAAATATTAAAAATTGTAATTTGAGGCCAAAAAAGGGTTTTCGCAAAAATAGCAAGGCAAGGTGCCTAAGGCGCTTGGGACGTATAGATTTTGAAAAGTTACTTAAAATAGAAAAAAAAGATAACCCAAATCAAACATCAAAGTGCAAAGTCATGGCTTTCAAAAATTTGCACATAATTAAATGCACAACCTACGACCTACTTACTAGGTCAAACGAGTCAATGGTTAAACCGCCCGAGTTAGACAACTTTTAACTAAAAGGGGGAGTTTCAAGAACCAAACCCAGAATCAAGGCTGAGTGAGGGTTTGAAAGGTTCAATCAGCCAAGTCAACAACAGGTTAAAAACATTGATGATAAATAATAAATGTTTTTATTAATGATGGAAATAGAATGTAAAATTTAAAACCAATTGGAATTTGGAAGTAAAACTATTTTCCTATTATCTCTCATTAAATCTCATATCTAAGATATATTCTCTTATTAAATCCTATAATTAAGATACTTTTCTCATCATGAAATTCTACTAATTAAATCCATAATATTAATTTTAATAAAATAAAAATAAATATTTTGAAAAATAATTGCACTTTCTTTCCTCTATGTGGTGGGTAAGCAATTCAACCATTTGGGGTCAAATGCGTTGATAAATAGTGTCATAACTAAATAGTAAAGAATTAAAATAAATAATGCAAAATAATAAAAAGAACTGGGCACATCACTAATATTATATATTCATTATACTGAACAAAAATTAAGTATGAAATGTAATAAGTATTTTTATAAATGATGAAAATGGAATGCCAAAATTAAAATCAACCTAGAAATGATAATAATTTTGTTAAAATAGAAAATACAAAGAATCACAAAAATAAATATTATACATAAGATATAATATAGTCAAAAGAATATATAAAAAAAAATATATTAATTATGTCAAACAAAAATTAAGTGTGATAAGTAAAAATTATTTATAAATATGGATGATATATATAATTTAAAACTGAAATGATCTGAAAGGAAAGCTATTTCGTTATTTAAATGGCGAGTCAATTATCCAACTTTTCAAATAAATACATGATGTCATAATTGAATAATAAATATTGAAAAAGAAAAGATAGAACACAAAAAAAAGTATAGAGTTTTTTCAAAGACATTTTTGAACATTTCTAATGTTATATAATCATCATATTGAATAAAAATAATTGCTAAAATAAAAATTATTTTTTAAAGACAGAAATGGAATACAAAATTTAGTAGTAGTAGTAATTGTTATTATAATTTAAAATTTCTACAGGTGCACATTTAGTACAAGTATTTAAGTTTATTTTTAATCATATTGCTACTTTTATTAATTTACTATTTCTATCTTAACCATGATATATCTAAAATTCAAGTAATTAATATGAAAACAAATCGTTAACATTCCAATTTTTCCCTTGTTCTTCAAGGAAATGAACTTACTTTAAGCAATAATCATCGTGAATACCAAGGTTGTATTTGTTACTACAATGTTTATTAAATGTTGGTGGACGATATGGACATACTTCCACTTAGGGGTGCAATCTGATCCCATATATGTTATATATTTATTTTTATAAATATGTGTTATTTATTTATTTATAAATATATTATTTATATTATATTTTTATAAATTTGTTATATTATTTATTTTTTATAAAAAACATGTATATATATTATGAAAATAATTAAAAAAATACTTGTATTTTTGTTTTTTATTTGAATTCGTATATTTTATTTTTTTAATAATTTATTAATTTTTAAAGAAAATAAGTCGAATTGGATCAGATATGAAGATCCAACTTACCGATAGGATCGAGACCTATCATATTTGATTGGGTCTTCGGATCGGATTGGATCCGCCATGAACAATGTTGAGTCAGTTTTGGATATACCTTGATTCAATCCCGATCCAATCCATTTGCATCCTGAACCACTTATTGCAAAGGGATGTGCTTGGGGTATTGAGGAGAAAAACCATTTTAACATCAGTTTACCAGCCAGCTCATCTTATTATTATTATTATTATTTTTGCTTGTAAAGGCCAAGTGACAAATTCAGCCTCATATCCTGAATCTAGACATCTTCCTTACAAAACAGTCCTCACACCCACCTCATGGCACTTGTAGTCGTGCATTAAAAACATCGGATTGGGATATGCTATTTACACCAACCTCACAGCCAGCCACATCTCAGACAATATATTAGAAACACTTTTCGTAAATAATAACATAATATTATAGGAGATGTTCCCAATGTATGATTGGAATATGTTGTGAGGTTGGTGTGAGTGCTCTGCGAGGGGTAGATCTGGATTCCAAAACATCTCCCCATGAATGAGAATGTATAAGTATGGGAGATATTGAGGGTGTTTGAAAGCATGGGTGTTTATTCAATAAACGCTGTCACATAGGCGCCACTTAGCAGTTCCCCTCTCATGCTCTTCCATATGCATCAAGAAGTACACGCTTAGTAGCAATCCAAACCCAAATTAGATGGCCCAAAATGATGCTGTCCATGGAATTCGGCCAGAGTCTCGCGTGTAAACGAATTCAACAGATCCAAAGGATCTCTCTCTTAATAATTTATTGTTATCATTGGTTTTATAATTACTAATGTATTATTAATATATTACTCATAATTAATTACTGCTAATTATTATCAGTAATTTTTATTAATAATATTATTATTATCCAATATTTATGTGATTTAGTCAAATAAATTAATTATAGATAAAATTATTATTTCATTAATTATAACAAATGAAATACTTAATAATAATAATAATATTATTATTATTATTGCTTAATAATAGTATTATTACTAAATAATTCAATTTCTTAATTCAAATATAAATATAATTATTAAATAAATAGTGAAACTCAAATAAAACAATATTATTGTAATAAACATAAAAGTGTAAAAACTAAAATGATACATGCATGTGACTGCCCTGTAACGGGGTCAAACGCTAGATAAAATATGATAAATATCTTAAATTAAATAAAAATCTATCAAAAAATCAAATGAATTTGTTTGGTTTTTTGGATATTTTGGGGGGTCGGCCTGGCACGGCCAATGGCCCGAGCCCGCTCAAGCCTGTGACGTGCCACAAGTTGGGTTGGTCTGTGGGCCGAGCCTTGGGCCATGCCAGGCCGTAGACCAGGCCAAAGCCATTAAAGACTTATTTTAAAAAATAAAAAAAACAAACTTAAAATTTTTATTTTATATGAATTTTGATGTATACAATTGTTTATATATACAATAATTAAATAAAATAGTATAATCACATTTCTGTATTACGAATTCTGAAAATTGGTAGTTTCTTATTGGACATTTGCTTCGGGTTATTGAATTTGTTCTCTTGAGTTTGAGGAGGATTTCATTTAGCCAAAGACCTTTTCTATTTGCTACTGTGTTACTCTGTCTTTTTTTTTTCTTTAATAAAATCTAGACTTTGCAAATTTAAGAAGCATAATAAAGGGTTTAGGTCGTCACAGGCGATGACTACAAATTTAGGAAGCTAAATACAGTTAACAGTCATCGGTGATGATTGTTGGTTTCCACCGGTTGGAGAAGGAAAGAGAGTGAAAAAGGTCTGGGTCAGTTAATAGTCATTGTTGTGGCGTTCCAAGGACGGTGACGATGAATAGTGCCATTGAAATTTGGGTTGGTATGCAAAATTTAAGAAGGGGTAATTTGGTCCTTAAAAAGAAATTTGTTGTTGTTACCGGTGTTTTGTAATATATTTCTAAACGTATCTGATTTTTTTTGTGTTTTTTGTAAAAAGCCCAATAATATATTTTGTGTTTTTTGAAGCCTTCATAGGAAAACAATATTCCTTCGACAATTCAATAAACTTTGTTATTTATTTATTTTATTCAATTTAATAAAATGGTACCTAAACATTTATTTATTTAATAAAATTAAAATATATTATTTATTACTTTTTTTATTGGGAGAATGAAGGTTCAGCCCAGGGTCAGAATTTTTAGGCCCAAAGTATAATTGGAGTAGGTGCCAACTCATGATTGATGGCAATTCATGGGCTTGCATTGGTGTATAGAGTGGGGATTTTTGACATTTTGAATGTTTATAGTTCTGTAGTGGAAATCAGAAACTTGCATTGGGCCTGTCCTTTCTTCTCCGCTTTTTATTTAATTTTTAATTTATTTATTTAGTTGGGAAGGAATAATTTACTAACAAACTATAGTTACTAGCAAAAAGGTAACTAGATTAGGGTTATCAATGGGTTGGGGATACCTAGACCTATTCATGGGCCAGGTAGCCCAACAGGCTGGCCTGGTCCGTTATTAAGTCAAGCTTGGTCATAATTTTAGGCCCATGGGCTCGGGCTCAGGCCTAAAGCACTGGGCCTGACTTTTTTTATGGGCCGAGCTTAGGCCTAAAGTATTGGACCCGACTTTTTTTCGGGTAGGGTTCGGGCTTTCTCAAAAAAGCTCGGCTCGAGCCTGAGCCCGACTTGATACTATATATTAAATAATAATACAATATTTTATTTAATATTTTTTCTTTGTTCTTCTTCTTTTTTTTCAAGTAATAGTGAGATGTTTATTATTTTTGAGTTTTTAAAGGTTTCTAATATAAATAAAACATTTTTATTGAATAAAAAAAAGAAAAAACTTTATGATTGAGCTCGAGCTCGGGCCTAAGCTTCGGGCTTTATAAGAGGGTTGGGCTCAGACAAGATTGGAGCTGAGGCCTGAGTGTATTCTATTGATATATATACAAAGCCTGACCCGACCCATGAACAGGTCTATCGATATATATATATATATATATATATATATATATATATATATATATATATATATATATATATATATATGTGAATTTTTATAAATTTTATCATATATTTATGTTTGAAATAGTAAATTTGATAGATAATAAATAAGATAATATTATTTTAATAGTCTTTATTGTCTTGTGTTAAGCATCGAACTTAAACCTACATGAAGAAGGTAATGCGCATGTTTTTTGTTTATCTTTTTGCCCGTGCTTAGTACAAAACTTTCTGCTAGTAAATCTAACGATAGAAGGCTTGCGAATGCAGCAAATGGAATGTAACAGTGAATTTTACCATTTTTTTTTAATTACAGAAATGCCATATTTGAACAAGCTCCCTCAGTTTTCCGTTGGACAGAACCTGAGTCCGATGGATAAAAGCGTATTGGACCCGGTGGACAAAGGCAGGCTGCTTGAGCCGAGCCCGTTGGATAGAGCCAGCAAGCCTGTCCGTTGGACATAGCTCGAACCCAGGTGGACAAAAACCGATGGATAAAGGAAGGCTTCCTTAGCCGAACTCGTTGGACCGGTCGGACCGAGTCAGCACGTTGGACAATAGGCTGATGATGATAGCCTAATAGACATTGCCCGATGGATAATGAACCTTAATCCGATGGACAAAGGTTTTAGGCTGAACCCATCGAGTACCCAATGAACTCGTCAATATTATCTCTCTCGTATCATCTACCTTCTTCGACTATCTTTCTCTCTGTGTTCTTCTTCCGTTAGAGCAGAGGTTTTTTATTTTTCTTCGCATGGCCTTTCAATTCTCTCCGTGTATTGTTCTATTCCTTCAGGCAAGAGTATATGTTTTCTATTTTTTTACCATGTGGTTTATTGTTTCCTTCGTTGCATTGTGGTTTTCTTATGCTAATATTTTTTCTCCTGTTCTGTCTCGAGGGTCTTTTGATTTTGGTTGATGGCGGTGGTGGTGAGTTTGTTGATTGTTGTTCTTGCCGTGATAACAATCTTCGGAGTTGTGGACGGGATGATTAGACGACTCTGCTCAAGAAGGAGAATCATCGGTCATGGGAAATATGATTTCAAAGGATGAGTGGAGAGAAAAGTGCTCATCTTGCATCGACGGGAGGATCGATCACCCACCACCACCACCACTTCCTAATACGAACGTCGTCGGCTTCCTCCTATCAACTTTTAGGGGTTCTTCCTTTTTTGTTTGTTCTTTTTTTTTTCTGTTCAGTTTGCTCTTGTTTGTAGTGTTTTATATATTGATGCCATCTTTTCTCCTTTTGATTTAGGATTTTATTTTGTGAAGAGGGTTTTATTTTTTTGCTGCATTTTTGTTTGTCATGATATTTTTTACTATTTTTTTTTTTCATTTTCTGTCTCGCAGGATTTAAGGTTTGTAGTTTTTTGTGAAGTATTTTACTGATGCCATCTTTCTATGTTCTTTCTGGCATCAGTGGTGTATTATTTTTGCCCCTTGGTTTGTGTGTTCGACTGTAGTGTGGTGGTGGTTCGACAGTAAGAGATATTCTTCATATCTTCGTTTTCGTCTGTTTTTTGGTTCTCTTAGGTTGACCTTACAGATTTTGTTCTTTCTCTTTTGTTCTTGGCCTTTTCTTTTTTATTTTTTCTCTCAGACTGTAAAATATTGAAGCTGGAGTGATCTTGAATTTGGAGGAGATTGTTTTCGTCTTCTTCAAAGTGCTCAGATCATAATCTTAAATAAAAATTATTCTTTTTGTTTTTTTATTGGGGAAAATTTGTTGGATTTCGTCAGAAGCAGTAAAATAAAAAGAGGATACTCGTGCCCATATCTTTCTTTTCTTTTTGTGAATTTTGAGAAATGACAAAAAAAAAAAAAAAAAACCCATTTTTTCATATCTATGCCCATGACATTGGGCTTTTAACTGGACCATTCATTCATCTGATGAATGAACCTTGGCAGTCAGCCATCTGTAGTCTCCCTGTCTGCATCATCTCAATATTCCACTGTTTATTGAACTTCTCCAATGCAAATGTTAATCGTTAGTGTTCTTTAATTTATTTCAATATATGTATAATATTGGATTTATTACCGCATGGGGGAATACATGGCTGATTTAGATCATCCATCTGATGAATGAACCTTCTGCGTCATCCATCTGTAGTCTTCCCATCTTGTATCATCTCTATGTCTCACTGTGTATTGAATTCTTATTTAAGTATTAATCCTTAGTGTTCTTTAAAGGGTACTATGAAGGAAAAGTGGACTCACTTTATCTTATTTCTTTTTTCCTTAAAAATATTATGCCTGGACCTGATTAAAAATTAAGTTTCTTCAACAAGATTTTGATATGACCCTTGCCTTTGGCCTATTGATGTAAGGACCCTTGATCAATACAATCTCTCCCTAGAAGTATTTGCTGCCTTGCCATGGACCCAATTTCTACAAAACCAAACTGACATTCTCAAACTCAAACCGACAATCTCACATTTAACAACTAATAATTTACCATTAATAAATGGTCTTAAACAAGGCCTAGTCCTTTTTTTTTATATAAAATTGTAGGAAGCGTTCATGATGTGTTTTAGATTTACCCTTTATGATGATTAATTCATTCTAAAAGCATGTAGGGAAATGTTTAAGCTGCTATAAATGATTAATTCATTCCAGTAGTGATTTGATTAAGAATTATATTTGATATCTCATTTACTTTACATCATCTAACAATTTATATGATATGATTTGCAGGTGAAACCATTTTGTGTTGGAAGAAGTGTTACATTATTCAAGAAGACTTTTTTAAATGCCTTATACTTTTGTATATGACAGTTGGATATTGTATTTAAGCAATTTGTTTTGGATATTATAATAATTAATATTTAATTAATAGCTTTTTTATTTTTGTTTGCATTTTTATTTAAATTTAATTTTATGTATCAAATTCGTATAAATAATATATATATATATTAAAACAAAGTGGTCAAGAAATTCTCTTTTTTTTTTTATTTCATGTCATTTTTTGAAACAACCAATGAGATGCACTTTTCCAATAATCAAAATAATATTTTCTCCTAAAATTTCTCCTAAATTATCTGTAATTCATATTTATCCTCTCCCCTGTTTTTTATTTATATTTATCCAAAGAAAGTTTAACTCAATTTAGCATATTATTTCAGTATTTAAATAACTAAATATTTAAAAAAACAAAATATTTAACAATACCAGATTTTAAATAGTTAAAATAAAGAAATTATGTAATAAAAAAATTTAAAAAGTATAAAAATAATTATAGCATAATATTGAAATTAATAATAATTTAATATTTTTACATAAAATTATAAATAATTAATTTCACTTATATCAAGTAATAATTCAAGAAAATAACTTTCAAAAAAATTAATATTTATTAATAATAATTTTAAACTCTTAATCTATATTTATTATATAATTATATATACTAAAATTAATATTTATTGTTTTTTGTGATAAGTGTACTTTCAATGATTATGTATAATTTTTTTGTTTTGTTATTTAACATAAAATTTTTAATAATTATTGGAGATTAAATTACTATTATTGAAATTTCTAAAGTTAATTTATTATACTTGTTGTATTTTTGTTATAAGTTGTTATTGATTAATATTTATTAGAGATTAAACTATTATTTAAGAGTATATTATTTATTGACTAAGTTAATATATTTTTAGTACTTATTGTATTTTTGTAATTGTTGTAATTATTGTTTCAATAATTATTTATTTTTGCTATAAATTTTCAATAATTATTAGAGATTAAACTATTGTTATTTATTAGAGATGAGACTATTAATTTAGATGAAATTATGAGTATTCATGAGTTGGTTTGGTTCGGTCGTAGGCTATTTGGCCAACTAAATTGACCTTGTCAGGTTAGTGATTTGGTCAGTTGAAACCGACTAACCTTTTGTGAAAACCAACCCATTTAAGTTGTATTGATTTGGGTTGATTTTTTGGTTTGGTTAGTTGGTTCAAAAGATTTAAACTTAAAAAATTAAATTAAATTTTAAAATCTATAGTGTATTTATTAAAAATAAATTTAAAAATTAAATTTATGATATAAAACATTTTAGACTAAGAAATATGAGAAATTTTCCACTTTTTTATATTAAAAATTATATTTAAAATATAAAATATTAATATATATCCATGGTTAGGTCATTTGATTTTGGTCAATTTATAAATGGCCAAAGTGAAATTGATCCTATTTGGTTGAATTGGAAAATTTTTGAACCAAAGCCAACCTAAAATACTAAAAATCCAATAAACTCGGGTTGAGTTAATCGGGTTGGTTGGTTTCATGAATAATCCTAATTGAAATTAATTATTGTTATTTTTGTATTATAAAAATTTTATTAAAAGTAGTATATAAAATATGAATAATTATTAATTATTTACAAAGTTGAAAATATAAAACAATTGATCACTCTTATATGTTTCTATTAGGGTCATTTAGTAGAATGCACCTTCGGGGATGACAATTTTCCCCATCCTCGACGGAGACCCGACTTTCCCGACCTAATGGGGTTGAGGATATGGATTGTTTTGGCGGGGACCCGACTTCCCCGACCCCGATTATATCTATCTATCTATCTATATATTAAATGTTATTTATATTAAATATACTATTATATTTTTATATTATATATATATATATATATATATATATATATATCAAAACATTATTTATAATTAAAAATTTTTATTTACTTTGAATAAATTTAATTAAAAAAATACCATTATTTGAAAACATTTTGGGGATTTGGGTCCCCATCGAGGATCGGGGATGGGGTTAATTTCAGAATCACACACCTTATAGTTTTACATATTTACTTAAACCACCTTATCGTTTTTATTTTACTAAAACATCCCATATATTTTACAAAATTGAGCGTTTGTTTTGCTATTAGACTCGTGATTTTTTATTCTAAAAATATAACACATTTTTTTTGTATAAAAAACAAAATTGACCAAATATAACTATTAGATTGGTTGCCCGTGTCTTATTAAGGACAAAAATGGTATTTTTATTTTTATTTCTTTTGATTAAATTTATTTAAATGAACATTATGGTCAACACTGTCATTTTCCACTATCATCTAATGGAATATTGATCAAATAAGTTGCAAATTATAAGTGGTGTTTTAGTAAGATGCTAACTATAGGGTATATTTTAGTAAATACATGAAATTATGAGGGATATTTTAGTAAATGACCCTTTCTATTCAGACTGTCACCTAAAAAACGGAAGAAACTTGTTAATTGACCTAAGGCGGCGGTCTGAATAGATCTAAGTCAGCGGTCCAAACTGCCACCTAAAAATGGAAGAAACACGTTAACTGACCTAAGGCGGCGGTTTGAACAGATCTAAGTCGACGGTTTAGATTGCCACTGAAAAAACAGAAGAAACGTGTTAACGTACCTAAGGCGGATGTCTAAACAGATCTAAGCCAGCGGTCTAGACTGCCACCTTTATTAACTTTGAGTCGAACGGTTCTGATATACCGCCGCTTTAGGGAACGATCGAACTGCATTAGATCGGCCTTCAAGGGTGGCGGTCTTTTATGTCTAAGCCGGCGGTCTTGAGCTAAGCCGATAGAGGTTTAGGGGCGGATTGAAGACCGCCACTTTAGATAAAAGCCGGTGGTCATTAGGCGTATTGGGTTTGTTACAATGGATAGTAACTACGCACAAATCTCTCTAAATAGTTGGGATTAGGCTCCATTGGAATGAGACACTTGTCCATGATTGTTGAGACATTTTCTCAACCAATCAAGGTTTTCTCTCCCCTATCTGATAAATCTCTCTCAATGTTTTTAATCTTTAATCTGTTATCTATTTTCTTACATGCACAGACAAAGCTTTCCTAGGTTTTTCTTTCTCTTCTTCGATGGCCGCTCCACCTGCTAGGGCCCGAACCGATTACAATTACTTGATAAAGCTTCTCCTGATCGGCGACAGCGGTAAGAGATTTGCTCTTTACGTTCGTCCCTTCCCAATTCGACATGCCAGATTGATGCCCAGATGCAGCAGAGAACTGCTCGCATATCTACTTTATTCTCAAATTGCAATATTTTTGAGCAGGTTGTAGCTTATTTAATGGTTACATCAGTAGTTGCAGTGGTGGGGATACTTTACTTGGCTTACAATGGCGACAGAGATGTGAGTTGGAGTGAAGTCTGTACCTTTTATGGAAAGTTTTGTAGTAGAGCAAAAGTGGCTTTGGTTCTCCATGCTTATCAGGTCCTCCTGTGCTTCCTTGGCTTAACTCTGATTTCAGCATACATTGGTCCTCTTGTGCTTCCTTGGCTTAACTCTGATTTCAGCTTACAGAGTTTTCAGCCAGTATCGTCCTCCTTGTGTTACTTCCAAAGAAGCAGAACAACAGAATGATTAAAATGGCCATGCTGATGCATGTCACTGCTTGGGATTACTTCCTAAAATTAACTAACAAATGTTCTCTCATTTTGCATCTTAGTCTGCAAATTCTAAACCTGTTGTCTGTTTGAGTTTGTTTGTTGTGGCTTTCTTTTTTCTGTTTCTTCATGCCTGGACAAGTAAGTCGGAAACTCCATTTCCTTCTTCTCTCATGATTCAAGTAATTTGCAGCAATACTGCATAGCCACAATATCTCGGATGGTCGGTGTGTGGAATGCTGATATCATACAACATTTTACAGAAACAGCATCAGGGTCAACTACAATCAGGAGTTTTGATCAGGAATCGAGATTCATGGAAACAAATCTCGAGCTAATTAATGCTTATCAGCAACCCAATCTCTATCATATTGGTGCAATGTCGTGGCCATGCTTCCGCTTGGATATATTGTCATTAGTGATGTTTGCTTTCGCTTTGGTTCTTTTGATCACCTTACCAGGAGTAACTAATCCAAGTAAGTTCATTACATTTTTTTTCTTCAAAAAAATATTCCTTAAGTTTTCATTACTTACCAGTGGCTACTGCTTAGAGTTTCCTCTCCCCCCTCCATTTCTTCTTCTTCCAGGGTTAGCAGTGATGTATGGACGTACTTTGAACATGCTACAAGAAGATGTCATATTTACCCTAAGCAACCTTGAGAATAAAATTGTATATGTAGAGAGAATACTTCAATACGCATGCATTCCCCATGAACCTCCTCCCATAATAGAAGCAAATAGACCTGATCCTAACTGGCCATCCTGTGGAGAAGTTGAGATTCAGAATTTACAGGTGAGGTCAAGTCTCAATAATGGCATTTTATTTTGAATGAATGAAAAATACATAGTCCAATAGTAACTCAGTAAATCTGTGTAATTATCCATTACCAGAAAAAAGAAACAATAATTAACATACACATGGACCTAGAAATAAGAATGCGATGCATGTCCAGGAGTCTGACTTGGGAAGAAAAAACGGACTTGTAGACTTGCCTATAGAAAAGTATAAAATCTTTAAGTAGTTCATATCTTTTTGTATTTCAATGTTACATATGTATAGAAAATGGGTTTAAATTTTATATTTGTGTTTTAATAATGTTTCATAAGAAAATTGGCATCCATTTTGTACATTAGCTATTTATTTATATCAAATAAGGGAGGACAGAAAGGAAAATGTTACACAGAAATGTCCTCCAACAACCCATGGAGTGTTAGAATCATACATAACTCTGACATGGATGCTTCATCAATTTAGGAGAGTCCAGGCGACATTAACATTAATCCATGTTCCAAACTTTCAATGTTTGTAATAGATGTCTATATGTTTGTAGAACACAACTTTCATTTTCTTCCAGCAAAATAGAAATGCTGTAGTTTCTCAATATTTTTTAACAACCCCAAGTGGATTCAGGTTCGCTATGCCCCACACTTGGCCCATGTTTTGTGTGGTATTACATGCACCTTCAATGGTGGAGCAAAGATTGGGATTGTTGGGAGAACAGCTGTGGTCAAATTCTAATCGATGGTATTGACATTAGAACTATAGGGCTGCAGGATCCGAGGTCCAGATTAAGTATCATTCCACAAGACCCCACTATGTTCAAGACCCTGCGAAGCAACCTTGATCCACTTGTTGAGTACACAGATCAACAAATATGGGAGGCTCTAGACAAGTGTCAACTGGGAGAAGAAATTAGGAAGAAAGAGGAAAAGCTTGATTCAGAAGGTTCGAATTTGCACATGTGCTCATTAGAGAAGCATAGCATATTCCTGGGTTAACTTTTGTGGTTAATGGGATTTTTTTACAGTAGTTGAGAATGGTGAAAATTGGAGCCTTGGTCAGCGGCAGCTGGTCTGCTTAGGACGGGCTTTACTAAAAAAGAGTAAAATTCTTGTGCATGACAAAGCAACAACTTCATTAGATACAGCAACTGATAGCCTGATCCAGAGAACAATAAGAGATCAATTTTCAGGGTTAACAATCATCAGTGTAGCTCATCGAATAGATTCTGTCCTTGATAGTGACATGATCTTGCTACTTGATCAAGGTTGGTTGGCATGGATAAATTGGTATTTTTCTGCTGGGTAGTTACTCTTCAAAAACTTGTTTCCCATTTTTTTTTTCTATTTTTGTCAGGTCTTATTGTGGAGTATGACCACCCAAGAAAATTGTTAGAAAACAAATCTTCAGCATTCACAAAACTTGTAGCAGAGTATACCTTAAGGTCAATCTAGGAAGGAATATTATGAAATAGGCTTATCTCAAACAAGATAGGTAATTGGGTTGATAAGGAAGACCTGTTAGAGTTGATAGTCTGCAGGAGAGGTCATCTCTTTATGTCTGTGAGTAATGTGCAACATTTTAACCATTTATGATAAAGTCTTTTAATTTAGTAAATCATAACCAGAAATGGGTGGTATCTAACTTTTGATGCTCTTCCATTGGCAGGTCCCTCTGAATGGCATATCTTAAGGCATGGCCAGTGTCAAATGTTACAATCATGGATCATTAAACACTAGTCATTACTTGCTACTTGGAACTGGTGTCATCCAAGTCAATGGTCTCATGTAACCAATCTGATTTGTAGGGAACAAGTGCAAATTTACAAGGATTTTAGGGTCAAATGTGATGCTAGCAAGTTAGGAGTGTTTTTAGTAAGTAGACGTTATATGATAGTTAGTTTGGGAGTTTAATCAATGTAAAATGGTTGTGTATTTGCAGATGATTAACTATTTAGCAGTTTTAATGACAAGCACATAGAGAACATTCACAGTTCACACTCTGATAAATGATAATTTTATCATTCACAGTCCTTGTGTTCCTTTCGAAGAAGCAAAACAACAGAATGATTAAAATGATCATGTTGATGGGCATGTCACTGCTTGGGATTACTTCCTGTTTTTATGTAAGTGTTCTGAGAGAGAATTATAGAGAGGTGGTTACAGCTTTGATGTTCTCTGTTATAAATTAAATAGAATTTATGAATATATATGGAGAACTTGAAGTTGTAGTTCCTTCATGGTGACGGACTGAACACGCTTGCCTGGTAGCTATTCCTTCTGGTGCCCATGGTGGAATATGTTTGCAGACTGATTTGTACAATAATTGGTAGGATGATGGAGATGAATCTCTGATTACTGGAAAATGGCACACAACTACAGCTTCTATTGTTCTTTTTTTTCTCCCACTTAGCGCCCCTCGCTAGTAAGAAAGAAAGAAAAAGAGACGTGTTTGTATTTTGGTTGTCTATGTCGCCTAGTGATAAATTGAATGAAATTATTAAAATACAATATATAAGCGTATGTACTTACGTCATTACACCAAATCAGTAAGCCGGTTGAACCTTCCTTGGTCGAGCCTTTTCAAAATTTTAATAAATGTTCAACCCAAACCCACCCAAATTGAACCCTCCCCGGAAGGCTAAACCACTGAAACTCTTGAAGTTCAACTGAAGGTGGGAAGGCCGAACTCATCTTAGGTATGTCTAATTCTGATAGAATTAAAATGGCCTATTCTGATTTCAACCCTTTTGTTGGGTATTACCGGAATATGACTTGGTGATTTCCCTCTATATATATATATATATATATATATTTTTTTTTTTTTTCTTTTGAGCGAATGATACCAAACGCACCCTAAGTATGTTATTTGAATCACTCAGGTTCGGGTTCGACCACCCCGAGTTATGGTACGAAGCTGCCACTGCGATCGTCCTTGTTTGTGTCGGTTCAGGACAAATTTTATTTCTTCATTTGCAGACATCTCTCACCAAACCCAACCCGGATTTTTCTCGACTGAGACTGGAGGAGAGCGGAGATCTAATCAGAAAAGCGAAGAGACCCCAAAGAGGAGGGAAACAAACTTTATTTTCAAGGTAATGTTTTTGGAATGATTGTTTTCAGAGATGTTTCATTTTCTGGTTTGTTTGGCTCGGATCCGATCCATACTCGTTTACTTGATCGGGGTTGGAATCCTGCTTGTGAAGTTCTTTGATTTTAATCTTGTAAAGTTGTACTGAGCTTTTATTTTTTCAACTGTTCTTTTTAAATTTCTAAGTAGTTTCTTAAAATCTTTTAACTCTTATTGGTTGCAGACGAAAGTGTGCTTATAATTCTAAGAATTACTCGTTTGTAGTCCTGCAAGAGAATTTCTAATGTTAATTTTCGGGTTTTTTTTTTTTTTTGCTAATTTGGTTCATTTATATATTTGAGGGACAAAAAGCAGGTAACTTGATGGAAGGATTGATAAGTTCACGCATCACTCCCATTCGCCCTCGTTTTAGTCGCCAACAATCTCCTCTTTGTTCTGTGAACTCTCTGCGTATATCTCAAAGTGTGTATAAGAACCCTATTGGGATGGCCAACCAATCCACAAAGTTCACCTTGATTGCCGCTTCAATTCAGCAGCCCTTAGAGTCCTCTTCTGCTCGCTTCAGCAACACCGTCCCTTCTAAAGGTCGTATTGGAAAACTTTTCAAGTGATTCATTCTTTATTGGTTGGGTGTATTTCCGTGTTTGTGAACTCGGATTTGGAGCTGTAAAAGGGTCTATTGATTGTTGGATTCAAATCAGCTAATCAATGACAACTTCATTAAGGTGGAGTTTGGTGTTGATACTGAGAGACCCAATGAATTGAGTAGATGTATTTAGAATGTCGTTCTAAATAATGATCCTTGATTCTCTATCGTTGTGGATTCTGGTTTCTTGCAGAGGTTCTTGAGATATGGAAAAGTGCTGATGCAGTATGCTTTGATGTGGATAGTACTGTCTGCCTGGATGAGGGTATTGATGAGCTCGCGGAATTTTGTGGAGCTGGAAAGGCTGTTGCAGAGTGGACTGCCAGGTTTCATGTCCTCCTTGCTGTTCCATCTAAAAAAAAAATTTGGATGGATTGGTAATGAAAAATGTTTACAGTTGTTTCCTTTTTGTTCGGACTTTCCAGGGCAATGAGTGGCTCTGTTCCCTTTGAGGATGCTCTTGCTGCTAGACTCTCTCTGTTTAACCCTTCTCTGTCTCAAGTCCAGGATTTCCTTGAGAAGAAGCCATCCAGGTATGCGAGCTCCTTACTTTGTCTTGCTTTCAATATCATGGGTATTTATTGCCTTATTTTATATTATCCTATCCTAGAAGATGTGGTTTTGTGATTTTAGGTTCTTCTTCTTCTTCATTTGTTGATGGAGAGGATTTCTGTTTATCCTTGTATGATTTTTCTTTTCGTTAATGTTGTCCATATCGTTAGTAGTAGTAAGGGACTACAACCTGTCGGCTTCTTTCATGTGTTTGCTTGAGATGGGCAACCCCTAATAATTTTTCTTGTAGACATTCAGCCCTTTCTCCTCCATCTGTCTAGCCAATCCTAATTCTTGATTTGTGGCTTAGTGGAGCTCTGATTTGATGCTTGTTAAATTTCCTTATTCCAAAAAATTTGTTTTTCTTTTTATTTAATATTGTGTTTTTGTTTGCATTGAAGTGATAAATTATATAATATCTAGGGGATTACAACCAATGTTTTGCTCTATAGACATATATGTCTTTGTCTTTCTTTTTTACATTGCTTTTCTGTCTGCTTTCTTTGGTGACTTGTCTGGTTTTTATTCCTTCCATATCATGTTATTTTAGTCAATGTAATTTGGCATTGGTTTATTGTAATTTGTAGGATTTCTCCAGGAATAGACAAGTTGATTAAGTATCTGAAGGCTCATAACGCTGATGTGTACCTGATCTCTGGAGGGTTTCGCCAAATGATCCAAGTATGCTCTTGCACTTTAAAATGAGGCTCATATTTTTATCATATCAGTATCAATGTTAAAGCATGGTGGTTGCTAAGTATGTGTAAAAGAGTGTATTATCCTCTTCAAGATGTGGGAAGAGGAGTGAAACTCTACTGGCTTATCTCTTTTGTGGCACGTGGTCATAGAATAAGTTCCCTATTTTAAAGTGATTATTGTAAGATAGACTCTGGGAAAACCACCATGGAATCAATTAAAAAGGGCCATTGCCCAATGTTGATCCTGGCTATCCAAGCTTGGGAGGGATGGACTTGATACAGACCTAACCTCTGGTAATTTTTGCACAAAGTGTGCATTTTCTTAATTGAGTTAATTCTCATGTTTAAAGTTGAGGAATCTCATTATTATCTTGGAGAGGTTCATCAAATAGTAGCTTGGATATGGCTGCATAGTTTTTCTTTTTAATGTATCTTTAATTGCTAAACCTATCACTTTTGTCTTGCGAGTCTCACAAATTTTAGATGCTTTAATTTCTATAGCTTATTTTGATGATTAATTTTATTTTATTTTCTTTCTACTGATTAAAAAACAATTTGATTTTGTTTTTGGCTAATGCTTTTATAACCGCTGTATCTTTTTATGACTTACCTTGAGAGCTAGTCCTGGTTTCCAATATTTTGTGTTCATTGAAACCTGCACACAAGTTCCATACCCCTTTATTTGGTCTGAAAACATTACTTACATTTCGATGTGTGGGAAACACATTTTCTTGTAATAATTAATAACTAGAACATTTTTTTTCTTTGAAGCCTGTTGCATCAATTCTTGGGATTCCATGTGAAAACATTTTCGCCAATCAGCTTCTCTTTGGAAGTTCTGGTGAGTTCCTTGGGTTCGACAGGAATGAGTTTACTTCAAGGAGTGGTGGAAAGGCCACTGCAGTTCAACATGTAAGAAAGGTCAGTCTTGGATATCTGCAGAGACATTTTCAGTTTAGTTCTCTTAGCAGCTTTTGTATTTTACTGATTATGTTGAGCTTTTAGGCCCATGGATACAAGTGCTTAGTCATGATTGGGGATGGTGCAACTGATCTTGAGGTAAGGATATATCTACCAACACCATCGTCTTCACAACTGCTTGGGAGTTGGGATGGTTACATGATTCCTATTATACCAATGAAATTTATCTAGTGCTCTTCCTATCAAAACGGTCTGTTGCCATGCATGGTGTGATTTGATGACATGTTGCACACATTTGATCATACTAATCCATGAATGTTTGATTCCTAACTTGATGGAACCATTACTGAAAATCAGTCTGGTTGATCTACAATTCTGAGATTGACTCTTTCATGAACTTATACCTGGTTTCATGATGATATAGGAAAAGTATTGAGCCATGGTGAAAAATAGCTAGGAAGCACTAACCAACACTGTTTGTCTGTTTCCAGGTGGGCCTTTTGGCACAATGTGCTTGACATTGGCCTAAATCATGTTATACATATTCCCTGAAATATTTGCAGATCAGAAATAGTAATTTGCTAAATGCTAATCATGTTAACATATTCAACAAGTCTACCCTTAGATCAAACAAAAAATTACTGCATTGTGAACAATAGAAGTCAAACCAAGCTGCGAATTAGATAATCATTGTTTGGAATAACCTTGATATCGATTTGGAAAGTTTTCATGGTGGACCCGACACCCATATTTTTCCTTTCTTAGCCTGTTCCAAAACAAGGTTCTTACCCCATAATGAATAATGCTCGTCTTATAATCACCTATGAAGTGAAAGAGTCTTTAACTTGTTTAGTTACGTAGCTAGAGATGGTCATTGGAATCACAGAATCATGTTGGTCAAGAGAAAAGAACATAATGGAATCATGGTCCTGTAGACCAGTAGATGTATATTTGTATGGGAAATGTTCTCCTTAGTCGACCTAAATATATTAATTCTACAGGCTATGTTGAAAACATGTTTTTTATTCTCATTTATCTAGAATCTAATATGTCCGGTTTTAGATGCTAAGAAGTGCAAAAATAATAATAACCATCAAAAAATGCAAAAGTTATAATGATTAAATATGCGATTCATGGACTAATTGGAACTATTTTGTTGAATCATTAGCCAAAATTCTTTTGAAGTTATAATTGCATTGTATAGTTTTATTTTACATCTTTTCATTTGACTGAAAGAAACTTTTGGATCCAATGTGATGTACCTCTTTCTACATTGCGATACACAGGCTCGTAAACCAGGAGGTGCCGATCTGTTTATCTGCTATGCAGGCGTTCAACTTAGAGAAGCTGTTGCTGCAAAAGCCGATTGGCTAGTTTTTAATTTCCAAGATCTGATAAATTCCTTGGAATAGAATGATGCCCTCTTAGTAGTGTTTCTTGATTCCCTTGTTTTTGTTTATTAATTCCATTGGGTTGCATGGTTCATCAACCCTTCCCAGTTTAGCCCATCATCCTAGCTAGGATGAAAATATGGTACTTGTGATTCTTTTTTCTTCATGAACCAAAAAGAAAGGAAGGAGAAGCAAAAAGGGGAAATCCCAATTTGAGAAATGATTGTGTTGGCTATGTGTAGTAAAATGAATCCTCATTGAAAATTTCGTTTTCTTCTTTCAGTTTTCATGCTTGTTTCTCTATACTTGATTATGTTATTGGAAATTCTTCCATCTCAATGCCAATCAAAGAAAAAAGATGCTTAAGAAGAAGAATGCCATTTCATCCCAAATTCCCCCAGCCACTCCTATTTTCATCCTTTTATCTCCCTTGGACGAATTAAACACAATGAAAATTTAAGAAGACATGGCATGAGAGCCGCAATAGGTTTGTTTCAAGAAAACAGAGGGCAGAGTATCGGGCCCATCATCCTCCAAAGTCGAAAGCTTTATACCCAGCCCAGTGGCCCTCTCAATTCAGTGAATATGGCCATGGGGTTTCACCTGACACTGACAATACTGGCTGGAAAAAATAATTAAAAGATTTGTTGCTAATCAATGTATATTGTCTGTCAAAGCAGGGGTTAACCTGACCATCTATCTGTTCACTTTCTGAGGTCATATTATTATTAGCTTATATCACCTCTCTTACTGACATTGGATCCATAAAGCTCTCGGCATTTGACAACTCAAACCTGTTGTTCGAGTAAAGGAATCGCTGGGACATGAAAGTCTATGACGCCTTCAGAATCACACCAGATTACTGGGGGTCCGGGGCATATTGTCTTGCAGTGTAGAGTGTAGACAGTGGCCCAACCAAGGCTTCTTGAGAGAGAGAGACCCAGGGGAGCCATGGCCCTGAAATCCCCACTTATATTACACTCTTCCCTCTCTCCCCACCCCAATGGGTCTGTCATGTCAGAGGCCTCTCCTTTCTCCCCTACCATTTGTCTATTTTGCATTTTTTTTTTTGAATTTTTATTTTTAAAATTGAACAAAATAATTCAAGTAGCCAATTAGTCTTTATCGCTTTTATTTCTCCTCGTTAATTCACCATTAACTCTCTCCTTTTTCTTTAACTCCTTTGATTATCTCTCCTCATTGGTCATTCCATTAACTCTCTCTCCTCCAATAAATTACTCCACTAATTCTTTGCTTAAATTTGACGACTCTTTTTCTTTTTTCTTTTTTAGTTTTTATTATTATTTTATTCTCTCTCCTCTCATTAATATAATAAACCAAAAGCAAATTGCTTAGAGGTGATCATTTCGGTCCCGCCTTGGCTTGGGCCCATATCAGGCCTCTAAATGTCAGGGCCAAGCATGGGCCTAATACTTCAAGGATAGCATGGGCCTAGCCCAACCCATAAACAAATAACAAATAATTAGTTATCATAAATAGTTAAATTACCTAAAAGTAATGGGATAGAGAATATCATTTATTTCTATTGGTGTGTTCCACTATTAGCATATTGTATTCCAAAGAGAGAATTTTATTCTCATCCAAATTCAATTTATTTATTACATAGTCAAATTCTATTTAGTGGTTGATTGTTTGAAAATTATAATTTGAAACCTAATAACTGAAGTTACTAAAAATATTAAATTTTAACAAGTTTTTATCTAGCAACTATTAAAAACTAAAAAATTAATGTTTCATAAATTAAAAGTTAAAATACATTTGAATTATATTTGAACATAACTAATATTTATGGGATAATTAAAATAAAGTATAAAAAATATTAAAAGTAATAAAACAACCCATTTGCATCCATATAAAATTAATTAAAATAATAAAACCTATAATGGCCCGATTAGAAATGTCATACAACTCCTACTTACGGATGATTATTTTGTTACTCGGCTCAACACGGTTAGACCTACAAATTTCTGAGCTCCAATAATTGTTCTCTTCTAAGGTAGGTCTAACTTAGATTTGCACCAAGACCACACATAATGTGGGCAGTAGGGTTGTAAATGGATTAAATTAAAATCGGATCCAGTTGCATCCGCATTTGCATCCAATTATTATGTTGGATTTCAAATCGAATTAAGATTTAATCCATGATCATCTTATTATGTTTAAAATGACCAAAAACTAAAAAAAGGTTTTAAAAACTAATTATTTAAAGTATATATGTATAATAAATTATATAAATATAATTTATTAAATTTATCAATTATAAATTTTATATAATTATACATATATACATAAAACAATAATCATTTATTGAACTCAAATTTTAATCAAATTAGATGGGGTTAAGTCTGCATCCACATCCGATTATTAATTGGATGCAAGTTCTAACTTCCAAATCTGGGATAATCATATTTGGAGTGGAATCGGGTATGACACTTTCAGAGTCCATTGATAGCCCTAGCGAGTAGGGTCCAAGCTAAGAAATCCCTATGGCCTATGCTAAACTTGGAAGTTGCATATATGTTAAATATTATTATATAATATTTAGATAGCAAAAAATTATATTAATATATTGATAGAAATTTTTATAATATATTAACATTAAATAAAATTTTAATTTATATAAAAATCATAGTTTTATAATTTACATGGGCAAACATGTCCTTGTCCCTAGCTCAAACAAATATTGTTATGCTTGGGGTATGGGCCGGGCTGGGTCAGACAACCTTAAAAACTATTAATACACTATCAAAATCTAGCTAAGATCTTATTATTATTATTATTATTTGCTCATTGGGCTACACAATGGGGGTAGCCCATCCCCCATAGTTCCTTTGGCTTCAATATTAATACTTTTTATATAAAAAATAGTTAAATGCCCAAAAATAATGTATGCAAGGGTTATACTTGGTCTAGTTCAGTCCAATTATTCACATTGCTCTTTGCACTTGGGTGGGATGAATCAGGTTGAGGATCAACCCAAGCCCAACCGAAGTCTTAAACCTCAAGCTCTGGATTAGATTAATTTAATTATGATAATTTTTTTTTTCTTTTTGTAAAATTATGATTACAATTTAAATATCGACTAATATTTACAAAAAAAAATTGTAACATTTAATCATTAATAAAGTAATAAATAAAATAGAGCACTATCAAATAATATGGAAAATAATTAATAGTAATTTATTACTTATTAAAAATTGTTAATATAATAAACCACATTAATAAACTACTAAATTATTTTTTAATAAAATACTAAAATTAAAATTAATTATTTAAACAACATTACATTCTCTTCTTGTAATAATTATCAATTCATGTTATTTCACTTTTATTGTAATAATTATCAATTTCTATTCTCTCACTTTCCTTGACAAGTCACTGCTAGTGATCCATAAAACACACTAAGCGCTGTTGGCCCATTGAAGTTACTAAATGCTCTTCTTGCTCAAATCCAACATGCAACTTTGACCATTGAGCCAGGTGGATCTTTACATGCATATGCACATGGTTACCTGCTAAATCTTATCAATGAAATTAAATGATTTAAAGAAAACCAACTATTCTACTCTCTGGATGCTTTGAAAAACAAATCAAACAGAAAGTTCTCTCTCACACGCCACGTTGAGAAATTGACCATGTCATTCTCAGACATCATGTGTTTTATTATGTACAAAATCTCTCTTCTCTCTCTCAAATTTGAAAATAAGCTTTTTATGAATATCATTTTCAAATTTCAATGGCCTAAATCCAACTACTACCGAGTACTGGCTTACAAATAAAAAAAAAACAACTACCACGTAACTAATCCCTCAACAAATGAATCCAGCTTGCTCAATGAAATGGAGCACCTCAGTGGGCCATGATCAAATATATCAGGGTACTAGATGATTAATTGTTGCAGAGCTAACCCTTGCAATTTGCAAGAATCAGATGGAAACAAAGAAATCTCATGCATCAAAATGATCGGAAATGGGTCCTTGTCCAGTGAGGTAGGCAGTGACTACTACCAGGTTTGATAGGGTTTATATTGATCAAATTAATTTATTAATTATACTTGAAGAAATTGAAGAATGACATAACAACCACCATTTGTTCTAAACTTCTTATAAACCCATGATTTCAATTTGGAATGTTCATGTGGGACCCTTTATGGTTAACACGTGGTAAATTGGTGGCGAAGAAGCCCCAAAGACCAGGTACTGAGCACTGTTTTTTCTCTTGTTGCTTTCAAGGGCATAAAAATCAAATGGGACCAAAACAGAAGCAGGGCCGTAAAGCCCCTATCAGATTGTCGTTGTAATTCCTCGTTCAGGAACATAGGAATGTAGGCATGTAGCCCCCAGAAGACCCTTTTTCAGAAATTAAAAAAAAAGAAAGAAAGAAAGAAAGAAAAATCCAGACCCTTTGAAATCCAGCAAGTAGACAACAAAGCCCAACAATACAGATCAGCAAGATATGAAAGAAAATGTGGAATGGAACTTTTTTTCTTTTTCTTCTGTAAAAATTTATAACCTCATTTTAGCTTTTCAATGTAGATAACAGAACAATGGGTGATGTTCCTCTGAGGTTCTCAATCTACAATCTATTGTCTTCTAGTGTCTTGGCGGTTTGGTCTCCCTCACAGCTTGGAACCAGACATGTTAAGGCGGGAGAAGTGTGCTGTTGTTATTTTTTCTTTTCTTAGCTTAGCTTTTAATCTAAGCTTCTCTCTTGAAGATTTTTTTTTAGGGAAATGGGTTTTGCAGCCTGGAACTTTTGAATGCATTTTCCTATTGGTTCTGTGAAATTTTTTTACCTTTTATGGGTTTTCCTGGTTTTTCTGGGCCTTAGTCTCTAATCTGGTTTCTTTTCCTGAATGTGTTGCCTTAATTTTTAGTTAGCATCTTATTCTCTTTACTCTTTTGAAGGGATTCTGATTATTTTCCATACTGTCATCTTTACTGTAACTACATAGAAATTTATAGACTGTTCTGCTCCCGGAGTTTTGAGTTCCGGAAAACTTTATTTTTTTTTCTTTAAATTTTGAGTTCAGGCATTGTTTGTTCTTGTGGTTTTATGGGCTCTTTTCTTTCTGGATTATTTATATTGCAAATTGGAGCACAGCGGAAGTTCAACGAACTTGAGTGGTGATTTTTTTTTTTTTTTTTTTTTAATTTGGGAGGGTGAAAATGGATTTATGGGTTGTTGCAGCAGCTGCTGGTGCTGGATATCTAGCCAAGTATTGGCAGAGCCTGACGAAGGACAGAGAAGGGCTATCCCAATTGCTTGCAGGAGACTCCCTGCATGAGAAATTTCAATCCCAGCCATTGCTGCAACAGCTGCGTGACCGGACCAATAACTTATACAGATTGGACCAGAGACAATCAAGTGAAGACATTTCTAATGGTAAGGAAGAGTTTTCATCGAATTCGGATTGGAGGTTTCCAGAAACATCCCGGTTAGGCGGTGCTTCGGCAACAGAAATGGCGTCAACCGGTGGATTCTATGAGGCAGCCAATTTCGGGGGGTATGATGGCTACAATTTGCTTTCTTTATCAAGTTTACCTCTGGGGATCTCTAACATGCATCATCAGAAGAATGAGGATGGATTCAAGGGAAAGAGTGAGATTGGTGATAAATCCGACAGTTTTTTATCTTCTGAACTTTCTACAGCAGATGTGAATTTCGGTTCTAGATACAGTAGAAGTAGAAGACTTAGAAGCAAATGGTCTTTTGGGTATTCTATTAAACCTCTAAGTTCTTTAGAAAGCTGCCTTATAGCTCAGTTGTACAAGGAGCACATTGAAAGGGAAGAATGTACCTTTAGACGTCCATCACGACGTAAATCAACCGTCAGGCCACTTGTTGTGACTGATGGAAGCCGAATAATTAGCAGAGCAAGTGGTGAGTATTACAGCATGCGACCTGAAAGTGAAGCAAATAAGGTGCATGAGAAGGGTGGAGTGTACTCCGAAAAAGAGAAGAATGTATTAGGGGTGCCTTCACTTCCAGAAATTGGTTCGGTGGAGCTTCCAAAGAAAGATAAACAGAAAAGGGGAAAGGATTGGATTGGAAGATATGGCAGTTCCAATTTGAAGATCTCTCCAAGGAGCTTCCATTCAGATGGTAATACTTTTTTCTTGTGTTCTTCATATACTTTCCTGGTGTACTATTTTTTTCTTCTTTTCTTTTCTTTTTTTTTTTCAGAACCGACTTGTGATCTGGTTTTAAAATTTGCAATTATGCAATCTGCTGATCTTGCAATTATAATTATATAATGGGTGCCTGTTCTCAGATGTATATTTCAAGAATTAACCTTTAAATTTCAGAACTAAATTTTGTCTGACTGTCAACTTGAAAGCCCTGAACTTTTTGTTCTTCTGATTCCAGCATCTTTTACTTTGCAAATTGCAAGAGTTTACATTTCTGAGAAAAATGAAACCAGCTTTTGGATAAAGGACATTCTTTTCTCATCAATAAGATTTCTAGGTTATTTCTATAGGTTGTCAATTTACACTCTTGTTCTTTATTTATTTATTTATTTTGACCACACAAAGGGACCTATCCTACATTTGGAGATCTAAAGGGGCATTTTTTTGTTTCAAATAAAAAAACATACATGTATTTAAGAAATTTGGTTTTGTTTTTATCATCCTTTGTGCTTGGGGTGGTAGTTCTCTGAATCTGAGATCTATAAGATCCCACATCAATGTATTTGAGATGAATATGTTTTTAGTCCATTTAACAAATGTCAACAATGCTTGGTGTTAGTTGGTTGTGCCTCTGGTGTTGGGCAAATTTTATAGCTTTTTGTTTGAGAAGTTACCAAAAAAAAAACAAGAGAAAATTGCTGATTACTGTCAACAATAATTACAGCTCAAGAGAAAATATGTAGCTGCTTTCAATCTATATTGCATATAGAATGAGTTAAATGAAGAATAGAAAAAAGAAAGAAAAGGAAAAGAAATCCATATTGCAGCTATTAATGTTTAAGTTTATCCTTCTGGCAAGACAAATTTTGTTACTTGTTACATTGACTCAAATTAGTAATATCTATATAATTAAATAATCTAAAATTTTCAATTACCCTCTATATACTTATCGGGTGAGGTCTTCCTTGATTGGAAGTTCTGAGTTTCCATGTTCTACTTCCTATATATTAACTATGCTGCTTCTTCTTTTTATTCTATCTTTATCATGTTTTAGTATTTGCTATCACTCTACTTATCAAAAAAATATTTGCTATCATTCTCAACAGGGTCACCCAATGGAATGCTTCCCTTTTGTATTGGAATCACTATTGGTGTGATGTCTACTATCATTGCAAATAAAAGGGAAGTGGACAAATTAAAGGACTTGTTGAAACAGACTGAAAACTTGGTTCAAGATCTACAGGAAGAGCTTGAGATGAAGGACTTGCTAACTGTGAAGGAGCTAACTAGTGATGGTTATGAATCTCAGGAAACTAAGGACATTTGTTTTCATTACCAGGCTCCAGCTTCACCTCCGGAACACAAGCTAGATGAATATGTTGGATGTGATACTATAGAATCACATCATCAGAAATTTGATGAGAATTTGGACTCAATGAGCAAAATTGAAGCAGAGCTTGAAGCTGAACTAGAGAGACTTGAACTTAACATGAACGCATCTAGTTTACAGAGAAGTTTTGAGGAGGTATGCTTTGATTTTGAGCCTAGACACTCTTCTTCATAATAGCCTTTATAGTCACTGCTTAATACCCAGACGCCATGATGGCTATGCTTTTCTATTATTACCTTTCTCCATAACGTATAACTTGGATACATTTTAGGTTTTAATCCCTGTGTGGGGAGGGGGGGGGATTAACATTTGTTTTTGCTTTTGAATTCCCAAAATGAACCATGCTGCCAAGTGCTCTTTTTCTTTTGATGAATATGCTGTCAAATGCTTTTTATCCAATAGGTAACGGAGTTAAGAGGATTAATTGACTCAGGACTTATCTGTGTAGCAGTCCAACGAATACATCTCACCGTGGGTTGAAAAACTCATAAGATTCAATATTTCTGGATCAATTCTATAGTGGAAAGCTTAATGTCAAATTAGGATGTCAATTCCCTATCTTACTCCGCAATGATAAACTTTCTGCTCATAAATATTGGATAAAGATGGGAAGCAGATGTTCCATCTAGAATGAAGTAAAATTCGTACAATCATCCAGTTATGACTTGAAAGGATGGAAAAGCAGTCAGAAGCATGTAGGTATTACAATAAATCCCCGTAAAAATCTGAAAGCGTATCCCAGGATTGTTGAACTCCAATATAACCTAATCCTCAACCCTAGCTTCAGAAAAACTATTAGCCAATGAATTTTCCCATTTTCAGGCAGGTTTAAATGAGATGTTCAGTGTAGAGCCAAAGGAATCAGGTTATTATGATGACTTTAGTTTTTGAAATTTATGGATTGGGAGAGAGCAGAATTTTTGAAATTTCCAGAATTCTGACACTTCATTCTGGTTGGTGGGGGGCTGTCCAAGGTTAAGGGACAGACTGAAAGAGGTTGAGAGAAAAAAAAAAAAAAAAGAAGACATAGGGTAAATAAAAAGTAAAACCTTTATGGAGTCAATATCTTTTTCCTGAAGTGTTATCTGGAATGTCAAGATGTCGTTGAATTTCCAGAAAATGTGTTAGTTCCTGAGAAAAAAAAATAAAAACATTTCCAGAAGCTGCTTTTTTTTTTGGGGGTGGGTGGGGGTAGGGGGGTGAAACAGCAGCTGAAACTTAAGGCCAAATTGAAACCTTTCCTGATCAAGTTTCCTCTCTTTTGGATTGTCATGGAGCCTTTAATTCTTCTTCTAAGATTACCTTTTGTGTAAAGGGATCATGAGAGACTTCAATGGAATCAATACATATATTTTGTTTACTGAATTGAAAGTTGTGGATGGCTCCATGATTCATTTTCAGGAAGATCATCAGAGACTGAGACGCCTCAACAGAACTTAGCAAGCTTTTGATAGACTACTGTATTTCTACTTAAGTAGGGAGACCTTTGACTTTTACTCATTGCAAGGTGAACTGGTGGACAGTGGTTTGGAATCCCTTATTTGAAACACCACTGTTGAGTAGGGATATCAAGTGTTGTCTCTCTCTTTCTAATGCTTAAGGCCTTAATGTTGCCTTGAGCCCATCAAATAGAACTTTTCATGGGTCAGGCTTGAGCCTGAAGCCTGACCTGTGAACTGGTCCATCAAATATGGCTGCATTTGGAAGACTGGTACCTTCCCAAGATTGAGGCCTTTATGTGGTTGGTTTTCCTTGATAAGGTGATGCAGGCATGGAGCAAAAAAAAAAAAAAAAAAAAAAAAACTATGGAAGAAGGAATCAAGTTTCTTCATAATTTTGCACCAGCGGCAATCTTGTAATTTTGGGTGATTTGATGCTGGTATTTTTTTATTTTTCAGAGTTACTTTGTAGTTTGTTAGTATCCAAGACATCGGTTTAATCATCTTAAAAGATTAAAATAGTTCATTTTGTTATAGAGATTTTATAATTTGGAAAACTTGAAGCATCTATTTCGAGTTTTGACTTAAAGTTGTCTTTCAAAAGAAGAATCAATCTAGATGATAAAACTTGGAATTTCTAACCTTTTGTTACTTGATCAAGCTTTTCTAACTCCTAAAAACCCTAAATTGTTCTGAAAAAAAAAAAAAAAAACTGGAACTAATTCCAACAGAATATTTAGTTACTTGCTAAACATGAGTTCTTTGGGCTAGATCATGGTCTTGCTCTAAAACCTATTTGGATGCAAGTATTTTGACAATACCAACTGTTGGAATTGTAAAAAGCATTCACGAAGAAATATTCAACTGAGGCAATGAAGGCTCCTATATATGCATTGTAGCAACTTGTACTTACAAATGAGAGTGAGGGATGTAGGCATCAGTTTCCTGAATCACTATTATTATGCTATGCTTTTTTTATTTCTTTTTCTTTTCTGTTGTTTCCATTTTCAGTGACAATTGAGAGCATGTACTTAATGCAAACAAAATTCCTCATCAATCTGGGTTATTCCATCAATTTAGAGAATGTATCCATAAATCACAACATCAATATTTCAAACCATATAACTCAAAGAAATCATTAATGGAGAATATATTCTACAAAAATGTATTTGATGTATTCTTGTTGATGGGGAAGTAGTTAGGCTGTGGCCACATATGTGCTACAATGGCAATTACAATGGGAAGCAAGGATACGAAGCAGAGCGAATCTGGTAAGATTGCTTCAGTTCATATTGTTCTCTGCAAATCAGGAACATGAAGTTGGAACTACTAGTAATCGTGGATTTGGGTTGAGCTGGAATTAAAGGATCAATCGACAATTCTCCTGAAATCTGGCATTTTTGAAATTCAGAAATTAATTTGGCATTTGGATTCATCTAAGTGGCAAGATGGAACTCATAGATTGTGACTAATCAATCAGGATCACTAGGGAAATAATTCCAAATGTTGCCTTTCTTCTCACTCCATTATTATTCTGTATTATATAAATTTGAAACTGGTTCCTGCGTCCATCTTTAATAAGATGCATGTTTAGCAGGTATAATAGTTTTGATTATCTGATTGCAGCTTGATCCAGACTTTGTTGGAGGAATTATTCACGGAGAACTGAAAGCAGAATTGGTCAATGGAGGAGCTAGGGACCAAGTTGACTCGGACAGAGATGTGAGTGGCACCTCCACTCAAACCCAGACCGCAAACTATGCTGTCTCACCTCGAGAGCTGAGCTTGCGTCTTCATGAAGTCATTCAAGAAAGGCTGGAGGAACGTATCATGGAGCTTGGGACAGCACTACAACAAAGCCAAAAGCGGGTCCATGTTATGGAATCAGAACAGATTAACTGGAGGAGGGAATTCAACAGTGAAATAGGATCTTCATCTGCCCTAGAAAGCCCAGCCATGGTAGAGGAACATGCTAATATTGCCCGACCATTGGTTCTAAACCTATCTGGTGAAGCACTTGATGCATACAATGAAGCATATGAAGAGTTAATGAGAATAGACGAGCCAGAAGAGAGCATATCGTCCTTAGAGCATAAAAGTAACAAGGTTGAGCAAGAGGGATTATATCCATTTGGTCAGAGTCCTTATTGGTGCCCTAATGGATGTGGAGAATATGAGTCCATCTCTGACTATAAGGTCATCGAAGAAAGCCAGTCATGGAGTTCTGTTCGTCATAAGGTCAGGACATGGGAAGAGCTGATCTCAAGGAGTCAAGGATCAAATGAGGCTTGTGAGAGTGAAAATGAAGAAGATGATGAAATGGAAAAGCTTTTGATAAAGCAGATAGTAGAAAAAGCTAGGCAAGGTTCTTCTGTAGTTCTAAATGCTCAAAAAATGCTATTCTCAATGGATGAAAACCATCAATAGAATGGAAAAGAAGTTTTGTATTGTATAGAGCAAAAGAAAAAAGGAAATCTTATGACTTATCTCCTTTGCACTGCAGTTAGCACCTTTTCCTCCCCATTTTTTACCCCTGAATCAATTTTTGTTTACCAATCCAGGGCATCCATATATGTTCAATCCCCCTCCCCTAAAATTGCCCAGGAAAAAAAGAGCTTACCATGGTGATGGAAAGTTTCAATTTTAAATTAAATTTGCTGAAAAAGGGAGTTGATTTGGCCAAATCCCAGTGGGTGCTGAATTAGGTTGAGAAATCCATATGAATGTGCTGCATATGATATTCTGATAATGTTCAATACCTATTGATGGTTGATCGCAATAGGAAACTATGGTACAACTGATTCATACAAATTGGATATAGGCTTGAATTATTCTATTAGAATGCTTTATTACTAGTCCAGAGTACACATTTTATTTTATTATATTTTATTTCTGTTTTAAGTGCCTGAAGAAACTATACTTCTGTATGTTTGAAAAGTTAGATCATGAAGGTAGAATTTGCAGTTTTGAACACATATAGAATTTCTAGGTTCATTGACTTATTTAAATAGAGCTTAATATAACGTCATTAAGTTAATATCACAAATCATGGTAACATTTTGGGGTCTTTGAAAATAAGCAATTGAATCAGATTTTAGGAATAGCCCAAACCGTAAGGTTGAGCATTCCCATCACTCTGCTTACAAAAATTTACCTTAATCCAAGAGAGAGAAATAGGCCATGGTATATCTAATTTACCTGCTTCATCTTGTATATATATTGAGAAATAAAAACATGACAAATATTCATACTAGTTGAATCTTCCCTCTATCATCATATATGCTACTCTAGAAACAAAAAGTGAAGAACCGTATGGTGATTCCCTTGCTCTCATCCTTGCCTCAAGAGTTGCTCCATACTGTTAAGAGAAAGGCTGATGATAGCCTGTCAACCTGCCATACCACGTGTACTAGTGTCTTCTAAATGATAATTTCTTGACTAATAACTATGATCTTCTGGTTCACCAAAGCAGAATGCGCACTAATCTCTAACAATATGGCTAGGTTGCCTCTTTTTTTTTTCTATTTTCAGTCAAAGCGGTATGACCCAAACCCAGTACTATGTTGGCAGGCAGTTGTCAAGATCAACACCAACGAGATGAAGTATGAAACAATGAAGGACAGAGACTCAAAGAGGTAATACTTATCTTCTCATGTGTTTGAGAGAAATTTCTTAAGATCATCTTTTCTTCTGTTCATTCACTTCAAAAGCATTTAAACATTTTCTTCATCTGGGATCCAACGGGGTTTACTGGCAGATAAAACGAAGCTATTATCTCCTATCTTTTCATGCCCCACCACAATAAGAAGGAAGAGAGGATGAAGGTGAACGAAAAGGGTGAAATACAAGAATTTCAATGAAATGAAGTTGGAATGTTGAAAAATAGTCGATATTGCCACGAAGGATGGAAGAGTGGGCATTAAGAATTTAAATGTCTAGACTCCATGAGATGCTGGGAGTTGTTCATTTCATATTCCAATTCATAAGAAATCGGATTTGGTGCTCACAAAATTGTGCTCACACCGTTCTCACATCTCTTTTCAGCCATGGAGAATATCTCTCCATGAATAAAAACATACAAGTATAGAGATATTCCTAATGCACGGTTGAAAAGGGTTGTGAGAAAGGTGTGAACACAATTTTGTGGACTGAATCCACTCTTCTTTCATAAAACCCTAGTATTCAAACTTTGACATAATAATGGAAAAAAATGTTTTGATAAATGCTTCTTGAAAGGGATGTGAGAACGGTGCTCACATCCCTTTTTAGCCATTCATTGAGAACATCTCCCCATGAATAAAAACATGCAAGTATAGAGATATTCCCAATGCACGGCTGAAATGGACTGAGAGAACAGTGTGAATACAATTTTGTGGACTAAATCCACTCTTCTTTCATAAAACCCTAGTATTCAAACTTTGAAATAATAACAGAAAAAAAGAATTGATAAATGCTTCTTGAAAACTAATACGCCAATCACCAGGTGGCCTTCATTCCATAACAGCAGTCAAATGTCATCATGGATTATTCAAAACCTATTGTAAAAGGGAACCCAATAGCCAAGACCCTAGCCTTTTACCAGTGTTCTTTTATTTCCTAGGTAAATGTGTATAATGACCGATTTATTCAAAACAGTGATATCATTGAAGGGCAATACCATCTCATAATCTCGTCAAATATTAACGAAAGTATTACTTCTAAGGGTGTCAATGGACCAGTTTTGGATTAGACCCCATCCAGTCCAAAATCAATTTGGATGGATTGAGCGGACCAATAAGATATATTGGATTGGACCAAACTGGTCCAAAATATTTATTAGATGGATTGGACCTGGTCCATTCGTAACAAATTTATATTGGATTGGGTTGGGCTAAGCCAATATCTGGTCCATTGATATAAGATAAGAATATATGTGTCAAACTGTCAATAGACCAACTTTGGGTTGAAACCAATCTAAATCAAAATGAATTTGAACAGATTGGACGGTCCAGACATTGAATTAGATCGATCCAAATTGGTCCAAAATTTCATTGGACTGGACTGGACCTGATCCATTAATAATGGGCATGCATTGGACTGGATCGGATTGGACCAAATCCAATCCAATTGACACCCCTAATTACTTCCCCATGGAAATGGTTTATCCAATTCTAAGGAAAGTATTATTTCCCCATGGAAATGAGTCATTCAGTAATCTTTATTTTTTGCAGGGCCCACCGACACCAGAAAATGAATATTGGTTTGTTTTCTGGGGTGGAGTGCAGTCTATTTATCCCTATTTATTACTTTCTATAGAACCTTTACCTAACAACTTACCTGCCCCTCCTTCCTGAAAACATAAAGAACTAGGCCATTATGAAAATGGGTCCCCAAGTTGTGTTGAGACCATAAGAGATGGAAGCAGACCCCCTACAGAGGGTCTTAGAACTTTGGCATTTTAGAGGGCAAATCTTTAACTACCTGCTGCCATGAATTACTCGTTTGAAGCACCTCAAAAAACAGGTTCAGACAGGCGTCAACATACGATAGCATTATACCATATGTCAACAGACTTGAGCAAGATGCATTTTATTCACATTAATATTTTTGAAAACTTTCAACCGTTGTGAACGTATTCCACCGGATCCCGACTCGGAAAGAATTCACATCTTGTATTGGGGATGTTCCCAATTCTCGCTGAGACCTGAGATGATGTTCCTAATTCACGCTGAGATGTGCACTCACTAGGAAAATCTACCCCAATCACAATGGTAGAGAGATCCTCAGAGGTTGATTCCAGAAAAGGCAATCTCTTATCAGACTACCGGGCGCAAAGTCCCCTCTAGCTGGAGGTCTCCGTCCTTGACAAACTCACGGGGAAAATATACGGATTTGCCTCGTCTTTCCATTGGTCCAACCCATTCCAACGTGGAGAGGGAAACTGGGATAAAACTCTGATTAAGAACAATGATGAACCAACAATAAATTGCAAATCCCATTGTGAGAGTACAATTGTACAAACTGACCTGGGACCCTTCAAAGAACCAGGTACAAAAAAGGGCATCAATTAAAACGTGAATCAAAATTCTTCTTCCCTCTGCTCTGAATGCTCTCTGATGGGGTAAAACCCTACATCTAGGACAATAACAAGTTAATTATTTAACAGCTTCAGATTGTAAACAGTTGTGTTCATATACCAAGAAAAAAAAAAGTAAACCGGATGAAAGAAAAAACAGGTCAAACTATGACAAATATCCAACCAGGGACCAATTCTCTCTGAAGCAGTAGCGCCATAGGCCATAGGCCATTGGCTTGTCTCTTAAAAGGATGTATGATATCAGGCCTCCTTCTTGTTGGCATAGTCGGCAGGCTCATCATCATCGTCCCTAAAATTTTCATCATCCTGGCCATATCCAGCACCCATGCCGCCTTGGGTTTGGGTACCATTATATTGATCACCACCATCGTACGATGTACCAGCACTGCCACCATATCCTCCGCCACTTGCAAAGCTGTTCTCACCCCCCGCACCACTACCAACATAATCACCGCCTCCGCTACCACCAGCAACACCGTAATTGCCACTGCTGCTAACACCACCACTTCCACCATACCCGCCACTACTGCCTCCACTTGAGAAATTGTCACCACCATACCCACCACCGCCATAGCCACCACTGCCACCACCTCCATAGCCACCACCACCATAGCCACCTCCACCGTAGCCACCGCCACCACTGCCACCACCTCCATAGCCACCACCACCATAGCCACCACCGCCATAGCCACCTCCACCATAGCCGCCACCACTGCGGAATCCTCCAGACCTATCAGTTGCATAATTTACTTTGACCCTTCGACCATGAAGATCCTGGCAGAAAGGGCAATCATCAATCATAAAATTTCCATTCCTAGCACTGATTAATCAACTCCAAGCATTCCTTCAAAAGGAAAAGTATTGTAATATCAACACATGGCAACCTCATAACTGATTGACTGATTGTGCACAACAAAGACCTTCACAATCTGATCTAGAAAATGCATTGTTGGGTATAATTAATTTTATCTTTCCCCCAAAGGGCCCAAACCAAGGAAAAAAGCAGCGCATTTTTTATCATCAAAGCAGTACAAATTATGTAACAAGGGCACCCTAATAACACTGTCAAATACACCTAGCATGAACCTGAATCAGCATTTCAACTTGGAAAAGAAATCCTATAATTTACATGTATTAGGAATGGTTACGTTGAATATGGGATAAGAAAACAAATAACAATTTAATAGAGTGATGATCCAGCAGGAACAGTACAGAGTTAACAGTAAAAGCCCTACCATTTTTCATCACTACTTGGCTCAGAAATTTGGAAAGTAACAAATTTGTTAAATGCCTCAATGTTTTAAACAATAAACAAACATCTTAGGGCCTGCATATCATAGTCAACATAACCACTACTATTGGATAATTTAAAATATATCACCAACACAAAATATACAGGCACACCAGAATTGCTCAATTATTTATTTCCATACCATGTCTAATCATGAGGTACATGATCAATGTGCCAGTACAAGACAAGATGATAAAACCACTCAATAGTAGTACCTGTCCATCCAAAGCCTGAATAGCACTGGAAGCCTCCTCGCTAGATGTGTAAGTAACAAATCCAAAGCCTCTGGATCTACCAGTCTCACGATCCACAATCACTCTTGCTGCAAAGAATATTATGCTTATCAAGAACATAACAAATATGATGAAATCATTTTATTCATAAATAAAACTATAAAAGGAAGACAACCTTGAACAACATTTACATGCTCAATCAAAAAGCAACCATTCATTCCCCTCTGCCATGAGCATATTTAGACATGTAGGCAAATCAAATTCAGCTCATGATTTATTCATATTTCAATAATTGTATCACGCTTAATTAGACTCTAATATCTTCTATGTAATTTCATTCTGTTACTTAGATATGCATTTGTCAGTTTCAAACAGAATTGATGCATGTATTTATTAGAAAGAGTTTCATGCTGCCAAAATATATGCAAGCTTAACACATTGCAAGCCAAAGAGGGGGAAGGTTCAGCATATGTTCACCATACAAGTTTCAAGGGGGATAAGCACAACAATAGAGGTCCTGAAACTGACTCATATCATCAAAAGATATGCCAGAATGAAGTTGGCATTTCAATAGCAACATCTTTACTCTTTCAATTTTCAAATTAAGGACCCTCTTTACCTTAAAAGTTAGTTCATATGGGTAGTGTCATACATAATGCTTAAATATAAACGTAATTCAAATTCATGCAACCATGTCATGCAGAGACATGATTTTACCTCTGATAACGGTAGACAGGAATGTTTAGCATACATTACATATAGGCTACATATTTCAGGCTTTACAGCCTCTGGCAACCCTATTGGCCCATGGTACAACAGGTTTCTACTCTGTTTTACCCAAGGGGACCAGCCCTTCCAGTCCTCCTAGGATAACAGTCAATTTAATACTGGTTCTAGTAGAGCTTTGTCAGTCCAGGCAACAGGACTGAAAAGAAGGGAGCAAAAAGTTAAAACATCATGTACCTTCAATGACCTCCCCATATGCAGCAAAAGCTTCCCTGAGACTCTGGTCATCTGTGCTGTATGAGATACCTGCACCATCAAATTTTAGAGCATCATAACACAGTAACCATGGAAATAAGCTATGAGTACATCCAGGGAGTATGAAAGAACGAACCTCCAACAAAAAGTTTTGAAGATGACATGCATCTTATGGCTTGGAATATAGATGGATTAGATGCTGACAATTCTGAATTAACTTGTTTTCCTATTGTCTGTTTAAGTAGACTTCCAACTTTACTAAGGAAAGCCATTGTTGGAACCTATAAGAAAAACACAAGCAAAGAACATTTGCTAGATTTCTTTTATAGACAGATGGAAATGGCATTGACACAAAGAAGTGAAAGAACTTGTACAACCTAGCAATAATCATTACAAAGTCAATTATTGGAAATAAAATACAAAGAGAAGAATCAAGCAGTGTTCCATGGAATATGGACAAGCGACTTGAAATAAGACATGTATCAAGGAGTCTGAATCAAAAAGATGATATAAAATGGAGCCAGGCACATGTATAGGAAAAGTATATATTATTAATTAAAATAGTCTATAGGTTTTGAATTCTAATGCTGTCAACGGTCAACCCATGGAAAATGTTCTAAAATCTTATCTTGGTAATGTTCTAAATAAAGAATGGCAATCATCATGTATGTTATCTGTTTGAGAAATCGTAATTTTAACATGGAAATATTCCTCAAAAATCGCAATGCTGGAATCTGATAGATATCCAACATTGACACTTCATCCATCTAGATAGTTCATGCAGGACCAACACAAGATTCTACATATTCAACCGTTCACTCATGAAACTCCCCAAAAGCAACTATCTTAAATGGCATCTATATCACCATAACAATACTAAATTCTGAGATACAGCACAATATGTAAACATAGCAAGTGCCTGGACCCCAGAGTAAAGCAGTTCAAGTTTACACAAAATAATAACTCTAAACCCTAAAGAATCAAGGACTAACTATGTCCAGAAAATAATAGTAAAACAGGCGGTTAAGAAAGGGGGGAAATTAAAGAACGAAAGAAAGATAATAGCAACACTTCCAAGTTGCCGGATGTAATCAAATGCACACTGGAAGCAGCTTGAAAAGAAAATTGCAGAACAACAGTGCTCAACAAGCTTTACACATACACATCCACTAACAATCTTGATCGACAAGTAGTTTCTCTCCACAGTTAGATAAATAGAACAAACTACGGGTTGAAAGTAACGAATAAGCTTATCTAACCTACACTAATATCATGGTAAACACCACCCTGACAGCCATATTTAAAAAATAAAAATAGAAAATCATAAACATAATAACTCGGAGAAACTGCAGCTGAATGAAACCCTAGATTAGTAATAAGCATACATATAGAGTAGTGATGATTAATAGATGCGGAATCTACACAGAAAAATTAAAAGAAGTTACTGAAACTTCAATCCGTGGAAAATTGGAAAAGAACAAAAAATAATCTCAACAAACATAGGACTTCTAAGGAGCTCGAAGTGAAAGTGAGAAGGAGAGCTCACCTTCGAGAGGTTCGTCGAGTTCTGATGTCTCCCCTCTCTGGCTACTGCTGCTACTTCTTCCCTAAAACCCTTGGGTTTGATCGAGGAGAGTTTACGAAATGTCAGGATGGGTTTATTTATTGGAATTTAAATAAATCTGGTCCGTTCGAATTATATTATAGTAAAACCAGACCGTTCGATGGAACCCGTAACATCGATGTGATCATTATTTAGAGGAGTCCTCGGTATCGCTCCTGTGATTTTTGTTTTTTCAGGGGCCGGCCAATTTTTTTCATTTTACTATTTTTAGTTTTCACACACTCCCCGTTGCCAGTGACATCACAATTCACATATATATTGGTCATAACGCAAAAAAAAGACATACATACATGATACATCCCCTGGGTTGTGTTTGGTTTATTATAAAAAATAAGATCGAAATGGAAAATTATAAATTCCTCAATTATTTGAGTTTCACTCAGGGCCCGTTTGGCAAGTCCTTTTGAGAAGATCTTTTCATAGTTCTGACAGCCAATAGATGCACTGAGCTTTTGACATAAGATTTGAGTAGCCTGAAGATCATTTGGCAGACGTGCATCGTTTCGAGTCTTTTCGTGCGAGATTAAAACGTGAAAGACACAGGGAAGTTTCATTTGGAGTTTCCCGACATCAGCCCAAAATGGGTTTCGTGCGTCTTTTCGGCGTTGCATCTTTTGGCGGCTAAACCTTCCGCATGCCAAATGGGAATAGACCGACTTTCGATCTTCCCGACTTGTAAACAGCCGAAAGGCCATGCCAAACGGTGCCTCAAATTTCTTTTTATCTCTTTGTCGGGTAAGGTAAGATAGACAAACAAGGCCTTGATGGGTGTGAATGGATAAAGTTGGGGTTGGAATCAAAATCAGTTTGAATAGATTGAAAGGACCAATAAAACATATCGAATTGGACCATACTAGACTTAATGGTTGAAAGTATTTATTGGATTGGATTGAACCTGGTCCATATGTATTAGAATCTTATTCGATTTGGGTTTGATTAAACCAACATCCAATCCATGCATAAGATAAGAGCTCAATGGACCAAGTTTGAGTTGAACCCAATTTAAAAACTAGGGATAAGTAGATTGTACTCCACCTCAGAATTTTGAATTCTATTACAGGCCTATAACAATTCAAAATTTCAAGCACCTCCATCCTAAACACCAATTCTCACCCATAGCATAACACCTACCCCAATTGTACGGTGGAGCTAAGAATTATGGGGGTGGACTGAATAATAAGAAACCCCTTTAAATTAAAACCAATATAAACAATTTGAACGACCTAGACATTAAATTGGATTAGACAGGTCAAAATACTCATTGGATAGCATCAAATTTGACCGATATCTAGGCGATTGACAACCTTATCGGTGGTGTGAGGTTGGTAATTTCTCCAACTAGAATTTATAATGAGTATATTTATATGTGATTTTGCTTTAAAATTTAAGACCACTGCATTGAGGAGTTGGGATTTTTTTTCAATAAAACATATTCCAACACTCTATTAACATAATCTGACATCACACACCTCACCATTAGGCTGGGACCCACCATAAAAATTGGACCTGCCATGTATGAGATGTGTGGTGTTTGATCATGTTGGTAGGGGTTGAAATGCATTTTATTGGCAAAAGATCCGGACTTCACATTGAGGCATTGAGCATTTAATGAATTTGGTTTTGCTTGAAAAGGGGGTAAAGGAGGTAGAGATGATTTGACACTGTGGTTGTGTTTATTTTAGGTGTAAATTCAATTTTACAGGGATTCAGTAATGGATCGAAGTTGGAAACGGTTGTTTTTGAGTATTTACACCAAACATGTTTGTTTGTGAAGGTGTAAATTTTGGTTGGAAAATTTTGTTTGTTTTTGAAATACACATGGTGTAAATTTCCAACCATACACCAATCATTTTCTAAATGCATTTAGCAACAGTCCTATATGATGCACAACAATCTTGATCCAACGGTTCCCACTATAGTATATCGTGTCCAAATATAGTCGTCTGAATAGGTTTTAGCCTATAGCCTTGTAGTCTGTAGTCTGTAGTCTGTAGCTTGTAGCAGATGCATCGTTGCTCACCATTTGTCATTTGACGTAGCCTATAGCCTGTAGACTTTGGCTATTTCCTCCACGAAAAAAATATCAAAGAAAATGGCTGCCAAGGCGGAGGCGTCTAAGAGGCCAATCGGGCAGCAACCAGCAAGCAGGAGGCGTGGCTCACCCACGGTGCATTTTACCCTTTCTCTCTGAAAATCATGGCTGCCAAGGGATTTGTTTTAGTGGTTTCGTCACTTACTTCACCTTGTATTGCTAAACAGAAGCCCAAAGCTTCCGCCGTCAATGTGGCCAAGGTCGCCACCACCCAAGTGAGAGAGATATTTGAGAGCGGTGTCGTCGACGAGAGAAAAACCACGAGCATATACATTAGAGTGAAAGGAGTTTTCCTTCAATGGTAGAAACACAGGTAAGTTTTTATATCCATAATTTTAATGTATTTTTTTACATGTAAAAGTATTTCAAAATAGAGTTTTACACCGATTTACAATGTATATATACACTATCCAAACATTTAAAAAATCGAACCGATATATAAAATTTACCCCGGTTCGATTTTACACCTCAAACAAAGATGGCCTATATTTTCTTTGAACTTCAATTAATACTGATTCCACTTACCATTACATGATCTAGAGTTATATGCATCCTTTTTTATGAATTAATTCAATTAAATTAAGCATATGTAATTTGATATGAGCACTCATGTGTGTTCTGCTTTCCATCACTTGGAATGTGACGATATAAACAAAGTGTCAAATGTTTAAAGGCATGAACCCATGTTTTTTTATTCCCCTAAAACTTCATATCAAGCTTCTATAAACAAATAAGGTTTGATTTTTATATCTATTAAAAAAATGTTTGGCTTTAGTAGGATGAAGAAGAGAAAGCATTGGCATATAGGGTTCTTCGTTGTCAATGGTTTGTATTCCTTCTTCAAATATATAACAAATTTTATTAAACATGGTTTTAGTTTGCGTTTTACAAGGGACAAGGATGGCATTCTTATTTTTGTTTTTTGTAGAAATTAAATTTGTTTGAAGGGATATCAAGGTCAAAACTGTTTCCCATTCCAAATAGATACTTATCACACTTTGTCAATATAAAAACATTCAAATCAACCATTTAAGCACTCAAATAGTATTCATAAGTCCCACTTACACAAAATATTAAAATAGGCTCCACTCATACATTCATTGACACATTTACTAAACACACTGTTTGGTCATATATCATAATCATCTATTCATAAGAAGCAACTTCTCAACATATTAAAGTAGGCCCCACTTATGTACTCTAACACATTTACTTACACAATACCTGGTCAACAGTCTTGTATCTAGGGGTGGATTCGAGCCAAGCCGAATACTTGGCTATTCGAGCTTGGCTCGCTGAAATTGTGTTAGGCTCAAGCTTGAGCTTGACTCAATTCAAAGCTTGCAAGTTCCAGTTCAGTTTAAATCGAGCTTGATTGCAAACCAATTTTTTTTTCTAAAAATTAAAAATTATACATATAAAATTATTCTTTTATTTTACATACAAAAAATAATAATTATAAAAATTATTTACTATTGTATATAAAATATTATTATATATATAATAAAAATGATTTATTATATATTTATATGTATATGTATGTATGTATATATATAATAAAAGATTATTTATTTATTATATTAGGCTCGACTAGACTTGCAAGCCTCACGAGCCAAGTTTCACTGGGCTCGAGCTCGGCTCGATTAACAAACAAGCTTATATATCAGGCTCGAGCTCGACTCAAATAGCTTGTAAGAAACTCGACTCGTGGCCACCCCTACTTATATCTCATGATCATTTATTCCTAAGAACCAACCTTTTAGTATATCTGCACATATTGTACCTAGGTCTAAATAGAGAAGCTACAACATATATCAAAATAGAAGCTTTTTTTTCCTGCAAATCTAAGGAGTGGTTCATAATGCCACACCACAGATTGGAACAACATGTTTCCTAGGTTGGATCGGAATCCCACCCGAGTGTTACTTCCAAACTCATTTTCCATGACTTGTTCCCATAACATTGGTTCATTCCTATTGCCTTCAATACTGAAACAACTTCTCTATCTCCTAAAGCAATCCATTCTCACAAAAACTTGCCAATATTGTTTTGCATTTGCACTTGCCTTCTAACATGTTAAGCACTTCCAAAACTTCCTCAACCAGAAATTATCATTCACCATTGTAAGAAAACCTGACTTTTGTGTTGTAAGCATTGGATCCTTTGTGCATTATTATCATTCTTCACCAATTCATCAAGCCTTACTACTGTATAGTTAGAACCCAACCCAACTACTACAAGTGAAGCACTGTCTATTGTTTATCAGAAAATGGAGAGAGGCCACAACCCATTCAACTATCAAATCCTAACAAGAAAACCACAAAAAGAAGAAACCTATTGCAAGTTTGTGATGGACATGTTGAATTGTCTCCAGAACAAGTACTCAAGGTTGGATTGTACCTAAGATACTAGATGATGAGTGCTTAGGCTGCGTTTGTAAACGATGCAAATGGAGTGTAAATTTCAGTTTAGGGTAAATTTGTACTATGGTTTACTTTTGCCTGTGTTTGGCAATATTACATTTATGCATTGACAAATGACAAACCAATGCATACTGCATTTATAATAAAATGTAAAAATACATCAATAAAAAAGAAGTAAATTTGCATTCAAGTCTGTTTGGTAAGAAGGTAAATTTGTTAGTACAAAACTAACCCAACTTTGCAATCTATATGAACCGTTTTACACTACATATTTGCACCATTTTCAGTGCAGCCTTAATTGCTGTAACAGGTTCACCGGTTTGCTATGAAAAAAAAAAAAAAGTAGAGCAAGAAGAAGAAGAAAAAGACTGTAAAGAGGAAGAGAGAAATGCGCCCATATTGAGGGTTTCAATGCTCCAAGCCTCCAACAATGTGAGAGTTTGAGAAAAAAGGCCCATATTGAAAATTTTCTCACTGTGCAAGTTTTGGAACACGAACAACTTGATGTGAGAGGCCCAATAAGACACACAGCTTTGTTTCAAGCTTCCCCATTTTGGGTGTTTTTGAGCTTTCTCAGGCTTTTTTGGGCACTCAACATATGGTCTTAGGGCTTTCACATGCCAAATGGGAAAAGCTCAAAGCTTGGGTTTTTAGGCTTTTATAAATAAAAAAATTCACAAAAAAAAGACTTGCCAAACATTACTTTAAGTTGAATTTAAATGGGTATTGTGGGGACTTTCAGGGGGGAGGGGGTTGCCCTGGCTTGCATTGGAATGATTAGGAAATGACAAAAAACATAAACAACCTATAGACCCCCGATTTGCCTTAGGCAGCTACATCAATAACTCTTTCTTCTTATACCATTAACCTTCAAGCAGTCCCCAATGGGGGTAGCCCATGTTGTTGATTTCAAGAGTGTTTGATACTATTATGACAATTGTCATGCATTGAATTTTGGTAAATAACTTCCTTTTTTTTTTACATATTTTAAATTATTAATTGGTGCCACAAGGTATGGATTTACATAAACCCCAAAAAAAAATGGTGAAAATTGTTTTCACCAAAAGTTGCTCCAAAGAATGACATTCAATATTGATTGAAATAGTTTGAAAATGCTAGAAAGTAGTCATCAGTTCAATGATATATCATTATTTTTTCAAATAAATTTTGAAATGTTATTTGGTTAAATTGTTCATCAAATCAAACATTTTTTTAGGATTGTGTTAGAATCGATTACACCGTTAATCATTTTTTAGGTTAAGTTTGGAAAAAGTTTTGCAATCTATATATTTGTATTTGTATTCATCCAAACTGAATCTTAGGTAAAAAAAAGTAATGATTATCAAAGTAAAGTTATATTTTTTGACACTTTTATACTCTAAAAAGAGAGTATTACTATACCTATTTTTGGATACAAATTTGTACTCATTTGATAATTAATATTTTGACCAAAATTGAGGTATTGGAGCAGTTAATGGTGGGCCCACACCTTTACATCAATTTCAAACAAACAGAATGAATGCAAAAACTGTTTAAAATGTGAATTATATTTACATTCATAAACCGAAAAATAGGTAAATATATAGTGTACATATTGGCGTTTGCATCGCAAACAAACGCATCCTTTGAGTGTTAAAAAACGTTAAAAATGTTTATCAAAATAATTTATTTTTTCAAATTTCAAAAAAAGAAATCGTACAAAAAACTGCTTCGAAAAATGGGAACTCGAAAGTTGACAGGTTGTATTGTATCGTATTCGTATTAGCTGTGTCGTGCAGGGGACGGTTGACAGGTTACTTGTATTGTATCGTATTCGTATTAGCTGTGTCGTGCAGGGGACGGCGAGAAATTATTAGATCAAACTAAATCAACCCTTCATATATTCTCAGCTCTCTAACTCAGAAAAACAGAGCCCCAACTGACAATCATTCATCACGCACGACGGCCGCACCTCCATCAACCAAAACATGGACCGAAATCCAAAGCCCACCAGCATCCTTGAATCTCTGGGCGAAGAAATTATCAGAATCGTCGCTCCAGTTTCCATTTGCATGTTGTTAGTAGTCCTTCTGGTCACTGTCCTCGATGCCAACTCTTCTTCTGATTCGTCCTCCTTGACAACAATAGCCACCATAGCCTACAACGAGGACACCTCGGATTCGATATGGGATAAACTCAAAGGTGCCCTCTTGAATTCTCTGGTATTTGTAGCCGTTGTCACCGTGGTTACATTCGTTTTGGTCCTACTTTTCTACCTTAGATGCACAAGGTTTCTCAAACTGTACATGGGTTTCTCTGCTTTTGTTGTTTTGGGCTTTATGGGAGGTGAAATTGCACTCTTCTTGATCAGGGATTTCAGTTTCCCTATCGATTGTATCACGTTTCTGCTGGTTTTGTTCAATTTCACTGTTGTTGGGGTGATGGCTGTGTTCATGTCCAAGATGGCAATTTTGGTCACACAAGGGTACTTGGTGGTTATTGCGATATTGGTTGCTTACTGGTTTACACTTTTGCCTGAATGGACCACTTGGGTACTATTGGTTGCCATGGCTCTGTACGATCTTGCTGCGGTTCTGTTGCCTGGTGGGCCTCTGAGGCTCTTGGTCGAGCTTGCAATGTCGAGAGACGAGGACATCCCTGCTTTGGTCTATGAGGCCAGGCCTGTCACTAATCATGACTCAAGCCCGAGGCCGGTCATGGTAGAGAGGAGGGTGTGGAAAGAAAGGATGAGTCTTGCTTCTGGTATGGGTGTGAGTTCAACTTCCGGGTCCAATTCTGATTTCAACACAAATTCGGTTTTTGATTCAAATTCAATGTCTGCGACCCTTTCATCTGCTACCAATGGCCAAAACGAGACGAGGTTGGTTATTACCGGAGACCACCTACTCTCAGAAGGAGCTTCTCAGCTATCGGCACCTTTGATTAGTCGGCCGTTACAAAGAACCAATTCTACAAGAGTTGGGCAGGAAGAGGTTTCAACCGAAAATTTTCACCTTGAAGGAATTGGGTTAGGTTCATCTGGTGCTATCAAACTGGGGCTGGGCGATTTTATCTTTTACAGTGTTTTAGTTGGTAGAGCAGCAATGTATGATTTCATGACAGTTTATGCTTGTTATCTGGCTATCATAGCTGGTCTAGGTATCACTCTAATGCTTCTAGCGTTTCATCAGAAAGCCTTGCCAGCTCTTCCTGTATCAGTATTATTAGGTGTGCTGTTTTATTTCTTGACACGGTTCTTGTTAGAAGTTTTTGTTGTACAATGTTCACTCCATCTCTTGATGTTCTAGAATGGAAACATATTTTCATTTTCTGTATGGAAATTCTTTTGCTTGCTAAATGATGTTCACAGACAGATATTTGTACCGTATTTACTTTTGGTTCATCATTTTCTTATTTATTTCATCTATTGCATCCCATGTTTGTCCTTGATCTTGTTATCCATTTGACTTGCCATGAAAACTAAAAGGGTTTTCTTAGCTTCTTTCTTCTGTCTCTGGAAACATTTTATTGAGTCCGTGATTGCAATGCCTAAGTCACAACCATGTAATTTTCCATAAGATTCTTTACCGAATAAAGTGTCATACAACTGAGACCATTGAAGAATGAAAATGCGGAAAGTGGAGCTAAAAATAAGACATAACCAAATGATTTAGAGGTAGTTGTGATAGAGTGAAAGAGAACTATCTGCTGAGGAGAATGAAATGGGAGTAAAGGAGGTTGTTAGATCTCTCTTAGTAGCACCTGAACTTGAAGAGTCGAGAAACTGTATCGATAAAAAAAGGAGTCAAGAAACTGCTTCTGCAGGCTTCAATTTTGATAGCTTGTCTGCCAATGTTTGGGAAGCACAAGTCTTACAGGTCTCTGGCTTGACTTCCTCAAACCTAAGATCTCCAGAAGCCTGCTTGTTGAAACAGTACTCTTCTATTCACAACTATATCCTTTCATTGTTATTGAATTTCATAATGGCTTTGAACTTATTGCTTCTCTTTTATGTCTTCTATGCCCATGAAATATTTTCAAGAGCATCTCTCTTTGGAATAACTTCCATTTTCAGCAAGAACCGTCAAAGGGGGATTCTGAGATGGAGTTGGTGTGCTCCCTGGTTCAGGTACTTCAAAAGGTCTTCTTAGAACCGTCAAAGGGGGATTCCTGAATTTGGACCCTTTCCTCTTCTGGCTCTTTCAGTTGTGCCTCCTTTTTCAATGCCCTGGCCCAATCTTGTCTTACTCCTGCTATTCCCTTCCCTTCTAAAGAAGTGTGGGGAAGACCGTTCCCACCTAGGGTCGGAGCACTCTGTTGGGAAATAGCTTTGGAAAGAATTAATACTTGTGGTCATCTTCAAAAAAAGAAGCCTTTTTGGTGCTTGTCCCCACACTGGTGTACCCTTTGTAAAGCCAATGGTGAGTCTTGCTCTCATTTACTTATATCCTGCCTTTTTATTTCATCTATTTGGGTGTGGTTTCTCTCTTTATTTGGTTGCAGGTGGACTCCCCCACGAAGCCTCTTTACCTATTCAGTTGGTAGCTGGATCAAAAAGAGGGGAAAAATGTTGTGGAGGTGCACCAGGGCAGCAGTTTGTTGGACGATTTTGGAGGAAAGGAGCCAAAGGATATTTGCTGAAAAAGAAAGAAGCTGGGACACAATTATAGAAGTGATTTCTGTGAGGGTAGCACAATGGGTAAAAACAATGAACCTATTTGAGGATACTCCAATAGAGACCATTGTGAACAATTGGCAGGAAATAGCAGTTTCGGCTCCTAGCAGAATCAATGCCCATCCGCTGTGGCTCCCCCCGATGGAAGGTTTTATCAAACTCAACTTTGTCCAGGGCCATCGGGGGTTAGTGGTGTTTTTAGAACAGAGGCAGGTTCAGTTATAGCCCATTTTTCAGGGCCAATTGGAGTTGGAGATTCATTGAGAGCAGAAATTCTGGCCCTCTTGGAGGGGGTAAAAAGGGCTAAGGAGTTGAATATAAATAGGTTGATTATCGAAGGAGACTCGCAAGTGGTAACTGGCTGGATAGAGAAGGCAAATGATGAGTTATGGGCATATATTAATGAACGAAGGCATTTCAAGTGGCTAACCCAAGGAATGGATGTGCGTGTTCGGTGGGTTAAAAGATGTGTTAATTCATATGCAGATGCTTTGGCCAACCAGGGGGTGGGAAGAAGTCATTTGTTTTGGGCTACACTGTAAATTTCCTTTTGGGGGTGTGGTGAGAGGGTTTACCTCCCCCCACCATTGTATTTAAAATTTCTTTCTTAATTAATGAAAGTTTTCTGTTACTGATAAAAAAATTACAAACTGATTAGGTGTTAAGGCAACACCTAGAATCAGTTCAAACAACAGCGAAAATAAAAACAAATGATTGAGGCTTATTTTGTAGCATGAAATAAAATTCAATGATTGAGGCAATCATATTAACTAATGATTGAGGCTTATATTGTAGCATGAAATAAAATTCTATAGGTTAGCCAATAAAAGAAAAATATATGATCAGATTTCCCTCCTTTTACATCAGTAATGGGCAAAGCTTATAGTTGACAAGAAAGGAGTGGGAGTTCGTTATGTACTTTGCCGGTGGAAACACAGAGCAGTACCCATTGGCCAGTTAAAGGAAATTTAACCTGGCTCAGGTTGGAGATGATCTCAATTTCCTCATTTTGCTTGCTACTTAGTTTTATAATGTTAAAACAGACTTAGATGCCTTGATTTGGTACGTTTAGAAAGCTTAGTTGGTTATCTATCCAACTGGCCCAGAATCATTGTCTTGGACATGATTGAGAAAGTTACAGTTAATACAAGCACGAATGAGTTTTTTTCACAGAAATTCCTATTTTTGGTTTGTTGAATTGTTATCAGTTCTTTGTTATACATTGTTTTTAGTCCTTTAATAATAATTGATTATTGAAGTATTTTATATAGTATTGATAGAAATTATAGTTTCTCTCAAAGCTTATGCATCTTGTGTGGTATATGACTCCAGGGTCAATCTTGATTTTCTTCTATTTTTGTTGGATTGGATAGAACAGTCTAGGGCTGACAAATTCTCATCTAAATTATTCCAAGCTCAATCTTGATGATAGAGTCCTCTATGTATCCCTTTACTTTGTTTTATATTCTATTAGCCTTCTACTATTTTTTCTCTTTTAGTACTGGACTAGACTCAACTTATCTTTCTTTTTTCTTTTTCCTTAGAAATGATAACTTTTTCATTAAAGAAAAAGACTGAGTTGTACGTGAGAGGATACAGGAAAACAGGACTATGTAGCAAAAAAATGGTAGAGCCCTTTCAACAATTGGGTAAACTATTTGTACTATACAATAGATTCCTCCCCAATCCAGGTTTCACTAGGGAATGGCCTTTTGGTTCAAATCTCTTGGAATCCATCTGTAGTAGCAGCCTAGGTAAGCACAAATCTCACTAATCTCAAGAAGGAAATGGGCCAACCTCCAAGGCCCAGATCTTGGCTTATTAACCCAACCAATCATGTTCCTTTTATCACCCTCTACCAGCAAGGGAACAGCTTGGATTTCTTTGGCAAATCTAAGTCTAGCAAGGGGGGCCTTGACTTCTGCTTCAGAGGTATCCATCACCTCAACTTAAGTTATCTTTTCTGGTTGTTCTTATAATTTCCTTAGTTCTCCACTTTCTAGCAGTTAAACTCTAGTTCGTTATTCTTCTATTTCTAAATCTTAGAATAATTTGTTTCTTTTACTCTTATTGCTTGTGGATGGTAGTAGGCAGCATTATGATGCAGCAGCACCTTTTTCACCTAAAGACAAGAAGGTTCACTTGTTAAGAATCTCTCTCTCTCTCTCTCTCACACACACACACACATTTTAAATTGACATAGTAAGAAAAAAGGTACTGAAAAATGAAATAGGATGGGGTTTCCAAAGCATGAGAGTGCAAATGTCTCCTCTTCTCCTTTAATTTTTTAATTTTTTAATTTTTATAGAACCTTCCTCATGAAATGGCCTTCAAACCAGCAACCTTTTTTTTGAACTGTAAGATAAGGTAATTTCATTAATATCCAGAAGCAAAATTCAAGAATACCCCTGTACAAAGAGAATGAAGAATCTGTACTAGGGGAAGACCAAGTATATCCAATTACATCAAACCCCGAAAACCAAAAAACTATAAATTCCTTGCAGAGAGAAAATCTTGATAAAAAAAAAGAATTTGTGTGTCTATTTTTGAATAGAGAGTGATTTTCCAACCAAGAGAACACCATTCAGCCCAAAATCTGTCTCCCTTCAAAATCTGAACCTTGAGAGGTTCATACACTGGATTCAGCCCCAACAAGAATGCAAACATCCACTGCTATGAAACTAACTTCGTTTACGCTTTTGCATCCTCATCATCATCATTTTCCACTCAATTGTCTGGTAGTGATCTAACTCCTTCCACATTAAAGTGAGGGCTGAATAATAAGCAGATAAGCAATGGTCCTCCCTGTTTACAGGTAGAGGATTCAGCCTATAATTGATAAATCTTTTCATAGTGTATGTGATCTGAATAGGTTGATTTAGCCTGTTCCCATATTTCATTTGCTGTATCAGCCCACAGTTCTTCCTCACTTCTGGTTCTATAGCCACAAGGAGCTAGGACATCACCATACTGTTCTCTTGATCCCACCTGTCATGTTCAGCAGTCCTTGTCTTAGATAGATTCCTTGACCTTCCCATTGATATAACCAGCTCTTCCCCTGGCTGTAACATACAGATTTATTCCCTTAGACCATTCCAGACAATTAAATCCATTCAACGGGGTAATAGGTATAGGGAAATTCATGCTGTCAGCCCCAACAATAGATGTTCCCTGAGGATGTAATTCCAGATGATGCAGAATGGGGTAATAGGTATAGGGAAATTCATGCTGCCAGCCCCAACAATAGATGTTCCCTGAGGATGTAATTCCAGATGATGCAGAATGGGGTAATAGGTATAGGGAAATTCATGCTGTCAGCCCCAACAATAGATGTTCCCTAAGGATGTAATTCTAGATGATGCAGAATCGTCAGTTGCCATTCACTCAAGCACCCATGACCTAACCACCAAAAATACTATCTGAACTCAATAGATAGAACCCAGCACCTCAGTCCAGCACACACGAAGAAAGAAATAAGGGACCAAGCTCTAGTCAAACAATAGGAACTGCTGAAACCCTTCTCACACACTGGTTACACAACCAAAAAACAATTTTTACTCATCACCAACACTGCACAGTCTGCTCACAGAATATACCTGTTGTGCACAGGATCACACAATCCACTCCAGCCACAAGAGAAAGGCACATAACCCCAAAAAAGACTGTTTACAGCATTCGGCTACTATCAATTACTTCCCTTGGCATTACAGCCAAGAACAAAGGGGAAGAGAGATGTATGATTGCTGGTTTGTTCAGTCTGAAGGAAAAGACTCGTTCCACAGTTCAGAAAGAAGATTTGAAGAGAGAAGTTGATCTGAGATCTTCTATCACCCAAGAAGGTGCTCCGATACCATATTCTGCACCAAAGAATTAGTAAGGAGAAGAAAGGAGAAAAGAGGAGAGGAGAACCGGAGAGAAAGAAGGTAGGTTTAGAGGCAAAAATCTGGGCTGGTGTTGCCCCTTGTATTATTTATACTCAAGTGACATAAAGAAATAGGAAATTACAAGAGTGCCCTTGTGGCACATGCTATCATAAAAAACATATGAGAACTCAGCAAGTCCAAAAAAATTCCAATTTACATGGTCATAAGCTTTCTCCATATCCATTTTACACAACAAACCAGCTTGACCACTTCTTTTCCTTGACTCTATTACTTCATTAGCAATAAGGACTCCATCACAATCAGTCCTCTCCCGATGAATGCTCCTTGGGACTTAGCAATCAGATTAGGTATCGCTTTTGCCATTTTATTAGCCAATAATTTAGAAATTTTACATCTTTTTCTAGGAGGAAACCATGAGCAAGTGGAAATCAGACCTTGAGTGGCCAATCTTAATAATCCTATTCAGCTAATCTGATTGGAAAAATGCCTGTTTGCAATGTGTACAGTATAGTTAATCTCAATTTTACCATGGTGATTGGTAGTCATGACAATGACGGTCGTAGTGATGGAGATGGGGAGAAAAGGATGTTGTCATGGTTTGATTCGATTGAGAGGCATGAGCTTGAGGGAATCATTTGGCATTGAGAGAATGTGCAAGTGGGGCTTCATTATAAAAAGGTTTTCTTAGCAGGAGTTGAAGAAGATGTAGGTGTTGGTATCTGTGTTTTCCAAGGTAAAACGGTGCAGGAATATTAGCTGATCATGGAAAATTGGAAATATAAATAATGAATATGAAACGAGGGTTATGCTATGGATGGTTAATGGAGCTGTGGTTGATTGAAGCACTGGTTGGAGGGGGATGGTAGCTTAGTTTGAATGTGGTCAAAGCTGCTTCTAGCAGACAAGATGTGCTATTGAAGAACATAAATGGGGGTAAATGGAAAATAATAATGGATGCACAGAATTTTCAGGACAAGTTTGTAGTTTTTATCTACAGAGGAGGTAATGAGGAAGGGAGAGGAGAGCAGAGGCCCATCATATTTCAAGGTGGGAAGTGCAGGCTTTGGCAGGAAAGATGGGAAGAGAGTTACAAAAATAGGATCTCAAAACAGCCAAAGGAGAACTTGAAATAGCCAGAGATGAATCTCTCTGAACGCACCCAGCTTTGGTACCTGCTATGCTAGGTAATTTATCCAGCTCCAGTAAGACCTTGAAATATCCAGAGATGGATAGATCACTCTTTTGTGTAGGGTAGCTGTGATTCTGTGCAAAACTCAACAAAGCCCTATTTCTTATGCCTTATTTTTTTTTTTAATTTTCTTTTAGAAGATACAAAAAAAGAAAGAGTGGCATGCCTCTTAACTCTGGGACTAAACCAGTAAAAAGTTGATGCTGTTGACAGTAGATTAGGTTTTCCTACTGAAAATAAAAAAGAAAAGGCCAATAAAAGATACAGATAAGTAGAAATGGATGAAAATATAGAGCCAGATAACTTGAAATGAATTCAAACAGATATAGAAATGCTAGTATATGAGTTTATACAACTCTTAATTTTCTTTGCCCAACAAACAAGGTGAGACGCTGTTGGTGTGAAAATTTTAATAAATTCTCATGCAACATAATTCACTCAATCAAGTGATTGAGTTTTTATTATTTTGGGTAAGGCCCATTCAGGGAATCATATGGAATCCCCTTAATTACATCTCCACAAGAAAGTAGGATATTTAAAAAGAACGCATAGAACAAAAGAAAAGAACAATAGGATATTTAAAAAGAACTTTTCGTTTGCTTTTCTTTTACATCAAGTGTACAAGAATGAGAAGAAAGAAAAAGAAAATACAATTGAGAAACTATACAGCAATACATTTCTCTTTTCTTTTTAATACAAAGAAAATTTCCTTCTCACTCCTTTCTTCATAATAAGTTGTAGTCAATCAGATGAAATTCTGATTGTAGACAGTCTTAATCCTTGGAATTTTGCATACAAAAAGGGAACCATAGTCAATCAAATTGAATATTTGATTGTAGACGATTTTCATCCCTCTACTCTTCATTTTCATTTGAAGGGAACCATAATCAGCCTTTGAGATTTAGACTGTAGATGGTTTACTCCCTAACTTTGTCTTGAAAGAGGGACCATAATCAACCAAGTAGAAGCACCTGGTTGTAGATGGTTTATTCCCCCCTACTCTTCATTTTCATTTGAAGGGAGCCATAATCAGTCTTCGAGATTTAGACTGTAGATGGTTTAATCCCTAATATTGTCTTGAAAGAGGGACCATGATCAACCAAGTAGGGGCACCTGGTTATAGATGGTTTATTTCCCTCTATTTTCTTTCTCAAAATTGAAAATAAAAGAGAGAGGAAGAAGAATACACAGCAGAAGACATAAATAGGAAGTATTCACAGAGATGACTTTCTTTTTTCTACCTGTATTATAGAGGCTTTTCCTTCCTTTCCCTCCTTTGAGCACTTCTCTTTTCTTCTCTCCTTATCTTTGCTTTTCTTAAGAATCTCTTGTGAAAATTTTCTTCGAAGAGTCTCTCCGTGTGTATGTGTTTCTATCTTTCCCTTAAGGAGCTTAAATAGGGAGTGGGGTAGTTATGTAACTACCTCCTCCTCCTAGGTGGACACCTGTCCCTCCCACTTAAAGAGAGGGAACTCCCCACTTGAAGAGAGAACTCCTCACTTAAAGAGGGGGAACTCCCATACGGGATACTTTTCTATAGTTTTAATGATTTGGCTAGCAGATTAGCCAACCCACTTATTTAAGTTCTAATTTATTTAAATATTATTTGGATTAAAAAAATGCCTTCAACAAACACATCAAAAGAAATGCCCAACTGTCTTTTAGTATCTTTTCATGGTTCTGACCAAGGTTCAAAATATCGATACACCCCATGACCCTAATTTGCTGGAACGGGTGTGTTGATACTTTGACCCTGCATTTTTTTTTAGTTTTTGTTTTTTTTTTCCCAAAATTTGAGAGGGAGGCCATTTTTTATATTATTTAATTATTAAAGCAAAGGTTTTCTTAAAATGCCTTAAAATAGGTGTTTTGGTCCTTACAAAGGTACGATACGATACACTTGATATGTAGCATATTGTATTGAAATTTTGAACCTTGGTTCGATCATGTCTGAAGGGTGAAAAATGTAATAGTTTCATAAACTTGTTATTTACCATCATTTCTTTCGGATCGTATGTACAAATGTTCTCTATTTAATAAATAAATAACAGCCATGGATTTTTAAGTATAGTGTTGAAGATACTAATATAATGTTCTCTATTTAATAAATAGCAGATTAGCCAACCCACTTAGCTTTAGTTGTTGGTTGGGATGGACTATAGCAGTAATTGTCAACTGTGGTAAGTAAAACTCAGGGACCTGCATTGGATCATAATTCATACATCCTTTGATTCGTTGTTACTTCATGCTGAGTTGCTGACATGAATCTTAGCAACATTTACCAATGATATTTGCAGTCCATACTCAACATCATTACCTCTTTGTTCTGTTTGGAGAGACTAATCCCTTTTCCCTGCTTGTTCCCTTTTTCATTTCTTATAAAAGCATCCTTTGTTGCTTTACTAAATTGATTAAAAAAAGAATTTCCTGGACATGAAAAGATTGATAATTGAAATGGTCAAACTATTATCATATTTTATCTGGAACCTCACCTGGAAATAAAGTGTCCTGGGACTGGAATCTATACCGCCATTTTAACCGACCATAACTCCATTGACAGTTTCCATGAAAAATGTACATTATTGAAGAATGCAAAGGAACCTATGAAGCTGGTAGTGCTCTGTTCTCTGATATGATTATTAAGTAATACCTATGAGGATGAGTCAAATGCTTGTATTGGGAAGCAGAAAACGAATCATGAAATTGTAAATTTAAATTCTACCTGTGAAAATACGATTCCTTCTGAGTGGATTTATTTCATTATCAAATAATTATGTACCTTATTTCTTTGTTTTTTCCCTTCTATTCTCTATGCATCTCCCAATTTATTTAATCTGTTTCATTTGTGTGGCTCATTCTCAAGCAATTCCTAATGTTATCCATTACATTCAATATTTTCAATCTTGCTCAGGCTTTAGTACAAATACTGAAAATAAATATCCCTCCCCATTAACTTCCATGTATTTGAAAAGTTACTTGTATCATTTAGTGAAAAAATGAAACTTCATCATATTGGATTGAATATCTTCAACACTTTTCAAGTATTACTAGAACTTTTATACATTCTTGATCTTGAATTCAACTACCACATGCTAGATTTCCAATTTTGGCGAAGATATTAGAGAGGTGTGGGGTCCTGCATTTGGAAACCAAATGAAAAAAATAGAGAAATAATAGTTGAAGTTTTGAACTCTTAACCCCATCTCGTTATGTCACACTTAACCTCATTTTGTTTGTTGATAACATTATATCAATGGAAGAAATTAATGGACTAAATGTAAAATTAGATTTGTGGTTGAATACCTTCAAAATAAGAGGTTTTAAAATGAGTAGGACCCGAGAAGAATATCTGCAATGTAGATTTAGTAATAAAAAATGCAAATCAGGGCACACTCAAGGATCATAGACTAAGTATATGTTTGGTTCCGTGGGCGTTTATAGGTGGGGTGTTTATTGCTTTAAACGTTATTTGAAAATTACCATTTTAAATGTTTATTGCTTTTGTTGTTTGGTTGGATGTTTCATGAGCATTTCTGGTAACACCCTATAAAGTTACTTTCTACCTCAAATTAACACCCCATAAAGTTACTTTTCATCTTAGTTTAACATCTTATAAAGTATACTACATAAGTATTTCATTTCAACAAATGCTGGAGTGTTGAAGTTTTTCCTAATGCCTCATACACCAATCCAAGCATTTATGTTTTTCAACATTTATGTGATAAATGTTAAAATCAAACAATGGTTTCATGCAAAATAAACACCAATGCCTATGTGGCACTGATGTGGTGGTGTTTTTTCAATAAGCATCCACAGAACCAAACATAGCCTAAGTGAGGTTCAATGTGACATCTTCTATTACCTTGGTTTGATTAACTATGATAGGGGAGAGATCAAGTAAGATGTCACTTATAAAATCACAGCAAGAAAAACAATACCACCCATAGTGTTGAGCAATCAAGAGATGTATGACCAAACAGAATGGTAGAATAGAATAGAATGAACAAGGCTTAAATGATGATGATGATTAGATAAGTAACATTTTCATTTTATGCAAGGCACTTGAAGCTAAGGGTGCAAGCTGGGATGCCCAAATTGAAGAACTTCAACTACACCAGTCTTCGCTTAGGGTCCAGGCCTATTCAAAATATAGCAAATGCTTAACCCAGCCCACCCGAAGTCTCGTATTTTTCAAAGGCTTCCTAGCAGTATCATGTACTAACATACTTGTCAGGAAGGAAATCATGCAGCGGATTGGCTAGCAAACAAGGGTCATCAGAAAAGGTTTTAATTTTATTTCTTTGTTATACTTGGCAAGGAGGTCTCTCCCTCGCTTGTCTTAGTTTCCTTGTAATCTCCCAAATTATCAAAAAAAAAAAAGTGGAAGTTTAAGAAAAATATAGTTCATCTATCAAAATGTTGATTGATTTTGTTTTGTAAGAAAATTGGGACGTTGGTAATGGATGTCAAAGTGGAGTCTCATAATTTGGTTTCAAATAGGGCCTACTTCATTTCCTTCTTATATTTTTTTAATAGGGAATTCAATTTGTACTTTAAGAGGTTCCTACTGAAAGAATTTATAAAGATGATCAACCATATCACCCAAATAGAATTACATGTAAGCTCAAAGTTTTTTGTTTCTCCATTCTTGATGCCTATCCAATTTTTTTTACCATGCCTTGTACGCAAAGCATAATAACCATTTCAAGGAATGAATTCATTTTTGGTTTTATATTACTTGAGTGAGTAGTTTAATAAGGATTTTAATTCGTTGTGGAACTTAAGAGCATAATTGCTAATAAGTTCACTGAAATGTTTAAAAATTGCGTAAGAAAAGATATTTATCTCCACTGTCACTTTCATTGCGAACAGGTAGTAGCAGAAAAATGAACCTGGGAAATGTTTTTGCCTGAGTGAGCAGCTAAATAGCATTTTCTAAGAAAATCATTGATCGTGAGTTCTTACGAGCTTGGATGGCAGAAACATTAATTAACCATGCCAGTTGAATCACCATGGTGACAGGATTTCCTGAGGCAGGTAGAGGTAGCATGCCCAAGTTGAATCCAACAGTTCATATCAGAAACTGTAGGTGTTGAGTGGAATGGACACTTGACATGAGGATGACCTCATTGTATCATTGTAACACTTCATTAGTGAAATCCATCATGCAGAAATGTCAGCAAGAAAATATGAGATTGCACTGAAGAATCTTGTTATTTATTTTCATGTGGTATATTGGTTCTACACTTTCATAAAGGAAATACTCTCTTGTGCTTGAAATACAACAAGAAAGAAAAGTATATAATCCCAGTGGCAACTCCAGTTAAAATCAGGACCCAATTGAAGGCAGATGGATAATCAAAAATTGTAGGTTTAAAGTTCATTCCAAATATTCCTGTGACAACTGCAAAAATTGTAGTCACAAAGGTAGCTGCTGTGAGAAGCAACTCGAATTGTATCAGCTGGTTCTGAACATTGCCCTGTTTAACATGGGAAGTAGATTAGTTTTCTTTGATGCCATTGTAGCTCTTCTTTAAAGGGGATTGTCCTTACCAGTTTAATGTTGATGAAGTCTTCAGTGTCATCAACGTATTCTTTGAGCTATAACACAAGAAAAAGGAAAAAAATTAATTATATTTTGCTATCATCAATAGTGAAATCCTAGTATCCCTATTGATTTGTTCAAGAAATACGGTTTTGAGGCATATTTTCATGCAATAGTTACTGAAAGAGGCATATTAACAACTGTAAGAGCTATCTAACAAGGAAAAAGGTGGAGTTATATTACATTATAAAGTGGAGCACTGTCTCTTACCGATAAAAGTTTATTCAGGGTATTGTCTATAACAACGAAATATGCTTCAAGCAGCATTTCAAGCTCTACAATACTTTCTCCATTATTAGATGAACCCAATAAGCTTCCATGTTTGCTTGAGCTTAAGATACTGCTCAGAGCTCTCTCCAGTCTATGAGCCCCACTGGATGAGTCAACAGGTGAAACTGGTGCAGATTTTGACATCATCCCAGCGCCAACTAAGACGTTATTCTGGAAATATTGCTCAGATGAGGAGTAAGCCTCCATTCTCTCTTTTTTCTCTGTCAGATACATCTCAGCCATGTCCCCATCATCATCCATGAGTTGTTCAATTTCATCACGGACCTGGAAAGCCACTCTAAAAGCTAAAATATCAAAAGGCAAATTGTAGTTGAAAAACATGATACTGGGAGGTTATGTTGGATTTGGTTACTGCACCTTCTGAACTCGACGAGTCAATGCAAGGAGATGGCCTTTGAGTCTACGAACACGTTCAAGATTTAGAGTGCTAACAGATGATACCAGTTCATCTAGAACTGGATATACCTCCATTTCCAATTCTCTTACCTGTTACACAATCAAAGTGATGGAGGTACATACAATTAAGGGCTGCAGGGAAGTTCATGGTCTTTGATTTATGTAAAATCAAACGCAAGTTCCAGTTCAGTTACAATGGCTCAAGAAAAAAGACATTTCAATGCAAACATATAACTAGGAAAAAAACAAAGGTTCAGAGAGACTAAACTAGGACGACTGATTATTTCATAGGATTTGGAAAAACACAACAAGAATATGTGCATTAAAACTATGTAGTTATTATATTAAATACAATGACTAAAACTGAGCAAGCTAATAAGCAATATTTGAATCAACAAGGGAAGTCAAAATGAGTTTCACATGCATTGCACTTTTTCTTTTAATAAAAGGAATACTTATCAAAATAAATAAAAAGAATCTACTGCCATAAAATCGGGTTATTGCTTGGTTCAATGGTAAAAGCTTGGGCTGACAAGCATGAAAACGTGTGTTTGAGTCTGAGATTGGTTGCTTTGTGCAAAAATGGCAACAGTAGGTCCATGACCAGTCTTCCCAAAATGAGTGTCACATACAATGCACGTTTTTTTAATAAAAGGAATCTAATTATCAAAAAAAAGAAAAAGAATCTACTGCCATAAAAGAGGGTTATTGCTTAATGCAATGGTGAAACCGTATAACTTGGGCTGACAAGCATGAAAATGTGGATAGCGAGGGCCAAAAATGCCAACAGTTAAGTCCATGTCCAGTAGTCCACCCCCTCCCAAGAACCTGGATAGAGAGGGCTAACATTGGGTAATGGTCCTTTTAGTCTATTGCTATACAATGTCCATAATAGTGCAACATGAATCCCTAGTTTCAGAAGCAAGTATTTCTACTCACAGCTGTCGCTTAAACAAAGTTGAGCAATTTTTTTTTGATAAATGAGAATAACTTTATTAATTCAAATAACGAAAATACAATCAGCCTAGGAGGAGGCACGAGATGTTACCTCCCCCGAGGACTGAATCATATGCACATAAACATGCCCAAGCCTGAAACACAAATTACAAAGTAGCCCAAAACAGATCTCCCCTTGACACCTCTTGCTTGGCCAGAGAATCAGCCATTGCATTTGCTGATCTGCTGACCCACTAAAACTTGACAGTCATATTTCTTGTCATCCATTTAACTTTCTTTAACAGATCCCTGTAGCCCCAACAAGCTGTATCTGGGCTATTCAGCCAGCCCACTACTACCTTGGAATCAAGGTTCAAAGTATTGATACGATACAAGTTTCGGTCATATCGTATCGGTACTTAGAAACGGCCGAAACTTTTTTTTTTGTCTTTTTTTTCACATTTTGGTTTTTTGGGAAGCTTTTAGCATGCTTTTTATTATTAAAAAAAATTGGGGTCCGAAACACCTGGAAACAAGCGTTTCGGACCGTATCTTTTTCAAAAGATACGATACAATACGCCCCGTATCGGGCGTATCGTATCGATACTTTGAACCATGCTTGGAATCCCCTTCTACTAACAAATTGTTCACTCCAAATTGACTAGCCATCTATATACCTTGTACCGCTGCTAGTAACTCTGCCCTTACAGAATCACCTTCACCCACTGGTCCTGAAAATAGAGACAACATATTGCTGTCTTTGTCTCTCAGAATCCCACCAATTCCGAATGGCCCTGGGTTACCTTGGCAGCTGCCATCAAAATTCAATTTTACCACTCCATCCGGTGGGGGTTCCCATTCAACTTGTGATTTGTTCTTGGTGGAGACTGTAGAAGCCACTACTGCCTAGTTTCTCCTTAAGTCATCAAAGGAGAAATCTGCCAACAAATGTGAAGATTTTAACCATGAGATTGTCCTTGTCAATATGCATTCCTTGATTTCAGCAAGACTTCTTTCCTTTTCTTGAAATATTATAGCATTTCTCTCCTCCCATAAAATCCACAAGGTAGCAGCTTTGATACATTTCCACATTAGCTTCCCTCTTTTTTGTCAATCTCCCAAAAGCAGCCGAAGTGAACAGCAGCTTTACTTCAGAGGGCAAGTTCCACCTGCACCCAAATAGGGAAACAACCCAGTTCCAAATATTGGCAGCAAAGGAGCACAGTATCAACAAATGGTTACAGTCCTCACCCTTCACTTTACACATAAAGCACCAATTTGGGGACATCACATAAAAGGTTTCTTCTTTTGCAAGTTTTCCATAGTATTGATCTTACCATAATAGGCTTCCCAACAGAACACTGCTATTTTGGGGGGTATTGGCCTTGACCAAACCTCTTTAATAGGGAAGACCTGAAAGGAGGGGTTAGAGCAAAGGGTTTTAAAGAAAGATGCACAAGTGAAGGAGCCAACAGGGGTTAGGGCCTAGATTCTTTTATCCGGGTTAGTGGGGTCCAAACACACCGAATCTAGAAGCAACAATAGCTCTAAAACACAAAGAAATTCTTCATCCCTTAACCCTCTTCGAAACCCAAAATCCCAGTTTAAAGTCAAAGGGCAAACCGGGGGGAGAAGGAACCATGAAATGGGTTTCTTTTTAAAGAGGGAGATGGAATAGAGAGAAGGGAAACGGTCTTTTAGGAGTTGAGTGCTCACCCAAGTATCTTCCCGAAAAAGAATGGAGTTTCAATGCCAGAGATAGCCTTCCAAGGTGTTGTGAGCAAAGCCCTTCGGGATACCCCCGCATCCCAACCTGATTCAGAACAACCATTGATACTTTTCACTACTTCATGCCACAACCTCTCCCTCTCCAGGGGCCACCTCCAAAGCCACTTACCTAAAAGAGCCTCATTCTTACTCACCACATTCCCTAAGCCTAGGCCTCCTTTTTTGCTCTGACTCACCACCTCCCACCTAATCAAGTGATCTTTTTTCTCTTCTCCAGGTTCCCATAAGAAATCCCTCATTAGTGTTTCCAACCTCTTTGCCTCCCTTTTAGGAATTCTAAAGACTAACAACAAGTATAAAGGCAAGTTGGCTAAAGTTGACTCTACCTCCCACAAAAATATAGTTTTTCTTCCAAGCTACCAATCTTTTTTCGAATTTTTTCTGCCATCGGGTTCCAACATCTACTTTCCTTTGGATTTGCACCTAATAGAAGTCCTAGGTAGGATAGAGGCCACTGAGAGCAAGTGAATTATTAAAGAACACTGTTCAAATGAACTCCCACAACACAACTCTTCTCAAAATTTACCTTCAAATTTGAGACCCTCTCAAAGTGAATTATTAAATCCTTCAGATTCCTTACCTCCATCAAATCACAACCTTCACAAAAGATCATTATGTCATCTCCAAATTGGAGATGGGTTACTAAAACTCTATCTCTACCTATTCTCTACCTTCTTAGAGATCCGGCTCTATCCGCTTCTGAGAGGAGTCTACTAAAAGCATCGGCGACTAAAGTGAAAAGGAAATGTGACATGAGATCACCTTGTCTCAGATCCCTACTAGTTGGGAAAAAATCAATAACTACCCCGTTGACTATGATGGAATAATGGCAATTGGAAGAAAGGCAATCGTTTATCCATTTGCACCATTTATCCCCAAACCCATACTTCCTAAGCACGAGTGATAAGAATCCCCAATCCACTAAGTCATAGGCCTTTTCAAGATCTAGTTTATAAGCATAACCTTGACGCCCCAATCTCTTCATCTCCTCCACACATTCATTTGCTATTAGAATTTGATCTACAATTTGTCTCCCTTGAACAAAAGCTCATTGCACTTGGCTGATAAGACAAGGAAGTACCTTTTTTATCCTCAAAGATAAGACCTTAGCCACAATCTTGTGACTAGTCACCAAATTGATAGGTCTAAAGTCCTTTGGATGCTTGGCCTCTTTCTTCATGGAAAAAACGGCTTTTCTAATTTCTTTCTCCTCAAAATTCCTTTCCAGCTAGCTTCTACTCTCTTTTGGAAGCCTCTGCCAGATCACACCGTCCAACTCCACACTAGGTCTTAGGGGTCTCCTCAAAATGGATTTGAAATGGTCAACAAAACAATTGGCTATCCTCTCTTGGGTATCAAAGACTATTCCATCCACTTCCAGTTTGGACACTAGGTTTTTCCTTCTCCTTCCATTGGCTAGGTCATGAAAAAATTTAGTGTTCTCATCTCCTTCCTTAATCCACTTACATCTAGATTTCTGTCTCCAAGAAATTTCTTCTCTTAAAATGACTTCGTCTAACTCTCTTTTCAGATTCCATCTCCGATCTCTATCTCATCTCCTTGTGCTGCTGGTTTGTTTAGAATTGAATACAAGAAAAGGAAAAAAAAAAAGAAAAAAGAAAAGAATCGGTAGGTAATTGCACTGGTTTTTCATTTCTTTCTTTAACCATGTGTATCTTCTTAAAGGAAAAAATTGTCATCCTCTGATGAGTTATAATCATAAAGGAATTATATCAGGGTCCTTAAAGAACTCAACAAAACCTTATCTCAATCATATAGGTTAAGATACATGGATCTTGTTTCTGATTTCACTTTATCAAGGTCCACATCCTCTGTCAAATCATGAATCCTCAGATCCTTTTCACTACCTCAACTCATGTCCCTTTCAGTGTTGCTTTTGCTGAGCAATTCTGCAGGATCTCCATCCACAGGCCAATCAAAATATGGCTACACTACCCATGTTTTGGAGAATCTTATAATTCATATCATAAAGCATGAAAACATGAGTAGAGCGGATGTGTCTTGATCAGATTTCTGCAGTGAAAGAGAACTTATTTATTGTCTTCTTCTAGCTTCTAGCCTTCTAAATCAATCAACTTGCATCAGATCTCTCCTTATTGGTGCAGTAAATGGTCTTCTATGCACATGCCCAAACCCTCTACTTACCCTCTTTTTTATCACCTAACTGATTGAATTCTATGCTCTGAAAAACATGTCTCTCATTTTGGATCAATGAGCTCTTTTAAGTTGATAACAAGTACCTCAGCAGTTAAGTATTTTTTAGGAAAAAATGGTACAAAATATGCCCAAAGAAAATATCTGCTACTAAACACCACAATAGGTGACTGGGGCTATGACTGTTGCATATATACCTGAGCATCAAGAGACATGCATGTTAATTCCAAAGCTAGCTCCAGTGCCCTGAATTCGAAAGGCAGATCATCTGAATCGAATCAACACAATATGTAAGCTTCTCAAACATTGTCCATTTATAATAAGAATGAGCTACAAAAACTATAATGTTCAAACTAATGAGAGCAATCACTTTCATATACCACAAAATCACAAAAGATGGAAATAACTAAGTTTTCTTAATGTCCAAATTCAAATAAAATTTCCAAAATTTAACCAAGTAAAAGGTGGTCACAAGTCATAAGGTGACATTAAAAACGAGATTAGGTCTGTATTCCTTAAAATGAGTTACAGATAATTTCTAGGATGACTACTATTTTAGAAAGTCGAAAGATCTTCAGTACTAAGTGAAATGTAAAAACTTAGTAGTAAATAAGATGTTAGTCTAGATTCTACAAAGAAGGTTACAACCAGCATAAATGCAAGCTATAGAAAACCGTGTAAGATAACTCAACCAAGGAATTCAGGAGACTGTAACCTGTATAGGAAAAATAACAGGATAGAGCTCAAGGACAAGCCCAAGACCATCAGATACTCTTGAATCTTGACCTACATTGTCTATTGGAAAGTTTCCCTGCCTTGCACAAAATAAATCTATAAGCCATTGGATGCAAGAGCTGAGTGCTTTCATGGAAATTGATTTTTCTTTGGGAAGAAAGAAAGAGCACACTCTTTGGCAGATGATTCTGGTCTAGATACTTAGGAATCAGGAAAATGTAAACCATTTACTGATATCATCTTCTAAGATTCATTATCAGAAAAAAAGGGATTTTATAAGATTAATGTCAGTCACTAGTCTTAGTATCATATATAATTCAATAATTTTGAACCAAGAGGATGAGACTAATCATTGTTGATTGTTTATTTACCGAAGAGAAGGGATAATATAGATGCAATGATAATTCATTGGTGGCTTGATGCATTTTTTACTTCATGTTGTATTGCCAGTTTCTGTTTACATCTTCATTTTCTTTTTATTAGGCAGGTCATCCAGCTATATGGGGTCTTTGGCAGGTTGGACTGGATACTGACCTAACTTTTGACATTTTTTTCCACAAAGCAGCCGATCTTAGATTTGAACATGCACTCTCAAACTTGTCATCCCGAGATTTAACCATTTCATCAAGCAATATATATTTAAAGAAATTCAAAATATGTATAGAACTTAAAACCAAAGGTAACTGTCATAGATAAATTTTTATTCTTCCCTCATACATCCATTTATTGGGGTAGTTGCCTAGTGAAACTTAAATAAGCATTAATCTGGTAGGTGATCATGCCATGCTTGCATCTATAAATGCATTTTTAAATCAGTGAAGCTTTCTCAATAATGAAAGCTCACCTAAACTATGTAAGGGAAAAGGACTGGAATTATTAGAGAACAGTGGGAAATTACCAATTTGATCTTTGCTTATCTGAAGTCGCTTGCAAAGTTCTGATTCATATTGCACAACACAACCATCTAAGGAATTCATCAGAATAACCTCATCAGCTGTGATTATACATCTAATCTGCTCGAGACTGACAACAATTGCCTTTTCCCGGCCTAATATTGTAGAAGGATATATGAACAAAGGATCCAAAAGCCGAAGATCTCTGCCAGGAAGTGAACAACGTCTCATTATCGTGGTTTTATCAAGATCCAAAATCTTTGAGTTCCCATTACGATCAATCCTTATCCATGAACGACTTCCATGACCTCTCTTCTTCAGACCTGACAAACCAAATCCCTTGGAGAAAGAATTCACAGACCCATCTGTGTTAAGTCTAGCAGCATTATGAGAAGAGACCGGTAGAGGAATATCCTTATGAAGAAATGATGCCGGTAATTCTTCCATTGGGATTATCTGTCTTCTTTTAGTATGACTGTAGAACTTCCCGGCAGATGGAAGTCCACCTAGGTACAAAATGATGTGAATTGAAATTCTGCCTTGTGTAACCTGCAGGCTTCTTCAAGTACACACATTACAAATAATTTATTTGAATTTATGGGTCTTGTTATAGTAATTTTGCGCATGCTCTTCTTGCATTAGAGAAGTCATAAGCCCTGCAAATTAAAGAACATAGCAAGAAAAAGGATTATAAAACCCTCTTAAACTAACTTGAAGGTACCTTAAACTATTTTCCCTCAATAACCTCACTATATAGTATATACCTCAACAATCTTGGCCCTAAAATCACCAAATTCAAGCTCTGTATTTATCCAAATGATTTTTACAAGGAAATACGCATGGATTACATAGCAATTGTGCATCAAGTGCATGATTTGGATGATTTCAATGATTTATGGATTAATGCCCACAAGGGATTAAAAGCTTAATAAAAATTTTGATATGAAAGTGTGAGAATTAATACCCAGAACCCCGATTTACTCTGAAATATCCTTAAAGAACCAATGGGATTTGTGGTTACGTTATCCCCAAAATGGATGTACTGTATTTATTATCCCACATTCAACACCTACGTCAACATGGATGATGGAACCCAAACTGTATACACATCAAAGGTTAAAAAAAGGCAGATGGTCCAACAGCTAAATCACTAAGCTCATCAGTTGCAGCTTCAACAGTGCATCAAACAAGAATACATATAATACCGTTGACCTTCAAGGAGCAATAACAAAAACTAGGTACATAAACTCTGAGGAAAAAGAAAAATTACAAGGAAAAGATTTGACAGAAAGAAATCAGGAAACGACCAAGAGACCATTCTGAGTAGGAATAAAAACTCCAAAGGTGCCCAAACTAGATGGGCAAATATACCTCATTAATTAACAGCTTCCGATGAGAGAAAGGTGAGATCTTGGTTGTAGGAGTTGATGAGTCTCTTCGTTAACCAGTGAAAAAAGACAACACCCTAAAGATATTAGATTCAGTCACCACCATTAGAGAATTTCTCAAGGCGTTTTTCCACCTGAAACTGAAACGTGAGAGATTTATGATATACCCTTCTTCTGCTTCTTCTTCTTCTTCCTAGCTTCCTATCATGGCGGAGTAATCAGAAACGGGAAACATAGTACGGCATTTTCATGTGACGAGATTGCCCTTTTTCCGCCACAGAAAGTCCCACAGCAAAAGTAAATAGGATAAAAAAGGATACCAATTACCATGGGCCTCTGCGAAAAGCATCCTCTTACTCGTTTGTATTTGACTGTCTGACTGATAGGATGAAAATGTCATCACCGAGTCACTGGGGTCGACAGAATTACAGCTCGGGGTTAGAGTCCAGGGTGATATAGCTCAGACGAGAACGCTCTCACGGGACATACCTGTGGGCTGTGGCTGTGAGCTGTGGGCTCTGGTGGTGGTATCCCCTTCTCGGCATTGCTAATGGGTATTGACATTTGGCAGTTTGCAGTTGGACCAAAAGGCATAGATAACTGTACATTGGTAGATAGTGCTGGGTTAACCTCCCTTTGCATGCTAGATAGGTTTAACTACCTTGTTATATGTACAAAATCAAGTTTCTCAAAAGTGGATAGGAGCTTTGTTAATTGAGATCTATGTAGATGTTCGATCCACTTTATTGATTGGCTTCTAGCTTGCAAAAACTTGATCAGCTGCAAAGAGTCATAGTGAATCTTTAACTTTGATATTCCCATCTGTTTGGCTGCTTTTAGCCTTTGGATTAGGGCTTTGATTTCTGCATCATAACTGTCTGTCGATGGCCCAACATGGCTCATTCGATGATGAAAGCTCGTCCTACAAGACCCGATTGTAAAGCCTCACCATTGAAAGGGTGTTTTCTGTATGGGAAAATCTATACTTACTACCGGAAAGACATGATACTGGAACAGCAAGAGCGTTCATCCATCAAGACTCCTCACGAATTTTCATTGTTAAGGCTGTGTTTGATTGCAATGCAAATAAACGTGCATTCATACAAAACCATGGTAGTACAAATGATTTGAGTGTAAATTCTGACCTATTTTTGTTTCAAATTTTAGCTTATTTTATTTGATTGCAGTACAAAAGAAATAAATTAAGATATGAAATAGAATAGAGTAAAATCCAATACAAAATTAAACAAGAATTTGCATTTTTTACATTTGTACTCCCATGCATTTATGCTAGTGCAAATAGATTTGCACTGCAACCAAACATAGGTTAACAATCAAGTGTTGACTCTGAATGGTTCAAACTTTTCCAATTCAATGAAAGAATGATCCTATTTTGAGTATTTTTCTACCCAAAATCCCCCTTTTAGGCCCCGTTTGGCATCACTCATTGGGAGTGATTCTATCAATTCTGGTGATTCTTAGAATGAGAATCACGTTTGGTGTAACCTAATGACTGAATCTCATTCGAAACGGGATGAAAAAACGAGATTCTAAGAAGTGAAAAAGTTCACTTATCAGAAAACACGATTCTCACTCTACCCAATTCTCGCCATGCTAATCTCTAAATAACGAACACGAGCGACAGGAAGCCACATGAGAGAGGGCACTTCAGTAAAATGTGCTACAACAAACACATAACTTCATGAAAAGGCCCCAATTTGCGTAGAGTTGTCTTCTTCCCAGTTTTGACAACCTCTGTCATCGCCGAACTTGCAACGGCCCACTTCCCTCATTCTCTCACCTATTTTCCTCATTCCTTTGGTCGGTTTCGATATTCCTACCAAACAAGACGATCATGATTCTCAGGATCGAAATTCTCAAAATCCATCATTTTTCTAAAAGATTGATGCCAAACAAGACCTTAATAATTACAACATGATTGATTTTATCACCATGAGTGGGTAGACCTATTCATGGGCCAGGCCGGGCTTTTACTCTTTATTAACAGAAAAATGTTAGGCCCGAGCCTGAGTCCGGCCCGACCAACGGGCCTACAACTTGGGCCCAAAGCCCGACCTAATAAAAAAATTCAAAATTTTCCCTATTCAAATGGACATTATCTATTTTAATTCAGATGTTTTTTTCCCCTATTTAAATGAACAATGGGCCTACAAGTGAATCAACAACCTTCTTAAATCAAAAAATTTATTCAAATGGACATCACATAGGGTTTTTACTTAGGTTTAACTATAGGTTGGGCCGGGTCGGGCTATTTTGTCAAAGCCCGAGCCCGGCTCGAATTTTATGTGGGCTGGGCTTTTTGGCCCGAGGTTAAGCCCACGGGCCAAAAAGCTTGTTGAAGCCCGTCCGAGGGCCAAGCCGTCGGGCCACCCGGCCCATGAACAGGTATATGAGTGGGTAAGCAATTTATCCATCATCTAGGAAAGTATCAATTATCTAACTAACTTATACTTTAAAATAAAAATTCACTTATAATATGGCCTATAACGACATAAGAATGCAAGGATCAATTATCCTATTGACTAACTTACTCCAACGAGATACTTACAAAACAACAACCTTTCATCATAATTAGCTTTTAAGATGTTTTAATATGACACAGTTTTACTAAGTTTGTGTTTGGAAACGATGCAAACGAAGTGTAAATCCCGGTTCAAGGTAAATTTGCACTCTGATTCATTTTTGTCTGTGTTTGATAATATTACATTTATGCATTGACAAATGACAGACCAATGCATATTTACATTAATAATAAGATATAAAAATATATCAATAAAAAAGAAGTAAATTTACATTCAAGTGGATTTTTGATAAAAAAAAAAGAACATATGCTTTATTAAAATTCATGTTTGCATCCATTACAGCTAAAAGTCTGTTTGGTAAGAAGATAAATTTGCCACTGCAAAAGTAATCCAATTTTACAATTTATATAAACCGTTTTACAATCTACATATTTGTATTCACACTTATTTACATTGTTTCCAAACACAACCTATTTTTTTTTTCGAATTTTACTAGACTGATCTTGCACTAGAATTTGATTATTCTCCCAAACCAATTCAATAAATTCAGTACTGTACACCAATCAATATTTTATAACCATCCGACCTTTACATGTGGTGTAGGCTAGTATATGAACAGCTTGGTTTAAGTTAGTTTTGAGTATTGATTTTTAAAAGTTGAAGGTAATACTTCAAAATTAGGCATCCAAGTATCCCTATCTCCAAAATATATAGGGTACCCTATTACCTAACGGTAATTTTCCCTAAAAATTACCATAATAAATGGGTTTTATGTTGGGCTGGGCTGGGCTGAAATTGGGTTGTAATGAGAGAAAGGTAATCTGGTTAGACACGCAATGCCCTTTGGGCCCACTTTTATTTAAGCTGCCACGTGCAATATTAATTGTTTGCTGACACGTCCACGACACACATTTCTTACAAAATTTTCGATAAAGTCTCTTGCTTGTTAGTTTGTCATGTCAACTCACCTATCTTCACCTCCATTTCCATTGCCCTTCAATCCCTTATAGGGATGGCAATTTTTTTCATTTCTTTGATTTCCGTGGAGATCCGTTTCGAATGAGGCAAGAATGAGGATGATTTTCCCCGTAGGGACAGGAATAAGAAAATTTTCATCCTTGTTAGCGGGGCGGAGAGAGCACTCCCCACCCCGCGGGGACCCCGATCCTCGCTTTGTGGGATCCCCACTAATATATATGTATACATACGTTATATATGTAAATATGTAAACATACATCTATATATTAGTATTTTTAAAAATATGGTTGAATATTTTCTAATTCGATTGTAAATGTTAATTATTTTATTTTTATTTTTTAAATAAAATAAGAAACAAAAACAAAATGATTAGCATTATAAAGAATCACAGGGAATGGATTCCTATGGGGATGGGGATGGGGATAAGATGGGGACGGGGATAAGGATTTTCGCGGGGACAGGGATGGAGAGAGGCTCCCCGTCCCCGCCCCGCCCTGTTGCCATTCCTAATCCCCTATCCAAACTCCATTCTTACAATGTCTTAGGCTCTTAGCTCGGGTCAGCTAATTGAGTGGCCAAATTAGGCTCAATCTCTTGTCTTGATATCATAAATTGACTGCATTTTTTGTGCTTTATGGCTTTAATGACTGATATAAGACCGAATAGAATGAAATGACGAAACAGGATTCATGCAGCTACGGGTGTCAATTGGATTGGATTTGGTCCAATCTGATCCAATCTAAAATGAGTCTACTACAAATGATCAGGTCCAATCCAATTCAATGAATATTTTGGACTGGTTCAATTTAATGTCTAGACCGTTCAATATGTTCAAATTCATTTTAATTTAGATTGCTTTCAACCCAAACCTGGTCCATTGACACCTATATTCTTATCTTAGATCAATGGATCAGATATTGGCTTAATTCAACTGAATTCAATATAAATTTATTACAGATGGACCAGGTCCAATCCAATCTAATAAATATTTTGGATTGGATTGGATTGGTTTAACACTAGTTGATTGGTCCATCCAATCCGTCCAAATTGATTTTGGACTGGACAGGGTCTGATCCAAAATCAGTCCATTGACACCCTTACATGCAGCCGACCCCATAATATGATGATGATGATGATAATTCTTGTGTGGGAGAGCTTTTATGCAACAGTTTCTTGTTTTGCAAGATGGGCCTCACTCCAAGAGCCTAGAAGTTATGTTTGGTGAAAAACTTGGAAACCCAAATATGCGATTTCATTTAGCCAAGAAGTTGACTTTCCCATGAAACTTGTTTTCGTAGTCTATTCAAAGTCATTCAGTGAAAACAATTCAATCAAAACTGAAGTCCTCTCAAACTGGCCCAGGCCCAGGCCCATTAAACTGAAAACAGTTTAATCCACTTATGTCCTCTCAGCTCTCTCACCTTTCTCTCTTGCCGATCAACTAGTGTTAACAAAGGGTACCCCGTGTAGAAGAATAACACTTCTGCATTGAGTGATTTAAATGCCCATTGAATATATGTTTGGTTTTGTGATATTTATTGAAAAAACGCTACCACATCAGCATTGCATAAGCATTGGTGTTTAGTATATGAAATCACTACTCGATTTTATTATTTATCAAATAAATACTAAAAAATCGAGATGCTTTAATTTATATGCGTAGGGCATATGGGAAAACGTCAAATTCATATTTCTCCCCAATGCCTGAATATTTCTTAAAATAAAATACTGATGTGATACAGTTTAATTCATGGGCCATATTTAACACTTAAGGTTCCTTTTAGTCCGGATAGGGCCCATTAAAGGACCCATTTGTTCCATGGCCTTTAATTGAATGCCTTACCCAGTCCACGAGCTTGTAGTTGTAACCAGTAACCACTGTCCAAAGATACTGGGGTTGGTGATTTAATTAAATCCCTGACTTCATTTTGAGAAACATAACTCAAAGAAACCATTAAAACTGAAATTTCTGGGTTTCACAATAAGGACCCATAAACCCGCTCTAGTCATTTCTCTCATACTCGGTCCTATTTTGTTCCTGAGAAATAAAAAAGAAAAAAAAGTATGAAAGAAATCTGACCACTTTTATAAAGTTAAATCTTAAAACTTTATCGTCAGTTTTAGTAGTCAAGTCAGCTACTCAGCGGGGATGTTGCGTCCCAATCAAGCTATTCATAAGTAGAGGATTCTCCTCGTCTCGTCTTAAGTGTCCCAGTCAACATTAGCTCTAGGCGTGTCAACGCTATTTAAAAATCTGATTTTGAATTTGATATTTGATATAATTGAATCAAATTCAGATAATTCAAATATTTAATTGGTCAAATTCTTGAATAGTTAATTGGATTTGAATTCGGATATAACCTGATTCAATTTGATAAATATCTAAATTTGGTCAATTATTTAATTCTTATATATAATATATAAAATATTTTATATAATTTATATATAATAATTAAGTTATATAAATAATTTATATATTTATATATCTTATATCAATAAAATATTTGTTTTATATATTTATTAATTATATAAAATAATTAATTAATCGAATCAAATATTCGAATATTTAATCGGATTTGAATTCGGATATTCATTTTCAATATTTGTCGAATATCGAATCGAATTTTCTAATTGGATTCGAATTCGGATATTGCCTGATCTGATTCGAATTCGATCCATTTACACCCCTAATTAGCCCTATACCTCACCATGCATTGCGTGAACGTCATTGAACTGTCAATTTTACACTTGGCAAGTTTTGAAACATTTAAGCTATGCTTGATTTGACAATAAATAAGATACAAACAGAAAGTTGAGCAAAATTTCTTAATATATTTTATAAAATTCCTTAGGAAGGTTGAGCTTGTTGTTTGTTAGGGTTAGGGTTGAATTTTGCCAATCCAATTTTACTTCGGGTTGGGTTAGGGTTGACCACCTCTACAAGACTACAGTACAACCCAACCCAAACCCAACTCTCCACACATGTATTAAACTCCCATTACATACAATCATATCAAATTGTTTTAACTCTTAAGCCCTAATCTTCTTAATGATAAGTTGCCGAGTTTTCATTCTATAAGTTTTAAGTTTTATTATTACTAGTTTCATGATTTTAGATTCTAAATAAAAGATCTATTATAATTCATACTAGACTCTAACCGTAATACTGATAAAAATATGATTAGTATATGGTCATAAAAGTTCAACGTAGGTCTCTTAGCCGCAGATCAATGAAATTTTGAGAAGATTGTAGAAAGGTCAGGTTGAAGTTAAATGTAGGTTGGGTTGGATTAGGGTTGAGGAATTTTAGGTTAGGTTAGGGTTAGGGTTAGGATTGACTAGGTTAATTTGAAAGTTGGGTTGAGTTAAGGTTAGGGTAGGGAGTTTAGAACGAGTTCACATCTGCCCCCCACAGAATATGCCCTAAAAACGTCCCACATGCACACTTCAACATGCATTGAGAACAATTTCTATACTTATCATTAGAAGATGTTTCAAATACACAATTGGGATATACTGTGAGACATTTTTGGAGCGCATTCTGTGGAGGTAGATTTGAACTCGTTTAGAACCTCAGGTCGAGGTGTAGTAAGGTTAACTTCAACCTGACCCCAACTTGACCTGACTTGCACCCTAGTTGGGATAAATATTCAAATCAGAGATGCCCAACTTGCACTCCTATGTCCTGCCTAGAATGAAACCTACATCAATATAATTGTCTTGGAAGCCACTTTTTTATTTTCAGTGAGAAACTGAATTAGTTTTCATTTGTGGTCATGTGAGATGAGTGTGAAACAACATGATATACATACATACATAAGCACGCTTCCCTCCCATATTTTATATTGTGAGCCTTAACCTATGTCTGCCTACTACATTCTTTTTCTTTTCTTCTAAGCACATGTTGTTTTCTAATTCAAATTTAATCATAAAAAAAAAGTGGATAGTATGCACCCTAATCTACTTTCCAAGCCAAATAAAAATACCGAGGTAGGGTATACCCAAATCGGATGTGTGCTCTGTATATATATCCAATTTGATTAAAATATCAATAAATCTATATAAAATTTATACTGTATTTTAAAATGCAGTTGTCCATATCAAACTCCTCACGTTTCTTTATAATTCTTTTAGAAATTTGTGTTTTTTATGAATTAAAAAAAAATATAAACTTAAATATGGGGTTGTTTAAGCGCACCCACAACCAATTCAATTAAGAAACTAAATGTAACATATGCATCTTTTTAACACCAACACCAAGATGTGCATCACATGGGTCTCTTCTAGTGAGATCTAAAATAAAATATTAAATCTAATAAAATTCTAAAAAGTGTTATAAGTGGTGTGGTAAGGCTAAGTGTGGTGGTCTCTTTGAAGGACGAATGAAGGCTAGGAGTAAGGATAAGCTACAAATTTCTATCGACACAGTCGTGTGTTAATTATGGTTCATGCCTCCTTTTATAAGGAGTGATCTCGAGGCCCTGAAGGGAAGGAGTCAAAAGGATTTGACTCCTATTTGGAAAGGAGATCTTTGATTTGGTGTCACTTGTCAGGGGGACACTACTAAGGGTTCATCACATGTCTCATGAGATCTCTCCAGGATGAAGTTTCCTTTCGTTTGAGGGTTTTCATAGTACACGTGTGCTACTTCCTTTTGTAGGTTTCCTATATTGACATGGCGTGGGTGGCATCAAGACATGTCTGATATGTCCTATTTAATCCTATTGGATGTCTTATTATGAACGACTTTGGTTGATAGTATTTTTCGTTCATTACCGGTTCGTGGTGGCTTCGAACTCATTGCAGGTTCATGATGGTTTTGAGATCATTGCAGGTTCATGGTGACTTTGAACTTATCACAGGTCCTCAGTGGTTTGTGTGTCGCCATGGGTGTTTCTGTGGCTTTGGTTTGATATCTTCATTGCCATCGCAGTCATAGTGAACAACATATACTTACAAATGTCAATAAAAAAACATTTTATATATATATATATATATATATATATATAGTTGGATCAGATTAATCAATATTTGAATTTAATTAAATAAACCATCATACTTTCAGATCTGATTTCAAGTAAATGTATATCAAATTATCGATCCAACTAAAAAGAATTAGATTAAATAACTCTATTTTCAGGATAAGTAATTACTTATTAGCCTAGTAAAACATAAGGTCCAGTTGGTTTGCAATTGAAATAGGAATCGAAATCAGAATAATCTATTCTTATAGTCTGTTTGGTTCAGGCAAGAATTGAAATTAGCTGAAACGGAATTTTATTCTTAAAAGCGGGGGAGGAAATAACCAATTTCCTCAAATGGAGAAATGTCATTCCACCAATAATAGAAATGAGATTCTGATTCCACCCAACCAAATAATTAGAATTCACACCTCTATTACCACAAACCAAATGAGCCCATAATTTATAGGCGGTTGGTTTCACTTGACTTGTCACTCTCTGTAGGCCTACAATGAAATAGAACCCCCACCCGGACTCACATACATTTATGGATGATGCATGAATCATTTTGTGTATTGACCTATTCATCTGTCTGATTGAGGCAGGCAATGACAGCAACCGACTATGTTCTTTTTGCATCTGTTACATTTACATCGCTAAGCTGACGCACTGAGCCAAATTTAACCCCCTTCAAATTTGTTGTAGAATTAAGAAAGGAGAAAAGGTTAATTAAGGACTTACAAGAGGAAGCTTGATAATGGCTGAATTGCTTATTTGCTTAACGATTTGTCTTTTAATGGAAAAATTAGAAACGTTTAGGTATGGTGTGAAATAGTCACTAACAAACAACCAAGCAAAACAATAAAAATGGCCCACCACAATTGCTCATTCACTAAGAGACACAGAGTTCAACCATTTCAGTCAGCTGCTAACTGGTCCTAGCCCACCATAATAATAACAATTAAATAATGAGTGACCAGAAAGGGGACTCTCTCTCTCTCTCTCTCTTAGATGTATCTATAATTCTATATCAGGGTTAATAATTATACGAGGTTCGTTAGGAGCATTGTTTGGGCCTGTTCAATGGTCCAATTTCAGAAATATTACCACTTGATGGATGGACTGTTCAGTCATTGACCCATTGTTTAGTGTAAACGGGAACGTAAGAACTTTCATCAAAACCCAGGTTGAAGTCTGGTAAATACCAACCAATTCTGTCTCTTGGTTTGATTTTGCTTGGTCAACTTGGGGAAGAGAAGAATTGGACATATAGCTTAAGCTCTTGTTCCCTTAATGGGTCCTTTTTATTCTATTTATCTTCTTGACTCCTGGTTAAGCTCAAAACCATGGTTTTCAAAACCAGACTGGACCGAACGATCGGACTGAAAAAACCAGGAGGTGACCGGTTCCGTTTTTCCAGAAAACCGGATTTTTCACAAAAACCGCTGATTTTGGTCAGCAAACCACTGACCCAGGTGGTTAACCGTTTGAATGGTTCTGACTTAAAAATTTTTATTTTTTTGTCAGAACAGGACCGCTCGACACGGGAACTGGACCCCTGACCGGTTCATTCTCCGGGTCGGTTTTAAAAACCTTGCTCAAAACTAAGAATTTCATCAATCATGTTTTGAAGGTAAGAATTAGAGAATCTATAAGAGAAGGCACAACTTGAACATTTGCTACGTAAAGGCACAGAGTTATCTCATCCAATGGACAAAAAAGCAGGCTTAAATAAATAATGCCTATATCCCCAATTTATACATTGCAAAAAGAAAAGTACAAAGGAATTTTACAACGACCATATTTTTCACGAGAGTCTATGAACTTGTATGATGATGAAAAATATATATAAAAAAACAACAAACTCATGTCCAGGTTATTTATTGGACATGAACACTAAGAAAAATCTAATCATACAGGTACAAGAAAAGGAAATGCAAAAAATCAACATTAACAGGTTTTACTTCCTGCGTGGGTTGTGCAATGATCTTGGTGAACCCTCAAAGAGATCCAAGAGGTAATTCTGCAGATCATCTGCACTGTACTTGATATACTTGTCACTTTGTCGCCCACCATCCAGATGACTGGCATGTCTTCCCATGAATGTTCTGTATGCCTGGATCACTTTCAGTGATAACGAGATCCGTAAATCATCTCGAAGCTGGGGATCTGGGATCACCCACCCCGTCTGGTTCTTGTAAACCTCCTCGAATGCGAGATTGAAGTTCCTAAACCTCTCTTTGAGAAGTGTTTTCGAGACAGAGCTTGAACCTGGATTACAGATCCCCTCATCTTTGAGTAAAGAGAGTACAGAACTCCATGCAGCTCTCTCATAGTTCATTGCATGCTGCCGGAATTTCCAATTGTGCTGTCTGACCCAGTTGTCCCCAAAAAAGGTCCCAAGTTCAGAGTCCTTAACCTTTTGAACCATGTAACAGATGTTGTTCATTAAGAAGAAGTGTTGCAAAGATACATCCTTATACAACTTGGATTTACCATCAAGATTGGTTTCCAGAATTGAAGTGACAGATTGAAGATGGTGAGCCATTGGAGAGGCACTGTAAGAAGAGCTTTCAGCCTCTTTCTCCTCTTCTATAACTGGAATTGCACTGTGCAACGATGATGCTAGATCCAACCCATCATTGTCATCAAGGACCAAATTAAGAGTATCACTGTAATCAGTCAAGGTCTTGATATAATTCATGACATACCTGGTCATAGGATGGATCCCTCCTCCAGCAAATGGATTCGTGGATGTGTTTGATCCAACAGCATTTTCAAATTCCATAAAAGTTCCCCTAATAGAATCACCCAATCTCTTTAGGACCTCACGGCATTCAAATTCAACACAAGAACCAGTGCAATCCGAGAACAAAGCATCTACATCTGGGAGAAGTTCTGCCAACACTTCATACATGTCAAGTAGCCGAAACAACTTTTCTGGCTGGCGAGATCCAATTGCTATAGCTTCACCAAAATTCAAGAGCTGCATAATTGAAGCCTTTGATGCCTCCACAAAACAAGTTGGACTAACTGATCCAAACTCACCAAAGATCTGGTCACAGAGCCGTCTCTCACTGGCAAGATACACTCGGAAGAATATCTTCAAAGCACGGATCCACTTCTTGATATCACAATTCAAACCACTCCATTCCATCTTCAACACGTCCTCGATGCTCAGTTTCTCCACTTCAAGAATGAATAAGCACTCATCCAAGGCCTCTTTGCGAATGCTAATATAAGCCTGGCAACATTCTTGATCAAAATTTGACATGAACATTGCATTTGCAATGCACTTGAGGTCAGGAATTACATCTGGATGGACCAAATCTATGATGAATTCTTCTGCACCTTTGCTACAACTATCTCTTCGAAGGGAATCCTCACCTGGGTCGTCCTCAACTGAGATGGTTGATTCCTCATCCACAATATCTTCCTCACAAGAGCGGAAGGACATATGTTCAGGTTCAAAGGGTTGCCTGTTGTAAACAAGAATATGGACAAATTCATCCTCGAGCCTCACCATTGCCATCTGAAGGACACTGTGGGCCTGACATAAGATCTTGTTAACTTCTGCATCCTCATTTGAAGGCATGCTTCCTAAGCTTTCTGCTAAACTTCTTACTTCATCAACGGCCTTTAGATACTCAGACGCTTCCTCTGGGCTCGTTTCCCATATCATAGATTGATCAGATTCCCATCTTGTGATCTTCTCCTGAAAAGAATTGAGGCGTTCTTCAATCTCTCTTATTTCCCCCTTCTTGCTTGAAGTAAGCACAGTCATGCTGGACAACTGGGTGTCAAGATCTGTCAGGATTTTTCTCATGCCATCTGTCAAGTTCTTGCTTGTTCCTAATGCCCTTACTATGTGTTGCGCTGCAGCTATCACATGCTCTTCTCCTTCTATGGCTGGGATCAAAGATTTGCATTCTGCCATATCATAAACTGACTACAGCAGCAAGAGACACAAAACTCAAACTAGAAACCAAATTTCCCAAAAAACAGAAAAGAAAAGAAAGAGGAACAAGACCTACAAGTTTGGCCAAAACCTGAAACACTTCTATGACCAAAGCACTTGCTGGTATGGCAGAGACAGTACAAAGAATTCCCTATTCCATAAACTAGAATGAAAATGGAAATACAATAGGAAAAATGAAGGTGGCCTGGAAAAGAGATTGCAAATTGACACGGATTAGTAACAGGAAGGATGTAAAAGATTGTCAATCCATACTACTCAAACTGGGAACAGCAGCAGAAAGCTTTTAAGATCCTCCCCCCAATCTCAAATCCCTGAAAATTGTAACAACAGATTAGAGAAAGGGGCTGAGAGAGACATGGGGATTTTGGAACCAAGAAGCCAGTAGCAATACCAGCCTTCTCTAAGCTACTATTATAAGCTCACGAAAGGATCAGAGAATTTGAAAGAAATATATACTCAATTGGTTTTCGATGCATGAAAGGACCAATTTTTCTAGGCTTTTTGTATATACCCGAATAAGTTTGTGATCGATTTGATAAAAAATTAACTGGATGAGATTCCATCATCCATGAATCACAAATTACAGAAAAAAAAATGACGGTTGCCTTCTATATACACCCAATTAGACAGTCTGCACCATGCCAAACATACTGAACCTAAGAAACGAACTATCAGATGAAGAAATTTAACTTGCGAACCTACTCAAACACAGACCTCTAGCTCAATTCCGAACTAGAAAATAACTGACACAAAGTAGAGACCAGGAGACAGAAGGGTTTAGGTGTACTTGGCGTTTATCGATCAGATTCTGTGAAAAATACAAGATCTCGATGACACAAACGAGTCCCTAGATTTCCGCAATCAAGACCATGTTTTACGGAATGGGAAAAAAACTGTACTAGGGTTTCTGGACGTTGATGGTCGGGTTCAGCAAACAGACATCAAAGAGTAAAAAAGGAAGAAGCTAAAATCTTAAGAATATAGGATTAGAGAGAGATTGAGCTGAACCTGAGGCTGCTTCTACTTCCTTCCGGGAAATTATGCGAAGCTTTTCTAAGCAACTTCCATGGCCGATCCCCTCCAACTACTTTTGGATATTTCTGCGTCCGCTTCTTTCTCATCTCCATCATGAATTTTGACTTACTGGTCTTGACGGACACTTTCGGTTTCCGAAACGTTCCCCATTTTGTGACACAAATAACGAAATTGCCATTTTCCTTATTCGCCCCTTCTTTTTAATAGAAATCGCCTTTTCATGAGATTCTTTCGTCGTGTGTATATTTACTAAAATATCCTTATTACATATACAGATTTTCAGAAAAAAGTCACTCTTTATCGTACGACGTGACGTACATTGCATCCTTTGGGCTGGGCTCCGGAAATGGGTTTCTCTCCGGTCTCCAGCCCAACGTCAGACTGTCAGAGTACAGCTGTACATGAGAGAAGTTTAGTAGGTGGAAATATGGAATCTTCTGTTCTAGGAACAGATGCTGCTGTTCTACAGGGCATCCATCACACGATGGGCCATGGCCCATGACCTGCCAAAAACATCCATTATCCATTTCTGATGATACAGAACTACAGAAGTAATCAAGTAAAGCCCCCTCATGTGAAGAGTCTCTCTCTCTCTCGAAAAATGCGATTAATCGAATTGATCGATTCAGTTTGGTGTTTGGTTTTTGATGGATTTATGTATATTTTAATATGTCACATATTTTTTATATATTATATATAAATATATATTATTATATTTATAAATATATGCATATATTATATTTATAATAATCTATTTATAAATATTATATATATATATATGTTTATAATTTTTTATAAAAAAACATGTATATGTTAATATATATGATGAAAATAATTGAAAAATATTTATTTTTTATATAAACTGTTATGTATTTTTTCTTTTAATAATTTATTAAAATTTTTATAAATTAAATGGGATAAGATCATATTCGGATATCCGACATGGTTTGGATTTAAATTGTCATTTGTGTGATCCCATAAGATCTCGAATTGGATTTAGGTTTTGTATCATTAGATTGGATAAATTTACGCTAATTCAAATCCCATTCAATCCATTTGCATCCCTAGTGAACGATTTTTTTTGGCCTTGCCAAAAATTCAACCATCTATAACCCTGGTTTGGAAAACTTATAAACCACGAAATCTTTAAATTCCAACACTGGATGGACACATCTGTCAAAGAGAGATGCCGTTTCAATTTCAGCAAATATTGTTGACCTTTGAAACCCAACAGTTTGATGTGTGTTGATTGTGAAATGATCTTGAAATCTGAGGGGATTCTCTCCCACCCACCCTTGCCAATGTTTGTATGAAAATGTTGATTTTGATTTTTCTAGGGTTTGGATCAGAAGGAAAGAACACCAAAGTGAATTCTTGCCAATGTTGAAATCCTTTGTTTGATTGAATACCGGAGATATACAGCCCACTCTATTATCAAGGTAAAAGCATCAATCTGTCTCATGACCCTATGAGGAAATAGAATTAATATGGAAAGCACTAAAGAATTTAATATCAGGAAATGTTGGTCAAGATTCCTCCAGCCCAGTATAGGGTGTTGAGTCAGTGGATGACTGTAATGGTCAATTCAGAAATCTTTTTTGGGAGGGGTCTTGTGACAAGTGTCCTAACCCAAATATTCACCATGGTCCACCATATATTGGACACTTTTCCTTGGAAGTGCTGATTTCCAAAGTATACCTGATGGGGTGCTTAGAAAAGAGACATTTTCTCGATGTGGGAACAACTGACCTATGTGGAAGGGACGTGTGGCAATTGGAAAACATGTGGACACCTTTTCTGCTATTTATAAGTCATACTAAAGCAAATGGGTTGATAAATTTGGGTTTTGATATTAGGTTATATATTTTTGGTTTAAAAGAAAAGATGTTGTATATGCTTTCCTACCTTTGCCTTTTCTTTCAAATCAATGCTTTTGAATCGGCATTGACTTGGATGGTTGGACCGTTTGGCCCAAAATTCATTCATGCAACTGGTTTCGTTTTACTCTTAATCCGTTTTTTAGTCAAAAAATATTGACTTGGTTAATGACATGTTAATCCGAACAATTGAACTATTGATCCATTTGACCTAGACAATGATTTTTAGTCATTTTTTATTTTAATTATTTTTTATATTTGGAATGGGCCATCCATTCAAACGGGATGGTCCAATTGGTGGCCAAAGCTATTCTAATTTCAGGTGGGTTTTTAAAACATTGTTTCAAACTAAATACATCCTTAAAGTTTGGCCCTTAACCCAATCAACGCATCTAATTTGTACCCCTGCCTTATCGGATAGTAAAAAGGGTTCAAAGAAATTAAAGAGAGAGAGAGAGAGAGGATTGGTAGTTTTTTTTTCGTGGATTTTTACTTGGGTGCCATGGTTAAATCTTGGGTTGACAAGCATGAAAACACAGGTTCAAGTCTGAGACCAATTACTTTATGCAAAAGGAAAGTCAAAGATTAGATCACATCCAATCTAATCCTTCCAACGCCCCATATAGCTGGGACCAATATTGGATAATGGCCTTCTTTTGACCATCTAATAGAATGCTTTAAGACTAGACTTGGCAAAAAGTTGACCCAACCCGCGAACCCAACCCAAAAAAATAGGATTAGGGTCTCATATCTAGTTACCTGAATGTGAAAATGACCCGACCCAAAAAAATTGGATTGGGTTGGGTTGGGTCATGGGTCAACCCGCTGACCTGATTGTCAAGTCTAATTGGGATTATTTATGCATTGTTAGAAGTTTTCACTCTTTAAATTTTTTTATTTAGTCTTTACTTTTTATTGTTCTCTTTAAATTATTAAATATTTGAGTTTTTTATTTTATATTTGGAATTTTAAAGTTAATTCTTTTAATTTTGACATTTTTCATGTAATTTTTCTTTATTTTTTGGGATGACCCGAATTGACCAATGGGTCAATCCTAACCCAAACATTTAGGGTTAGGGTTTAGCATTTGACAACCCAACATGAAACTAAAACCGACCCGAAATCAGCCCAAAGTACCTTGACCCAACCTGAACCTTACCCACCCAACCCAATTGCCAGGTCTATTTAAGATCCATTTCACCACATTATGTTTTCTTTTTCTTCTTGATGAAATTGGTATGTTATATAGCCACACACCAGTAGTCAAGAAAATTTTGGCTGTCCAAATTGACGGGTTGGGCTATCAATAAGGCTATCTTCAAATGATATATATCCGTGCGGATCATGGTTTTAAAAAACAACCCAGAAATTAATCATGATTCGATCGCCCAAGTCAATAAATCGTTTGTCAATTCAACGATCTTTTACCAAAGATTAAGTTTGAAATAAAACAAAACCGATTGCCTAAATGATTACCGGGCCAAACAGTCCAAACGTCCAGATCAACAGTAATTCAAAAACCATGATACGGTTGGGTGGTTAGGTGAACTCTTTGCTGTCGAACGTGGACAGCAAAAGTCTTCTCTTTGGTATGATAAAGCAGTTAGTCAATTTATTCGCCACTAACAACATAAAGTAGAGAGAAAATCAAAACCACCAACATTTCACTTTATATTCCATTCCCTCATATTGAATAGAATGGTGGAACAAGATTCATAAATGGTTGGGACAAGGTTTAAATGACGATGATTGATGATGTTGTCGATGATGAAGATGATTTCTTCATATTGACCATCCAAGTTAAATATATGTCTATGCTTGGTAAAAGTGCAAAAAGCATATGTATGGATGACTTGATGTAAATGCAAATGTAGTCAAACAGTAAGAATGTAAATTTCGTTAGGTTTTGTATCGATAAATTTTGTATTATGTTTAGTTGTGATGGGTATAAATACAAATTTTAATACTCAAATCTACCTATATTACATTTGAAGTTTACTTTTATCTTTTTTACTCCCATTTTATTTTAAATGTAAAAATGTTTAAAAAACAAGCTGGAGTACAAATTTGTCTCGATTTAAGGTTTGTATCAATGTTTTCGGATGGTCAGACCATTCAGCTAGGGGATCATCCAATCAACTGGTTTCGTTTTGCTTCAAACCTGATCTTTGGTAAAAAACCATTAAATTGATCAATAACCCATTAACCCAGGTGATCGAATCTCTAACTTATTTAATCCGTTCAACGGTTTTGGCCATTTTTATTTTAATTATTTTTATCAAAACAGGCCATCGTTCAAATTGAACAATCAAACTATTAACAAAAAAACCAATGGTTAAAATGATTCCGATTCTGGATCGTTTTTCAAAACATTGTTTGCACCTCTTAACAAAACGCTTGACCCTTGTGACTTGTGGATTACGATAAAGCAGTTAGTCAATTTATATGTCATAACAAGAGACAAGTAATACTACGGGCATTTCACCTTCCTGTACCCTCCTCACCTTGACTAATTAAAAAGTCATATATAATTCCCACAAGGCTTAGGCTTAGGCTTAGGTGGTGATGATGACAATGATTTCTCTACATTGGCCATCCAAATTAAATATAAGTTACATACGAAACCATCTTGACTTTAATTTACTCTCTCTCTCTCTCATCAATTGATCACTATAGTAAGATAGGATATGAGTATATGACCCACAATTTTGACCTGGAGCAACTTGGGCGACCTTGTTTGGCTTAAAAAAAGTTAAAATTAAACCTAAGGCATTTAAACATGGTTGTGGTGTGGTGTGGTGTAGTGATAAGGTTCTTATTTGTCAGTTGCCATGTGAGCGTTGAGTTCAGTTCTTGATAATAAAATGTTTTTATACATTAACTTTCAAAAGCGCATTAAATATGAAAGAGGATACAATGAGCCCAAGATATTCTGTGATCAAGTAGTTACTTCACTTGGGTCCAGTTTATTACCATTTACAAAGCAAAAATGAACATTAAAATACAAAGAGCCATCAGAATTGGTAAGCTGAAATGTCTCCCATTCATCATGAGTAATACCACAAATACCTCAAACAATTTAGGTATTTTATTTCTAGAAATAAGTAATGGGTTTTCATTATTTTTACAATCTAAAAGCTGAGGAAACCACAAACCTGGTTTTAAGTTGTCTGTTTTAATTTTCAGGAGTGGGCCTTAATGTTACATAAGAAAAACAGGAGACATGATGATCCAAGAAGGAAAAGAATTAATGTAGAAATCATTAAAAAATTTAGAATCTGAAATGTTCAGTCAGTGGATGCATGAAATGGTCAATTCAGATTGTCCATTAGATAGGCAATTCTTTGGAGGGGCCACTCATGAGTTAAACTGTTAATTGTTCCAACCCAGATTCTCACTCTGGTGGATCATCTGGTCTGAGATTTATTGCATGAGGAAGGGATGACATGGTAATTAATTGGCAAACCTGTGGAGCCTTTTGGTGCCATCATCTGTGGTCTGTGGATCATTTTTAACTCACTTCTGTCACAATCTCAATTCTCCCTGTCCCCAAAAGGAAAAAAAAAAAAGGAAGAAAGTAAACAGAGCTTTTCCTGTTCCACCTTGGAGTATCACAAATTCAATTTGATGGTTGATTATGAGAAGCCAATATGATCTTCTGTGGATTCCCAGTTTCTCACCATCCAAATCCAACAGAATGCTGTAAGATCTAGCATTAGGGTTTTCTTCTTGATGAAAAATGACCCTTGTCAGTTATAAAGCAGTTGGATTCCCAGTTTCTCACCATCCAAGTCCAACAGAATGCTGTAAGGTCCAGCATTAGGGTTTTCTTCTTGATGAAAAATTACCCTTGTGAGTTATAAAGCAGTTGGTCAATTAAGATGCCATAACAAAAACAGAAAAAACAGAAGTAGAGAGAAAATCAAGACCATTTTCTTATTTCCTCACATTGGCCATCCAAATCAAATATAAGTTACAGAGGAAACCATCTTGATTTCATTTTGTTTCCTTTATCACAATCTCTCTCTCTCTCTCCAAACTTGCTTTTCCTTGTAAATTATAAATGGTATTTTTTTTTGTCTAGACTAATGAAAATAAAGAAGAATATATAATTGTGTTTTCATGATCTTGGTAGATTCTTCCCCCTTAAAAATGATTTGAAGAGTTGAAGAGCTGCTCTAGGCTTAAAAAGTGGTACTTCATGACCTGCCCCTCTTACTGTTGCAAATGTTAGCCCTTCATAAACTTCTGTCCATCCTCCCACCTTCAAAATTCACAACCAAAACATCAATTTCTCATTACTGAATTAGGGCATTACCCTCAGTTCTGACCTCTCTGATCTTAACTTGGAGTGCAACTTGGGCAGGCTTGTGTTGAGCATTTGTTACATTTTGAAGGAACCTTGCTGAAGGGCCCTTTCTTCAAATTAGGCACCCAATTTGCACCCCTTAACAATCAATAAGGAGATCGTGTTTCATGGGCAGAAAGCAAAAATGGAGGAGCATAAGTTAGATGATTTTAGATTGGATTGCTGATAGCAGGGATGAAGAGTGAAGTAGTGAACAAAAGTATGAGTAGAGTTACTGAATACTGACCTGTTTCTTTACATACCATGGATACCATGGAATTTCGATAGATAAATTGAGGTGTGCAAGCGAAAACCTGGTGGCTGTAACCGGAACGACTGAATCGACATCGCCACTGCAATAAACAGTTTAAGAAGAAACAGTTATTGGGGGACTGAATTGAGTAGAAAGATTGAGAAGCTAGTACTAGCATGCATAAGGCACAAACCTGAACACCCAGATCCTCAAACCAGCAGCAATAGTTTCTTTGTAAATGGGAAGAATTGATGCTTCTGTGTCATTCCAATTCTGGTTCAAAGTTTCACTGTAATGAAAGTATTAAACAGCACCAACTTTGTTAGTTATAGCTCAAATAGTTTTTATTCTCTGACATGTCTCCTCACAGGAAAGCCTGTTGGGCTTGCTGAAATTTAAGTAAGACCACTTGACTAAACAAGCACTTATACCATGTGAAGGTACTGTTCAACCTAAAAGCTTAAGCTGTTAAATAATAGGTTTTTGTTCTCTAACAGGTATATACCACCCTCAATTGAAATAGAAAAAACATAGTTGATTAGTTGTGAACTGGTTACAATAAGTTACAGGATTTGTGCTTCTAAATCCCAAAAGCACAAAGCCCCAATTTTAGGATTTGTGCTTAGGGGGCTTTAAAAGTGTTTTTGCTTTTCAGTTTATTGTGTTTTTAGAAGCAACTTAACTTTTTGACTCATGTTTGGTTCTGAAAGCAGTGGAAGCAGATTTAAAATAAAAAAGGGAAAAGAAATTAAACTGTCTAATCACCTGCAAGCAGTCCATTTATAAGGGATTTGGGTTGTGTTGGCATGGAGGGCTTTCTGCACATCTGGTCTGTTGTAGTAAACCTCAGCATATTTTTCTGTACATGGGTCATAACCAGAAAACTGCCAGAAAACCTACAAAAACCAAAAACAAAACAAGAGTGCATCATAATCTTTTCCAATGTTAGCACAAAGTGGGACTAGGCTCAGTCTTGTGAGATCCAGATCAGACCGGATGGTTGAACCGGTGGCTTGGCGAGCTTACCGGTTTTACTACCGATCCATGTCTGACAAAACCGGCCGAGCTTCGAATATTTAATATTATTGCAATTATAAATGTATTTTAAAAATATTACCGGGTATGGCCGATGTGGCAAACGCAGCATCCTACGTGTAAAACCAGTGCCATCTGAATTGTTGCAAGGTGGAGCATATATGTTGTACTGATCAATGTTGCCAAATTCTTGATCCATGGCATATGCATATAGTGATTCACATTCTTTTGATTCCTTTTGGCCATGGAAGTCACAGGTACTCAGGAGCTGCCTGTAAGTTCTATCAGAAATCATGGTGTGGCTCCACCAGTAGGTTACTGTTCCCAGGTTGTCATAGTAGTTGTCTGTCACTGCATTCCCAACCTGGAAACAATTTCATTCTAATAAAAATTGATGTGTGAACACTGAATTAGAATCTAGACAGCAAACCAAAGAGGTTTATTAGCTGGTTGGTTATTCATAAAGTTGGCCGAACCACTAATAACTATTAATGTTTTATTCTTCGAACCAGTGTTTTAAAAAATGACCCGAAATTGTTTTTGGTCCAGATTTGGGTCAATGACTTTCATATGGATCAAATGGGTCAACCCATGATGTCATAAAACAGGTAATAAAATGATCAATAAACAATTATAAAAATAAAAAAAATTACAGAAAATTGCAAAACAAAAAGGTTGGGTATGTCCCTAATGTTATATATTAATCATATTAAATAAATTTAAGTGTGAAAAATATTACAAGAAAACATGAAAATCCAGAAAGACCTGTGCCCCTGAAAGGTGATACATCTCTTGGTCTGTTGAGCTGTTAAAATATCTACTTTAAGACTTGTCAAACAGCCCCGAAGAAAATGGCTAGAAATACAAAAAATAAAAAATGAGGGTAAATTTCTAAAACCTCCTTTGAAGTTTCTGACCACTATTGAAATCTTGTCTAAAATTTGGTAATTGCAATCACCTCTACTAAGTCTTTTGACATAGTTGCAAGTAAACCCCTTTATTAAAATCCTCTAATAAGAGACATGAAAATGTCCAAAACACCCATGCAGTTACTAAATGGAGGCTGATTTCTACAGAAAAACAATACAAACTATACGAACAACAAAAGACAGATTTAAAGTTACAGGTTTACCTTTTGATAGATCGATATGAAGGGCAAATTTGGAAAACAAATCAATTTCGAAGCTACCACCCGTTGTGTGTAGCTCTTTTTTGACCTTTGGTTTCTATAAAAAAAAATCAATTTCGAAAAATAAATTGGAGAGACTTGGGGTAGTGATTGATATGAAGAAAAACTTAGGAAAATAAACATTTTGATCAAAAGTAACTGCATAGGTATTTTATACATTTTCGCTCTTCTTCATAGAGGATTCTAATAGAGGGGTCTAATTGCAATTATGTCAAAAAAAATAAGAGGAAATGATTGGAACTATCAGCCTTCAAGGAGCTTTCAGCAAAGCCAAAAACTTCAGAGGATGTTTCAGTAATTTACCATAAAAATAAATATTAGTACCTAACAACTGACTCCATTGACTAGTCCAAATTATTAACTGTTCAACCAACCTGGTCATTGACCAAATCAATGGTTCAAGGGTGAAATTTTGAAATATACCTGAAAAATGACCGGATTATACTGGTCCAACCAGACGGTTCAAGTACAGGCTGGAAAAGTTGTTTGATATTGATATGTACGAGAGAGAGAGACCCACCATTATTCCTTTGAGATCAATTGGGTGCATAGCCTTCGTGTTGTATCTGATAATTTCTCTGGCCAATTGTGGGACGTAGTGCCCGGCGTAGCTCTCTCCAGTCAAGTAGACTTCCCGGTTCTTGTAACGTGGGAACCGATCCAACCATCGGATCAAGAACTCTAGTGAATCCTTAGCTGAATCACATCCATTCATTAGATCATATGAAATACATTGAATAAAAACTCAAGTGTTCACCATTAACACCGACGTCATATGGGTTGTATAGCCCATATAGGCCCAGATTTTGAAAAGGCCCAAAAAATCCCCGACCCATTTATAATTGGGACACGTGAAATCGTGAATGCGTGGTGCAGATTGTAGAACCAGACCAATATTGTTGCATTTTAATTCGGGTCTACCCGATCCATTTACAGCCTATCCACAAGCCATGAAAAATGTCCCACCAACCGGTACAGTCCAAACTTTAGCTAGGGTTTTGGATCTTTATACGGATTTCTTTCTTTTAAATCGTAGTAAACGGAAATTAATGGAGGGGTTCAGGGATCATACCAGTGCGCTGATCACCGGTGTCGAGGAGGTCCGACGATCTGTTGGTGTAAGAGAACCCGACGCCGGCCGGCGTTTCAAGGAACAGAAGGTTTGCTAAAATGTTCCATGAGAACTTGTTAATGTATAAACCCGACCCGCTTCTGTTTAACCTGAATGGACCTATCTCTTCTGAAGCACCATAAGCCACCGATGAACAGCCAGGACCTGAGGAAAACGACCCAGAGAAGATTAGTCAAACTAATTACAAATACGAAAAGTGGGTTTTTATTTGACCCGGCACTCCTATCTGCATCGGGTTTTCTTTGCTGTGCCTAATTTCGACCCAGTTTGATCTCGGATCATGTAGGAGATGCAGGCCTACCTGAACCTGGTCCTGGTTTTCCGGACCGTGTTAGTTTTTCAAGTTTGAAACATGACCCCAATTACAGTACTCCAATTTGACCAGTTGGAGCTTCAGCTGCAATGAAGGAATGGTAGGAAACAACGAGTTTATGCAACTCTTGGATGCCTCGCTGTGAAAAGACAGATTGGTCCTACCTTACTCCTTACAGTACCTTGTCTGTGGAGTTAGCGAGGTATTCTCAGCGTTGCACAAACTCGTTGCTCACTGCTATTTCCTGGTTTTCTTAAACTCAGAGTGCTGGCCGGGGATGCTCTGATAAAGAAAGAAAAAAAGGGCGGGTAATTAACAGATCTGGTAATGACTGTAACTCATAATAAATTTAGGGCTGCTTTCTCTCATTGAATTCTTGTACTGTCTCTATGTTAATTTCCTGAGACTCTGATCAGAGAGAGAGAGAGAGAGAGAGAGAGAGGGAGGGAGATCAGAGCCATGGGGTTAATAAAGTCAAGTTTCTGCTTACCTACCCACCCAACAAGCTAAGAGAGTTCAATGATGAAAATTAACATCTGAAATAATAAAATAAAAATGAATAAAAAGTGATTTAATGACAAAAAACGAAAAAGGGTTGAAAGAATTCTGTTGTTTTTTCTTCTCCATCATTTGTTATAATGTCGGCAACGTGAAAGAATCCATGCGTGTTCATGGAGTTATAATGTGGAAGAAGATCAGATAACATCCAGTGTTCTTTAATTCTTTTACTGCATGTTATGAAGAAACCACTTGTTAAAACCAAGTAAGCTCTCGTTCATGCGCAGACAATGCGAGAGAGATCAGAGAGAGAGAGAGAGAGAGAGAGGACAGACCTCCGTTAAGCCAAACAACCAAAGGTTTAGAGACTGGGTCCTGAACTGCTTCAGTGAGCCAATAAAATAGGGCCCTCCCGGCGACTTGATCGACGGTGACATAGCCGGAGAACTGCTGAAAGGAGACATTTGGCTGACCCGGAAGTGCTGTTATCCGATCAGCTTCTTCTTCTTCATGACTGCTTGAATAACCCACGGACAGAAGAAGAAAAGCAAAAACCATGGAAGCAAAAATCTCTCCTTTGTTCATGACTACGGCTATGAAGTCCAACGAGTACTACTGGTACAAGAAACAAGCTTACGAAGGGTGGAAAGTAGAACTAGCCGTGTGCGTATGGATACTAGTAGGATGTGTTGTTTTCAATGACATAAATAGAGAGAGAAAGAGAGAGAGAGAAATTGTTTTCTTCAATATTATATTTGTTCTTAAGTAATAGTAGATAAAAATTTCGTCTTATTGTTTTTGAAAGCCCAAGAAGCAATCCCTAAAAGAAGAAAATAACAATTCTTCCTTGGTTCTACGTACTCAATGTTATCAGCTCGGAGATGGTCAGACCGTTTGATATATACAGGAATGCCATCCAAAATGATTAAAGGTCCCTTCGGTTCCTAGTTAAAATCGGAATGTTCTATTCCCATAGTCTAGTTCAGATAATAATAAATTGGAATGGAATTTCATTCAAATAAGGGAGTGTCATTCTAATAAAAATTAATGAGAATGGGATTCGAATGATCTATCCAATCAAACAGTTGAAATCAGAATAACCCATTTTGATTCCAATTCCAAACCCTTATTCTTATGAATCAAACGGGGCCTAATTAATTTTTGGAATGACAGGTTATAAAAGAATATTGATTGCTATGATCAAAGATACGTGTAGTATCAGGTTATTAATCTTTCACATTTTCATATATATTGAAACTTTAATTGAACGGTTGAACCATTCAAACCATTGAATGACCCAATAGCCAAAATGGGTTCTACTCTATAATCAGTCCAAGTCTGACCTCAATTCATTGTTGTGTGGCTGTTCTCTTCTCTTCTGTATTTTGGATAAGCTTTAGTGTGAAACAAGTACATGATATATTACTCTTAATTCCAATTTAATGGAGTATGGTTTCATTCTCTTTACATGCACGAGGGGCGACAGGGGGAGAAAGGGGAGTTGTCATGGCCCCATTCTGGGCATGGGTGATGATGGCCATGATGAGAGTCTGTTTTTCTGAAATTGCTTTGTACCTCCCTAATATTATTATTTTATTCAAAATTTTTAGTATTCTATTTCATCAAATTTAGTAAAGTACAGATTTTCATCACCTACCTTTGCTATCCAATCCACAGCTTGCTTTTGCCTCCCTGAAAATATGTATACATTGAATTTGCAAATCTGCTTCTCTGTATATCTCTCATGGCTGTCCTGAATTGGTTTACTATTCAGGCTGTAACTGTGAATGTTTAGAGCTGTCAGTGATCAATGGGTTGAGTCTATACAATAAATTATATCAGTTCTGGTTTTGTGGTCTGTGTTCTGATTAATAATTGGTTCCTTACGACTGGTTCTTACTGTTCCAAATTGATTATATAGTTAATAATATATAGAGGTCTTCTGGTTATTTTTTTTTGTATTTTCTATTATATTTTGCTTTATGTATGAAAGGATGAATTTTATAGACACTATATAAGATAATTTTGGTTAAAAATACTTATATATTATAAAAATGAAGTTCTAAGTTGTTATTATCATACGTGATTATATATGTCAAATATAATCGGGTCAGTCCTGATTATCCCGATAAATAATTGGTCCGGTTTGGGGTTTATCTTATAGAACCCATTACAATTTGGTATGAAACATTTGCCGGTGCTTTTAATTTGTCAACTTTCATTGACCCGGCCGGTCGGACCACTGACATGGTCACAATAATGATTCGGATCAAACCCTAACCTGCTATTTCACAAAACCAAATATATATATATATATATTGAATTGGTCAATGATTTATCTACTCGGTGAAGTTGACCTGCCTGACCCACTCAACATGCTGCTGGGTTCTTGAATTATTTTATCTTTAAATATTTTATGTTGATGACATCATGAATTGATCTATTGACCCGGATGAGCCTGGGTCTGGCCCAGAACCAGGCTCATGTGCAACCTTTACAGCCTATAATGCTTACTCTGTGGTACCATTGGATAAATGTGTTCTGTACAATAGAATTTGCAATAAAAAATACATAGAAATATATCATTTAAATGGTAAATTTTGCACATACACCCTACACCCTAATAGTGTAAATATGAGGGGTTTAGGATTTTGGGCATTTTTAGGGATAGGCATGCCTAAAACCGACCCCCTGACCAATTTTGAGAAAAAAGAAGTTAAAAGAAATAAAAAGGTATTTTGTGGTATTGAAAAACCCGATATGCCTGTTCATCCATTTCGGTTATATAGAAACTTTGAACCAATGTTCAAAATATCGATATGCCTGATATGTTGGTAGGGGGCTATCGGGCAATATTGATAGTGTGTTTTATGTTTTTTTTTTTTTTTTTTTTTTCAAAACCGATTTAGGGGGCCGGTTTAGAGCTCCTCCATCCCCTGAACTGGTCAAAACCCCGATATACCTTATAAAACCACCGGCATGATATGTATCGATACTTTGAACCTTACTATGAGCCTTGAATAAAATTCCTTGTATAATTGCAAAAAAAAAAAAATCCTCATTAAAGGTACAAATAGTGTCCCTAAGAATAGGATAACACATTATAATGTAATATTTATATTCTTGTGTGGGTACAAGCTTTCTCATTGATTATGGGACTAAAAAGTAAACTAGCCTTTCTTGTCAGTGAATTTTGTAAAGTAAATCTCAAAATATGGAAGTTAGGTAGAGTTTGGATGGTTGATTTCTCATGATTTCAAACTTTTGGGGACATTTCAATGACAGGTGATCTAGGTTTGTATTGGACAGCTGGGCTATATGTTCTTGAACCACAAAAAATATTTCAATTTTGCTTCCCTCAATTATGGGCTTCACCTTGACCGAGTTGAGGACTTGTTCATCTTACATTCTTTTCCTTTTTCTATTCAACAATCCTCTAAATCTATTAGCTGTGTTTGATTTGATAGAAAAGCACAAATGGAACTTAAGCCCCTGTTTGGGAGTGCTTATTTTAGGCCAAGACTACAGCAATAAGCACTTAAGGAAAATAGGCCTGAATAATCACTTTTTTTTTTTTTTCAGGTAATAAGCTCATTTGGATTGAGTTCAAACTTTGGTTCTTTTTTAAGTGATCTTTTTCTGGCCCGTCTTAGCCTGCCATGTAATTTTCAATATACCCATACTAACCCTGTTTCAAAAGAAGCACTTTTTTCACCAAATACTCATAAACACTTATTAGTAAAATAAACATTTATCCTGTAAGCACTTATTCTTCCAATAAACACTCCCAAATAATAGCCTAATTTTCATGTTCTTGGGGTTTTTTTGATGGGATCAACATGTACTTCCAGGTAACTTTAGCAACAAACAATAATAAGGAGAAATTTAAGCAGTTCTTGTACTATTAATAAGGTTGGTAGCACCTAGTCCATCTGAGGCATAGTTGGTGGGAACTCTTATCAGCCTAAACTGTACTAATTGTAGACCCACATAAGAGATCTACCAGACAAAAGGACCAGCTGGACTGAATGCCTCTAATTTCCAAATAAATGGACATTTCATGGAGTGTTCTTGTTTCCTGAACACTCAAAACTGGTTCATTCAGTCAAATAGTTTGTTAAATTAACCAATGAAAACAATAGGAGCATACAAAATTGAATGCATAAACTATGGTAAAAAATTGGGGCTACCTACTAGGAATTATTATAATTATAAACATGAAATACTAACCCTTTAAAGGCTTTATCAAGTAGGATCAATTTTCATTTGATCTTCTCAACATGGTTCAAAGTATTGATACACTTGATAAAGCGTGTAAACAGCGTAACACATGCCCTTGATGAGGTCGGCTTCAAAGTATTTCATATATCTGAAGATTGATACATATTATTCGATATGCACCGATACATTCGTTATAAACAATAATCTCGCTTCTCGGTATTCCATTTTCCACCAAAAGAAAGAGAGGAAGGAATATTAGCCAATTTAGAATCAAAGGTTAGAACTACCCAGATGAATAAATCATGTCAGGCTTTCATTTTATTTCCCTGAAGTCCCTAAAATATATTCTTATAAATATATATGGCAGTGATGATGACCATGGTGATGGTAGTGATGATATGATAATCATGTTAAAAGATATTCCCATCAAATTTAACAATATAGACATCATATCAGTTGATGGAGCAGAAAAAGTAATTAGGGTATTTATAGCATATACTTGTAGACTGAGAGAGTAGAGAGTAGCTGAGTGGGTGTGGTGGGATTGTGGGAATGGAATTTATGGAGTTTTTTTTTTAAGTAGTTAATACAAGTTATTGAGGAAGAAGAAGCTGGAGACAGAGTAGTAGGGGGGTAGGGCGTGAGTCGTTTTCAGTGAATGAAAAGCTGGATATGTCATTTAATGAGTTGGGATGGTCGTTTTGATTCAAGTGAGGGACCCTCCTCTCCTCAGTACCCCCACCTGCAGGTCCTCCACCCCAAATTTCTCTTTCTCCTATTTATTTCTCTTCTCTTGTTCCTTACTCAAAAAGTTCGTATCTCTGAAACTGAAAGCCTGAAACCATCAGAGCCACAGCTTGTTTGATGGGTACTGGGCTTTGTTTATGTTCACATTCATTCCCATTGCTCCCCCTTTCTTTCTTCCTTTCTTTGAATTTGAACCTTCTCCCACCGACACCCCACCTCATATCAAAAACCAACAAAGTAATTAATCTTAGGCTGCATTTGGTATTCCTTAAAATGAGGATTCATCTTCTTTTTGTAGTTAAAAACTTGGTATTTACAGGAGCATTTGAACAAAAAAAGGAAATAAGTCCTTAAAATAAGGAATGCCAAATACAACTTCAGTATCCTAATCTTTATGGCTATCTAATCTAAAGCACAATATCAGGACAAGCGAGCTTAGACCCACCATCCTTGTCCACAGGATAATACTAGCTAAGATAAGAATGGGGTTCCAGTATTGTTTCCAACATATATTAAATTGAGGGACCATTACTGAATATGATGGTAAAACCTCAGGCTCACAAGTGTGAGAGAACATGGGTTTGAGTCTTAGAGCGGCTACTTTGTGCAAAAAATAGCTAATCTATATCTCTACCCCTCCAAGACCCAAGATAGATAAGACCAACAATGGGTATTGCGACCGTAGTTACAACACTCCATTGCAACCCCCAATGGAATATTGACAAACCAGCAATTGAAATAAAAAAAAAAAAAATACATGGCTTGGTGAATTAATTTCAAATACTAGTGTGCCCATACTTCTTTGGGGGTTTCAAGGGAGTGTTGTGACCACAATTGCAGTAGATTTGAAACTTTTCCTTATACTAGTAAGTGAGCATGTGCTTTGCACGTGGAAATCTTTGATGGTCATGATAATAGTAAATAACATGTTTTCAAAATTTTCTGTTTTTCTATTTCTATGTTTATAAAAATTATTCTTATTTGTCACACTTATTTTTATTTAGTATAATGAATGTATGACATTAGAGATGTGCTCAAATGTTTTCTACCAATTTTTTGTATTTTTTATACTTTTATATGTTTTTATCATTTTAATTTTTTATTATAATATTATTTAATTATGACATCTAGGGCTCACACATTTGATCCAAAAGGTTAAATTGTTATCTTACCACAAAATAAGAAAACAACTCCATTTTTGGGTTGGTTTTAAGTTTGTATTTTATTTATATCATGATTAATAAAAACAATTATTCTTTATTACAATTATTTTTTAATACAATTAATTAATATAGGATTCAATGAAAGAATATGAATTAATACTCTAAATATAAGACTTAATGAGAGGGAATTGAATGAAGATAAATGTAGTAGTTCAAACTACATTTTGTGTCCTCACATTTAGAGAGGAATTAACTCAAAAATAGGGGTATTCTAGTCAAATAAAAGTTTTATATCATAATTCACACTTTTAATAATAGTACTAGTAAGTGTGCATGTGTTTTGCATGTAGCAATTCTAAATGATGATAACGATAGGAATAATGTATCCAAAATGTTTTATAAAATTCATGTATTTTTTATTTTTTATATTTTTGTTTTTCACTATTAATTGGATGCAAATTGCAAAAGTTGAATCCGATTACATAAGCACCTCATATTGGGCTGCAAAGTTTTGGATATCATTGTTAGTAATACTACCTACTTGGCTAAACTCTTATTTTTGCAATGTTTTATCTTCTTATTATATATTTTTTTTGTTCATTTATCAGAAAAATGTAAGATTTAAATAGAGAGAATTGAATTACGTGAAAATGGGTATTTTAGTCAAAAGAATATGGAGTTCCACAATCTTATTCATATTTTTAATAGTAGTGTAAATATGAAGTTATAGATTTTTGTTCAATTTTTTCTATATTTTTTTTTTATTTCTATATGTGTAAAAATAATATTGTACATACACTTATTTTTTATTTATATGATATTCATATTTTTAATAGTAGTGTAAATATGGAATTATAGATGTGTTCAAATTTTCTATAATATTTTTTATTTCTATGTGTACAAATAATACTATACATACACTTATTTTTTGCTTAACATATAAATATATAATATATGATATTATACATGTGCCCAAGTGTTATTTTTTGTAAAATTTATGTATTTTTATTTTTTATATTTTATTAATTTTTATTATTTAATTATGACACTAAAGGTTGATAGATTTGACCCAAAAGTCAAACTATTGATCTATGCTAAATAGGAAAATAATTTAATTTTTTGTCGTTTTTTATTATGTATTTCATTTTCATCATCAATAAAAATAATTCTTTTTTATTACACTTCTTTTTTTAATTGGATAAAAAGTACCATAAATGTGTATTTTTTTACATTTTTGTAAATTTTTATATTTATTTTTATTTAAAAATTCTATTATCTAACTATGACTTCATGGGTTGGCTAATTTGATTTGGATAGTCAAATTGCTTAGTCATCACTTGGATAAAGACTGATTTTGTTTTTGATTAAGTTTTAAAATATATGGATTTATATTATTAAAAGTATTAGCCATAAAGCTAATTAGTAGCATTTATTAGTGAAAAATAACTTAAATATAGGATTTAATGAGAGAGAATGTGAGTTAATACCTTAAATACAAGAATTAATAAGAGAGGATTAAATGAGGTGAAAAACATTAATTGAAAGTATGTTTTCAATCTTCATAATTAGACATGGACTAAATAACAAATGTGTGCATTTTAGTCAAGAAAAGTTTCACACATTCATTCGTACTTTTAATAATAGTATAGATAGATATATCTTAAATTGGTCCATGTTTGAGGCAATGAAAGCTAGGTTTAAGTACACTAATTAGTAATTAGTAATGCTTGTAGCTGAAGGCTTATTACACGAAGAACAAACTAATAAAGAAGAAGAAGAAAAAGATAAGGATCTAAACTATAATATGTGTGTGAGGAATGGTGTTTCATCCGTCCATGAATGTAATTCAAGCCTCAATTCCATTTGTCCACATGTCTGCCAAGTGAAGAAAGATCTTATTTTGCTTTCATTCCAAGCAAACCTGGCACCCTTTCAAACCTTTCTTCTTTTCCGGCCTCCTCATAAGCTTTCAAGATCATTTTATTGAAGAAATTATGATCAAATTAAAGGGCAACTCTTAGGGCAACCAAGACCATTAGAGCATATTAATTTCTCATGGAGGATGGTGAGTTTAGTGTGGGATTATGGTGGTCCAATTAGAGAAGCTGACTCTATCATGGCTGAAGTGATACCTTTCCTTTTTGTCTTTGGAATTGCCCTACCGAGAAGTCAGATCTCTCTCTCTCTCTCTCTCTCTCTCTCTCTCTCTTTGTGACCAAAAAAGAACTTTTGCTTCCAGTTTCTAGTTTGATGGTCTGACCATCCAGCCCAATCCAATATGTTTGATGAAATTCTCTTCATCCTTACTTTTCGGGGAAAATCATTTTACTTTGAAAGGAATTTCAACAGAACCCTCAAATAGTTAGGGGACCCTCCTGGTTATTAATAGCACTGGGATCTCTTGAAAGCAAAAACCATGTAAACACTTTGACAGCATGGCATTTGGTCTCACATCCAGAACTTCTCCTCTTCCTCACGGCTGAGCTCACTAATAGGAATGGCAGGATCCCTGCTGAGGATAAAGAATGGCCCCCCATCCTTGATGCTCGATAGAGACAGGTTCCTTGTCAGGGACCCAAATTCCCAAATGTTTTAAATTAAAATTATTTTAAAAAATCAATTTGCTTAAAAAAATGAATTCTTAATTAAAAATATTTTAAATATATTTTGATATAAATTATATTATATGTATTTAATATATATAATCAGGATTGAGTCAGGTCGGAGAATTCACTCTCCAGAGTCTAGTCTCCATCCTTATCCCATCCTTAATTGGGTATCACTATCAGTCCCCATCCCCAACAAAGCAATCTCCATCCTCGACTTAAAGCCAGGTACCTGATGGGGATGGAGAAAATTACCATTCCTACCCAATACAAATGCCGGTTAGAATCTTGGGTCTGGGCAACAAGGCAACAACAACATGTTAGTTCAAGGCATTATAGCTTGGGCTATGTGACTTCTTAGGTCAGGCCAGGCCAGACCATGATTTTGCTCTAGCCCTATGTCTTGAATGTATTTGGTTTTGGTGATGCTTAGGGTAGTTTGGTCATTTGAGAATGTAGAAGTAGAAGTAGAACCACAAATTACAAAATCATAAATCCCAACGACGTGTATTTGCTTTCACTAGTTCAAATTGAAAGGTGCTTTTGTCTTCTTATCTCCACGTGTCCTATCCGTACAAAAATGAATTCGACCGTTGGAATCCCCTCCATCCCATACAACAGCCAACCCAACTTGAGAATAGTTCTTCTTTAGAGAGAACGCCTCCTCAGACTCAAACTCTGCAGCGAGGTCTGGAATCCCATGGTTCCGGCAATGAAATACCCATCACCCTTGATGCTCTCAAAGTCCCCAAGTCATTCAAGTACTTTGAAAGGTGACGGATTTTTCCACAGAAGCTTCAACAAACACATTAATGGGTTTCTTTTTCTTCCTGCTTATTCTATAACTCTGTGATTACTTACAATGCAGGTATATGAGCCCGACTGATCGACTGATGTCTCCCATCTCCAGAGGCCTTATGGCAAGAAATAAAGGCAGGACCCCTCTTGCCACCGGCTAAAAACCCACCAAAGGTATACAACTTCTTAGAACTCAATTAAATTCTTGCAAACATATAAGAAAATCAAGTTGCCCAACCCATAAATTATAGAGATGTAATCCCCAAAGCTGTCCTCCCCAGGAGGTGGCTCTATTTGAATCCAGTTAAACAACCGAATAGATTACTCACTTTACTTTCTTTGTTGTTGCAGCTACTTGATGATCAGTGTCTTCAGGAAGTGGGTCTTTCACCAGTCTGAGTATTTAACACCATTATGGATAAGAAAATCATGGATTTTTAATTCTTGTTTTCCATGTTTTACAGTTAATGGATAATCTTTCATTTAAAGAAATTTGTATTCAATCTTCAGATAATGCATCTACAAAGTATTTAAATTCTTTAATTTCCATCCCTTCATTTGGAATTGCTTAGAATCAATATTTTCGTGATTTAGATGTTGAGAATTTGTTTCTCGTTCTCACCAACTTGGTACCATTGGGATTGGACTAAACCAATTTCTCCATTGATCTCCGTCCACAAACAAACTTAATTTACAATGTGAGAGAGACAACATCATTGGTTTTGAATCTTGTTAGGTATGTGGTTCCTAGTTCTAACCTGTATTTATTTCAACCTGAGCTTTAGATCCTCCTCAAAGACAAACTCAGTGTAAATATCATTTCACAGTTCTGATAATGTCTCTGATCAATTGGGATAACATTCACAAGCTAAGCATTCAAGCTCTGAAATTTCTCCGGGTGTCGGGCTCTGTATAGGGATGTCAGTGGGTCGGGTTGGGTGGTAAGCTCGCATTGACCCGAGCCTATTGGGTTAAAGTCGGGCCGGCCTACATTGGGTCGGTGGACATGCCCGTTGACATTAGGGCTGCAAATGGATCGGATTTGGTAAAGGGTATACCCAATCTGATTCGATAAGAAATCTGACCGATTTGAATTTGGCAAGAATCCCTAGAATTTTCAAGAGTATGCTTTGAATTCGAATATCTTATCCGATATCTGATTTGATTAGAATTGTAATAAAAACGATAGGATTAATATAATATATATAAATAATATATAAAATATAATATTTCATAACTAACGATTAGATGGGGTCGTGACAGATCTGATTGGGTATATTTTAATTCGATCCTTAACTATAAACTGGATTCAGTCAGTGCAAAGTCCATTCGAACAATCATTATAGCTTTGCATTGGGAATATCTCCCCATGAAATAAAGAATAGAAGTACGGAGATATCCTGATGCAAGGCTGTAAAGACTGTTCGAACAAGCCTTGCGCTGACTGAAGCCGGTCTCCATTAACTAAACCGATCAAGTTTTTTTTCCCTGATCCAATCAGATTTATTATGATCAAAAGAGCTATCCGAATCTATTTCTTACCAGATTGAATTCGGAATCTAATCGGATCTGATCAGAACCTATTTGCAATCCTAGTGGACATCCCTACCTCTCTCTCCCATTGCTTCATCTCTCGTCAAACCATCATATAAAAAATTCAGATTAGCTGAACACTTTAGTTGCTTTTTATTTTTTTAGCACTATGTTCCTCTTTTAGCATTCTTCCAATCCACTTTGAAATTGTTATGTTATTGTTAAACATCTCCAAATTCCAAGAAGAGCATTTCACAAGTATTCCGTTTTACGAGTGGGCCTTGATTAACAAGTGTTTCATTTTATCTATTTTTTTTGAAAATACACAAAAAATGGGATGCAGGTTGATTGGGCATTTAAAGTGAATTTACTTAATTTATGATATATTTATAATGACAACTATGTGACATCTCAGAGAAATTAATTAGCTTTTTTCAAATTTTAATGTGCCATGTCACCAGTGTGATTTCAAAAACCCCTCTTTTACCGAATTCCAAAGTTAATCATTACAAAAAACTTTTTTTTTTTTAAATAGAATTGCCAAATGGGATTTTTTTGCCAATTCCATTTAATTGCTGATGTGACACATATGACACATCAACAAAAATGAAATGCTTTGGTGCCAAACACCCACTTTGATCCTGTTTTTGTCGGATTCATATATCTCCATATTGGATTTTCGGTTTACAAATTAAGATCACCCATATTTGATATTTATAAATATGATATATATATATATATATATATATATATATATATTGCATTTTTGTAATTTTTATATTATTTATTCTTATAAGAAACATGTATATATATGATGAAAATAGTTGAAACAATACTTCTTTTTATTTAACTATTATATTTTCTTTTTCCTATTAATAATTTATTATTTAAATTAAATTGAATTGGATCATATTCAGATATCTGACATCCTTATCGAATTCAAATTCAAATTCAATGTTTTTGAAATCCAATCGAATCTTCATATTGGATCTACATTTATAGTACCAGATCATATTCCGATATACCCTTATTTGAATCTAATCCTATTAATTTGCATCCCTACTACCTAGCTAGTATGGAGCTCAATTCACCTCTCTAAAGTCTAAACAAATCTATACTATCTATAAAATAGTGAATGCCCCCTTCTTTCTGGAATTTTCATTGGATGTTTTCCATTCCTCTTGTGTAAGCATACAATAGACATAAAGAGGGCATATATGTCATTTACTTTCACTTTAGAAACTACCCACTTATAACCGTTTAGAAACTGCCCATAAATTATAAATAGTTGTCTTAGAGATACTACCACCGCAAATGCACATACACGTGCTATAAAGTTTGTCAAACTAGGGTTTTGTTTGATAAAGTTTAGAAGCAAAATAAGTGATTTATCAAAAAAAAAAAGCAAAATGAGCAAAAAAGAGATTTTATTTTTTTATATCCATTTTTGTAAATTCATATATTTGTCCATATAAATCTTGAAAGGGCATTCTAATAAAATAACTTCCTTCGTCGATGCATTAAATGAAAAGAGGAAAAGTAAAGAGTATTTGTTGCAAATGAAAATTTGAGGAAGAAAATGACAGAATTAAGACTAATTCACATCTATGCCCCACGGAGCGTGCCTCACCGCACATCACAATTAGGGGTGAGCATTCGGTTAAAAATTGAGTCGAATAAATCAAATTTATAAAATATAAAACTGAAACCGAAACTGAATTATTAATATTATATTAATACATATTATATATTATATATTAATATATTTATATATATTATATTATATGTATATATTAATATATTTTAATATTTTATATAATATATATTATATACATTATAAAATGTTATATTACATATATAATAAATTTCGGTTAATTCGATGTTTTTGATTAACCGAATTTCCAATCCTGAAAACTAAAACCGAAACCAAATATTTTTAAAATCAAATTAACCGAACCGTAAAAAACTAAACCAAACAAACCGAACAATGCTCACCCCTAATCGCAACCGTATATTAGTTCGGGAGATGTTACCAATGCACGTTCAGATGTGAAACTAATTAATTTAAAAATCGACGACCGTTAGATGTGATAGAGGGCGGGGCCCATTGTTTAGATGGCTGCCACGTTATGCGTTTCGCGCGCGCAAGCGGGAAACAAACACACGAAGCCAACTCCGAGAGCGTGTGAGTTCTCCGTTCAAACTTCAAACTTGCTACATGAATAGAGAATAGAGAGGAGGTGTGTATTGTGCGTGAGATAGGAATCAGAGAGAGAGTGGCCGGTGGATGGCGCGAGCGACAACAAGATTTGGTTATTTGGGAGCCGAAGTCGCCGAAAACGTCGCACTGCCTCCCGTCCGGAGCCATCATGCAAATCCTAATTCCCCTCCCCCTATCTCCAACTCGCCTCTTTTCCAACTCCTGATTTCCTCCTCTCCTTCTGCCGGACAAGGCAGCGGCAACAGAGGGAGGGTGTCAAGGAGAGGAGAGGAGAGCGAAACAGCAACACAGAAAGAGACCCCCTCTCTCTCCTTTCAGCTCCACCTGTTATCCACCCCTTATTCCAGGTAATTTTAAGCAGAAGGAAATTATTCGATTACTGTAATGTCTTCTTTTATCCTCTGTTCCAAATAATCATGCCAAATAAGCTTATGGGTTTGTTTTGTTTCTTTTCTTCCTTTTGGATTTATGTAGGCTTAATACGGAACAAAGTTGGGGATTATTCACTCTCTGGAAATGGTTCAAGAAGCTAGATGATTCAATTTCAAGTGAGGTTGTTTATTTATATTTATTTGTATTTCTTTTGTGTGGTATGCCACATTGCTTTGGTGATTGAAAACCAAGGTGATTCAAGAAACATCATTTTGATTATTCAAGAACCCCTCTCACAAATCCCAATACATAGGTTGTATTTCGTACCATTGCTGTTTCTACCTGAAATATTTTGAATTTATCAATACAAATTGGTGAGAGATATGTATTGTTCACATCACATGTGAGAATTATTTCGGCTAGAATGAATTAGACTTCAACCCCCCTGGAGCAAGAAACACCAATTTGATGTTTCTAGCATTTTTAAGGTATGTCTATTTCAACCATAAATAGCCTCAAATAATAATTGTCCAATTTATATTTACCAACCCAACATGTTTCAGGTAGAAACAATGATACTAAACACAACCATAACCATTGCAGCAATGTTTTCTTTTTCCCTAAAAATGGCTAGCCAGACTTGATTCAATGGTGTTTCCATTTTTTTTCCTGGTGTGGCAAACTGATGAAGCAGAACACCTGTGAAATGCATTGATGCCGAACACATATTAGATTTGTATAATTTTTTCCTCTCTCCTCTCTCTTGCCAATATTATCTTTATTCCAGTAAGTAGTATTACCACTCTCATGGTGCATTATTCTATCCTTTCTATGGTAAAAAATAAAAAGCTTACATGTCTATTTGCCTCCCTTCTTGCATCATATTATAGGTAGGAATGACATGTTATTTATTTATTTTTGACAAAATACAGCGATGAGTTGTTGACATTGTTATAAGACACCTCAAGCCTGCATCTGATTCCATAACTTCAACCATGGAATCTGGACATGGGAATACCGAGGATACTGTTCGTGAAGTTAGAATTCAACGTTCATCATCATTGTCGTCATCATCATCAGACTCGTCATTGGATGAACAATTTGAAGTGGACAGAAACTTAATTGGCGAATCCAACCCAGTCAATGATGAGGTTGCTCAGTTTGCTTTTAAAGATGCTGAGAGGAATGCCTCTAGTATTTCGTCTCCCAAATTTGGAGAGTCTGAGAAAGGGATGCCAGGATTCACATATCGACCGCAATTGTCCAGTACTACTCTTGATTTGGGCTTAGACAATGGTTTATCAAAACAATCCCCTCCAGTCCAAACGATGGACCGGTATGATGTGCCCGATCCATATAGGATCCCAGCTTCTGTGTTTGAAAGAAGTAAGTCCACAACACCATTGGAATGGAGTGTGGCTTCCAATGAGTCATTATTCAGCATCCATGTTGGTAATAATAGCTTCTCCAGAGACCATGTTTATCTGTTTGGTAGATCTGGAGAGCTGACTTTATCTGGTGAATTGACAAAGTCCGGAGAGTTGAAGATGCTCCAAAGTAGCTCGCCCCCTGCTAATATACCATCACTCTCTCCTCACAAAGATACAGATCTGGGGGATAGCCTAGGTGTAGCTGAAGCAGCCGCTGAAACCATGAAGGAGGTTTTAAGGACAACTGCAGAAGACAAAGAAAAGAATCCTCCTGTTGATGTTGTCCGCCAGTCATCTAGCACATCTCGTCGTTCTGATGCTAGTGCGACCAGCATTCAATCTTTTGCTTTTCCGATGTAAGTTATATCATCTTCTGCCACATTAAGTGATAGAAATATATTTCCAACATTTGTCTATACCAAGATATTAAAATATTTATTCTTATACAGGCATGTAGTTCTGTGTGTATTGTGCACATAAAACTGCATCTTGGGTACATAATATTTGTGTCCAGTATGGAATGTTGTCTTATGCTTGTATGTATGAGAAATCTTTGCAAACAAGTTAAATAAATTTACATGTGGATCATAATGTATGTTTTATTATATAAAAAGTGGCCATGCCACTAATGTTGTGTGCCAGGATGCCATCAATATGCCCTTCAATTGTTGCAGAAAGAAAATCTGTGCATGTCCATTCTGCTACCATCCATGGCCATAATGGTCTTGTATAATTACATAGAGGCGTCATGGTTGTGTCCTACTGCATGCAACTAAACTAGTCCTGGGCCTTTGCAGATTGACAGGGGAAGGTGGAGGTAGAAGTGGCTCAGTGAAGGCGGATCCTGAACAAAATCAACAACCACAGTCACAGACCCCAGGAGCAACCCCGGATGCAGCTCAAAATAAGTGGTTCCCTTGTTTCTCCTGTTGCCCATTTTGTTGTTGATCAGAGAGTGGGATCTTCCAGATTTTCTCATTTTATCCTATGACAAACATACGAAAGGATATAAGTATATTGTCTAACTTGCCCTTTAGGTGTTTGTAAATGGGGTCTTTATATGAAAGTTAAATACTTGGTTTTGATTCTTTTGAATCTTCTTCTTTTTTCTTCTTCAGTCGCATTATAATAAAACTCGGAACCATGTTAATTATAAAATTTGCATGGGTATACAATAAGACTTCTATATTAGATACGTTGAGTGAGGTATGGGTACATAGAGCTGACAATAATAATTGAGTAAGTGCTGCAACCATGACTGTAACAACCTTCTGTTCAATGGTATCAAGCTGCAGCCTTTACATCATTTATGATCAATTTTAGCTGAACTGTAGTGAACGCAATAGTTGTTCACCAGGTTGTGGAATTAATAATAACACTCCACACCAAATACTAAAATAATAATAATAATAATAATAATAATAATAATAATAATAATAATAATAATAATGTAATATTTTTACAAAATAATAAAATAATACTATAATATTAAAATGTTTTATTATTAATTGAAAAATATTATTTTCTTATTAAGATATTAATTTATTAATATTGAAATAATAAACAATATTTTATATTATGATTTCTTATTACTTTGTTATAAAATTCTAATAAGGTATAGTAAGATTGTGTTACTAATAATAAATAATGAATAAAATGCATGACGGGCATTTTGGGGACAAAATTTAAGAGTGTTGTGAGGTATTTGAATTTAATTATAAGAGGTGTTCAATTAATAGTGTGAAGTGTGAAAAAAATATTGCTTTTAAGATATAAGAATTGCAAAACAAACAAGGCCTTAATTAGACCTGTTCATGGGCTGGGTTGCCCAACGACCCAACCTGATTTGATTTGTTCTTGGTCAAGTTTTGACATTATTTCAGGCTTGCAAGTTCCGACTTGGGCCCAAAACATTAGGCTTGACTTTTTTACTAGTAGGGCTCAGGCTTAGAAAAATCCGGCCAAGCTAGAGCCCGAGCCTAATAATATTTTATTTAATAAAAAATATATTATATATTTCTTTATTCCTTTGTTCTTTTTTTTTCAAGCAATAGTGAGAAGTTTCAACATTTTTGGGTTATAAGGTCATTTATTATAAATAAATCAGTTTTTTTATTGAGTAAGAAAATAATATATATATATATATATATTTTTTTCCCAATTTTTAGGCTGTGCTTTAAGGTTTGGGCTTTATAAGAAGGTCGGGCTCTAAAACCAATGGTCGGACTTGGGACTGAATGTATTCTATTAATAAAGAGATAAAGCCTGGCCCAAATCAGCCCCGACTCGGCCCTTGAAACAGGTCTAGCCATAATCATACTGGGATTGGGGAAAAATTTGGCTGTCTCTTGTCGACAAGAATTCCTATCAACTTTCTACCTTGTTGTGACACGTTTTTATGACACTAACGTTAACATACAAAATGAATAAAAACCTTAAAAAACAAATTTAATTTCTTTAACAAAATTACAAAAGAATTCCATTTGCCCACGTGTCTTCTCTCCCTCTCCTCTTCTTTGTCTCTCTCATGGTCTCACTCTCCCCAACCGCTTCATTGGCCCCAAGATCCTCTCTCTCTCTCTCTCACCTAATCCATCCGAGAGAACCAGTCATAGCCATTTGCCGTCGGTAGAGCCAGTTGCAGTCACAGACACTGATAATCCGCAAAAATCTCCTTCAAAGAATGGTTGTCTGATGCAGACAAGGTTAATTGTATTTGACAAAGGCATGCACCTGTTCTGATTCATGGGATTATCGTCAAGAGTAGCACCGAATTGATCTTGCTGGGTTCCACCACGGAAATGACTCTAATGAAATCGTTGAATGGGTTGGGAAGTTAGTGAATCCTTTATCGGATGAAGAAATACTTTCTCATAGGACGACCAGAGGGTGGCCTTCGTCTTCTTATTTCGCTTTGAAATGGAAACCAGTGGCAACCACGGAATGGTGAGAAAATGGTATTGGCAACTGCAAAAAATTCCGACTAATGCTGGTGGCTGCTCTGCTGAGAGAAGGGGGATGAGAGGGAGAATGGGGCAAACGAAAAGGAGAGGAAAGAGAGGGTGATCTTGGGAATCTTGGGGGGAGAGAGAGATAGGAAATGGCAATGGAGAGAAGAGAGAGAGAGAGAGGACGCCGATAGAACTGGTGAGACCGTGAGAGAGACAAAGGAGAGGAGAGGGAGAGAAGAGACATGGGCAAGTGGAGTTCTTTTGTAATTTTGTTAAATAAATTAAATTTAAAATAAAAATAATGGAGAAGTGATTGGCCCAATTCACATTTCTGATTTGTACTGCAGAGCTATAAACATTCAAAATGGTAATAACATATACTTTATGCATCAACTTCTCCCGATGAATTGACATTAATTCCGAGCTGTCATCTACCCCAATAGTATTTTGTGTCTAAATTCTGATCCTGAACTAAACCGCCTTTCTCCCTAAAAATAAATATTTTTTTAAGGTTTTTATCATTTTCTAAGTTAACATTAGTATAGAGTGTCATAAACACGTGCCACAACAAGGTAGAAAGTTGACAGGAATTCCTATGGAGACAACCAAAATTTTCCCCCATTGTGCATCTTTTAATTTATAGATTGCATTTGAGTTTTCACCTAAAGCTTGTTTGTTATGCAAGTTCATTTGCACTAACACAAAATGCATAAGAGTGCAAATGAGAAGAATGCAAATTCTGATTCATTTCAACATCTTTGTTTTGTTTACATCTCGTCTTCAATGTAAATGAAAAAAAAAAAACAAAGTGAAATCTGAAACAAAAATAAATAAAAAATTGCTGTCATATAGGGGTGTCAATTTGGTCCGATCCGATCCAGTCTAACGTGAATTCATTATAAATGGATCAAGTCCAATCCAATGAATATTTTGGACCAGCCCAATTTAATGTCTAGACCGTCAAATATGTTCAAATTAGTTTTGATTTAGATTGGTTTCAACCCAAAATCGGTCTATTGACACCTATATTCTTATCTTATACAAATAGACCAGATATTAGTTCAATCTAATCTAATCCAATCCAATATAAATTTATTACAGACAAACCAGATCTAATTCAATCTAATAAATATTTTAGGTGGGTTTGATCCAATCCAATGTCTTGTTGGTTTGTCTAATCTGTCCAAATTGATTGGGTCAATCCAAAATCACCCATACTCTCGTATAACAGTTGAAGTGTTCATTGACAACATCTCATAAAAGGCAACAATGAGGTCGCCCCATTCATATTAATGATTTTTTTTTTTTTTTGGTGGAATTTGGATTTATTCCTCACGAAACGCACCTCACCCAACCTCATGTTGTAGTGGTGCATTGGGAAGATCTCCCCATAACGAGAATTTACAAATAGGCAAATTTTTTAAAGTACTCCTATAGTTTTGTTTTAAAGTGTGCTCCATAGTAATACCCTTTTTGCTCACATGCCAGACCGAACCCTGTACAATGAATGTAATGGTTTTTAAAATCGATCTGAAGATCGAACTGGTTAGAGTCTAGTTACTGGGTCGAATGGTCCGATCATTTTAACCGAAGCATGATCCGTTCTAATAAAGATAAAAAAATAAAAATAAAAATAAAAAAGGTCAAAACCGTTCAAACGGTTAATGGCCCGATTCAATGGTTTACTGACCAAAATCAACGCTTTTTTTTTTTTTTGAGAAAAATCCGGTTTTTGGGGGAACGGACCGGTTTTTCCGGTCTGATCCGGTTTTGAAAACCATGGTGAATGCTATTTGCAGGGTGTACGGGATTTCCTCTTTACCAGATAATAAGACAGTTAGCTATGCCTATCTCCTGGTTACCACCCCTTAGATCCCAATAACATTGCTAAGGGATGCTACTCGAAGAGAAAGCTAGACCATTGAATAGAGAAGCCATCATTGACGAATTTCACGGTGGAAGTGATCAATGATGCAGATTTTCCTAATGCTAGTTTTGCAGATTTGGCCAAAGCAACACCAGATGATGAAGGCTGCCGAATGCCAAAAGAGTTTGTTGTCGATGGATTCATTTTCTTGAATTTTTTTATTGATTGAGTTTTATTTTGAAAATTTGAAAATTAGTGAAGGACAAATTCATAACTAACCAGTCTTCCCAGTAAAAACCTTTCAACCATCCTTTGGCATTGGCGGGAAACCCTGATCCTGAAGTGCGAAGTGAAAGAGCTTTGGAAACTCCATAGTCCGATGTGAGACGATAAGTCAGAACTGGCGGGTGAGAATTCGGATCGATTTGCCGCCTTGTGCATTTCTGTGGTCAGATACAAAAGGGTCATCCATCCCTTCCGACTCCCGTCAATTCTCTCTCTCTCTCTCTAGTCTCTCCTCTTAGAAAATCTTTTGAAGGGAAAACTACTGGGATGAGCATCGGAATGGGGAAATGCATCACTCCAGATGCCATTTCCAGCATACTAGCGAACCTTTCTCCCCATTCGTCTTCTGATGTTCTGGAAATCACTGTTCAAGTAGTCGATCTGAAGCAAGTCGGCAACAGATTCACGTGAGTTTTCTCCATCACTGTCTTTTCTTTTATTGGTTTCATTCAATGCAACTGCGGCATATTGTGTCTGTGTCGATTTCATTTTTTTTTTTTTAATTCCTTTGTTGAACTTCATGTTAACCAACTGAGGTTTCTGCCTTTCTGGTTGAAGAATATATGCACCATTATTTCTGGTTTTACATTTGGGTATCTTAGGTTCCTCATATACAGTGTACGCTACTTAGTGGATATTTATCTTTGTTACTTTTAATCGACGCCTTCGCCCTTTCTTGCTCCCTCAATTAATTCTTGCCTCTCCATTTTATGCTCTGCCCCTGCTGTTGTTTTGGCTTTGCTTCATTCCTTTCCGGATCCATAGATTTTCCTCAATTCATGCTTGAGCATTCCCTTTCCGCCAAGCAGATCAAAGCAAGTTAGAGAATTCTCCAATTTATCGTTTCTATGTTAATCGACATTTGTGTTCTGTTTTTAGCACCTTTGATCAAGCTATCAGAAGTACGGGAAGTTTCTTACTCCTGCTACTTGTTCGGATCACTAATTTCATGTTCTCCTCTGCTTAGCTGATCAAGTGTGTTTGCCAAGGGGATATCCAACTATTTGTTCCCCTCTTTGATGCAATATTTATATGGATTTTGAGTATATGTTCCTTGCATGCAGATTTATGGCTAGTGATGGAAAGATCAAAGTTAAGACAATTCTTCCATCTAACCTATCATCCGAGATTGAGTCTGGAAGTATCCAGAATCTTGGGCTCATCCGTATGCTTGATTACACCTTCAATGTCCTTCCCTACAAATCTGAGAAGTAAGACTTGGACCAACATTTGAATTCCTTTAAAGGCTTCTTATCTGCTTTCCCATGTTTGGTTTTCATAACCAAAATTGGGTGCGAACTGTTTCAGGTATTTAATTGTGACAAAATGTGAGGTGGTTTCTCCTGCACTCGAAACTGAAATCAGGACTGAAGTGAAAGAGGAAGAAACAGGCATTATATTTAAACCAAAGCAAGAAGTAATAGCTAAATCTGCTGCACAGATTATGCATGAACAGCATGGAAAGTGAGTTTTGTTGTTTTCTTCTAAGTTGGTTATTTCTTTATCTGACTGTTCCTCATAATACTGGGTGGTGTGTTTCATTTTTTTTTTTTTTTGCTTTAATGATCTTTTCTATTGGCTTTGACCATTTTTACTGTTTTGAGTTTCAGCATGGCTCCTGCTGTACGATTGGCAATGACACGAAGGATTCATCCTCTTGTTTCTTTGAACCCTTATCAAGGAAACTGGACCATAAAGGTTTGGCTTACGAGCAAAGGCAACATGCGGTCTTATAAAAATGCTAGAGGAGAAGGTTATGTGTTCAATGTTGAGTTGACTGATGAAGATGTAAGCAGCATTTTTGTGATGCCTGCTCGTTTTTTTTTTCCTTCAAGAGGCTGAAGTTCTTGGTATCGTTAAGAAACTAGTGAAATTGTTTTCTTAACACAGGGTACACAAATCCAAGCAACAATGTTTAATGATGCCGCAAAGAAGTTCTATGATAAATTTGAATTGGGAAAGGTTTATTACATATCTAGAGGAACTCTAAAAGTTGCTAACAAGCTGTTCAAGACAGTTCAAAATGATTATGAGATGACCTTAAATGAAAATTCTGAGGTGGAGGAGGCAACTGGAGAGAGAATATTTATTCCTCAGACAAGATTCAACTTTGTTCCAATTGATCAGTTGGGTCCCTACGTTAATGGGTAGGAGCTTGTTGGTAAATCCCCTGTTGGATCTCTTATGTTTCCTTTCCTTTCAACATTTAGTCTTTCAATTCTGTTGACTAATTTCTTGTCGTAACTGTTCAGATGTTATTGGAGTTTTTCAGAATGTTTCTCCTACCTTGAGTGTAAGAAGGAAGAGCAACAATGAGAGTATCCCAAAACGTGACATAACAATTGCTGATGAATCGTAAGTGAAAGCCTGTTCTTGTTATTTGGTTTTCTTCCAGTTTGATTGTATCCTAACAATCTGGAGGCCATTAATTGCAGAAAGAAAACCGTTGTGGTGTCTCTGTGGAATGATCTTGCTACCACAGCAGGGCAGAAATTGCTAGATATGGTGGACACTGCCCCAATTGTAGCAGTAAAATGCCTTAAAGTAGGAGACTTCCAAGGTAGTCTCAATATATATTAGTAAATACACTTATTTAGTGAAAAGGGTGCGTCCTCACTTCATGTTGTGTTAATTGTTTCCGTAGGTGTATCTTTGTCATCTTTGAACAAAAGCATCGTATTGGTAAATCCAGAAATACCTGAATCAAAGAAATTAAAATCTTGGCAAGATGCTATACTTTGTTTTCCCCTTTAATTTAATACATCAGTACATCTAATGTTTGTATATCCTTCGGGTAACAGGTATGAATCTGAAGGTAAAGGGGCTGCAATGGCTTCTGTTGGCTCAGGTTTGACCACTAGTAGTACAAAGAATGGAATAAGATCCCTGTACTCTGATCGTGTCTTCCTTTCACACATTACCAGCAACCCATCCTTGGGTGAGGATAATAAGGTATTTGTTGTTATAATATATATTTTTTTATTTTTCCTATTTAAACCTTGACAAAATCTTTACTTGGTGATTAATTTTATAGAATTTGGGTGAATATTTAAAGTTCACATAGAAAAATAAAATAAATCAGGATGTTCTGATCTGGTATTTCTTTGAAGCTTTAGTTAATTCCACTTTCACTGAGGCTTATGTGAAAGACAATACTTGTTAAATTAATGTTATGTTCAATCAAGGGAGTCTCAACTCAACCTGATTGGATCTGAATTGGGTTGGTTAAGTTGAGATAACTTTCTCACAGGTGATGCAACCTGAATTACTTTGTTTTGGGCTGGCTGCATTTTTCAGCATAAAAGCATATATGAGTTTCATCAAGCCCGATCAGACAATGTGGTATCAAGCTTGTAAGACATGCAACAAGAAAGTGACTGATGCTATTGGATCTGGATATTGGTGTGAAGGATGCCAAAAGAATGATGAGGACTGCAGTTTGAGGTTAGAAATTTCAAACGTCACCTTTACCACAAAGTGGAAAACTTCTAATGCTGCTATTCTAATTCTTTGTTTCTTCTTTGGCAGATGTATAGTGGTAATGAAGGTTTCTGATCCAAGTGGGGAAGCTTGGCTTTCCGTCTTCAATGAACAAGCAGAACAAATAATTGGATGTTCTGCAGATGAGCTTGATCAGATGAAATCACAGGTAAACTAACTACTAAAGTAGTTATCATTAAACATGCACCGGCATATTGGAAAATATTTCTTGAGCAAGTGCTAGCAATTGAAAACTGATTCCATGGTGTAATTATCTCTTGAGCCACTTTGTTTATTTATGGGAAATACTAATGCCATGTGGTGTGGCTCCAAATCCAATGTGTATCCCATTGTCCTAGTGGAATCATATTGAGTGGACCCCATTATGCAGGCCTTGTCTTTATCCTGTGATGCTTATGTTATGGCCATGCGTGTAAAACTAACTGCTCCCTTTGGTAACGTCTCATTGCACAGACCCTAGTGCAGTGGGTTCCATTTCAATTTTAACTATTGAATGTTTGGAGTTGTCTCTGGCAACTTTGGTTAGTGCTAGGTTTCTCATAGTAACCTCAATGAATACCAGTCACAACTCCCATGCTCTGGTTATTAATCTAATCTTATTTACCAAGGTACATCCTTATTTTATCTTTTCCTTTTTTTGGTTTAATGTCAGATGGGAGAGAGCAACACATACCACTTAAAACTGAAACAAGCTACATGGGTTCCCCATCTATTTCGAGTTAGTGTCTCGCAGAATGAGTACATGAATGAGAAAAGGCAAAGGATTACTGTCAGATCTCAGGCTCCGCTTGATTTTGCTGCTGAATCCAGGTTCTGTTAGAGGAGTCTTCCAAGATGCAAACCTCGTGATTTTTCTAACTTGGATTCCTCCCATGTCTGGAAGTGGATGCTCGTCTTCTTGGGTCAAAAATTTGAAATCTGGCTTTTGACTTGCAATCGATGTAATATATGCTCTTCAGTTCAGCCTCGAGACAGGGCTGTATTCAGAAAGACATTATGTATATGCTTTTATTATTTTTTACTAATGACTTTGACTTAGTTGCACCCTTCAGTCAAGAAATTATACTTTACAGGAGATGCTTTAAAATAGCGAGAGTCTCGAGACAGGGCTGTAGAAACCTACCAAATGTTGAGTCCACTTATCACCATTTTTTTTCATTAGTATTATAAAAAAAATGCTCCCGTCTTTGTACAGAATGATGCTTCAAGTCATCAAGTGAGGAGAGCAACACAGTGAACTTCTCTGTATTTTGGAACAAAATTCTTGTTGAGTTCATTTTAGAAGATGAATTATAGAATGAAACCAAGATAAGTTGTTTAGAAGTGGTTCTGAACACCCCAGAAATCATTTTGTGTGAATGAAATGTAAATCTAACGTATTGTTCTGGATTCAATTCAACTGTGCCCAGAATCACATTTGTTCATAAGATGTGTGCAGAGGCTTTTTTTTGTTTTTTTTTTTTTTTTCTGGAATCCTAGCATGGCATTTCATTAAAATAACATGCTCGGTTACTAGGCCATATTTGGCTAAACGATGGGCTGAAGAATTTGCAGACCTTGGAATATAGTAAACTGAGCACGGGAAGAGCTTCTGTAAATAAGCTCTGCAATCGGCTAATAAATTATTGTAAATGCTAAGGAGAAGAGTCAGTCTCCAATAGAGCTCTGATAACCATTGACCAATGTCCAGTAATGCATCTCCCTCGGTAGCAACACCTTTTCCAGTTCTCCAACAGGCTAGTTTCTATTTGTACGTCACCCTTTTCACTCATTTAATTAAACACCTTTTCCAACTTGATGGGGTATAGCAGACCAAGTCCCAGCAATCGGATTAAATTGTTTCCCTAGGTGAGCTATTAATGCTTTATTGCAATACAATTATTGGGCTTCTCCACGAGACTTCAAATCGTATTTGCGGATTCAAATTTGATTTGTTCATAAGTGGGTCAGACAAGGATCCCCTCCAATCTGATCTGATAATATTCTTATATCTAGATAAAACTAAAACTAATATGTATCTATCAATTTAGTTTCAATGTTGTATGTAGTGTGTCATAGCTTATAGAGGCAATTTTCAAGTCATTTTATTCATAATATTCAATATTAAAGTCATTTTCAATTCATTTCACTAGAAGAGACTGGTAAGATGCCCAGGTTCCAGCTAGGATTAAAAATTCCCATATTTGTTTTTTTTTTTATTTTTAAAATTCAAAAAATAAAAACCACAAAATTCTAAGAGGGTTGGGAATCAATGAGGAGAGAGAATAAGTTGATATAGTTAGGGGTGTAAACGGATCAAATTCGAATCGGATCAGGTAATATCCGAATTCGAATCCGATTAAATATTCGAATATTTGATTCAATTCGAATTTGATTAATTAATTATTTTAGATAATTAATAAATATATAAAATAAATATTTTATTGATATAAAGTATATAAATTATTTATATAACTTAATTATTATATATAAATAATATAAAATATTTTATATATTATATATAAGAATTAAATAATCGATCGAATTCAGATATTTATCGAATCAAATCAGGTCATATCCAAATTCGAATCCTATTAACTATTCGATAAGAATAGGATATCTGAATTTGACTGATTAGATATTCGAATTATCCAAATTCAATTCGATTATGTTGAATATCAAATTCGAAATCGGATTTTCAAATACCGTTGACACTCCTAAGTGTAGTTATAGGCAACTGGGTTTTACCTACGTATATAAAATATAGATCAGCAATATGTAATATTCTAATTGTTTTTAATTTAATTTATTAATGGTATTCGACATCCAAATTCGATCCGAAATTGTTTAAGATTTGAACGGTTGAATTCTGAATATTTGGTACAATGAGAAAGATACAGGGCACACAGTCCTAGACTCCTAGGGGTAGCCCTCCCCCAACAGTCTATGAAACAAATACAATTCTAGTGGTACAAATGGTCATTTATGCTACAGAAGCTATCCACTTTGGTTAGTCCAGCTAATCACCTGCTTACAGGGTGTCAATTGGTCTAAATTTGGTCCAATCCAATATAGTCCAATATGAATCAATTGTAGACAGACCAGGTTCAGTCTAATTCAATGAATACTTTGGACGGGCTAATTCAATGTTTGGACCGTTTAAATCTGTTTAAATTAATTTTAATTTAGATTGATTCCAACCCAAACCTAATCCATTGACACCCGTTATTCCTATCTTTTATCAATGGACTAAATATTGGTTCAATTCGATCCAATCCAATATAAGTAAATTCATCATGAATGGATCAGGTCCAATCCAATCCAATCCAATAAAACACTTTGGACCATTAAGTTTGAACTGGTTTTATATGTCTTATTGATCCATCCAATCCGTCCAGTACATACTTAATATGTAAATGAATTGTGAAAGATGAAGTAGTTATTTAGAAAATAAATTAAAATAAGATGAGATTTGTTATTCCCTTCAACTTCACATGGCAAGTGTCACTTCACAGAATGCTATTTTCAAACTCTGTTGACAAAATCCTTTCACAAATCACCTTCCATTAATTAAAAACAAAAACCTCCTTTGCTTGAGGTCCTTGATCTTTCTAAATTCTAACTTCGTCAATCAGCATTATTAAAAAAAAGTATTAAATAGAACATAAAATAGAATTTCATTATTCCATGAATTCATTTTTTAGGGTTTTTTTTTTTAATTTCACTTTTGATGATCTAATGGTGATGGAAATATGGGTGGACTGGGGTAGACCGGGTCGAGTTGACTGGTCAATTTCTGCTCCACCCCCCAAGAATTGAACGAGTCAGACTTTAAATCAATAATCACAACCCCAAAATGCTCAACCAGAGAGGTGAGGTGGATCTTGCTGGAATGGTGGTGGAATTCGGGCATGACCCGGGTTCACTGGTCCCAGCCCAGAAACTAAGAACTGGACTAGTAAACTGGATTCTGGTTTATCAGGTCGGGTTGAAATGGTAAAAAATCACATCACATGGGATGTTTGTTAATTGTTGTTGACTTTAGCGCCAACTCAATTAATGATCTAAGACAAGGTCTACTGAATGAACGGTTAAGATTCTCCGGTCTATGATTCTACAGTGGATCTTATTCCAAGAGTCTAACTAGACTCTACTGCTCTAGACGGCTAGACCCGGGGGGAGGTGCGAGGTGGGGTCCATGTGGGAAAGGGATCTGGTCTCTGGAGTTGTAGTCGGCTAGAGTGAAGCTTTGAGCTTTCGTCACGCTTACTCTAAGATGCTCATAACCCCGGGCGTATTTTAGCGGTCCTCCAATCCAGTGCGCCGGTAAACACTCCAGTCCCCAACTACGGAACTTCTCGGGCAGACCAACTCACGTGGACCAGCAAAAGGGAGGACACGTGTACAGAAAGGAGGGAATCTTTTATCCGGTCAGTCTAACCGGTAGCCGCCTTGCGTTGACGGGCTGATACACTAGTTGACGAGTAATGGCTCCCATTTGTTACCGGAAAGTCCGGTGGACCCCGCCACAGTAGGAAAAAGACAAAAGTAATAAAAAATAAAGAAAAACGAACGAGAGAAAAGGAAGGAGACGGAGAAGAAGAACAGGAAACAAGCAGCAGTGGACTGAAGACGAAAACGCGTTTTCTCAGAGGAATTTTAAATCCTTTTTTTTTTATTTTTTTTCTGTGCTCACAAACCACTGATTATGGTTAGGGTTTCGGAAAATTAAAATTTGTTCCTCTGCTCTGCAACTTGAATTTCTCTCTTTCTGGAGAGAGAGAGAGAGAGAGAGAGAGAGAGGGTTTTCTTTTTTGAAGGTTTTTGGGTTAGGATTTTGGGTTTTCTCTTCCGATTGTGGAGAATAATGCGTTGGTGTAAGATGAGATGGCGTCGGCTTCGTGAGACCCTTTATGTGTTCTTCCTGTTCTGGATTTTCTCGTTTGCTTATGGTGATGTCGTTGATTCGGATAAATCGGTTCTTCTTCAGTTCAAGAGCTCTGTTCCGGATCCTTCGGGGCTTCTCTCCGGGTGGGGTTCTGTTGGTGGTACTTCTGATCACTGTTCTTGGTTTGGCGTCTTCTGCGACTCCAAGTCGAGGGTTCTAGCGCTCAATATAACCGGAGGTGGTGGAGGCGGCGGCCACAGCAGTAGCAAAGGTAATTCGGAAGCTTTCTCTTGTTCCAAAGTTTCCCAGTTTCCGTTTTATGGGTTTGGAATCAGGAAGAGTTGCTCTGTTGGTCGTGGAAAATTGGGGGGAAAACTCTCGCCGGCGCTTGGGAAGCTCACTGAGCTTAGGGTTTTGTCATTGCCGTTTAATGATTTCACGGGTGTGATTCCGGATGAACTCTGGGGTTTGCAGAAGTTAGAAGTGCTTGATCTCGAGGGAAATTCGCTTTCTGGAACTTTGCCTCCCAAATTCGAAGGCCTGAGGAGGTTGCGGGTCCTTAATCTCGGTTCCAATAAGCTTGTAGGGGAGATTCCTACCTCTCTTTCCAATTCTATGGGCTTACAGATATTGAACTTAGCTGCTAACGAATTGAACGGGACAATCCCTCAGTTTCTTGGCAAATTTACCGAGCTGAAAGGGATGTACTTGTCTCTTAATCGTCTGGGTGGGTCTGTTCCCAGTGAGCTTGGAAACAACTGTAAGAATCTCGAACATCTTGATCTTTCCGCAAATCTACTGGTCGATTCCATTCCACCTAGTCTGGGGCATTGCAGTCAGCTTCGTTCCCTGCTTTTGTTTTCCAATATGTTGGAAGATGTCATTCCTCCTGAATTTGGTCGGCTTCAGAAGCTTCAAGTGTTAGATGTGTCAAGGAACAGCCTCAGTGGACCTATACCTTCGCAGCTTGGTAGTTGTGTTGAATTGGCCGTCCTCGTTCTCTCGAATCTGGATGATCCCTTGACAACAGTTGATAAGTCAAATCGGGATACTTCGCTGGGACTGTCTAATCCTTCTTATGATGATTTCAATTTTTATCAAGGTGCTATCCCTGATGAAATTGTAAACCTTCCAAAGCTCAGGATTCTTTGGGCACCAAGGGCAAACCTCGAGGGTGTGATGCCAAGCAACTGGGGTGCTTGCAACAGCTTGGAAATGGTTAACTTGGCTCAGAACCTTTTCATTGGAGAGATCCCATCTGCATTTCGACACTGCAAGAATCTGCATTATCTTAACTTAAGTTCAAACAGACTGATTGGGGAACTAGATGTAAATCTTCCAGTTCCTTGCATGACTGTGTTCGACGCAAGCGACAATCACCTCTCAGGATCCATCCCCATATTCAATCAGAGCAGTATTTGCCCTCGTATACCATCCTTGAATTCTCATCCTGACGAGCTGTATGACCCATCAGCCTCATATCTGTCATTTTTCACAAGCAGAATTCAAAATAGAAGCCCTCTAACTTCTCTTGAAGCCAGTGGCAGTTTTATTGTCTTTCATAACTTCGGTAAGAATAACTTCACTGGTTATCTCCCATCTTTGCCAATTGCCCCTGGAAGATTAGGAAGGCAAACTGTGTATGCATTTCTTGCTGGTGGAAATAAGCTTACAGGACTATTCCCTGGAAATGTTTTTGAGAAGTGTGATGGATTGAGTGTAATGATCGCTAATTTCAGCAACAACAGGATTTCTGGCCAGATTCCTGAGAAGATTGATGAAATGTGCAGATCTCTGAAGCTTTTGGATGTATCAAGAAATCAAATTTCTGGCACATTACCCCCAACTCTCGGGAACCTGTCTTCTCTTGTTAGTCTTTACTTGAGTTGGAACCAATTGCAAGGTCAGATTCCAGACCATCTTGGACAGTTGAAGGGTCTGAGATATCTTTCTTTGGCTGGTAACAACCTGACTGGTAGCATCCCTTCCAGCCTGGGGCAGTTGCAGTCCTTGGAAGTGTTGGACCTTTCTTCAAACTCATTATCAGGTGATATTCCAAAAGGTCTGGTATCCTTGAAGAACTTGACTCTTCTTCTTCTCAACAATAACAGACTTTCTGGGCAGATCCCACTTGGTTTGGCTAATGTGGCATCACTTGCTCAATTCAATGTCTCCTTCAATAATTTGTCTGGGCCTATTCCGTTGAATGATGATCTGATCAAATGCAGCAGTGTCCTTGGAAACCCTTTGCTTCAGTCTTGCCATTTATTCTCTCTATCCAGCTCATCTTCAGGTCGGCAGGGCAGAAATGATGTATCACAAAATTATGCTGCTTCTCCCTTAGGAAGTCCTGCCAAAAGGAGAAATGGATTTAATTCTATTGAGATCGCGTCAATAACTTCTGCATCAGCTATTGTTTCTGTCCTTCTAGCCCTTGTTGTTTTGTTTTTGTACACCAGAAAATGTGCCCCAAAGTCGAGGATCCGGTCAGCTGGAAGAAGGGAGGTCACGGTTTTCACAGACATTGGTGTTCCACTATCTTATGAAAATGTTGTGCGGACCACAGGTTGTTTCAATGCAAGCAACTGCATAGGGAATGGAGGTTTTGGGGCCACTTACAGGGCTGAGATCTCTCCTGGAGTTCTAGTGGCCATAAAGAGGCTCTCGGTTGGACGGTTCCAAGGTGTTCAACAGTTCCATGCAGAGATCAAGACTCTAGGAAGGATGCGCCATCAGAATCTTGTGACTTTGATAGGTTATCATGCGAGTGAGTCAGAGATGTTCCTCATATACAATTATTTACCTGGTGGTAATTTGGAAAAATTTATCCAGGAAAGGTCTAACAGGGCTGTTGATTGGAGGATACTTCACAAGATTGCTTTAGACGTAGCCTGTGCACTTGCATATCTACATGATCAGTGTGTTCCAAGGGTCCTCCACCGAGATGTTAAGCCTAGCAATATCTTGTTGGACAACGAATTCAATGCCTGTCTATCTGACTTTGGGTTGGCCAGGCTTTTGGGAACTTCTGAAACGCATGCCACTACTGGTGTAGCAGGAACATTTGGGTATGTTGCCCCTGAATATGCAATGACTTGCCGTGTTTCTGACAAGGCCGATGTATACAGCTACGGTGTGGTGCTTATGGAACTGATCTCAGATAAGAAAGTGTTGGACCCATCATTTTCTTCTTACGGGAATGGTTTCAATATTGTTGCCTGGGCACGCATGCTTCTGCCACAGGGTAGGGCCAAGGAGTTCTTCACTGCAGCGCTATGGGAGTCAGGCCCCCATGACAATTTGGTAGCAACATTGCACTTGGCTGTTAGGTGTACTGATGAATCTCTATCACACAGGCCTACGATGAAGCAAGTTGTTCAGCGGCTGAAACAACTTCAACCTCCTCCATAGGTAAGTAAACAGGCTGCCAACCTGCCGCCAGCTCATTGACATTCCTTTGACACATTTTAAAGGTGAAGAGTTGTAATTTGTGCAATTGCACTCGGTCCCAATTATGGGCATCCATCAGATTCGGTTCTGATTTGTATTTATTTTATTTGTAATATATTTCCATCACCATTTTCATAGCTCTCCTCTGAAAGGGAGATTTATAGATGAATCTGCAGAAGAATGCAGCAGCTATCTGTCCTCTTACTAGACCAATCTTCTAGATTTAGTTCAAAACATGTATGCCAGTTCGTTTTAGCAGTAAAATAAAACTGAAGAATACAAAAGTACTTGCAAGGAATTAGTTTTGGTAATTGTTTGCCCCATTCCAGTCTCAACCATGGGATTTGGTTTTCTTGCAAGTTGAAGTCCCAGGAACTTGCAGGATTGGAAGATGGATAGAACGTGTAATTAATCTATATGTTTGTCATGTGGTGGAGCGTGGAAGTGGAACTGCGGGTTGCACAAGAGCAGGCTGTGAGCATGGAATGTTCTTTGCAAGTAAACATTTGAAATTCTTTATTGATATCAGGGTGTGCAGGTTGGTATCGTCATTAATGATATCCGTCAGTTATTAACATTCTTCCCCAGAAAACGACGCGAGAAATGAAAAGCGTTGTTGTTGGTCTGTTATTAATAGCTCAACCTCTCTTTTTCTTTTCTTGTTTGGGTTACCACGTAACATAAGCTTCATCAGGTGTTGGGTTGGTTGGGACGTAATATATTCACACAGCATGAGCTTGGCGAGGGTTATTCGAGAGGGCCTGAAAGATTCCATTCTGAAAGCCAATACAGAGTTCTTGAAATAAAATGGTAAGTCTGTTTCATTAATTTAGATGATGGAATATTTATAGATTACAGGGTAACTAATTTTGCACACGTGGCTTGATGACCAGCTGTTCTCTTGAATCTTGTTCTTGAGGCAACTGTCATATATTGGAAGTTGGAGCCTCTCCAAGGCTTAACTTGGGAAGTAATGAAGTAAAGCGGCCATGGCCAACAACTTTAGTGAAGATATCCACACGTTGAATGGCGCCAGATATGTGGGAGGTGAGGATTTTGCCACGTTGGATGTGCTCACAGCTCACGAACAAAACAGATGTAGCTGATATGCATATGTGGGAGGTGGGGATTTTGTGGAACACCGGATTTCCTGCAATATGTAACGCTGCTTTATTGCCATAGAATAGATGCATAGGAGCTGGTAAAGATACTGCTGCCATGGCGCGATATTCAGCAGAGATTGTGTTGTTTCTTAGTTTTTCAAGATAGTAGAGAATCACCAAGGAGCATAAGATAATTAGTGGTAGAGCGTCTTGTTATTGGGCAACTGACCCAATCTAAATCACAATAAGCATAAGTTGGAGAGATGATTGAGCAGAAAAAAAAGAGTCCTCGAGAAATCATGCCTTCGAGTTTTAGGTACCAAACAATTCTAAGAGTAGCATCAAAATGTTCATGATGGGGCTCATGCATGAATTGACTAAGGCAATTGACCACAAAGCTGAGATCAAGGCGCATGACAGTCAAATACACCAAGCAGCCCACTAAGACTATTTGGATCAACAAAATGTCTTTGTTGTTCCATAGGTGTAGTGCATGGAGTGCAGTCCAACATGTTTGTATCACAAAGAAGATCCATAATGTATTTTTGTTGATTGAGGTATATCCCATCTTGGGTGCGTGAAACTTCAAATCCCAAAAAGAAAGATCTTTGATGCCAAACTTTTCATTGATGTAGGTTTTAAGTGAGGTTATTCTCTCTGTGTCATTGCTAATAATGATAACATCATCAATGTAGACTAAAACAACCATGTAAGAAGCATCATTTGAGATGGTAAAAAGGGAGTAATCTACGGCTGATTGTGTAAAACCAATGGAGGTGAGGGCATGTGTGAATTTTGCAAACCACACACAGAATGTTTGTTTTAAGCCATAAAGAGACTTCTGAAGTCTACAAACTCTTCTATTGCCTTCTCTAACAAAGCCTCGAGGAATGGACATGTAGACTTCCTCATTAAAATCACTATGTAGGAATGCACTATTTATGTCTAGTTGATGAAGGGCCCAACCGCGAACTGTTGCCACGACAAGAAGACAACAAACAATGGATAATTTTGCTACTGGAGCAAAGATGTCATGGTAGTCAAGACCAACTTGTGTATAGCCTTTTGCAACAAGTTGAGCTTTGGACCACTCAATGGTTCCATCAGTTTTGTACTAGATATAATATACCCATTTACTGCCAATAGCACACTTGCCAGGCGGCAAATCAACAATGGTTTAAGTATCATTCTTTTCTAATGCTTCAATTTCAGCTGCCATGGCTTGGCACCATCTAGAATCATGAGCTGCTTGATGATAAGTGGTTGGTTCAATCTCAAGGGATGTAGCATTGGATCTAGATATGGATGGTGGGAGATTACACACATAATCATTAAGCCATGCCAGTAGGATGGTAGTTCGATGAGGTCGAGTAGTAGAAAGGGTTAGGTTGGTGGAAATGGTGGAGGTGCCAATGGTGTGAGTGTGAGTGGTTTGTGAAAATGGATTCAGGTTATTGGTAATGGTGGACTCAATGGAAATAGACTCATCAGATGCAAGCTGAGAAGGGCTTGGCATAGGTTCACTAGATTCCCCCAGGATAATCAACAACTTCATTAGATGACATAATTGGCAATACTTGAGTTATATTCTGTTCATGTTCAGTTGTTTTGAATGGAAAACAGTTTTCGTAGAATATGACATCACGGAAAGTGAATATGCAGTGTTTATCAAGATCATAGGGCATGTGGATACCCTACAGAAACACATTTTGTGGCATGGGCAACAAATTTGTCTGAAGGTAGAGGATGTATTTGTGAGTAACAAAGGCAACCAAAGACTTGCATGTTGTCATATGAAGGTTGGCAGTTGAGAGAAAGAGGAAGGGATGCCTGAAACCTCAAAGCACGTGTTACCTCAAGCAAATGCCATTCTGTTACGGTAAATTCAAACCCATTGTCCAATCGGACTTGTTGTACATGACAATTATATTGGCAACGCACAATATAACAGAAAGCTATAAGCAAAAAACCTGACTCTGACTTATTTTTCTTGAGATAGACCCAAGTGCAACAGGTGTGATAATCTACAATGGTTAAAAAGTAGTGTGCACCAAAATCTTAGGGGGTCTTATACCCACCCTAAATGTCACAGTGAATCAAAGAAAATGGAGAATTACTAATTGGAAAGGGTAACTGTGTTATCTTGGCTCAGTGACAAGCATCGCAACAATGTAAAGGCACAATAATAGAAATTCTGGGAATGTGGGAGAGGCAGTGACGGATGGAGTGTCCTAGACACATATGCCAAAGAGCAAAGTATTAGCTTAGGAGACTATGTAGGAAAAAACCTGAGAGGTAAGATGCAGGTTGGAATTGGAGATGGTAGAGTCCTCCATGGAACTCACCCGTGCCAATCACTGTCTTGGAGTGAGGGTCCTAGAGGACATACAATGTAGGAAAGTGATGGGATGTGCAAAATATGGTCAAGTGTATAGTTGCCAATAGTTATAATGGCGCAATGAATTGCTGGGGATATACTTCCATTAGGTAAACAATTGGGTTTTGTTGTAGGTAGATATGTTGATGTTCAGAAAAGAGGGAAGTGGTAGAAATCATATGATAGTGGCATCACTGTCAATAATCCATTCAATGGGAGTTGTATCCATAGGGAGAATGAGGCGGCAATAGAATATTGTTGCATATTGAAACCAACAACCGGTGATGATGCATCAATTTTGGAATGAGCCTGAACAGAGGCAGCATAGGAAGTAGGCTTATCCGATCTTGGAGATGATTTGTCAGTCTTTCGACGATTCTTGTCCCAGTTAGCAGGGAAGCCATTTAACTCGTAGCATCGATCACGAGTGTGACCAGATTTCTTGCAATAGTCACACTTATAGCGTGGACGAGATCCAGAACTATTTGAAGATTCAGAAGGTTTGTTGAATCCTGCATTGAAAGCTGCTGCTTCGGGTTGTAGTGGTCGAACAGAGACAATCTGTTGATGACACTCTTCTTGCACAAGCAACAAGTACGCTTTATTGATTGTTGGCAAAGGATCTGAATTGAGGATATTTGATTGTATGATCATTTAATCCCATTAGAAACTGATGGAGCTTTTCATTCTCTCTTTTGGCCATGAAAGCCTTTTGTTGCTCCACAGGTACGCTCACCTTTCTTCCAATTCTTTCCATATTTCAGCTGCACAGCCAATGAACGCCATACTGTCTACAATTTCTTTGACAGGGCATTGAAGATCCATACAACTACCATTGAATTACATTTTATCCAGACACTTTCATTAGGTGCCGATTCGGGTGGTTTTGGCAGCGATCCATCCACAAACACAAACTTACTTTTGGCACGGAGATCATTTTTCGTTGCCTGCTGCCACATCGGAAAGTTGCCTTCGGTAAGAGGTGTTGAAACAAGCATGGCTCCTGGGCTATCGGATGCATGAAGGAAAAACAGCGAGTTGCTTCCAAAATCCGACGACATGGTGATTTTTCTTCGCAGCGTCGGATCACCACTCTTAGTACCATGAAAGCCAATACAGAGTTCTTGAAATAAATGGGAAGTCTGTTTCATTAATTTAAATAATGATCGAATATTTATAGATTACATGGTAACTAATTTTGCACACATGGCTCGATGACCAGCTGTTGTTTCTTGAATCTTGTTCTTGAGGCAACTGTCATATACATTTACACATCAAGGAATACAAAAAGATAAGTAAGCATTATGATCTGTAGAGGAACTAGACGATCATAACGTCATACCGGAATCGATCATCCCCATTCTCAGAAGTTGATACTCGATACCGCTTCTATTCGACGATAATCCAGAATTTCTGCACAAACTACCACATGTGGAGCTCGAACATTGAACAGGGAGGCCAATAGCCATACGGATAACTTAACAAGTTTAGGCATAATAGAGCAATAGAATGAAATTTTTGAACAATCCCCGCATGCAGTTACTGTTCGTCTGTGGATTTGCATGGAGTTTCTAAATTCTAATCCTTGTCTCTGCTCTGGGTTGGTAGTTGTCAATGTTTTTCATCTATTGATTCAAAAAAAAAAAAAAAAAAGGAAAGAAAAAACTTGGGCTAGGCCTAGGTCCATACATACAACTTGAGTTAAGATCAAAGGATGAATTGGCAGGGGGTGGGGGTTCAAGTTCTCGGAGCGGTTCATGTTGCTGATGATCCCTGGTAGTTGAGGTTGAGGGTATTAATGGACCGGTTTTGGATTGGACCCCGTCCAGTCCCAAATCAATTTGGATGGATTTGACGGACCAACAAGACATATTGGATTGGAGCAATCTGGTCCAAAATATTTATTAGATTGGATTGGACCTGGTCCATCCGTAACAAATTTATATTCAATTGGATTGGATTAAGCCAATATCTGGTCCATTGATATAAGATAAGAATATATATGTCAATGGACTGGGTTTGAGTTGAAAGTTGAAACCAATCTAAATCAAAATGAATTTGAACATATTGGATGGTCCAGACATTGAATCGGACCAATCCAAATTGCTCCAAAACATTCATTAGATTGGATTGGACCTGGTCCATTTATAATGGACTCACATTGGACTGGATCGGATTGGACCAAATCCAGTCCAATTGACACCCCTAGTTGAGGTCACTTGGCACCACTCCTCTCCTAGTATGGAGCCACAGGATAATCAACCCTGCAGAACAGAAGGGGTTCTCTCATTTCTCCCATCTGTGTCCCTACTAACCCTCTGCTGACCGACTAACCTGACTATTCATTCAGATACCAAAAAAAAGAAAAAACAAAACAGTGTGCAAGAGATGAGTGAAAAAGGAAAATACCATTTAGAGTAGATATTATCCATATTTCCCACGTCCAAGTTTCATTCCTTCTACACCTTGAGAGCATTAGCTCTCGTTTTTTGATAATTTCCCAGTTGTTCATACTGCTAGTTATGACAAATCCATTCAGTTGTATACAAGTTTGTTGATCTGTTGCCTTGCTAGTTTCAGTCATCTATCATATCACCAAAGATCATTGTAGAAGGAATCATGATTGAGAATGTGGTATTTAAAGGAAACAGAATATCAAAATAGTGGCTACTTTTCAAGCCACAAATAGGGAATAAAAACTGCTTTCTGAACATCAAATGACAGAAAGTACCAGAAATTGGAAAAAAAGAAAAAACACTTTTATGAAATAACCTAGCAATTTTATCATCCACATAACTTCTAAAATCTCCTTTCATACTCTTCCATGAGTTGACATCATTGATGCAATCTTATGTAGTAGTTTGGATGCTTTGCTATCATCAGAAGAGGGGGAAGTCCATTCCTGGAAATTATGAAGGCTCCCTGTGAAGTCTGTGAAAAGCCCGTCAACTCCTACGTTATTTATCCAGTAATCATACTCTGCATATGGGTCTTGATGAAAGTCAAAATGTAAGAACGTATCCTCATTCCTGTATGTGTATGGGTGCACCTGTAATGCAATCACTGTTAGGACCTAGTACAACCTCTTTCAGACACCAATTTTGGATAAGATGCAACTAGCAAAAGATGATGATACAAGTGCACAAAAACTAGGGCTGCAAACATATTGTATTTAGGGGGCATTCTTTTTTTGGATTTGGAGAGGGGGGAAGTTGGTCAATGGGATTTTAGTTCCAAATCCAAAATGTTTAAACCCAAATCATATTTTGTCCATCACACTGACTCAGATTGGATATGGATATTATATATCATTAATAAACTAAACTACAAAATGATTAACCAAAAAAAACTAAACTACAAATGAAAAATTATTATATTTTATTTTTTTGATGAATGAATATTATTATATTTTATTATTAAGATAAATTAGGAATGGCTTAGATATTATATATCATTAATAAAAAGAATTTAAAATAACTCCCATGAGACCTGGACTTGTGAGCCTTTAATGAAAAAGTGATATTTAAATCAGCTTATTAATAAAAATATGCTAATTTTATATACATATGCATATACATACTAATATTGTCGGACTCAAATCTTAATCAGATCAGATTGGGGGGATCCAGATATGATCTGATTATAAATAGATCTGATTTTTTTTTTTTTTTGAGATCCAAATCCTGTTTGATCAAATTGAATTTCAAACTTGGGGGGCGTTCTTTTTTTGGATTTTGAGAGGGGGGAAAGTTGGTCGATGGGATTTAGGTTCCCATTGACCAAGAATCCCATTTTCTTTTTTCAGATTTATGTGGGGACCAGGGAAAGTTTATTTTTCTGGGTATCACTTACCCATACCCATCTCCTAGGTGGGTAAATAACTTTCCCACTTAGGGGGAAAATTGCCAACACTTGAATGGGACAAAAATGCCCCTTTTAATAATGGATTTTTATGGCTAAATTTGTCATTGCCTTATTTACATGAGAAATAAAAGAAACATGGGTAAATGCACTTACCCGGGTAAGTGTTTCCCAGGAAAAACTTGCCAGTAACTTACCGAAAAATGAACAGGGCCTTGGATTCAGATACTCGGGTACATTGGCAGCTCTAACAAGAACTGCCTAGATACTGCATCAACCATGGACCAAAGATAACAAGGTACAATTTACAAATAACCCTATCAAATCAATTAAGCCCAATATAACATTTACCTCAAATTTGGTAGTTGGACCTTCTCAAAGCTATTATTTCAATTATTAGGATCATTAGATTATAGTAGAATTTTAGCTCTTGCCAACCTGGGAGATGGCTAACATTAGGATGGTTCAGATGAACAACATAAATTCTTCTTTTTCCTGGCATGCTATAGTGATTGTGGATCTTTGCCACTATCATTTTTTGTTTTTCCTTTCATGGTTGGGTTACAAAGAGACGAGTAGAAGACCTTTGACCTGTGGTTTATTCAAGGGCTGATCCAAAGATTTAGACTGTCTAGATTGATGAACTAATTCATCACCTGCAAAGTGTCCATATGGACAAATAAACCAATCTTGATTGTTCACAAGTAGACAAGCCCTCATTATGTTAGTTAATGGTTGCACCTTATCTGTTAGTTGAAAAATATACATTTTTGTTTGGAACATATATGAAGATAAAAATGTTAGGAAGGACTAAATATTAATATTAATTAAGTTCTATAAAAAAAGAATCTGGAAAGTGTCCATATGGACAAATAAACCAATCTTGATTGTTCACAAGTAAACAAGCCCTTATTATGTTAGTTAATGGTTGCACCTTATCTGTTAGTTGAAAAATATACATTTTTGTTTAGAACATATATGAAGATAAAAATGTTAGGAAGGACTAAATATTAATATTAATTAAGTTCTATAAAAAAAGAATCTGGGAAGCATACACACCTGTAGGTCATGAGCATGTGCTTTGACAACAAGATCAGTAGGTGTCAACAAATAATTATTTGATGTAGGGACTATTGTTTCTTTACTGGGTCCAATTCCAACCACGTACTGCTTTATGAACTCAAGGTAACCATCTGCAGTAATCTCCCAGTATGACTGCACACAACCATGGTCATTCCATACCTTTAGGAATAATCAAAGAAATGAAAATTTTACTATAAGATGGAAATTACACAAGAACCAGATGAGGAACTTTAGTCACAAAAAAACACCACCTTTAACTTGTTTTTTTTCTTCATAACTATCTTCAAAATTCTTGATGTAATTAAATTCAGAATGAACAATGCAAATACCTATATCTGTTCAAATGAATCATGCAGACTACCCCTTTTTGTTCCTTTGAACCTAATTTCTTTTCTTATGAGTTTATATTTCCCTTTTTTATTAGGAGAGTTCTTCCATTGTATGACCATATATAGACTTTGTAGAGGAAGCACAATAGAACTTTTCTTTTTATTTTCAACAGCCTTACATTAAGAATATTCTTATCATTACTGGTAAAAGGATAACCTGTGGCAAAACTATCATAGATCACTACAGAGGACTATAACCAATTAGATGAGATCTCTTGGTTCAAAATTCTCCCAATAAGATTACTTTAGTCATTCAATCTATAAAATCTCCTATGCTATAACAACTGTTTTGAAAATATGATCAGACCAACTGGTTGAACCCAACTGGGATCCTTTCCAGTCCCCAAATATGAACCACCTTGAATATAACTGGTGACTTTGTTCAAAACCATAATTGAACCATTAGCAAGTTTCCGGTTCTGCTATTTACTTTTTTTTTTATCAGTCTATTTATGGAAACATGCTGATGTCACAGTTGAACTGGTGAAATTATGACAGAGCCTTTTCCAGTTTGATGCTTGATCCAGTTTTAGGAACAGTGGCTGTAATGATTAATCTTTGAAGAGAGAAACCTTAACAATTATCTGATAAAAACTACTCCCTTAGGAGACTTTTTTTAGTAGGTAGGTGTTTCCATCCATGGATGGATCCCAACCCATTACATACACATATGCTACGTCTGACTGTTTCTTTTTTTGAAGATATATACTACATCTAACTATGATTGTTTTAATACCTGAAGTGGCTCCCAGATGGTTTGTTTGATCCCAGATTAGGCAAATAGCAGACTGGATTGAAAAGTTGAACTAGTGGACCAGTAGAACTGATGAATCAATTCAATTAGATTGCTGAAATGGGTATAAATATGAATTCTATTGTTCTTATTCTTTTGGCTGGTATTCTTAGTATTTTTTTTATTTTTATTAAGTTCAGCTAGCAGTACAATCTAGAAGCCTAGTACTCTGATCAGGTTGGAACCTATGAGACTATCACAACCTCTATTAGAAGTTTTAAAAATTATTAGCAATGCAGTTGGTAATGCCTAATCCCATATACATTGGCATTAACAATCATTTATGAACTTCCACAGATATTCCAAGTCTCTTAAGCAATCCTAAGTTAATTACAAATGCTTTCACATATTATCATGATGTATGACAATTTCAACTAAGAAAGTTATATAGCAAGTGATCAAATAAATCTATCAACTAGGTCGACTCTAGTTGTTACAGGACTGGATATATGTTGGTGGATTACTCCATTATGAACCCTTAAACAGGGAAAAAATGGAAACCAACCTGATTTGTGTCCTGTGTTGGTATTGTCACATCACCAATTAAGAAGATTTTTGGCAAGTCTGTCAAGTTTGAAATATATATGAGTGAAGAAGGAGCAAATGACTGGATAAATGCTGGTTGGTTCAGCCAATCCTTTGACATATATGAACCTTTGTATCCATACTTCTTAAGCGTATCTATGAACTTGTCTTCAAACTTTCTCCCATCTGCCCATTTAACCTGTTGCAAGTAGCAGCTTTAAGATCATGACAACCTGATGGCTAAAAATTTCACCGATAATGGCATGCCAAATATCATTCATAAATTGATATGATCATCATCATCATTATCATCGTGGGATCCAAAGCATAAGATCATGACAATCTTATTCATGACAACCTGTTTGCAAGAAGAATTACTTACTTGTTGGTTGATAAATATTGGATTTTTTATCTCTGGATAAATGCCTACAACTCTTGGCGCTTCTAGTGCAATAGAAATGAACTCTTCAAAGGTAATAATTGAGAATTTCCCTGTTAATACATTAAAACAAAAAAAAAAGCTAACTGCTACTGCACTTAACCATTGAATATAGATTACAAGGATTAAAATATAAGTATAAAGCACAACTCAGCCAAGAAACAAGGAGTGGAGGACAAGTTGGTTAAATATATATTGTGTACAAATGCTCATCATGTGCCCACGCAAGTTGCACATCTAACTGTAAGTCTCATTTCAAATTTTGTTTTGCTGCACTATCCACTAAGCTGCTGCTCTATCCAAATTACATATTTGACTTGCAATAACAATTACACACATCAGTGCCCATTGAATGCAAGATCCTGCATGCCTAAGGGCATCTTGACCAATAAATATTTTGGGACAAATGCATAACTACAGGAGTCCTGTATAAATTTACCATAGCTAATAGAGAATGGTTGTCCTTGGAACATCATTTGCTGACTCAAGACATGGTTTACCAAGTTCTCGGTGAAATCTTTCTATGGTAAACTGGCCCAAGGGGAAGAAGATCTGAAATTTCCTGTGCATGTAATATGGTGCAGACACATTCCATCAAAGGTCTCCTTTTTTATTTGAGCTGCTTACCTGAATAAGATTCCTACTAGAGACAACTTGGTTAGGAGGGGTGTGGTGATTGATTCTAAAAGATGTGTCCTGTGCAACAGTGATGATGAGACTGTTGACCACCTGCTACTGCATTGCAGCTTCACTCATAAAATATGGGTGAGGATTCTTGCTGCCCAGAAGCAATGGCTGATTTTGTCAACAACTTGAGGGTACAAGGTCTAAGCAAGAAAGGAAAAGTTCTATGGTATCTGATTCCAGGTGCTGAGTTATGGTCGATATGGCAAGAAAGAAACTCAAGGATATTTCAAAACAAAAGCTGTCAAGAAGAGGAAGTGTTGCAGAAGATTGTGGGGAAGCTGTTTTCTTGGTCTTCGATTCAGCTTAAAGTTGACAGTTCTTTTTACAGTTCTCTTTTTGACTTTGAAAGTTTGTATCTCCCAATGGTTTTGTACTTTGAGTGTTACCTTTGTACCTCAATTGTACAGCCTCTAGTTGTACTTGAAAAAAAGAAAGACATGGTTTACCAAGGGAAGACTGATTTTGATATGTGACTGCATATTCTTGTAGACACAATACAAAATTACAAATGTAATTGGTCATCAAAACCACAGGGGAAAATCTAATCGAAGAGGTGAGAGAACAAAAAAAAAAAATTAGAGGACTTGAAGCCAATCTCACATCCTTTTGTGAAATGAAGATTATAGTGGTTTCAATGGATGTGTATTTCTGTTGTTCTCCAAGGGAGGCTGATAAATTGGTAGATAAATTTTCTAAATCAGAGGTCAGAAGAAATATATAGCAAGGTGGGATTAAACTGCCTTCAGAAAGTATAACATGTTAGGTAGCCCCTGCTATTGTGAATTTTGCAATTTGCATCTTCTCTTTCCTTACTAATGCAATTCTCTTAATTATTTATCAAAAGAAAATTGAAGAAAAATAGATAGGAGATATTGATGAGGTTTAAACTTTAAAGCTTTTGTATTGAGTATTAACATGGCCACTCCTAAATCAAAAGTTTGATCCAGGTAAAAAGAGAATGTGGTATAATTTCCCCATTGATTATTGACAACCATCACATAATACTGCATTTCACAGCAGTAATCAGAAGGAGACATTTTCCTGATCATTGACAAATTTATTGGATAAGAATAAGTTCATTATGCAGTTAGAAACTTAGAATTAGTTTAAATCAAAAAAAGGTTCAAGCCACAAGCTGTTGCAGTTAGAAACTTTAACCATCTTCAGATGCATAATGAAAATAGAAATTGCATATTGGTAATACAGATCCATTTTTTGTGACATTTATGGTCAGAAATCATTAACCATTGCAATGCTTAATTAATACAAAAAAATGTATCTCCTAACATAAGCAAAGCAAAGATAATAAGTTTTTATTCGGAAAGGAAGTTACCATTGTATTGTTGATCCCGGAACTTGTAACGCTGCTTCATCCCTAAAGACTTTAGTTCTTGTAGTGTAAAATCAACTGCACATGATCAAAACATTATTCAGTTTATCCAATTAACTACACATTCAGTGGTGCTGTTAACTTCCAATCCCCTCCTGACCCCCACCCTTTCTGTTCCAAAGAATGTAATGGACAGCAGAGTAGTTAATAGTAATAATACTTTCAAAAGCAAGTAATAGCAAGTCCTTATTTGCAGTTTACACAATTAAACACATCTGACACCTACACTGTCCAACAACATCAGTAATATTAGCTTTTATCTTCAGCATTATAAAGATGGAGAAATGGTAATCCCATACATGAAGTTAAAGGTGGTTGAGAGTTGCATTTTCCTGCATACCAGTGAACCAACCAGTGACATTAACCCCTTGGACTTCATAAGTCCTTTTACGATATGCAAACTCCTTATGGTCCGCAATATCAGTTGTATCATCAAGGGTGACATCATGAAAGCATATAAGGGCACCATCTTTAGAGGCAAGGATATCTGTTTCTATGAAGTCAGCACCTTCTTCAATAGCTCTCTGAAAGAACAAACCAAAAGTTTGGATCCCACTCTCTCCAACAGGGAAAATATGAGATTTATCAAGTGAAAGAACATAGATAATAATAGGAATAGTTCTCTATCCTATTGTAACATGGACGGAAAAGCCAAATTTCCTGTAAAAAAGGAACAAACTCAAGCTTACAAAGAAGCTTGACAAAAGATAAACATGTATCTTGCCAAATTAAAAAAAAAATGCAAATACATCATAATAGCTTGTTTAATGAGCCAACCACATATGTTATACCTAGCAATATTACACTTTACTCGATTGTATACGTAATCTGTACCAGCTCAAGCTGACATTAGGATGACCATTACGTATCTTGAAACCTTTGTTTCATGATTCATTTGCATGGACTTTGAAATCAAACATGGAACAAAACCAAACATGAAAGGAGAAGGTGCACCTACTCAGTGTGTCAACTATATGAATCAAATCAGCAATATGCTTGCATGTACCATGTATGCAGCTGCAGTTTCTTCGGGAAGCTCCCCATTTGAACCTCGATGTGCAACATTATAAGGTCGAAACGTTTGTAGGGGCTGTCTATTGCCATCGGCTACCTTGCTCTTGATCGGAAATGGATAAAAAGGCCTCCCAACGTATCCCCCAATAAGAAAAAGAAATAGAAGTGGGACAAACGCTGCCAATGTCAAATGGGTCCAATTATTTTCTTCACTGTAAAATCAACTGCCAATATTAACCTATTTATCATAACATAGCCATAACAAACAATGTAAAAACATATAGAGAGGAACTTGATGTCTTCACTTCATAACCATAAAAACCGCAGCTCAAATATCAACTTAATCTGATGACTGTAATCATCATCATTTCCTTTTTATTTTTTAGGAAAAAAAAATGAAAAGTAAGAAGGAAGCAGACAATGCAACATAAGTTTATTTGGTGGTTAACAATCCAAAATTTTCACCGAGACGATCTCTTAGGTATCCAAGTATAGATTGAATGGTTCCCATTACGGAAACGTCATGCCGCGAGCGCCATGTAATTCCAATATGTAGGTAGTGGTGTCGTGTCACACAGTACTTTTGGTCTGCCAGAGACACGCGCTTCCCCTTAAATAGTCGGCATTTCTTGTAAAATAGAACTACCAGTGGAGCACCACAATGCTGTGACGTGATAACCTTAGAACAAAACGAGTGTCCGAGTATTCCACTTCTGCTACAAATTTAGCCCTACTCCTACACCGTCACCCTCATTTATGGAACGAAAAATATTCAATTCTCTAAGAAAAGAACAAACAAAAGCTTATAAAACCAGATAATGTTGGGCAATCGAATAAATTGATCAAGAGAAACATAAAAACGAATTTAAAGAAAAAGGATAACTGAATTGAACAAAATTCTAACTCCACCATCCATCATTAAGAACAACAGACCTAAAACCCATCGGTACGAAGAACAACTATCCAGACGGAAAGAGATCCTTTCAGCAAAGTAACCAAATCGAAAACATTGCACCATTTCCGATCTAAGTAATGAAAACTGCAATCTTTACATGCATAACCATCCAACCAGAGATTATTGATAATAATGCGAACAAGAAGAAGAGTGCTTCTGGTTTGGGGTTTTCTGTTCAGTTTTCGTTGTCGTTAATTGCTTCAGTGCGAAGAAGAAGAAGTCATCGACTGATTTATTTCGCCCTCCTTTGACTTCCATTACCTCCCTCCCCGCTCGACTGACTGCCGTTTCTATCGTCTGGAGCTTCCCTTCCCAGGTTCGCCTATGCTATATACGTATGCGTTTGGGGCCCGTAGGCTGTGGTCCAGTTATTTTGTCCCGCCAGTGCCCATTAAGGCCCAGATGGACTCCGTAGAGTCCAAAGTCCAACACTCAATGATTATTTTGGATCCGGATTAGGGTTAAACGGATCAAATCGAATCGAATATATATTTGATTCATTTATATTCGAAATTTTTTTACATCGGATTGGAATCAAATTTGAATTGCAATTGGATATGAATAGTATTAATAAATTAAACCGAAAATGATCAAAACATCATATATTGTGAATGAAATAAATAAAATTGACTTTGATATTGTATTTTGTGAACAAAATGAATAAACATAACATGTATGAAACTTGAATCTATTAAAATTTAGTAAAAATACAATATTTCAACCAACTTTACAAATAAATACAATATAAATTAAGTCTATATGAGAAAATATATTTAAATTGAATCAAATTTGTCTATCTGAGAAAATATATTTAAATTGAATCAAATTGGATTTTATTGAATTAGATTGGGGTGGATTCATGTTTGATCTAATTATAATTATAACAGGTTGAATTTGGACCAACCTTAATTGGGTCAAATTCGAATTTGAATTCAAACAAATGGATACCGTTTGCATCCCTAATTCAAATGATCCATTTACGACCACATCCAATCAGCTTAAGATCCAAGTCTAATTAAATTTTATGAAGGGATCATTTACTAAAACACTCCATGGATTTATTAAAACCTATTCTTAAGTTTCGTTTTACTAAATGGAAAATGACAGTTTTGACCCTAATATCTATTTTGAATAAATTTAATCAAAATAAAACACCATTTTTTTCCTCTTAATAAGATACAAATAACCATTCTATTTGGTTTAATTTTGTTTTCTGCACAAAGAAGCATTAAACAACCATGGGCCCATGCCGTTGAACATTTTTCCACTCAGTTTAGATGACCTTGTTACTATTTTCAGATGGCAAAACAAACAGTTCTTAGTGAAAAAGGTCAATTTATTTAGGCAAGTCGACAAACGCCCCTATGGCTGCATATCCAACATATAGCCTTTTGGGGTGCCAAATACTCAAAGGCATCCATGTTAGTCGTGATCACACAGCTTGAGGAAAGTGAATTAGCAATGAGATCGGATTAACTGAACGCAATGGTTGTTAAGCAGGCTGTGGAACCAATAATAACCCCCCATACCAGTAATAAATACATGAACCCCACCCCACAATCATTCAATCTCTCACTTAACATTTATGACTGTCGTGACCTCGTGGGGCGTTATCATTGGTTGCACATAAACTGCCATCACATTCAGCTAATCCGAATTAACCTGCAATAAGGGGCTTAGAGCTGAAAGAATCGTGTGGATCATATTATTTTTCTAATTGAAGCAATTTGGGCAGGTCACATGCACTGCTTCCCCACATTGGTTCACTCTATAGTCCATGCATTTGGGCAACTCGAAAGTAGCTCGAACAGGCTCACATGTACACCTTTCCCATATTTGGCTGACCATGTAGCCCACTGCACTTCGTTATCATCTTTTCTTTCTCTGTCTCCATATGGCTTAGTATGGTAGGACCATTCACTCTTGGGCTTCTGGTTTGTAGAATTTACACTGCATCAAACTTGGGCTTTTTGGGCCAAATCCATTCAAATTTCAACAAAAATCCCAACTCAAACCGGCCCATATTGCACCTCTAATGACCATCATGTATAACATACATGAAGTCTACAGATGAAATCAACCATCCTCTCTTGGGAAACAAGTCTATGTCATTGTTTTAAAAACCAATCAAAGAATCCGATCAAATGGGTCAACGGCCAACCCATGGTATCATATACACTCATTATAGAAAAATATAGATTTTTTTGATAATTTTGTAGAAATTAAAATTGATATATACATTCGTTGTATTAAACAAAAATAATTGTGATAAATTAGAGTTATTATTATTAATGATAAGAATGGATAAAATAAGAAAAGGGAAAAAATTAATATACAAGCTGTGGTCTACTGATTATAAAATGGTTCAACTAGTTGGGTCACACAAGTCAATGTTTTGGGCTGTTCTTTAATTTAGATGGGCATTACAATTGAGTCTGAATCTGCTAGTAACAAACAATGCTATGCACATCATAGGTTTGTATGATCTGCCCAAGATGCACAAGTAACAAGTAAGGGTATCAATGGACCAATTTTGGATTGGACCCCGTCTAGCCCAAAATCAATTTGGACAGATTGGACGTACCAACAAGATATATTGGATTGGATCAATCCGGTCTAAAATATTTATTAGATTGGATTGGACCTGGTCCGTCCGTATCAAATTTATATTGGATTGGGTTGGATTAAGCCAATATCTGGTTCACTGATATAAGATAAAAATATATATGTCAATGGACCGGGTTTGGGTTGAAAACAATCTAAATCAAAATGAATTTGAACAGATTGGATGGTCTAGACATTGAATTGGACCGGTCCAAAACATTCATTGGATTGGATTGGACCTGGTACTCACACTGGACTGGATCGGATTAGACCAAATCCAGTCCAATTGACACCCCTAGTAACAAGCATTTTATGCATTGTTTTTGCAAAGGATGACTATGATGTCGAAAAGACATGATATCAGAAAAACTCATAATCAATCAGCGTAACCAATCAAGTGAGTTTTCTTCAAAATTCATGGGAGGTTTTGATATTATAGATTTTACCTTTCGGAAAAAAAAAAGAAAAAATCAAGTGTTGAGGATAAATAGCACAAAACCATGAATATGGACCTGCAGCATGCATTGATAAAAAATTGAACCCTAAACCGAGACTTAACCCTAAACTCTCGTTGCCATCTGCTGCTAACACGGATATGTATAACAGGCTATCTAACCAATCACAAGTGAGTATGACAATGTTCTGTATGCATGAGGCCCACTAGTACATATGGGACCCATATGAACCCATACCCATACCACGTATGGGTTATATGTATACAAACCATTACACATTTATATTCGCAGCATATCCAGAGTCTCCAAACTCAGCCCCATATGATTGGAACCTTCAAGGATCAATCAAATGGTTTGGAGTTTGGACGGGTTGGATACCAATGGTAGCATTGTTTGGGCCTTCGTGGATTGGCACTGATGAGGGCAGATTTGGCCCTTCAGTGAAGTTGCGACACGTGGTACCTCGTGACAATTAGGCAAGCCCCCAGGCAACAACTTATCAAGTTGGTCCCCCCCCGGGCATCGGTCTGGCTGGCCTGGCGTGACCTGGCGCGATCTGGCGCGGCCTGCGTGTGACCTGCGCGCGACCTGGCGCGACCTGGCACGGCCTGCGCGTGGCCTGCGCGAACTGCGCGCGACCTGGCGCGACCTGCGCGACCTGGCCGGATGAGCCTGCCACATGCGCCGACCTGGCAATCTGGCCCAGACGCAGGCGCCGACCTGACAACAAGACCCGGACACAGGCGCCGACCTGGCAACATGACCCGGACACAGGCGCCGACCTGATGACCTGACCCTGACACAGGCGCCGACCTGGCAACCTGGCCCGGACACCGACCCGCCGACTGACACAGGCGTCGACCTAGCAACCTGGCCCGGACACCGACCCGCCGACAGACACAGGCGCCGGCCTGGCAACCTGGCCCGGACACCGACCCGTCGACTGACAGGCGCCGACCTGACAACCTCGAGGAGTTCATCACCGTACCCCGGTTCTGACGGGATATGACGTCTTACCATTTGAAGGCTTTTTACCCACCTAACCCGCGAGGGCACCACTATATAAGGACTCCGACCCCCAAAGCCAAGGAAGGAGAAAAAAAGAGTATGGTAACCCCCGCTCTCTAGCTCTCTCATTTCTCTCCAAGCCCTCTGTAATCAGAATGCTAACTTAGGCATCGGAGAGTCCCCGCCGGGAAAATACCCCCGGGTCCTCTGATTCAGTTCCCGCAGGTCCCTCAGCTCCCGCCGTCTACAAAGGAGAGAAAATCACCTCACGCAGGGGGTAGTCGGGTAGCGCTGCACCAGGGAGCTCCACCATCCTCTGAGTTGCAGACCGCCTAGGAGCAAGTCAAGTGACGAGTTCGCCATCAGGGAACACTACCAGGTAGTTCGCCACCAGGCAGTTCGCCATCATGTAGTTCGCCACCAGGTAGCACTGCCGGGCAGTTCGCCACCAGGCAGTTCGCCACCAGGCAGTTCGCCATCAGGTAGTTCGCCACCAGGTAGCACTGCCGGGCAGTTCGCCACCAGGCAGTTCGCCATCAGGCAGTTCGCCACCAGGGAGCACTGCCGGGTAGTTCGCCACCAGGTAGCACTGCCGGGCAGTTCGCCACCAGGCAGTTCGCCATCAGGCAGTTCGTCACCAGGCAGTTCGCCATCAGGCAGTTCGCCACCGTGCAGTTTGCCACCAGGCAGTTTGCCACCGGGCAGTTCGCCACCGAGCAGTTCGCCACCAGGCAGTTCTCCCCCGGGAAGTTCGCCACCAAGTAGCTCATCACCAAGGCACGTCACCACCAGGTCAAACACGAGGTACTTAGCCAAAAAATTTTACACATCCCAAAAAATGGTACGTGACCAAAAACGGTTACATCAGGCACGAATAGGATTGTAATCTCGATAAGCTTGGTAGGTTTGGTCAGATTATTGCAGAATGGCTTTGTGAGTTGTGAGTTCTCGAAACCATTTTCTTCTTCCTCATACAGTGTTAAGCCTACAAGGTGTTCGACGAAATTCTTCCTCAATACAATCATACCTCATACGTCCATGTTAAAGAAAAAGGGGGAGGAAAGAAACATTTGACCGCACACGACAACCATAGATAGCCAAAAAAAAGTGTTACTTCTCCCAATATGGACTGGCCCAGTGGGAGGCCATTTTTAAAAAAGTTGATTTTCTTGTTTTGGGGCAGACATTTAAAAAGCTTAAAAGATGACTCAATTCCCCAGAAGTGAGAAGACCCTTTGAAAAATGCCATCCACCCATTCTACTGCTTCCCTTTCTCACCCTTTTTCTTGGTGAATTGGGATTTCTTGCATTTGATTATTGATATGTCAACCCTCTACCAATATGATCTCACACATAGGTCTCATTTTTATGTTGGATCACAATCTCACGGTGAAATTTGCAGTGTTAGATCAAATTGATAGAGGATTGGGAGCTGTTTTGTTGGCAGAAGATCCTAATTAACATAGATTGAGTTGATGAATTCAAAACAAAGATTGATGAGTTAAGTGCTTGTAATTGAGACAAGGCACAGAATATATACAATTAGAAAGCCAGCTTTGGAATATCTCCCTTATTATAAAGGCATTGGAATATTATCTCCCTTATCATTATTCATGAGGAGATGTGCATTGAAATATCTCCCTTATCATTCATAAAAAGATGTTTCTAATACACGGCAGTGGCCATATCGGTACTTTTTTTTTTCTTCAGAACCAGTTAAAGGGAGCCAGTTTAAAACTCCTCCACCTCCTAAACCGGTCAAAACCCCGATACACCCCTATAAGGCTATATTGAAGAGCTCTCGAAACAAATATATATCGGCCGATACAGGCCGATACTTTGAACCTTGGTTCCATGGGTGTGGAGGTAGCAGATTAGGAGTACAAGCCAAGGCAAAACAGGATTCATGTAGCCAACCCATGTAATCCAGACTAAGACAAGGCTTAGATGATGAATTGATGATGTTGGTGAGTCACCATCCGAAAAAAGAGTTAGTTCACTTGTACACTTGTCCAACAGACAGCAACAACCAATGTGCCAAGTCAACAACAAGCACATCTGTTCTTAATTTTTTTTTTTTTTTGATAATTATGTTCTTAGTCTATCTGGTACTAACCAATACGCCACTTATTATTGGGAATAATTAGCCTATCTGGCTAGCATCCTCTCTTTGCAATTCAGTGGCACATGCTCTAGATTTTAGATGCCCACCCACCAAATCAAATCCAAGAAACTGGAGGTCACAACCACCACCAGAGAAATGTCCATATGAATTTGCTTTAAACGTTCAAGGGATCACAGAAAGGGAGGAGAAAAGGGAAAAGAAGGGAAAGAGGAAAAACAAATCAAAGCCAAGGTACATGTGAAAATCTCTTCTTTGCACTTCAAACATTCTGTTTTCCAACAAGAAGAGTCAATCATGCACTCGAACACAATAAAAAGTCCCCTTCTATCAAACCCTTTATCATTTTTTTCCCTCTCTTTCCCTTTTTGTTTTCCTTGAGGTGAGAAAGACTCCACCATCACAAAAGAGAAGAAGGGGAAGGGTTGACAACTATATGCCTTAGGGGGTGCGTCACATCACCACCACCAGCGTGCTTAACAAACTCTGCTGGAGAAAGAAAGCTGCCATGGCATACACAAACTATCCTAACCTCCTCCCCCTTCCTGTACTTGTAGAGAAACCCCTCTATTCGCCTCCCATTGTGGCCATCTCCTCTGGTGGAGACACAAGGCATATCTTCCATCATATTCCTCCCGACCTCCCTCACTCCATTCTCAACCACATTTGAGTTCTTAGATGCCTCCGTTCCAATTCCAGAAGACATGCCGGATGTTTCAGTCATTGTCTTCCCAGGGCTGGCTGTGGTTTTCTGCTCACCATGCTCCGGCAAAGATTGGATGCTGGTAGGACTTCTTGCTTCACTGCAACTGCTCAATCCTGCAATCCACCGACAAGAAGTAAGAAAATAATAACAGCTAGTTCAACCCCTGCCCCCAACCCACAAAATGTAACTTGAGCAGGAAAGCTGTATCATGAGCACTTGCCTAGTGTATATATGTACCTATATTTTTTGCTTTTATGTTCAAACTTCAAAGCGATACATTTATGGATCCGTTTTTGATGTTCAGAATCAAACAATCTGTTCCTTATTTTTGTTGTCCTCTTTATACATACATAAGATAGAAACAGTGACTGCAAACAGAAACCTGCTGGAAAAGAAGCACATCAAGCTTCGGAGTGGAGATTTTGATAAGTCTCAGAGTGGAGACCCTTGTAAACAACAGATGAAGTTTAAACAATGTACTCCCCTCACCTGGGTTATATACCACAACGCAATGATTCAGCAAAATGGGCACAACATCTATGTCTGAAGATTTAGACGTCTACAGAGTGTGTCTAGGAGTGGAGACCCTTCTAACTACAGTATTTTTGTAACAATACCTGGGTCAATGCCCAACTTCTTGTGCTCAATGAAGGATACAACACATAGCCCATACTGAAACCCGTCTTATGTGTTGTTTCAACTTTCAACATTGGACCCTTAAGATAAAATGAAGGACCCAGGCATCACCTTTACTGTATATTGCTGATATTTGCATTGGCCTCACAGTGTATTTACACATGGCACTAAAGAATAAGAAACATTCAACTTAAGTTCCTTTTGAAACCCTAGTTCAGGTGTGGAAGGAATAAATGTTCTTGGATAGATGAGGAGATTATTTTAGTGGTCTTTGTACACACACACACAAGAACACAGAATCAAGGATGACAGTAAAAAACCAGGGGAGGCCATTAGCCAAGGTTGGTCCCAGGCTCCCAGCTATCTGGGATCTTGGGAGGAGGAGTGCATTGAATACCGATCTAACTTTTGGCATTTTTTGGCACAAAGTGGCACTCTCCAACTTTTGAACCCACATTTTCACACTTTCCGACCCAAGATTTTACCACCACACTAAGCAATGGTCTCTAAAATTCAAAAAAAAAAATCTAAATGATTCTACAGATCTAAATACGAAAACGCAAAATAAAAGCAACAAAAATCCAACAATTATAGACACATGCACAGTAATAGGGATGAGAACTAGGAAAAATTACATAAATTCTGCCACACAAGGTCCTTTTAAAATAAAATAGATGAAGTCTCCTTCATGCTTGCTCCAGTTCATTTGAAGAAAAATTTCATAGAAACAGAAGACCTTAATTTGCATAACAGATAACAACGAAGCCTTCAACAACAGCATATAAATTGCAAGAAATAGAGCAAACACAATCAATTTTCTGTAATTTTTCCTTTCTTTCAAAAGACAAGAACTGAAATTCCTGAAACAATAAACTTAAAGCAAATGCTGTCTGGACAGAGAAACATATAACCAAATATCGAGTTAGGCAAGCGTTACTCTCTAAGCAGAACTTCGCCAGAAAAGAAGAAATGTTTGAGAAACACTTAACTACTACGATCCCAATCTTACAAAGAAGAAATAAATGCTTTAACGAACAAATAGATTAAGACCCAGTAAAAGTGGAAGAAAAATGCAGTACCTTGGACTTGTCCGCCCTCGAAATCAGAAATCCCAGAAGAGCTGCTCCCCTGCGATCCGAGCGACCCCTGTGAGGACGGAGGTGGGCATCCTCTTAAAGCAGCAGCGGCGCCGGCAGCCAAAACATTACCTTTACCATTCATGCTTGTATCGATTCCATGTGGATGGGAAGCGGCAGGCCTAGTGGGTAGCCCAAGAGGTGGTGCCACAGACTGAGTGAAGCCATTTGGCATCATATATTGCTGTTGTTGCTGCTTCTGCTGCTGCTGGTTTGATACAGTAGTATTGCCTGCAAAACCCTGGTAGCTAGGAACACCCTCAACCGTCTCTTTTAAATTCATGGACGTCAGAGCTTCGTCGTCTAAGGGCTTATCTTCCTCGCAATTTCCCTCAGAAAATGTTCGATCCTTACCTGTCTTGAAATTTCTTTGCTTCTCTGATCGCTTTCTCTTTGCTTCCATCCTCCTAATACACTGTAACTCTTTTCTCATAATGCGCTCTTCTTCGTTCTCCGTGTGCGGACAACATGTCCTTGTAAGAGCGGAACACCCAACAGGAGGAGGAGCTACCTCATCTTCGTCTCTCGCCAGAGTCGTTAAGCCGGTGATCGATGACGACCGGACGAGCCTCTTCTCTCTTGGGTCTACCCCAAAGCAACCACCCAAAGAAAGCTCGAGGTTTAGCTCGACCTCTTCAGTGTCTTCTCCTGCCTCAGAAAACTCCGTTGGCCCGCAATTCACAGCCGAGAATCTCTTCAACAGATCCCTCGGATATACATTCATTTGCATAGAAAGGTGCCCGATTTCCCCAGATTCAGTTCGCCTTGCTTCACCCATGCCACACGATGAAGAAATATGAAACCAAGAGTCTCAAGACTCTTCTGTCAATCTTTTTTTTTTTTTTTCTGCCAAAGCTAGGAAGCCTTTTATACGATATGAAGAAGTCAGATTAAAGAAATTTGGAAGCTACATTCGCAAGTCCTCATAAAAGAAGCGCAAAGCAGGCCACGCAGCAGAGAAACCATGGCAGGCAGAGATAATGAAAGCTCATAAAGAAATCAGATAGCCAAGGACAAATCCCAGAAAATCCCACACGTTCATGTTTCGGTTAAAAGCCTTATCCGACGGACTAGTACGAAGCTGAGAAACCGGAATTATAAATTATCCGGCGGAATCACAACAGACTAGCCGGAGAAACACAGGAAGCCATGAGAGAAGATGCCGGAAACACAAGATAATAGGAGCAGAGAACGAAAAAAAAGGTAAAAGCAAGAGACACAAAAGCAGAAAAAAGAGAGTTTAGTACTCCGAAAATCCCGAAATCACGAAAATGCCCTCACTTAAAACGAGGAAAGTCGCCCATATTCGACACGTGGCTGATGATGAAGTTTCTCATTGACACGTGGTTTTGGCGCCATATTTAGGGGAGACGCCAAACATGCGTCGCCACCGCTAACTTTAGAGGTTGGTGTCAGTAGGATAGGCTGCGGTGATAACACGTGTCAATCAGGGAATGTAAGGAAAGCGCAGAGACTGGCATCTGTCGATAAGAGTCTGGTAGTCCCGGCATTGTAAAGCCGCGACGTCTTTTTCTCTCTCCTCTTAGCTGTCTTCCAGAACTACGCGCCGGATCCGGTGCGGTCGGACTCGAAGAGATTTTCCTTCGGGTCCACCCACATTACGACACGTGGAGTTTAGTTTTGCTTTACCCAAATTCGATACCGTCGAGAGCTTCTCTAAAGTACCCTACTTCACTGGCTCTTCACTCACTCTTCTTTGCCCGTTTTTAAAGGTTTAGATTTCTTCCCGTGTTAAACAACTGTGTGACTCGGGGGAATTTTTGTTCGAGTCGAAACGCAGTGGAGCCCGACTGCCAGAGATATGCGTTGTTACGGCATCAAAATTTGACAAGTGGCGAAAACCTTGGCTAGCAGTTTCCGACTTTCCGCTCGTGTCTCTTCGACCGAGGAATCATCCCCTGCCGAGGATCGTGGCGAATCCGATTCGAATAGGACCTGCTAACGTGCGCCTTGTATGCGTCGCAAACAAAGGACTAACTTATCTGCTATAGACGTTCTATGGCATTTCTGAGTAGATCTTAGATTGTCCAATGTCCACCGATCGTAGCGACGACGATTCATGTATGATGTGATTGTCAACACCAACGGCTGAGATCAGACAATCATTGACTCTCGTCAACGAAAGGTAAAAACGAAATCCACGAGGAAATAGCTGAAAGGAAATGGGTCGTGGAAAAGAATCAACGAGGAAGGGTGAGGGAGGGGGATAGGTCATAGGTGGTCCCAAAGCCAGAGGGAACGCGTGTCCTGGCCCCCTGGTCGCGAAGGTGGGACCCAGGCGGGGCAAGTTGCACTTTTTGTATAGCAGGTACAGCTATAGGAATAGGGGAACACGTGTCGAGAAAGCTAGCGAAGCTCCACGTGTCGATGGAATGGGTGGGGTCCACAGCGAAGCAGCAGGCATCAACTTGCGAGAGCGACGTGTCGGGCACTGTCGCGGTGAAGCTGACATCACCAGCTGTCGCACGCAGGGAGAGTGTCAGATGTGAGTGAGTGAGTAAAAGAGAGATTTTGGTTCGTGTCAAAGATAATCTGCCGGGAACCACGTCAGCGACGTTGACGTGGATTTTCAAGATTCTAACTCGCTTATCGATGCCACGTGTTGTATACGATACGACAAGAGGGTCCTGGATGTGGGCCAACCGGACGTGGGATTCGAGCGTTAATATAATCACACGTGGCGGTCAAAGCCCAATCCCATCATAAAATGATTAATACCACCTAAAATATCCCACTATCAAAAGCACCCTAATTTTGCGCTCTTATTTAACACAGTAGGAATCTTATTATCACACGTGGCCTTATTGGCAACATATCGGGCCGGGTTAGGTAGCGTTTCTTCGGCTCAGCTTGCAAGTTGGGTTCGGTTCGATTCGGATTGTTTCAGTTTTTTTTTTTTTTTTTTTTTTATTTCATCTCGTTAGAAATGTTCTTATAGTAAAGATACGATGATTTTTTGGTACTATCATGGAAAAAAATTATGATAAGATATTGAAAAAGCTTTGACCAATCAAAATTCACCGTAAATTTTGCTTAAAACCCGTATGATTGGTTAGTTATGCCAGTTGATTGGTTGCAAGTCTTTATGACATTGTAGTCCAATTCACATTAGAAGATTTTTGCAACTAATTATTAATACGTACATGCATATCCAAGGCCTCAACTACCTGAAGTTAAGTTGGGTTTATTTTTTGGAATTGGGTTTGATTTAACCCGATCCAAGTTGCATGCACCCTTATCTGATTATACACCTAATTTGGTTATTTAAAATTTTTTATTACAAATAATTAATCAACAATCAAATTTCTTGTATTTGTATTTAGTATGAATTTATTTCTTTTATAAAAATGTATCTTAGGTTTGTGACCAACTAAGAGGTGTTCACTTGCAAGAAACAAAGAATCTATGTATTAACACTTGAATAGATTTGGAGTTCTTCATTAATAATAATTATACATTAAGATATTTTTCATAAAATTTAAAGTGTTAATTAATCCATTAAGAAAAGGACACATATATATTTTTGTTCTTCATTGTTTTGGCTAAGAATGAACTATGAACCCCTCACAATTGAGCAAGGTTTAGCTGAACGTTTTATTTGTTCAGCAGGTCGTAGAACCAATGATAAGGTTTCACGTCAATATTTAAATACATGGAGCCTACATTTTTACAGTGGTTCTGGCCCATGAATTTATTACTCGCATGGAAACACATCATTGATTCCTCACAATTATCCATATTATACTTTCAAAGGATGATGATTGATGATTCAATGCTCATTAAATATCTCTTAAGATATTAAGAGACTATTTGCCAAGTTTTTCTAGATAGTTCTTTTAGCAACTGAATGACGATAAGATGTATTGAGCTTTTGAGGTCTTATCTTAAAGATCAAGACTGTTTGATTTGCCTCATGGTCTACTAGACTGTTAATAGTAACTGAAAAATCTATTTTCAGTGCGAAAAGATCAAAAGCTTCATTACAGTGGACTGTCCTCATCAATTTATGGGCAACATTCTTCCATCCTTAGGATTTCTTAATTAAATATTGACCTTTATTTATTTTGTGGTGTGGGTGCGAGGAAGAGAAATTAGAGACAAACACATACCAAACCCGAGTGGGATGATGAAACTAGATTAAATTAGACTCATGCTATCAAATTGGAGATCCAGGGCAGTTAATGGGGCGGGCAGATCCAACAGATCCAATCCGACCAGCCCTTCCCGAACCCTTAAATTGATGAACTGTTATCAATCCACATTTGTTACGAAGTGTTGTAGCCCTATGCTCAAACAAATAAATCAAAGCTTTTGATTTGCTGTCAGGCCCCACCTTAAATTAGATGAACTGACTTTTTGGTGGGGCCACTACAGTATAATCCAAGGCTATGATTTTCTGTTTTAGTCCTGTGTTACAACTGTGATAGCAGAAGTAAACCCCTCTATTATAACCACTGTTTTTAAAATCGGACCGGAAAAACCGGTCGTTTTCCTCCAAATTTGCTTTTTCTCTCAAAATCGTTGATTTTGATCAGCGAATTGCTAAATTGGCCGATTAATTATTCGAACCATTTGAATCGATAACTGGACCCTTGACCGATTCGATTACCGGTTCGTTTTTAAAAACTATGATTATAACCATCTTCATTCCTAGAGACTTTACCCGCAGGTTATTTGGCAACTTCAACCCAATTATAAAGGGTTTGGGACTCTGGGTCTATATAAATATTTCAAATTATAATGGGAGAATGACTGTTCAGCCCACTTAAGAATTCTTAGCCCACTATACAGGTGGGATGAATCCTGACTGTGGATTGCTACTTATTCCACGGGCAGGATGCCTGTTTATAAGAAAGGTAATAATACACTATAGGGGGCTGTAATTTCAGAATTCTGTAGTGGGTTTTAATGTACTTCTCGGAATTACAATTGGGTTGTGATCATTTTGGTTGTTTCAAATCAATATGTAAGTTTAGTGTCAAATCACAACCGTCAATCATAACCGGGTCTTATCAGATTAAACCCAATTGCCCTGATTGGAATTGATTCTGCACATTTACTTACGGGATTGGGACCGGATCTACCCAGACCTCGACTAGACCTAACCCATTGATATCACTAATCAGACCAGGCATATACCAAAGTGCTCCATGTTTGAAAAAAGACCACATAATGACACTCAGAAGACTTAAAAAATGAATCATTCATTCCCCATTTCCCTTATCAAGAACTTGAGACCCGATTTGCACCCACTGGACCAAAAGTAGATTTGACTGATTTTACAATTCTATTAGAGAAGACATCTTTATTCCTATCAACAACACAAGTTGCAAAACTTTTTAAGAGTGCGTATCTCTCCGTTTCAGACATAGAAACTCTCCTTTCAGACAGATCAGACATAGAAACTCTCCTTTCTATCCCTATTACAGTAATTTAAGTGACTGTGTACATGAAATTTTCTTTTCATTTTGGCCACCACTAGTTTTAAACCCTAGCCTGGATATAGGCCATCATTCTCTTTTCATTTTATGGGTGTTGATCCAATGAGAGTGCTTTCTCTACGTGTTTATCAATCATTGGCTCAAAATTCACAATCTATTTCTTTTCTTTTCATTACACATTACACATTTGTAGGGAGATTGAGTAGGGTGCATTAAGGTTCAATTAGGCTATATTTAGTTTGAAGGAAAGGGTAGAGAAAGGAAGGGAAATGTAGGAAAACCTAATCTATGAAAGTCAGTTCCAGGGTTGGTTCTAGCTTTGGCGGTTTTGGGGTCAATTGGATCAGTTCTGGGATCTATTTATGGAATTTATTCTTTCTTTACTCCCCCTTCCCCTTCCCCTCAAAAAAAAAAAGAACAAGTTGTTCAAAAACTTGATTTTCAATAATAATAATATATTAATATATTAATACATTGATTATCAATATATATTAATATATGGTTCAAAGCATATCATTATAATTTAAATTTTGTAAATGTTACCTTTTACGTTACTTATCATACACGTTCAAATATTAAAATGAAAAAAAAAGATCAAATCATTTAAGTGACTTAATGGTCAATTGAGACCATGGCCTTTGTAACCATGAGTGCTTGGGTTCAAAGATTTACATCTTCAAAGTATTTTGGAATTTATTCTAATGTAAGTTCGGTTCCAAGACCCACTCCACCAAGGCCAATTCTCCAAGTTGGTTTGGGTAGGGTAAACCCCTAGACCTTGGAACCGTTGGGTGGGGTTAGTATAATGCCAGTTCAAGGTCGGTTCCATTCAATTTCAAGTAGAACCTAACCATTTGCTCACCCCTAGGTTCACTAACCTTATAACTAAGGACCTCCAATCTTCTACCCATAGTAATACTATCCATGGTTTTCAAAACCGGACTGGATTGGAAAACCCAAGACTTGACCATTTCCATTTCACCCTAAAACGCTTTTTGGAAAAAAAATCGTTGATTTAGTCAGTGAACCGTTTATCCGGGTGGTCGAACCATCAACTCAGGCAACAATTTTGGCTGTTCTTTATTTTTTCTTTTTCTTTTTAATTTTCGAAGTCATAATAGATTATCCGTTCAAACCGGGTGGTCAGACCATTCGACTCGAAAACCGATCCCTAGAACGATTCCCTATCCAGACCAATTTTAAAAACCTTGATACTACCCATACCAATTCACATGAAGCTATATCCACACATTGGCTGATGTGTCTTGTGGGTGGTGTTATTGTGAGTAATAGATCTGAAGTCATCACAAAGAGGCTTTGCATATGGGATTTTGTTGCTTGAATTTTGGCTAGTACCATATGGTGGATTAGTTGAACTCGGAACCTTACGTATTTTATGACTGATGTAGAGTATCATTAGTTTCACAACCTACTCAACAACTCTTGCATACTGCTAAACCTACCTCAACACATGGTGATAGAGTATGGATGACAAAAAAAAAATATAGGGAGAATGACCTATCAGCCCAGGGTCAGAATTTGTAGGCTCAAAGTACTATCGGGGTAGGTGTTAGCTCGGAATTGTTGTCAATTCACGGGCGGGCATTAGTGCATAGAGTGTGGGTTGTTGACCTTTTGAATGTTTATAGCTATGCAGTGGAAATCGGAATCTGCATTGAGTAAATCCGTACCTAGTGCCACTTTGGTCCCCATGCTTTAAAACATGATAATTCATACCCAAACTTTCAAAATGTGCCAATCCAATACCTACTGTTAACTGACTGTTAAGTGGCATTTGAAAAGATAGAAATACCCTTCAAGTGTCATCTAATTTTCTTTATCAACCATCTAAACATTGACAAAAAAATGAACAATCCAAATCCTTGCCTCTTCTATTCAAAAAAGTTGGAATCACGTCTAAATGGACATTCTAGTGACCTTAACTTTCTTGAACATAAGAGGTAAGAATTTGAGACTATTCATTTTCTATCAATGTTTGGATGGTTGATAAAGAAAGTTAGATGACACTTGAAGGACATTTGTATCTTTTCAAATGTCAGTTAACGACTGGTTAATGGTAGATGCTAAATTGACATGTTTTGAATGCATTTTAAAATTTGGGAACCAAAGTGGCACTTGGCCCAAAATACAAAGTATTAATCAGAATTTTTCCCTATAAAATAAAATATGGACCAAGGAGAAACAACACAAGGCCCCAAACATCCCTTAGAATCTTAAATTTTCTGACAAATAATGAAACTCCCTCCCCTTTCAGAAAAGGTCACTGACCTCCCTATAAAGCTAACGATTGGTCAGCTTGTCATTAGCTACCATTGGCATGTGATCACACGTGACACTGGATTTTTATTGAAAGTGCGATAGTATCCCCATCTAAATTGACCTTATAACGACTGAACCGAAATACACACTACAGTTTATTTTAATACAAAGTTTAACAAGGGGCTATTTAATTTGGCAAGTTTTTTTTAGAAAGATCTTTCGGTATCTCTAACAATTAAAAGATGCATTGAGCTTTTTGCATTAAGATCGAACCCCGTTTGGTTAAGGTGTGTCTTTCTATGTATCTTTCCACGTGAAGACGAATGGAAAAAAAAAAGCAAAAGCTCCATTTGGAGCTTCCCGAAAATTGCTCGATTTGGGCTTCTCGTGTCTTTTCGCATGTCGGCTTTTGATGGCTAGATTTGCCGCAAACCAAACAGGAAAAGACCGAATCGTGGTCTATTGGGCTTGTAAATAGCCGATATACCACATGAAAAGACATGCCAAACATGGCCCAAATTTATGTTAACGGATAAAAAAAAACATGTGAAAGGAAGATGAGTGTCGCAACCACCCAACATAGGAATTACCATGTGCCGTTTGGCAGATCTTTTTAGAAAAATCTTCCAGCAACTCAGATGGCCGAAAGATATGTTGAGTTTTTGGGATTTTGTCTTTAAAGATAAAGACCGTTTGGTAAGTGGCTTGGTCTACCGAGCTTTTAAAAAACACATTTAGAGGCTATCTATCACATAAAAAGACACAAAAAAAAACTTCATTTGAAGTTTTTCAAAATTTGGTGTTTTAAGTCTTTTAAGGTCTTTCTGTGCATACATTTTCTCATCTTTCAAGCTTTTGAGTGCCAAACAGAAAAAAGACCGATTTTTAGTCTTTCAAACTTGCCTAAGCCCAAAGACCACACAAAAAGATTTGCCAAATGCTGCCATAGTTTTCTTTGATAGATCTATGGATTGTCTTCTCCATAGACTAACAATAAACTTCAATCTTTGACCGTATAAAAGGCATTCTGATATTAAATCCAGGGCAATATCTATGAAGTCTTCCTCACTGAATTTTAATGATGCCAATTTATTGATTACCACATTAATTTATGATATTGGTTGGTTGGTTGGTTATCAATTTTTAAGATATCATTCCTTTTTAGTATTATATTCGGACTCGAAAATCAGATACTTGGAAACCCATATCAAAATCCATAATAACATTTTTTATATTTCACCCCATTAATGGGGTTTTGAACCCTTGTAGAGAGTCGAGTGATTGGACTGTTCGACCTAAAAATCATCTTGACAATTGATGATGCACAATCTGGCCGGTCTTAGCTGTCAATGATCTTGCCTCTGAACTGAGTAACAGGGACCTGAAACGGAAGGAGAAGAGAAGCTCCGGGGAGAACCCGACGTAAAGGCTTCGAAGCTCAAGTTAGAATCCTTCAAAGGCAAGATAAACCAGATAGCGCAAAAGTTAGCATTCTGATTACAGAGGGCTTGGAGAGAAATGAGAGAGCTAGAGAGCGGGGGTTACCATACCCTTTTTCTTTTTCTCTGGCTTTAGGGGTCGGAGTCCTTATATAGTGGTGCCCTCGCGGGTTAGGTGGGTGAAAAGCCTTCAAATGGTAAGACGTCATATCCCGTCAGAACCAGGGTACGGTGATGAACTCCTCGAGGTTGTCAAGCTGGCGCTTGTGCCAGGCGGCCAGGTCGGCGCCTGGGCCAGGTTGCCAGGTCGGCGCCTGTCAGTCGACGGGTCAGTGTCCGGGCCTGGTTGCCAGGCCGGCGCCTGTGTCTGTCGGCGAGTCGGTGTCCGGGCCAGGTTGCCAAGTCGGCGCCTGTGTCAGTCGGCGGGCCGGTGTCCAGCCAGGTTTCCAGGTCGGGGCCTGTGTCAGTCGGCGGGCCGGTGTCCGGCCAGGTTTCCAGGTCGGCGCCTGTGTCCGGGTCAGGTCATCAGGTCGGCGCCTGTGTTCGGGTCATGTTGTCAGGTCGGCGCCTGTGTCCGGGCCAGATTGCCAGGTCGGCGCCTGTGTCCGGGCCAGGTTGCCAGGTCGGCACATGTGGCAGGCTGATCCGACCAGGTCGCGCCAGGTCACGCGCAGGCTGCGCCAAGTCACGCCAGGCCAGCCAGACCGGTGCCCGGGGGGGACCAACTTGGTAAGTTGTTGCCTGGGGGCTTGCCTAGTTGTCACGAGGTGCCACGTGTCGCAATTTCACTGGAGGGCCAAATCTGCCCTCATCAACAATCAATCAGTTCTTTTTTCATCTTTGAATTGTTCTTTTGTCAAAAACCATTGATTTGGACAATGATATATGGATTAGGACGGTTGAGTTGTTGATTTGTTTAATCCGAATAACAGTTTTATTATTTTTTTGTTTTTTTTTTTAATTTTGACAAACCATCCATTCGGACCGAACAGTTGAATCACTAACCTGAAAACTGGCAGTCAAAACGATTCAGATTCCGAATCAATTTTTTAAACATTGCTTGATTGTGTATGGTGAAAGGGGGTTAAAAAGTGAGGAGTGAGGAGAATTTAGTGTTTGTATATAAAACCTAAAAATAACAAAGTTGGGGAAAAAAGTCCCCACTCCCCAAACACATAATAATTGAAAAGATAAGTGATGGAGCAAATTCAAAAACGCCCAACAATACTTACTGGATTGATGTGATACCAGATATCCCCATTTCTTGTTCACCTCTCAAGAACAAGATGTAGGGCCTCCTGAGTTTTTGGCTAAATGGGTCTTGTAGATGAGATTTGGAGCCATGTACACGTGCTAATTTAATTAGATAAGGTGGTTGCTCCAGTAACATCACTGCATCACATGCTTGTTTGTTGTATCATCCTCTAGCTTGAGACAATTTTTGGGTATTTTATGAAATTTGTTGGCCAATTCCAAAATTAAAATAGTTGTGATGAACATGCTACTCATATGGATTATTACTATCATCTCTGATCCTTAAAAATATGTCATAACCCCAAAAATGGTGTCTCTTGGTAGTTGGGATTAGTCTTGGAAGCCGTTTGATAACAACTGAAATGGTTGAATTAAATGACTTGTGATTTTTTCTTACAGAGGTCTAAAGTTTTTAATGAGATTGTAAAGCTGAAGTTGAAATTAATTTAAATCATTATATCTTTTTCTATTAAAGGATAAATCAACTTCAGCCTCTCCTTTTTGTTGGTAAGGAAATTCAGCCACTTCAATGATTATCAAACTGCCCTAAGTTACTGATGTAGGGTTGAGTAGGGTACCTTCAAATATTTTATCATTTAATCATTTTATTCACTAAAAGACAAAATAATAAGTCATTCAGTTCATTCATTTTTACCATTATAAAATACCCCCTATTTGAATTGGGTTGGCATCTCCTTTTCTTGCAAATGATTCTCCAAGTTATTCATTCAGATTTTTTTTTTTATTTCCTTGCATTCTATTTCGACCAAACTAACCATAACATTGAGTATAAATCAGATTTGACTCCGGATTTCCTAACCACAAGAACTCTGTCCATGTCTACCCACAACACACTACCCCCTGTGAATTGGGAACATTTCCCACTGCATAATATTATGCAGAGGTTGAGATATTCTCCTTGTGTGACTGTGATAAATGTGGGCAGAGTTTGTGTGGGTAGGAGATCCGGACTCATCAGATTTCGCCCTCATACCATCCTCACAATATTTGCATCCATGCATTAGAAATATCTCCATACTTATAATATTTCATTTATGGGAAGATGTTCCCAATGCACAACTGCAAAATATTGTACAGACTATCTGAGGACGAAATCCAGATTCATGGAAAAAAGGAAGGTCAAGAGTCATATCACTTTAATGCTCTTATGAGCAAAAATTCCGCACACACTCTGCAAATAGGGACATTCAGCCACACATTGGGAACATTTCACTATGGACCAATGTGCCGCTAGTGGGATGTCATGTGTGTAGAGTGTTTGCGAAACCGGATTCAGTCGGTGCAAAGCCCATTCCAACAACCACTATAGCCTTGCACTGGGAATATTTCCCCATGAAATAAAGCATAGAAGTACAGAGATGTTCCCAATGCAAGGCTGTAAAGACTGTTCGGACAAGCTTTGCACTGACTGAAACCGATCTCAGTTTTTACTTGCAGGAGATCTGAGCTCCTCATATAGACCTGATTCTCTTCTCATTCTCACAAATGTGGTTATTTGTTTCTATTCAACCCCATGAATTGCATAAATTTACTTGCGAACTCCCTTAACGGAGGAAATGGCCAACTTTTATGCCTCTTTATTATCTACCAATGTAGAACATTTTCGTTTCATTTGGATTAGGGGTGACAGAGGTTTCCTGACTACCCAATTTATATTCCTAGTGTCTGAGTCGACAAACTGATAAAGAACCGCTTCGAATCGGATCCAACTCAGGACCCAGTTAGTAGCAATATTTTAAGGCCAAGTTTAGGAGTGTTTATTCGAAAAATTAGTGCTTATTCTAATAAGTATTTATTTTAAAAAACACTTATTTTAAACAGGGATAGTATAGGTATTTTAAAATTGACATGGCAGGCCAAAATAACAAGAAAGGAAATAAGTACTTAAAAATAAGTATAATTATTGAGCTTCTCAAATAAGTACTTATTCAATATTTATTTTGGATTTATTTTCCAAACACAAATAAGTTTTTATTGGTGTAGTCCCAGTTCAAAATAAGTATTTTTTTGGTTACCACTTTTTTTTCATAGCCCTGGTTGTATACATCCAACAAAATTTAGATTTTAATATTTTCAATAGGATTTTTTTTTAATTCCATTTCCACTACCAAAGTTTCTCTTCTTTTGCCTGATCCTGGTATAGAACCACCTGTTTCATGCCCGGGTCCGAACCCAACAAAATCCGGACCGGTAGATGTAATAGGCTCTGGGTCTGGGAATACATGTGTGGGAGCAGTTTTCACCCCTTAGGCTCCATGTGAAAGAAGTACAAATACAAATATGTCTAGCGCAAAACCTATTTGTACTGTATATGTTTGTATTTGTATTTCTTCCAAACTGAGCCTTATTTGTAGCTCGTAGGGGAGAGTCTAGACGAGCAAGATAACCCACCTTCTAATCGCAGAAGAGTCTGATAGATCAAATGCAAGGAGGAGGAGGATTTGATCTACCACCAGAATAGATTTTTCACTTGAGAATTGAGATTACATCGGATTCGGGTTAATTACTTATCTGTTTGAGGAAATAGAATTTTATCTTTTCACCCTGCAATTGAATACAAATAAAAATGTGCAATTGCAAAAAATGAATGCGGCCTAGGGCTATTGCAGAGAGAAAGCAGGAAGCACTTATCATGCATCCCCCCATTCAATGGCTAGAAAGAGATTTTCCCTAGAGCTCAGTTTGGAAGGAGTATAAATACAAATATGTACAGTATAAATACATTCAAAATAATATAAAATACAGGGTTTTGCACTCTACATATTTGTTTTTGTACTCCTTCCAAACTGAGCCTAGAGGAAAGTAGGGCATTTTGAGCTTTAATTAGGCTAGTGAGGTGCCAATATCCTACCCATTGTACTTGCTCTAAGCTTTAATTATGTGTAATAAATCTTTAGTTTTATCAATAATCTCATATACTTAGATGGGTTAGTTCCCACAAATTATCAAGTGAAGAAAGGTAGACCCTTTTCAATACTGTAAGGCATTGTTTGTTTTTAGGTAATAAATGCATTTATTAAGGTAAGTGTTTTATGGAAAATACTTATTGGGAAAAGTACACTTACCTATGTTATTTTATTTTCAAGGTAAAGGTGTATAACGATCAATTTATCCAAAAAAGTGGTATTATTTTTTTTGATAAATAAAAAAGTGATATTATTGAAAGGACAATATTATCCTAACGTATTAATGATCTCAGTACACATGATTAAGTAATTTATCAAGTCTACGGAGAGTATCAATTACCTATAGGTAAATGAACTACTTGGAAATCGTTCTTTCCCATAGGACCCACTAACTGAAAAACAAAAGTGGATTTATTTGTTTTTCATGGGACGTACCAACTTACCTGCCCTTAACGAGGATTAAATGAAAATCTAGAATAGAAGGAAACAATGTGAAGCAGATCAAGAATATTATTATTATTATTATTATAGATAGAATCTAATTACAAGGTTTAAGCATCTTCAATTGCTTTTGTTGGTTTACGTTTTTGCAGGCTAGACATGAATTTCTAAAGCTTAAACCTTAAGCTAAATTTACACTGGACCCTTGAAACAGGCCGTGTCTCTTCATGACATGAAGGCATGTGTTTTAACTTTCTTATCCGATACAGTTTGGGCAGTACGAGAGAGAAGGACATGCCCAATTTAATGGCGATCTCTATCATTTGTACATGAAATACGTGGCTAGTTAGGGGAGCCCAGATTAAAGATGAAGCTACGGCTTTTGTTATTCCCACCTCACACATTCAAATTAAAGAATCTTGATGGGATCTCATCAGGCCTTTTATCTTTAAACTCTCTTCTATTTTTCTGGACAGAGACAGAGACAAGGGGCTGGACTAGGACAAGCCTTCTGAGGAGTGGATCACTGGATGTTTGTTAATTCATGGTTGGGCATGTTTAAACAAACGAATCCAATCCACTGGCTGCCAGCTATCCCCACTTTTGCATGTCGTGTCGTGCAACAAGAGAGTACGAGAAGAGGAGATGCCACAAACTGGGTATCTGTTTTCTGCCCTTGGGAAATGATTATGGCCGACCTGTGAAAATGGCAAGGTAAGAGAAGAATGAACAGAAAAAAAAAAAAAAGAGAATTGATGAGGTTGTACTGTTGGCTTGTGTCATTGTGAGTGAGACCCAAGCGGGTTGCAGGTTAAATAGATTACCATCTCCTCAAGTAAGAAAATATGACAAGCTCAATTAAAAATTAATTACTCTATTCATAAATCATTATTCTAATCTATATGTTATAGGCTATTTTATATTAATTACTTGCACTTTCACAGGGGTCATTTTTTTTTCAAGTGAACAGTATAACATCACATCAACAACCTTGTTACAGAGATAATAGTAGTAGGGGATTTGAAATCGCACCACCACTTAAACAATTCATCTAACTCACCAACCAGGCTACCCCTTAGATCTATAGGCTATAGTATGATGCATAGACAATGACACATCTTTCTCTTTCTCAGCCTCACATTAAAAGACCACCTCTAAGGCCCGTTTGTTTATCGGTAAATAAGTGGGGAAAACTGGTCAATGAATATCTCCCCATTGACTAACTTTACGTCATTCTTTTTGCATTATTTACCAGGTCCCACAGTAAAGAGTCTCATTTACCCAAATAAAATTTATTCATTTCCCAGGTGAACAAGTATAAAACATAATAGGGCAAATTTGCCCATTTTGACATTTAACATTTTATGAACAAAAAAATAATTATATTACTTACCTAGGAATCAAAAGAATATGGGTAAGTGAACTTACCCAAGTAAATATTATGATGGAAACATTTACCTGGATAAGTAAACTTACCGAGTAAATTACAAAATTATAAACGAACAAGGCCTATAGGTAGAAAAAAATCATGAAGGCTGAAGCAAACAATGAGGCTCTGCGTTCTGATTTACCACACTAGATAAAAGCTTATGGGTTGATTGTATGCAGTGTAGAGGAGTGAAAAAAAGAAGCTCAAAACGCATAACCTGCCTAGACTGGTCTCCTACACTTGAGTATTGTTACTCTTTAAGTCTTAACCATACAATTGGGTAACGCCATATCTCTTCATTACATTTGTTTTATTTGATTTTTGGTACTCTTAATAAGAAATAAATGGGGACTTGGGTTCACTTGATCTGCACATTTTATCATCCATGTCCATGATGGAAACATCCATCATTGGGTTGTCCTTGTTTTTTGAATTAGGGCCAAAATCAGGGGGGGGGAGAGCTCGAATGGTATTCCACTATTCCAAACACTGACCTGTGTAAAAGAAATAAAACTATCTCATGACAATGGGAGGATCCATTTGGTTCACAATGAGAATTCGAATGAAAATCCCTTGATATCAGAATCAAAATGATTCATTCCAATAACCTGTTTGGTTCGAATAAGAAACAGAATCGAATTGGGAATCGGCAAGAATAAGATCTCATTCTCAAATCTCAAGAGACAAGTAAATGGTCATTGCAGTTGCAGATTCCAATCCCACCCAACCAAACGGTTGGAGTCAGAACGGGCCATTCCAATTCCAGACACCCTATTCCCGCAAACCTAACGGGCCCTGGCCCTGGGATACGTCACAGACCAATTAGGTCAGACCACGTGCAGGGACTCCGAAGTTGTATGATTAAGGCGGTGTGGCCGATAGACTATAGTCAGTCACACACAATTCTCTCCACTTGTCACTTAAATGTATGATTGCAAGGATTTCTGGACGAGATCCCTGTAAGACCCGACCTTACAAGTTACAACACAAGATTAGTATTTAGTAGTGGGTACTGGCCACTGGGCTGTGAAGAAAATCTAAGATTAGGCCCTTCAACTACAAAAAATAATGGCCCTACAACATTTGTGAAGTACCCCCTCTGTCACACCTCCTCACTCATTACAGACAAGGTAATCCATTTTCAAGCCAAGACTCTCAACTCTGCAGTTGCAGTAATAATATGCAGGTACTTTCTAACATTTGATTAAGAAGTTATAAAAACCCTCAGGCACTAAGCTAATTACATTTCAATTTCTGAAAACAAAGCAGGAAAACAAGAATGGGAGAGAGAGTAGCCATCCATCAATATTCAAATTGCCATGAGGTCACCAAAGTTGCGCATCAGAAAAATTGATCCCGCAAATAGCCCTGCAGCTCGCAACAGCTTCTGCAAGACATCGTTTGTGATTAACTATGGCAAATAAAATATCTAGACACAAAACAGTGTTTGGAATTCAGAGCTTCTAGGAAAATGACATGCAGGAAGAGACAAATGTGTACTGCGACTAATGGACTTTATAGTGCAAGCAAAATTGATGCAATGAACATACAGCAAAAATAAATAAATAATCATAAAAAATACAGCCACTGCAACCAAGGTCAATTTTACCTCAATTTGCAACAAACCCATGTATGGCTGGCTATCCACGTCCAGGTGGTTACTGAGAAATTGGAAGAAAAGGCCAAGGCTTCTTGGGACGTTTTAGGCAGACATATATACACAAAGCAGATGATTTTAGCATATCTTTAGAGAGTATTGCTTAAAGTTTGGATTGTAGCCCAGAAGCTGCAGGCTGCAGTATATCCCTACAACTCAGGACTTTGATGACCTCCATCCAGCCAGAATGGCCATTACCCAGTGCTCATCCTTTTTTTATAATTAACAGATATTCATTGATTTAAAAAAAAAAAAAAAAAAAAACTTGCTACAATATGCTAACAGCATACAGCTAAACAAAACAACACAAATTATATGAGAAATAGCAGGTTAGAACTCATTTCCCAAACCCAAAAAGGTCCCACTCTAAACCTTCTTTAGAAACCCCTTGGCAGGTTCATCACCCGCCTCATTTGCACAACACATCTAGGAAACCACAGTTGAGCATTTCATTTGATTCCCAAGAAAAAGGATCTCTCTAATACAATGCCTGAACTTCCAAGGTGCATCTTTACCTGAACATACTAAGAAACAACCACTTGGCACATCACCTCCACTATAATGTTGTTTAAATTACATGTAGCCACTTATTTCAAACCTTCCAGTTCTGCCCTTTCTGTAATACCATACCCCACTGACCTGAGTACCTGCGTACCTGAGTTTGATTCTTCCCTCAGAACCTATCACCACCCCTCGAATGCCGAGACACCTGGGTTACCCAATGATCTATGCACTCCAGGGTCTAGGGAGTGGTAGTCTGGCTACCCCCAGAAATTTCTCAAACAAGCTACCAACAGTAACAAACAACGGCCTCTAGTATGAGAACTAAACCAAAATCCAAAATGATATTATGTGAAAGCAAATATCCAAAATGTGGATTTCAGCCTGATTAAATTTCAAGTACTGGATTAATTAGGGTAGCTCTCATCGTGTCTTCTTCTCAATAGGCCTCTTCTTCTACAAAGGCCCAGATTTAAGATTCATGGGCCTCAACGCCCATGCTTGCAGGCCCCTTGAAACCCATGACAGCCCACAAACTTGGGCCCATTCTAGCAAACTTGGCTAGCTCAAGTGGAGCCTATAGTAAGATTCTCCAAATTAAATCAATCAAAATTTGATAAAGATTAAAAAAACTTTTAAATCTGGCATTCTTTCTTAACAACTATTTCCCTGTTTAATTACATTGTTAGAGAGATAAATAATACTGCAGACCTAAAGAGATTTGATGTTCATTATAAATATCATTGTGAACACTCTTTGAGAATTAATTGAAGTTTTTTGTAAAATTATATAGTTTTTACATGTCACGATTTGTTGGCGACTCCATTAGGAATATCTTTATCCTTTAGTATTTTATTAACAAGTTGCATAATATGGGTTAAACCTTTGTCACTTTGTCTCAAATTTATACTTATTTTCTTTGTTTGGACTTATGTTTCTTCCCATTGCAGATTTATCCCTTTAATTTTCTTTATTTCCTATTTATTTTTCACTAATTTCCACATCCGTATTCTTTATTTCCGTACTGCTTTTAAAATTTTCTTCTGAGAGCCACTTGAAGCATCTAATCTCATTTCGAATTTGCCAAACCACCACCCTACCATCAAAATTAAATTTCATCCAACCATCAATTGGGGGTGACCAAACCCCAAGGATTTTTGTTTCAAAGAGGAGGAGCCAGCTATTGCCACCCAGTTCTTGAAGAAATCTTCTAGTGCAAGACTTGATAAAAGTTTCAATATCTTCACCTAATATGCAACTCTTAGGGTTATGATGTCAATAGTTGTCTTCTTACTCTTCTATTTCTCCCCAAAATTTTAGTATATTTAAAAGAAAAAAAAAGTATTACAATCATAATAATGTACACAAGGAACTGTACGGTGGGAATATACACCATCCAGCCTTACATCTATTGATTTACAAAAAGAGTTCCTTTAGGAAAAAGGCATAGTTTCCTTTAAAACAAGCTATGCACACCATCCGAAGACAAAATCCTAGCCTTCAACTTAGCTGGTAGTGCATCTTCAGCCTCACAGTTATTTTCAAATATCCTCAAGTCCCTCTCTCCAAGTAGTCCAAAATACCACAAGAACAGTCCTCCACACAATAGTTCCTTCTTTACATAAGATAAATCTCAAACTAACAGAGGGATTGTGGTGGGGCTGTTCTCGGGCCCCATTGGAATGGGAGACTCCAGTACAGCTGAACTAAAGGCAGTGGTGTATGGGATACAAAAAGCTAAGGATCTGGGGGTGAGAGCTTGTTGTGGAAGGCAACTCCAAAGTGATTATAAGCTGGCTAAAGCAAAATGAAAGAACACCCTGGCTATTCAGAAATGACATCAAGAAGATTAAAAGCCTATCCAAGGACATGCAGTTATTAATTCAGTGGTCTCCAAGAGCAGCAAATGGATTTGCAGACCAGCTAGCTAAACAAGGGGCTAATAGGGATCACTGTTTTTGGGCTCAGTTGTAAGAATGAAAAATCAAATCTGATAGTTGGCATTTTAAGTTATAGTGGGGTAGCCACGGCTACTCATAACCTGTAATTTCCGTAATTTTCATTATGTTAATGGAATTTCCTTTCATTGATAAAAAAAAGCTTTGCAGCCTAATTCCAATTTGCCCAGGCCCATTACAGCCATATTGCTGTTGAGTGGGCCCAGCATCAATCATCCATCTTTATGGACGATCTGGGTTGCTGCCTTTCATTCATTCCCTTGTTTTCCTTTCTCCATAGTAAACTAATAGCTCCACCATATGTTCCAAATTATGACCTTCACTTTTTTTTTCTTTTCTCTGCAAATCAAATTCAACATAAAAAATGCTGTCCCTTAATCTTTTTGTAGGGGTGATCATTGCTAGCAAGTCCCAGAAGGCTTGGCCCACCTACACAGCAAATTTCTGGTCCCGGTCAAAGACTTTCTATGCAATCCCAGCCTAGATCAGGCCCATATGAGGCACACATATAAGATGAACCATGTATTGGTCTACGTTTCAGGCCTGGTGTGCAAACTGGACTAGGCCAGGTTTACATGAAGCCATACCAAGTGCCAGACCTGACCCATTATCTATTGGTCAGTTCTTTCCTTTATTATTTGATTTATCACCACATACATTCTCCATATTTCCTTGTCCCATCTAAGTTACATCTGTTCTACTTTAGTGCATGATAATTTCATGTTAGATCACTTTTAAGTTTGCTCGTTGCTACTCCAATGGTTCAACCAAGAAAAGAAGCTAATTTACAAAAGAACTATGGAAACCAGCTAAACTACCTAGATTTTTTGTATAAAAAAATCACCTAGGCAACACCAAAGTAAGCCAGGCACCTGGGTCCTAGACTCACCATAACCATTGCAACATACAGACACAAAACAAAAACAAAAACGAAAACAAAATAAAGACATAAATTTGAGGCTTGACACCCAGAACATTTTAAGGATTTCAAACTTGCAAAAGAAAATATCATACAATGTTGAGGAATATGAATATGGAAAAAAACCACAAATATGAATGGTTAAGACAGAAGGTGTATGTGAAAGATCTGACAGCAGAACACCAATGGTAACTGATCACATGACCAACATAAGATAATTCCAAGACAACATCCAAAGAACCATGTAGGATTCCATCAATATAATTCCAAGATGGAGAGATCCTGAAACACTAGAAGATACCAACTCCAATAAAGGAAGGGAGCCATTCTAATAAACAGCACATTATACTGGAGCTGAAGAAACTGGAAAGTACAGTTATTCACAACTTAACATTAAATGTTTAACACAGTCAGCAATGAATTTGCACAGTGAATAGAGATCCGGAGCTAGGTTGGGTAATATATTGTTTGGACAATGAAAGATTTCATCAGAACTCGTGTAAAAGATAATAAAATAAAAACCATTGAAGAATATGACCAACCTGTGGTTAACTAATGTTGCAAACAGTCTCCTAGAATTTCAAAGATGTGGTGAACTAGGCCACTAATCAGTGACCACTTATACTACTGATGCACTTCTAATTACCCGATTAGTTGATTACGCAACCAGCAGTAGCCAAAAACAAGCAAGGCCACCGGAGAGAATCCATTTTGAACTCTAACCTTGTACTCTATGCAACCACTGGCCTAGCAGCAGAGTATAAATCATTTCGAATTTATAATCCAACTGAATCTGTGAGTTCCCATCATTTGTTGGACATCTCCCTCTTCTATCAAAGGTCAATCTGCAGCCATAACAGTTCTGAGAAACAACTTAGGCTGACACAACCCATACAGCGTCCTATTTGCTAGGAACTGTTAACAGCACTAGACTATTCATTTGAGTCAAGGTGAAAGGTTCTGACCAATTTGGAGACTGGAAAATACTATAGACTTGGCTAGTTGTCTACATGATTTATGAATAGATCAATTTCTGTTCCATAACAGATTTCAGTTACCTCCCTTTTGCCGAATCAACCTCCACTAATGACTACTACTATAAATCTGGATGAATCACCTCCAATTATTCTTTCTTTTTCTGCTGTAAATGGTTCAAAGAAGCACGATTGTAACTGGTGGTTTGGTTCTAACAATTACATCAACAAAGAAATTACAGCTCGTTTAAACAGTAGACTTACGAGAACATAGGCACACTGGAAGCCACGCACAATAGAACATAGATGGCTATTGTGAACTCGGCATAAGCAATGATGAATATAAAACAATAAATGCCAAGACGACTTGTTGAGCAAGAGTGCACGAAAAATTCAGGTTAAACAGAAAATCTACAAATTAAAGAAACAAAAAAAAAGAGTAAAATAAAATGCTGTGGTGAATCCAAAAGCATAACCGAAGGCCGCGAAGGTTGCAAGAGCGAAGACGGCAATGCGTTAATATCGAATACATCAAACAAATTCTCCATCGATAAAATTCAATAGATGATCGGAGAAAAAAATAGGAGCGAAGATTACCATGTTTAAAGCCCATTTCTCTTCGTTCTGAACCTGCGAGTTCCAGAACTCCTTCAGCTTCTCCATGGAAATAGTAGAGTCCGCCATTGAAGAGGATCAGATTGTTTGTTGTGGCTTCTCTAGGGTTTGGGGTTTTGGCGGTTTTGTTTTTTTTTTTCCCTGAAGAAATGGAAAGGGAGAGTCTTCTTCTTTATATAGACACACAAGATGTGGGGCAGATGTTATAATACAGAAAGATCAGACGATTTTTAACCATCTGATCCTAGAGATCTATAGAACTGTCTTACACTGTTGAGTGTTGACTGCCAAATAAAATGCTTGGGCTAATTGGACCATTTGTTCAAGCTTAACTCTTGGCCCGTTTCCAACTTGACCTCTTAAATTTGGACTATCTCCAGGTCCAGGCCCACGGTGCCGCATCTCCTCCATAAGATTAAGAGCCTGATCGTGCGGTCGTGCCGTGCGCAAGCCCAGTTCGAGCGAACTCAGATCTCCTTAGCACAATCTCTTCCCACAACTCTACTCACAAGGCACTACATGCGCACATTGGGAATATCTCCCTTTCATTAATGGGATATGTTCCCAATACAAGGTGCTAATATCTTGTGGGTAGGAGATTCTGAGTGGCTCAAGCTCATGAAGTGGAGAAAAGGTCGTGATGGGATTTTTCACAAGAAAAAACTCTTCTGCATACACCTTCAAAGTGAGTGTCCGCCATCTGTCCCTTCGCACGCAATTAGGTTGTCCCGCGTGCGGGGCTAACGGGATGGCCGTTAGCTCTTAGCCCCAAAACTAGCCCAAAACCGAGTCAAACATTCTCGCGTGCTTGAGCTGCCGGTCCCCTGAACTCCATTCTTCCCCCCTCACTCGAGTTCTCCTTCTTCGGCACCGGCGACCGCTCCGGTCAGTTCACCTTGATCGGGTATTCTCCAACATTATTCTTAATGTGTATGAAATTTGGCTACACTTCATTCAGTTATCCAACGTAATACCAGCCGTCGAGGCACCGGGCTACACTTCATTCAGTCGGGCGAGCTGCTATTACTTCATTCAGTTACCAGAGCAGAACGCCATGACCACGCAAGCGTAATGCGAAGCTTCCAATTCTGCATAGAGAGAAGGAAGGAATAGATGGTCCAGCATCTTCAAAATCCTCTTCTCCGTCTCCGCTCTCTCTACCTTCTTCTTCAACGTAAGCGCTTCTTTATCCACAACCTCCATGGCGTAATAGCAGCTATCATCGCCAGCACTGGAGGTCCTGAGACGGCACAGGTAGACGCTCCCAATGTCGCCGCTCCCAATTCAGCGAACGAGCTTGAAATCCCTGAAAGTCAACCCGCTCTTGCAGCGGGAAATGGCAGAACATATAGCTTCCCACGCGAAGTCTGACAACCGGTGGGGCTTGAAGGTAAAGCTCTCAGGCGAGTAATAAGACGAAGTCTTGGCGGAGATTTCGAGAGCATCAAATGAAAGACGACTGATGCCACTGCAGCTATCGCTGCTCATCGAACTCTGGCTAGAATTTAGTGTCTCTGCTACACCGATTTCACCTTCTAAATCCCGCAAAAACTCGTACATTTTAGGATCAGAGACTCCACTTCACCTCTTCAAAGCTCTTCTGCGTACGTACGCTTGAAAGGTTCCTACTTCCTACACAACACTACATTGAGTTTCTAAGTTTCTTCTGAAAACGCTTTCAGCAATATATAAAGCATCACCTTCTTTTCCCCAAAGACTCAGAACGTAGCAAGCAGAAATGCAAGAAGCAACTACCAGTCAAGGAAGTAAAGAACAAAAGAACCTAATCTTTTCTCCACCAAGAATCTAAGGTCTCAAAAGAGAAAGAAAATTGAAAAAAGAAAGCTTCCAGAAAGCAAAGAAGGAAGAACGAATAACCGAGGATTTTACTAGTGTTTCTTTTGTACGATCTCCGCTGGTTCTCGAATCAGATACGAAGATGATCGTAGAAATCCGAGGATTATGACGCGGGAACAGGCTTCGATTCTTTGAGAGCTTGGAATCGTTGCTCCCCAAGTCCAAGTTCCCCTCTCTGAACAATTAAAAAAAAAAACAGTCCAGATTCGATTTTCCTCAACGAACCGTCAAAGGAGCTTCTCCTTCGCCATGAAAACACCTTGGAAGTTCTACTGACAGCTCCTTCCTTCTCCACCGAGAGGCAACATGCACCGTTCGAACCACCATTAAAGGACCATCAACTTCAACCCCTCGTCAGAGCACTGCTCGTTGGAGTCAAGGTGAACTGACCGGAGCGGTCGCCGGTGCCGGAGAAGGAGAACTCGGGTGAGGGGAGAAGAACGGGGTTCAGGGGACCGGCAGCCCAAGCACGCAGGAATGTTTGACTCGGTTTTGGGCTAGTTTTGGGGCTAACATGGCGGACGCTCGGCGTGTGGGGCGCAGATTTGAAGAAACTGGTACTACTAAGAGCCCATTTGGGCTTCTTCTTTGAGCCGCTACAAAGAAGCAAGATGGTTTCAAATAAGCTATTTCGAGTACTTCACTCAACAGTCAGAAAATGGCATTCGGAACACATGTTTCATGTTTGTACTCTGGATTTTTACCAAATGTAGCTTCTGCTATTTCTATGTGCCTATGTGGGGGGCATCTTGAAACACAAGAAGCTGCTGTGCGAACTGCGAAAGCCCTCCCAAACAGGTGTCAAATAAAACTAGTTTCACCGGAAAGTCAATTTTTTTGGGCTGAATGGAAGGAAGTATATCATTGTTTTCCATGTTTTGCACCAAACAAAGGTGTATAGGCTCTCTGTGTGGGACCCACATTGCAAAGCCAAGAGGCAAGAGCCACAGTGTGAATGTGAAACCCCTCCCTAACACAGACAGCTCAATCACCGCATAAGCCCCTCCCAAACGGGCTCTAATACTAAAAAGCAGTGAATTAGGAGTTCTATCAGCTGCATCAGGCCATCAGATACAGGGACCCCAACTAGGGACGTCATTGTCAATGGGTGGGGTTAAATGATAAATCCAGATTGACCTGCTCCTATTAGGGCCAAACATATTCGGCTTTAGGATCGGATTAGGGTTTTGATCATTCAACCAAAGTTGGATTCGGGTTTTGGCTGGCCTGCCCCGCTGGGCCATGATACGCTACATATATACAAAAGTATCCTTATAATTTTTAACTTCTAACTCTATAGCCTTAAAGTCCAAGATTTATTTACATGTTAATTTTGGTTTTCTTTTTTTTAATGGAAAAAATGACACTTCAGAATCTATAAAACAATTTTCTAATTTAAATTAATGGATTTTAAGTCTTCAAAATGTGTTGAAAAAAAATGCATTTGAAATGCTACAAGTCGGGTTGGCATCGGGGTCAAGTTTGGAAATAGAGTTTTTTTAAGCCGGGTTGGGCCATTGGAGGGTCGGGTTAGGGTTGAGGCAAACCTGACCCATTAACATCCCTAACCCCAGGGGCTCTGTTGAGCGTGAGACTACCTTTTTCTTGTTCTGGGACCTCTCTCTCTCTCTCTCTCTCGGGAGGTGGTCTTATAAGCTACAACTTTGGGTTGCCTTGGTGTGTTTAGTCGGTGGGTCTGCAACTTTTGATGCATCAAAATTTCAAAATTTAACTTTTGCTGCATCAAATTTTGTATCCAAGGCTCAGTTTGTAAGGGGTACTACCGTAGAAATACAAATATATACAGTACAAAACCTTACATTTTATAATATTTTGTATGTATTTATATTATACATATTTGTATTTACTCCTTCAGAGACTAGTTATATACAGTGCAAAACCTTACATTTTGTATTATTTTGTACTGTAAAATATTTGTATTTGCACTCCTTCCAAACGGAGCCCAACTTTGCAGTTGCAGAAATCAAACCGATACGCTCCATTTCCATGTATATTGTATTGAAGCCGAAGTGCTAGAGTTGGAAACTTGGAATTACGTTGCCGTTGGTATGCTCCTCCGACACCCGCGCATCGTTTCGCTCCCACCTCTTTTTTCAATTGCTTACGTGGTGCTATATTTGTAATGAAATCTTTGAATTTAGTTTTCAACGGCATTCACATTTGAATTGAACCCACCAGCCTCATCGTCGAAAACAAAACCCATTCAGATATCCCCCCGCTTCTCGTTCTCAATAAAATTCCAGAAAATGGTACAAGATTCAGTTTTTGAACATCTTCAGTTCTTCACTATTTGAATTGTTAAGGGCATTGGATCGGAACTCAAATCTTTGAGAGCTCAGGTCAATGCCAGATCACATCCCACGGTCCCCAACCTCCATGAAGTTTCATCAAGGTTCCTGAAACCTGACAACTGGCGAAGTTTTGTCTTTTCCATTCATGATTCTTCACCATGACAATAATGGTGCTACTAGAAGTAATTTTCGTGTTTGCACGGTTAGTTTCAGTTTCACACCCCCTCCCAGTCCCCCAATATATATCAAAACATCATTAATCCATTCTACCCTCGTGACCCCATCATCCACCTTACGCAGAAAGCAAAACTGTACTATAATACAATACCCATGGGCCATGCCAATAGGTGTATAAAGAGTTTTAAGTCCCAACACCAAACAGCATCCACATGATTCACAAAATACAAGATGCAGAGTTGAAGACTATCGCAAGCATTAAAGACTTGTATAATTTTCCATTAACAAGATCATCAAGTTGGTGTAAATTCAAGTTTTATACAAGTTAGGCTTATCATAGTTCTCTAATTCCGGCTATCAACAGGGCTGCCACGCACATACAAATTTTTAAAGGTAAATCAAGACACCCTCTCATCTCATCGTCAACTCCTATCTAGTGTCAAAAAAAAAAAAATCCAAAGTTAAAATTCCTGACTACCCCTTTTCTCCCCATTATATCAAAATTCAAAAAACAGTAGCATCCGCACCTGACAAACAGAACTTCGCACAGAAATAGCTGCTTGGTTCACCCACATTTAGCGGCTAACTCTTCCATTGGCATTCTGATCCACTCTTTGATAACCATCTCCACTGCGACCATAAGAGACCCACCCTCGCCCTGAAAACTCACCCCGATTTCCAAACTCAATTCTCCCATAGCCACGGTTGCCACCATAATTCCCACGGCCCCTGAAATTGTCATTTCTAAACCCACCTCTTCCTGGAGGGAACCGACTGCCCCTTCCACCACCACTTCCACTGCCAACTGCAAGAACCAGCGACGCTGTAAGTCTCAATAGCAACAAGTGTGGTGAGCCTGAAAAGCTTACATTGGGGAAACTGCTCAAGATATTTTAACTTGCCTCGAGTTGTAGTTCTCTTCTCCTCAACAAAAGCTTGACGCCCCCCAATCATGATAGGTGAAGCCTGAAAAGTTTACACGAACATACCAGAAATAGATAATGGAAGCAGAATAAACAAATGAAAATGATGACAGAATTGAAGCTTCTTTTAACTCTATAAATACTATGCCAAACCCATAGATTAGTGTTGCACCACCCTCTGCAGCACAAGGTCGGTGATGCCTTTGATAAGAAACTGCAGTAACAGGAGGGGAGAGTCCCTTTGATAAGGAATGTTACACCCTGGTAAAGAGGCCCAACTCTGAAGGCTTCTGTTATTTGCATTATTAAGACCATTGAATGTAGGACATAAAAGGTCCTCGGTTAAATTAAATCAACATGTTATTGGTGATGTTTTCTCAAGTTTTGACTGAGATTTGGGTCTAAGGGAAACTGAGATTTCTCAGCCGTTTGATTTAATTAAAATCCTTGGTGGTGTGTTCTTGGATCCACTTAAATATGATGGCTGAATTTGGACCCTCTCCCCTTGCAGATCCTTCTCTTGTGTTTCTTTCTTCAAAAGGCCTTAGATTATCTTTTGCCCACGTTGAAGTCGTTTCTAGTGAAATGTTTTTGGGGGAGACCCACTCCTAGAGTAGGAGCTTTCAATTGGGAGGTCTACCATGAGAAAATTAATACTTGTGACTTGCTACAGAAAAGGAGATCTTATTCCTGCCCATCTCCTCATTGGTGTGTTGTCGACAACAAATGGTGTGTTGTCGACAACAAAGCAAATGGTGAATCTTGCCTCACTCACTAATCTCCTGTCTATTCGCTAAAGGCATTTGGGATTGGTTGGTTGCTTTATTTGGTTGCAAGTTGATTCTTCCATCCAACATGGCAAGCTTCTTTGCTTCTACTTCTACAAAAGAAGAGAGGTAGAGCCATGTGGAGAACCTAAGAATTGCAGTAACATGGATACCATGGGAGGAGAGGAAATTTTAAAGAGAGACAGGAGCAAGGAGGCATCGATCTGATGTATAACCATTACAGTGGTTCACTGGCTAAAACTCCTGGAGCTGTTCTTGGACCCGGTCCAACCCGCTTTAAACTGAAATTAAATCAAATCAGACCTATAATCAATCTGAAGGGCAAAATGGTAATTCAAGGAAAACTTTAAGGGCCACACAATTCAGCCAAGTTGAAAGGGATTTGAACAGAAGAAAGACAAATAGAAGGGTCAAGGAACACCTGTGAAGTAGATTTCTACAAGACAAAAACCGATGGGATGTGTGTGTGTGAGAGAGAGAGAGAGAGAGAAAACAAATAGTTGAGCAACTCCGTTCCCAAAATAGGAGGGGGAATCTTATGCAGAGGCTACAGAAATCAAGATAGCTAACCACATCAAAAGGCCTCTTGGAAAAGGCATATGGAAATCTTATCATCCATCTGAAGTCCACCAGTCAGACATTTAAAAGAAACAAAAAAGACAACTATTTTGAATTATAAAACATAAACACAAGTGCAGAGTCTATACCTCAATTGCACTCTGCATGGAACTCAACAGCTCAAATTCAACAAAACCAAAACAGAATCCTTGGTTCTGCACAGAAAATAAGCATATATATTATGTTAGCAAATTCTATGTTGGAGTAGTAAACACTAAACAAAGACACAAAAATATCCAAAACAAACCTTATTACTTCTAACTTGGATACCATTTGGCTTAATTGGCCCAAATTTTTTGAACACCTCCTCCAGTTGTTCAGGCATGGCATTCAAAGGCAAGCTCCGGATATAAATTGAGTGACCTTCAACTATAACAAAATGAGACAATAATTAGAGGAACAAGATATAAAGATACATATACATACATAACCTAACAGATGCAAGGATGACATTAGCACTTGAGAATGAAAACAGTAAAACATCTTTAAGTAGACCATCAAGAATATTTTAAGAGAAGCAAGTAGGCATGTGAATGTATGTACCATACAATACATGAATACGCAATTACGCATGTATACACCTATTTATGCACATATTCTTGGAAGAAACCACCAGCTCCTTTAACATGTACCCTGAATCTTTACCAGATAAGTTCATTTTCCCTCTTTATCACCTATTATGACTAACCCATGCATGCACTAATTTTGAATTCAATGATTTCTATCCATACTAGTATTACCACTCATTTCTGATAATATAACCTAAATTATAAATTAGTTAAATAATGATAAATAATTGTTGAAAAGAAATATAATAAATTAACATTCTGACAATAGATATAGTACTGCACACATGTATACAAGTCAAATCAGTGCCTGACACGATCATATTTCAGAAAATGGATGTCCATTTCACCAAAAAGAAAGGATAGATTACAATCTGTTATAATAAATGTTTCCACATGTTATAAGTATAATGATTAAGAATTGAGATTGTGTTATATCAAGGAAAAGCAGACAAGTAGATACCTTCCTCGGGAGCATTGCTACTATCAGAAGCTACATTGACACTAGGAGCTGATGCTTCAGGATCTAGAGCAGGTGCTGCAGACCCATACGACTGTTGATCAGTGTTTGCGGGTGCTTCCCTTACACTATTAGTAGCTACATAAACCATTGTGGTAGATGCAGTACTTCCCTTTGTAAACTTTACCTTTACCAAATTTCCACATGTTAATTCAAGAAATCATGAAATATTTGGTTCAATAATTAGCATAAAAAATATATCTTCATTGCACAAAACTCACAATTGATGCATAAGACTTCTTAGGAGCATCCTCTGGGACTGTAGGAGTTGATTCAGGTGGTGGACCAGCTTCATTCTGACTTGAATGTTCTGGTGCCTCAACCATAATCTCTACTTCAACATCTGATCCTTCCTCATTGCCAGATGAATTACAAACCTCCTTACCATTATTGAGATCCTCTTCTGTGTGAGAAGTTGTAGGGTACAGCACAGGACGATCAGGAACATGAGTGGGTTCTGGAAACAAAAGTAAGAGTAAAGCTAAAAGCCTCTAAAAGAAATTTCAAAAGAAAGAAAAACAGAAAAAAACACAGTAATAATAAAATAATAAAAATATCAAAAACAACAGCCACAGCAACAACAATAATAAAGCAAACCTGGTTCCTGTGTCAAGGATGATGCTGAAGCACCTACACCAACATCATTAACAGACACAGGGTTGATCGCCTGTGCTTCATTTTGATCAACAAACCTAAATACATCATTCAGAACAAAATAACCCTTTTCTTGTGGAGCTAGAAAGAACAATTGGGTGAACTTCTTTCTCACATTATCCTTCCCAGTAAGACACCCCGTTACCAGGACAATCACACCGTCCTTGTAGGAGTCTTGTGCATCTACCGTCTCTATCTCTGCCTTATAGTCCTTGTAATCCAAGGAGAGGACCTTGTCATTGATGGCCTGTTCCAAGATTAAATACAAGCTTATTTCATCAGGCCGATGATAAACCATATTAAATTCAAGCTTACTAGTACTATATTAACAAAATTTGAGGAAATATGAAAACCAAAGTTTAATGCCTTTCTGGACAAAAATGTTGATATCATTGCAGCATAGTGAAAAGCCAGTAAGCCACAAAGGTTTTATTAATTCAAGCAGAGACATTAACAATAGGAATACATATGGACAAAAGATAGGTCTGTAGAAATGGCAATCATTAATAAAACCTTTGTGGCTTACTGGCTTTTCACTATGCTGCAATGATATCAACATTTTTGTGCTTTGTTATTCTGATAAATCAAGCACTTCAGTACTGAACATGGATCACATCAAACTACACCATAATTCCAACCATAGTTGTCAAGAAAACACCTAGGCAATGCCTAGGTGCCAATACGGCAACACCCCCATGGAAGGTCACCTCACTTCAGTGCCTAGCCTTTTTTTAAAGGCGTGTTTTTTTTTTCATTTTCTAAGATTATAATAATATAAATATTATTACACAAAATTGAATAATTTGTGGGTTTATATACTCGTTACTTCAAAACCTGAACCAAAAAGCAAGGAGAAACTTCTTTTCCTAGGGAAAAACAGGAGCTCACTCGTAATCCCTATATTTTCTGAATTTTCTTTTCTTTTTTTCTTTTTTTCTCATGAATATGTTGATTTTCTATATTTTGATATGAAGTTACTTGATGAAATTTATTCGAAAAAAACATTGCCTAGACTCAACTTGGCGCCTTCAAAACCATGACTCCAACATCCAACAAGTGATAATATTGGCATGCCTTTATCTTGGGAGCTAAACAAGTAATAACTAAGAAAGATAAGTAAGTCAGGATCAATGTTTCAAGGAATTGTGTCAAACATGGCACCCTACCCTTGAACTGTTGTTAGAGGTGTGCAAGGCAAGACAATGTGCTACACTAACAACTTGATCAACTCAACACATATGAGGCAACTATACATAGTGAGTCGACTACTTTTATCAACCTGATTACTTCTTCTTTTTTCTTTTTTCAAATTAACACCATCCCTTTATTTATGTTATTTTTGCTTTATCCACCAAAATCTGGAAATATGGTGTCTTTTTTGTTGGGAGTTGGTTGTTTCTGCTACCCCACCCCATCAAAAAAGAAGTAAAAGTAAAAATGAATAACTTGTAATTTGCAATACAACCCCTAATTTATTTCCAAATTTATATAAATAAATTGTTTCAAGTTAGTTGCAAGATTTTAAAAGGTAGATGGCTGAGGCTGAGGCCACTGATCCTGAAAAGGTAACGTGCCATATAGGCCTCAAAGTCTATGTAGATATTATGCATGTATAAGACTATGAGTGTTTGTGTGTGTGTGTAAGACCAAACTTATGTGAATTTTTCTTGCATATTTTGGAATATCATTTATCTATTTGATAGCCAATTTGTAAATTTATTATTCTTCAGTATATGCCTTTAAGTAACTCCTACTTTTTGGAACTTCTTTTTTATGATTTATTTTATATTTACAATCTTCCCTATTTCCATTAATTGATTTACTAGTTAAAGAAAATAATATATCCCATTTAGTCATTTACTTCACTAATATGTTCTAATTTATTTTTTGAAAGAAACTATAAATGCTCTCCAAATGATTTTATTGCAACTCCTTAACCGGCACTAAATAGGTAGTAACCTAGTTGACAAGCCAATGCCTAGGCGGCAAGGCACCCTTTAATGGTCACCTTGCCCAAATCTCTACATATTTATATATAAAACACCACATAATATTTTTACATTTTGTTTTATATTATTAATAATATTACAATAAATAAGTATACTAATTATTATAGTTTCTTTTTATTATTTTTTATTTGTTTTAGTTCAACCAACACAAAATTATTGACAGTCTTGAAAGAACTTGAAGATTTTATCCAATTAGAACACAAGAGCAACCAATAAGACTTCTTCCTCTTCCTAGGACAAAAGCAAGGGCCTGACTACTAAATTTCCTATACATTCTTTTCATTCTTCTTTTTCTTCTCATAAATATGTTGAATTTCTATACTTTGATATGGGGTTTATGCTTATTTCATGAAGATCATGGTAATTTATAGTTTAAGATTATTGATTATTACCATTAAACCTAGGGTACCCTAGAATTTATATTTTTTATTTTAAAAAACTCATTGCTTAGGTGTCCTGCCTATGAAGCTAGGCAACAAGGTAGAGGTGTAAACCGGGCCGAGCTGGGCTGGGGGTTTCAGGTCCACGGGACAGCATGGCCCAACCTGCGGCACGACAAGGCCTACGACAAGCTGAGTGCAGCCTGTTCAAGAAAACAAGCCATTGGGGCCCTTGGGTGACCCCCCGAACGGCTAGTTTCAGCTTTTTTAAAAGATACCCCCTTAATCAACAACTATAAGCCTATAAATAGTTTATATAGGGGGTATTTATGTATTTTGCCTTCGGGGGAAGAAAAAGACAATAATGCCCCACCAACAACTATATCCTATAATATAACAACTAGTTTGGGACTTTGAAGGCATTTGAGTAAAATGATAAATGGCTTTATAATGACCAAAATACCCCTCCAAACAATTAAAAAACAGCTAATTTTTAGGGTATTTTGGGCAACTAAATTATTTTCAACTCCTATAAGTAGCCCTATCATCCACCATTCTCATCACACCAATTCAGCAATTCTCTTCTCAATTCTCATACTCTCTCAATCGCTCATTTCATTCTATCAATAGTGTCAAACACTCATACACTTAGCAATTTAGGAGGCTTTGGCCTTTGAGGCTTCGACCATTGAAATCAAGTTGAGATTTTGAACCGGTAATCCGACCATCCAGGTAAGTGCAATTAAATTAATTTTTATTTTTTTAGAATTAAAAACTGGTTGGCTCTTCATCCCGAAACCAATTCCCCAACAGTAAGTTCACTAACCCGATTTGGAAAGTATTTAGAATTGAGGAGGTTGAGGGGAAGGGAAAAAGAACCGTTTGCCAAAAATGTAAGATTGACTCAATGTTTTAAAAGCGGCAAAGCGCAAGGCACAAAAATAAGCGCAAGGGCCAATTTGCACCTGAGGCGCACGCCTTTTTAAGCAAGGTGCAAAATTACAAAAAAAAAGTCAAAAAATTCAAAAAAAAACATAAAAAAAGTCAAAAAATACTAAACATAATGTCAATAAAAATATATAACCTTAAATTTTAAAATAAATGTTTTAAAAAACCTATTATCTAAAATTAAAATACACAAACATAACATGTAAAGTGTATTCAAATGAAAATTTAAAAATAAAAACAAACATATAAAGCATTTTCAAGCATGTAAAACCCACAATCTCTTTTTCTCCTTAATTACATTGCTTCAAGTAACTAATGTGATGTAAAACATATTGCATTCTTGATTCTATGAGTCGCCTTTGTACCACGCCTCTCGAGGCAAGCCCAAAAAAGTCTATGTTAGGGTTTGAAATTCTTATTTCTCACATAAAAAGTAATGATTTTATAACTTTCATTGCCTTTTAAGAAGATATTTTATTGCAATGAATGAATGAACAACATTAGCAAATAGGGGGTTCTCGGAGCTCCGGCAATGAAAGTTATAAAATCATTATTTTTTATGTGAGAAATAAGAATTTCAGACCCTAACGTAGACTTGTTTGGTCTTGCCTTGAGGGGCATGGTAGGGGGTCCAGGGGCAGAGCTCCCAACCCATCCGTTAGACTCAAAAAAAAAGCAAAAAGCACAAAATTTTAAAAAGGCGCATGCTTGGGCTGAGGTGTCAGGCGCATCAAGCATGCGCCTTTTGAAAGGGGTGCGGCTAGGACCTAGGCAAGGTGCATACCCCAAAATGCGCCTCGCCTGTGTGCCTAGGTGCGCCTTTTAAATCACTGGATTGACTTTAGCTTCAGTAGCAAGGGTGGTACTAGCCACTTGGGCAGACATTTGCTCTTCCATGAGAAACAAGAAAAAGACATCTACTTTAAAGATTTGTTGGATGCTAAGGATAAATTACAAGACCATGAGGGCATGACACTACTACACCTGAGGAAGCAGATGATTGAAGTCAAGGAGATGAAGTAGTTTTTTCAATTTTATTTAAATTATTTGTTATTTTTTCAACAATGTAATTTTTATTTTCAATTTGTAAATTTTTTATATTTTAAATGAAATAAAATTCGTATTTTTCCAATTTGTTTCCAATGGAAGGTTAAGTATTTTAGTTTTACTTAGAAAAAAATTAAAAAAAATAACAAAATAACAAAAAAAAACAACAAAAAACAATATGGGCCTTTCTGAACCGGTTCGGCCCAGACCTGTGGCATGGCATGGCACAGCACAGGCCCACATGGACTCGAGTCGTGGACCATGGGTCGTGATGGGCCAACCCCCCAAATTATCCCAAGGGAGGGAGGCACGGCCCGACTCAGTCCACGTGCCGGCACGGCCCAATTTACACCTCTACAACAAGATGGCCCCTATCACATTGCTTCACCTTGGTACCTTGAAAACTATGGGTAGTAAAACACTTAAGAGTGCTATTAAATTACCATATACACATATTGAGGCCTTAGCCTTGAGGCCTTATCAAATATCAATTTAACCATGTTTTATTTGGTGGGAAAAAATGAGGCCTTAGCCTCAACAACTTGAGGCTAGAAGCTACAAGGCATATGCATCTTGCTACATGAGGCATATGCCTCAATATAAGGTATGTAAGGTTATAGAGGAAAGGTGATTTGGACATGCCTCACCCTCCTAGCCTTTTAAAACTAGGATTTGTTGTTAGACTGTTACACTTTTACTTTGGCTTTCAAAAAAATGTTACACTATTACTTCTAAGTATAAAATACATATTTTTCATGTTAGTGTAATTCCTAGTGCAATCTATTTTGAATAGTAGTTACCTTGACAACAATGTCCCATGTATAGAAACAAGTCAACATTTCAGCCAAGAAAGGATTGAATATATTATACTTATACATATCAATTATAATTTATATTTATGTGTTATTTAGATATTTTCCATTTGCAGCCTACTCTAGGAAAGTTATTTTATATAAGAATTAATATCATTTGGGGAACATGGTGCAAAAGCCAACCCTATGCAAGATAAAGTTTGTTGACTAGAGTTTGAGTTTATTCATTTCAACTGCATGATCATAGTTCTGCTTGAAGTTGGCCAAAGTTCAGAGTTAGTGGCACATCATATATTCATATCCTGCCTAGCATTAAACATGTGCCTGTCTAGGTTGCATATCAAAGCCAAACAGAATAAGCAATATCCTATTGGTACATTATGTAATCTTTACTTCTTCTCAAAAAAAAAATGAAATATCCTATTGGTACACTATGTAATCTTTTGTTTTGAAGGCGTTATGTAATCTTTTTAAATATACATAAAATGTTGGTTTCCATCACATAGAACACAAACCACAGAAACTCATTGCTTCGGATTTTTATCAGAAGATCACATCTTGAATAAGTAGCAGCCACTCATCAAGACAAATCCAGCCAGCTTCTCACTGTCAAAGGTACAGGTAGCAAAATTATAAGTGAACATCTGGCTTGGCTAACAAAAGATTCTTTATCGTAGAACCATGTGGTTTTAATGGAATCAGAAGATTTCGATTTCCCCATGCATCCTTTGACAAAATATTCTTTATCAGAAAACCAGGTTGTTTTAATGAATAATCAGAAATAGTATGTCTTCTTTATGCATCCTTTACTGCTCTAGCAAATATGGATGCAACTTGGGTGGGCTTGGGTTGGGCTTTTGTCAAAATTTGAATGAGCCCAGCCCAAAGGCCCAAGTCTGAAATAGTGTAAAATGCTAACTCGGGCCAAACCTGAATTGCATCCCTATTCCCTACTAGCAAAGGTCCAAGAATAATAGTTTTACAAAAAGATTATACACCTTGATCTATCATAGAAATATCATACTGCAATACCAAGAAAGTCACCTGCATTGTTGTGACCGATGACATTGTACCATTTGGTTCTGGCCTGCTGAACACGCTAGAATCCTGATAAAATCTGTAAACTAACTCTGGCGAGTGATGAAGAATGAGGTAATACTGCTCCACAAAGGCATTTCCAACCACTTGAGCACTGGGAGCATGAGCTGGACTTGCTGTCTGCATTGCCATCCCTGCAGAACAGTCCACGTCTCACGAATAGGACTTCATAATTGGGTTTTTCTTTCTTTTTTGTGTGTGTATGTGTTAGGGAGGGTAACAATTGTGCAGTCAAGGTACATGACCAACACCAACCCACCAAACAAAAAATGTAATAATAAATGATGCAGGGAGGGTGTCAAATAAACGGCAAAGAAAAGTTAATTAACAATCAAACCAAAGAGCAGGACATAGTATTCATCAAAAAAAAAAGAGCAGGACCTGGACTAAAAAAAGCTCCATAATATCCAGGAGAAAACTTTTGAGAAGCTAAAGCACCAAAACCACAATATGATTCAAGAGAAACAGTAAAACAGCAGTAGCTTTTAAAATACAAAAGAAATGAGAGCAGAATAACTCCCGATATGAAAGAGAGAGAAAGTAAACAATACAAATTAAAATCTAATAGACAGTATTTGCACTATTGATGTTGTGAGATATAGGAATAATCAAAGTATCAAACTACACCAGAACATAAGTGCTTCAAGCAAATAACATAATTCTTATCCGTGACAAAATTGAAGTTCAATTAGTACTTGAAAATATCAACAAGGAACCACTATCAAACATTACACTTGAAATCTGGGCCTAAAAAATTGGGGCATTATTAAAGTAACTTAGGTTCAGTTTGGAAAGGGTACAAATACAAATATGTACAGTGCAAATACATACAAAATACAAGATTTTGCACTCTACATATTTATATTTGTACTCCTTCCAAACTGAACCTTAGTTAAAAAGGCCAGAGAACTTAAAAAGGAGGCATGCGTTATAAGAATATAAAACAATATGGAATCAAAACTTTAATAATAAGTTAATAACAAACTAAAGAAATATGGAATCAAATCTTTAATAAAAAGTTAATAACAAACTAAAGAAAAACCCTTTATTAAAAGTATTCCTATGATGAGTGCACGTAATTGTAAAAAAAGATGCTATAAAACCAAAACCTAATAACAAACTCATACAATTCCGAGATCCAAAAAAAAAAGGAAAAAAGAAAAGAAAAGGTACCTACAAGTAGATTCAACACTATGAGAAAATAATGAAACTTTAGCTCAAATCGTATCCATTATTGATGATTAAAGGATGATGAGTATTCTCATCCAAGGAAAATGTACAAAGTACAAACCGTAAGTAAACCGGAAAAGAAAAAAAAAAAAAAAAACCAAAAACCTAATACTTTAAGAAGCCTAAAAAACTGGGTAGGTAGTGGAGGTAAGGCAAATCCATTCACCTAAATCAAACCTTACATATTAATGAGACATGAGAATACAGAGAATGACCCAAAATTCCAAGCCCAGTAGATGAACTCCATGATCCCCGAAAAAACTTGTCAGGAAAAATAATTAACCTACTTAAAAACAAGAAAATAATAAATAGTTCAAATCCACCAAACAGAAAACAAGCAAGTGAACGAAAATCGACAATTGTACGTAAATAACCTGTCAAACGAAAAATACACCTTCTCCGATCGAACCCACAAAAAAAAGTAATTAAGTAAAAGTACCCACCCAATATAAGAAGACAACTGAACTTCGGAATAGAAACCTTATCATCTTAACTGAAATAATAACAACCCGAAAACAAAAAACATGATTCAAAGAGTCCAAAGCAGCAGTGACTCGAAAAACAGAAAGAATAAAAATAAAAAAATAAAATCTACCTACATAAAGTTTGGTAATCAATACATGCACTTGAGCTATTCAGTAAATAACAGACGAGCATAAGAAAAAAAAAAACTAAAAACAGTAGAAAATACCTCTTATTGGATCGATTGGACTCTCCGAATGATAAACAAGAGAGATGCAGAGAGCGAGAGGAAGAGGAAGAGGGAGACGGAGAAAATGTGCGCGTGTAATTGTTTATCAGAGCACAGAAAGCGAGGGAGAGTAAAGGTGAAGCTGAGCGGTTAGAGACTTAGCACACGACGAAAGGAAGGAAGCAAGAAGAAAGAAAGGGAGAAATTCCTTCAGATCTTAAAAAAAAATAAAAGGGAAGCTAGGAAGGCTCGTAGTCGGGATTTTATTCAATTTGTGGAGGGTAGTTTCGTCATCATAGAATGAACTAGTCGAGGACTCGAGGAATCGAGTCTCAGTACAATTCCAATAAACAAGAGGCTTTTTTGGAATGCAACAGCCGACGTGGCACGAAGGGTATTAACTTAAGTATGTAAACATTTCATTTCAGCGTGCATTAGGAACATCTCAGTGGGAGATGCTCCTAAATCTTAATACACGGTTGGGATATGTTATTGGGCGTAGATATTCTCAATTAAATACGAGTAATCTGATGGAGTATATGATCATGATGTTGCAATGCATCTCTACCGTCCGTTTTGTCTCTGGACTCTGGTCAACTCCTAAGACAAAGGGTCTGTTTGATTTACAGTCAGAACTAAAATCCCTCTGAATATGTATGGTTGAGATTGAAATTGGAAACAGAATGAGATTTGGTTGGAATGAATTTCAATTCTTAAGGCTCAGATTAGAAGTACAGATACAAATATGTAGAATGTAAAATCTTGTAGTTTGTATTATTTTTTATGTATTTGCACTATATATATTTGTAATTGTATTCCTTAGACTCAGTTTGAAAGGAGTACAACTACAAATATATAGAATGCAAAATCTTATATTTTGTATTATTTTATATGTATTTGCATTTATACTCTTTTCAAACTAAACTTAAGGGAGGAAGAATGAATAGCCATTCCCTCAAATAGAGGAATGCCATTCCACCAAAATTGGGAATGGAATTTTGATTCCGCCTAATCAATCAGTTGAAATTGGAATAGCATATTCGAGACCTCTATCCCGGCAAAGCCAACCGACCCTAAGAATTGGCCCTAGACAGCAATAAGCACTACCTAAGAAGCAACGGAGGTACCCAGCCTTACTCGTGGTAAAACCTCTACAAAGCCAAACATCTAATGCCATAGCATCTAAGTTAAATATATTGTTGTGAAAAAAGATCCAGCCTTTATTTTTTCAATTTTTTTTTTCTTGTGGTGGAGGGGTTTCAAATTTGGGTATTACATAGTGAACTTTATAGGGGGTCGGGCTGTGGAAAGAACAAGGTGCAAGTGAGGTTCCGTGGCGTTTAAAATTTCGATATGATATGCCCGCATCAGATGCATCTTTTAGTATATAATACACTTATTCTAAGGCGTTTTTAACAAACCTTTTTTCTAATAACTAAAATACAAAAATAGGCTCCTTTAAAGTTTCAAAAATAAATAAAAAGAAAAGAACAAGATTCAAAATATCGATACACCCCTTTTAACTTCTTTTTGAGAGGATGCCAAATGATCACCTCAACCATTCAGTCATCCGAATGAATAAGATTTTCTAAAGCAAAAAAGCATTACGTTTAGAGCATGGCATCCAGCAGCACATCAAAAGACATTTACTCATCAATTCAACTAGTAAATATTCCCAAATTGTTGCTGAATGTCATGCTCTCATCATGTTTGAATGCTTTATAGCTTTTTAGCTTTCGGGAGAACTGGGCTCTGGGCTCAAATTTCAAACATCTCATAGACATACCATCCATTGCAAACCAATCATCCACTCAAAGAAAGATGCAAATTGGTGGCTATAAGTAGAGATTTTCACTGTTGCGCCAAACCCCATATAGAATTGACCCTATATCCAGACCACAAATCACAACCATATTTGTAATGCAACAAAATCTAACTTAAAAGATTGAATGGCTTATTCCATTTTACCTCTCCTAACCCTCCAGCCCACCCTTGCACCAAACCCTCACATATCAAACATCAGAGATATTCGCTTTTTTTTTGGTGGTCAAGGAAGGAATACATGTCAAGATTTTCTCATATATAACTTGATGTTAACTGGGCAATTGCTTTGATGTGCTTTGCTGGGATTCTAGTTAAAGTCAAATCACATATCTATTTCAAAGATGGGGCATGTTTTTCGAATCGCCATTGACCCAGATGGTTAGATCGTTTGACTCGGGAATCGTTCAGGCAACCGGTTCTGTTTTATTCTAAATTCGGTCTCTGGTCAAAAGCCATTGAATCAGTTAATGGCTTATTGACCTAGGGGGTTGAAAGGCCTTTTTTTTTGTCAGAATAGGCCATCTGTTCAAACCAAACGTTAAAACCATCGACCCCAAAACCAGTGGCCAGAACGGTTCCATTTCCAGGTCATTTTTTAAAGCCATGGGATAGGGCATGGTTGAGCTTTTTTCTAGTTTTTGAAAGGTCCAGATTGAAGCCCACACCCTGGTTGCAATTCTTTAACTTTTTGGCACCTGATTTTACACTCCAATGCTGATTCCAATGGGTATTCAATAAATGGACCTAATTTGTGATATCATTTGTAGGTTAATGACGAGAGAGTCCTTTGTTGGCCCAATGACATAAAGTCAGTTCAGTCTCTTAACTTGGATTTTTAACGAGTTAAAGAATTTAGGCTGTATTTGGTTTGAAGAAAAAGGTAAGGAAATGTTGAGGAACCTTTATAAACTTTGTATGGATTTCTTTTCCTTTTTCTATATTTTCCTTCAAACCAAATATAACCTTATTGGCAATGCATCTAAATAAAGCATTTTCAAAATCTATATCTTCTTATACATTAAAATGTAATGTGCCAAGTTGGCACTTTTGTACTTGTTGTTTCTTGTCAAACATAATTATCTTTTTTTCTTACCTTTTTTTGAATTTTCTAAATTTATAATTGAACAAAATAACTCAAGTAGCCAATCACTTTTAAGACCTTTAGATCTCAGCTTCTCACCATTAACTCCATTCCCATGAACTCTTTATTAATTATCCCATTAACTCTCTCCTTAAATAACTAATGCCACTAATTCTCTTTTCTCTACATTGCTTCATTAAATTGCCTAAGATTCATTAAATTCATCTATATCTATATCCATTTCAATTTATATATCACATGAGCGCCCTGCAACACATCCCAACTGTGTATTAGGAACATCTCCCAATGACAAATAGATGTTCCCAATGCACACTAAGATGTGCATGTGGGGCAAAGATGTGAACTCTTCAATTTAACTATAATTTTATATACGTTAAATTATAATTATTAATAAAAAAAATATTAAAATGGATATATTCGATGATGTATTATTAGACCAAATAATCTACTTCCATTTAAAAAAATAGTTAACTTTTAAAATAATTTGTATTTCGAAATAAATATTATTTACTTAACCCAACAAATAAAGTTGATGTTTTAAATACTTATTTGGGTCCACGTTTAGGGTCAATGCCCCTTAACCTAAACCCATCTAATTCCCTCTTTATTAAGAGAGCCAAAGAGGTTTGAGAGGAAATAATGGATTTAATACGGGGCGGGGGGGGGGGGGGGGGTGTTTATTAGAGTAGTAGTGAATTTTGTTAGGTCTCCCTGAGCTCTATGGTGTAGGGGTGCAAATGGTAGAAAAAAATAAAAGTATTTTTTCTACCATTTCCATCACATATATACATGTTTTTTATAAAAATTTCTTTTAATAATTTATTATTATTATTTTTTAAATATAAAAGATCGAATCATGTTTGGATATCCAATGTCCTTATTGAATTTGAATCTGAATCAATATTTTGTGAGATTCAATCAGATCTTTGGTTCAGACCTACAATTTATCGGATTGGATTTAGATATATCCTAATTTGAATTCAATTCGATATATCCTAATTTATCGGATTGGATTTAGATATAAATAAACAATTTCAGTTTTTTTGGGTAGGCCAAATAGAATTACGGCTTAGTTTGAGTTGACAAATTAGGTTCTGTCATCAATTTGTGTTCAAGCTATGGTCAAAAATGGTTAATAATGATTTAAGAGGGAAGGAGGGGTTTAATGGGGGATGAGAGAGAGAGAGAGAGTAATGGTGGATTTCATTTAGATACCATTAAGATCCAATGAGGTATTTATTCTAACTTCTTATATTTTTATAATTTAATTTAAAAAATAAATAACCACGTGCATGAAAAATGAGAGGAGAAGGAGGTTAGTGTCAGTTTTGTGGTGAGAGGGTGGCATAGTTCGGAAACAAATCATGTTCAGAGAAACTTAAAAAAAAAAACAAAAAAATAAATATATATATATATATATATATATATATATACACATATGAAGAAGAACAATTCTTCGTTGAATAATTAGGCTGCGGAAACAATGTAAATAGAGTGTAAATTCCGGTCCAGGGTAAATTTGTACTATGGTTCACTTTTGCATGTGTTTGGCAACATTACATTTATAGATTGACAAATGACAGACCAATGCATATTTACATTGATAATAAGATGTAAAAGTACATCAATAAAAAATAAGTAAATTTGCATTCAAGTGGGGTTTTGATAAAAAAAAAAGTATTTATTGAAATTCATGTTTGAAGATCCTGTTTATTATGCTAACTTGGTAAGTGTGAATCAACATAAATAAATAAAAAAAAATCATATGATGAAACTATCTTGGTAAATACCAATTAAGATGGATCGTCTAAATCCAACTTAGTAAATGTTTATTCGATTGGGCCAAATCCTGAATTGCATCAGAGGCCCATCACCTCCTCTCATTCCTCTTTCCGGTGTAAATACAAATTTCTTAATTTTTTCATTGTTGGCAGTGACACCATGTTATTTATCCATCAAAAAATGAAGTTGAACGGTCTGAACTAGCTTAACTAGCATGAAGAGGGTTATAGAGTCTATGTTAACATCACCTAGTTTAAAAAGTGTACCAAGTGTTTTGGCATTCAAAACGTTACCTCATAACCACACTCAAGAGTTGAATTATATTAAGGGTAAATTTTTTAAATTACCTTTATCGTTTAGTTAATTGACTAACAATATCTTTATTGTTTGAAAATTGACTGATGCTACTCTTACTATTTCTCACAATTAACTAAAGGCCCGTTTGGCACATCTTTCCATGCGGTCTTTTTGGCTGTTTACAAGTTGGGAAGACCAATTTCCGGTCTATTTCCATTTGGCACACAGTAGATCTAGCTTCCAAAAGATGGAATGCTGAAAATACGCAAAAAGCCCATTTTGGGCTGATTTTGGGAAGCTCCAAACGAAGCTTCTCACGTCTTTCGCGTTTTATTATAGCGCGGAAAGACACGGAAATATGCATAGAAAGACGTGCATATGCCAAATGTGCTTCGGGCTGCTCAGATCTTCATGCAAAAAGCTCAATGCGTCTTTTGACTATTAGAGTTACCAGAAGATCTTCCCAAAAAGACCTGCCAAACGGGCCCTAACTCTATTCTTACCGTTAACCTCTGTCAACAATGTAAAATATCTAAACTACCCTTCAAAGTTCAAATGTTGTTGTTGTTGGGTGGAGTTACATATATCTTTCTAGTTTCTACTCTACCTCTTTCTCTCTACCCTTATGGTAAATTTCTACTCTACCTCTTTCTCTCTCCAATAGTTTCTACTCCACCCATCCGCTGCTGGGTGGAGTTACATGGTAGTGTCGCCGTCGTTGCCCAGAGGAAGAAGATAGAGAGATCGGAGTTTAGATGTTGTTGTCGTCGCCCAGAGGAAGAAGAGAGAGATCGGAGTTCAGATGATGTCGTCGTTGCCCAAAGGAAGAAGAGAGAGAGAAAGAGAGATCAGAGTCCAAAGGGGGTTACCACTGTCGTCGCCTAGAGGAAGAAGAGAGATGGAAGTTCAGAAGGGGGTTGCCGCCATCGTCGCCCAGAGGAAGAAGAGAGAGAGATGGGAGTTTAGAGGGGGTTGTTGCCGCCGTCGCCCCTATTCAGTTCACTCATACCACTTCAGTTGCCGCTGCACCTATTCAGTTCACTCATTCTATGCTTCTTCAAAAGAGCACCCCCATTGTTGAAGAAGACAGAGGATGAAGGATGTGTCGGTTCACTCGTTCTCTGCTTTAATTTTCTTTTATTCTTTTTATGTTCTTGACTGTGAAAAAGCTCAACATATGCTTTACTTTTTTTGGTTTTTTTAGTTCTTTTATACAGTGTGGATACGGTGTTGTTCTCTCCAGTGATCTGGTGTTGATGGAGACTGTGGGAGGAAGATCAAGGGAATAGAGAGAGGTCGGAGGATAAAGGGTGTGCTGAGTCGAGAGGAAGGGGATAAGGGTAGCATTGGGTTTTAAAAAATTTTAAACATCATGTGGTGTCATGTGTTTATGGGTTTTGATGGAATATTAACGGATGTTAACAATAAGGGTAGAGTTAGTCAATTGTAAAAAACAGTAAGAGTAGCATTAGTCAATTTTCAAACAATAAGGGTACACTTAGTCAATTAGCTAAACCAGAGGATAGTTTAAGAAATTTATCCTTTTATTAAATCTAACCAAGTTTTAAAAGGCTAAAGGCATAATTGAGGCATGGTGTCCCAAAAGGTAGGGTGCAAGCATATGAGCCTTAAATTTTTTAAAAAGTAATTAAAAAATATAGAGAGAGTAGGAATGGCAATGGGGCGGGTTCGGGGTGGGGATTACATTCCCCATCCTCGACCCCGACCCCCAAATCACCCCCCATCCCCGTCCCCGATCCCCGATGGGGAAAGGAGTCCCACCTCCATCCCCGACCCCGACGGGGATGAATTCCCCATCGGAGACCCGAATCCCCAACGAGATATGTATGCACATTGAGAGTCTGAAGTAGAGAGATTGAGAGAGAGAGAGAGAGAGGACCGTTGCAAGAGTTGAGGTTGGCAACGAGAGAGAGTTCGACGGGCGACGGCAACGGCGGTCGGCGATGATAGACAAAGGTTGAAGTGACGACGATCGGCGAGTGGTGACAACAACTCTTCTTTGAGTAGCTCTTCTTTGTCACTCAAGTATCTCTGTCCTCTATCCGATGGGCGCGTGGCGACAACGACAAGACGACGGTTGGTGAATCGGCAACCTGTGACGAAGACAAAGGAAGAGTGGAAGACGAAGGTTTAGAGGTAGAGTCGCCAACGAAGGACAAAATTCTCTCTTCTCTCTGTCGAAGTGTTTTGTGTTTTACTATCGAGGGTTTTAGCATTTTACTATTTTTTAAGTTTTAATCTTTTAAAAAAATAAATAATAATTATTATACTTATTTTTTATATATATATATATATATATGGACGGATCGGGGTGGGGATTCTCCATTCCCGACCCTATTGGGTCGGGGAGCCCGAATACCTGTCAAGGACGAGAAAAATTACCACCCCTAATATAGAGCATCCTAATGCACGAGACTCCAATCAAATGCAGGGTATGGGACAAATGTATAGAGTCTTTTAGAGAGGATGTTTCGAAGAATAAAAGGAACATACGATAAATTAAAATAATACAGTAGAGTAGAATTTACAAATATCTATAAAATACAAAAGTTTATACATGGTGGGTGATATCTCCTCCCAACAAAAAATTGTTCCTACACATTACAATAAATCTCTATGTCCACACATCTCATGTGTGGTGGGTCATATTCCCTGTGAAATGACATAGGTCATGTTAGAACCATGTAAGAATAATTTTTGTTAGGAGGAAATTCTAATTCAAATTATGAACTTTTTACGTTCCAATAAATAATAACTAATTAACTAACAATGATAAGCGGTAATAACTAATCAACTACCTGGTGGTAATATGTAATTCTTACCGAAAAAATCTGTCTTATACAGATCAGCCCAAAGCAATAGTTCGGTCGAAGTTGACGGACCGGGTTTATGACGCCGATCCAAAGCCCAACCAACCATTCCAGTAAACCGGTCACCTAAAGTAGAAGCTCTACTCTGGTCGTCTCCCCCGTCCACCGTCCACAGAAACAACGAACGAAACACCGAAACGCCATGGCTACATCCTCATCGTCCTCAGCAGCAAAATCGTTGTTTCAGTCCCTGAAACGGTTCATCAAGAAACCATGGGAGATCACCGGCCCTTGTGCCGATCCCGAGTACAAGAGCGCACTCCCGAGCGCTCTGGAATACCGTGTCTTCTGTCCTGCCACTGCCCACGCCAAGGCTTGTGTTCCCACCTCCAACCCCGAGACGGTCTACGACATCAAATACTACACTCGCGACCAACGACGCAACCGCCCGCCCATCCGGCGAACGATCCTGAGGAAGGCCGATGTTGAGAAGATGATGAAGGAGAAGACCTTCGATGCTTCTGATTTCCCTCCGGTTTACTTGACTGCGAAGGTCGAAGAGGATGACAATGCAAGGGGCGGGGGATATCAGAATTAGGTAAGCATCTACTTATTAGTACTGGTTCAGGGGTCTGAATAATTTATGGGTCTGTATTTTTGACGATAAATTTCAGATTTGAATGCAACTAGGGTTTGATGTCTGTTGTGGTAATAAGAAACCGGTGTCATAGTGGGGTTTCAAATTTGTGTTTAATTCGAAATTAGGGATCCTGAGCTTGTTTGTATTGTACATCATACTAATACCTTTAGGATGTCTCTCTGACATTGTAGATAATGTTGTCATCCATAGTTGTCAAGGCCTCTAGGCGATTCTGGGCGACAATGGGGCGCCTATTCGCCTAGGCTATAAAAATTTCACAATCTAAAAAACTAAAATTTGCCTCGTTTCCTAGATCGATATACCATTGAGCATGCATCTTAATTGAAAAAATTGCATTTGTCTTTATTTTCTTTATTAAGAAGATATTTTTTTTCTCAAAAGTATGACAAATCATCATACCTAGGACAAAAGCATTTAAAATATATTAATTTCAATGGTTCAAAAATACTACAAATATAATAAGTATTTAATAGAACAATTTTATATCAAATTAGCAATAAAGAAGTTTATTATTCTATGTGATAACTGATAAGATAGGGGGCAATTAAAAGAGAAAAAAACAAGGGTGGAGTTGCTGTTTATTTAATGCAAGACAGAGAGAATGGAAAGAACAAAACACACACACACAAAAAAAAGAAATTCTGTATACTTATATTCTTTTTTTTTTCCCGTCTCAAAACCCTAGTATCATTTAAATTTCAATAATAAAACTTTAAAATAAAATGTGTGTGTACATAAGTTGGTGGAGCTTAGTCATAAATTCATAATGATGACTCTAAGGGCCCATTTAGGAGAGTTTCAGTGTTGATTGAGCTGCGTTGACTGGGTAGCTTCACTGGAAAGTCAATTTCTCAGCTCATGTAAGCCTATTTTTGGCTTTCCGGATTTTCCGCTAAACATGGCTTCATGGTTTTCCGTGTTGGGTCTACCTTGCAATGCCAGAAGCCGCTGTATGAAAGCCCTCCTAAACAGGCGCTAAATGTGTACAAGTCCTCCAAGTCAAGTTATTGGCTCCAATGGTTAACTTTCTGCCTGAGGGATATGACACTGTTGATTCAATTGATTGACTCAGAGTCAATTTTCTCTAATCAGGTTTTGTGAACTTGTGCTAATAATATATACATGTTTTTTTTTTGAAAGGTAAAATGCAAGAAGTAGTGCATTGCATGCTTAAAGACATTCTAGACTGATTTGTTTAGTTGTGTGTAGTTCAATTTTATGAAAACTTCAAATAAATTAATAGAAGTTCAAACATTGTTCACATATAGTATTGTTTACTATTAAAAGAGTGTAGATTGTTTTCTTTATGATTGAAGTTGAGATTTCTGACATTGGCAGTGTACAATTCATTATTAGATAAAATTCTAAAATTGTAACATCACTCCTTGAGTAGACTCTATGGTTCCTGAATCAACTAATTCCTGTCCTTGCTGAGTCAAGTTAAGATCCTGAGTTAGTGAACTATGGCAGTAAGAAAGAAACTACTGTCGCATTGGTCACCCATAAAATAAAACACAAGAAATTGAGGGAATCTAGAAGAAGGTTTTCTACATTTAACTTTCTAGGTACATCTGGTTAGCTAAGAAGATTACTAGGCCCCATTTTCAGTGTTCCAGAAAGCTTTTCTTTTTAGTGCAGTCCTCTTGGAAAATGCAAAAATTGGGTGGAGACCACATACAACAGTTTTTTTTTTTTTTTTTAACATTACCATGTGTGTGTGTGTGACCATGGAATCCAATACAAACCTTACATTTAATGCATTGGCTTAAATAATAGTTTCTCTGATCTGAGGTTGTAGATGCCTTGGACCATCAGTTTCTTCCATACAAACCTTCTATCTGCCATTTTTTAATTGGTTTCCTCATATGCCATTGATTGAGCCAGTCTTGTTCCTTGGATTACTACTAAGAGTTCAGCCTTTATTAAATCTCCTTTTTCTATTGGACCTGAAGAAGCGATCGAAACATGTCCTTTATTGTTCCTGATAGCACCACCTATATCTGATTGAACAGCATTTCCAATGCTGCTCTCATCAAATTTTAGCTTTAACAAGTTATGTGGTGGGGGTGACCAAACCGGTGTGTTCCTGTCCCTATTGAGGTCACTATAAGCCAATGGATGATTCCGGTTTTTTGGCCTTCATCCAATGGATGATTCCTGTCCCTTCTTGTGGACTCAGAACTCCTTCCTGGTATTCATCCAATGGATGATTCCGATTTTTTGTCAAGCCTATTATTTCTTCCACTGTATGAGAGTGGTCAAGGGATATCCTGTTGTTTTGTTCTTCTGATAATGTCCAAAGCATTTCTGCATGCTTGCATCTTTACAGAATCCTTCCCCTCTTTTCTGGGGGAGAAAAAAGAAGGTCAAAACAATGTATCTTTGGCTGTTTGAGTACTTCATCTTGCACCACATAGGGCAAAGAATGTTCCCAAACATTAGTAGATATAAGGTTGTTGCATAACTTACTTTACAGATAAAGCAGATGTGTGGTGAGAGTCTAATTGGGGCCTTCTCCTTTGAAAGACCTCACAAGAATCAATCCCTAAAAATGAAAAATTAACAAAAAGTGATTTCACATTATCTAGAGTTTCAAAAGGTCTTACTTTGGTTTTCTGACTAACCATATTGTTGTAAGAAGTTTTTTTTTCCCATTTTGTTTTCCTTTCCTTTTTTGGGCAACCAAATGAAACTTGAGATTTGAGATCCTGGCTCTTCTACAGGACATCAAGCTAATCCATGCTTTGGTATATGAAAGATTGGTTGTGATGGAAATTCTTTCATGGTGCTTGAGTTGTAGTTTGGTAAAAGAAGTCCCATGAGACCTTGCAACCATTTCAAGGCGGCTCAGGTTTTGTCCTTCTGGCTATACATCCTGTTCCAATGGATCTTAGGATGGGCTAATGTCACAGTTAACTCCTTGGCCATAGTCTTTTATTTTTTTGATAAACATAGTCTTTTTTTTTTAATTAAAGCAACCATAGTATTGGTGTTATTACCATAAAGGCATCAGATATTGAAAATCTGGGCATGTATGTGCAACAGAGCAACATCATGCTGAGTGATACTGATAGAAGAACAAAAATCCACTCTGTTACATGATAAGCCCCAATTAATGCCAGGAAGAGGAAAGGTCAACAATCAGCTAAGGGGGGGGGAAATAATTGAACAATTAATCACATGAGGGCAATTATAGCTGGAGGGAATAAGGAGAGCCTTGGGGCATTTATAGCTATGTCAGTTATGAATAAGAAGAGTTTTTGGGCATTTATAACTAGGCCAGCTGGGCATTTATAGAGGGAGTCAGTTATGCTATCAGTAGAGTATAAGAAGGGGCTTTGGGGGATGGGGGTGGTATTGAGTAAAGAATATTGTGAGTGTTTGGGAGAGCCGGCGGTCTCTCGAAGAACCGACCAACTGTTAATGTTTTCTGCTGAATGAATACTAGTCTCTTTTGTTGATGTTCGAGTGTGTGAACGCTGCTGTGGGTCTGAGAACTGTGTGTGAGTTTCTAGGACATAACAGTGGTATCAGAGCGCGTCTTTCCTCGGCCATGGTGACAGCTAAGGAAGTGGCATCGCAAGTGGAGGGTTTCGAAGAACGCTTGACTTCTCTGCATTCTGAAGTGGATGGCTTACGTGATGAGATTCAGCGACTCGATCTCATCCCTGGAAGGAGGCGTTCAAGACCTGGTAAGACGTTTTGATCTGTTGCTTCAGCAACAAACCTTTTCAGCTCCTTTGTCTACAACTGACATTGCTCCTCCTGTAGCCGCATCAAGTCGTGCGGCTGACAAAGGGAAGAGTGTAGCTTTCCCGACGTCTTCTTCAATGTCAATGCCGGAACATACTTCTGATCCACTTCCTCGGAAGTTGGAGTTGCCTATTTTTGATGGGGAAAATTCAGACGACTGGCTTTTTCGTGCGGAGTGCTATTTTGAGATTAATGGCTTGCTTCCAGCGGAACGACTGCGGGCGGCCGTGGTCTGTTTAGAGGGTGATGCTTTGGCGTGGTATTATTGGGAGGATGGTTGGCGACCTTTTCGGAGTTGGGCAGAATTCAAGGAACTCCTCCTTGAACGTTTTCGATTGACTCAGGAAGGTAATTTACAGGAGCAGCTCTTCTCGTTACATCAGTCTTCTACTGTTAAGGAATATCGTCGCCAATTCGAGGTGCTCTCCGCTCTCTTACGTGACCTGCCAAAATCAGTCCTTGAAGCAACCTTTGTTAATGGGTTGCGCCCAAATATCCAGGTCGAACTCCGACAGATGGAACCCGTTGGACTGATCAAAAAAATGGTTGCAGCCCAGAAAATTGAGGAGAAGAATCAGGCCTTATGGGCTTATCAATCAGGTTCATTTCCTTGTGGGCCCACAACGTCCCTCTCTGGATCCCACTTTAACTCACGGGTTTCGCAAGTGACTACTCCTGCTGTCACCCAACCTGCACGTGCCGCAATCCCTCCTTCTTCTTCATCAGCCCCTATTATTAAGGCCCTACCTCCTGCTTTCAAAAAGATGATCGATAAAGAGATGCAACAGAAACATGCGAAAGGTCTATGCTTCCGTTGCGACGAGAAATACAGCCTGGGACACTGTTGTGCTCAGAAATCACTTCAGGTTTTATGGGTTCAAGATGATGTGGAGGAAATTACTTCTGATGCGTCTAATTTGGACTACACTTCCGGGGACACTGAAATTGCTCTGGCTCCAGAATCAGCCGCGCTTTGTGTTTCGTCTCTTGTTGGGTTGTGTGCGGCAAATTCCCTTAAGGTACGTGGACGCATTTTGTCACGTGAGGTGGTCATATTGGTAGACTCGGGTGCATCCCACAACTTTATCTCCGAAACTTTAGCAGAAGAATTGAAATTACCCCGCACCCCTACACACGAATTTGGAGTTCAGATGGGAAATGGTGAGGAGGTGAGAACTTCCGGAGTCTGCCGTCAGGTTTGCCTCAACTTACCCGAATTGGATGTCATTGCTGATTTCTTTCCTTTAAAGTTGGGCTCTACGGATGTCATTCTTGGTTTTCCTTGGTTAGCATCCCTCGGGGACTCAGTGATGAATTGGGGCAACATGTCTATGAAGCTCAATTTGGGAGGTGTCCGGGTGAAATTACAGGGCGATCCTTCTCTCTGTTCTTCTCAGGTATCTTTGCATGCTATGATACGTAACTTACAACATGAGGGACATAACAGGGGTTTTCCACCTGGATATGATTTTGATGTTTATATCCACTATGGGGCTGATGCTTACATTTGTGGAGAAGAGACGACATTGTTGGAAAGCCTTGAAGGAAAACAAGGAAAGCCAAGGTTGAAGCCTCCTTTTCCAGCTAAGGCAGGGCTATATGGAGGTCCAACAACTACTACAAATGTTGAAACTGTGGCTGTTTCCCCCACCATGTTAAGGTGTGGTCCTGAATGGTTTTCTAGTTTTGGCAGGAAGAACAATTCTGGGACAAAGCTATTCTGTGTCTCAGGCCAAGTGAATAAGTCTTGTACAAATGAAGAGGAGATGAATATTCCATTGAAGGAGCTGATAGAGAGGCACTGTGGAGGAGTTAGAGGTGGATGGGATAATTTGCTTGCAGTGATACCAGGGGGTTCTTCTGTTCCACTGATTCCAAAGCACATATGTGATGATGTGTTGATGGATTTTGATGCACTCCAGGCTGTCCAAACGGGTTTAGGGACAGCTGCTGTAATTATGATGGACGAGTCAGCTGATATTGTGGATGCGATTGCTAGGCTCTCTTACTTCTACAAGCCTGAAAGTTGGGGGTAGTACACACCATGTAGGGAGGGGACAGGATGGCTGTGGAGGATCATGGAGAGGCTGAAGGTTGGAAATGTGAAGCTGGAGGAAATAAACATGCTTCAGGAGGTGACAAAGCAGACACACCATCTGTGCATTGGGCGATGCTGCTGCTTGGCCTGTGCAGGGACATATCAGTACTGGGTGTGCGTCCATCCACTATGCCTGGAGCTACTGGTTTGGGAGTTCTTATTCATTGGCTGGGCCTGCCTGATTTTGAAGATTCTTGGGATCCTTTTGACTTATTTCGAGACCAGTTTCCTCATTTTAACCTTGAGGACAAGGTTAGACTTTGGGTGGCGGGTAATGATAGGCCCCAATTAATGCCAGGAAGAGGAAAGGTCAACAATCAGCTAGGGGGGGGGAAATAATTGAACAATTAATCACATGAGGGCAATTATAGCTGGAGGGAATAAGGAGAGTCTTGGGGCATTTATAGCTATGTCAGTTATGAATAAGAAGAGTTTTTGGGCATTTATAACTAGGCCAGCTGGGCATTTATAGAGGGAGTCAGTTATGCTATCAGTAGAGTATAAGAAGGGGCTTTGGGGGATGGGGGTGGTATTGAGTAAAGAATATTGTGAGTGTTTGGGAGAGCCGGCGGTCTCTCGAAGAACTGACCAACTGTTAATGTTTTCTGCTGAATGAATACTAGTCTCTTTTGTTGATGTTCAAGTGTGTGAACGCTGCTGTGGGTCTGAGAACTGTGTGTGAGTTTCTGGGACATAACATTACAATTCAGACCCAGGTCCTGGCATTCTCCATACAATAGTGAGTCACTGTGTCTGTCGACCCCTGCTCTGTCCGGATGATCAGTTAGACTGTTTGCTGTCCTTGGGACTCACCTGAACGAGGCATTCAGGTCTTCAGTCTTAGCTCTAGCTTCTCTAACCAAGAACATGAAGATGCATGGTACTTCTTTCCTCAGACCTTAGCCGGATAATGGTTACTTTTCAATCCCCTTCAACAATTAATTCTCTCTATCCAGTTGTTGAAGCAAGCTCTAAACCTTTAATTAGAGAACTTGCAAAAAACCCTTTAATTAGATCCAGAGTTTACCAAAATCCGCTACCATCTCCAATGACTCCCCCAGTTTGGTCATAAACAAAAATGATAAACTGGAATTGTATGGTGGGTCTTGTCTTTCTGTAATCTGTATAGACATTGTTTTTATTGTTGTTCTCTGTCTCTGTCTCTGTCTCTGTTTCTGTCTCTGTCTCTGTCTGTCTCTCTCTCTCTCTCTCTCTCACTCACACACACACACACACACAAATTTCATTATTCACAAAAAGAGGAGAAGAAAGGTCAACTTGGTGGTGGCGTTTTCTTTTCTTTTTGATGGATAACTGTAAACAATTATTGATATGTGATGAAAGAATGCAATATGTACAATGTATTCAACAGCCCTGTAAGATGCACTTACTCCACCTAACCCTCATGTGCATTGTTTCCCCCTGCCTTTTTTATAAATAACCACAGGTTACAACTAAGCCCAATACAATTCTGCCCTATTAACCCCTTTTTTTGGATAGACCATCGTCCAGCCCATTACCCAATCTATGAACCCAATGAAAACTAACCACCTTTTCATCGGCAAGTTGTCTATCTCCCGTATCACATATCTGTACTTTCATATTCCTTCCATGCCTTGGCAATTTTCAGCCCTTGCAATACTGCCTCCATTTCAGCTATCAATGAATCACCCCAGTCAGTAGCTAATTAGGCGGCTGTGTTTTCATTGACACTTGATGCTGGATCCACTTGATCAGTAGCTAATTAGGCGGCTGAAATGGGCCTAGGTAAAGCTGGAATCAGGCCACAAAGCCTTTAGTTTAGTAGTTTGAGATTCATCTCAGGTTTGCCCAACAAAATAGGCTGGGCATGCTGATAAAAAAAGGCTGGACAGAACTTAAGAGAGTTTAAGTAATCAGTAAGGCATTAAGGCCATTATCCAATGTCTATATTGGAATTGTGCTAAAATGTTTTAGCAATAAATCTTGAACTCTTGAAGATTTAAAATGTTCCAACAGCTTCACCCTTCTCATGTTGTTGATACTTCTAACATTTGAACCTCCAAAATAGACATGTGCAAAAGACATTTTCCTAATGGAAGTGCCTTATTGTTTTGTGGGTTTAATTGATTAATTTTTTTAATCTTTTATTGTTTATTTTATCTAATTATCAATGGTTGCTTTGATTCTCACTGGCTGTTGCCTATGCATTATTTCTTCTTGAGCTTGTACATGATTTATATACGGGGAATAATTTATTTATTTATTGTATGCATGCTCCTAGTTTTAAATAAGAGCAGCTGTTCTCTGGAGCTTATGGGTGAGAGAAATGTTAGAATTTTTGAGAACAGGAGGCAGGTTGTCGCGCCCATCATTGAACTAGTCTTGGGTCATCCACTAGGGAAGATTTTAAAGGTGTCCCTATTGATTTTGTTTTAAGGGGGGTAGCATAAGCTCTTCTCTTCAGAGGAGGCTGATCACACATACTTGGGTTGCTTCTGACTATGGAAGAATCAAGTTCAATTCTGTTCCCTTGGGAACCCAGGAGAGGTGAGCATTGGTGGAGATTTTAGAAATCAGGACTCTAATTAAGGGCGGGATTGATGGCTTTACATCAAGGCCTAAAATGTGTATATTGAGTTGGGCAAATGTTATGGTGGAAGGAGACTAGAATTATGATTCACTGGATGCCATCTACCGGTATGAGCACTTGAGATCTCACATTTGTTTTGTGAAGGAAAGAATATCAGTGTTCCCATTGAATACTTCATTCAAATGGATCCTGAATTGGTTAACGCTCTTGCTGATGAATGGGCAAAATAATAAGATACGATTGGGGAGTACCTCCTCTGGCCTGTCTGGGGACTCAACTGAATAGTAGTGGCCTTGTATCTTTTTCTTTTGGTTTGTCAGCAGGTGTTTTGTATTTCATTCCCTGCCACTTCTTTATCGAGGGTTTTATAATTTATATTGCTTCATAAAATCTCTTTCATCAATTTAGTGATAAAAATGTATGTTCTTCAATATCATGACTACTTCCTCTACCTTTAAATGGCCAGTGGAAAACCCAAATTTCAAGTTATTGGTCTATGTGCTGGCCAAGTCGTGCAATAAATAAATAAATAAATAAATAAAAAGAAGGCATACTGTACCCATTTTTGTTATAAGCTTTCATACTTCAACATCCCTGTACAGTATTTGAAAAGAAATTAACTCGTTATTTTTCTTCTGACAGGCTTTAGGCATTGCGGTAGGATTATGCACTCCCAGTCATGCTTTCTGGATTTTTATGTTGATCCAACCATTCTGTAGAAATATTTTGATTTATTCAGGCCATAGTAATGCATCTACTTTGTGCCAAGCTGCCATGGAATGAGACAGCGTTTGTTTTTTTCCCATTGTTAAACTGTCCAGGGATATTTCCAGAGAAGTCGAAATGCTAAAAAACCTGGGTTTATTGGAAATAAGATGTAAGTGATTGTTTAATCCTTGAAAGTTTGAAGAGTTTTAAACCTTAATCTTTAAAGAAAACATCCCAGCAGCTGAGACTATGCCTGTTGATACAGTAAATCTTGGCTTGGGTTTTGTCTTTGCACGCTAAGTTGCTAAATGCAAACACAAGAAATGCACTCAGCGGGAGGAAAAGAGAGATGGAACTCAAAAGTCAAAACTCAATCCATGGGGTTCGGATCTGCTCCTCACGGAGTGCTCACACGGACCTCACAGCATGTACCAGTCACACATAGGGAACATCTTCCGTACTGTATATTCATGAGAGATGTTCTTTATACACGATGGGATGTGGTTGTGAGGTCGGTGTGAGCTTGTGAGGAGCAGATCCCAATTCCAATTCATGGGGCCATAAGGTTTTGTCTGGAATGGTAGGTTTTTGTCGAACCTGGTTGCCTAAAACTTCTTTAAGGTCTCCAAGTATTTTTAGGATGAGAGACTTCTTTGCTTTTTTACCTTTTCAGTGACTCTATATAGCCAATTTGGCTGTGGTATTAATATTTTGCATGGTGGTTCCATTTGGTTGAAATCTGAACTAATAAGAAATGATGTTGGTCTATCCCAATAAATCTCTTTTAGGCTGCTAGTTCTTCAATTTTAAGAGATAAGCACTCGTTCTTCATTTGTTTTTAAAATCGATTTATTAGTAAAAAATTGAAATAAGTTCTTGAACAATGTTTTTGTTTTGAGAAGCAAAAATAAGTTGTTTTTGTAAACAATTTATGTTTCTGAAAACATCAAAATAATGGTTTCTAAAATTAAAAAAAAATGGAACACAGATATTATATGATGATTCAGGAAGCATGATGTCAATCACCACATGATATATATATTCAAACCTCCTTCTTTCTTACCTAGAGTTAGAGTTAGGCATCATGAGGCATTTTAATCGTTTCAACTTTCAAATGTTAATGCCCATCCAAACATATCTCTGAGTGAAACATCAAACTTAAAAGGTTAAAAGAAAAGGTATCCATACTTTGAACCTTGTTTCTATGTTATCTTTATTTGTTGTTCAAAGAAGGTCGTCAGGCCATAAAACGTCAGCCATGGATTTATAACGTTGAAATAATTCACGTCTTATTATGATGTTGCTTGGTGCAAGCCATGGCTCGATCCTTGAATGGCCTAAGCAAAAATAGACACGATTAAGTGGTATTAGGTCCATGGTCCATGGAGAATAATGCTGAATTGCAGACCCTCTATTAATGCACATTCGGGCCATGTACCAAGACAGATGACAAAATTATGACAAGGGCCTAGGCCTATATTACTGAATGAAATGTAAGTGATGGGCTACATTTGATGAGATGAATCTTGGTCCAAAGGGCATAAACAGGAGGGTAGCTTAAGCTTTGAGCGTTTTCCCTCATGAATTAGTCTATGCCATCATTAAAAGGAGCTCGAATCCGCTAACAACAAATATGCTATCCACACTACCCACGTAGTGTCTTGTCGGTAGGGTATGGGTAGCAGATCCGGACTCTATTAATAGTCTTCCAAAGTGGTCACTGATCAGAATCCTCATCAACAGAGAAAGGGATACATAGATCATGAGCTGCATTACATGCATGTATGGCATTCAACAACGTCATACATGGATGTGTAGACGAATATGCCAATAGTTAAGCATAACAAGTCCTAGGGTGATGTATTGATTCTGATTGTATTCAATCAAGGAAACCTTTGTTGGCAGCTCAGACAAACTATCCCAAGCAGGGCACATCACTCTTATCCAATCAAAAATCACATCTTGGAACTCCAGATTCTTATCCCAAGCAGGGTGCATCACTCTGATCCGATCAGTTCTACAAGCCATGTCAGTTTACTCCATGAAGACAACAATTCTCCCCAAAGAAACATTCTCCAAATCGAACAAATTGATGAGGGACTTCTGGTGGCACGCAAGTGACAGTAAGTTTAAACACACAATACAATGGAAAATAGCAAATTAACCAAAACCAAATGGTGTTTGATACTAGAATGATACAAAGTGGCTGCTTTCAGATTTGAAGAAACTCATGCTTCCTTGCACCAAGCTATGGCCTCTGACAATTGATACTAGAATGATACAAAAGTTAAGTTATTTGGAGGAAGAAGATGTGTACTATCATAAAAAAAAGTTGAAATGCTAAAAATGAAAAAAAAGTGTTTGATACTTTCCAATATGTAAGATTACATATAGCAAGGTTGTATAATGAAGAAACTTTCCTTAGCTGGCCACCCTTTAAAGTTTGGGGGTTTAAAAAAATGAAGAAACTTTCTAATTAACTAAATACATGAATAAACATTTTAAGGTTAAAGAAATGTAGAATTGGAAAAGTTATTATTTTTAAGTGAAAAGAACACCTTTGGGAGTTTATCTGAGAAAATTAAATAAAACTCAAGTTTTGTGAATTAAATGGTTGTGAGACTCTAAAATATTTTCACGAACAACTTAAGATTTTTCTCCTTGGAAGTGAATTGAGCACATCTCATTTCTAATATAAATAGATAAATAACCCGAACTAATGATGGGTTTACATTTTACAATCTGAACCTAACCCTAATCAAGTTAGATTCATATCAAAACTGTCTCAATAGGGGCCCGTTGACATTCCTATGTAAGCATGCCTTTACCATATTGACTAAGTACCAAGTACCTTACCATTTTGTACATAATGCCATTATTGTATGGGCATCCATTGCTTTCTCATTATGAGGGCTACCTATTTATCAGACTTGAATGATGCAGTATATAAATCATTTTTCCTAATAATAAATAGCAATTACTAACTATAATTATAACAACCATATTTACAACCACTCTAATCCCTAATATTAATTCTTGTTATCTATTAGGAGATATTCTTGATGTGCAGCTGTATTGTCTTGTGGTTGTGGATATGTGTGGGATAGTGCCTTTGATTGTCTTGTGAGTATTCATAGGGAGATATTCTTCAAATCAAAGAGCTTTTTCTTTCAAACAAGTAGCATTTTATTTTTTCAAGAATCAGTATTAAAAGAGTGGTTACTTCCACTCTCAAATGGAAGTGTTCTTTTTTTCATGTGTTTACCCACTCTCAAAAAAAAAAGTATGAGCTTCAAATGGTGGTTACCTCCCAGTTCGGATCAGGTAGGCACAACGTTGTAAGCACAGTCAATGAGCACTTAGAAAATTTTTTGACACCTGTCCTTTAAAATACCCCCAGCCTACCCTTGAAAAAGATTAATACCCACTTTTGACAGTTGTCAAAATATATATCAAATGCTCATTTAACGTGCTTACTTTGTTGTGCCTACTAGATCCGGTCCTCTTACCTCCACTTTCAAAAAGGTAAATAGTAGTTGTTTCCACTAAAAAAAATAATAAAACTCATTTCAAATGGTATATGATCTATAAAGCGGGTTATTATTAAGAAATAAAACCTGATTTAAATTCACAAATTGAATAACAAATCTTTATATAAAAAATAACCTAAATTTACAACATAAATAATAGGTGTCAAACAAAATTTATCAAAACACTAGCTCCGTACTTAGTACGGGATGATATTTTCTAGTTACACATCACAAAAGAATTAAGGGATGGAGAGTCTGGAGACCAATAGTTGCAGCAACACGACTTTGATTGTACTTAGAGGGAAGCCAATTGACCATTTCGTTGTGGGTAGCTGATAGGGATGCAATTTTTATGGGTTAGGGTTGAGATTTGATCAAAATTTTAATGGGCCCGACCCAAAGTCCAAACTCGAAACAGCATAAATTGTTAACTCCGGCCAACCCGACTTGCACCCCTAATTAGCTGATTTGGGCTCATATTTCTAGATAAGCTAGCCCCTTCATCATAGAAAGGTTTACTCTCTTGCATCATTATGCAAGTATATATTAATGTCATATTTTTGGGAGGCAAGTTTGCTTTGTCAAGTGATCAAGTCCTTGTCACAAACCTTTAATTGATAATTGATCTTAACTTCTGATTACTTATGTACTTGGCTGAATTATTTTGCAGAATTTATAATTCATCTATGAAATTTCTTTTCTGGTATAAAAATAAACCAAGTGTCGATAAATTGAATATTGTCCTTCTGTGGTGATACTGAAGTCATGATCAACTGATTTATATTGAGTATCCAAACCAGCTTTTGGAAGCCTAAAGGATGGTGGTTAATGAGGACACGTCGAGCTCTAAAAGGAATTTTATATATGTATATAATTATCTTTGATCATAGTTTTGGGCCATAACAAAAAGAAAAAGGAGAGATACAAGAAGATACAAAAGAGAGACTCGGCCCAAGCAAAAACGGGGCCACAAACTCACTAAATTAAACTATACAAACACATCTCCAGAGAACTAACCTTTGTTGAGAAAAATACTTACAAAAATTAGAAGGAATTCATTTTCCTATAATATATATTTTTTTATTGGAGCCATATCATTTTCCTATAATCAGTTCCTCAGTTTTTCGAAAATTTTCGTTTTCCACAACCATTTTATGTGCAACCAAACATTGAAAAATGTCAATTTTTTTTAAGGAAATCATTCATTTTCTTTCATTTCACTTGCAACCAGCAAAGTTACAAGGTGAATTGCAGTTGTAGATTGACTTTCATGTATACGACGAGTCCTACTTATGTAGATTAATTTGCATCTTAAACCAGAAATTATCTTTGGTTTCTAAAATTTACCCAGAGTTGTGACTAAGGTTCGTAATGCATGGAGCTAGTTCTGGGTGGGAGTCTCATAATCTGCGTTCTTTTATGAAGTCTTCTAATGGAGTCATTTGATTTAGAGAGGAAATCTTTAGTTCTTGAGGCTGATCCAATAGCTTTCTTTCTTTCTTCCTTTTTTAATTTAATAATCTATTCACTACTACAAGTTTGTTGTAGAAGGAAGAGCCCAACTCCTGGTGGAGGAGAGGCTTGCCTCCATTTTTGACTCTTCATTGCCCATGCCCCCCAAGATCCAACAAGAGGACTTAATCTCCATATATTCTTAATAAAATAAAACCCCATGAACATGACAATATTCAAAGTTATCAGAAGCTTGTTGATGATAAGAGAAGAGTTATGACATGTCAAAACTGTCGGCATATAACTCTTATCTCTCATATCAATATCATCAACAAGTTTCTGATAACTCTGAATATTGTCATTCATGGTGTGTGTTCAAACTTCAAACATTGTTTGATTTGTTTAATAGAATTGATTGCAATATTACCCTAAAGTGCCACTGCCAATTTAATTACTATCACCATCACCATAACCAACACCATTATCAGTATCTCCATCATCTTTATGACCAAGTTATGGCTTAGAGAGAGAGAGAGAGAGAGAGACCACTCTATATATCCTTGGTGCTCTATTATTGTTGGTGGGGAGGGGGTACATAACTACATATGATCATTTGAGTACATGGCCATATGGAAGAAGGAAGATGACAAGAATTTATTTCTTCTTGGTAGCCCACGACAGTGACAGTACAGAAGGAAAGCAAAGGAGAAAAGAGAATGGCAGTAGAGATCAATGCAGCACAAAAGGTAAATGCGTGCTGTGGAACAGTGAAAGTGTGATGAATACAAAATAAAAGGTGGCAGAGAGAAGAAGAAGAAGAACTGCACGTCCCCTCTGCAACAATGAATTCAATAAACAACTGAAAATAAATAAATTAAGCTCTTGCTCTGTTACTACTACACTCTGTGTTAGACTACACTTTTTCTTTACAAATCAAGCTTCCCGTCCCCCTCCTCCCTTGTATCTATCCTCTATTCGTTCGTTGCAGCTCTTACTTTGGAGAGACAGAGAGAGAGGAAAGAAAGAAAAAGTAAGGTAGAAAAGTAGAACTCAAACACCAACAACCAAATGAAATTTAGGTTAGAACTCCGCCACGTGTCTTAACAATGAAAGGCCAGACTGGTATCTGATGATTTTTCTGCACATTTTTCTTGAACTTTTGCTGCTTGAATTGCCCATCAGTCAAAGACGTGCTGCACCAAAACTTGAAAAAGAAGAAGAAGATATGACCACCATCCATCGTCGCTAATTCACTACTCTCTTTTAAGCATATATAAGAATATTTCATGGGTAGAGAAGAGCCTTGTTGATTGGTTTAATCTGATTCAATGTTTTTTTTTTTTTTTCTGTCAGAGTGAGATGTCTGTTTGGACTGGACGGGCGGGCCGTTCGACCCGGGAACTGGACCCCAAAACGGTTCCCTGTCCAGTCCGGTTTTAAAAACCTTGATCTGATTCTTTTGATCAAGACTATGGATGGGGATTCCCTTTGCTGATCTAACAGTGCAACTGGTCTAATGTCCACAGGCAGCATGATGCGTCCCATATTGAGCAGGTTGTTGGGGGTTGAGGGGGATGCCTCCAATGAAGTTGGTGAGAGGCTCCCATTATTCCTATATCATTTGCAGCCAAGTTAAAACAGCCAGTGTTGTGCTGGAGCTTCAAAGTACAACAAGAAACAAAGATGAAACTCTCAGCTAATAATTTTCTGGACTAAAATAGTAAAAAGAATTCAGTCTGTCCTCCAAGAGACCGAATTGAGAATAATGGGGGTCATATTCATATTGTCCTTATTGAGATTAGTAATTAAACACTTTATACTGTGTGAGAAACACAGTAATATTGTTGAAAAAAATCTTCTGGTTGTTGATTCTTTGACAGTTTGTAAATGCAAGAGAAAAACCAGGAGGAAAAACAGGTTTCTGAATGTCCAAATATAGTGATTATACTTAGAGAGAAGTATATCCCCATTTTGCTGCATATAAACACATCAGTGACACTGATGCAACGGAGATAAAGTGATAAGATTCTTTTCTTTCCCTCTTTGCTTGTTTGTTTTGTAATAAAACTCTCACATACATAAATACAAAGTCAGATTAGCTGAATGCAATGGCTGTTTTGGGGCCTTGTACACGAAAGATGAACATCACTTATAACAACCCAAAAACCTAAGTTATTGGGTTATGGGCCACTCTTGTATATAAGTTCCTTACGCTTCTTATGTCTTTTCAATGTGGGACTTTCTTTCATTCCTCATTCCATACACCTACTCACATATGCATCTCAACAAATTTCTCAACGGGTTGTGGAACCAATGATAATACCTTATGTCAGTGATAAAACACATGAGACGGGCTCACAATCATTAAGTAAAATGGTTGTGAGTCCCATGTATTTTATTATTGGCATTGAGCAATACCATTAATTCCATTGCGTACAAAACAGCTATTATCATTGATTTCACAGTGCACTGAACAACCATTATTTTAAAGAAAGTGATGCATTTTAATGATCAGAATCAATCAAGCTGTCCCGATATCAAACTCCCAGTGAATTGGGTGCATTAAAATAAATAGCTTTCTGTTTTGATCAAGCATGAATTTATAAAAGACGTTCAGTTAGATTAATTCCGGCCTCAAAGAGGAAAACTGGCGTTTGTGTGTAGTAAGTCACTAGTTTTAAATTCCCATGAGTTAGTAAGTCACTAGTTTTAAATTGAATTAATGTCAAACCAAACACAGGTTGCTTTGAATGATCAAACTAATTAACTCTTCCTAATTAATATTGAGTTAATTAATTTGATCATTAGGGATATATAGCTAGGGCAGCCCAATTGCTGGTAATGACCAAAGCAGGATTGTACATTTGTACTAAAAATTGACAATACAGGTTCCAATGTTTGAATCATGCTTAGCAAATATATTTATTTATTCATGAAAAATAAAGAATACGGAGTAATTAGAAAGGTGGGTTGTCGAACTGGCCGTGGTTCTTCCGGCGGTCCTGAAAGAGAAAGAAGCAACCACTCACCGACAAGGAAAGCTGAGTAGGATTCTTTGTGTAGACTCAAATCGATTAGTCGTTATTAATTTTCTTGACATACTGCAACTGATCACCTTGATTAGACGATTAATCGGTATCTGCCAAAAACTGCTGTCCGGAATGTGGGGACCATAGAGAAAATTTAATGGAGAAATCAAAGAGTGTGACCATTTTTTGGGATCCCCGCCACGTTTCTTCTTTCGATATTAATTTTCTGCTTGTTTGCAGAGAAAAACTTTTCTGGGTTTTTCGTTTCCCTAAGCCTAACCATCTGTAACAGGAAATATCGTGACGATAATTGAAAGAATGGCGTATGTTCATCTTTTCTTTCTTTTTAGGCTTTAATTTCTTCTGGGGAGGAACGAAGAAGAAGAATAATCGTAAAGTATTCGTGCAAGACGAACAAACATCACTTCTGAATTCTGATAATTTGATAATCTGATGAAACACCAATCTTCCATTTCGCTGTGTCAAACAAAAATGGAAGGTTTGAAAGAAATTAAAGGAGCATTGGAAATGAAGTTTATATTGTTCATCCCAAACCCCTTAAACCCTTTCCTCTTTTTAGCCCCACTGTGCACCCACCCAGTACAGTGCTGCAGTCTAGCTACTGTCGCAAGTCTGCACTGCACCCCAGGAGACCTTTCCGTTTTTGATATATTTGCTTTAGTTCTTAACGACAGAGCAGGTTTTGTGTTATAGGGTTTCCTGCTTCCATGCATGAAAGATGGAGTACATATAGATCTGTTCTTGGCCAGCTGTGTAACTGCAGCCCCAAACAAGGTCTTCCAGCTGATAACTGGTTGCCAATGCTCCCAACTTTTTCTTTTCACTGTTGGTTCCCAGAAAAGGAAGAGATCTTATCATGGGCATGCTTCCTACAAGTCAAATCTCTTTTCCTTCTCTGTTATTTTTATCAGTCTCCCAGTCTATTTCGGTGGCTTTGTATTGGTGCAATAGAACCCTCAACTCAAGAAGGGATTATCATTTCTTGTATGGTTCCTTCTCCACAGAGGAAGAGGAAGAAATGGAGGTCTTTACTCTTCAGGTAGGGATATTACCTTTAAAATATTGATCATGAGGTAAATTCTATATATATTTCAGCTTGTTACAGGGTTGTTTTTGTTTTAGAGAAAGCACACAAAACGCTGGTTCAAGATTTACAGTACTGATTCCAATGTTCTTAGTTGAGGAGGAATAGTTACTTTTGGTTTTACAAGGTAAAATGTGATCAGTTTTAGGGTTTGGGACTTGTTTTACAGTTTGCATGAAGAGCTGCCACAGCAGAAATACATATGAATGAAGCTTGTGAAGGCTACACACTAAACAAACTCATGTGTCATTGAAGCAATTAAAAACCTACTTGTTGGAGTTTGAAGATCAGATCTGCACAGAATTTCTGCAGAAATTTGAAGTGGGCATATATATTATATATATGAACCTCATATTCCTGCATGATTCAGGATCTACTTAAGCTCTAGAGTAAGAAACCTGCATGCTTCTCTATGATCTTTCATATATTTTCGATTGTACTTTCTGATATCAATGGAAAACAGATCCAGATGCAAACCCTTGTAAGAAATGGAATGGCACTATGCCACCCATTGAATCTAGAATATAATAGATGATGGAACCAGTCATTAGAGAGATGATTGCCACATGCAGTTCTCATGAACAAGATGGAGCATGAATTAATTCAAATCTTCCGGCTTCATCTGTTAGATTCAACTTGCTTCATGAAATCTCACTGTTCTGTGAAAAGTTGTGTGGTCCTCACTCCTCACCCTACTCAATGGATGCTGCAAAGAAGTTAGGTTGGTCCCTCACCTACAAGGGAGCCACATAGTGATTCTTGTAGTTATCATCCACATCAAGCTGATAAAGGTCCAGAAGTATAGACCACAGTTTTGGAGCTATATGAATGAAATTATTTAAGTTGGTGTATGTCTTTCTTTCTTTGTCTGTATATCATCTCCCACTTGAAACCCAATTTTGAATTCCCCTAGGGCAGCCAATCGTGATGCACCACGTCAGCCTAACGTGTGGGAGCCATGTGTATGGACCTAACATGGTGTATAGTGATTGGCTTTGTATACGAGTAGAACTACAGCATGAACTGCTTGAAATCTATTCTGAATTTTCTCTTATGTCCTATATTATATTGCCTTTTCTTTTGTCCAAATTGCTTTGAACTTTTCTTGTACCCAGTTCCTGCAACTATTTCATTAAGATTATTAGTATTTCTAACTTTAAGTCACGTTAATATTATGAATTTCCAATAATTAAAATGATCAAGTCAGAAGTAATTCTCTAATGAATATGAAAATTGTTGCTGATATTATTGCTATACATTGGAGTTTGATGGCATAAATATTAATTAATTTCTATTTGTTTTTTCTTTTTTCCAGCCCCTCCCATGTAAAAATACTCGTATATATATATATTGATAGTTCTCTAGAAGGGCACAGGCATCACTTTTCAAAATATGTAAACTGGTCCCAACTTGAAGCTTACCATCTGCAATGCTTTTACTAGTGAGCTCCACTCATTTACTAAGCTAAGTCCTGCTTTCCTTGCATGTGAGATAACTTCTCTTAAATTAGTACTTAATAATTAAGTAAATTGGGAGTTAGTTAGCCATACGTACTTATATTATAACATGATTATTTCACATAATTAAAACATAAATTGCAGGGAAGAGATTAGTTGGGGGAAGGAAGACAACCCCAGCTTATTTATTAAGGCAATGGTAGCTCAATATTCATAAAAATGGTAGAAATGAAATATCGATAAAGTAAGATTGGCCCATTTATTTGACAGGTGTCAATTTAAGCCACATGGTTGCAAATACACCTTACCTTTTTCTTTTCTTTTCGTTTCTTTACCTTGGTGAAAGCTTCATGGAAGTGTAGCATCTCTTCTTTCTCAAATTTGGTGAGTTTCTTCAGTAAGTTTACTCTCTACGACCAAGTGGGATATCTACTATCAGACCTGTGCACAAATCGGTAAGGGGGAAAAGTTCAGAGGCAAATCCGGTGGGGGAAGATAGATTGAATGGTGCTGCAGGATCTTCATCCTTCTGATCTTGTCTAAACAATAGAGAATCAAACCTTGATTGTTGGCTACAGACTGCTGAAGTTTCTTCCACTTGTAAGTTCCTCTCCAACCCTAATTCTTCGTATGGATGGAGACCAATACAAACTTGTTTAAACCTTTTGATTATCATGAGTATAGTATATGGTTCTTTTGTTTCCAATTAGGGCATACCCATCCTGGAAATGAAATTGTCATTCACTTGAAACTTCTTGTGATTTTGTCCCTTTCCTATAGTTATGAGTTAGCATCCAAGATCCAATCCATGGTCTTTCTCACTTTCCATGATTATGGAGGCTGACACAAACTGCTGCTTCATATGTTTTAGTCATGAATTGCTGAATAACTTCACTGTTTCAATCAATCCCACGTTCAGCATAAATTTCAGTACTTAGGATCACTCCTGCTCGATTTAATCTTCTCTTTGCACCTCCCTGCTTTGGAAATGAAATTTACACTGATTAGATTACATAAAAAGAAAGATCTTGCAAAACAAAAGCTTCTTTTCTCTTATTTTTTTCTGTGAAGATACTAGATATGATCGATGGTGTTTCAGTTTAAGGGGAAAGTAGCCTTCAATACTTGCATTTGTATGTCTTTAGATGAAATAACTTCAGCTAGCTAGCTAGCAAATTCCTTCTAATGAGATAGGGAATAAATTAAAGAGAGATGACTGATCTATTACAGTAAGGAAAATTTCCATTTGTTCAGTTGATTGCTTGCTCAGCGATGATGAAAGACCTAAGATGATCACAAATTCAAGAGAAAAGGATCTTCAGTCAAAGAAGGAAGGAAACGCCAACGAGGGGAAGGTCAGTAAGGGCTCATCTAGTTCAAGACAATGGTCAGCACTGAAGGATCCAAGGATTGTACGTGTCTCACGTTCTTTTGGTGGAAAGGATAGGCATAGCAAGGTTTGCACCATTAGAGGATTGAGAGACAGAAGGGTTAGGCTTTCAGTGCCTACTGCTATTCAATTGTATGACCTTCAAGACAGACTTGGGCTCAACCAACCTAGCAAAGTAGTGGATTGGCTGCTTGATGCTGCTAAACATGAAATCGATGAGCTTCCTCCACTCCAAATGCCACCAAACTTCTGTCAATACCCTCACTCAATGGTAGTCTCCCAGGATGTGAATACTTCCCACCCATCTCTTGCTTCTTTTGTAGATGCAAATGTGGAGTATGTCAAGGATGACACACCTCGCTCTTCACTCAGCAAGGCTGAGTTCAAGATCGGTAGCAGTGTTGAAGAGGAAGATCAAATGGTGCTATCCAAGTCATCCTCACCATACTGGAATAATTCAATAAGCATCATTCCTCCCAATAAGGAGGCTAAATGTAAGGAAGTTGCAAGAGAAACAGCCACAGAGAAGATCAATTGGATGAGGAAAAATGATGAACAAGAAACCACCCAAGAAGCTACTGAAGGTGATCAGTGTGCACAAGGGTCAGGCCACACCTCTTATCCCAGAGCCAACCATGCTTCATCTCTACCAGCTGGGTTGCTAAATAATTCAATGCCTCCATACAATTCCTATTACCACTGGGAGCCTTCAGCTGGTTTATCCTTGTCTCATCATACGGGCAGCCATGGATATTCATCCCAAGCAGAAGATCCCCACAACTACAATGTCATATCCTTGTCATCATCCTCATTGTCACTACCAACTGGGTCTCATCAGCTACTGGTATATCCATCAGGAACAACACCATCGTTTCTTCCTCCATTTGTTACCACCTCATTGGAATGTGACCCGAGACAAATGAACCATTTTCAAATGCTGAGCTCAAGCTCGCAGAATCAGCCAACAAATTCTCTCATTACACCATCTCTGTACTCAATAAACGCCTCCACTAGACCCTTCCAATTGAGTATAAACCCTAAACTTCTTCATTCTCAAAACAATAATGGGAATCAACCAAATAAGGGCGGCAGTGGTCCTTGAAGCACCTAAAGCTAGTCATTCCTTCATTTAAAAGCTCTCATGGGCCAACGAGGAGAAACCACTACAAGCACTCTACCGATCGATGAAGAAAGAATTCTCTATGTGGTTTCATACCTGGAAACATGATGATGACACAGAAGATTAGAGGGTTGTCTTCTGCACTGTCAGGTTTTCTTCATTTCGCAACTGGCGAGGAACAAAGATTGGTACGAATTGAATCAAACAGCAGATGATCGAGTAGACCGTTTTCAGCTAAATGAATACCTCGTACTAGTAGGATGGATGCGCAACATGGATTGTTTTCTGATATTTACTGGATAAAAAGGATGGCGACATGAATCTGTTGTAACGACTTTGGCAACATTATTAGTTTTATATGGCAGTCTTGATGAGTTTGAATCATTGTGGCTATAATATAGTATACTCTGCTACATTTGATTCAACAGATGTAATCTTATAAGAACATAACGTTTCACTGGTTAGTGACATTATCCACCCAAACACTCTACTTCCATTTTGCATTCTTTTGGAAATAAATCATCTAGGAGAGCCAAAGTCTTTCTCCAGTTTAGTCAGAAATCTCTATCTCTCTCTCTCTCTCATAAACACATACACACTCATGCACAGTATATATGCACAGAGGCATGCATGCGTGAATGCAAGCACGCGTAATTAAGGCTACTGAAGCAGCCAAGAAGTGATCATGGGCTCATGGCCGCTTAGCTTAGCATCTACGAAATGCTAGAAAGTAGCTAGCTAGGCTCGCTCCGCCGGCTGCAGGCGGCCGCAATTTTCATTGTTTCTGTGGAATCTGTACCGGAGTCAGTGCTAATTAAGGATGGAAGAATCAACACAGACAAGAGGGGAGAGATATGCTCGGTGCGAGTGAGACAGAGAAGAGATCGCAGAACTGTGAAGATTTCACATGATCCAAGAAAAATTAAAGGGAATAATGGCAAGTTGGGAGGAGTGATTGCCCAAAGAATGGAAAGTTGGATATAGATGGGGTTAAAGGGTCTCGACGCTGGCATCACATAAAAGGTTGTCTGTGGGCTGTGGCCCTCGAAAGAAGAGGAGAAAAGGGGTCCATGCACTTGTGGTCCTTCTCTTTACGCAACAAAAGGACCACACTCTTTTACATTTTGGTCCCCTCCTAGCATCCTCTCTCTCTCTCTCTCTAGGATAAATAATGATCAAATTCGAAATCCATTTCATTATTAACCTATCTTTAATGATCAAAGGGTTGGTTTTAAACAAATTGTATTGCATTCACAGTTCACACTCTATTCTCCCCACCTTATTGGGTTTTTGTGTAAGGAGGTGCCCACTAGGGATGGCAACTTTGATTTTGAACCCCACTCAATCCCCCCCCAATGGCCCCAATTCACCTATTTATTTACATGCGGGTCATGAACCTAATAGATCAATCTATCAACGTTCAAAATTTCAATATGATACACCTCATATTAAATGTATCGTATTGTGTTGGTAGTCCTCTAGAACTTTAAATAAGGGGTACTTCGAAATTTGGCCACTTTCAAAAAATATATTTGTTTAAAACCAACCCTTGAAACAATTTTGAAAAAAAAAACTAAAAAAAAATATTTATTATCGAAACACCCGATATGTCTGTTCATATGTATCTGATGCATCTATACTTCAAATCATGAGATCAATATTCAATGGGTTTGTGGGTTGAGTCATGGTTATTCAATGGGTGACGTTTTTAGAATAGGGAATTAGACCCCCCTTCAATATTTGAGCAGTAATGTAGACATGAAACCCAATATGCTACCCATTACTACTTATGTAAAACTTAGTTCATATATACGGATTTACAGTCATGTCTGATACACTAATTCTTACATATTGATTGTTGGGTGCAGTTATTTTGGCTGCATTTGGAATTGGTGTATCTTAAGGACGATGTAAACATTTACATTAATTCGGTTTTATCCGCATTTGGAAAGAGTGTATAATAATGATTGATGTAAAACTCCACTCTGGTTCAATTTAGAATGCATTTAAATGGAATGGAGTTTTATGTTATGAATCAGCGTCAAACCTCATCATATATAAAGTTTTACATCAATTATCAATGTAAATACTACATCGATTGTATCACGATTTTCAAAAATACAACGATCACTTAATGGAGGTTCAATGTAAAACATTACACTGGTGTTGTTTTATACTAATTCCAAACGCAGCCTTTGAAGAAGAAGTGCAGAAGATCTCAATTATCACTTCTTTTTCTTTTTTTGGGATGGACCAATCACGTGAAGGGGCCACCAATCATCTAACATGTGTCAAATGTCTGGATTTCTCAGATAGAGGCCACCGTTGATTGTGACATCACAATTGGCATTCAAATCTTCTAAATTAGGGTTCTAGCCTTCTGGGTCACCCAACTCAATCACAACAGTGGCATAGTTATGACAATTCTAATCCCCATTTCTGCCAAAATTATTTTTTAATGGTATAATTCGGCATTTGTAGGTGCACTGGTCAAGGATTTTAAGGTATTGAATCACTTCTACTGTTACATTGTATTTTCTCTTGTACTAATATAAATAATATATAGTGGTGCAATTTGGACAAGTTAGGGTTGGAATTTTGCCAAAAATTTGAATGGGCTGGACCTAAAACCCGAGCTTGAAATGTTTTTCTTCTTCTGGGTTTCAAAAATGAAGATCAACACACCTGATTTGAAAAAGCTTAATTTGATTCTTAAAACAAAAAACACAGAACATGTGCTAATGGTTGATTGGTTCTTGTATTCAAAACTAAAATCAGAAACCATTGTTGAAATGCTTCTGGTTTCAAATTTCAAAAAACACGTTTTCCTCTGGTGGGTTTAGTATTGTGTTTCACAAAGCATACAATATTCTCATAGCGAGTCTGATGAATGATAGTAATTCACTTTTCACATTTTATTTTTTATTTTCATACTTTAGACAGAAATCAATTTGAAGGTGTTTCGGTACGATCTACAGAAGCTTTAAATCATTAGTTGCAATAAGGTTTATAGGATATTTGGTCTATGTGCATGCACCAAATAGAAATAGTAGCCTATGTAATATTCTCATAGAGTGTCTGATGAATGATAATAATTCACTATTCAGAATTTATTTTTTATTCATGCTATGTAATATTCTCATAGAGTGTCTGATGAATGATAGTAATTCACTATTCAGAATTTATTTTTTTTTTCTTCATACTTTAGGCCCAAATCCATTTGAACATGTTTTGCTATGATGTACAGAAGCTTTAAATCATTAGTTGTGAGAGGGTTTATAGGATATTTATGGTAGATCTGTGTGCATACGTACACACCAAATAGCAGCCTCTCAATAATGCCTGTAAATTGAATGATAATAATTCACTTTTCATATTTTATTTTTTATTCGTACTTTAGATCAAAATCCGTTTGAATGTATTTTGGTACGATCTATAGAATCTTTAAACTATAGTTGTTAGCATGGTTTTTAAAACTGGATCGGACCGAAAAAACCGGGAACCAGTCATGTGACCGGTTTTGTTTTACCCCAGAATGTTATTTTACCAAAAACCGTTGATTTGGGCAGTAAACTGCTGACCTGGGCAGTTGAACCATCCAATGGTTTAGACATTTTTTATTTATTTTTTTTGTTAGAACAAGCTATCCATTTGGTTCGAACGGCCGAACCGTTCGACCCAAAAATCAGACCCTTTACCTGTTTGTTCTCCGGTTCAATTTTAAAAACCTTAGTTGTTAGAGAGTTTATAGGATATTTGGTCTGTGTGCATATACACCAAACATGACCATAATTGTTTTCAAATGCAACCTTTTATTGGTTTTAGAGACAATTATCTTTTAATCATCACCAACTAAGTCTTTATTATGTTCTGTTTTGTGTCATATTTAGTGTTAAATTATGTGCGCTTAAATCATTTCTAATTACTTCAACCTACATCCTATTTGGTCTATTCCTAGGTCCTAGCTCTTTTAACCCTTTCAATTCATAATAAATCACTTTATTTTAATAAATGCTATAGATGGAGAAAGTTATTTTTCTATTCAAACCGAAAATATTTTCACTTTGTTTTGAAAATAAAAATACACATTAACACCCATCTAATCTAATTATTTGCTAATTTGGCATTTCTTAGAAACAGGAAAAACAGAAACACTCATGTTAGAGGGTGTTCAAAAACATGTATGATTTTGTTTTGTAAAAAAAAAAAAAAAACGACTAGGGCTGTTCAGCAAAACTATATGATTTTTGTTGTCGCAGTTGTTTTTAAAAACAACAGAAAATCTATGCTGCCCGAAAGACATAATACTGGAGGGGCTCTGACCAACCAAAACCCCTATCAACTTTGATAAATACCACATGATTGGTTGTAACTTCTTCTGGTATCATGTCTTTCTGATATCATGCGGAACCCAAGAAAACAAAGTTACATAATGGGCAACAAAATGATTTTGTTCTTTGAAAGAAGGGTAAATCTAAGATGCCGGAAAGGTGTGATAATGGAAGAGTTTTGACCAATCAAAACCTCTTGTGAATTTTGATAAATATCACATGGATTGGTTGTAAGTTCTTCCGGTATCATGTCTTTCTGATAACATGTGGAACCCAAAAACAAAGTAACATAGTCGGCAACAAAACAATTTTGTTCTTTGAAAGAAGGATAAATCTAAGAAGCCGGAAAGGTGTAATAATGAAAGAACTTTGACCGATCAAAACCTCCCATGAATTTTGATAAATACCACCTAGTTATAAGCTTTTCTATTGTCATGTCTTTCGGGTATCAAAGTCAACCCCTTAAAAGAAAACAATTGTTTTTTCTTGACACAATTTTTTTTTTGGCTCCATGGGGCTACAAAACAGGAGATTGCCATATCCCCAAACTGATGGAGGCCCATCACAAGGCCCATCTCATCCCTAGGGGCGGCAGCTCCTAGAATGAGGATAAGTTAACTAAGATCCAAGAATTCAATATAAGCAAGGGATCCAAGAATCCGGGATTAGTAAAACTCTTCCAAGATTAGCAAGATAATGCAAGACTCTTCCAAGATTATCAAGAAAGACTCCAAGAAGCATCAAGATTAGCAAGATAATCCAAGATCCATGCATTTAGGGAGATCGGACGGAGGAGATCAAACCAAGGAGAGTTCGATCCTATCAAATTAGATGTTTAGATCTATCCTAGTTATTATTTCCTAGTTCTTTTACAATTTCCAAATGTATTATAAATACTGCTATTTTCCCAAAGTTATTCATCAATTCATACTTCAGATTTTCAGATTTTCTTGAGTTCTCTTCTTTGAGTTTTCGCCACCTTTTCTCTCTCCTAGAGAAATCGGTGTTATTCGCTAGGTGCTAGCGAACGCCCGGTGCTTGCATAGCCAGCTCCGGTTCTCATTGCTTCCACCCTGCATCAGGTGGTATCAGAGCAGGGAATTCGCCCAGTCATGTCCAACCAAGACGGTAGCAGTCGCAACCCACCCCATGACGGAGATCAGGGGTTCCCAGCTGTTTGGAGAGCAATCGAAGAGCAACGTACAACCACACGTAACATCGAACGGCAGTTGGCAGAGGTGACTGAACAACTGCAAACCGTGTTACCGGAGGTTGTCCCACGAAACCGGGAAAATCCACAGCAGATCGAAGGAGACGACCACGACAGACCACTCGTCGCTACTGCGTCTCGACGACCAGTTCTTGACGATGACAGTGATGATGATTTCGAAGTTGGTGGTGCTCCAGTTCTTCCCGGCAACGACAGAAACGGTAGAAATTGGCACACTCAAGGTAATTTCAATCCTCGTAGGAATAATGATGAATTTAAACTCAAAGTAGATATTCCTACTTTTAGTGGAGATCTTGGTATAGAGGGACTTTTGGATTGGATCACAGAAGTCGATAGGTTCTTTGATTACATGGAAATACTAGAGGAATGAATGGTAAAATTAGTAGCTTTCCGATTAAAGGGAGGCGCATCTGTTTGGTGGGAACGGATGAGAGAGACCCGGATGAGAGAAAGAAGGGGTCCTGTTTGAACCTGGAGGCGCATGAAACAATTAATCAGAGGTAGATTTTTACCTCCTGACTATGAACAATATATGTTTGAATCTTATCAGAGGTGTGCGCAGGGTTCTCGTAGTGTTAACGAATATACATCTGAATTTTTGAGATTAGCTGAAAGAAACCAATTATCTGAAAGTGATAACCAGCAAGCAGTCCGTTATCTGAGCGGTTTGAGACCGTCCATCAGAGACAAAATTGGTGTGCAAATGGTCCTTAGTGTGCAAGAAGCAAGGAACCTAGCCTTGAAAGCAGAATTAATGTTCCAAGACGAGGCGCGCAGTGATAATTACCGCCGGTACAGCGGGAGCGACAACAGACCGGCAACTGTCGACAGGAACAAATCAGTCCCGGCAGTACAACCTTCTCACCCGGCCAGCACCAGTAACGCCGGTAAGGCTACTACAGGAGGACATACTCGAGGTAATCCTCCCAACCCTCCTAAACCCAGTAACCCTTATGCAAGACCTGCTCCTATTAAATGTTTTAAATGCAATGAGGTGGGACATAGATCCAGTGACTGTCCCAGGAGGAAGGCAGTTAACATGATAGAAAGGGAGGAGGAAGAAGGTATTGAGGAAGAAGTATATTGTGGGCCTGATGGGGAGGATGAAGAGGGTCCATATGAACATGAGGAGTATACTTATGTGGTAAGAAAATTAATTTTGTCCCAAATAAGGATACTTCTCAAAGGCATAGATTATTTCGTACCAGATGTACTGCCAAGGGAAAATTATTTAATTTAATTCTTGACAGTGGTAGTCAGGAAAATATTATTTGCAGGGATGTCATCCAACAATTACAGCTGATTCCTGAAAAACATCCCAACCCATACACAATTGGGTGGATCAAGGAAGGAGGCGGCGTACGAGTGGAAGAACGCTGCAAGGTACCTTTTTTAATTGGTAAGTACCATGATGAAGCATATTGTGATATTGTAGATATGGATGCTTGCCATATTTTGTTAGGGAGGCCTTGGCAATTTGATACAGATGCAAGGCACATGGGTAGGAAAATACCTACCAACTTGAAAAAAGAAGGTACATGTTATACTTTGTTACCCATAGCAGAAAAAAATATTACAAATACTCCAAAGGCACATGAAAAAAATTTCCTTACCATCACCCATCATCATGCTGAATTTGTTAATGAATGTAAGGATACTCATGAGATACATTTGTTAGTAGTAAAAGGAGAAGATGTTAGTGATGAAAATACAATTCCAGCTGAAATACAGGGACTACTGGATGAATTTAATGATGTAGTTCCAGAGGAGTTACCAAATGAACTCCCTCCCATGAGAGATATACAGCACCATATTGATTTTGTTCTAGGTGCTAGTCTACCTAACCTCCCACATTATAGGATGAGTCCCAAGGAGAATGAAATCTTACGGGAAAAGGTAGAAGAATTATTGAAAAAGGGGCACATTCAAATCAGCATGAGTCCTTGTGCAGTACCTGCCTTATTAACACCTAAGAAGGATGGCTGTTGGAGAATGTGTGTCGACAGCAGGGCCATTAACAAGATCACCATTGGATACAAATTTCCCATTCCTAGGCTGGACGACATGCTGGACCAACTAAGCGGAGCTGTAGTTTTCTCAAAAATAGATCTCAGGAGTGGATATCATCAAACCAGGATCCGTCCCGGAGATGAATGGAAGACAACCTTCAAGACTAGAGATGGCTTGTTCGAGTGGTTAGTCATGCCCTTTGGACTAACCAACGCACCCAGCACTTTCATGAGGCTGATGAACCAGGTATTGCGCCCCTTCATTGGTAAATTTGTGGTAGTCTATTTTGATGATATTTTGATATACAACAAATCTATCACTGAGCATGTGGGACATATTAGGGAGGTCCTGAAAGCATTGAGGAAAAATAAATTATATGCTAATTTGAAGAAATGCATCTTTATGAATGATAATTTATTATTCCTGTGATTTATTATAAACAAGGATGGTGTGAAAGTAGATGAGGAAAAGGTGAAAGCCATTAGGGAGTGGACGACCCCATCTACTGTCATAGATGTCAGGCGATTTCATGGGTTGGCAACCTTCTATAGGCGCTTTATTAAGAATTTTAGTAGTATCTTGGCTCCCATTACTGAATGCTTAAAAAGGGGAAGTTTCAATGGAGAGAAGAACAAGAGCAAAGTTTTGCACTCATAAAAGAAAAGTTATGTACTGCTCCTGTTCTTGCCTTGCCAGATTTTAATAAGTTATTTGAAGTTGAATGTGACGCCAGTGGAGTTGGCATAGGGGCTGTATTGTCCCAAGAGAAAAGACCCATTGCTTTCTTTAGTGAAAAATTATGTGAAGCCAAGAAAAAGTGGTCTACTTACGACAAGGAGTTTTATGTTGTGGTTAGAGCCCTGAAAACATGGGAACACTATTTGATTGCAAAAGAATTTGTTCTCTACACTGACCATCAAGCCCTAAAATATCTTAGTGGGCAAAAGCAATTAAGAAGTGATTTACATGCCAGATGGTTTGCTTTCCTAGACAAGTTCCCATATAAAATTTGTGTATAAGACAGGACAACAAAATAAAGTGGCTGATGCACTTAGCAGGCGTATAGCTCTCATCAAGACCCTCAACGTTGAGATTGTGGGTTTTGAGTGCCTAAAGGACTTATATGCCCAGGATGGAGACTTCCAACAGGTATGGGAGAAATGTGTGAATAAACAGTCAGTAGAAGACTTCTTTATTTATGACGGGTTCCTTATGAAAGGGGAACAGTTGTGTATCCCTTGCACCTCCCTCCGCAAAAAGATCATCAGGGATTTGCATGGGGGTGGACTAGCAAGACACTTGGGAAGGGACAAAATAGTAGAAGCCGTTAAGGGACGATATTACTGGCCGAAATTAAGAAGGGATGTGTCTACCATCGTAAGTAGGTGCTATGTTTGTCAGACAACTAAGGGACAAACCCAGAACACAGGTCTCTACATGCCCCTACCTGTTCCTACTACTATATGGGAAGACTTGTCCATGGATTTTGTGCTAGGCTTGCCAAAGACCTAGAGGAACATGGACTCCGTCTTCGTGGTGGTTGATAGGTTCTCAAAAATGGGGTACCCAAGACCATCCGCAACAGCCAAATTATTTTTCAGGGAGATTGTTCGCTTACATGGGGTACCCAAGACCATCACTTCAGATTGTGACACACGGTTCCTCAGTCACTTTTGGATGACCTTGTGGAGGATGTTTGATTCATCACTTAATTTCAGCAGTACAGCCCATCCGCAGACAGATGGACAAACAGAAGTGGTAAACCGGACCTTAGGAAATTTAATCCGTAGCATATGCCGGGAAAGTTCAAAATAGTGGGACTTCGCCATTGCCCAGGCTGAGTTCGCCTATAACAATGCAGTGCACAGTTCTACAGGCAGATCCCCATTCTCCATCGTATACATGAAGGTCCCTAACCATGCACTGGACTTAGTGAAGCTACCCAGAGTACCCAGCGCAAATATCTCAGTAGAACAAATCCAGACCGTCCAAGAAGCCGTGAAGCAAAAGCTAGAGCAATCCAACGCCAATTACAAGATGGTCGCGGACAAGCACCGCCGACCTCAAGTGTTTGATGTAGGTGATGAGGTTATGGTCTTCTTAAGGAAGGAAAGGATTCCCGTAGGTACTTACAACAAGTTGAAGCCTCGGAAGTATGGTCCATATAAGATCGTGAAGAAGATTAATGACAATGCCTATGTGGTAGATTTGCCAGATCATATGGGTATGTCCAGGACCTTCAACGTTGCTGACCTTCATCGGTACCTGCCGGAAATAACACTCGCCTACCCTAGTCACGACTCGAGGTCGAGTTCTCTCCAAGCGGGGTAGAATGATGGAGGCCCATCTCATCCCTAGGGGCGGCAGCTCCTAGAATGAGGATAAGTTAACTAAGATCCAAGAATTCAAGATAAGCAAGGGATCTAAGAATCTAGGATTAGCAAGACTCTTCCAAGATTAGCAAGATAATGCAAGACTCTTCCAAGATTATCAAGAAAGACTCCAAGAAGCATCAAGATTAGCAAGATAATCCAAGATCCATGCACCTAGGGAGATCGGACGGAGGAGATCAAACCAAGGAGAGTTTGATCCTATCAAATTAGATGTTTAGATCTATCCTAGTTATTATTTCCTAGTTCTTTTACAATTTCCAAATGTATTATAAGTACTGCTATTTTCCCAAAGTTATTCATCAATTCATACTTCATATTTTCAGATTTTCTTGAGTTCTCTTCTTTGAGTTTTCGCCACATTTTTTCTCTCCTAGAGAAATCGGTGTTATTCGCTAGGTACTAGCGAACGCCCGGTGCTTGCATAGCCAGCTCCGGTTCTCATTGTTTCCACGCTACGTCACAAACCCATAACCCCTGCAACCCTGGTGCAGGCGGGATTTGATCTCAAGTATATATATCCACTACAACCAGATGGAGACTTTACCAACAATGAAAGTATTATTGCAGATTCTGCCACAATTGCAAACCAAAATTTTCAGACTCTGCAGCATCTTGGGTCAGAAGCCATGCCAAACAACTTCCTGTATATATATATATGGAGTCAAAGGATTCTCATTTAATTAACTGATTGTCCATTTGTCCTACATACCCGGCTGATGAAAATGCTTCTCAGGTAGGAATCACACAATAGGTTGTTGAAAATGCCTGATTCAACTTCTTGCTTTTGTTTTCTCATGGAGGAAAGAGAGAAAGACAAATTATATCCTTCTAGATTGCAGTTGGACTGGGTTAGGGTCCAATTTTATGAGCCTAGACTGGTGGGTGAAGCTTATCTTTACACTGGTCCAACAAAACGCTCAGGTGGTTGGATGGTTGGTGAAGAACTACCACTCTGGGCCCAAGCTAATAGAAATGACAGTGTAGTTGTATAGGAAAGAAGTCTAAGCTTCCAAGAATCCTCCATATGGCAGCATTGGCCAATCAAACCAACTGGACCAGATTTTGCTACTCAAATTAGATGAGGCTGATCCCAAATCCCAGAGAGGGAGTGGGTATCAAACACTATTGGCCTAGCTGAAGGTGGACATGGAAATCTGAGAGACAATTTAATTTGTATGAAGTGATTTTGAAGCTCATGAAAAAGCACTGCTTCCACTAAGGGATGTTAGGGCTAGAGGGAGAAATGGGGTGATGACAGACCTGTACATATGGAGTATATTATAATACATGCCATAAACTTGCAAGAATTTGAGAATTGGATATATAGGAAGGAGACAATGCATATCAATATCAAATAGTCAGGTGATGAGCTAATCGGAGCGCTATAAATATGGATATAACTACAATATGCGCATTTGTATTGATATTTTAATATTTAATATAAATATAAGATTTAAAATCACTTCATACAAATTTACAAGTTCTACACTATATATGCTCTACCCACTTTTAATTGCAATCAATTGGGAAGTAAAAAAACTAAGTTGGAAAGTCTACTAAAATGTACAGAAATCACAAACCCAATTAGTAGTGTTGATTTTCTACAACAATTGGTGCTGACCCTAAGCATCAATTGGTGGTGATTTATTGGACCAAAAACTATATATAGATTATGTGGCCCTGGTTCCAAGACATTTATCTATCTATCTATCTCTTTGTATGTCTCTTTGTCTGTCTATCCATCCATATCGATAAAAAGTAACCACTTAGAAAAGCATTACTCATTAAGACTCTACATAGAGTTTTTGTCTTATCAAAGAAAAGCATTACTCATTACATAGAGTTTTTGTCTCATCAAAGAAAAGCATTACTCATTAGGTAGAATTTTTGTCTTATAAAAGGGGTTTTTACCGTTCAGTCCACCTCTAGCTTAGAATTGATACCAATTCATGGGCAGACATGGGTGTTATAGGTGGAGCTGTTCATAAATTTGAATTATTGTAGGTCTACAGTTCAAATCTGAATTCTAAGGTAAAATACAGGCTAAAAATCCCTAAAAAAAATGAGATGACCCATCAACAATCTTTTAGCAAACAACTAGTTCATTCAATTCCATGGAGACCCTTCGACCTAGAGATAAGGTGGGTCTTTTCATGGCTTCCACAATGTTCTTGGTACCCAAGAATTGCATATTCCTAGTCTGCTAATGGCTTTCATAAATTTATAATATTATAAACTTATAGAGCTAGCTTTAACGTTCACTGCAACTTATTCCCTCAAATTAGAGCTGCATTTACATTAAATATATTTTTTATGGCCAAATTTTTTAAGGGTATTTTTTGTTAGTAATACAATTCACAAGAAATGGAAAAAAAAATACATAAATGAGTAGTGCTCAAACTACAGGGATATTCAATAGTCAATACTGACTTTGGAATGTAGGAAACAAAAATGATCTAATAAGAGAATTATTTTCATTACCAGAAAAATTAGGAAATAAAAAAAAAGCTCCCGGCGAGGATCGAACTCGCGACCTTTCGCTTACGAAGCGAACGCACTACCACTATGCTACGGAAGCAGTTCATGTCTAGGCCTTCTTTGAAGCTGTATTTGACTAAGAAAGAGACTAAGTATTTGCAGAATAATGAATTGTCGGATTCATATCAAGGTAATGCCAATTGCCATTTCTGAAAGCAAGTTTACGTAGGTTTTTTCCTTATATTCTCATATCGAATTACATAATCGTTGCCAAAGGAGTTTTATAAGCAGTGTTTATCATGATTTTGATTGTTAATGAACTGCCATCTTCTTCTTTAGTTCTCACTAATTACTATGCAACTCAACTGTTCTTTTATTTGTTTGTTTGGGCATTGGAGTCTCGGGATTGCAAAGTGTATGAATTTGAATTGGGTATGGGAGATTATTTATGGTGGCTCTGATTTTATAACTTGTTCAGAGGTAAGGTTTTTTTAGTCGTATTTGTATTTTGCTAATATAAAATTGTGACTGTTTGGGTTAGTACAACTTTGAAGGTATAACCCATGCAAAAGCAGTAGAAACTTGCACATGGTAAAACGGTTTAAGTTGGTGATAAGGGGTATTTGGCCGATCCGTAGATCTTGACATGTGGTGTTGGTTAAATGCATCCCGGCCATTTTATGGACCCTGACACGTGGCGTTGGTCGGATGTATCTTAACCACCCATCACCAACCACTACCAATCGTTGTTACTTGCTCCTAATTATTCCTCTCAAGTGATTATTGGAAAAGTTAGGATCTATCATATGGATGGTCGAACCATGCTAAATAGTTGGGCGAAATTTCAAAATTTCCTAATCCTTTTAGGAATTGAATTCCACTATGTTTTGAAAAACTGTATTTTCATGATTGGTCTTACACTGAATCGGACCATATTTGAAACTAAACAAATAGGGAGATTTATACCTTATACGAATACCACAAATGCAAATCCCAAGGTGAAAGTTCATGCCCAAATCAGTCATAAAACCAACATCCACTGAAGATGGCGCAGTGTATAGGTGAAGTTGATTTAGCAACACAATTTTCAGCAAAACTATAACCCAACTACTTGAATCGAACTGGGAAGGTGAGCCTGAAATTCCTCTGAATTTTTCTTGCAGAAATCAAAAGAAAACTTATCTCTATCAATCATTGAAAGCCTAGGTCGTAATACAATTTCTTGCAAGACAAAAGAAAAGAAGAGAGAACAAGAAAGAGTGGTCTTCTAGTCTAGTTTGCCCTATTCTTCTTTTATCTCCTTATATAGCACTCTCCTAATCAAATTAGGAGATTATCTAAATCTAATTAGGATCTGGACTCTATTAAGAGATAAGCCTTATCCTCTTAAGAGGATGGGTGCTCTATACCCATTTTCAAACCTAGATTTTACCCAGAGCATATGACATGACAATTTACTTAATCTTATTAATTATGGATCTTAGGCCCATTTTCTTTAAAGACTCATGACCCAAGATGTTGCATGGCCAACTTAGGCCTAATTTGTATGGCGTGGGACCCCACAATGACCTCACATAAGTTCACATGGGTTTAGCCCAACCTCTATGAAAAGGCTTAGCCGAATTTACTACTAAACGTAGTGAACCCCTAAGCACGTCACTATGGGCACAGTATGGGCCCAACATTTACACCTAAATGATCCTTAAATTCAGCCATCCTATGAAAACCTAAGGATAATGGACTTAAGTAAGATAAAGCCCATTAGGTAATTAGCCTTGTAATGGTCTCTTACACTTGACCTCTCGGTCCATAATGATCACAACAGTAACCGATAGGGAAGGACCTCTTCCCTAGCTGCAAGGTATGGTGTCACACTCTCTACTCGAATGGATCCCGAGAATTAAAACATTTTGCAAACATTTTTTTGTAAAACATTATATATATATATATGCAAAACCAAGTCTCAAACACAATTGAAATCCACTGCCGGTAGTTTAGGTTTCCATCCGAGAGAATGTAAGTCCTATCATTCACTTTGTCTGACAAATGAGCTGATCCTATCACTATGATCACCAACTCAAGTGAATTCTCAAACTGCCCCAACATACCCAGGTTTTGACCCTTGATGGATTAATTTCACTGATTGGTATATCAAAGATATCCAATCCAATACCTAGTGTAGTACCATAATCAAGTCTAGGGGTTATGTATAACTTTCCTGTCTTGCCCATCAATCTCTAAGGGCATAACTAGAAAATGGCCCGGGTTCAGTGTTTCATCCAAACACATACTACATGTGCTTCGGGTCTAACCCTAGCGGCTGAGACAAGTTGCCCCAACTTCTTTGGTAGCACATCTATGTCAGCTTTGGCAGGATAAACTCCCTAAGTCTATCCAACGACTGAGAACATTCTAAACTAACACGAGTCTCATAAGTGTCCAGTTTAAGGGGTAATTACACAGAAACATACCAATATCAACATTAAACAATAATGTACTTTCATTCATTTACAATAAATGTATTTGTACATCAATCTGATTGGAGCTAAGGGCATACACTGTTTAACAACAACTCCAACTATAAAAAGGGGCTCCCACATTGAGGTAAACACACACTGGAACTTAAGCTGTAAGTCTCCTCCCTTGCTTGGTCCGATCCCTCATAGCTCTCGAGCTAACTTGACCATTAGAGTCTCCACCCCTATGATACCTCCCGAGGCCTTTGGCATACTTCTTTTCTCAACAAGTTGGACCCGTCGGCCTCAGATATTGAAAATTATATTATTGCCCATGGCTTCATATTTGACAACAATAATTGGAGATTGTAAATCCTAATTATTAACACTCCTTCAAAATAGTAGAAGGATCTTTGGGGGTTAAATAAATTCGACTTTTGTTTATGGGCAATTTGTGATGGGGAAGTTTTAGTAATCACAGTGAAGAAGTTGCAGAAAGAGTTGATTTCCTAATACAGATTAGAAACCCGGTAATACTGCATTTTCTCAACTACAAAGACAAGCTGTCAAGATGAGGGTTGACCTAAAACCTTGCTATAAACTTCATTGTCAAATTATTCAATTGAATCCATGGTGACAATCCACCAACCATAGGCCTCTAGCATCTCAACGATATAATAAAAGGAGAGGTCAGACAAGAAGTGCATATCACATTCCACTAGTCTATAGATCACCTTTTGTTTTATACCCTTTCCCATTATCCCAGGTAAGCAAACTTGTCTGTTCCAATCCCATTAAATGAATTAAAAGAAAAGAATCTCAGAAATAATTTATTTACACCTCATCTCCCCTAAAAAATCAAATCACCATTACTATATCATCCAATCTAATTAAGATATTGTTCATAGTAATCCATGCGTGTAAGCTGGAATTTGAGATACATCCTACAAATAGTGGAGCTAAAAGCAATTTATTCCACTACAGCCATTTTCATTCATAGAATATCTATACCTTTCTGGTCGGGGTGTTCATATTACAATATTATCATCCTTTGTTCATCATTTTTTCTAGTTGAGGAGAGGAAAGAAAAAAAAAAAATGAAAGTTAAATAGGGTCATGCAATTAGTAAGGTAAAAATTTGTAAAACTTGGGTTGGGTGCCAATCCCAATCATCAAAGAATATGGGAAATTTCCAAAAATATTGTCTTAATATTTGTATCAAATCACTTATCAAAGTAAATGTTAGAAGAAGCATCAATACTTTTTCTTTGAAGTACCGACACACTGGCTAAATTATTTTATTGCCATAGATTAGCACTGAAGTTAACAATGGATATGGCCTTAATAGAATGGAATGGCAAAACAGGATACTAATTAATTTGCAATTAGAGTTGTAAAATAATTAGGTTCTAAACAATGAGATTTTAGGAGAAAAGCATATTTTACTTATATATGTTTTCATCCTAAAGATCCAGGCTTGTTCAAATTCTTGAAAGGCCCATAAATGATACATTTGCCCTTCAAAATCACTTCAATAATGTATGCTTCAATCTCAAGTACCTGAAGTTTACCAAGTATATGTGAGGATTGGCTAGAATAGCTTTTAGAAGTGTTATGAATGAATGTAAGGCTCAGTTTGGAAAGAGTATAAATGCAAGTATGTACAGTATAAATACATACAAAATAATACAAAATATAAGGTTTTGCACTCTACCTATTTGCATTTGTACTCCTTCCAAACTGAGGCAGAATATAAGGTTTTGCACTCTATATATTTGCATTTGTACTCCTTTCAGACTGAGCTTATATTTTGTATTATTTTATATGTATTTATACTATACATATTTGCATTTGTACTGCTTCCAAACGGAGCCTAAGATTCAAATGACAACTGTTACCCAATGCATCAATTTCTTATATATTTATTAAAGCCATGCAGTTTCAAGGGTTAGAGTGACTAAGAACAGTCAGCATCTTATTATGTCAAAGTTGGCTTGCTTGTTATGATGTTTTGACCATATAAGAAATTAAGTATATAGTCAAATTGAATAAAAAACTGCAAAGACATTAGAAATAAAAACACTCAAACTCAACCAACCCAGCTATAAATCCACCCAGACTCAAACCTGGCCTTTGTTGTACTTAGTTTAGCTTGGATTCAATTTGTACTACCTTGCTCAGGCTATTCCTTAGGTTGGATCAGACCTTGGACCGGGGGTCCAAGTTTTATTGTTGGGCCTGGGTTAGCCCTGAAGCTTGTCCAGCTCATTTTGGAATTGGAAGTATTTGTATTTTGTGTGAGAATCAGTTGTTTTGTAGTTTCCTAAATTAGACTTCTCATTGTCTTTACAAAATATTCAGTTTTTCTTTGTTTTATGTATTTGTTTGTGGCAGGGGTGAAGAGGTTGAATTTACTCTAGTTATAAAGAGCTGAGATACGTTGGTTATATCTTTAAAAGCTTTTGTTGTAACAAAATTGAATATTGAACTCGCACCAAGAAAGAACAGAGTTCTAAAGAAAATCTAATTTCCTTGTAATTGTATCACTGAGAGAACGAAATATTTTTGTGGTCTACTCTAATTTGTGTTTTGCTTCTCTATTGAGGTCAAACAATGAATTGTGTGAATTTGTTTTCTGCTATAATAGATTGATGTATTTGCTTGAAATCCATAATTTTATCTGTGTTAATTTTACTATGACTGACATGCATAGGTGACTACATCTGTTCTTATTGGAATGATATGATCAAACTCGGAGTGGACTGGACAGTTAGATGGTTCAGACCAAAACCATGGATTTAAGTTTTTCTTAAACCCAGTAAGACTGATTAGACAGGTTGATGAACAGCCCAAGTAGTCTAACAACTAATTATACATCTTCTCCTCTTTCAATATTGGTCTTATCATTGGTTTTCAACCTCATCCTAAGTGTCAGAGATGGGAACACAAGCAGTAGCAGCAACTACAATGAGAGAGAGAAATTATTTCAATCCGTGCTGTGTGCCTTTATGTTTCAACAGATTATTTATCTACTAATGTTTGGTATTTCAATCCATGTTTCCTCCCAACACCCCTATCGTCTGCGTTTGGATGTTTGTTTTAATTCTAGTAATATGATGAAAAGATAAAATATTCAAGTAGAAAAGTGCTTCAAAATGATTAACTAATGATTCCATGTCGATTGGGGGCATATTTATTATTGTTTGAAGATGAAGCATACCGGGGAGACATGTTGGGAGCCGAATCCTTGTTCGTTTCCTTCCAGATTTAAAAGGAATGATGGAAAGCAAGTTAATGCAAATGTAGCTGTGTAGCATTTATATGTCTTTTTAGAACTGCTAATTCCTAAGGCTCCATTTCTGCATCTTACATCTATTCCATTGACTGCTTTTTCTAACTGAAGTACTAAAACTCATGACAATCTTGTTATTGCTTTAGTAATTGTTTGGATTATTGAACATTGGGCTTCAGACCATATCAAGTTTGTATAATTGATAAGTCTCTTGCTCCAATTACAAGGAAGGGTAGCATTAAGGTGACCAATGACTTCAGTCTTTCGTTTGTATTACATGTTCCTAAAGTAAATACAAATTTGCCTTCAATAAGTAGTCTCAGAAAAGGTTATGCAGCTTAGTGAGGTTATGGAGTGTATTCTTGATTCTGCATTTTTAATAGTTTGACAGTTTCACCAAATGGTGTGAGAGTTAAGCTTTTTAGATATGACAATACGAAAGAGTATTTTGAGAAGCATACCTTACATCATATCTGATGGGTATATGGAATTTCAAAATGCAATAATGGACAAATTCTTGAAGTTTCTAGGATTTAGTAGCAATTTCCCCATTCATTTTTTGGGGTGATGCTATCAAAACTGCTGTGTTTCTTGTTAATAGGGTTCCTTCTTATGTTCTTGGTCTTAAAACTCCAATTAGGGGGTGTTTCGTTTTTTGGATTTAGAGAGGGGGAAGTTGGTCAATGGGATTTTGGTTCCCATTGACCAAGAATCCCATGTTCTTTTTTCAGTTTTATGTGGGGATCAGGAAAAGTTTATTTTCTTGGGTATCACTTTGGGAAAGTGATACCCCTCCTAAGTGGGTAAATAATTTTTCCACACGGGGAAAGTTACCAACACTTGAATGAGACAAAAATGCCCCTTTTAATAATGGATTTCTATGGCTAAAATGGTCATCATCTTATTTCTATGGCTAAAATGGCTAAATGCATTTACCTAGGTAAGTGTTTTCCAGGAAAAACTTACCCAGGTAATTACATTTACCCAGGTAAATAACTTATCGAAAAGCGAATGGGGCCTTAGTGTTTCAATTCGACTATATATGATGCTGGAAAGACATGATACCAGAAAATTTTAAATGAATCCCCATCATGGGTAGGACTGCAAATGAGTTCGATTTGATCCAATTCAAATTCTGATTGGATTAATGTTCGATTCAGATATCCTTTAATTATAAATGAATCAGATTGGATCACAAAACTTGATCCGTTTAGATCTGATTAACAACATTATGTATTATATGACTTATATGAAAGTCGAGGAGGGGTGTTAACACTGAAGATAGTTTTATAGCAAGGTCAAAAAGAAAAACTCATCATTCCAAGCATATACATGGCAGAAGAGACCAAGAAGGGGAGTTGAAGAAATGGTGAGAATCAATTTAAGTTGATCTATGTGAAGCTAGTTTGGTGAATCTGTACCAAACCAAATGATTAACAAGTACATGTAGGCAAAGCCTGATGGAAGAAATTTCCATATCTTGTGCGAGTCAAATGTATGCCAATTTGTGGAACTCTATCCAATTCTAATGTGTGAAAGACAAATTTTGGAAGCTTGGTATTTGTTGAACTCATATGGCATTGAATGCACAAAGGGTAGTAACAAGTAAAATGCATTAGATAGAGATAGATGTGTAGTAACAAGTAAAATGACTCAAAATTATGTTATTAGGATATACCATATATACATTGGATGCGCAAAGGGTATTTTCGGCCATCGACCCATACTGATCCCCTATACCTGTCATTTTGGCTGTTGGATGTGATTTCCATCCAAAATCAACCGTTGGTTTTCAAAGTATGCAAAAAGAGTAGTTTGGACCATTAGATTTCAAAATATGGGACTCAAAAATCAAGGAGGTGCCACACCGAATCACCCATATGGCCCACTTCTTGAAACGCCCTTCCAAACAGCACAGGGTAGGAAACGTTTCTCATCGCTGAGTTGGCAAGTGCCTTTAAACACCATTTCTTGAAACGCCCGCAAATTAGCCCAACCAAATAATGAAAAGAGAAAACGTTTAAACTTTAAAGTGGAGTTTATTAGATAAACGCCCCCCTAAGAAATTCCAACAGAACCAAACATATAAGAAATCTCTCCTTTAAAAGCTCCCAATCATGATTAGATAGTGTGTAGATCTGCCTAGATAGGTTAGTTTGTACATCCAAGGTATAGAGGAAACTAAGTGTTTGAGATTCTGCATATGCATAATATGAAGGTAGGACCGTAGGATAGGAGATGATGTTGATCTCAGACAAGTAGCAGAAGATATTGAGGGGCTGTTTGATTTGTGGGAATAGGGGTCTGGAATTGGAATCAGAATGGGCCATTCTAAATTTTCAATTTCAACTTTTTGGTTGAGTGGAATTCCATTCTCATTTATGGTGGAATGACCATTCCCTCCCCTCCTTTGAAAATGAAATTCCATTTCAACTGATTTCAATTCTCATTCCGATTCCTGTCTAAGCCTAAGAAGATCTCTGTAAAGAAGCTGGTATGGTAATTCTGAAAGAAGACATCTCTGGCAGACTTGCACTTTTTTTTTCCGATCATCAATTCCAAACTGTATAGAATCCATTAAAGCTACCATTAACCAAAGGAGAAATTTATACGTATGCTTAATTCATGATAACTGAGGAATTTATCTCAGGACTAATAATAAGTAGGGGGTTTGCGCCCAAATCATTCTCAAATATATATATATATATAACCAAATAAAAATAGGGTTATAAAACTAGCGTGTTTTGGACTTTGGATTTGTTTCCGACGGCATCTTCAGATATTTTTTTCGGCCCCATAGGCCTGAAGTGCAAACCCATAAATAGCTGTTAACTAGGTTGTGCAGCGCACTTCCAAACCTATACAATTACGAATTTTGAGGGAAAGTGGAAATGCATAACCAGGCAGTTCAGTCGGTCCATACAAGGGATGCAGTTCGCGGACCCTTTGTGGATCCAAGATATTCATCCATGAAACAAAGATCTCCCAGTAACAACTTTTAATAGTGACTAAATTACCAACCACATAGCCACGTGGTAATTTGTTGGAATCTCTGGGGTTCTTTCAACCGGGTTTGCAACTCCACTCGGAGACCCAACCATTTAACTTCATTAGATGCCTGGTATCCACCTGATGATGCAATGTAATTGAGGGAACTTCACAGCCATTTTCATGAAGCTACGCTGATTGCTGGTGATACTTGATAGTTGATATATAGCCTTCATGGCAAATGATAATCATACGGCCAAAGGCTGTTTTCATGATATAGTTCGACACTTGGGCTTTCAAATGGGGAGATGGAAGCAGAGCCTGTGATGTTAATAGAGAAATTGACGTGTGTTTACTACTGTTTCTGTGTTGGTGGGTTTCTTGACGAATCGTTAAGTCATCATTTGTACCACAATCTTCTAAAGATGGAGTTCAGATCTGCGCCCACAACATCCCACAGCACATTCCCGCTGTGTACTGAAAACATCTCCCAATGATGACATCATCGATTCTGAAACCATAGATGTGAACTCCTAAAGATGCACCTGTTTCAGTGCACAGAAGGCAATTACGTGAACTTCCACAGGATTTTCCATGCCCACTCTAAAGAGCAGTTAATTGAAGGCAGCAAAAATGATTTCAACCAAAGGCATTACAAGAAAAGAACAACATGAACAGAAAACCCGCAAATTTAAAGGTTTGAAACCACAGAGAGAAGATAAAACAATCCCTTTTTAGGGTGTCTCAGTTTTCTGATCATATGGTAGAACGGGGAAAAGAACACATCGTTTGATGATGATGGTGGTGATACAGAATCTGCACCAATAACGCTACTAAACCTAGGCACGCACTGGACATGTTCTATGGAAAGTAGACTGGCCAATTGAAATAGTATGAATCTCGATGATCCTTGTCCATGTACTGGTTCCACTGCAACAGAAAAGAACAAATAAATACCCAGTCAACAGATCAAAGGGAATAGAAATAACCATCTATGCGCCAAGGTTTAAAGTATCGAAAACGTAAGGTGTATCGAAAAGATAATTTTAAGAGACGTATCGGGATACGCTTTGGATACATATGGATACGAACGAAAAATCAAGATACGCATAAATATGCTAAAAAACTCAAATAAATCCTAAAAATTATATTAATAATGATAGTTACAAGCTTTATATGATTGTAAATAAGTTATTTAAAAGTAAAAAAAAACTATAATTTAATCGTCTATATAAAATTCGAGATATGGAGACACACTTGGTAACTATTGAACAATGATGGATAACTAAAACGTGAAAAAACTAAAATGTATATTGATATACATTAGTTTTAAAATAATCAATATAATTTATCTTAATATTTATTAATACATAAATTTTAATAATTAATTCTAACATTTATTGATAAGCATACACTAAGAAAAAGAGAAAATTTACTTAAAAATAAAAATTCATAAACCTATAGCAAGCAAATGGGCGTGGCTTAGTGGTGAACCTCTAGTTGTTAAAGCCTATAATGTCTAGGGTTTGAATCTTGCTATTGCTAAGTTTGTAGTTTTATACTAACAAAACGAATTTAATGAGAAAGAGGGTTATTAATTAACGAAATTAATGAGAATAGAATTCCAATTAGGCGCTAAAATTGAAATTGAAATTTAAAATTATGCATTAATTTAATGAAATTAATGAGAGAGAAGGGGACTTGTATCAAGCTGTATCGGACTGTTTCGGAACCATATCGGCCGATACAGACCCAAAACAGTCTGATACAGGGCCCAAAACAGTCCGATACATGGAACGCATAGAAATGATCAGCCGATACGGTCCAATATGTTGCAAAATTTTGAACCTTGCTATGAGCCACCAACTCCAAAACCGGGGCAGTAATTCACACTTGTTTGTAGAGCTGGCACTGTGATACTAGAGACCACAAAAAGTCAAAAAGAGCCTATCTTAAGGAGTTGCAAAAGAACAGCACAAACAAGTATAAGGTAGACAAACAGCTATTAGCAGCCTCGAAGCTTAATGGCATCAATACAGCTTCCTGGCACTATCCTTCTGAATTGCTTTTTCACAGTTCTATGGGCATGTTATCTGCCCATAAAGAAATTTAAAAACTGACAACAATACAGGGACTTGGCCCACCTAGACGGCAAGGCCATTAACAATCAATGAATGTACAACCTTGATCTCATAAAGAAAGAAGAATCAAAGGGGTGTCCTCACCCTTGACACGCACACAAGGAAAAAAGAAGCAAGAAAAGGATATTAAAATTAATGAAAAGAACCTTCCTGCAAAAAAAAAATTGCTCACCTTGAACTTGTATGGTTGCCTCTTCTGCAGTGCTTTCTTCCAATGGTATTGCTCGAATAGCATTGCCCGATCATGCCAGCTGCATATGGAAGTATTTCTTTAAGGTGAAAAGAAAAGATGATCAAAGTAGACTACTTTTATACTTCTAATAAAATCTTGGTTGGTTGTATACTTGCACCCCTATCTTTTAACCTGGTTGTGCCATTCACTAAAATTAGAAGTGTTTGAATATAGCTATAACTCATGTTTCAAAACATTTATAGAAATGCATAAAAATGAAATTTAGGCCACTAAATATACGAAGGAATTCATCATAGGTGGCAGCAAACAGAAATAAACCATTATCATAAGTTACGAACAGTTCCTTGAGTGTTCATATTAACTATAATTTGACAAGGAATTTGTCATTAAAAGCAAAAGCTGCTTTAACCTGACAAAAAAACAATAAGAGGGTGTAAACAAGTCTAGTCTATTTGCATTTATTGTTTTCTTTTGTGAGCAAATAGCCTAGACTTGTTTACATCCTCCTAAGATCCCAGATAGCTGGGACCAACATTGGGTAATGGTCATTTTATCAGTATAAAAAGAAATTAAATTCATGAATTGTTTCTCTAACTCAGAGATATAAACATCCAAAAATTATCTAACCAAATTTCCTATATTTATTTTATCCAGCAAGCTCAGATCCTTATGGACAAAACAAACCAAATAAAGATGGTATCTCTGCCCAAATGGAATCAGCCAATCCCATCAATCCATAACAGACCTCAGGTATCTCCCCTCATAACTGTTGAAGAGTGAAGATACCTATGATGACTGATGGTACTAGGTTTCCCAATGACTACCTGTCAAAGTTCATTTTCATGGAGCCTCGAGTAGGTGGAGCCATGGAGCCCAAGTCTGGTTATGGATCACTCCAGAGAGATAAATGGAAACAAAATGAACCCTGATGCACACCTGGACCACTCTAATAGTAATCAGTTCTATCAAAATGAACCCTGTCAAAGTTCATTTTCATGGAGCATCAGGTAGGTGGAGCCCAAGTCTGATGAGGGATCACTCTAGAGGGATAAATGGAAACAAAATGAACCCTGATGCACACCCAATGGACCACTCTAATAGTAATCAGTTCTATCAAAATGAACCCTGTCAAAGTTCATTTTCATGGAGCATCGGGTAGGTGGAACCCAAGTCTGATGAGGGATCACTCTAGAGGGATATATGGAAACAAAATCAACCCTGATGCACACCCAATGGACCACTCTAATAGTAATCAGTTCTATCAAAATGAACCCTGTCAAAGTTCATTTTCATGGAGCATCGGGTAGGTGGAGCCCAAGTCTGATGAGGGATCACTCTAGAGGGATAAATGGAAACAAAATGAACCCTGATGCACACCCAATGGACCACTCTAATAGTAATCGGTTCTATCAAAATGAACCCTGTCAAAGTTCATTTTCATGGAGCATCGGGTAGGTGGAGCCCAAGTCTGATGAGGGATCACTCTAGAGGGATAAATGGAAACAAAATGAACCCTGATGCACACACAATGGGCCACTCTAATAGTAATCAGTTCTATCAAATCCCCTCTTCAAGACTTTCCTCTCTGTCAGTGAAGGTTATGGCAGTTCCTTATTCCCAAATCAACGAACTGCTTCTCTCAGACATCTGAACATAATCCCACTCCTCTCTGTCAGTGAAGGTAATGGCAGTTCCTTATTCCCAAATCAACCATAGAACTGCTTCTCTCAGACGTCTGAGCATAATCCCACCCTCATGGTTCAGGGGGGAAAGTAAGATGCATCAAACAATGTTGCAAACTCCTGTAAAAGTGTCCATCAAGACCCCAATTAAGGCATGAATCCCATTCTGCAGATAGCTGATTTATTCCTCAATCAGCTGCCTCTTTAATTGCACCCTTTGACACAAGAGCCTCAGCAACAGTGAGCAGTAAGATGCATCAAAAAGTGTTGCAATCTCCTGTAAAAGTGCCCATCGAGACCCCAATCAAGCCATGAATCCCATTCTGCAGATAGCTGATTTATTCCTCAATCAGCTGCCTCTTTAATTGCACCCCTTGACACAAGAGCCTCAGCAACAGTGATCAGGGATTGCCCCCTTTTGATGGCTTTACCAAATATCAATTGCCACTTGAAAAAAAAACACTTTACATCTATGGTCTATATAATTAGCTTGTTATCATATGGTGGCTATTGATTAAATGACCATCATCACATGTCTTACCCACACTTGGGGAGGGTCAGATACATGAACCTTATTCATCCATCTTGTTAGGACCATGCCTTAAATAATGAACTAGTGAATATTTTCACACTTCCTGAATTAAAGTTTATTTTGGCCTTCCCTTTGTTTGTTTAAATCTTCCAACTTGCACCAAACCATTAAATCTCGATTATGCATATATTGCTTCCTTCCACATGGACAATCTACCTCAATCAATTTTTCTTTGTATTGTCATTCATTTGTCTCAACATTTTTATGTTTCTCATTTCATGAATGTATTGGACCAAATATGAAACAAAATGAAATGAAGATTGCAAGCATGAGCTTTCCCTTTCTTTCTGACAAGTGTCAAGGCTCTGTTACTTCTAACACAAGGGACACAAGATTTTTTAACACCGAAATATTTCAACTTTTTAACCCCTTTGTGGCAAAAATATTGCATTTTGCTCCTAATTTCTTTCGGTGTAAAGGGCCGACAAAACAAAGCTTCCACCCTAAAAGGGGTAAAAAAATATAGCTAAGATTTTCAGTCAAAAAATATCCCACCCCTTTTATATTGGGAAAAAAGAACAGCTTAATTTTTCCAATGAGCACTTCTGAATTCGAGCTATTCTCAAAGATGCAATTGTTCCATTCTTCCCACAGACCACAACAAGGAACAAAAGGCAGCAGGTTCCCATGAGACAATGTTACAGTAACTAAAGCCACAAGAAGGCCGACATATCAGCATGGATAAGTCTCTAGGAAGAGCCTAGTTAAAGCAGAAAGGGAGACAAAGTGAGATCATACGATTCTCTCATCTTAATCAACTAAGCCAGACAGTCCACGTGAAGAGTGAAACCTCCGATGGGACATAAGCATCCCAAAGCAACTCCCATAGAATGGATTCAGCAGCCGAGGGGCCAGCTAAGGAGTTATAAGAGGATTTCAATGAAGAAGAAGTATTGGTTCATATGCAGACGCTTTTTAATAAATGTGAACTGAATTCCGAAGTGCAGATCGGGAAAACCAGAAAATCGCAATAACAACTTATGCCATGGCTTATGAATTTCTAATGGAAGAAACAAGGCAGTTTCAACTGCTTGGCGGGAAATGCCAACTATGCATGGGGAGTAAGTGTGTCTGTATGTGCATATGCCCCTTTTTCGGTACTGTATGCGTAGATGCTCGTACGGCAAAACTTGAACAGCCTAATGTCTGTGAATTACAACTGCTACACTATTTCCAAACCACAGTTTAAACTTAACATCATTCGTTATCTAATTAACTAATTATACAAACAGCCATAGTTTGGCCAGCAGGCACTATAACCGTGAACGACCGTAAATTTCTGTCTTTCCCCATAAATGATGGTTATACCATTATAGAAACCTCTTGTCACTGGAATAGAAGAAATAACAAAATGAGACATGATTACAGTAACATGAAACCCTAGAAAAAATCATGACCGAACAGATAAACCCTAATAAAGATTCAGATGAACACAAATGGATAAGCCTAGACAAATTTTAACGAAAGCAAAAAACAGAGTTTACTTGGATTGATTTGAGAGTTGCCACATGTATGGATGGATCCAGGCAATTGCAGAGAACGCAAAGGAACCAATCCAAATGTTCACGAATCGTTCTGGATCAGTGTGCGGAACACCCGGGTCACCACGGTATGGATTCCCAAAATATTTCTCCATCTCTCTCTCTTATCCACTTCGCGAGAAGCCTTGCTCTTCAAGAAAGTTTAGGCTCCGTTGGTTTGTGGGATGGAGGGGAAAATATCGAACACGCTTGTAGTATGGAAAATTTTCGATTAGAACCCTGTAATTTTTGGGCCCAGTGCCACTTTACTCCCAAAAAATGCGATAATTCAGTATTAAAACTTTTAAAACTTAATCTACTAACTGCCGTTAAGGATATGTTAATCAGTTGTTAAGTGGTATTTGAAAAAGATATAAATGTTCTTAAAGTGTTATTTAATTTTCTTTATCAATCATCTAAATGTTGATAAAAAAATTAATAATATCAAATTCTTGCCTTTTTCATTCAAGAAAGTTGGGGTCACGTTTGATTGAGCATTCTGTTGGCCTCAATTTTCTTGAATAGAAGAGGCAATAATCTGAAATTGTTAATTTTTTGTCAATCTTTGGATGGTTGATAAAGAAAATTAGATAACACTCTTAAGGCATTTGTGTCTTTTTCAAATGTCACTTAATGATTAATTAACAACTAGTTAATAGTAGATACTAGATTGTCATATTTTGAACGTTCAAGTACTGAATTATCGCATTTTAAAGTTCAGGGACCAAAGTGGCACTAGGCCCAAAGTACGGGGTACTAATCTATAATTTTCCCTATAAAATAATACCAAATAAAAGGTTTTGTGCTCTACATATTTGTATTTGTATTATTCTTGGGGTGCAAAATTCTATCATTTTGGTGGAAAAAAAATTAGGAATCAAGTGAGAAACTTGTTTAGCGAAAATAATACCTTTCTTATGATATTTTTAATAAAGCCTTATTCGTTTTGTTGATTTTAGTAGGGGGAAAGTTGGTTAATGGGATTGTGATTCCCATTGATCGACTCTTTTGTGTTCTTTTTTCAGGATTTAGGTGGGATCCATGGTAAGTATATTTCCCCATGTATCACTTACCCGGGGAAGTGTTACCCTTCTCCCACTCAAGAAAATTAACCTTCTCAAGTAGAGAGTAAAATGCTCAAAATATAATATGTAAAAAATACCCATTAAAACAATATAATCCAAAAAACATGAACTTGGGTCCAAGGGTAAAAATGACAAAACATAAAAAATTAACTATGTACCTAGAAAAGTGGGTAAGCCAAAAGAACATGGGAAAGTTGAGAATCCTCGTTTATCTAGGTAAGTTTAACAAAAAATAACATGGATAAGTGCACTTACCCATGTAAATGGCCTATTTGTTAACGAACAAGGCCTAAGAGTTAATATTAGACCCATGACTTAGATAATATATTAATTATTTTATAACATATTAATAATTTCACCAAAAAAATAACATATTAATAAAATAATTTAATAATTAATGTTAATATAAAATTAATAATTAATAATAAAATACTAAATCATAATAAATTATTAATATTTTAATTAAAGTAAACTAATATTGTAAATCAAAAGAAATAATTAATAAAATAAGCAATACAAACAATTTATTAATTTATTAATAAATTAATTTTAAAATATTAAAAATATTAAATAAATTGTGTGTATTAATAAAAATAATGATAAAATATAAACTAATAAAAATTAAAATGCTAATTGATGATAATAATTAATTTTAAATAATCAATATCTAATTAATAATAAAACACTAAATAATAAAAAATTATTATTAACCAATTAATAATTAACAAAAAATAGTTAAAATTCATGAACTAAGTAATTAACGAATAAATAAATAATGATTTTAGTATTAATCTAATTAATGATTAAATAAATAATCAAATGTTAAATAATTAATAGTTCAAAATAAAGTTATTAATTAATTCATAGAAAATATTAGGGAAATAAAATTTAAATTGTTAATTCTTAAATAACTAATTGAAACTATTAAATAATTAAATAAATAACAATAAAATATTACTAGTTACATAATTAATTAATTAATAGTTGTTGTTGGGGGTGATTTTAGTACCACTATTTTCCCTTTTGAAACCAAATAATGGAATGTGAAAATTTCCCACCCATTTTCCCTTTCTCATCCCATAACATTCCATCATTTTCCATACTACCAAAATCTTCCCACAAACCAAACACAACCTTATAGTCCATGCTCCAGTGTTCACTTCTAGAGTTATAATCTCTAACTTGGGAATGAAATATATCGGATCTAGACATATCCAACCAAAACACATTGTCATCTGAATGGGAAAAGGATATGGATTTGGGTTCATGACATGTTAGACATATCGACCCCAGAGCAAAGTTCTTTTTAATCTACAAACTTTGTGGAAATGTGCATGGTGTTTTGGGGCAATTATCCAAGTTCGTTTTAATCTACAAGTTGTGTTTATTTGCGGTGTATATACCAGATCGGAGGAGTTTTACACGTTGGTCTGGTTTTGTTGCCATTTGGATGAAATGTAAATTACCACCGTAAATTGATGTAAAATACATCGCATGCCGAGTTTTACATTGATAAGGGAAATTTCTCTACCATAAAAATGATATAAATATTTACATTGATAATCACCACTTTTTTAAATCAATGAGTACAAAACTCTAAGGGTGGAGAACTCATCTGATCCAGTACTTACATTGCATTCAAATGCAGCCTTAGATGTTTTTTAAAATAGAGAACCATGAAATGAAAAGCACTAAAAGTAATAATTGATTCTAACTGGGTCAGACCCGATAAGTTTGATAATAACAATATTAGATCTAGGCCTTTTTAAAACTTATAATATGATCTACAGGGTATTGGGCATGTGCATGGGTTGGAATCGGGTTTTTCATTTTCTCATTAGACTAGGGGTGGATTCGAGTCGAGCCGAGCCGAATAGTACCAGGCTCAAGCTCAGCTCGAGACTATTCTAGAAGGCTTGAGCTCGAGCTCGAGCTCGAGCTAGAACCTTGAGTTCGAGCTCTGCACGAGTCAAAAGTTCATAAGCTCGAGCTCAGCTTGGCTTGGCTCGGCTCGTTTATATTTTATAAAATAAAAAATATATAATTTTTTATTTTATATTTAAAAAATTAAGAATTATAATAATTAATAATTGTAATATTTTTATTATATATATTTTATAATTTTATCATATTATATATATATATATTTATATTCGAGTTGGCTTGCGAGCATCACGAGCCAAGCTCTAATAGGCTCGAGCTCGACTTGTTTAATAATCGAGCCACCAAATCGGGCTCAAACTTGACTAAAACCAAACCGAGCCGAGCTCGAACAGCTCGTGAAAAGCTCATCTCGTTGCCACCCCTACATTAGATAGACTTATCCTTATTGGCCCAAAATTAATCCATAATCGATGGCTTGAAGCACTACTAGGGATTGTTTTATAATAGTTGGAATATCTTAGCTTAATAACTTATTGTTTTGAATAAGTTATTAAGGAGGTTGTGAGTTTTGTCATGATGAGCTGAAGTTAGGTCCATTATAATACTTTTTAAATATTTATTATCTGCTTATTTTCGCTGTACTATATAAAGTAGATATTTGCTTTAGTTTGGGTGCAAGTCATAAAAGTTAATATAAGTATCATATGGTATAAGGTTTACTCCATCTCAAATTGAAACGATGCATATCATGCGCCCTTACGCTAGTCCATTTAAAGGCAAAACAATGCCATTCAATTCCTTCACTCTAGATGTTATCAAATAGTCACTAAGGGTCCATTTGGGAGGGCTCTTAAGCTGGTCTAGTTGCTTTTAAGCACTTTGAATAAGTTATTCAAAGAAGTTAAAGCAAGTAGTTCTTAAAATGACTAATGGAGGGTTAATATAACTTATAAGGTTGTTTATGTGGGGGCTCACCTTGAAATGCCTAGAGCCATAACGCAGGATCTATTGCTCGCACGGCTATATGTAATATGCTACGTCCCATATTTTTAGAACATTGGAGTGTTCACTTGTGATTGGATACATAGCCCCTTACATATAACTTTAGTAATATTAATGGATATGAAGTCAAAAGAAACATATCTTTAATTAATATTTTAAAATAACTTAAACAATACCATATGGATATGAAGAAACAAACAGGTATTGACCTCTGTTTCTTTTTGGATGTTTTAGACTTCTTTTCTTAATTAATGTTTCTTTCTACCAAAAAAAGGAAAGTAACCAACTGGGTTACTTTAATTGACGCCAACTTTTGGTCTTTGATGGTGTTTTGATTTCAAGTGTCAACTTGTAGTTGTAGTCCCTCTCAAGCACAGTTCTTTGTATTACCTGAAAAACCACATCACATGGAACAAAAATTATAAGCAGATTTCCAAGTTCTATTGTTGCCAGGAGAGAACCATCTATGCAATCTAAGGGTCTGTTTGGTTTGCAGTTGGAATCGGAATATGGTCCATTCCCATAGTCTGTTTGGTTCAGACATGAATAGGAATGAAAATGGGAATCAGCAGGAATTAGATTTCATTCCCAAGGGAGGGACAGGGAATGGTCATTCCCTCAAATGGGGAATTGCCATTCCAGCAGGAATGGGAATAGGAATAGGATTCCGATTCCACCCAACCAAACAGTTGGAACCGGAATAGCTCATTCCAATTCCAATTCCGATTCAAAACCCAAAAAAGACAAGAAATAATATTACTCTAAACCATTGCCTCTCTACATCTTCCACAGCATTTGCTTGATCACAGAGTTGAATTTTCCTTGCTGAAATAATATTACTCGAAACCATTGCCTCTCTACATCTTCCAGAACATTTGCTTGATCACAAAGTTGAACTTTCCTTGCTGATCTCTCCACACTAAGCATCCTCCAAAATGATCTCATCCGGGAGTTCAATCCACCCACTTTGGAAGAAAACTGAGCAGCACCATCTGAAGTACCCCTATGAACATGTTGCAGGATGCAATGAGTCTATATGTCAAGGCCAAATGCTGGACGGCAATAATACTTGATTCACAAGGCTTAGGCTTAGGTTGAGGTTCAATGCATTGTAGTGTGTAAGTCTAACCAGATATCAATGCATGGTATAATGAACAAATTCTTACAATTGGGTAGAAGTCTGACTCTCTCTTCTTCATCTAAGATACTCAAACACACTATGCATTTTGCAGTGGTAGTGATGGGATCATAATTTGAGGGGAGATATGCAATAGGGTTATCAATATCGTTAAAACGGGGGGAGGGCACATAATCACTGGGAACACTGGAGAAGCCATGGTGTCTCCGGTGGAGTTCATTTAGATTGTTGATATTGGTAGAAGAAAATTGTCTATTTTTCTTGAGACATAGTGGCTATTAATCCTGAAATCTATACATTTAAAGAAGAAAATCAATTGCGAGACTAAGGCTTCAGTCTAATTGAATAGTTTAGGTTTGAATTCAATTAGGCTTGATTTGAGTTTGATTCTAATTGAATAGTTCAGGTTCATGCTCCATTATACTTGATTCGAATTCAATTCTAATCAAACTCGAATCGAATTTGAATCTCATGGTAAGCTCAATTAGTTATTTGAGCTCAGGTTCAATTGGCTAATAAAAGTTCAGCTCTAAAACTTGTGAGATTGGCTCAATTAACACATACATACATACTTATGAATATATTATAGAATATAAACATATATTTTATAATATATATTATAAAAATATATTTATTGTATTTTATATATAATATACGAATATACTATATATTATAAAAATATCATATATATAAATATAAAATATAAATAATATTTATTTTTTAGATTTCGAGACAAATTCAAGCTCATTGGATATTTAATCGAAATGAAATTGAAGTGGAAAATATAATTTGAATCAAACTCGAACTCTAACTTAAACCTAACCTTGCCCAAGCCCATTCCTATGTGGTTCATACATCATATACTCAATGGTTAATCTTAAAATGATTAAGTTACCAAAACCAGCAATTATTTGTAAGTGGTGATTATAGTCTTAACCGATAAAATATGGTTCATCTACCAACTACTAACTACCAAATGCTCTACAAATTTTGGCAGTGTTAACGTTAGAGCTTAGATAATGCTTTTTACCTCATGCGGAATTCACATTGTATGTCCCTTTGGTATAGAAAACTTTTTGTACTACACCAATAATAATCTATCACATCAGCCTATTTTTTAAAATAGAAATGTTGATTTTTTCTAGAGACGGGACCTACTCCCTATAAGGCGCATCTCACACCTACCTTACATTCACAACCCACCATGTATTGGGAACATCTCCTTATAAATAATAAATATAAATACAGAAGATGTTCTTGATGTGCAGTGAAGATGTATTGTGAGGTGCCCTCTGTGAAGAGTATATTTAGACTTTTTAAAATAGGTTAATGTTTTAAAAAATATATCAAAAAGGCAAAAAAAAAAATCACATTCTTGATCATCCAAACTACTAAATAAATCTCACTGAAGCATAAATCTCTATTTTTTTTGTCCACCCCTATAAAAAGAAATACTGAATATCCATATCCCAGATGGCCTTTGCAAACAAAACCATGTTCTGAGGATGCACCAATCGATCTTTAATTTAATTCCTCCAAGCATAAAGTAGCAAACAAAACCCAGATGGCCTTTGCAACTCGCTCTCATCCATACTACTTGCCAACTCCATCACCAATGAGCTACACCCAAATGAAACCAACAACATCGATGACAACTACGATCTCCTCGTTGTCATCATAAAGCCTCTACTTATTTTTTTCCACTCGAACATATTCATCCCAATCCCATCACTAGTTGGTCTAGTAGAGATATATCGTCAGATTGGCATTGCTGGAAGTGGGCGAAGGCGGCAGCAACAACATTGGTGGATGGTGGTCATTGAAATTTGTGGGGTTGGGGAGGAACCAAGATGGAAAAAATATTTATTAATCTTGACAAAGATTTATTAAATGATTTAGAGGAGTATGACAATGTTTTTACCATTATTTGATATGTTTTAAAAAAATTAAACCTATTTTGGAAAACTTATTTTTATTAATATTAGGCTCAAAAATTGCCTTTATTAGCTATAATTATTTTTTTTTGCATATCTATTGATTGGCCAAAGAGACAAAAGATGTGTACTCTCCGTTGTGTAGCCCAGCCACATGAACCAAAAAATCTTTTATTCATGAATTTGATTAGCGGGATTTGCATGTGATCCATTTTATTATTTTATGAAAAAAAGGAAAGCCACAACGGAAAATGATTGATGGTTTACACAAAAATCTCTCTCCTTGTCGTACACGTGTAAACCCTCGAGAGGTCGCACTAGTTGAACGTTCATATGCATTCATTGCCTGACCTCATCTAGATGTAGAGAGCGAGAGAGCGAGGGAGAGAGAGAGCGAGAGAGATTTGATCATTTGAAATTTCGCAAAGTACTTGTAGACCTAGGAGGAAGTTTACCATGCATCACAAATTTCATGACACGATAGATCCCCGTGACTTGCAGAAATGCAGCTATTAACTGGTCCATATAATGGGCCGTCAGGATTACGTATCTAGAGAATGGACCATTAGATTACGATGGGCCATCATACATGTAATGTTTACCGGTATTACGAAAGAGATGCCTGAAAGGTGTGAAATCTCGAAATTGCCCTATCATTGTGTTTGAATAATCTCCGCTCACCGGGTTAGTACACATCAGTTTGCGGTCTATAAATACAGCACCCTGTCGATCTCATTCTCCGATCTTCATCTATTTTCTTTTTCCATCTCGCATCTGTCCCACTCTTCTCCCTCTCATATTTTTTTCCTTTTCTTTGTCCTTGCCTGCCGTCGTTAGGGTTTTACAAGGGTTTAAAGCCATTAGTAATACAAAACCCTTGTTTCTCGCCAGATTAATATTGATTTATCGCCAGATTAATCATTGATTTATCGCCCTTGATAATAATTAGAGCCTGTGAATTCCTGATTAGGGTTTATCGACGCGACGACGACTTCGGGATCTCCCATTTATTATTATTGTTGTATGAGATCCATCTCTGGTCCGCCTGGTCCTCCAATGACGAATTGGATTCAAAACCCTAGGAACCACCGGTAAGGCGTAGATGGCATAAGGGCTTCATCTTTTTTGTCTTCCTTGTCCGTTCTTTGTTGGATTTGCATTTGAAATGCAATATCGGTCTAGGGTTTTCTTGAATCTCGGTGGTTTATCGGGTGAGAGAAGTATTTCTGTCGGAAATCCTAGTTGGAAACGAGGACTTGTGGGACGAGGAATGCTTTTCGGGGTGAAATACTGAGAAAGAAATGGTGCTTCTTGGAACTCTATCTCCGGTGAAATGATATGAGGTTTTGAATATGAGCGATGGAGGTGGGGAGAGTGGAAGAGACAACGAACAGGACGCGAGGAGGAAATCGGGAGGAAGAGGAGGAGATGATTTCGGCCGAGCTATTGCCAAGATTGCTGTCGCTCAGATATGTGAGAACGTCGGGTTTCAGAGCTTCCAGCAGTCCGCGCTTGAGTCTCTCTCAGACGTCGCGATACGATACCTCCGAGATTTGGGAAAGACCGCGCATTTCTATGCTAACTTAGCTGGTAGAACTCATTGTAACGTTTTCGATGTTATTCAAGGGTTGGAAGATTTAGGATCTTCGCAGGGATTCTCTGGTGCGTCAGATGTTAACCGTTGCCTTGCAAGTTCTGGTACAGTTCGAGAGATATCGCAATACGTGAGCTTGGAACAGGAGATTCCGTTTGCTCGTCCTGTTCCCCGTTTCCCTGTCACCAGGAACAGGAAGCCAACACCAAGTTTTCTGCAAATTGGAGAAACCCCACCTGGAAATCATATCCCCCCTTGGTTGCCTGCATTCCCCGATCCTCATACCTATATTCAGACCCCCGTATGGAATGAAAGGGCAACAGATCCTCGCACTGACAAAGTTGAACAGGCAAGGCAGCGGAGGAAGGCAGAACGGTCTTTGTTGAATTTGCAGCAGCGGTTGGCTTGCAATGGTTCAGTAGCACCTGCTCAGGTGGACCCTGCAGATGCTGGGAAACTGAAACGAGCGGCAGAAAGTAATCCATTTCTTGCTTCACCCCTGCAACAAGGCGAGAAAGATGTGTCTCCTGTTGTTTGTCCAGCAAAGCTAGCAAAAAATATGGCCGTGGAAAATCAGGTTTCAGTGTTGGAGGCTTTTGCTCCAGCTATTGAAGCAGTGAAGAGTGGAGTTTGTGAGTCTGTAGATGCTGGGAAAAAGGTCCTTCCCAACAAGAGGCCTACTGTACACTTCAAATTTGGGATTGGCAAGAAGGCTTTAGGTGCACCCGTGGATTTGAGTCTTCACAGCAAGAGTGCTGGGAAAACAGCTTCTTGGTTCGGGAAGGATGAAGAGAAGGATGACAAGAAAAGGAGAGCCGAGAAAATTCTAAAAGAATCTATGGAAAACCAACAGGAGTTTGCTCAGTAACTTTGTTTGTTGACTGGCTTGCTTGATGGGAATTTGTACACTTATTAAAGAAATTGGCAGCACTGGCGGCAGTGGTGGGTTGTCAAGGTCAGAGGTCATCTTGTTGTTGTCATGTTGTGGTATTGTTATTTGTGGGATTGCTGATGGGGAATTCCTCATGGTCTCACCTCAACAAGTTTTTGAGGTATGTGAATGTATGTTCCCATCTTAAGTGGCCCTTGTCTACAGCCATTCTTTCTTTTTTCAAATGAAAGTATCCCTTCCACTTCCATGATCCAACATTGAATGGATGCATGGAGTTCTCGATATCTCAAATTTATGATTTTTTTTTTTCGTTCCAGTTTGCCATGGGTAATAAAAAGGAATCAATATACAATATCAAAAAATAAACATGAATAAAGAGAACAAACTCTATAAAATAATTTTCTTTTCTTCCTTTCAAATAGCCTTTCAGAGTTTCAGTTTGAGTGGTGGATTAAAGATTGGTTGTTCAACTCTATGGGCTTCTTTTTAAGCACATGAGACTTAATAATTCTTCTTCCAGAATATATCAACTTGATGCATTGGCATATTCTGCTTGCCGTGTGAGATTTTTTTTTTTTTTTGGGGGGGGGAGGGGGGTGGATTGTTCTTCTATGAATGTAAGAGGACAATGTTTAAAGGATTTCACAGTGGCAGGGATTTCTTTGGTTACCAGTTGGCTGCTGTTTTTGTTGCCTGATGTGTTGCATCAACACAAAGTATTGAAATATCTGTGTTGACCATCCTTTTAAAAGGTTGGTAGAAGAGAGAATGATGAACTATAAGCAAATTGCGAAAAAAAAAGAAACAAAAAAAAAAAACGATGAGTGAGTTACCACTTACCACATGACAGCATTGAAATCTTTGATTTTAGAAGCTTGACATGAATCACCACTTGTCATCCTATAAGAATCTGTTTGCAGTGAAATCGACATCAATTTTATTAATCTGGAAGCAGCAGTAAAATATCAAGGGAATAAAAAATGGAACCTTACAAGAGAATTGTTTAGAAACTATTTGAATTTTGGCATACAAATGTTTTATAATCACCCTGACTTTATTTCTAGGGAGCTCAATTATTTTATGTTAACTTTTATTACTTAAAATTTAGAAAAGTGGATTGAGTAGCAAGCAGAAGATAAACCTTCATATGGTCTTATTGACTTAGAGAAAACAATGTACTTCAAGAGAGATTAAATTTGAATGGTTTTATAGGGCAACAGAGTCTCAAGTGGGACATAATTGATTGGAGAATGGTCTCAAATTAAAGGTCCATAGTTAGAGAAAACAATTTTCTTGGGAGAGTAAATTTAACTATTTTCAAGGGACAAAGTAATTTCAAGTGGATTTATTGACATAACTAGTGCCATAATGGACCCACATTAAGGATCCACATTGCGGGAAGGATAAGTAGAAGTAAGAAATATCTGGGAACATGTCATGCTATTTTACTAAAATAGGATTAATCAAATTTGATTGCTAATGAAGTGCTCAAATACATGAGCAAAGAGGATGTTGTCCGTGACTCCGTGTATCTGTAATTAAGAGGATATTGTCAAAACAATTAGAATGGAGTGAATAAAGTGGAGATATGCTTCAGGGATTGTTCTGCTATTGTGCACTCTTGAATCTGAAGTGGAAATTTTACAGAATTGTTAAAAATACTAGCTAAACTTTGCATATGAAAAGGCTGCATGATAAGTAAAACTACCTTAGTAAAATGTATGATGGAGTTGTGGATGACGAGATGGCTGGGTAACAAGAATGAGTGATACAAAATGAATACAATGTGATATGTTATATATTATATGATCAATAACAGAAGCTTTTTGTTAATAGAATAAAAATACAAGAGAAAACCAGGGGAGGGGCAAACTCTCTTAACCCTTCCCTAGCAGAAAACAAAAGCTCAATTTACAATACAGCCCAAAACAACTGCTCCTTTCCCACCCCTTGTTTAGCAAGAGCATCCACAATGCAGTTGGCACTTCTCTTTACCCACTGTAACTTAATCTCCAAACCTTGAGCCAACCAATTAGACAATCTTTTTTCATTAGCAAACTTCTATACTCCCATCTCCTCCTTTTGCAGCCAATCTATAACCAATTTTGAGTCTCCAATAATAAGCTTACGAATATTCAGTTTCTTAGGCTTCTTTAATCCTTCCATTACTGTGAAAACCTCCACTAGTGAATCACCTAGACCAATAGGACCAGAAAATAAAGCCATAACTATCCCATTCTTGTCTCTAAAAGCTCCTCCAATACTAGAAGGCCTCGTCATACCTTCACTGCTTCCATTGAAGTTTAATTTAATATATCTCGAAGCTGGTGGAGACCAAAGAAGACTGATCTTGGTTTTGAGAGGAGCTGAATTGCTACTTCCTTCCAATTCCTCCTAATCAGCATGTCTTTATGCACAAACAATTCCTGAGATTTCACCCAATGCAACACTCTAACAGTTACTACTTCAATGATGTCATCCCTATTCGGCTATTCCTTTCCTTTTCATTACAAATCCTTGAGTTCCTTTCTTTCCAAATTGTCCAACAAATGGCAGCTCGTACACATCTCCATAAAATTCTACCCCTCTTCTTTGGCCTCTTGATAAAGGAAGAAGCAAACAAGCTTTGTACATCTAGCAAGTCCACCTACAACCAAACAAAGAGAAAAGCCAAACCCAAATAACTGAAACAAAAGGGCATGAGATTAATAAGTGATAGAAATTCTCACCATTAACCATACATGAATTTGGGGATGAGCACCAATTAGGTCTTTTTCTTTGAAGCAAATCACAAGTGTTGCACCTTCCCAAAAAAACTTCCCAACAAAAAGCACAAATTCTAGGAGGGATTGGTTTACCCTTGACTTCCAAGACTGGAAAGGCTTGCCCAAGACTATCAAAGGGCTGCACTAGAGCTCTGAAAAAAGAGGCACAGGAAAACACACTAGAGGAAGTCAAGGTCCAAATCTGTCTATCCCTCCTCCCTGTATCCAATACCACCCCTTCCAAGATTTGAATTAAGGTTAAGACATTATTGATTTTAGAGTCCCTAATACCTTGTCTAAGATGTGAGTCCCAATCAAACCCAAACCTTGAATTTGAAGGGACCAAAAAAGTAGACACATGCTCATTCTTAAGCAAAGAGAAGGAGTACAATGAAGGAAATTGTTCTTTCAAACATGCCTCCTCCCCTCCAATTATGCTCCCAAAGTTATACTTGGTTTCCAGAGCAGAGGTCGTACCTGATATAAGGCAGTAAAGAAGTAAGGATAACATGTATTGATTTCCAAGGAGAAGATTGTGTAGCCCTTGCCAAAACTCCCACATCCCAACCATTAGCGATTTGCCTATGAATACTTAAAATCACCTTAACCGACAACTTATCCAAAGACATTCTCGACAAACATTTTTCCAATAGTGCCTCATTTCTCTTTTGATTACTTCCTATTGCCTAATCCACCCACATTCTTACTTCTAGACTCTAGTGAGCACCTCCTAGCCTACTCTATGGTCTCTTTTTTCTTCCTTGGTTCCCACCGAAAATCTCTCGTCAACTTTTCTAGCCTCCTACTCACTCCTAGAACCCTAAAGACAGATAAGAAGTACATAGGTAGGTTGGTTAATGTAGACTTTATCGGTGTGATCCTACCACCCAGAGAAAAATGTTTTTCCTTCCAAGATGTCTATCAACCATTGGGTTCCAAAAACTATCATTTCTTGGATTATCCCAAGAGGCATCCCATGTAATTCAAAGGCTAGTGAGAGATCATACATCCCAATATATCCATCCTCTCTTCTACCTCCCACATTCATATTAACCCCCATTACACAACTCTTTTCAAGATTCACTCGCACATCTTCTCAAATAATTGAATCACCAACTTTAAGTTCCTAACCCACCTAACATCATCACCCTCACAAAAGGTATAATATCGTCAACAAACCGCAAATGAGTGTTGGTACCCTATTCCTACTAATCCTCCAACCACTGACCAAGTTCCTAGAATTTGCCCTAGTTATTAGCATGCCCAAAACTTAAGCAATTAAGATGAATAGGAAGGAAGAGTGTGGGGGGGGGTCCCCTTGCCTAATCTCTCTAACTATAGGAATATGATCTACTACTATCCCATCCACCAAGATGGAGTAAAGACAAGTCTCAATACAACCCTTTATCCATTTACACCATTTTCCCCCAAAACCAAAACTCTCCGTCACTTGCTGCAAAAAGGGCCAATCCACCAAATCATATGCCTTTTTCAAATCAGTAGTCGATCTAGACTACAATCAGTCTTGAATTAAAAAGAAAAAATGATGAAAAATTGAAGAAAAGAAGAAGAGAAGAGAGGAAGATAAGAAGTACACGAAAAGAGTTTCAGAAAAGAGAGAGAGTAGGTCATAATTTTTGCCGACCCTCTCTTAGTATTTATAACTATTGGCTAACTGTAATAGGGCTGAATTGCCCTTATTGCTTACATGGCAAATAGAATAATAAATAACTAATAATAAAGCTGAAATAACTAACTGAAATAACTACCAACTAACACTGTCATATCTAACAGAAATATTGCTGCCATACGAACACTGTGGGGACCACATCAGTGTTCTTTACACTCCCCCTCAAGTTGGAAATAGATATTTGTCATTCCCAACTTGCATAGATCTGCCTCTAACTTCTTCCTTGGAATAGCCTTGGTGAGAAGATCTGCAAGCTGCATGCTGGAGGTGATATACGGAAGACACACTTTTTGAGATGAAACCCTTTCTCTGACAAAATGTCGGTCTACTTCAATATGCTTAGTTCTGTTATGCTGTACTGGATTATGAGCTGTATTAATAGCAACCTGATTATCACAATACAACATTAAGGGCTTCTCATAAGCAATACCCAACTCCTCAAATAGTGATTTCAATCATAGGATTTCAGCCACACCATTAGCCAAGGACTTGTATTCAGCTTCTGCACTAGAATGAGAAACAACACTTTGCTTCTTATTCCTCCAGGAGGCCAAGTTACCTCCTACAAAAGCACAATATCCAGAGGTAGACCTTCTATCATCAATACTCCTAGCCCAATTAGCATCCTTATAAACCTCTATCTTCATGTGATTATTATTGTTGAATAGTATACCTCTACTTGGGCACCTCTTCAAATATGCTAATATCCTCTCAACTGCAAGTAAGTGAATAGTCCTAAGAGAGTGCATATACTGATTGACAACGCTGACCGCATAACTGATGTCCGGTCGTGTGAGACAAAGATAGAGGAGTTTTCCAACTAACCGCTGGAACATAACTTTATCTTCAAGTGGCCCTTCACCCTCTGCACTGATCTTGTGATTCTGTTCGATAGGTGTATCTACAGGCTTAACACCTAACTTTCCAGTTTCTTCCAACAAATCTAGAACATACTTTGTTTGGGAAACAAAAATCCCATGTTTAGATCTAGCTACCTCAATACTCAAGAAGTATCGTAGCTCTCCCAGATCTTTCACCTCAAATTCTTGATGGAGTTGTTTGAGAGACTCAATCTCACCATTATCATTTCCTGTCACTACAATATTATCCACGTATACAGCAAGCAAGGTCAATGTAGAGTCCACTCTCTTAATGAACAATGTATGGTCTGACTGGGCCTGTACATAGCCGAACTTTTCAAGGGCTTGCTTGAATCTATCAAACAAAGCTCTAGGGGACTGTTTTAGTCCATACAAAGCTTTATTCAACTGGCAAACCTTCTTTCCTGTGTCTGCATCATAAAATCTAGAAGGCAACTGCATGTAGACTTCTTCCTGCAAGTCTCCATTGAGGAAGGCATTTTTGACATCCATTTGGAACAAGGGCCAAGAGTAACTGGTTGCAAGGGACAATAAAACTCTAATAGTGGTCATCTTTGCTACTGGAGCAAAAGTTTCCAAGTAGTTTATACTATAAGTTTGAGTAAATCCCTTTGCAACTAACCGAGCCTTATACCTTTCAATGGAACCATCAACATTATGTTTCCAGTAAATACCCATCTACATCCAACCAGTTTCTTTCCTTAAGCTAGTCAACTAGCTCCCAAGTATTATTTCTCATAAGAACATCCATTTCAACCTTCATTGCATCTTTCCACTCAGGAATTGACAAGGCCTCCTGCACTGATCTAGGGATAGGAATATCAACAATAGATGTGAGGAAGGACCTGTAAGAGGGGGACAATTGATCATAGGACAAGAATTGGGAAATGCAGTGGGCTGTGGATGTGGTGCAACACCGTTTGCCTTTACGGACTGCAATGGGGAGGTCAAGGTCATCCAAATGAGGTAAGGGCTCAACAGTGGAAGGTATCTCAGTGGAACCCAGATATGATAAAGGAGCTGTAGCACCTGGATCTGGATCCCTGGACTGCTGATGACTGAAATCAATCTGCCTTCACCGCCTTTGAGAGACCCTCAAATCCCGGCACCTCTGACACCCCTCCCCATTACATTCATCATCACTCAATGGAACAGGTAAAGGAGCTTCTTATGAGTTAACCCCACACTCACTACTCTCCCCCTGAGGAGAAACCCTAAGATAATAGGGTACATCATCGAAGAAAGTAACATCCATAGAGACAAATCTTTTCCCAGAAGTGGGTTCATAGCAGCAATATCCCTTTTGAGTTTATGCATAACCGAGAAAAATACATTTAGAGGCCTTAGGATCAAATTTGGATCGATGAGGTCCAAGAATCTGGACAAAGCAAGTACAACCAAAGGTTTTAAGGGGAACAGTAAACAAGTCTTTATCAGGTATAGGAGGGTAAATGGAGGCTTCATGTCAAGAACCCGTGAAGGAACTCGGTTAATGAGATACATTGCTGTAAGAATAGCATCTCCCCAGAAACGAATAGGCACATTGGAGTTAAACATAATGCTTCTAGCCACCTCCAATATGTGTCTATTTTTCCTTTCAGCAACCCCATTCTGCTGTGGTGTATGAGGACAAGTACTTTGGTGGATAATCCCATGGTCAAGCAAATAGGAGGCTAATTGGTTGGCAAAGTATTATTTCGCATTATCGGATCTGAAGATTTTGATTTTGACCCCAAATTGGGTTAAAATCATCTGATGAAAGATCCGGGTCAAAGTAGGAACCTCATCTCTAGAACGCATAAGGTAAACCCAAGAAAACCGGGTATAGTCATCAACAAACAACAAGAAATATCTGTACCCCCCCCATAGCAGTGATGTGATAAGGACCCCAAACATCGGTATGCACAATATCAAAAGGATTATTACTTCTTTTATTACTTAATGAATAAGATGTTCTACAATGCTTTGCAAGATCACAACTTTCACATCTCAAATTGGACATCTGAACATACTCAAATAAGTCAGGAAACAAACTCTTCAAAGACCGAAAAGATAAATGACCCAACCGATTATGCCAAAGCATAACTTGACTAACAGACTGAGAAACAAAAGACTTCCTATCTTCACTATCTTCCCAATGTGAACTCTCTCCAAGCAGATAGATCCCATTCGTTTCACGGCCAAGTCCCAATCACTTTCCTTGTCTCCAAGTCCTGAAAAACACATCGGTCAGGGAAAAAGGTTACTAAACAATTCTGATGTTTTGTAATGCTACTGACTGAAAGCAAATTAGTATTAAGCTTAGGAACATGCAGAACTGAAGATAAGGATATGACATTAGACAACAAGGGAACCATCAACAATGGGCACCTTATCTCTGCCAGAAGATAAGTAATATGTAGTGAACAGCGATGGCAAGCCAGTCATATGGTCAGATGCACCTGAATCTATTACCCAACAATGCTCAGTGTTATTTGGAGTTGAAGCATGATAAGCTGAGGCCCGAGTACCTGAATGACCCAAAACTAATGTGGGAGCTGATGGTGGCTGAGATGATTGAGCTGAATTGCCAACTTCCTTTTCCAACTGAGTCAGGGCAGCCCGGATAGCAGCTAGGGTGTCTAGGGGTGTGCCTTTTGTGCCCAATGAGGAGGCACAATCAGTATTAACAGCCATATTAGCATTACCCCTTTTGTTCCTGAGTTTTACTGGGACTAAATGAGGGCGCAACCTCCAATAGGTGTCTTTAGTATGCTTGGGTTTCTTGCAATGTTCACATTACTAGATCCCGCTTGTCTTCCTTCTTTATATCCCTCTCCGTATCACCCCCGGACTTAGGTTTGACTGCTGCCAGGGCTGGTGGGAAGGGCTGATGCTGCATCATAACCTTTCTCCTAGCCTCTTCACTGCACACTAAGGAGTAGGCTTGTGATAGGGTCACACTGTCTCTTGTCAGTAGTTGCTGTCTCACAATATCATACTCGAGATTCAGATCAACTAGGAAATAAAAAACCCTATTAGGCTCAACCTGCTTTCTATGAGTTTGTGCATCATTCTGGCTTTTCCCACTCAAGTGTTTTTAGGTGGTCAATTTCATGCCACAAAGATTTCAGTGTAGAGAAGTAAATCGAGACTGGTTTTTCTCCTTGCTTAAGGTTGTTAACCTCACATTTCAGTTCATAAGCCCTTGCAACATTAAGGGGTTGGGAGTAGGTCTCTTTCATGACATCCCAGATTTCCTTAGCTGTTTTTTCCCACAAATAGTTCCGGCTGATATATGGCTGCATAGAGTTGCACAGCCATGTCATAACCAAATAGTTCTCCTGAACCTATTTGGTATAGGTTTGGTCCTCCTTAGTTGGTTCTTTCACATCTCCCAACAAGTAGCTCAGTTTTCCCCTACCCCCAATGGCCATCATGGCCTATTGAGCCCATTCTAGGTAGTTTGATCCATCAAACTTAACTGTTGTAATCTGAAAGGTATTCTCAGACATGTTACCAGAATTGTTAGTCCCAAAAACACCTTCCCCTTGACTCTTGAACTCCATTCTTGATCAAGAATTAATAAAAAAAAACTTTTTTTAATTACTGTAATAGGAGAAACAGCACCCAAACAACTTATAACAGCCAGCCTAGTTCTTCCAAAGAACACAGAAAACAGAATTCTGAATGAAACCAATTCAAATTCTGATCTGAAACAAATAACATTTATGAATTTTAGGGTTTTCTCTCAAAACCCTAAAGAAAACACAAAAATTCTCAGACTAAACCAAGATTATCTTTTCTAAATAGAATCACAAGAAAAAGCGTACTTTATGAAAAAATCTCTGGCCGCCACCTTCTGGTTGATGCAAAACCCTAATCTTGAGGATCCGAAGCTTCTTCTGATTCTTCTTGACTACTGGAACTCTCCTAAACTTCTACAATCTCTTTAGTAGTAGCTGCACACTACCAGTAACCTCCAAGAATCAGCTGATCCTCCTTTCTTGTTGAAAAACTTCCAAACCTAGGTGGTTCTCACGCAGTCGGCCTAATCAGACTAGCATAAGAGCTCCTAGGTCGGCTTTGATACCTTGTAGTCGATCTAGACTACAATCAGTCTTGAATTAAAAAGAAAAAAAGGATGAAAAATTTAAGAGAAGAAGAGAAGAGAGGAAGGAAAGAAGTACACGAAGAGAGTTTCAGAAAAGAGAGAGAGTAGGCCATAATTTTTGCCGACCCTCTCTTAGTATTTATAACTATTGGCTAACTGTAAAAGGGCTGAATTGCCCTTATTGCTTACATGGCAAATAGAATAAGAAATAACTAATAATAAAGCTGAAATAACTAACTGAAATAACTACCAACTAACACTGTCATATCTAACAGAAATATTGTTGCCATACGAACACTGTGGGGTCCACATCAGTGTTCTTTACAAAATCCAATTTGTACATTGACCCTTTTCTCTCACCTCTTCTCTTATCCACCACACTCATTGGAATTAAAATCTGATAAGTTATTTGCCCATCCTTCACAAAAGCACCTTGATTCTGGGAGATAATGCAAGGAAGCACCAGTCTAATTCTTCATGAGAGCAGTTTGGCAATAATTTTATATAGACAGTCTACCATATTGATAGGTCTGAACTCCGTCGGGTGATTTGCATCACACCTTTTTGCAATCAAAGCAATAAAGCTAGAATTCAGCCTCAAAGTAATCACACCCATCTCAAAAAATTCATTTAACACTTTTTGAATGTCTTGTTTTAGTATATCCCAACAGTCTTGATAAAAAGCTATTGTAAACCAAATCCAATAAGATTATCATATATCTAAACATATCATAATCTCTAAACATTAAACATCATGGTTTTCTAAACCGGATCGGACCAGATGGTCGGACCGGAAAAACTGGGAACTGGTCAGGTGACCGGTTCCATTTTCCCCAAAAACTGTTGATTTTGGTCAGCGAATCGCTGAGCCAGGCGGTTAACCGTTCTAATGGTTTTGACCATTTTTTATTTTTTGTCAGAATGGGCCGACTGTTCGGTTCAAATGGTCAGACCATTCGACCCGGTAATCGGACCCCTGACCGGTTCGGTCTCCGGGCCGGTTTTAAAAACCATGTTAAACATACAATGTGATATATTTTATATTGTCGGTCCTGTTGAGAATTTTAAAGATTGCGGCTGTAAAAAGGTCATTGTAAGGTTTAGAGATTATGATATATTTAGATATATGGTAATCTTATTGGATTTTGGATTTACTTCTCTTCCTATCATTCTAGGAGAGGGCAAATCAGGTCAAGATGTATTAGAAAGGGAACTTGAGGATCTTCACCAACATAACTCATCCTCCTAAAATCATGGTTTAATTTGGTTATAATTGAATGATTGGAGAATGAAAATTGCTTTGTCTATGGTAGTGGAAATTCTTGGGATTTGGGGTTGAGGAGAGGGTTAAAGGAGTCTGAAATGGGGTTGGTAGATGATCTTATTCCTTTTCTAAGTGTGCTGTTTTTGAATCAATCTTGTTTGAATAGCAGAATTTGGTCGACTCCCCCCTTTGGCTTTTTTATTTGTTCCTCCTACTTTGCTCTTCTTCAGTCTTCTAACTTGGTAGGATCCTTTCCAATGAAGGAAGTTTGGTGTAGTCTTGTACCCCCAAAAATAAGGGTGTTTTGTTGGGAGGTGGTGGTTCAAAAGATCAACATTTTGGACATGCTTAAAGAAGGCCAAATTTCTGTATTTTACCCCATGTTGTTTTAGCCTTTGCTTTAGGAATGGCAACGGGGTGGGTTTGGGGTGGGGCACCCCCTCCCTGTCCCTGCTCCGAAGTCACAATACCTTGCCCCGTACCCGCTCCATCCCTGGTTGTGGGGCATGTTCGGGGCGGGGCATCCATTCCCCATCGGGGTCGGGGAATCCCTGAATTTTCCCCGCTCCAAGGCAATTACTTAAAAATTATCTATTTTATAGACAATTTATACATAGGATATAGGAATTTGGGGGTATTTTAGAATTGAATTATAATACTTTAGGGGTAATTCAAAAATAAAATTATGGGATCCTAGGATTTTAAAAATTTAGGAAAAACTTAGAGATATTTTAAATATCAATATTAAACCTAGAGATATTTTACTAATTTACCTTCGGGTTTGGGGAATTATATACAAAACCCGTCCCTGCCCCGTACCCGGTTCGGGGAAAATAATTTTTCCCCGTCCCCGCCCTGTCCTTGTTTAGGGTCGGGGAAAACCAGCCCCGTTTGGGGCGGGGCCCCGGTTTTACGGGGGAAATTGCCATCCCTACTTTGCTTAGGTTGTAGTGAGACAATTACATACCTACTAATATCCTGTCCGTAGGTTTAATTTGGGAAGAGTAGTGTGGAAAGCCACAAGAGCAACTATCCTTTGGTCAGTTTGGGAAGAAAGTAACAATAGGATCTTTCAAAGGAAAGAAAGATCTAAGGAGCAAGTCATTGATTGCATAACCATTAAGGTTATACATTGGCTGAAATTGATTGAGTTGTTCAAAGATTATTTAGCTGAGAACATTTTTAGAGGTTAAAATGCAGTGGCAAATTCTTCATCTAAAAAGACTGGCTCTGGACCAATGGTTACCTTCAACACAAGAAAGGTTGAAGTTGAATTTTAATGGTTCGTTCCTTGGGCAACCTGGGTCCCTCTAAAGTTTGGGGGAGCATTTAGAGATGGGGAGGGCAGATTGATTGTTCTGTATTTTGGACCACTAGGGTGACAAGCTCTAACTTTTTTTGGAATCAAAGCAATGAAAGTAGAGATCAAGCCTGAATTAGTCACCCCTCTTTCAAAAAATTCAATGAACAACTTTGGATATCATTCTTTAAGTACCTCCCAACATTTTTGGTAAAAAGCCATTGTGAAACTATCCAGACTAGGAGCTTTACATCTATCCATAGAGAAAATTGCTTCCCTTATCTCTTCCCAGTCAAAATTCCTTTCTAGCCAAACGTTCAGATCTTTAGGGAGCTTAGGCCAATCCAAGCCATCAAGTCGTAATCTATCATTTAGGGGTCGTCGAAAAATAAATTTGAAGTGATTCGCAAAAGCCCCTGCAATCTCATTCTGTTGGGTTAGCATAGTACCATCAATCACAATCTTAGAAATGAGATTTTTCTTTCTCCTACCATTTGCTAAAGCATGGAAGAAATTTGTATTCTTGCCTCCTTTACCCACTTGTGTTTAAGACTTTTGTCTCCAAATAAGGGCTTGTTTGGTTTGCGAGAACAGTGGTTTAGAATTGGAATTGGAATGGGCCATTCTGATTCCAACTGTTTTGGTTGGGCGGAATTGGAATCCCATTCCCATTCTTGGTGGAATGTCATTCCCCCATTTGAGGGAATGGCCATTCCCTTCCCCTCCCTTGGGAATGAAATCCTATTCCAGTTGATTCCAATTCCCATTCTGATTCTTGTATGAACCAAACAGACAATGGGAATAGACTGTTCTGATTCTGATTCCGATTCCAACTGCGAACCCAACAGATTTTATGTCAGAGGCAGCAACTAAAGGTTATAAACTAAGCTGGCAGGAAAGCTCTATGGAAACATGAACAAGATACTTGGTGGAGTGTAAAAGGAAAAAATTGCCAAGGGTGGAAAGAGGTTTTTACAGTGTTAAAGACCCTTTCTTACTTATTGGAATCCCATTCCCATTCTTGGTGGAATGTCATTCCCCCATTTGAGGGAATGACCATTCCCTTCCCCTCCCTTGGGAATGAAATCCTATTCCAGTTGATTCCAATTCCCATTCTGATTCTTGTATGAACCAAATAGACTATGGGAATAGACCGTTCTGATTCCAATTCCAATTCCAACTGCGAACCAAACGGGTTTTATGTCAGAGGCAGCAACTAAAGGTTAGAAACTAAGCTGGCAGGAAAGCTCTATGGAAACATGAACAAGATACTTGGTGGAGTGTAAAAGGAAAAAATAGCCAAGGGTGGAAAGAGGTTTTTACAGTGTTAAAGACCCTTTCTTACTTGTTGGAATATAGAAAAAGGGGAGGCTATGGAAGTGGGAGAAGACCTCTTGAAGACTGCAGGTGAGGATCAAAAGCAGAATCTTTTTTGTTATGGCACATTTAAGACAACCCCATGATGAATGTTAATCTAAGGAAAGAACGGTGGGGATGGTTTGTTGGTGGTGGAGGCCAACAAGCCGATCATGGAGTGAAGTAAAGTTGCTGATCTTATAATATTTAACTTGAGTCTAAGAAGCACCTTGATTTTGACCCCCTTTGACACTTATTAGGCTATTCTTGGTCCTCTTGAAAATATGACCGGAGTTGAAGCTTTGAGTATTCAAGATGACTTAGGGACTTTTACTTTGTTTTAAGTGATCTCCTTCAAACTCAAAGTCTCTTTCAACTGAAGATGGTGTGGTGGTCCGAGTGATTGGACTTCCTATCCCCCTTCAGAACCGTGAGGTAGCAACGTCCATTACAATGCTATCTGGTGCCCATCTTGATGGATAATTTTGGGGAGACCTCCATTCGACATTGTTGAGTGGAGTTAAGCCTGAGGAGATACCCACATTAATGTTGATGGGGTGTTTCTTCCGGTGTGGTTGGCCTCCTCCATTGAAGCTGTTCTTTGGAGGGAGGCTCGGCAGATTGGAGATGAGAAGATGGATTTTTGGCTTTACATGGCAGCTTGGGGTTGGAGTACTTAGAGAAAGTTAAAACTTGCACAAAAAATAGAACAAGCAGCATTTAGGCTTTCCAAAAGATTTGGGCAGCTTGGATGGTCAAAATGGTGAATCTCAAGGCTTAGTTCTGATGTCCACCAAGTCTTTTACTCAGGTGGTCGCTTCTGGCACCAAGGACTACCGTTTGAATAATTCAGACTGTTCTACTACTCAGGGTAAGGGGACGTTGGAAAAACTGGTTAGGGAATTAAAAAAGAAGGGTGAACCACTGAACCAAGTTGGAGGAGGGTCAGCCCAAAGAACTAGTTGTGGGCTTGATTTGTCGAATAGGCTTGTGGGCCTATAGACTTGGGGGCTAAAAGATCAAAATTCATTAAAGTGTTAAATGGACCATTGTTGGCGGGCCCATCTATGGCTCTTGAAAAGGCACATGTGTCTTTAAAAGCTTACATGACAAAGTATAGGCCTAAGGTAGGCGACAATGGCAACCATCTATCTTCTTCTTCTAGCTCTTCAAGCTGTGTAAAGGCTTCCTCCTAGTCTAGCGAAACGAAGGCTCCTTTTTATGCGTGTAGCTCTCTACAATGGTTTCCAACAAAAAAAAAACCTCAACCGGCTAACTGCTCATATCTAGACCGTTGCATTCGTCGTGCCAAAAAAAGTGAACTAGAGAATTTTGATTTGGCTTCTTTGTTAGAGGAGGAAGATTGCTCCGACTCTGAAACTAAGGAAACATTGAGCCTTGGCAGTGTTGATCTACTACAGTCAAAGGACATTTTCGAAGATGATAGCCTAAACACTTAAGGAAACATTGAGCCTTGGTAGTGTTGATCTACTACAGTCAAAGGACATTTTCGAAGATGATAGCCTAAACACTGAGTTGTTGTTTCTAGAGGAGGATGTTTGTGGTCCAATGGTAGGTGTTCAAGCAGCAGATCCTTCTTCCTCCCCAATTTGTGTGCCACACAAGGTTATGTTAGAATCAAAAAACATTACGGAAGCTGCATAGGGCACAACTAATCCAACAAACAAATCCTTTCATGTAATTTAGCCTGCTCAAGATATTTATATAGAGGGGTAGGAGGAATCATCATTGTCACTTCACGCAGAGTCACTGATTAGGGGGCAACCTTCTAAGGTAGCTTCAGACATATTGATTAACACGGATTTGGTTGCAGCCTACTTCCAATGCTAAATCAGACAGGGGGACTAGGCCTAGACTCAACGCCTCCTTCAGGAACTTTTGCTCTTGCTCCCACCCTTTCAATCCCCTTTGCTAAAGGTACACTTGTCGTTTTGGTTTTTGGTACTAACGAGGGTGCTTTGCTAGGTACTCCAACAACCTTATCAGAAGGAATAGTTAAGGGAGGGAAAGGTGGGACCGAGGTTAAGGGTTGTGGAGAAGAGGAGGGGGAGATATTTTTGAAAAAGAAACAACAAGAGGAGTTAGAGAGAATCCGGGAACAAATATGTGTTGTTTTGGAGGAATATCAATAGAAAGAAGAGCTAATGGAGGTTATCCATGCAAAGATTGAACATAAGGAAGAAATTGGAGAGTGTTTAAGGAGTGTTGGGGTAGAAAAGTAGGAAAAAAAAGAAAAGATTAAAGGTGGAGAGACTAATCTCGGACATTGAAGGTGATATTGAATTTTGTGGTAGGGGGAAAGAAGGAAGGGTGCTAAGTAAATTTTGGGTTAGGTGTTTGGGAGGGTCTCTATTTCTTTCCTAATGCAAATCATAAGTTGGAATGTGAGGGAATTACAAAGTGCAAGTAAGAGAAGATTAATAATGTTGTTGCTTAGAAGAGAAAGGCTGGACATTGTAATGCTACAAGAGACCAAATTAGAAGGGCTAGAATTGTTTGAAATCAAGAGGGGTAAGTTGTGTCTTGGCTCCCTCTTGGGGAGCTTCATGGGGTATAATCACCTGGTTGAAAGATGTTGTAGAAGAAACTTTTCTATGTCTTTGAAGTTTAGGATGATGGAGGACAGATTTACTTGGGTGCTAACCAATGTGTATGGACCAAATAATTATAGAGAGAGGAATGAGATATGGGAGGAGTCATATGGCATCCAAGGTTTATGCGAGGGTGTCCCTGGTGCTTGGGTGGGTGGAGATTTTGATGTAATCCGGTTCACAACTGGGTCAAATAACCCCCCAATTATCCATCACAACTAGTATGAGAAAATGCAATGAAATAATTATTTTTTGTGAGCTAAAGGAGATCCCTCTATTGCATGCCAACTTTACTTGGTCTAACTTTCAGGAAAACCTAACTTGTTCAAAGTTAGATAGATTCCTATTTAATGAAGTTTGGGAGAACCACTAGAAGGGAATTGATGGCTAAAGGGTTGCCTAAAGTCACTTCGAACCATTGTCCTATTGAGCTAGGGTCTTTTTTTTTGATAAATTACTGAGTTAGAACCATTGACTCACCCAGACTTTGTAAAGAAGGTTGAGTGAAGAGCTAAGGGGGGTGAAGTGGAAAAGAGTTAGATTTCATAAAAAATTGAGAAATTTGTATGCAAAATAAAAAATTTGGAATAGGGACCAGTTCAAAAGAATAGATGACTTTAACATTCTTCCTTTTTGACTCAGATTGAGGAATTGGATGTGAAGGAATCCCAAAGGACTATGATTGCATATGAACGAGAATTGAGATGGTGATTAAAGGAGTTGGAAGAGGTTCTCTTGCGAGGAGATATCTTGGAGGCAAAATCAAGATAAAATGGATCCAGGATGGAGATGGGAACACATAGTTGTCCAAATTCATGATACTATACAAGTTTTTATGGATCTAAGTTGCTAACTCACCATGCCATAGGTGGAAGATGGAGGAGAAAGTTTGTTCCGACGAATAGGTGGAAGAAATTCCTAGGCGCGTCAAGAAGAAGAGATTCTTGTTTGAAGAATTAGGTGCTTGGCGATCAAAATTAGAGAAGACAAAAGAGCTGTTGTGGTATTAAGCAAGGTGGCTTCAAGGTGGTTTAAAGGTTTATTCGATGGCACATTATTTGCCATCACATAGATAGGATGGAAAGGGGAACTGTGTTTGCAAAAGAAAAAATTCTTAGTGGAGAAGAAGAAAAACGACAGGGTAGATTTCATCTAGTTGATTGAACTATTTGGAATGGGTAAAAGGCAGATTATATGTGATCCTGCTAGAAAAGGAAAATAGGTATGGTTGTAGGTCGTGGAGACCTTGGACGAGTATGAACAAAGGATGTGGCTAATGGAGAAACGAAATGATTGTAGGACTATTCGTTTGGAACCCCCAAAGTTGGAACAAACCTCGAAAACTCCTTGTATCTGCGGAAACTTCCTTTGCTCATAGATGATGGTTGAAGGCAGTCAGGAGGAGTGACGAAGAAGAAAGGTGATTAGAATGTGTAGGAAGGTGGATGATTGGGAAGGCATGTTACAAGATGAAGTAACATCTATGCTGATGATGAAAACGACAATACTTCGTCCCTTTGGTGATACGACAACGATCTTAGATCTGGATTGTCGAGCTGAGAATCTAATTAGAGTCTCCACAAAAGAGAGAGTAGCAATGGCGGAGAATTGGAACCCTTCTTGCAATGAGGTGGAGGTAGAATGTGACTTCATCTGCTTGAAAGTTGTGGGACTATCGTTCAATCTATGGATAGAGGAGATCTTTCTTCAGATTACAGTGACATGTGGAGGATCCCTTTAAGAAGTGGATGTGTCTGATCTTCGAGTAGTCATCATACGATTAGGAGGTTCCAAGTGAGAGAAGATGCCAATATTAATCAAAATTTTCTCTAATGACAAGTGGAGGCATGTTTGGGTAGCGTTGGAAGCTGAGTTGACACTATGGGAGAGTTGGAGGATGACGCGTACATGGCAGGTAGAAGGCCACATGGCATAGACAGAAGGGGAGGCTTGAGTGCCAACCTTGGTTTTCCTCCAAAGGAAACCATATCGTTGAGCAAGCTTGATTTAGTCTCCAAATTCCCATTAATAGCCAATTATCCAAATCTTTTTGAATTTCGAAGGTAGGGGCCTATATCCTATGTGGAAGTATTAAAAGGGGAGGACTTGGGAAAGAAGGCTTTTGAATTGGGGGTGAACCAAGTGATTAGGTCGATTCTCAAACCGCATTCACATGACAACTTAAGTATCGCATGTGGGCTCGGGGGAGGGAAGATGGGGGATGCTAATCTGGCTGTATCAATGTCCCCATTGATTCCTAACAACAAAAGCTTTAGAAAACTGCCGCAGTTATAGTGGGTTAGATGTTCTCCTTCGTTGCAAGACAAGCCCAATCCTAGGTACAATAGATCAGAGGAAGTGTTGGGGGACGATGATGAAGATGGTCGATGGATATGTTGTGAAGATTCTAAAGAGGAGAGTATATCCGATGACAAATCCAGTATTGGAGTGTTGACGGGCTATCCAAGTGTGCTTGGATGATGAAGAGGAGTTGCAATGGTGCTCTGTTTGCGGTAGAGAGGGTCAGCGAAACTAAGATTGAACAGAGCCTTGTTGTTAAAAATTCTAAACAGGATGAGCAAGAAGAAAAAGAGCGCCGAGAAAACCTCAGATACTCAGGTTGATATAAGCTAGATCCATGAACAACAGGGTCCCTCTTGTAACCGTTCAGATTGGAGACCCCTCTCTCTTGAGCAACAAAAGCAGGAAGGTCAAATGATGATTGAGCAAGGGATCTATAGAGCTTTGGAAGAGTCTCCTCCAAGGGGTATAGGACCAAGGTCGAATAAGCTTATTGTAGCCATGGATCATCTTCAAATAGAAAAAATTGATGTCTCGGTGAGCAACCATGATCCAAAATAGGGCGACAAGGAATTTGAAACTCCCCTTTTGTCGATCTTGCTCCCCCTTTGTGTTCTGGTAATCCTTGTAACTCTAGTGTTTTCGGTTTTTCTACTGGCTCCTCTTCTAGTTCTCATGCAGATGGCCAAACTCCAACTCCCATTTGTGAAAAGGCCCATGGACTTGCATAGTCTTGATGTGAGTGTGGTGGGGGAATTCCCATAAGGTGGTCTAAAGTCAGATTGTGGGAAGGAGGTAAATCCATCAGGGGAAAGCATGAGAGATGAAGAATATAGCAAGGAGGGAGGGAAGGGTAAAGAAAAAATACAGAATTGGAGGAGGATGGCAATACTTTGCTGAAGGAAAAGGGGAAGAGTTTTAGATCTCAAGTAGACTTCTCAAGAGAAAAGATACAGGGGGAAGAGGACCAAGTGGTGAACCTAGCCAATAGAATGGGGCTTAACATAGAGAAATCTAAGGAGGTGAATGCTCAAACAAAGAAAGGAAAAAAGGGGGGTGGACAAGAAAGAAAAAAAAATGAATGAAGTGGAGAACCTCATTAATGATGTTGAAGGGGACAAGGAATTTAGTGCTAGGGGAGGAAGAAGAAAAGGAGGTCTATAGGAAGAGGAGTCACCGGGTTTTATCAGATAGCTTAATGAAGATCATTAGCTGGAATGTTAGGGGCCTAGGAAGTACCACAAAGAGAAGATTGATTAAGGAGATGCTGAAGAAGGAAAAACCAGACATAGTGTTGATCTAGGAATCCAAAGTTCAAGAGGTAGACAAGAAATGGATCAAGAACTTTTGAGGAGAAAGAAACATTTAGTGGAGCTTTGCACCAGCTTGGGGTGCTTCAAGGGGAATAATAACAGCCTGGAAGGAAGATTTGTTCCTTTGTAGTGAAGAGCTAGCGGGAAGATTCTCAATCTCAATAAGACTGAAGAATATTTAGGATGGGCTTGAATGGGTCCTCACCAATGTTTATGGTCCAAATTCTTTACAGAGAAAAGAATGTGGTGTGGGAAGAATTAGCAGATATCGGAGGACTGTGGGAAGGACCATGGTGCTTAGGAGGGGATTTTAATGTGACTAGGTTTGCTGATGAATCAAATGGAGGAAGACAGGGTTATTTCAAGCATGAGGAAATTTAATAGCTTTATTAAGGCTTTTGAGTTAAGAAATTTCCCACCAAGTCAATCTTATTTTACTTGGTCCAACCTTCAGGCTAACCCTATTTGCTCTAGACTAGATAGATTCTTATTGTTTCTTGACTGGGAAGAACATTGGACGGGCTTGAGGGGAAAAAACATTACCCAGAATCACCTTAGATCATTGGCCAATTTGCTTGTTTCCGAGGTCTATTGATGGTGGTCCAACTCCCATTAGGTTTGAGAATACATGGCTCACCCATCCAGAATTCAAGGGAAAGGTTAAGGAGTGGTGGGAGTCCCAAAGTCTACAATCTATTTGGGAAGGTTAGAAGTTTTTGAGAAAGTTGCAAAGGTTGAAAGGGGAAATTAAAGAATGGAACAAAGTGAAGTTTGGAAGATTGAAAGAGAAAAAGTCAGTCTAATTTCACAAATTGAGGAGATTGATAGGAAGGAATTGCAAGGTGTACTAGAAGGTCATGATAGGGAAAGGAGATGGTCTTTATAGAAGGAGCTAGAGGTTACTTTGTTGAGAGAGGAGATCAGCTGGATGCAAAAATTGGGAGATTGATGAATTGAGGAGGGTGATGGAAATACAAAATTGATGATCAAATTTTAATTGCAAATGAATGTATGGAGGGTCAAAAAAGGTTAAAGAGAAAGGGAGTGGCAATCAAGTTGGACTTGGAGAAAGCCTATGATCTAGTGGACTAGGGCTTTTTGATTAATATCATGAGGAGGTGTGGTTTTGGGGAATTATGGTGTAAATGGACTAGAGGTTGTTTGCAAACAAGCCACTTTTCTGTTCTAGTTAATGGTTCTACAATTGATTTCATTGAGGGGCTTCGTGGTTTTAGACAAGGTGATCCACTCTCTCCCTTTCTCTTTACTTTGGTGGCCAAGGTCTTAAGTAAGCTAATCTCAAGGGCTAACTTTATGAAGTTGTTTAAAGGGTTGGAAAATAGGAAGAGATAGAGTTTTGGTCTTGTGCTTGCAATTTGCAGATGACATTCTTGTTTTCCGTGATGGGGAAGGCAGAGAGGGTAGAAAATTTGAAGTTAGTAGTGAAACTCTTTGAAAGGATCTCCAATTTGAAAATCAACTAGTCTAAGAGTTTAGCGGCTGGTATCAATTTGGAAGTTGTTGATTTGAGAGAAATTGCTGATTTGTTGGGATGTGAGAAAGGAAATTGGCCTTTGTGTTATTTAGGACTGCCCCTTGGTGGAAACCCTAGATCGATTACCTTTTAGAACCCAGTAGTGGAAAGGTTTAAGAAAAGGCTGGCAAGCTGGAAAAGGAATCATGTTTAATTGGGAGGGAGAATCTCATTGATCAAGTCCACCCTAGCAAATCTCCCAGTGTACTACATGTTGGTTTTTAGGATGCCCAAGCTATGGTAAAAAGAATTGAAAAGATCATGAGGGATTTCCTTTGGGAGCCTGGAGAAGGGAAGAAAGATCACTTGGTTAGGTGGGAAAAGGTGATGCAGCTGAAGTTTGAAGGGGGACTTGGCTTTGGAAATGTTAAGTTGAAGAATTTGACTTTGTTGGGTAAATGGCTTTGGAGATTCCCTAAAGAAAATGAGAAGCTGTGGACTAAAGTTATTTCAAGTATCCATGGGCTGTCAAACAACAGTCGGGATGCAGGCTGATTGCATAGAGCTACTCTAGCTGCTCCCTAGAAGGCCATCCATGACATTCTTCCTATGTTCCTTCCTTACATAAGGTATGATTTGGCTTTGGGTCAGAGAATTAAATTTTGGGAGGATATCTGGGTCGGGGATGCCCCCTTTTTGAGGTTTTTCCTTATCTTTTTGTTCTACCTGGTTTAAAAGGAAACCTATTTGTGGTTTTATCAGTTCATCCTCCTCCCAGTCAAACCTGAGTTAGAATCTAGGCTTTAGTAGAAATCTAGGAGAATCTGAAATTTCTAGTGTCTCTGCTCTACTTAGCCTATTGAATTCAGTGGTCTTGGGGGATGGTGTGTCAGATTCTAGAGTGTGGGCCCTCAATCAGTCATGTTCTTTTTCCTGTAAGTCCTTTCTGGATTCTCTTGTAGCCACCTCCCCTCTCCTTTCCTGTCAAGGAGATCTGGTCTCAACCCATCCCTCCTGAAGTTAGTGCTTTCTGTTGGGAAGTGTTCCATGGCTCCATTAACATTTGTTTGCTTAAGAGGAAAAGACCAAATCGGTGCTTGTCCCTATGCTGGTTGCTCCTTATGTAAGCTGTATGGTGAGACTGATTTTCATCTTTTAATTTCTTGTCCTTTTGCTAACTCTATTTGGGAGTGGATTTCATCTCTGTTTGGTTGCAGATGGATTTCCCTTGGTAGTCTAGAAGGTTTTTTTAGCTCTTACATTTTCAGGTGCTCTAAAAGAAAAGGCAGGATAATGAGGAGGTGCACTAGAGCTGTAGTGGCTTGGACAATTTGGGAAGAAAGAAACCTAAGAATTTTTTATGATAAGGAAAGAAGCAAGGAACCTGTGATCGAAGTTATAACCTTAAGGGTGGCACATTAGGTGAAAACTTTAAAGCTGTTTGCGGACTTTATGGTTGAAGTCTTCTTCAGATCATGGGGAATAATTTCTGATTCTTTGTCTAGAAGACAATTAGTATATGAGGTTTGGTCTCCTCCAGGTGCTGGGTTGAAGAAATTAAACTTTGATGGCAGCTTCATGGGCAATCCTGGCCCATTGGGTATTGGTGGGGTAATAAGGGAAGAAGATGGAATATTTTAGCCATGTATTCAGGTCCTGTTCAACATGGAGATGTGGTGAGATCAGAACTGATAGCAACAGTGTGTGGAGTAGAAAAATCTAAAGAAATGGGGATTGACAGGCTGATTATTGAAGGGGATTCAGAAATAGTTGTGGGTTGGAAAAAGGGGAAGGAGTAATATGAAAGCTAAGGAGTGAGCTCAGGCGCTTCAAGCAGATATCTAAAGACATGTTGATCCAAATAAAGTGGATTAGGAGATTTGGAAACAATATGGCTAATGGTTTAGCTAAAGAAGGGATTTAGAGGCAATCCGTGTTCTGGGTTGTTTTGTAAATAGTGGGATAGTCATAGTTTTTCTTGGGCTTCTTGTTTTTGCCCACAACTTCTTGTTGTATATGCTATTTATTTTTAGGGATTATAGCTGATAAGGGTAGCTTTTGGGTCTTATTATCAATAAAAATAAAATAACATAATTTCTAGAATAAAGTAACTTTTAAAAAAAAAATCAAAAAAGGGTAAAAATACTATTCATTTCCTTCTTCCTTTAGATAACTGCTTCCCATTTTGGAGAGATCACGACTAATTTTCCTCCTTTCTTTTGTTTCTCCCCATCGCTTATTCTCTGCAGTCGACGAACTAGAACCAAACCAGCTCAGCCCACCGTCCCCTTCTCTTATTTTCCTCCTTCCCCTTCTTCTTCCCCCCTCTTTTCCTCCCCTTCTCTTCTTCGTTCTTCGTTCTTCCCTTTTTCTCCCTTGTTTCCGTAGGGCTATGGTAGTGAGCAACTGACTCAACACTTTCTGTAGGATCATAGGGTCGTAGGGGCCACTATCTCTGATGCCAGAAAGGCCTTCTCTTCCCCTTTTTTTTATCAAATATATTTTATTTATCAAGGGCTAGACCTAGAGAAGGCCTTATCTGAATCAGATTATTTCTCCCCTATTCGGTCACCAGACCTAGACTTTTTGTGTAAAACTCTAATGAATTTGGTTGACACACCATCTTTCTCCATCATAGGAACACCCAGGGCAGACCGGATCAGTTGCAACACCGAAAATTGCAGTGAAGACCACATCCATGAAGGTCAAGACCTCCCTCATTCAAAATCTTTTCCTATTTTTGTTAGGTGTGGATAAATAGCGAGAAACGCGTGGTATTTATTGGAATACAAAACTCTCTCTCGTTAATCGTGAAAACCCAAAGTGTATTACGGACGGTTGATTTTCAAGAAAAAAAGGGATTATAGCTGAAGGAGATGAATAGTATTTTTACTCTTTTTTGATATATTCTTTTAAAAAGTTACTTTGTTCTAGAAATTATGTAAAAAAATTACTTTTATTGATAATAAGATCCAAAAGCTGCCCTTATCAGCTATAATCCCTTATTTTTACTCTAATGAATCAATTTTGTGTTGGTGATAAATAAAGAAGAAAGTAAAAAAGATAGAAAGAAAGGAGATGGGAACACAATTTTTTCACGTTGTGGCCAATGTAGGAGGAAAAGTTTTGTAGCACAACTTGAGATTGATGGAGAGGAAATTTCTTCTCAAGAAGAGATAGCCATGTGTTATGTAGATCATTTCAAGTTAATATTGAGAAAGCCCTTTAATTGTTGGGTGGAAGTGGATGGTCTAGACTAAGTCTATTTGAGTGATAGGGGATGGTTGGAATGAAACTTCGAGGAAGAGGAAATCAGGCATGCAGTTTTCTCAATTGATAGATCCAAGGCTCTAGGGTTGGATGGATTTACCATGCCTTTCTATTAAGATTGTTGGGATGCATTTAAAAAAGATTTGTTTTGAGGTTTTTAGAGAGTTTGGATAATTTTATTGTTGGCCCCGGAGTTGGCTTCTTTAGGTCTTATTCCCAAGAAGACAATTGCTTAACATCCTAAGGATTTCATACTTATCAGCTTGGTAACTAGTATGTACAAAATTTTGATGAAGGTTTTATCCTTGAGGATCAAAGCTGTACTCCCCTCTCAAATTAGTCAAGCTCAAGGTGATTTTGAGCAAGGTAGACAAATTATGGATGAAATTTTGATAGCAAATGAATGTGTTGAGGAGATGAAAAGATCGGGTAATAAAGGCTTTGCCTGCAAATTGGATCTTGAAAAAGCCTATGATTTGGTGGGTTGGAGTTTTCTCTTAGAGGTGTGAAGTGTGTGTTTGGGGGAAGATGGTGCAATTGGATTAAGGGTTACCTCACTTCTTGCCTTTATTCCATCCTAGTCAATGGGGTAGTTAAGGATTTCTTCCTAGCTTGCATGGGCCTAAGACAAGGTGACTCGCTCTCTCCCTTTCTGTTTACACTTGTTGCTAATGTGTTATGTAGAATGATTTCAAAAGCGGATAGGGAGGAGACCTTAAGTGGGTGGAGAATAGGAAGAAACGGAGTTTTGGTGACCCACCTTCAGTTTGTAGATGACACTGATATTTTGCGAAGGGTGTAATTTGAGGAAGGTAAGGAACCCTAAGAATTTAATAAAATTTCTTGAAAATACATCAAAGCTGAAAATTAATTTCGAAATGAATTGTGTGGTTGGAATTAATTTGGGTGATTAGAAGTTGGAAAAAAGTTGGTGACTTTGGAAAAAAGAATTATATTTCCTTGGGGTGTAAAGTGACTTTGATTAGATCCACACTTGCTATCTTGTCGGTTTACTTTTTGTTTGTCTTTAATATTCCTACTAGGGAAGCTAAGAAGATAGGGAAGATGATGAGGGATTTTTTGTGGGAGCCAGGGCAAGAGAAGAAGGATCATTTGATTAGGTGGGAGGTGGTTAGTTGAAGTAAGGAAGAAGGGGGCCTAGGATTAGGAAATCTTGCTCGTAAGAATGAAACTCTTCTAGGGAAATGGTTGTGAAGAAGGCCTTTAGAGGGGTTGAGGTTACGACATGAGGTGGTGGCTAGTATCCATTGGCTATTCTAGAGATGGTTGGGATGCCAAGGTATCTAGAAGGGCTACACTTGCAACACCTTGGAAGGCAATTCATGGTATCCTCCTTAAAAACCTCTGCTTTGTATGGTGTGTTGCTTGCTCAAGGACTTGTGTTCTCTTTTGAGAAGACATTTGGGTGGGCAGTCTCAGTGTTTTAAAAGCGCAAGGTGAAAAAAGCTGTATGGGTCAAGTTGCGCCCAAGGCGTGAAGCGAGGCGCATGCCTTTTTGAAGCAAGGTGCAAAAATAAAAAAATGCCAAAAAATTCAAAAAAATGCAAAAAAATATAAAATATAAACTTAAATTTTAAAATAAATGTTTTGAAAAACCTATTATCTAAAATTGAAAACATTTTCAAGCACAAAAAACCCACAATCTCTATTTTTCCTCAATTGTATTACTTCAAGTAGCTAATGTGATGCAAAACATGTTACATTCTTGATTCTACGAGTCACCTTTGTGCCACGCCCCTCGAGGCAAGCCCAAACAAGTCCATGTTTGGGTCTTAAATTCTTAGTTCTCATGCAAAAAAGAATGATTTCGTAATTTTAATTGCTTTTTAAGAAGATATTTTATTAGGATGAATGAATGAAATATTTGGCAATGTTGTTCATTCATTCATCCTGATAAAATATCTTCTTAAAAAGCAATTAAAATTATAAAATCATTATTTTTTGTATGAGAACTACCCTAACATGGACTTGTTTGGGCTTGCCTTGAGGGTGTGGCACAGGGGTCCGGGGGGTAGAGCCCTTGACCCAGCCACTAGGTTCGAAAAAACCAAAAAAGCATCAAATTTTCAAAAGGTGCGCAACGCCTGGGTTGAGGCATAAGGCGCATCAGGCACCTACTCTAAAATGCGCCTAGGTGCACCTTTTAAATCATTGGGCAGTTTGCCCCTCAGGGACCTTTTTCCCTCACTCTTCTCTATTTCCCTTTATAAAAAAGAGCTTGTGTCTACCTTTCTTTTCTCCTCGGTTACTCCCTTGTCTGCAAACTGGGACTTTAGTTTCCGTAGAGGGTTGAGGGATGATGAATCCGTTTTTGTTTCTGAGACTTTTTTTACTTGATTTTTGTTTGCTTGGATCCTTTCAATCTTGATAGGAGAATTTGGACTTTGACTCCAAAAGGTTCTTTGCTCTAGTTCTTCTCCTTGGGTATTCCTAGTAAAAGAAGTTTGGTCTAGGCTTATTCCCCCAAAAATTGTTGTCTTTTGTTGGGAAGTTTACTACGATAAGATCTAACCTGCATAAGAAAAGACCTTTCATGTGTTTATCCCCTAATTGGTGTACTCTTTGCAAAACACATTATGATGATTGTTACCACTTATTGATTTTTTGTTCTTTTGCTGTAGTTATTTGGAATTGGGTATTTGTTCTCCATCTACCTTTGAGTGGCCCACAAAAAGAGGGAGAGTTATGTTGAAATCTATCAGAGCAACTCTCCTATTTGGGAAGAAAGGAATGCTAGAATCTTTCAAAAGTTACTTGTTTGATGATATAAGGAGGAACTGTCTGCAATGGCGTTTACTTCTTCTAAGAAGCTCAGAATTCAAGCAATTTGGACTCCTCCCATGGAGGGTTTTGTCAAGTTGAGTTTTGATGAGAGTAGTCAGGGCAATCTAGGATTGTCTGGTATCAATGGTGTTTTGAGAAATGAGGACAATAACATTCTCTCTCTTTTTTCAGGCCTAATGGGAATAGGAGACTCTACGAGGGCTGAACTTCTAGCTACTTACAAGGGATATAGATTGCAAACCAACTCGGAGTGGAGAACTTAATAATCAAAGGAGACTCCAAGGTGGTTGTAGGATGGTTGGCTGACTCGGATACTCTCACTTGGGTCTAGAAAAGGTTAAATGGCTCACAAGGATTATGACTAATTAGGTTTCGTTGGGTGGGCAGATCAAAACAAGGGGCTTCTCAAGTTACTTTGTACTGGGCTTCTCTATAATTTTATCTTTGTTTTGTGTAATCAACTAAGGATAGATGGAATCCTCCATCTTCCTTTCTTAAAGTGGAGGTGGTGTGTCGTGCCTCTCCCTGAGTTGTATTTTCTTATTATATGATTTAACGAATCTTACTATTCAACAATAAAAAAAAACCTCCAGTGTCTTTCTCAACTCCCACCTTATCTCTTTGTTCCTTTCCCCAAAACATCCTTCTTCTTCCTTTGCATCCAACACCTCAATCTGACTAATCACCTCATGTTTTCTTTCTTCTTATCTTCCATAGTGCTGAATAATTCATTCCTTGATTTTCATTTTTAACCCTTTTAACTTCCAATGGAATTTCATTCTCTCCCAATTGTTCCTTGGGTTATACTCATTCCTAGGGGTGGATTCGAGCCGAGCCGAATAGTACCAGGCTCGAGCTCGGCTCGAGACTATTCTACAAGGCTCGAGCTCGAGCTTGAGCTCGGTTCGAGCCAGAACCTTGAGCTCGAGCTCGGCTTGAGTCAAGAGTTCATAAGCTCGAGCTTGGCTCAGCTCGACTCGTTTTATATTTTAGAAAAATATTTTAGAAAAATAAAAATTATATATATATATTTTATTTTATATTTAAAAAATTAAGAATTATAATATTTTTATTATATATATTATATATTAAATATCAAATATATTATATATATATATATATATATATATATTCGAGCCGGCTCGCGAGCCTCACGAGTCGAGCTCTAGTAGGCTCGAGCTCGGCTGAAACCGAGCCGAACTGAGCTTTTCACGAGTTGATCTCGAACAACTAGTGAAAAGCTCGGCTCGTTGCCACCCCTACTCATTCCACCATTCCTTTACTTCTTCCTAAATCCTGGATGATGTAACCACATGCTCTCAAATCTAAAAGGGGAAGGTCCCCGATCTCCAACCTTATACGTATAGAGATTGGCTAATGATCTGAGGTTACTCTAGGAAGTGCCCTTAACACTGTCTCCCCTATGTTCTCCGAATCTGCAATGAAAAGGAATCTCTCTAATTTTGAACAAATTGGTTCAGCCTAGAGATTGGACCAAGTGATGCTGTTGTATAATAGATTCACTTCCTTAAGTTCAAAAATATTGATGAACTCATTAAATCTCCTCATACTTGTGGTAGTTCTTTGCCTCACATTATTAGGCTCCTCATTGAATTGAATTACATTGAAATCCCCTTCAAAACACCATGGTCCTTCCCAAAGTCCTCTGATATCACCCAACTCTTCCCACAACTCATTCCTTTCTCTGTAACCATTAGGGCCATAGATATTATATTAATCAAACCCCATTCATACCCATCAGTCACTTGTTTAAATTTGATAGTGTGAAAATCTTCCAACCAATTATTCAATTCCCTCCATAACCTCATCCTTCCCCAAGAAGGGCTTGCCCAGCTAAGACCACTTGCTGTCCACACACTTCTAGCCCACCTGTTGTCAAAGGTTGTGAGCTTAGAATTCTGAATTAGAAAAATATCCAGGTCTTCTTTCCTTAGGACATCCCTTATTAAAGCTCTCTTCCTTACATTTCCCAAGCCTCTCGCGTTCCAACTCACAATCTTCATTTTTCCAAGTTAACCTGCCCCCTACACTCTACTCCTAACTACCTACTTTACTTCTGCTCCCCTCCCTTTCACTAGACTCTTTGCTGCTTTGCTGAAGTGTTAGTCATTCCATTTGCTGATTGTCTAGTCCACCTAAATGGTACCCCAGTCTCGCTTTTTAGGATCATGATTTCCCTAACAGGTTGTCTAAAGGTCCAGGTTCACAAACTATTTGTTTGCATCATTACCAACTTGGGGTCTCCCTCCACCTCTATCTGTTGTAGTCCCAACTGTTTAGCCAATCTAAAACCTTGGAGTAGGGCCACTGTTTCTGCTCTTTGTGAGTCACCTACACCAATTGGGCCTGAGTAAAGGGTCGCAACACTTTCTTCCCCATCTCTAGAAACACCCTGAATTCCAGAAAGACTTGAGTTACTACAAAGCTTCCACAAAAATTCGGTTTTACACTATGCTATAAAGGTGGAGACCAATTTTCTTGAATGATAGGAATTGAGGATGATGAACTAGCAATGACACTCCAACCTCTAATCATCTCATCTGCAATGAAGACCTTGAATAGATCCAAGGTTTTCAACTTTTGTATCATCTTGAAGATAATGTCTTCTATAAGTTCTTTTTTATTTTTCTTGTCGTAAAAAAATCCTGCTTCTTTCTTCCCAAACCAACCACAGAATAGATGCTCTTGTTGTTCTCCACATTAACTTGCCCCTCTTCTTTGGTTTTCGGAAGAAGCTAGTGTCAAAAAGGTTCACCATACTCAAAGGAGGAGTTTACCTGCAACCAGAGAGAGGAGAATCAAACCAAAATATAAAATACATATGGTCATGTGATTCATAGATGTTGTCTTACCATCTCATCACTACTCAAGCAAAGGCTAGTTGTGGGGAAAACACACCAATTTGGCCTTTTCTTTGAAGCAATCCATAGTGTTGATATTTTTGGAGAACAACTTCCCAGCAGAAAGCCCTAACCTTTGGAGGTAAAGGAGTACACCATACTTCTTTAACAGAAAAAGACTCTGCCAAGTTAGTAGATTGAAAGAAAGGCAAGCAAGAAAATGAGCTTTAAACCAAATTCTACTATCCAAGCAAGACTGATCCAAGAACACTATGTTTAAAAAAGAGAACAGTTCATCTGCAACCCCACTTCTGAATCCCTCAAACCTCTCCTCAATCCTAGATCATGACACCAAAGGAGGATACGACTTTGAATTTAGTAAAAGAAAGGGGATAAATGGTAGGGAATCTGTCCTTAAGATGAATGACTGCAATCCAAATATCCTTCCACTCCAAAGGTTTGTAATATGGCTGTTCAAAGCTTGTATCTGAAGCTAGCTATAGTTCAAAAAGTGGTGGTTTATTGATTCCAGTTCACACAAGATACATGATATATTACTTATAAAAAAAAAAAGATGCATGATATATTATCCAGATTTATCCCCTCCTTAGAAGATTGTTTGCAGTTGGGCATGCTCGTAATGCTGTGGACCAAGCTAAGAAAGCCACTTTGGAGGGTATACAAGGGACCTACATACAAGATACATGATATAGTTCAAAAAGATGCATGATATATTATCCAGATTTATCCCCTCCTTAGAAGATTATTTGCAGTTGGGCATTTTCATAATGCTGCAGACCAAGCTAAGAAAGCCACTTTGGAGGGTATATAAGGGACCTATATGTTTTACTTGGGAAGGAGTCAGCTGGCTGGGCACTCAGTTTCTTGAGCAAAGATTGCACTGAAAACTATTAGAGAACAAAAACCTATTCAGGGACCTCACCTAACAGCTTAAACTTTTAGGTTGAATGGTTCCTTGAGATGGTATCAGAGCCTGTTTGATCAAGTGGCCTAGTATTCCATCCTCGCCATCACCATTATAATTAATTTCAGCTCAAGGTATGGGTGGGTCTGTGCTTGTCCACGCTTCAAGACCAATAGGCTTTTGTATGAGGGGGTGTGTTAGTGAATAAAATCCTATTCAAGAACCTCACCTAGTAACTCAAGCTTTTAGGTTGAATGGTTCCTTGAGAAGAACAAACTAGATTTATCCCAGGCCCAAATTCTCTTGTCTATCCTATCAGCACAAGGTGACACTTGCTGAATGTTATGCAAGAGTTCAATGAATGAGCTAACTTCCCAATTAATATAAATTCTTTTGAACTTAGGACATGAAATGATTGAATTACTTCAAAACTCATAGCATTCTTTCGCCAATGTTTTCAAATCTTGCGTTGGCAAGTATAGAGAAGGAGACGATTAATTCAAAGAGATATCATCACACCATATGTGCAGTCAGAACTTAATTTATTGTGCCCCTTACCAACCGACTTTTTCTCTAATTCTTTTTTAGAAGATATGAATCTCCTTCTCAATATCTTTCCATAGAGCATGACTGTAGGGTAGAGAAGATTTGCCAAGATCCTAGCCTATGTTTCTAGTGCCATGTTTCCCAGCAATAACCTGTCCCCAAAGGCTATTTGGTTGCACAGTAAGCCTCTGTAACCATTTTACAAGTAGTGCTATGTACATCAACTTTAGACGCCTGATTCCCAATCAAAAGTTTGGTGTTCAATGCAAGGAAGTGTAACCAACTAATGGTGGCTCAATTGGTAGGATCTCTGACTTGTAACATAGACCTGGGATCAAATCCTGCTGCCACCAGGGTTTGGGGAGTTAAATGGGTTCGGGGATGGGCTCCCCCGTTGTGTAGCTTCATGAAGCTAAAAAGAAAAACAAGAAATAAGCAAGGAAGTGTTGTAAAAAAAGCTTGATAAGCTTCAAAAATTATAAGAAAAGGTGTATTTGTAGATGGGTAGTGAAAGCCATTCTCCTGATTAGATCTTTTCGTCTCTCTCTTTTTTTTTGTTCTGATGGAGGACGTGCTAGCTTCTTGCCAAATTTTTTGAGGCACTCTTCTAGAGTTCCCTTCGCTTTTCTGCTTGGTTATCTCATGGTACACTGTTGACTAATAGAAATAAGTGATTGCCGCACTTTTGTTTCATTAATGGGTGGAATTCAGTTGTTTTAAATTGTTAATAATCTACTACCACTTTATGATGTCTCAATAAGGGTGGTGGAATGCCTCTTCCTGTATTTTTGTGTCTATTGCCTACCCTCATGGAAGGCTATCTAGGCATGCTAAAGGTTGGTTAATTGGAGGTTGGGGCTTGGATCTTTTGAGCAGTACCCACTTTATGATGTCTCAATAAGGGTGGTGGAATGCCTCTTCCTGTATTTTTGTGTCTATTGCCTACCCTCATGGAAGGCTATCTAGGCATGCTAAAGGTTGGTTAATTGGAGGTTGGGGCTGGGCCCGTGGGGTTTGGATCTTTTGAGCAGTACACTTTGGACCATATGGAGTGAACAAGCAATTAATTTGCCAAGCTTTATTTGGCTCATTTAAGCCAGATTCTCATAGTAGGCCATTGCCCCATTCAAAATAAAAGATTATAAAGCGTCAAGTGTGCTGCAACAGTCGAAGGCCCATGACTAACATTTAATAAAGGAAAAAAGTAGCACTATCCAAAGTAGATATGAATGAAATAAGCATTAAATAATATGTTTGACCTTACCTTTGTCAACTGGAGGAAAAGGAGGGGGAGGATTCTGTGGAGGTGCACGTGAGCAGCTGTTTGCTGGTTGGTTTGGGAGGAAAGGAACCAAAAAGTATTTTCAGACAAGGAGAGAAGTAAAGAGGCACTCATTGAAACCGTTACCATAAGAATGGTCCACTGGGTGAAATCTTTGAGCAGTTTTGAAGGCATACCTGTTGATGACCTGCTTAGGAAATGGAAGGAAGTGGCTAACTCATCTTTATCCAAGAATGTTATTAAGCCATTTTGGTCCCCTCCTACTTCTAGGTTGATCAAGCTGAACTTTGATGGAAGTAGTGAGGGAAGCCCGGGCCCATCAGGCATAGGTGGTGTGTTTCGGAATGCAGAGAGGAGAGTTATTGATCTCTACTCAGGCCCAATTGGTTTGGGGGACTCCTTGAGGGATGAGATCATGGCTGTGATGGTGGGAGTTCAGAAAGCAAAAGAGCTAAACATCAGAAAACTGATCATTGAAGGGGACTCAAAGCTGGTAATTTGTTGGCTGCAAAAGGAGGAGTTGGGTTGGTTGAATTACATTAATAAAAGAAAGAAGTTCAAATGTATTTATCAAAAAAAAAAAAAAAAGAAGTTCAAATTGGTAACTCAAGGCAAAGAAGTTAAGCTTCAGCGTGTTAAAAGATGTGCGAATTCTTTTGCTAAGCAAGGGGTGGGCAGGGATAATCTTTTTTGCTGTGATGTAACTTGTTTTTTCTTGTCTCGGAGAGAGTTAAGAGTGTATCTCTCTTCGTGGTATTCATTGTAATTATGTTCTTGATTAATGAAAGCTTTTCTGTTATTGATAAGAAAAGCATTAAATAATATTTATTATTTATCATATCTTATTTGTTTTTTTGGCCATGTCTTATCTGTTGTGGAGACTTAAGTTTAGTGTTGTGTCTGTGTCAAACTCGTTGTTTATGCCTTGTCCCTATTGTGGGTATTTAATATAGATTAGACTCAATTTCTTATATGATATGATCTCAATGTCTTAAGTGTACCGGAATGGCCAGTTGAACGGGAATTGGACCGTTTTGCAGTTCAATGGACACCAATGAAAAAAAAAAGACCATTGGATGAAGCTTGGAAATTTATGGTTCAACCAATGTTGTGAAAGGAACTCGCCATTTCTGGTTAAGTCTGTTTTTACTTTCAAAACATCTTATGTAGGGGTGGCAATGTTGACCCAACCCATTTGACCCACTCAACCCACCCACTTAAATATCCATCCATAACCACCCATTACAACAATGGGTCAAGATGGGTTGAATGACCCATTAGGGTCAGGAAAAGAGGGTCAAGGTGGGGTTGGGTCAAAGGTACCCAAGAGGGTTAGAGCAAAGGGTCAGATGGGTTGGGCGATGTTTCATACTTTCATTAGAGGGTCTATAGTCTTTAGGGTTTGAAATTTCTAATGTTTATCAACCAGCCATTCTCAAACGTCTAGGGTTTTGACGTTTTCTCTCTTCTTACCTTCGTTAGTTCTTAGGCTTAGCTTTAGTCAATCGCTACCTCTCTTCTCCTCTCCTTCGTCTGTTCTCAGGCTTGAAGCATTACTCGATTGTTGCCTCCCTTCTCCTCTCTTCTCCTCACCTTTGTCTGTTCTCAAGCTTGAAGCATTACTCGATCATTGCCTCTCTTCTCCTCACCTTCATTAGTTAGGGATCAATCAAGGATTGAAGTTATTAAGGGTTAGGGTTTGGATGCTCGAAGCTTCACGCTGCCCCCTGTTCACCTCTTCTGCCCCTTAAACGTTGGTACACGGCTCTGAAAGATTGAATCTCTCTACTCCGACCCCTATTCTGAAAGCTTTACGCCACCCCTATTATGCTCCGACCAATAGAAGATTAAATATCTCTCCCCGTGCCTATTTGTAGAGAAGACAAGAAATTAGGGTTTGCAAGTTCAAAGCTTCACCAATCACTTGTTCCCCTCTCCCGCCTCTGTTCACCAATCACTGCCAATGTTTAGTCACCAAATCCATGCTTTGTCTGGTTTCTCTGTAATTTAATTTTTAGTTTTCTCTTTGTTCATTATTCAAAAATTGCAGAAAATAAGTGTATATGGGTATAAAATTAAGGCTTGGATTTTTGCTTAATGGTAGAACGTCCTCCTCCTCCTCCTCCTCTTCCTCCTCCCAATTTTGCATTTTCTAAAATTTTTTGAAAACATTTCTGCATTTTCTATGTTTTTGCTTTTTTTTTTGTTTTTTGTAATTTTTTTACATTTTCTGCATTTCTATATTTTATACAATTTTCTATTTTTTCAGTAAGGGTCATAATGGATGGGTAAGTGGGTCAATATGGGTGGGTGAGGGTCAGGGTGGGTTTTGACCCATAAACAAAGATTAGTGATGGGTGATGGTCGGTTGGTGGGCCAATATGGGTGGGTTGGTATTCAACCCTTACCCAACCCAACCCAACCCACCCATTTGCCACCCCTAATCTTATGGCATATTATAATATCCAAATGAGCCAAGCTTAAAACAAATCTGGCCTCAACAATTTTCCTGGTAAGTTTATTGGGAATTTCCATATTTTGGTCAATTGCAATGCAACAAGTTATAGGTGTGCTAAATGCCTTCCAGCACTTGTTGACTTCATGCCAGGTTCTTATCTTCATAGTAATATTTTTTTCCCGATCCTATGAGGCTATGATTGGACTTTTTTAACAAAAAATTGTATGATTAGATTCCTCTCCATTTCAGATCTCTCATTATGGCTACCTCATATGCTCCATGGCTTGATCTATCAACAAAAAAAAGCAAGCTCCATTGCTCTGATCTATTGTGATTCTGCTATTAATGTGGATTCTGTAGTTGACAAGTTAGAATGTTACTGCTTTGGTGTTTCAGCCATTTTCGTTGTTTATATGCAGGTAGGAGCAAGTTGTACAAAAATTCTCCACCTAGAAATGCATTTATGCAGTCATTGTTGGTCAAAATTTGAAATCTCACAAAATATGCTTGTAAATTTACAATAACATTGTTTTCAAAGTTAAGAATGAAAATTTTCCATGGAAGGGCAAGGGCACCATTTTGGTTATGATGATAATGCTTGAACCAAAGGATGGGAAATCTTCATGCTAACGAAGAAGATTGTAGGCATTTCATTAAGGATGATGGGAATATCTTGAGAGAGTTGTCCTTGAGGCACTTATAGACCCCTGAATAACTATGGTCAATCGTCAATGTTGATGGATGGTACTTGTGGATTTTCCTTTGAGGTTCCATCTAAGTTGACCCAGAGTGAGTGATCATGTTCATTAAATTGTGGCTTCTTTTATTTTTTATTTTTATTTTTTGTAATTTTTTTCTTCATCGTTAAAAATTTACAACGGTAAGATGAACAGTTTGACTCATGTTTTGCTGTGAGGAGTCTTCCTGGTCAGAAACATCTTAAAGTTGGCTCTAGTTGAGTGATATAGTTTCTCAATCCTGTCCTGTACAAGTTCTTCCTCTTTTGCCACAAAACCAGTATGATAGGGGATGCTAGAGGAAACCTAATTTTTGGAAAGGTCTCCTCATTGAGTCAGGGTGCAAATGTTTGGACTTTTGATGGTCTTTCTGTCACTGTTGGCTACCAATTAGGGTTGAGCTTGATGGTTATTAAGTACTCTGTTGCAAGTTGTAAGACGCTAGAAGGGCTAGGGGCAGACCCAAAAAGGACATGGGTTGAAATAGTAAAATGATTTTTAAGCACCTCTTATTAGTTGGGGATAAGTCTTGGATGATAATGATGGTGATCAACTCTTTTACATTAATGCAAGCAATAGAATAAAAGGTTTCTCTTTCAAGGGGAATGTTGAACACTTTTTCCAGAGGCTCAGTTTGAAGGAGTAAAAATACAAATATGTAGAGTGCAAAACTTTGTATTTTGTATGTATTTGTACTGTACATATTTGTATTTATACTCCTTCCAAACTGAGCGAAAACGTAAATTGATTGGGAACTTAGGATGCACCAATATCAAATGATAAGTTGGGCAGCTGTAGACTAGGGAATGTTCTGCAACATGAATGCTTTTGTTTTCATTTGTTTTTGAAATTGTCACATTAGCAAGAAAAAAAAAATCTTGAACTTGTTTAAGAAGCAAAAACAAGTTGTTTTGTTTCAAAAAAAAAAAATCATGTTTTTGAAACCATCAAAATGATGGTTTTTAAGAAAAACAAGCTCTGTATTGCAGATATTATATGATTTATGAAACATGATATTATACTATATACCACAGACAACATGTTCTTTAAGCCAGATATTCAAGAAAACCTTTTGTTTTAGTTTTGGAAACAAAAACACATTATAACCAGGAACATGTTTTTTTTTCTGTTTTAAGAACCAATTTATTTTCAAACCAGATGGTTTTGATTTATGTTTAGAACTCACAACAAGAAAAAACAATTCACATTGGAGAACACCCCCAGGTGTCTTTTCTTGTCCTTTTTTTTTGTTGCAAATCTTTGCTCGTCATTTGTTCAAAAAGAAATGATCTCTGTTTGATTACAACTCCTATGCCTCAAGTAAGCATCCAATATCAATGAGGGTGGCAGAACAGAACCTTGACACCTCTCAGTGACGTGTGTTCGTCTTTTTTTTGGAGTGATGGTGGTGATGGTTGATTGTTCAAGTCTTGAGGTTTATTTTTATTGCAGTGCAGTTAGTTCTATTTCCAAGTTATATCATCTTTTGATATGTTATATTCGTTGTTTTCAGTAAGCTGGTATTACAGATCCAAGGGAAAGCTTTCTTCAAGTCTTCTTTTCGCTTATGCAGGTAATTGTAGGCTCATTTTGGTTCTATGATGATATATAAAAGAGACTGGGAATGCACATTACCTGCAATTTTCCCCTTTATTTCTCTATTTGTTTTGTTTTGGCGTTGGGTGAACAATCTTACTAGGTTTGGTTTATAGTTGTTTTACTGGTATCAAATGAGTCACTTTTTCTCTTTAATTCCTTCACAGTGTTGACCCTGGATCTTCAGACCCAGATGCAATGGACTCCCCGGGTTTTTTGGACCCAGGGCAATCTGGGTTTCATGTGCACCATGAGAATGGCCACTTAAGTCCTTAACTAGTGCCTGTCTATTTGACCTGTGATCCAGTCTCCTTCCTGGTTTTGTGATCCAGTCTCCGGTTTTCTTTTTGAAACTCCAAAAGGATTGCTTTGTAGAATTCAATTGGTTCTACAACATGTTTTTGTCCTATTTCTGGGTGGTACTTCGATGCCATATTTCTTCTGCGTCCTGTAGGTGGGGTAAGAGTTGCTTATGGTTCAGTTCAACTTCTGCACTATTGTCTATCGTTGTTTTTTTTTTCATAAGCCTAGTTTTTTATTGAAGCTTGGATCCTGGTTAGGCTTAATTAGATGGATATGTAAGTGGGACGAGATGGGAGGAAGTTGTATTTTATGAGTTCTGAATTCTGATATGTATGTAAGAAATGGGCAAATCTAACTATGGGCTTGTTCGCATGCTTACCAGAGAGGGTGTATCATGAGTTGTTATAGTAGATGAGTGTTAATTTCCTTTTAGCTTTATGGGGTGTTTTGACAGGCTAAGATTTCCAGTGAATTAAATGGTGCTGTCCATTTCCATCTCTTTACCGGTTTCCATTGATCCACGTTATTGGGTGTACTCTTTTGTTTGACCATCCAAGTGTGGTGGGTCCCACACTCCCACTTTTATGATGGGTTCCAGTATCATGGTGAGATGTGTGGTGTTAGGGGGTTGGAACGTGTTTTTTGTTGGCAGAAGATCTCAACTCACAACTAAAGGTGTAAACCGTGCTGTGCTGGGCTTCAACTTGCACAAAGAGCGGATTGTGCCAAGCCTGGCTGTGCTTCCCTCCCCTGGAATATGTTGGGGGTTGGCCCGACATGGCTCACGGTCCATGGCCCGAGCCCGTGTGGGACTGATTTGTGCTGTATCGGGTTGTGGTTCTGGGTTGAGTGGGTTGCAAGCCATGCTATGGGCCTAGGTTGGGCTACGATCCTAGGCTGAACTGGGCCAGATCGCTAAGACTTTTTTTTGACATTTTGATTTTTTTTAACTTTTTTGTTAAATAAAACTAAAATACTTATCTTTCTTTGGGGAACAAATTGAAAAAATAAAACTTCTAACAAAGAAATGAAAAAATACTTAATAAAATACAAAATGGACAACAAATTGGAAGAAAAATTGAAATTTTATTTCATTTAAATTTAAAACTTGAACAATATAATGCCACAATGGTAAAAAAATACATAACAAAATGGAGTAAAATATAAAAAATATAATACAATTACAAGTTGAAAATAAAAAATTACCTTATTGAAAAAAATAACAAATAATGTAAATAAAATTGAATAACAAAATTTACAATAATTTTAAAAATGTTACAAAATTATTGATTATAAATATTGCCTTCATCATTTTTCTTCAAGTTTCACCTCCATCTCCATCTTGATTTTGATAATTTGCTTCAGGTGAATCATCATGTATAGTGTCATGCCCTCCTTTGTCTTGTAATCTATCCTTAACATCCAGCCAATCTTTGAAGCAGATGTACATCTCCAGACTTTTATCATTCATGTAGTTTCTCTTGTTATCTAACACCATAATACTTGCACTAAAACAAAACAACGATGTAATTGTTGACATCGGAAGGGTTAGTAGACATGTGCCATTAGCAACAACGATCGAATAATTTTTTTCATGCCCATTCCATCGAGCTAAAATATCAAAATTATCCATTCCTTCCGAGTCGAAGGAATCACTTATAGGAGAAAAATTTGCTTGTAAATAAAAATTAAGTTTAATAAATGAACTTGTTGATGAGGTGGTAGTAGATTTCTGCCTCATACTTAATAGAGACCGAACTCTGTCTTTTCCACTACTGGAACTAGTTATATTAGAAGTGAAAGTTGCACCTATACAAGTTGCAAATTTTTTATGCCCTATCATTTGAGATTCATATCAATCATACATTTTAAATAATAAATCATTAGTTTTTTTCTTTTTAATTTCTAATTTCAATATTCATATTTTCACAATATGAATCAAGTAAAATATCTAAACAGTCTTTCTTAATCCTAGGGTCTAATAGTGCAGCTAAATAGGAGAAATGTTCTCACAATATTTTTTAAATTTATTTTCCATTACTTCAACTATATGTTTAAATTCTGGATTTATTCTATATTTTGCAAAACATTCACTAATCATAAATAATTGATTAACTAAAAGACAACTAGTTAGGTAATAGACACCTGAAAATTCAATAGTTGTTTCATAAAAATTGTGTAAAAAATCTTTTATACAAATTGTCATTTCACATTCTTCCTCAAGTATAATATCATGTGGTGTTTTTGTATTATAAAAATCAGTAAGAATTTGTTTGTAGAAAATACAACTTTCTAACATAAAATAGGTAGAATTTCATTTATGTTGAACATCTAACATACAATTTTTATACTTCAAACGATAATTATGACATAAATATTTAAATTCTTGTTTTTTTGATCTTGAACTTTTAATATATATATATATATATATATAATACAATTTTTAATTTTAGAAATATGATGAGAAATAATATTTAAAATATTTTGAATACATAAATTTAAGATGTGACATGCACATCTAATATGAAATAATTTACCATTTAAACATGATTTTAATTGAGATTTTAAAATATTTATCGTTGAATCTTTATTATTGACATTATCAAAACTAATAGAAAAAAAGTTTATTGTCAATTCCATAAGCATGTAAAGTATTTAAAATACTTACAACAATAGTTGGGCCAATATGTGGTCATGGCCATTTAAGCCTAATAAAACTTAAAATTCTTTTTTGTAAAAACTAGTTTTCATCAATAAAATGATCGATAACACAAATATAACTTGTATTAAAAAGTTCAAATATCAATAGTAATTGCAACTCTAGAATTAAGATTTGATAAAATATAAATTAAATTTTGTTTATATGAATAAAAAAATTTCAAAGCATATGCTCTAATAGTAATTTTAGAAACTTTTTTAAATTGAGGATTTACAGAATTATGTAAAAATTTTTCAAGTTTAATATCCTCAATTAATAAAAATGGTTGTTCAGCATGTATAATATATTTTTTGAAGTCTTGCCTATTTTTTGTCAATATTTAAAAGTTCCAAAACCCCTACACCCAATTTGTGTTTGTGATTTATTCTTTTTCTTTTTCTTTTCCTTCTTGTTCTTGTTTTTCATGTGTGAGCAAATGTCTACCCAAGTGGCCAGTACCACTCTTTTTATAATACCTAAAGTCACTTCTACATTTTTGGCAAACGACCCTTTTTTCCTTCCCCTCAACGTCCTCTATTTTAAATAATTTTCAAACTTGGTTAGTCAATTTAGTTCCTTTTTTTTACTTTCTCATAGTCTCAATAGTAGTACTAAGGGTGGGATTTCCAACAGTGTTAGTAGCATCTATATCAATGCTAATGCTATCATGTTGCGACTGAACATCATCGGCATTGAACATGTTGGGGAATTGGTTTTGGGAGGAGTTTGCCATTTTTTTAATTCTAAAAAAATAAAAATTAATTTAATTGTACTCACCTAGTTTGCTAGTTCAAAATCTTAGTTTGATTTCAATAGTTAAAGCCTCTAAGTCCAAACCTCCCAAATTGCTAACTAGAGATATTAGAGCAAGCCGCCTTCTTGTTGAAACTTGAAAAAAGTCAAGACTTGAGAGTTGAGAATTGGATAGTAGAGAGAGAGGGTATTGAGATTTGAGAGTGAGAGCATAAAGCTTTAGAGAATATGAGAAGAGAATTGCTGAATTAGTGTGATGAGAATGGTGCATAGTGGAGTTATTTATAGGAATTGAAAATAATTTAATTGCACAAAATACCCTAAAAACTAATAATTTTTTAGTTTTTTGGGAGGGGTACTTTAGTCATTGTAAAGTCATTTATCATTTTATCCAAAATGCCTTCCAAATTAATTGTTATATAGCTATTGGGAGGCATTTTTGTCATTCTTTCCCCCCTCAAAGCCAAAATACATAAATACCCCTTGTATAGCTGTTTATAGCTATTGGGAGTATTTTTGTAAAAAACCCCTCCAAAAAACTGAAACTAACCGTTGAGGATCGGGCAGGCCACACTCAGCCCACTACGGGCCCATGGGCTATGCTGTGCTCCATCCCGGCATGTGGGCCACGAGCAGCATGGCATGCATAGTCATGTTGTGTCATATCGACCCATGGACCTAAAACCCCTAACACAGCACGACCCACACGATAGTACTGTACTTGACACGGCCTGTGTGCCATTATGCCAAGTGAGTCCAAAATCATGACAGGCCATATCAAGCTGCAGGCAGCACAACCCAATTTACATCTTTACTCGTAACAATAAAAGAGAGCCATCATGTATGAAATGTGTGGTGTCATTAACTTGGGAGGGTGTTAATGTGTTCTGATTGCAGGTGATCCCAACTCCAATATGCACATACCGATAAGCCCGTTATTATCTCTGATCAAAACTGAAATTGCGTGTTGCACTGATCTCCCGCCATTTGATGGGATTCGTGGAATAGCTGTTGGAAAAAGGTTGAGATTAAGCCTATCCAAGCAATTGGGTAGCTAAAAAGAACATGGACAGGCCTGCCATTGATGCAGAAGATACATTTATACATGGCTTTGTTAGCTTTAATAGAAATCGTCTTGTTCTACATAGAAATTGCCTTGCAAATTCGAGGTTTAATGTTCTTCCAGATTTGTAAATTGTAATGTTACCAATTATTTGAACAGTAGCTTTGTGAAAAACGAAACTCAATTTCCAGAAATTATTTGCATTGCATGGATAACTTGGAGTCTTGGACGAGACAACTTTAGCTGGCCAATGAATGTCTTGTCGATGACTATGCCGTTAACCCCCGACAAAAATTTTGATCTTACTGAACCAAATAAATATAGAAAATGGAGACGGGATCTGCTCCTTACACAGACCTAACAGTCACATCCCGGAACATCTTCCATACTTTATTATTCACGGGTGATGTTCGAGAGAATATGTCCTAAACTGGTGGATGATGGTCGGTGCTAAATATAGACATGCTTAAATAATCTGTATCTGCTGTACGGTGTCCGTGAATTCATTCTTTTCTGACGCAGGGAAGGAAGTGCAATTACTTGACGCGGTTTAAAGTCGAAATATGGTTAAGTTGGGAAGAACACCAAAATCAGTACGTGTATATCAACCTATTTCCAGTAGTATTAACTTGTTAACCAGAGAGAGAGATTGAACAACGAAGCAAGACAAAGAAGAACAAGGTTTTAAGATTAATTGAACGAGACTGGAAGATGATACAGGAAAAAGAATGGACAACATGGATCTTTGTGTATTCAACTATTGATCATTAATTAATTATGTCATAAATGCTGAAAAGATTTCTCTTTCTTTACAAGCTAGCAAAAGAACTGCAGGTTTCATCCATGGATGGATTATTATGCTTTTACCCCCCCCCCCCCCACAAAAAAAAAAAAAAGGGAAATGAAAACAAGAAACCCAAAAAAAAAAACAAAAAAAAGATCTATTTTACAAACAGTTACCTGCATCTCCTACTGATCTTTGCTCTGAGACTGGCTGCCTCTCCACCCACTACTTCGTCAACCAAATCCTTAAATAACAAGCGTTCAACATCCAAGACCACGCCCGCAACTTCACTACGAAGATCTGACCAGTTATCTGATCGATGCATCACATCCTCCCACAATATGCTTTTAAGATTATCATCATTGTCGTCATACTTGCAGACCAAGTTGTTAGCTTGGAACTGTTCTACCTCAGAACACAGCTCTCTTAGAAGCTGCTGTGCATTCTGGGTCCTCCGACCCACTTTATTATCTCGGAGCCACGGCTCAGAGGGAGGCAACTTCTTCACAAGAATCTCATTCACGGTGTCAAACATGAGCTTCCGATGGAGCTTCTCCCTACTGGGTTTGCATCTTCCAACCTTTTCCAGGTTGTGCTCATTGGTTCCCTTAGTTTGCTCTAGGACGAAGAACAAGTCAGGATTGATTGGATGGCCTGATGGGTGGAGCTGAAAAGTTGTCAAGCCTGAGGTAAGATCTCTTAGTAGAAGACCGGATGTTAACAATATCTCAGAGATGTATCTGTGATCTGGATTTGCGTTCTCACACAGTGATGCAATGTAATCTGTAGTAGCCTCATTGTGATTGGAGTTCAGTTGTGCAAGTTTCTGAACAAGGTGCTCAATATTTTTCAATTTCTTACGGTTGATCTCAGAGCTAGGATTATGGACCAAATTGTCAGATGAGAGATCAAGTTGAACTGGATCCCATTCCCCTTCGCCGGGATTGTCTTCAGAATGCTTTGTCTCATCATCTGTATCCAAGATAAAATCCATGAGTATTTGATATGTCAGAAATGCTGTATATTTCATGATAAAAATTTAGCTTTTTGCCGTGCATTCTAGTCCTCTATATTTCGAAGAATTCTGGAATGTTGTTCAGAAGCATTTTTTTCCATAAATAATTTTTTCTTGGTTGCTGTTAATGGTTACAAATATTATTACAAACAAAATATCAAAAAATGTTGTCTTGATGATAATATGATGATGCCTACATGTAATGACTACTATAGTATGGTTGAAAAGTAAATTTAAAATAAAAGTCTAGCTGTCAGATATGCTCAAAGTGCCACCTTTAAGTGTTTCCCAGAACCATTTTGGACACTGTATCTGGGCTCAACACTGATACTCATCCCTTTCTGGTAGCAAGTATGGATCTTCTGTGATAACAAGTTTGATGGCCCACCCATGTATGCCAAATCTATTTTCATATGGGAAATCAAACACTGAAACAAAAATCAGGTTGGAGCATGGCAGAGATTGTTTTCTAACAGTTACCCATGTGAAATGCAAGTCTATCCAGTCGGTGTTTTCTCCATTTAGGGAAGACAGAACATTCCACCTCTGGTTACATTTACATCAAATGCGTAACATATACGTAAAAATGGTCAAATGAAAAGCGCATCAACCAGGACATGCAAATATATCTCTTTTATTTTTTTTTTTGAGAAATGGTAATTATTTTATTCAAGAAAAGGACTGGGATGTACAAGAAAATAGGGCTATGCAGCTAAAAAAGGCCCTTTTCAGCAATCGGGTAAAACTATTTGCACTACACAAAATTCCTCTCAATCCAGGTTTAGCTAAATAAACAACCTTTGGCTCAGTTATAATTGAGAATATATCTTCGTCAAAACTATGGTAATCAAGGATTCCAAGTGCTAGAGGTATTTATTTCTTAGGTTTCAACTTTCAAGAAGTGGCACCATCTTTTTTTTTTCCAAGTACTAGAGGTATTTATTTCTTAAGTTTCAAAAGAAAATTGGAATTATCTTATTTTTAAGCCCACAGTTTCCACGGCCTGGGGGCAGAGAAAAGAATAGACTGTCTATTTGCATGCATTTTTTATTGGTATATATGCAAGTAAAAAGATACATTCTGATTTCTGAGCTACCATGCTTGGAATTGTCTTGTAGAGCAATGTATTGCAATATAAAAATCAGTGTGTTGAGGTTTTTTTTCCAATATATACTCCAATGCTGATTCATGACTTATACTACATAGAAGATGGCAATCCTTACCTGTAAAGGAAGTTGATATCTTCTTCACTGGAGATGGCAAATCATCTCTGTAGAATGAGGCATCAAGAACAGAGACAGGACTTGGTTGTTCTGGGGCCACTGTCGCAAGCTCTGCTAATGGCCCATCTTCACTTAGCCTCCCTGATGATTTCTGAAGGAGAGAACATTAAACATGTTATGAAACGCACTAGTAAATTGAACCAACTGGATGAAATTAAGCGCACTTACCTTCTGTTTTAAGCTAGAAACTGAGTTGTTGGCAACATTCCTTGATGGACTCTGGCTACCTTGTCCAAGGAAATTACAATTGATATCAGCAGATCGGTCAGCACTAGTCACTTCTATATCCATCTGTGAGGACAAGCTAACATTGCCATCTGATTGTTGGGAAATTTCATCCCTTTGATGACTAAAATGTCTGGTTTCACTACTAATGTCACTCAACTGATCATCGCTTTGCTGCAAGTTGGAAGGCCCTTGTCTGAGCTTTCCACCAGGTGAACCTGATTCTGTTGGCTGTCTGACAGGTCGTCTTCTGGGTCTGGTTGCATCTGAAGATGGCATGGGGGGGCGGGGAGATTGCTTCTCCAACTCAAACCTCTTCTGCTGCAGTCTTGGGCTAACAGATCCCGAGTTCTTTCCAGAGATATCATTGTTTTCCCTGAAACGCTGCTGAGGATTTGTTGATATCTGTGTTGATCTTAGGTTCCTGCCATTAGTTCTCTTATCTATTGGACTGAGAGTTCGACTGGTGGGGTCTCTAAGATTCTGTTTAGGGGGTAGGTCCTTAGCCACTCTGCTGTTAAGAGTGCCTCTTTTTTTATCCAAAGAATCACTACTCCTGTGAATACCTGATAAACCATCAATTGGAATAACTGATGAAGCAGGAATACCAGATTTGTTGATCAGTCTTGCCGGTTTCATGATCACAATTGGGGATTCAAAATTCCGTGAAGGACTAGTTCCCTTGATTGTAACATAAGTAGAGTGGTTAACCTGTGGCTCTCTCCTGTTTGCCAATCTGAGATTCTCATTGAAATTGGTGAGGTTTTGGTTGTTATATTCTCTCTTAGACACAAGTTTGGTAGCTTGATGTTCTTCTTTTTCGGCCTCCAGGAGCCCTTTAGCCTGCATTGCTTCTAGTATCTGTTTGAGTGCCCTGAGATCCTTATCTGATTGTTTAAATTTGAGCTCTTTCAACCTTTTCTCAATCTCAACATAAACAGAAGGAGAGGAGTTCGATGTCCTGGCAGGGACTTCCCAATTCCTGAGTGCAGCTTTCTGAAGACTACTGCACCCATCAGGCTGTCTCCACGGAGCTGGCTCAATTGGAAACCTTGAACTAGAAAAGGGTTTCATGACCAAATCAGGACTTTTCAACTTTGGTGAGTTGGGGTCCTTGAGGGAGCTTCTGGGGGAACCAGAAAATCGAAACGGCTTGCTTTCATCAACTGTTCTCAATGACCCAGTGAAGGACTCACGATCTTCAACATAGCAGGTTTTAATCAAGGTCATTTGATCATCTGTGGCCGGGGTAGAATTTGGCAATGCTTCCAAGCCCATCAATTTTGCCACAACACTAGGAGGTCTTTTGCAAGTTCCCAGTTCTTTCTGTGAATTTGTGGCTCTACTGTTAGAGTCACTACTACCCCTCTGCAAATCCTTCAGAATAGAATTTGATTTTGAATTGGAATTAGAGCTCCTCATGGAACCTTCCCTGCTGTCCAATGACAGCCTTGGGAGATCTCTGAGCTTTGCACTGGATTTGAAGGTGTCACGTGATTCAAAAGATGCACGAGGTATCTCCCGTCCATCATAAGAGAACCGTGGAGAATCTTTGGATGCTAAAAACAAAGGCCCTTCTTTAGCTTCATATGATGATCTTGGTGATTCTTTAACTTCATTAAAATACCTAGGAGCTTCTCGAAGTTTAACAAGAACTCTGACCGATTCATTGAAATCAACAGGCACCTTCTGATTCCCATTTGTTCCAACCCCATAAGACCCAGTCAACTGCAGAGGCCTTGGTGAATCTCTGTGCTTCACAGTACGGCTTACTGTACCCTCTTCGGTTGTAGTTTTAACTGATAGACTACGGGGTTCTCTGTAGATCGAGTCCTTAACAACATCACGGAAGTCAATAGGTTGACTACGCAGCTGTGGGGAAGCATTGGGTTCAATGGAAGTTGGCTCCCTCTGAGGCGTTTCTGGAAAAATGGATCGGTCAAATGAAGGGTGTTCTAGTTGAGCAGCTCTGTTACAGTCCATAGAAGACAGAGAAGAAGAGCAAGAAGAAGATGAAAAGGAAGCCCTGGATGACTCAATAGAAACTCTTTGGTTCTCATTCGTATTTTTGTTGGAATCTTTTTCCTGCAATTGCAAGTCAAATATACCTTTATATCTTCTAAAAGAAATATCAGATATGAAAAACTAAATATGGTGAAGCAATGGAATTTAGAGTTCTTACAGTATGTGTCTGTAGATAATCATTATTAGGCTCAACCCGAAAGCTTCCATTTTTGATGTGAGAAATACCTATGCAAGAACCAAAGCATTAAACTCAGAAAGTAGGGATACCAATAGTATGTCAGTCATGAGCAAGGACACTTGACATACTTTATGGAAAAGCATTCTCTATGCACAGATGAATCTAATTTAGAAAAGCCTTTAAGAATAGGTACAAGTGCTCTCTGTATGTTAAGAAATTCAGCAACTAATAGAAACTGCTTTGAACATTAAAGTAGGCGGATTGTGGATATTTTGTTACCATTAACCCATTTAAGCAAGAATAGTTAAAATCAAATTAATGGCGGTTTTAAAAATTCTGTTTTTTTTTCCTTTTGTATGTGTGTTTTGGGTTGGATGGGGCTAAAAATAAAAAGAGTTGAACAAGTTAGAAATGCTGGAAAAATAAACACAATCAGGGTATTTCTCAGATATTAACAGAAACTTTTTGGGAAAAAAAACTTAAAGCTATCATTAAATCATGAAAGGCATGATAAACTATATTCCATTAAACTTAAAAAGATTGAGCAGCAGAGATGAAATAACTCATATAAATCACTAAAGAAGAAAAACAGTAAAAGGGCTACCTGATGGAAGCCTCTTGTGGCTGTGGCCAGTGAGGCGCCTGCCTGTTAGGATGTTGTGACGGTCAAAGAGTTGAAAGATCCCAGTCATGCATCCTATTTGCTTCTTCAGATTTGAATTGTCATCTGCTAACTCATGTAAAAACTTGGCAGACATCTTCACAACCTCCTTTCTTCAACTATAAAGCAGTTCAGACCTTCTAAATCTCCATGACACCCTCTTTCTAGGCCAGTTACTTTCAGACTCCGCTTCCAAGAAAAGCAAAACCCAAGGCCCTTTTCAAAGTTGAAACTTGAAGTTGCTGTTTTGGCTCAAAAATTCTTGGAACAAGAGAAGAATGGAGTTTTTATGCAGAATCACTTGGAAACAAAAGAGATTCCCTCCAAACGCATTAGAGGGAGCAAAGTTTCGTAGACCTCACTGATTCTTATAGCCCTGGAACCCAAATCTCAATAAGCATTAATCTGTTAATTCCTGTTCTTTCTTTCTTTCCCTCCTTCCTACGGAAGTTTGCAAAAGATGGCAAAAACTAGCTTTTTATTAGACAGTAAAAAGCCTCATAAATGCAAGGCTCCTCCTACGATCAAGCAAATGACAAATACTGAATCTGCCAGAACACGCTCCACCTGTCATGAAACTGGTTAAAATGAAATTAATTCCTCCAGACGCACCAAAACATGATTCTTCACCATTCCAGATGTTTTTCTTACGGCTACAGGCCTCAAATTCCACTCTTTTCTACAGCTAAATACAGCTAAGAAAAATTAAAATTTTGGATTCTTCAAATTCCCACCCGAACTCTGCAATTAAACTACAAAAAAAAAAACAGTGTTTTCCTTCTATTACGTACTTTATTTATAAGGTCCGTCGGAGTTTATAGGACTACCCCAAGACAATAACGAGTACCAGATAGAATGGAGGAAAAAACAAAAGAATAAAGGGACCCAATACCCAAAATCACTTCTCCATTGTCAAATATCATTCCACTGGTACAATGGAAAAGAAAGAAACCTTCTTGGGTTTCATAGAAGATGCCAGACAATGCCTTGTGTGGCAACACACAAGAACCCAGAAGAAAAGGAGAAAACGTGGAAGGACCCAACACCTACAGGCTACAGGCTACATTTATCCCTCCCGCCACTGTCTATGTATCAATGCAAGGTGCAGAGAAAACTCTCTGAACCCAAGAAGAGATGTTTTCTGGGTTTCCTCAGCGAAAAGTTAAAAAAATGTTGTGGCTGTCTTCTGGCTCTCTTAAAGACAGGCAGTGGAAGAAGATGGGATGATTCGTTATATGGATATTGGGTAATGTGCGAGTGAATCTGACGAGAGTGAGAGTTGGCAAAGCTTCAATTTTTATTATGACTTCTTATCTGATACTCCAAGCAGACAGACACACACAGAGAGAGAGAGGGGAATTGCTTGATGAGTTGGGAACTTGAAGGCGAAGTTGTGTGAGTGGGCCAGATCCGGTTTGGTCTCTTTCTCACACTTCCATGTGAGTAGATAATGTGGGTGGGTCTGAATCAGTGGATCTGTCTACATGGGCATGTGAGTTCTGTCAGAAACTAGAGGGACTAGCGTGGATTTTTGTTCTGAAAAGTGGAAAACCTGCAAAAGTCTACATCCCTTTTTCAACGATCTCTGCTTGTAATTACCAAAAGACCCTTCAGTAGAATCTCAAGTTTGACCACAAACCCAGAAACAAGCAAGAATGCATGCCCAAATTTTTGTATTGTAGTGTAATGTACTGCTGTATATGTTTTATTGTTCTTCTATTTTCTATTTTTGTCTGAACCTTGAATTTGATCTTATCTGATACTTCCTTTCACTTGATCCAAAGAAAGGGGCAAATGAATGAATGATATTGATTTGTTGTAATACAATCTTAGGTAATAAATTGGAGGATAAAGGATTGCATGATCTTGACAGCAAAGATTCATGGTGATTATCAATTTATTATCTTGATATTCTGCCTAAAAAATCTCTAGCTCTATGGTGTGACCCATTTGCTGTGTTTTTTTGGTGTGGGGCCCTCAGACCTCATTCTATTAAAATCATGTTTCTGGCTTGCCAGAAAGTCAATTCCTTAGTCTCTTGCCCTAATTCCTAACTTGACGTGTAATTGGAGTTGGCACTGTTTGGTGGGCTAGCTGAAATTTGTTTCTTGGGAGTATAAAGAGTTCTTCTTAACTGCACTGCTTTTGTTTTATCTTGATTTTTTTTTTCTTTTTGTGGGGAATTAAGTGTATAATGCAATAACATCCCCTGTTAATGCAGAAAACAAAAAATGACAGAGCTTGAGAACTTGTAGTGTACTTTCAGAATTTTTATTCTCTGGTTGCAGCTGTTCATCCATCCTCTTGATGGTACTTGAGCAAATGTGGTCCAACTCCAACTCACTGATACCTGGAAGAGCTCTGAAGTAAGATGACAGAGTGAAACTGAGTGCAATGCACCCTTCAAACAACCTGCTTTTCTGAGCTGCGAAGTTTCCATATGTGTACAAAATAAGCAAAATTTTCAGAGTGCAGGACCATGGTTCCTCAGAGAATCAGAAAATTTCACGCAGGAGAGTATTTGTGTCTAGTTGTCACAGATAATGTTGTGGATGAAGCAATTTATACTTTTTCTAAAATTCCCTTAAATAGCAAGATTACACATAAGTGTGTCTATACACACCCAACACAGAGTGCTCACATTATTTGGGGTGTTCTTGTTCATCATAGGGAGTGTACCTGGCTATTGGCTCCTCAGGAAGCAGGAAGCAGAAAGTAGAATGTGTTTGGATTCATTTGATAAGTAATAACCTGCACAAGAACAGTATGCAGTAGCTCTTGTGGATTCTTTGCTTAAGAACTTGTCAAGATGGTTGGAATTTGGTTCTTTTTTTTTGTGTGTGTGTGTGTTAGAGTACTGAAGAATTAAGTTATAAAACATTATATATTACCACAAACTCTTAATATGGAATGGCTAAGTTGGTGAAACCCACCAAGTGTTGCACCAGGATGTGGTCCTCTTGATATGAACAATTATTTTAGAAAATGATATTTTCTGATATTTGATTGCAGATGGAGATGGAAAACAGAAGTTTTCCTAAAAATTAGTAGATATTGTAGGAAAATGGTTCTCCTTTCCAAGTCTAACAGAAAACCAAAAGAAGTTCGGGAAATAATTTATTCCTTATTGAGTATTGTTTTATGAGGAAAATTCTGTTTCCTTTCATCATTTTAGTTGCAACCAAAACTGGAATAGTGTAACTCATTGAGTGCTGATCCAAGCACATTCCTATTTTGATAAAAAGGCCAAAACCCCAATGAAAAAAAAAAAAGATACCCATGACTAAATTCGTATAGAATGATATTCAGGATCTATTTTCACTATTAATTAGGGAAAATCCCATCAAATCACCTTCAAACAGCTCTTATTTGGGACTCTAACTGTAGTGACAAGATAACAAACAAACTAATAAATATTTTGAAGGAAAAGGGAGCATTGTTTAACTTGTAATTAAGATTGGTAAAGAAATGTTGGGAAAGGATAAGAAAATGAGGGTATTTGGGTCAAGTTGGAAATTCCATGAGAAGTTTCTAATAGTTGATCTCTATTCCATTGTTGTTGCCCTTTCCACCCTCTAGGCTGTGTCACAGGGAATTAGAATGGTGTAGGAGATTCGTGAGGCACATGGATGCCCACAACACTTAGGCCTTGTCAAACACTGCCTGCCTCTGACCAGCCCACCCATAATGCTATGTGGGTCATCTCTTCTTTCCTCTTTCCTTAACTAATTGTTCATTTTGTCAAAATTTTTGGCATATTTTATTAATCTAAAAATCAAACAAAAATAATTGCTTACTACTTGTAATCTATGGTAATTAGTAACTCGGCATTGCTAATATTTTATTTATGCCAATTATTTAATAGCTAGCTAGAAGACTTGAATGCATTGCTGATCCTTCTGCAATTGATTACATTTCTAAACTTACTAATATTTTTTTAGGCTGAAGTGGAATGTTTGATTGGCTGTCAACTGTAGAAATAAGGTTAGACAGTAAATTGTTTAATTTAGTTTTTATTGATTTAATAAGAAGGAACATTTTTGTTGGGGATTTGCTTGAGAGGCTATATGATGAAGTTGAAAAGGATTTCTAAACTTGCCCAAACAGCCACACCAAACCAAAAACTAATTGGAAGAAACGGGGAAAAAGAGTAATTTTACCCTTCCCCAAAGTTAAGGTAAATGAGTTTTCTCAGAAAATAATCTATGTAGCCTTATCAGTTTTCATCTTGTAATGTTTTCTTGAAAAGGAAACTGAGTATATGATTGTTGTATTGTTGAAGTTTCTTCCAAATTGTCTGAAAGGGAAATAATTTCATCAAATTTATTAGGAGCATAAACATTGGTGCTCTATGATTGGGAAATTTGTTTTCAGGCATGTATGCATGTATGTAGACATGTAGATGGGTGCATACATACACAAAATAGACATCCATGTGTATGGACCTGGATATGCCCCTGTAAGTAAAGCAATAGATGGTGATTGTTGAGAAGGGGAGGATTTGAATGAGGGACCAGGGATGCATCATCACATGCATGAAGTGGAGGCATCACATGGATGATGACTTAACATCAATAGGCAGCATGAACTAACTTATCATGATAATCCTTGCCCATATAAAACAAGGCACATTAGTTATTTGCCCACTTTGTTTGGCACATTATTTTTATCAGAAGGCACTTTCATTGGCACATGATGGTGCCCTACTTTTTCCAAGAATATTCTCCACCAAATCACCATGTGCAATACCCACATCAATGAATAGGGTTTAACAGTCAACAAAATTGGATCATATCATACCTAAAAATTTTACCTAATCAAAATAATTCTATAACAATGAGAGAGAGAGAGACTACATCTTAGGAGAACCAAAAGCATCAATCATTTATCTATATAACAACCCAAGGAGTTCCAACAAGCAGCCCAGATTTTGTAAAAGGGAGAGTTCCACGTTAGAGCTTTGTTGGAAGGTGGGGAAGGAAGGTTCCTTTTCTTTTCCTTTTGCAGAATGTCGAGACTTGAGCACAGAGGAGGGTAATTGAAGTTTAATATGAATCAAAGCTTAGGATGCAAGAAAAAGGACTCTGGGTTTGAAGTCAAAACTCAAAACCATATCTATTTGTAGTTTTTATCTTTCACTTAATAAAGCGCATATAATAAATGAGTTGTGAAGTATGTGGATAGCTTCTTTTTGCCCATGAACTGAATAGAATAAGAAGATACTTACTTAAAAATTACTGATAACAAATTTGTGGCTGCAACTACATGTGAAGAGTTTGCTTCACCACTCAAGCAACCCCCAAACAGAAATGTCACAAAAAGGTTAGACCTGAACCAAAATTTAATTTGATTTTGCACCTTTTAGCCCTCAATATCTGGACATGGGGATTTATGTAACATGAATAGATCCCACATGGAGATCACTTATATTAAAACTAGGGTGTTCATCAAAAACCGAAAAATCCAAGGAATCCGATTGAGTTTTGGTTTAAAATATTGCAAAAAAAAAAAACAAAAGACTAATTTGGTTTTTGTTAACCTAGAGAAAAAACCTACGGTTAACTTTATTTATAATATGTATTATAAATATAAAAAATCAAAGAATCGAACTAGTAAAAAAAAAACTGAATTAATTCGAAATATTGCAAAAAAACCGAAGAACCAGTTCGATTAACCCTAATCAAAATTCATGTTGTGATATGATGATATCAATCATCCATATCCACCTATTTATTTTTAAAGTGGTCTGATTATGTCATATTTCCAACGTGGGGCCTATCCATTAATGCATTAGAGCTAGCAAGAAATTTCCTATCCTATCTATTTGTGGAAGATGGGTCCTACCCATTTGCTCAAATACCGACCGACTTGACTAAAATAATACGTGATATTAGTTGGATATTGTTGTTATATTGTCCATAGGAGTGTTCATTATACGATTCAAATCGCAAAATCAAATCGAACCAAATTAAATTTGCGGTTTGGTTCGGTTTATACCTATAAACAGTTTGGTTCGATTTGAGGATTTTTTAAATTATGGTTTGTGGTTTCAGTTTGGTTTATTGAATTTTATAAACTGAACCAAATCGTAAACTGAAATTTTATATATAAATTATTATAATATATGATATATAAACATTATATATAATATATTTAAATGGAATACGTAAAATTATAAATATATAGTGAATTCTTTATTTTATAATAAAATAATAAATAAAAGTGTTAAGTTTTAGGAGAGCTATTTGGGCTTTCTAATTGGGTTAAGCCCAAAAGAACCATAGAATGGTCCAAAGTCTTCAAACCGTATTAGAAACTGTACCAAACTCTAATAAAACGGTTTGGTTTGATTTAGAAATTTCTCAAACTGTAATTTACTGGTATGGTCTGAGATCTTCTCTAAACCAGACCATGAACACCCCTAATTGTCCAGATTATTGATGGAATTGTAGAAATTAGAAGCAAAGTGCAGAAAATATGAAGCATGATTCTTTGGAATGGTTTGGTGAGTGAGACAGTAACATGATTCAATAACAGAAATTTGATTAATTTAATTGCACCCTAAAGCATGGCAAGTAAAAAACGGACCACATAATTGATTTCTAGGTCAAGTGGACCCCAATTCATCTGTCTCATATGCCAACTTGATTGTACTCAGATCATTTAACAAATGCTTCTGTTAAGGGAACTGAAAAAATTGTCTAAGACACCTCACACCTCAGCTCTCAATGCTAATAGAGACAGTTATTTGGCCCACTCTGGTTGACTTATTAGGCCCACTATTGTGGCTTAGGGGGGGCTTTCCGGCTTTGGTTTGGTTCATAATGGGCCCACTTGGTTGCTTGGGCCTGAGCCTAAGATTGTTATGCACCTCACCAAGCCCTCACACCTCCCGGATGTAATATCCCTTTGAAAAATTCAAGGGCATGATGTTATGTGGTTCTGATCCTGTTTGGTTCATGCCAAAAGTTCAATACCAACTCTTGGTACGAAGATGACGATGGTGATGGGGATGGTGGGAACAAAGAAGATGGGAAGCAAAGTCATGGATTAAGGGAACAGATGGTCAGAAATTACAACTGTCCTCTGTGTTGCTTCTTCTGTACATGTGACTCATGGTAAGGAATAGAGCCACTTTCACATTTTTAGGGAATCCACCTTTAGATAGGCCATAGCCCAAACTTGACTGATTCAATTGTCCAGTGTCCAATGTGTAAAGTCTACTGACTTGTTCACATGCTGTTAGTGATGATCTTGTGCTTTCCTTTGATGCTTTATCTCTTGATCATATCAATGTAGGTATCTGGATCATAAGAGGCCAAAAGGATTTTTGGCTGGATTTCAATCCAGAAATGATAATATTAGGGTTTTGTTTTGGCACATTCACCTATAATCCAGAAATGAAGAAACTTGAAGCTTCAGCCTATTATGATCCAGATACCTAAATCAGTTGTGCTTTGGTCCACTGAATGGACTAGGCCTCCAATGTATGAATTGGGCTAGGGTTGAATCTGAGAGTCAGGTGTAGTATGATTTAGGGCATGGTACTATTTTGACCCACACCCAAGAAATGGTGTGTGTTTTCACATACAAACAATGAGAAGTTAGGCCAAGGTTCCCTACTAGAAAAGCAAATATCCATATATTTATGACAATAGATGATGCAAATATGGCCATGTGGAGCCATGATGTACTGCCAGCATGGATTGTAGAATACTTTTGCCATGTGGCAATGCAATCCACGTCACTTCTCTTACATAGTATGATGGCTTACATGGGACCTCCCTCAACCCTCATGACTCATGAGGGAGCATTCTAACCATTGGAAAAGGTGTGAAGTGAGAGACTTGTGCCAATTCAAGGTAGGCTATGACTGACCTATGAGTGGAAAGAACAGTGCTGTGTGATCGATAGAAAGCCTTAGTTATAAGACGGTTCTCTTGATTCTCAATGGAAGAATCATTTCAAATGACGTGAAAGGTTGAATTATGCGCACTGCGCACAGACATTGTGTGAAGACCGTAAAAAGTTGGCAACTACATCTACAAGTTGTCTTTGTCAGAAGGAGCAACACCCCTTGGTTGAATTGGTCCAGCACTTGAATAAACCACCAATTTTTTTTTCTTGAAACTTCTACTGTTTAATAAATCTATGGCATTCAATCGGCAAGTCCTATCCACTGATGGCTGGCTTGTTCTAATAGAGACTTGGGATCAAATCCCACAACCACCAGGGTTGAGAGGGTTATGGATATGGAAGATGGGCCACCCCTGTTGTGTAGCCCGATGAACCTCCGGTCCCCCGCCCCTCCCCAAAAAAAGGCAAGCCTGCACTACAAGAAAAGTGATTTTTAGTGGCATTTTCAAATGCCACTAAAGATAGGTAAAAACACTACTAAAGGTTATTGCGGCATTTAGAAATTACGCCACCAATGTCTGAGTCGGTAAAAGTTTTAGTGACGTTTATCCCATTTTTAGTGGCACTTAAATAAATGCCAATAAAACTTACTTTCAGTGGCGTTTATCTAAATTTTAGTGGCACTTATATAAATGCCGATAAAAACCATTTTTAGTGGCGCTTTATTCATCCTTTAGTAGCAGTTTCAAATGCCATTTTTAAATTTAATAATAGCATTTATTGGCACATTTAGTGGCAATTCGTAGTGCCACTAAATAGCAACCGCTATAGTGGCAATTATAAGTGCCAATATAAGGGTACCATAAAAGCAACATTTTTAAATACTTATCTGTATAGTAGCATTTATAATTGCCACTAAAGAGTCTTAATCATTTTATTCATTTAGGTTTTAGTGGCATTTACAAGTGCCATTAAATGTCTAAACGTATTCACATGCATGCTAAAAAATAATAAAAATAAAGCAACAAAAAAGATGTTGCTTATTATATAATGGTAATTGGACCTATATCAATAAATATCAATTTCATCATGCCCTTTAAATCAAATGCATATTATATATTTAATTAAAAAAAGTCAAATAATTATAAAATTTAACCAAATAAACCATTTTCATATAAAACAAATTTATCATAAAATGTTTATATATATAACTGTCACTTTCAAATCATAGATCCATAATGGATAAGTCCAAAAACCAACAAAAAATCATTTCGCTCTATGATGTCCAAAATCTTCATCAAAATCCAAAGTATACATCTTCAATATCCTCCATGTTAACAAATTCATGAAAAAACAAATACATCTTGTTAATAAAAACTATATATAACATTATATCTTTGGATCTAATAATAGATGGCTTAAAGATAGATAGATAAATAGAGAGAGATCTTACATAATAGATATTAAAAACTAAAAACCAAACATAGCCTAAGACATCATCAATCTAAGTAAAAACTAAAAGGGTTTGACTATGATATGGAGAAGATATGATATCTGAAAATTTTCTGACCAGTCAATTGGAATCATAAACGTGGTAGCCAATCAGGTGTTATTTATCAAAATTCATGGGTAGGTTTTGATTGGCCAAAACTCTTCAGACACCATATTTCCACATCATAGATTTTCCCAAACTAAAAACCTTTCAATTTGATGGCTATCTATTCAAACTTTCAAACTAAAAACCTGGGCCACACATAAAGAAGGCTAAATCTATTCAAACTTTCAAAGTTCTATGGACAATCAGCAATAGATCCTTCATAAGTTATTGGGTATATTTGGAACCATGGTTGTTTCTCAAACAATGTTTATACCTCAGTTTTGTCTTGGAAATCATAAAAGTAGGTATTGTTGTGCACAGAACCTCCCAATTGAAAATATCTAACAAGTTAAATAAAATAGCAATCTAATGGATTAAAAGAGATTAATTTTTTTGTAGAATGTGGTCATGGTTTTCTGTAGCTTGTCCTTTGCATGGACGATATGGAAAATGGTGGAGATTTGTGTACAAAAAGCAGAGTAGGTAAAGAATAGAATAGGGCAATTTTCAACAATAATGGCTACATAGAAATCATACATGGATGGAGAGGTAAATACCCAAGTGGGCTTTACCTATGACAGATAACTCTGGCACCACCTACCTAACAAGTCAAAGGGCCAAAGTAGCTTGTGAAAAAGGGTTATGGCTTTTCAAATTGAAGTTTTAATGGCTTTGTTTATTGAGACTCAAAGTAGATCTAAGATGAAGCAAATTTTAACAGTGGTTATTTTGGAACAAGGTTCCTAATGGACTCATGTAAACAGCCATCCTATTTATGCCTTATCAAGTGATCATCCCTCCCATCTAAACTGCTGAAATTTGTCTCCTTGTAGAAGGTGAAGAAGATAAAGCATGTTTGGCCCCAACCCTGTCAACAAGCAACCTCTTTAGTAAAATAATTGTTTTCAATTTCAACATCTGAAGATGAAAGATGACAAAATGATTGGCTGATTCATTGTCGCTCTAATCCAAGCCAAAGTTAATACTATGCAGAAGAGCACCTAACAAGTTCCCATAAAGGTTTAGCATGTACACATATATGTTTCACAGTTTATTCAAAAAAGTTTATATATTAATAAACATCCAATGAGGTATTGATGACTTGAACAACTATGTCCAATATCCTAATGGTAACTCTGAGGATTCACAGGGTATACATGATTTACATGGAGTCATTTACCTTCTTGTAGAGTTCTTGAAAGTAAGATGTTGGCAATTTCATGTTTTCAACAAAATAGTATTAAAACAGAGGAAATGATTTGGGAGTTCTTTAAGGGACAAAACCATTCCGTATGCACTATATAGCCATCAACATATATGAAGAACAATCAGAAATCACAATACAAGCAACAATGAGTAGTAGTGCCATGTGTGCATGCACAATTCCTCAAAATTGTTGCAAAATAATGGAACCTACAAGTTGCATACTATTCAAGCACAAGACATCATAAATCGTTGAATCATGCCATTTGAGTTTCAACTTGAAAAGACCCAATTTTAGCTTAAACAATCTTCAAATGGATTGTCAAAAGAAAATAATGAATTCTATGGTGGATGAAAAAACTGCCATAGATTAATTAACAGTTTTGAATTCACATTAGTTGGTGTTGGTCACAGACTAATTAACCACTCATAAAGGAGAAACACAAAAATCATAAATATATACTTCTGCTTATGCAACGCAAACTCCAATCAAGAATTGTGAATAAGGAGAGTGACCATTTTGGATAAAGAATTAAAGATGTTGATAAATGAAGATATGAAAGCTTAATATTGAAAAACTGATGTTAAACAGATCCTAAAAGTAAAAAACAAGCTACTAATGTACAGTATACATAGATAAAGATACGATGTGCTTAGAAAAATACAATCGGGATCTGCTTCAAACACTAGCATGTAAAATGGGCTATGTAACCAATCACAAGTGAACACACCAGTGTTTCATACACATGAGAACCACATGTGGTATGGGCCCATGTGGGTCTCATGTTTACTGAACACTAGCTTATTCACTAGTGATTGGTTATAGCCTGTTTTAGGCATCAGTATTTGCAGCAGGTCTGGAGTTGGAAAATGCTTAAAAGTGGGTGTGAGGCAATTGGAGATCCTAAATGTTTCTATCATATAGTACTTATAATAATATGTCTAGTACCAATGACATAATCTAACCCAGAATGCAATATGTGGTGAATAGACAAACTAGATCTTCAACAGTTTCAAAATATGAGATTATATAGGTCTCATGTTAATGGCAATTGCTTGGTGCAACGGTAAAATCTCATATTGATAAGTGAGAGAATATGGATTTTAGTCTAAGAGTAGCCACTTTGGGCAATGGAAAACGAAGACATAAAGAGAAAAAAAAAATCAAGGTTTAGTTCCATGTCCATTCTACTTGTCTCCAGACCCAAGAGAGCTAGGACAATCATTGGGTAATGGCCCTTTTAGATTATATAAGTCTCAAGGTTGAAATGGGATCTTTCTCAATTATTTGGGAGCTTATTGTTAATCCTTTTTTATTAGTAATCATATCAGACTTTATTAATAAACCAACAAGGTGTAATTCAAATTATACAGCAATCAGAAACAATTTTCACCACTTGGCTAGTCAACAAGCTCCCCATTACACACAACTGCATTCCCTAAATAGCAGGACTACAATGCATATTTTCCCCATTATGCCATCTCTAGCAAATTCACCTCCACTAAGTTAACATTTCTTTGAACCTACCTGAAAAAGAAATTTGATATGGACATAAAGGACTTCAACTCTTCTCTAATGTAATATTATAATATCTAAGGAACTAAGGTCCCCTCTTTGTTCATTCATCTATCCTATTACCAATTTGGAATCTCCTTCCAAATCATTGGAGAATGCATGTGAAGATCTACCAAATTGTAAACCTAGTAGTAAAGAAAGAATCTTAGCCTGACTGAAGTTCAGTACACATGGGCCCTAAGTAGACTAGTGGTTCCTTCATGATGTTTAAAAGCACTCCCCCACCTTGGACAGGTCTTAATTGCCTAAAAAGAACTATTTGAAGTTTAGTTTCAGTAGTCCTATATGAGGTCAAAGCCAATGTAGGTTCTTTCTCAATCTCAAAGTATTTGCATCCATAAAATCCATGAAATTAATTTAATCTTACTAACATCATTCCACCATAAAAACAAGTTTGCAAACAACCAACCAATTTTGTAGTAAAAGAAAAGTAAAGCTTAAATATAATTTTTGTCTTGGTAAAGGTTGAATGAAATCTGTCCTGGTTGCAAACCAAGCTTTGCTAATAATCCTTGCAAAACAAGCTTTGATAAAATCATAAGTTTTTTTTTTCTCAATCTCAAAGTTGTTTCCATCCATAAAACTACTCAAGTCACAGAAATATGACTAACACGGTGATTTAAAAAGTTGCCACCTACACTGGCTGGTTCCCTAGCTTGTGGTAGAATTAATAAGAAGCTTTGATTTGGGAGGGGGGAATACCTATTGCGTCAGAGGAAGACTGTGCAATTGTAGTTCAACTCTATAAAGGGATAAAGGAGCAGAATTGGGCTACTATATATACATATATAGTGACTAACTTGTTGTATGTCATCATTGTATATATTTTACCAATGAAAAGCACCACCATTTATCAATAAAAAGTTATTCAAGAACTTGTTGGTCTTAGAATATTATTAAAAATGCTCTATTTCACTTGTTCTCCATGATGTCTTAGGGAAAAACCTGTTGTTGTTTTATTTTTGTACTGTAATTTTACATTGGAACTGGTTTTCAGTTACAATGACAGCCCAAAAGGACTCCACGTGTTGCTAATTGTCAGCCCTTCAATGGGAGAGGAAACCCTTTTCTTCTTCTTGGGTTTCCCTTTTCATTAACAAACATGAGGCCGAAAGGCTCTAATAATGGGATTGGCTTACTAATTAAAGAGTTCAAACTTCAATGGTGGACAATACCATCCATCCACATGGATAAACTCCAAGTGGAAGGTTGATTTAGTCAAATCCAAAACATCCATCTAGTTGGGATTCCTTAAGGTTGACAGCACTAAATTCAAATGGGTAGCCTTGCTTCAAATCCAACAAGGTATGTTTTGAATCTAGTGGAAAATCCAGAGAATAGGTACTGGTTTTTTTCTATTAGCAAAGAACTACAACCTACAAAAATCCAGGTAATAGAAACTTACTTTGTTGTTGAAGCAAAAACTTTCCCTAGTGCATATTTGTCCAAAAATCACATGTCTACAACCTACAAAAAGAAAATAAAAATCAGTTAAAGGTTCTAAAAAGGTAAGAAAACTAAACTTCAATGAAAAAAAACTTACCAATGAAGTCAGCCAAGCAACACTTGAACCATTGCATATATTATGATTTGCATGTGATGTAGTGATACAATTCGGTAATCTTTCAATGTTACAGGTCTCAGAAATTTGAGGACCCAGCAGAAGAGGAGGAAGCCCCCGTGGCAAAGTTCAGGAAACTACATGAGAGATCCTAAATAAGTATAGAAATCCATTGAATGTTCCTTTCAATGTTCAGGAAACTACATGAGAAATCCTAAATAAGTCTAAGAAACTACATGAAAGATTCGGTAATCTTCAAGTGATCTGTTCTTTCTAATCACATGTATTAGTTAGTATTCTTATTTCATAATCTTCAAGTCTGTCAAATGTAAAATATAAATACCTACTTAATAGAAATTACCATTCTTATTGTGAGAATGCAGTTGAAGGACTTTCATTTGGGAATAGTGTGTACTGGATTTAGAAATTACCGGAACCCATGCAAAACTTACTAATTAGAATAAAACAAGACCATGAAAGTTCAAAGAACAATCTGCATAAATAAAAAAGAAAGATCATTCTTTCATAACCTTTTTTAGTTGTCTATAATAATAAATATATTCTAAGATTATTTGTGGGGATAATGTTCTTGAATAGTGTCACATATCAAAAGAGGTCAAGAAGAGTAAACCTAAAATGAAAATCTAGAGCATCCACTCTTGAAAAGAATATCCTTCATAGCTTTCTTTGCATCTGCACATTTTTGACGTGCTGCATATGTCACATAGTTCTGATTCTAGGTATGTTGCATTAGAGAATCTCAAAGAAACATATATGCAAACGTTAAATGGAGGTAACAAGATAAACTAATGCAATGCTGACCTGGATTAGGCAATGCTAAATAGGGCAATCCTTTTGGGATGAATTGGGCAATGCTGACCTGGCAGAAGTGATCAAACCTTAAATGGAGGTAACAAAATAAACTGATGCAAAGAAAGAAGTAACATCAGTAGGCCAACATATATGCAAATGCATGTTTCACAAGTTGCACTTTTAAGACATTAGATTACTAAGAAAGACTAGGAAAAAATAAAGAAAAGATCATCAATTTTTTATTGGAACACAACAAATAAGGGAATAGAAGTCTTGAGAATTGCAAAATCATATGGACTCTAGCTCAAGTTGAAAGAGGTTCTTGGTCATACTGAATAGGCTTTGCATACATACAAGTGATTCAGGTAAAACCTAGTACAATCTTTCCCAGTAACTGGATGCAAATTCAAACAAGTCCTTTAGATCAATTACTTTAAAACATGGAGGCAAGACGCAAGATGTTCTACCATCCTAAGGCATGAGGTGTAAGCCTCCCAGGCATGGAATTTTTAATTAATAGATAATTAAAAATAAGATCAAATAAATAAAAAAGTAAATATCCAAAGAATGGGAAATTTTATGAGAAATTAGAAAGTTTCATATTTGCAATTTCTAATAATAAAACCATCACATCTAAATATAGAATTGAAGCATTTGTATGCAACTAACTTTTTCCCACATCAAGTGGTCTAGCCTTCTCTTCCAACATCTTTTTCGCCAAGAAATAAAATCCCCATTATTTTGAGGGGGACTTAAAACCATAATGACACACAAATGGCAATAGGGAGAGGTTAATTTGAACACCCCTGTTAACTAAGTTCAATTTTGTAGGTAATTTATCTAAAATAAAAAATCGAAATAAAATCCCCATTATTTTGAGGGGGACTTAAAACCATATCTACACACAGAATGGCAATAGGGAGAGGTTAATTTGAACAACCATGTTAACTAAGTTCAATTTTGTAGGTAATTTATCTAAAATCAAAAACCAAAGATATACTTTTATTTTTTCTGGACATCATAAGCTCTAGGGTTTCTTTAGTTGTTTTATCAAATCACCATTTTGCACTACTTAGCAGTACAAATAATATTTATACTGAAATTTCTAATCAAGAGCAAGTGGGCAGCTTCTAAAACAAACAGAAAACAAAAAGAAAAACAGAAGCTTGTGTTTGGGGGCTTATGCAACGAGAGAAGACAAAAAATAGAAAAACAAGTTCTTCAAGAACTATTACAAGAAGAATGCCCAAATGTGAGACAGATTCAATTTGGCAATGACAAAAACAAGTTCTTTTCTAGAAACCAAAGAAGCAAAATGATACCCAATAGAGAAAGAAGATAAAAAATAGAAGAAAAAAAATTCCTAAACTGAGAATGCCCAAATGTGAAGGATTCGATTTTGAGAGGAGATTAATAGTTGAATCAGCAACAAGAAGCTTCTTCGATGGAGATTGTTCACCAGAGAGAGTTCGATTGAGTTCTTCCTTGAGAGAGTTGAATCGGTAGACTGAGTTCTTCCTTGAGAGAGTTGAATCAGTGTGGTGGTAGACTTTGACTCTGAGAGAGTTGAATCGGCTGAGAGAAGTTAAGGTGCGACTGAGTTCTTCCTTGAGTTCTTCTTGTTCGTTCTAGAATGAAAATGAGCGGGTAGAGAGAAAAGGCGCATGGGAGGAAGAAAATTGCATCCCCACTTTTTTTCTTTTCTCTCATTATTAGATTTTTCATTTGCATTCTCAACCATTGATTTTAATTCAAATCAATGGTTCAAAAAAATGATATATCTTAAAAGTCTAAAATTACATTAGTGGCACTTTAAAAGTGTTTTTAATGGCAAGTTCATAAAAGCCACTTAAACAAAGATATAGTGGCATTTTATACATGCATTTTATGGCAATTTAAAATCAGCCACTAAAAAAATATATTTAGTGGCGATTTTTCTGCATATATAATGGCAATTCTTAAAATTGCCACTAAAACTAACATTTAGTGGCACTTAAATAAATGCTACTATAGAAAACACCTCTAAATAATGATTTTCTTGTAGTTCTGGCTTGAAGACTTTTAATGAATGCAAAAGAATTTGACTCCATTCGCTTTTTTGGAAGCTATTTACCTGAATAATTTATCAGGGTAAGTGCATTTATTTGTGTTCTTTTATTTTTTAGGTAATTAAAAATAATCATTTTAGTCATGAAAATCTATTATTAAAAGGGACAATTTTGTTCCATCCAAGTGTTGACAACTCCCCTCCCCCCCAGGTGGAAAAGTTATCCACCTGGGAGAGATCAAGGTTCAAAGTATTGATACAGTTTGACATGCCAAATTGGGTATACCGGACTTTGTATCAACACTCCTTTATATTTTTTTTAGATTTTTTTTTTCAAAAAATGTTTAGGGAGTCAAAGGCTTGGTTACACCCTAAAACTGGTCTTACCCCAAAACTCTTAATATTTTGCGTATTAGTGATCCATCGATGCGATAAGTATGAGCCAATACATGATGAAATTTTGAACCTTAGGAGAGATACCTAGGGAAAATAATTTTTTCATGGATCCCACAAAAATCTAAAAAAAAAAAGAATATGGGTATCTTGGTCAATGGAACCAAAATCCCATTGATCAACTTCCCCCTTAAAATCTAAAAACCGAGCGGCCCCAAGTGTTTAACCACTCGCAGGATTGGACTGATGAATCTGTATTAGTTGCACCTGATGATTGTGTAGGGAGCTATTTAACCAATAATAACATGGGGTTTTTATAGTTCAGTCCACTTCAGAGATCTGAACCCCACCGTACAGGTCAGATGAATCCTAACTTTAGACTGATGCCAAATCCACTGATAGGATGTGATTTATAGGGGGACTACTAATAGACTAGAAGAATGACTATAATTTCAGATTTCCGAGGTGGAATGCAGTCTACTTATCCCTAATAAACATTTGAGAAACTACTTAATGGTTGATGGAGACGTTTTTAATATATTGGTTAAACAGCCCGTGCAACTAATCCGGATTCTGGACTGATGACTGATCAAGCCGGAATAGTGGCTGGCATGGAGACACCAGTCACCAAGACATGGTGTCTAATTAGGAGTGCAAATTAATGGGATCTCAAATATCTTGTAATTTTTTAAGGCTCCATTTGTTTAAAACATAAAATGGGGCAGACATTTTTTCCAAGTAAATTATTTGAGATATATCTTTCTCCTTTTAGTAGAGAGGTGGAGTAGATAACTTGACTCCAAAAACTACAAGGAGCAAGTAAACAGATAGACCCGAAGAGAGGTCTCAAATCTCAATATTTGACTAAAACCCTAGTTGAGACATAAATAATTCATCTTTTAACACTCGAAATGAAAATGACATGTCATGTCTTTTAGTATCATATAATACACGCATTAGAGGGGGATTAAGAGGGTAGGTCAGAATAGAGTGCATATGAAGCCCACTAACCTTACTATAGAGAATTTGTAGTTATACCGGTTTGATCCTATACCTCCATGTTTAGAGGGGGAATTGGGATCTGCTCCCCATAGAGCACTCCTCACACCAACCTCACAGCCATATCTCATCATGTATTGGGAACATCTCCCATAAGTAATAGCATACAGGTACTAAAACTGTTCCCCATGTGCAGGTGGAACACGATCTGAGGTCAGTGTGAGGAGTAGATATGGACTCTTGGAGGGATCCCAAGCAACAATCTCAATTACTAGGTCATTATTAGCAAATGGCATGTCATGTCATGTCTTCGCTTCATTGTCTATCACATCTAATGGTATTAATTTTGATTATAACTAGTTGTCCTCTTCAAATTCCTAACAACCTTTCCCTACATGATAGTGTGTTATATCTTTTTCTATCATTGTCTCTTCAAATTTTAGGCTCCGTTTGGTTTGCAGGAATAAGGGTCTGGAATCGGAATTAGAATGGGCTATTTCAATTCCAACTGTTTGGTTGGACGGAATCGGAATCTCATTCCCGTTCCTGCTGGAATGGCATTCCCCATTTGAGGGAATGGCAATTCCCTGCCTCTCTCTTGGGAATGAAATCTCATTCTTGCTGATTTTAATTACCATTCCTGTCGGAACCAACCAGATTATGAGAATGGACCATTCCAATTCCGGAGGATTTCAATTCCAATTCCAACTGTGAACTAAACGGACCCTTAATAAATGAAATAGTTTCTTCTTTCATTAGGGTTACTATAAATGAAATGGGTATGTTAAGCCCCCTTTGAAAAATCCAGATTTACCCATGGGAGATGTTCTGAATGCATTGTTGTAACATGCTATGAGGTTGGAATTATCGAAAAAAAACATTGCTATGAGGTTGGTGAGGAGCAAATTTGAATTCCCCTTTGAAGCCTTGTGTACAAGCATGCTCATGGTGTCAGGGCCCAACTAATAAACTATTGTTTTTGGTTTGGCTTTTAAATGCAGAGAAAGTAAAACCTTGGGTGCACTTACAAGCAGTGTTTTCAAATCGTCTGGCCCCGGAAATCATCTAGGCAATCAGTTTTATTTTACTCTTAACCCATTCCTTAGCAAAAAAAACTGTTGACTTGATTAACAATCTATTGACCCAGGTGGTCGAATCATTGACCCATTCGACTTAGACAACAGTTTATGGCCTTTTTATTTTAATTATTTTTTATTTTTTAAATTTAGAATGAACCATCCATTCAAAGCAGATGATTGAATCACTAACCCCAAAAACCCGTGGTTAAAACGGTTCCAGTTCAAAATCAGTTTTTAAAACATTACTTACAAGTTGTTGAGAAGCCCAACTACCCTAAAGACTTGGTGATACCGATAATTTGAATTTTGGTGTGGCCTTAATTAGGCTATGCCAGATAATCAAAATAAGATTCTCCTAAAAGTTTAAACATAAGCGCCGTGCCCTATTTTTATGAGGCCCAGTAATATGCAGTCTAAGGTTTTCATGTTCACTGTAGCCACATTCTATGTGGGTCTTTGGTCCAGTTAATCTCCAAAACGAGACCCATCCCATGGTTGGGCTATGTGGCAACTGGCAAGTAATGGGCTTTTTAATAAGTTCAACCACAGTGCGTTTATTAATATTGGTTGCATATTGCCTCAATCAATTATGTTAAATTTATTAACTTATTTTTTATAAAATATACTTCTCGTTTAACAAGATATACTTACTATTACATTCAATCAATTGCGTTTTTTGTTACACCGTTTAACATATGCACCGTAGGTTTTTTCTGACTTTTCTTATGGAAATTTTAAAGGATTAGGAGCCAAAATCCACATATAAAACATTAACGTGATGGATGCCATGATCAATGATCCCCATATCATTTAATTCAGCAATGCACATTGGAATCATGAAACTGACCTCGACCTATATATTTGGGATAAGGCTATGTCTCCTGCTGCTTCTTAGCCCAATTGATCTCAAAAGACTATAACACGCACATATAAGAAAAAGAATAACAAATTGCGTTTGTATGCATGGTTTTCATTTTTCAAAATCAGATTGGACCAGACGATCGGATTGGAAAAACCAGGAACCAGTTAGGTGATTGGTTCTGTTTTCCCTCAAAATCGGATTTTCTTTAAAAAAACATTGATTTCAGTCAGCAAACCACTGACTCAGGTGGTTAATTATTTGAACCGTTAGAACGATTTTGACCATTTTTTTTTTATTCTTTTTATTTTTTTATCAGAACGGACCAACCATTCGACCTGACCCCTGACCGATTCGGTCTCCGGGTCAATTTTAAAAACCATGTTTGTGTGTGTGCATGCGCGCGTGAACAGTTATCACACATGGACACACCGACAGACAGAGAAAGACGCAAGTGGAGGTATACAGTGTACTGAATTGTGAATACTCCCATTGAAATGTTTCGTACTCAGAATAAGCCATTATTAAGTAAGAAAAAACCAAGTTGCCTAGGTATGTACAGAAAATTTTGGTACCTGACACTGTAATAACCAATCGATCGGTATTTTAATTTTTAATTCAAATTCACTGAGGATTTTGAATGATGAGGGAGTGCTTTAAGGTATGGTACCTTTTGGTTACCATATAAGTAGATACGAAAAATGAAACTGGTATGACCTTTTTTTTTTGGAAGAATGACCGATACCCCCGTGTCAGAATTTGTAGGTTTAAAGTACATTTAGAATAGGTGTTAGTTTGGAATTGATGCCAATTCACGGGCAGGTATGGGTGCATAGGGTATGTTTTTTGACGTTTTGAATGTTTATAACTGTGCAGTGGAAATCAAAAATCTGCATTGAGTCTCTCCGTACTTCTCCGTTTTTTTTCTCCCTTGCCTATAACAATTTGATATAAAATATCATATTTTTCAATTTGATATTTTATACAAGGAACTTAAACCATACATTCCAATGAAACCAAGTACAGTGGTGCAAGTAAAAATCCATCAGCTTTGATCTCAACATCTATCATCGCTCAACTTCTTTTGGTGCAAATTCATTGACGCATTCAAGAGTTACCTTTTACATATGCTGCATCTACTGATCTACCAAGGAAGTAGAACTATACAAGTTAAAAACCATGTAATTTTAAAGTCTATAAATCAGAATCAAATATTTCATTCCAAAAATTTGCAGTGGTTTAAGTAACAGAAGTCTGCCTATTGAATCAAGCACAAATGCACAATCCGCTAATACCACAAGTTCTATCAGATCATGTAGCAATTGAGATGGAATAATTAGCTCTGCTTCAACTCTTTTGATTGTTTCTGTCTCTCCATCTAGGCAAGTAGATCCAATCCGCTAGCAATTCGTGAAGATTGTCGGTCTCAGACGACTCTGGCCTATCCCCAGAGAAGCTTAGGGAACACTGGTTGGAACTTGGAACTGGAACCATCGACCTGTCTCTAGCCTCAGTGTGAGGAACCATTAAGGTGTTAAATTGGAATGGTACATTCCTAATAGGTTCCTTTAAATAAATTTTGTAAATTATCAAAATACGAAAATGAAAGCGATCTATTTCTTCAATCTTTTCGAGAGTACAGCATCGACAACCCTTCTGTAGAAGCGCCAAGATGGATTTGAATTTGTAAGGGCACGTTGACCAAATGGGTGTTGCTTGACATAATTTTGAACATCTGTAGCCACTGCCAAACCTTCCAAATATACTCGAAGATCTCCTCCTGGACCTGTTTTAGAATTATTCATGTAAAACTGTTGCTAGAGTCATATGCCAGACCATACAAAACTTCAGCAGATGTAAACCACTCATCATCCGGATCTCAAGGATTCTTTTCCAACCACAAAGTATTTTCATTTGCCCACACGAAACATGCCATTCTCAGTGTTCCACTGAAAGGGATGTGAGATCCCAACAGTTAAACCCAGTATCATGATCCTACCTGATCATCCAACTTTAACTTTTTCCACACTTCCTCCATGTTAGATTACCATTCAAAAGAATGTGACAGATATATGGAAAACCATCTGTTGGAATTAATTCAGATGTAGGTTCAAGAGGCCCTCAATCAGTGCCACATCTGTCACTATGTGGTTGGAAATTCTCCATAATCCATATCTTCTACCTAACATGCAGCTTGAACATACTGAAAACAGAGAAGTTAAGGACATACAGGAGGTCTCACCTAATGAATTATCTTTCTCATCCCGAAAGCTGTAGGAATGAGGGAAAACTGACGTATATGGCTAAGTGGTGAAAGAATAACAAAAGCAAAAAGAATTAGGCAAAACCCAAATAAGTCAATAATTCTTGTTAATAGGGCAAGAAAGCAATGCATAGCACTCACAGGGTTGAGGAGTGCTTTGTAAGGAGAGTCATCCAACAGCAATGTGTTTGATTCATTATATTCCCCCATGTTCCATGAGAGACCAGGTACACATTTATTCCATAGTTTCTTCAACTCCTTCAAGACCAATGGCTTTTTCTCATTGCCCACAGTGGTAAAGCCTGTGGCAGTACAGTGGGATTGATCCTGCAAAAACATGTGCAACAAAAACATATGAGAATTGCACTCTAATTTAAACTTGTACAGCGCATCGTTTGCTTCACCAACATGAAAAGTCAAAGTTTCCAGACTAAAACTAAATACAAGGCACTTGAAACAAGTTCCTAGAACTTTTCCCCCTCACAGTTTTCCCTTTTTTTCATTTTTTAACCATCAGGGTAGCTCATAACTATATAGAATTATCAAAGTTCTGTATGACCTCAGGAATCATACTTGCATTTATATATCAACTAATTTCATGTTTATTGGCTCTGTCATGTCAGCTCCATATGGAGCAGAACAGCCACTTAGGCTTTAATTACAAAAGTGATAGAATCCTTTTATCATAAGGATATTGGCCATTTTTGCTACCACAATGAAGAAACAGGGACATGGAAGGTGACTTTGCTAAATTACCTACTTCATTGACTTCAAAACAAGTTTCATTACCATTTGGCCAACTCATATTAGGGAAATGTTTATAAACCAAAACCCTTAATTATAGTGTAAAATAATAAAAACCAGCTGGCTTATCCTAAATAAGCTCACATAGAAATTTCCATTCCCGAAGGCCCCTAATTGCATTGAAGATTGAAATAAAATCTAGAAAAAAAAAGATGTAAAAGAAATAAAGAAAAATGAACAACCAGCCAACTCTATAGAAACAAATATCCAGCATTTAACTTAGAAAACAACATATCAATTAGAATCTAATCAACACCTTTAAACAGAAGTGTTAGAATTGTTAGTAGTTAACAGGGGCAGTATTTGTCTTTTTCATGCTATTATTTCTCTCTTATATCTGCTGTAACTTTCCTAAGGCTATTGTAGTCATTTCAGCCTTAGTAGAATGCTAATACAACCTGGGTGGACAGTAAGGAAAAAAAAAACAGATTTCTCCTTTTTAGTCTTCCCTCTTTTCTTCTCTTTTCCTTCCCTTTCTCTTCCTATCGTCTTCTCTTTCTTTCTTCTATCCTTTTCTTCACCTTTTCTTACTTTATTAAAGTTGGAAAATGGTATCAGAGCCTTGAGGTCGAATGTACTGTTCTCGGCACTGTTCACGTCTCAACTTTTCGTGCCCTAAGAATAGAGAATGTTCTTTGTTCTTTGTTCTTTGTTGGAAAGGAAAAGGACTTAAGAGGACTGATCGCCCACTTGGAAAAGAGGCTTTAATGCCTCGTTGCAGTGTTGTGTGAGTTGGTGGTATTTTTCTAAAAGCCCTCTATTCGGCAATTCTAAAAGCCCACCCTTTCAACTAATGTTATGCATCTTTATTCTTCTTAGTATAAAAGAATTTTATTAAAAATAAAGAAAAAAATGAGATCCCCCTTCCTCCTCCTAAACCCCCTTAAGCATCCTTGTGTTCGGGAGGCTTACACCTCTTGCGTTCTGAACTACGCCTCACGCCTCTAGGTAGTGGAATACCTCGCGTCACGCCTCTGCATTTTAAAACATTGGTTTCAAGTTGTGAGGTAAGTGCTCCTCAATTTGTGGTGATTTTGTAGTGGTTTGTGTTGTGGTGACACTTTGCGGTAAGTATGCAATCTTTCCCAAGTGTTTCTAAAGTAGAGGGCTGATGATTCTTTGTGTTTTTCCTAAAGAAAAAGGTATGTTACAGTAGTTGCATACCATAAGTTTGACAATTTGCCTAGGTAACAAATCAGTGATCTCCTCTCACTCATGGCTTCATCAAATGGTAGCACTAAACCTACAGTAGTTGTGCAATCAGATTTCATGACTTCTCAATTAACTACGATGAAACTCAATGGTACTAATTATATCCCGTGGGTCAAGTCGGTTGAGGTATCTCTCATTGCAAAAGGCAAGTTGAAGTACATCAAGGAGGGTCCATTGAAAAGTGAATTAAAAGGGTACAATGAATGGGTACAAGAGAATGCCCAAATTATGACATCACTTTGGAATAGTATGGAGAATCACATTAGTGTAAACCTTATGTTTCTAGACACAGCCAAGGAGATTTGGGACCATGCCAAGCAATTGTACTCTGGACAAGACAATGTCACAAGAATTTACTAGTTGTACCAAGACTATTTTTCTCTTCAACAAGGGGATAAAAGTGTTGAAGAATACTATGCTTCCCTAAAAAGCTTAAGGAATGAGCTCAATGTTTATCAACCCTTGTCCGCTAATTTGAAGACTCAACAAGAACAACGAGAACATCTAGATGTAGCAAGATTTTTATCTGGGTTAAGGTATGAATTTGAACCAGTGCGGGCCCAAATCTTAGGGAGAAGTGATCTTACATCCTTGTCTGAGGTTTTCTCTCGCATAAGGAAAGCCTCAAATCCACATAGTGATCATCCCCCACCTTCAGAGAGATCAGCCATGGTGGTTTCCAGAGGAGGTTTTACTAGTAGACATATGTGTGCTAGAGGTGGAGGAAATGTGAGGGAGGGGTTTTGGTCGTGGGCCCAGAGGTGCACGAGGAGGTGGTAGAGAGTTTGATGGTGCAAGGGGTGGTGGTGGTCGTGGTGGTCGTAGTGGTAGTAGCTAGGGGTGGATTCGAGCCGATCCGAATAGTACGAGGCTCGAGCTCGGCTCGAGTCAAAAATTCATTAGCTCAAGCTCGATTTTGAGAAAAAATGTTTTATAAAAATAAAAAATTATATATAAAAATATTTTTATTTGATATTTAAAAATTAAGAATTATAATAATTAATAATTATAATATTTTTATTATATATATGTTATTTTCTATAATTTTATTATATATATTCAAGCCGACTCGCGAGCCTTACAAGCCAAGCTCTAGTAGGCTCGAACTCGGCTCGTTTCATAATCGAGCCAGTGAATTGGTCTCGAGCTCGGTTGAAACTGAGCCGAGCCGAGCTCGAGCAGCTCGTGAAAAGCCCGGCTCGTTGCCACCCCTTGTAGTAGTCGTGGTTCAGCCCGTGAGTGCTCACATTGTGGACAAGAAGGTCACGCAGTCAACTTTTGTTATGATCCTCATGGCCCTCCATCTTCCTAGGCTAACCAAGCAATGGTGGAAGGTGATTTTGGGAGTCTTAGTGTGACTGAAAATGCCCCTACTTCCAATATTGGTAAGGACAAAGGCATAATCTCTATCTCACGTGAGAAGTATGAAAGGCTTCGCCAGTCTACCTCTTCTAGTTCTGCCACTGCTACACTTGTGAAGTCAGGTACTATTTGTCTTGCTTCTAGTTCTTCACCTTCACCTTGGGTAATTGATTCTGGAGCTTCAAACCACATGACTGGCTCCTTAGATATGTTTGTATCCTTGTCACCACCTTCTACCTCTCAAACCGTTACCTTAGATGATGGTTCTTCTTCTACTATTACCGGTACCGGTAATGCGTCTCTTGGTTCTGGCCTTAGTTTATGCTCGGTTTTTTATGTTCCTAAATTTCCCTTTAATCTCTTGTCTATAAGTAAGCTTACTCAAACCCGTCATTGTTCTATAACATTTATCTTTCAAATTGTGTCTTTTAGGATCTCAAGACAGGGAAGACGATTGGTAGCGATTGTGAAGTTGGAGGATTGTACTACTTGGATGACCATGGTCCTTAAAAGGCTCTTCGTTCCTCTCTTACACCAAATCAATGGCATTGTCTGTTAGGCAGTGTATGCCCTTAGCTCCAATCAGATTGATGTACAAATACATTTATTGTAAATGAATAAAAGTACATAATTGTTTCATGTTATCATTGGTGTGTTTTTGTGTAATTACCCCTTACGGACACTTATGAGACCCGTGTTAGTTTAGAATGTTCTCAGCCATTGGATAGACTTGAGGAGTTTATCCTGCCAAGGCTGACGTTGATGTGCTACCAAAGAAGTTGGGGCAGCTTGTCTCCGCTGCTAGGGTTAGACCCAAAGCACATGTAGTGTGTGTTTGTTTGAAGCACTGAACCCGGACCATTTTCCAGTTATGCCCTAGACCTTGGAGACTGATGGGCAAAACTGGAAAGTTACACCTAACCCCTGGACTTGACTATGGTATTGCACTGGGTGTCGGATCGGGTTGTCTTTGATATGCCAATCAATGAGATCCTTTAGGGGTCAAAACCTGGGTATGTTGGGGCAGTCTGAGAATTCACTTTAGTGGGTGATCATAGTGATAGGGTCAGCCCCTTTGTCGGATAAAGTGAATGATCGGGACTGCACTCTCTCTGATGGAAACCAAAACTGCCGGCAGTCGATTTCAACCGTGTTTGAGATTTGTTTTGCAAAATATATTTATATGATATGTATATATTATGTTTCAAGAAAAAAATTGTAAAAAGGTTTTAATTCCCGTGACCTATCTGAGCAGAGAGTGCAACACTGCACCTTGCTGTCAAGGGAGAGGTCCTTCCCTGTTGGACAGTGTTTGATCATTATGGGTTGAGAGGTTAAGTGTAAGAAACCATTGAGGGTCATTTACCTGATGGGCTATATCTTACTTAAATCCATTATCCTTGGGCCTTCATAGATGGCTGGATTCGGGGACCATTTAACTGTAAATGTTGAGCCCATAGTGATGGACTCAGGGGTTCACTGTAGTGACTGCACTTAGGAGTGAACTCGGCCAGGCCTTTTCATAGAGGTTGGGCTGAACCCATATGGGCTTATGTGAGGTCATTGTTGGGGTCCCATGCCATACAAATTGAACCTAAATGGGCCAGCAACTCTCTTGGGACGTGAGCCACTTAGTTAATGGGCCTAAAGCCCATGATTAATATGATTAATCAAGTGGTCACATGACTGCCTAAGCTGTCATGTGACTTGGGTGAATATGGGTTTGGAGCACCCATTCTCATAAGAGGATAAGACATATCCACTGATAGAATCCAAATCCAAATAAAGATTTGGATTACAAACCTCCTAATTCGATTAGGAGTGGTGCTTCTTAAGGATTAAGAAAAGAGAGATCAATTTGCTTCAGATCACTCTGCTTTCAACTCTTTCTCTCTGCTCTTGCTGCCCAAAAAACCCTAGTTCAACCTCAAATTCTTGGGACTGTTTTTTTATCAGTTCTACCTCTGAATTTTGCAAAAAAAAAATTGCAGAGAAAAACTGTGTTCATCTCCCTTGTTCGATCCAAAGAGTTGGATTGCAATTTTGCTGAAAACTGCATTGTTGAACCAGCTTAACTCCAAGTTGTGCCATCTTCAGTGGAAGCTGGTTTTGGGCTTTGATTTGGGTGTGAACTACCACTTTGGGAGCTACATTTGTGGAATCCGTATCAGGTATACATCTCCCTCCTTTTGGTTTCAAATCTGATCCGGTTTCGATGCAAGAATGAACCTAGAAAAATGAAACTAGGGAATGCAATTCCCAGAAGGCTAAAAGAAATTTTTGAAATTTCACCCAACCATCATGGTTCGGCCATCCATATGATGGATCTGACCTTCCTTCATTGTCGTCTTGGTCATCCTTCTTGGTGTATTTTGAAAAAGCAAGTCCCAACCTTGGAGTCTGTAACTCAGCTAGATTGTGAGTCATGTCAATTGAGTTAACATCATAGAGTATCCTTTGTTCCTAGGGATGATAAGAGAGTCCTGAGTCCTTTTGCTTTAGTCCACTTAGATGTTTGGGGTCCTAATCGTGTGTCACCTTATAATGGATTCAGATATTTTGTAACATTTATTGATGACTATTCAAGAATGACATGGATTTACTTAATGAAGGATCGTTCAAAATTGTTCTCTATTTTTCTATTTTTTCATGCTGAGATAAGGAATTAGTTTGGTGTATGCATTAAAGTGTTTCGTTCAGATAATGTCAAGGAATACTTTCATAATAATTTTCAGTCTTATTTTGACTCTCATGGTATTATACATCCGTCCTCATGTTCACACACTCCTCAGCAAAATGGTGTGGCTGAGAGAAAAAATTGCCATGTGATTGAAACTGCTCAGGCCTTGTTGATTCAAATGTCAGTTTCTAAAATCTATTGGAGTGATACAATTCTCACCTCTTGTTTTCTCATAAACCGTATGCCTTCTTCAGTCCTAGATGGCAAGTCACCTTTCTCTATCTTGTTTCCTTCCACCTCTCCCTTCTCTCTTCCTCATGTGTTTGGTTGTGTGTGTTTTGTTCACAAATTGGGCCTATGCCATGATAAACTTGACTCCAAAGTTATTAGATGTGTTTCTCTTACTTACAATCGTACCCAAAAAGGTTACAAATGCTATGATCCTGTTTTACGGAAAGCTTTTATTGCTCCAGATGTTACCTTCTTTGAGAATTTACCCTATTTCTCTAGACGTGAACCTTCTCCTTCTATTCCTCTTCCCTTTGAATCTGGTGATGTCTTTATTCCATTGCCTACTATGGAGGAGCCTATTCAACCATCTATTCATAGAGTGTACTCTAGATGTGATAAATAACCAAAATTGTCGCCAGCAATTGATCCAGCTCCAGCTTCTAACATGCCACCAGAGTCTTTGCCATTGACAGATCCACCATCCTCAAATCTTGATCTTCCTATTGCCCTTCGTAAAGGTAAGTGTACTTGCACAGATCACCCCCTTCTCAGTATGTCTCCTTTGCTCACTTGTCTCCTTCACATCAACGTTTCATTTCCCTTCTATCCTCTGCTTCTCTACCGTGTTCTCTACAAGAAGACCTCTCATCTCCTAACTGGAAGAAGCCTTTGATAAAGAATTTCATGCTCTTCAATCCAAATAATACTTGGGCTCTCACTTCCTTACCACCTAGGAAGCAGGTTGTTGGTTGTCGATGGGTATATACAGTTAAACACCGTTAAAATGGTAGTGTTGAGCAATTCAAAGCTCGACTTGTTGCAAATGGGTATACTCAAACTATGGTGTGGACTATTCAAAAACCTTCTCTCCTGTGGTTAAAATAGGTTTTGTACGAGTGCTCATTTCTTTAGCTGCCCACTTTGGTTGGCCCCTATTTCAGTTTGATGTCAAAAATGTGTTTCTCCATAGTGATCTTCAAGAGGAAGTATATATGGAGAAACCTCCTAGGTATGTTGCTCAGGGGGAGTCAGGAAAGGTGTGTCGATTGAAGAAGGCTATCTATGTGCTGAAATAATCACTGAGGGCATAGTTCAGTCGTTTTAGTAGTGTGGTACAAGATTTTGGCTTGAAACAATGCAATGTTGATCACTCCGTGTTTAGTAGAGACTCGTCATCTAGGAAGATCATTCTAGCAGTGAATGTTGATGATATTGTTCTCACTGGCATTGATACACATGGAATTGATGAGTTGAAACAATTTCTACAGCAACACTTTCAAACTAAGGATCTAGGAACCTTGAAGTACTTTCTTGGAATTGAGGTAGCTCGATCAAAGTGGGGAATCTCTCTATCCCAAAGAAAGTATGTTGTAGAAATGTTGGATGAAACTGAGTTGTTAAGATCCAAGCTAGTTGAAACTCCCAGTCTCCCATGGATCCCAATGTGAAGATTACTGATAGTCAGGGGGAGCCATTAGAAGACCCTACAAGGTACCAGAGACTAGTAGGCAAGTTGATCCATCTTACCATCACTAGGCCTGGCATCTCCTTTAGTGTTAGAGTCCTCAGTCAATTCATGAAGAATCCAACAACTGCCCATTGGGATGGTGTTATGATGGTGCTGAAGTAGAATGCTAATACAACCTTAGTATCTACTGTAACTTTCCAAAAGGGTATTGTAGTCATTTCAGCCTTAGTAGAATGCTAATACAACCTGGGTCGACAATAAGGAAAAAAAAAACAGGCTTCTCCTTTATAGTCTTCCCTCTTTTCTTCTCTTTCCCTTCCGCTTCTCTTCCTATCTTCTTCTCTTTCTTTCTTCTGTCATTTTCTTCACCTTTTCTTACTTTATTAAAGTTGGAACAATAAGCAATTATAACTTCTATTCCATCTTCAAGCATTGGATATTGAGAAGTTTCAAATTGATGGCTCAAGTATCAACTTGATGACTATTCCTGTAGGGAATGTCTTGCTAAAGAAGGATCAGATATGGAAATACAAAAACTGAGAACTAAGACCACAGTTCTTGTACCTGAAAAAAAAAACTTCAAATAAGTGAGCAGCAAACTAAGGTTGCGTTTGGTATCAGTGCCGTTTCTACGTGAAACCTTAGGGGTTGATCAATATAAATTGGTGTGAATTGTGAGTTGTCATGTCACATAATCAGAAATGTTTTGGGTTGACCAATACAAATTGTTGTTTGTTACCTGAAATGTCAAATTTGATTTTTCAACTCTAAATGGCAATGACCAGTCCCCAATATGCATTTTTTTAGTTGAATGGAGTCCCTTATGTGATGTGGCAATTCATATTTCTCGACAGTTTTTATTGATCAACCCCAAACATTTCATGAAGAATCAACAATGATACCAAACACAAACTAAATAATGTGCATTCTGCTTTTATGGCATTGTGGCATAGAGAATATTTATTCATTCTCCAATACTAAGAAAATGGCAACAGACTGAAGGGAAAACACAAACACAAGATTAAATCTCTTACCCAGCAAAATAATAGATTATGCCTCATGTCTCCCATAAGATGACATACCACAACATCAAGATTTTGTCTGCAGATAAGAAACACTACACATCATATATGAAACTCCACCTCCACAGTGTAGAAAAGTAACACCAGAAATATATTAAGCTGGGGAAACAATAACTAAACAAGAAGCAAATTAAGGAGCCAATGAAATAGATAAAGGAGAAAGAAATAGCATGATCCATAGGTTTAAGGCATACTTTGCTCTCGAAGACCAAACACCCACATCAAATCTTTCAAAGCAGAACTTCAAGAAATCATCACAAAAAGGCCTTTTGAAAACTGAAACAGGAAAACAGCATTCCTGTTAAGAGTTAAGCAGCTATATCATCAAGAATAACTCCAAAGTAAACAAAGAAAAGTTGGATTCAATCCCCACCTGCCTTTTTCCCAACTCTTGTATATGCTGTGTAGCCAGGAGGAACAAAACAAACAATATCGGCAAGCAGTCCATTCATGTCAAGAATAAGAAGCTTTCTTCTGCAACTAACAGGTTCTCTCTCTAATGAGGTCAAAAATCTCTCAATTGGTTTATCCTCTCTTTGCATCTCACCTATAGGAACATCCATTAGGGCATTTGTAGTTGGTGGAGAAAGAACCATCTCATCCTCCTTGCCATCTCTTGGAGATGCCTCAACATCTTCCTCCTTGGTTTTATAACATTCCTTAACTGCCCTTCCCAACTCCTCTTTCTTCTGTTCCAGTTGTTTGGTCGAATGATAATGAACCCAATCTTGTACACAAAGGTCTTCCTTGGTTGTATCTTCTGGTTTCACAGCAGAAATGCTAAATCTGGAGATAACTAAATCATTCTCTTCATAAATATCTTGTTCCATAGTCCTATCGGTTCCCCTTATACATTTCTTTAGGGCAATTGTAATGTCGGGATTGTTAACAGAAACATTATCTGCAAGGTCAAGGAACTCTTCTGAAAACTCTCTTGAATTTGGCTCTCCATGGTTCTCAACTTGATACGGTAGATTTTGCATAATCTGTAGTGAGGTACAAAGACCCTCCTCTTTGTCAATTGCTCCTGATTTACTACTTGAGGAACCAAACTTCTTCTCAAGTGACTGATCATCACTAGCAGTGGCATCTTTCATTTGTAGGTTTTGCATAATCTGCAGTGAGGTAAAAAGACCCTCCTCTTTGTCAATTGCCCCTGATTTATTACTTGAGGAACCAAACTTCTTCTCAAGTGACTGATCATCACTAGTAATGGCATCTTTCATTTGTAGGTTTTGCATAATCTGCAGTGAGGTAGAAAGACCCTCCTCTTTGTCAATTGTCCCCAATTTATTACTTGAGGAGCCGAACTTCTTCTCAAGCCGATCATCACTAGCAGTGGCATCTCTAATTTGTAGGTTTTGCATAATCTGCAGTGAGGTACAAAGACCCTCCACTTTGTCAATTGTCCTTGATTTATTACTTGAAGAACCAAACTTCTTCTCAAGGGACTGATCATCACTAGCAGTGGCATCTTTCATTTGTGGATTTTGCATTATCTGCAGTGAGGTACAAAGACCCTCCTCTTTGTCAATTGTCCCCAATTTTTTACTTGAGGAGCCAAACTTCTTCTCAAGTGACTGATCATCACTAGCAGTGGCATCTCTCATTTGTAGGTTTTGCATAATCTGCAGTGAGGTACAAAGACCCTCCTCTTTGTCAATTGTCCCTGATTTATTACTTGAGGAGCCAAACTTCTTCTCAAGTTCCTCCATATCATGTTGCCCATAAGGGTCCACTTCTCTAACAGCTTTCTGGAGTTCCCTGAGCTCATCATTCCTCTTCTGTACAAGGCATTCATCAAAATGGCTAAGCGTATACACATCATTAGAAGCATCACCTCCATCAATAGATTTTCCTGACTTGTTCACCTCAAGGCTGTTCACCAAGGTAGCTGGAGTGTCTAAACAGTTAATAGACACAGATATTGGTGAACACTCTTCTAAACTTCTTTCCATGTAAATTCTAACTTCTGATGCTTTTTGTTGCACATTTTTAAACTCTATAACATTCTTCTGTTCTAGGCATTCTTCAGAAGATGGAGCAGATATAAGAGTGTCATCCCCCTTAGCAATCTCTTTCCCTTTCTTTCTTTTTATTTTGCTCTTACTTTTCTCCAAGGCAAGTGCACCGTCTGAACAACCAACCACAACATCCCTCATGCTAGTTTGTATAATCTGCAATGAACTGCTAAGATAATCCTCTCTTTCTGGTTTCAAACCATCTCCTGATGACCCAAACAACTTTCCTTTCTGCTTTTTATATGCTTGAACACTTAGTACTGGGGAGGAACTACCATTAATTAACGTGCTGATCTTCTTAGTTGAATTATCATCTGCACCTTTTGATGGGCCACTGCATTTCTTCAATGCCAGGCTACCGTCCATGAGCACTCCATGTTCCTTCCTTCCAACAGAATCCATTCTTGCTTCTTCTAGACAGCAATCAAACCTAGCTTTTTCAAAATGTTCGAAACTTTCCACCTTTGATTCATGTGGGCTACATGTTTCCGGCAGCTTTTGGCCATCAACCTTCTTCTTCCATTCTTTCTTTTTCTGATGTGTGCCCACCTCTAGCAACTTCAAGCTACATTCTTCCAACAGCTTATTTTCAAGGCTGTTAGAGCTCATGGTTCCCTGTCTTCCCTTTTCTAGAATTACAATTCCTTCATGATTTTCTCTTCTGCACAAAACTGATTCCATATCTCCTCTGACCAACAATTCTTGGCCACCTTTCTCAATTGGGTCCTGAAGCAGATCAGTCTTCGCAAGGATACCAGAGCTTTTCTTCCTCTTTATCTTACTTTTTGCACCATTACACTCTGTATGGTATTCTTCTATTTGAAGTGTAGTTTCAGGGTTTGTTATTAACCATTCCTGCTCCTTTATTCGATTCCCCATTTTATTTGACTTTAAATCTTTGTTTGAAGGGGCACTATACCCCTTATTCTTCCTCTTTGTCCTTGTGTTTATCATGCCAACTTCTTCACGGTTTTCTGTTCTATAGAAAGTGGCTTCTAAATTTCTTTTAATTGGCATCTCCAAGTGATCCTCCTCTAGCAGATTTTTATCCAGGTTACTATCTTCTGGGTATTTTGAACTGTTCTTTTTCATCTTTCTTTCTTCTGTGTCCAGTTGATCATTTTCTGTTGCCTTTGGAGCAGCCACTGGCTTCACTGGAGTGAGCAATTCCCTCATAATCTCTTCTAAATGCTTTTGATCCAATATGTTGCTTTGAGGGGAACCATGCCTCTTCTTTTTGCTCTTCCTCTCAACATTATTTCCTTTCTCATGATCCTCCAATGGATTCTGATGCATGTCATTATTTTGCTTAACAGGCAAATGCAAGGTATAATCCTGAAATGGATTTTGATGCAGGTTGCCATTTTCTGCATCATTAGACTTCTTTCTTCTCTTCTTAATATCTTTCTGTGTTGCAAACATTTCTCTACGATCCTCTCTTGTTTGAAAAACAGTCACTGCCTCTTCTTTAATCCACTGCCCCTTCAAATCCAAGCTACTATCCTCCAATATATTTTGATTTGAGTCATTGCTTTCAGAGAAATTAGGGATCTTCTTCTTACTCTTTGGTTTTTTCCACGTCTTGTTTGCTTCTTTTTCACCATCTACTGTTCGCAAAGAAACTTCCAAACTTTCTTTAACATGCAAGGAAGGATTTTCATCACTCTTCTTCTTGTCCCTTCTCTTTTTTTGACCCCCACTCACCTCTACATGATTTTCTGATGTTTGCAGAACCAACTGCATATTTCTTTTGCCTTGCAGCACCTCCATGGTATTCTCCTCTAATGAATCTTGACCCAGTTCAATGTGCTGAGGGACACTATGCAATTTCTCCCTTCTCACCAAAGAGCCCCCTTCCTGTGGCTTTTGATTTACGTCATTAGTTTCATGAACATCATGTATTTTCTTCTTATTCTTCTTTTTCCCTTTCTGCACCATGCCACACTGCTCAAGATGCTCTGCTGCAAAAGGAGCATAAGTGGGTAAGTGAAGATCACTATTGTCAAGAAGCTCTTGGTCTATGTCAATATTTTCAAGAGAATCGGACCTTTTCTTCTTCACTTCTATTTTTTCTTCCTCCAAGTCCTCACTTGTATGATTGTATTTTGTTAGTAAAGAAGTACCTGTATCTCCATGACTGGTTTGTTTGAGTGCATAATGCTGAGCCAGGTTTTCATCTTCAAACTCATTGGACCTCTTCTTCCTCTTAATCTTCTCCTTCGGGATTTTCTTTGTGATACTCACTTCCTTCATAGTCATCGAACCGGCCTTTAACCTTGCACTGAATGGAGACCTCGTTTTTGAATCTTTTCCCAGGAGCACATTTTTTTGTCTTTCCTCAAGAGGAGCAGTTTCTGTACCCTTTACCGTCCTTATTAATCTCCTTTGGTCCTGCAACAATGCATTAACTATCCAAGTTCTTCTCTGAAAGCACCATCATTTTTCATCAAAAATTCTAATGGAAAACTTTGTATGAACATACAGACGATATCAGAATGGTTTCATTACCAAACATTTTTTTTCTAGTGGCGTTTCAGGAAATGCATACTTCTTCTTCGAAATACTCTCAGCGAGTTGTTATGTAGCAGTGTAGATTCTCCACCTTGCCTTATTTTATCTTCGTTGCCTTCTAGTTCAAGTTGATTTAAGAACCACTTCGCTTCTCTTCTAAGTCCTCCCTAAAAGGCAATCTAAGTAACTCCCTTTTCTCTTCTTGAACTTGGCATCTTCTTCATCAAATCATGCGCCCGTCGAAAACATCCAGATCTACCTCTACAATTACTTCCACCATCTACGGATTAGATGTTTATTCATCACAATTCAACAAATAATACCATCTCTTCATTCGAGATGAATGCAACCAAATGCTCGAAGAATCAATAAATTTCAGGTTTTAGATAATGCATAGAAGAAGCTCGATTCAGAAAAAAAAAAAAAAAAACAATTCGATTCAGAAACAAAGAAATAGCTTGATAAATTGAAAATGTCAGAAACCAACACGGACTAGATGAAACTAAATATGGACGCTGTTTTCATGTCCAAACAGATTTCCAGGGTTTTCGAAGTTTACCTGGTGCAAGGGTTTTGCAAGCGTGCACCTGAGCACCTCTACTCGGAAAGGAAAAAAAAAAAGGTAAAAAGACTTGAACCTCCTTTGATTTTTTTCCCAAATACTAAAATCTCCCCTCTCAATCCAAATTGGACTAAAACCTCCCTTCTCACATCGATAAGCCGTCTTACGTAACAGAAGAGTTAACTTACCGGAGAAATTGTAACGGAAGTGTTAAAAAGTCTAATAAGACCTTGTTGAAAGCTCCATATGCATCAAACACAATTACGAACCCAAAGTTAACATGGCCGCCGAGAGCCAAGAGCAGGGAGGTTGGCATTGACATTTTCCTCCCAATGTGTTTGAACCCGGTCGTACTCGACCGATTACATGCAACTACCATGTCACCGATTGTAGTGAAGTTGCAACTGTTGTATTTGTTTGTGGTGTAAATATGAATTTGTGTAAGCACAGGTAAATGGGAAGGCAAGGAAATAATTTTGAATAATTGGGAGATTAAAAAATAAGGAAAAAAGTTAATATCATTTTCAATTAAAAATCGAATTTTAGCAATTTATTCATACTTGTTAAAGAACGGATACAAGAGAGAGCCCTTTAAAGTTTCAAATACCAATAAAGTTGGAGATGGCTACCATGTAGAATGTCAAATGTGCAAACAATTTTTTACAATCTAAGAAAAAAAACTAAAAACATAGATGGTTATTAATTATCGGCCAATACAGGATGACAAAACTTGTTTGTGGGAAGATAAGATACTGTCTATGTGTCAAGATCACAAAGGCTCATCACCAATTTTTGTCTAGTGGATGTAGGGGTGTCAATGGTGTTCAAAAATTTAATTTCAAAATTGATATTTGACATAATCGAATTGAATTTGGATAATTCAAATATCTAATTGATCAATTTCGGATATGATCTAAATCAATTCGATAAATATCTAATTCGATCAATTATTTAATTCTTATATATAATATATAAAATATTTTATATAATTTATATATAACAATTAAGTTATATAAATAATTTATATGTTTATATATTTTATATCAATAAAGATTTATTTTATATATTTATTAATTATCTAAAATAATTAATCAATCGGATTCGAATCGAATATTTGAATATTTAATCAGATTCGAATTTGAATATTAATTTTCAATATCCGTCGGATATCGAATCGAATTCGGAATTGGAATTTATGAATGGATTTAAATTTGAATATTGCCTAATCCGATTCGAATTCGATCCGTTTACACCCTTAAGTGGATGTAGTGTTTTTAAGAGATTGATCAAAAGAGATCGGGACTCACGCCCTTTTCTTAAATGTTAATTAATATCATTACCCACACCACACGAACCACGACGTCCCCTACCTTTACCTCCTTTAAATTATTGTAGCCGTCTATTCATTCTCTCCTAGAGGTGTAAATTGGGTTTGGCTGCCTGCGGCCTGGCATGATGGTTCGCGGACTGTGCCAGGCTCGACACGATCGTACAAGTCGTGTTAGGCCTAGGGTTTTAGGTCCATGGGCCGGGGTGACACGGCACAACCAAGCGGGCCATGCTGCCCACGGCCCTCAGCTCAACTCAGCACAATCCACGTCCTGGCCCAGCCCAGCCCATATATATATATATATATATACATATTTATATAATATTATATAAATTATAAGTATATAATAATATATTAACAAAATAAATATTTTTTTATTTTATTATACTAATTTATTTAATTATTATATATATATACAATTTTATACATCAAAGTTCATATAAAATTAAAATTTTAAAATTTCATCATTTTTCTTAAATAAATAACATTAGCCCGATGCACGACCAGACCTGGTCCAAAGCTCGGCCTACGAGCCAGCCCGGCCTGTGGCACGGCATGGGCCCATATGGGCCTAGGCCGTGAGCCGTGCTGGGCCAACCCCCCAATTTATCCCTAAAGACGGCACGCCCAACACTTGCGCGAACCGCTGACGCCGGACGACATGACCCGTTTTACACCTCTAATTACTCACACCCACGCTTATTAAATGACTTTGTTCTTCTGATTCTGATTGGATGTATACAAATTTATCGGTCATTGTGGAAAAGACCGTTGGATTGGAACCTCTATTTCCACAAATAAAATTACATGGTATGGATCTTGTATTAGTAACAGGGAATTCCCCGGCACGAAATATTCTAATCTGACGATTTTCCTGTGGGCCAATTAAATTGAGAAGACGTACTTAGCTGTAAAATCGTAACTGACCAGGGACTGTATCGTCACGCCACTCCTTGCAGGACCAAACAAAAAAACAACCACCACAGTGAGGAGAAAACCCTCTGAACCTTCCTTAAATGGTTGCTCTAGAGAAATCTCCGCTCCATACCGACATGGCTAAAACCCCATTTCGGACCAAAACCTCCTCTTTCCTCGCGGACGCCATTCTCTTCGTTGGAGGAGCAATGGTGGCTTTGCTACTAGTCTGGTCTCTCTGGTCTCTTGTCGAGCCTACTCCTAACTCTTCCTCTATTTTTTCTTCTCCGGTCACCCTGCCAAACACCGCCGTCTCGGAGGCCTTCTCTGCAGAGGAATGCGCTGAAATTGCCGCCTCGGGGTTGGGGGTTAACCCACCGCCACGACCCCCTGCTCCCACCTTCTACGACGACCCGTATCTCAGCTACACCATCGACAAATCCATGAAGAACTGGGACGAGAAACGTCGGGAGTGGCTGAAGCACCACCCATCCTTCGTCCCCGGGTAAGTGAGCGAGTTCTCCTTGTGTCAGGATCGCAACCGTCTCCGTGCCGTAACCCCCATCAGCGACCACCTGCTCCTGAGGTTCTTCAAGAACAAGGTGGATTGCAATCCCGGTGGTCCGGGCGGCAATGATTGCCCAGCCGGAGGCCGAGTGAATATGGTGAGTGGACTTGGACGCGGCGTTCACGGACATGGAGTTCAAGCTGCCATTGGAGACATGGTGCTACACGGGTGGACGGACTTGAAGGTGTGGAGAGGGTGCCCTTGCATCGCCGAACCTGAAGCTATCGAAGTCCTTCCTGGCAAGGTTCAGGGACGCAAAGAAATGGGTGTCTTCTCTCTCGCTCAAACGTCGCATGATCGAGATCCCGTTGCACGCTCTCTTTTAGGCTCGTGTAGATTTCATTTCATAAAGCGAAATATTCCATTTTCTGAGCATATAAAACATCCGTACACCAACCAAGTGCTTAGGTATATAATAGATTTGTTCGGCGTTTGGATGGAGTGTAATTTTATATTAAATTACTCATATACAGTTTAGATGTAAATACTTACAATGATTTACAATTTTAAATCAATCAATGTTGAACTCCATTGATATGCTTTTAGTTGGATGAATATTTATATCTCATTCAAATGCAGCCTAAAGCATTATTGGATTCATTGTAATACGTGAATAAAAGGAATTGATTGAATTGAGAGTGATCAAACAGGCAGCGTCTTTTCTTCTTTAACCATCATCGTAGGAATGGAGACTATAATATTCTAATATCACAGTCTGAATTAAGGCTATGTTTAGTTTTAAGGAAAATGTAGGAAAACCTATATAAGGTTTGTAAATATTTTCCTACCTTTGCCTTCTTTTCCCTACATTTTCCTTCAAACCAAACCCAGCCTTAAGGATTGACTAGTTTTGGTAAACATGTTTTACATTCTAACCTTTTTTTTTATTGTTACTAGTATTTTTGACTCCCAATTTATTACCCACTAAATGTTCCCCCATTTATGCCCATGAAACACCAAACTGTGTATTGGGAACATCTCCCTATGAATGAAGAATGAAATATTCCCAATATACAGCTATTATGTCTCGTGGATAGGGACGTGGGAACAACTAGGTGGGTAGTAGATCTGAGCCTTTTTTTTTTGCCAAGATAACAGTGGCTTTTGGAAAAGCTATGACCTTTCTTTCTCAACCCATGTGATTTTCACCAGTGACATGTAGGCCTCAATTGCTGCATATTAACATTTTTTACCCACCTCCATTTTTTTGTCCACTTCCATCATCGCCTTCTACCATTGCCTAGCATTACTAGTAAGCACCCCTGCAATTTACTTCTGAAGATTCATCGACAAAATCCTCTCTTTAATGTTAAACTCCGCTCCATAGCTATTCTCACCAGCAAAGCGAATAGAAACCAATATCTAGAACCACTGTGAGATTATTACCCAGTTAGAAGATGATTATAAAAGGGTGAAAATGGATTAAAAAAAATCACTTGCACAAAACAGGCATGGGCATGCTACACACAAGATATTCTCACATCCACACCCACAAGTAATTACAATTGCACATTGAGAATATCTCTCATTCATTCATGGCCTGACATTCCCAATACAAGGTGGTGGTGTTTCGTGAGTATGGTGTTCCGAGTGCAAGGGGAGGGTTGGGTTGAGACTTGAGACAAATGCTCTTAATTCCAGCAGTTGCCATATCTTAGGGAAGGATCAAAAATAGGAATGGCGATGGGATGGGGTGGGGTGGGGTGAGGTCTGGTTGTGCATACCCCATCCCTAACCCCAAATTCAAATGCCCCCGCCTCCGTCCCTATCCCGAACCCCACTAGGGCTAGAAATCTCGACCCCATATCCGTTCCACGAGGAACAAGGATCCCCAATTTTGCCCCACCTCACTTCGAATACTCTTACTTGCATAGTTGCATACTTGCAATTCTTTTTTTTTTTCAACCTATATGGATCCATATGGGTTGTTAATATATAGGGTAAAATACAAAATCCTCCCCTTAAGTTTTTGATATTCATAAAAATTTCTCCTGTAATTTCACTTTAACAAAAACCTCCCATCTATTTTTAAAAATTTCAACAAATACCTTCATTTTGTCAATGACCCTTTAGATGTAATGGATATGATGGTGGACTAGCTATTAGTGAGGAATTCTCATATCGAATTCAATCGCTGCCATGTGTTTTAGTCAGGGAGAATTGAACATGTCTGAGAATTTTTCACTAACAACCAATATTTGTTTCAACAAAAATGAGATGAATGACAATCTGAATTGTCAGATGTCCAATGATGGTACTGGGAATTTCGTTCAGCATGGTGAAGAGGTATGAGAATAAAATAAAAGAAAAAAAAATGTTATAGAGGGAAGATGGAAGAAGAAAAAGAAATGTAGAAATAATGGGAGAAAAAAAAAAGGTAAGTGGGAGTCTAGAGATTCAAACCTAGTCAACGGATGGAAAACAGGGGATGGATTGGTAGAAGTAAAGAGGCGGTGGCTTCAGGTTACAAATGGAAGGAATTAAGAGAAGAAGAAAGAGAGGGGAGAGAGAAAATGAGGACCATAGTTGCAACAGTGGTACGAGGCGGTCACGATAGCTCAGCGACTATTGTTGTTCAAATAGATGAAACCGGGAATCGAGGGGGTGTTGGCAGTGACAGAAGAAAGTCAATCGATGGGAGATGAGGAGGAAGGGAAGAGAGAGAGAGAGAGTTGGAAAGAAAGGAGAAAAGATGGTCGGAGTTGGAGATCGAATTCAGTCAGCGCCATCGGTGGAGGGAAAAAGATAGAGTTGAAGGTGTGGTGAACACTGTAGCCATCTTCGACGAGGAATTGAAGGTGTGGTGATCACAGTTGTAGGTAAACTTGTTGGAAGAGGGGAGCTTCTGAAGGCACTGGGACGCGATGGCAGGGAAGTTGCCAGTGAACTCAACCAAGATCATCGTCCCTTGAGCCATGAAGCTGTAGATAAATGATTCTTGCTAACTCATTTTCGAGTGGGCAGAGAAATGGAGGAGGAAATAATACCAACTCACCGCCGGACAACTCTTCTTCAATGGGGAAGCCTTCTCCTCCTACTCACTAAATCAAGTAATCAACATTCCTATTTTCTCATAAAAATCTATAAGCTGCTGGGTTGATTTTTGGAATTTAGCAGATCTTGCTTTAAACCCAAATGGGGGAGAAAGAAGCAATGCCTTTATTTATAGAGCAAGCAAGGTAAGCAAGTTACAAAGCATATATTCAGACAAGTCTATGTGAGATTTGATTATGTGTGTGAGAGAGAAAGAGGTTAAAGAAGAGGGGAGGTTGGACTGGGAGTGCATGGCATTTTCTGATCATTTATGAGAAATTCCTGCTAAATTAGACATGTGGCATTTTTTAAGAATTTATTACTAAAACCCACAATACACTACCACCATTTTCAATCAATTCCTAAAAAGATGCAAAAAAATGTAAAAGTGGTTATTTACAATCACTTCTGTCTACATTCTATCAATCTTAATTAATCATTAACCCTCTACACATCATAACAAAAGAAACTATTCATACTCTAATAAATATTGAAAAGCTATTTTTTGAAATCAAATTTTATTAAAATTTTAATAATTATTTAAAATGTTAATAAATATAAATTTAACACTATTGATTCCACAATGTAAATTTAACATTACTCATTCCCTATACTTAATAACGCGTCATTCACTAGTTAGGATAACAAAAGATGGCAAAGAGGAAATGGGATCTGCTCTTCACACGGGGTGCCTCACATGCACATCCAATGTGCATTGGGAACATCTCCCATGAATAATAACTTATAAGTATGGGAGATGTTCCCAATGCATGGTACGATGTGCGTGTGAGGCACGAGTGAGGTGCCCTGTGTGAGGAGTAGATCTGATATCGGCAAAGAGAGCTATTTGATTAAAATTATATGCACATTAATTGGGTAAACCATGCATTTTGAAAAAGAAAAGATCATCGTTTTAACGTTTTCCATTCTGCTCATTGACGAAAGTAAGGTATTTGTCAAAATTTTCAAAAATGGAGAGGAGGTTTTGTATTTTACCCTAAAATTATGTTTTTTTTTTTTGTATTAATCACTGCTTGACACCCCATAATTCCTATTTTATTACAAAGACAATATTGGAATTTGGGATTCAAAACCTTACCACCGTTGGACAATTCATCTACCGCACCCACCAATTGGGCTACCCCTAATTTGGCATTATATTATATAATATAACGAGGGTGGAATGAACAAGTGCCAAAATCACTTTGGTGCCCCATAGAGCGCACCCGTTGGGCGCCCCGCAACATATCCACACTGTGCATCGGAAAACATCTCCCAATGAACAGAAGTGTTATCAGTGTATTCTCAAATGTGCAAGTGGGGCATGTTGTGTAAGGCGCATATGTGAATTTGCAAATAGACATGTTCATGGGCTGGCCTGTCCCGACCCAATCTAAGTTAGGCTTGGGTAGGATTTCAAGCCCGTAGGTTCAAGCTTGAGCCTAAAACACCGGGTCTGATCTTTTTTTCGGGTTTTCTCTTAAAAGGCCGACTTAATAATGTATTATATAATATATATATTATAATATATTTTTTCTTTATTAGCCTTCTATTTTTCCAAGCAATAGTGAGATCATTCGTTATTTTTTAGGTTTGAGGTATTTTAATATAAATAAAATAGTTTTTTATTGAATAAAAAATCATTTTCCAATTTTTTGCAAGGTTTGAGCCTGAATATATTATATTAATACAAAGAGTCATAAACAAAGCCTGGCCCGAACTCGGCCCGGCCTGGCCTATGAACAGGTCAATTACAAATACCATCCCCACCCCATCTGTCATTCTCATACTTCAAGTGTTCCCGAAATCTACCCGAACCACGACCAATGGTAAAAAAACCCGCTTGCCCGACCGAGGCGGGGACGGGTCAAAAGTTTTGACTATGTTTGGTTTAAAGGAAAAGGTAAGGAAAGACAAGAAACTAATACAAGATTTGTAAAGGTGTCTTACTTTTTCCTCCTTCCCCTACATTTTCCTTCAAACCCAACAGTATAAGGGTTTGGAAAAAATTTCCGTCATTGAAGTTTATTTTCTCGGTTCTCTGTTCCGCCAGTCACCTGTTCGAGGGAAGGGTCAAAAGCTGTTAAGCTGTTAGGGCTTCAACCAGTGAGGCAAGTTTCTTCTCCCTGCTATCTGTTTCACCATTGAAGCAAGCTTCGATCATTAAATTATCTTCAACGCTGTTGTTTCTCGCCGCGCCATTGTTTTTCATCGCCGTTGTTTCGCAGTTCTCAGTTCTCAAGTCGCCAAGTCGCTGCTGTTTGTAGATCGGAGCTGGGGATAGGTAAAATCTTTGGTTCTCAAGTCGCAAGTTTCTTCTGCTGATATCTAGAAGTCACCAGAATAAACATCCAATACAACATTAGTCTCTTGCTGTTTGATGGCTGTGAAATCTTCTTTGATATTATCAGCACGCTATGATCACACTTTCGTAATACTGTGAATGTTTTTCAACACCATTTTCACTTGTTTAGACTTGAATGTTTAATGCGCGTTGGCTCAAAGGCTCTCTCTGCAGAGATATACTACAGTACTTTCCACTTATGCACGGCCAATTGGCCATCAATTCAGAAAATGACTAGGCTCCTATTTTGTCTACAAACCCAATTCGGTTCATCCCAAGTTTCCAAATATTCCAACTGTTTGATCACTGTTGCCGATGATAGTATTCGGTGACAGTATTAAACCAGGGGCTGCACACTCTATACCAAACACACTTTACTTCACACTCTCACAGACTATGGTAGAAATTTGGAAGGAAAAAAAAACCAGGGGCTGCAAAATTTCTGTAACATTTTGGCATATTAAGACAAAAGAACAATCTAGACCCAAAGCTATATCCTACTTAGTTTTACCTACTTTCAGTTCTTATGGCTTGTAAATAATAGCTAGAATTTTCTGTCACCCAAAGCTATATCCTACACCATTTTCACCCGTGATTCTTATATTTTCATTCTTTCACACAACATGCATCTTCATGCATTTTCTGCTCGTATTTCATAACTTATAGGGATATAAAATGTTATCTTCAATAATATGACAACATGTGGCAATGTATCTTTCTATTACAATAATGTGGAATTATGTATATTTCTTCTTAAGGCAGTTTAGTGATTTAATAAATTGGAGTAAATCAAAAAGTATTTGCCTTTCATGCTCTGTTTCTTTCTATAGGATAGCCAGAAAATGCCTTCAATGGCCCATTCAGAAGCCAGAGATTTCACCAAAACCAAACAACCTAATGGGAAAATTGTTAAGAATGGCCCAAAAGATGAATCCAGGTTCCCCCTTCCCTTTTTTTGTTGTTTCCCCCTAATGATTACAGTTTTTTATTTTTTATTTTTCCCTCTATTTATTTTGGTTTTAATTATTCCTCTTTCTGCTGTTAGGAGGCAAAAGATTGCACAACAGAGAAAAAGCCTACCTATCACATCAGGTGATTACTTAAATTCATGTTACTCTTAATAATTTTGTTTTTAACCAATGTTGTAAAAATATTATGTTTTACAATACAATTCACAATTCGAATATTTGAATCATGAATACCAAGGGGTTCGATTCGAATCTAATGTGTTGCATGTGACAATTTCAAAATAATAATGATAACAATAACGATTTGGAGGGTGAAAAGACATGGCTTTTTGAAGGACAACATTTTATTTGTCTTGTTCCATGGCAACATTAAGAATCTAGTCCAGGTCCAGCTTAACTGTCACACTAAGATGTTATTAAAACTAAACCAATTTTCTTGTGGTAGCTTTTACATATTTTTTTTGGTTATTGTTTAATTTTCCTCTAACCAAAATGGTTAATATGATAGAAAAAGATAAATTTTCCGTTCACCAATATTTATTTATGAAATTCAGCAACTGCTTTTTGAGAACAGGTAAGGTATAAATTCTATTATATCAAAAGAGAATGCCAATGTAACACAAGACTGTACATTGGAGATATACAAAAGATCTAGAAAAACTAATTACAGAAACAAAAGACTCTTGATTTAAGTATTAAAATGCGTTCCTTTAAACAAAGGACTTGTTACCAGCCAAAAAAAGCAACATCCCTTTGATTACCCAAAACCATGATTTCCTCACAGGCTTTATTTTCAAAAATATTGTCATTTCTTTTCCCCCAAATAGCCCAAATAACAGCTGCTGGAATTATTTCCCAAAATAATCTCCCTGGCTTTCTTAGGCCAGAAATCTGCTGGCCCTCTAAAAGCTGCATAACTGTTTCCATGCAGCAAATGTGAGTTCAAAAGATGCCTGGAACTTGCATCCAGAGGGAGTAGGTAAATTACAGTGAAAGAACAAGTGGCATACTGACTCCAAACAGTTGTTGCAGAAGACACACAGGAGGTTGTCCACAAACATTTCTCTCATTTGCAAATTTTTAGCAGTTAGGCACTTGTTAGTGACTGCCTCCCAAAGGAGGAAAGAAATCTTTGATGGAACAGCCCTGCACCACACTCTTGAACTAGGGAAACTACTTCTACCTGGGGGAAGTAAATGGTTGTACATAGATTTCACTGTGAAATTCCTGGACCTGTCCCACTGCCATGATCTTCTATCAACCTGATTGCTGTTAAGACTTGTGCTATACAGAATTGACATCAGCTTAGACAGGGAATCAATTTCCCAATCATTGAGACTTGTTCTGAAAAGGGGGGTCCATACAATTGAATCATTACACATCTTGTAATTCTCTCTAATAGACGACTCCTTGTTTGTGGCTATATCAAGCATCATAGATCAAATATCTTTCAGAGGTCCCTCAGCTGCCCAAATGTATTCCCAAAAATCCACCCTCGCTCCATCTCCCACTTCATACCTCACACCTTTATTGAATTGGTCAATTGATTTCTCTATGCCCTTCCATAAAGCACAACTATAGGAAGTAGAAACTTGCCTTGGATCCCACTCTCTGTTCCGGAGAAGCCATATTTGATTGACATTACCCTTCTCCACAGGGAGAAAACCTTGTTTGTTCTCGAGAACCATTTCCCCATGAGAGCCAAATTTATCTCCTTCACCCTTTTCACCTCCCAAATCCCAAGCTTCTAGGAGAGCATCAGAACAAACCTTCTTCCAGTTAACTACGTGAAACTTGAACTATTCTTTCCATCCTCTCCACAAAAACTTCCTCATCTTCTTCTCGTTTCTGTTTGCCATGCCACTTGGAATGGGGAAGAGAATCATCATGTAGGTTGGAAGGCTGGAGAAGACACTTTTGATAAATACTAGTTTCCCTCCCTTAGACAAGTGTCTAGGCTTCCAAACAGCCAGCTTTCTCTCCATTCTTTGACGAATCAGTTTCCAAATAGATTTGGAAATGCACCTAGCTCCAAGAGGCAATCCTAAGTATTTTGTTGGAAGCTTCCCTATCTTACATCCTGATTCTTCAGCCCAAGAATTTAGAGGTGGAACGTCCCCACAGCTATTAGCTCTGATTTTTGCAAATTAATTCTTAGCCCTGTGACAGTCTCAAGCCAAATCAGAGTTGCTTTTAGAACCTCCAACCAAGGTATTGCCATGATAAATAGGTATTACCGTGACTATTCATAATTTTGATTGTAGAGTTGTTTATAAGCTTCCAAGAGGGGGGGGGGGGGTAGGGGAAATAAGGGAAAAACACAAATCTTACCATGTGATTTACTAATTTGTTCATTAAGGTATGTACTGTTCTATTGCTCTGATGGCTTTGAGGTATATTCTAGCCGCTAGAACAATACTCTTTGTTACCTGGTGCTTTGAGTCTATTTAATTACTGTTGAAGCATTTCTTTATTTTAGGCATATTCTTTTTATCAATGGAATATTTTATTTTTGAGTTTCTTTTTTTAGTCCTATTTGATAGTTAAAGTATAAATATATTAATATAAAAAAAGGAGGACAAGAAATCCCATATAGAAAAATTAACATGGCTGATATACCATGCCACATCTACAATGTATACAACTTAATTAATTTTCTTATTTGTATTTGTTTAACTGTTTTCTTAGTTGAGAGACAACTTGTGGAGGAAGTGAGAAAGAATGATACATTGATCATAGTTGGTGAAACTGGAAGTGGGAAAACAACACGTAAGTTTTGTATTCCTTCAAATATAATATATGACCTTTTCTTTCTTATTCCAAACATTTTTTTAGTGTTGCTACATGCACTACTGGAGATTGATGGGTTTAATGACTTGTATAATTGGTATTTTTTTATCAGTAATGACTAGTATAATTGTTTTGTAATTGGTTTTCTTCTCATTAGCAAATATCTATACCTTTCTCTACCACTTTATTTTGTATTCATTTCTATATTCACCTTCAAATCTTTTTTTTGGGAGAAGTTAAATACTTCCATTTGTTATCCTGCAAAGTTCAATTGCCACATGTATGTGAAGAATATTAAGGAGCCATTGCAAGTATTTCACAGAGAGAGCTTGTTTTCACCATCTGTTATATATACAGTATTAGAGATTTTTTTGTCAGTAAACTGTAATCAATTCATTAATTACTGAAAGAGCATTACAAGTTAAGTTCAAGTAGAAGAGAAAGTTAAAGTCAAGTTTAACAGCCCTTATTACAAATCTTCCCAGATTCCATTTGCTGTTCTCTTTACCCATTTGAAGCTTGCTTCTAAATCCTTCTCCATGCTCTTGATTTCTCTTATTAGGTATCTGAAAATCCAAACACCTGGGTTGTTGTCATTCATCGAAGATATTACCAGTTTTGAGTTATCCTCAATCTCCAGATTCTTAAAATCACATTGTTTTGCTAGCTCTTGCAGAGCCCCCTATTCCAATCAGCCCCGAATACACAGACACCACTTTCCCTGTAGCATCTATTAATATCCCTCCAATTCCTGACAACCCTAGATTTCTTATTGAGCTTCCATCAAAGTTCAGTTTTAATCTATTAGAGTGGGGGAAGGGGCTTCCAGTCTATAATTACTCTTTCTAAAGGGGTATCACCCCAATTGATAAAAAAGGGGGTATCACCCAACTAGACATCTTCCCAAAATAAGGGGTATCACCCAACGGATTAAACATTTCAACATCTTTAATCTGTTTGGTGGCGAGGCAAAGGAGCAGGATTTTTCCACTTCCAATGGTTTGGCGTCGACCAGTAATAGTTCAAATAAGGTCCAAGTTTGTCCGAATGGGCGGCTAGAAAACTCTGCTACGAATTTAGAAGATCCACATCCAATTAGAAATTCAAAGCAGGGTAGCGGTAATGGGATTGTCAATGATCACCAGAATCTCCATAGTTTTCTGCATCCTGTAAATCACTGCATTCAGTTCTGCTGTCCAATCCAGACAGATTGGACAGGTTGTTTGATGGTTCTACTTTCAGCTGGCCAAAAAGGAGGGGAAGACTAATGTGGAGGTGTACAAGGGCAGCAGTAATCTGGACCTTATGGGAGGAGGGAAATAAATGTATATTCGAGGAAAAGAAAAGGAGCAAAGAAGCATTAATTGAAGGGATTATGGCAAAAGTGGCTTTCTGGACAAAGACACTGGAGTTGTTTTCAGCTTTCTCTATTGATGACATAACAAGGAACTGGAGAACAATTGCAGCCTCAACTTCAGCCAAGTGGAAGGCACTAAAGGGTTGGGATCCCCCAGAGTTAGGATTCCTGGAATTAAACTTTGACGGAAACAGTTTTGGGAATCCGGGTCATTTGGAATTGGAGGGGTTTTAAGAAATGAAAGTGGAGTGATCATGGGCATGTACTCAGGTCCCATTGGATTGTGTGATTCTGTAACAGCAGAACTGAATGCAGTGATTTATGGGATGCAGAAAACTATGGAGATGGGGGTAAGAAAGCTAATAGTTGAAGGTGACTCCAAAATGGTAATAAGTTGGCTAAAACAGAATGAGAAGGCTCCGTGGTTTTTTAGAAACAAAATCAAACAATTCAAGAGGTTCTCAAGGGATATGCAGCTGATAATTCAATGGACTCCTAGGTTGGCAAATGGTCTAGCTGACCAACTAGCAAAGCAAGGGGTAAACAGGGCAGTGTGTTTATGGGCTCATTTGTAAGACTGAATATTAAATTGTCTTTGTATTTTCTTGGTGGTAGCCGAGGCTGCCTTTGATTTGTACATTTCTCTTTATCTAAGTAATAAAATTTGTTGATGTTGATGCTGATAAAAAAAAGGATCGCCAGGAAGGGATAAGATGCAGAGCTCAAGAAGTTTTTCACAGGAGAATTCTTGCCCAGAATTTGGCTCCCATCAGGTCCATCCTATAAAAGACCGTGATCCTCCTCTTCTTGTGAAAGGAAAGGAAATAGAGTCTCCGTCCTCTCCCCCCCAAGGTATGGCAGTAAATTTGTTTTTGGGTACTAATGTGGGTCCTCTGTCTCTAGCCTGTTCTCCAGGTTCTCAGCCTCAATATTTGCTGCCAACCGTGGATGCAAAAGAGATTGACACTGGGAATGGGGATGAGGCTGTAGTTGAAGAAGTGATGGGAGAAAGAATTTGGGATTTAATTGAACAATCTTTGGAAGAAATGAAGAGGAAAATAAAAATAAAGAATGTGGAAAAATTGAGGAGGTAAATGCTACCACAGTAGATGGAGATATGAACAAGGGGGAAGATTTGGTGGCTGAAAAAAGGAAGAAGGCAGGGCAGAAAAGTTTGTGGAGAAATTGGGGTGTAGGGTGAAGGATTCTAATGACTTAAAAGGATTAAGAAAGCTGAGGAGAAGGTGAGAAAAGGAAGATGAGTGAGGTAGAGAGGCTAAAGCTTGATGTGGAGGGAGATAGGGAGTTTACTGAGAGGAGGGGTAGAAGAAGAGGGGGCAAGTAAATCAGGGGGTTGAGGTAGGGGCTACAAAATCAGAGTGAATTGATGAAAATGATCAGTTGGAATGTTTGAGGATTAGGGAGCACAAGGAAGAGAGCCATAATAAAGGAAATGCTGAAGAAGGAGAAACTGGATGTTGTTCTGTTGCAAGAGACTAAGCTCTCGACCTTTGATGACAGTTGGGCCAGAAGTATCTGGAGGTCTAGGGGCATAGGTTGGGCAATGTCACCGTCATGGGGGTTCCTCTGGTGGTATGGTGGTACTCTGGAAGAAGAATGTGTTGCAAGGAATGGAGGAACTGATGGGGAAGTTTATAGTTTCTCTTAAATTCCGACAAGAGGATGATGATTTTGAATGGGTGTTAACATGCATTTACGGACCTAATGGGTATAGGGAGAGGAATGAGATGTGGGAAGAGCTTGAAGATATACGGGGATTGTGGGATGGACCATGGTGTATTGGAGGGGACTTCAATGTGATAAGATTTGTTGAGGAAACAATTGCGAATTGAAGGAGTTGCCCCTCGTGAATAGTAACTTCACCTGGTCTAATCTGCAATCAAATCCAATTTGTTCTAAGCTTGATAGATTTTTATTTACAGTGGATTGGGAAGCCCATTGGGGAGGGTTGGTCTCAATGGCTTTACCTAGGTTAACCTCTGATCATTGGCCTATCTCCTTATCCAAGGTTGAGTTAAGAGGAAGTAGTCCAGCCCCATTTTGGTTTGAGAACATGTGGCTTAGTCATCAAGGGTTTAGAGAGAAGGTAAAGGATTGGTGGACAAAGATTAACACTAGCGATCAGTGGGAGGGTATGAAATTTCAGCATAAGCTTAAAGAGTTGAAAGCAAGCATCACGATATGGAATGCACAACAATTTGGGAGACTAGAAGAGAAAAAACAAGAGGTAATTGACAATATTGAGATGCTGGATAAAAAAGAAAATGATGAACTCTTTGGAGAAAGAGAAAAGCAAGAGAGTGGGAGGCTGAGAAAGGAATTGGAGGATATTCTTTTCAAAGAAGCGATCACCTGGAGGCAGAAATCTAGGCAAACATGGTTAAAGGAAGTGGATAGAAACACAAAGTTCTTCCATGCCTTAGCCAATGACAGAACGAGGAAAAAATTCATATCAAAATTGGAAGTTGAAGGGGACTATTGATCAACAAAATGAAATTGCTAGTGCCCTTATTAACCATTTCAAGTTGATCTTTAGAAAACCTCTCTTTGGAAGACTTTGTGTGGAAGGGTTGGAGCGGCCAAGATTTGAGGATGATAAAAAAAGGTGGTTAGAAAGAAGGTTTGACTTAGAGGAAATAAATGAAGCAGTTTTTTTGATGGATAGAGTTAAAGCACTAGGTCCATATGGCTTTACTATGGCTTTCTACCAAGACTGTTGGGACATTTTGAAGGAGGATATCCAAAACGTGTTTGATGAATTTTTTAACAGGGGAGTAATTAACCCAAGATTAAATTCTACCTTCATTGCCTTGATTCCAAAGAAAGCATTTGTTAAGGATAGGAAGATCATTGACCAAATCCTTATTGCCAATGAGAGTGTGGAGGAGCTAAAGAGATCTGAAAAGAAAGGTTTGATTTGCAAGCTCGGTTGAGAGAAAGCTTATGATCTGGTGGACTAGGATTTCTTAGTGGAAGTGATGAGGAATTTTGGCTTTGGAGATAGGTGGTGTAAGTGGATTAAGGGATGCATCAGTACATGTCATTACTCACTTTTGGTTAATGGCACAGTAGTTAACCACTTTCCAGCCATCAAAGGTATTAGACAGGGGGACCCACTCTCTCCATTCTTATTCACATTAGTAGCAAAAGTGCTAGGCATTCTTTTCCAGAGAGCAGATTTGAGGGGTTTGGTGAGAGGTTGGAGAGTGGGAAGAGAAAGAGTGCCTATTACTCACTTGTAGTGTGCCGATGATACTGTCCTATTCTATGAGGGAGGTGATCTAAATTGGGTGAGGAATATGAAGGAGGTTATACAAGTCTTTGAGAAAATGACAAATCTGAAAGTTAACTTCAATAAGACGTGTAGCAGGCATCAACATGGAAGTTGAAGAGGTATTTGAATGTGCAACAATATATGGTTGTGAGGTATGTCTGTGGCCTATGAATTATTTGGGTTTACCTCTGGGGGCAACCCTAGAAGCATGAATGTTTGGAATCCGGTGGTGGATAGAATCTCAAAAAGGCTTGCCTCTTGGAAAAGGAATTAGCTTTCGATGAGTGGAAGAATTACCTTGATCAAATCAACTTTGGCCAATTTGCTAGTTTACTTTATTTCGGTCTTTAGATGCCTGCGGGGATCTGTAGAAGGTTGGAGAAGCTAATGAGGAATTTTTTATGGAAACTGGGAGAGGAAAAGAGGGATCATAGAGTGAGATGGGAAATGGTGAGTAGAAGTAAGGAGCTAGGGGGTCTAGGAATTGGGAATATTTAGAAGAGGAATTCAGCCTTGTTAGGAAAGTGGTTATGGAGATTTTTGGTGGATCAAGACAAATTGTGGACAAAAGTGATTAAGAGCATACACGGGTTGACGACAGATGGCTGGGACATAGGAATTTCGGCCAGAGATACGGCAGCAGCACCTTGGAAAGCCATGCATGCCATTCTTCCTTGTTTTCTACCCTTTGTCAGGTATAACTTGTGTTCTGGAAGGTTTTGGGAACATGTGTGGGTGGGGGAGACACCACTTAAAGACCAATTCCCTTCCCTGTTCTCCCTTTCTAGGTACAAAAACTTAACTGCCTCATCTTTAGTTTCATCTATTAGTTTAGGAGCTCAACTTAATTGGGATTTGGGTCTCAGACAAGGTCTCAGAGATTTTGAGATGGAGTTGGTGTGGTCCCTAGTTCAGGTACTTCAAAAGGTCTTCTTAGAACTGTCAAAGGGGGATTCCTGGATTTGGACCCTTTCCTCTTCTGGCTCTTTTAGTTGTGCCTCTTTTTTCAATGCCCTAGCTCAACCCTCTCTTTCTCTTGCTATTCCCTTCCTTTCTGAAGAAGTCTGGGGAAGACTGGTCCCACCTAGGTTTGGAGCACTCTGTTGGGAAATAGCTTTGGAAAGAATAAATAGTTGTGATAATCTTCAAAAAAAGAAGTCTTTTTGGTGCTTGTCCCCGCACTGGTGTACCCTTTATAAAGCCAATGGTGAGTCTTGCTCTCATTTACTTATATCCTGCCTTTTTACTTCATCTATTTGGGAGTGGTTTCTCTCTTTATTTGGTTGCAGGTGGACTCCCCCATCAAGCATTCGAAGCCTCTTCATCTATTTAGTTGGTAGCCGGATCAAAAAGAGGGGAAAAATCTTGTGGAGGTGCACCAGGGCAGCAGTTTGTTGGACAATTTGGGAGGAAAGGAACCAAAGATATTTGTTGAAAAAGAAGGAAGCAGGGACACAATTATAGAAGTGATTTCTTTGAGGGTAGCACAATGGGTAAAAACAATGAACATATTTGATGATGCTCCAATAGAGACCATTGTGAACAACTGGCAGGAAATAGCAGTCTCGGCTCCAAGCAGAATCAATGTCCATCCTTTGTGGCTCCCCCCGATGGAAGGTTTTGTCAAACTCAACTTTGATGGGAGCAGTGAAGGAAATCTAGGGCCATCAGGGGTTGGTGGTGTTTTTAGAACAGAGGCAGGTTCAGTAATAGCCCTTTTTTCAGGACCAACTCCTTTAGGTTCCTCCACGAAACCTCACTTCGTTCCTCACAAAAGATGATGATATCATTTGTGAAGAGTAAACGAGAAATAATCACTTCTTGTCTACCCACTCTCCATCCCTTCAAGAGATTGTTTTCCTCTGCTTTTAAGATCAACCTGCTTAACACATCTGCCACTAAAGTGAATAACATAGGGGAGAGAGGATCCCCTTGCCTCAAGCCCCTCTTGGCTGGAAAAAAAAATCCCTTGAAGCTCCATTGATAAAAATGGATTAATAGCAAGAACTTATGTAGCCTCTAATCCATTTCACCATCTTTCTCCAAACCCTATTTCCTCTAAAACCTCCAAAAGAAAATCCCAGTCCACAAAATCATAGGCTTTCTCCAGGTCTAGTTTGCAAGCAAATCCCCTCTCTCCCCTTTTCCTCTTTTCTTCCATACATTCATTTGCAGTCAGAATTTGATCTATTATTTGTCTACCCAAAACAAAAGATCCTTGGTTTTGAGAGATCATAGAAGGCAGTACTTTGCTCAGTCTCCCAGAAAGAATCTTTACTATGATTTTATAAAGGCTTCTCACCAGTCTTATTGGTCTAACATCCTTTGGGTGTAAAGTGTCTTGCTTTTTTGGAATCATAGCAATAAAAGTGACATTTGCCCCCAGGCTCACTTCTCCTTTGACAAAAAAATCATCAAAAACTGCCAATAGATAGATAGAATTGCTTCTGTACAGTATTAGAGTTTGAATCCTTGAAAGGTTTCTCAGACCAATCTTGCTCATTAATCAAGTTATCATGTAAAGTGGAACAGCAGTTACCAATGATGCTTTTGAACCAAGAATCTTATCAGCAGTAAGGAAGCTTCCTATGACTTGAAGCAAATGCTCACCAGAAAAGGCTCAATACAACAAAATGATATACCCATGATTCCATGACCCCTACTTCAAGCAATCTTAACTGCCTTTTCCCTTAATGATAAAAAAACTGTTTTTTCCCTTAGATTTGTGCCCTTGAAGGAAGTTCAAAAGATTCTAAACTTTTTTTTCCCTTAATTTCCCGTAGAGAGTTTAGCATGTGAATACATGAAGAAGAGGCAAGCGAAAGATCAAAAGATAGATGTGGTAAGATAGATTAGATAAAACTGCAACATCTTGCATGTTAGGCATGAGACTAGACCAGTAAAGCTAGCTGGGACTCCATAACTTTCTGCATGTTGAGATGGTTAGGGCTCAAGACTGTACTTCTCTGGAGGTCAGCTGGGTGAAAAATAAACTTAAAACATGATTGCAATTATGTGGGTTACTATATAATTCTGGAGAATGAAAAATCCCCTGGGCCGGATGGCTTTTCAAACCTTTTTTATGTCAAGTGCTGGGAGTTTGTGAAGCAAGATCTACTCAATGCTTTTCAGGCCTTCCACTCAAATGCATCCTTGCAAAGAAGCTTGAATGCTACTTTTATCTCTCTTATTACTAGAAATCACACTGTTTAACACCCCCTTCATCCTTGAAGGAGCTATGAATCTAAAAGCTTTTAGGCCAATAAGTCTCTTTAATGGTTTTTACAAAATTTTGGCAAAAGTTTTGGCTGAAAGGATGAAGGGGGTGTTGGTGTGATTTCCAGTAATCAATGTGCTTTTGTCCCAAGAAGGCAAATGCTTGATTCTGTTCTCATTGCTAATGAGTTGATTGACTCTAGAAGGAGAGAGGGGATCCCAGGTCTGGTGTGTAAACTGGATATAGAAAAAGGTTATGACCATGTAAATTGGAGATGCCTGGATTTTGTGTTGGAAAGAATGAACTTTGGACAAAATTGGAGGAACTGGATGAAAGTCTGCATCTCTTCCCCCAAGGTTTCCATTCTGATAAATGGACAATCTGCAGGTTTCTTCGAGAGTTTTAGAGAGCTGAGGCAAGGCGACCCTCTCTGTCCCTTGCTTTTTACATGTATCACAGAAATCCTCTCTTTTTAACTTGAGGGCTGCTGTTTCTGGGTTGTGGGAAGGTTTTGCAATCTCTCTAGGGGAGGAGAAGGTCAACATCCTCCAATTTGGTGATGATACTTTCTGCTTTATAGATGCATCCCCTGAGCAGTTGGAGACTCTACTTGGGATTCTCAGTTGGTTTGAAGTTGTTACTGGGCTGAAAGTCAACCTAAGTAAAAGTCAGATCATTCCAGTCAGCCAAGTGCCTAATTTGGAGGAGTGTGCCAGATTAATGGCTTGTCGGGTGGATTTTCTCCCTGTAAAATATTTGGGTCTACCCCTTGGTGCAAAATGCTCTTCTTCAGCTATTTGGGATCCAGTAATTGAAAGATTGGAGAAAAAGCTCTCTTCTTGGAAGGCTAAATATCTTTCATTTGGGGGAAGAGTAATACTTTTAAAAAGTACCCTCTCCAATTTTCCCATTTTTGGGGAAGGTTTAAGTTTCAAAGTAGGCAGAGGTGACAGAATCAGGTTCTGGAAGGACCCTTGGTGTTTGGAGAATCCTTTGTCTGAGAATTTCCCTCTTCAGTTTCAGTGTGCTGCTAACCAAAATGCCTTGGTTGCTGAGTCCTATAACATCTTGGGTAATGTTGTGACCTGGGTCCCCCAGTTCAGAAGAAGTCTGTTTGATTGGGAATTAGACGAGGTCTTGGGACTGCTGGAAGCACTCCAAGCTCAGAACATTGACTTCAATCTTGAAGACGAGTGGACATGGAAGTGGAGTGGTGATGGCTGCTTCTCAGTCAAATCAATGGCCATCAAACTTAACAGTTCAGGTGCGGTGAATTTTCCAAGTAAGCAGACTTGGAACCCAACCAGCCCCTCCAAAGTCAATTTCCTAGCCTGGACAGTGGCACTAAATAAGTGCCTATCTAGAACCAACTTAGAAAGAAGAGGAATGCAGCTGTCAGATGTTTCTTGTGGCCTTTGTGGATTGCAGCCAGAGTCTACAGATCACCTATGCCTCCACTGCCTAGTTGCTGCCCAGGTGTGGGATCACTTCTTAAGTGCTGTGGGGATTTGTTGGGCCATGCTGAAATCTGTTAAAGACTTATTATGTTGCTGGAAGATTAGGAGCTTGAAGAAAAAACGAAAGTTGGTGTGGAGAACTGTTCCGGCTGTTGTCCTATGGTCCATTTGGACTGAAAGAAACAACAGAATCTTCTGTAATAAAATGAAAAGTCCAGAGGAGATAGTGCAGTGTGCAGTCAGTAAACTGTTCTTCTGGGTATCTCAATCCAGAATTCAAGCACCCGAATGTTCTGCAGTTGCTTAGGACTCAGTCTATTTGGTGTCTGTAATTGGTGCTGATCTCTGTCCTGTCCCTTTCTGGACAGGTTTCTGTTGTAACTTCTATCATCTTCAATAAAATTACCTTACCGTTTCAAAAAAAAAAAAAACTGGAGGTTTGGTCTCCTCCAAGTGATGGGTGGATGAAGCTCAACTTTGATGGAAGCAGTTTTGACAATCTGGGACCTTCTGGAATTGGGGAAGTGATTAGAGATGGTGATGCAGGAGTTGAAGAGTCAAAATTGGAAATTTATGAAATTTTATGTATTTCTGTATTTTTGGACAGTAGGGGTATTTTTATCATATTACAATTTTCTGTAGGTTCCAATAATAGGGTTTGGTTGTCTATTTATATTTTGTTTATGTTTAAAATTTCAGTCATTGCGTAAGTAGGATTAGGGTTATTGAGTCTTTTTTGAATTGAAAATAGGATATGACAGCTTAGTTTGAGTCCTACTAGGATTATTGAATCTAACAGTTTGACCCCTAGGACTATTATGAGTCTAACAGTTTGACTCCTAAGGTAGTAGGGTTATTATGAGTTTAGAGTATAAATATGTATGGACGTTTTACACAAAGGCAATGGAGTTTATTGAGTTTTCTTCAGATTATTCCAACTATGGTGAGTGATTCCCATGTCCTAGAGTGATTCTAGGCACCCTGTGAGTGATTCCAGGTATTTTTTCTCTTCTTTCTCTCCCTATTTTCTCTCTTATTTCTTCAAGAAGCCATTACAGCCATCAACAACCATAAAATTCTGATCAAAGAAGACCATACATTCTCTAAGGACTAGAACTGAGCTGGTCCTACATCAGATGGTGGTGGGAATATTTGTGGCATGCTTTCGGGGCCTATTGATCAGGGTAATTCAGTGAGAGCTGACTTTTTGGCTGCCATTGAAGGGTGTAATTCTAAAAGCCAAGGAAATGGGAATTACAAGGCTGATTGTAGAAGGGGATTCAAAAATTGTCACTGGCTGGTTGAAGGGGTTTTATGGCATTTCAGAAATGATTTCAAGCGATTCAAGATGCTGTCAAGGCAAATGCAAATTCAAGTAAGATGGGTTAGGAGGTCTGCTAATGGGTTGGTGGATGGACTAGCCAAGCAAGGAGTAAACAGACATAATTTGTTTTGGGCTCAATGTTAAAGGGGTGGTGGGATTCTTTGTTGTAAAGGGTTTTGTCTAACAACTTCTTGTTGTATTATTTTCCCTTTTAAGCTTTAATAAAATTCCTTGCATGGCTGATCAAAAAACATTATGTTAGTTACTATATATGTTTGGATGGTTCATAAATAGTAGTATGGCTATTTTAAGAGTTCTACAATTAAAGTAACCTTGTCATGCCAGTTTTTGGCATAGGTCCTTTCTTAGTGGGTCCCAAATTTCATATCGGTAAGACCTGATCATCTGAATAAGAAACACATGGGCCATGGAAAATTGTGGGGCCTCAGTACAGAACTTTGTGTCCTTTAGGTCCAGACCAACCACATTCTCCAAAAGATTAATGTAAAAGAAACTGTATCCAACCTAAAAATGGTTAATGTTTGATTCATTATTCAGATAACAATAATCATTTTTTAATTCTCTAGTTATGTTAGAGGCAGTTTATATGCCATTTTTTTCTTGATCAGCAGCAGTTTATATGTCATTTGATCTATTGCTTGGTGCAAAATAGTAAAATCTAATACCAACAAACATGAAAGCACAATTTCAAGCCTATGAGCAGCCACTTGGTGATTAGGTTTGTGCACAGTCCTCTCCTCCCATGACCTGGATATGGATAGATGAGGCCAGCAATGGTAATAGTTGTCAACTTGTCAAAGCAAAATCTTCATGCTCTTTTTTTGGTCCTCAATTATGGCAAATGTTTTCTTTACTTGTGCCAAGAAATCCTCCTCTAGGGGTGGTTGTTTTGAATCTTTTGATCACTTTTTATTTCCGACTTTTGTTTCTGCTCACTTAGAGTCTTGGGTAATATTTTCTGGCAGAATTACCACAATTTTTATTTAATGCGGGGTTTTGCCGTGATGGGAAAGTTATTGGGATCACTCAACCTCGCCGTGTTGCAGCAGTCACTGTTGCTAAACGTGTAGCAGAGGAATGTGGTGTCGAGTTAGGTCAGAAGGTTGGGTATTCCATTAGATTTGAGGATGCAACTTCCAGCTCAACAAGGATCAAATACATGACCGATGGGTTGCTTTTGAGGTAAATATTATTTGAACTGGTTTATTTTATATCTGTTTTTATATTCTTCACCTTCTAAGCTTCGTTTGGAGTCAATTTAGATTTATGATCTGTTAATTCCTATATGCTATTGCTAATAGTCGTCTTGCCAAGGGTTGGGATTGGGATTGTATCAGTGGTGGTTAGCTCTGCTAGTGCGGTGTTGTCTTGTATTCTCTTATGCGATATATTTCTTGTTGCCCTATATTTGGGATTGATAATGCTTATGCACTGCTTTCTTTCTCTTGCTTTTGTTCTCCTTTTTTCCTCATTGTCTAATAATATCCTTTTTGTTATAATTAAGGAATTCAACAAAAGGTGGCTCTACCTGGTGGGAAGAGTGTAAAGTAGAGGGGTGGGCAGGATTTCGATTCTGGTAAAAACTGAAGTTCTTAAAAAGAAATCTTTAAGCTTGGGGCAGGGAGGAGTTTAAAGCAGCAAAAGAGGAAAAAAACAAAATCTTCTTGAAGCTGAAGGATCTTGACATTATGGAGCAGAATGGGATTTTGGATGGAAGTGATAGAAGTGGAAGGACATTTTTTAGAAAAGATTGGGAGAAGATTGTTAGGAGGGAAGAGATTTTTTGGAGGCAAAGGTCTAGATTGAGATGGTTAAAAGAAGGGGATAACAACTCCATTTTTTTTTATAGTTATGCAACAAGAGGCATAGGAGAAAGTGCATTTCTAAAATTAAGGTGGGGCAAAGAGAAGTGGAAAGCTAAGAAGAGATTGGGGAAACTATTTAAACTTGTTCAAGAACCTGCATACCAAGGAAGACAAAATGAGTTTTGAATTAAAAGGGTCTATCTTTAGTATGGATGGAGATAGAGCTCTTAGGCCTTATGGTTTCCCTATGTTCTTCTATCTGATATGCTAGGGTATGATAAAAGTAGGGGATTTTCATCATTCAGTTATAGTGAATAAAGGTGTTAATTTGACTTATAAGTCTAATCCTAAAGAAAGAGGGAATGCTGGAGGTTAATGACTTAAGATCAATCAACTTGGTTGGGGACACTTCAAGATTTTGGCAGAAGTGTTGATAAGGAGGTTGAAGGAAGTGGGAATGTGGCTCTTCTGGGGAAATTGTTATTGGAGGTCCTCTTTAGAGAAGAAGAAATTGTGGGCTAAAATAGTGGCTAGCATTCATGGGCTGGAGGACAACGGATGGGATCCTAGAATTCGGGCAAGGACTACAAGTGCATCACCTTGGAAAGCCATCCATGACTTGTTACCAATTTTCTCCCCTCTTATTGGGTATGACTTAAACTCGGGCAACCTTATCAAATTTTGGGAACAAACTTGGGTGGGGAATGCCCCTCTGAAGGTTCAGTTTCCATCCTTATATGCCCTCTCCGACTTGAAAAATGAGCCAATTTCTTCCTTCATTATCCCATCATCTTCAAACTCCGGGTTTAGGTGGAACTTGGGCTTGAGGAGGGATGTTAGAGATACAAACCTAAACAACATCTTGAGTCTCCTAGGTCTTCTTGAAAATATCTTCTTGGACCCCACAAAGGAAGACACTAGAATTTGGACCCCCACCCCCAGAAGCACTTTCTCTTGCACCTCTTTCTTCAAAGTCCTAACTCAGCCTACCAGCCCCCTAGGCCTTTCTTTCCCTATCAAAGAGATTTGGTGCAGACCAATTCCTCCTAGGGTTGGTAGTTTTTGTTGGGAAACGTTTCTGGAAAGAATCGACACTAGTGATCTGATTCAAAAGAAGAGACCCAAGACATGTTTATCCCCCTCATAGGTGTATTCTTTGTAAAGTTGATGGGGAGACTGGTTTTCACCTATTGGTGTCATGCCAGTTTGCAAAGACTATTTGGGAATGGGCTTCTTCCCTCTTTGGGTGTAGTTGGACCCCTCCATTGAACTTGTAGAGCCTTCTTCTTTTTAGGTGGCATCTGAAAAGGGGTAGGACTGTGGAGATGCCTAAGGGCTGCGGTATGCTGGTCTCTATGGGAAGAAAGAAACTCTAGAATCTTCTCCAAAATAGAGAGAAGTTCTGAAAACCTGAGAGATATGATTCATATAAGGGTGGTATAGTGGCTGAAATCATCAGAGCTGTTCAGATTATACAGTGGATGATCTGTGAAGGAAATGGGGGGAGATTGCCAGATGCACCTAGGTCAAAACAGGACTGAGTTTGTCTTGGACTCCTCCCCCCTCAGGCTTTATGAAACTGAACTTTGATGGTAGTAGTAGAGGGAACCCTTGCATTCAGGGGTTGGGGGTGTGCTTAGGGATGAGAATGGGAATGTTTAAGCCCTGTTCTCAGGTCCAATTGGGGTGGGTCATTCTCTCAAAGCGAAACCTATGCAGTTGTGGAAGGTGTCCAAAGAGCAAAGGAAATGAACATAAGAAGACTTGTAATTGAAGGTGATTCAGAGGTGGTTCTAGGTTGGCTGAATAAAGACAATACTGGGTTATAGAATTACAACAATGAAAGGAGAAAGTTTAGGTGGCTGGTTAAAGACATGGAAGTCAAGATCAGCTGGGAGAAGAGATATGCTAACTCGTTTGCTGATGGTTTAGCTAAGCAAGGGGTGGCGAGGGAATCTATGTTCTGGGCTCAGTTGTATCTCTAATTCCTATTCATGGGGGCTCAAGTCTCAATTGGGGGAGATAAGAAAGTTTATCTCCTTCTTTGTAATTATTATTTCTGATTGATTAATGGAATGTGTTATTGATAAAAAAGGAGGTTGAAGGAAGTGTTGGGAGGCGTAACTTCTCTCAACCAATTTGCTTTTGTCATGGGGAGACAAATTGTGGATTGGATATTAGTGGCAAATGAGTGTCAGAAGAAAGAAGACAAAAGGGGTAAGTTGGGTGCACTCGTCAAACTTGATTTAGAAACGGTACAAATGTCAAGTTTGAAGGTGAACTTTGAAAAAAGTTGTGTAGTGGGTGTGAATTTGGAGGTGGGAGAAATTAGGGAGAGTGCAGAAGTGCTAGGGTGTGAGGTCTCAGGATGGCCATTGAACTACTTGGGATTGCCATTGGGTGACAATCCAAAGAGGGAGGGTTTTTGGAATCCGGTGGTGGAAAGATTTGAGAAGAGACTTGTCTCTTGGAAAAAAGAATTACCTTTCTCTTGGAGGTAGGATGACACTGATTAGGGCTACTCTAGAAAATTTACCCATTTATTTCCTTTCAGTGTTCAAAATCCCAGTAAAGGTAGCTAACAAATTGAAAAAGATGATGAGAGATTTCCTTTGGGAACCGGAAGAGGAGAAAAGGGACCATAGGGTAAGCTGGAAGGTGGTGACCAGGAGTAAAAATAGTGGTGGTTTAGGGCTTGGGAACATTAGAGAAAGGAATTTGGTCCTTCTGGGGAAATGGCTGTGGAGATTCCCACTAGAGAAGGAGAAATTATGGGCCAAAATAGTGGTAAGCATACATGGGCTGGAGCTAAATAGATGGGATGTTGGAATCTGGGCTAGGACCACAAGCGCTTCACCTTGGAAAGCCATTCTTGACTTATTACCAGTTTTTCCCCTTTTATTAGGTATGATTTGAATTCAAGTAACTCCATAAAATTCTGGGAACAAACTTGGGTGGGGAATGCCCCTCTAAAGGACCAGTTTCCTTCTTTGTATGCCCTATTTGTTTTTAAAAATGAGTCAGTTTCCTCTTTCATGACCCCCTCCTCTTCCATTTCTGGGTTTGGTTGGAATTTTGGTTCTGAGAAGGGCTGTGCGAGACTTAGACCTTGATAGGTTTTCCAGTTCCTCCTACTTCTTGATAATGTTTTCTTAGTCCCTGTTAAGGATGACTCTAGACTCTAATTCCCACCCATACTGGTTCTTTCTCATGTGCCCCCTTTAAAGTGTTAAGCCAGTTCACCAATCCTGTAACCCCCCCTTTCCCTGTTAATGAGGTTTGGTGCTAACCATTTCCTCCTAGGGTTGGTAGTTTTTGCTAGGAAGCCTTTCTGGAAAGAATCATCACTGGTGATCTGCTCCAAAAGAAGAGACCCAGTACTTGTTTGTCCCCTCATTGGTATGTTCTTTGTAAAGCTGATGGGGAGATTGGTTTTCACCTACTGGTGTCTTGCCAATTTGCAAAGTCTATTTGGGAGTGGGTTTTCTCTCTTTTTGAGTGTACTTGGAATCCTCCTTCAAATTCGCAAGGCCTTTTTGCTCCTTTTTTCAAGTGGCGTATGAAAAGGTGAAGGACAATGTGGAAAGGACTGAGGGTAGCAGTATGTTGGTTTTTATGGGAAGAAAGAAACTCCAGGATTTTCTCTGAAGTAGAGAGAGGTGCTGAAGAGCTGAGGGCCTTGATTCATATAAGGGTTGTACAGTGGATGAAATCCCTAGAGCTATTCACAAATTATACAGTGGATGACATGCTGAGGAAATGGGGTGAGATTGCTTGCTGTTCCCAAATTAAAGCAGGGATGAGTGTGTCTTGGACTCCTCCACCTGTGGGTTTCATAAAACTAAACTTTGATGGAAGTAGCAAAGGGAACCCTGGACAATCAGGGATTGGGGGTGTTTTCAGGGATGAGAATGGGGTTGTTTCTGCCATGTTCTCAGGCCCAATTGGAGTGGGTGACTCTCTCAGAGCTGAGATCCATGCAGTTATGGAAGGAGTCCAAAAAGCTAGGGAGATGAATATCAGAAAACTCATAATTGAAGGGGACTCAGAGGTGGTGGTAGGGTGGCTGAATAAAGAAGATAGTGGTTTATGGAGTTATAGCAATACGAGGAGGAAATTCAGATGGCTGGTTCGAGAAATGGAAGTTGAAATCAGTTGGGTAAAAAGATCAGCTAACTCTGATGGGTTAGCTAAACAAGGGGTGGACAGGGATTCAATGTTCTGGACATAGATGTAATTTAATATTCTTTTTGCTGTTTTCTCTTTCTTTCTTGTTTCCTTTCTTGGGGCTCAAGCTGAAGTGGAAGATAAGAAAGTTTGTCTTCCTCTTTGTAATTTTTATAGTGATAATCAATGAATTGTGTTATTGATAAAAAAATGGATTCAGTGGATAAAAGGGTGTACCGACTTTGCTTGGTTCTCAGTGTTGTTAAATGGTGAGCCTAAAGGTAGCCAAGGTCTCTGGCAAGGACAGCCTTTGTCCCCCTTGCTTTTCATTTTGTAAGTTGATATTCTTAACCAGTTTATTGATAAAGTGAAGAGTTTAGGTTGGTTGAAAGGTCGTCAGATGGGACAAGAAGTAGTTAACATTTTATTTTGTTCATGGAGGTGAACTTGGAGAATATAACCAATCCTAGAAAGGATAATTCATTGCTTTGAATTGGTATATGGGCTCTAGGTTAACTTTTCACAAAGTGGTTTAGTGGGGATAAATACATTTAATGAATCTTATGGAAGGCTTTAAGGAGATTCTGGGATGCAGAGAGAAAAACTTACCCACTTCCTATTTGGGAATGCCCCTTGGTTTGAATCCAAGAAGTAACAGCTTCTGGAACTTGGTGATGGAGAAATGTGAAAAGGAGTAGCCACAAATTCTCTCAAAAGGGGGAAGATTCACTTTAATAAAAGCTTCCCTTGCTAACTTACCTACTTCCTTTGTGTGCTTTCCTGGAAAAGTAAGGACTCAGATTGCAAAGATGCAAAGAGATTTCTTATGGGACAGGGGAGATGAAAGAAAGAATCTCCTTGTTAGTTAGGAGCAAGTGTGCAAACCAAAGGAATGTGGAGGTTTGAGTATCAAGCATATTAGGAATTTCCCTATTAAGTCCAATGCCATATGGACAACAGTCATCGCTAGCAAGTATGGGAAGCATGCGAATGGTTGGGATAGCAAGGACCAACGGAACTGGGTGAAAGCAACCAACCCCTGGAAAGGTTATATCTCTATCTATTCTAACGTCATTCCCTTTATTAGATATAAAGTTGGGAATCGTTTTAAAATCAAAATTTGGACTGATCATTGGTGGGGTGAATCTACTTTGGATGAGTCCTTTACCAGACTTTTTAAACCTGTATAGAAACCAACAAGCTCCTGTTGCTACCTGCCTGTCTTTCTTTTCTCATGGTATTAACTGGAACCTAGATCTTCAAAGACCTCTAAGGGATGTGGAATTAGAGGAGGTTGCAAATCTCCTCTAGTTCCTCAGCCTTCGTACCTAAACCAACACATTTGGAACTTCATTCCACTGGTAAATTCTCAACCAACTCCTTTTTCAAAGCTTTGACAACTAGAGAGCTAAACCTTCCTTCTCCCTATAATATAATATTCGGTGTTCTCACATTCCTCCTAGAGTCTTTCTTTTTTTGTGGGAAGATAGTTTGAGGAAAATAAATACATGTGACCTGGTGCAAAAGAAGAGCTGAGGTAGGTTATGCATCTCCCCTCATGCATGCTCTTTACGCCTTAGGGGTGGTGAATTGGTGGAGCACATCCTTCTTCATTGCTCAGAAAAATTAGGGAAATTTGGCACCACCCCCTTAATCTTGTTTGCTGGCCATGCCTGAGCATATTATAGGTCTTATTTGGCAATGGCAAGGTAGAGAGCACTTGGCAAAAGGGAAAAAGTTTATTGGCCACAGTATCTCATGCTGTTTTGTGAGGTGTTTGGGAAGAGAAAAACAACCGCGTGTTAGATAAGTAGAGAAGAGGGCCACATATCTTGATGACCTGATTGCTCATTATCTGATTTATGTAATATGTGGGTGGTAAATGTTAAGACTCAATGGTATCTCTTTGAATGATCTGCAGAGAGATGTGAACTTTTTATTTTCTCCCCCTATGGTTCCTTCTATTCCCTGGGTTTAAGGCTCAAGTCAGGTAGTGGTGGTAAAATCGAACTTTGATGGAAATGCTTTGGGGAGCCCTGGTGTAGCTGGAACTGGGGGAGTGATAAGGGAAAGGATGGTTGCATTTGCTTGGATTTGAGTGGCCCAATTGGTATTGCTGACTCCTCAAAGGCAAAGGTATTGGCTGCTCTAAAGGGATTTGAATTGCAAAAGCATGGTTCTCTCCAACCTGTCCATTGAAAGTGACTCTACTTATACCATTAAATGGCTAGGGGAAAAAGATGGAGGTCCCTGGAGGCTGGCTCATTACTTGAATGAGTCTAGAGACACCTTGCACTCGGTGAATGCAAATCTACATTGGATTCCTAGAGAGCTAAACTCTATAGCTGATAGACTAGCTAAATCAGGGGCCCAAGGGGAGTGTTTGTATGGTGGAAGAAGGCTGGCTGTGTAATCTTAGTGGTGGTTTCTTTTTTTTATTTTCTTTTTCCCTGTTGTACATTTTGTCATGTACCTTCTTTATTTTCAGTAAAGCATGGTTATCTTCTCTCTTTCTCTCTCAAAAAAAAAAATCCTTTTAGATTTTCTCAACAGCATGTGCTCATTCAATGTTAAACAGTACTCATCACTTGGGAAGTCATGTGGAAACTTGAAAGTATTTATGTTGAATGAGTATGTGTATGATCATATTGGATTGGGATCAGATTATGGAAATGGGTGTATGTCTGAGACTATAGAGACAAGTGACCTTGAAGAGATCTTGGAGATGAAAAGGAAGGTCTAGGTTTCCAAGGTACACATTTTGTTCTTTTCCTTTGTTTACTGAATTTATTAAACTTTGTCATGAAGAGTAGTATTATGGATGTGTCTTAGCATATTTAGAAATTTATAACTATTGAAAAATTACAGTGTAAACTAGCTTTTGAAATATTGGTAGGAAGCTTTTTTAATAACAATACATTAATATAATGCTAGAACTGATTCACATAAGGGTGATGCATTGGCTGAAATCATTGGATTTGTTTACAGATTTCTCAGTGGATGATTTGCTAAGAAAATGGAAACAAGTTGCTAGTTCAGTCTCAGTTAAGAAGACCTTAAGTCCTTCTTGGAATCCTCCACCACACGGCTTTATTAAGCTGAATTTTGATGGTTGTCGTATGGGAAATCCAGGGCCTTCTGGAGTTCTGGTATTGGGGGAGTTCTAAGGAATGAGAATGGGCATGCAATAGCTATGCTCTTTGGCCCGATCGGAGTGGGAGATTCTCTGAGGGCCAAAGTACTGGCAGCTTTGGAAGGGGTACAATCAGCTAAAGACCTGAATATTAATAAGCTGGTTATAGAAGGAGATTCTGAGATTGTAGTGAGCTGGTTAAATGTAGACAACTCTAGGATCTGGAACTACATCAATGAAAAGAGAAAGTTTAAGTGGCTGACTAAGGACATTGAAGTTAAATGCACATGGGTAAAAATAAGTGTGAATACTTTCGCAGATGGGTTAGCTAGGCAAGGGGTGAATAGGAATTCTGTTTCCTGAGCTCAGATGTAATTGTTTTTCTTCTTTTTTGGGTGTCTGTCGACATCCTTGGGGAGTTAAGATAGTTTAGCTGCCCTCCCTTGTAAGTTATTTTTTTCTGTTAATGAAATTCCTGTTATTGATAAAAAATACATTAATATAATGCTTGATATATTTACAGGGAAGCGTTGCTGGATCCATTTCTCTCTAGGTATTCGGTTGTCATTATTGATGAAGCTCACGAGAGAACTGTCCACACTGATGTATTGCTAGGCCTGTTAAAAAATGTACAGAAGACAAGATCACAATCCACCAGCCAAATGAGTAGCCTTGAGAAGATGAAAGCTAGCAATGGAACTGTGCTTGAGAAAGACAATCATGCACAAAGCCAGAGTTTTCAGAAGTCGTACCACGGAACAAAGTTTTCTCCATTGAAGTTGATCATAATGTCTGCGAGCTTGGATGCAAGGGGTTTTTCTGAGTATTTTGGTGGTGCCAGAGCTGTCCACATTCAAGGGCGCCCTTACCCTGTAGACATACTCTATACTCATCATGCCGAACCAGATTACCTTGAGGCAACCCTGATTACTGTTTTTCAGGTGGTTAACTCATGTCATGCCATTTTTCTTTCTTCTATAACCTATACTATTTTTTTTTTTCTATCGGTCTGAGCTTGTTATCTTCTGTATCTTTTTTATTTATACTTTTTTCCTATTTAATGTGAGACCTTTTGTAATCCATTGAGACAACAGAAGTGTGGACACACCTAAAGAATGGGGTAGGGGTGGGGCTGTGGGGAACTGGTTCAGTTGATTTAACAGGATGTGTTTTTTCTTTTCTTCTGTTATTGTTACCTGCTTTCTTGTATCTATACAATGCCCTTGTTTCTGATGTACATCTTGCATATTATTTCTTATCAATAAATACCAACTATTACTGATCAGAAAAAAAGTTGAAACAGGATAGAAAAGGAGAAGAACTAGTGGAGTTGACTTGAACATCAAGGAAAGTAATGTCAGCCTTTTGGATTGCCCAGTCATTATCTATTTATCTCTTTATACTGCATTTTATTATCCTTTTGTTACAATTTATCATTATTTCCTGGTTTTCAACCCAGGCAGTTTGGCTGTCAACTAAGCTTGGACTACCTTCTTATCTAACATTTCTTTTATAATGATTTAGTGGCTATGCTCTTGATATAGCAATGGTCACCCCTGATTGAGTTGCTCATTGAAAACAAAACTCAATCAATTGTTTTTTCTGATGTCTAGGCTGAGCTATGTGCGCCCCATTGTATTCCTGCTTACTTTTCTCTATTCTGCCTCTTTTTGAACGTGGATTTTGTTATTTTTGTTAGATCCATTTGGAGGAGGGTCCTGGTGATATACTTGTATTTTTGACTGGGCAAGAAGAGATCGAATCTGTAGAGAGACTTGTCCAGGAGCGAGTTCAACAGTTACCTGAAGGCAGTCGAAACCTTCTGGTTATTCCCATGTTTTCATCTTTACCATCAGAGCAGCAAATGCGAGCTTTCAGGCCAGCTCCATCCTGTAGCCGTAAGGTATTTACGCTGATATATGTTTTTTTTAGTAGTATATGGATTAGGTGGTTGGTATATGTTTTAGAAGGATGCTCAATGGCTTATGAATTACAAGAAAACAAACCTAATTGTGGAGAACGCTCAACCCAGAGAGAATGTTGTGGTTTGTGAATTTTAGGAAATTTAGGGTTGATAAAAAAGAATTATAGGAACTTTAGGGTGAATGTGGTGCAATTGTTTAAAAGGCGCGCCTAGGTGCATAGGCAAGGCACGTTTTAGGGTATGCACCTCGCCTAGGTCCTAAGCGCAACAGTTTCAAAAGGCGTGCGCCTGGTGTGCCTGATGTTCCTTGTGCCTTAGCCCAGGCGTGCACCTTTTTTAAATTTTTGCGCTTTTTATTTTTTGAACCTAGCGATTGGGATGGGCGCTCCGCCTTCGGACCCTGGCCAAGCCCCTCGAGACAAGCCCAAACAAGTCCATGTTAGGGTCTTAAATTCTTAATCTTCACACAAAAATAATGATTTTATAATTTTAATTGCCTTTTAAGAAGATATTTTATTATGATTGAATGAACAACATTAGCAAATAGGGGTTCTTGGAGCAATTAAAATTATAAAATCATTATTACTTGTGTGAGGATTAAGAATTTAAGAACCTAACATGGACTTGTTTGGGCTTTCCTCGAGGGGATTGGTACAAAGGTGTGTCGTAGAATCAGGAATGCAATATGTTTTACATCACACTAGCTATTTGAAGTAATGCAGTTGAGGAAAAAAAGAGATTGTGAGTGTTACATGCTTGAAAATGTTTTATATGTTTGATTTTATTTTTAAAATTTTCATTTGAATATGCTTTACATGTTATGTTTATGTATTTTAATCTTAGATAATAGGTTTTTTAAAACATTTATTTTAAAATTAAGTTTATATTTTTATTAATATTATGTTCACTATTTTTTTAAATTTTCTTTGCATTTTTGGCATTTTTTGAAATATTTGACATTTTGTTTATTTTTTGGCTTTTTTTTTGTATTTTTTTGCCTTGCTTCAAAAGGCGCGTGCCTTGCCTTGTGCCTCAGGTGCAAATTGCCCCTTGCGCTTTTAAAACACTGATGTGGTGGGAAAAAAGAGGAAATTAAAGATACAATTATGAGAAGAAGAGATTAAAATTTGGACAGAGAAGAGATGGCAAATATTGCAACTTTAGATATAAAGAGATAGGAAAGAGAGAAAAATGGCACTCTTACCTGTAGGCAAATGAGTCAGCGAATTTGTTGGTAAACCTTGGAGTTTGTGAAACAGAAGCTCCTGAAAGTGTTCTCTTGTGATCTTGCTCAAGTCTGATGTTTCAGCTGCCATGCTCCTTGTCAGGTTCCTTTGTGGCCACTCTACAATTACGTCTCAGTCCCCTTCAATAATCAGATCCTCCTTTCTCAATCTCAGCCCTCAGAGTACTGCATGCAGTTCAGCCTTAATAGCATTATCAATGCCTAACAGACCAAAGAACCCAAATAAGTTCTATCATTCATGGTTTCTGATTGCACCTCTTACTTTTGATAGCCTGGGATTATCCAAGCTTCACTGATCGAAGTTTTACTTGAAATTCTGTTTTTGAGGTGCCAATGCAACCACTTGGCACTTGCTATTCCCCCAAGGATATATTTGGAGTAACAAGAGAACTCTAAAGTCTTTACTTGATGGATGATTCTTATCTCCATCAATCCCACTATAGCCTCTACATTGATACTTGCCAGAAAAATTCTGGAATTTTGTTCTTCCCAAATTGTCTAGAGAACAGCTCCTCTTGTGCACCTCCATAATATCTTCCCCCTTCTTCTAGGTGGGGAGAAGAAAGAAGGCCGTTCATCTATATCCTGTGGAGGGGGGAAGGGGTCCACCTGGATCTAAACAAATCAAAAAAGTGTTCCTAAATACCATTCCAGAAATTGACAGGAGATTAGTAGGTGGGTAGTGGTTTGGCAACTTTCCTTGCAAACAAGGCAACACGATTTTCTTTTTAATATTTACTTGTGCTTTCATCATGGTTTTTTGCACATGGTTATGTCAGTGTAAAATTTTGAGGATGGTTGATATTATATGCCTGAATGTAGTTTTTGATGTTGTGAGTGGCTTTTTATAGGTTAGAACTTCTTGTTGGCTGTTGCACTTTGCACTTCTGTTATTGCAGTGTGTTTGTCTTGTAAAGCTTCCATTTTTCAAATTTATGTTTACCTTGTTTTTTTTGATACTATAAGTTTATGTTTACCTTGTTAAAACTTCTATTTCAAGTTCATACTTATCTTGTTCAAACTTCATATTTCAAGTTTTGATTTTATGTACAGCTACCAATTAATATGCTTTCTGTATTATATAGGTCATATTGGCAACAAATATTGCTGAGACATCAGTCACAATTCCTGGAATCAAGTATGTTATAGATCCTGGGCTGGTAAAAGCACGCAGTTACAATCCAATTACAGGGATGGAGTCCCTGATTATTATTCCAACATCCAAAGCGCAGGCTCTTCAGAGGAGGTAAGCATGCTAGATCATGGTTGACGATGATTCAAAGGGTTTGGATCTTATAATACTTAGAAGAGCTTATATTTTCATGTTTATGTCATACTAGTGAAGGGGTCTCTTACCATAGTTGTCGAGGTGTATAGCCAAGTTGCCTGGTTTTTGACCAAGAAAAAAAACTAAGCATAGTTATCCTTCTTTTCTTGTTTTTCTCTCTCCTCAAAACTCTTGTCCTTTACATCTCAACAATAAAACTCTAAAAGTAAATGTGGGTTAGAGAATTAGAAGAGAAGAGAGGGAATATAGAAATAAGGGAGAAAAGAAAAAATGCAACAAAGGTTCACGTTGAGAATAAACGCAGAAGGATGGAAATGTTAACCAAACAAGGAACAAACAGATCGAATTTGTATTGGGGGGCAACAAATGAGGAATTTGGGACCTAATTTGCTGTATATCATGTATATATGTGTATTTGGGGAATGGTAGCTATGGCTGTCTAGGGTCTTCTGGAGTTAATACCCCTTCTTGTATGTCTCTTGTTTCATTTTTTGTATTGGAAATGATAACTTTCATTTTAATTAGTAAGAAGTACAGAATAAGCACCTGAAAAAGGAGTGCCGAACTCCACATAGCAGTCCATTATTACAGTGCTGCCCTAAATAATTCAGCCTTGATTGATCCTTGTTTGGCTAAACCATCAGCCAATCCATTGGCTGACCTTCTAACCCAATTAAATTTTACATCATTTTACCTTTCCAACCACCATATTTCTCTCATGGTTTGCCTATGTGTACAGACCCCTAAATTTCCTTCCTGAATCCATCCAATTATCAATCTTGAGTTTTGCTTCAATACGATGGAGGCTCAATTGTTTAGCCAATTTCAACCCTTGAAGGAGGGCCAATAACTCAGCTCTTAACAAGTCTCCTACCCCTAATGGCCCCAATATAGGACTTAGAATCTTTCATTTCCATCCCTTGGATCTTTGCCTACTGCCGATGGCCCCGGGTTACCAAGTGAACTCCCATTAAAATTCAGCTTAATTATTTGCTGTGCAGAAGGTGCCCAACTTTCCTGAACTATAGTTTTAGACCTTGAAGAAGTTGCTACTGCATTCCAGCCCCTGGATGTATCATCAACTGAGAACTCCTTAAATAAATCCATTATTTTAACCCAATGTGCTACTTTGATGGTAATGCTGTCAATGGTTTCCTCTTTTGACTTTCCTGCCCTTGAAAGATCTGGTTGTTTCTTTCTTCCCAAACCACCTTTAAAATTGCTGCTCTCCATCCTCCCTTTTCTTGGTTGTCTAAAGAAGCTTTGCATCAAAGAGGCCTGCCACACTAGGAGGGGGAATCCACCTGCAACTAAAGAGAGAAGAAAACTACTCCCAAATACTAGAGACAAAAGAGCAGGAGATTAGTTGGTGTTCAGCTGTCTCACCCATAGTACAAGACACAAACATGAGGAGATAGGCACCAATTTGGCCTTCTTTTTTGAAGTCCATCACAAGTGTTAATAAATCACTGTTTTCAAATAAATATAAAAAACAGAATAAACACATAAGAAGACTAAAAAACCCTTTTAATTCATTCTCTCCTTAAAACATGACTTGCAAGATGTATAAGGAGGCAATAGGGCTTAGGTTCTTGTTTAACAAAGTTACAAAATTGCCACTGGCAAGCTTCAGCCCATAGAAAATATCATAATTCCAATTGCTTACTAATATAAACTAAAAAAGTGCATTCAACCCCCTCCCTCACCCACCAAAAGGGTGGGGGACATTTTATTTGTAGTTAGAACCAAGAAAGCATGTAGTGTTTGTTTTCTTTCCTCTTCCCATCAAAAGAAGTCATTTCATTTTTCTGCTAAGAAGATTACAATAGTATCATAGACAGGGAAAGAAAATATCAAATGCACACACACACATCATAGGTTGTTTGCTGGAACATAATTGATTTCTGTTACTCTGTTTAATGCAGTGGTCGCGCAGGGCGTGAAGGGCCTGGGAAATGCTTTCGGTTATACCCAGAGAACGAGTTTAGTAAACTTGTAGATTCCACTGTGCCAGAGATCAAGCGTTGTAACCTTTCAAATGTTATATTGCAGCTCAAGGCTTTAGGTGTTGATGATATTATTGGGTTTGACTTCATGGAAAAACCATCAAGGTGAATTAAATTGCCCTGGTGTGCTACCTTTTTCTGCAAGGATGTTTGCACTGATTATTATTGTTCCTAAATGAAAACCTTTATATAGCATGGCCTTAATCCTAATGCTGCATTATGAGCTGTATCTTTGTTTCTAAATCTTCAATTAAAGAAAAAAACGAAAGAGTGTTTTACACAACTTATTTATGGCCTTGCATAAAGTGTGAATTGAGGTGCATCTGGACAATGACATTTTTTTTGGTAGGAAACAACAAATTTTATTAAATATAAACAAAGCAAGATGTACAATTCTTAAGTACAGAATTTTAGCAGTCACCACTATCTCTCCCCATACAGGGTGTTACAACTCGGTCCAAAAAAATGTTTCTATTAACACCCTGCTTGACTAATGTATCAATCAATACTCACTGATTTTTTGTGTAAACCTCTAGTCAGCCAACTCAATTTCATAATTTCATTCCTATATGTCCACACAACTTGCTCATTATTTACCAACCACCCAATCACCACTTAGAGTTGCCTTCGGTTATGATTTTATTCAGGTTCATTTCTTTAATTTTCTGCATCCCTTGAATAACCACCATGAGTTCTGCTCTTGTATAAAATCATTGCGAAGGTATTATCTCTCAGGATCAGGCATGTTCTTCCTATCGTTATTACTTCCAACCAAGGGGCCTTTGTGTAGAGGTGTAAATCGGGTTGTGCCGCCCGCGGCCCGTCACGAACTTGGACCAGCCCGGCATGACACGGCACGATCGAACGGGCTGTGCCACTTGCGGGCCGGCATGACCCAGCCCGTAGCCCGACCCAGCACCACCCATATATATATAATACATATTATATATATTATATTATATTATATAAATTATAATTATGTATTTTTAATTTTATTATACTAATTTATTTAATTATTGTATATATAAGCAATTGTATACACAAAATTCATATAAAATTAAAATTTTAAGTTTTTTATCAATTTTTTTAAATAGATAGCTTTGGCCCGATGCACGGCCCAACCTGACCTAAGGCTCAGCCTGGCCCGTGGCATAGCACGACACCGTGCCATGCTGGCCCAGGCTGACCCACTTTACACCTCTACCTTTGTGCAAGGAAGGCAAATTGTGGATCAAATTTTGATAACCAATGAATGTGTGGAGGATTTGAGGAGATCAGGGAGGAAATGAGTTGTTTGTAAGCTTGATCTAGAGAAAGCATATGATATGGTGGACTGGTCTTTCTTGTGGGAGGTGATGGGTTGTTTTGGATTTGGAAGAAGATGGTGCAAATGGGCGATGGGGTGCTTGAGGACATGTCAGTATTCAATCCTGGTGAATGGGACAATAATGGATTTCTTCTTGGCCTTAAGGGGTATTAAACGGAGATTTTCTTTCTCCTTTTTTGTTCACTTTGGTAGCAAATGTGTTGGGGAGATTGATGTCAAAACTCTAGGAACTTAATAAGAGGTTGGAGAACTGGCAGGGAAGGGGTTCCAATTACTTATAGTTTGTTGGTGATACAATTCTCCTTTGTGATGGTGGTGATTTGAGTTGGATTAGGAATCTTAGAACTGTGGTGCAACTTTTTGAGCGGATGTCAAACTAGAGGTGTAAATCGGGTCGTGCTAGGCCGACCCGACCCGCGCAAAGAGGTGCAAATCGGGTTGTGCTGCCCGCCGCTCGGCCCGACCCGATGGTCACAGGTCATGCCGTGGCTCGGCACGATTGTATGGGCTATGCTGCCCGTGGCCTGCGACACGACCCATACAATCATTTTCAATTTTATTTAATTATTGTATATATAAACATTTGTAACATCAAAATTCATATAAAATAAAAATCTTAAGATTTTTTTTCAATATTTTTAAATAAATAGCTTTGGCTTGGTCCACAGCCTGGCTTGGCCTAAGGCATGGCACAGGCCCACGCGGGCTTGGGTTGTGTCGGGCCGACCCCCCAAAATACCTGTTGTTGCTTGTGATGAATGAGAGAGAGAGAGAGGTACGAATGATAGAAAGAAAAGCAAACTCAGTACTGGCAGCCGCCAATCTTCTATTTATATTAATCTTTATAAAAAAGGCAAAATTACAAGTATGCCACTGGCGGCATATCCTTGGATAAGAACAATAAGAAAAGAAAGAAAGAAAGGACTAGTAGCTGAAACTGTCCCACTAACATCAGTTACAAGGAACACTCAAGGCTTACAACACTCCCCCTCAAGTTGGGCTGAAGATGTCTATCATGCCCAGCTTGTCACATAGCTCATTGTGCCGCGAACACAGAAGTCCTTTTGTGAGGACATCAGCAAGTTGTTCCTTGGAGTTGACACAAGGGATACAAATTTCCCTTTTTTCCAGTTTCTCTCTTATGAAATGCTTATCCACCTCAATATGCTTAGTCCTCTCATGTAGGACCGGGTTGCTGGCGATGTTTATTGCAGCCATGTTGTCACAGTAAAGAGACATAGGATTATGGACAACAACTCCAAGCTCACCTAGGAGGTTCTTTAGCCAAAGGACTTCAGCCACCCCATGTGCCATAGCTCTATACTCGGCTCCTGCACTCGATCTTGCTACCACACTTTGCTTCTTGCTCTTCCAGGTCACCAGATTTCCTCCTACAAGTGTGTAATACCCACTAGTGGACTTTCTATCATCCACGGCTCCTGCCCAATCAGCATCTGTAAAGACTTCCACCTTTAGGTGATTGTGTTTACTGAATAGTAGGCCTGTTCTTGGATGTTTTTTCAGGTATCTAAGGACTCTCTCTGCTGCCTCCATGTGTGGCTTCTTAGGAGAGTGCATAAGCTGGCTCAAAACTCCAACTGAATAGGCAATATCTGGACGGGTCATGGATAGATAAATCAACTTTCCCACTAACCTTTGGAACTGCTTTACATCTTTCAGAGGTTCACCAATACAGTCACCTAGCTTGTGGTTCGCATCCATAGGATTGTCTGCCGGCCTTGCACCTAATTTACCTGTATCCTGTAATAGATCAAGGGTGTATTTCCTTTGGGAGACAAAGATACCCTATTTTGAACGGGCAACTTCAATCCCAAGGAAATACTTTAGGAGTCCTAGATCTTTCACTTCAAATTTGGATGCAAGGAATTGTTTCAATTTCTGTATCTCTGAACTCCAACTCCTTGTAATGATGATATCGTCTACATACACTATCAATACGGCAACCTGCTCCTGATATCTCTTCACAAGAAGTGTATGATCAGACTGGCACTGTTGGAACCCCATCTCTTGAACTGCCATGTGAAACTTACTGAACCAGGCTCTGGGAGACTGTTTTAAGCCGTAGAGAGACTTCCGTAGCTTACACACCTTGTTTTCACTTCCCTTGGCAGAGAATCCAGGAGGTTGAACCACGTATACCTCTTCTTCCAAGTCACCATTCAGGAAGGCATTCTTTATGTTCAGTTGATGCAATTCCCAGTCAAAGTTAGCAGCTAAGGATAGGAGAACCCTAATCGAGTTCATCTTAGCCACTGGGGCAAAAGTCTCATCATAGTCAACTCCATATACCTCCTGTGTGTACCCTTTGGCTATCAGTCTTGCTTTGTACCTTTCAACTGTTCCATCTGCCTTGTGCTTAACTATGAACACCCATTTGCACCCCACGGGTTCTTTCCCCTCTGGAGGATCCACCAATTCAAGTCTGATTTTTGTGGAGGGCATCAATCTCCTCCTTCATGGCATCTATCCACTTAGGGTATTTTAAGGCTTCTGTAACAATTTTGGGAACAGGGATGCAGTCAATTGCCGATAGGAAGGCTCGGTACGAGGGAAAGATGTGGTCATAGGAAACAAAGTGGGTAATGGGGTGTTTGGTAGTGCAAGACCTGACTCCCTTTCGTTGAGCAATAGGGATGTCTAGGTCGTCCACAGTGGGAGAAGGGTTAGGGGTTGGACTTACCTCCTGAGATTCTGATGATGTCAGTTGCTCAGTGTTTGGCTGCTCCACATTTCTATCACACTGCTGATCTCTCCGACAAGTATGCTGGAAGACACGGAAGGGAGTGATGTCCGGAATAGAAGGAAGAGACACCTGAACCTGCTTCTCCTCTTCCACACTACGGCTCTCCCCCTGAGGAGGAGGGAAGAGCGACTCGGACTCAAAGAAGGACACATCCATAGACACAAAATATTTACGACTGACTGGATCAAAACACCGATACCCCTTTTGAGAGGATGGGTACCCCAGGAAGACACAAGGAATGGACCGAGGGTCTAACTTACCTCTGGATGGAGACAAATCATGGACAAAGGCCCAATAACCAAAGACTCTCATGGGGATGGAAAATAAAGGTGACTGAGGGTACAGTAACTGATGAGGGGCCATGTAATTCAATACTCTGGAGGGCATGCGGTTGATGACATACGCAGCTGTAAGTATAGCATCCATCCAAAACCATTTTGGGGCATTCATGTGGAACATCATCCCGCGGGCTATTTCAAGGAGGTGTCTGTTTTTTCTTTCTGCAACCCCATTTTGCTGTGGTGTTCTGGTGCATGAGCTTCTATGAATAGACCCATGGGAGGCGAAGAACTCATTTAGCTCCCCATGGAAGTATTCCTTCGCATTATCGGATTGGAAGATCTGTATTTCAACATGGAACTGTGTAAACACCATCCTCTGGAAGTCTTGCACTATCTTTGGAACCTCGTCTCTTTTACGCATAGGGATTACCCATGTATAGCGAGAGTAATAATCAAACAATGTAATAAAATACTTATATCCACCCTCAGAGGTTACATTTGTAAGCCCCCATACATCAGAATACACAACATGAAAAGGAACATTTGATCTTTTATTGCTTGAATGAAATGTTGTTCTACATTGTTTACTCAACTGACACGTTTGACACATGAACTCTGACACTGAACACGACTTAAATAAAAGTGGAAACAAACATTTTATTACTTCGAAAGAAACATGACCTAAACGACTATGCCACAACAAAATTTGACTGACTATGTGACTCTGAGGATGACATGGAAAGACCAGCTTTGTTGTCGAGAATGTAGAGACCGTCCACCAGGCTTCCTCTACCAATCGTCCTCCCAGAAGTTAGGTCCTGAAAAACACATGAGTCAGCAAAAAAGGTTACACTACAGTTTAAAGAACTTGTAATGCTACTAATTGAAAGCAAATTTATGGGAAGTTGAGGGACATGCAATACACAATTCAGGTTAAGGCCATGGGGAAGGGATATCGATCTTTGACCTGCAATGGAAGAAAGTGAACCATCTGCAAGTCTCACTCTATCCCTTCCTAACAAAAGGCTATAAGAATGGAATAGGTTAGGCTTACCGATCATGTGATTTGAGGCCCCTGAGTCAATAATCCAAGGGGAATCTGTGGGAGTGACATGGAATGTAGAAACCACATTACCTGAAGTAGATGCAAAAGAGGTAGAGGGAGTACCAGTGACTGAGCTGTCCAATTGCCGCAATGCCCTACCATAAGATTCCAGATGCTCATTGAATGAATTCATTATATCCTCCTTGCGGTCAGGCTTATTAGGAGGGTCCCAGGTACTACCGGCAACCTGAGTGTCTTGGGTTGCCACATGTGCTGCACTCGTTCTTTTCAAGTGACCTTTACCCTGTTCTTGATTCTTTGCTGCCCACTTGGGTTTCCCGTGGATGTCCCAACTGGTGTCACGTGTATGTCGTGACCTTCTACAGTGGGTACAAAAGAGTTTATCTTTATCATCTGCCTTCTTAGGATCACCTTTCTTCCCTGTTGGGCTGTTATTCACCGCAGCCAAGGCAACTTGTTGCTCCCCCTCGGCTGTAACCATCACACTTCGCATGCTTTTTTCAGATTGGACAAGGGAGTGTACTTCGTGTACTGTAGGCAATTCTTTGCTTCCTAGAATTGCACCCTTAATGGTTCATATACAGGGTTCAGCCCTAACAAGAAAGCAAATATTCATTGCTGAGAGATCAGCTTCCTGTAGGCCTTAGCATCATCATCGTGCTTCCACTCTATGGCCTGATAATGGTCCAACTCCTTCCATATGGAGGTAAGAGCTGAATAATATGAGGACAAGCTATGGTTTCCCTGTTTACAGGTAGAGGACTCAACTTGTAGTTGGTAAATCTTGGCATAATGCCTTTGCTCAGAATAGGTACTTCTGGCCTGTTCCCAGATCTCACTGGCGGTGTCTGCCCACATAAAATTCTTCTTCACATCAGTTTTTATAGTTGTGAGGAGCCAATACATCACCATACTGTTTTCTTGGTCCCACCTATCATGTTCAGTTGTATCACCCTTGGGTTCTTTCACTCTTCGATTGATGTAACCGGCCTTACCCCTTGTTGTTACATAGAGTTTTACACTCTTAGCCCACTCCAGGTAGTTCAGACCATTCAAGGGGGTAATTGGCATGGAAAAAACCATGGTTTCACCTCCCATACTTGCTGTGTTGCAAGTTGAGGTGTTCCCCGGTGAGGTCAGTTCATGACTTGCCATTGAATATTACAACCAACCAGTCCAAATGCCACCTAATAGCACAACCGCCACAATTGGAATGTGGCAACTCAGGATTTACTCTTGGAATGTGAGCAACAGACTATTGAATATTGTTGAGAGCACAAGAACTACTGCTGAGAATGAGAGATCAATCACTACAATGTCCAAACAGAACAATATATAGTCCGGTCATCGGTTCAACACCACCAATACAGACATTACTGTCAGTCTGAATGTGGTTCCCCCACTCTAACCATCCAATTATTCAAACTAGTAATCATAAAATCAAGGCATAAGCCCTACGCACCATTGGATAAAGAATACTGAGATAAATTGAAACAAAACCACACCTGTTCAGCACTAGATCAGAACCTGCTAGGGTTTCATTGCACCATCAACACCCTCCTTTGATTAGGGTTTCAACAGACCAGCACCATCCCACGGCCAGACACAGCTAGGGTTTTCAGTAACTCTCGCATGGAGCCACTAGGGTTTCAGCAGAAGTACAGCCACAGGACTTACTAGGGTTTCTGCAAGCACAGCCGCCAGAGAAAATTGAAAACACAAGCCGCCGCTAGGGTTTTTTTTTCTTCTGAAACAAAAGTAGCCACGTCCAATCGCCTTTGGAAAGACTGATGCTAGGATCGTAGGTCTTCTCCAACCCAGAAATTCTGCTCTGATACCATGTTGTTGCTTGTGTTGATAGAGAGAGAGAGAGAGAGAGAAAAGAGAGGTACGGATGATAGAAAGAAAAGCAAACTCAGTACTGGCAGTTGCCAATCTTCTATTTATATTAATCTTTATAAAAAAGGCAAAATTACAAGTATGCCCCTGGCGGCATATCCGAGGATAAGAACAATAAGAAAAGAAAGAAAGAAAGGACTAGTAGCTGAAACTGTCCCACTAACATTTGTTACAAGGAACACTCGAGCCTTACAACAATACCCCAACCCAACACGACCCCGTTTTACACCTCTACCCGTGCAAAGAGCGGGTCGTGCCTCTCCCTTGGGATAATTTGGGGGGTCAGATTGGCACGGCCTATGACCCGAACTGGGTCGTGGGCTTGGGTTGAGCGGGCTGCATGTCGAGTTGGGTTGGGCTATAGGCTTGGGCCGAACCGAGCGAGACTTTTTTTTTTGTTTTTTTTGACATTTTGATTTTTTTTACTTTTTTGCTAAGTAAAACTAAAATACTTAACTTTCCTTTGGGAACAAATTGAAAAAATAAAAATTCTAACAAAGAAATGAAAAAATACTTAACAAAATACAAAATGGACAATAAGTTGGAAAAAATATTGGAATTTTATTTCATTTAAATCTGGAACTTGAACAATACAATGGTCAAAAAATACTTAACAAAATGAATAAAATATAAAAAATATAATACAATTACAAATTGAAAATAAAAATGTCATTGTTGAAAAAATAACAAATAGTTTAAATAAAATTGAATAACAAAATTTACAATAATTTTAAAAAATGCTACAAAATTATTGAGTATACAAAAAATATTGTCTTCATCATTTTTCTTCAAGTTCTACACCTCCATCTCCATCTTGATTTTGATCATCTGTTTTAGGTGAATCATTGGGTCTATTGTCATGCCCTCCTTTGTCTTATAATCTCTTGTACAAATTGTCATTTCCCAATCTTCCTCAAGTATAATATCTTGCGGCATTTTTGCATTATAAAAATTTGTTTGTAGGGAATACAACTTTCTAACATAAAATAGGTAGAATTCCATCCATGTTGAACATCTAGCAAACAATGTTTTATATTTTAAAGCATAATTATGATATAAATATTTAAATTCTTGTTTTCTTTCTCCAAAACTTATATATATATATATTCTAATTTTAGAAACATGATGAGAAATAATATTTAAAGCATCTTGAATACATTAATTTAAGATGTGACACACACATTTAATATGAAATAATTTTCCATGTAAACATGGTTTTAATTGAGATTTTAAAATATTTATTGCTAAATCATTATTACTAGCATTATCAAAACTAATAGAAAAAAGTTCATTTCAATTCCATAAGCATGTAAAGTATTTAAAATACTTGTAGCAATAGTTGTGCCAGTATGTGGCCATTCAAGCCTAGTAAAAGTTAAAATTCTTTTTTGTAAAAGCTAGTTTTCATCAATAAAATGACCAGTAACAGAAATATGACTTATATTAAATTTAGAGGTCCAAATATCATAAATAATTGCAACTCTAGAATTAAGATTTGATAAAATAGAAATTAAAATTTGTTTATATGAATAAAAAATTTTCAAAGCATTTGCTCTAATAGTATTTCTAGATTTTTTTTTTAAATTGAAGATTTACAGAATTATGTAAATTTTTTTCAAGTTTACTATACTCAACTAATAAAAATGGTTGTTCAGCATGTACAATATATTTTGCAAATTCTTGCCTCATTTTTTCTTGTGAATATTTAAAAGTACCAAAACCCCCACGCCCAATTTGTGTTTGTGATTTTTCTTTCCCTTCTTATTTCTCATGTGTGAGCAAATGTCATCCCTAGTCACTCCTACATTTTTGGCAAACGACCATTTATTCCTTCCCCTCAACCTCTATTTTAAATAATTTCCAAACCTGGCTTGTCAATTTAGTTCCCTTCTTTTTCCTTCCCCTAGTAGTAGTACTAGGGGTGGGAACTTCAGTAATGTCAGTAGCATCCATATCAATGCTAACGCTATCATGTTGTGACTGAACATCATTTCCATTGAACATGCTTGGAATTGGTTCCATTGGACATACTTGAGCAAGCCTTCTTCTTGTTGAAACTTGAAAAAAGTTGAGACTTGAGAATTGGAGAGTAGAGAGAGAGTATTGAGAGTTTGAGAGTGTATGGGAGATTGAGAGAGTATGAGAGAATTGCTGAATTGGTGTGATGAGAATGGTGGAGGATAGGGCTATTTATAGGAATTGAAAATAATTTAATTGTCGAAAATACCCTAAAACTAGCTATTTTTAGTTGTTGGGAGGCATTTTTGCTATTTTTTCTCCCCTAAAGCCAAAATACATAAACACCCCCTCTATTATAGCTTATTGGGGGTATTTTTGTAAAAAAATTCCAAAAAGCTAAAACTAGTTGTTGGGGGTCCCCAACGGCTAGTTCCTTTGGCGGGCCATGCTCAACCCACTATGGGCCGACGGGTCGTGCTGTGTGCTGGGCCATGTTGGCACGTGGGCCATGGGTGGCACGGAACACACAGTTGTGCCGTGGCGCGCCGGCCCATGGACCTAAAACCCCCGGCCCAACATGACTCGCACGATCGTGTCGTGCCTGGCACAACCTGGTGCCGTCGTGCTGGGCCGCGAGTGGCATGACCCGATTTACGCCTCTATATCAAACTTAAAGGTTAACTTTGAGAAAAGTCAGAGTGGTGGCTCGGTTTGGCATGTTAGCTAGGTAGTCCCATTGATCAAAAAAATAAATAAATAAAGACTTTGAGAAAAGTTTCATTGTTGGAATTAATATGGGGGAGAGGGGGATGGACGAGTGTGTTAATATTCTGGGGTGTGTGGTTTCCAGTTGGCCTATGAAATTCCTAGGTCTCCCCCTAGGTGATAACCTTGGGAAAGTGAGCTTCTAGATCCCTGTGGTGGAGAGGTTTGAAAAGAGACTTGCCTTGCCTCTTGGAAACAGAATTATTTATCCATGGAAGGACTAGTGATTTAAAAAGGCGCGCCTAGGTGCACAGGCGAGATGCATTTTAGGGTAGGCACCTCGCCCAGGTCCTAGGCGCGCACCTTTTGAAAGCAATTAAAACTATCTTCTTAGAAAGCAATTAAAACTATCTTCTTAAAAAGCAATTAAAACTATCTTCATTCTAATAAAATATCTTCTTAAAAAGCAATTAAAAGTATAAAATCATTATTTTTTGTGTGAAAACTAAGAATTTAAGACCCTAACATGGACTTGTTTGGGCTTTTGCCTCGAGGGGCGTGGCACAAAAACAGCTCATAGAATCAGGATTATAATATGTCACATTAGCTACTTGAAGTAATGTAATTGAGAAAAAAAGAGATTGTGTTTTATATGCTTGAAAATATTTTATATGTTTGATTTTATTTTTAAATTCTCATTTGAATATGCTTTACATATTATGTTTATGTTTTTTAATTTTAGATAATAGGTTTTTTAAAACATTTATTTTAAAATTTAAGTTTATATTTTTATTAATGTTATGTTTAATAATTTTTGGATTTTTTGCATTTTTTTATTTGGATTTTTTTAATTTTGTGCCTTGCTTAAAAAGGCACTCACCTCACTTTGCACCTTGCGCCTTAGTGCAAATTGACCCTTGTGCCTTTTTTGCGCCTTGCACTTTTAAAACACTAGGGAGGACGGGTCACCTTAATTAGGTCCACTCTAGCAAACCTACCTATGTATTTCTTGTCGGTTTTTAAAATCCTCAGTGGGATAGCAAGGAAGTTAGAGAACCTAATGCTGGTCCTTTTGTGGGAACCAGGGGAAGAAAAAAAAGGATCATAGGGTTAGGTGGGAAGTGGTGTGTAGGAGCAAGAAGCTAGGGGGTCTGGGAATTGGGAATGTACAGAATCGGAACTCAGCGTTGTTAGGCAAATGGCTTTGGAGATTTCCTCTTGAGAAAGAAAAGCTGTGGGCAAAGGTAGTGGTGAGCATCCATGGATTAGTGGCAAATGGCTGGAACACTGGAATTAGAGCAAGGACTTCAAGGGCATCCCCATGGAAATCCATCCAAGCCATCCTTCCGTTGTTCTTGCCTTGGATCAGGTATAATTTGCATTCAACCTTCTTGGTTCCTTCCAACTCAAGGTCTGGATTTGATTGGGATTTGGGATTTAGAAGGGCAACTGGAGATTCTGAGTTAAATAGTACCTTGTCTCTTTTGGGTGTTCTGGGTGGGGTGTTTTTGGATACCTCCCAAGCTGATAAAAGAATTTGGATTTTGGACTCCCACTCCTCATGGTTTGTTTACTTGCTCATCTTTCTTCAATTCCATAACCCAACCAGTAGTTAGTGGGGGTCTATCTTTTCCTTCGAGGATTGGATGTTTTTGCTGGGAAGCATACCTGGAAAGAATCAACTTGCTTCAAGGAAAAAGACCAAAGAGTTGTTCGTCTCCCTATTGGTGCCTTCTTTGTAAGGTTGATGGTGAGAGTTGCTATCATTTATTGATTTCCTGCTCCTTTGTTCAAGGTTTATGGAAATGGTTTTCTTCTTTGTTTGGTTGCAGGTGGGTCCCACCACCAGATGTGAAAAGCTTGTTTGCTCTGTCCTTCCTCAGATTGCCAAAGAAAAGAGGAAGAATAATGTGGCGTTGTGTAAGGGCTGCTATTATATGGATCATCTGGAAAGAAAGAAATTTCAGACTATTCTCGGGGAAGGAGAGAAACAAGGAATCTATTCAGGAGGTGATTTGTTTCAGGGTAATGGATTGGTTCAAATCTTTGGAACTCTTCAACAATGTATCAATAGATGATTTGTCCAGAAACTGGAGAGAAGTTGCTTTCTCAGTCCTGGTTAAGGAGGTATCAGTCCCAGTTTGGTTCCCCCTCCAAGCGGCTTTCACAAATTGATCTTTGATGGGAGCAGCTTTGGTAACCCAGGGCCCTCGGGTATTGGAGGTGTGTTAAGGGATGAGAAAGGGATAATAATCGCCTTGTTCTCAGGCCCTATTGAAGCTGGTGATTCTCTTAGATCTGAGATTTTGGCAGCTTTAGAAGGTGTGCAGAGAATTAAGGACCTAAATATATGGAAGTTGATCATTGAAGAGCTGGTGGTGGAATGGCTGAAGGGAGACAACAATGGGTTGTAGGTGTACAGTAATGAGAAGAAAAAAATTCAAGTGGCTAATGGAAGATATGGAAGTTAAGGTTAATTGAGTTAAGAGATGCGCAAACTCCCTTGCTGATGGGTTAGCAAAACAAGGGGTTAACAGAGAGGTTATCTCCTCCATTTGTATCCTTTTCTCTGTTTAATGAATTATTCTGTTATTGATAAAAAAAAGTTCTCCTCTTGTTGAATCACCCACACCAATTGGTCCCGAGAATAATGCAATCACATGACCTTCATCTCTAAGGACCCCTCCCACCCCAGAAGGCTCTGGATTCCCAAGAATACTGCCATCAAAATTAAATTTTGTGAATCCCCTTTCTGGTGGTATCCATTTCTTTTGCATCACTAAATGCGATGCATTCTATTAATGCCTCCTTACTTCTCAAATATTTTAGCATTCCTCTCCTGCTGAACTGTCCAATAAGTGCTGCTCTAGTACACCTCCACATGATTCTTCCCCTTTTCTAGGCTATGAAAATGATAACAAAGAAAATAAATTAGTCATGCTTGAAAGAGGGATTCACCTGCATCCAGAAAGAGAGAAAAACCATTCTAAAATACATGCAACAAATGGGTAGGAGCTTAGTAAATAATAACAAATCTTATCAGAAGTTTTGCCCAGAGCACACCGATTTGAGGATAAGCACCAAATGACCTTGTTTTTTGTATTTATTAATTTATGAAGGTGCCTGTGTAGTTAAATCTATTGCACACTTTGGAAATGTAGAGTTTGAAAAAAATGTCCGGTTTCAAATATTTGAATTATGGGAAAAACCTATGAAATGGTCTACAAATTCAACTATCCATGATTTTTCTTTAAAACTATTATTTTTTAACAGCTATGGTCCTCAACTCAACTAAACCTTGTCCAATTATATGGGGTCAGTCACATAAATCCTGTTCTGTTCAATTCCTGCAATTTTTTTACCATTTTGATATCTGTTGCTTATTTTTCTCTAAAAGAATGCAATTTTATTGTAACTTCCTTTTAATCACTTGTTGAGTTAAGATTACATTAATTATCCACTTTGGTTAAGGGTCTATCCGTGTTCCCCTAACAGTTATTTTCCGTTTAGAAGTTGAATACTAAAATCTTGCTGCTGAACTTCTGCTTGTTAGTAATGCTGACTATTTCATAAAATTGAACAGGATGGCTATAGTCAAATCTTTGGAGCAGTTGTATTTGCTAGGTGCTCTGACTGATGATTACAAACTGTCAGATCCAGTTGGGCATCAAATGGCCCGTTTACCCTTGGACCCAATTTATTCAAAAGCTCTTATATTAGCTAATCAGTTCAACTGCTTGGAAGAAATGTTGATAACTGTTGCAATGCTTTCAGTGGAATCTATTTTTTATACTCCTCGCGAAAAGTTGGAAGAGGTATTTTCCCATTCCCAACTTATTTCATTTTGTGTTTTGATGTGCAATTCTTGTATGATGAAGTGACTGCATTACATGTTTGGATGTAGTTATTGGATCTTTAGAGTTAAATATGCTAACCATCTCCCTCCACACACACATACACACACACACACAAAGAGAGAGAGAGAGAGAGAGAGAGAGAGAGAGAGAGAGACTGATGATAATTTGTGTTGATAATTTTCAACATGGATTCCCAGCAAAATACCAGGCTTTGGTGGTGCAGGTCCAATCCAAAGAACTTTCACCTTGATCATTTTTATCAAGGAATTTGTAAAAAGATGCACAAGAAAAGTGACCTAAAATATCCAGGCTCCAGATTGTTTGGTCATCTCCATGTGGATTAATGAAAATAGGTTTGAGGATTTCTAGTAGACTAATGATCTCAAGTGTTTCATGGTCTTTCAATCATCTCCCGAACCTGAAGTCCCATGAGACATTTGAGTGTGACATGAGGCTATCAATGAAAGAAATCTGTTTTGTAAGTGGTTATGGCATATAATCTTGGAAAACAAACACACAAGGGTTCACTCCTCACCTCGGCCACTTTCCAAGGGCATTTATGAGTGACTCTGATCGCTAGTCCTACATCCCAACCATTATGATGCATCCCATATTTGCTTCTTATTGTAACCACAGGAAATTTATTTCTTCTGAGAACCTCCAGAGCCATTTACCCAATAATGCTGTATTTTTGTCCTTTATTCTTCTGATTTGAAGGCATCCATTCTCCTTAACCCTGCACATGCTCTCCCAATTTAGCAAATCATCTTTCTTGCCCTCCCCTGGTTCCCTCAAAAAGTCCCTTAATTATCTTTTCTATAATTTTACTGCTCTCTTTGGTGCCCTAAGGACTGACAAGTAGAAGAGATGGATACTTGTTAGAATAGACTTTAAGGGTAAGTCATCCACCTAATGAAATGTTGTTTTTCTTCCATGGTACAATTATAGAGCTGTGCCCTACTCTATAATTGTCGTACATGTCTTTGAGACATTGCTTGAGTATTAAGCATACAGGTGGGTGCTGCCTGCTGGCAAATGCTACTTTGTTGTCAAAAGAAACAGAAAAAATATTTACTTTTTAGAAAGCCTTTTTACAAAGGATGTACAGCTCATTAAACTTGTTTGACCTTGTAATTGGGTTTGTTTTCAATTCCTGTATTTCAACTTCTGATTACATTCTCAGTTCTTCAAAAGCAGTCAGTTCTTTCATTAGAAGTTGGAATTAGCTAGACATTCTGATTATATTCTTGCCAACTGGTTAGGCAAGAGCTGCAAGGAAATGCTTTTCAAGTGCTGAGGGAGATCATCTCACTTTGGTGACTGTGTATCGGGCTTCTGCTGAGTGGTTGGAGAAGGTCAAAATGGCAAATAATAAAGACAAAACAGCTGAAAGAAGCCTTAGCAAATGGTGCAAGGAAAATTTTATCAATAACCGCTCCTTGAGACATGCTCGAGATATTCACAGGTTTTGAAAACTTTAAGCTCTATGCTGTGCTTTTAAATACTTTCAATGTGGATAAGTAGCTCTTTATGAGATCCAGTCATTTATTTGAATTCCTTTCTTTTTGACCCATATTTGTTTTACTTTCCTTGTAATGGCCTCACCGGGAGGGGGTGAATGTTGGTCTCTCCAACTAATCTCCCTGCTTGCCTGTTCAATATAAGAAAAGACATGAAGAGGTATGGGACAAAACATTTGATGGGTCCCATCTAGGAAATTTCTTGTTCCAAATTGGAACTTATGTAGATCTTCCTAGCCATTTGATTCAGTTTTTCCTCTTTTTTTTCCTTTTTTATGTGCTTTCTTACTTTTTTTATTCTTTTTTTGCAGTCAAATTCAAGGACATGTTGAACAAATGGGTTTTCGTGTTGCATCATGTGGGGATGACATGCTTCAGTTCCGTAGATGTCTTGCTGCTGCTTTTTTCCTTAATGCAGCATTGAGGCAGCCTGATGGATCCTACAGGTCTCATATTGTGATATATATTTCGAGAACTTAAAATTCATTTTCAACAAATGACGATGTCCAATTCATTGTTAGTTATCCTTAATAAATTTTCTCTCTACCAATCCAGATGGTTTGTTTTCCTAATAATTTTGCACAAGTTGATCACTAAGTCTTTTTGACTCCATATTTTTCTAAATTGACAAGGCCCACATATTGACAGTGAGTTGTCCCTTTAGTTGGTTTGATAGAAAGTAAAAGAGAAACAGAAAGTTGAGAGTAAGTTTTACAAGATTTGTTAGGTACATTCCCTCAACTTTTTGTATTCTTTTATTTTCTATTAAACCATACATAGCTTTAGAGGAGAGAGATCTCTTTCTAATTTTTAACCACTTAATATTGCATTCTGGTTGGAGTGCAATCTTTAGTTTCTATATTTTCTCTAAATTCTTTATTTACTACACTGCTCGTCTTTGCTTACTAAATTTACCATGAGATTGGTGAAAAGGATGCATCGTTTCCTGTGGCACTTGGTTATTCTATCGCTAAATTCTTGCCTTTACCATTAAGGAGATGTTTTAATAATTTTGTAGTAGTTGGGCACTATTTTGGTAGCTTCTGAGCACACTATTTTTGTTTCAATATTTTCTGTGTAAATGCCTTCTTACAGAGTATTCTGTTCTCATCTTAAAAACTATAACCTGACAGGGCTTTGGCAAGTAGTCAGGTGGTGCAGATTCATCCATCTTCAGTGTTGTTCCGGACCAAGCCAGAGTGTATAATTTTCAACGAACTAGTTCGAACAAATCATAATTACATTCGCAATATAACAAGAATTGATCCATTGTGGTTACCTGAGTTGGCTCCTCAGTACTATGCAACACAAAATTAGGGTTTCTGGTACAAATCTTGAAGGTAAGAGCTAGTTCGTGGCAAAGAGCCTTTCATGTTTCTGCTGCACTGTTTGGGTTGCATATATTAAGTTTTTCAGTGTACTTTCTGCTACCACTATGGGTGTGCCATTGTGTTCCTGCTGCAGCCAGAATCATTTTCCTGTCTGTCTTGATTCAGCTAGTGTAGGCTAGCATACAAATAAAAAAAGTACTATAGTCTACCAATACATGTAGATGCTGCATAGGACCATGGGTCATCTACTTCTAGCCCCAAAATCAACCCAGTTGGGTGGTCCTATATAGTTTATTTCTCAACTTCTTTCATGAAGCATTTAGCACACCAGGCATTTGGATGGTGAGAGAGTGGATGTTAGGGTCATTTAATCTGATCTTTTGTTTGGCCTAATTGTCTAGCATAAACTTTTCTCATATAGGACCTATTGGACAAATATATATTACCCGTAGTTGTCAAGATCCACCAGGCAACAAGGTGCCCATGGAGGGTTGCCTCGCCCAAGAATATTAGTTATTTTATACAAGTCTCCACATAATGCTTTTATATTTTTCATTTTATGATATTATAGTGTTACAAAAAAGACATTGCGAAACTAAATTATTCATTTTGTGGGTTTGTAGTATTTTCATAATTCATATACTAGCTTCTTTTTATTATTTTCTTATTTGTTTGGGTTTGACTAGCGCACAAGTCAGTGGATACTCTCTGGAACTCTTGAAGACTAAAACCTGAACCAATAAGCAAGGGAGAATTTGAAAATTCTATCTGATCAATACACAAGCTTCTTCTTCTTGGACAAAAACAAGGGCTCAGCCCCTACTTTTTCTATGTTTTCTTTTCTTTCTTCTTTTCCTACTCGTGAATATGTTGATATTTTATGTTTTGATATAAAGTCTAGACCTATTTGATGAAAGACCATTGGTAATTATTAGTGAACGATGGTTTTGCTATGAAACTTATGGAATTAACCTAGGAGTTAGGATTTTTGTTTAAAAGAAAATCTATTACCTGGGTGACAAGGTGTTCCTGTCACCTAGCTTTGCCTTGCGCCTACCTGTATATGTACTTCTGTACCATTTAGAACTTGTTGATTAGTCCTGCTCTTAATTCTTAGGTTTTGTGCCATTTTCAATGCTTGTATTTCTGATCTGTTTACTTTGTTGGCAAATAGGTCAGCAGTGGATTTGATTCCCCGTAGATTCTATTCTCCTCTTATGAGAGATGGCAATTAGGAACCTGAAGATAATTACATTTTTGCTTCTTGTGTGGATGACTCTTCAATGGTATCCTCTCTAACTTCAACTTTGCACCAGAGCATCTCTAAATCCTTGGACAAGTCTGATCTGTCAAAAGGACAAGTTGAGGACATGAATTTGCGCCCTGTCCTCCTAAGTGGGCCAACAGCTGTTTAGTGAGGAGAGCTATACATCTACACGTCAATTGCAGGCGGCATTTTTTCCGACCTTTCACTGGAACTCTAATGGTTCAAAGCACACAGGTTTCGAGGGACTTAAACGTTTTACCCATGGTTCTGTGTTTGCTGTCTCATCAGGTCAATTTGACTACCTTTCCTGAATGTACTTCTGACTAAGATGTGCTGTTACATCAAACTGAACCTGCCTAAGGACATCTGTCTTGGCTTGGGCCGAGCCTAATGATGCCATTTTGCGAAGGAGGTTGTAGACTTTCAGCTGTCATATTGCTACTAGTCTGGTACCCGGGTGGTTATTACATGGAATATGTAATTTGCTCCAGGAAGGTGGAAGAAAATTTATCTTGGTTCTAAATCCAACTTTATGGTTCTCTGCATTGTAAAATAAAGATTATTTAAGAAGTGCATAATTGAGAATCAATTTTTGTGGTTGCAAACTTACAACTCTATGAATTGTTGTATTCTTTCCAAAAGTAGATAATAGAAAACTATCCCGGTATATATGTTTCCTATTTCAGTGGAAGAGAACTTGGGAACTTTTGCTCTCTCTAGGCCGAAAGATGGCCATTGAGGGTAGAGATCAGTAATCTCTTGTTTTTCTTATTTTTTGAGAATTTATTTCTCCTGCAAGCCATGACTCATGACCTTCATTGTAATCATGAATCATCATCAGTTTCCTTCAGATCTGAAGAATATACCAGGTTTTTTCTTTTCTGGTTTCCTTTTCTAGTTCATATCTAAAGTTCTAAACAAAGACAAGTGATGAAAGCTTTTCATTCTGGGCCTGTTAAAGGGTCTCCCAAACTACTAAGAAAATGGGCAGACTGATCCAAGCCCGGACCCTAAATTGTTTGCAAGAGCTAGACAGTTTTTAGCCTGGTAAGCGAACAATTCATTTGTTTTCTCTTCTCAAAATGTCTTATATCCTGAAAAAATTACAACTTCAGGCGTAATGCCATTACGCCAGTGCCGTGTCATCACCCCCTCCCCAAAAAACTGATTTGACACTTGCGTTAACCATATTGTATCAATATTTTGAACCTTTAACCTTGGATCGAATATGTATTGACCTCATTCAGATTTGGTTTTATCTTAATCCAACAATATTAAAAATTTAAAATACGTAAAATATTTTTAAGGAAAATTGTCTAAAACTTGCCATGAGTTTTCAGCATTTCTCTTAAACTCAACTTTTCAAAATGTCTAAAACTCACCATGTCAAACTTACCCTCTGTTAGTGCACCGGTAGTGCTTCTTAACAGAGATGTCTATATCAGTATAAATAACAATTTTCATGACCAAATTATCCTTGGATGGCGAGTTAGAGGAAAAAGGGTCTTTTTCAGTTTTCAATTGTCATATTTTCTTTTTTTTTTGCATTTTTAGTGTTTTGTTATAATTTTCAATGTTTTTTATAATTTCTGTTTTTATACATTCTTCTATTTTCTACAATCAATAATTTTTCCTGTATTTTTTGTTATTTATTTGCAATTTCTGTGTTTTTCTATAATTTTTTGTTTTTTCTACAATTTTTATTTTCTGATTTTGTTTTTCAATTTCTGTAGTTTCTATAATTTGAAAATAAATTTTTATTTTGTTTGCAATTTCTATAATTGTTTATATTTTTTGAAATTTCTGTATTTTTATGTATTTTATATTTGAAAATATGTTTTTTGGACTTTTTTCTGTTTTCCATGTCTAATTATTAAAATATATGTATACATTTTATATTTTTCTGTGAAGGTTAAAATGGTAATATATTAACACACGTTAGTTTGTTTAACGTCAAGTTAGTGACATTGTGAGTTTTAGACATTTTGAAAAGTTGTGGTGAGTTTAAGTGAAATGCTGAAAACTCAAGGTGAGTTTTAGACAATTTCCCTATTTTTATTGATAACCTTGGCCTGAATGTTAAATTTTTGTAAGGGTGTGAGCATTATTAGGTTAAAGCTGAAAAAATGAGTCGAAATTTTCAGTTTTGGTTTTCAGAATAAAAAATCTGCTTAACCAAAAAAAAAACTTAATTAACCAAATTTCATTATATAAAATGCAATATATAATATATTAATATATTGTATATAATATATTATAATAAAATTCAATTATAACCAAAATAAATGAAAACCAACAAAAAATGATTTTGATTATTTCGGTTTTCTTGTAATTTGATTTCAATTTGATTTTCATTGTTCATTTCGGTTTATTTAGTTTGGTTTTAATCAAATAAACCGAATACTCACCCCTAAGAGTACGATCTATTTATAGCCTCAAAGAAATCTTCTAGGAAACGGAGTTTAGATCTGCTCCCAACTAAACATGTTTCATAACCATACTTCTCTAATGGGGTCATATGAAGTGTGTTTGAGATATACAACAATAAATCATGTTGGAAGCATGTTGGAACATGTTTCGTTGGGAGCAGAAGCTAAATTGCTAAAAAGGCATGGGGCACCGGGTGACCTAATTAAGACCTTGTGCTCAAAGCAATTAAGGACTTCTTAATCAGGGTACTCCTGGTTAATGAAAAGAGTTAAAAGTGATAGGTAAAAATAAATGCTACCCTCAGCCCCACCCAAACATCCCAGGTGGATGAATAGGAGGGCAAACCACCTAGAATTTAGGAGGTTTTCTTTTCATGGTTCAAAAAAGGGTTTTTGTGTTTCAAAACCTTACCACCTCTTCTTAAAAATGAAAGTATTGACTTTAAAACATCATAGGTATTCTGATATGTATGCTTGTGGCTGTATTCTAAATCACATAGAACCAAGGTTTTGAAAACCAGATTGGACCGGATGGTCAGTCTGGTTGGCCCAGGAACTGGTCAAGCAACTGTTTCCATTGCACCCTAAAATGACTTTTGGGCCAAAAACCATTGATTTAGTCAGTGATCTGCTGACCTGAGCGATCAAACCATTGACCTAGATAACAGTTTTTGGCCATTTTTTACTTTAATTATTTTTTAATTGGAATGGACCATCCATTTGAACTAGACGGCCAGACCATTCAACCCAAGAATCAGTCCCCAAAACTGTTTCATATCCGGTCCGATTTTTAAAACCTTGCATAGAACCACAACAACCATTCCGTTCATGGTTCGTATTTTTGGGCCCAACAGTACAACACAATGTCAATTTTTCTGAGTCACAGGCATAAAAACAATTCATTATCGTCATTTAACTTTGATCGTACATCTATTCAAACAATAATATATATTATGTTAAAAATATGAAATAATATGTGAAAATACATATAGTATATTACCAATTATATATAATTATATATTTTCAGGTGTATAAAATATATATTACATTTTATGCAATATAGGAATATAGCCCAAAATACACAATCACTTTGCCACCTCCACCTTTTTTTTAACCATGTGGTTGTGTTCATAAAGTTAACTTTCAGTGTTCAGAACATGGTGATCTTGCTGGTACTGGAACCTAGAATCAGCAACAAAACAAAAATGCCTCCAAAACACTGGTTGTGTTTGTGAACCAGCTGAAACATGAAGACAACCAACCACGAAAAATAAACTCAAACATACATTATTAAAATGAAATCCATTATGAATGACTTTCTGAGACCTTAAAAAAGTTTTATTAAAGAATATATTACATCAAATGTGTAAACTGTGACTGCAAACAAGGAAACATGAGATGAAACATATAGTCAAAATTTCCAATGAAAGCAATGAACAATCGGCCGAATCTACATGGAAAAAATTAATTTTATCTTTGTGATTTGTTAAATACCTTCTCTTATCAAAGTTGTTTCTTGTGAGGGATTACGTTGAAAACTGTAGAAGTAATGAAGAATCAAAGCACTGGTGAATCAAGACTACAAGGTCTAATATTTTACAATTTACACATCATGATAATGATTGGAGAGATATATCAATCAAACTTGGGGTGAAAATGATATTTGGAGAGTGGATTACATGCATTTTTTGTATCTTTCTGACAACTGTAATGAAGCAGGCATTCCTTGGTATCTGCATCAGTCATTTCACCTTGTTACACGCCAATTTTCTTCTTCGTATTAGCTCAGAGTAGCCTTGTAAAAGATCTCAAAAACTTCATTCTTCACATGCACACAAACCCATCCACTGCATATCTCTGCAACCAACCATGCAACGGTTCTATGATTACTAATCAAACAATACAGTTATACAGAACAATAACACAAGCAGTAAGAAAATCCTTACCACCAATGCTCACAAGAACCATAGATGGTGAATGATATCACAATTTTTTTGAACAAGAATGATATAACTTTAACACTTTTACATACTTATCGACATAGCCCTGCAAAACAAGATTATAGATTCTGCTTAGATAATGATGTATGATACATAAAAAAGTTTTGCCATCGTCTACGTAAAACTAATCAGATTTTATTACAAGTCGCTGGAACAAAATTACGTATTATCCTTTCTCTGAACAAACAATTAATATTTTGATGGAGGTTCCTTGGGTAACCCAGGCATTGGGAGAGTTTTTATGGATGCAAATGGTGTAATCAAGGCAATTTATTCAGGTCCTGTAGGAGTGGGAGACTGTCAAAGCTGAAGTCATGGCATAACTGCAAGGGCTGAGGATAGCTAAGCAATGGGGGATTCAACAATTGGAAGTGAAGGGAGATTCAAAACTAGTCATCTCTTTGCTGAGAAATGACAATCCAGGATCTTGGATTTATAAGCAAACATTAAGGGAGATTGATATGTTGGCTAAGGAAATGGGAGCTACTTTAAATGGGTTCAAAGAACAGAAAATGGAAATGCAGATTCTTTGGCCAAGCAAGGGAATTATTTTTTTTTTGGCTTTATTATAGGTTTATAACTGGGGTGTGAGATGTTATCTAGTCACTAAGGGTGGCTAGGGACATCCCCAGCTTTGTTGTACTTTCTCACCTTCTAATTTAATGAAATTTCCTGTTGCTGATAAAAGACGGTTCAAATTAAATAAGAAGATAAAACACATATGAATTAAATACCAAACTGCACGAATTCTTTTCAAATTAATTAATTTCAGCAAAAATTGCTCAAAAGACAAGTGCTCCATTAGAATTTTATGTTCCTTGTAAAAAGGTAATGTGGAGATGGTTGTTAAAATACTTGGCCAAACAAGGAAAGGAGCTGGCTGGCATTCCTAGGCATTAGTCTGGTAACAAAACCCTTCTGAATATTACCAATTTTTTTTTGCATTAGTTGATATGATCATCAATAACATAATCAATGTTCATAAAGAAAAGCCAATAATAATCAATTATATTGAGTGATACTAAACATTTCAGTGATGGATAAAGACTCTTAAAAAAAAATGATGCACAAGGACCCATTAGTATAGCTGTGTATTGTGTTCTTACTCTGCCTATGAAAGGTGATTCATCATCCATGGTAACAAGATTATATTTGACCTATAAGAATAAAAATACTGCATATCACCTTTTCTTTTGGTGCTAAATTGCATAATACCTTTAGGAATAGAAACTTATGCTCCCTTTTATCCAGTTGCCTATCTGGAAATCTTGCCTAGGCATGCAAATGCAACTGGAAGTGCATGCAGACTCAGCAAGCACATTAATTACCAGATAAGCAGCTGAATTAGAGTCTTCTAGATGGTTGACAACTAGTCTACTAGATGCATCTTGACCTTCAAAACCAATGCATTAGAGCATGTCTGCAATACTGCATACGAATGTGTTGTTCCACACATCTCAAAGTATGCAAAATTAACCTAAACTTGCAGAATTTAGCAAGGAAAGAAAATGGCTAGGGAAATGGGCACTTACCATCACAAGTTTAGTCAGTTTGTGTTGTGATGATTCAATGTATTGATTTATTTTTGCCTGAGACTTTGGTATCTGATGACTTTTCATTGCTCCAGATACCTTATCAACAGTTTTCTTGACAATGGTCTTGAATGCCTCCTTGCTCATGTTGCCCTGACGCCATGATGGCTTTAGAACCTCCTTCACAAAATCTGCAAGTGCAATCTTGAAAAGCTTCATTGATCTCGAATCCTTGCTCTTCTTGCTCTTTCCTGAGGTCTGAACTTGATCAACCTCATTCTCTCCCATGCCTGTGTTTGCTGGATCATCTGGATTTCCAGGACTCCAATTTTTCCTGTTCCCTACTTCTGGACTCCCATTATCCACAACGCCCACTTCTGCATCCATTGCTGTCTCACCAAATTCATCATTTTCTGGAGAATGGACAGCAGTTAAAGCTGCATCCTTTTTTAGCTTATTGGCCTCTTCTGCATTCAGAAGCTCATGTGACCCACTGAATTTCAACACAGTTTCTGAGTCACTAGCAACTCGGGACTGGAGAGGCCTGTCTATGATGCTAGTTGTCAATTCTCTTGCTTGAACACAACCAAACTTTCTAACTGAACTTGAAGATGGTTCAATGCTGTCAAAAAGTGGATCATATTGGTCAGTTCTTGATTCCCAAAGTAACAAAGTCTGGGTGCCTGGAAAGACTTCTGAAGATGCTCCTTGTGAGTGAACACATTCATTTGACCCCCCAAGTGAGGCAGGCAATAAAGAACTACCAGATTTAGCTAATATCTGTTCCCCCAGCTTACTAGAATTTGGTGGTGATGCTGTGTGTCTAGGTCCAACACCACCAATACATTTCCCATCCACTGAAACATGCCTCAACCTATCGGGAAAATCAAATTTCCCACCATAATTTGTGTCAATATGTTGCCTGAAGTTAGAATTAAATATGGATCTTCCTGGTGGCTGTTCAAAAGTTGATGCAAATGGGTTGTAGTAACTTGGATTTGAGATCTTAGATCCTCCCTCAGATAAGCAGGACAACTGCTTGCTGTCCAAAATGCTCAAATATCTTGAAGTAGAAAGATCAGCCTTCCCTGTAGACAAGGCACCGAATTCTTCCCTGGAGTATGAACTCGAAGGTATGAAACCTTGCATTGGAAACTGGGAAATAGACCTTGGGTTCTGGAGCACCTGAAAATTTTGCACGTCATCCCAGACAGGTTGGGCAGCATGGTGTACTTCTCTGAGCTGAGATTGAGGATGCAAATGGTAACCTTCCTGAGGTGCAAGACGAAAGTGATTAGTTTCAGACATCCCAGAATCTGTAAACTGCTCTTCTCTCCCGAAAATGGGGCCTCTCAATGATTGATTCTGCAGACTTTCTGCTGGAAGAAGCTTTGATATGAAACCTTCTGCATGCAGGGTAGGAGGTTGATGAGAATTATCTATTGGTGGGAAGGTCCGACGATGAAACTGTTTAAGCTCCTCATGTGGATGCTGTCTCGGGAGGGCATGGGGAGGAAATCATTCCTTGGATGAAAGGAATTCTGCTGAAATTGCATTGGACCAAAACCAGGAGTTCGGATGGCAGGCCTTGAAGTGAATTCATTAACATATGAAGGTGGCCCCAGAAGAGATGTCCAAGGGGTTCTTGGTGGAACTGGCACATGCGAATGCTGGCCATGCATTGGAGCTTGATAGGGATATCTTTCCACCAGGGGTGCAGTCAGAGGCTGAAAGCTTGCCCCTAATGCATCTATATCTTGAGGAAAAGGAGGAGGAGGTGGTAGATGGGCAGTTGGCAACTGATTAACTCCAGCTGGAAAGCTAGATGGATGCAATTCCCCAGGAGCCAAAGACTGAGGTTCAAATTTCTGAGATGGAGAAGGCTGGCTAGCAGGAGTTGGATTTGGGTATGGCTGACTTAATACTAAATTTGGCTGTGACTCATTAATAGAAGGTTGGCATGGTACAGATGTTGAAATTTGAGCAGGTAAAGGATGAGATTCTACAGAGCTACTATCTTGTTGAGAATTGTAAACAGCATTTTGAAGTGTTAGGGAGGCTGCAGAAACAGAAAGATCAGCCTTGGATGGAAGAGACATTGAATTTTCCTCCAAGGGGGCTTCTCCATGAGAAATATCCTCAGAAAAATTATGGGTTTCAGCTTTGGTAGAAGGTTGCCCTATGAAGTTGTCAACCAAGAGGCTGCTGAATATTCTCATTTTCTGTAAGTTGAGCAGAAACTTCCCCTTGCACGTTGTCAACTTGTACTTCCTGCACTTTTACCTCTTCAGAATTCTCAGATTGAGACACTGTAGCAGCAAGAGTAATTTCTAGTTGACCAACTTTACTGGAGGTCATAGGTTGAATACCATCTCTTAGAGTGCTGCCCACAGACAAGTCCCAATGAGGTTGCATTTCTTGTCCCTTTATATCATCATGGTCATAGATACACCTTTTTGCTTCAAAATTTTTAACCTCTCTGTGCTTATCAGAGTTTCTTGAATCTGGTGAAATTTCCCAGTGTTTACTCCTATGGTGCATCAGTCGATCATCAACGGAATCATGGTGTAAATACTGACATGATGTTCCGTGGTAGCACCTACCTTGGAGGAAGTCTAAGCAATCTGGAATCTGACCCCTATGCATCTGAAAGCAGGAGACCCGGTCCGGTTTATTTGTTTCTTAGGAGACCAGCTGAAAAAAAAAAAAAAAGAACTTTAACATCTCCCAGTCAACATTAATGTTCATGGATCAATCAATAACTTCATAATAATATTTAAGCATAGAAAATAAACTCCTAAAATCTAAATACTCTCAACCATTAACAAGTAATTAAAATCCAAATAAGTGTCCATCAATAAAAGATAGTAATAACATATACCTGTGAGATCGTCTTTGCTTCTCCCTTCTCTGTGGACTGCGACTCCTCTTCCTACCAGGGGGTGATCGGCTTTGGCTTTGGCTCCAGCTCCTGCTTCTCTTACCATGCCTACCAGCATAGCGCAACCCATCAGACTCACTGTCACTGCCACCTTCTCTTTTTAATCTCACAAACTTATCAACTTTCAACTGAGTAGATGACTGTGTATCTTCTTTCTGTAAGTTCCCATCCTGAGGATCAATATCAGCAAGATCACCTTGCAAATCATCATTGTGTTCAAATGCCTGATGAGAAGCAGCCTGATCACTAGATATTTGGTTTCCATGATTATTAACCCTAAGCTCATTAGTTTCTCGAACAACATCTACTGGAGAGGAAGCTTTTAAAGTTATCTCCAACACTATATGTGTTTCTGGAGAATCATCTGGCATCCTGACAGGGCATGCCACAACTGACCCACTGACTGATATAAATCCTTTTTCAGTCATAGAAGCACTCCCTGAGCCAATAGTTGTATCCAAATTGGTTTCTACATCATTGTCTGAGCTTTTAGGCCCAATGGTAGATGATGGTGAGACCTTTACAGTGCTGACATCTTCAAGACATGGCCCATCATCATCATTTTCTGCACTATCATCAGAAGCAGTCTTGTAAGAGTCTGAATGGACTTCCGCCTTTAACAAATCGATCCTTACAACCAATGCCAGCAGAAGATGAAACCCTAAATAGACTTGCATTTTTATGTAGAGGACTAGTAGATTTCTGTAAACTGCTGTATAAAGTGCATTCAGCTTCTCCATCCAAGATGATGTTAGAACTATGATGTTTGGTAGGTGGCCTTCCTGATGTGAATCAAATTTCAGAGAAAGTTCCATTTCAGTTAGAAAGAGAAGAAACATGCTGCCAAATTCTTATGCAGATGCAGGAGAAAATATATAAGATCCATGTTCAAAGACATGAAGTCAATCCCGAACACACACGTCTCACTATGGATCAGTTTGTATACCCATAGAGAATAGAGCATTCCAGTACCCAGATTTTAATGGTTTTCCTAAACCTATTGACCATATTTTAAGAGAGGAGATCAATCTTGATTCAAGAATTTTAACCTTCCACCTTGAGACTTATCCCGTTTTCTTTTTTTATTTTTTTTAAGGGCTATACAACGTGGGGTAGCCCATCCCCCAACCCAGGTGCAGGCAGGATCTGATCCCAAGTCTCCGCTACGACCAGCCGGAAACCTTACCAACTAGCTGGTTGGCACCTTGCACTTATCCCATTTTCTTCTCAAGTGTGTATTTATTACCAAGGTTCCAATACATGAGAGACTAGAGTTTGCAATTGTTATTATGACAAATAGTTCCAGCTTCATTAAAGATTATAAATGAGTAGTCCCACTAAGGATCAATTAATGCTCCCTCCAAGGACCTAAGAAGCACCAAGATATCTGGGGTCTCAGAGTCCCTTAGGGCCCCTGTTTTTGTCCTAGGAAAAGAAGAAAAAAAAGGGTGGGCAAAACTAGTATATAAAACTTTAAGTTCTTGTTTATTGGTTTAGGTTTTGAAGTCCTCAAAAGTTCAAGACAGCACACACCAACATGTGTATTGATCAAATTTTGACAAATAAGAAAATAATAAAAACAACTAGTATATAAACCCACAAAATGAATTATTTAGTGTAATGATACTTATTTTGTTATTATAATATTAGAATAATAAAATGTGCCAAGGTGCAAGGCTCACTAGGTACATGCCTTTGAAAAGGGGTTTGTCAAGGTTGAAGCAAAACACATGCTTCGAACTGCACCTCACCTGTAAACATGCCTTTCAAAAGAAGCTAACAAATATAGGGACCAGGGTAATCTTCTTTTATTAATTAATAAAAAGCTAAATAGAAGCACCTTTTGGGAGCTTGGGGTAAGAAAACCAAAGAAATAAATAAAATGAGTTAAAAATACCACTTCAGCAATAACCAACTAAACTTTCAGGTTTAGAAACCCTTGAACACAACAAGAATCTCCCTTTTCTGGACTCTTTGTGCAGCGTAAACAGGAACAAAAAAAACAGCTATTTTTTAACAAACACTTGAAACTTGAAAGGACACATCATTTTGGAGGTTATGTAATCACCTTTCCTAGATAGACAGAAAAAACAACATATTGAGTCCTCGTGACAACATAAGAATATCTATCTTATTATAGGTATTCTCATCCACGTGACCAGAACAGGAAATTCTCTAAGAGAATATTCTTCAGTTTACAAATGGCAGCAAGTCTTGGGTTGCCATAAAAACAAATTTCATAACCAAGTGCATATTTTTGGGCCACAATTTTCTTTACCTTTTTTTCTTTCTTTTTTTTAATGGGTTTATGGGACAAATCAAACATCAATCCTTAAAACATAGGCATCATTTGAAGTTATGAATCCAGGTTTGGGTGCAAACAGCTATCCTTCCAAAAAAATTTTGCCAACTCCAAACTCTAAGTGCTCAATTAATCACATTTATTGGATGTCAGTTCCAAATTCAACTTTGAAGCGCCTAATAATAATGAATAGAAAAATAACAAAGCAATTCAAATCTGTTTAAAACCAACTTTGCTAAACATAAGTCATGCAGTTCAACACTCAAAAAAAGAAGAAAAAGATACTGACACAAAAAGGAAATATTGAATTGATACCTTTATATTCTTCATCCAGTACTGATGCTCTAACTGTTGTCCATTCTGTTGAATGCTGAGATGCATGGAATTGCTCTCTTACAACAGGGATTTCATTATGCATAGAAGCAGACTCTGAACTTAATCCTTCAGTTGAATGACCAAACTCCTGCTCCTTGTCAGACTGGTTGATGTCATCTAAAAGATCATAAAACAAAAAGAGAATCTTTAATCTTCCAACTGCAACAATTCACAGACCAGGAAACCTTGGATGAAGTAAAACCAATTTCATGATTGACAAAATCGGGACTATTTGCTGCTTTCCTGAAAGCCTTTCAATAGCCATTGCATTGAAAAACACACACACACACACACACACACTGGATTTAATTTATGGATGCCTATCAGCATAGTGCAGTTTGTACTGTTGTATCTGTATCATTTTGGATACCAAGGTGTACACTCTTTTTTTAATATTACAAATCCAAAAAAAAACAAGAAGCATACCCAAACTGTGTCATTGAGTTCTACAAGTTTACATGTATTCTTCATATAAAAGGACAGCCCAGTGCACGACCAATGCAGGTCTGGGGAGGGACAGATGTACGCAGCCTTACCCCTACACATACAGAGAGGCTGTTTCCAAGATTTGAACCCTAGTCACCAGGTCGCAATGGAGCAATCCAGCCATTCCCCCCATGTATTCTTCAGATAAGCAGCTCAAATGTCTCAACTAGGCTACGAAAAGCAGTACCTTGCATTTTTCCTCACTTTCCAATCAAAGAGTACTGAAGAGGACCAATCAAATGCAAATGGAGTTCCAGCCTTCCAGGTTTAGTCTGCACCCATGCTGATTAACCCAATACATCTGAGATAAGGTAGCTTTGTCATCCCTTTTCAGTTTTTTTTAAGATAAATAAAAAATAGACTTTATAAATGAGGAAGGGAAAAGAGAATACAACAAGGTGATAAGAAATCATCCAGCAAAAACAGAACCAGAATACGACAGACTCGTCCTAACAAATTTAACCCTTTAAACAGAAGGAAAAAAAAAGCCCTACAAACAATACAAAACACCTTAAAACAAACCCAGGTACAACTACAAAAATCACAACAAATATCGCAGAGACCCTTCCCACCAATCACTAGAAGTAACAAAAGCAACCAAAAAACTGTAGATCCAACACCCTCCAACTCTTGCCATAAAACACATAAGAAAAAACACCCTGAGCCCACCCAACCCTCTGACGAAAAACTCAAACTCAAGCTTTATCTATTTTCTTATCGTGTCCACTGTCTGAAACAGAGATCCCACTTCTCATCTGAGAGATTTTCCTTAGCTTTATCATCCCTTTCAGTTAACTAAGATGGATCCCTAGGTATACTAGTCATGACTTTAGAATTCCTACCAATTGACTGCTCAGTATTTTTAAGTTTCCTTTGTCTATTCTATCACCATAATCATCTACTGGGGTCGGCTACATGAATCTTATTTTGACATTCCAATTTGTTCACTGCTTTCCCATCATCTATTCTATGTTCACCTTAAAAATGTTAAGCCTTGTCAGGCCTGTAGTCAGGTCTATTAACCTCATAGAGTTCAGGGTTTCAGTGTCCACCACATTATTAAGAGTTAACCACAAACTACTGAACTAGTGAGTAATAAGACTTGTACAATGCTCTCCGAATCGGCAATTGATGCTTTAGACTTTATGCCAATTATTCAGTGCCTAAGAAATAACTCCATCTGAAGCAAAAATTCTAGAGTTGATTGTATTCAACAACGTGATACTGGTGGAGCCTTGTACAAAGGTCCATGTTTGATTCTTATTGTGCATGTGTATTCCCAGGTAAAGGATAGAGGAAAGATCTGGAAATTCAAGAATATAATACAAATATCCCCATCCCTATCTCTATTTCCCCCATAAGAAAGGTATGATTAAGTTATTTAGAAAACAGGTATGCCCCAATTACAAGTGCTTAACCCATGTTAATCCTTCAAGTTGCAGTAGCATTCCCTAGCATTTATTGCATTTCATAGACTAATTCTGAGATTCTTCCACATGAATACTAGTTTACTTGTTTGTACAGAAATTGAGTGATTGTAAGCTCAATTAAGATTTGGATCAGTCTAAAGTGAAATGAAAATGCTTCAGGGAATAGAGATGTGGATGTGCAACGACAATTCCAATTACCATATAAAATGATTCCCGATGTCGTCATCCCTTCATTTATTTACTTTCTCTATGAGCAATGAAATCTTATTTTTCAGATTACAGCTCAGCAACGCTATACCTATTCATGAAACAATCAACTGATTAATATTGTTAATACATTAAATTAGATGACCATCCGAAGTTTAAATATAAAAGTCCAAAATAATAAAATTCCATGATTCATGACTAACAGGGAAAAAAATGTATACCTTATGTCAACAAGTCAAACTTCAATATCAAACTTGGAATTCCATAGTTACCATGTGCCACACACACACAAAAAAAAAAAAAAACCACGGGCATCTCTAGAAAATAGAAATTAAAAAATTAATAGAGTAAAATGGAACAGATAGTATAAAATACACCAACCTTCCATATCCATGTCAGAATCTGCAAGTGAATGAGATGCACTTTCATCCATGGCTCTCACTGAAGAATCATATCCCGAATGCCTCGCTGATGAATCACATTGCAACACATTATTTAATTTTGATCCCAGATGGGTTTTTCTTTTGACCTACTGAAAATAGTCATGTGCAATTGCAGCTTCACTTCCACAATCACCACCAAATAAGAAAGCAAACTCTGGATTCCCTGATTCATTTTTATGAACTACATCTTCAAATTGAGGGCCATTCTTAGCAATAAAATAGCACAAATCCTCAATTTTCTGAACAACTTCTTCTGATGGCTTAGGTGGAGCTGGAGGAAGTTCCAAAGTTGATTGTTCTTTGTATGATAATCCATCTTCCACCATAGAACCTATCTTACCACTGGTTGCACCTTCACCATTTGGAGCATTGTTATGTGTGGGCATGTCCCCTGAGGTTTGGGCAGGGCCCATTATATGATCAACAGAATTGTTAACCAGAACCTCAGAAGAATCAGATCGTTTATCAGAATTGGAACCGGATTCTGTATGGTGGACCAGGTTGGAACCAGCACCTAAGGACATAGTTGATGAAGCCTCAGAACACCTAGCTGAATGGCTTGGAGAGGAAGATGGAGGTGGCGATTGTGATAGTGATGGTGGAAGAGGTGGAGGTGGTGGTATTGAAGGCGGATGAGCATCTTCAAAAGGAGAATGTCCAAAAGATGCAAAAGAAGCAGGGGTGACAGGAACATAACTTGACAGGGGTGGGGGAGGTAATGATTGGATGTTTTGAGGACCTTGAGTACCAGAAAGTGGCAGACAAAGAGTCCTATATGGTACTTGTCCTTGTGAGGGAGGAGAAGGTAATACTCTAGGAGGTGGGCCCCGGGTCATCTCTGGGTGACTTGGCCCCCGTAAAAGGTGGAACTGGAGGTGGAGGAACTGGTAGTGGAAGATGCACATTATGATTTGTTATGGTTGAAGGATACTGGGAATTCTGTGGAGCAGTTGAATAAGTAGGTACCAGAGGGGAACTTCCATGGCCTGATGGTGGATGAACTTGCAGTGATGAAACTTGCTGAACCAAAGGTAGTGGTGGAGGTCTTCCTTGCTGAAGTGGAGGAGGTGGGGCAGGAGGGCCATGCTGGTAAACAGGAGGAGCCCCTGGCTGAATTACATGAGGTGGTGGAACGGAATGCCCTTGCTGAATTATAGTGTGTGGTTGCGCAGGAAGGCCTTGCTGGAAAGGAGGAACAAGTGGAGTTTGTTGGAACTGTGGGGGTGTTGTAGGACCTGGTCTGAATGGAGGGGCATATTTCCTTTTCCCATACATTTCAAAATCTATAACTTAACATGTAAACCAAGCATGAACCATTTCACTACCAGGAACAGAAGCATCAAAACCACCTCAAAGTCAAAGGGGGGCAAAATGCTTGCATTGCCAACTATATCCTATAATTCCAATATATTACAATTGGTCCAACACAAAACCATCCAGCTCAATACTCTTGGGAAATTTCCTGCAGAATGAAATAGGATTTTTCTCAGAATACCCGTTTGACAAACGGTTCATTTTTAATAAAACCTGGTAATAAAAATAGGGAATGGATTCTCACAATGCATATTTGCTGTTAAAATATAGTAAATTAATAGAATGGCCAATCCTCATGGAGAAGTAAAAGTCCATTTCAGAACTTCCCAAGCTCACTTTCAAATAAAATGTTTCAAAGAACAAAAAAAGGAAGTGAATTCTTTAACGCCCAACAATTTGGTTTGTAACAACCAAGTCCAAGTGAAATCTTAGTATATGCCACCCTTACCTCCTTCAAAATACTTCGCCACCCAATACAAATCTCGAGAAACTACCAAAACATTTAATTTAAGACAAACTTCAAGCTGAAACTAAGTTTAGTCGTACTCGAAGTCATGAATGTCTTCAGTATCCATTGAAATTTGAAAATCACTCTTTTCTAATTATAACTAAGGGAGAAATAAGCAAACCCCTAACACTCTAAATGCACCAAACTACATCCCGTAGAGCGCTAAAACACCGGAACCCAACCAACAGACCAACATAATGTGAACGAAGAAGCACAAACCAAATGAAATCCCACAGAGAAAATCTCCACGATGAAGACAAGCAAAGAAAATGAAACCTACGTACCTTTCACAGTGGAAATGCTGCAGAGATACGGTAGTGAGGTTGCAGAGAACCCTGCTAAGGCAGTTTGGTCGAATTGAATGAGAAAGTGAGTATTAAAAAAAATCAAAAGTTTCAACTTTTTAAGGGTTTCAGATTGGCGGGAGACAATAGAGGATTTCGAGTTCGGACTTCGGAGTATTACGTTGGCGAGAGCGGGAGAGTCCGGAGGGAGAAGCGAGACGACGGAAAATAATTTCTGGGAATTTTGAGAAAACGAAAATGCATGCAAAATTGCAAATGGAATTGCTAACATACGCTTTTCGGCGCAAAGTGTACGTTTAACGGTTTAGGAATTAGTAGGATTCCCGATTCCGATTAATGAAGCAACCTTCTAATTACAAAAGCATCCTTGATACTTTTTATATTTTAGAAATGGCACTCCCATTTTGCCTGTGTGATCCAATGTTTTAAAAACCGACCGTCTCGGTCAAACGGATAAGACCATATATGTATAATTATATTTTATATGTAATATATATAATTTTATATTTAACTATGTTTTTAAATTTAATTATTTATTTTTTCATTTGTAAAAAAAAAATTGAAAATTGTAATTTAAGGTTAAAAAGAGTTTTTCATGAAAAATAGCAAGATAATGCGCCTATGAAAATTTGCATAACATTTAATGTTTAACCCGTAATTTAATCATCAAATCGAACAGATCAACAGTCCAATTATCTGGATTGATGGTTTTTTACCAGATCATTATTTTTTTTATCAATTCTTAGGTTTTGTACAATTAGACCAAAAATCATAACTAAGTAATGGTTCAAATGATTCAACCAACTGATTCAAATGGTTTTATGAGTAGACTTGTTAGCCCGAGAGAGTGGGATTAATCAAAGGTGTCGCAGTATAACTTGGGCCTGGATCAATGCTCGACGATATCCAGCACAGTGGGTCATAATAACTGGATCCAACTTGACCCAGCCCACGTGGCCCTAGCCACCCCTCATGGGCTGGGCTCATGTAGTTATTCCGTATTCGTATGTTTAAGGCTCAGTTTGGAAGTAGTATAAATGCAAATATATACAAAATATAAGATTTTACACTTTACATATTTGCATTTATACTCCTTTCAAATTCAGTCTAAGGTGAAAAAAATTTACAATACAAAAAGAAAGACGTGATATTGGAAAAGATTTAACCAATCAAGCCCTAAAAATTTTGATATTAAAAGTCTTAATGATACTTTATCACTCTGTATGGGAAAAGTGCAAATACAAATATTGTACAGTATAAATTTATACTCTTCCCAAAATAAGCTTATTTGTACAGAATTGGCTTTCTCTCTTTTTTCTTAAGGCTTAGTTTGGAAGGAGCACGAATGCAAATATGTAGAGTGCAAAACTTTATATTTTATATTATTTTCTACATATTTTCAAAATTGTAAAGTACAAAATACAAGATTTTACACTTTACAAATTTGCATTTATACTCCTTCCAAATTAAGCCTAATAAGAAAATCAAAGATGCTACACAAAACTGAGGGTAGCACATTCTTACGTTTTTTGTTAACATTACAACCCGCACGAGACCCATCCGGAACATCAAACGCTCAATGCAGCTGCAATTGTCGAGGCATGCATTACAGTGCAATTGAGGGAAAAAAAAATAAAAACAAAAAAAGCCAAATGAGACTCCTTTCAAAATAAATGAAAATGACTATTGGGGAAGAAATATGATATTTTTGCATGCATTCTTTACTTGGTTTGTAAGGAAATTGAATAGATTGAAAACAGCGCCCATGTTTAAATCTGGGAGAACTCTTGAGTCTTTGATGAGCTTTGGTGAGGGATCACTTGGATCATGTGCATATCATGACCGCCATGATTATAGATTGCATTCACATGTTGTTAGTCTGGTAATAGAGTTCTTTAATGTATGTGCTTTACATGTAGACTGTTGATAAACAAACTGCAAGTTGAAGCCACATGCCTGTTATTATGCTTGATGCACGCATCTCTCCTTATAAAAAATTTGTCAAAAGATGGAGAATGCACCCTTGGAGCTATATTCACTATTGGGTCCTCCAAATAGTCATGTGGCATCTGTTGACTATTGATCTACTATTTCTCATAGAGACTACTGACGAGTTTACATCTGCGCCCCACAGCGCATCCCCGCCTTGTATTGGGAATATAATGGCATCATTGGGAGATGTTTCCGATACAAAGCGGGGATGAGCTGTGGGGAGCCCCATTGTAGGGCACAGATTTGAACTCACTACCGACTAGGGTTGTCAGTGAATCGGGTTAAGTGGTAAATCTGCATTGACCCGATCCTATCGGGATAGGGTTGGGTTAGGTTTGATTAAGTTTGGGTTGAAATAGGTTTATGCTAAAACCAACCTCTTGATAGGGTGTCAATTGGATCGAATTTGGTCCAATCAGATCCGATTCAATATAAGCCCATTACATATGGATCAGGTCCAATCCAATATGATGAATATTTTGGACTATTTTAGACTGGTCCAATTCAATGTCTGGACTGTCCAATTTGTTCAAATTGGTTTCAATCCAAATATGCATTCTTCTAATGGCTATACAACAGGGGGTAGCCCATCCCCCAACCTAGGTGTAGATGGGATTCAATTCCAAGTGTCGGTTATGACCAACAGGAGACCTTACAAAGTTACAAAGTAGCTGGTTGGCACCTTGTAAGACCGGATATTGATTTGATCTGGCCCAATTTAATATAAATCCATTACAGAAAGACCAGGTCCAATCCAATCCAATAAATACTTTGAACCATTAAGTCTGAATTAGTCTAATTCAATATGTCTTATTGATCCATCCAATCCATCAAAAATGATTTTGATTTGGACATTTCCAACCCAAAACCTATCCATTGACACTCCAATTCCTTGAAATTCCTTGAATGTTTATATATAGATGCTTTATACATGGGATGAGTTGGGTTGGGTCGGTACCTATCTATTTAACTGGGTTAGGCTCAGGTTGAGTCTAACCCGTTGTGTATCGGACCCACTAACATCTCTCACGGAGACCCAGGACTGGTATCTCAATACGGGTTTGATCGTTTAACCAATTCATGGTGTTTTACCCCGCCGAACGCCAGTTCAGCTGCTCACGGATATCCGGACCCCGATAGTGAAAGAACAAAAGTCAAAAGGGTTAAAAGTAGGTTACCTACACTGGTTTATTTGGGAGTTGGGAGTTTGAATTGGCTATTCCCAAGACAGTTGAAATTTGTCCACCCCAAACCCGATAAAAGAATAAAGGGAGAAGTACGGACAGGCCCATTGCAGAAACCTGAATCCCAGGCCAGCCCATACAAATAACAGTTAAATTCAACTTTTGAAATTATGGGACAGATTCCCACGCCAACTAAGCATCATGCTTTTCCCTATGCTTTTCCTGTGAGGTGGCAATCCAGCTTGCCATCACCAATCAACAACAATCTCCCCAAACCCCTTATCATCACCGATCTCTCTCCCACCCTGATGCACGGCTCTCAGCTTAGTGTCGCTTATCAGGGCGTCTCTGGAGCTTACAGTGAAGCTACTATAGGCAAGGCCTCCCCCAAATGCCAGGCCATCCCTTGTGACCAATTCGAAGTGGCGTGGCATTTCAAGCAATGGAGCTCTGGATCGCCGATCAGGCCGTCTTGCCCGTCGAGAACTCATTGGGGGTAGCATTCACCAGAATTACGACCTGCTCCTTTGTCATCGCCTCCACATCATGGGGGAAGTACAACTCCCCGTCCACCACTACCTACTCGCCTTGCCCAGAGTGAAGAAGGAGTACCTGAGTCGTGTCATAGCTACCTGCAAGCCCTCTCTCAATGCGAGCTGACTTTGAATAAAATGGGTCTCAACGTGGTGCAAGAGGCGGTGGACGACATGGCGGGAGTAGCAGAGTTCGTGGCGACAAACAACCTGCAGGACACGACGACCATAGCGAGCGCACGGGCGGCGGAGCTATACGGGCTGGAGGTGCTGGCGGACGGGGTACAGGACGACTCAAGCAATGTGACCCAATTCGTGATGCTGGCTTGAGAGCCGATAATCCCTCAGATGGACCGCCCATTCAAGACAAGCATAGTGTTCACCCACAACAAGGGGACATTGATGTTGTTTAAGGTGCTATTGGCGTTCGCATTCTAGTATATAAGCCTGACGAAGATCGAGAGTTGGCCGCACAGGAACTGCCCGATAAGGCTGGTGGATGACGCCAACGTGGGGACGACAAAGCACTTCGAGTACATGTTCTACGTGGACTTCGAGACGTCGATGGTGGAGGTGAGAGCTCATAACGCACTGGCCGAAGTGCAAAAGCATGATGCTTAGTTGGTGTGGGAATCTGTCCTATAATTTCAAAAGTTGAATTTAACTGTTATTATAGATTTTGTATGGGATGGCTTGGGATTCAGGTTTCTGCAATGAGCCTGTCCGTACTTCTCCCAAGAATAAAAGAACTTTGCCGGTTGGCACACAATTATTGAAACTTGAAAGCACAAGTCACAAATCATCAATTGTTTGAACTTAGGGTAGATTTGGTCTACCGGTAAAAAAATAATAATAATAATCCTAGACCTATTACTGACCAATTGTTGGACTAAGAACAACCATATTATTAAGTGGGCTTATCATATCCGACCCGATAAAACTTCATTATATCTGAAACGCAGATCCAATACACGTGGTTACAGGATGAGTGATTGGTGATAGAAATGGTAATTGTAACTGTGGTTACAAGATATTCGGGTTTTGGATTCCCCAGAAAAAGCGGCATTGTAGTGTGGAAACAATGCAGATAAGTGGGAAGAAAAAAGAGAAATAAAACTTGGATATCTTCAGTATCGAGGAGATGAATTGAACCACTGAGAGTTTGGAATAAATGGGCATTAGTATGAGATCTGTAGACCTTTCATTCGCTGGTGTCTAGTGAAGGAACTGGAACCTTACAATCAAAGGATTGGTTAAAGTTTTTAAGACTTTTCGGTTGGGAAGTGAGAGAGTTGCATTAAATTAAACTTCGAAACATGCAACCAGAAACCACTCACTTTCCACCTCCCCATGCTTAAAGCTATCGAAAGGACCAATGGACTGGATACATGATGCTCTCTAATTTAATACCTCCATTATCAGCTTTGGACTGGAAGTGATACCTTGAGTGCTGCTTATCTTGTTTGCTTTAGGAAATTGTATCTGATCATCTGTAACCAGCTTTATCAAATGATGGAGAGATAAATTGGTATTATTGCCTCTCTTCAATGTATCTCCTAGCTACCACAAGAAATTGAGATTATTTATGCCCTGTTTAATTAATTCAAGAGGCCCAGTTTGGGCAATCGGGCAGGTTTTGTAAATAATAGATCCTATTTGCCTCTTTAGACATCTAAACTTGTATCATCTCCAAAATACATGATTGGATTTTCACAATCCAAATCTTCTTTATACACCTTTCTTTCACATTTGAGGGTAAGATGGATCATATTGGTAGGTTTATACCTAGAATCTACATTAATGAGCACAGATTTGACCCTTTCCTAACATCTTTACACGTGGCATCTCAAAACAGCTGGACGATACCTCGACACTACAAGGGTGATGACTTGCCTTAGCCAAAATGGTTGGAACCTAGCTGCCGACCTATTGGAGATTCGGTTGACGACCTACCTCAGCCGACCTGATGGAGTTCTAGTTGGCGAGACCTCATACACAACTCGGGGATCTTGGTAGGGTGGCTAGAAGCACTTCATCTAGGGCCGACCTCTGGTACCTCGTCATTACCGGTCCAAGGGACCTCGGCGCAAGGAGCGACCTCCCTCGAGGACTTGCCGACTTGACTAAGGTCTTGGTGGCAATCTTCCAAACGTGCTCGCTGACCTCATCCGTGTGTGCATCTCGTCACTCTTAGGTCTTTCGGAAGTCAGTTCTCGCACCAAATGTTTCGGAGGAAAACGAATAAGGCACAAAGCCTGATTTACGTGTGCCACTACCTCTGAGGACTTTGAACCAACCAGCCACATCTTTCCAAAGATCTCGGACACAGTGCATGAAGCCCATGCCAAACAATGCCTATATAAAGGTCTCATTTCCAACCTCATAAGGTATGCGCAACTTAGCTCTCGTAGCTCTCTAGCTCTCTAACATTTTAGCTCTCTCTAAAATCTCCACATCGTTGACTTAAGCATCAGAGTGCCCACCCCAAGTAAAGCAATTCAGGCACTCTGACACTATCTCTTTGCAAGTCGAGCCGAAGAACTAGCCAGCTTGGCATTTGAGCCACCTTCTGGCAAGGAACTTGCCAGCTTGGAGTCCGAGCTATCCTCCAACAAAGAGCTGCCATATCGCACATCATCACACATCTAGTTTCTTATTATATATAAGTAATAAGCAATTAAAATAGCATGAACAAACATGAAGAATTTCAATCATTTCATTAAACATGTAAAAATACATAAACTATCAATTAGCTTTCATATAAAATATTATTACCTTCAACATTTAGTACATTAAGTTCATATGCCTTTCAATAATATGTTGGTTGGGGAGGGTCAAGTTTACCTAATATCACACTACCCTATCCATGCCCGTATAAGCTATGGAATCCCAAAACCCATCCCCACCCCAATTAAGGGTGTCAATGAACCGGTTTTGGATTGGACCCCATCCAGTCTAAAATCAATTTGAACAGATTAGACATACCAATAAGGCATATTGGATTGGACCAGTACAGTCCAAAATATTTATTAGATTGAATTAGACCCGGTCCATCCATATAAATTTATGTTGGATTGGGTTGGATTAAGCCAATATCTGATCCATTAATATAAGATAAGAATGCAGGTGTCAATGAACCGGGTTTAGATTGAAACCAATCTAAATCAAAACAAATTCGAACAGATTGAACAGTCCAAACATTCAATTGGACTGGTCCAAAATATTTATTATATTGGATTGGACCTGATCCATTTATAATGAACTCACATTGGACTGGAAAGGATTAGACCAAATCCAGTTCAATTAACACCCCTAACCTCAATATCCATTTTTTAGGAGAAAAAACCCTCCTCATTAGGGTGAACACGCATCATACCCATCAGTTGAGAAGGTAAATCCATCTCTCTAAAATATCAAACACAAGATGAAACCCATATAATAACAAACTCTCATTGGGTTGACCAATGGGCTCAAAAAGGAAAAAAAGGGGGGGGGGGGGGGCTGATTTGGATAGATTCTAAAACGTAAATAGGCATGTCATTAAGCTCATTGGGATTGAGTGGCCTACCTTAGCTTATCTGGATCAGATAAAATATACTTATTGAAGTAAAGTAACAGTTTTCTTTTATCGTTTTGTAGAAGTCCAAATCCATTGCTTGCTTTTGTAGTTTTGCGTTGGAGATGTCTTCTTGGCGTTACACTAATCAGCCTCTTCTCGAATCTCAAGTACAACTTCACCTAACATCGATGATCGAAACATTTAGCTAAACAAGGGCTGAGAAAGGCGTGTAGGTCAAGAACAAGAACCTTAGGCTTAGGTTGAAGACCATATTCAGTAAAGACTAGAGATTGGTCTAAATGTGATCCAAGTATCCAACACATCCGAAGTTGCATCCCTACTTCAGTGCTGGAAAATAAGTACTTTCTTTGATTTCCTCATGCCCATTGCTTAGACTCTATTGTATACAGGGTTCATTTGGCTTGATTCGTAGTCAGAATCAGAATTAAAATCTGAATCAAAATCTTTTAGAATTTGTATTGAAATGGTTTATTTTCATAGTCTGGTTCAAATAGGAATCAAAATAAAAATTAAAATCAGTTGGAGTGGGATTTTATTCTCAAATAAAAGGGAGAAAATGACCATTCTCTCAAATAAAAAAATACTATTCTATTAAGAATGCGAATAAGATTCAGATTCCACCCAACCAATCCAGTCGTTGGAATCCAAAATGACCTATTCCAAATTCAATTTGAAAGCCCTATTCATGCAAACCAAATGAGCCCTCAATTCAATAGAGTTGATTGTTGCACATTCTTTCTCTGGTGTGAATCGGTGAGTTTAAATTCAAATTTGTACAAGTTTTTTCAAACCCAGTCCGTCAGTCACCCGTCTGTAAGTTCAAACCAGCAAGTTATTTCAATTTCAAAATGATTTACCTACCTCCAAGAAAAATAACACTTGTCCAGAAAAAAATGGTAATAATTTATGAGGAAAATGTATTTTTCACAAACCCTAGAGTTCTCTGAAAAACACACCCCCTTATATAATATGTGTTTGGTTCGTGGCCGATTATGGAAAAGCCGTTTATTTGTATTTTTTCATTTTAAATGTTTATTTTTTTTATTATTTGAGTGGACTTCACTTTAAATGTTTTTTACTCTTCAACTCAGATTAATACTCATTAAAGTATGTTATATTAGCATTTGGTTTCAATAAACATTGGGGCATTTGGGGAAATGTCAATTTCCCCCAATGCCCCATGCACAAAAATCAAAGCGTTTCAGTTTTCTACCATTTATTTGATAAAACGATGAAACCAAACAATTGTTTCATTTTGCTTCATATGCAATAAACGTCAATGCTTATGTGGCGTTGATGTGGCGGCGTTTTTTTAATAAACACCCACGGAACCAAACACATCCATAATGTAAAAGAATTGATTTACTCTGGTTTAGTTTTACTAGTGTTTGGCAATAATACATTTGTGCATTGATAATTACAAAAAATATAATTTGCAAGGAATGTATGAACCCAAAATGAGAGGGAATTTCACATATAAAAAATGATGTACATTTGCACTCAAGTTGATTAAATGTTAAAAAGCCATATTTTTACCTTGGGATTTGTATTTGTATCCATTACAACTAAAACTCATTTAGCAAGACAATAAATTTATCATTGCAAAACTAAATCAACTTTGCGTTTGTATAGACCAGAATGTACTCTAAGGCTGCATTTGATTGCAATGCAAACGTAAATATGTATATTGCATATTTACCATCTTTTTGGTTTATGAATGCAAATACGGTTCAGATTTTAAATTGTTTTTGCACTCATCTTGTTTGTTTGAAATCGGTGCTAAGTGTGGGCCCCATCATTAAATGCTCTAACTACCTTATGCTCCAATATCTTAACTTTGGTTAAAAATTGATTATTAAAAGAATACAAAATTGTATCCAAAAAATAGGTACAGTAATATTCTCTTTTCAGAATAAAAAAAAGTCAGAAAATACATTTTTGATATGATAATCATTACTTTTTATATGTCAAACAAACTCTCACAAACGCAATATATAAATACCCCGGTTTGCATTTATAATGCAAACAAAAGAAGCCCCACATACTTGCATTTGTACCCTATTTGCATTCTTTGAAGCCTAATGAAATACGTGATATCTCAAAAACTTATAACCAATCAACTGATATTATAAAGGGGTGATCAATCATATAGTATTCATCAAAATTCCTGAAGTGCTTTAGTTGGTCAAAGCTCATCAGGCACTATGTCTTATGTCTTTTCAATATCATAGATTTTCCCTGGCTACGTTTGGAAACGATGCAAATAAGTGTTAATGCAAACATGTAGAGTGTAAAATGGTTCATATAAATTGCAAAATTGGGTTAGTTTTGCACTAGCAAATTTACCTTCTTACCAAACAGCATACTTTTAGTTGTAATGGATGCAAACATGAATTCCAATAAAGCATATGTTTTTTATTTTTATTTTTATCAAAAGCTCACTTGAATGCAAATTTACTTCTTTTTTATTGATGTACATTTACATCTTATTATCAATATAAATATATATTGATCTGTCATTTGTCAATGCATAAATGTAATGTTACCAAACATATGCAAAAATGAACCAAAATGCAAATTTACCCTAAACCAAAATTTACACTCTATTTACATCATTTCCAAACGCAGCCTAATGAAAATGGTTATACAACAACATCCAACACACTCTGGTAATTCGTCCGAATGTAACTTGATTTATGCATTGTTTGGCCAGCTTCGAAAGAGTCTCCGAATGTAACTTCATTTCTGTTTCCTCCCTCCAATAATTTCTGGTAATTCGTCCAAACATCTGGTCTGTAGTCATATACTCAATTTCAGAGTTCACACACTAATTCTTACCTATGGATGGAGTGGGCCCATTTTGTAGTGTTTCTAAAAGAACCTGGATAAGTAACACTGTTCTTGGTGGGACCTATCAACACACGTGCACCTTATATAGATGATATATAAAGTGATGCTTAACCTTATAATTAGATTTAGATGTTATTAAACAATTAAACATATTTTAGTGAAATGACAAAAAAGCCACTGCTCATTATGGCAAGTGTCAAATCATGGGGTGGGGTGTTTTTAACTTTTTAATCTTTAAAGCATGTACTTTTTTTTATCACTGATCAGTGACGTGTGTGCGCCCAAATCACTCTCCTAAATCCTGAATTTATTTATATTAAAAATAATAAAATATGTGGGATGATGACGTGGACTGTGCTCCCAATTCCAGTCACACCAGAACAGACAAGCTCAAGTGGGTAGCAGATACGGACTCAACTCTCAAGTGGGCCACATGTTCAATCCCTCGTCAACGTTATTATACACTCCATGATGTAGGCCTAAAAGGGCCACGTGGAAGAGTCCAAGAGTTCCACGTTGGTATCACCCGGGCTGCCAAGTAAGCTGCCACGTAACACGTTCTTGTGTCGAAGCCCTTAAAGGCAGGTACGTTTAGTAATTTATGGATATGATGAGGGCCATTTCCATCGATTGAAATGATTCGCACACTATAAAGTGGCATCCTCGCCGACCGCATCGATTACTCGTTTCAGCAAACAAGAAAGAAAAAGACAGGGGGAAGTTTCGCCTGCGACCTTACTGTCCTGCAACTCTGCAACTCACCTTCGTCCTCCCTCTCTCTCTCTCTCTTATTCTCTGCAAGTGCTGAAGGTCCAGAGATCTTTCTCCTTTCACTCCTCCCTCTTATGCAGAAAAAATGGGAAACTTGTTCACCTGTTTCTCCCACAAGGAAGTGAAGAAGAAATCCTCCAAACGTTTTTCCAACCCTCCTTCGCTCATTGGGTCCAGCAACCGGTTTTCTAAAATTCGATCCTCCAAGAAAGGAAATACTGAAGAGACTGTGCTTCAAGAACAGGCCACCGCCGCGGCCTTATTGTTACATCATCATCGGCAGAACGGTTCACTACCATTCGACCGCTCGACTTCTCTGAGGTATCCGGTTCCGGGTTCAAAGAATCAAGCTTTGCCTAGGAGTTCGAGTTCTAGGGCTCGTTCGCTCACGGATCCTATTCTTAAACCTCTTGAACTCGTTAATCAGGTATGGTCCTATTGGAGTTCAATGCGGAAATGGCAAAAGATGTGAAATTTCAAATTTTAATTGAAGTCAGGCTTTTTCAGTGATAATGATGAGTTGCTTGATTCTCTTTTGATCGACTTTTAAACGGTTTAAGACTTTCATTTGCTTTCTTTATACGAATATGAAGGTTAACTTCATTGTATGGATGATGTAAAACCGATACGATCTCGAAGGACTTCCGACTGTCTATGAGTTGGTCTCCGCCCATGGTTACTTCTGTTCTCAGTTGTGGTCTCTGCTTTATTTGAGACTCATGGTTACCACGTAGATTTTGTTATACCATCCCCTTTGTTTCTCTCTGTCACACTGTCTCTGTGTGTGCGTCTGCGTCTGTCTGTGATGCCGTGATTTTGTTAATGAACAAGGGAGAAAGAAGAACAGCTGGAAATGGGCCCCCCAAAAAAGAGATCAATAATGCATTCGTCTGAGTATAATTTGCCTACTTTTTTGATAGGTTTTAACATAGTAATTTGTGATATGCCCAAGTCTAAACCCAAATTAAAAATTTGTTCTAGTACTTCTGCAATTTTGATGAATTTAATGAGTAATGACTTCGATGCCAAAAGGCAACAGTGAGGGGTTACCTTGAACCACCAAAGTGCCTGGAAGGTGCTATCTAAATTGTTAATATCTTCGAAAGCCATTATAGCCGCTGTTATATGCCCTTAAGTCTATTTGAAGTTTTTAAAATTACCTTAATTACACTTTTTAAATCACTTGATAACTCTTCATATATTTAGTATGTCTGGTAACTAAAGATATACTTTCGAAGTCCACTTACTAATTAGTGAAAAGATTATCGGTAATTCGGTATTAAACTTTTTTGAACTTCTTGCAGGTAATTCCTAATTGAGCCCCTCTTTTCCCCTCAACTCCTACCAGTATGTTCAACATTTCCAGTGGTTGTCAATCTTAGGTTCAAAGGTTCATTATCCCTATGCCTTTTTTGAGTGTTTGAGTATTAGAAAAACCCAATATCCATTGGATATGGGACAAGTGGTAATGGCTGACGGTTCAACCAAGTGCCACTAGGTAATCTCTGAGGTCCAAAGGTAGATGAGGAAGAATTGTAGGTAACTATTTGACTAACCACAAGCAGTTCCAAAGGATCATTAAATACGATAATGACAACGGCAGAGATGTCAACAAATTGTACTTTTGAATTACTACTCAGATGGGTAAGAAAGCCAAGTGTCAAGAAACTCGTATCTTTGCATTATAGATATTTCATCCTTAGATCACTGTACTTATTTGTTTAGTAGTTATTACATCTATTTGATCGTCATGCTATTGGAATTGCTGTTTCCTTGCTTTTCTTTTGTCTGTTGGATTAAGAAAATATGCAACATGTGATAATGGTCCTACTGCCAGAGTCATAGTTCTGTCACCGCCGTGTGCAGATTTGGTATACCCAAACTGCTGTATGTTTTCTTATTTACCGCACCCAAAAAAGCAGCTAGCACCTCTGCATCTTTACTATTTTCTGTTTGACTTCTCATAATTTCTGCTGTTTTCTGTCTCACAGGATCTAAGCATTGATGATCTGGAGACCAAACATTTTGTCCTTGTTCACGGAGGTGGTTTTGGTGCTTGGTGTTGGTATAAAACCATAGCACATTTAGAAGAAGGTGGATTTAGAGTTGATGCTATAGACTTAACTGGTTCGGGGATTCATTCATTTGATACAAACAGCATTATGAGTCTTTTCGAATATGTAAAGCCACTTGCTAGTTTTCTTGAAAAGCTTGGAGATGGGGAGAAGGTTTGCTTTTTTCTACCAAAGTCCTTGACTAAAATTTGCTTACAAGTTTGCATATCAAAATACTGATGTTGAACAAATATTTTAATACTTGAAGCTAAGAATGAATTTTCTATGCTAAATCCAAGTAATTATTTATTTTCCCCATATAATTGGTAGGTAATCTTTTTCCAGTATTAAAGCTGTGCTATTGGTAATTTTCGTTTTACTTGTTTTAAGAATTCTGGATTGAAATTCCTGATGTACAAATATATTGTATACTATACCCTTGATCTCCGTCCTTAAATTGTCATTATGTGGTTGATGGTGCAACTTGTATTGTTCTTGCAATTTGCAAATAAATATTTTATTTTGTTTCTTTCTGGATTATGTAGTCTCAGAACAAGTCATATGAGTAAGCAGATGCATGTTTAACATCATATGATTTTTCTGATATGGTCATTCTTTTGTTCGTTATAATAACCATCTCATAGAGAAGGAAACATCTTAAGACTCCATTTAAGCTCAGGGCGAAATAACTAATGTACCCACTGCTCTCCTACAAAGGCATACCTGGAGTGTTTCACTTTGGCATTTGCTGTAGCATTCTATCACATTAGGTGATTGCTTAGATTCATGTTACTCTAATAATTTTGTTTTTAAGTCCTCACTATCTTTTGTTTAAGATTAGCACGGGGTAATTTTTTATAAACATTAATGAAGAATAAAATTAGTCGTAGTTGGATGCTAAATCTTCAATTACCATTTACTAGTAAGCTATCTTTACCTATCTTTATCCTTTAAACCACTTGGAATGATCCAGGCATCCTCATTTATGTATTTTTCTTTGATTGCTAAGGGCAATATGGAATATGGGGCTGAAATGTAATTTATATTTTCCGTGATGGGATAGGTGGTTTCCTACCAGCTTATACTTGGGATGTTATGGCATGTTGTATATAATATATTAATCTTTCATTCAAACTCAAATCAATAAATTTCACAGCTATTCATTGAAAAAGTTTGTTTTAAAATGTTGCGTCAGGAATACTTATAAAAGATCTTGGTTAAATATGGTCAACAAAAATGAGCAAGATGTATCATTCATCTTGGATTTGTGTGGAGGATATACTTCCACAACATATCATTATTCTATTAGAATGGTCCTGCAGTGGGAGTACTATAGTAGTTTGTTTTCTTATCAGTAGCTGTCAAATTTTATTAGATGGTATTATAAAGAATGCTGTACAAATGATGTAAGCAGCCAAAGCTTCCCTATCATTGGGCCAACCCTTTCTGCCCCCTCCCCCTTTCCTTTTCCTTTCTTATATGACAAATTGTCATATTCCCCTTGTGGGAGATCATTTCCTAATACAATTCCTTGCTAGTATGATGAGAAATAAAGTTTTAATTTGTAATTCTTGCTTTAAAAGTAAAAATTGGTAGAAGATTCATTCTTCTATAAATGTTTATGCAGGTAATTTTGGTGGGACATGACTTTGGTGGTGCATGCGTATCATATGCAATGGAGTTATTTCCAGCTAAGATTGCAAAGGCTGTATTTATTGCTGCAGCAATGTTAACTACTGGACAGAGTACTCTCGATATGTTCTCTCAACAGGTTTGCCTGACATTCTTTAATTTCTGATATTTGATAAGGGGATTAATTAATTTGAAAAACTATGCACAACTATGATCTGTTGAAAGTTGCAATATGAACCTTAAAATAGGACCTCTTTGTGTTATCCAAGCATGGTAACTCTTCAAAATTAAGCAAAGAAAAAGAAATTCTGGTTGTCCCTGAGAATAGGCAAGTTGAGGCAGTGAGGTAGAAAAATGACTAGTTCAATTTCCTGATGCGTAGAGCACCAACAGAATAGACAACTGCAGCCCTTAGCTCTAAATGAGGGCCATTATATTGCTTTGTTCATGCTGATGGAACTGTCATAAATCTGTCCTACTGAAAGGCAAGAAGAATTGTGATGCCTTTGGAACATACATGAGTCATGAGCCGTGGCGTAGCCCTTTACCCGCCTTGATGATTGTGCCTCTTAAACTATTCTAGAACTATGTATCAATACATTTGACCTGGAAAATAGGAATAGTTTCTTATTAGTTTTTCAGGAATAGAATGTAATATTTGGAATTGATTTAGGGAAACTATCAAAAACCTCCATTGGAGTTTTTATAAGGTGATACCAAATGGTTAGTTAGGAATATACTTCCAAAAGCTTTGTTACCTTGCTATTGCAATGTTGACTTATATATTTCTTAAGGACCATTAATGGCTTTATGTTACTCTCAATTACACTGATACTTGTAAGCTGCTGTTATGCCAATACTTCTTTATTTATACAAGCATGCAGAAGAGCAAAATACTCTTATCTAATAGGTTCTTTTTTGAAGTGATACCATCATTTTGTTTTGTCACCCAAAGTAATAGTTATCTAATGGAAAGAGGTTAAGTAATGCTGAATGAAAATTTTAGGGTTGGTTAATGATGTTATAGACAACTTAAGGCAAGTGGTTTTTGCAATTTGCCAATTTATTGTGCTTACTATGTTGTCTAATTTTAACGTTTTTTATTCTTCCAAGTTTGCACCCTTAGTACTTAGATATCTTTAGCTAAATACCAGTTCTTATGCAAATTTTAGTTCATGCGAAAATATAGAATTACAATACATGTCCTATCCGAGTCATTTAAGATTGTAAAACTATTGTGTTTATTATGTGAGTCTTTGGACATATATACAATTTAACGAACAAGTAGATATGGAGATGCATTTGGATGTTTTTTTTTTTTTTAAATTGCTTCTAAAATTATTTCAGAACCTCTAGGTCTTTTATTTTTGTGACAACAAAAAATCTTCTCAAAAGTTGATTAATTATCCTAGCTTTTACAGGCAGATTCAAATGATCTAATGCGATCTGCTCAGATATTTCTGTATGCAAATGGAAACGACCAACCTCCAACAGCTATTGATCTCGACAAAGCTTTATTGAAGGATTTGTTGTTCAATCAAAGTCCCTCTAAGGTATCAAGTTCATGTGTTAACATTTGTTCCCCTGTGCTATGAATTGCTATTAGACCCATTTACAGTTCTTGTCATCAGCTTAGGACAAAGATGTTTAACCTTCAACATAGGAGCATATCGACACAAAGTACAAACCGCCTTGAATCCTTCTGGTTTGCTGTATAAACAAAATGTTTTAACATGCCAATAGTCTGGAAGCTGGTGTGTAGAATCTCATGGCAATGTCACTCCTGCCACAAAACCTTGGATGTGGCTGGACAGCAGATACAAGTTCAAAGTTGGGAGAGGAGTTTAGATCTCCCAAGCCACACCACTGCTGTGGGAACAAAGGGCTCTCTCTCTCTCTCTCTCTCTCTCACACACACACACACACACAAAGATGCTTAGCAAGTATGAATTATAACATCTGATTTTCAAATTGGCATTTAAAATATAGCTTTGGTGAGATATTAGAGGGAGAAAACACAAGTTTGGGGGACACAAATAGAAATAACGCAAGTACATAATCTTGTCTTAGGCCCTGTTTGGTTTGCAGGAATAGGGGTCTGGAATCGGAATTGGAATGGGCTATTCCGATTCTAACTGTTTTGTTGAGCGGAATTGGAATCCCATTCCCATTCCCATTCCCATTCCCATTCCCTGCCCCTCCCTTGGGAATGAAATCCCATTCCTGCTGATTCCAATTTTCATTCCCATTCCTATCTGAGCCAAAACCAAACGGACCCTTACTGTTTGTTGCTTATTTCTATTTGTCTTACTCTTTGCTGGACAAAGGTAGAAAGCGAATGCCTCATAGCCATCTGATATTAACATACTATTAAATCTTTCTTGAATGATATAATTCGTTCTGCATTATTTTCTTGTTTAGATTCAAATTAGTTTCTTAACATTTTCCTGATCCAGGATGTTGCTTTGGCATCTGTTTCAATGAGGCCAATCCCTTTTGCACCTGTTCTGGAGAAGCTCTCTCTATCTGATAAGAACTATGGTTCTGTCCGACGGTTCTACATTGAGACTCCCGAAGATCATGCGATTCCCCTTTCTCTCCAGGAGAGCATGGTAAATGCCAACCCACCAGAACGGGTCTTCCGATTAAAAGGCTCCGATCACTCACCTTTCTTCTCGAAGCCTCAAGCCTTGCACAAATTATTGGTGGAGATATCAAAGATTCGCTTGGCTTGAATAATTGGCTGGCTCATGAAATCACTCCGCCCATATTATAGGCAGATAAGTAGATGAGCGATTGGTTGATTTTGGCAGATAGGTAGATGATGCACATGCAATCATATTGCTTGAGTAATGTACAGGTTTTTCAACCTAACACTCTGATCTGGAGAAGTACCGAGAATATTTTCATCTGTATGAAAACTTTTATGATTGCATGCATGCAACAACATGCATTCATGCCCATTAATTCTTTGCATTTTTTTGAATTACTAGAAGAGGCTCATTTAGGGCACAATCTGGTGTTAAAATTGCCAATTTCCTCTTATATGTAGAGCAGCTGTTTCCTCTGTCATTTTTTTACATAGTTCTTACTCAAAATTTTAAAGCATTTTGAGGAGAGGAGAATGAAATTGCTGATATGAACAAGTGCACGTTCATTCTCAGCCAAGCATTTGTCAATTTTCATGCTAAAGATGACATCTTTTTCTATTTCGTGGTGCTTGTGCTAGCAAACATACACGTCTGATCTGATGTCTCCAGGTCCAGGGGCCGCTAGCTTTGATGCACGTATAAGCACCACTTAAGCCGATAGCATGTTGTGAAACGTATTTTTGTCAATACTCAAAATAAGCACCACTTAACATCGGTCAAATCTTTTTGCTAGAGAATTCCTTGCCATGGACCATGGTAAACCCAATGTTTTCAAAACCGATTCGTCTGAACGGATCAGTTCATGATGTTTTAAAAAAAAAATTAAAAATTAAAATTTGGTAACCATTGTTTGGATTGAACAGGTTCACGGTTTAATCACCCCCAGGTCAGTGGGTTATTGACTAAGGCCCCGGGAACAGAATTGGAATCTCATTCCTATTTCTGTTGGAATGACATTTTTCCATTTGAGGGAGGGGCAGGGAATGGAATCCTATTCCTGCTGATTTTAATTTTTAGTAGAATTAGAATCTCATTCTTATTTCTGCTGGAATGACATTTTTTCATTTGAAGGAGTGGCTATTCTCTGTTATTCTCTGCCCCTCCCTTGGGAATGAAATCCCATTCCAGATGATTTCAATTCTCGTTCTCATCCAACTGTTTGGTTAGGCAGAATTCAGAATTGGAATCTCATTCCCATTTCTGCAGGAATGGCATTCTTCCATTTGAGGGAATGGTTATTCTCTGCCCCTCGAATGAAATCCTATTTCTGCTGATTTTAATTCTCATTCTCATTCCTGTCTGAATCAAACAGATTTTGGAAATAAACCATTCCAATTCTGATTTCAAAAGATTTTGGTTCTGATTCTGCGAACCAAATGGACTTTTAATGGTTATTGGGAAAATAATGGTTGGAGGTGAAACGGAACTGGTACTTTGTCCAGTTGCTGGGTTGAACGGTTTAAGCATTGCTTAATAGTCTAGAATTCACTCTTATTCTAGCTGTTCAAGCATTGAGCCTGCAATTTAAAACTTGCGCATCAGGCTCAATGCTCAAACACTTGATAAGAGTGAATTCTAAGTCTTGAACAAGGTTGTCCCGATCAACCTGAAATGTGCCCTGCAAGATGTACTGGCTGGTTAAATAGGGTCTTCTGCTGGTAGTAGGGGAGACTTGAGAGCAAATCTCACCTGCACCTGGGTTGGGTTGGGTTAGGGGTTATGGGTTTGGGGGATGGGCTACTCCTGTTGTGTAGCCACTTGAAAACCTTACCCACTTGGTGGGGACACCCTAGCTAGAGCTGCAAATAAGTTAGGATTGGATCTGATTTGGATCCGAATCTGATCTGAAAAGAGCCAGAATCGGAAATCTCTCTTGATACTAACAAATTGGATCGGATCAGAAAAGTCGACCATAGTTAACGGATCGAGTTTGGATATACCCTGATCTGATCTGTCACAATCCGATCCAATCCAATCTGTTAGTTATGAAATATTATATATTATATGTTATTTATATTTTATATATTCTATATATTATTTATATAATTATATATCATATATTATAATATATTTTTATATTATATTATTATAATTTTAATTAAATCGGATTCGAATTGGATATTTACAAATAAAAGGAGCATGGTACTTAAGTGCTGGATATTGAAAACAAGGTTCAAAATATCGATATAGGGTGTATTGGCCTGTATCAGTACTGTTTCTTTTTTTTTTTTTCAAATCTAATTCAGAAGAGTCAGTCTACCCCTGAACCACTCGCCGACCCGAAACACCCTCTCTAGAGATGTATCGAAAAGGCTCTGATACATGACTGAAAATTTCACTTGGTACGTTTTAAAATCACTGTGCAGCATGTCGATGGTTCATTAGTTTGAAGTTTGAACCCCGATCTCGGCGCATCAGAAATGTTTCGGAAGTTCTTCTTTATTGTCGATGGGTATGGCTCAGAGATTCAGACCTCAGAGAGTTGTATTGTGCGTCCGACGGTGATACCAAGTTTTGTTTACATGCAATAGGATTTTAGCCCATATTGAGGGACTGCTAATATTCTCGTTATCCATTCAAAAAGTAGATGGGCAGGGTTTGTCACTAGTCTTATTTGCAAATTTGCACCATTACAGCGATAGAGCTGAATGTGAAAGAAACTATGATGGAACCGATAATTGGCACTAAAGACAACCAGTTAACTCAACCATGGTCCATACTTCTCATGGGATTGCGCCTCCCAACTACCAGAGTTGGAGATGTCTATTCCCTCTGAAAGCTAGGTTGCGTAAACACACTGAGAGCCCAGGTGCTGGAATCCAATGTTATATACTTCTATCTCTTGATGGGTCACAAGAAAGAGCTAATGATGGTTGGTTTCTGATTCTGAAAAGAAAAGCCAACTCGATTAGGGTATATCAATGATTGGCATTAATTAAATGGTTAACCTGCCATCATCTGACCTTAGAGGGTTGGGTTCATGATAGTTAGTGGTGTCAACATTATTCGAAAATTCAATTTTGAATTCGACATAATCCAATCAAATTCTCCTAATTGGTCCAACTTGGATATACTATTCATATCAAATATTTAATCAGATTCGAGTTTGAATATGGCCTAATGTGATTCAATAAATATCTAAATTTGACCGGTTATTTAGTTCTTATATATAATATATAAAATATTTAAATGTTTTATATAATTTATATATAAAATAATTACCTAAAATAATTAATTGGTCGAATTTGAATATTCAAATATTTAATCAAATTCAAATTTTAATTTTAATTTTTAATATCTATTGGATATTGAATTGAATTCGGATATCGGATTCGATCTGTTTATACCTCCCTTGGTCGGGTTTCAGACAGGATTCAACTTGCGTTGGGTTTAGGTTAAGGCATTCTTGTACCAAATTAATTGGTATCACCAAGTTATAGTTTTCTTAGTTTTCCATATTGTCATTGGTGAAGTAATATTATTTTTATTAAGTGGTAACGGCCCATTACTTGGTGTAATAGTAAAATTTCATTCTAGCAAGCATGAGGAGGCCCAATTTTCTTTTTGGTAAGCTATTTACTTAGGTAAGTGTGTTTATCCATATTCTTTTATTTCCCAAGTAAATAATATAATGATTGTTTTAGCCCTAAAAATCCATTGTTAAAATGGGCAATTTTGTCTCATCCAAATGTTGACAACGTTCCCTTAGGTGGGAAAGTTACTTATCCACGGAGATTACTCGGGGAACATAAAATTTTCATAAACCCCACATAAATCTGAAAAAAGAGCACAAGTATATTGGTCAATGTGAATCAAAATCTCTTAAAGTCTAAGGGCCAGCCACTTTGTGTGAGAAAATGCAAAAGCCCAAAGGTTAGAATTGTATCCCATATATCCCTCTCAAGACCCTAGGTATGTGGGACCAACATTGGGTAATGGCATCAATAGTCAGTGATATTGTTTTATATAAATCTCCCATCTTTGTTAGTAGAAGGTTTGGAAATGTGATTTTTTGTGCTGAAGTTTAAGCAAAATCCAAAGCAGTGTTTATCATAAGCCACTTACAAATCTACATCAGTGATAGATATTTCGAATAGAATATTCACAAAATTTCTATAATGAGTGGCATAGTACAATTGAATGTTTTGTGAATGTTAACTTTTTCCAAGAATAGGGATACTACTGTTTATGGGCAAGGTTCGAGTGATTAAAGTACAGAATAATAGAAAGACCATTTTAAGAGATGTATTAAGATACGCTTTGGATGAACATGAACACAATATTTTTTTGTTAAATATAAAAGTTAAGATATAACAAGGGAAAATCTATGATGCGGGAAATATATGGTATGAAAAGAGTTTTGTCGAATCAAAACCCATCCATTAATTTTGATAAATAACACCTTATTCGCTACCACATTTATTAGATACCATATCTTTTCCATATCATAATCGAACCCAAAATGAATACACTTAGAAAACTCAAACAAATCCAGCCAACCATGCGAGGGCTTCCCTGGGAAAAGGTTTGCTTCATGGCCTCCTTTTGGGTCCTTAGTAGGTTGTAGATTATTTTTTATTAGATGTGATAGTCATAACTCACAACAAGTTTCTACCAAACTATTCTCTAAAAAAGGGGAGGCAAAAGAGAAATGACGGACTAACTACCTGAAGGTCCACCTGCCTAAGTTCTAGTAGGATTGTATGAAAGAACTTAGTGGTTATTCTTTTATAGTCTTCTCCAATTTGTCACTGAAGGAATCTTCACTTGTAAACGCTTCAAGGGATATCCCTTTCATTAATTAATGAATAATCATTTAAAAATCATTGTCACTGAAGGAATCTTCACTTGTAAACGCTTCAAGGGATATCCCTTTCATTAATTAATGAATAATCATTTAAAAATCATCATTAGATCCACACACAATAATCGTGTTAATAGAATCTCACTCTTAAAAGACTCAACTCATGCCTCCATTAAAATATACAGATTATGTGTTGTTAAAATGCTATTGGTCAGTAGATATTAGAGAACTAGTTATAACTATTGAATCAAATTGATTTGCGCTAGTACAAATGCATGGGAATACAAAATGAAAAAAAAAGCAAATTCTTATTTAATTTTGTTTTGGGTTTTATTTTATTTTGCTTCATGCCTTAATTTATTTCATTTGTACTACAAGCGAACAAAATAAACTAAAATTTGAAACAAAAATAAGTAAGAATTTATAATTTTGTATTAGTACAAATTTATTTGCATAACTAACAAATTCATAGCCAAACAAAGGGTATCTTCATTTAAACTCATGTGAGATTTCGATTGGTTGAAGTGTTTCAGGTATGATTCCCTTTCAGTACATGGAGATTGCCATTGAAAAATGGAGATGGAGTTGGTGAATTGTGATTTTATAAATATATAAACAACCGGGAATCCATGCATTATGGCCCAAAGAAGCCCCACATGTTCCTCTTACCACCCACTACTCTATTAAGTATTAATGGAGCAAATTTAATCCCAAAACACTTGCCACGTGTCCAAAACAAGCATTTCTTAGTGGGTTTGTTTTGAATTAAAAATTAGAATATCAAGTTAACACTCATTAACCATGTGGCGAATCTTCTGAATTTTTTTATTTGATTTAGGATGCTAATTAGGGTTTTCTTGTTTAATCAAAGAATGCGACCCACATCAATTTAGTGTTTTGAAAGCTTTTGCACTTCGGGTTTTTTTTTTTTTTAATTTGAGTTAGCTAGGAAGCTAAGTAAATTTTGATTTGTCATTGATTGATAGTTAGAGTGGGACCCACCCATCTATGAATTACATAAAATTTATAAAATGAAGTGTGGATTAAATACATGGCCCATCTAATCCCTAATCCATATATGTGAATGTGTGACATAAACAGGATGGGCCATGCGCACGGAAGAAAACTCCCAACTTAACTAAACTTCTTCCTCTTCTTCTTTTTTTTTTATTTAATTAATTAGGATTAAGAAACTTGAAAGGTAGTCATTTTCTTTTTGCAAAAAAAGGGAAGCAGCTTCATTACTATGGAACTAACTGTACAGTTGGCCTTTACAAAACTTGGGCTTGGTGCAAAGGGCCCACCTAATTTCCAAACTAAGTGGTCCAGATCATTATACCAACAATTGGTGGGTCTCTTGGAAATTAACTGGGCCAATATTTAATCCGCCAAGAGAACTCGGATCTGCTACCCGAGACGCTACCTACACATACCCGTGAGGCATTACAGCCCGGCATTGAGATTTGAGAGCATTCCCCACGAATGACAAGTGAGATGCTTCCAACATGAGTTAATTAAGAAACTGGTATTTGGATATGCTCCTCACGGAGCGCACAACTGTGCATTAGGAACATTTTACTATGAATTAATATTTTTAAGAATGAAGATATTCTACATGCACGGCTAAATGAGGGACAGATCTGAATTCTTTGGATTAGAGCTCAATCTTTTACCCACAAATTATTCGCATGTCCCAACACCCTATCAACATGATCTGATACTGTATATTTCATCACCGGATTGAAACCCACTATAGAAGTGAAACCCTCTCATCACCGGATTGAAACCCACTATAGAAGTGAAACCCACCCATGTATAAGATGTACGGTGTGAGATCATGTTGGTGGGGGTGTTGGAGCGTGTTTTGTCCGTAGATTCCAACTCCCATAAAAATGCTATTACAACCGGGAAGATGTCTCCATGAATGATAAATTGATAATTGAGGGTCTGAGATGTTTTCAATGTGCGGCTAATAGGTACCAGATCCGGATTATTTGGATCCGCATCATGCAATTATTGTGTTTACCAGAAGGAACAGAAAAAGTAAAAAGAAAGCAGGAATTCACGGTTCCGATTACTCTACATTTTAAGAGGAACAAAATCCATTGGATTCGGGCCAGCCTGTCAGCGGGCACCGACTTCATGACTCACGCACATCAACAACTTTGGGATCAGCGGACCCGACGTGACCATCCACCCACCCATTCCTTTCCTTTTTCTTTTTCTCTGTTTCTCAAAATTTTGAATAAAACACCTGAACCCGCTCTTATACCAAATACTTCCTAAAATGACCTAAATGCCCACTGACGCCTACCGATAGGCAACCGCCCCGTTCGTTTTCCAGTCAACGATAGGACAATTTAGAAAAAGGAGGGATCAATATTGATCACGACAATCAGATCGTCAACCGGCAACCGCTTGAGATTTGCCCTTGGAGAATTGAAAGCGTTCGAATGGATGTAATATAAATAATCCCCAACTTCTCTCTCGCCATTTTTCGTAGGTCTCTTTCTCGCTCGTTCTCCTTCTCTGCTCGTCTGAGGGAATCTACGTTCATCTTCCTGGTTCATATCCGACGAACCAGGTGCGAAACCCTAGATCGCAGATTCTCTTGTTAGGTTCGGCTGTCTGTTGAGTTTTTTCTACTATTTTTACCGTGTTATCTCACTGAGAATGTGTTTAACTGTAAATTTTAGGGTTACAAACATTTTGCTTTTTTTTTGTGCATTTTCTTTCAATGGTGTTTAATGTTGTCGATCTGATTTTTTTTTGGGTGCATTTTGAGTAGATTTGTTGCTTTTTCTAAGGATGATTTTGGTTTTTTCTTTCTCCTTTTTTTCAGAGATTACATAGTTTTAATGCCTTTCTCTTGTTATCTCGAAAGCGTTTTTTTTTTTTTTTACATATTTCACTTTTAGGCACCGAAAGGAATGAACTCAAAAAAATCTGTTTTTTTCTTTTGAAGATTTTATTTTGTATGTATTTGTATATGTGCATATTTGTATTTGTACTCCTTCCAAACTGAGCCTTAGGGGATCTTCCTTAGGTTAAAAAAGAAGCCTGCATGCAGGAGTATACAGTACAGGCCCATGCCTTGTTGTTTTAGTGGAATTCAAGGTTTGAACTTTTCCAAAGTTCAATTTCAGAAGGATGCCTCCTGTCGGTATTGCATCATACATTGATATAATAATTGAAACGAGTTAAAATCTCTCGTGCATATTTCTTGGTTGTTCACTCGTTCTTTTAGATTACTTTTTGAGGCGAGGCTACATTTGTTGCTTATTTCTCAACCTTTGCCCTTTTTTTGAGGCGATACTACATTGTGTTTTTTCATTTATTATACCACCGCCATACCAGGATGCAAATACTTGTGATATGGTTTGATTTTTTTGTTGTGATACTACTGCTTTGGGATCTTGTGATGCTTAGATTCATTGCTTCATATGCTACATTTCCACCATCTATTTCCGTTCTTGCTTCTGCACCATCTCATTTCTGCTGTTTATGCTATACATCAGTTCCATTCTGGTCATATTCAGAGACCTGGATCTGTTGGTGTAAATGTGTAATAGCTTGTGGAACTGCTGAATTTGTCCATGGCTCAATGACTAAGATTATCCCAAAACACTACAAATTTACTAAGAAAAGGAAAAATATTACAAAGAAAATTGGTTCAATTTAGAAGTTTGATGGCTGAACTGTCTGGGTTTCTCAAATATTCAATCTTTGGCATTTTGAGATTAGGATTGATTTACCTGGCCAACATAGGATGGTTGATGGCCTGAGTCTGGTAGGTTTTTTTTTTTTTAAACATTTCTATTTAATGTGGGAAATTGACTTAATAGGTGATGCCCTCTTTCAAGTTTTGTTTATTTTATGTGCAGAATATAGCCCCCTCCAAATTCTTAAATCAGTGCCTTTTATTTTGTGGCTGGGAGTGTGCGTTTCTGCTTATTGAATGCACCATCAAGTTTCACATTACCATTTATATTCATATTTGTATCTGTTGATATTCTGTGCAGTGTCCCAGTATTCTAACTTAAACCATAGAAAATGGGTCGTGGAGTGAGTAGTGGTGGAGGCCAAAGTTCATTGGGATACCTGTTTGGGGGTGGCGAGGCACCAAAACCAGCCACCAATCATGCTCAAGATGCTCAGAACCAGGGACATGGTGCAGGTAATGGACCCACCCAGAAGTCTACTCCTGCACCAGTTGACAACAGTAAGCAGATTCCAGCTGGTATCCTGGGGAACCAAGCAAACAACTACTTCCGTGCAGATGGCCAGAACTGTGGGAACTTCATCACGGTATGATCATGGCTAAATTGCATTTGTATTAATTCCCTGCCATAGATTTTAACATTATTACTTAAATCACATTGTCTTGTGGTTCAGTTTTAGATAAACCACAACTTGGTCATAGGCCTTGACTGCCCTCTTTCATTTTCCTTTTCTTTTGCTGGGTGGTGGATTTTATTTAGAAATAAACCAAAGCTTCAATACCAAGACCTGTTGCTTAGAAAAACTCAGGTCGCAAAAGATAGGGCAACTACACTGAGGTGTGAGGTGTTCATTGTGTGGCTTTGGGTTGGTTATGGTTGCTGTGTAAGGGTCTTTTGGATGTGCCTCTTTCTCGGGTGATATCTTATCACTTTTCTTTTGTAAACTCTTTTTTCTTTTAATAAATCTTTTCTCTGATTGTTCAAAAAAAAGAACAGGGATTAGGATCATATACTAACTGATCCATCTATTCCTGAAATTATCAGCATAGAAATTTCTCTTTTTCGTACTTAGCGTACTATACTGCTTTATGCAAGCTTCAGTTTATTTAGGAATGCTATTTTTCTCTTTGTCTAATGGAGTCTTGTATAGTTGTATGTGATAATAAATGTTAAGCCAGTGTTGTGTGATTGATTATTGACAACTACATCATTTTATTTTGTCTATGTTCTTCCTAGTCCCTACCAAGGAAAAAGTGATTAGGACATCTCAGCCCTTGTCCTAGTTAGAGCTCAACTGTGTTTGCCATGGGTCACATGTGAGCTGAGAACTGATTGTTTTTATGATTAAAAGCTTTGGGTACAAGTCTGAGGCTGAGAGACCCTTCGGATATTCTAGTTTGGGTGTTTGGAGTCTTTGATATTGTAAGGTGGAGAATGGGCAGTTCTCAGTGGCATCCTTACATGGCAACTTGATTGAAGGTATTCACTTGTAGAACTGTCTGTCCTCCACCTGTTTCATCTAATATTCACTTTTATAACTTAGATGGCTGCATGGGGAAGTCTTTTTTGATCATTGGGGAAGTGTCTTGCTATGAATAAACTCGTGGTTAGACGAAAAGACACCCCTTGTCCTGGGTGTGTAATGTCCTACCTTGGAAACCTATGATCATTTGTTCACCTGTTGCTCTCTATCGGCTATAAGATGATCAAAGAAGACTGACTTGTTCCGTCAAAAATCTCTTGAAAAGAGGGAAGCTGGTTTAGTTTTCTGTTCCATCGGCTATATATGTTGGTCTGTGTAGAAATGGTGCAGTTCCGAGATGGGATTAGCTGAAAGCAATATCTGTTAGCAGGCTGTGGAAGTGTGGAACCAATGATAACACTAACACTACTGATAAAATACAGGGGGCCCACAACCATTCAACCTCACTGTGGGCTCCATATGTTTTATAACTGGTGTGAGGAGTTATCATTAGTTCCCAAAGCCTTGTACGCAGCCATCACGTTCAGCTAATTTGAATTATGCAATTCCAGGGTGCAGCAAGGTGTCGGAAGTTGAAATCTACAATAGAGCAGTAGTAGCTTCAGCTAGGGGTGTCAATGGACCGGTTTTGGGTTGGACCCCGTTGAAATCAAAATCCATTTGGACGGATTGGATGGACTGAACAGACCAATATGATATATTGGATTGGACCTGGTCTGTCCATAATGAATTTATATTGGATTGAGCCAATATCCGGTCCATTGATAGAAGATAAGAACATAGGTGTCAATACTGGACCGGATTGGACCAAATCCATTCCAATTGACACCCCTAGCTTCAGCCATCTCTTGGCTTTTTGGTGTTGAAGTGTTTCAAGGGATGTGCCAAACGGCATTGTATTTTTCTGGGATTTCCTCTTTTACTTTGTCTTTACTGTTTCATCACCTGGTCTGTACGATCCCTTGCTGTATTTGGACTAATATGTGCAGGCAATCATAAATCGTAGCTAAGGGTAGTTTTATAGGGGTGTGAACCATACAGTACCTATACCTGCCCAACCTGTGTGTTTTGGGCCATAATTGTCAAACTTTAACATAAAGTCAACGTTTTTGAACTGCCATTGACTTGGATGGTCAGACCTTTTGACCTGGGAATGTCTAGACAAACCGGTTCTGTTTTATCCAAAACCTGATCCCTGGCTAAAAAACTGTTGAATCAGTTAATGACCCATTGACCCTGGCTGTCAAACTGGTGACCCGTTTGAGCAGTTTAACAGTTTTAATCATTTTTTTTAATTATTTTTTTTTTAATTTTTGTCAGAATGAACTGTCTGTTCAGACCGGGCGGTCGAACTGTTGACTCGGAAACTAGTGGCCAGAACTGTTTTGGTTCTGGATTGTTTTTTAAAACATTGCATAAAGTTTATTCTTTTCTTATGAAAATTATGAATAATTATTAAAAAATTATGGTTATGGAACCTAGGGAAGTAATAATTATTAAAGCATACTTACCATCTTTTGTCTATGGTACAGGATCGGCCTTCTACCAAGGTTCACGCTGCACCTGGCGGTGGATCTTCCCTGGGTTACCTCTTTGGTGGTGGGCCTGGTGGCAACAACTAATGCCGTTTCTCCTTGAGATCATTGAACTATTGTTTACTGTTTGTCTAGAACTCATAGTAATTTGGAAGAAACAATATTCCATCCAGCCTTGTCCTATATAGACACTGAACTGTGTGATCATGTGATGTTAATATATATAGCCCTGTTCTTGTGGGAACGCTTGTGACTGGATTTGCTCCGAAGGATAATGTGATTAGAAGCAAAAATATCCACCAGCAAGCTTAACGTTAAACGACTTTTCTATTTTCTGTTCTGCTGATGCCTTTTATTTTGTTTTAATGTGGATACTGTTAAATGTATTTTCTGCAACATGATCACATTTAGCCGATTGACGTGGCAATTGTATTGTTCCGAAAAACAGAACCATGTTGCCGGAACTTCCTGGATTGGTTTTAGTAGGTTTTGCACTTGCGAGTTTTTGCTTTTCTAACCCCCTTTTGTCAAGTTCAGTGAGGCAAATGTTCTACGACGTATATTTTATTTTAGTCAGTTGCCCTTCAATAGGGTTTGGAGGTAAGCCTGAGCTGAGATCACAAATAGATAGACAACTGCAACTCTGCAAGCAGCCAACCTTTGTATGATGCTATTATTATTTCTTATAAGAGGGAAAACGCCGGAAAACCCGATTCCTAGAATAGCTCTATCAGATTACGGCTTAGAATTTTATGGTGCTATCTCCTGCCCCACGCTCCCGGCAATTGCAAGTTGCAATTCATGTTTTCAATTCCTAGCCGTTCGTTTAATTTGCCCAAAGGTTCTAAATATCGATATGTCCGACAGGGCATCAGTAATTTTTTTTTATTTATTATTATTTTTTTAAATCGATTCAGGGGCTGGTTTAAGATTCCTCCACCCCCTGAACCGGTCAAAATCCTGATACAGGCCAACACATCGACACTTTGAACCTTGAGTTTGCCCCTTTGAGATTTAATAAAAGAATAAGATGGGGTTGGGAAGTATTTATTTGAAAAACAATTGATTAAAAATAAGTTTTAATAAACACTCGTGCGTTTCAGTGAAAAGGCACCTATGTCAAATAATAGGGGTAGTACAAGTCTTCAAAATGATTAGTGGGCCAAAAGCCGGCCAAGAAGTAAGTAAACTCTTAATAATGAGCCCAAAATTTGGGTTTCTCAAATAAATGCTAATAAACACTTTTTCGGGCTTATTTCCCGTCCCGGTCCAAAATAAGCAGTGCTCCCAAACTTGGCCCAAGTAGAGGGGAAATATCGGATGCAGCACCTTCATCCTTCAACAGTGCACGGGGAGATCTTTTCTGTAAAAGATGTAAGGGACTTTAATACTATTTTTCCAAGTTAAGCAGGGATAAATCGTAATTTTTATTGAATGAACAGAAGATGAGATAGGTGATATTTCCTAAATTTACAGATGCAACATTCTTCAACTGATTAAGGATCTTTTTTTTCCCTTTTGGTAATGGATCATGAGAGTCTACACAAATCTGGGGGGAGCCCTTCCCCAAGTGGGAAATTTACCCAAGGTTACATCAGCAGAGGAATAATCAAGATTAAGGAACCTCTTCATACAACATCAGAGTTTTAGGGCCAATCAATTTTTCTTAGAACCTGAGCATTTTCAGTATGCTTGTTTCTGTGATCGGCCTCTGACATTGGTTTCTGGGATGAACTGGATACGTTTGGACCATTGAGCCGTTTATGCTCCCATAGCCACCACTGCAGACCATCTCCCGCACTGTTAGGAATTTTCTGACGATGCTGGAGAATGCCATTGCTCGAGGCATCATGTTCTTTGGTGCCCGGTGCCCAGCCATATGTTAGATCTACCCTGAAAAAATAGGATTTCCTAATTTCCCATGAAAGTTGCTGTAAATATGACATGGGAATCAATTTACAAGTTATAACCACACAATCATTGGCACCACTTGGATTAGAGCCTGAATACCTAAGAATCAAATTGATTTGTTCTTAGTAACAGTGAACTTAAAAAAAATGGTCCACAGAAAATGTCCCATCGAGATCATATATTGGTGCAATCTCAGCTGCTTGTTAAAATGCCAAAGGCACATGCCATTTAGATAGATCATACCAATGTGATTTGACGATATGTATTTATACAATTGTAATTAACTGGGAGCGTCGGGGCAAGTAATTTATCATTCATACCTTAGTTCGGAGGCAAAGAAACCATGTCAACAGCACCTTGATTATTTGCACCATCATCTTTTGGATATGGAGGAGGTTCAGCTGAAGGTTCCAAGTTTTTATAGACCTGCTGAAAATGCTCAAATTTAAGAAATGCAATATCAAACATTTCACACATTGATTGAGCCCCTAGATGCACATAATGGTTAGTTCCAGCCCTTCTAGGCTACAAAAAGGATTTTACTAGCTACCATCTGAGAGGGTTTAGCCATGGCGATCTGGCAGTGAACCCCAATGATGATCTGAACGGACCATGGATGAGTCATGTTTTTGGGCTCAAACCACTTCAGATTTATGCATGATATGAAAGTAATACTGATATTTTCAAACATAAACTCATGCATCTTTGCTTCAAGAAATAATATAAAATGAAGTTAGTTATTTTGTACAATTTGGTGGGTTTTGCAAGAATTAAACAGTAGCAAATTTTCAAACCCATGCGTCCAATATCTTTTGGTTGTGGCAGTAACTCATCTTCAATTTGCAAATGCTGTCATTTTTTTTTTTTTGTGAAAATAAGGGTGAGCAATGGGCTAGAAATTTGAGACTGTTGGTGAGCTTCTTTGAGAAAGTGACAAACCTCAATGTGAATCTAAACAAGAGTAGTTGCGGGGTTTTAATATGGAGCAAGAGGAGTTAGGGTTGTGGGTAGGGGAATAAGGTTGCTTGATAACTAATTGGCCAATGAACCATTTAGGACTTCCTCTTGGTGAACCTTGACCTTCTGAAACCCGGTATTGGAGAGGTTTGAAAAGAAATTTACAACATGGAAGAGGAATTATATTTCTCTAGGGGGTAGGATAACATTCATCAAGTCCACATTAGCAAACCTTCTGGTTTATTTCCTTTGGTGTTTAGCATGTCCCAAGTCATTCTAAAAAGGATTGAGAAATTATGAGGTGCTTTCTATGAGAACCAAGGGAGGAAAAGAAAGATCACCTAATCAGGTGGGAAGTTGTGAGCCAAGGCAAGGAATGTGGTGGCTTGGGTTTAGGAAGATTGAACGAAAAGAATGTGGCTTTGCTAGGTAAGTAGTTGCGGAAATTCCTGTGTGAAACAGATAAATTGTGGCAAGCCCATTCCGATACTTTCTCTTGTGCTTCCTTCTTTGAAACCTTATCTCAACCTTCTGCCTCTAGTGGTCTGTCTTTCCCTGTTAAAGAGGTGAGCAAACCCATTCTTCCTTGGGTTGGTAGTTTTTGTTGGGAAACATTTTTGGAAAGTTCATTCATCAAAAAAAACATTCTTGGAAAGAATTAACACAGGTGACTTGCTTCAAAGAAAGAGACCCAATTCTTGTCTATCCCCACACATGTGTATTCTCTGCAAAGTTGATGGGGAAACTCGTTGCCACCTATCGATTTCTTGCATATTTGCTAGAACTATTTGGGAATGGCTTTTCTCCCTTTTTGGGTGCAGCTGGACCCCCCTCCCCCTGAATGTGCAAAGCCTCTTCTCTCCTTACTTTAGTTGGCCTTTAAAAAGAGGGGGAATTATGTGGAGATGTATTAGGGCTGCAGTCTGTTGGTCTATTTGGGAAGAAAGAAACACGTACCTTCTCAGAAAAGGAAAGAACCATTGAGAATGTAAGAGTTGATACACTTAAGGGTGGCTCACTGGCTGAAATCCCTGAACCTATTCACAATTTTCTCCTTGGATGACTTGCTGAGAAATTGGTTAGAGATAGCTAATTCTTTTCAGGTTAATAAGGTTTCTTTTCCCTCTTGGACCTCTCCCCCCTTGGATCCATAAAGCTGAATTTTGATGGCAGTAGTTTAAGGAACCCAGGGCTCTCTGGTACGGGGGGAGTGTTTAGGAATGAGGAAGGGCTTATTATAGCCATGTTCTTAGGCCCTCTAAGAAAAGTGGTTATTGAAGGTGACTCAGAGGTGGTGGTGGGATGGTTAAATGAAGATAACTCTGGCATCTGGAACTATAACAATGAAAAGAAAATGTTTAAGTGGCTGATTAGGGACATTGAGGTGAAATACAGTTGGGTAAAGAGAACTGCTAACTCACTTACTGATGGGTTAGCCAAGCAAGGGGTGAATAGGGGATCTTTCTTTTGGGCTCATTTCTAATTTTGTATCCTTTGTTTTGCTCTAGTAGGGGAGTTATTAAAGTTCATCTCCCTCCCCTCTTGTAATTAAAGTTTCTTATTCTTAATAAATTATGCCGTTGCTGATAAAAAAAGATGATGGTTAGCATTCATGGGCTCTCTAAGAATGGATGGGGTGCCAAAGTGTCCAACAGAGCTTCTAGTGCTTCTCCTTGGAAAGCTATTCATAAGATCCTCTGGTTGTGTCCTTTCCAGTTAAAGAATGTGGCTTGGGTAAAGCTATTCATAAGAATTCCTGTGGGTGGGTGAGTTTCCATTAAAGGATTTGTTCCCATCATTGTTTGCTCTTTCTTCATTCAAAGGAAAGCCAAATTTTGAGTAATTAACTCCCTCCCCCTCCAGTTCTGGTTTTGGGTGGAATTTGGGTTTTTGCAGGAATGTAAGAGATACAAAATTAGGTTGTGTCTCAAATCTTTTACAAGTTCTTAATGGGGTTTTCCTTGATGATAGTAAAGGAGATTGTTGTATTTGGTCTTTTCATCCTTTAAGGGTGTTCAACTATGCCTCTTTTTTCAAGTTTGTCTTCTTCAGCTCTCTCCTCTATATTTTTCCCAGTTAAAGAGGTTTGGTGCCATCCTATCCCTCCCAAAGTGGGTGCTTTTTGCCAGGTCTTCCATGGTGCTATTAATACTTGTAACTTGTTGCAGAGTAAGAGACCTGGTTGGTGCCTCTCCCCAAACCGGTGTATTTTGTGTAAATTTAATGGTGAGACTGCTTATCATCTTCTAATTTCCTGCCCCTTTTCTTGTGGTATTTGGGATTGTTTTTTTTTTTTTCTCTTTTTGGGTGCAGGTGAAACACTCCAAGTAGTTTGGTCAAGTTCTTTGACTCTACTACTTTTAGGTGGCCAAAAAGAAGGGGGGGTATTGTGGAAATGCACAAGGCTAGTAGTGATTTGAACAATATAGGAGGAAGAAGTGTCCCACTCTTCCTCAATCATATCAGATTTGATCTTAATTTAGGTAGCAAAATTAAATTTTGGGAAGACTTATGGGTGGGTGAAACTCCTTTGAAGGATTCCTTTCCTTCTCTATTTGCCCTATCTTCTCTTAAGGGCAAACCGGTCTATGAGTTTTTGTTCCCTTCTCCTTTAGTTAATGGGGTTTGGGTGGAACCTAGGCTTTCGTAGAAATGTGAGGGATTCAGAATTGGGCCTTGTTTCAAACCTACTACACATTTTTGAAGGGGTTTTCCTTAACATAAACAAATAGGATGTTAGAATTTGGACTCTACGTCCTTCTGGGGTATTCAGTTGTGCTTCTTTCTTCAAGTCTTTGTCCTCGTCTTCTGAACTAGTTGTGTCCTTTCCTATTAAAAGTTTGGTGTTGCCCATCCCCCCATAGTGGGTGCCTTTTCTCGGGAGGTTTTCCATGGTGCAACTAACACTTGCAACATGCTCCATAAGTACAGAGAAAGAGACCTAGCTGGTGCCTTTCCCCAAATTGGTGCTGTTTTTGTGAGTCTAACGGTGAATCTGCTCATCACATTTTTATTTCCTGCTCATTTGCTTGCGGTATATGGGATTGGTTTCTCTCTCTTTGGATGCAGGTGGAACACCCCAGACAGATTGGACAGGTTGTTTGATGTCTCTACATTCATCTGGACAAAAAGAAGGGGAAGACTTCTGTGGAGGTGTACAAGGGCAGCAGTGATCTGGACTTTATGGGAAGAAAGAAATAAGCACATCTTTGAGGAAAAAGAAAAGGAGCAAGGAAGCCTTAATTGAAGGGATCATGGCAAAAGTGTCTCTCTGGGTTAAGTCATTGGAGTTATTTTCAGCCTTTAGATTTGATGACTGTCAGCACCCAAAAATCGGGTGCTGACAATGACATAATAAGGAAGTGGGGAACAATTGCAACTTCAACTTCAGCCAAGAAGAAGTTATTAAGGGTTTGGGACCCCCCTGAGTTAGAATTCCTGAAACTAAATTTTGATGGAAGCAGATTTTGGAATCTGAGCCCGTCTGGAATTGGAGGGGTTTTAAGAAGTGAAAGTGGAGCTATTGTGGGTATGTACTCAGGCCCCATTGGAATGAGCGATTCTGTAACAGAACTGAATGCAGTGCTCTATGGGATGCAAAAATCCATGGAGATGGGGGTTGAGAAAGCTAGTAGTTGAAGGAGACTCCAAAATAGTGATAAGCTGGCTGAAACAGAAAGAGAAAACTCCTTGGTTTTTCAGGAATGAAATTAAAATCTTCAGGAATTTTTCAAGGAACATGCTCTTGATAACTCAGTGGACTCCAAGGTCAGCCAATGTTCTAGCTGACCAATTAGCAAAACAAGGGGTAAATATGGAACAGTGTTTTTGGGCTCAGTTGTAAGACTAAAAGATATTAAAACTGTTTTTGTTTTTTCAGGGAGGTAGCTGAGGCTACCTATGATTTGGATGAAGTCACTGAATTTATTCTCAGACTTTACCCGTGATGATATAATTAGGATGTGGGGCATAGTTACAGCCTCATCATCATCAAAGAAGAAAATTTAAGAATTTGGGACCCAGCTGAGAATGACTTCCTTAAAACTTAGCTTTGATGGCAGTAGATTTGGCAATCTGGGCCTTTTTGGAATAGGAGGGGTAATAGGGATGAAAATGGAGTAATATTGGGCTTGTTTTCAGGGCCGCTTGGGGTAGGGGACTCAACAACAGCTGAATTGAAGGCAGTGGTTTTTGGGGTACAAAAAAGCTGGGGAATTAGGGGTGAGGAAGTTGATAGTCGAAAGAGATTCAAAAGTAATCTTAAGCTGGCTGAAACAAAGTGAAAAGACTCCATGGTGCTTCAGGAATGAAATCAAAAAGTTTAGGATACTTTCAAGGGATATGCAGTTGATTTTTTAATGGACCCCAAGGTCAGCCAACAGTCTAGCAGTTCACTTAGCAAAGCAAGGGGTTAACAGAGAGCAGTGTTTTTGGGCTAAGTTGTAAAGTTACAAAGATGAAGTTTCTTTCTGTTCTTGCTGCTTTTTTGTTAAGTCTGTATGGGGGATAGCTGAAGCTACATAAAAGTTGTAATATTCCTCTCTTAATTAATAGTTTTTTCTAATGCAGATAAAAGAAATATTTCAGTTGTGCAATATATTGCTGGTTCAGTCTAAGCTTGGATTTGCAAGACCTGCACTACTTTAATTGACAAGACCATTTACAAGCAGTTGGATACAAATGACTGGGTGCACTGCTGGAATCAACAAGACCATCTGCTATGGTAAATAGAAAGGTATAGGATATTAATAGTTGGATACATGGAATTTGGATTAGCAAGAATTTATCATGGTAGACTGCTAGCTACTGCGATATTTTAGGAAAAGTATAGAACTGCTGTATGAAGCAGTCTAAAGGACTTCCCAATTAACACAAGGAGCACAAGACTAACACCATGGGCATGGAACATCAGCAGGGATTGGATTGTTTTCCTTAGTCATGTTAGCAATTTTCAATTGGGGCTCCTATAATGTTAATTCCTTCCCAAGAACATCATCTGTTCATTCAAGATCTATTACCTGCTGGTCAATGGGCTTAGCCATTTTTGTTCCAGGCTCGTCACCATCATTCAATTTAATACCACCAACCTCCAAACCTGTCCTTTTCCTGTCATGCATACAGTATACCCATTTGAACCAAATTTTGCAGCAATGCAGCTAACTGCAACCAAGGTTCTCGGAAGGAGAAAGAACATACAAAATAACTTTATCCTCACCTGCTGAGGTAGTCATTAGCTGCATGGGAAAGGGTCGGCTTAAAAGAAAACAGTATCCCTCGAAGAGTCTTTCCATCAATATTAGTTTCAATTGCATATCCACAATTAAGAACATCAGTAACCTTAGCTTCAAACATCTTTTCTTCAAGACGGGTAAAGTCATTCAATGGAAGAGTCTGTTTGTCTGCACCCAAATGGCATCCTATCATCAATCCAGAAGTTGTGATAAACTTTTAAATAAAAACTCGGTTTTTTATGTGGTAGTACTCACTATAGGCACAGATTAAGAAACTTTTACAGAATCCCTAAACCAATTTTTATTCACCACATGCTGAAAAATATATCCTAATGGCTAAGCTCTTACATAAGTTGGACCCAGACTTGCACTGTTTCAGAAACATTTACCAAACTTTTCATTCTATCACCTAATTCTTATCAAGAAAATCATGCTTAAAAAAACTTGAATGCCTCAACCATTAACTGGAGCAAATAAACATCTGGGTGCACAGCGGTAAGGAGAGAATGGTGAATACAAAAGACTATACTATTGCCAATCCTAAGTTCTTAGTTAACCAAAACATACATGGATGTGATATGATGAATACTAGCTGAAATTTAAGTAGTTAGAAGCATCTTAAACAGATTCAAACCTTAGGCCACATCTGGGAGTGCTTCTACAACGGGCTTTTTTGTGCTTCATGTTTGGGAAGCCAAAAGCCAGTAAAAAAACATTTGGTGAAGAAGCTCAAAAGGGATTTTTGTATCTAAAAAGCCCATTTAAAAAGTAGAAAAAACTTCATTTAGCTTTTCATGTTTGCAATAACTTATTTTGAACAAAAAAGCTGGTGACTAAGCCAAACACTAAAAAAGCACTTTTTCAAAAAACCCATTTAGGCCAAAAAGTACTCCCAAATGCTGCCTTAGTACCATAAAAAAAGGTTGGCTTTTGGTTGTATGCTTCGAGACTAGGGGAGCTGCTCCTTTTTTTTTTTTTTTTTGATAATTACTAGGGGATCTGCTCTTGATTTGGGCATTTTGGCTCCTGTTATGCCCATTTTGACACTAGTCTGGATTCATGAGAGATGCTTACTGCTCACATGGAATGGAGCCACTACAAAGAAGTTCCAGGGGTTACAACTTTCAAACGAAGCTTCTGGTTCATATTGGTCATGTGTTGCGAATGGGAATTGAGCTCTATGTTCCTCAATAGCTCATTGGTAGGAGTGGTCAGCTGTTAACTGGTCATAGGTTCAAATCCTACTTCGGGGCATTTGAATCATTCTGAACTAAATAATTGAGAATCAAAGGGTTGTGGTATTTCCTTTTCATTATTGTTTTTTTTTTGAACCTTGAAACTAAGACTTCCCAAAAGCATGTGCCATTGAATTTGCAAAGACTACATATGGACAAATTGAATTAACAGAGGCAAAATTAATGGAATGAACATTCAGATGGGAAATAGTACCTTAATGCCTTATAAATGGACAAATCTGTGCTGCCAGAAAGACATGACATTAGAAGGGACTTGGCCAATCAAAACCCCCTGGTGAATTTGATAAAAAACCACCTGATTGATCACCACTTTTATGCTACCAGTTGATTAGTTACAAGTTTTTTCAGTATCATGTCTTTCCAGTATCATAGTCAAACCCCTTATAAATATAAGAAAAATATTTTCTATCCTCGCTCATTATGTCCATGTTTATCCTCAAATGGCAGCTTAATTTCATACAGCTAATCAAAATTTTATTACATAAACATCTATCCAAATTTGTAGCCATATCATTGTGTAAATGCCTTGTACATCAGAATATTGAGGAAAAAAAAGACGTATAAAACCGTAGCCAAACCGCTTACAACAAATTTGGAAAAAAATAGTATAATAAAATTGAAAATAAAATGTATATATATATATATATATATGTGGGTTGTGCCGTGCTGGCACATGGGCCATGCCTGCCCGTAGGTGGCCCAGCCCACTTTACTGCTCTAAGCAAGTAGTTAGAACCCAACACATAATTTGCAATAGAAGACCAGGACTAGAGATATTGAACACATTGCCACATTATCGACATGCAAGATCAACCATTCTAAGCCCTAAAACCCTTAAATTATCTGAAGGTAAAAAAGAAAAAATAAGCAATGTTTCCATGTTAAGATAGGCTTTCTCCAAGCAACCAGATTTGACAAAGTATTATGAAGAGAGGTATGGTTGAATGATCAAAGTATCAACTATTGACAATAATTCTACTTTCCTTCTTTCCTCTTCTTTTTTTAATGATCAATAGTGAAAATTCATTAATGATAAAAAAGGACAAATATAAAAAGAACGGGAGTCTGAAAATTAAAAGAGATCTACCCAGAGAATCCAACTAAGTTTACAATTAGCAAACCTCATGCCAGTAACAAACAACTCCGCAATCTGTTTCCTAGTACCTTTCCATGCATGCAAATTAAGCACTAGGTAAGCTGATTTTGGGGTCTAATGGAATGATGGAGCCCAACCTATCTGCCAAAGAGTTTACCTCTATTATTGATAAAAAAAAAAGATTTTACCTCTATGGTAGAATGGCAGGATGGCTGATCCCTTATGGGCCAATAGAAGATCTAGTCATTATCCCCATCTATAAAAAATTGATCAAAACACATGGTGAATGGAAGTTTTAAGGCCTAAGAACAATAGAAAATTTTCCACTTTATTGAATCTCCCTCTCCCATGGAACCAGAATAAGCAACAATTATAGCACTTGAAAAATTTTTGAAAATCCTCCAATGCCCATAGATTGTCTTTACATCTTCTAACTAAGATCCCAATGCAAGATCTCAACATACCGGGAATGGAAGCTTCAATCATAGGCTACAAACATACTGAGTATCCTTAATTTGGAACTTTGCCATTGGCATTAAGTTTTATTTATCTTAGGCTTTCTCGAGTACTTGCTTACCCGTTATCCTGTAAGTATTTATATTTATTGTTATGGAAAGGTAAAGATTATAGAGAAAATTGGGAAAGAACATTCCCTATGAGTAGGTCATGTCTATATGCATCAGTATTGGCACTCTTTGGTTGATCAACTAAAAATTTTATGCCCATGAAGAAAGGAGTACAAAAAACCCTTCAATCTTTTAATCCATGCCCACCAAGTAAAAATTTCTCTCCTCTCTAAATAGGATTCATTAAAATGGAAAAAATGCATAAACTTCTATACTACATGAACATTGACACTTTAAGTGTCAATTTGACACACTACATGCCAATTCAATGAATATCTCTTACAGAGAAAACTAAGCATACATATTTACAAAAAATATTTCAATTGAACTAACATATAGAAGTAATGGTACATGGTAAGAAGATATGCTAATTTTTCCAAATGGAGTTTTGCCTTTCTAAGAGCTGGTTTGGAGAAGACTGTAATATGTGAGAATGCTAAGAGACTCAGCTTTAACAACTCAGAGTGGTTAAACAAACAGTGTTGAGGAGGAGATTTGGGATATCTTGTGAAGTGTGGAACCAACAGTAATATTGTTCCAATAGAGCATTATAATAAATAATTGCTATAAAATATAACAAAATGAGACTAGCAAAAAAAAAAAAAAAAGAGTGTGCAGCAAAACCTTTGTCATCCCACCGAAAGACAGATCATTGAGGTAAGAGTTCCCAAGAATCTATGTCCTCGCTGAAAATAACCAAGTGAATATCAGTGAATGCTATTGTTATGAGCTGATAGCAAATGGAAGTCTGGTCCCCGTGGTTGAGAAGGCCTGTCAATGATTGGGATGTGAGCCCCTAACCAGGATGTTGCAGTTAGTGGAGAAGGTTAAACCCCGATAAACAGATGAAGATCAACTTTGGTGGAAGGGAGTGATGCAGGATCTTTGTGATTCAGTACTATTCTTGCAACCAACAAAGATGGTGTTTGGTAAAGTGGGCGTTTATCACCCCATTTTTCGAGAATAAATGCCCACACTCAACCCATATTTGGACGTGTTGTTTGGTGCAAATAAATAAACATTAATGCCACCTAGGCAAAAACGCAACTGCAGGCTGTTTGGAAGTGTTATTTAACTGGTGTTTTGCATACGTTGCAAACTTGCTATAATGTGTGACATGCGCAGTGGTCACCGTCATTGGAGAAGGATGTCTGGAAATTTCTGATATTATTATTTTAGCCGAAAGTACAGAAGTATATGAAGAAAAGAGAAGCGGCAGGTGTTTAACTCAAAATGCTCACCACCGATGTGAATCCAGTGAGGATCAACAGCAGTGACGAGTAGCAGCGGAGGGCTGATGGCTTAGAGAAGAAAAATTGAACAAAAAAACTTCAAAATCAAATCCAACTAATGAAGAAAGAGATCTGTTGGGGTTTTAACCCAAGAAACTCACTGGTGATGTGAATCCGACGAGTAATGACAGTGATGAGTAGCAGCGGTGGGCGGATGTCCAATGAAGGAAACAACGAACAAAACTTTAACCTAACACTTGTACACCAACAAGTGTAAACTGTGATCTACCGCATGTCAGCAGACATGTGAGATCCACATTGGCTCCACATCAACGAGCCATTGGCAATGGGGTATTGGGGGGCGTTACCATTGCCCAAAACAGTAGTGCTCAGAAAACCGAGGTGTGGACGTTTATTGCTGTTTTTTTCGTCAAGAGCCCCAACCAAACAGCACAACTCGCCCTGATAAACGGAAACATCTATGTGGCACTGTTTATCGGATAAATGACCACGGTAACAAACACAGTCAAAGAAAGAAGAGAAGAGATGGAAATAAAGATGAAATCCCTAGGCAATCATACCTAAGGGTGAGGACAATCACACCAAATTCTGTAGAGAACTTCTTTGTTCATTAGTCAAAAATTGTTCTTCAAATGAGCCTTACAAAATAAGAAAGAAACTTCCAAAGGAGGAAACTTGCCTCCCAAGTTAGCTTGCCCAACAAGCCACTTACAAAAAGAAGCTAGATTAGACTAAACCTGCCCCAAGCCATTACAGACATAAAGCCATACAAAGGGAAATTACTATGCTAAGAGCTTTCCCCAAACATAGCTTCTACACATGCAAAATTACAAAAATACCCTTGCTGTCCAGAAATGTATGAAAATCAATTAAGTCCTGTCCAGCAGCAAACTCAACCACAGAAAGAACATCTTAAGGTGGATTGAAGACTCTAGGATCATCCCAAGTTGATCCACTGCTAACCAAGCTTCCATGTGGACCCCACATCACCATAGTGATGCCAAATAAGCATAGGAGCAGCTTTGGTTCTCTTTTGATATACCTTAAGTTGATTCCTGTCAAGGAGACAATTCAGGTCAGTTCTTAGTGAAATTGATGTTCCACAATCTGATATACGCCAGAGGAGATGTCGTCCCTTAAAGCTGGATTTGGAGTCACACTCATAAGGTTCCTTCAAAGGCATCCTTTTTCTTTTGGATGGCAATGAAAGAGAGGATCCCTACTATTGATGTTTTAAGATCTAAAGGGATGGTGGTTGTCAATTACGGCTGTTTGTGGGGCGGGAATGAGGAAAGTAAGCCATCTGCTTATCCATTGTAGCTTTTCTCGTCAAATATGGCATCATATCCTACAGCTATTTGGTTTTCAGTGGGTGGAATTTCTGAGTATCAACTGCCTGACAGTTTTTTAATTCAGGAGCTTTCAGTAAGAGAGGAAGGGTTCTATGGAATATAGCTTCTTTTGAGATTTGCTGGTGTGTGTGGAGAGAGAGGAATGGTAGGACATTTAAAAACAAAGCATCTTTGGCAGGGATTCCTCGTGGGAAGGTTATAACTTGAAAGACTGATTGTCAGATGGGCTCAAGTTTGTAGTTTTTTCCATGGTTTCAGTCCTTTGAAACAAAATGGGAAAAAAACTTGCATTATTTCAAAAGGGTAAAGAATTGGGGTAAAAAGAAGAGTTAATTACAAATAGCAGTATAAGGTGAAATTTGTCTGTAGGAAATATTGAATTATTAATCAGGTATATGGAAGTAAGGCCCCGTTCACGTCTCAGTAAGTCATTTACCTGCACAAATGCACTTATCCGGGCAAGTGTTTCTTGGGAAACACTTACCCAGATAAGTGCACTTACCAGTATTTTTCCCTATGTAAAGTTGTACAATGACTGTTTTATGCAAAAAAGTGGCATTATTGAAGGGTCAATATTGTCCCATCACGTATTAGCAATTTTTTGCATGGATTGGTAAGTGATTTATCCAAGTCTCAGGAGGGTATTACTTGCCTAGGTAAATGAGCCGCTCAGGGATCATTCTTTTCCACAAGACCCATTAATACTGAAATACGAATGCGGGATTATTTCTTTTCCATGGGACCCACCAACATACCTGCCCACACTTTGCGGGAAACAAATGAGGCCTAACAAAGAACTCTATGTAAATATAATGCTTTTCCAAGTTCCAATTATTAACAGAGAAATCATTTTCAAGAAGAGGAAACAGTAATTTTTCAAGTGACAAAATCAAGCATATAGTCGAGGTATGTGAATCTTTTAATGAAAAAAAAAAGAAACAAATAGAGACATCTTCATGCCTATCATTTTCTAATTGATAAAAAATGCTTACCATGTTTCCATGGTGCAAGAAGTTATCAATAAAAACATTGTTGTTTCTAGGAATCTGGCACAAAAGAGAGAAAAGAAAGGCATACAAGGGGAGTGGCAAACGAAAAAGAATGGATCAGTTCTTACCTTCTTTAAAACATGGCAAAGGCATGGGCTGGGACATATCAGGCATCACTCCAAGTTTGGGCACATCTTTACTGATTATTGGTAGGCTTGCAGGAACATATTGTTCTTGGCACTTCTTCTGTAATTCTTTTCTGAGTGAAAACTTCTCTTGACCTTCTTCATCTTGTCCATTTTCCACTGACAAATCTACTAAGACATAACTTGAGTTTGAGTTGATAAAATTTTACATTGAATAGAGAGATAAGTGAGGATAGCCAAACCTGTGTGTAAGTAATACATATCATCCAAGGCCTCAAGCTCATTGTTACAACCACCTATGAACACAATAAGACCTTTTTGTGGATCCAGGCAGTCCCCAGCTACAGAAAATCTGGCAGAGGGTCCTTGTCCTGTTGCTATCACTTTAGTCCAAATACCACTCTCTGCTCAGATGTAGGGGAGAGGGGAGGAAGAAAGATGATCAAAAGAACAATTGATATGGGATTACCAGCTAAAAATATAGATATAAAGAGTAGGAAATATTTAGCAGAAAGAAATTACTAGACTATATGTATGATAACAACAACAATGTGCACATTATATCACCATCGCACCACCAAAATAATATTACAAAGTGAAAATCTGAATCTGCCTAAAGTAGACAAGTAGAGGTACTTAAAAGTTAAAACTCATTAACGGACAAGTGACAAGAGGTTGGGTAAACATTTTAAGCCCAACTGGTGGTTGATTTGTTGGTTGGCAGGGCAGGTGGCTACAATGACCTGGTCAACCCAATAGCATGAGTAGTCCTTACACAAAACTGAACAGCATATGCATACTTGTCAATGAAACTAGCCTGGATGGATTGCAAGGTTCAACCAGTTGGCTTGGCAAAACTTTTGAAGTTTTGATGCATGCCCTGGTCTGGGTTCAAATTGACCTACTTTGCCTCTGCTTCTAGACATGTTCAATCTAATCATCTTTTCCAGTTCTGCATTAGAACTTTAGCTTGGACACATCTCTTGATAGGTCTCATTTAGGAAACCTTCAAATACAAAAGTGTGACAAACAGGACGATTCTAAACATCTGACCAAATTCCTTCTTTCTGAACTGTTAGGTGGTTAGGATCAACAATTAGATTCATGTTTAATATTCTTCCATATAAAATCCATTTGCATGCTTACTGCATGAAACATAGGTTGATAGAGCAGAGTCTACTCGATATGAGAAGAACAGCAGGACAGGGAACTGTCGACAGAGGACTTGCCTTAACTAAGGATTTCCTTCTGTTAGAAGGTTTTATAGGTTTCGCCCCAGTGAACTACTCTAGTATGATATCTGACCTTTATTCTGGGAAAAGTTCAGATGCTGTAATGAATCCATTACATAAAACTTTTATTGTGAATACATACCAACATTTAGCATATGAAGATCATCATAAAGATTTCGGGCATTAGTAAATCCTCCAAAAACAAACAAGTTTTTGCCAAAAGCAACAGTTGAGTGTCCAGCCCGAGGAGGTAACACCTGGCCTGAAGTATATAGTTCCCTCCAAACAAGGGTATCTGTTAAAACATGCAACAACAAAATAAATATAGAGAAGAAACAGAAAGGCAAGAAGCATCCACATAACATTTTTCTTGGGCAAGGTTTAAAATGTTAATGTTGGTGGAAATATCAGTCATTGAAATATAGGAAACATGCTGGAAATGTTGAAAATGTTGTATGGAAATATTATAAAAATCATAGACATGGTGGAAACATTGTGAAATATGCAAAAAAAAAAAAAGAATGAATGATATCTTGTGAAATGATAAAATAAAGATAGGTGCAAGAATGAAATTAAGAAATATGGTGCTACAAGAATGAAATTAAGAAATTTAATTGGCTGACAACAAATACGCTGGTTTCAATACAGTGGGTGGGGAGATCAGCAAATTCTTTGGCTGATGTGTTAGCCAAACAAGGGACAAATAGGGAAGAATTGTTTTGGGCTTAGCTGTGACTTATGTAATTTATTACTAGTTTACTTGTGAGCTATTGGGAGAGGCTGCAGCTCACGCCTCTCCATGGGATGTTGTATGAAATTACAATTCTAAATCAATTTCTGAATTAATAAAATTCCTATTATTCATAAAAAAAATAAAGATAGGTGCACCCTTTTAAGTTATTATCTTGTTCTAAACTATCAAGCTAAAAAAGTAAGGTCAGCACTCAGCTGATAAAATAATACACTGTAAAGTTGTCTTGTAAACTTTAAGAGTCAAAACTACATGATAGAGTGAGCTCAAGCAAAATTTGAACTCATAGAAAGTGCAAATGATTCTAATAGATTTACTAATATAATGTATTACATGGAAAAAAAACTCAAGGTTTAACTTCATGTTTGAAAAAAAAAAATAATTCAAGCTGGTCAAAGTGGTAAAAATGTCCATTAGGTGGGCATTGATATTGCTACTACACATATATTGTTGTCAATTTATGGTATGATACATCTCTTATACTCCACATGGTGCTGGTAGTTTTCATTGGGGAATATGCCGATTCCAGTAATATTTTGTGTTGGGACCCATGGTGGAGATGGAAATATGTCAAGGAAATATTAGGTAATATATGGACATTTCAAACCATGTTCTCAACAAGCCAAGCATGAAAATTTTGAACATGAACATATTATTTCTTTGTTATCATTGCTTGCCGAAACAAGGGTGTTTAAGTGAAATGAGACCTGTGTCGAGGATATGAACATCAGACAAGTAATAATCAGACGCATCTTCACCACCGACCACAATTATTTTGTTCATCCAAGATGAACATGTGTGACTATCACGTGCAGAAGGTGGAGTTCCCGACGTAAGAGCATGTTTCCACATAAATGTCTCTGAAAGTTTTAACGGGAAAAAGAAAAAAAGACAAATTATCAACACAACTTGCTTCTCAAGCTATCATGCATCTGCATGCAATTGCACCCTGACAATAATATATGCATTTGAGATGCAATGAATATATACCACCTCCTTAACTGAGGTTATATTGGAACTTACATAAAGGGCATCTTTTTAAGAGCAATGTTGCAAAGAGAACTTGCACAAATGACATTTGTGTGATTTGTCAACAGGCAGATCCTTTTCCTATTTTTATTTTATCAATCAGATCCAGGTTTTAGGTGGGCTACACTGCCAATACTGAGGGTGGATTAGGTGTGGCATTCAAAATAGTGAGCTATCTTGGTTAATTATGGTTATTTTGTTTAGCTTAATCCTGATGCAGTTGCAGTTGCACTGTATCATTGCCTTGCATAAGTCACTCCTTTTTCCCCTGTAATCCACAGTAGAGAGTTCTTGTACAAATAACTTTGTTTGCACAAGTGCTGTCTGCAATATTGCTCTTTCTTCAATAAATGGAAGAACGATAAAGCTTGTCTAACCAATAATGGAAGTGACTAAAGATTGTAAGTAACAATAGATAATGGAATGGACCAGTCAATGCTATCTAAGTCTTAATACTTGAGATGATTATCTGTAAATGGAGAATGTTACCCGTATCTAGTATGTAAAGATCATTATAATACACTTCAGTTGAACCATTCCATGATTTCCCACAGCCTCCAAATATGAAGAGTCGTTTCCCAATAAGTGCTGCACTATGTCCTTCACGTGCTTCTGGTCCCTCACCAACTACGCTTGGGGTCATCCATGTATTGGATGCTAAGAACATGTTTCACTCATTAGTAGTCATGACATGAGATAACCCTTGAATTGAGTATACAACAAAATAAAGATTAAAGCACATAGTTGGGAACATTTCATAAACCACAAGAAGCTAAATTAGCTCAAATATCCTGAAGACCACAAAAAAAAAAGCTAATAAGCAATATCTACAACATTTTCCATCTATCTGTCACTTTCAATTACATTTTATAACTCTTTGAATATAAATCTAAATTTGTAGATTTAGCCGCAAAGTAAATCAAAGATCAACACAACAGAAGGTATAAATTTGGCATCAGATGCAATGCAAACAGATTGATAGACTATATAAGAAGATATAATGAAATAAAAAAGGACTTACAAGTATCTAGAATATGCAAATCCTTGAGTGGGGTCTTCCCATCGGTACCACCAAATACGAAGAGGCTGTTTCCGACAGTCGTACAACTGTGACTGTCCCTTGGAGAAGGTGGGATGCCTTTCACCATTGGCTTACTCCATGTCTGCCTAACTGTATGCCAATAACAATAACAATAATAAATAAACGAAAAGAAAAGAAAGAAAAAGCGAAGGAAATTAGCCAATTCCAAAGGAACATGAAAATAAAGAAAAAAATGAGAAATATCATCTTGAGACTGCAAATGCGTGCTATAAAATCCTAAGTATTTAAAAATTTAACTGCAACGCATGAAGCCTGAAGATCATGCTCCAGAGGACCAGAAAAGAGGGCATCTGTTATATTGCATTATTAATTTATTATTAGAACCAAAACCCATGAATATAAAACCCTGAAAGTTTCAAAATCTGCTAATGTTAAAATGCCACTAAAAATTTATAAATTCTGGGATAAATCCCTCCTATATAAAAGTTCTGCAATAGAAGGCAAAGATTCAAAGCAGGTGAAAACAGAAAACCCAGATAAGAAAGACCTCGTAAACCGAAAATATACAACTGCCCAAGTCGCAGACTTCACTACCAACAACAAATAAGAAGAAAAGTTGAAGTCCATAACGAATAAAACTAAACTGAACAGACACAAAATGCAAAACTCACAACAGCAGAAAGCATCCAGCAAAACCATAATTTCGAATTCTCACCAGTGTCAAAGACATGCACGTCGTTGGTCTGGCAGTTATCCTTGCCATAGCCACCGAAAACATAAAGAAATTTCCCCCCTTTAACCGCGTTGCATGAATGGCCCCACCTCTTTCCAGGTCCAAAAATCCCACCTTTTCTACCTGGAGATTTCTTCCCATCTAGAGCTTCTCTCAATCTGCTGCTCAACTCTATCTTCTCCCACCTCATTGTTACACCCAGATATTTCCTTTTCTTAATTTAAGTAAAAGGAAATCCAAGCGATCCAAACAAAACCAAGGGAACAGAAAACCCAAATACCCAAACGAAGCTTGGGATCAGTTTCTATTCTACTTACGAGCTAACAAAACAGATTTTGGGCGTACAAAATACCAATTCATTACAAAACCCAGCCATCACCAAAGAAATGTCAATAGACGAAGAGTGACTGAGAGATATAGCAAAAGAAAGTTTGAGATGAAATGCCAAGATTTCGAAGTTAGAGGTTTACAAAAGATAACAAATGGGCAATGGTCTGACCCATGAAATGAATACCGCATTTAATTTATGACATTAATTTTGGATATGGATAGGTGGTAGATTTGATCAAGTCATTTTGTTGTCATTTTTATGCAACTATGATTTATAAGACGATCTTAGAGTGAACCGATTTTTTCATGAACAGTGGGTCAACGGTTCAAACCATTTGATCCCTATTATAGGCTAAATTACATATTACTGTAGTAGTACCTACTAATATTACTATATTATCGTCTCAGTTGGTAGGATCTCTGATTCCTCAGAGACCTGGGATCCCTCCCATACAGTTGCCACCAGGATTGGGAGGGCTACCCTAATTGTGTAGTCCTAATCCTATGAAGTGAAAAAAATGCCACTGCAGCAGCATGTAACGATATAAGCAATTTAAAAGTTTTGAAAGTGCCATAATTACTCTTTTCATTATTTTTTAGACTATTTTATCATTTTCTTCAAAAACATTTAAATTTAGGTTATATTTGGGTTGAAGGAAAAAGTAGGGAAAGGAAGGGAAAAGTAGGGATACCTTGACAAACCTTATATAGGTTCCCCTACTTTTACCTACATTTTCCTTCAAACCAAACGCAGTTAGAGTTCTTCCCAATTTTCATTCAAGCTTCTCAACCATGGAACTGGAAGATGAGATCCAAGCGTGGTGTAGTAAGATCATGTGTAGGCAATTCTCTAACTAAATCATTATCATATGTGTGGGCACTTTGTGGCGCCGGTTTTGAAGAAAAAAAAATACAGATTTTTCACCTTGATTTTCTTCCCTAGTAACAATGAAAATTATTTGTCTTCTCCGACAATGGTAACAGTCTAAAACCCCTTTCTTCTTAGGTGAATAACTGTGAAAAGGATTTTCTTCTTAGGTGAATAACTGTAAAAATGATTAGTAGAGAACCTCTGCATTATTGTTGGCAATGACATTGTTTGCAATTCTTTTCCATCGATGATTTTCATTGTAACTATGCCAATGAAAAAGTACCAGAAACCATGTGATGCTTGTTGACCTATTTACATGGAAGATGCAACCAAACGGCTTCAATGGGTATTTTTGTCTTTTCACCTACCATCGAACATTGGTTAACGGTTTTGGCCTAAAGTGGCAATTTTTGGGAGTTCAGTTAATGCGATCACAGATTTTAAAGTTTGGGTGCTAAAGTGAGACTACCCCCAAAGCACAGGGTACTAATTTGCAATTTAGCCTAAATAGATACACTCAAACAAGTGTAGACAAAATAATATAATTATAAAAAAGACAAATTATTTAAACCTCTTCTATGTTTTTTTGCAATACTTTAACCTTCTTTGTATTTTGACCTTTCCAAATTTCTCCCTCCACAATTTGAAGAAATCATTAAATCATAAAATCATAAAATCATACTTTAACCTTGTTTGTTTTTTGGGATTTTTGAACTGCAATCCCCCTCAGAAATCAAATTTGCAGCCCCCTCCTAGTCTATTAGTAGCCCCCCACTATAAATCGCATCCTGCCCATGAATTTGGCATCAATTCATGGACAGGATTCAGTCTACCCCTAGTCTACTAGTAGCTCTACCTAGGGGTGGACTGAACGGTAAAAACCCCTTATTTTTTGCAATACTTTAAGTAGTTTTAGGAAACTACTTAAATATGTCTTATATGTCTTAAAGTTAAAAAAAAAACAACTTATAATATGCATAATATAAACAAGTCCCTCCTCCTCCTTTTTCTTCTTTTCTTACAGTAAAAAACTAAAAAATGGAAAACATTGTAGGAATTTTTAAAGGGGCAAACGAAGAGTGTTTTAATCCATTTCATAGGAAAGGCTTTTAGATCCATACTTTTTTTTTTGTTCGTAGATTCAGATTTCTACAGACAACAAAATAGACATCAATGGAGGAGAGCTGAATAATGGATGAACCATGGATCTAGGCTTTTAGATTCAGACTGCAGTGGCCATTAACCTAGGTTTGGGTTTCAACTTTTGATATCTGCAAGAAAACTTCCTTTACTTGATTCTGGTTTCCATTGCATTTGTGCATCTATATAGGATTTCTGAAGATTAATTTTTTTTCTCAATTTATTTCAAAAGATTAATAGTGTGGGCTTTAGAATCCAATAGTCTTAGGATATAATCTATCAATCTCTATAGATTTTTCACAGTTCCAGGTGAACTTTCATTATTTCATTTTATAAAGTAGGACCGATTAAAGGGTTTGAGTTTAATAGGTAAGTAATACTTTGGTCATTTCATCCCTGAACCATGACCCACCCCATTAGATATAAAAAAACCATTATACCAGTGTTGTCCCAACTATCTGGGGGTCTTGGGAGGGGTAGACTGGTTATGGTCCTAACCTTTGATATTCTTTTTCACACAAATTGGCTGCCCTTTAATTTCAACCCATTAGATCATCATCTTCATCTAAACCTTGTCCCAACCATATGGGTGGGCTATTTAAATCACGTTTCACCATTTTGTTATGTGAAGCACACCTCCATGGTTAAATTACGGGTGCTTAATTATTTCTTATTATTACTTCCACCCAAGTCCTTTATCGTGTATCCTTAGTTCTTCTAGTCTTTTTGATTTATAACAAATCAATTTTTATAACCTATACTATATATGTCTTCTGTGCATGCGACCAAATCATTTTTAATATATTTTCTCTCATTCTATCATTCTAGTTTTTTTGGACTTGTTTCTTAACTGCCCAACACTCTTGCTCGATACAACATAACTAAGCTTATAACTGTTATATGGAATTCGCACCACCCACCATATATATCCCATCTAATAGATTCTATGAACTAGAATTCAAATTATTCATATGATAAAAAGGTAAAATATCATCCAATCATGCTGTTTTTTTTAGGCATATTCAATGGTGGGTGGAAATAACACTTTACTCTTCTTGTTAGGCTCAGTTTAGAAGGAGTACAAATACAAATATATATAGAACATAAAACCTTGTCTTTTGTATGTACTTGTATTGTACATATTTGTAGTTATACTATTTCCAAACTGAGCCTTTATCAAATAAAGAGTGCAAAAAGAGATGATGTGCCTAGGTCCATGGAAGATCTCTGCGAAATTCACTATTCTCAATCTACTAAATTACAGCCTTAGCATATAAACCGGCTTTGTATCATCATCACGCTAGGTTTTCAGGCTTTCCTGACCTGATCAGTACAATTGAGAATAAATAAAAAGTAAGCTCTGTACCGAAAATACTTCAATAAAGAACAAATTTTGCATACTAAAATACCATGAAAGATCCCCATCTTTCATTGTTGTTTTTGCTGCTGCTCGTAACTTGTCCGTTTAATATAAGACACCTTCACTAATTAAGTGCCTCTCCTTTTGTTCTTTGATCTTAATCCTTAGCTAGGCTTAGCTTGTTGGTCTGCAGTACGAATTTAATTTGCACCGGTGTATACAAATTCAATGAATGCATATTTAAAAAAAAAAAAAACCCAAGTCAATTACTGCACAATTTCTCTCTAATATTTGCTTTCCAATCTTCCCTACCACCACTATTGTCGCTGCTATGTTCATTAAGTAAATAGGTTGTACAGTGTAAATGAAGTTTTAATAAATAAGTCATATTATAAATCATTTTTTAAAACTTAAAGTGAAAACATTTATGTTTTCTTTAGAAAATCAAAATCATCATCATCATTCAAGCCTTATCCCAACCACCTAGAAATCATAAGGGTGTCTAACATGAATCCTGTCTCTCCAATTCTTATTCTCGCTCTTTGATATACACGTAACGATGATTGGCCACTATTGATACTTTTTTTAGGTTTTATTTATTTTTTTTGAAATCAGTTCAGAGGAGTCAGTTTAAGGCCAAGTATCCTCTGAACCAGTGTCTGACCCGATATAACCCCTAGAGGAGCGTATCAAAAAGCCATCTGCATGATACGTATCAGTCGATACAGGCTGATACTTATCAATACTTTGAACTTTATCCCTGATAAGCTTCTCACTAGAGCACACCCCATACCAACCTCACAACATATCCTACTGTGTACTAGGAACATCTCTCATAAAAACATACAAATACAGGAGATGTTACTGATGTGCGGCTGGGGTGTGTTATGAAGTTGGTGTGAAGAACTCATGTCTTTAAAATCGACTGAGAACCTTTTTTGCCTTTGGGTTAGCAGTTCAACCATCTGATTTGAACGGATAAGCCCATGATGTGATCACAACATAATAAAATAAAATATTAGTTATCAACCTGCAAACCATTGTTTAAGTTGAACCTCAACAAAGTATAAGGCTCAGTTAAGGAATAGTCCAGAGTAAATACATACAAAATAATATAAAATACAAAGTTTTATACTCTATGTATTTATACTCCTTCCAAACTGTGCCTTAGCTGGCACAAAGTCTAAATGCCTGTTTGGGAGGGCTTTCACGCAACAGCTTCTGGTGAGGTGGGCCTCACATGGGCAGCCCATAAGATATATTTGATAAAAATCCAGAAATCAAATATATTGTCATTCAGCACAAAAAAAAAAAAGTCTTTTTCCATGAAGCTTGTGAAGCAGCTTAGTGAAAGTGGGTTAATAAAAGCTTCTACCCTGTGAAAGTGGGTCAATAAAAGCTTCTACCCTTCCAAGTGGGCCCTAAAATTAGGGCTTTGTGCTTTGTGGCTTTAAAAGTGAAGCTTATTCGAGCATATTCTTGAGGAAAATGTTTTCATTGTTTAATAACATTCAAATAATAAGCACATTTAATTAATATGAATATATGTGATTTCTAATAAACGACCCAGATTTCATAATTCTTGATCCTAGTTAAGATTTAAATGGACATAATTAAATCTTTGATATTTGAGGCATTTTTTATGAAGATGTTGCTAAGTTGGTTCAGCTGCATTGAAGCCTCTGGATAAGCTATTCAAAGAGGCTGTGCTTCAATCCTCCCAAATGGGCACTGAAAAACAACACCATTCATGTTGGTGAACATCCCCTTAGTTTATTAGGGGAAACCTATTCTGGATCGAAATAATATTTGATCCATTTTCAACACCACTGATTACAATAATGGCACATTAAAAATGAGATTAGAAGAATGACAGAATTAGTTAAAATCTAGGGGATATATCACAATAAAAGTAACATTTTTAATAAAATTTCAAAAATAAATTAACTTTTTAAAAGTTATTTGATATTAAAAGTAATATCAAATAAGGGCAGATACTGTTCATCTTCTTTTGCATATCGGTAAAGCCTCTGCCCACCTCCGCCTCGTCATCCGCCGCCGATTCCTCAACTTCCTCCGCCTTCTCCACCACCGTTTCTAGCTTTCACCTTGTTGGTTGTGTCCTTGGCCGCCTCCCATGCACCCTACACCGTCTGCTTCGTCCTTTCTGCCACTGAACCCGCAACGTCGCCCGTCTTGCTTGCCACGTCCTGTGCTGTTCCCGTCACCCGACTTGCTCCTTTGTCTTATCCACCGCCGTTCCGGCCATCCCACCCGTCTTGTTTGTCACGTCCTGTGCAGTTTCCCATGCCCGCTGCGTTCCTTCCTTTGCCTCGTTGACGGCCGCCCCAGCCATGCCGCTCGTCTTGTTCCCAATGTCCTGTGCGGTTTCCCTCGCTCGGTTCATTCCTTTCTTGGCCCTGTCAGTTGCCGATGAAGCCATCTCACCCATTTTGTTCCTCATGTCCTCTGCAGTTTCGCTTGCTCGCTGCGTTCCTTCCTTGGCCTTGTCGACAGCCGACCCAGCCATGCCGCTGGTCCTGTTCCCCATGTCCTGTGCGGCTCCCTTTGCTCGGTTCATTCCTTCCTTGGTTCTATCAACTGCCGATGAAGCCGTGTCCCTCGTCTTGTTCATCATGTCTTCTGCTGCCCGCTGGGTTCCTTCATGCCGGAAGCATAGCGCCCAACTTCTCTCATGGATTTGTTGATGCTGTTGGCAATGAGAGAAGCTGCATCTCTCATATCATCTGCTGCATTACGACGCTGAAATTCATCATCCCACAAAAATAGCTAGTGTAACTACATTAGTTACACTTACACACAACCCCACCGAAACAAAACTAATGAAGCGAAGAAGTATATCTTTAATTACCTCTGAGTACTTGGAAACAGGAGTGAAGCAAACTCTCGAGACTCTACGGGTACGGGCGTGAAAAGATCGGAAGGAAAGAGAAGGGCTCTGAGGGAAGGCTCTTGACGTTTTGAAGAAAGCGTTCTTAGTTAGATACATGGTTATGTTGTCACCGTGCTTTTTGTTTTAGCTCGAGTATCTGGTTGGTCTATGGAAAAGTGTTGATGAAGAGAAGATCGTCCATGAAAGTTGCTCAAATAGGCGTGTCAACTGTCAAGAAGGAAGGTGTCTGCACTGTTTGGAAGACACCTGGGTTGATGAGAGACACGTTGTGGACATGCGACCTGCGTTCCAAGGTTCTGCCAATTCAACGACACATCTTCTTGTTTAAGGGATTATAGCAGATAAGGTGGCGGAGGTATTGCCGGAGGCGGCAACGAGCGGCGGCCCAGATGAATAATATGCAAGAAGAAGATGATGAACAGTAATTTTGCCCTTATTTAATATTATTTTTTAAAAATTAATCTATTTTTAAAATTTTATTAAAAATATTATTTTTATAAATATTAAGACCCAAAAGTTATCTTTATCAAATATAACCCCTAAAATCTAACATAAGAGCCTACAGTTAAAAATTATCTGATTTCCCCATTAAATAAATCCAAATTTCATTTTCTAAGAATCTGGCCATATACATCATAACTCTTGGCCTTAAATGAAATGAGTAAGTCTCCATTTCTGTTCTTCCTATTCTCCCTCTGCAAGTTATCACTAAGTCCACCAAGTTACTGTCTCTTCTGCTTTCACCATATTAAAATTCCTTGCTCATTTCAACACTTCTGAAAATAGAAGAAACTGCAGCATGAGAATGCCATTGCTGTCTGCACCTTATTGGCCTTAACAATTGTTTACAAGGAAAAGAAGAGATAATGAACGCTGTGCCAACTATATATAAGCAAACTCAATGAGTCATCTTGGGGCTACCACATGAGTTGCCACGTGGAAGATTCCTGGGTGGCCTGAATCTCTTGGTCCTTGCTACACTGCTCATCTACCAAACAGATTGGAGAGACAAGAAAGAAAAAAGAAATTTCTTTGCATCCTGCACTCTTCCCAAACTGAGCCTAAAACCTCAAGAATGATCTCAGAAAATTCTTGGTTTCCCACCATTGAATAAAACATATTTAAAAAAGTCAAAGTCAATGACAGCATAATTTGTCTCTAATATTTGCTATCCAATCTTTCCTACCACCATTTTTGTCGCAGTTGACTGCATATGATATGTAAGTTGTGTTGCTTCTTCCTCTTCTCTCCTCTGATCACCTCCTAGCTCCACAAATTAAATATCTTCTCTTTGCCTCTTTCTTTGGCCCATCAAAACAAGACTTTGTTCTCAGACATGGAAATAGAAGGGGCAGAGCCAGAGTTTCCAATCAGGATTATCTCCTTCTGCTCCTTTGCCTTGCCCATCATTGTTTTCACTCATGGATGGCTTGCCTTCACAGAGAGTTTCTTGTCCAGAGCATGGTCTTCTGTGGTGACCGGGTTATCACTTCTCCTCTACTTTTCAAGGGTTCTTGATAAATGGAAGACCCCTCCTGTCAAGATTTTCTGGTGGGAAATCTTATTTCTAGCCATTTTGCGCATTGTCGATGCCTGCAACGTGACTAGATTCAATACCTCCATTCAACTGTTGTCCTTTGGCTTACAAATGTTCTGCTTCTTCTGGTTTTGGTTGTTAGGTCTTATCATCTACAGGGTTTCCGATTTTGAACCTGATGGAGTTTCAAAGGTAAAAGAGTTCCTTTCATCACCAGGTAGCCCTCTGTCGCTTGAAATATCAATTCTTTCATTTGGTAATGGACTGGCAACGATGGCCGGAGATTTCCTTGCAGAAGGAAAAATAATTCTCATCTGGAAATCAGTGGTTGGGCTGTTGACACTGCTAGCTGGTGGAATTGCATTTTATTATGCCTCCCGCTACCAACACCGGATTATTGATCCGGTCCTCTTCTCAACATGGAAGAGAAGAATATATAAATACTCTCTTCTTCCTATTCTCTTCCGATGTCATGCAAATTATCTTTCCTCTCCCTCGATCCCTTGGCCTATCAGTTCACGTCTGTTCTACAACAAGAAAGAGGCGGGCAAAGAAGCAGAAACAGAGTGGCCAATCAAAGTTGTCTCCTTGTGCTTCTTGGCCTTGCCCATCGCCATATTAACTCATGGGTTGCTGGTTGTTACAAGGTGCTTCTTTTCGAGGGGATGGTCGTTTGTGGCAACAGGGTTCTTAGTCATGTGGTACTATTCCATTGTCGCTCGGAAATGGAAGATCAGAGTCAAACCGTTTTGGTGGCAGTTCTTCTTACTGTTCGTTGCGGGTGCTGTAGATTCTGGCAGTGCTAGTAATGAATACCTAAGCGTAAAGATAATGGTGTGGGCCCTGAGCTACGCGGTGCTCGCTGTCTTGATTGCGCGTCGGCTGGTTTCGTTGTGTATGGACGGCTATCCGCCGAAGGAGCCGCTGGTTTTAGAAGAAGATGGTTGGCTGTTCGAAGCACTGGTTCTGTCGATCAGCAACGGAGTAGCAGCGATGTTTGCTGGGAAATTCCTCTTGAAAGGGGATATCGGATGGAAAATGATGGGAGGGATTCCCATGGTTGCAATGGGCGTTGTCACGTTTTGTTTCGCATCCTGCTACTACCAATGTATCATCAATTCTATCCGTCTTCCCCACTGGTTGCAACGCCATCTGAAGATATCGGAGAATGCAGAGTCACCGGTGGCTCCTCTGCCGCAAGCTGGAAGTTTGTTGAGAAACGAACAAGGAAATGTTTCAGATGATGTCCGCAGGGTGGGCTAGGGCTAGCTGTGCCACCGGGTTGCTTCCCCTGTTCCAACTACCTAGCCCTAGATTTGTGAATATACATATATTCACTAATATATATATATATAAGGGGCCAATTAAACCATTCGATTAGTTTCTGGTTTGCTTCTGTCACTAAATTCTTTGCCATTTCTGGAGCAATTATAATAACCTAGCACTAAGTTGACCACCACCATACTGGATTGGTATTATCAAGCATGATCATAAATCACTTAAAAATCGAAATAAATGCATTTCAGATAGACAAAATGGTTAGTGCATGTCCAAGTTTATTATCTTTTGGAACAACATGAAGGAAGAATGGCAAGTCAAAGAGGGGCACTTCGTTTCCTCTTTAAGTATTAAAAAAAAAAAAATCTTATTTGTCAAAAAGAGAGCTCTTATAGAATTCTGATAGAATATGATGCTAGTAAACATGTGAATTAACTTTTATAATTTCTTTTGAATATTTTGAAGGGTAGATCCGGGGTATTTGTGGGGCAGGTTTTGAAATAGCTTAAATTGCTGAAATCTCCTCTTAGGTTTTGTTTATTACTGAAATTTCCCCCAAAGTTTAGTAATTGTAATTACCGATCTTGAACTTTTTGACACAGTTGCAAGTAGACCCCTTCTATTAAAATCTTCTAACAAGATTTACAAAATTTTCCAAGTTATCTAAGTAGTTGCTACTGAAGAGAATTTAAAGTTGCAGTGTTAACTTTGAGCGATTGATATGAAGGGCAAAATTGGAAAATAAACCAATTTCTGAAAAGAGATTGGAAGGGTTTGGGCTAGCACTTCATATAAAGAGAAAATTAGGAAATTAAGCATTTTGGTCAAAAATAACTGTATAGATATTTTGGACATTTTTGTCCCTATTTTCAGAGGACTCTAACAAACAGGGTCAACCTGCAACTATGTCAGCAAGTTTAGGGGAGGTGATTGCAATTACCAAACTTCAGGAGAGGTTTCATCAAATTACCTTTTAAAATATTCAGTGAGTGATTGGTGATTGTGATCCCTAAGGCTGTTTTTGGTTTGAAGGAAAAAGTAGGGAAAAGAAGGGAAATGTAGGAAAACCTTTACAAACCTTGTATAGGTTTCCCTATGTTTTTCTTCATTTCCCTACCTTTTCCTTCAAACCAAACATAGCCTGAGTGTGCCTACCTGATCCGAACTCATCCCCTGTATAAATCCAGTTTTGGCATAGAACCCCCCCTCCATCATCATCTTGGCTACCATTTGGACAATTTTGGATTTTATGAATGGTTTTTTTTTTTTTTTTTCTCGAAACAAAAAACAAGTTGCATTTCTTTCTTCACCTATACTTCATTAATTCTTGCAATGGTGGCATTTTCTTAAACCTCAAGAATAATCTCAGAATTGGCGTCGAAAAAGAAAAAAAAGAATAATATCAGAATTTATTGGTTTCCCACCATTCAATATATAAAACTTATATTTAAAAAAAAAGTCAAAGTCAACGAATGCTTGTATAATGCGGAATTAGTCTCTAATGTTTGCTTTCCAATCTTCCCCAACCCACGAATTTTGCCGCAGTTGACTGCATATGCATAGTTCATTAGTTCATAAGCAAATAACATTTAAGCAACACACAAGACTTTCTGCTCGACATGGAAATAGAAGGGGCAGAACCAGAGTTTCCAGTCAGGATTATCTCCTTCTGCTCCTTCGCCATATCCATTATTGTTTTCACAAAGGTTTTTAAAATTGAACTGGACAATGAATCAGTCAGGGGTCTGCTTCCCGGGTCGAATGGTCTGATCATTCAAACTGAATGGATGGCCCATTCTGACAAAAAAAATAAAAACGGCCAAAATCGCTGAACAGTTTGAATGGTTCGAGCGGTTCGAACGGTTTGACTGCCTAGGTCAGCGGTTTACTGACCAAATCAACATTTTTGAGTAAAACGGAACTGATCACCTGACCGATTCCCGAATTTTCTGGTCTGACCATCCGGTCCAGTCTGATTTTAAAAACCATGGATAGCTTGCCTTCATCGGGAGTTTCTTGTCCAGAGCATGGTCTTCTTTCTTGACCTGGTTATCACTTTTCTTCTACTTTGCAAGGGTTCTCCGTAAGGCTATGTTTGGTTCGAAGACAAGGTAGGGAAACCTATACAAGGTTTGTAAAGGTTTCCCTACTTTTTCCTTCGAACCAAACACAACCTAAATGGAAGACCCTCCTATCAAGATTTTCTGGTGGGAAATCTTATTTCTAGCCATTTTGTGCATTGTCGATGCCTGCAACTTGACTGGGTTCAATACCTCCATTCAACTGTTGTCCTTTGGTTTAAAAATGTTCTTCTTCTGGTTTTATTTGTTAGGTCTTGTCATTTTCAGGGTTTCTGATTTTGAACCTGATGGAGTTTCAAAGGTAAAAGAGTTCCTTTCATCATCAGGTAGCCCTTTTATGCTTGAAATATCAATTCATTCATTTGATTTATTTTCTAAATTTGCCCTTTATATCCATTGCTCAAAGATAAAGCTGCAATTTTAAATTCTCTTTGTTTTTATTGTTTATAAAGTTTGTATTGTTTTTTTCTGTAGAAACTAACCTCAATAATAGCTTTATGGGTATTTTGGGCATTTTGATGTTAGAAGGTTTTATCAGAGTGAGTCTACTTGGAACTGTATCAAAAAATTTAGGGGAGATTTCAGCAATGATAATAAACTTCAGGAGAGGTTCCAACAATTTACCTCTGTTTCTCTACATTAAAAAAAGCTTGACATCAATATCCAATAAGCCAGGAACCGCAAACAGAATGAACTAGCATCAGATAATTTTGGTGGGCAAAATATTTTTGCCACAGAAAAACAGTTATTTATGTCAAATAAGAAATGACTCACTAGGTGACCTAGCAGATTCTATACTTCAACCAACCGAGGGTTGGCTCATTAGTGTGTTTGTTTGAGGAAAAAAGGGGTCAAGAGGAAGTTATAATACAAAAAAAAAAAAAGCAGGTTCTATACTTCTGTGGAGGGACTGCCATGGATCAAGGAGCATGCACAAATCATTTCACCGTATTCTCTTAAATAATAATAAAAAAACCATCACCCAAGGTAAGTCACAGGTCTCTGGGGTCTTGAGACTTGAGAATGAGAGGATTGACCTCATCTTTGGCATTTATTTTTTTAACACAAATTGCAATATATTTGTAATTAGGGTTCAACTATGATTCTGGGAAAAAACTTGTAACCAATCCACTAGTATCATAAAAGTGGTAAGTGGTAGCCATATCTATAAGCATCTGAGAAGAGTTATTAATACGGAAAAAATTGAAATACGATCCTGGGGGAAAAGGCGAGTGAGTGTGCTCACTAAGTGGCCAATCAAACTTCTCTCCTTGTTCTCCTTGGCCTTACCCATCGCCATATTAACTGATGGGTTGCTGGTTGTTACAACTTACAAGGTGTTTCTTATCAAGAGGGTGGTCATCGGTGGCAACTGGGTTTTTACTCATGTGGTTCCACTCCATTGTTGCTGGGAAATGGAGGATCAGAGCCAAATCGTTTTGGTGCCAGTTCTTATTGCTGTTCGTTGTGGCCAATATGGACTCTAACCGTGTAAATGAATACGAACTCATCACTGCATTGATGTGGGTCATGATCGTGTTGGTGCCCTTTATGTTTGTTTGTGATTTGGCTGCTTTCGTTGTGTACAGAAGGTTATCCACCGAAGACCCCGCTGATTAAAGAAGACGATGTTGGGTTGTTGGAAATGCTCAGTCTGTTGATCAGCAACGGAATAGCAATGATGATTGCTGGGTATTTCCTCTTGGAAGGGGACATGAGGTGGAAAATGGTGGGAGGGCTTCCCATGGTTGTAAGAGGTGTTGTGTTTTGTTTGGCATCCTGCTACAACCACTATATCATCAATTCAATCGTTCTTCCTCCTTGGTTTCAAAGCTATCTTAAGATTTCGGATGCAGAATTACCAGAAGCTGGAAACCAGTTTCTTGTGAAACGAACAAGGAAATGTTGCAAATTCTGTAGATGGAATCATTTGACTTATATTTTTGCTTTGGCATGAGAATGCTCCTAACACAACATGGATTTATTGTTGGGATGTCGACAAAATGTGAAAATGAATATTTGGTGTTTGGATGAGCTTTTGCTTCTGGGCTTTGGGCTGTGTGAAAAAAAGACTGCGGATAAAACGTGTTTGGGAGTGTTCGTAAGAATTGCTTTTTTTTTTTTTAAAAAAAGGCATTTATTTGAAGCTCAAACACTTATAAGCTCCACAGTCCACAGCACCCAGGTTTTGTGCTTTTGGGCCTTAGAAGCACCAACTCCGGGGCTTATCCAAACGTATTTGAGGAAAATGTTTTCATTGTTTATTAACAATTCAAATAGTAGTAAATCCATTTAATTAATGTGAGTGTGAAAGAATCTCGTTGGACTTGATTTCTAATAAATGGCCCGGATTTCATAATTTTTTATACTAGTTAAGATTTTGGTTCCATGTAAATGGACAGAATTAAATAGTTTTAGAACAAAATATTTGAGCCATATTTTTGCCCTTTCCACAATGAAAATCAGAACAGGCAAAAAAGCAGTTTTTTATGTAACAGGAAAGGAAATAATTGCTGCAATATTTCAAACTGAGAATAATTTAATCCATTTTAAGCAGCCTAATCTTAGAAACAAGAAGTAAAATACTTATCCAACTCATTATTCATTCCCTTTCTCCTGAGTTTACGATTTAGTGTTCCCCAATGGAAGTGCTAATAAAGTTGATGCAGAGTCTCTGGTTCTGGTTCTGCACCTTGGTCGTACCCTTCATCAGTTTCACCCATGGATTAGTTGCTAACTTGCCATTATTGTCTGTGTGTTCTCCACATCAGGTAGATCGTAGAGATCAGGTTGCTATTGTCTGCTTCTAATTAATTGTCTACCAAAGATGGATGAGCTCTTCTTCTGGAGTTCTTTCACTTTGAAATCTCCCATGATGCAACTTGTTCCTCCACCCCTATCTGATATAGAGGGGTAAGCTTTACAAGTTACCAATTATTGGTTTTGTTCTTGCATCTTCTGTAAGTGTATTTGATTGGGTATGTAGAAAACATGGCGAGATAGATAGTGGGAAGAAAAGCAGAGCTATTACATGTTTATTCTGTACCAGTTAATTGATACAGGAAGTAAAAATAGGCCTTGGCATTTGCAAATCTACATTTGATTAAAGAATGATGCTTAATTTTATTTTTCAGAAAAGGTTAACTTTCATTAAAAACACAAAAGATGTACATGAGAGGATTTTGGTGGAAGTAATAAGAAACGATTTAATTATCCATAATTTAACAATGGATATGATACTGAACATAACGGAGCGGTGAAATAGGATTCATGTAGCTGACCCCATATAGTTGTGTTGCTGCCAAAGATGGGGCCAAGGGCAACAAGAATTTTGCTGGTGTCCGCGGCCGATAGGTCCGACTTGTAAGCAGGAGAAGAGTACACGTCAAAGGCCCTGGGTGTTATCTCAGGGGTGGAGACTCTGACGGTTAAGTTAGCCAAGTGCCAAGAGAGAGGTTGGATCAGGCTTGAGACGAGGCCTCAGAACTTGGTCCTTAATAACTAAGGAGAATTCTCATGAGATTCTGAATGAAAGAGAATAAGTGCCTTTACCTTGAAATGAGCACCCCCCTTTTTATAGCTGAACTTGCCTTGGAGTGGTTGGAGGCAGTTAAAAATGTGCAACCAGGATTCCATCTAGCCGATGTCACATGGAGTGGTCCGAGGCCTGCCAAGTACACTTACATTAAGTTGGGACAAAGCTTAGATGATGATGATGATGATTATGATGAATGAGGCCTTCCATAGTTCACTAGTCCTTCAGAGCACAGTCTCCAGGAAGCATCCAATTAAGTTGAACCCCGCATTCCCAAAGGAAAAACAAGGGTTAATAGGTTCTTTTTGACCTCCTTGCAGGGTTGTTAAACATATAGTGAACAAAGGGGCAAGTCTAAGCCATTAGAACAACTGATATTTTGTGGGTTTTTGGATGGGTCTTAGACTGAGAATTGGGACCTCTAATTAGTTTCTAGCTTGCTTCTGTCACTCAATTCTTGCCATTTGTGGAACAGTAATATGCTAGTACTAGCTTGACTATCGGTAATTCGCTACAGATAAGTCACCAAACTGGTTTGGTAACATCAAGTTGATCATAAATTGCATAAGATACAAAAATCCAAATACATTTCAGTTAGAGATTGATGGTTAGTGCAATTTCCCATATCCTGAAATTATGAAAGTGCTAAAAAATAAACTATACTTCAAGGGATATGGTGGTGTCGCCATGACATTGATATCCTGAATTGATGATCAGATGTCTGTCCTACACAAGTTCTATCAATTTAATTAGGGTCACATTTGGAGCCCATCTGTGAGGGCTGAGAAGAAGATTCAGCTAAGCTGATTTAGCTGCTTTGATGCACTCCAGATAAGCTATTCGACGCTGAAGCAGATATCCCTTCAAATGAAAAATGAATGCTGTGCCAACCACATATATAGAAAACTCGTGGAGCCATCTTGGGATACCACATGATCAGTTGCCACGAGGAAAATTCCTGGGAGCTGTGGATCTCCTTGCTACACAGTTCACATACTAAACTAGCTAATTCTACTTGCAAAGACAAAAAAGAAAAGAAAAGAAAAGGAATTCTATTCTTCATCTACACTTCATTGAATTTTACAATGGTGGCATTTTCTTAAACCTCAAGAATAATGCCAGAAACTAATGGTTTCTCACCATTCAATATATAAAACATATATTTTAAAAAAGTCAAAAGTCAATGAATGCTTGTATAATGCAGAATTTGTCTCTAATGTTTGCTTTCCAATCTTCCCCTACCCACCATTTTTGTTGCAGTTGACTGCATACGCACAGTTCATTAATTCATAAGCAAATAGCATTTAAATTAATTTTGTTACTTCTTTCTCTTCTCTCCTCCTACCTACAATGGTGGCATTTTCTTAAACCTCAAGAATAATGCCAGAAACTAATGGTTTCTCACCATTCAATATATAAAACATATATTTTAAAAAAGTCAAAAGTCAATGAATGCTTGTATAATGCAGAATTTGTCTCTAATGTTTGCTTTCCAATCTTCCCCTACCCACCATTTTTGTTGCAGTTGACTGCATGCGCACAGTTCATTAATTCATAAGCAAATAGCATTTAAATTAATTTTGTTACTTCTTTCTCTTCTCTCCTCCCACCTCCACCTCCAAGTTTCACAATTCACAAACTCAATATCTTCATTTTTTTCTCTCTTTCTTTGGCCCATCAACACATAAGACTTTCTGCTCGGCATGGAAATAGAAGGGGCAGAGCCAGAGTTTCCAATCAGGATCATCTCCTTCTGTTCCTTCGCCATACCCATCATTGTTTTCACTCATGGATGGCTTGCCTTCACAGAGAGTTTCTTGTCCAGAGCATGGTCTTCTATGGTGACCGGGTTATCACTTCTCTATTTTTCAAGAGTTCATGCTAAATGGAAGACCCCTCCTGTCAAGCTTTTCTGGTGGGAAATCTTATTTCTAGCCATTTTGCGCATTGTCGATGCCTGCAACGTGACTAGATTCAATACCTCCATTCAACTGTTGTCCTTTGGCTTACAAATGTTCTCTTCTTCCTATTCTCTTCCGATTTCATGCCAATTATCTTTCCTCTCCCTCTATCCTTTGGCCTATCAGTTCATGTCTGTTGTACAACAAGAAAGAGGCGGGCAAAGAAGCAGAAACAGAGTGGCCAATCAAAGTTGTCTCATTGTGCTTCTTGGCCTTGCCCATCGCCATATTAACTCATGGGTTGTTGGTTGTTACAAGGTGCTTCTTTTCGAGGGGATGGTCGTTTGTGGCAACAGGGTTCTTAGTCATGTGGTACTACTCCATTGTTGCTCGGAAATGGAAGATCAGAGTCAAACCGTTTTGGTGGCAGTTCTTCTTACTGTTCGTTGCGGGTGCTGTAGACTCTGGCAGTGTTAGTAAGCGTAAAGATAATGGTGTGGGTCCTGAGCTACACGGTGCTCGCTGTCTTGATTGTGCGTCGGCTGGTTTCGTTGTGTATGGACGGCTATCCGCCGAAGGAGCCGCTGGCTTTAGAAGATGATGATTGGCTGTTTGAAGCACTGATTCTGTCGATCAGCAACGGAGTAGCAGCGATGATTGCTGGGAATTTCCTCATGGAAGAAGGGCAGATGATGTGGAAAATGATGGGAGGGATTCCTAATTTTCTATGGTTTGTAATGGGCGTTGTCACGTTTTATTTCGCATCCTGCTACCATCACTATATCATCAATTCTATCCGTCTTCCCCACTGGCTGCAACGCCATCTAAAGTCATCTGACGCAGAATTACTACCTTACTGGTAGCTCCTCCACGGCAAACTGGACGTTTGTTGGTAAACGAACAAGGAGATGTTTCAGACGTCCGCAGGGTGGGCAAAGTAGTTGGATCAAGTAATCGACTCTAGATCCAATCCTGTTTGGCAGCCGAGAACAAGTTTACATCCGTATTGTTGAGTCTCTCCCTCTCTCTCATCAATACTCAAAACGTCTATAGAAATATCATTTTTACAAATCAAAAGTGAATAATACATTTTATGAAGTTGCCAACTGGCACAGCTATGAAAAGAGGGAAAGAAAAAAATCTGGGGCAGTCAGTTTTTATTGACTTTATTTTTTATCGTTTTTCAATGACTGTTGTAACTTAGACTAACATCACGTTGAAAAAAACTCGCGGATCAGATCAAATTTCTAATCAAATCGGATGATTATACCCTTTACCAAATCCGATCTGATATTCTGATCTATTCCATTTGCAACTCTAAAACATATTCTATCGTTCTTGTTTATAACATTCTAGACATGGTGTCATTTGTGGAACACCTGCTAGCCAAACCTTTCTGCTCTTGCTGTCATCATCTTAATGTGTGCCCTCCTTGGTAGGTCTTTCCTTTTTGGTATAAAAGATAAGACTTCAATAAGCCTAGAACCACAAACAGAAGGAACTAGCACCAGATATTTGCAACAGGAAAATAATTATTTATGAATGTTGTTTATGTCAAATCAAATAGGAAAATGACTCATTAGGAGACCTACCAGATTCTGTGGAGGGACTTGAGACTTGAGAGTGAGAGTTCCCATTTTCTTGATTGATCATTGGAAGTGGAAGCAAAACAATCATTAAACATACACCCAAGAAGCAACGATTCATTTAGCTCAAACAAATTACAAATACATATGTGGAGCGGAGAGCCCTGTTGGATTCTCGTGTATTTTGGAGGGAAGGTTATCTAAAATACAAGAATTTTGAACTCCCTCTCTGTATTAATTTTGTCTTTATTGGTTTTGACTTTTATTAAATTTGGTATTCTTCTAGCATTTTGAAGCGTGTGAAGGCCTATTGTCTCACATTGCTTGGGAGTAGATGCAGACTTCAGAATGATGAGAATACGCTTACTCTGTTCACATGGGTTGGGGCCGGGGGATGGCTGTGTGTGTGTGTAAGAGTGCAACAACATATCCTTTTTGTTTAAATTTTGGCTGTTTACAAACAGCAATAAAATAAACCATTACACAAAGAAGTAAAACACACAAGATTCCACCAAAAGAACAAAAAGAGGAAAATTTAATAAAAGTGTATGGTTGAACTGATAATCTGAGAGACAAGGCACAACTGATATATGCCTTTTGACCAGTTCAACTCATACAATTAAGGGGTTTTTATAGTTCAGTCCACCCCTAGGGTGGTGATAGGATTTCTAGGGGTGGACTGAATCCTGCCCATGGATTGATGCCAAATTCACAGGCAGGATGCGGCTTATAGGGGGGCTACTTGTAGACTAGGAGGGGGCTGCAATTCAGATTTCTGAGGTGGATTGCAGTCCACTTATCCCTACAATTAAACCACTGACCCACTACCCAGTGGGAAAAGCAGTTCTGTTTCCAGTTAGGTTTTCCAAACACTAGTCCAAACCAATAGCACAACCAACTCGTGGGCAAGCATGAAAACAACATAATAAAACTGTTTTTAAATAGCCTAATGGTTTATGAACATTACAGCCATTGACCAATAGAATTGACCATGATCAGACTTACGGAGACAGGTCAGTAAAGAATTGGTAAAATAGCTGAAGAAATGATACTAACGATTTCCAGAATCCAGATTAAAAAGGGATTTCAATGAGGGGTAGGTTCTAGCAAACAAGGTAAACCTGTGCTAAATCTCAACCTTGTTACGAAGTTCAAAATAGATTTTCCATGTATATAGCAAAGTTCCTTACTATAAAGTAATAGAATAGGAGAATATCCAAATTTGCAAGTGTATATTTTTTACTGTTGAAACATTCTAACGTCTATGCAAACGCAGTTAGAAAAAGTGCTTTGTTACAAGTTTAAGGGGCTAGAATAGCTAAGACCAGACGGAAAAGAACTTGGGTGGAAGTAATAAGATATGATTTAAGCGCCTATATAACAATGGATTTGGCACTGAACAGAACGGGAATGATGAAAGAGGACCGGAATTAATAATCATAAGAAGGGTAATATAGAGCAAAACCAGGAACGTTACTGTAATTAATATTTGTTTACAAAAATCTTAATGGAATAAAAAGAAGAGCAAGACTAATTTAGTTGGAGAACATAATTGATTGTTGATTGAGAGTACAAACCATGGCAGAAAATACACAATATTGCATTGGAAGCAAAACAACAAAGCAGGGGATCCCAAAATAGTACCACAAAATTTATCCTTGAATTAGATTGATAAATATAAGAAAATAATATGCCAAAGACAAATTCGTTCAAAAATGTAGAAGAAAATAAACCCTAAATCCAACAGATTAGGGTACAGACTACAAAATACTAAGAAACAAATCCAGCTAGTTCCATCGTCTTACAAATTCTGACTCAACAAAATGGATATGAAAAGCAGAAACATGGAAAAACACAACCACCTTAGAACCCTAGCTTGGTACGGCGCCAGTGCCTGCGTTTTGCATTGTACCTGAAAAAATGCGAAGGAGGAGATCGATTAAGACGCAACCGGAGATCAAAACCAAATTGAGATTCACATAGAAACAAGATAGAGATAGATATCGGGAACAAACCGAATAGTATTGTCTGTCCTCATACGGATCCAATGAGGGATGGGCCTGTTCTGCCTCATCTTCTTCGCCAGCTTCTTCTTGATTCTGAAGGTCTTGTGCGACGGCTACATATCCAAAAAAACGAAGATTAATCAAGCTCAAATCAATTGAATATCGTACCAGAAGGAGAGAAAATTTGAGAGAGCCAGGAAATCACCATTTTCGCTTCTGGGTCCAAATTCGGCGACGCGGGGAAAGGGGTTTACCGCTTTTGCCACGAAAGGTGAAGTGATAAAACCCTAACGAGCAGAGAGAAGGAAATCATTTAATACTTTCTTGGCCATAAGGAATTGGAATAATATAATGATCCTGACCGTTAGATTGGACATTTCTCATTCTTAGATCGAAACTATCCTAATCCGATGGTTAATAGGTTTTGACATTGGTCCCACACATTCATCTATAACTATGGGACATACATCAACAAATTATTAGCGCTTTTCTTGTACACAGTTGCTACGGTCTATAACACCTTGTAGAGTCGACCAACTCTTTCTTTTTCTCGGTCTCTTCCTCAAGTAAAGGTTAGGGTTTGTGTTCAGTGTTCTTATTCGTTCTCTGCAGCTGCAGTTCAGGAAATAAGGTTTTCGTGGGTCTCTTTCGAGGATTCAATGACGACCATTGTGGTAACCTCGGAGGAAGATCCTTCGCTTTCTGTAGTCCGATTCACGTCGGAGCTCGCCTGGGCCGATGCAGGACCAGAGGTACTGAAATTTCTCCTCGAAAAGAAGAATGTTCCCTAAGTTTTCGTTTAAAATTTCACATTTTTTGCATGCTTCTACTAATATATGTTGTTTTTTCTCATATCTATTGTTCAGTGAAACGATTGGAATTTAGGGAACAAGAGTGCTTTTTTTTTCCTTAGAAATTGTGTTACGCGAGTAGTTTTTCTTCGATTTGTATTTCTTTTTCGTGTATTGAAATTCTGCTTGTTTCTCCTTTTCTATTCTTAGTTCCAGTTTCATATTATACATCCAAGTTCAGAAGAAAAAAAATAGTGAGAAATTGCTTGTTCTGACTATTCCTTTTATGAACTTTGCAATTAAAACTTCTGGTTCTTGCAACACATTTTTATGATTGTTGTACGTATTTCAAATATAAAAAAAATGCAATAAGCTTCCAGTTTCTTTCAGTAATTGTGCTTCATATATAATGTAGATGGTGGTGACTATTGCCGTTAGTAAAAATTTTATTGCATAAAGATAGAACCATGGCTGATCAAATAAATAAAGATAGAACCCAGTAATAGTATTAAGGGAGGATAGAATTCAGTACTCTCGGATCTTCATGGCATTAGTATTTAGTTATAATCATAAGTATAAGATATAAATACTTTTTCTCGATAAATTTTGTATAAGATAAAAACTTGTTTGCATCTCTATGTGTGGACATTCTTGGACCATCAGAAGCCTTGATGGAACTTCAAACGTAAAGTTGCTATTTTTATCTATGTCAAAAACTTGACTGTAGATCTATATTTTGAACCTAGAGACTATTATCATGATCCTCAGTTGCTAAGTGCTTTGGCATCTCTGTAAAAGTAACGAGTTTGTGGACCTGACTTTACCTGGTCTTGAATTACAGGATTCAATATTTCTACTTCTGAATCATCTGGTTTCTTCTGTTTTGCTAGGTTGCAGAGCCACAAGTTGCTAGATTATGCATGGAGGCACAAGAATTCATAGTAATGGGTAGATGGCTGGATTTGGCATCTCTTATGCTAACTTCTGCTGACTTGATATTTTCAAGAGTGTCAGAGAAAGGTAAACTTATTTTAGTTTTACTGCATTTTCTTCTTTTCTCTTTCTTTTGTTTTCTTTTCCGTTTTTTTTTTCGGGGGGGGGCGGAGGTTTAAAGGGGTCGAAAAGTGCTCCTATATATTGATAAATGCATTACAGATGTGTAAGATGGCAATTACCTGGTACTGGAAAAGCTCTTGTCAGTCAAACATAAGTCATTTTATTTATACTATATCACAATGTTTTGCTATGGTGTAGAGGTTTAATAGTACATAAAAACTGCAAGTCATATGGACTGAAGCTAAGAAGGGGCATTATGATCAAATCCCTGTAAAGTTGTTCTCTTCAGTTGAAAGTCTCTCTTGAATTGTTTCTTATATTTACCAAACTAAAAGGCCAAAGGAAAATGATGAACAAGCAGTTATTTCTGTAAAGTGGGTAAAAGGCAGGAAAAGATCTTCATCTTGATTTTTGTTCAGAACGATAGTATATTGTTTTCTCCACATCTTGTGGATCCTTTTTATGACTCTAGAATTGCACTTTCCTAGGGAATTTTAATCCTTTCTGAATTGGTTAACAGGTAGATCCTAAATTGTTGTGTTTTCTGGTTGCAGATCTTGAGTGTAGTTTTGCTATTATTTGCAACCTTGTGACGAAAACCGAAAGTCCAGATGAAGCACTAGAGATGGCAAAGCTTATATCTGCAAAAGTTTCCCAACAAGCAAATGATAAGCCAGCATTACGCTTAAAGATGTACTACTAATCAATAGTAGTCTTTTGGGTTTTGGATTTGTTTATTTATTTCTTCTTGGCAATTTCTTATGAGTTTGCTCTCTTGATTCAGATTGTTCACTCTGTACAACCTCTTGGAGAATCCATACAGCAGATTCTATGTTTACATGGTTGCCCTTACCTTAGCCGTCAATGGCAAAGTTACTGAGCATATTATCCCTTCTTTCAAGAAGATTGATAACTTTTTGAAAGAGTGGAACATCGGGACCTTGGATCAAAGACAACTCTTTCTCACCATCTCCAATATCTTAAAGGAAAATAAAAGGTAACTGTAAGACTGTAAGTACAAAATGTAATTTCTGTTTGCATGGATCAAAAAAATGTAACTTCTGTTTGCAGACTTTGTTTCTTATCAACATCTGTGTTTTCTGTTTGAATTTTATCTTTAATTTCAGCTCTGCAAAAGATTCATTCCATTTCCTGACCAAGTACTTAGCAACTTTTTCGAGTGAGGATGCATATACATTGAGTGAAGCTAAGGAAGAAGCTGTGCGTGCTATTGTGGAGTTTGTGAAGGCACCTGATATGTTTCAGGTATCTTATTGGTTTAACTGAAAAATTGAATGATTTTATTGAGTGATATTGATCAACAAAATTTAAAATTAAAAAAAAAAACGTGTTTCTTGAGTGGCATATTACCTACTGCCTATAAAAATGTGCATGACAACTCCAGAATGCCTGAAAAAAATTCATCAGTGCTTATGGGGATGAATGTGATCTACTTGACCGATAGATTTGTCATGATCTAATGATCTATGTTACCTATACGGCAAGGCCATGGCTGGACATGGTATTGGATATGGAATTTATGCTAAAATTGAAGTATCCAACACCATAGTTATGGCGTCCTTGACAGGTATCTGAGTATCATAAGGTGTGGTTTGAGTTTTTGCAACCATTCATCAGTAAAAAGATTATTTGTTGGTCATCGCTATTTACGATCTTTTTGGGGTAGAGACTGGTATGAACCTAACATCCAGCATTTTAGTAGAAAGTGATTATTCAGAATTAAAGTTCATAGTGTTTCTGTTTTTGATAGTTTTTAGTAAATTATTGAGGTAGCTGCTGAGGCTATCCAAAAAGATGTATGTGCTTTTTTCCCTTTAATTTAATAAATTGCTTTCTTGGTGCTGATAAAAAAAAATGTGGTCATTCAGAATTGAAACCAAACTTTTACACTTTATCAGGTTATGTTTTTGGTTTTTGATATTCAAATTAATTTAGCTTTCCACCTTGTTTATTGCAGTGTGATTTGCTAGATATGCCTGCCATAGGACAGTTGGAGAAAGATGGCAAATATGCACTGGTGTATCAACTTCTGAAGATCTTTCTAACACAACGGCTGGATGCATACTTGGATTTCCATGCAGCAAATTCCACTTTACTTAAAAGCTATGGTAAATTTTTCATTTAACTGATTTTTATTTTTATTTTGTTGGTGATTGTTTATCTAATTTTGTTTTTGGGAGGGGCATAAATCACCCAATCCTCTATATTTTGAACATTCTCTCTTGTATGGTTGTATAGGTCTTGTTCATGAAGACTGTATAACAAAGATGAGATTGATGTCATTGGCTGATCTTGGCTCTAATGATTCTGGCGAGATTCCATATGCTCTCATCAAGGAGACACTTCGAGTCGGTTTGCTATTTATTTTACTCCCCTGCATCTTTAAGTTTTTTTCTTTTTTGTCACTTTGTTATATTGGGGTGAATTTTACTCCACAGGTCACAGATGATGAGATAGAACTGTGGATAGTCAAGGCAATTACTGCAAAGCTACTTGACTGTAAGATGGACCAGATGAATCAAGTTGTAATTGTAAGGTGAGTTCTACAGTTTTGCCATTTTTATGTTGAAGATTTAGTGCTAGGAATGGAATTTTCATTTCATTGCTTCACCATCTTAATTTATTTTTGGATGTTTTTGTGATGCTTGTTGTGTAGCCGCTGCACGGAGCGTGTCTTTGGGTTGCACCAGTGGCAATCCCTTAGATCAAAACTAGCAACATGGAGGGTAAAGTACTTTGTTCTCTACAATCATTTATCCATGAATCTGCATAATTTCACTTGGGGGAGCCAAATGAAAACTACTATAAACTATAAAGGTTTTAAATCATAATCCTTGAATTGCCATGCGAACAAATAGATATGCTGACTACTTGGGGTTCAACCATCCATGAATGTCTGTCTCAAGTTTAATAATAATTGTTGTGTTAGAGAGCTTTCGCCTGATACCAACCTAACTATGGTTGATGGATTGAATTACGTGAAACACTGAACATTGATGTCTCTTTGGATCAAAATCGTGTTTGCTGAAACTCTGCCACAATGTTTTTTGTCAGGGTAACATTGCAAATGTTATAAACACCATTCAAGCTAACAAGCTAACTGAGGAGAGCGCACAAGCAATGCAAGGTGTGATGATTCGTTGAAGGAGTTATTCTTATCGTGGTTATTGGTTTTGGTATCTATTCATCTGGATTCTGTTTAAAAGAGGCATTGTAGGGCTAATTTTGTGTACCTAAATCTTCATTCATTGTAGTTGAAGCTTGGTTGGAACATTTACAGATTTTGTTGAGTAGGGATATTTATTTTGCTTGTTTGCTTTTGCCTTTTGGCAATGTTGAGATATTTGATAGAAATTAGAATGGGCAAGTTTCTTGTTGAACACAAAGGAAGATTTCTGCCTTTCTACGTCCCTTTTTCTAACTAAGCGGGTCACCTTAATACTCTTTCAAGTTACTATATTAAGGTCAGGGTGGGGTACTGGGGTTGGGTAATGGTGAGGATAACCATTCTATCATCAGTCGTGTTTAGACTTTTTTATTTACTTTTTTTATTTGTCAGGGTATGTTTTGGGGCCTAAAACGACTCCATCTTGTCCCCTTTTTCCTACTAGTAGGTTTTTTTTTGTCATAAAATAAACTTTATTCAAGAAGGCAAAAAGACCTTAAGGAGGGTACAAAACATCATACGCAGCAAAATCAAAGGCCCCAGACCAGAAACTGAAGTGGGTCCTTGTCATCCAACTATTTCGATCTTTAGTCGGCATTTGTAAAGAATTGGACAAGGTTCAAAGTATCGAGAGGCGTATCGGCTGGTATTGGTTCTTTCTTTTAACTTTTACTTTTTTTATTTTGATTCAGAGGGGCCAGTTTAAGTCCTGACTATCCTCTGAATCAGGCCCTGACCCAATCTATACATCGGCCGATATGGTAGATACATAACGATTTTTTGAACTTGGGAATCGGGATGATATGGGATAACATTTCTGTCTCACGAAGCCTAAATTTTATCCTTACAAAGAATGGTGGACACTTTTTCATGGTCATGAAGCTCGATTTGAACAAAGCATACGATGGGTTTGAGTGGCGTTTCCTAATGGGTATGTTAGAAAAGCTTGGGTTCAATGAGCATTGGTGGAACCTCATTTATTCATGCATCTCTGTTACGTTTACGCTGAATTTGAGTGACCTTTCTTAGTGTCATGTGCATTTGCATGATGGTCTAGATGTGAAGCCAAAGCAAGTATCAGCAATATATAGTAAAGGTGGGGTTAATCTAAATCCCAGCTTCCAAAATCTTATTAGATGTTAACACACACAAGGCAGGAAATACTTGGTCAGTCCTATATTTTCTCTTGGTTAGGACTTTGGTTCATCTAAAAGGATTCAGCTTGGTTCTGATCAAATAGATACTTAGGGCCCATGTGGGAGGACTGAACTGAAGATTCAGCTAATCTTGTTCAGCTTCTTTGGAGCATTCTGCATAAGCTATTCAAAGCAATGAAGCAGCCAGCCCTTCAAATGATTGACTGACAGTTAATTTGGACTCTACAGATTTTTTTCACCATACATAGCTTATAGGCTCTTTGCGCGCAGCCCACCTCAGAAAACCAGAAGCTGCTATGCTTCAGTCCTCCCAAGTATGTAGTTAGTCTTTGGACTGGGCCTGAAGTCGACTTCAATATATTCACATTTTGAAGCAATACCTAATCTGACCTAAATGTGCAAGCGAAATGGATATGGACAATCAATTAAGCGTGTGTTTTGTGATATGCATTTTTCAAAGCATTGTCGTGTCATTGCCAAATAAATCAGCATTTTTCCCATCATGTTCATCCGTATGCATTGATATTTATAAAAGTGGGTTTTGATTTATTTGCACACCAACCGTTGTGAAAAGCTTCATTTTAACACTTCTCCCAACAGTTTAGCGTTTATGCACTGTTCCGCTAATGTAGCGCCTAGTGGCACCTAGTTGTCAATACTCGGTTTATCAAGTACTTTTCTCGGTTTTGAAGACAAGTCAAGTACAAACATTTATTTAATAAACAGAAGTTATACCAAACACATACTAAATCTGATTGCATCCAACTAGGATCCTTAAAGACATTGAGAATCTGGATGGAACTGATTAGGGCATGTTTGGGAATACTTTTTGGCGTAAATGGGCTTTTAAACAAATACTTTCTCGTTGTTTGGGTGGTCACCCTTTTTTTTTTTCTTTTTTTGGTTCAAAACAAATACTTTTTGCTGCTAAAGCCTAAAAAAAGTCCGTTTCAAACTTTTTTATCAAATGATTTTTTTGACAGGCTTTTGGCTTCTTCAACATAAAATGTATAAGAAAAATCAGGAAAGCACTCCCAAACGCAGACTACATCAATGCATATAGGATTTAAGAGCCCTACTCCCATATATAGGGATAGGGCCTTATTTGCACTCTACAAATATGTAGAGTGCAAAATCATGTATTTTGTATTAGTTTGCAAGTATTTGTACTCCTTCCAAACTGAAGCCTACATAAATGGCCCAATTAGGAGGCCATTTTTCCTGCATAAAATGTCTCATAACATGGATGAATCATGAGCAAACAACACTGCGAATTGAACCATCAAGTTTGTAAATATGTCATGGGGAACATTTTTTATATTAGTCATAGTTAATTATATGGCTTCTTGTATGGGCATTGTATCTTAGCCCAAAACTTTCATATGTATCTAGGTCTAATTTGTCCTATAATGCGTCTCCCTTCATCGTTCAAAGAAAAGCAATCTTCACGTCATTCAAACTTCAGCCGGAGATGGAAATACAAGTATAGAAAGAAACCCTTAAACTGGCTTTTGCTTTTGAAGCCATCTGCCAAACTTACATATATAGGAATTGATTTAATTTTTAGAAATAGATTTTAAATTCAACATTTTATATAAAAGATAACAAAAATTGTCTCCATACATCATTCATGCATATATATTGTAATATCTGGAGATATAAAAATAATTTTTGACAAGTTATTACCAACTTGAATGCTAAAAACTTCACTAGGAAATACTCATCTATAATTAAATATTAATTATATGTCGTAAGAGATGTATAGATTGAGTTGAGAAGCCTTTGCGTTGGGGTGACTGATTTATTAGTTTATACATTAACAATGAAATTTAAATAAAGAAATAAAAATATAAAATAAAAGGATTAAAAGCTAAAACTGGTTGCTGTGCTCCTGGTTTCAGATAAGTCAACGGTCAACTGAGCCCACCGAATCAGTGCCCCGGCCGATATGTTAACCCACCTCAAGGCCCACATTCACGCAATTAACATACCAATCTTCTCTATATAAAGTCCTCAGATAAGCCCCACTTCTCAATCAAAGTTGGAGATTCTCAGCTCACAACACTTGGTGGAGAAGCCCAAAACCCACGAACCCTCTTCTCTCAAAATGCCACGTTGGAGTTGGATCAAACCAGATGTTCGTATTTTCATTTCATTACAAAACCCATCTCTTCTTCTTCTTCTTTTGAATTGGTGTTAATGAAATGTTAACAGGTCTATCCGCTGGTAGCGGCCATGACGTTTGTGACGAGTATGTGTGTGTTTCAGCTCACAAGGAACGTCTTCCTGAACCCTGACGTGAGGTAATTTTTCTCACTCCTAGATAGATTGTTGCCAGGTGGCGGATGTCTATTGGGCTGAAACTTGCCACGTCATGCCAAACACAAAATAGGACCAGATCCAAGACCCCAAAAGCCTTCCATCCGAGGATCAAGGCTGAAATCTCCCATCTACGTCTGCATAGAAAACGTTACGTTAAAGGTGCAAAAAAATAATAAAGCTCTGATATGGATTGACTGACTGCACTTGCAGAATCAACAAGGATCGCCGGAAAATGGCAGTGCTCGAAAACCAGGAGGAAGGAGAGAAATACGCCGAGCATGGTCTCCGCAAGTTTCTCCGCACACGCCCGCCTGAGATTATGCCTACCATAAACCACTTCTTCTCTAAACCTGAGAACTAATTCTCTCACTTCATGGTGGCTATATATGCATGAATTCCTTTCTCTATTCATATATATGTAGATGTGCTTATGGCCTGTTCGAGCTTAACTATCCAGTTCTGAATGATAATGGAGTACTGAGTTCAAAGCTTTTGAATGTCTGTGAATAAACATTCCTTTTAATGCTTAATTTTAAGAGCTTTTGAATTGGTTTCTGGATTCAAATTCTGAGTTGAATTGGCCTGGGCTTGGCTTTGCTTGCACGATCAAGCTTATACGAATGACGTATAATTTTAGTTATCAATTAAAGGATGGATTCCTATCTGACGTTTTCAAGTTGAGGATGCAAGAATTCTATTTGTCTTTACTTGGACGATTCAACTGTTTATTTATATGTTCGATTCACGGGATGAGCGAGTAAAGACAAATTTCATTAAAAAAAAACAAAAAGGTAAAATACAAAAATCTCCCCTGAAGTTTCTGACTATCATAAAAACCTCTCCTAATTTTTTAAAAAATTAAACAAAAACCTCCCTTCCGTCATTTAGCCAGACCAAAAACGTAATAAAATTATGAAATTACCCCTAACTAATCTGCACGGCGTCATTTAAAAATTTTTAAAATCCCAAATTGCCCTCATTTGAGCGATGACACTTCCGCAATTGGTTTCCGTTCTTTTTCAGAGCAAAAGAGAATAACACCACTACACACTTACAGCGGCGCCATTGCTCGGAATACCAAGAATTGCTAAACTTTAAAACAGACACGCAAATGATAAAGAAAAAACAGATCGCTAGGTGTTTCAATATAAAGCAAACAGGATCATGTCAATGAATCGCTGCTTCTATGGTTATGGCAGATGTGAATGAGTTCGATCATCTCTTTCTCTCTCCCAGGCTCTCTCTATCTTCCTCCATCGGTCGGCCGCTGGTACAAGGATAACAAAGGTGCTCTTTTAAACACACGTATTGAGTATCGACTGGGCCAAAATTCTTTACAGTTTACATGCCATTTTCAAATTCACTTCCTGAATGAAAGCTCCTGCTCCTCTCTCTTTGTCTCTTTAATTGCACCACTAGTCTGTAATTTGTAGTTTCCCATTCACTTGGGGCTGGGTGAAGCCTAAGATGGACTCCCATGTGATTCTTTCGGAGTTTACGAGCGAGCGAGCAAACGAGAGACAAAAGATAGACAAGCAGACAAATAACCAATTGCTGTGTATGTGAAAGGCCCCATCTTTATTGGCTTGGTGTTGCTTCTGTTTATGGGGATCACCATCTACTTCAAGCTTTGGCTTATTGATTACAATTTCTCTTTTGAAGACAAAGATTGGATGATGTTCGATTCCATCAGTTTAGTACTGGCATATATGGCATCAGTTTTCTTTAATTTCCTACCTTTTTCCTTGTTTAAAGGACTATGGTTGTTGATATTTATTGGCTCTTGTTCTTCTTTTTTTCTTTATGGGTTTAGAAGTGTATCATGGACAAACTATCCCTGACAATTAATTAGGGATAGTTTTGTAATTTTATATGTTTTCCGTTTAATCAATGACAAAAGAGAGTTTTTTGTTGAATTTTTTAAAAATTTAGGGGAGGTTTTTATTAAAATGAAATTAAAGGGGAGGTTTTTATGATTGTCAGAAACTTCAGGGGAGGTTTTTTTTTGTATTTTTCCCCAAAAAAAAAACCTAAAACCGCTCACCTAGATAAATACACTTATCTGGATAAGTATTTTTCAAAAACATTTACTTGGATAAGTGCATTTACTCATTTCTTTTATTTCTTAGGTAAATAAGATGATGATCATTTTAGCCATAAAAAAACCATTAGTAGAAGGAGCAATTTTGTTTCATGCAAGTATTGGCAACTTTCCCTCTAGGTGGTAATTACCCACCTAGGATATGGGTGTGAGCAAAGTTCTAAGTATTAGAAGTGCCAAATATATCGGAAAGAATTTTAATAGATGTATCGGGATACGCCTTGGATATGCATGCGTATTGGAGAAAAACTAAGATACATATAGATACGCTTGGAAATACTATAGTATAAATACTTTAATAAATCATAAAGTACATTAATAACACTAAATATAAGACCTCGATGAGGTATATATACATTAAATTAATATATTTTAATAGTTTTATGAAGAAATATATTGTAGTTAATTATAATTTCAGTAAAAATCCTATGCTTAATTATAACTTATAAATTATAATTCTTAAGTTTTAATGTTTTATGGGATGAGAAAATCTCAACTCTCCTATCCAACCATAAAACATGCATTGACACAACTTCTAAGTGAAAATATAATTAATAATTATTTATTTCCAAAAATTATAAAAAAATAAATATTGTATAATATATTAAAAAATGGTTATTAAAGAAGAAATATCAATTGCTTTGTGGATATGATATATCATCCATAGAATTATAATATATTCAATCATTGTTATCAAATGATAAAATATAATTAATTATTTATTTATTTTTTAATTCTAAAAATATAAATAAAAAATAATTATTAAAGAAAAAATTTCAATTGGTATGTGGATATAATAGATCATCCATAGAATTATAATATATTCAGTTATTGTGATCAAATAATAAATTATAATTAATTATTATTTATTTTTTAATCCTAAAAATATAAAAAATAAAAAAAAAGTAAAGAAGAAATTTCAATTGCTCTATGGATATGATAGATAAATCCATAGATCTAAAATATATTTAGTCTTTATAGGAAAAGAAAAAATTATATTTTCAAATTTCTTTTTTGTTACTTTATATTTTTCCCAAATATCTTCATGAAATTTCCATAAGTTTACTGATAACACAAAAAAAAAATTGTGATTTTGAATGTAATAAATGTAGATCAACATAAATTTAGACACTTGAGAAAAAAATAAATCACAAGGTATTATAAAAATTTTAAAAAACTTACCTATTTTTGCCATTTTTTTTCAAAATTTGAAAAATCTTCAAAAAAAATTAACGATTCACACTTGTTTCTTGCAATTTTTTGCAAATCCAGCACTCTAGGAATGAGATTTGGAGTTTTAGAGTCATTTTGGTGTGAAAGAAGGCTTATTTCAGGGAAAAGAAGTTTGATTAACCCCCTTTTTTAGTTTTTGGTCGTATCTTTTTTCATCGATACGCCCCTTATATGCCCTAGTGCACCCTTGATATGCCCCAATACAATTTGATATGGGTTTGATACGCATGAAAATAGACGAGACGCCCGATTTCCATGCGTATCCTATATCTATTTTCAAAGATACAATACAATACGTCGCATATTGGGTATCTTGATCAATGTGGGGACGTATTGTATCGAAACTTTAAATATGCCGTATAGTATAATGTGGAGACCCATGGGAGTGCGACCCATGTGTATGGAAAACTGTTGTGTTAAGTTATGATTGGTTACCACTGTGGCGAAGAACAAATCTCCCTATATTTTAAGTGGGGACTGCTTCAATTTTTATTTCCTATTGTCTCTCTCAAATAAATAAGACAGTCAAATATGAAACCAAAACACATTAGAATTTGTATTCAGCATATTTGCAGATCCATACTACTGCTGCGCGATCTAGCTGCTCCCTGTTGGAGGTGATCTGGCTTCCAGGCGGATGGCGGACAGTTGATCTGCAAGAGGATCAGAGAACCCAGGGTTGCTAGCCTAGCGAGGTCGCTCCAATGCTTAAGTCAGTATACTTGTTGCGAGCTAAAAATAGCTTAAGAATGTAGAGAGCTAGAGAGCATATAAATCATGCGTACCTTGAACCACCGGGGGTGGAACCTTTATATAATTGAGTCCTCGTGGGTTTTACGGATCGGTTCCGGGATTATCGTCATGATAGGATCCATTTCTGCGTAAGTTGGAAGATAACGCTGCCAACCGATAAGGTTCATCACTTCCGCTCGAATCAGTCAGGGAGATAATGCTATCTGTTACGTGGCATGATCCCGTGAGGCCCAGGATCCGTTGGAGGGGTTTTCGGGATCACCATGTAGTGGCATGTCGGTATCTCCGAACTGATGTCTTTAAGTCCCAAACTAGGTTGAGTGCCGAAGTGCCTTGGCATCGAGGTGTTCTTGTTGCAATCTGGTACTGAGGCGATCTCGTCTCGAGGTGGCCTTGTCCCGAGGTGACTTTAGCTCGGGGTGGTTGGGTACCCGAGCTTGATTTGCTGTGGGCTGGTTATGATAAGCTAAGATGTCATCTCTTGATCAGGTCGTGTCCACGTGTCCCCTCTTTACTAGGTCGGGCCAAATCACCCTTCATCAATTGTCCCCCACTCCCCAAGCCAGGGGTCCCGGCCCGGTGTGGAGAGTTCATGACGAGACAAGGGGATTTGGCCCGAGGTCTGGGCAGCTTGTCGGACGGATCGTTGGCTGGACCTGTTCGGATATCCGGCTCGACCAGGAATAACCCAAGTGGCGTCTGGTTCATGCGCGGACGTCACGCGATCTACAAACTCCACGGATGAAAAAAAAGCGCAAAACCGATTTCAAGCTCGGGGGTCATGCAACCAGTTTTCCCAGGAGCCGTTGGATTGCCTTGATCTCGACTGTTGATTTTCAGACATACCGACTATAAATAGGGGGTCTAAGACTCATTTGGTTCGCCACAAATTCGCAAATCTTCGTTCTAAGGTCACGATCAAGCTTCTTAGCTCGGTTCCTCCAGTCCGGTGTCTTCTTTTTGTTCGGTCTTTCTTTGGTGAGTCTTCCCTAGCGCTCCTTTTCTGATTGCCTTTTCTTCGCAATGTCTAGTTTTAGTTTAGATAGTCTTTTAGATGAGAGCGATGAATCCGTTGGGGCCGAGGTGGGTACCTCGGCTCAAGTCATAGATCGCCTTTCCGAAGAAGCTACTTCGGGTCAAGAAGCGGTCCGCGGTCCTCCTGAGGTGAAATCACCTCGGGAGGCACGAGAGGCCTCCGGTGGTCTGGCTCCCACCTCGCACCGAGGTCAGCAGCCCGATAACTTTGGCCCATCGACGATGACAGCGGAAGGCTCCAAGCCTTAGTAGCTCGGTATAGGCTTTCGAGTGATCTTGTCTACAGTCTTCCGATAGAAAACTTTCCCTAGGAGCACGGTCACGACGAGAACGTGATCTTCGAGGAACAATTCCCAGCTGGTCTTCGTCTTTCATTTCACCCCCTGATCGTCGAAGTCATTAAACTCTTCAACATCACCATATATCAGTTGCACCCGAACTCCATCCGCAACATAGTAGGAACCATCTTGCTCTTCCACGACTATAACCTGCCCCTTGACCTATACATTTTTTCTTCAATCCTTTCGATAAAGAGGAATTCCTCCTGTGTTCTACCCGAGCACAGGCGGACTTACTACTTGTCCCCACGTCCGGGCTACAAGCTCTTACACGAACTCCCAAACAGGGTCTCAGCCTAGAAAAGAGGCTACTTTCTAGTCCGTAACACTGAGGGGTGGCCTTTCCCGACCCATTGGAGGGCGGCCATCCAATATCCCGGTGTCAGGCTGGACTTGAAGACAAGGGAAGCGCTCCAATCCTGGGCAGAGCTCAGTCTCAAGTTTGCGGACTATGTGACCGAAGACAAGCTTGTGCAGGTCGGTCTGAGTCCTAGTAGGTCGTTACTTTTGTGCTGCCTTTGTTTTATTTTGATGTTGTTTCTGACGTTTTGCTTTTGTTACAGCAACCATGAAGCTTCCAATGAACGAGCTCCTTGGAAGGATGAAGGGGAAGAAGAAGCGAGCTGTAAAAAGACCTCGTGTTGAGTCTCCGCAGGCTACCGTCCCTGAGCCCGAACTGCCCTCCACTACGCAACCTCCAGTTATCGATATGGTCGAGGAGGAACCAGGAAGGGTCTCCCTGCCCTGCGCGCCCGAGGAGGCAACATCTTCGGAGCCCGCCCCTACGGCTATCACTTCTAAGTGCAGCGAGGGGGTAGTTTGGAGCATTCTAACTCCGAAGTACAACCTCCTTAAGAGCAAGGGCGCGGTATACGCCGAGGAGGTCACCAACTGGGCAGAGATGTCGGTCGCTAAGCTCGGAGCTCGAGCGGCTACTCACTGTATGGTGGTAAGTTGTCTTTACTTCTTCAATTCTTTACTTGAAAACTTTTCTTGTACTAACTGCTATTCTCCTCTTGGCATGTGAACTCTGTTGTGCACGCTCTGACATACCAGTCTGAACTACACCTAAGGCAAGCTATTGCAGCTGAGTCCTCGTCTCGCGAAGCTCACGTCAAGTTGAATCTGGCCCGTAACAAACTTAACCAGTTGAAGAATGATGCACGGGATCAGAAGGAACTGATATCACTACTGATGTCCGAGAAGGAGGAGCTCGCGAGGGAGAAAGCAGCGCTGAAGCAGGAGGTGGAGAACCTCAAGGCCCATGTCAAGGAGCGAACTGAAATACTCCTCCAAGCAGTGGAGGAGGCCAAGGCCAAAGCCGTCGAGGAGTACAAGACCTCGAAGGAGTTCCATAGAGAGCTGATTGAGGCAGGGACAAAATTTCCGTAGCTTGATCTAAGCGCCATCACCACCTTAATGGTCACAGATGAGATGGCTGTCGAAGCTGCCGAAGATCCGGACTCCGAGAAGGAAAGTAACAGCGAACTGCTCATCGATGTCAAAGAGACCAGTGCTAACGAGAGGGCAAACCTTCCTGCCGAAGCCTTGGGCAAGGGCGACGAGTGCCCAGATGAATAGACTTCCATAGTGTACCCTGGGCCTGCGAGCTCGGTCTATAGTAATTTTTTTTTTGTAACGAACTCCTCATATTAATGAAATACACTTGTCCTTTTGTCAAATGTTCCAAGTGCAACTAACTCTCTAACTGGCAAACTAACCAAATTGGTATAGGTTACCCCGAACCATCGAGCTACCGAGCTGAACTACTAGTAGGGGTAACTTCGTATGATGTACGCCAAGGTGCGTGGACATTGTTGGGCATATACCCGACCTATCTGCGCGCGGGCTATATGGTGATGTTAGTTGTCCCTTTGCTGGGGTTCAACTTTTTCATTATATGCCAAAGTGGGCTAGACATCGTAAGGTTTATATCCGAGCTGTCTATACCTTAGGCATGAGGAGGTGAGTTGTCTATGCCGAAGAGGCGATTAGGTCTTGTCTGCCCATGCCGTGGAAGCGACTGGGACTTGTGTGGTGCCGAGCTCTTTTGTCAGCTCGGCACCTTAGCCCTTAGGCCCTGGGAGCGACTTGTAGTCCACTCTCCTTGCCCTTGGTTTTGCCCATGCCGAAGAGGCGACTGGGTCATATGTGTCTAAGCCGAGGAGGCGACTAGGTCTTATCGTAGTGCCAAGGTCTTTTATCAGCTCGGCACTTTAGTCCTTGTACTTCTGAGAGTGACTCACAGTTCTCTCTCCAATTCGCGATCACAGGTAGTATCGTATCAGGTTGTCGTTGTTCCACGCTCAAGGTACTTGTTTTCCTTCCAAGGTCTCGAGCTCGTATGTACCTTCCCTGAGTACACGTCTTACTCGGTACGAACCTTCCCAGTTCGGTCCGAGCTTACCGACACCGGGCTCAGGTACCATAACTTTCCTAAGAACTAGGTCGCCGACACGGAACTGTTGTTTCTTGACCCGGGTGTTATTGTACTAAGCCACCCTTTACTGGTAGGCTGCAATCCGAATGTATGCCAGGTCTCGTACTTCTTCCACCAGGTCGAGGTTAGTATGGAGCTCGACGTCGTTTGTTTCCTAGTTGTAGGCTTCCAAGCGTAGCGTAGGCACCTCGATCTCTACTGGGATCACCACTTCCGTGTCGTAGGTGAGGTTGAAGGGGGTCTCACCCATGGCAGTCTTAACGGTAGTTTGGTAGGCCCATAATATGCTAGGCAGCTCGTCTACCCACAATCCTTTAGCTCGGGCTAAGCGAGCCTTCAGTCCACGGAGTATGGCTCTGTTCGTGACCTTTGCTTGTCCGTTTGCTTGAGGGTGTGCCACCGAGGTGAAGTTCTGTTGTATCCCCATCCCGGCATACCAACTTTGGAACTTGATATCCTCGAACTATTTTCTGTTGTCGGAGATAAGTACCCGAGGTAGCCCGAAGCGACATACTATATTCCTCCAAAAGAAATTTTGTATGTTGCGGGTTGTAATCGTTGTTAGAGGTTCCGCCTCCACCCACTTCGTGAAGTAATCCACTGCTACCACCAGGAATCTCCTCTGTCCTGTCACTGGCGGGAAAGGGCCAAGAATGTCGATTCCCCACTGTGCGAAGGGCCACGAGCTGGTGAGACATTTGAGGTTGGTAGCAGGTCGATGGTGGATTTGGCATGCCTTTGACTTTTATCACACTTCTTGACAAGCTCAAGTGCGTCTGCCTTCATTGTGGCCCAATAGTTCCCCTATCGTAGCACTTTCTGGGCGAGAGCCTTGCCCCCTAAGTGTCTGCCACACAAGCCTTCATGAGTGTCACGGAGAACGAGCTCGGCCTCTAAGGGTCGCAAGCAGCGCAAGTAGGGGAGCGTGAATGACCTCCGGTACAACTGTCCGTCTATAATGATGTACTTCGCTAATTGGCGCTCTACCCTTCGGGCTGCATTGCGATTTGCCGGGAGGGTCCTATGAAGCAGATAGCTCGCAAGTGGGTCAATCCAACTCGGCTCTGCTTGTACTACAGGAGCGACCTCTCCTGCCCCCCCGAGAATGCTAGGCTGAGGCAGGTCCTCTATGTACACGGTACTCATTGTGTTACTGCTTGTGTTGGCTAATCGGGACAAGGCGTCGACCTCAGCGTTCTCGGATCTCGGGATTTGCCTGACGAAATAAGATAGGAAGTCGTGTAGAACTTCCCTGACCTTGGCCAAATAAGTAGTCATGGTGGGGTTGCGGGCTTCATACTCGCCGTTGATTTGATTGACCACGATCTGGGAGTCGTTGTAGATGATGAGGAGTTTAGCATTCACTTCCTTCGCTAAGGTGAGTCCAACTATCAATGCTTCGTATTCTGCTTTGTTGTTAGACGCTGTGAACCCGAACCGAAGTGCGTACTCCAGCTTCACCCCACTTGGACCATACAGAATAATGCCTGCCCCGCTTCCTTGCTGATTGGATGAGCTGTCAACATGGAGGATCTAGGGCTCCTCGTCCCAGGTTGGACTTGCTCGAACCGAGATTGGTGTCGCGCTGGTTGGTGCTTCCTCCGCGTGCCCAAGCTCAGTCATTTCAGGGACCACGATGGCGAAGGTACATTCTGCAACAAAGTTGGTAAGGTACATTCTGCGGTGGCGAAGGTCCATTTTGTCGTACTCGCTGAGTTCAATGGCCTATTTCGTCAGTCTACCAGACACCTCGGGCTTGAGTAGGATTTGCCACAGAGGTTTGTTGGTGAGGACGATGATGGTGTGGGCTTGGAAGTAAGGATGAAGCTTCCGAGCTGTTGTGACTAGTGCGTATGCCAGCTTCTCGATCTCCGGGTACCTTGTTTCGGCATCCTACAAAACCTTGCTGACATAGTAGATTGGTCGTTGGACCCACTCTACTTCCTTTACCAGTATCGAGCTTACTACCTCATCACTCGCGGAGAGGTACAGCTTTAAAATATCTCCCTTCTTGGGTCGGGTCAGAACTGGGATGCTAACTAGGTATTTTTTCAGCTCGTCGAAGGCGAGCTGACATTTTGTGGTCCATTCGAAGTCCTTGCTTTTCTTTATGGCCTTAAAGAAAGGCAGGCAGCGATCTGTCGACTTGGACATGAAGCGTTTCAGAGTGGCTATCCTGTCGTTCAGTCTCTGAACCTCCTTTATTTTGCGAGGTGGCTTCATATCTAGGTTGGCCTTTATTTTCTCGGGGTGGGCTTTGATGCGATGACGGTTGACTATGTAGCCCTGGAATTTACCCGAGGTGACACCAAAGACACACTTGTTGGGATTCAGTTTCATGTTATACTTATGCAAGATTTCAAAAACACTTTGCAAATCATTCAATAAAAATTTTGAAAACTGGGTCTTTATGACCATATCATCCACATAACATTCAACCTTGTTGTCGATCAACGGCTCAAAAATTCTATTTACAAGTCTTTGGAAGGTCACCCCGGCATTTTTTAGTCTGAAGGGCATAACCTTGTAACTGTACAGTCCAAGTTTGGTTATGAAGGTTGTTTTTTCCTCATCGACAGGGTCCATCTTAATCTGGTTGTATCCAGAGTATGCATCTAGAAAGCTTAGCAACTCATGCCTTGAGGTCACATCCACTAGGCGGTCGATTCAGTTCGGTATAGTCGACGCACATGCACCATTTACCATTGGCCTTTTTTAATAGGACTGGGTTAGCTACCCAGCTCAGGTAATGGACCTACCTAATGAAATCGACCACTAAGAGTTTCCCGACCCCCTCATTGACAATCCTCCAGCGCTCTAGGGCGAGGTTGCATTTTTTCTGTCTAACGGGCCTGACTAAGGAATCAATGTTCAACTTGTGAGTTAGGATTTTAGAATCTATGCCAGACATTTCTACCGCGGACCATGCAAATACATCTAAATTTTTAATTAAAAAACTTACCAGTTGAGAATGGAGTGGTTCCTCGAACGAAGTGCCGATCTAGAGAGTTCTAGATGGATCTTCTATTGAGACTGGGATGTGGACCGTCTCTTCTGTTGGTGTAGCTCGCTCTTCAGGATACTCCACAGGTCGCTCAAGCTCGATATCAGCTGCTAGCTTGGCTTTCCCCTTGAGAACAGTAACGTAGCACTTGCGAGACTCGAGCTGGTCGCCTCGCACAACCCCTACTCCATAGTCCGTCGGGAACTTCATGGCCAAGTAGTAGGTGGACACTACCGCGCGTAGTGTGTGGGTAATAGGCCGACTTACTATGGCGTTGTACGGGGAGGGAGTCGCAACCACAAGGAATGTGTGCTCGAACCTTGCAATGTTAGGACACGTGTCGACCTCTACAGGTACTGAGACTCACCCTAACGGTCTGACCTCTTCGCCGTTGAAGCCTTCCAAGGGTGTATCTGTCAGCTTGAGATCGCTTTCTTGGAGCTGGAGCTTGTCGTAGGCGTCCTTGAACAGAATGTCGGCCGAACTGCCCGGATCCACTAGGACGTGCTTCACTTCGAAGTCATTCAGTCTCATCTCTATCACCAGGGCATCATCATGGGGGTACGGGATCCCACGTGCATCATCTTCTGTGAAGTAAATGGGATCTCCGAGCTTGGGTTGCTTCGGTGGATTCTGCTCTTCATGCTCTAGTTCGCAAACTGAAGCTTTACTGGCCGCTGAGGTGCAGCCCGCGCTGATGGACCCGCCAGTAATCATGTTGATTAACCGCGGATCGGCCTTTCTTCTAGTAGTTGTCTCTACGGCTGCTCATTCTGCCTGCTACTGGACTTGGGAGCATTTCTTCTCTGCTCCTCCTGCCGATCTGCTTGGTTTTTATTTTCTTTTTGTATGAAATTTTTTAGATATCTGCGACGGATGAGTTCTTTGATCTCGTCGGAGGTTTCTACAATTTTCGGTACTATGACCGTGATCTTTGTGAAAGTGACAATATACATTTCTGTTTCTAGTGGTGGGGTCCCCCCTCAACCGAGGTGGCCACTTGATGTAGGAGGAGTCCTTGATTGCCATAAGGATTTCTCCTCGCTTTGCGTTGAGAGGTTTGTAGCTCGTTCGTTCAACTGGCAGAGTTCGGGAACGCCGACCTGACCTGTGAGATTGTAAAGGAGATCGACTCTCGGACTTGTTTCCCCCTCAGTCTTTTGGTTCATCTCTTCCTTGGTCCCGATGAACTTATCGGCAAGCTTGAGGAATTCCGTAATGTTCTTCGGCTTATTGGCCACCACATGCCACTTAAATTCTCTGTGTGTTATACCTTTCTTTTCTGTCGTGAGCCTCATTGCTAGATCTAGATCGGGGATCTGCAAGCAAGTGTCATTGAAGCGTTTGATATAGCTTCTAATTGACTCCCCTTCTCTCTGAATTATGTTTAGGAGGCTTTCTTGGGACCTCAGACACTTCTTACTGGTGATGAAGTAAGAGGTGAACAACTCTACGAACTGCGCCCAACTTCTGATCATCCCTGGCATGAGGTTCCTGTACCACGTGTGAGCTACTCCTTTAAATGTTGTAGAGAAGGCTATGCACATGCAGGACTCGTCAGCCCCAGCTAGGTGCATCTGGGACTGGAGGAGTCTACATGGGTTGAGTATCTCCTGATCTGTTCAAGTTGCCCTGAGAAGCGGGCAGGGTGACTTGTATGTCCCTCCTGCTATGGGACGAGACCTGATTCCCAAGAGGAAGTGGGACTTGGGAGGTCTCGCCTCGGCGGGGAGAGCGATTCTGCTGATGACGGCAGGATTGATTCTGCTGCGCTGCCGGGTGCCGAGATGGAACCGACTGCGGATTCTATTGTAGCGGAGGGAATTGTTGTTGGTACTGTTGCTGGTAAAAGTGATGGAGGACTTGTTGCTGATAGTGCTGGAACTGCTGAACCTGTTGCATTTGGACCTAGATGGCCCAAACATAGTGTACCAAGTCGTCAAGTTGGGATTGCCCGACACCAGGGGGAACCACAGATGGTTCAGCAAATGTCGCGCTAACTACAGGAGGGAGTGGCGCGTTCACTTGTGAAATCGCTTGGGGCGTGGTCAACGTTGGGACCCCAGATGCAGTAAGCAGTATGGTAAAATGACCTATGCAAACAGATGGGATCTGAGACTGCCCCCGGAGATGTTCGCCTCATTGTTTTGTCCGGCGTTGCTGGAGGAAGCCATGGATTCAATTCTATTATTGATGGTGGAGAAAGGCTTTTGTAGCATTTCCCACAAGCGACACCAAATGATGCTGCGCAATCTAGCTGCTCCCTGTTGGAGGTGATCTGGCTTCCAGGCGGACAGCGGACAGTTGATCTGCAAGAGGATCATAGAACCCGAGGCTGCTAGCCCGGCGAGGTCACTCCGATGCTTAAGTCAATATACTTGTTGCGAGCTGAAAATAGCTTAAGAATGTAGAGAGCTAGAGAGCATATAAATCATGTGTACCTTGAACCACCGGGGGTGGAGCCTTTATATAATTGAGTCCTCGTGGGTTTTACGGATCAGTTCCGGGATTATCGTCACGATAGGATCCATTTCCACGTAAGTTGGAAGATAACGCTGCCAACCAATAATGTTCATCACTTCCGCCCGAATCGGTTGGGGAGATAATGCTAGCTGTTACACAACGTGATCCCGTGAGGCCCAGGATCCGTTGGAGGGGTTTTTGGGATCACCACGTAGTGGCATGTCGGTATCTCCGAACTAATGTCCCTAAGTCCCGAACTGGGTTGAGTGCCGAAGTGGCTTGGCATCGAGGTGTTCTTGTTGCGATCCGGTACCGAGGCGATCCCATCTCGAGGTGGCCTTGTCCCGAGGTGACTTTAGCTCGGAGAGGTTGGGTACCCGAGCTCGATCTGCTACTGACTGATTATGATAAGTTGAGTTGTCATCTCTTGATCAGATCATGTCCACGTGTCCCCTCTTTATTAGGTCGGGCCAAATCACCCTTCACAAACTTGGCATTATAAACAAAGTGAGTCTAATGCAAGTGGAAAGGAATTTTATTGATTACTCGAGATTATTAATTATAACTATACGTTACAAGAAATCTATTTTATAACTTTTACCCAGACATGTGATCATGGGTCGGTTTAGGGCCAGCTTTGCCACAAGGCCTATAGCTTGTGGCCCCAGCCCGGGTTTCAGGCCTGAAACATCATTTCGGGTCCTGATGTGGACCGGGGCCAGCTTTGCAACAAGGCTTATAGCTTGGCCCCAGCCCAGGTTTCAGGCCTAAAACATCATTCTGAGACCTGATGTGGACCGGGGCCAGCTTTGCAACAAGGCCCATAGCTTGGCCCCAGCCCAGGTTTTTGGCCTGAAACATCATTCCAAGATCTAATGTTAAGAGTGTCAATGGACCAGTTTTGGATTGGACCCCGTCCAGTCCAAAATCACTTTGAACGAATTGGACGGACCAACAAGACATTGGATTAGACTAATCCAGTCCAAAATATTTATTAGATTGGATTAGACCTGGTCCGTTTGTAACAAATTTATATTGGATTGGATTGGATTGGATTAAGCTAGTATCTAGTCCATTAATATAAGATAAAAATATATGTCATTGGACCAGGTTTGGGTTGAAGCCAATCTAAATCAAAATGAATTTGAACAGATTAGATGGTTCAGATATTGAATTGGACCGATCCAAATTGGTTCAAAACATTCATTGGATTGGATTGGACCAGGCCCATTTATAATGGACTCGCATTGGACTGGATCAAATTGTACCAAATCCAGTCCAATTAACACCCCTACCTGATGTGGACTGGGACCTAGGCCCGATCTCAACACAAAACCTAAGCCCAAACCCAAGTCCAGAATCGCCTCTACATGTCATCCTTTACAAATTCTATTTATAGGTAGCTTGATTATAGAGCAGCCTGAACATCATGTCTAAGAGTTGTTGAACATGGACATGTCCATGGGCTTGATTTAATTTAGTTTAATGTGAAACAACCCCATAGTTCAAGAGGGTTTATGAAGTTTTGAAGTTTATCCAAATTTAATTTATTACTCCTCTTCGAAATAATTAAGGCCTGTTTGTTACGTAGTCAGAATTGAAATCAAAATCCTTTGGAATCAGAATTCAAATTGTTCATTTTCATAGTCTGTTTGATTCAGATAGAAATGAAAATGAGAATTGAAATCAGCATGAATGAGATTTCATTCTCGAGGGTTAGGGGATGGTCATTCCCTCAAATGGGGGAATGTCATCCAACAGGAATGAAAATAGGACTCCGATTCCGTTCAACGAAACAGTTGGAAACGGAATAATCCATTTCGATTCCAATTCCAGACCCCTATTCCCACGAACCAAACGGGGTCTAAATAACAGAAAATTCTCAATTTCATAGACGTTTTTTTCGGGGATTTTCTTACGTGTTGTTTAATCTAATGAAAGGCAAAAGTGGCCAAGCTATCTCCAAGCTTCGCATCATGAGCGACAATTTCTTCTTCCAGTTCTCCTGTCATGTTTGTTTATGTGTTATTTGTCTTTCATTTACATTTTATGTTTTTTTCTTTATGACGGCGTCCACCACAAATTTTTATGATATCCTGAATTTGATAACATGGTTAATTGATATAATCTAAGGCCCCGTTTGGTTCACTGCAATAGGGATTTGGAATCGGAATCAGAATAGATCATTCTGATTCCAACTGTTTGATTGAGCGGCACTGGAATCCCATCCCCCATTTGAGGGAATAGTCATTTCCTGCCTCTCCCTTGGGAATGAAATCCCATTCCTATTAATTCCAATTTCCATTTCAATTCCTGTCTGAACCAAACAAACTATGGGAATAGACCATTTCGATTTTGATTCCAACTGTGAACCAAACAGACCCTAAGTTTCTTTCTCGTTGTTAAAATATAACAAACTGGAGAAGGAAAATACAAAAAGTTAGTTAGAACTGAAGCTATGTTTGGTTTGATAGAAATTAAGAGAGAAAAAGAAAGTTGGGAGAAAGTAAAATTCTTTAGGCTGTGTTTGGTTACGGTAACAGTGCAAATTAATGCAAACATGTATTATTCATGAAAATGCGAAATTGATTTGGTTTTGCATTGATGAATTATGTTTTCTTGTCCAATGCATTTGGTTGTGATGGATACAAATATGATGCACAAAGTTTCAAGACTGGAATCTACCATTTCTTTATTGAGCAATTTTGTGTATAAACATGTCAAAAAATAAAAATATGCTATCATTCTCAATACAAAGACGTATTCTCACCAAATGTCTACAAAATTGGTCTAGAGTGCAAATGCACTTAAGTTCAACAGTTGCATTCTTACTAATTACAGCCTTAAAACTTCCCTTCAACTTTCTGCTTCTCTTATTTTCCATCAAACCAAACAAAGCCTTTAAGTAATAAAAGAAGGCAAAGTTTTTTAATAATGGGCACATTTATTTATAATGTCGAAATGTATTCCAAAAGCCAGCTTGAGGGGTGACTCAGTTGATACGCCTGGTTTATTCTAGCAGAGACGTGGATTCGATTCCCATTGCCACTACCACTGACTTTGAGGAGGGGGTTATTAGTGTGGTCTTGCGCTATGAGAGATTCAGGTGTATCACCAAAAATCAAAAAGAAAGAAAGAAAGAAAGAGAGAAAGAAAGACATGCAATTTCACACGAATTGCTTATTTAATTATCATCACTAATGTACCCATATTTCATTGGTGGGTGGCAAGGGAGTGCTATGTGGATTCATTAGAATCTAAACGGGTACAGATCATGGAATGATTTTCCTTCAACTTTGTTCCCTTTTCTTTCTTTCTTTTTTTACTTTAACACTATAACTGAATTAAAAAAGGAGTAAAAAGATGAAGAACCAAATTCTGAAAAAATAAATAAATAAGCAAGGAAGAGAACAGAAGAAGCAAGAAGCAACAAGAAGAAGAATATATGACCTTGCAAGCACCCAAAGTTCATTACCATTAGTTAGGACCACACTTGGTCAGCTGTTGGTTGACCTTCTATATGATTTGATGCTCAAAATATTATGTACAAATAATTCTTTTTGGGCCAAAGTATCACCAAAGAAATATTTTTCGATATGATACTTCCTTTTTCTTTTTCTTTCTGAGATAGTGTGGAAGATATGGCATTTATGGTATTAGTCAATCATATACTTTCTTCTACCTTCTATTGACCAAAGAAACTTTCTTTTTCCACCCACCTTCAAGTTTGAAACCTTTTGATCGATGAGGAGACACACAAAACCTCAAATTCTCTCAAGGGAAGACTAAAGAAGTGGTCCTCCTGGGGAACAACCTAGGTTGAACTAGTTGGTGAACCATATCTAATAATAATAGGATGTCTAGATCACTGGATGTGTTTGGGCCCATGCAGTTGGGAACAAAGTAGCTAGGTCTGGTCCAGGCCCCTTCATCATGAGCCCAACTCAGTCCTAAAGTAGATACCCTTTCTTCTAATCTAAATGTTGACCCCTAATGTGGCTTGTGTATTGATGAGTGATGAGTTGTCATTGGGCCAATATAGCCCATTGATGATGGAGATAGGTTATATTGCATATGGTTTAGAACATTAATTAGGCTGGCTGATAATCACTTCCTATTCTGAAAAAGATTTCAGATGATGATGAATTCCAACTTAGAGTCCAAACTAGCTTTTTTATTTGGGGTGGGGGGGGAGGAGCATAATAGCCTTTTGATGGATGAAGTTCTAGACATTGTCTCTCTCTCTCTCTCCTGTAAATCTGTAATGGGATTAGATTGGAAAACTTACCAGATTCAATCAACCCAGGGGTGTCTATATGTTTAAATAGCAGAACCCCTCCTAGTATATATACTGTGAAAACATTGAACTGAAAAAATAACACAAATATGGAGTAATGAAGTTTTGAAAACTTTCCATTCAAATTTTTCGAGTATCAGTGTAATTTGAACCATGCTCTCTGGTTTGACATTCAAGCAATTTCAGTAACTCAGAACAGCATATATTATGAATAAAATGGAACCAATTTAGGCTATTTAGCTTTATCTTTTGGTTTCCTACTCTCACATAAGGAGTGCCCTTTAAAATAAAGGCCCAACACCTGATTTTAAAAAAAAAAAAGAAAAAGAAAAAGAAAGAGAAAAAAAGGAAAAGCATTGATTCCTAAAACAAAAATACAGAAACTATGTTTCTTGGTCATTCAGTACATTTCTTGTTTTCAAAACTAAAATCATACACATGTTCTTGAATTTCTATTTTTCAAAATCATGTTTTTGTCTGGTAATTCTGTATTTGTTTCAAGAAGCAATAAAGCACACAATAATCACAGTGGCTGCATTATCAGTACTTTGAACCATGTTTTATTATTATTTTTTTCTTTTTGGTGATGTGATGTTTCCTGGTAACAGGAAAACTAGAACATTCATGTTGGGAGAACGCCCCAATAATGAAGTACTTGAATAATATGATTGGTTGGTCAAGTTCTTCAATTTGGAATGATGCAACCAGCACTAGAGCTGTGCATACAGTTGTGCACATCTCGTGCCTGACCTTTACATAAACAAACAGCTGGCTGGGTAGGTAGAATCTGGGGGCCCAGCACTCATTGTACTTTAATCTTCAAAAGGGTCAAGCTAGCTTTTGGGCCTGAATTGCTTGGCAATGGAATTAATTATCCTAGCTACCTGATGGATTATTGATCCCTCCAACTTTTCATTCAACTGTGACTGATCCAATCTTATTAGGGTTGTAGTCTTGAGTTAGATACTCAACCAAATTACTCATTACTTCTTTATTCAGCTTTCATTCAGTCCAAATTTCATTGCTGATTAAGGTTGCATGAGGTGCTTAAAATGGAATCTAAGTTAAACCCAATGATGTAATAAGATTAGTAGAGATTAGGATTACACTTTAAAGTGTTGGATAAGTTTGCATCTAGAGCAAGTTCAGGTATATCTCAATTATGAAACCCCAAAAGGACTCATGGGTTCCCTCCACATGCTCAAAATTGGCCTTTAGTGGTTATACTTCTGGCCTTGTGGGGTTGGGGTTTATGGCTTTAGAACCGGGAAAATATCTGTTTGTGGTACTTGTCCAACTGAAGAAAGGGGATTTGTATGGCTGAGAATAGCTTCAGTTTCCAAGACACTAAAAGCATTGTCAGAGCCAAACTTTCTAAGAGAACTTCATAATTGATGTAGAGACAGAAGACATCCAAAAGCTAGGAACCATGGTAAGTAGGCTTTAGGGCATAAAGGAGAAAAGAAAACAAGCAGGAAATCCTATGTACGATTATAACATTAAAATCAACCAGGAACAGCTCCTTTCAATCGTCTTCTAACAAAGGAACCATAACAAACAAAGTCAACCTCAAAGAGATATGCCCCAGTAGTTGGATGCTAACGTTAAGCCGATAAGCTCCATCTTCTCTCTTGCTTGCATCGTGGGGTTGTCGGCCGGGCACATTCACAGCTTTGAGTCAATTCACACTCCACACTCTTTTACACCGCCGGCTCATCTTGTTGTTTCTCACTCATTGGCTTGAAAATGTCTGAATTTTATTCAGATAATGAGTGATAATACTACTTAAGAGTTAAGAGATAAAATTCTCATTGAATCATCACCATGGTTCAAGGTATCAATATCAATGTTTTGTGTATTTAGGCCTCGTTTGGTTTGCAGGAATAGGGGTCTAGAATGGATTATTTTGATTCCAACTGTTTGGTTGGGCGAAATCAGAATTCCATTCCTATTTTTGCTTGAATGGCATTCCCCCATTTGAGGGAACGATTATTCCCTTCTCCTCCCTTGAGAATGAAATTTCATTTTTGCTGATTTCAATTCTCATTCTCATTCCAATTCCAATTCTAAAAAATTTCGATTCCGATTCTAACTAAAAACCAAATGAGCCCTTAAAATTTTCAACCACTGTAACTATCAATATTTAGCATTCGGGTGACCCTGACAAGTGACAATACATGTAAATGCTTTGAATCTTTTAAGATTGATCATTACTCGAACTCTGATTGAGATAGCCATGAACATCTTACTATATATTACCAAATAAGCATAAAATATTCATAATTTTTTTAAACAGAGTACGATGTTTATGGTTTAACAGAATGTATATTGGCAGTAGAACGGCGCAAAATAGAATTCATGTACCCAACCCCATATAATTGGGATAACGTTTGACGATGACGATAGAAGGATATTTATGGTTTTTTCAAGTAAGAAAGTGTTTTCATTGTATGATGGCTTGAGTTTAAAATAGAAGGTGATGATTCAAATTAGACTAGAATGCATGCATATGAATTGCTACGTAGTCAGGATATGAATATCTTTCATGGGTTTTACTGAAGCATGAGAGGAGGAGTTGTTCTCCAAATATTGATAAAAACTCTAACTCAGTTTCTCAGCCCACAAGGATAGAAGGATAGAAACAATATTAGTCAGTATGTGTGCTAGATAAGATTTTTTTTTTTTTTTGTTACTCTTCAGCACTTGATCTGCAAGGGTTGAGATCAAAGCTTACCCAACTCGAGCTGTTGAACCTTTACCCCTACCCAACCCAAAGTCTTCGTATTAATTGAATTTAGATTAATCGATCTGATTGCCGGAGAGAACTTTGGCTCTTATTAAGTTATAAGGCGCAATTACTTTTTCGATAGATGTGAAAACCACCTCATCCAACATTCAAAACTTTTTATCTGCAGGCATGGCCAAGTTATATATCCACCGTACAAAACAATTAAAGGATCCTAAGTTTTTCTATATGTACATTTATATATGAATACATACATATTTATATAATATGAATTGGAATTTATTCAGTACAGAGCGCACCTCACACTGATATCACAGGCATATCCCACCCTGTACTGAAAGCATTTCCCATGAATATATATTAACGTAGAAGTATATATAGTGGATGTTCCCAATGTGAGAGGCAGCTGTGAGGAGCATTTCCGGCCGGACTCATATAATATTTTATGTATAGAAATATACACACTGGCTTCCAAACTTAAGTAGGATTCATATTTTTCAAACCCTAGCTCGCTAGCCCTAGTCCTAGCCCTAACCCTAAATTCAAGCAGGACAAGTTGCACTGCTGTATATATAGTTTTTCATTGGTAAACGAAAGCAGAGATAGAGACACAGTAGTCAGAAGACAGGAAAGGCCACACTGAATACAGCCCCATCCCACAATGACATGCATTATGCGTGCGTGGAACCAAATCAATGCATCCACATCAATGAAAGAAATACTTAACCTTATCCATATGACCTATTTAGACACATAGATCTAGATCTTGAGATCTTTGTATATCTCTCTCAATCAACAACAGCAAATGGGCACTCAAGAATATGCAAAGCGTGGTCCCCTGAATGTCTGTACTTGATCACTACCGGTTCAAAATCATTGAATGGGATCAGCATTTGGGTACAGTACTTTGGTTGCCAACTGAATGGTGGGATGTATCTGTGTCTATGAGACAAGTGCAATGGCTACAGTCTACTACTTCTTCCTTCCTGTAATTTCATCCCAATATTCTTGGTGTAAAGGCATAAGGGTCCTCTGTCGAGACTGGTAGGAGGACAAAGAGAAGTCACAAGAGTACTAAATAGAGTGGCAAAATCAATGAACCATTGACCAACTTTGCCTTTCACTTTGAATGCTTAATAATGAAAGTCGCGACCGTAGTACAGTAGCCCACAGTTCCAAAAGATTGCAGATCAGAATGGTTGGATCCATGTGTAATAGAGCCAATGGGTCTTGTCGGTTTTAGATCACAAGAGAAATAAAAATTGAGAATTTGGCAGAGAAATTCCCACTCTAAGTACCTACTTCATACTTGATCATCACTGACTTAACTGCAAAATGAGCTATGAAATGGGAAATTATTCACTTAAACTTCAAGTAAGCACGTAAACGGACACCAATTACCCAATGGGCGGGATCTGCACACCCAGGGATTGTTTGGAACCATGGCCATTTTTCAAAAAAACAGTGTTGCATCGGATTCATATAGGCGTTTCAACAAATACTCATATATATGAATATTTGGTTCAGGCGTTTATTGAAAAACCGGGTATGCCTCATAAATCAGGACCTCACCGATGCATGAACACATTGGTGAACTGTTTCCCCCAATGATCGACTGGTGTGTATCCTATGTGGTGCTTACCTGTCAGCATATACATGAAAAACGATGATAAAAATCACTTTACTAAACAGCATAATGTTACTCACTGCCTATGTGACAGAAGCTTTTTTTTTTTTTGTAAAAAACGGGTCTCTAATTGTTGATATCTAGTCTCACTAAATCTGAGTTTTGATTATGTGTTTAAGTCAAGGTTTAAAGTGTTAATACATAATACATACTAGGGGTGCATGTTGGGTTGATTTCAGCCCCAACCTTGCCAACAAGTTGTTGACCCTCCCCCAAACCCTAACCCTAAGTTTTTAGGTTGGGTTGGGATCGTGTTGGCCTTTTGCTAAATGTTTTTATTTCTTAGATTCAAAGGTTGGATTCAAGTCAGTTTTAGCATTGTTATGTATAAAAAATCATAGTTATCTTACTTTAGAAAAAATATTGCTTTTAAAATTAAAATTGTTGACACACATGTAGATAGAAATATAGATACATATTTGTGTACGCAATCATGATTCATCATTATCATCATCCATGCTTTATCCAATTATATGGGGTCCGCTACATGAAATCTATTTCACCAATCTTGCATATATATAAATAAACAAGTACTTGCATAAATACATATTTATATAATTCTTAATACATACAAATTAAATATAAAGTTAAGTAGGATTGGCCAACACCAAAGCCTCAACCCTAACCCAACCTAAAACTAAATCAAGTTCATACTTTTAATCATAACTCTAATTAGAACATCAACCCAACCCAATCCTTTCAAACTAGGAATTAGTGGAAATGAAAAAAAAAAAAAATCAGTATAGAGCGTATCAATATTATGAACCAGCCTTACACATGGGTGATACGTTGAACCCTCTTTAGTCTCTTACCACGATTTGAGTGTATCAATAAATGGCGATACGTTGTCCATGCTTCCTTAGACTCATCTGTCTATAGAATAGCTCTTTAGTTTATTTCTTTTGTAAAGAAACCAAAGCTTATAAAGAGATTAAAATGGGAAGTAATGCAATCAACCCCGTGAACATTGTATATTGTCTCCTTAATTTCACCTGTTAATATATATATATATATATATAAAATCCAAAATTTCTTGTATAGTTTGATATTCTTGCATTCTTTTAATCCATATAAAACAAAGTTACTTTTAGTGGTTCCTTTACAATGCTATTAATCAATTTTTTATACCCTTTTTCAAAGGGTGGGTTACGAGAGTGATCAAGGTTTAAACTATCAATACACCTCAATATGCCGGTGTATATATACTTTATATCCCATGTGTTTTTAACTTTTTATTTTTTATTTTTTCAAATTTTCAGTTTTACACATGTTTTTATATTGTTAAATCAACAAAACATCGGTTTCCTGAAAAAACCTTTAAAATAGGTATACCAAAACACATGTTTTTATATTGTTTTGTATCGGGCATATGGTATCGATATGGGAGTGATTATTAAATGAGACGAGGAGTTTGATTAAATTAGGGACCTTTGAACAATCCCCCACTTCCCCCTATTTTGCTCTACCCATGGCTATTCTTATGTTGGATATTCTTTGTAAAACAAGTGGGAAGATAGTGTGGAAGTCTTGAGAAATGTCTTAAGTTGTGTTTGGATTATGGTGAGTTTTTTTTTTTGGGGGGTTTTCAATTAATTAAGGTGGAATTTGACTTAGGATGCATTAGGAAACAATGTAAAACGTCATCAGTGTAAAAGTACACCAATGGCATTTTATATCGAACCATTAAAAAGTAATCGTTTGAATTTTGAAAAGTGTGCAAGAAAAGTGGAGTTTTACAACGAAAATCAATGTAAAACTCTGCTTTAATGAACTTTTACATTTATTTACGATGTAAAACTCCACTCCATCCAAATGTACACAAAACTAAACCAGAGTGGAGTTTTATATCGATCATGATTGTACACTCCTTCCAAATGCCGACAACATCGAACCAGCGTAAATATTTACATCGATTCCAAACACAGCCTTAAGTCTTAAAAGAAAATTTACATCGATCATGATTGTGCTTTTTAATCCCTCTTATTTTTTTATATTAGACCTAATAACATTCTTATTTTCTATCTCTAGGGTGTTGCTCATGCATTTTATCCATTATTTATTATTAGTAATACACACTCTTACTTTACTTTGTTTAATTTTGATAATAATGACATAAAAATATTATATTTTATTAAAATAGTATTGGAATAACAAAATAATATTAAAATGCTTTGGTAACATTTTATTATTTTAATATTATTCTAAACTGTAATTCTACATTATTCTAATTTGATATTGTTTTATTATTTTAACTAGTATTGTATTATTCTATTGTTATTTTTATTATTTTCATTACTATTCTATTTTAAATTTATTAATTTTTGTATTATTTGAGTATGAGTATAATTTATTATTATTTTATGTTATTTATTTGAATTTACTAATATTATTAATTTGTTAGTATGAATAATTTAGGTTGAATGGATTGACGACTCGATCCCTAGGTCAGCAAGTAGCCGATCAAGTCAATGGTTATTGGAATGGATCCGATATGCTGATCAGTTTTGAAGCTAAAGATCAATGATGGATTGAAAATCATGCTCCCAACAACACAATGCATCCGTGCATTGGAAATATCTCATGTAATTATTCATAAAGCTTAATTGATTTATCACTTCTTTTTTACCAAAACAAGGCAACACCATCAAATTTAAAATTATTCCACTCCCACAACGAATCCACATCTGCACGCCCCATTACGAGCTTTCACTACCTACAACCATGATCATAGAAAAATTCAACAACCTCCACCTCCAGTGAAAAATTAACACACCATTGTTTACAATAAATTCAACACATCACATAAGCTGTTTTATTTTTTCAAGCACTAGCGTGTTCATAATTCATTGGGGTCAGTAAATTGTTATGTACCAGGAGCCGCAACCTCATAATTCATTGGGGTCAATGAAATTTTGAAGAAGTACAGATTTGGCTAATGGAGATTTCTGATTTACATTGTAGAACTATAAACATTCAAAAGGATCGTAACCCACACTTTATGCACCAACACCCGCCCGTGAATTGGCATTTGATGAAGGGAAATTTGGCCCGACCTCGCAATCACCCGACACGTGGCAAATGCAAGCAACTCGGGGCAGCAGAGCGCCCAAAACGAGCACTGAAAGTAACGAAGTCCAAGCTCACTACTGAGCCTGAACTCCACCAGACCGGATTCTCTACTAGGAGCCCGAGCTCCCTACCAAGAACCCGAGCTCCCTACTGGGAGTCCGAGCTCCCTATTAAGAACCCGAGCTCCCTACTGAGAACCCGAGCTCCCTGCAAGGAGCCCGAACTATCTCGGGTCCTAAGCCTCACAAAGTCGTGACCCGAGCTGGCCCATGGCAGCTCGGAGCACTCCCCAAACCGAACTCAAGACATCTCGCTCGCCACTCCAGCACTTCGCTTCCGAAACACCAGACTGACCAAACGTACCTGACACCAAGGACGTCCGTATCCAAGGGCGGCGCACATGACTGATTTGGAATCTTACGCCTGACAGCCGCACTTCAAACGGCCTCCTGCTACCGCCACCTGCCACCGTCGTTACCAGCCGCAGAGACGGCTCCGACAAAAGGAGCAGTGGCAGTTCTGTCCAGCCAAAGGAAATGACATCCGAACTGGTAGGAGCTCAGAGATAATCATGCCCGATCTGACAGAAGCCTGGAAGTGAGTGTGCGAGGTGGTTATAAAAGGCTCCCTACCCCCCAAGAACAAGGTATGCTAACTTTTACGATATCTGGCTTATCTTGCCTTTGAAAGACTCTAACTTGAGCTTCGGAGCCCTTACGCCGGGTTCTCCCCGGAGCTTCTTCACCCCCTCCGTTTCAGGTCCCCTGCCACTCAGTTCAGAGGCAAGATCGTTGACAGCTAAGATCGGTCGGATTGTGCATCATCAATTGGCGCCGTCTGTGGGAACGCTTCAAAAGGCCTCCCTCCAAACTCTCATACCCCTTTCTTCTTCTTTGAAAAACTCAACACTCATGGCCTCTTCCAGCAACGCCGGACGCGGCACAGAGACAAACACCACCGGGGAACAGCCTTAAGTTCCCGTGGTGTGCGTTGGGCAGTTCACCATACCCCTCTCGGTGGACGGAATTCCCAATCTGAATACGCCACAAGTAGTGGCCCCTGTAAACCTTCCTGCCACAAACATCCCCTTTCCTCCCCCCAACGAGACTACCTTCGCTGAACCAACCGCCGTCCCCCTGGCAGCTAGCCAAAATCGGTTGGACGACCTGATGCAGTTCATGCGGGCAATGCAAGACCAGATGCAACAGTTCCAGCAACACCAGCTTCACTAGCACCAAGTGTTGCACAACCTCTCCCAGTATCACTATCATCAGCAGTTCCCCCAACTGCCACCGAACCAACCACTACTTCCACCTCGCCACCCTGCTCCGAAGCCGGTCAAGGCCTCTCCGCAGGATGGGCGCCCCCACCAAGGAAAGGCCTCCAGGCCCCAGAACCCCCCAAACAGCCAGGCCTCGTCCCCAGGCCGGAGAGAGAGAAAAGTCATCCCCGCCTTGCAGCTCGCAGGCGGGTCGGGAACCTCGCCCGCGAGATCGGCACCTCGAGGCTCCAAACCGGAGTTCCCACTCATGGAAAACCGATTCGGCGCACTAGCAGCAGCGGACTACCAGCATTCCGGGCCCATCGAACTCGGCAACACGGAGGCCAACAGCGCCAGTACAAGGCCCACTCAACAGCGAAGGCGCCGTCGAAGTTGACGAACCGCCACCCGTGTCCTGTCAGAGCTCAGAGGCAAAGGCGAGACGAGCTCGGACGAGGTAGGAGTTGCCCCGATTCTCTCAGTTCCTTCCCCCCTCGCGTTAGAACTCCTGGCAGTCCCCTTGCCCAGAGATTTCAAGCTCCCACCTCTAGACAAGTATGATGGGTCCTTCGACCCCAACGACCACGTTGACGCTTTCCAATGCCAAATGCACCTCGCCAGAGCCAGCGAATCATGCATGTGCGTGGCTTTCACCACCACCCTCAGGGGGGTAGCCCGCACTTGGTACAGGAACCTAGCCCCCGGGTCGATAAAGTGCTGGGCTCAGTTCGTGTAGGTCTTCACTGCACACTTTGTCACCAGCAAACGGTGCCCCATAGCAGAGGAAAGCATCTTCAGGGTAGTCCAAAGGGAAGGAGAACCCATACGGGGCTACATCAAACGATTCAATGAAGCATGCTTACAGATACCGCGGTGCAGCTCGTGGTAGCAAAAAGAGGGGTGACGCACAAAGAGTTCAAATGGCACATGGTAGCTAACAAACCCGTGACCGTGGCCAAATTTCTCAAGCTCGTGGACAAGTTCATGAGGACGGAGGAAGAAATCAACCAACGAGCCGAGGGCGGAAACGAGAAGAGAAAGAGGGATGGCGAGCCCTCTAACTCAGTCGACTGAAAAAACCCGGCCCGGGACCCAAAACTGAACCAGTCGTTCCGAGCTCCCCTACCAGTTCGGACAGATTACACACCACTGAACACAAGGCGGACCGAGATCTTAATGACGATCAAGGACGCCCCGTACGTGAAATGGCCACCTCGCCTAAAGGGAAATCCGAACGAAAGAAAAAAGAATTTGTATCGTAGTTTCCATATAGACCATGGTCACAGTACCGAGCAGTGCAATAATCTCCGAGACGAAATAGAGGGGCTCATCTGTCGCGGATACTTGAGAAACTTTGTACAGCACAACAATAATAACAATAAAGCAGATCGGCCAGGCAAGCACGAAAAGGACGCCCCCGAATCTAGCAGCAAGCCTGCTGAACCATTGCAGCGACAGCCTCCGGTAGAGAGGCCAATTCGGGGAACCATCCATGTAATTGTGGGAGGTTCGGTGGTAGCAGGGTGTACCTCAGCTGCAGCCCGGACTTCAGTTCGTGAAGCGGTCCTCGAGGAGCAGAACCCTCCGAAAAGGCCAAAGACCGAAGAACCAATCCTCTTCACGAAAGATGACGCGTGAGGAGTTCGCTACCCCCACGATGACGCGCTTGTCATTAAACTAAGGATCAGCGACTTCGAGGTCAGACGCGTACTCGTAGATTCGGGCAGCTCGGCGGACATCCTCTTCAAATCAGCGTTTGATCGGCTACAACTGCCAAGGAGCGAACTAAAGCCCGCAAAAACTCCCCTGGTGGGCTTCAGCGGAGAGGAAGTCAGGCCCCTCGAAAAAATAACGGTACCTGTGGAAGTCGGTACGTGGCCTTGTGCGGTCAGACTCAACCACGACTTCCTGGTGGTCGCGACCCCCTCCCCATACAATGCCATAATAGGGCGGCCAATCACGCATATCCTACGAGCGGTGGTCTCCACCTACTATTTGGCCATGAAGTTCCTTACGGACTTCGGTGTGGGGGTAGTGCGGGGCGACCAGCTCAAGTCCCGCAAGTGCTACGTTGCCGCCCTAAAGGGAAAGACCAAGGCAGCCGGCGACCTCGATCTGGAGCGGCCCACGGAACAAGGCGAAGAACGAGGCTCACCCACAGAGGAAACAGTCGCGATTCCAACCTCGCCTACGGACCCAGCTCGCACACTCCAGATCGGTGCTTCCGTCAAACAACCCCCTTCCCAGGATCGACCGCCTAGTAGACGCGACCTCGGGACAAGAATTGGTAAGTTTCCTAGATGCCTACTCAGGCTACAACCAAATCCGGATGGACCAGTCCGACGAGGAAAAAACCAGCTTCATAACCGAGTCCGGTCTGTACTATTACAAGGTCATGCCCTTCGGATTAAAAAATGCCGGGGCGACCTTCCAAAGACTTGTAAATAGGTTGTTTCGGCCCCTGATTGGCACGAAGATAGAGTGTTATGTAGACGACATTGTCGTCAAGACACGGTTTTCACAAGAACTAATAAAAGACTTGGATTCTGTCTTCCAAATCCTGCGTCAGTTTAGCATGAAATTGAACCCCAACAAATGTGTCTTTGGCGTCACCTCGGGCAAATTCCTAGGCTACGTTGTCAATCGGCACGGTATCGAGGCTAACTCGGACAAGATAAAAGCCATCCTAGATATGAGAACGCCTCGGAAGGTAAAAAAGTTCAGAGGCTAAACGGCCGCATAGCCGCTCTAAGCCGCTTCATGTCCAAGTCGGCAGATTGCTGCCTACCCTTCTCCAACGCAATCAAAGGCAAAGGGTTCGAGTGGACCCAAGACTGCCAGCTCGCGTTTGACGAGCTAAAAGGTTACCTCGCTAGTGTGCCAACCTTAGCTCGACCCGAGGAAGGCGAAGTCTTAGAACTGTACCTCTCGGCTAGCGACGAGGTGGTCAGTTCGGTACTAGTAAAGGAAGCAGACCGGGTCCAACGACCCATATATTATGTTAGTAAAATCTTGCAGGGAGCAGAGACAAGGTACCCGCAGATAGAAAAGCTAGCGTATGCACTAGTGATAGCAACACGGAAACTCCGCCCATACTTCCAGGCTCACACCGTCATCGTCCTGACCAACAAACCTCTGAGACAAGTTTTACTCAAACCCGACGTTTCCGACCGACAGACGAAGTGGGCCATCGAACTCAACGAGTACGATCTCCAGTACAAGCCAAGAACTGCCATTAAGGCCCAAGCCTTGGCAGATTTTATTGCAGAATGCACGTTTAGCCTCGAAGCCCCTGAGCCGGTCGAGCCCGAGATCCCCAGTTCGGGCGAGCTCGGAGCTCCCAAGCCAAACGAGTCCGAACCCCGTGAAGTAGCAGCTAGTGTAGCATCCCTCCTGGTTAAACCAAGTGCGAACTGGGATGAGGAGCCCTGGATCCTTCACGTAGATGGCTCCTCGAACCAGCAAGGCAGTGGGGCTGGAATAGTGCTACGTGGCCCGAGCGGAACAAAGCTGGAATATGCACTATGCTTTGAGTTCGCGGCATCCAACAACGAGGCGGAGTACGAGGCACTGATAGCCGGGCTAAACCTAGCGCACAAGGTTGGAGCAAAGCACATAGTTATCTGCAGTGATTCCCAGCTCGTGGTCAACCAAGTTACAGGCGAATACGAAGCGCGCGAGCTCACAATGATTGCATATTTGGCAAAAGTAAAGGAGGCTCTGCTCAACTTCCAGTCACACTTCATCAAGCAAATTCCGAGGTTAGAGAACGCTGAGGTCGATGCCCTGTCCCGACTAACTAGCACGAACCACAACGCTAGGAGAACCGTGTACGTAGAGGACTTACCTCGGCCCAGCATTCTCGGTGGGGCAGAAGGGGTCGCTCTCGTCACTGAAGCAGAGCCGAGCTGGATCGACCCACACTCGAGCTTCCTGCTAGACGGAACCCTCCCCGCGGACCGCAACGCAGCCAAGAGGGTGCAGCGCCAGGCAACCAAATACGTCATGATAGACGAACGGTTGTACCGACGATCCTACACGCTCCCCTATCTGCGATGCTTGCGCCCAGCCGAAGCCGGGTTGGTACTCCGCGACACTCATGAAGACTTGTGCGGCGGACACCTGGGGGGCAGAGCCCTCGCCCAAAAAGCACTTTGACAAGGATACTCCTAGCCAACGATAAAGACAGAGGCAATCGAGCTCGTCAGAAAATGCGACAAGTGTCAGAAGCATGCCAACATCCACCATCAGCCCGCTGTTGACCTCAAATACCTCACCAGTCCATGGCCCTTCGCTCAATGGGGCATCGACCTCCTGGGGCCATTCCCACCAGCGATAGGCGGGAGAAAATTCCTAGTGGTGGCAGTAGATTACTTCACAAAGTGGTTAGAAGCTGAACCCCTAGCAATAGTTACAGCCCGAAACATACAGAACTTCTTTTGGAAGAACATTGTATGTCGCTTCGGGCTACCTCAGGTACTGATCTCCGACAACGACAAACAGTTCGAAGATATCAAGTTCCGAGAATGGTGCCAAAGTATGGGAATTAGTCAGAACTTCACGTCGGTCGCACACCCGCAGGCAAATGGCCAAACAGAAGTAATGAACAGAGCCATCCTTCGCGGATTGAAAGCACGATTAGACCGAGCCAAAGGTTTGTGGGCAGACGAACTACCAAGTGTTCTATGGGCTCACCGAACCACGGAAAAAACCGCCACAGGAGAGACCCCCTTTAACCTCACCTACGGCACCGAGGCGGTGATCCCGGCGGAAATCGAAGTACCTACGCTGCGACTAGAAGCATACGACGAACAGACAAACGAGGGCGAGTTACGCACCAACCTCGACCTACTCGACGAAGTGAGAGACCTCGCGCACATCCGAACTGCGGCCTACCAGCAAAAGGTAGCTCGGTATTATAACACGCGAGTAAAGAAGAGGAACTTCCGCGTCGGCGACCTGGTTCTCCGTAAGGTCATGGTGCCCGAACCCAGCGTAGGGAAACTTGGACCAAACTGGGAAGGACCCTACAGAGTAAAGAAAGCATTTGGTGGGGGGGCATACGAGCTCGAAACCCTAGAATGAAAACAAGTACCCCGAGCATGGAACGTCGTCAACTTAAGAAGATACTACCTATAAACCACCAAGGCAAGTACCCCGAAGCCGAGGTAAAAAACAAACTAAATGACCGAAATGGTTAGTTCGGCAAAAAATGCAGCTCGAAGACAGGACAACCAACACTTAAACAAAAAAGCCATTTCATTTCAGATAAAGGTGTACATTAAAAAAAAAAAAAGCAAAAGCCACTTCATCTTTTACAAGTCAGGGGATACTTCATCATTATCAGAAGCCACTTCGACAACACCCGAAGGACCTGCCTCCCCCTCGGAGTCCGGTTCGGCATCCGCAGCATTACCCATCTCTTGAGTAATGCGCGAAGTGGATATGGCGCTGGTATCGAGCTCGGGGTACGTATTCCGGATCATCCACCGGCTTAGCTTGAAACCCCTCCTGTAGGAGTCCACCATCAGATCCTCGAAATCCGGCGAATCAATATAATCACTGACAGCTTTTTTCTTCGTGTCTTCGATACCTTGAGAGAAGATCTGAGTCCTCTCCCTGATATCCTCTTGAAGATACTCGACCTGATGCTGCAGGTCCAGCTTCAATTCCGCCATTTGCTTCACCACCACTCCCATAGCCTCAGCATCTCTCTGAGACCTCGCCTGCCTAGACCGCGCGAGGCGAGCAGCCTCCTCGGCAGTCGCGCCTGCCTCGAGCACCTCTCCACCTGGTTCGCCAAGGCGTGAATAGAAGAGTTCACCTACCAAAGGGAAACAAGGGATCAAAGGAACGAATAGAAGAATAAAGGCCGAAGAACTCTAAAGAAGGGAGCACTTACCACCATGGCATGGGTAACGGCACGGCAGGCCACTTGGTGCAAAGGGAACTCGGTCCACGCCACGACTTCCTCGGGAAACATGGCCTCCTTACTCCATTGAAGAGCGTGAATAGGCGACAGCACACTCCTGAAGTCCCTCGGGGCCTCCATGAATTGGGCAATTTGTTTTTTAGTAAGTTTTAAAATATATGGATTTATATTATTAAAAGTATTAGACATAGATCTAATTAACAACATTCATTAATGAAAAAATAACTTAAATATGAGAGTTAATACCTTAAATACAAGAGTTAATGAAAGAGTATTAAATGAAATATAAAACATTAATTGAATTATATTTTTAACATGTATAATTAAAGATGAATTAAATAACAAATATAAACATTTTAGTCAAGAAAAATTCTACACCCTAATTCTTACCTTTTATAATATTATCGATATAGATATAGATTAGGATTAATTGAAGGTGAATTAAGCATTGGTGCAAGGCCTATGCACAGTTTATGATCGAATAGGGTGTTATTAGCGGTTGCACAACCCCTAATATATCTGGGGTTGTGCAAGACCACTACAGACTACAGTCAGCCAACCATAAGACCCTACACCCGCACATGAGAAACATCTCTCCATAGCTGAGCTCATGGGTGGTCAGCATCCTTCTACTCAGCAAATCCTAATTAAAGACGGGGAGAGTTTTCTCTTTGGGTCGGTGCAATCTGAGCCTGAATTGACCCAAGAGGCCAAGCTTTAATTTTGCACCGGGGTTTGTTTTTTCAATTCTACGAAACTGTTTGATGAAATCGAATTTGATGCACACGCCGTGTTCTCACATCCCTTTCCAGCCGTACGTTCAGAATATCTCATGAGATAGTTTCAAATGTACGGCTAAAAAAAGACTGTAAAAATGGTGTCAGCACAATTCTGTAAGCACTGAATCCGCCCTTCTGGTTGATACGTGTGGGATGAACCCGTTATGAGATGCAGGGTGGCGGCCGCGCGCATGCTCTAACCACGCGCCGCTTGAATTACTTTCTTTCATAAACAAATGATTCAGTTATAGGCTTTGTAGTAGCAATCATGACCGCGAGTAGCTGCACAATAAAGTGATCGTACCGACAGTACGGATAGTCTAACCCCAGTCTTACACGTGTCAATTGGGGCCACCCTGATTGTATGCTTCGCGAATCACTGAGCGGCGCTGTACCCTGAGCCCCACCTTCTTCAACATCGATTTCAATTTCAAGGCGAAAAAGCTAGTCCCACGCATTCGAATGCGCGACACCACTAACGGCAGACAGCCAGACACCACTAACGGGGATTAAGCCCATTCGCGCGTCCTCCGAATGCGCGAACGGTGCGCGGACAAAACGTGCCTGGACTGAAGCCGAATTCCACGCATTCATGCTTGCAGAAAGACACGTGACGCTTGATTAATACATTAGTGATTCATATATTCTTGAATTTTGAATCCACTTCTGTACATCTCTATTCTCAAGATGGCCCGGCATATGATGATGATGATTCGTCTCATATCCTGCGGTTCCCCTACTCTCCCTTTATGCCCTTGTAGGCCCCTCTTGAATAAAACAGCACGTGTTCTATTACGAGAGAATCTGGGCCCATCTCTGGTTTGGATTAATACATCCCATTCGTTACAACTTACAAGTGGTTTATCCTCTTATCCCTTTCTCTTTCAGGCCCTTGGTGACCATGGATTAGTGACACCCCCCGCCCCCCAACCAAATATCCTGGTTCAAACCGACCCTTAATTTAACCGGGTCGGGTTATCCATTATCATTCTTTTTTGGTAGGACCGTAGGAGTTCATTCATCATCAATTGAGCGCCCTGTGGGAGCCTCAAGTGCAGCGGTTTCTAGCTTTTCAACGTCACTCGGTATCTGCTACCCACACATTGTTCCCATACCTATCCATAGAGTATCACCACTATGTATTGGAAACATCTTGCATGAATAACAAGTTAGATATTCCCAACGCACAGCTATAATGTTTGGTGAATAGAAATGTGAAAACAGCTCATGAATAGCAGATCCAAGCCCATTTAACCTAACACATGAACAGCAAGCTATGCTTGGTGAAAAAGCTAATTAAACATTCAGCTAAATTTGATGATGTTGATTTGAAGCATTCTAAATAATCTAATCTAATGAAGCTGAAACGGATAGGTCAAAATATGGCTGACCAGTAATAGATTTTGGCTCTCTCAATTCTTTTCAACAAACATAATTTACAATTAAACTTATTCATGATCAGGTTCGAACTTGACTTTTATTAAAATTCTAATGGAAGCCCAAATCTGCAGTGTAAACTTAAACTCGAAGCTCGGCCCATAAATAAGTCTACTTACAACTATAGGCTATCCGCATAGGGCCCACCTTGGAAACCCAAAAGCCGTTGGCTCATTTGAATCATTATCCACTACAACTAAAATTCATCTCAACCCCCGCAAACGCATCTTTAGCAGTAAGAACTCTGGCAGTCTGGCCCCGCTTTACTTTTTAGACTGGCGGGGTTTGCCTTGCCACTCGCCACTCCAGTGGTGACTGATACTAATCAGCATTCAGCAGTGTCCAAGTTTCTGAAACCAATTTGACTAAAATGCCCTTTATACTTAGAAAAACAAGAATCAAAGAGTCTTTACATACAAGATCGGTAAAAGACCGGACCATGTGATGGATTGGATGCTATGTTATGATCCCACCAAATGAGCCACTAGGGTGGGACCTACTCGGTGGCCCAATTTTTATTTTATTCTCTTCGACTGACTGATTGATTTTGATTTACAACACAATCTAAAAGAAGAGAATAAACTCAACGGCTGCGATTATCTTATCATTTTGAGTTCGACATCCAAAGAAATCTCCAGTGGGCCCGGTGCCTCGTGTGTGCGGGTTAATGTCGTCCTTATTGGTTCGTTGAAGGATTCTGTTCCCGTAAATGCTCATTATGCGATCCACCATAAAGTAGAGGGCAGAATCGTAATTGTAGTTCCCAAAGGACGGTTTCTGATTCCGAAGATGATACGATACGCAGTAAGTGGAATCAGCGCTTTACTGTATGACATTTCTGCCGTTGAGAATTCACAAAGACAGCACCTCATCATCTCGTCTTTCTTTAATTCAAGCTAAGGGAGGAGGGTTAAGCGGATCGCTCATTCGAGGACCTTTACGTCAATTGATCTAGAAGATGTACAAAATACGAAGGGTACTTTAGTCAATAAAACATCCCATTGTTTTCAGTAGGAAATTGGGATTGGGCCGGAAATACCTTGGTTTTGGGGATGTCTTATTTGTCCCGTCAGATTGGAATCCTCCAACAGTCCCCCGCTATCTCGAACATCTATATAACCACCTCCTCACACTCTTCTCCTACGCTTTCCGCTCGTCTCCTCCCTCTCCCTTTCTGTTGGGATACGCTGCACCCCTATTCCAGCGCCACCCACAATCCCCTGAAACCACCAAATCTTCACCATTTCTCTTCGTTTCTAAATCTCCCTTACCCACAAACCACGAAGATGTCGTCGGAAAACCACCTTCTGTTCCTCCCGCAAGCTTCTCATTCTTCTGTTCTAAACTTTGAAGTAGCGACCTGTGTTTTGCTCCTTGCCATCGTGTTTTCTTTCTGGCTCGCACCAGGCGGTCTTGCTTGGGCTCTTTCCAAGGCCAAGTCCCGAATAGCAATACCAGGACCATCTGGTTTTCCTCTCGTGGGTCTACTGTTTGCCTTCACAGGCTCAACGACCCATCGAGTTCTTGCTAAGCTTGCACAATGCCTCAATGCCAAACCACTTATGGCCTTCTCCGTTGGATTCACTCGTTTCATCATCTCTAGCCACCCGGAAACAGCTAAGGAAATTCTGAACAGCTCTGCTTTCGCCGACAGGCCAGTGAAGGAATCGGCCTACGAGCTTCTCTTCCACCGGGCAATGGGTTTTGCTCCGTACGGTGAGTACTGGAGAAATTTGAGGAGGATCTCGGCTACCCATATGTTCAGTCCAAAGAGGATCGCTGGTTTCGGGTCTTTTAGGAGGGAAATCGGTTCGAGAATAGTGGAGGAGATACGGGATATGATGGTGAAGAACGGGATGGTTGAGGTGAAGAAAGTGTTGCATTTTGGTTCTCTGAACAATGTGATGATGAGTGTTTTTGGGAGGACTTATGACTTCAAGGAAGGTGGAGATGGGTTTGAGCTTGAAGGGTTGGTTAGTGAAGGGTACGAGTTGCTCGGGATTTTTAACTGGAGTGATCACTTTCCTGTGCTGGGTTTGTTGGACTTGCAGGGCGTAAGGAAGAGATGCAGAAGGTTGGTTACTAAGGTCAATGCTTTTGTTAAGAACATCATAGAGGAACATAGGAGGAGGAGGGTTAACGGAGCTCTAGACGACGAAAGTGACAGAAATTTCGTCGACGTCTTGCTTGATTTGGAGAAAGAAGACAGGCTCAATGACTCTGACATGATTGCCGTTCTCTGGGTAAGATGTTACTAATTTCGTTTTTTCCTTTGATTTCGTATGATCACTCTGATTTACTATCATCTGTAATGTTTTTATCCTCATTTGGCTCTTGTTTCATGATCAAGCTATTTCGTGCATGAATCAGGATTTTAATACATATTTTTGATTTCATTATCCTGGGCATCAACAAGAGATTTCAGTTGTTTTCGTTTCAGAGCTAGGACTTGAATCTGTTTTCTAGTATTCTTTATTCATTTGATTGAAATGGTTAGTTAGGAAATTCCTTGTTCACGTTGCTTTATTAAATTATTGGAACAGTATACGGCAATAAGGTGATCGTTCATTTGAATATCTTTCAGGAAATGATATTCAGAGGGACTGATACAGTAGCAATTCTCCTGGAGTGGATTTTAGCACGAATGTTAATGCACCCAGATATCCAAGCCAAAGCCCAATCAGAGATCGATGCTGTTGTGGGAGCCACCCGATCCGTTTCAGATTCTGATCTTCCTAACCTGCCTTACCTCCAAGCCATAGTGAAGGAATCTCTCAGGATGCACCCTCCAGGTCCCCTCCTCTCCTGGGCCCGGCTCGCCGTCCACGATGTCCACATCGGTGAGTTTTTCATCCCCGCAGGAACAACAGCCATGGTGAATATGTGGGCAATAACCCACGACGAAGGAATCTGGTCGGAGCCGGCTGAGTTCAAGCCCGAGAGGTTTATGAAGGAAGAAGTGAGCATTATGGGGTCTGACTTGAGGTTGGCTCCCTTCGGCTCCGGGAGGAGGGTCTGTCCCGGCAAGGCTATGGGATTGGCTACTGTTCAACTCTGGCTTGCTCAGTTGCTTCAGAGCTTCAAATGGGCTCCTTCTGATAATGGGGTCGATCTGTCAGAGTGCTTGAAGCTTTCTCTTGAAATGAAGAACCCATTGGTCTGTGTAGCTGTGTCAAGGCTTGCTTGAAAGATGGTGTGGAGTGGTTTCTGCTATGAAGAATGAAGGAATGAATGGCTGGCCCAATTTGGTGGATTCACATAAACAGTTTTAGGGTAGATAATTAGGCTAGCACAACTTAGAGAGCCTTAGTTTGGGTTATGATGCTTTTAGGGTTTTTAAGTAGTTGGAGTACCAGCTGTCTTTTTCCTGTTCTTTTTTGTGAGGAAGATGGTTTTTTAACGGTTGAACTGTTGGTTCATCAGTTGTATACTGCTGCACTGGTCTGTGTTCATATTCTGAAATTCTATGTGATGTATCCTGCTTTTCATATGATATAAATAGGAAAAATTATATTCAGAGCTAGCAGTTTGCACAATGTTCTGTTAGGAATGGGCTGCCCTATCTTGGGTTGTCTGATTTTTCCTCTATTTTCTGTGGATCTTTTGCAATTGGCACTGTGAATTTTCATTTTGCCTTGATAATTGAAATGGGTCCCTTTTCTTGGGTGGCATTTCTATCTTCAGAGACCATAGTGGATGTTAGGTCATCTTATTCGCCTGTATTAAATTTTGAGAAAATGACTTGGTAACAACAAATTAAAGGGGTGGTGTAATTGGCCCTTTAGAAGGCAAACTGGGGAATAGATCTTGGTGAACTTGTTTGTTGTCTCCTCTCTTTTTCTTCTTTTTGTTTTGTTCACTTAACTTTGTAATCACGTAATTATCAAATGAAAAGTTGGAATAATGTGTCAAATTAGTTTCCATTTCATGCTCAACTTGGAAATGGACTAGTAAGCTTTATGCATGTTTAAAATCTTTCTGGTTTAGCCCACTAGTTTCCCAGTTTCCATCCAGCTTTAAGCTCACAACCCCTTCACCTCCATATGAGAGAGAGAGAGAGCTTTGGAATCCCAACTGATATGGGTATTAATTCAGTTTTATACGGTATAAGTAATGCAATGTATATATATATATATAGATACACCATATGAAAGAGAGAGAGAGAGAGACAGACAGAGAGAGAAAACTTTGGAATCCCAACTGATATGGTATTAATTCAGTTTATACGGTATAAGTAATGCAATAATGTATATAAATTCAGAGGAATGCTCTTTTGAGCAATGTGGGTCCTAGATTTGTATTGTGGGATTAGTACAGGCTCCTTTATCCCTAGACCAAAGAAAGCAAAGAATAGAAAGCCCCCTCCATCCTTCATCCACATTCACAACTCTCATCCATTGGCTACCTCTTTATGCTCGCATGCTTTGTGCTTCTTTATCTTTTCCATACCCTTCGAATGAAAACATGGTTATTAATTTATCAAATGAAATGGGATTCCTTAGGGTTTTTTTTTTAATTGATTATCTTTTTTAACCCTCTTAAGTGTTCTTTCGATTTCCACTTTAGGGTACAATCACCAAATGATTGAAGAATAAGAACTCAAGCCCGACTATGATATGGTTCAGCTCTTTTGTGGGGATCCAAATCCTTAGCAGAATATATTGTTGGAAGAGCTTTACCCTTAAAAGCTCTCCTCCTTTTCTTTCTTTTCCTTCATAAAGGAATGCACATAGGTGTTGAATATCCAAACTGCACTATTTTTTTATGTCCAAATATGTGCAACTTGTCTCGTTTCCTCTTTTCACTGATTCTTCTTCGCATCCTCTCTAATATTCTTTGGCTGGCTTACGTCATCAATTTCCATTTACCAATTACCCACATCCACAGGGAGATATATAGCTGATCACCCAGTTTTGGTAGACTTGGTCCATTATTAGTTCTTATATGCATGCAATCTGGGGCATGCTTTCCATCAGATTTCTCTGATGCAAAACGTTGAACCAATCAAATCTACCAAACCAGTTTCAGTTGCATCTGGTTTGGTAAAAGTAGGACGCATTTTTGGTCTGAGAGTGATAAGCTGGATATTTCTTTTGCATGGAGATGATCATGACATCTGCAAGTAACACGAAAAAGTAAAAAGCTTAAAAAGAAATATCTAGGGAATCTATGGTATTCCTTAACCATTATTTGTGCTTCAAATCTAGAGAATGCAGGTGGTCTCAATTCCACTGAGAACCAATTAGGGCTTCAAAGGGAAATCTCAATCTTTCCTCTTCTCTTTCAAGTTTTCACTTTTTTCCAATGGAGGGCAGTAATGGTCATGAGAATGATGTTAGGGATGGGATTAGTTTCAAAAAAGTGTAGAGTCAATGTTCTAAAAATCGGTAAATATAGTATGTAGCATGTGTACCTTCATAAACCTCAAGTTGCAATATGTTTCTTGGGTGGGTGAATCTTTTCACCTCTGTAGAGATGAAAATCCATGGATGTTAAGTTCTTTTTTTTTTCGATTTTTTCTTCTGTCATTCTATATAAATATAATTTTATTATTTTCTCCTTTTATCTTTGGGTGCGATCATACCAGCACTAATACCAGTTTGGATTTCCTCCTAACAAATAGGGGAGATGTTCCCATTGTGCGGCTGCAACAAGCATTGAAGTGGGTGTGAGGAGGCAATCCGAATTCCACTAATATATTTGTTCTTATGAGAAGTCTGAAGTTAAACGTACTTGGGCGAGAGTAATAATAGTATGTATAACCTCTTAAAAAAAATCCACCTTTTAAAAATAATTCTATATTTTTTTTTTAATTTATTGAGTCATACTAATATCTATTTTGTTGCATCATTTCCAAAAAAAAAATAGTTTTTATTTCTAATAGGTGTGGAATATCCTTCAAATATCTAATCCATTCTCTTAAATTATCACTAGCTGAGCTTTCGTAGACCCTCTCAACAGAATTGGATCTGACTTCTGAGGACGTTAACCATCCTTAGACTAACTTGGGGCCAGGGGCAGCTCAGCAGTTACATTCCGGAAGAAGATTTTAATCCAATAGGGACGAGAAGTGCTTATTCATGTGCAATGCTGACGTAGTAGCTGACTAAGCATACACTACACTGGATGAAGCAATTCAGAGGACGTTGAACGAGTCCAACCAATGAGCTAAATATAATTTTAGTTAAGCCAACTAGCCAAAGTCACATTAAACAATAGCAAAACCCACCACACCAATAAGTTGTTCCGTGGTGAGCTGATTTGGATTAGCAAACTGAGGGATTAATAAAGAATATATGAACCAGAGGTGCAATTATATGAAGCCTTAGGTGCGCCTGCTCATCCCTAGAGCCAGGAACCTTGCCTATAGAAATCTAGAATAAATATGTGAAGGAGAAGAGGACACCTTTTAGCTTCCCTTTACCTTACAGAATTGATTAATATATCAAACAAAGCAACAGGGGCATCTCAGAAGATCATAATGGAGCAAGCCTGATTCAATTGGAAAGATGAATGGGGAAAAAAATAATAATTCAGGAAGAACACTCTACATCTATCTCGAATGGTTATGGAGAATGGAGGATGATTTGGTGATCATGACTGGTCATAGATTCTTCTGTTGTTGGATTCTTCCCCAACACTTCCAGACTGTTTGAAAATCCAAAATGTCCCCTTCTTCATAAAGACCATTCATGAAATGTAGTGGCCTACTCCCTACTGCTATTTTATCTAAACCCACCAATGTGGGTCTTCTTCCCACAGCTGATTCAGCCCAGTTGGATGGTCATCACAATATATCTTCTTATGTGACCCTCTTTTGAATGGGTCAGTCAGATAAAATATTCAATCATACTTTGTGCACTTTGTGACGATGATGGTGATGATATGGTGATGTTAATGATGACAACAACTAGAGTAACAGACTACAAAGATGTGTAACTAGTTTAGTATTACCAAGGGTACAGCCCAGAGGGAAGAGGGAAGACTCTCAAGTGTTGAGACCTCAATGCCCTACCACACTAAGGCTGCATTTGGCATTCCTTATTTTAAGGACTTATATCCTTTTTGCAGTTAAAATCTTATTTTAAGGACTTATATCTTTTTTGCAGTTAAAAATTCAATATTTTAGCTGCAAAAAAGAGATAAATCCTTAAAATAAGGAATGCCAAATGCAACCTAACGTGGGTTCCACTTCCATCTAACAGAGGACATATGCCACAATCAACATGATTAGATGATTATATTATGGGTCATGCGGATATCATTGCATAAGTTCTTTGGGTAGGTGAGCCACAACAGTGACGCCTTTATGTGCCAAGGTTGCCACCATGAATCATCATCTATTCGCCACCATGAAGCACTTGTGCTACAAATAATGTAGTCGGCCCATCTTGCACTTGGCCCAACCCCATCTTTTGCACCAGTTGATCTTAAATTTTGGGCCTTATAGTGGGTCTTTGTTTGGAAAATAGAGCCTTATCCCAGTTCTTGTTGGGTTTATATTGGGTTGGGCTGGAGCTCATGTTAAGATTAATGACAGGGTGAAAAATATGAAGTCAGGTTTGGTTTAGGGTTGAGGCTTTGGGAAATCCCATCTAACTCAACGTGATATGTCTATTCATATCTGCATTTATAAACATCTGTATCCATGTACATTTATAAATATATTTGCATTTAGGGGAGCCCTGGTTGAGAACTTGATTAAATTTGAATGGGCTTGGTGGGCCTGATTTTATGTAAATCCTTCAAATCGGGAACCCAATTTAAAGAAGAAGTGAGAACATTTTCACAAGTAGAAACTACCAGGAGCGGTCCTACGATTTTTTATTGAGGGGGCCAAAACCTAGAAAACATGGATAGAGAGAGCCAAAAGTTAGGAAACATTGGTAAAGGGGCTAAAATATAAGTGGAACTTAAATAGATTTTATGAGAATTTTGAAGGCATAGGGGGATGCCTGGCTCCGCCCCTGGAAACTACTAGAAGGTATTGCAACCTTGTTTAATTACTATGGTATGTTTGGTACCATTGTAGTTTCTAGCTGAAACCCTGACACATCAGCACCACTTAGGCATTTTGAATTGCAATGGAAATTTTTTATTGGCTTGAGACTGTTTTAACTACAAATTGTCAAAAAACATTTTGTCTGAAAATAACGAGGGGAAGTTGGAGGAAACGTCAAATTGAGGTTTCCCCCAACAGCCATTGCGTCTCACAATGTTTTAGCTGATATGGCACTTACCTGTCATCCAATGTGACATGGTAATGAATTGATACAGTGCATCACGTATCATACAACACTTCAACGTGATCAGTGTTACACCGGAGAAAAATAAGATCTGATGAAATCCTGCATTTGGGAAATTCCTGTCAATTAGATTGGCATAACAGTAATTGGAAGTGTGATTGGTGTTACATAGAATTAAAATGTTTATTTTAAACACTTCAATGTAAAATAGGACATACCAAACACATATCTACTATAAATGCGGCCTAGTCAGCATTGCTGTTGAGACTATAAACATTAAGGCTTTGTTCGCTTTTCAGTAAGTTATTTACCCGGATAAATGCTATTACTTGGGTAACCGGGTAAGTGCATTTACCCATATTCTTTTATTCCTCAATAAATAAAGCAATTACCATTTTAGCCATAAAAATTCGTTATTACAAGGGACATTTTTGTCCCGTTCAAGTGTTGACAACTTTTCCCCAAGTGGGAAAGTTATTTACCCACTTAGGATAGGAAAATTAACTTTCCTTGATCCCCACATAAATCTAAAAAAAGAATATACGATTTTTGGTCAATGGGAATGAATGCCCCTAAGCATTAACCAAACAAGTTTCTCATCTAACCATTGAAATTTGCACCACCCACACTACTCAAAAACATTTTAGACATTTCAGAGTGAAATGGCAATGATACCAAACACAACCTACGTTTCCATGTCTAATTAGGGATCACAAGAAAGAACCTTCCTTGCAGCAGATGTGGACGAGATTTTACCAGGGTAACATCTTTTTGAGCTATCTTAACATTAGCCTTGATTGTTGAACACTCGAACTTACCTAACCTCAGTAGTGTGTCTGTAATGCACTTAGTCCTAAAGCATGTGTGCAATGACGTACATGTACATATTTGCACTATCTTTATATGGATCAAGCAGCCTGTCTTCAGTTTTAATAACTCGAGTTTGGATTGGATTTGAGCAGTCCATAGTGAGAAAACCGGGGCTTTCAATTTAGGGGCTGTTTGGGAGATCTTCAGCTTTTTTTGAACTGCTCTCATTGAGCCACTTTGAAAAAGCTAGTAAAACTAGCATCACTGGAGAAAGTCGTTTCTTAGCAGAATTAAAACATATTTGGGCTTTCTGACACTAATGCATTGGTGGTGCAAAAGCATGGAGCGCAAATGAATTTCATGCAAATTCTGATTTATTTAATTTTGTTTTAAATTTCATTTTCTTTTGTTTGTTTGCAATGCAGATGAAATAAAAAATAACCTAAAGCAAAGTACAGTAATACCCGGAGCAAAAGTGAACCAAAAATTACACTTTTAATTTGTATACAATCTCATTTGTACTAGTACAAGTGGATGGGGAATGCAAATGAGAATTTTGCAAAATTGCTTTATTTTTGCTTCTGGTTTTACTTTATTCTGCTTAAGTTTTTATCTTACTTTGTTTGCATTCAAACAAACAAAATAATGTGAAACCTATAACAAAACTAAACCAAAATTGGACTCCAACTCATTTGCACTCCCATAATTTTGCACCGAAGCAAATGAATTTGAACTACAAACAAAATAAGCCCAAGTGGGAGACCGGAGAAACAGTTATAGGCACATTTTGGGAAATGCTGGGCATTCGGGGATTGCTTCCTATATGATTATAGTTTTCTGGTTATTATCCTATCTACCAAAAAAGTACATACTTCATTTGTTCATAAAATTTGGTTGTCTAAATTTGGCAGTTTGGGCTGTCAACTGGGATGGTCTTGAGTGGCAAATTGGCAATGGGCTCCAGGGCCAACTCTAACTTTGCAATGTTTGAGTCCAAATATGGAGTTTGGATCTCCTACCCACAATGATTCTACCCATACCTACCCACAGGACACTACAACTGTACATTGGGACTTAGAGTAATCCAGGCCATTTATTTGAGTCCAGACTTCCTATTCACAACCACTCTACCCACACCTATTCACATAACATCTCAGCCACACATGGAGAATATGTCATCCTCTTGCATGTTATTATGTACAGAAGATGTTCTTAATGCACGGAGATAGTGTTTTGTGGATAGGCATGGATAGAATTCTTGTAAGTAAGATATCCCCAGTCCATTTATTTTGGACTCTAATAATAGGTTGATATTAGTTATCGCCTGCGGTTTGGTTCTAGGGTTTTGACAGAGCAATCACAATTTCAATAATCCAAATTATATCATATTTTATATGCTTGGCATTTAGGATCTAGATTCTAAAACAATAATGCAAGAGAATTGGAATTATGAAGCTCACGTTCTGAATATTCAACTACATTTTGAATTTGAACCAAATTGATTTGGTGCTAAAGCTATATTTGGTTTGAAGGAAAAAGTAGGGAAAGGAAAGGAAATGAAACCTTTACAAATCTTATATAAGTTTTTCTGCATTTTCCTTCCTTTCTCTACTTTTTCTTTCAAACCAAACATGGCCTAATTGAAATCCAATTCCAGGCAGCTTCATAAAATGGTCTTATAGAAAATAAAGAGATCCACCAAGTTAATTTATCTATAATTCCAAATTTCTTTTCCATCTTCCATATTTTTATTTTTTGGGCTCTACTGTTTTTTTGCATGTAAAATTAAGGAAAATAGTTTTTTTTTTGGGAAACCAAAAAAAGAAAAAGCTACTTTTCTAGTATCTGTTTGCATCTATAATTAGCCCTCTTGGTTCAAATCTGATGACACTTTTTTTTTTGTTAAAAAAAAAGCACCCAGAAAATTAAGAAATTCATCAATCAATATGCACCCTTTCTGATTCACTTTTGTATTCATAAAAGTTAAACAAAAGTACTTCCCTTGTCTTTTCTTGAACCCTACATTAGTATAACAAAATGGCAAAGCATGTTTTATTTAACATTTTAACTGACCCCATATAAGTGCCTGTTTGGAGGGGTTGAAGCACAACGGCTTCTGGCTTTCCAAGGTAGGCCGACATGGACTGCCTACTTGGTAACGACTCATCTCATGTAAATTTTGTTTGGTGAAAGATCCAAATTCAAAACAACAAAATCAACGGTCAGTCAACCATTTGAAGCCTCTCCATTCAACTTCTTTAAATAGCTTATCCGGATAATTCGGATTAGTTGAATGTGATGGTTGTTCAGCCGGTTGTGAAATAAATGATAATGTTCTATGCTAGTAATAAATTTATGGGCTCCACTATGAAAGGTGTAGGTTCCATGTATTTTATTATTGGCGTGGAACATTATCATTTGTTTCACATTGGGATGCAAATGGATCATATGGGATTTGAATCAGGGTATATTTAAATCCGATCCAAAATATTGTAGGTCTTATGTGATCAAGTCTCATAAGTACCAATTTGAATTTGAATCCAATCAAGATGCCAGATATCTGAATTTGATCCAATTTGAATTATTTTTTAAAAATTAATAAATTATTAAAAGGAAAAAAATATAATTATTTAAATAAAGAAAAACAAAATATATAAATATTTTTTCAACCATTTTCATCAATATATATACATGTTTTTATAAAAATAATTAATATAAAAATTTACAAAAATACAATATAAATAAAACATATACATATATATTATATGTAAATAAATACATAATATAAATCCGAATCTGGTTCGAGTTTTTTTTAATCGGATCCGATTATCCGATCCGAAAATCTGAATCAGGGGATACCCAAATCCAACAATAGGATTGGATTTGATTGGATGATGATCTAATCCATTTGCACCCCCTGATTCCACAACCCGCTGAACAGCCATCACATTCAGCATCCTTGCTCTTACCAGAAATGCTTAAAATCAATTGAACTTTTGCTCGGCCCTCTCAAATAGGCCCTAAATGGCATAAAGCATGAATGACAATGATTCAAATGGCATAAAAGCTAAAAAGCCAACCTTCACGGGGTTGGAGGAGTGTCCTAAAGGGGAGGAAAGTTCTAGAAAAAGGCATTTGCTGGAAAGTGGGTAATGGAACCAATATTAAAGTCTGGAAGGATTATGGATCCCAAACATAAGTGGTTTCAAATTAATGGGCTCAGGGCATCAAAGCAGTGAGAACTTAAGGGAAGCTGATCTAATAAACCATACAAGTGGAAGCTGGAATGATGAAATGATAAATTCTACCATACTTGCTGGTTTTACCCAAAAAATTTTAGACATTGAGATCCCCCCAAACCCTTGGGATGACAAATTAATGTGGCTAGGCAGCAAAAATGGGAAATTCACAGTTAGATCAACACATTTCTTAGCTAAACAAATGCAAGAAGAAAACCCAATAGTTCCTGAAGACTCCACTCCAAATAAAAAATTATGGAATTTGGTGTGGAGACTTCCATCAGAACCAAAAATTAAACATTTTCTCTGGAGATGCTATGTAAATGGTTTAGCTGTTAAAGAAAATCTTGCAAAAAGGGGTTTAAGAGATTCAAATATTTGTGAAAGATGTGGAAAAGAAACAAAAACAATTACTCATGCTCTACTCCTTTGTGATAAATCAATATGCATTTGGTTGGGGTTTGGTGTCGGTATTAATCCAAACTATAATCGAAACTTTCCGAGCTTTAAGGATTGGTTAGTGCATATCTTCCTTAGTCTGGGAAAGACTCATCTGGAAAAATTAGCAGACATTGCTCATGTTTTATGGAACATTTGGAAAGAAACAAATTTGTTTTTATTTTGAAAATGAAAATCCAAATCCCTTTGTTGTATCTCTCAAATTTGCAGGTTAATAGTGGAGAGATCTCATCTCTGGCAGCAAAGAACAGAAAGTTCTTCCAAGACTAGTCAGAGCAAAAAAGGATGTTTTTTGGACTCCACCAGATCAGAGCCGCATGAAAGTTAATATTGATAGTAGTTTTTTGGAATCTTCTAGACGGGCTTCTTTTGGCTTCATTATCAGAGACCATTTGGGATGTTGCTGGGGTGCGGGTTTTGGGAAATCAAAAGTTTTGTCTCCACTGAAATCAGAAGCTCAAGCTCTTATGAAGGCGGTTAGTTTTGAAGATAAAATGAACAAATTAAATCTCATCTTTGAATCCAATTGCAAATATTTAGTTGATTGGATAAATGATGCTAATGGCCGTGAAGACCTAGAAATCCTCTTTTGTTGCAGGGATATAAAAGAAATTACTTGTAGAAGAAAATTCACAGTTCAATTCTGTCTGAGAGAAACTAACCAAGCAGTGCATACAGTGGCCAGATATGGTTTTTCAAGAGTTTTTTAATCTAGTCTTACTAGCCCATTGTGTCTCTCCAATATAGGTTTATTTCTGGACCTTTGTTTGTGGTTGTTTGTGTTTTTTTTTTCTGTATTCCTTTATGCCTGTCTCAGTTTCTTGTAGTGTTTGGTTTTTCTTGAATGAAATGATTATCAGTTTCTAAAAAAAAAAAAAGTAATTGAAACTGAAAATATTGGTTTTGAGCCATAATAGTTATTTTGATATGCATGGTTATGGATGTTTCTAGAACTGCACAGAACCACAATCACTATTCTATTCGTGGTTCCTTTTTTGGACTCAACACATTGTAAGTTTTTTGTGCGACTCAAATGTATAAAATCAATTCATATTATAATATTTGTGTTTAGAAAATCAAATCAGACTGGTTGGTCAAATCGGTTGAACCGTGATTAGACCCCAGATGATTCAATCACACCCAAATGGAGCTCATAAGAAATTGGTCGAACCAAATGATTGATTGGTTTAGCTGAAAGAAACGGCCGGCCCCGATTTTATACAGCACCCAAGTCATTTTATGAGGGAATTTTTCAAAATGTTATTAGTAAGACTTGAAGTCACGACTTCTTATTTATATATATTTTTGTGTTGTTTATTTATATATATTCTTGTGTTGTGACCATTAACCCACCACTTTGTTTCATTCATTTATGCGTATTTAATGTATATACTTCTTTAATAAATTTGCATTTTAAAGAAAATGAGAGTTAAGAGGCTTGGACCTTGATCATTTGCTTAAAAATTAATTAACCATTTATACATCACACTTAAGTGTGATATTCTTTGTTACCACTTTTATGATGCCGTTTGATTGGGTACAAGTTTTTTTGGTGTCATGTCTTGTTAACATCATAGTCAAACCCATCCAAAAAATAAGGATTTTGATGGAACTATGGTTTATTTGTCCTAAAGCCAACAACAAAATGAAAATTCCTTACAAAATTTTGGTTGTATTTGTGAACCAAATGAAACACAAACATGCCCATAAGAAGAACACCTCTAGCCTGCAGGATTTATGACTTTTTAATTGTGTTAATACACCAAACATTTTTACCAAAAAAAAATATGGCATTTGGATTTTTAACTTTTATGCTTCATGGGGTACACAACCCTCCAGCCCTAGCCTGTTGGCAATGGGATTTCACCTTCATTAGAGGGGACTTGTGCAATGCATGGAGTTTTCAAGGGAAAGTGAAACAATAGAAACTAAAAACTATTATAAGGAATGAATGAAATGTTCCTTAAAATAATTAATCTTTATTTTAATAATTTATTGTAAAAATAATTTAGTAACTTGGATTGATTATATTAATAATTTTTAACAAAAATAATAAATTACTAGTAATTACTTAATAAAATAATTATTTTCATATTATCTATTAGTGTTTTATTCTATTTATTTTACCTTATTGATGATTAAATGTTATACTTTTTAAATATTACTTAAATATGAGTAAATATATAAAATTAGGTTGTAATCATAATTAAATTAATTTATAGATTGATTTTCTTAGTCATAATTAAATTAATTAATCTAAGTCCAATCTCAAGGTCTTGGGTTGACCCTCAACCTTTAGGCTGTGTTTGGTTGCAATGCAATTTTATCTGTACTAGTACAAATGTATGAAAGTGCAAATGTAAAAAATTGTAATTATTGTTTAATTTTGTTTTAGATTTTACTTTATTCTTCTTCATGTCTTAATTTACTTCATTTGTACTGCAATCAAACAAAATGAGCTAAAATTTGAAACAAAAATAGGTTAGAATTTACAGTCAAATCATTTGCACTGCCATAGTTTTGCATCAATGCAAATTTATTTGCATTGCAACCAAACACATCCTTAGGCTTATTTTGGGAGCACAAATACAAATATGTAAAGTGCAAAACCTTGCATTTTTTATGTATTTGCACTGTGCATATTTGTACTTGTACTCTTTTCAAACTGGCCTTAGTATTTAATTTTATTTATTTTACTCTATTAATGAATAAATGTTACAATTTTTTATAAATATTAGTAAATATATAAAATGTTACAATATTAGTAAATATATAAAATTAGGTTATAGTCATAATTAAATCAATCTAAGCGCGAAATCGAGGTTTAAGACTTTGGTTGCTTGGGTTGATCCTCGACCTGACCCAACATGTCCAATTTGCACCTCTAAGAGCAATGTGACATTTGTAACTAGATTGAACCAAACTGAATACAACCGTGCATAAGGCTGCAACTTGGGCTAAGCATTTGTTAAATTTGGTCCTGGCCTAAAACAATAGGCTTTATGTTATGTAAAATGTAAAATTTTTAAATCAGATACCCAACTTGCACCTCTACTTATGCATGCATTATTTTTGGGGTTTAAACTATTTTTTAGATAAAAATATTAGTGTTGAAGCTGAATGAGCTATGGGGGATGAACTATCCCCATTGTGTAGCCCACTGACTCCCCCCTCCCCCTCCCAAATAAAAATAAATAAATAAATATATTGGGCCAGGTTTTAATAATGTGTTAAGAATTTTTAAGGTTGCATATTGTAGCTCGTCCCACACCCTAAGCATAATAATATTTTGTCCAGGCCCGGGATAGGGACAAGATTTTTTGTGTTAATTATAAAAACTATGATTTTATTACAAATTGAATGTTTTATTTAATTTGAGTTTATCATAAAAATTATAACTACATATTAATATAAATTTTGTTATTTAACTATTTGATAATAATATTTGCCATATATGTATATAACTTGTAGGTCAAGCTTAGGGGTTACTTAGCTTAGGTCCTACCCACTAAGGCTGCTAATGGATTCCAAAAGTTTGACACCCAATTTGATTTTGAATCTGATTATCCCAAATTTGGATGTTAGAACTTGTATCCGATTAATAAGAGGGTTAGATGTGGATTTAATCCCATCTGGCTCAATTAAAAGAATTATTATTTTATGCATATATGTAGTATAATTATGTAAACATGTAAATATTATGTATAATTATATAAAGCATATGATTGATAAATTTAATGTTTTGTATTTATATACATTTGTTATAGGTATATATTTAAAAAAAGAACTAGTTTTCTAAGATGGTTGTGGATTAAATCCAAATCTGATCCAAAAATCTAACATAATAATAAGATGCGGATGTGAATATAGAGATTTCATAATCGAATGCAGATGCATTTGGATCCAATCTAAATCCAATATATTTATAACTCTATTGCCTTGCATTATGTGTGGGCTTGGTGTAAACTTGACCTAGACCTACTTTAGAAGAAAATAGTTGCTTGAACTAGGAAATTTGTAGGTCTAGCTGGGTTGGGCTAAGTTACAGACGATCATCCCTAAGTAGAACGAGTCTTATGACATTTATAATTGGGCCATTATTAGTTTTATTATTTTAATTAATTTTTATATTTTTACATAGAGTAAATGGTTTAGCTATTTTTAAATAGAACTTAAATGTATTTTAATTTTTAATTTATGAACTATTAATTTTATTAATTTTTAATAGCTGCTTCATAAAAAACTTGTTAAAATTCAATAGTTTTTTTTTTTTAAATTTTAGTTATTAGATTTCAAATTACAATTTCTTGATAAATAACAAATTGAATAGAATTTGAATATGAAAGAAATGAGTGGAATTTGGATGAGATTAATATTTTCTCTCCCACTCACTTTCACTCTTTCATTATTTTTAGGTGATTTAACCAATTATGATGTTTTTATTAACTAATTTTTAATAGTTATTTATTTATAGGCTGATCTAGGCTCACATTGGTCTTGAAGTATTAGGCCCAAGCTTAGTCCTGAAATTTGTGGGCCTGATGCGGGCATGGGCTCGAGCTGAATTGAAATGATCACCCCTAAGCAAATTGCTTTTGGTTTGTTATAATAATGAAGAGACAAGAAAGAATAAAAAATAAAAATAAAAAATGAAAAATGAAAAAAACAAAAAAAGGAAAAATAATTGATGAACTTTAACCAATTTAATGGAGTAATTTAGAAGAAAGAGAATTAGTGGAGTGAAATTATTAGAAGAGATAGAGAGTTAATGAAATGGTTAACGAGGAGAGATAATCAAAGGAGTTAACGAGACTATGAGAGAAAGAGAATAGAGAGTTGATGATGAATTTAAAGAAGTTGATTTATTTGGTTCAATTTAAAAAAAAATCAAAAAATAAATATACATAGAAAGATGATGACATTAGGGATGTCACTGGGTTGGGTTAAATAGTAAACCCGGCTTGAACCGACCGTATAGGGTTGTGTTAGGGTTTTGATTATTCAACCTGAGTCAGGCTCGGGTTTTGGCTGGCCCGTTCACCGGGTCATGATACCCTGCATATATACAATGTATTCTTGTAACTTTTTGACTTATAATTCTATAGCTTTAAAGTTTAAGATTTATTTACATATTGGTTTTGATTTTTTTTTCTTTTTTTTTTTAATGAGAAAAGTGACATCTTAAATTCTATAAAACAATTTCCAAACTTAAATTAATGGATTTTAGGCCTTTAAAATGTATTAAAAAAATACAATTGAAATGCCATGGTGTGACGGTTCAGTACAGGCTTAGCTTTGCCTACGCTTGGCAGGCTTACGTTAGGGACATGCCCGTCATTTTCGCCTATAAGATTTTTGGGAGAACTGATGTCATCTTCAGGCAGACCATCAAAAGCTTAACGTACTCTTTGAGGAGGGGTGGTCGACCTCCTTGGGTGCCTAACCTTGGCACTCCTAGACCTTCATCCCCTTGCGGGGTGGCCCTAGTTAACGGCTAGCATGGCTACCAGGGCTCCTCATGGGCGCACACTTGCTCATGGGGACAGTATTGGACCGGCACTGCGCTACTGATACTCAAGGGAGGCTTGGCATTCGGGCCTGGCTCAAGCATGTCCCTTCACCTCGCCAACCCCTTGCCCAAGCTGATTGAGCTATCCCGTTGCCCCTAGCGCACGGGTGTGTTCCGGCCCAAGCGGTTGCCTATCATCATGGCACACAGGTGCCTGTCATCATCGACATACAAGAGACCCTTCACATCGGTGCCAAGTCACCTCATCGGCGCATGGTCGCCTTCCATTATGGTTGTCCCCCTTTAGCACGTAAGCGGCGCCTCCCATGGACCGGTCTGAGCCAGGAGAGTGCCCCGGCCATTGGACTTGAGGTCATGATCCAGTGCTACTGACTTTGGTGGAGCCATCCTATCGAGCAACTCCTAGCCTCTAAGCGTATAAAGGCTTGTCTTGGCCTGCTTTGGCCAGGACGCCACATGGGTTTCTTCCGCTGTAGAACTACCCCGTGACAATGGGTCAGGTTGGGTTTGGAAATCATGTATTCCAAGGAAGGTCGGGTCGAGTAACTGTAACATCGGGTTAGGGTTGAGGCAAACCCGACCCGTTGACATCCCCACATGCACAATAACGAGGCATCTATCCGCTTTAACAAATTGTTTTGGTTTCAACATGGCCGGTCGGGTGTCCAGACAATCGAAAAGTTAATAGGGGTACCGGTTCAACCAATGCCGGTGGTTCGTTGCCACCGTTGGTTTGCCAGTTGCCAGTTGCCATAGCTGGTGTGCAAATGGTTCTTGGTCCACCATGAAGCAGCACAAGCACAACCAGGTAACAGGTTGAGCTCCAATCTCAATCTGGCCTTCCAACGACCTCCTTGAACTTCGTCTGCTCTCTCGCTCTCGCTTGCAATGGATTTCTCCTCTGGTTCTCGTGGCACTCGCAAAAGCCGTGAAAGATCCGATATTTACTCCACAGTCGTCATCCACGACAACGACGACGACGAAGATGAAGAGAAGGAAGAAGAAGAAGAAGAAGAACGTCGAAGCCGAGGATACAGAAAAAGAGAAGAAGAGGAAGAGGACATTTACGCAACGATGCTCTGTAAAGACCATCCCGACGACGACTCATCTCTCCCCCCTCTACTTCAACGACTCCCTAAGGACTTCGGAACCGCCGGCGACGACGAATATGGCGACGAAGATGACAATGGAGATTTCTCGGGGACCGTTATCGTTAGAACCAACCGCAATCGGTCTTCTTCGTCGTCTTCGTCAATGGCCTCGGTTAGGAGGTCGCGTAATTCGCCTTTTGGAGATCGGAATCATGCTAGCCCCAGAAGGAGAATGGAGGAGGAAGATAATTTCTCTACGTTTGTGGTGAAGTCAACACTTCGTTCAAATGATATAGAGTCGGTGTCGGGGACGGTTGTGAGGCGAACCGGTGGTGGCAGTGGTGGAGGTGGGGCTTATTCGTCTTCCACTATGAGTAGGGCTGTGGAGAGTATGCAAGCGATTGGGGAATTAGGGTTTGGGAAGCAGAAGAAAGGGAATTTTTCTTCTCAGGGCGAAGATAGTTGGCAGCATCCATGTAAGATATCAGTTAGTTCAATTCCTGATAGCGTTACTAGGGAAGATCCTTCCACTAAGTATGAGTTGCTCAACGAACTCGGTGAGTCAGAATTTCTGTTTCCACATTGGGTTGTGCAGCTTGAGCTTGTAGAGTTGCTCTTGATTGAACTGAATTTTAGTGGAAATACTGTTTGGGATTGGTAAATTTTTATCTAGCTGAATGGATTGTGCTTTATATGTTTGGCGTTTGTGGGGGATGGCAGGGAAAGGTTCGTATGGAGCTGTTTACAAAGCTAGAGACTTAAGGACTTCGGAGCTGGTTGCCATCAAAGTGATATCACTAAGTGAGGGGGTGTGTATTCAATTAAACCTTTTCTTCTTCATTTGATTTTTTGGTTGCTTGGGTTGAGCTCCTTGCTTACCTTGATGGTTGACTCGATTTAATCTCTGCCAGGAGGAGGGTTATGAAGAAATTCGTGGTGAAATTGAGATGTTGCAACAGTGCAGTCATCCAAATGTGGTCCGCTACCTTGGAAGCTATCAAGGAGAAGAATATCTCTGGGTAGGAGCAAGTGTATTCTTCTTCGTTTTGTTGATTTTGTGAACAAATGTTTTATGAATCTATTGACCTTGTAGAATTAAGTTTTGCATGTAATATGTTCATCGAATTATTCTCAACATCTTTACAAATTCTTTTAAATTTTCATCTTGGCAGATAGTGATGGAGTATTGTGGGGGTGGAAGTGTTGCTGACTTGATGAACACCACTGAGGAGCCTCTAGAGGAGCATCAGATAGCATATATATGTAGAGAAGCATTGAAGGTGTCATTCTATTTCATAAGTTGCATTTGATAAATGACATCATTTTATACAAACTACATAGAATATACACTTGAGGGGAATTGGTTCAAGAATTTATCAATGTTGGAGTCAGATCTCAATTTTCTGTAGCTTTAATATTTTTGGTAGAAAGCACAACTTGCCTGATTTTATATATAACTTCAATTTATTTTGAGCCAAAAGCTCATTGTGTCAGCAAAATTTTATTTTTTATTGAATGTCTAGATGAACAACCTTTATTATCTTTATTTTCACTTGATAGGTCCCATGGATGTGTTGTCTATCTTGAATTGGCTCCTCATTTTTGCAACATTGAGCTTTAATCATCGCTTTATGTATTTTACATTTTATTATTGGTTGAGGCCCAAGGGATTAAATTTGTATTCTGTTTGATGTAGGGTCTATCTTATTTGCACTCAATTTTCAAGGTCCATAGAGACATCAAGGGTGGTAATATCTTGCTCACTGAGCAGGGAGAGGTTAAATTGGGTGAGTAATATTTGTCATATATCTTATAATTATTTATCAACAAAGGTACTTTAAAAAGAGAAGAGAAAAGGGAAAATGAACTGCTTCCCATATGGTTAAATTAAACTGTTTCACTTGCTTCGCTACTGAGTGGCATTGATATTCCCTCTTATCATGCATAAAGAGTCTTGTAAATATGATCTGCAACAACAGTTTGGATGCATGCACCTCTGGCAAAAATCTTCAAATTCAGTTATTAGCAATCTATCCTACTATCCACAGTGTGAAGCAGAAATATCTAGGATCTTTTTTTTTGTTTACAAACTGATGATAATGATGTCTGGATTTGGGAACATGTTGATCAGGTGATTTTGGTGTTGCTGCACAACTTACAAGGACCATGTCAAAACGCAACACGGTATTTTTCTTCTTTAGAGTAATTATTACTTAATTCGTTTCTTGTTAGATTTCTATGTTAAGGCTATAAGGAATTTATTTTTCATTGTTGGTTTTCTGTGCAAAACCATTTGGAAGAGTCTGTTATGCAGACTAAAAACTAGTAATTGATTTAATAGTCTTCTTTCTTGTGTGCGTGCATGCCAGTCCTAGTAGAAAATTTAGGTTTAAATTTTGAGAGGTATTTTTCGTTCTTCCCATGAGCATCCCCTAAGATATCCGAGATATCAAAACAATAGTATTACCTTAAACAAGATGAATGAAAAAGTAAAAAACTCAATGATACTGTTGAAATAATTTAGTTGTTGGTGTTAGGGTCTGTTTGGCTAGTTAAAGTGTTTTTTATTTCTATTTTTTCACTTTTGTTATGTTTGTTATTGTACTCACTTATAGCAGGGGCACAAGGGTCTTTTCCCTTCTTATTTATGGTGCCCTATATATATTATAATAAAAGCTGGCGCCGCCAACACTGTTACATTGCAAATTCCTTCTCTCTTCTTCTTCCCTTCTCTTCTCTTCCTCTTATTTATGGCCGGCCATACTATCAAGATGGTATCAGAGTAGGAATACTGACTAAAGAGAGCATATCGAACAAACTTCACTGAGAGAACAGATCGAATAGACTTGCTGAATCTGGGTGGAACAGAGATCTGAATCTGGACTGAGGAAAACAACTCTACAACTGGTATAGTTCTTCCGTTTTCTCTTCTTTACCCTCCTTGGTCGTGTACCAAGTGAAAAACCAAAATGAATCTGGGCTGCTGAATGCTGTCGGATCTGTATACCTCTGTTTTTTTGGCTTCATGTGTTAAGACGACTGTAGGTCAAGGATGACCTGTCATCTCAATAATTTGACTTGATTATAAGTGGTAAGGATCTCTCTTGCTGATTAATGGTTTTAGACATTTTGGAAGGCTGGTAGGTTGGGACTGTTAAAACCGTACAGGTCTGAAATCTGCCGAATATTGCCTCTGTTTTGTCTTGAAATTGGTATTGTTTGTGCTCAGCTTGTTTTCAAACCCAAGTGTGTGGGTGTGGACTAAGTGGAGCATTTTTTTTGTGGAGTAAGGAGGGGTCCTAAGTCCGGTGTTTGGGACTGATTATTTGTTTTGACCATGTCATCTGAGAATTCTGCCACTTCAGAGATTTCAGGGAGCCACAATGGAGTGAGTGGGGGAATGGATATGAGTTTTCCCATGGCTGTTATTCCCTTTGATGGTCTGAACTACCTTGAGTGGTCTAGGGGAATAAAACTCTACATCACTGCTAGGGGGAAAATAGGATACATCAATGGGAGAGTAAAGAAACCGAAGTACGGAAGTGCTGAATATGATAGGTGGAACCAAGAGAATAGTATGGTGATGTCTTGGCTCTTGGTTTCCATGCTGCCACAAGTAAGAAAGACTTTTATGTGGGCTGAAACTGCTTGTGAGATATAGGAACAAGCGAAGTCCACCTATTCAGAGCAGAGACACTATGCCAAGATATATCAATTGCAAGCTGAATCCTCTACTTGCAAGCAGGGGGAGAGGAGTCTCTTGATGTACTATTCTGATTTGACATCGATATGGAAAGAACTTGATCACTATTAGAATGTGAATTGGAAGTGTGATGAGATGCAAAGGCATATAAGTCACTTGTATCTCAACAACGAGTCTTTCCTTCCTCCTAGGGCTGAATCCTTCGTATGAGTCCATCAGGGTGCAGATCTTGGGTAGTAAAGACTTGCCATCAGTTCAGGAGGTGTATGCCTTGGTGCAGTCAGAAGAGAGTAGAAGAAGTGTGATGAATGGTGTAGAAGGGGAGTCAGTTGCCCTAACTGTTCGGGGAAATTCAGATACAAATGTTGGAGGTGGTTTTAAAACAGGTGACTCTCAGAAAAAAACAGATGATAAGAGCAAACTTTGGTGCACTCACTGCCAGAATACACGACACACGAGAGATACATGTTGGGATCTCCATGGAAAACCTAAATGGGCACAGGATTTGGGTAAGAAGTCAACACCTGATCAGGGCAAGAAATCAGGCCAGCAGAATCAGAAAAAGTATAACCTAGCTAATATGGCGTCGACAGAGACTAGTCCTTTGGTAACTCAGGAAAGGCATCCCAGTTCTGACCCTAAGGAAGATATTATCAACTCCTTTCGTGAACATTTGGAATTGTATGGTAGGACTTTCCGCCAGATGGATTCTGGTCTTACTCCCTCTACCTCGTTTGCGTCTACATCAGGTAATGCTGCCACTACCTTCCATGTGTCATCTCATACCACTGATTCTCCTTGGATTATTGACTCCGGAGCCTCAAACCACATGACTGGTAAGTCAAATTTGTTTCAGACATATAACCTTCTCTCTGGGAGAGATAAGGTAAGACTAGCTGATGGTTCTTTTTCTACCATAGCTGGTCGAGGTACCATACCTCTCCTACTTGGCCTTACCCTTCCTAATGTACTGCATGTTCCGAAATTACCTATTAATTTGCTATCCATTAGTAGTCTAACTCACTCCTTGAACTGTTCAGTCACTTTTTTTCCGTCTTCATGTGTGCTTCAGGATTTGGCCTCGGGGAAGACGATTGGTAGAGGAAGCATGGTGGATGGTCTCTACGTGTTGGAGAATAAAGCTGGTCTTGTGGCTACAGAGTTCATGAGTTCGTCAAGTGAGAGTCAAGCCTATTTATGGCATAGTCGTCTAGGTCATCTTTCTTTTGAGTCATTAAAAGTTATGTTTCCAAAGTTGTTTGAGTCCTTGTCAGTGAGTCAGTTACAGTGTCAAACATGTCAATTGAGTAAGCATTGTAGAAGTTCTTTACCTTTGTGAAATAAAAGATCTGAATTTCCATTTCATATTGTTTATTATGATGCTTGGGGCCCTGCTACTCTACCTACCGAGGCTGGCTATAAGTACTTCATTACTTTGATTGATGATTATTCTAGATACACCTGGGTTTACCCTATGCGATCTCGAGATGAAGTGCCAAAAATTGTGAAAGATTTTCAACACATGGTGTTCACTTAGTTCCAAACGGAAATCCATATCTTCCGGTCGGACAATACGAAGGAATACTTCCATAGTGATCTCACAGAGTTTTTTGCTTCAAGTGGGTCACTTCAGTGAAGCTCTTGTGCTAGGAGACCCCAACAAAATGGTGTGGCTGAACGGGAGAACCGCCACCTTCTCGAAGTAGCTCGTGGCTTATTAATTCATATGAATGTGCCAAAACGTTTTTGGATGGATGTAGTTTTGTGTGCTACATATATCATCAATTGCATGCCCTCTCGGCTACTAGAGTATAAGGCTCCACATCAGCTTTTGTTTCCTACAGCCTCGTTGTCCACCATTCCGATGCGTGTTTTTGGGTGTCGTTGCTTTGTCCATAACCTGTCCCCTACTCGAGGTAAGCTTGATCCTCGGGCTATTCCTTGCGTTTTTCTTGGTTACCCTTTATCTCAAAAGGGGTATCACTGCTATGGTCCTACCTCTCACAAGTACTATGTCTCCATTGATGTATCCTTCTTTGAGAATCAACCTTTTTTCTCGGTTTCTCCTCAGGGGGAGAGTAGGGTTGAGGAGAAACAGGCGACTCAAACTCAACTACCTCCTTTACCCAATCCTCCTCCATTTCGGGTTTTTCATCGTCGCCATAAAAGCCAACAGAGTTCAAGAGCCGTGGAACCTGACACTATGCAACCAACATCATCAGATTCACCCGAGGCAGATTCGTCTCATCAGCCAGGTACACTTGCTCCTTTTGATATGTCTGTTCCTCTAAATGTTGATTCACCAACCATCAATGATCTTAATATTCCTATTGCTAAGAGAAAGGGTGTTAGGTCTTGTATCACTAATCATCCTATCTCTAATTTTGTGTCCTATGATCATGTTTCACCTTCATACTGTGCATTCCTCTCTTCTGTAGACAGTGTCCCCATTCCTAAGAATGTGGCAGAAGCTTTGTCTAAACCTGAATGGACAGATGCAATGTAGGAAGAAATTGATGCTTTACACAAAAATGGCACTTGGGAGTTGGTGGACCTTCCTGAAGGGAAGAAACCAGTGGGTTGCAAGTGGGTGTTCACAGTGAAACACAAGGTTGATGGAACTGTAGAAAGGTACAAGGCTAGACTGGTGGCAAGAGGCTTTACATAGGTATATGGAGTGGACTATGCAGAGACTTTTGCTCCAGTAGCCAAGATGAACTCTATCAGGATTCTTCTTTCATTGGCAGCAAATCTTGACTGGGAACTTCACCAATTTGACATAAAAAATGCTTTCTTGAATGGTGACTTGGAAGAGGAAGTGTACATGACCCAACCTCTAGGGTTCTGTGCCAAAGGCAGTGAACAAAAGGTGTGCAGGTTGAAAAAATCTTTATATGGGTTGAAACAATCACCTCGGGCTTGGTTTAGTAAGTTCCATTTAGCAGTTCAACAGATGGGGTTCAAACAATGCCAATCAGATCACACTCTATTTGTGAAAAGAGGTGAAGGGAAAATTGCAACTCTTATTGTGTATGTGGATGACATAGTGATCACAGGAGATTGGGAGGCTGAAATACGGAGACTAAAAAAATTCTTAGCCACTCAATTTGAGGTGAAAGATCTAGGCCCCTTACGTTATTTCCTTGGAATTGAAGTTGTCCGCTCTCACAAGGGCATTTTTATTTCCCAACGGAAATATGTACTGGATCTACTAGAAGATACAGGCAAGTTGGGGGTAAAACCAATTGATTCACCAATTGAATCTAATCATCATCTGGGAGACAGTCAAGGAGAGTTTTTGAAAGATGTGAAGAAGTTCCAGAGACTCGTGGGGAGACTTTTGTATTTGTCTATGACCAGGCCTGATATTGCCTATGCAGTGGGTGTCCTTGGTCAATTCATGCACAACCCTAGGACAACTCACTTTGAAGTTGCAGAGAGGATCTTGAGATACCTTAAGAAGTTTCCCGGAGCTGGTTTGTTGTTCCAGAAACATGGTCACTTAAAGGTGGAAGTATATACTGATGCAGATTGGGCAGGAGCAGTCAATGACCGAAAGTCTACCAGTGGGTATTGTGCCTTTGTAGGAGGAAACTTGGTCACATGGAGAAGTAAAAAACAAAGTGTGGTGGCTAGATCTAGTGCTGAAGCAGAGTATAAAGCGATAGCTCATGGGGTTGCTGAAATCATGTGGATAAGAATTCTGTTAGGTGAACTGGGTTTTGCAGTGAGCAATCCTATGTCACTCTACCGTGACAATAAAGCTGCCATCAATATTGTTGCTAATCCAGTCCTGCATGATAGGACAAAATACATTGAAGTGGACAAGCATTTTATTAGAGAGAAACTTGAAAATGGAGAAGTGTGTACTCCATATGTCAGTTCAGAAGAACAACTTGTAGATATCTTCACCAAAAGTCTTCATCATGTGCGGCACAAAGATTTGTGTCACAAGTTGGGCATGATTGACATCTATGCTCCAACTTGAGGGGGAGTGTTGAAATAATTTAGTTGTTGGTGTTAGGGTCTGTTTGGCTAGTTAAAGTGTTTTTTATTTCTATTTTTTCACTTCTGTTATGTCTGTTATTGTACTCACTTATAGCAGGGGCACAAGGGTCTTTTCCCTTCTTATTTCTGCCGCCCTATATATATTATAATAAAAGCTGGCGCTGCCAGCACTGTTACATTGCAAATCCCTTCTCTTCTCTTCTCTTCTCCCTTCTCTCTTCTTCTTCTCTTCTCTTCTCTTCCTCTTATTTCTGGCCGGCCATACTGTCAAGAGATACAATCTGGGAAATCCTATGTTTGGTCTTTAGTGGATAATCACCAATCTGTTCTTCACGTGTAGAAAGATTCCTGTTCCCTCATTAGATGTCCCTAGTGTTGATAACGTATTGTTCTGAGTAAAAAGAGGTTTAGACTGGTCCCTATGGTTTTACCTTCTAACCTATTCTAATTAATGACTGATCCTGCATGGATATGCCCCATAAAATTCCAGAAAAATCATGAACTTCTACACAGCTCCTTAATGTATTTTATTCTATTGAGATCATAGTGAAGACTTCTAGATGGCCCTTGGTTAGGACTGCAATTCCCCCTTTTTTGTTTTTTTGAATAAGTAATAGAAATTTCACTAGATAAAGCAAAAGCAAATAAATTTACAATCAAAACTTCCCAACTGGAGGCATGAGTTGCAGCCTCCAAAACAAAAAAATAAGTTACACCTGAGCACAATACAAATGATCCCATGTAAGTGGTGTAACCCCTTTCTTAGCTAAATAATCTGCCATCCCATTTGTGGATCTCCTTTCTCATTAGATCCTTATAAGCATATTTATGGTTAGCAACTTAAATCACTTTATAGCCTCCGTGTAATTCCATATTACTGCATCCGATTCCTTCAACCACTCAACTACCAGTTTAGAGTCCCCTGAAATGAGTAGTCTTTCAATTTGCAATCTGTAACATTGCTTAAATCTCTGCATTTGTGGAGGCCCCATCCCTGTTGGACCCGAATATAAAGCAATAATATGTTCGTCTTTATTTTTGAATACTCCTATTCTAGACGACCCTGGGTTTCCTAACTTGCTGCCATCAAAATAGAGTTTGGTGATATCTTCTTCAGGAGGTACCCAAACTGAGGTGACCCTTTGTTTGTTAGCTGAACTTTTTGCTACAGCTTCCCAATTCCTCCAAATATCATCATGAGAGAAAATATCCATGTCTTTCTATCCAATGTATAAACCTATGCACAATGCAGTCGAAATTTCACCCTCATCTCTTTTCCTTTCAATGAAGATTTTTGCATTTCTCTCCTCCCAGACTGTCCACACTAGAGCAAGCCCTGAGGCCTCTGACACATCTTACATGATTCTCCCCCTCCTCTTTAGACCACATGAAGGTGAGTCAAATAAGCTACTAATCTGTAAAGGCAAATATCACCTGCACCAAAAGAGCAAGAAAATCTTTCTAAATGCCTACAACAAAAGGACAAGAGATTAATAAGTGGTAGCAGCTCCCTTTACTAGTCTAGACCAGATTTCTTTAGAGGGGAAGGGTTGGGTTCTGGGTAGTGGGAGCAAAACATAGAGTCAAGAAAAAGGAGGCATAAGAAAACAACCTTTTTGGATTGGGAGTGCATACCCGACTATCTGGTTCAGAAAGGTCCAAAATGAAAGAATCAAGAGCTTTTAACAAGAAAGCAATTATTTCAAGCTCAAGGCCTCTCAACCCTCTTCTGGAATCCAGATCCCAACTTATACCAACTGACAAAGAGAAAGAAGCAAACTTTTGGATATGTTCCTTTTTAAACAGAGAGAGGGAATACAAAGAGGGTCTCCCTAAGATAAGAGTTACCAACCCAAATATCTTACCAAAAGAGTAAGCCTTAACCAAACAGGAATCTGCATCTCTTCATAGAAAACCATGGGTGGAGCTTATCTCTGTGCCTAGAAGCATGCAAAAGCACAATGAAATAAATAACACTGGATGGAGCCTAATGAAATTTGCAGTTATTGATAAAAAAGAAAGAAAACACTGGATGCTCATAGAAACAATAGACACTGGTTAACTTTGTGCAGTCCAACACAACAATTATTTAAATCTGCCTGAGATTATTGATTACAATGCTAAAATTGCAAGTATTTGAAAAGAAAGGTTGTGTAATGGGTTGTGTTGACCTTTGTCTCATAACATCTAAGAGGAGTACATTGTCTGAAGCATGGATTTTTAATTTTCTAATAAAAATATGCATGCTTGACTATTTCAAATGCTATTTTCTTGTCATTACATTTTCAGATTTAAAGTTGTGTTATCCAAATCAAAGGCACTTCTTCTGTTTGAGTGATCCTGGATTATGCCTAGGTCAGTGTCTCATTGCTGGAGTGTGATCCCTCATATAAAGTACTATTAACTTTTAGTATAATCATGTTTACTCATGTTTCTGTATGTTGAACTGTCTTCATCTCTAATACCAATCATAACTCACTTATTATTCTATTAGTAGATATTTTGAATAGTTCTAATACTGATTTGAAAACTTTTGACTTGAATTAATGCAACTTAAGAATATTGGATTTTCTATTCCTGAAAATTGGGGTTCTTGGTGATTGTGTCCCAACTATATTTGAACTATTTCTCAGCCTTTTCATTTTCCTTGTATTAGGTAATTAGAAGTTCTTATTTTCATTTTGCAGTTCATTGGCACACCACATTGGATGGCTCCTGAAGTTATTCAGGAAAGCCGCTATGATGGGAAGGTAATGACTTATGCAAGGTGCTATTTTCTTTTTGTTTCCTTTTATTACTTTCTTGATGACTTTTCCACATCTTCTATTAATAATAAAGTTAAAAAAGGACGTCTGGCATGCATTTGAAGTTGTCAACTTTATTCATATACATTTTCAACTGAAATGTGTACATAGTTTTTGTGCATAGACTTTTGATAGGAGTTGGGATTTTGATGAAGAGGTTGTGAAGTCAAAGGACCTTTGACTAGTTTCATCAGATTAAACTTGGAAAGTTATAATTGAGTTTTTTGCTGGTTAGGAAGGATGAGGGACTGGGAAGCTGTGATTCACAGTTATGGGCCCTCAAATCATTTCTTGCTGCACATGCCCTCTTTAGTCTGCCTCTGCCCCCAGCTCTTCTAGCCTTTTCAACTTGTAACAGATCACTTCTATCTGGTTCTGCAGATGGTGTTCTAGACCAATGTTTTAAAACGTGGAGGCGTGATGCGAGGTGTTCCACTATCTAGAGGCGTGGGGCGTAGTTCAGAATGTAAGAGGCGTAAGCCTCCTGAACACAAGGAGCCTCCTTAAGAGGAGGGGGGATCTCATTTTTTCTTTATTTTTAATAAAAATCTTTTATATTAAGAAGAATAAAGACGCATCCTCTAACATACAAAAAAAATCAAATTGGGCCGCATTGAAAAGGGGGCGGGGGGGTGAAGCCCCTAGCCAAAGGGGTTGGGGGCAGACCACTTTCTTTCCCCTTATCTTTTCTTCCCTTCGCTTTCCTTTCCTCTTTTTTTTTTTTCCTTCTCTTTCTTTCTTTTTCTTTCCCTTCCCTTTCTTTTCTTTTCTTTTCTTTTCTTTTCCTTTCCTTTTTTTTTTCTTTTTTCTTTTTTGTTTTCAGTCTTTTTATATGAGGTGTGCATGAGGCGTACGCCTCAGAGGTGTCAGCGCCTCTCGCATACGCCTTAGGGCATTTTGGGAGCGCCTCCAGGCGTACGCCTCCCACACCTTTTAAAACACTGTTCTAGACATGTGACCAAACCATCTTAGGTGGCATTTTTTTTTTGATCAGCAAAGGTGATTTTATTAAGAAAATGATATGAAAATTAGTACAGAAATTGGGTAGCCTTGGCTACCCCATTATCCTTTAAAATTCCACCTGAGATTTTGCTTTACATCCTTACAACTGAGCCCAAAACAATGTTCCCTATTAGCCCCTTGCTTCGCTAGCTGGTCTGCAAACCCATTTGCTGCTCTTAGAGTCCACTGAAATAATAATTGCATGTCCTTGGTAATGTGATTAAGTTTCTTGATCTCATTTCTGAACACCCATGGAGTCTTTCCATTCTGCTTTAGCCAGCTTATAATTACTTTGGAATTGCCTTCCACAACCAGCTTTCTCACACCTATTTCCATGGCTTTTTGTATTCCAAAGACCACTTCTTTTAGTTCAGTTGTAATGGAGTTTCCCCATCCAATAGGGCCCGAATACAGCCCCACTACTTTCCCCATGTCATCTCTTTTGACTCCACCAATTCCAGCCACACCCGGGTTGCCAAAGCTGCTCCCATCAAAGTTTAATTTGAGGAATCCAGATTCAGGAGGATCCCAACTTCTTAGCATCTTAGATGGCATTTGGTAAATCTGAAGTCTGAAGTCTGAAAGTCAAAGCAAAAAAAAAAAAAAAAAACTCTGAAAAAGCTCTGTAAGTATTCGGTGGAAAATTTGCTTTTATGCTTTTGCAGACATCAAAACATAGTGGGTTGTTCAGTAATCTGAATGTCGTGATGCCTGAAAAGCTTGAATTTTACAAATTTGCCCCTCAAGTCATTATTGAAATAAAGTAAAGGAGAATGATTAAAATAATATGATATTAAAAAAATATTATAAAATAATATAAAAATATAAAATATTGTAATTGATATCAAAATATTAAACAAATAATAAAAAAGACTAATAAATAATATTTAAAAGAGTAATACTATAAAATAATAAAAAAATTAAAAACAATAAAATTTAATAAATAATACCATTAAAAATTAAAAAATAATTTAAAAAAGATAAAATAGTAAAAATTATTACAAATATAATAAAAAATGTAAAAAATAGAAGAATTAATAAAATGGGATTGACACTTAACAACAGTTGCAACAATCAGATTCCAGCACTATTCATTGTCTTCCCAAACTAGAGTTCAACGCCACTCCAACCTGAGGTGGTGAGATTCTCCACCTCTTGCAAATCAGATACCATCACTGTTCATCCATTGTCCCCAACCTCTCACAAATCTGATACCCTATTGTTCATGATCTTCTCCATTGCAATGTTGAGCCAGAGGTGGTGAGATTCTCTACCTCACCGAAATGTTGAGCTGCAAATTAGAAATTTTTACCAATTTATTTAAGAAATGAAAGAATATGATCGAAAAGAAACAGAAATAGAAAATTTTACCAAATTTTTACCCTACAGTTCGTACTCCGAGTATGCCATCACCTGCAACTACTCCTTTGCCGGCAACACCATCTGCCATGTAATCAACATTGTTTTTTTCCTTCTCTGATAGGGATGAAACAGAACAGTTGACGATCTTGGGTTCGAACCTGGTTCATCTACTCCTCTGTTCAAACCCACTATCGACATTTTGGGTTTGAACCTGGTTCATCAACTCCTTTGTTCATGGCAGAGATGAGGGAGAAAGAAGAAAGAGGGAGGAAGAGAGAGAGGGGGGGGATATTTTTGGTGTTCGGAGGTTGATTCAGCGCTATTGAATGCCACCTTAGTTTATTTCCCCTCATTTTTATTGGAGCTAGTCCTTGGTTCAAAAGTTTATTTATGGTTATCCCTTTTAGTTTTCCCACTCATCCATCTTAGTATTCACATTTTTGCTACATTGATTTTTTGGACATGCTGTTTCTCTTTCTTGGCTGCCTAACATTTAGCTCCACAACATTTCTGGCCTTGAAACTTTTTTTTGTAAAATTTTCCTTTTGGCCAAGTGGTGTTCTTCCATCAAATGGGACTTTAGATGCATCTGTCACCCTTTGATTTTGCCCATCCTACTCTTATTCCATGGTCAATATCCTCAATCTCATTTATCAAAAAAAAAAAAAAATCCTCAATCTCTCTCTTGTTATGGATTACCTAACCAAGGTAATGAAAAAGTCATGTTGAGATATCTCCTGGTCTCCAATCCTAAGTGTACCCTGATTTCATCATGTTAGGGCATTGAGATGTATTGCATACTTGAGGTGCACATTAATGAAGAAAGGTTTGGATGATGCTTTCATAACATCTGAAAACATGAAACCTGGCTTTCTGTCAAAACTTTTCCCAAATTGGTTGAGCACTCTTCTGCAGTTTTCAAAACCAGGTGTTGGTTCACTGGTTCAACCATCCGGATTGAACAGATCAGACCGCTAAAGCACTACTACCCCTTAGATCAGAATAGTAGATTAGATTTCATATCTTTACAGTCTTTATCCTTAGAGTTGTTGCTGCTGCCATTGGCATTGGCTTACATTGCCATTGTTGTCACCCTATGTTGCCGCTATCATCAGATAATCTAATAAGCCTTTCTCTTTGCCATTGTTATTGGGGGTTGTTGGTTACCATCTCTCTCCCCCTTTCTCTTTCTATTCATAGTAAAAGCCTGCATCATTATCTAACCCCTCTCTCCCTATACTATATAGAACAAATGAGCCCGTTTTCTTCTTTGGGTAATGGTCCAACCAATTAGGCCAATGACAGGTTGCAAACACTTCTCTGCTGTATTCTTTGGATTTTTTCAAGATCCTTTCTATTACTTGTGCGGTAACATGTACAATATTCTGGAGTTTCTGAAAGTCATTAGTTATGCCTACAAAATTCATTGCATACTGCATTTGCTGGTGTTACCAGTAAGTATCTTGTGACTGGCTACAAATAACATTTTTATATAACAGGTAGATGTGTGGGCTCTTGGTGTGTCTGCAATTGAAATGGCAGAGGTATGCATATTCAATACTTAAATTTGACTTTTTCTTTGATTGGTAACTGGATATTTTATTAATTAATGAAAACTCAGATCATAATTTACAAGCAAATGTGCCAAGTACTCCAAGACTTTTTTTTTTAATAAAATTACATCAGCTTTCTATCTCAAAAGCATTAGGTTCCCCATTGTCATTACCCAATACAGGTTTTCCCTGTTAACCCTTGCTAGTCTAGGGCATCAGCCAAGCAATTGGCTTGCTTCTTTGTCCATAGAAGCTTAACTCTTATGCCTTGTGCGGTGGCCGGGAAGGTGTTTAACTGGGTAAATGTATTTACAATGGTATCTACAACCTGGGGAAGTGTTACCTGGGTAAATATGTAAATACATTTACCTGTGTTCTTTTGCTAGGAAATGTTAGCTGGGCAAGTGAATGCCAGGGAAGTTGGTCAACTTCCCTCCCTCCCAACTTACCAGCAAACAAACAGGCCCTTAATTCTTATGCCAGCGTCCTTATTTATCTCCAGACACATTGATGTCACCAAGGTCCTAGATTGTTATTTACTTATTAAGCAAACAGGTTATTACTACTTTGGAATCACTTTCCACAATCAGATTTCTAATGTTTGGGCTGCGTTTTGTTTGAAAGAAAGGTAGGAAACGTATAGATTTGTATAGGTTTCCCTACCTTTCCCTACCTCTTCTTTCAAACCAAACACAGCCTTGGTGTCTTTGCCAGTTTCAAACGCTGGTGTACTGCCAAGAATTCAGCCTTTAATGAGTCCCCTTGACCTGCAGGGCCCTAGTACTAAGCCAACACTTTGCTATTGCCATTTCTGAATACACAACCAGTGCCAGATGTCCTGGATTATCCATGCTGCTTCCATCAAAGCTAAGTTTTACTAGATTACCACTAGGAGCTTTCCAGTTAGTGATACAGACCATCCTTGTGGTAGAAAGACTATTCCTTTTATGCTACCTCTTCTAGTATATTTATATTCTTCTAAGTTTATTATATATGAACGAATTTTGTATCTTATCTTATTGGATCATTCTCTAGAATCTTCTTGATATCTTATAGATTTGTTTTCTTGTTCTTATCAACTTTCAGGGACTTCCACCAAGATCAACTGTGCATCCAATGAGAGTCAGTACTTTGATTACTTTATGGATATCTTTTTTTTCTTGTTTTAGTTTTTATAACAAATTTAGCTCAATTTGCTTGATATTGTTCCGTTGATATACTAACCAGGCTTTTAGTTATGTTTTATATTTTCTTTGAGATTCTTGTCATTCAGTGGCCTGGCTATGTTCATTGTGATGCCTAACACATAATGCTCTTCATTTTGAAACTGCTTGTGTTGAGAACTTGAAATAAAATATGAACCATTTCCAAGATGTAGTACTGTTTTCATAGAAATGACTGTCTTAGCATCGTGGTTTTGTTACTTGATAATGTGCATAAATATCAGCTTATGAGCTTAGAAATAACTAAGAATAATGGATTCATAATGCCTTTTTTTTGTTTTATCAGCAACAGAAAATTTCATTAGTTGAAATTAGGTAATACAATGTGAGGCTGGAAAAATAAGCAGCAGCCTATTAACTTATAAGTAGCCCATGTTACAAGTTTGCCCAAAACAACTGCTCCCTATAAAATTGTTGTTTAGCTAAGGTTTCTGCCATTCCATTTGCAGATCTTCTCACCCATCTGAAGGTAGCATCAGTCTCCCTTGCCAACTTATCCATCTCCCTTAGAGATTGTGCTCCCTATAAAATTGTTATTTAGCCAAGGTATCTGCCATTCAATTTGCAGATCTTCTCACCCATCTGAAGGTAGCAACGATCTCCTTTGCCAACTTATCCATCTCCCTTAGAGATTGTCTATATATCCAAGCACTTTCCTTGTTGCATCTCATCCAAGAAATGACTAATTGTGAGTCCCTTCAACCTATACCTGCTTCAGCCCCAGTTGTTTGGCAAGTTTCAGCCCTTGTGACAAGGATAAAATTTCAGCTTTTGGAGAATCCCCATATCCATCTGTCCTGAATAATAGCCACAATTACACCATCTTCATTTCTAACAACTCCTCCAATACCTGAGGGTCCCGAGTTACCGAAGGAACTCATGTCAAAGTTCAGCTTTATACTGAAGGAATTCCAATCCATAATCATTACCTTTCCTAGTTGATGATGTAGCAACTGCTTCCCAAGATCTCATGATATCATCTACAAAGAATACTTTGGATGTCTACTATTCTCACCCAATGTGCCACCTTTACCTTTATGCTATTTATGAGTCTTCTCTTGTGCTACATTTCTCCTTGGAGATCCATTCATTCCTTTCTTTGCAGATTGATCATAAAACTTCTCTTGCTGCCTTTCATGTTATTCTTCCCCTCTTCTTAATTTGCCTCATTAAGTCATGATTGAATAGACTAGTGTTTTAAAAGTGCAAGACGCAAGGGTCAATTTGCGCCTGAGGCGCACATGCGCCTTTTTAAGCAAGGCACAAAAAATAAAAAAAAGTAAAAAAAATGCCAAAAAATTCAAAAAATTATTAAACATAATATTAACAAAAATATAAACTTAAATTTTAAAATAAATGTTTTAAAAAACCTATTATCTAAAATTAAAATACATAAGTATAACATGTAAAGCATATTCAAATGAGAATTTAAAAATAAAATCAAATATATAAAATATTTTCAAGCATATAAAACCCATAATCTCTCTCTCTTTCTCTAAATTTCATTACTTAAATTTGCTAATGTGATGTAAAACATATTACATTCTTGATTCTACGAGCCGCCTTTGTGCCACGCCCCTCAAGGCAAGCCCAAACAAATCCACGTTAGGTCTTAAATTCTTAGTTCTCACACAAAAAATAATGATTTTATAGTTTTAATTGCTTTTTAAGAAGATATTTTATTAGGATGAATGAATGAACAACATTACCAAATAGGGGGTTCGAGGGCGGAGCCCCTGGCCCAGTCGCTAGACACAAAAAAAGCATCAAATTTTCAAAAGGTGCACGCCTGGGCTGAGGCGCAAGGCGCACCAGGTGTGTGCCTTTTGAAAGGGTTGCACCTAGGACCTGGGCGGGGCGCCTACCCTAAAATGCGCCTCGCTTGTGCGCCTGGGCATGCCTTTTAAATCACTGGAATAGACTAGCCACATCTCAAGGGGTATCCCCACTTGCAACCAAAAAGAGAGCAAAAATACGTCCACAGGTTACAAAAGGATAGGAGATTAGTAAATGGGGAAGGGTCTCACTGCTAGCCTTGCAAAGAATGCATACATGAGGTGAAAGGAGAAGCTGAACAAAATTCAGTGATGTGTTCCTTGTGATATTGAGCGAGGGAATAAAGCAACAGAAACTACACATTTAAAGGAGCATCACCCAGCCAAAGATCCTCCGAAAAGAGGATCCTATTACCACTACCAACATCATATCTAATGAAACCCAAGAAAGTAGGGAGAAGTACCTGAATGTATTTCCAAGGGGATAAGTAAGATACACGAGGAGAGACTCATCCATCCTATCCATTGTCCATGACACCATGAATGCTCACGATAACCTTATGCCGCAGCCTGTCCTTCTCTAATGGGAATCTTCATAACCATTTTCCAGGCAATATTTCTATGAATCAAATTCCCTATTCCCAAGCTACCCTGTTCTCTAGGTTTACTAACCATGATATGGACGCGTTCCTCGGGAAGAAATATCATCGCCGCCGGCAGCAGCAGTGATCCGATGTTCTCATCCTATCCAATTCGGCAGCAACAGTCTTATACATTCGGCAGATTAGATTAGACTATCTTGTTGTTCTTATCTTATCATATTAAGTTAGTAGATTAGATTATCTTATCTTATTAGATTAGGATTAAGAGAGACTTATCTTATCCTATCAGTCTTATCTTATCAAGATAGAGCTGGAGGCCTCCCTATTCAGCAAGGAGTCTCCCTAAGAACAGGACTCTTGTAATCTCCTATTTAAGGAGCCACTATTATTGAATGAAGGCATTGAATATTCAGTCAAGAAGAGAGTAAGGAGAGTTGGTGATCTCTTGAACAAATCACCAAGGCGCCAAGATAGGTACCTCAAGAAAAGGAAGGGACAAGGGAAAACAGGAGGTTTTCCCCGTGGACCGACCCGTGACAAAATCCTATTCGCGGGCCCTCAACAACTTGGTATCAGAGCAAGGCGTCATGGGTGATCTGGAGCAGTTGCCGTCCAGGGTCCACGAACTCGAGCACCAGCTCGTGGGACCAGCTCAGATGTACGTGAGATCAAGGACAAAGTCAGGGAGCTACGACGTCTGATGGAGTTATTCCTTTCTAGCAAAGAGAGGAACACAGAAGGGGTGACAACCACTAGCGGCCGCCGACCAGATCTGCCGGAATCTTCTGGCGAACAGCAGTGCGTCAACCAGGGGGCGCGGTCATTCCCAAGTACAACAGGTTGGAATTCCCGTTGTACAACGACAACGGAGATCCCTTGGGCTGGCTGTACCGGTGCAAGTAGTTTTTTTGAAATCAACGAACAGACGACCGGGACAAGGTAAGCCTAGCCGCCTTTCACCTAATAGAGGAAGCACAACTCTGGTTCTATTGATTAGAACAGGAAGAACCCGGGCTCAGTTGGACCCAGTTCTAGTCCTACTGCCTTGTTAGGTTTGGGCCCCCACTGACAAGCAACCCCTTAGGCGAGCTGATTAACCTTAAACAAACGGGCACGGTGGCAGAATACCAGCGCCAGTTCCAGACCCTCCTTGCCAGGGCATCTTCAGTGCGACCGGACCAACAGGTAGACATGTTCACCGCAGGGTTAGCAGAACCCCTGCGAGTGGACGTGGAGATGCAGAATCCCCCCAACTTGGTTACAACCATGAACTTAGCCTACGCGTTCGAGCGCAAGCTGCAACTCAGCCGCGGGACCTACAATATGGGACGTCCGCCGACTTCATGGGCACCCCCGAAATCAGCGACAGCGACCCCTTCTTCTGCAACCAGCCGGGAACTGAGGCCTCACACAAACAATATCTCCAGATCGACAACAAGTGCAGGAAGCAACATAGTAGCTCCACCCATTAAGCGTTTGACTAGGGCCGAGATGGCAGAGCGCCGAGCGAGGGGCCAATGTTTCAACTGCGACGATCTCTACTCGGTGGGACATAGGTGCAAGAGGCTTTTCTACCTCCTAGTGGATGAGCAAGAGGAGGACGAAGAAGAACCCGTCGTATTCGAGCCAGAGATCTCTCTCCACGCGATCACCAGAATAAAAACCTCTCAGACCATGCAGTTGCAGGCACAAATAGCAGGTAATCCGGTGCGCATACTTGTCGATTCAGGGAGCACACACAACTTCATAAGTGAGCAAGCCACCCTTCAGTTAAAACTACCAATGAAATTCCGGCCACGACTACAGGTAGCCGTCGCAAACGGTGAAAGGGTTCACAGCCCCGGAATCTGTAAGGACGTCCAGGTACAGGTCGACTCTGAACTATTCTCTGCTGATTTATTCGTACTTTCCTTGGATGGTTTCGATATCGTTCTTGGGGTCAAATGGTTGATCACCCTAGGACCAATTTTATGGGACTTTAGTGCCCTAACAATGACATTCCACTTGAATGGGAAGCAAGTCTCGTGGCAAGGTTGCAGGGTAAAGGAGAGGACACCACAGGTTCATGCGCTTCAGACAGAAACAACGCATACGACAACATGGAAAGACTCGCCGAATTTTCAGACGTGTTCTAGGAACCCAAGGGGCTCCCTCTTCCCCGAGCATGTGATCATCGAGTCCCTCTGGTGCGGGCTCAGAACCAGTCGTTGTCCGGCCTTATCACTACCCTCACCTACAGAAGGACGAAATAGAAAAACAATGTGCCGAGATGCTAAAACAAGGGATCATACACAATAGCCACTCCCCCTTCTCTTCGCCGGTTTTGTTGGTAGTGAAACAGGATGGAACTTGGAGATTCTGTGTTGACTACAGAGAGCTCAATAGCCGGACGGTCAAGGATAAGTTTCCTATTCCCGTTGTGGACGAACTGCATGGTGCCCAGTACTTCTCCAAGTTGGACCTCAGGTCCGAGTATTTCTAGGTCCGAATGGCTCCCAGAGACGTGGAAAAGACTGCCTTTCGAACCCACCACGGTCACTTTGAATTTTTAGTCATGCCATTCGGTCTCACCAACGCCCCATCCACATTCCAGTCATTGATGAACGAGGTATTTCAGCCCCATCTGCGCAAATTTGTTTTAGTATTCTTTGATGACATTCTCGTTTACAGTAAATCATAGGTGGAACATGTGCACCATCTGCGAATCGTTTTCGAGCTCATGCGCCAACACAAACTCTTCCTGAAACAGTCCAAGTGCTCCTTCGGGGAGCGGCAGGTTCTTTATCTAGGTCACGTCCTCCACGGGCAATGTGTGACGGTCGACAGTTCCAAAATTCAAGCTATCAAGGAATGGCCCAAGCCTCAATCCGCCAAGGCCTTACGCGGGTTCCTAGTGTTAACAGGTTACTACCCTAAATTTGTGCAGAATTATGGCCTGTTGGCTGCCTCGTTAACCAACTTGCTAAAGAAAAATTCCTTCTGGTGGGACAACGTAGCCGATGCAGCTTTTTCGACATTAAGAGATGCCCTGTCCTCCACCCCAGTTCTGCAATTACCGAATTTCGCTCTCGAATTTACAGTCGAGTACGATGCATCTAGAATGGGTATCGGGGCCGTATTACAGCAGCAAGGGCACCCGATTGCCTTCTTCAGCCGCAAGCTGGCCGACCGACACTTGAAACTTCCAACCTATGAGCGCGAACTAATCGGGCTAGCTAGAGCCATCCAGCACTGGAGGGCGTACTTGTGGGGGCGGTCATTCATCGTCAAAACCGATCACTACAGCCTCAAGTACTTGTTGGAGCAACGACTCACCACTTCTCCTCAACAACATTGGGTTAGCAAACTACTTGGGTTCGATTTTCGGGTGGAATACAAGGCGGGATCCTCGAATCGCGCAGTTGATGCTTTGTTTAGACGCGACGAGGACGCGATGTCTCTGTGTGGAATTTCCCAATCCCGGATCTTTCTGTTAGACGACATCAAGAAGGCAATGCCACAATCACCTGAATGGTCCTCGTACAGAAAATTCAGTCCGGGGCCGCCGACTCCAATTGGTCCCTTCATGACGGGTTGGTACTGTATAAAGGCCGGGTACATCTCCCACCAGACTCCCCGTTGATTCCCGCCATCGTCTCCAGCATCCATAACTCCACCCATGAGGGCATTCAGAAAACGCTGCACCGCGTTCGGGCTGATTTCCATTGGCGAGGTATGAAGACTTCTATTCGGGATTTTGTTCAAAATTTCTCCACGTGCCAACAACATAAATGGGAAAACTTGCACCCGGCAGGCCTCCTTTAGCACCTTTCGATCCCAACACAGATCTGGGCCGACATCTCCATGGACTTCATCGAGGGGCTACCTAAGGTAGGCGGCAAATCAGTCCTGTTCGTGGTGGTGGATCGCTTCTCTGAATATGCCCACTACATTCCTCTATCACACCTGTACAGCGCCACTTCGGTTGCCCTCGCCTTCTTTACGCATGTTTTCCGCTTACATGGGTTACTGGAATCCATTGTCAGCGACAGGGACCTGGTTTTCACTAGTGCCTTCTGGAAGGAATTGTTTCGGCTACATGGCACCACCCTAGCCTTCTCCTCCGCATATCATCCACAGACCGACGGGCAGACGGAGGTGGTAAACCGCACGATCGAGATGTATCTTCGTTGCTTCGTGGGGGACCAACCGCGACGGTGGGTGGATTGGCTTCCTTGGGCCGAGTACTGTTTCAACACCGCCTACCATTCTTCCCTCGGCATGACCCCTTTTCGCGTCGTCTATGGCCGGGACCCTCCTCGCTTGTTATCCTATGAACCTGGTTCTACTCGTTTGGAGGAAATTGATCGCTCCTTACAGGAACGCGATGCCCTTCTAGCCGACGTACACCTTTTCTTACAGCAGGCCCAGCTCCGCATGAAGCTCACCTATGACCAGCACCATCGGGAATTGTCGTTCGAACTGGGACAATTTGTTTGGTTGAAACTCCAGCCCTACCGGCAACGCTCCTTGCGCCACAGGGCTGCCCCTAAACTGGCCCCTAAATTCTATGGCCCCTTCAAGGTTCTGCGGCGGATTGGCACAGTGGCATACCAGCTAGAATTACCAGAGAACAGTCAGATTCATGATGTTTTTCACGTCTCCTTGCTAAAACCATTTATGGGTGTTCCTCCGGACCAAGTCCCCTCCCTGCCACCCTTGAAAGAAGGCAAACTTATTCCCCAGCCTAGGGCTCTCATATCAATCGTGGTATTCTTGAAGTTTTGGTGGAATGGGACAGCCTACCATCAGCCGAAGCCACCTGGATCCCCTTGACCGAGTTCCAAGCCACATATCCTGAGTTCGAGCTTGAGGACAAGCTCTTAGTCCAGGAGGGGAGTAATGATATGGACGCGTTCCTTGGGAAGAAATATCATCGCCGCCGGCAGCAGCAGTGATCCGATGTTCTCATCCTATCCAATTCGGCAGCAACAGTCTTATACATTCGGCATATTAGATTAGACTATCTTGTTGTTCTTATCTTATCTTATTAAGTTAGTAGATTAGATTATCTTATCTTATTAGATTAGGATTAAGAGAGACTTATCTTATCCTATCAGTCTTATCTTATCAAGATAGAGCTGGAGGCCTCCCTATTCAGCAAGGAGTCTCCCTAAGAACTGGACTCTTGTAATCTCCTATTTAAGGAGCCACTATTATTGAATGAAGGCATCGAATATTCAGTCAAGAAGAGAGTAAGGAGAGTTGGTGATCTCTTGAAAAAATCACCAAGGCGCCAAGATTGGTACCTCAAGAAAAGGAAGGGACAAGGGAAAACATGAGGTTTTCCCCGTGGACCGACCTGTGACAAGATCCTATTCGTGGGCCCCCAACAAACCACCTCCCACTTTAGCCTATGGACCTTCTTATCTTCTCCTGGTTCCCATAGAATATCTTCATGTACTTCTCTAGTTGCCTAGCCACCTTGAGTCCTTGATTGGGGTATGAAAAGTAGAGAGATAGACGTATCAAAAAAAAAAGTAGAGAGATAAATGGTAGATGGGTAAGTTTTCTATTGTGGATTTGATTAAGGTAATCCTCCCCCCACCTTCATTGATATATAATCTCTACCATAATGCTTAGAGAATCTTCTCAGCACTAGCTTCCAAAAACCTTTTGTTTTCGAGTTGCCGCCAACAAAAAACCAAGATACTCCAAAGGCCAAGATTTGGTTTCACATTCTACCATCTCTGCAATCGTTCTTAACTCTCTTTCTGACATATTTATGAAGGGATGAGAGATCCATCCTATGGATGCCCAAAGATTGCGGAATAAGGGGCGAATTTCAAAAAAATTTCTCTCTCCCTTCAACTGGGAATCGTATTCCCTATTTAGAAAATCATATTTTCAAGGACCAATCTTGAACCATAAACTGAACCAGATTTGAACCTAAAAGCAGTGGGAGAGGATTATACCTGATACGGAGAAATACTATCTCCCAATGGAGGTGTTCACGCCCAAGGAAGGATCCAAAATCTGCTCCCACTGAAGATGGCGCAGTGAAGGATGGAGCAGAATCAACAATGTTCTTCAAAAGAACTTGATCCTTCGCAAGAATCAACTGGACGGCTTGTGAGTACAGCTCCAACCAATCTTTTCCCAAAAGATTGAGATCAAGATCAAATCTTGATTGCTCCCAAGAACTGGAGATCGAACTGAAGGAATGGCAATGGCAGGAAGGTGGCGGCAGGAGAGAATTCGCAGTATGCAGGAAATCTCTCAATCTCTCTTTCTTCAAAGAGAAGAATGCTGTTGATCATGTAAAAGGCTGCCGCCCCCTTCCCCTTTTATAATCTCAAAGGGATCAGCTCCTAATCAGATTAGGAGTTGCTAATCCAAATCATATTTGGGTTAGAAGTCCCTTAGTGATAAGGGATAATCCTTATCTTATCTGCAGATCAGATCAGCTATCTCCTAATATAATTAGGAGGTTTCCAGATCTAAATCTCATTTAGATCTTGGACTCTCTGAGTGGATAGGGTCTAAGCCCAATCCTTTTAGCTGACCTACTTCAGAATTCGCCCCCTTTAAATGACTGATCAAATCAGCCTAGTTCGAAATGGGCTTAAGGCCCATTTAAGGTTATGTACTCAAAAAGCCTTCCAAACTGCTGCCCAGTTGGGCTTCCTTGTATGGCGTGGGACCCAAGCATTGATCTACACATTAGCCACATGGGTTCAGCTCAGCCTTTGTTACAAGGCCTGGCCGAATGCACTGCTGAAGACAGTGTACCCCCTGAAACCCATCAAATGGGCTCTATGGGCCCAACACTTACACTAAGTGGTCCCTGGGCCAAGCCACCTTGTAACACCCAGGGACTGTGGGCAGATGCAAGATTAGCCCATCAGGTGTTATCCTCAATGGTCTTACACTTAACCTCTCAGCCCATAATGATCATACACTGCCCGACAAGAGAGGATCTCTCCCTCGGCTGCAAGGAACAGTGTTGCACTCTCCACTTATATGGATCCCGGGAATTAAAACCTTCTTGCAAACATTTTAGAAACCATAATATATATACTTTTATATCTTATATAAAATATATTTTGCAAAACAAATCTCAACGGTTGAAATCGGCTGCCGGCAGTCTTGGTTTCCATTAGTGAGAGTGCATCCCCGATCATTACCTTTGTCTGACAAAGGGGCTGATCCTGTCATTATGATCACCCACTCAGATGAATTCTCGGACTGTCCCAACATACCCAGGTTTTGACCCCCGCTAAGGATCTCACTGATTGGTACATCAAAGATAGCCCAATCCGACACCTAGTGCAGTATCATAATCGAGTCTAGGGGTCGGGTGTAACTTTCCAGTTTTGCCCATCAATCTCCAAGGTCCAGGGCAATACTGGAAATCTAGTCCAGTTCTAAGATTCAATTAATCCTACACTGTATGTGCCTAGGGTCTCACCCTGGCAGCTGAGATAGGCCACCCCAACCGACTTGGTGGCACCACAGTGTCAGCCTTGTCAGGATAGGTCTCCCCAGACCGACCCACTGGCTGTGAACATTCTAAACTAACACGAGTCTCATTAAGTGTCCAGTTTAAGGGTATTACACAGAAACATACCAAGGGAACATGAATCAAATATGCATCTTTATTCATTTACAATAAACTCATAAAGTACATCATTCTGATTGAAGCTAAGGGCATACAAAATTGTCTAACAATTTACCCCTGCCACACAACTTTTTCCCATATTTTCTTTCAAACTGGAGGTTCTCTCAAATCGACTTATGAGCCCCTTTTTTTTGACAAGTAAAAGTAAGTAATTATTAAAGAGCAATAAAAACAGGCAGTGCAAGTATCCCCACAGAGAGGCATGAGGTGCTACCTCTCACACATCAAGCAAATTACAATTGACAATTACAACTAAGCCCAATACAAACTGTCCCTTTTTACCCCTTGTTTAGCTAACATACCTGCTGTAGCATTATCTGTTCTCCTGATCCAAAGTATTCTCAAATTCATGTTTCTGGTTAGCAATTTAAATTTCTTCATCTCATCCCTAAAACACCTGGTTATAGACTCTGGATCCTTCAGCCATCCTACTACCAATTTTGAATCCCCTTCAATTCTCTTGTTCTCCTTTAGGTCAGGAGAACAGACTTATGAGCCCTTTTAAGTTCCTGCAATTCTCTTCTTCTCCTTCATCACGGAACGAGATTACATTGTCAACAAATTAAAGATGGATTTATAATGCTATTATCTCTGGGTACATGGTAACCAAGCACTATAGACCAATGTTTTAAAACACGGAGGCGTGACGCGAGGCATTCCACTACCTAGAGGCATGAGGCGTAGTTCTTTCCCTTCCCTTTCCTTTTTTTTTTCTTTTTTTTTCTTTTTTTTTTGTCTTTTTATATCAGATGTGCATGAGGCGCATGAGGTGTACGCCTCAGAGGTGTCAGCGCCTCTGGCATATGCCTCAGGGCGTTTTGGGAATGCCTCACCTCCAGAGCATATGCCTCCCACGCCTTTTAAAACACTGCTATAGACTTAATGACTTATAAATCCTATATTTAATGATACATACATTGAGTTTCAGTTGTCTTAAATGCTTTTGTTAGCCTATTGATTTGAAACTGTTGATGATATATAATGTTGTTTTGTGAGGGCATGGGGGAAGTAGGGATGAGGAACATGAACTTCTAATAAAATGCTTGAAATTTTCAAATTTGAGAATCAACTTGGATAAGAGTTGTATGGCACGAGCTAACATTGGGGGAGGAAGAGATAGAGTGGTATTCATCTATATGACTATATCAGGGTGTTCAGTGACCATTGGCCTATATAGGGATGTCAGTGGGCTGGGTTAAGCTGCCTTGACCCAATCTTATCGGTCAGGTTCATGTTCATCTTAATTGGATTTCAGGTCGCGTTTGGATTGAGGCTAGTCCATGCCAAACCCAACCTACTGATATAATGATACTGAAAAAAAAAAATAAACATAGACTTTGCTAAGAATAGTGGTGCTGTTCATGGGATGGGGTGGGTCAGGTTCAACAACCCTATTCCAACTAGTTGGGTTGGATCGGGTTTAGGTTTGAATGACTTGTTTTGGGTCAAGTGGAGCAACCTGACCTGTTGACATCCCTAGGTCTTCCACTTGGGGATAATCCTAGATCTAGAAATTATTGGGACCTAGTTCTTGATTGGTTATCAAAAAAACTGGCTACTTGAAAGAGAAATTATATCTCATTAGGTGGAAGGATGACACTAATTAGCTCTACTTTGGTCAATTTACCTACTTCTTACATCTCTATGTTTAGACTATTGAGCTTGATTTCAAAAAGGATGGAGAAGTTCATGAGAGATTTCCTATGGGAGAAAAGGGAATCAAAGAGGGATCACTTGATTAGTTCGGATACAGAGTGCAAGAGGAAGGATTAAGGGGGAATTTTGCTTTGTTAGGTAAGTGGATGTGAAGATTCCAGCTAGAGACAGATGGACCATGGCATGATGTGATTATTAACATTCATGGGGTGCATGCAAATTGCTAGTATTCTAGTTCATATACAAGATTGACTTTAACATCTTTGTGGAAACCCATCTCAGGTTTGCTTCCTATTTTCTTGAGTTTTATTAGATATGATGCTTGTTCTTGTTATGAAATAAAAATTTGGGAAGACCTTTGGTGGGGGTATAGTCCTTTAAAAGATTTGTTTCATTTATTGTTCTCTATCTCATCCCATAAAGCTAAACCAATATCCTTTATATCCTCCTCTTCTGTTTCCAGATCTCTTAGGACTTGGATAGTTGGGTTTCGGGGGAGGTCTAGAGGATTTTGTGTTCCTCTTAGTCTTGAACCTTTGGGCCTTATTTGAAGGTGTTTTTCATAACCCCTCTAGACCTAACTTTTAAATTTGGATTTGCATCCACATGAGGACTTTCTTTTGTACCTCTTTCTTTGAATTTCTTTCCTATAACCTATCTTCTCACAGGCTTTTATGGTTAAAGGAATTTGGAGGCAGCTGGTGCCATCCAAAATTAGGGATTTTTTGGGACTGAGAAGGCTATTTAAATATCAAGTATTTGAATAAGATAATGAAAGAAAAAAAAGATGCCTGATGAATGAAGAAGGAACAACATGGTGCCTATATTTAAGAACAAAGGCAATGCACAATATTTTAATAACTATTGGGGGATTTAACTCATGAGCCACACTATGAAACTTTGGGAGAGAATAATTGTGCAATGGTTACAACATGAAACAAGTAGATCTGAGAATCAATTTTTGTTTATGCTAGGGAGATCAACAGTGGAAGCTATCTTTCTTTTGAGACGATTGATAGAAAAGTTTATAGAGAAGAAGAGTGTTCTTCATATGGTGTTCATTGATCTAGAGAAAGCATATAATAGAGTCGCTAAAGAGATAATATAGTAGGTCTTGTAAAAGAAAGGGGTTTCAAATATGTATATAAACCTAATTAAGGATATGCATGAGGGTGCAAACAACCAACATTAGAACACCTGTGGGAGAGACTTCAGATTTTATGGTTATGATGAGCCTTCACCAAAGTTTAGAACTTAGCTCTTATTTATTTGCATTAAACGTATGATAAACATATTCAGCAGGAGCTCCCATGGTGCATGTTGTTTGCTGATAATATTATTTTAATTGATGAAAATCATGAAACTAATGATTAAATGCAACATTAAGTCATTTAGTTTATGGACAAATATCTTAAAAGAGGTTTTGAAATAAGTAGGACTATAACAAAATAAATGCTATGCAAATTTAATAATAATAGGAATGCAAATCAAGGTATGCTTAGGATTGGGGATCAAGAGATAACTCAATGTGACCTTTTCCAGTACCTTGGTTTGATAATTAATAGCAAGGGAGAGATAGAGGAGTGAATACCACTTAAAGAAACAATGTGTCCAAAGTGTGGTTGAAATGTGTATTCTGAGATGAATGAGTGGAAAAACTAAAAACATAGGGTCAAAAATGAAGTCATTTATAGGAACTTAGGAGTAGAGGTGATAAAATGAGAGAAAGTAGACTAAGATGGTTTGGTCGTGTGCATAGAAAGACTACCGACATCACTCGTAAGAAGTGATCTGTTGCAAGTTAGATGTGAATCAGTCCTCTAAATCTGATATTAGTTTTCTGATTACAGCAATAAAAAAAGGAAGAAAGAAGAGAGATACAGCAGAAGAGAAGAAGTTTGAGAAGAAGTGGAAGAAGAAGAGAGTTCGATGGATTTCTCTCTCCCCTCTCTAATCTTTTATTAATTTGATCAAATCAAGATTAATTACATGTCTGCCCTTAAGTGGGTGGCCAGCTCAGCAATAACTTAAGAAATTAAAAATAAGTTAACACTAGCAGGCCCATGAAGAAAAGGCCCATTAATATATAAAAGAAATAAAGTAAAAATACTTAACAGAAACAAGCACTAGGGCCCATCTGGCCCAGTCTCTTTACAAAGTTGAAGGGGCTAGAAGGGCTAGGGGGTAGACAAAAAGGACATGGGTCAAAGTAGTAGGAAATGATTTAAGTGCTCATAATTTAACAATGGATATGGCATTAAACAGAATGGAGTGGTGAAACAAGATTCATGTAGCTGACCCCATATAGTTGGGATAAGACTACTTAATATCAGATCTTTGATGTTGACAGTAGTACAAAGATTGGGACTAGAAAGGCTACTTAATATTAGATCTTTGATGGTGGAAGGTGACCCTAGTTGTGGGCTGGCTAAAAAGCAACTGTCAAGGGATGTGGCAATATAGGACTATTTTGAGAGAGAAATTAAAGCAATGGAAAGTGAAGTAGTGAACTAGGAAGTAGGAACCAACCTCTTGTTGGTTCATAGATCAGCACATGGCTTTGTTGATGCTTTGGCAAAATAAGGGGTAAATAGGGCTCAGTGTTTTTGTTGGGGGGGGGTGATTATCATGGGATTTAAGTAGTTAAAGGTTAAGAGCTAGGTGATAGCTGCCAGCCTAGACAGTGGGGTGCTTGGCATACTTGCATGCATCTCTCCTTTTCAACATCTAATAGAAGTTTAACAGTTACCAATAAATACACTTACTCAATATTCAATCTAGGAATATTTAACAATGGATAATATAACTTTGAACAGAATGGAATGGAAAACCAGGATTTAGTAATATCACTTGCCAAAAAAAATTTAGTAAAATCACCTGCGAACTGCCACCTATGATACCCGAGCACCTGAACAAGAGTGCCATTTTATGCTGGAAGCTTCAATTTTTAGTGTAAATTCCATATCTGATACCATATCCAGCCATGTCCTTGCTGTATCCGGGTAACATAGCCTGCCGTAGATGTATTATCTTCTGAAATGCCCTAGGCCCCTAGCACGTGACCTCCAGTGACGTAAGATGCTTTATTGTCTTTAGCTATTCTATATTTCCAACTTTTGTGAAATTATTTAATATTGGTGAATATTGTGTGGTACTTTATTTTCTGTTTTTCTTTTTCTTGGTTTTTGATATTAGTTTTGTTGACCTGCTTTGATATTTTTTTCTTAGGTATTGTTCATGATATCCATTGAGCCAGCTCCAATGCTTGAGGACAAGGAAAAATGGTTTGTCTTTTACATTAACAATCTCATTATAGGACATGTACTGCAAAAACCTTGAATTTTTCTTGGATGTAAAAAAATGTACTGGCTAAAGGTGGAAGCTGCTCTGGAGGCATTTAATCAAGGTATAAAAATCCAAAAAGTGAAAGAAATACAAAAAACAAAGAAGAATAGCACAAGAATTTTATAATGTATTTGTATAGTGTGGTCATTGATTAAACTGCAAGTTGGAAACTGTAATGAAATGAAGAAACTGAAATATATTAATTCAGTTAGTCAATTTCAATATGATATAACACAATTAGTGGTGGCTGAATGTAGTAAGATGAAGAGGGCATGCATGTACCTCCACAGTTGATCTGTATATACAGAAGCAACAGAAATGTACCTGTTGCTCATCTTAGTTTTTTCTCTTCCATGATCAGGTATTCCTTTTTGAATCTAACAGTCACAGATTCACAGGGACTGATAGGTGCATGGCACTCCTTGATAACTTAGAAATGTACCTGTTGCTCATCTTAGTTTTTTCTCTTCCATGATCAGGTATTCCTTTTTGAATCTAACAGTCACAGACTCACAGGGACTGATGGGTGCATGGCACTCCTTGATAACTTGGATGCTCTAATTACTGCGTTTCTTTCTTTTTTTTTTTCTTTCCTTCTTTTCCTATTTTTTTGCTGGTATTACATAGTACACATTAGAGTGGCCTCAGGGGTGGGGCAGAGCAGGGTGCACATCAGGCCCATTGACAATTACTGCATAGATTAAAGCTTGGTTCATCTCATGAGTACTGAGATATTGTGGTGAAGGCAACTTCAGGTCACAGTGGGATGGATGGATTAATGGGATAATGGCCCCAATATCTAATTACAGAGGCAAGATCTTTGATTTCCAGGTTGAACAACTAGTTCAGATGGATTCCTAGATTGACAACTCTTTGGCAGATGTGCTTGTTAGAGGGGGGAGTGAAGGGCTGAATTGTATTGATGACTTTAATTTTGAACTAATCTCCTACAATCTCTTGTATTTCAAGTTATTGGGTTTGATATGTGGTGGCAGGGGTTATCATCTTCTATTCATAACCTGAATTGTAGGAGGTTACTACTTTTTCCTCATTTCGGAAATATATGCATTGATCCTGTTTTTTTATAGATAATAAAGATTTTATTGAAAAAGATCACAAAGGATACATATTACAAAGTCCCACATAGAGGCACGAGGTGCTGCCTAGGGGTGGATTCGAGCCGAGCTGAATACTTGGCTATTCGAGCTTGGTTCGCAAGAATAGTATTAGGCCCGAGCTTGATTCAAGCTAGAGACTTGAGCTCGAGCTTGACTATAAGACAAGTTTTTTTTGAAAAATAAAAATTATATTTATAAAATTATTTTTTTTTAATTTTTTAGACAAAAATTAAGAAATATAAAAATTATTTACTATTATACATGAAAAATAAAAATATTATTATATATAATAAAATTATTTATTATATATATTTATATGTATGTACGTATGTATATAATAATAAATATTTATTTAACACTAGGCTCGCGAGCCTCACAAGTTGAGCTTCACTAGGCTCGAGCTTGGCTCGATTAGCAAACGAGTCTACATATCGGGCTCGAATTTGGCTTGAAGCTTGGTTTAAACCGAGTCGAGCCAATCTTTTCACGAGCCGAGCTTGAATAGCTCGTAAAAGGCTTTGCTTGTGGCCACCCCTAGTGCTGCCTCCAAACTGTGTCAAAAGGATTACAACTTAGCCCAAAAAATCTGATTCCTATGTACCCCTTGTTTAGCTAAAGAATCTGCCAACCCATTTGCCGATCTTCTTTCCCATTGAGCTGTGACTGATATGTTTGATGTTAACCATCTGAACCTCCTCAAAGCCCCTCTGTAGAACCGGGATGCAGTCTCTGGCTCTTTTATCCACCCAATAACCAGTTTAGAGTAGCCTTCAATGATTAAGTGTTCCAATCCCAGCTCCTTAGCAAACACTTTACTTCTTTTAGAGTAGCTTTGATTTCTGCATTAACTGAATCTCCCACACCAATAGGACCAGAATATAAAGCTATGATCTGGCCCTCAGAATTTCTGAAAACTCCCCCAATTCTGGATAGCCCTGGGTTACCTAGGCTGCTGCCATCATAATTTAACTTAATAACTCCTTCTCCAGGAGGTTTCCACTCCACCAAAGGCTTAAGTCCTACAGCAGAACTTTTGGCAATTTGCTCCAAATTCGTCCATAAATCATCAAAGGGAAAAAGGAAAAAAGGACTGGACAAGATTGAGTTAAATCAGGGGTTGGTGGGAAGACAGGGAGAGGGGGAGGAAGATGATGTTTCTTAGCTGGATTATGAGGGGTTTGAGAGAAGGAAGGAGGGAGGAGAATGGGTGGAGCATTGAATTTTTGTAGCAGGAATGTACATTTTGATGGCAATTTGGGCTCTCTGTCTTCCTGAGTTTGTTCAAGTGAATGAATCTGATCTGTTCGAGAATTTCTAGAGTTCTTTAGAGTTGAATCCTTGTAATTTAATTCTTTTACAGTGTCATTTTTGTTTCGTTGTTGGTTTGTCAACTAGACAACTATCTTTTTGAGATGTACAACGTTTTTTTTTTCAGTTTAATGAATTTTCCTTTGATATTCCAAAAAAAAGGTTGATAAATACTTGATCAATTCTCCCTTTCACTCTCCCTAATTGGTGTTTATCTCCTCATTGGTGCATTCTTTGTTTTTGTGAGAGTTGCTTTCACTTACTAATCTCCTGCCCATTTGTTTTTGTGATTTGGGGTTGGTTTCTCTCTTTGTTTGGTTGTAGATGGGCTCCCCCACCAGATGTGTCAACTTAGATCAAATCAGAGAAGAAAAGCTGAGAATGAAAGGGTGTGTTCTCTCTTGAATCACACGCCCAGAAATGACTAACTTATATAAGAAAGAATACAATGTTATGGAAAGGACAGTTATGCTCTTATCTTACAAGAAAGAATAAAACAAAAGATAGTGTACATAAGTTACAACATAAAAGAATGGTCCCAAGATCCAAAAAAGGAAAGAAGATGTAAGAAACATAAATCAGTCTCTACACCCCCTTCAAACTGATGTTGAGGTACGAGCATCCGTTTGTCAACTATAAACTGGTGGCGAGCATGGGTTATATAGCCTTCGTGAATATGTCAGCAATGTGCGACAGAGATATGTTTCCAGCAGAAAACTGGTCTTTAATGAAGTGACAGTCAACCTTTATATGCTTGGTTTACTCATGGAAGACCGGGTTGGATGCAATCATGATAGCACTTACATTGGCAGCATAAATAGGAACTAGGGATGACAAGGAGATGCCAAGATCATCAAGGAGGGCTCTTAGCCATATAATCTCACTGCAGACGGATGACATAGCCCATACTCAGCTTCAATAGATGATTTGGAAACGGTCGGTTGCTTTTTACACTTCTAGGAGTGGAGTGTTTAGTGTTTGGGCATCCTGCCTAATCTGCATCTGCATATGCGGATAAGCTAAACGAAGGAGATGCAGGAAAGAAAATGCCATGTGAAAGTGTTGCACGAATGTATTTGATAATGCGAAGGACTACAATCATGTGCGGTTGTTGAGGAGAAGAGACAAACTGACTGACCACTTGGACAACATAAGAGATATTTGGACATGTCATGGTGAGGTAGATCAGACTACCGACAAGCTGTCGGTAAAGAGTGGCATCTGCTAGGGGGTCCCCTGAAGGGATGAGAGATCCATCCTATGGACGCCCAAAGATTGCGGAATAAGGGGCGAATTTCAAAAATTTTATCTCTCCCTTCAACTGGGAATCGTATTCCCTATTTAGAAAATCATATTTTCAAGGATCAATCTTGAACCATAAACTGAACCAGATCTGAACCAAAAGGAGTGGGAGAGGATTATACCTGATACGGAGAAATACTATCTCCCAATGGAGGTGTTCACGCCCAAGGAAGGATCCAAAATCTGCTCCCACTGAAGATGGCGCAGTGAAGGATGGAGCAGAATCAGCAATGTTCTTCAAAAGAACTTGACCCTTCGCAAGAATCAACTGGACGGCTTGTGAGTACAGCTCCAATCAATCTTTTCCCAAAAGATTGAAATCAAGATCCAATCTTGATTGCTCCCAAGAACTGGAGATCGAACTGAAGGAATGGCAATGGCAGGAAGGTGGCGGCAGAAGAGAATTCGCAGTGTGCAGAAAATCTCTTAATCTCTCTTTCTTAAAGAGAAGAATGCTATTGATGTTATTGTGTTCTTCAAGGCTGTCGCCCCCTTCCCCTTTTATAATCTCAAAGGGATCAGCTCCTAATCAGATTAGGAGTTGCTAATCCAAATCATATTTGGGTTAGAAGTCCCTTAGTGATAAGGGATAATCCTTATCTTATCTGCAGATCAGATCAGCTATCTCCTAATATAATTAGGAGGTTTCCAGATCTAAATCTCATTTAGATCTTGGACTCTCTGAGTGGATAGGGTCTAAGCCCAATCCTTTTAGCTGACTTACTTCAGAATTCGCCCCCTTTAAATGACTGATCAAATCAGCCTAGTTCGAAATGGGCTTAAGGCCCATTTAAGGTTATGTACTCAAAAAGCCTTCCAAACTGCTGCCCAGTTGGGCTTCCTTGTATGGCGTGGGACCCAAGCATTGATCTACACATTAGCCACATGGGTTCAGCTCAGCCTTTGTTACAAGGCCTGGCCGAATGCACTGCTGAAGACAGTGTACCCCCTGAAACCCATCAAATGGGCTCTATGGGCCCAACACTTACACTAAGTGGTCCCTGGGCCAAGCCACCTTGTAACACCCAGGGACTGTGGGCAGATGCAAGATTAGCCCATCAGGTGTTATCCTCAATGGTCTTACACTTAACCTCTCAGCCCATAATGATCATACACTGCCCGACAAGAGAGGACCTCTCCCTCGGCTGCAAGGAACAGTGTTGCACTCTCCACTCATATGGATCACGGGAATTAAAACCTTCTTGCAAACATTTTAGAAACCATATATATACTTTTATATCTTATATAAAATATATTTTGCAAAACAAATCTCAACGGTTGAAATCGGCTGCCGGCAGTCTTGGTTTCCATTAGTGAGAGTGCATCCCCGATCATTACCTTTGTCCGACAAAGGGGCTGATCCTGTCACTATGATCACCCACTCAGATGAATTCTCGGACTGTCCCAACATACCCAGGTTTTGACCCCCGCTAAGGATCTCACTGATTGGTACATCAAAGATAGCCCAATCCGACACCTAGTGCAGTATCATAATCGAGTCTAGGGGTTGGGTGTAACTTTCCAGTTTTGCCCATCAATCTCCAAGGTCCAGGGCAATACTGGAAATCTAGTCCAGTTCAAAGATTCAATTAATCCTACACTGTATGTGCCTAGGGTCTCACCCTGGCAGCTGAGACAGGCCACCCCAACCGACTTGGTGGCACCACAGTGTCAGCCTTGTCAGGATAGGTCTCCCCAGACCGACCCACCGGCTGTGAACATTCTAAACTAACACGAGTCTCATTAAGTGTCCAGTTTAAGGGTATTACACAGAAACATACCAAGGGAACATGAATCAAATATGTATCTTTATTCATTTACAATAAACTCATAAAGTACATCATTCTGATTGAAGCTAAGGGCATACAAAACTGTCTAACATCCCCATCATCCTTTGAAAGTTTCAGATTCATCTCAAGAGGTGTGTCAACCTATTTGTCATCACTCAGGTTTGCAAATTTCACAAGATCTATCGCATACTTGTGTTGATTAACAAAATACCCACGGGGAGAGTTAGTAAGTTCTAGACCCAAGAAATAAGTGAGATGCCCAAGGTCCTTCATCTTGAAAGACTGATTGAGAAGTTGTTTCAGAGAGGAAATACTCTAACTGTCATCATCGGCGATAAGAATGTCATCCACATAAAGAAGTAATAATGTAATTCCTTGGGGACACCTCGATATGAACAATGAATTATCTAAAGAGTTCTGGGTGAATCATGCATTTGTGATCATTGAACAAAATTTCTCAAACCAAGCCCTGGGTGCTTGTTTAAGACCATACAAGGACTTTTTGAGTCGACACACCACGGGGGAGCTATCATAGTATCCCGGTGGAGGCTTCGTATAAACAGTTTCCTTGAGGTCCCCGTCGAAGAAAGTATTTTTGACATCTCATCATAATCTATCCCGTACTCCTGCTTATACCCTTGTGCCACCAAACGTGTCTTGTATCTATCAAGACTCCCATTAGATTTGAGTTTTACTGAATATACCCACTTGCTTCTAATAAGAGAGGCATCTAGAGGGGTAGGAACCATATCCCAAGTATTCTTATCCATAAGAGCTTGGAGCTCAGTATCCATTGCTTCTTTCCAATGCGGGACAGCCATAGCCTTCCGGCATGATGTGGGAATATCTTGCCAGACAAAACAACAGAGGAGCTATGGTTTGAAGGAAAACCATAGCGGTTAGGAGGGCGAGAAATTCGAGAAGAATGACGTAAAGGGGGATTAGAGGATGGTTGAGGATCATGGATAGGTGCAGGTGTACTTATAGGATCAAGAGAAGGAGAAGAACTCGTGAATTGAGATGATGGATCAACTTCTGGTGATGAAGGGGGCAGAGCGATAGGAGCCGAAGCAGCTAGCCTCTTCCTGAAATAGACACGGAGCAACTCTAGAATCAAAGGTGAATTCAAAGAACCTGTAGAGTCAAAAGAATGCAGTGTCAAAATGGAAGTAGCAGGCAACTTAACAATGTGGGCAAAAAAAGGAAATGTTCTCAAGAAAGATGACATTGCGGGGTACATGAACTCGACGAAACTTCGGATCATAGCAAAGGAAGCCCTTACGATCAGGGCTATATCCCACAAAAGCACACATTGCTGATTGGGGAGTAAGCTTTGTGTGCTCATGTGGAGGAAGGTGGACAAAACGTACACAACCAAAGACATGAAGAGCAGAAAAATCAGGTGAACGGTGAAACAAGCTTTGAAAAGGAGAGGTATTATGCAAGACAGATGAAGGAAGAATGTTAATAAGGTACACAACAGTGCTAACCACCTCCGCCCAAAATGAAATAGGAGCCTGGGAATCATGAAGAAGAGTCCGAACTATGCTCAAGATATGTTTGTTCTTGCGCTCTGCCACTCTATTTTGTTGTGCAGTGCTAGAACAAGATCTCTAGGATTGAATTCCATTGTCTCTCAAGAAAATTTGAAAGTCTCCATCAAGGTATTCACCCCCCGAGTCTGAATGGAGAATCCCAATGTTTGCATCAAATTGGTTTTTGATTTTTGCTAGGAAAGATTTAAAGGTAGAAAAAACTTCAGATTTGTTTCTCAAGAAATATATCCATGTAAAGCGAGTATAGTCATCAATAAATGTAACAAAATATTTAAATCCCAACCTGGAAACAACTGGAGACGACCAAACATCACTATGTACTATTATAAAAGGAACAAAAGCATGTTCAACAACTGAAGGAAAAGGTAAAACATGGCTCTTACTCAAGCACCAAGAAATGCAAGCCTTATCAACATCATTAAAGGAAGTAGCTTTAGAAGACAAATAACCATCATGAAACAAAGACTCAAGTTTATTTGTGTTAAGATGTGCCGAATAGGGGTAGTTTAGTCTTCTTCTGTTTATTAAGTAACTTGCTTATGTGGCAGTGTTATTAGAGTTACTCTGCCCCACACTTAAGTAAGGGCATTTCTGTCTTTGTAAACATCATTAGAATCTAATATAGATTAAGGGGGTCGACTGGATGGGTTAACCATCAGATTTTCGACAGACCCTTCTTCTCTTCTTCTTCTTCTTCTTCTTCTTCTTCTTCTCTTCCTGTTTGGACTACTATAGCAGCAGTCGAAACATGGTATCAGAGCCATGCTCCTGACCTAAGTCAGTTGGTAAAGCACCTCAGCATTGTTCGTGACTCTTCACCTTCGTTTCTAGTCAGTCGATGGAGAGAACTGGTTCGCCCTAGGTCAGAAACATTACAGCTTGTCTCTCTGCTGCACATAACCTTCTTCAACAAAGAAAGTGACTTCAGCAGTGAATGGTTGATTGATATTCTCAAAGGAAGGTCGGTTCTCTCTTCTTCTAGTGTTACTTATATTTCTGGGTAGAAACCCTACAAGAAGCTGTTAGTATTGAGTAGAACCTAGAGAACTAGGTTCATTGTTGCCCTAGAAAGGGCTGTGTGTGCAGTAGCCGAATGGTGTAGGGCTGCTGTAAATTGTTGAATGGTGTTAGGGCTGCTGTAAGTGGCCGAGTGGTGTAAGGTAGAATGCAGTGACCTTGCCGAACTCCTTGTGGTTGTGTAATGCCCTCTTAAGTGTGTTAAACAAGTCTGAACTGGGTGCAGCAGATTTGGCTGTGTTGTGGTGCTTGAGTGGTTGTAAGAGGGCCTCTACTTGTGATTAGTGAATGGTAAACTGATGCTTATGTGGGATGTAAGTGTGTGAAGTCAGCAGTAGTGTGAATAAGAACAAGTGTGTGCTTCCACTGTGGTGTTTAGAGGCTGCAATAGGTGCTGAAATATCAAACTGTGAACAACATCAATCAGCTTGTAGCTGAGAAGTAAAGTTAGAGACAACTGTGAAAGAGTACAATGGCAGCAATAGGAGATGGCTACAATGATCAGAAACCTAGTGTAGTAATTTCCTCCGACTACCTAGGGGTACAAATGACCTCAATTAAGCTAAATGGGGAGAACTATGTTCCATGGGCTAAATCAGTGGAAGTTTTTCTCAAGGCAAAGAAGAAAGTAAAGCATGTAAGAGATGAGAAGCCACCGGTTGACTCTCCAGGGTTTGATGATTGGGAACAAGAAGATGCTCAAATCATGACTTGGCTGTGGAATAGTATGGAACTCAAAATCAGTGCCAACTTCATGTTCCTTGATACGGCTAAGGATATATGGGAGCATGCTAAGAAGCTATATTCTGGACAAGATAACACAACATGAGTATATCAGCTGTATCAGGAGTACTTTGATCTACACAAGGAACCAAAACACTAGAAGAGTACTATGCCTGCATGAAGAATATAAGGAATGAACTCAATGTCTATCATCCCCTTACTCCAGATATTCAAGTTCAGCAACAACAAAGGGAGCAACTAGATGTTACAAGATTTTTAGTGGGGCTGAAGTCGGAATATGATAGGTCAGCACTTGTGACAGCTAGAGGTGGTGGACATAGTACAAGAGGGGGAGGTCATTCCAAAGGGGGCCGTGGCAATTCCATGATTGGTCGGGGTGGCCTTGATTCAAGGGGAGGCCGTGGCAGAGGAAAAAATAACTCTACAAGGAAGTGTACTCATTGTGGTAGGGATGGGCACATAGTGAATTTCTGTTATGACCTACATGGCCCTCCCTCTAAATGGGCTAATCATGCTGTAGCAGGCGAGGTTGCTATTAGTGACAGTAAACTGGCAGACCGAACACCTCCCACATCTACATCTACTTCTGGGAGGGAGATGGTGAGTGTTCCGCGTGATGAGTATGAACGGTTCCTTCAAACTACTTCATAGCATACCACTGCCACATATGCCCAATCAGGTATTGCTTGCATGTCATCTAAAACTCCTTCCTTGATTATTGACTCTGGAGCCTTAGATCATATGACCGGGACTCCAGGTGTGTTCTCTTCTCTTTCTGAAACCTCCACATCACAAACTGTTACACTTGCCAATGGGTCCTCATCTCCCATCTATGGTGTTGGTAATGTTAACTTGGCTTCTGTTCCCTTATCATCTGTTTTATATGTACCTAAGTTTCCATTCAATCTTATGTCTGTTAGTAAAATAACCAAAGCTCTTAACTGTTCTGTTACCTTCTTTCCTTCCACTTGTGTTTTTCAGGATCTCAAGATGGGGAAGAAGATTGGTGGGGGGCATGAAGTTGGTGAGTTGTATTACCTTGACGGCGGTGGATCTTCAATTGCACTTCAGACTTCCCTTACTCCTCTACAATGGCATTGCCGACTGGGACATCCATCTCTCAAGGTTCTCAAGATGTTGGTTCCATCATTGAGTCAGTTGTCAGTTTTACAATGTGAGTCATGTCAGTTTGGTAAACACCGTCGTGTGTCCTTCAGTCCAAGAGTTGAGAGTCGTATGTTGAGTCCTTTTTCTTTGGTTCATTCAGATGTTTGGGGTCCAATCAAAATTGAGTCTTATAATGGGTACAAGTATTTTGTCTCCTTTGTTGATGATTGTTCAAGAATGACATGGATTTACTTAATGAAAGAAAGAAGTGAATTATTTTCCATTTTTCAAAAATTCCATGCTGAAATACGCACACAATTTGGTGTACAATCAAAGTTCTCCGTTCAGATAATGGTCGTGAATACTTTCTTACTGCATTCCAACAGTATTTAGAATAGCGTGGCATTATTCATCAGACCTCGTGTGCTTTCACCCCTCAACAAAATGGGGTGGCTGAACGGAAGAATTGTCATCTTCTTGAAATTGCTCAGTCTATGCTTCACCACATGAATGTTCCTAAACGGTTTTGGAGTGATGCTATACTCACTGCATGTTTTCTCATTAATCGGATGCCCTCTTTTATTCTTCATGGTCGGTCCCCCTTCTCCATCTTGTTTCCCACTTTATCTCCGTTTCCATTAACTCCTCGTGTCTTTGGTTGTGTGTGCTTTGTTCATAATCTGAGTCTTGGAATAGACAAGCTAGATGCACGCTCAATTAAATGTGTCTTCCTTGGCTAATCTCAGACTCAAAAAGGGTACAATTGTTATAATCCCATTGCCCGAAAGTGCTATGTCTGCCCTGATGTCACCTTTTTTGAGTCTGTTCCCTTCTTCTCCCGTCCTGAAGCACCCTTGTCCTTACCCTTACCTCCTCTTCCTCTTCCTGTCAGTGATTCAGTTCCAGAGGCTGTTGTTGGAGTAGACTCATCTCCTCATTCAGTGCAGGTCACCATTGAATGACCATCGATCCGACAAGTGTATACACGTCGAACGACACCGACCCCTCCTGCTTCTACCTCATCTGCGGATCCTCTCATGGCTCTTATTGCTGAACCTTCAGATCTTGACCTACCCATTGCCTTACGGAAAGGTAAACGTAGTTCTACACTCCATCCCATTTCCAATTTTGTTTCATTATCTCGTTTTTCTACCTCACATCGCCAGTTTGTTTCACTTTTGTCTTCTATTTCCATACCTAACAATGTTCAAGAAGCTCTTAGTTCACCTGGATGGCGGCGGGCAATGGAGGAGGAACTTTCTACTCTTCAACATACTCAAATGTGGGAACTTACTACTCTCCCACCTGGGAAGCATGCTATGGGCTGTAAATGGGTATATACTGTGAAATACTTGCCAGATGGTAGTGTGGAGCGTCTGAAGGCCAGACTTGTTGCTAAAGGTTACTCACAGTTGTATGGTGTGGACTACATGGAGACATTCTCTCCGGTGGCTAAAATTGGTTTCGTTCGTGTCCTAATTTCCTTGCCTGTTATGTATGATTGGCCTCTCTTTCAACTTGACATAAAGAATGCCTTCCTCCATAGTGATCTAGTGGAGGAGGTATATATGGAGCAACCACCTGGGTTTGTTGCTCAGGGGGAGGGTGGTAAGGTGTGCAAGCTGAAGAAAGCAATTTATGGGTTGAAGCAATCTCCACGTGCTTGGTTTGGGAAGTTCAGCGAAGTGGTGAAGAGTTTTGGAATGAAGCAATGCCAGGTTGATCACTCAGTGTTCAGCTATGACTCAGAAGCTGGGAAGATTTTATTAGTGGTCTATGTGGATGATATTGTCATCACTGGTAGTGATAAATTGGGGATTGGCAAACTAAAGGTATTTCTGCAAATTCATTTTCAAACAAAGGACCTTGGAATATTAAAGTATTTCTTGGGAATAGAGGTTGCCAGGTTAAAACAAGGTGTGAATTTGTGCCAAAGGAAATATGTCCTTGATCTATTGGAAGAAACAGGACTGTTAGGTGCAAAACCGGTTGAGACCCCTATGGAACCAAATGTTAAGTTGAGCAGTGATACAGGAGAAGTATTTGAAGATCCTGGAAGGTATAGACGACTAGTGGGAAAGTTGAACTATCTGACTATCACAAGACCCGACATCTCCTTTGCAGTCATTGTGGTTTGCCAATTCATGCAGAACCCTCGTATACCTCACTGGGATGCAGTCCTTAGAATTGTGAGGTATCTGAAAGGAGCTCCAGGCCATGGGCTATTGTATAAACCAGGAGGAAAACTTGAAGTAGTTGGGTATACAGATGCAGACTGGGCAGGCTCAGTGAGTGACAAAAGATCTACTACAGGCTATTGCACATTTATGGGAGGAAATCTTGTGACATGGAAGAGTAAAAAGCAGACGGTTGTAGCCAGAAGCAGTGCTGAAGCCGAATATAAGGCCATGGCTCACACTACCTGTGAATTAGTGTGGCTGAGGAATCTCCTACAAGAAATTGGGTTTCACATGGATAAACCTATGAATTTGTACTGTGACAACCAAGCTGCACTCCATATCTCTTCCAATCCTATCTTTCATGAGAGAACAAAGCACATAGAGGTTGATTGCCACTTTGTGAGAGAGAAGGTTCTTGCCGGAGAGATAAATACAGAACATTTGGGCTCTAATGACCAGTGGGCAGATTTGTTTACAAAAGCTCTAAGCTCAGGGAAAGTGAACTATCTATGTAACAAGCTGGGATTATATGACATATATTCTCCAGCTTGAGGGGGAGTGTTAAGATGTGCCGAATAGGGGTAGTTTAGTCTTCTTCTGTTTATTAAGTAACTTGCTTATGTGGCAGTGTTATTAGAGTTACTCTGCCCCACACTTAAGTAAGGGCATTTCTATCTTTGTAAACATTATTAGAATCTAATATAGATTAAGGGGGTCGACTGGATGGGTTAACCATCAGATTTTCGACAACCCTTCTTCTTCTTCTTCTTCTTCTTCTTCTTCTTCTTCTTCTTCTTCTTCTCCTCTTCCTGTTCGGACTACTGTAGCTAGCAGTCGAAACAATTTGCATAGGGTTGACCAAGACGCCTATGCCTCAAGTGCCATACATTATTTCTGCAAATAACCTCAGTACTAGGGGTGGTAGTAAGCAAACAGGTTGTGGATGAATGCCCTGGTGTCTTTTCAAATTCCAAGGCAAATAGCCGACCCAATCTACGCCCCTTCCCTTTCACCATCCTAGTGCGCTGGTCCTGTATCAAACAACCATCATGGGAAAAGGAAACATTGTTACCATCCTCAACTAGCTGACCGACTGAGATCAAATTCGTTGTAAGTTTAGGAACAAAGAAAGTTTTAGGTAGATGAAAGCAAGAATTGATAGATGTAGTTAAAGACAAATCATTGCAACCAACAATATCCAATTTCTCTCCATTAGCAGTAATAATATGTTTATTCAAGGGTTTGGGTTTAACGAACTGACCAGTGTGTGCCCCTGTCATATGGTTAGAGGCCCTGGAATCAATGATCTATAAGTGACTAGGAGAGGAACAATAATAGGATGACTCACCCGAAAGACCGATGGCTGAAAATGAAGAGGAAATAGCTGGGGATATTAGCTGCCGCATTCTTTCTTCTGTAAGAGTCCCAAAATTTTCATCCATTCCTGCTGAAACTGTATTCCCTGTATCTGTACCTTCAGTTGTTGCCTGGAAAGCTTTACGTTGACACTTTTTAGAACTTGAACCATTCCCCTTTGCTGGCCGGGTAGGACATTCAGGTATAATATGCTCATGCTGTTTGTAGTAGGTACAAAAATTTTTCTTCCGACAGTGTGAGACAACATGTCCATATTCCTTGCATTCATAGCACCATACACGGGACAAGTCCTTCTTGGGCTTGGATTTGTTCATCAGAAAAGCTGTCTCTGTTTCAGAATTAGATTTCGACCTCATTGTCGATTGAGTAATGAGTCTAGTTTCCTCCCTAAGAAGCTCCCCCAAAACTATGTCAAGTGTGGGAGGAGTGCCCCTACTGAGAATGTTGGACCTTACAATTTCATATTCAGGTCTCAGATGCATCAGAAAATGCATGATTTTCCTCCTATCAAAGTGTTCTTTTAGATTTTTGATGCAGCAAGCAGAGGTGCTTTCACCCATGTGAACTAATTCATATTCCGTCCACAAATTCACAAAGCCAGCATAGTACTCTGGTATTTTCTTCTCACCCTGATTGTACGAAAATATCTGTCTCAATCTGATACTGATGGGAGATGTTGGACTGTTGGTACACCTTTTCCATATAAGTGAACATCTCACTAGCAGTTCGATAATTTCTCATTGGAATAGCAATCTCAGTTTCAACAGAGCCAAGAAGCCAAGACACTACTTTGGCATTGTCGATCTTCCACTGTTTCAGACCCTTGGAATCAGATTCATCAGGTTGTTTTCTGGAACCATCCACAAATCCCCATAGGCCATTTCCCTCAACATAGAACTGGAAATGGAATTTCCAGAAGCAATAGTTTGTTCCATTGAACTTTACTGGTAGAATATCCCTTTTCTCCATGGCCATTTCAGCAATGAGCAAGCAAAAAAAAACTAAGAAAGTAGGGCAGCCGAAGGTCCAAATGAATCCAAAACTTGATGGAATATGTGTGTCTAATCGCACTCCAAAAGGAGGAATCAAAATCCAATAAAGAAACCAGCCACACAGTGTTTTCGAACTGATAACAGTCCAAAAAAGGTTTCTGGACTGTCGAACAAGAAGAAGGGCAAAAAACCCTTCAAAAGGAATCTGAACCAGAAATAAATTATAGATCTGACCTGGGCAACTTCAGATCTGAAGTTTCAGTGTTTGGAGTAGCCGATTGAGGGAAAAAGAAGAAACCCTATTTCTGATGGCGATCTTCCAAAGAAAGAACAGCAGAGATGTGCAGATCAGTACAGCAGCCTACGAGATCCAAAACTGAAGTAGATGGGTTGATCTCTGGCCTAAACAGATTTCAATCAAGGACAGGTTGAAAAACCTGCTCTGATACCATGCCAACTTAGATCAAAGCAGAGAAAAGCTGAGAATGAAAGGGTGTGTTCTCTCTTGAATCACACGCCCAGAAATGACTAACTTATATAAGAAAGAATACAATGTTAAGGAAAGGACAGTTATGCCCTTATCTTACAAGAAAGAGTAAAACAAAAGATAGTGTACATAAGTTACAACATAAAAGAGTGGTCCCAAGATCCAAAAAAGGAAAGATGTAAGAAACATAAATCAGTCTCTACATGTACAAAGTTTGTTTACCTCCCTTTTTGTGGAGATGTATAAGGGCTGCTATTTATTGGATAGTGTGGGAAGAAAGGAACCAAAGAATTTTCTCTGAAAAGGAAACAAGTGAAGCCTTTGTCATTGAAACCATCATTATTAGGGTGGTTCACTGGGTGATGTCTTTCGAATTATTTGAGGGTATTTTTTCAGATGACCTGTTCAAGAATTGGAGGGAAGTGGCTGATTCATCTCCCCTTAAGTCTGGCAAGTCCAATTTGGTCCCCACCGGTTGCTGGTTTCACTAAATTGAATTTTGATGGAAGCAGTGAAGGTAATCCAAGTCCATTGGGTATAGGAGGAATCTTCAGAAATGAGGGAGGAAAAGGTATAGCTTTCTATTCAGGCCCCATTGGAGTAGGTGATTAACTTAGAGCTGAGATTTTGGTGGTAATGGAAGGGATTAAAAGAGTAAAGGAGTTGAATATCGAAAAGCTGATTGTTGAAGGGGACTTTAAGCTAGTTATAGGTTGGCTGCTAAAGGAGGAGAATGAGATATGGAAATTTGCTAATGAAAAAAAGGAAGTATAGGTGGCTAACCAGGGATATGGAGATAAACCTACTGTGGGTAAAGAGGACTGCTAATTCCTTTGCATACACCTGCAAAACAAGGGGTGGAAAGGGAAAGTCTATTTTGGGCTTTGTTGTAATTGAATTTTGTTGTGTCTGTTTTATAATCATTAATAAAGTTTCAGTTGTTGATAAAAAAACTTGGAATTCTTTGATTCACTCTTCTACCCTTGAAGGGAATTGAGTTAAAGAATCAGAAAAGAGGAGTAGGTTCATGAGAAAAAAGGTGAAGAGTGATGGCTATGGATTCGGGACCTGTAGGGGTTGGAGATCCACTGAAGGCTGAATTGATGGTTTTGTTGCAAGGCTAAAATTTTCTAAGCATTCTAACTTCAAAAACTTGGAGGTTGAAGGGGATAAAAACTGGTTGTATCCTGGATCACTACCTGGTTCAATGTGCCTTGTATTTTAGGCATGCTTTTAGGGAAATAGAAAGCCTGTCAAACCTGAACACCACTTTTGCTTGGGTAAGGACTGCAAATGGGTTGGCTGACACATTAGTAAAGCAGGGAGTCTATAGGCAGCAGCTGTTTTGGGCATTATTGTAACTCTTTTGGTCTTAGGCATTGTATCTTTGTCTTCCTTATCTTGCTGATAGAAAAAAGAAAGAAAAAAATGAAGAGTGAATAAGAGTGGAGCTGTGCCTTTTCCCTAAATTTCTATGATTGTATCATACATTAAGTGAAAGAAAAAAAAAGAAAGAAAAATTTGGGTAGCTTGGAGTTAGTTCTTCTTTTTATGGAATGTGTGTGTACAGTAGAAAGGACCATAGAGACACTGGCAGGACCTCCTTCCTTAGAAATACAAGCATCTCTTCTTGGCACTCAATGGGTAACTCGAAAAGATCTCCCAAGCCTTATCTCTTCTTGGTGGTTGAAGGGATTTAGTAAGAGGGTTAGGATAGTTTGGAACATGGTCCTGCCTGCTTTATGTTGGTATGTGTTGGGTGAGCACAACAATAAACTAATAAAGTATTTGAAGACAATTCTGCTCCTGTGGGGGCGATCTATGGCAAAGTAGAGTGACTTCTTATGAAATGGGTCTTAATTAACAGTTTATCAGGAGTCAAATATAGCCATCTTTAAACAGTGGAAGAATATGATTTGGAATGATAATCTTGCACTGTTATGTCATTATGAGGCTTTAGGGAGCCAGGGGATGAGGCTAGCTAAGCATTAGAACTTTGATAGATGGAGGTATAAGGGGATTCAAAGTTGGTAATCAAGGAGTTTGGGTGCATTGCCAGGGAACTTGAAACTACCTTTTCTTGTGTCAGAAGACCTGCAAATAGCTTGGCAGATTTAATAGACATGCAAGGGGTTGCTAGGGATCAATTGTTCTGGGCTGTGATGTAACAAGTTCATTGGGGCCAGGCTGTTATCTCCTGGATTGTTATCATGCTTTATTCCAACTAGTGAAAATTTTCTGTTATTGATAAAAAAGGGAAAAGAAAGATGTCCTCACAATATCAGGAACCACTTATGTTTTCTGATCTGGCTTGATAGTGGAACAGCTGTGAAATTACTCAATGCTACCAACATGGCGAGGGGTCACCAACCGAACAATATTAACATGGGCAAGGGCAAACCTAGATATATTGAACCAATCCCACATAATCAACAATAAGCTATGCCCTCATCAAGCTCCACTGTAGCAATCCAATGTGCCAGCGTGGCAGATCATGGCTGCAAGATATTGAATATGAGCCTGAATGTTGACTGGGCTTTCCCTAGAATAGTTGAGGTTTTGACAGGTCGGCATTTGGGAGGCCTTAACAGGAGAGAAAAAAGTGGTTTGGAGAGTGGCTATCATTTGGAGTATCTGGCTGGAGAGAAATCTGAGAATTTGTGAAAATACAACAATACAAGACATTGACTAGCTGGTTGACTAGTTGATCCTTTGATAACACTGGCCCATATTTGCCTGACTAAGATATACAATCCAGGCCAGCATTACATTGGTTGCTGGTAGACCTGTTCATGGGCCGGGTAGCCTGATGGGCTGGCCTGGCCTGTCCTGTCCTAAATCGGGCTTGGACAAAATTTAAGTCCACGGGCTCGGGCTTGGGTTCTAAAAATCAGGCCCGACTATTTTTCAAGCCGAGCTTGGGCTTCCCAAATAAGCCTGGCCTGAGCCCAAGCCCAACCCGATAATATTAGATATATAATAGAAATATAATATATATAATAGTAAAATTAATAGAAAAAAGTATTATATATTAAATGTATAGAATATTATATAATATATAATATATTACTAATAATATATTTGATTGGAAGTTTGAAGAGATAGTGGAGATGTTGACTCTTCTTCAGAAACAAAAGGTTGACCTGCTCTCAGAAGACAAGTGGTACTGGAAGTGGAATCCGGATGGTGTTTTTTCTGTCAAATCCTTGGCCTCTAAGCTTTGCAGATTGGGTATCACTGATTTTTCAAGTACTCAGATTTGGAACCCTATAAGTCCATCTAAATCCAACTTTTTGATTTGGACAATGGCCCTCGACAAATGTCTTTCTAGATCTAACCTTGTGAGGCGGGGCATTCAAATCTTGGATCTATCTTGTGGTCTTTGTGGGAGTATTCCTGAATCAACAGATCATTTGTGCATTCATTGCCTGTTTTCTTCTCAGGTGTGGGACCATTTTCTCAAAGCCATGAGCATCAGTTGGGCAAGTTAATCTCTTGGGGGTCTGTTTCTGAGGAGTTTAGAAGTTTGAATTTGTCTGCTTTATTTCGTTCTAACTCCTGGTGGAGTATGTAATTGCTGTGTTTGTCAGACTGCCTTTCTGGGTCTGATCACAGCTTGTATGTGTTGTTTTGAATAAATTTACTTTACCTTTTTCCAAAAAAAAAATATATTACTAATAATATATAATTAATATATTATAAAATACTTGTCAAAATCGAGCTTCGGGCTTTATATAGGGCCGGGCTTGGGCTTGGACCCGGTGATTTTCTATTTATAAGGAGGCAAAGCCTGGCCTGGCCCAGCCTGTGAACAGGTCTAGTTGCTGGGTTTTATCTTATGCTATCATGTTAGGCGAATGGATTACATGTTATAGTTATAGCCAAGTAACCAAGGTGATAGTAATTTGCTTCCTTTTGCAGTTTAATGATGCCAGTAAATATAATGTCCGTTTTGTTATTAATACTATGATAGACATTACACAGTTATTATGGATCTTAATTCTGTGTTTGAATAATGTTATTTTACTTTCTACATTTTTTTTTGATAAATGTTAATTTATTTTACTTTCTACATTATAACCTATACATATCATATTTTAATAATATGCTATTCTAAATATTAGAAAGAAAGTTGCAGTTGTTGTAACCATTGTAGTTCTCAAAGAACCATTCAACTTAAAAGCTTAAGCTGTTGGGTGAGGTCCTTGAATAGGTTGATATTCTCTAACATTCCCCCTCACACGAAAGCCCATTGGGCTTGAAGTGTGAACAAGCACTTGCCCACCCATACCTTGTGCTGAAACTTAATTAATTATAATGGGGGTAATGAGGATCGAACACTAGACCACTTGGTCAAAGTGGATCTGATACCATCTCAAAGAACCATTCAACCTAAAAGCTTAAGCTGTTAGGTGAGGTCCTTGAATAGGTTGATATTCTCTAACAGTAGTAATAAGTAATGTTTCAGGTCTCTCACCTTTATAGACATTGTTCGCATGGTCTTGGGGCTTCTATATATTCACTTTGGTTGTCTGCTTGTGCAGGTCTCTTGTCTTCCATGATTTTGTTGCAAAATGCCTTACAAAAGAACCACGGCTTCGTCCTACTGCAACTGAGATGCTGAAGGTACAGTAGGCAAAACTCCGAGTCTTTACTTGTTAGGGAAATAGTTAAACTGAAATTTGGGGTATTTGGTATCAATTGGCTATATATTTTGGTAAAACTAATTTGTCTCTAGAGCTTGTCTTACATATAAAACAATAGAAGTCACAAGTTAAACTCAGATATCTAGTAGCTCTAGTAGCTAAAAAAGATAAGACTATTGCAACCATGGTACAGCAGTAATAACATATTAACATTACAATGGTACTTAACCAGGAACCTAAAATATCACAATAACCATTGAAGGTTTTTGCATGGAATGTAGTGAAAAGTTTTTGGTTGTGCTTGTAAAATACAATTAGTGATCCTATTAGGTTGGTGGTTGGTTGAACCTAATATTAGTTCTTACGCCTTAAATCAAATGAAACTACTGGAAGATATTCAACTTGGTAAGAAGCAATTGTGGATGTCCTATATGCATTTTTTACAAGTATATATGCCAAGCAGAAATTGGTTGTAAATGTCTTGTTTATACATATTCGTTATGGATATCTGACATTGTTGCCTCTGACCATTTCTTTTCCATATGACTGGACATATATTTTTGATGGAAATGATATAGAGAGGACCAGTTTCATGAACCCAATGTATTGTCCTGCATTCACTATTAAGAAGTCCTTAGGATTGGCCTAGAGTACTAGAGCCTGGTATATTAGGGGGAGCAGTATCTTTATCAGTTTCCCATCTTTGCCATTGAGAAACTTAAGGCTCTGTTTGTTTGTAGTGCAAATCTGTAGAGAAGATGGGCTGAATGGCCCATAGGCTGTTTATCCTTTCTTATTTTTATGTTCTTTACTGTAATGGGCCTTATTCTGGGCCTATTCTTTTTATGTTATGTTCTTTTAATTTCTTGCCCAACTAAGGGCCTCTTTGTAAATTATTAAAGTTTAACTTAATAAAGGGTAAGAGGAGAGATTATGGTTCGAAACTCTCCTTCTCTGAACCCTTATTGCCACCATCTTCTTCTTCATCTTCTCTTCTTTAGAAGAAGGATTTCTGCTGTTTTCTTTTGATTTTTGCATCTGTTCTAAACAGTCCTCTATTATCAAGGACTGTTTTTCTTCTTGGTATTAGAGCAGGCCTAAACTTGGCTTGGGCTCTCATGTAGGTGTTGTCCAGCCAACTACATGAGAGTTGTTATAGGGCTGGAAGCTTCAGCTTGAGTCGCCTGGTTCTTGGAGGTCATTGGAGATTGAAGAAGGTGCCCAAGATTCAAATCTCTTGGAGAGCCGTTTGGTGACCAGGAAGAATCGGAGAAAACAGGTTGGTTCCTGATTTAGAGCTTAAATCAGAGATTGAGAGTGGTGCCTAATAATTTCTGGGATGTTTTCTTTATATTTTTCTGGACTGTTAAAGTATCCAAAATTTCTCTGAAATCAGTACTGCTATTCGGCTGTTCTTTTAGACTGCTTTAGCCCAGAAATTTTTGGGTTGTTTTCATATTGTTTGGACTTTCAAGTGGCTGAAATATCTCTGGAATCAGTACTGCTGGTTGGCCTTTTCTTTTGGACTGTTAAGGGCACCTGTACGGACTATTTTCTGGGCTGTATTAATCTTTTGACAGTGTGGTCTCCTCTACTGCCCACCTTGTGTTTGTGAAAAGGTCTCTGAAGTTTTTTGCTTCCTTTGGATGCTGATTGGACAGTACCTGGAATTTCTGTTTAGAAAAGGAGTTTGTCTGATTTTCTTTCTTGAAGACCGAACCAAGTTGGTTGGTGTACCGTGTAGTCTACAAGGTGCGGCTTCTGTTTGTTTCTCACAGCTTTCGGGTGTGACTCAGATTTGTGGTTCTGCTGCATTGAGGTAGGCTTAACACAGTCCTTGTTCCATCTTCATTCGGTGCCCTTTTTTGAAGTTGGTTGAAATCTTTTTGAAGTGGTTAAAGAGATGAACTCCTCAGAGATTGAAAACAAGAATGTTGCTGAATCCGGGCAAGTTCCGGGAGCCTCTTTTGACTCTTTACTGACTGTGACCATAGTCAAGCTGGATGGATCTAATTATTTGGCATGGTCACAATCGGTAAATATTCATATCTGTAGTAGAGGAAAGTGGGGTTTTATCTCCGGGAGCAAGAAGGCTCCTTCAGAAGATGATCCATCTTCTGAGAAGTGGATGCAAGAAAATTATACTATTATTGGGTGGCTTGTGAATTCAATGCAGCCACAGATTAGCCATTGCTCCCTCAGAAGATGATCCATCTTATGAGAAGTGGATGCAAGAAAATTATACTATTATTGGGTGGCTTGTGAACTCAATGCAACCACAGATTAGCCAGCACTATTTGTGGATGAATTCAGCAAAGGAAATCTGGGATAGTGTTGCTGAAACCTATTCCCAAAAATTAAATGTGGCTAGAGCTTACAAGTTGAGAAGTGATGTGAAGAATTTAAGACAGGGGGAGAAACCTTTAGTTGTATACTTCTCAACACTGAAGTCTCTATGGCAAAAAATAGATTTGATAGAAGCTGTAACCTGGGACACCACTAATGATGTAGAGACCTACAGAAAACTGGTTGAAAGAAACAGGGTGTTTGAGTTCTTAACCGGACTAAACCCAGAGTATGATATTACAAAACAAAATATTTTATCTAAGGATAGTGTCTCACTGTCACAAGCATATGCCTTGGTAAGTAGTGAAGAGAGCAGAAGGATTGTCTAGGTTCAAGGGGCTGGTCTAAATGATCACTTTGCTAATATGGGAGTGAAACCCAAAGGGGTTGCAGGGACTCCTAGTGGCTCAAGGAAGAAAGATGTTGTCTGTGAGTACTGTAAAAGGCCAAAACACACTAAAGACAAGTGCTAGAAATTACATCCTGAGCTTCTACCTCTTCGGTTTTAGAAGAAGCATGATAATAAAAGGGCAGGGAGTGCTAATGTGGTTGCTGGTCCAGATAGTGACAAGTACCGTACTGAAGAGATGACAACTTGTGCGCAGTTAGCAGCCATGAAAGCAGAATATGAGAAGTTTGGGAGGATGATCAGTCACCTAGAGGGTGTGACTTCTTCTTCCAACCCTTCAGAAAATTCAGCCTCTTCTGCATTTGCTCATTCAGGTATACGGGCTTCTACCAATCATGCAACCATTTCAGGTAATCTTAAGATCCCTTGGATTATTGATTTAGGTGCTTCTGATCATATGACCTACCTTTCTACCTTGTTTGTTTCATATGGTTTACTTTCTGGATGTGACAAAATCACCCTAGCCGATGGTTCTCTTGCCTCTATCTCCGGCAAGGGAACCATCAAGGCTACAAATTCCTTGTTCCTACCTTCTGCTCTTCATGAACCTAGACTAAATACAAGCTTGTTATCTGTAAGTAGTCTAACTAAGTCATTAAACTGTTGTGTAACCTTCTTCCCTTTCTACTGTGTTTTTCAGGATCTGGAGTCTCGGAAGGTGATTGGGAGTGGCCATGAGGCGAATGGAATATACTTGCTTGATACTCTGGGACAGTGCCCTGAACAACCTGGAAAAGCTGCTTTTGGGTTTATATCTACAGAGTCTATCAGTCGAGTTATGTTATGTCATTTTTGTTTGGGTCATCTTTCTTTTTCTGCATCGAGTCATTTATTCCCTGAACTGTTTAAGGGAATTAGTTTGTCCAGTCTTCATTGTGAGTCTTGTGAGTTGTCAAAGCATTGTAGACACAGTTATCCCCTGAGTAATAAAAGATCTTCTCCTTTTAATATTGTGCACTTTGATGTGTGGGGGCCTTGCCACTTACCCTCTATGGGTGGGTACAAATATTTTATCTTGTTCATTGATGACTTTTCTCGGTTTATTTGGATATTCCTGATGAAATCCCGTGATGAAGTTCCCAGACTTGTGAGGCAATTCCATGAATTTGTCCTAACCCAGCTTGATACTAGGATTAAAATTTTCAGATCTGATAATGCAAAAGAATATTTTGAGAAGAACTTGTCCTGCTATCTCTCTGACTTGGGGGTTATTCATCAAAGCTCCTGTGTTAGGACCCCAGAACAGAATGGAGTTGCTGAAAGAATAAATAGACATATTGTTGAAGTTGCAAGAAGTATCTTGTTTGCCTCACATGTTCCTACAAAGTTTTGGGGTGATGCTGTTCTCACTGCTACCTACCTTATAAACCGTATGCCATCCAGGGTTTTGGGGTTTCAGTCTCCTTCATCCGGACAAGGAGCTTTTTTCTATTTCTCTTCGTGTCTTTGGCTGCACTTGTTATGTACATATTCTTAGTGTCCAAAGACATAAATTTGAACCAAAAGCCCACAAGTGTATCTTCCTTGGTTATTCCCCCACACAGAAGGGTTACTATTGCTTTGATCCAAAAACTGGTACTCGATATGTCACAATGGATGTCACCTTTGATGAGCTTTCTTCCTTTTATAGTTCCTCTATAGAAGGACATTGTCCAAAGGGGGAGGATTTGTCACAGGTCTTTGCTCTTCCTCTTCCTGTCCCAGTTGAGTCTTTTACTGAGTCTCTTTCTTCTTCAAATGAATCAAGGGAGGATCAATCATTCCACTCTCCCTGTCCCAGTGTTCCTCCCCCTTTACCTCCTCGTGCTCTCTTTAATCCCAGGATGTATCGAAGGCAAAGATCCAGAAATGAGTAGGTTGTTTCCCCTACAACACATGAGCCTCATGCACTTCCAGTTACAGATGAGACAACAAGTACTGTTTCAGCCCCTTTGGAGCCATCCTTCCCTGACCTTGATATTCCCATTGCTATTAGGAAAGGAAAAAGGAGGTGTACTACACATTGCATTTCCAAACACCTTTCTTATAGTTTGCTTTCTCCTTCATATTTTGCCTACCTTTCTTCTGTTGCCTCTAACCCTATTCTCAGGTCTGTGTCAGAAGCTCTTAATATTCCAGAATGGAGGGATGCTATGAGATCCGAAATTGATGCTCTGCACAAGAATGACACTTGGGAAGTGGTTGATTTGCCTGAAGGGAAGGATCCGGTTGGCTGTAAGTGGGTCTTTACTATCAAATATTATGCTGATGGCACCATTGAGAGGTACAAGGCTAGGCTGGTTGCAAAAGGTTATACACAGACACATGGGATTGATTATTTGGAGACCTTTGCACCTGTTGCCAAGATGACTTCTGTGAGAGTTCTTCTATCTTTGGCTGCTCACTCTGACTGGCCACTTTATCAATTGGATGTAAAGAATGCATTTCTGAATGGAGAATTACATGAGGAGGTTTATATGTCTCTTCCTCCAGGGATGTATGCAACAGATATGAAAGGAAAGGTATGCAAGCTGAAGAGATCTCTTTATGGACTAAAACAGTCCCCTAGAGCATGGTTTGAGAGGTTTAGGGCTGCCCTTGTTTACTTTGGCTATGTACGAGCACAGTCTGATCATAGTCTCTTTGTGAAGAGGAGAGGGCTCCTGGCAGTTTACCTTGTAAGATGAAATGTTGTAGCTGAAGTAGTAGAAGAGAGGAGGAGACCAAGAGGTGCTGAGAATGTCGAACTGCATGACCCAATCGACAGTACTATCATTTATATTAGATTATAGTTCAATGTTACAAGAAATGTCTTGAATGCCTCTGATTAGTGATGGGACACCCAGACTACTTAAAACACCAAATAAACTTAGGCCCATTAACACAGGCCTAGTACATAACAACTTAAACACAAATACAAGCTAATAATAACACTTATCAGCCATACCATCAATACATAAAACCCTTCAACCTAACACTCCCCCTCAAGCTAAGCATGGATGTCAATCATGTTTAGCTGGCCAAGAAGGTCCACGAATTTTGCTGCAGCCAACCCTTTAGTCAGTACATCTGCAATTTGCATCTCAGATGGAATATAAGGAATGCAGAGTTCTCCCGAGACTATTCTCTCTCTAACAAAATGTCGATCGATGTCAATATGTTTTGTCCTGTCATGTTGCATAGGGTTATTTGCAATGTTGATGGCAACCTTGTTGTCACAATACAGTCTGAGAGGGCCCTCAGCTTTAATGCCAAGCTCATTAAGAAGAGTCCTGAGCCATAGGAGTTTAGCAACCCCGTGAGCCATAGCTCGATATTCAGCTTCGGCACTTGATCTAGCAACTACATTGTGCTTCTTACTGCGCCATGTAACCAGGTTCCCTCCCACAAATGTACAATATCCTGAAGTTGATTTTCTGTCCCCAACAGAAACGACCCAATCTGCATCAGTATAAGCTTCAATTTCAATTTTATTGTTTTTTCTGAATAGAATTCCCTTTCTTGGGCAAGTCTTCAAGTACCTGAGAATCCTTTCAACTGCTTTCATATGAGGGATCTTTGGAGAGTGCATGAACTGACTGACAACATGCATAGCATAAGCAATATCTGGTCGAGTGAGAGATAAATATATCAGCTTCCCTACCAATTTTTGGTATCTCTCTCTATCACAGTAGTCCTCCCCTACTGATTCCTATAGGCCATGATTCTGTTCTGTTGGAGTATCTGCTGGTCTACACCCTATCATGCCTGTTTCCTCTAGGAGGTCAAGAATATACTTCCGCTGACATATGTAGATCCCCTCTCTTGACCTAACAACTTCAATCCCAAGAAAATATCTCAAATGGCCCAAGTTTTTGATCTCAAATTCAGAAGCTAAAAACTCCTTCAGTCTTTTGATCTCTTCCAAGTCATTCCCGGTAATCACCATATCATCCACATAAACAATGAGTGTTGTAAGTTTGCTATCCTGTCTCCTTATGAACAAGGTATGGTCTGCACCACTCTGAGTGTACCCCACTTTCTTCATGGCCCCACAAAGCCTCTCAAACCATGCATAAGGGGACTGCTTTAAACCATATAATGCTATCCTCAGTTTACACACCTTTCTATCAAAGTCATAGCCTAGTGGAGGTTCCATAAATACCTCTTCATGAAGGTCATCATTTAGGAAGGCATTCTTTACATTCAGTTGATGAAGTTCCCATGAAAAATTTGTTGCCAATGACAACAGAACCCGAATTGTGTTGAGCTTTGCTACTGGGGCAAAGGTTTCTTTGTAGTCAATCCCTTCTTTTTGAGTAAACCCCTTTGCCACAAGCCTGGCCTTGTACCTTTCAATGGACCCGTCCTCCCTATGCTTTACAGTAAACACCCACTTGCACCCGATAGTGCTCTTCCCCTCTAGCAGATCCACTAATTCCCAAGTTCTTGCTTTCATTAGGGCTTTCATCTCTTCATTCATAGCTTCTTTCCACCTTGGATCAGACACGACCTCTGAGTACCTAGAAGGAACATGTACAGAGGAAAGAGCAGACGCAAAGGAATGATAGGCTGGAGATAAATGTGAGTAAGAAACAAAATCAGCAATGGGATGCCGAGTGTTGCAAGAACGGATAGGCTTACGGAGAGCAATAGGAAGATCCAAATCAGAAGTATGTGTGTTGGAATTACCTTGGATTGTAGAGACAGATTGATCCGAGTCCAACTGGTTGCTGTCATGAGTTTGAGGGCCCTTTTTCCTTTTGTTGTAGGTGATTCGTATCTCTTTCTGTTCTCTATTGGAGCCTTCAGGGATATCTACAGTATCAGGAGAGGTAACCGGCACAGTGGGAGCCTCACTAGGTTGACCTGGGATGCCACAACTAGTTGTAGAAGAAGAGAATGGAAGGCTCGAGGCAGATAGGGGAACAAAAAAGGAGGGAGAATGAGAATCCTCTTCCATTCCACTAGTCTCCCCCTGAAGAGGATTCTGAGAAGACTGAAAATAGGGTTGAGACTCAAAAAAGACCACATCTCTGGTGACATACTTTCTCTTGGAGACAAGATCATAACACTTGTAACCCTTTTGTGTAGAAGAATACCCCAAAAAATTATTCCTTTCGTAGCCCTAGGATCCAACTTGGTCTTCTTTGGATCCTTCACATGTATAAAACATATACAGCCAAAGACCCGTGGAGGAAGACGAAAGTCAGGAAGAGTAGGGCACAGAACAGAGAAAGGGGTTTTCATACCCAACACCTTAGATGGCATCTGATTTATCAGATATGATGCAGTAAGTACAGCTTGAGACCAGTATTGCTTGGGAACCTTGTGTTGGAATAGTAAGGCTCGAGCTGTCTCCAATAGATGTCTATTCTTGCGCTCAACAACCCCATTCTGTTGAGGAGTATTAGCACAAGATGATTGATGTAACATGCCAGCATCTTCCATGAATAAGTTCAAGGATTTTTCAAAATATTCAGCAGCATTATCTGACCGGAATTGCTTAATCCTCTTATCAAATTGTGTTTCAATCATCTTGCAAAATGCCATAGTTATCCATGGCACTTCATCTCTTCCTTTTAACAGGTAGATCCATGTGCATCGAGAGTATTGGTCAATAAAACTAATAAAGTAACGAAAGCCATCAATAGAAACAATAGGTGAAGGGCCCCAAACGTCAGAATGAACCAAATCAAAAGGAGCTCGAATTTCATTATTGGAAATTGGATAAACAGTTCTACATTGTTTTGACATTTGACATACTTCACAGACTAAACTCTGACTTGAAATGCCCTTAAACAATTCGGGAAACAACATTTCTAACGAAGAGAAAGGTAAATGACCTAGCCTAGCATGCCACAGATGCAACCTAGCTATTGACTCCACACTCTTCGGACTACTAGCTTCAGATGCTTGCAAGGCTGAACCGATGTCTACATCAAAATAGTAGAGGCCTCCATACTCATGACCGCTCTCAATCGTTCTCCTCGTCGATCTGTCCTGAAAGACACAATGAGTAGGAAAAAAGGTTATACTACAATTTAAATTTTTTGTAAGTTTTGAAACAGACAAAAGATTTGAGGTGAGACTGGGAACATGTAGAACTGATTTAAGAGAGAGGTCCTTGCTTAGGTCAACCACCCCTTTTCTAGAGATGGTGGAGAAAGACCCGTCAGCAACTCTCATCTTATCCTGACCAGACAACAATTGATATGAGGAGAATAAGGACATATGTGTCATGTGGTCAGTTGCACCGGAATCAATGACCCAAGAAGTAGAGTCAATAGAACTAGTTGCACTAAAGGTAGAGACTATACCTGATCTAGCAAGAGAGGTGGAAGCAAAAGAATTACTCTTTAGACGGGCTAAAGCCCGGCTCCAAAGGAATCAACAACCTGCCCCATGGGAGAAGAAGCCACTGTTGGTATACTCTGTGAGTTGTCACCATTGTGACTAGTGACAAGGTTCCCACTTGCCGCATGACCCTTTTGTTGCTTCTTATCCTTTCTCAATGCAGCTGGCTTCAGGTGAGGACACAGGACCCAACACTTTTCTTTTACATGTCTCTCACCCCCACAATGAATGCACTTAAGATGCTTCTTGTCTGGATGTTTGTTTCCCTTAGTGGAAATCAGGGCTGTGTTCACCAAATTGTTCAGCTGGTTGAATCTGAGAGTCAACTTGCATCTCCTTTCTCCTGACTTCTTCATTCCTTACCAGATAATAAACATGATGTAACTCGGGCAGTTCATCTCTTCCTAGAATTTGTGACCTTATGCCCTCATACACTGGGTCCAGGCCAGCCAAGAACTTAAAGGCTCTGCTCTCTTCAATCTGCTTATCATGTCTCTCTTTGTCCCTGGCATTTTCCCAGTCCAAAATCAAGTGATGGTCAAGTTCTTCCCAAAGTCCTTCCAGAGTTGCAAAATATGTTGCAACTGTCATATCCCCTTGCCTTAAGGCAGCAATGTCTTGATTCAATCTGTAGATTCTAGCATTATTTTTCTTTTGTCCATAGGTTTTAGACACTTTTTCCCAAATCTTGGCTGCTGTGGGAAAGTGTTGAACAGTCCTAGCAACTCGTGGAGTCATAGAGGCAAGCAGCCAGGACATAATTGTGGCATTCTCCTTGCGCCACACTGCATACTCCGCATGCCAACTTCAGGTTCCTTCTTACTCCCATCTAAGTAGCCTGTGAGATCACGGGAAGTAATAAAAAGCATTGCAGAAACGGACCACTCCCTGAAGTTGTATTCATCCAGCAGCACACTTGTAATCTGCAAGTTGTGCAGATTTGGGTTTTCCAGATTTGAAGACCTCCCACCAGGTCTGATATCCCTAGAAGAGACCTCTCCGGATATTGAAGACATCTTGGCTGCAGACTCTGTGTAGATAACACTGTTTCAGACTAGCCGAAGTGTTCACAGTGCTGAAAAAAGACTAGTTTCAGTATTGAAGAAGGTTCTGACAGCTCGCAACACTGGTTCAGACTTGCCGAGACTGTCACAGTTCTGAAGTAGTTCAGTTACAGCAGCAAATAAGGTGTTCTGTGAGCTGGTAACCGACCTGAAGCTGAGAGCTCTCCACCACTGCACTATGCAGACTTCTCTTGGGCTTCGATTACTGCAACTATAGAGTGTTCCCCCCTACGACCAATACTAGGACTGCTGAAATCAGTCCTCAATCTAGGTCTGTCCTATACAGACCTCTCTTAGCAGCCGAATGGCTACTCACTACTAGAAACAGTCTAGTAGGACATCAACTTCTGGGTCTTACTTCCCTTGCGCCCTACAACCAAGGGAAACCCTAGGTTCGAACCTTGTATTGTTCTCCTGCAACCCTAGGGTTTCACCGCAGCAACCAAGATAAAAAAAAAGAAAGAAAGATAACAAGAGAGAGGAGATGGCGTTGGCTGTAACCAGGAAATTGCTTAATGCTCTGATACCATGTAAGCTGAAATGTTGTAGCCGAAGTAGTAGAAGAGAGGAGGAGACCAAGAGGTGTTGAGAATGTCGAACTGCATGACCTAGTCGACAATACTATCATTTATATTAGATTACAATACAATGTTACAGGAAATGTCTGGAATGCCCCTGATTAGTGATGGGACACCCAGACTACTTAAAACACCAAATAAACTTAGGCCCATTAACACAAGCCCAATACATAACAACTTAAACACAAATACAGGCTAATAAGAACACTTATCAGCCGAACCATCAATACATAAAACCCTTCAACCTAACATACCTGATTGTGTATGTTGTTGATATTGTTGTGACTGGTAATGATGTTTCAGGAATTAATGATCTCAAATCCTTCCTCCATACAGAGTTTGAGATCAAAGATCTGGGGGAATTGAGATATTTCCTTGGCATAGAAGTTGCTAGATCCAAGGATGAGATTCTTATCTCCTAGAGGAAGTATGTTCTTGATTTGCTCTCTGAAACAGGGAAGATGGGTGCTCGACCAGTTGTTACTCCTATTGATACGAGTCATAAACTCTTTGCTTCAGATGGAACATTGTTAGAAGACAAATGAGTCTTCCAGAGACTTCTTGAAAAACTTCAGTGTCTATGCATGACTCGTCCAGACATTGCATATGCTGTCAGTTGCATCAGCCAATTCATGCATGCTCCCCGGGATACTCATATGGCAGCAGCAAAGCAAATCTTGTGTTATTTGAAGGGCTCCCCAGGAAAGGGAATTTTGTTTGCCAAGCATGGCCATATGAAACTTGAAGCCTATACTAATGCTAACTGGGTTGGAAACATTGATGACAGAAGATCTACTTCTGGGTACTGCAGCTTGGTGGTTGGTAACATTGTTTCTTGGAGAAGCAAGAAACAATCTGTTGTTGCTCGATCTTCCGCAGAAGCAGAATACAGAGCCATGGCACATGGAGTTTCTGAACTATTGTGGTTAAAATCATTGATGGAGGAACTGGGGATTGAGCATGACAAACCAATGATGTTATACTGTGATAATCAGGCTGCCATCAACATTGCTCACAACCCAGTACAACGTGACAAAACTAAGCATATTGAAGTTGATAGACACTTTATTCGAGAAAGAGTGGCTTCGGGTGAAGTATGTCTTCCTTTCATCACCTCTAAAGGACAATTAGCAGATTTTCTCACCAAGGGCATTCCCAAGGCGAAACTTCAGCATGATACTGGCAAGCTTGTCATGATTGACATCTATGCTCAGCTTGAGGGGGAGTGTAGAGAAGAGATTAAGGGCATTCCCATAGGCTGTTTATCCTTTCTTATTTTTATGTTCTTTACTGTAATGGGCCTTATTCTGGGCCTATTCTTTCTATGTTATGTTCTTTTAATTTCTTGCCCAACTAAGGGCCTCTTTGTAAATTATTAAAGTTTAACTTAATAAAATAGTGTTAGGGGGTAAGAGGAGAGATTAAGGTTCAAAACTCTCTTTCTCTGAACCCTTATTGCCGTCATCTTCTTCTTCATATTCTCTTCCTTAGAAGAAGGATTTCTGCTGTTTTCTTTTGATTTCTGCATCTGTTCTAAACAGTCCTCTATTCTCAAGGACTGTTTTTCTTCTAAATCTGAACCAGATACAAATTTTGCAGCTGGTTCAGCTTTGCATCCAATTGTTTGTAATGTTTTTGATAAGTAAAAGTATCGTTTCATTAATATAAACAAAAATGCACACAGATGAACAAGCAGGGTATGACTTCTCCTATGACTATTCGGTTGTTTATAAATTGTAAACTATGATTTGCACTTCTACAGTTCTACCTGGTGGAAATTTTTTTTTACTGATGCAAAAGTTGCACTACCTCCCTCCCACCTTAATTCTCTCTCATATAAAATAGGGATAACATGATTTTGTCTCCTACCTTAGTCCTCCCAAACTAATAACCTTCCTCCTGCCTCTATTCTCTTTTCATATAAAGTGGGGAGGACGGAGGATCACATCATTTTACTTCCTATTTTACTTCTCACAAGCAAACAATACAAAGTCAATCTGAGACGATAGAAAACCAGAATTTGCAGTTAGGTTAGTTTTATGCTATTTAATTATTAAAAAGAGTTTTTAAATACCTTATAAAAGGGGTATCAGTACCCCAAAGATACAATACAATATGCCTGATATGATATGGGGCGTCGTATGGTATTGGTACTTTGAACCTTGCTCCCCTGCATTTACGTCATTGCAAATGAAATTCACACTGCAAACAAATGGAGCCTAGAGAGAAATTTCAGCATCCTTGGTGCATTGGAGGGCAACTAAATGGATTTAGATGAGATGAATAAAAGATCAATAATCTAAAACCCAACCAGCATCAAGAGATATTTGGAGTTCATCTTGAAAATGGAATTGCTGTTTTTCAAACTGTTGAATTTGAAATATCAATAAAAAATCCCAGAATGGGCTTATGAAAATGAGATGACGGAATCAGCATTTATCCATGAAAATGGAGATCACCTTTTCTGGGGTTCAGGAATCTGCAAACAACTTTGCAGATTCCATGGCAAAACAGGGAGCTACTTTTTGGGGAAGGGTAATATAAAAATATCAATAAAATATCGAACAAATTGCTGTTTTTCAAACTGTTGAATTTGAAATATCAATAAAAAATCCCAGAATGGGCTTATAAAAATGAGATGACGGAATCAGCATTTATCCATGAAAATGGAGATCACCTTTTCTGGGGTTCAGGGATCTGCAAATAACTTTGCAGATTCCATGGCAAAACAGGGGGCTACTTTTTGGGGAAGGGTAATATAATGATGTAAAATATGGGCCCCTAGTTAAGCTAGGCTATCTGATTGGGTATTACAGTGTACATAAGTTTTCTGCATGATCAACAAAAATTTGGTACAATTTACAATAAGAAAAAGTACCAATAAAAGATGTTGAATTTGAAATTTATATATGGCTGAATGGACAATTTGCGATGCCTTTGCAGCTTTATTGCTTCGTTTAACCAAAAACTGGGACTAGTTTTTCGCAAATACTTCTTTATATATACAAACCTGCTTGATCTCTTCTTTTTCCTGTTGTAGCCAATTCAGTTCTCAGATCATAAATTTAATGACCTGATAAGTATTTTCATTTGGTTGATAGAAAGAGAATTTATTGTGAAGGAAAACTAAGCCTGTTCTGTGTCTCTGATTAGTAAACCAGTCATAGCTCTAAGGTTTTTTTTTGATAATTGTCATAGCTCTAAGGTTTGTGGGTACATTATTTATCAAACCGAAAGCTCGGAACATTTTCAAATTGAGCAATGATTGTTTTGGCTCAACTAGGGCTGTCAATGGATTGGGTTTTGATCCAATCCAACCCAAATATGATCAAACTAAGTTGGATTTGGACCATTAAGGTTTATCAGATTGGATTGGATTAAAAAAGTCAAATCCATCTATTATTGGATGGAACTGGAGATTATTTGAGTTAATCTGATAACTATCCAATCTGGAGCAACAACCAAAGAAACATTACTGCCAACTCAGCATCCATAACCTCTTGACGTTGTTCTCAAGACCATTCCCCAATGCATTGTCATCAGGTACAGGAAGATAATCTATCTGATGTCTCTCTCCAGATTAGAAAAGAGGAAGTGATTGACATGTTCCATTTATATCCTGTCTGGCACTGGAATTTGACTAACCATGTTGGTCAAATCACAGGCAGCCTTTTGTTCATCAAAAAAAAAAAAAAATCACAGGCAGCCTTTGACCATACAGTCTTGGAAGAAGGGCTGGTGATTTGCTTGTTGATGACAATGTCTCACATGATATCTTCAAACTTGGGGTATCACCTCTGGTGGTAGTTGGTCAGCTTTGATTCTGAGGGTGGATCCATGAAAGATGACAGGGGGAGAGGTAGGGATGCCACTCCCATTGTTGCTGTTTCACTCTCTCTTGTTATGAGGCTGTAGCAGAAGCAATTTAGAATTCTCAACAGGAATGGGGGAAATGGAAAGAAAGAAAAAGAGGAAGTAGATTTATTTGTTTGAGAAAAATGGGAAATGGATTAGAGAAAAACATAAGAAAATGGGGATTGATCCACATGAGGGGTTTGGGAGGGAGGAGGGGGGTTGTGAAAAGAGGTTTTGGTAGGTTACTGATTTAAGGATGGTTTCTTTTCTTCTTTCCACATGAATTTTGTGATATAACTATCAGATTGAAACTATTTGAGATCCTTTCCCGACATTCTGCACTGTACTTTAGGTCTCTGCAATCTATGGGCTTTAAGTTGCAAACTTTTCAGGAACTTCAATGCTACTGATTTGAGCAGGAACCTGTCTCCCATTCTGCAATCATATACCTCCCCTCCCTCAGTTGTTCTCAGACAACTTACTAGCACCACCCACCAGGTTATCCTAAGATTTGATGGGAGCTCTCTAGGAAATCCTGGTCCGGCTGGAGTAGGGGTATTCTTTTGTCTTCAACAGGTGACATTTTTTGGGCATTTAGTGGGTCAATCGGTACAGCTAACTCCACAAAAGCAAAGGTTCTGGCCCTCCTTACCGGGCTAAAAATCACCAGGGACCTTGGCTTAAGAAATTTTCTCATTGAAGGCGACTCAGCACTTATGATTAAATGGTTGTCCTCCTGGGAGGGGGGTCCTTGGAGGCTGGACCACTACCTTAGCGAAGCTAGAGACCTGGCTTCTACTATGTCAGCTGTCCCTCGTTGGATCCCTAGGGAGTTTAATTCAGTTGCTGATTCCCTGGCTAAATCTGAATCTTCGAGAGACCATTTGTATAGCAACGCTTCTCTGCCCTGATCTATAAAGGGCTTTTGTTCTCCCTTTTTACTTTTAATATAACATCTTGTTGTCCTTCAAAAAAAAGCACAAATTTAAATTTGATATGAAAGATTTACTTATCTACTTCTCTGCTCCCTTTCCATCTGAACCTTCCAAGGGAATGGATGATGCTGGGCCAATCATGATAAAGGGAAGCCCAGTGCATGAGAAGACGTGGAGCCCACATGTAAGGAAATGATGTGGTGTATCATTGTTGACCCAATAGAACAATAAATTTGAACTGTCTGTCAGTCTCCTCTCAACCACATTTTGCCAATTATTGTACCTTGGTTAGTGAAGTAATATGTACTACATTGCTTCATATTGGATTGGATTACAATTTATGGATACCTGAATAATGTAATGGGATTGGAATGGGTTCCAATTCTGGTTTCTGGATCAATTCAGATTCTAATACTTTGAATTAGATTTTAATTGGATATGGATAATGATAAAGTTGAGATCTGTATACCTGTTGGTTTCAGATTAATCAGAGAAGAAAAGATAAAGAAGAGAGAAAGAGAAAAGAGAGGGAAGAAAGAAGAATGAAGAGAGAAGTCTGGTTCGAACAGGAGAGTAAAATCAAGTCTCTCCAGTCAGCCAGTATGTATTTAGCTTTCTATTTTACAAAACAAAATGACTCTTGTTCCCCTACTTAAGTATGGGACACATCACCTAACTCAATATTACACCTCATATTAACCATAAACAAAAAGACTAATCTGCCCCTATATAATCGACACTAACACTCCCCCTCAAGCTGGAGAGTATATATCATATAATCCCAGCTTGTTACATATGTAGTCTACTCTCGCCCGACTCAACCCTTCGGTGAACAGATCTGCCCATTGGCTTCCTGTATTAACATATGCTGTACTTATTACTCCACTAAGAACCTTCTCTCTCACAAAGTGACAATCAACTTCTATGTCTTTTGTTCTCTCATGAAAGATTGGATTAGAAGAAATGTGGACAGCAGCTTGGTTGTCACAATGAAGCTTCATCGGTGTGTCAATTAAGTATTCCATCTCCTGTAGAAGGTTTCTCAACCATACCAGTTCATAAGTTGTATGTGCCATGGCTCTGTATTCAACTTTTGCACTGCTTCTTGCCACCACTATCTGTTTCTTACTCTTCCATGTCACCAAGTTACCCCCAAGAAAGGTATAATAACCTATAGTTGACCTCCTGTCAGATACAGAACCAGCCCAATCAGCATTGTTGTATCCTTCTATTTCAAGTTTTCCTCCACTCTTGTATAACAAACCACGACCAGGAGCTCCTTTCAAGTAACTTACAATCCTTAGAACTGCATCCCAGTGAGGGACTCGAGGATTCTGCATAAACTGACTCACCACACCAACCACAAATGAAATATCTGGCCGAGTGATGGTTAGGGTAGTTTAGCTTACCCACTAACCTTCTATACCTTCCTGGATCTTCAAACTCCTCACCTGTATCACTACTCAACTTAACATTCAATTCCATGGGTGTTTCAGCTGGTTTGGCACCCAACAACCCTGTCTCCTCCAATAGATCAAGGACATATTTCCTTTGGCACAAGTTAATACCATATTTGGACCTTGCTACCTCTATCCCTAAGAAATATTTTAGTTTGCCAAGATCCTTTGTTTGGAAGTGATCATGCAAAAAGGTCTTCAACCTATCAATCCCAAACTTGTCACTGCCAGTAATAACAATATCTTCTACATACCACCAATAAAATCTTCCTAGCATCAAAATCATAACTAAATACTGAATGATCAACCTGACATTGTTTCATGCCAAACTTTTTCACTACTTCACTGAATCTTCCAAACCATGCACGAGGGAACTGTTTAAGTCCATAAATAGCTTTCTTGAGCTTACACACTTTACCATCCTCTCCTTGAGCAACAAACCTGGGTGGTTGCTCCATATACACCTCCTCAAGAAGATCACCATGCAAAAAAACATTCTCAATATCAAGCTGAAACAAGGGATGCATAGCAGCTAGAGAGATCAAAACACAAACATAACCAATCTTGGCAACAGGAGAGGTCTCTATGTAGTCTATGCCATATAATTGTGAATAACCCTTGGCAACCAACCGAGCTTTCAATCTCTCAACACTACCATCATGCAATTACTTGACCGTGTATACCCACTTACATCCTACGACATGCTTACCAGGGGAAGAGTGGTGAGATCCCACGTATGATTATGAGCTAGAGCGAAGAGTTCTTCTTCCATTGCCTGACGCCACCCCAAAGAGATAAGGGCTTCTTAGACATCCTTAGGAACAGAAACAGAAGATAATAATGAAACAAACTGTCGATGGGAAGGAGAAAGGTGAGAAACACAAACATAATTGGAGATAGGATGAAGGGTACAACTATAGTTACCTTTCCGCAGGGCAATGGGAAGGTCAAGGTCAGAAACGGGGTGTGATGGTGCTGCGGAAACCACTGCTGGACCCGTTGACGGAGAAGAAGCTGGAGGGGTCAGTGCATGTCGATGCGTATACACTTGCTAGATAGGTGGCCGTGTAGGAGGAAGTGGCACCGGAGGCGAAGACTTAGTCGTAGTTGGAACAAGAGGAATGGGGTTCACAACGGGAACTGGAAGCGGAAGGAAAGAAGGGGAAGAGACATCTGACCCAAAAAAGAAAGGAACCAACTCAAAGAAGGTAACATTGGGACACAAAACGTTGAGAACTGGGATTGTAACACTTGTACCCATTCTGGGTCCTAGAATGGCCAAGAAAGACACACTTCGTAGATCGTGCATCTAATTTGTCTAGTCCGGGGCCAAGGTTATGAACAAAGCACACACACCCAAAAACTCGAAGGGTAAGAGGAAAAGGAGACAATGTAGGAAATAGGACAGAGAAGGGAGACTGACCATCAAGGATGGACATAGGCATTCGGTTAATAAGAAAGCAAGATGTGAACACAACATCACTCTGAAAACGTTTGGGTACATTCATATGGTGCAACGGGGACTGAGCGGTTTCTAAGAGATGGCGGTCTTTCCGTTCAGCTACCCCATTTTGTTGAGGGGTGTAAGAGGAAGAGGTTTGATGAATAATACATTGTTGTTCTAAATATTGCTGAAAGGGTGTATAAAAATATTCTTGGCCATTATCTGAACGTAGGATCTTAATATGGACACCAAATTGAGTGTGAATTTTAGAATGAAAATTTTGGAAAATAGAAAATAATTCACTTCTTTCTTTCATAAGATAAAGCCATGTCATCAACAAAAATAACAAAGTACTTGTATCCATTGTGTGACACTATTTTATTTGGACCCCAAATGTCCGAATGGACCAAAGAAAAAGGACTCAACATACGACACTCGACTCTAGGACTAAAGGAAACCCGATGATGTTTCCCATACTGACACGACTCACAGTCCAAAGTAGAAAGACAACTCAATACTGAAACAAGTTGCTTCAGTGCTTTAAGAGACGGATGACCAAGTCTGCAATGCCATTGGAGAGGGGAGAGAGATGACTGAAGAGCTGTTGACGAACCACCACCACCACCATCAAGGTAATACAACCCACCAGCTTCATGCCCTCCACCAATCTTCATCCCCGTCTTGAGATCCTGAAATACACAAGATGAAGGGTAAAAGGTGATAGGGCAATTAAGAGACTTGGTCAATTTACTAACAGACATAAGATTAAAAGGAAATTTGGGAACATATAGAACTGAAGTCAAAGATAATGAATCAGTGTTAACATCACCAATACCACTTATGGAAGAAGTGGAACCATTAGCAAGGGTGACAGTGTGGGTAGTAGAGGATGAAGAAAGTGAAGAAAACACACCTAGAGTCCCAGTCATATGATCAGAAGCTCAAAAATAAATGATCCAATGGGAGGGTTTGGATGCTAGACAAGCCATACCTGAGTGGGCAAGCGTAGTTGTACTCGGCTGAGAAGTAGCCTGGATCAACCGTTCATATTTAGTACGTGAAATACTTATCATCTCTTGTTCGGGGGCATCTGTAGGTGGAGGTGTCTGACCGGTCTGTTGACTCCCTTGTTCCATACCACCACTAGCCATTGCATGATTTGCCCAAGATGAAGGTGGGCCATGTAGATCATAGCAAAAATTAACAGTGTGTCCATCCATACCACAATGCATACACCTCCTCGGACCATTATTACGTCCTCTACCACGAGCTCCCCCTGAATCTCGACCTTCAACATGCCCATCACCATGATTGTACATGTATCCACCTTTACCACCATAGCCTGGCTGGCCCTGATGAGCTACTCCTCTACCACTATGACCTCCCCCCTTGTCACTGCAAAAGCAGACCTATCTGATATGGTGGGGTTCTCCGGATGTCCAATGGAAGTCCTTTGGAGACGGGCAAACACCTCTTCAAGGGAAGGGAGGGAAGACCCACCTAGAATTTGGGCTCTTACCGGTTCATATTCAGACTTCAATCCCACCAAAAATCTGGTAACATCAAGTTGTTCTCTCTGTTGTTGCTGAATTTTGACATCAGATGTAAGAGGGTGATACACATTCAACTCATTCCTTAGATTCCTCAGACTAGCATAGTACTCCTCAAGACTTTGATTACCTTGCTGCAAATTAAAATTCTCTTGATAGAGTTGGTATACCCTAGTGGTATTGTCCTGCCCTGAGTAAAGCTTTTTTGCATGATCCCAAATCTCCTTGGTTGTGTCTAAGAACATGAAGTTCACACTAATCTTGGGTTCCATGCTGTTCTATAACCAAGTCAATCTGTGCTTCTTGTTCCCAATCACTGTACTCTTCGGATTCAACTAGGGGTTTTTCTTCCCACATGTTTCACTTTCTTCTTAGTTCTGAAAAACACTTCAACAGATTTGGCCCAAGGCACGTAATTTTCTCCATTCAGTTTGATGGAGGTCATTTGCACATTCAAGTAATCAAGAGGAATCATAACAGATTTGTGTTCACTACTGTCTCCCATAGCTGCCAAAAAAAATATTTTTCTCTCACACTAATATGTTACCCTAACTCACCAACAACCACCACACCACACTCTTATAGTTGAACAATCACCATTATTCCATACTTATGGCTGACCATTGCTGAAACATTCACTATCACAGGTTTCAGCAATGGTAGTTACCACTGTTCTGCTCTTTCGGCACCTCACAAGAAATCACCACACACAAGGATATCACACCAGCACTCCACACATCTTTGGCCACCTATTTGAACCACACGTCTGAACACAGACCACGAGATTACTGTAGCAACCCTCTTCGGTCCATCAAAGGTTTTCCTACCAGCCACCTGAAACAACCACACCACACTCAATCAGAGGCATTAAAACCTCCAGAAGAAGAAAAAAACCACTCCTTTTCAGCCTTTTTGTCAAAATCCAAAAACCCTAAGGGAAATCTGCAAAATACTCAACTAGGGTGTGCAGAAACTGTACAGATCTGAACCAATTTAATCTTGCTATGATACCATGATAAAGTTCAGATATATATACCTGTTGGTTTCAGATTAATCAGAGAAGAAAAGATAAAGAAGAGAAAAAGAGCAAAGAGAGGGAAGAAAGAAGAAGAATGAAGAGAGAAGTCTGGTTTGAACAGGAGAGTAAAATCAAGTCTCTCCAGTTGGCCAGGATGTATTTAGTTTTCTATTTTACAGAACAAAATGACTCTTGCGCCCCTATGTTGGAAAACGTGGGGTTACTGGTTCAGATCTGAAAATAGAATTGTATATATTCCTAGGATTGTGGAAGGATTGATTTAGAAAGTTTTTTCTTTCTATTTCTTTCTTTCTATTTTTGTACTTTCTATTTTCTCTTTCTATTTTTTATTCTTTCTATTTTCTTTTCTTTCTATTTATTGCAGCAGCTTACTGTATAAATATGCCCATTGGCAATAGAATGAAACATATCAGTATTCTACCATTCCAAAACATGGTATCAGAGCTCTAGGTTTGTCAACCTTGAGATTTTTTCGGCCTTCATTGCCAGTTTTTTGTGTTTTTCTCTTTTGGCCTTCAGTGTTGATCTGTAACCAGAAGTGTTCCTTTATTCTTCTTTCCTGCTGGCCTTATTTTTCCTCCATTAACAATGTCCGACATGACTGCAACAAGTGCTCCCGTCCAAACCGATGAAGGAGCAACAAACTCTCATCCTCACATTGGTGATTTGCAGAATATTCAAGCAACATATAGACTGGATGGCTAGAATTACTTGAAGTGGTCACAACTAGTGCGTACCTATTTGAAGGGAAAAGGAAAAATTAGTCACCTCCTTGGAACAGGACCAAGGTTGGGCGAGCCAAATTTTGATGCTTGGGACGAAGAGGACTCCATGATTATGTCATGGTTGTGGAGTTCAATGACACCCGAGATCAGTGATACTTGTATGTTTCTTCCCTCTGCAAAGGCTATTTGGGATGTTGTCCGACAAACCTATTCCAAAGCCCATGACGCTGCTCGTGTCTATGAGGTCAAAGTGAAGACTGTGGCGGCCAAACAAGGGAGCAGGAGTGTTACAGAGTATGCAAATCTGCTGCAAAATTTATGGCATGAGCTTGATCATTATCGGGTTCTTGAGACAAAGTGCGCAGATGATGCTGTGATCTTGAAGAATTTTATTGAAAGAGATAGGGTGTATGATTTTTTGGTCGGACTGAATGCTGAATTTGATCAGGTCCGAATACAAATTCTTGGCAAAGAAGAAGTGCCTCCATTGAATGAAGTCATAGCCCTTGTCAGAGCTGAGGAAAGCCGCCGTGGAATCATGCTTGAGCCTAAAGATCCCGAAGGCTCAGCCATGGTGGCAAGGGGAGGAAGTTACAGTGGTTCAAAGGGTGAGAACAATCACAACTTGGCTCGTGACACAACCACCCGTGACTCTAACGATAACCTCTGGTGCACCTATTGCAAGAAGCCCAAACACACGAAAGATCGATGCTAGAAACTTCATGGGAAACCTCCCACATCCAGCAAGGAATGGGGAAATCGAGGAGTTTCAAAAGGAGTTCAACAGGCCCATAATGTCTCCACAACCCCGCAGCAAGAACACTCAAGTCAGGGACCATTTAATGATGAAGAAATTGAAAGGCTAAGGTGCTTCCTGAAATCCTTGAAACCAGGAAGTGGTTCTACCTCTCTTGCTCTCTCAGGTGAGTCTTTATCTCTAGGATTACATGCCTCGGCTAGTGTTTTTCCATGGATTCTTGATTCTGGAGCTATTGACCACATGACACCCTCTTCACTACATTTTCTCACCTATACACCCTGTCCTAGTAATAGAAAAATTTCTGTTGTTGATGGTTCTTTCACCACAGTGGCAGGGATTGGGAATATTCAAATTACTCCATCCCTATTACTTAAAAATGTGCTTTATGTTCCTAAGTTATCCACTAGCCTTATCTCTATACATAAACTCACCCAGGATGTGAATTGCAATGTTGTGTTCTTCCCTTCTTACTGTGTATTTCAGGACCAGGTTTCGAGGAAGAAGATTGGACTTGCTAAGGAAAGAGATGAACTCTACTACCTTGAAGCAACCAACAAATCATCTCACACTGTTATGCATGTCACACACGAGTCATTCTTATCTACCTCCAATAAAGATTTAATTTGGCGTCATCATTTCCGTTTTGGTCATCCTTCATTTCCTATTTTAAAAACAATGCTTCCTTCCTTGTTTAAAGGAATTGATGTTGAAACCTTTCATTGTGATGTTTGTGAACTTGCTAAGCACAAAAGGGTTTCTTTCCCAATCAGCAATAAAAGATCTTCAACTCTTTTTTATTTGATTCATTCGGATATATGGGGCCCTTCTCAAATTCCCAACATTACTGGTTCCAGATGGTTCGTCACCTTTATTGATGATTGCACTAGGGTCACATGGATTTTTTTTCTTAAGTCTAAATCTGATGTGGGTACGATTCTTCCCAACTTTCATAACATGGTCCAAACTCAGTTTGGTGTGAGAATTAAAAGATTTCAATCTGATAATGCTACAGATGATTTTAATCAGAATTTGTCCCCATTTTTTCAGAAAGAAGGCATTGTGCATGAATCCTCGTGTTAACACTCCCCAACAGAATGGGGTAGCTAAAAGAAAAAAATGGCCATCTTTTGCAAACCACCCGAGTCTTTCTCTTTCAAAATCAGGTGCCAAAACAATATTGGGAGGAAGCTGTCCTTACTGCTGCCTACACCATAAATAGACTACCATCTTAAGTTCTTGACAATCGAAGCCCAATACAAGTCCTTTCTCAAATTTACCCTGATATTCGAGCCTCAAATAATCTCACACCAAGAATTTTTGGCTGCATTGCCTTTGTTCATGTCCATAATAAGGGAAAATTAGACCCACGAGCAATCAGGTGTGTCTTCTTGGGATATTCCCCAACTCAGAAAGGTTATAAATGTTATCATCCATCCACCAGAAAATTCTACACCTCCATCGATGTCACATTTGAGGAAGGAAATTCTTTTTTCACTCAACCTTATCTTCAGTGGGAACCCTCATTAATGGAAGATAAGGCATCGGATCTACTCTCCCTAGATGTTTTACCCTCCTCACAGACATTCAATCGTCAAGAATCACATTCCTCTGAGCCCCACATTCCCGAGTCTCAACAAGAGTCAAACAACCCGACCATTGAACCAAATTCGGACACTGTTAACCCCACGAATGATGTGCATGATAATGTGAGATATATGCAGGTTTACTCTAGGAGGAAAAATCCAGATCCTCAACCTGTGCAAGTCCAAGATTCAACTCCATACCTAGAACTGAGGGATGCTTAGATCCTGAACCTACACCTTCATAGTCTGAGTATGAGTATGACCTACCTATTGCACTGAGAAAAGGAACCAGAGAATGTACCAAACGCCCATTGTACCCTTTAGCCAAATATGTATCATTCCAAAGATTCTCAAAATCCCATAAAAGTTTTCTAGCCAGCCTTAACACCATTCCAATTCCTAATACTCTAGCCGAGGCACTTTCTAATAAGGAGTGGAGAAAATCCATGAGAGTGGAAATGGAGGCATTAGAAAAAAACAACACATGGGAAGTTGTGGATCTACCAAGAAACAAGAAGACGGTAGGATGTAAATGGGTGTTCACAATTAAGTACAAATCTGATGGGTCATTAGAAAGGTACAAAGCACGCCTGGTAGCCAAGGGACATACACAGACTTATGGGGTAGATTATTAGGAGACTTTTGCCCCAGTAGCTAAAATGAATACAGTAAGGGTGTTACTGTCGTTGGCTGCTAACTATAATTGGGATTTGCAACAGTTTGATGTAAAAAATGCGTTTCTCCATGGTGATCTAGAAGGGGAGATATACATGGACATTCCACCAGGTTTTGAAGAAGGCATTAAAGGGAACAAAGTTTGTCGGTTGAAGAAAGCACTATACGGTCTCAAACAATCTCCGAGAGCATGGTTTGGAAGGTTTACGAAGGTAATGCTGAGTACAGGTTACAAGCAAAGTCAAGGTGACCACACATTGTTTATCAAACACACAGCCTCAGGGGGAGTTACTACACTATTAGTCTATGTGGATGATATAATCGTTACTGGGAATGATAAAAAGGAGAAGGAAGCATTGAAAAACTGCCTTGCCAGAGAATTTGAGATAAAAGACTTGGGGAGACTAAAGTATTTTCTCGGAATTGAAGTTGCACATTCTAAACAAGGCATCTTTATCTCTCAACAAAAGTATGCTGTTGATCTTTTGAGAGAAACAGGAAATATGGCATGTAAACCAGCTTCCACGCCTATAGATCCCAATCATAAACTTGGAGAAGCCCACGAGAATGCAAGTGTAGTCAAGGAGATGTTCCAAAGACTAGTTGGAAAACTCATTTATCTTGCACATACACGACCGGATATTGCATATGTTGTAAGTGTAATAAGTCAGTTTATGCATAATCCTAAAGAAGTTCATATGTAGGCTGCTCATCGAATTCTGCACTATTTGAAAGCCAATCCAGGAAAATGAATTTTATTCAGAAGAAATGGAGGACTGACTCTTGAAGCATATACAGATGCCGATTATGCAGGATCTCCAGTAGATAGACGGTCCACTTCTGGTTACTGTACCTTCTTAGGAGGAAACTTAGTCACTTGGAGGAGTAAGAAGCAAAATGTAGTGGCTCGGTCAAGTGTAGAGGCAGAATTCAGGGCTATGGCACAAGGAGTGTGTGAATTACTCTGGTTGAAGATAATTTTAGAAGACCTGAAGATTCCACGAGAAGAGCCTATGAAACTATATTGTGACAACAAGTCAGCCATCAATATTGCTCGCAATCCTGTTCAACGTGACAGGACGAAGCACATCGAAATTGACCGACACTTTATAAAAGAGAAACTGGACAGCAAGTTGATTTGCACTCCCTATGTGTCTACAAAAGGACAACTGGCCGATGTACTTACTAAAGGGCTCAATAGTACAAACTTTCGGAGAATTATAGCCAAGCTGGGAATGGAGGAGGATCTCTATTCACCAGCTTGAGGGGGAGTGTTGGAAAACGTGGGGTTACTGGTTCAGATCTGAAAATAGAATTGTATATATTCCTAGGATTGTGGAAGGATTGATTTAGAAAGTTTTTTCTTTCTATTTCTTTCTTTCTATTTTTGTACTTTCTATTTTTTCTTCTTTCTATTTTTCTTTCTATTTATTGCAGCAGCTTACTGTATAAATATGCCCATTGGCAATAGAATGAAACATATCAGTATTCTACCATTCCAAAACACCCTACTTAAGTATGGGACACATCACCTAACTCAATATTACACCTCATATTAAACATAAACAAAAAGACTAATCTGCCCCTATATAATCGACACTAACAGATAACATTGGATTAAATTCAATCAATTTGACAGCTCTAGGCTCAACAATGGGGTATTCATTGAAAATCCCCATTTCTGCAGGATAAAGATCATAGTACTATCTGCAATTTTGCACTACAGTAGTGTCATATCAGGTGTACTGTGGTTGCCAATTACTAGGCATCAATTACTTTGACTGTATTAAATCTACCTGGAAAGATGGCATGATCCATAGAAATGGACTAATCCTTTGGCCTCATTGGATAAACAGCCTTATTGAAAGTCTGAAGTTTTGTCTAAATTTTTGATAACCAAGATGGCATATTACTTACTTGATTGACTGATCTTATCAGCTAGACAAGCCTGTCCATTGGTATTTCTTTATTAGGAGAATATCAATGTTTTATATTGGATAAAAGTAAATAAAAAAACACTAACAGATATGTCATCAATCACTATTTGAATTGAATATGAAAATTTCAACTGATTGTAATGCTCAAGCATGGTATATGGTGTAAAGGTATATGTGTGTTTTTATGCTTGTATATTATAATCATATTCACCATTGCCATCGTCCAATGTAGTAGCTTGATGCCTGAACCAACTTCTTTGGGTGTATCTAACTTGCATGCCTTGACAGCTGCAGAAAAATTGGAACCCACCAAAAGAAGGGAAATCAATACTGTCCATCCACTGGTTATAGGTTTATGGCATTCTGTTTAATGCATCCAATTAAACCAGCCTACCCAAAACTGTTTTAAGAAATGAAAGTACAAAAGTAAGAAATGAAGTGAATAAGGCCATTATTTATCAAAAACAAAAAATTGAATAAGGTCGTTACCCAATGTTGGTCCCAGCTATCTGAGGTTATGGGAGGGGTAGACTGGACACTGTCCTAACCTATGGCTTTTTTTATTTATTTTTATTTTTTTAACACAAAGTGGCCACTCTCAGACTCAAACTTGTTTTCTTGCACTTGCCAACACGAGATTTTCCCATTAAACCAAGTAATGGCCCCTACATGATCCAAACAAGGACTTAAAAAAAAAAAGTGAGCAAAGGCTCTGCAAAGTAAATGGAGGCCTGCTGAACCTGTTCTTTTTCCAGAGTATGCTTTCACATAACACTTTTAAGATCTTGGTTAAATGAAATATTTGATCAAAGGTATTTTCCATTTCCATGGGATTGAAATGTTGGATGCCTGTTATTGAACTATCAGATTTATGGTAGATTGCTATCCCTGTTATCGAACTATCAGATATATGGTAGAGTGCTAAATGTGTTTGGAATTGTTTTCAATTTCTTCTATGATCAAACTTATATAGTCCACAATGGTATTATTTTATTCTAATCTAGATTTTTTTTTTGAGTTGTAGCACAAATTTATTGAAAAATGTAAATGGGGAGCTTCTGCAATGTTGCCAAAGATTGAAAAAGCAAGGCAAATTAGAGCTTCAATGGCTGTGCAAGCACAGAATCATGCTCTGGGAACCAGTATATCAGGAGATGGAGTAAGTATATTTTGACTTTGTATTTCTATGATTGATTTTTCTTTAATGCATTCTTTCTGTTTTTTTATAACTATCCTTATTTTCTCCTTATCTGAAATAGTTATTGGAGGAAAGAAAGAGTCCAAAATTAAATGAAGATTTTGGAGACACTGTTCCATCGAGACCTCAAAACATTGGACTTCAAGTTCTAAAAGAAGTTCATACGCTTCGCAGTTCAATGAAGTATCCGACATCTACTGGTGGAGAACTGCTTGGAGAAGGTAATCGTATACGATGTCTGTTAACTTTCATAACCTGTTTTGTGTTCTCCTGGCACATGGTGTTATTGGTGAAATTCTAGATAACAAATTCATGCATAAATTAGGTCCATAAAAGTTCAGGCAACTATAAAGGATAGTTGCCCATTTATGCTTGGTCCAGATTAGAAATATTCTTGATCTTCATTTATAAGTTTGGTTGCCACAGAAAATAACCCCCTTTTAGGGAATATAAGAACACCAAATCTTTAAGCTAGGAAAAATGCTTGGGGTTGATGAGTTAAACTTGCTAAAAAAACAAGAAAAGTTGATAAAGATCCGGAGCTGTCCTATAACCAATTTCTTCTGTTTTCTTCAGCTGGTCATACTATGAAGTTTCTGCAATAATTCAGTCATAGGTTTTATTTTCCAATCTTTCAAGTTTGTTCTCAACCATGGATCCCAAACAGCTTCATCATTTTCAATATTGTAGCAATCAGCCATGAGCGAATCCCTGTTTCAGGCTGTCATATGTAGGGAAGGATAAATCTCCATAAGTGCACTGTCATCACAGTATGCATCCCTCCAGAATCTTGTGTGCCCTCACCAAATTTAAATCAGATACTTTCATGAATTGTGTGTAGGATTCTCTATTCCTTTTCAGAGAGCACATCAATATAAACTTGACTCTCTGAGGTTTCACTGCATGATACATAATCTGCCTTAATAAACATCCAAAATCACTTGCAATAAGGACCATATTTACGGTCCTCAACCTTGTGTGTGTGCATACATAGTAGAAAATTGTTTAACAATAAGAGTTAAAATGAAAGTACCATTAAATTTGATGGTCAGGATATTCCTAAAAAGTGACGATTTTCACTATTTTTTTAAGTTCATACTTCATAGTAGGATAGAGTTGAAGAGGATATTTCCCAAATGATCAAAGTGGAGTGGAAAAAATAGAGGTGTTCTTTTGAAGTATTTTGCAAGACTTCTTTTATTAGTAATATTGAAAGACTTTATTGATTATGATAAAGAAATATCATTCTAGGCTAATGCTACAACCTTGCATTTGCTTTTTACATGTAATTTTTTTTTATAATAAACAAAAAAGAAAATTTTATTAAGAAGAGAGAGAAGAATACAACAAGATATCACCCCCAAAACTCGATACCCTTTACCAAAAACAACAGAAACCTCCAAACCCTTTGATTACAATCTTTTACTCCCTGAAACCTTGCACAACAGAGAAAAAAAAAAGAAAAATGCTGCCAAGACCTAACAAAAACTTCAAATCCCAAGACAATCCTTACTCCCCTCCCGAATAATTCTCCCCTTTCAAATTTTCCTCATTCAACAGATTTTTCCCTTCCAATTCTTGAAACTTTTTTCTTTGCAAATTCCACCCCTCTGATAAAGTGTAAATCCAACATTTTGCCTACTTGGACTTCAGTTTCCACTATCTTATTCAAATGCATACTCCTAATTTTCTCACCCTGTCTTACTCTACGTCTTCATCTTCTTCTTTCTCTTCCTCTAGGTCATCCTCAGCCTCAAGGTCCTTCAAATTTACTGATACGATTTCCTTTTGGGTGATTAAACCATTTACATGCTCTTCTTTCTCCAATCCTTTTTCCATATGAACCACATTAGAGCTGATTTTATCATTGCTCTTTGTTCTAATTTTATCCTTCAATCCCTTCCTCTTGTAATATCTTTTGTATTTATTACGTATTTATTACAATGACTGGCCTCTAAAAGCCCTTCCTTCAAGCATTTAAAAACTTTTGTTTCATGAACTAAGGCCCAAATTGGTATCATTCTGAAGGAACACTTTCTTTTTTTTTATTTTGAAAAATTCTCATGTTTATATATGTTAGTGGTGTTAGTGAAGGGGTATTTTGGTCTTTGCACTTGTTGAGAATGTTGATGTGTACTGTTATGTTAGTTCGAGTGCCTCTTACTTAAATAAGGGCACTTAAGTCTTTTCCAATAAGTTAATAATATAATAACAGGTCTGGCCGAATCTAGGTATAACTTTTTTCTCTAATTCGAACCAGACCTTCTCTCTTTTCTCTCTTCTTCTTTCCTCTCCTATTTCTACTTCTTCCTGTTCACTTTACTTTACACTCAACGAACAAGACAGAATTCTAGGGCAGGTCGAACTTCAAATGGTATCAGAGCCACATTGAACAAATCAGACTTGCTAGAATTCTGTCTTCTGCGCATTCGAACTAGGGTTTCTCAGCTGTGAGTTGGAGACTGGGAAAAGGGCTGAAAAGGAGTGATCGCCCTCTTCCCTTGGAGGTTCCTATGCCTCTGATTGTGTCGTTGGTGATTGGTTGCTGTGGTTTCTAAGCCCTAATTAGGGCTGGTACGTGTGGTGCAGTGGTGTCTCAGTCCTTCGTGTGGTTGGCCTTCAGGCGATGAGGTAAAGTTTCCTTTTATGCATATTTTCTGTTATGGAATACATGAGAGGTGTAGTACAGTTCGTATGATGGGTTTTCAGATTGCAGTATGCTAGGGTTTATTCTGGTTTGTGTGTGATTCGAAGGGCAATAGTGTCTACTTAATGGTGAAACTTCCGGTAGCTGTAGATTAGGGTTTGTGGTGTTACAAGTGTGGTTTTCAGCATTTAATATTGCTGAAATTAGTGTGCAGACTTCGGTGAGTAGGGTTTGTGGTGTTGCAGTTTTCAGCATTTAATATTGCTGAAATCAGGGTGCAGATTTCGGTGAGTAGGGTTTGTGGTGTTGCAGTTCTCAGCATTTATTACTGTTGAAATCAGTGTGCAGATTTCGGTGAAGTATTTGTGTGTAGTGTGCAGTGTGTAGTGCTCAGAATTCAGTGATAAGGGAGTTCGGCAATGGCAAATAACAGTGATAGTAAACCTAGTGTCATGATATCTACTGACTACCTGAATGTCCAAATGACCTCTATTAAACTGAATGGAGAGAACTATGTCCCTTGGGCCAAGTCTGTAGAGGTTTTTCTGAAGGCGAAGAAGAAAGTGAAGCACATAAGAGAGGAGAAACCCCCCGCTAATTCTTAGGAGTATGAAGACTGGGAACAGGAAGATGCACAGATCATCACATGGTTGTGGAACAGTATGGAACCCAGAATCAGTGTGAACTTCATGTTTCTTGATACAGCCAAAGAGGTGTGGGATCATGCTAAGAAACTGTATTCAGGTCAGGATAATACCACTAGGGTATATCAACTGTATCAGGAATACTTCAATCTGCAACAGGGAAATCAAAGCCTTGAGGAGTACTATGCCAGTGTGAGAAATATCCATAATGAGTTAAACGTCTATCATCCTCTCACTTCTGATGTCAAAGTTCAACAGCAACAGCCAGAGCAGCTTGATGTGACACGGTTTCTGGTGGGGTTGAAGTCTGAGTATGAACCAGTACGAGCCTAGATACTAGGGGGATTTGCTCTTCCATCTTTAGAGGAGGTGTTTGCTCGTCTTCGGAGGGCTTCCATTGGATCTATGGATTCTAATGTCTTAGATAAATCAACATTTGCAGTATCGAGAGGTCGAGGTGGCAAAAGTGGGGCTCGAGGAACCCAGCCTGGCAGGAGTGGTAGTGGTGGACCTACACATATCCGTGGTGGTGGTCGTACTGGAGGCAGAGATTCAGGGGGAGCTCGTGGTAGAGGATGTGGCTCGGGTCCACGAAAGTGTACTCATTGTGGTTTGGATGGACATACTATTAACTACTGCTATGACTTACATGGTCCTCCCTCGACGTGGGCCAACCATGCCATGACTAGTGACACCAGTTTCAGCTCTAGACAGGAGAACCGGGTAGCTGATCCGATGCCTTCTACTCCCTCAGATGGTCCAGGCAAGGAGATGGTGAGTGTTCCTCGGGATGAGTATGAAAGGTTTGTTCAATCCAAGTCGCAGCAGAACACAACTACCTTTGCACACTCAGGTATGGCTTGTTTGGCATCCACACCCAACCCTTGGATTATTGACTCTGGAGCCTCCGATCACATGACGGGAACTCCAGGTGTGTTTCATCTCTCACCCATTGCTCAACATCACAATCTGTTACCCTTGCTATTGGCTCCACATCATCTATCTGTGGTGTTGGTAATGTTGACCTAGACCCTGTATCCCTATCCTCTGTTTTATTTGTACCCAAGCTTCCATTTAATCTTATGTCTGTTAGTAAGCTGACCAAGTCCCTTAAGTGCTCCATCACATTTTACCCCTCTATGTGTGTTTTTCAGGATCTCAAGACGGGGATGAAGATTGGTGGAGGGCATGAAGCCGGTGGACTGTATTATCTTGATGGTTGTGGAAGAACGTCAACAGCCCTTCAATCATCCATTTCTCCTCTCCAGTGGCATTGTAGATTTGGTCATCCTTCGCTGAAAGTGTTGCAGTCCTTAGCCCCTTCATTGAGTCAACTTTCTGTTTTAGATTGTGAGTCATGTCAATTTGGGAAACACCATTGTGTTCCCTTTCGTTCTAGGGTCGATAACCGTGTGTCGAGTCTTTTTTCTTTAATTCATTCAGATGTTTGGGGTCCTTATAAAGTGATGTCATATAATGGATACAAATATTTTGTTATTTTTGTTGATGACTGTTCAAGAATGACGTGGCTCTATTTAATGAAAGAAAGAAGTGAATTATTTGCCATCTTTCAGAAATTTTATGCTGAGATTCGCAATCAATTTGGCGTTCACATCAAAATTTCCCGTTCTGATAATGATCGTGAATACTTGTCTTCATCTTTTCAAGAATACTTGGACCAACATGGCATTATACACCAAACTTTCTGTGCCTACACTCCGCAACAAAATGGGGTTGCTAAGAGAAAGAACCGACATCTTGTAGAAACGACACGCTCCCTCATGCACCACATGAATGTTCCCAAAACCTTTTGGAGCGATGCAATGCTCACCTCTTGTTTCTTAATTAATCGGATGCCCACGTCTATTCTTGATGGTCGTTCTCCTTTTAGTGTCTTATTCCCCAACATGTCTCCGTTTCCACTTTCTCCTCGGGTATTTGGGTGTGTCTGCTTCATTCATAATTTGGGTCCCGGGACTGACAAGTTAGATGCACGTTCCCCAACATGTCTCCGTTTCCAGTTCTCGTCGTTCCTTGGTATGTGCTGATGTTACATTCTCCACACCACCACCTCCTCTTCCTCTTCCTGTGGCTGATCCACCTCCTCTGGTTCCAGTCATGCCTACGTCCTTGCCTCAGGTGTCACCGTCTGTTGACCGTCCACCCATCCGTCACGTGTATACACATCGCCCGCGTGTACTGGCTGCAGCTCTTCCAACTTCATCACCGTCGACAGATCCAGCTCCAGCTCCGACACCAGCTTCCGACCTAGATCTTCCTATTGCCTTCCGGAAAGATAAACGTACCTGCACCCTTCACCCTATTTCCAATTTTGTTTCACTTACTCACCTCTTTGTTATCCTCCGTGGTTGTTCCTAAGGATGTCCAAGAAGCCCTTACCTCTCCAGAGTGGTGCCGTGCTATGGAAGAAGAGCTCTCTGCTCTGCATCATAATCACACTTGGGACCTCACCGCTCTTCCTCCTGGGAAGCTGGCTGTCGGTTGTAAGTGGGTGTATAGTGTTAAGTATTTGCCAGGTGGTCATGTTGAGCGCCTGATGGCGCGGCTAGTTGCCAAAGGGTACTCCCAAACCTATGGCATTGACTACACAGAGACATTCTCCCCGATTGCTAAGATAGGGTCAGTTCGTGTCGTCATCTCCCTTGCAGCTATGTATGATTGGCCTCTACATCAGGTAGATATCAAAAATGCCTTTTTGCATGGTGATTTGCTCGAGGAGGTCTACATGGAGCAACCACCAGGGTTTGTTGCTCAAGGGGAGGATGGTAAGGTATGCAGACTTAAGAAGGCTATATATGGACTTAAACAGTCCCCTCGAGCATGGTTTGGTAGGTTCAATGAGGTGGTCAAGAAGTTTGGTATGAAACAGTGCCAAGTTGATCATTCTGTCTTCAGTCTTGACTCTTCGGCAGGCAAAATAATATTGGTGGTGTATGTGGATGATATCGTTGTGACTGGGAATGATAAAATGGGCATTGACAGATTGAAGGCATTCCTACAGGAACACTTTCAGACAAAGGACCTTGGCAAGTTGAAATACTTTTTGGGCATAGAGGTAGCAAGATCTAATCATGGCATTAATTTGTGTCAGAGGAAATATGTGCTTGATTTACTGGAAGAAACAGGGTTGCTGGGTACTAAACCGACTGAGACACCTATGGAAACAAATACGAGGCTGAGCAGTGATATAGGTGAAGTATTTGAAGACCCTGGCAGATACCGACGACTTGTAGGCAAACTAAACTATCTAACCATTACTCGGCCAGATATTTCATTTGCGGTTAGTGTGGTGAGTCAGTTCATGCAGAAACCTTTGGTCCCACATTGGAATGCAGTGCTAAGGATTGTGAGGTATCTGAAAGGAGCTCCTGGTCGTGGTTTGCTGTACAGGAGTGGTGGAAAACTGGTAGTAGAAGGGTACACTGATGCTGATTGGGCAGGTTCTATGTCTGATAGACGATCTACCACAGGCTATTGCACCTTTCTGGGGGGTAACCTGGTAACGTGGAAAAGTAAGAAGCAAACAGTTGTGGCAAGAAGCAGTGTAGAAGCAGAATATAGGGCCATGGCACATACTGCTTGTGAATTAGTGTGGCTAAGGAACCTTCTACAGGAGATAGGATATGACATCAGTACTCCAATGAAGCTCTATTGTGACAATCAGGCAGCGGTTCATATCTCTTCCAATCCGGTGTTTCATGAAAGAACCAAGCACATCGAAGTTGACTGTCATTTTGTGAGAGAGAAGGTGCTGAATGGAGTGATAGAAACTGCATATGTTAGTACGGGAAACCAGTGGGCAGACTTGTTTACAAAAGTTTTGAGTCAGGGTAGAGTGGACTACGTATGTAACAAGCTAGGATTATATGATATATACTCACCAGCTTGAGGGGGAGTGTTAGTGGTGTTAGTGAAGGGGTATTTTGGTCTTTGCACTTGTTGAGAATGTTGATGTGTACTGTTATGTTAGTTCGAGTGCCTCTTACTTAAATAAGGGCACTTAAGTCTTTTCCAATAAGTTAATAATATAATAACAAGTCTGGCCGAATCTAGGTATAACTTTTTTCTCTAATTCGAACCAGACCTTCTCTCTTTTCTCTCTTCTTCTTTCCTCTCCTACTTCTACTTCTTGCTGTTCACTTTACTTTACAGTCAACGAACAAGACAGAATTCTAGGGCAGGTCGAACTTCAACATTATAGAACAGGAACATGTTTGGATGGTTCAATTGTGAGAAAATTTTCGTTCTTTGAACAAAATAGGCCTCTTGAAATGTGTTCTTGAGAAATGACAAAAACCTCATTTCTCATAAACTAGAATTTGGGAACACACACATTCCACATTGTCCTTTAAAAATTTTGAACACGAGTTGATAGTTTGAACATGAGAATAGGGCTAATATAGTAATTTCAATGGGAAAATAGAAATTAGGCATTGAAAGAAGCCCTAACATCTTGTTGCACCAGAGTTTGGCTTACAGACTAGAACTTGTCTTGACAATGGGGCAGGTTTGGGTAGGGACCATACTCCCCATCCCCGACCTTGACTTTAAAGTTAGTCCTCGTCCTCAACCCCAATCCCTATCAAGGAGAATAATTAACCTCCATCCTCAATCTCCAACAGAGATGAGTTCCCCATTAGGGACCTAAATCCTCAAATTTTTTAATTAAAAGTTTTTTTGGGAAAGATTTACTTAAAATAAAGGAAAATTTTAAAACATAAATATTATATATAATCAGGTGTGGGGCGTGGACTTCACTCTCCATCGCCATCCCTGTCCCCATCAAGGTAGTCTGCATCCTTGACCCAATCAGGTTGGCGAGGCCTGGTACCCAATGTAGACGAGGAAAATTTCCATCCCTACCCTCTTCCTTCTTTGGCGACAATTCCCAGAGGTAATGCCAAAACTCTCTCTATTTTTCAGCCCACTCCCTGTTGATTTGTTTTAAAGTGATAAAGTGGGGTACCTCTAGCATCCAACATTCCCTTTCCTAGTTCTTCTCTCAGTTTGTTTTAAAGGACAAAGAGGGGCATCGAACATCCCATTTCCCAGCCTAATCGATTTTTTTTTTAAGTCACAAAGAGGAGTGCCTCTGGCATCCGACATCCCATTTACCAGCTTCATCAATTTGTTTTAAAGGCACAAAGAGGGGTGCCTCTGGCATCCAACATCCCATATCCTAGCTCTTCATCAATGCAGAATAGCAAGGCCTTCTTCTGTTCTCTTTCTGGGCAGTGGAGGAGGATCAACGAAGCCATTTTCGGTTTGTTCCTTTTTCTTCTTCTTTGGTTTAGCAGTAGTTGAATTTATTTTGCAGGTTGTTGGAAGTTCAGCATTGTTGTTGGTTTGTTTTCTTGCCCATAGAATAGAAACTTGTTTCTCAGGAACATTCTGCCAAATGCCTTGTTTGTTTCTCAACAATAGAGAACATGAGAAAGGTTCTGGAACAAGAATTTTCTTAGAAACAAAAACAAGGAAGAATGATGCCAAACAATGCCTAGTTGACCGCCATTTGATCCTTTGGAAATTTTCAAATTAACCCAAGAATCATCACTTTTGTTTAATTCCTCAGACTCACAGATTTTTTCCTTCCTAAATGCACCCCCAACTTTCTGGCGAACACTTGAGAAAATGAACCATTGTCCACCTTAGCCTCAATGTTTGCAGGCTTTTTTAAAAACTCTGATATTTCGTCTCCTTTTTCCCCTTAAAATATTCATCTCCCCATCTTCCCCAAATGTCAAAATCAAATTATTATCTGAAATTCTAAACTCTTATCGACATCCCTTTGAGGACCATTGCTCTCCTCATCAAGGATCTTGGCCTTCTCCTCTCTTGATCCTTTACCCCCACCAACTTGGCTTCCCATATCTAGAATATCAAACCCCAAAACCTATTGTGCTTCCACCAAATCGCCCACAACGGGATGATCAAGGAAATTACCAACTTATTTCGAAACCGAAACCTGTTCGTTGATGTTTGAACACAATAATTCCACCCCTGTATCCTTCCTACCCTGCACCTGGCCATCACCTGATGATGTTTGTTTAAGTTGCCTCTCAATGCAATTGAACCTTTTTTCGATAGATAAACATCATATTTTCATTAAATCAGAAAAAAATTACATAATCAGTCCCTTGGGAAGGTGCGAGATGCTGCCTCTCCAAACATGAAACACATAAAAATCTTAAAACACAGAGTCTAAAGCAAAAGGTACATGTGTGCTAATACAAAATTACAGTTGAGCTCTAAATAGTGTTTCCTGAGTTGTGCACTGTTTTGTCAAGCTATCAACCAAGGCATTAGCTGATCTCCTCACCCACTGTACAGTAACAGTCATAATCCTTGTCAACCATTTGTATTTTTTTAGCTCATTCTTGTAACCCCACACAACATTCTCCAGATTATTTAACCACTCCACCACTACCTTAGAGTCCCCTTCAATTAGCAAGTGCTCCACACCCAGTTCTTTTGCAAGGAGGACCCCTTGTATGGCAGCTAGCAATTCTGCCCTAACAGAATTACCAACGCTCAATGGGCCAGAGTAGAGAAGGATAACCTCTCCAGCCTCATTTCTCAAGACACCTCCCAACCCAGAGGGCCCTGGGTTGCCCTGGCTACTCCCATCAAAATTCAGCTTCAGAAAACCTTGAGGGGGGGGGGGATATTGTAGAGTCCCTTTCCTTTGAGGATGAACAGCTTGCTACTGCTAACCAGTTCCTCCACAAGTCATTAAAGGAAAATTGGTGAAACAGTTCCATAGTCTTTAACCACTGTATTTCCCTATTCATAATGAAGTCTTTCAAGGCCTGGCTGCTCCTCCCCTTCTCTTGGAAGATTCTAGCATTCCTTTCTTCCCAAACTGTCCAGATGAAAGAGCAGCTCTCGCACACTTCCACCTGCTTCTTCCCTTTTTATGGGGCGAGAGAGTAATAGGGTTAAACAACATGCTTACTGCTGCTGGCATCTCGCACCTGCACCCAAACAAGGAGAAAAGCCAAACCCAAAGCTCTGCAGGGACACTACAAGATAAAAGTGGTAACAGTCCTCACCATGAGATCTGCAAAGAGTACACCAGTTAGGTGAGATACAAAGAAAGGGTCTTCTCTTTTGTAGGTTATTCATAGTGTTAACTTTTCTGTGTCACACTTCCCAACATAAAGCTATAACCTTAGGGGGAACTGGCCTACACCAGACTTCTTTGAAAGGGAAAACCTGTTGAGAGGGTGAGTTGTCAATGCAATTGAACCTTCTTCACCAGAACCTAGTTATCACCCATTCCCACTCTTCAACATTCTTCTTACCCACACTTTTTCTTCCTTGATAAAGGTTTTATGAAGCAAACTGTCTTCCTTTAAATAGCCTTGAAAACTGACATTTCTTTCTATATTCTAGTCTGTTTGAAACGCTCTTCCAAGGTATACAAGCCCTTGAAATCTATTTTAAGGAGGATGACGTAGTTCCACCATGCGGTCCATCATCACATGATGCCTCCCCCCTTCTCACGTGCTCGCTTAAAACAACGGACAATCGTAAAGAGTCTTCCATGATATTAGGTCACATGATGAGGCTGAAACTGATTTAATTCCAGCCCACCCTCTTCACCCATCATGTGAATGTATGAACTATCCCCTGCTGGTTCAGCAAAGCTTGATTCACTTCTAATAATCCAATTTAAATCCGACTTAAGACCCCAAGTAATCGTCTTTTTTTCACGAACCTTTGGCTTTGTTGAGCCTGACTTTCCTCCTCCTTCGCAGCTGACCTTCAGAGAAGAGGAACTATCGCACACTAACCCTACAAGCCTGTTTTTTTTTTTTTTGATCAATAACACTTTCATTAAATCATCAATAGAAGACTTACAAGAGGAAGACAAACACACTTATCTTCCAAGAGCAGCAAAGAACCTCAAGAAAAGGAAAAAAAAAGAAAGAAGAAAACACTAAAGTTACAGCTTAGCCCAAAACAGTGAATCCCTTTCTGCCCCTTGTTTAGCTAAACCATCAGCTAGGTAATTAGCCGATCTTTTAACCCAACATGTCTTAACTTCCATCTCCTGCACCAGCCACTTGAATTTCCTCCTCTCATTATTGTACTTCCATAAGCCATTGTGATCTTTAATCAGCCACCCTATCACCACCTCTGAATCCCCTTCAATTATGAGTTTCCTGATGTTCAACTCCTTAGCTTTCTGGACTCCTTCCATAACTCCAAAGATCTCAGCTCTAAGGGAGTCACCCACTCCAATTGGGCTTGAGAACATGGCAGAAATGACCCCATTTTCATCCCTAAAAACACCCCCAATCCCCGATTGTCCCGGATTTCCCCTACTAGACCCATCAAAGTTTAATTTCACGAATCCACCAGGTGGAGGGGTCCAAGCCACACCCATTACTGACTTGGTCTATGTGCAAATTGCAATTTCTCCCCACTTCCTCAACATGTCATCCATAGTGTAATCTGTGAAAAGATCCAAAGATTTCAGCCACTGTACCGCCCTAATATGTATGATAGCCCTCAGATCTGCTGCTCCTCTCTGAGCTTCTGAGAAAATCCTGGAGTTTCTTTCTTCCCAAAGAGTCCAACATACTGCAGCCCTTAGTCCTCTCCACATTGTCCTTCCCCTTTTTATCCGCCACCTGAAAAAAGAAGGGGAAAAAAGGCCCTACAAGTCTAATGGGGGATTCCGGCTACATCCAAATAGGGAGAAGACCCATTCTCAAATTGACCTCGCAAAATGGCAAGACACCAGAAAGTGAAAACCAGTCTCCCCATCCGCTTTACAAAGAACACACCACTGAGGTGACAAACAAGTATTGGGTCTCTTCTTTTGGAGTAGATCACCAGTGTTAATTCTTTCCAGATAGGCTTCCTAACAAAAACTACCAACCCTAGGAGGTATTGCTCTGCACCAAACTTCATCAACAGTGAAAGGGGGGAACGTAGGACTGGCGGACTGACTTAAGACTTTGAAGAAAGAAGCACAAGAAAAGATGTCATTGGGGGTAGGTATCCAAATTCTAGAATCCGTCCTAGTGGGGTCTAAGGCAACGTTATCAAGAACTGCAATAAGGCTCGAAATACTGTCGAAGTCTGAGTCTCTCAAATCCCTTCTTAGACCCAAGTTCCACCCAATCCTAGAAGTGGAAGAGGACAGGGTGGTGAAAGACGAGATTTGCTTATTTTTCAAATCAGAAAGAACATACAAAGAAGGAAATTGATCCTTTAGAGGGGCACTCCCCACCCAGGTTCCCAAAATTTTATGGGGTTACCGGAATTCAAATCATACCTGATATTAGGGGAGAAAACTGGTAGCAGGTCATGAATGGCTTTCCAAGGAGAGTTGCTTGTGGTCCTAGCTCTGATTCCAACGTCCCATTCATTATGCTCCAGCCCATGTATACTTGCCACTATTCTAGCCCATAACTTCTCATTCTCCATAGGGAATCTCCACAACCACTTTCCCAACAGAGTCATATTCCTTCTCCTAATACTCCCAAGCCCCAAACCACCATAGGTCTTACTCCTACAAATTATCTCCCAGTTAACTCTATGATCCCTCTTCTCCTCTCCCGGATCCCACAGGAAATCTCTCATTAGCTTGTCCAATCTGTTAGCAACCTTCACTAGGATTTTAAACACCGACAGGAAAAAGATGGGTAAGTTAGCAAGCGTGGCCTTAATAAGTGTAATTCTCCCACCAAGAGAGAGGTAGTTTTTTTCCAAGAAACTAGTCTTTTTTCAAACCTTTCCACCACCGGATTCCCAAAAGCTCTCTCTCATGGGATTATCACCTAAAGGCAACCCTAAGTAGTTCAAAGGCCATCCCGGGACTTCACACCCCAGCACTTCAGCACTCTCCCTGATCTCTCCCTCCTCCAAATTCATCCCCACTACACAGCTTTTCCCAAGGTTAACCTTCAAGTTGGACATTTGCTCAAACAGTTGTATCACGGACTTCAAGTTCCTGATAAAGCTCACATTACCGCCTTCACAAAACAGAATCGTGTTATTAGCAAACTGCAAGTAAGTGAGAGGAGTTTCCATCCCAACTCTCCAGCCTCTAATGAGCCCCCTAGAATCTGCTCTGTGAATCAGTTTCCCCAAAACCTCCGCAATTAGAATGAACAAGAAAGGAGAAAGGGGGTCTCCTTGTCTTATACCCCTACTGGTTGGAAAGAAATCTACCATTGTCCCATTCACTAGCACTGAATAATGACAATTCCGGACACAACCCATGATCCACTTGCACCATCTAGCCCCAAACCCAAATTTAGTCAAAACTTTCCTCAAGATGTCCCAGTCCACCAAGTCATAAGCCTTTTCCAAGTCCAACTTACAGACCACTCCCTTCTTCTTATCCCTCTTAAAGTTCTCCACACTCTCATTAGCAATTAAAATCTGATCAGTAATTTGTCTTCCACTCACAAAAGCTCCTTGATAGTGTGCAATGGTATCTGGCAATACCTTCTTCAACCTCAAAGACAACACTTTTGCAATAATCTTATACAAGCTATTAACCAAGCTAATTGGCCTAAAATCCTTCGGGTGTGAAGCATCTTTCTTTTTTGGAATTAAGGCTATAAATGTAGAGTTCACACACGGATTGACAATTTCTCTCCTGAAAAACTCCTCAAACACCCGCAAAAGATCATCTTTCAAGATATCCCAACAGTCCTGATAAAAAGCCATTGTGAACCCATCCGGCCCTAGAGCTTTTGTTCTATCCATAGAAAACACAGCCTCCTTGATCTCTTCTAAATTAAAGCTTCTTTCCAACCTTCTCCTATTCTCCACCCCTACATCTGGCCAATCCAATCCTTCTACCCACACCCTTCTACTCACAGGCCTTCTTAGAATAGATTTGAAGTGCTCCACACAAGCCCCGACAATCTCCTCTTGATGTACTAACTCAACTCCATCTACTACCAATTTGGAGATAAGGTTCTTCCTTCTCCTGCCATCTCCTCTTGATGTACTAACTCAACTCCATCTACACTGAGATTTTTGCCTCCAGCTAATTTCCTCCTTGTGCAGGCAGTCCTCTAACTGTCTTCTCAAATCTCTCCTGAGATCATTGTCTTCCTCTCCAAATTCTCCCCTTTCTTCTTTAGAGTCAAGGCTTTCAATCTTATCCAACAGATCTCCCTTTCTTTCTTCTATCCTCCCAAACTCCATCAAGTTCCACTCTTTGATTCTTGCTTTCAAGAATTGTAGTTTCTTATGGAATCTCATCCCCTCCCATTCCACCAGTGGGTTACAGTCATGCCACCACTCCCTTACTTTGTTAGTAAACCCTAGATGAAGTAACCACATATTTTCAAATCTAAAGGGGGTAGGACCTCCACACCTTCTTTCCTCCTTACATAACACTATGGGCCAATGATCAGAGGTCGCCTTTGGGAGAGCTCTAGAAGCCAAGGTTCCCCAATGATCTTCCCAATCCAAAGAGAACAGGAATCTATCCAGCTTAGAGCAAATGGGTCTAGATTGGAGATTTGACCATGTAAATGTCTTATGGGCTAGGGGAATCTCTTTAAGCTCAAAGTCATCCACAAAGTTGTTAAACTTCCTCATGCTTTTTGTCACCCTCTGATTAACCTTATTGGATTCCTCCGAGAATCTAATGACATTGAAGTCCCCACCCATGCACCAAGGCCCATCCCACAACCCTCTAACATCAGCCGATTCCTCCCACAACTCCTTTCTCTTTCTGTAGTCATTCGGTCCGTAAACATTTGTGAGCACCCACATAAAATCATCCTCTTGCTGCTTAAACTTCATGGAAATCGAGTACTTTCCGGTCAACTCCTCCAAACCTTCAACCACATCCATCTTCCACATTGTTACAATCCCCCCGGAAGCACCCCACGAGGGAGCAGCCACCCAGTTTATCCCCCTGGCTTTCCATACACTCCTTGCCCATCTGTTATTAAACTCCATTCTCTTAGACTCTTGCAACAACACAATGTCTGGGTCATACCGTCTTATTACCTCTTTTATTGTCGCTCTCTTCCTTGCACTCCCATTTCCCCTCACATTCCAACTAATAATCTTCATTCCACTTCTTTTTTAAACCCCTTGCCACCTTCCCACTACTTTCCCCCTTTCCTTCTATCTCCTTTTACCCCGAGCTTCTTGTCTCCTACATCTCTCTTCAATCTCTCTACTTCACTCAATCTCCTCTTCTTTGTTCTGATCTCATTCTTCCTCTTCTGTAAGCTTTCTTTCAACACATTCAAATCTTCCAACCTACAACCCAACTTCCCTACAAATTCTGCTATCATGTCTTCTCTCACCGAGTCCTCCACCTTCCTACAGAAACCCCTCCATCTCTGTCCACCTGCCCTTTCTTCCTCTCCTCTGGTCCCACCTCTGTTCTTTCCTCTCCATCCATCCTCCCTCTCCTGTTACCTCCCTCCTTCCCTGTTCCTTTCCCTCCTCTCCACTAACCCCTCCCCTCTTCCTTCCTCCCCTTCCCTCCTCCAAATCAACTTTCTTTCCACTTTCTTAAACACTCCTTCAATGATTTCCCACACTTTTTCACTCCTATACCTTCCTTCTTGCGCCTTTCCACTTTCCTTCCTTCCCTTCTCCCCCTCCTCGGAGAGCCCGCCTGCTAGCTCGGCTGCATATTCATGGGCTACAGGACATGGAGCAGAAATGGAATCTGGAACCAAAGACATAGGAGACACATTAGTAGCACAAACCGAAATCACTTGGTTACCTAGAACTGATGGACAAGCTAGAAAAGGACTGTTCTCGGCCTCCCTCTCTTGTTCCAAAGGTTGGTAAACATCTATCTCCCTTGGTTGGGAAGTACTTTTGTCCTTTGGTCAACCTGGTGATCTTTCCACTCTACCCCTGGTTCACCCCCAGATGGTGTGTTCCTGCTTTGCTTCCTGTTCTCCCGGTTTACCCCTTCTGATAATCCTTGCACACTTTGTAGACTTGGGAATGAGTTGACCCAATTGCAATCTTCACCCTGAAATAAGCTTGCAATATTCCACCCATCCATGTCACCTCCAGCACAACTACCTTCGTCGTTTACACTACCCACACTAGTACCATCAACAGAAAGGTCCTCCACTTCTTCATCTCCTTCACTACACTACACCCAACCTTCATCCTTCTCTTCCCTCTCTTCAATTCTTTCCCTAGCGTATCTTGGATTCGGCCTCTCTGAGGAGCGTCGCAGTGGGCTAAGCTCCTCCAGACTTCGTCGGGAAACCCACTGCAAATCCGGTTTCTTCTCCATTTTCCGCCGCTGCGCGCAAACTCCCCCTTTCTCGCAACTTGAGACGATGATAGACCAATAACATTGTCTATCAGCGACCCAAGAATAGCCCCTTTGCCCCGACCCACGTGACATTTTAAGTTATCACGTGGGTGCTTCAAGTGGATCCTCCTTTCGGTGTTACACCCACGTGACCTTTTAAGTTGTCACGTGGGCCCTTCCAACGCTGTCCCGGCTCAACCTTCGCCCCGCCCGACCCACCCGCCACCTTCAACGGCTCGGACCAAGCCTTTCGGCTCCCCAACCCATCCTGCCTCTTCGCCACATCAGCAAAAGAAGAATAGCCCGCCATTAAATTGTTTAATTCAAACCTATTTGAATTAGTTTCCTTAAATAGGTTGCTTGTTGTTTGATTTTCCCCAACCGGCTCAGTAGCCCCAAAAAAATCTTTCATCTGCTCCACCTTTTCATCTCCCAACCTCTGCCCTCCACGTGTCCACCACCCAGCCAGCTCCTCGTCTTCTACCTTAGGAGCACCTTCCCACCACGACCGTTCAACTTCGGAAGCCACCCACACCTTGTACCAGGCTTCATCCGAGCATATTTCAAAGACCCTCGGCAGGTTCTCGTGCCTTACACCAGCTACCTGTAACTCCACGGCACCCAGATTTCGTTTATCAGCTTTCACCAAGATGCCTCCCAGACTTTGCACGATGTGCTCAGGAACAGAGTCTCGCCAGAGGTGAAATGGAAGGCCTACAAGCTTCAGCCGGACACACCCATCTTGGACTTCGACTTCATTGCAGATTGGACTCCAGTTCTGAATCTGTATCAGAACTCCATCCACCACAAACTGCTTTAAAACTTAGTTCCTGGCCGCCTACATCAAGCATGGCTTTCGTCTCTGCAAAAGGGAACAGCATAGCTTCACTCCCAATACCTATCTCCCCTGCCACTGTACACAGAACCCTCTTCCAATCTGTCACTCCTTTATCAGCCACTAGCACCCTTCTATTCTTCCACTGTACGCAAGCAACCACCATTTCCGTCGGAAGGCCTTGCACTTCTACGCTCCCAGAGGAACTAATCGAAACTGCCCCCTCCTGAACTTTTTTACCCTGGTCTTTGGATTTTTGACCAGTTCTCTTCACCCCATCCACTCTCTTAACTTCCAAGGCTAAAAGAAAAGACTGTAGCACCTTCACAAAATCCATCCATCTTTTCCGTAACCTCCCTTCCGGCACACATAGCATTTGCTTTCCATTTGTTCCAAAAAAACTCCACCACAGAGATAAACCATCCCTTTCTGTTTCTTTTCAATTCTGTTACATATTTCTTACCTGGAACTGCCATTGAGTTTTTCCAGCCAATCACCTTACCAGAGTTGATAGCCCCATCTACGAAACCTTTCATCCAGACGATGACCTCCTTTGACACCAACACTGTCGCCCTGTTGTTCTCTCTGATTTTCATTGCGTCCTCACCTTTATCCTTTCCTCTTCGAACTTGAAAGTCTTGGCTTCGATCGACACCTCAGACCTCCACCTTCCTACTACTCTGAACTTTTAAGAACCTTTCTGCAGGCCCAGTTGGGAAAGTTCACCATTGAAGAGCCTAAGCTTCACCCTACAAGCCTTTGACCTTGCTTCAATGGAGGTTGCCGACCAAATGGGGTAGGAAACCTTATCAGCAAAGATCTCTACCTTCCTAGGTATTTCTTCTGGCTTTACCCCATTGAGGAGAACAGCTGCTGAATGCAAGTCGAAAGTGAACACGCCAACTAATTTTTTTTTGATAAATGAGAGTAGTTTTATTAATTCAAATAACAAAAATACAATCAGCCTAGGAGGAGGCACGAGATGTTACCCTCCCTAGGACTGAACCATATACACCAAAGCTGCCCATGCCTGAGACACGATTACAAAGTAGCCCAAAATAGATCTCCCCTTGACACCCCTTGCTTGGCTAGAGAATCAGCCATTGCATTTGCTGTTCTAACCTACTGAAACCTGACAGTCATATTCCTTGTCATCCATTTAACTTTCTTTAACAGATCCCTGTAGCCCCAATAAGCTGTTTCTGGGCTAATTAGCCAGCCTACTACTACCTTGGAATCCCCTTCTACCAACAGATTGTTCACTCCAATTTGACTAGCCATCTGTATACCTTGTACCGCTGCTAGTAGCTCTGCCCTTACTGAATCACCTTCACCCACTGGTCCTGAAAATAGAGACAACATATTGCTGTCTTTGTCTCTCAAAATCCCACCGATTCCGGATGGCCCTGGGTTACCTTGGCAGTTTCCATCAAAATTCAATTTTATCACACCATCCGGTGGGGAATTCCATTCAACTTGTGATTTGATCTTGGTGGAGACTGTAGCTGCCACTGCAGCCCAATTTCTCCTTGAGTCATCAAAGGAGTAATATACCAACAATTGTGAAGATTTTAACCACGAGATAGTCCTTGTCAATATGCATTCCTTGATTTCAGCAAGACTTCTTTCCTGTTCTTGAAATATTCTAGCATTTCTCTCCTCCCATACAGTTCACAATGTAGCAGCTCTGATACATTTCCACATTAGCTTCCCTCTTTTTGTCAATCTCCAAAAAGCAGCCGGAGTGAATAGCAGCTTTACTTCAGAGGGCAAATTCCACCTGCACCCAAATAATGAAACAACCCAGTTCCAAATATTGGCAGCAAAGGAGCATGATATCAGCAAATGGTTACAGTCCTCACCATTCACTTTACACAGAAAGCACTAATTAGGGGACAAACACATAAAAGGTTTCTTCTTTTGCAAGTTTTCCACAATATTGATCTTACCATAATAGGCTTCCCAACAGAACACTGCTATTTTGGGGGGGAATTGGTCTTGACCAAACCTCTTTAACGGGGAAGACCTGAGAGGAGGGGTTGGAGCAAAGGGCTTTAAAGAAAGAAGCACAAGTGAATGAGCCAACAGGGGTTAGGGACCAGACTCTTTTATCCGGGGTAGGGGGGTCCAAACACACCGAATCTAGAAGCAACAACATCTCTGAAATGCAAAGAAATTCTTCATCCCTTAACCCTCTTTGAAACCCAAAATCCCAATTTAAAGCCAAAGGGCAAACCAGGGGGGGGGAACCAAGAAATGAGTTTCTTTTTAAAGAGAGAGATGGAATAGAGAGAAGGGAAACGGTCTTTTAGGGGTTGAGTGCTCACCCAAGTATCTTCCCAAAAAAGAATGGAGTTTCCAGAGCAAGCATTGTACCTTACTAAATTGAGGAATTTAGGGAGAATGCCAAAGATAGCCTTCCAAGGTGTTGTGAGCAAAGTCCTTCGGGATACCCCCACATCCCAACCTGATTTAGAACAACCGTGGATACTTTTCACTACTTCATGCCACAACCTCTCCCTCTCCAGGGACCACCTCCAAAGCCACTTACCTAAAAGAGCCTCATTCTTACTCACCACGTTCCCTAATCCTAGGTCTCCTTCTTCCTTGCTCTGACAAACCACCTCCCACCTAATCAAGTGGTCTTCTTTCTCTTCACTAGGTTCCCATAAGAAACCCCTCATCAATTTTTCCAACCTCTTTGCCTCTCTTTTAGGAATTCTAAAGACTGACAGGAAGTATAAAGGCAAGTTGGCTAAAGTTGCTTTAGTCAAAGTAACTCTAACCCCCTTGGAAATATAGTTTCTCTTCCAAGCTGCCAATCTTTTTTCGAATTTTTCCACCACCGGGTTCCATAACCTACTTTCCTTTGGGTTTGCACCTAATGGAAGTCCTAGGTAGGATAGAGGCCACTAAGAGCAGGTGCATTCTAGCAAGGCTGCTATAGACTTCATCTCCTCTCTATTCAAATGAACTCCCACAACACAACTCTTCTCAAAATTTACCTTTAAACTTGAGGCCCTCTCAAAGTGAATTATTAAATCCTTCAGATTCCTTACCTCCATCAAATAACAACCTTCACAAAAAATTATTATGTCATCTGCAAATTGGAGACGGGTTACTGAAACTCTGTCTCTACCTATTCTCCACCCTCTTAGAGATCCGGCTCTATCTGCTTTTGAGAGGAGTCTACTAAAAGAATTGGCGACTAAAGTGAAAAGGAAAGGTGACATGGGATCACCTTATCTCAAACCCCTACTAGCTGGTAAAAAATCATTAACTACCCCGTTAACTAGGATGGAATAATGACAATTGGAAAGGCAACCATTTATCCATTTGCACCATTTATCCCTAAACCCACACTTCCTTAACACAAGTAGTAAGAATCCCCAATCCACCAAGTCATAGGCCTTTTCAAGATCAAGTTTGCAAACATAACCTTGACGCCCTAATCTCCTCATCTCCTCCACACATTCATTTGCTATTAGAATCTGATATACATTTTGTCTCCCCTGAACAAAAGCTCCTTGCGCTTGGCTGATAAGACAAGGAAGCACCTTTTTTATCCTCAAAGATAAGACCTTAGCCACAATCTTGTATACACTAGTCACCAAACTAATAGGTCTAAAATCCTTTGGATGCTTGGCCTCTTTCTTCTTGGGAATTAAGGCTAAAAAAGTAGCATTAATTCCACGACTCATTATTGGATTATCCTCAAATTCCTTAAAGACCTTGATTAAATCTTCTTTGACTATGTCCCAACAATCTTGAAAGAAAGCCATTGTAAATCCATTTGGCCCTGGTGCTTTTGACCTATCCATTGAAAAAACGGCTTTTCTAATTTCTTCCTCCTCAAAATTCCTTTCCAGCCAGCTTCTACTTTCTTCTGGAAGCCTCTGCTAGTTTACGCCTTCCAACTCCACACTAGGTCTTAGGGGTCTCCTCAAAATGGATTTGAAGTGGTTAACAAAACAATTGGCTATCCTCTCTTGGGTATCAGAGACTATTCCATCCACTTCCAATGTGGACACTAGGTTTTTCCTTCTCCTTCCATTGGCTAGGTTATGAAAGAATTTAGTGTTCCCATCTCCTTCCTTAATCCATTTACATCTAGACTTCTGCCTCCAAGAAATTTCTTCTCTCAAAACAACTTCATCTAACTCTCTTTTCAGTTCCCATCTTCGATCTCTCTCCTGAGGGCGTATGGTTCTTTGGGATTCCTTTGCATCCAATTCCTCTATTTGGGTCAATAGAGAGGATTTCATTTCTTTTATTATCCCAAAATGCTCTCTATTTCAATCCTTCACATGTGCTCGCAATCTTTTAAGTTTTTTGTGAAATCTTACCCCTTTCCACTTCACCGCCCTTAGGTCTTCTCTCCACCATTCCACAACTTTCTTCACGAAGTCCGGGTGAGTCAACCACATGTTCTCAAACCTAAAGGATCGGGTCTTTGCCTAAAAGGCTCCCGTCCTAGGCCAATGGGGCAATGGTCAGAAGTGACTCTTGGTAGAGCCCTAGTTATCAAGTCCGCCCACTTATTTCCCAGCTTTCATTGAAAAGGAATCTATCTAATTTGGAGCAAGTTGGTGTCTCCTGAAAGTTGGATCAAGTATAGAGGGCTTGCAGCAGTGGGAGTTCCTTTAATTCACAATTATTAATAAAATCATTGAATCTCCGCATGCTGGTTGTAATGGCCTGTTGGGGATTATTTGATTCATTTGTAAATCGAATTACATTGAAATCTCCCCCCAAGCACCATGGACCATCCCAAAGCCCTTGTATCCCATAAAGTTCTTCCCAAAATTCATTAATTTCTCTATAATTGTTTGGTCCATACACATTAGTTAGTGCCCATGTAAATCCATCCTCTACCATCCTGAATTTTAACGACATTGAAAAATTTCTTACTAGCTCCTCCACAGCATCCTCTCTCCAAAAAGTAACAATTCCCCCTGAAGCCCCCCCAAGAAGGTGCTGAAACCCAGTTTATTCCTCTAGATTTCCAGATACTTCTTGTCAATCTTCTATCAATATCGACTAGTTTGGTCTCCTATAGCATCACTATATCCGGCCTTTCCCTTCTAAGGAAGTCCTTAATTAGCCTTCTTTTCCTAGCACTCCCCAACCCCCTTACATTCCAACTGATGATTTTCATGGAGATAAAAGATTTGGCTTCCCCTCTTGAGATCAGACCCCTACTTGGAGGTTTTCCTTCTCTCCCCTCTTCCGCTGAACTCCAAATTTTCTTCTATATCTGATATCAACCTTTCCACCTCTGATCTTTTCTTCTTCCTTCGGTTGTTAATTATTCCAAATCTGCTTAAGACTGCTTTTGTTTTATTTTGTCTTTCCGAAAGTCCTTGGTTTTCCTCCACAGGTTCCTCTATTTGCCTATACTCCTCAAGGAGAGCACAAATCTGTCCCCAAATCCTCTCTAGTTCCTCCTTTTGCATCTTTCCCATAATTGATTCATCCCCAGCTTTTTTGCTACTTTGAGCCCCTGGTTTTACTGAACCTTCTTAAACCTCATACTTCCCTACCTCTTCCTCTTTTCTCTTATACTCCAAAAACCTACAGATCTAATCCCAAATCTTCTCTAACTCCTCTTCTTGTAATTTTCTTCCCCTTTCCACTTCCTCTCATTCTTTACCCTCCTTCCCCAATTAAATATTTTCCATCCATGGCTGTTGCATTAAGTTGAGTTGCAAAAGTACCTGTTCCAAGCAGAAAACCCACATCAGTACCAGAAAACGAATTGACAATATTACCTGATAGGTTGTGGGAAGAGGGCAATGAATCTTGAGAAGCAACACAAAGGGGCAAGGTCGCGTCTAATCCTTCCAAAAGAGGTGACTGTGGGTCTCTGTTGTGTTCAACCAATATTGTTTTAGTCCTTGCATTAGAATCTGCCTTATAGATGTTGTTCCCTGATTGATACCTCTGTGATCAGTGACCGAGGTAAGTCTTGTTCCTCTAGTCTTCTATCAGTGCCTTGCTGCTCTAGCAAACTGGGAGAAAATTTAAGTGTCAGTAACCTTTGCCTCTCCTCTATAAAAGCTGTGGTAGACCCCACTTCCTTAGGTATAGGGGAAAATTGAGTATGCTTTTCCTGAGCTGAATCTTTTAAATCTGAATCGTCTGTCAGCACTCTTGGCCGAATAGAGAAAAGAACAAGAATAGTCTTAGTGGTGTTAAGAATCAATGACCCCCCATCTCAAAGAGTCTCTTATATATTAAAAGATATGTACAATTACAAGAATACCCATATAGGGCTGAAAGAGAAAAGAAGAATAAGATGTAAAAGTAATATACAACAGGGACTATACTAATAAGGTACATCAAGTTACAGAGTCTCCACACCCCCCCCCCCAAACTGATGCCTCAACATAAGCATTAGTTTGTCTATAAGAAAAAGATGTCGAACTCTAGTCATAGCTTTGGTGAAGATATCAGCAATCTGCATGTCCGAGGCTACATGAGGAAGCGATATAGACCCAGTAGTGAAGAGATCTCGGACAAAGTGGCAGTCCACCTCAATGTGCTTAGTCCTCTCATGGAAGATAGGGTTAGATGCAATCTTGATAGCACTTGTATTGTTTGCATAGAGAGGAATAGGAGTGGGAACCTGAATGCCAAGATCCATAAAGAGAGACTGTAATCAAACAATCTCACTGCAAACCGAAGACATGGTCCTATACTTTGCTTCAATGGAAGACTTGGAGACTGTTTGTTGTTTATTACACTTCTAAGAGATGAGTGAATCATCCACAAAAACACACCACCCAAAAGTGGACCTACGAGTGTCTGGACAACCAGCCCAATCTGCATCAGCATACGCTCTCAACTGAATAGGAGAGGAGGAGAAGAACAATCCCTGGGAAGTTGTGCTTCTAGCATATCGAATGATGCGATGAACAACAGTCATATGAGGCTGACAAGGAGCAGAAACAAATTGACTAACAACTTGAATAGCATGAGAAATATTAGCCGAGTCATAGTGAGATAAATGAGGGACCTCACAAGCTGGCGATATAAGGCAGCACCAGGAAGTAATGGACCTTCAGATTTAGATATCTTAAGATTTAGCACCACAGGTGTATCAACATGCTTTTCATCATAAAGACCAGCAAGTTTAACAAGGTCAGAGGCATATTTCTACTAACAAACAAAATACCCTCGATCACTACGATGTACTTCTAGTCCCAGGAAATATGTGAGAGGGCCCAAGTCCTTCATGTGAAAGGAATTATGAAATAATAGTTTCAATTCACGAATGACTTCAGCATCATTCCCAGTCAACATGTCATCAACATATAGTAGGAGAATGGTATACCCTAAGGTTGTCGCCTAACAAATAAAGAGTGACCAGAAGAACTCTGGCTATATCCAACAGTAACTACAATATCGCAAAAGCGTTCAAACCATGCCCGGGGAGCTTGTTTTAGACCATATAGAGATTTTTTGAGGCGACATACTAAAGAAGGATCACTGCAATATCTAGGAGGAGGCTTCATATAGACCGTCTCCTTCAACTGACCATGAAGAAAGGCATTCTTCACATCAAGCTGGCATATGGTCCAAGACTGAGCAGCAGACACTACTAAAAGAACACGGATTGTGGTGATCTTTGCAACAGGAGCAAAGGTTTCTTCATAGTCAATACCATACTCCTGACTATATCCCTGGGCAACTAAACGTGCCCTGTATCGATCAAGAGATCCATCAGACTTCAACTTTGTTGTAAACCCAACGACTCCCAACAATGGATGCATCTGGAGGAGCAGGCACAAGATCCCAAGTGTCATTCTCATGTAAAGCATGAATCTCTACATCCATGGCTTCTTTTCAATGAGGGCTACTATTAACTTCCTGGTACAAGCAAGGAACATCTGTGGAGGATAGGACAACAGAGAAAGAGCTATGGTTAAAAAGAAAACCATAGCGATCAGGAGGTCTAGGTATACGAGTAGAACGACGAAGAGGAACAGAAGTATGAAGAGTGTCTAAAGTAGAGGTATCACACACAGGAGCAGTGGTAGGATGATGATCTGAACCACGAGGAAGGAGAGTCGTAGGCACAGAGGCTAGAGCATGTAACCACTTGCGAGAGAAGACGAGAAAGTCCTTCTCAGTAGAAGGAGGTGGAGCATCCTGTGAATCAAAGTTTGGCAAAATAGAAACAGACGGTGCAGACAGTCTAGCAATTCCAACAAAAAATGAAATGTGCTCAAGGAAAACAACATTACGTGATATACGAATGCAACGAATAGAGGGATCATAACTAAGAAATCCTTTGTGGTTAGGATTGTAACCCACAAAGGCACACATGATAGACTGTGCAGACAATTTAGAACGTTCACGAGAGGGAAGATGAACAAAGCACACATCCAAAGACATGAAGCATAGATAAATCTGGAGAACGACCAAATAACTTCTGAAAGGGAGACATATTTCCAAGAACTGAGGAAGGAATATAGTTGATCAAAACCACAATTGTACTGGCTACTTCTACCCAAAAGGAAAGTGGAGTATGGGACTCCTATAATAATGTCCTCACAACACTGAGGACATGTCCATTCTTGCGCTTGGTCGCACCATTCTGCTGAGGAGTATCTGGACAACTTTACTGCACTTGTATTCCATGATCCTTCAAATAGGACAAAAAATCTCCATTAGTGTATTCTCCTGAATCCGAACGGAGAATACGCACTTGTGATTGAAACCGAACCCGCACCATAGCATGAAAAAACACAAAATGTTGGGAACACCTCAGACTTGTGGCGAAGAAAGTATATCCATGTGTACCTGGTACAATCATCAATGAATGACACAAAATATTTGTATCCAAGCCAAGAAGAGACAGAAGCAGTCCAGACATCACTATGTATAAGCTTGAAGGGAGAGGTAGCATGCTCAGATATGTGAGGAAATGGTAAGGTATGACTCTTACTTAAGCAACAAGAAACACAAGATGTATCAAAGGTGTGCAAGGAAGGAACTTTATTCTTAATAAGGCCTGAATCAAACAAAAATTTTAATTTTTCAGAGTGTAAATGACCCAGACATTTATGCCATAAATCCCAAACATTATTTCTTGTTAGACAGTTTTGTATGCCCTTAGCTTCAATCAGAATGATGTACTTTATGAGTTTATTGTAAATGAATAAAAGTGCATATTTGATTCATGTTCCCTTGGTATGTTTCTGTGTAATACCCTTAAACTGGACACTTAATGAGACTCGTGTTAGTTTAGAATGTTCACAGCCAGTGGGTCGGTCTGGGGAGACCTATCCTGACAAGGCTGACACTGTGGTGCCACCAAGTCGGTTGGGGTGGTCTGTCTCAGCTGCCAGGGTGAGACCCTAGGCACATACAGTGTAGGATTAATTGAATCTATGAAATGGACCAGATTTCCAGTATTGCCCTGGACCTTGGAGATTGATGGGCAAAACTGGAAAGTTACACCCGACCCCTAGACTCGATTATGATACTGCACTAAGTGTCGGATCGGGCTGTCTTTGATGTACCAATCAGTGAGATCCTTAGCGGGGGTCAAAACCTGGGTATGTTGGGACAGTCCGAGAATTCATCTGAGTGGGTGATCATAGTGACAGGATCAGCCCCTTTGTCGGACAAAGGTAATGATTGGGGATGCAGTCTCACTGATGGAAACCAAGACTGCCGGCAGCCGATTTCAACCGTTGAGATTTGTTTTGCAAAATATATTTTATATGAGATATAAAAGTATATACATTATGGTTTCTAAAATGTTTGCAAGAAGGTTTTAATTCCCGGGATCCATACAAGTGGAGAGTGCAACGCTGTTCCTTGCAGCCGAGGGAGAGGTCCTCTCTTGTCGGGCAGTGTGTGATCATTATGGGCTGAGAGGTTAAGTGTAAGACCATTGAGGATAATACCTGATGGGCTAATCTTGCATCTGCCCACAGTCCCTGGGTGTTACAAGGTGGCTTGGCCCAGGGACCACTTAGGGTAAGTGTTGGGCCCATAGAGCCCATTCGATGGGTTTTAGGGGGTGCACTATCTTTAACAGTGTATTCGGCCAGGCCTTGTAATAAAGGCTGGGCCGAACCCATGTGGCTGATGTGTAGATCAATGCTTGGGTCCCACGCCATACAAGGAAGCCCAACTGGGCAGCAGTTAGGAAGGTTAAGTGAGTACATAAGCTTAATGGGCCTAAAGCCCATTTCGAACTAGGCTATTTATTTAGTTAATTAAAGGGGTGAATTCTGAGATGGAGTAGCAGATAGGATAGGGTCTTAATCCTATCCACTCAGAGAATTCAGATCTGAATATGATTCAGATCTAGAAACCTCCTAATGAGATTAGGAGAAAGCTAATCTAATTTGCAGATAAGATAAGAGTTTATTCCTATCACCTAAAGAGAAGTCTTATCCAAATATGATTTGGATAAGCTGCTCCTAATTGGATTAGGAGCTGATCTTTTAGGTTAACAAAAAGAGGGGGCGACAACCTTAAGGACACAGATCATCAGATTTTTTTTAGTGCTGAAATCAAGAAGAGAGAATTCTGCACCCTGCGAATACTCTCTTGCCGCCTCCCTGTTCTTGCCGCCCTGTTTGCCAGTTCGATCTCCAGTTGTGGGAGAAGTCAAGATTGGATCTTGACATCAGTTCTTTAAGAAATGATTGAAAGGAAGTTGTGCTCACGTACCATCCTGCTGATTCTTGCGAAGGATAGAGTTCTTGGAGAAGAACACTGCTGATTCTGCTCCATCCTGCACTGCGCCATCTTCAGTGGGAGCAGTTTTTGGATCCTTCCTTGGGCGTGAACACCTTCGTTGGGAGATACTACTTCTCCGTATCATGTATAATTCTCTCTTACTCCTTTTGGTTCATATCTGATTCAGTTTAAGGTTCAAGAATGATCCTTGAAAATATGATTTTCTAAATAGGGAATGCGATTCCCAGTTGAAGGGAGAGAAAAAATTTTTGAAATTCGCCCCTTATTCCGCAATCTTTGGGCGTCCATGGGATGGATCTCTCATCCCTTCATTTCTATGATTCAGAAAGGAACTAGAAGTGGAGGAATTGAAATAAACTGATGATGCTGTTGTTTGAGGCTTCTCGAACTCCAATGCAAACAAATGGCCCAACCTGCGCCCCTTCCCTTTCACCTTCCTAGTGTTCCGGTCCTGAATCAAACATCCATCCTGAGAGAAGATGAGAATGTTACCTTCATCAATTAATTGGCCAACAGAAATCAAGTTTGTAGTGAGATTAGGAACAAGAAGGGTCTTGGTAAGAGGGAAAGATGCAGTGGGTGAAAGCTTAAGAGACATATCACTACTACTAATGATGTTTAACTTTTCACCATTGGCAGTAATAATATGTTTGTGATGGGTTTTAGTAAGGTTACTTGGTTGGTTAGGATAGGCTCTTGTCATGTGATTGGTAGCTCTAGAGTCAATGATCCAAATATGAGGAGAAGCACAATAACCGGAAAACTCACCAGGTAAGTCAATAGCAGATGTTACCAGTTGTCAAATGTTTTGCTCAACCATAGATGCCAGAGAATCACCTTTAACAAAAGAATCGCCACCAGTAGAAGATTTATTACTCCCATGTGCTACAGAAGTAGTGTCAATTCCACAGGTAGATCCTTCCAATTTTATAGGACTAGTATCGACTCTATCGGAGGCCATTTCAGCAAGAAAACAGCAGTCCAGGCACAAGGATATCAGAGACAACCAAATTCAGCAATCAAGAACTCAAGATGACAGTCCAAAAAAGGCAAGTTTTTAAGACTGTTGAGTCTAAGGCCTTTCAAATATGAATCTGAAGTCTAAATCAAATAAATGGGAGGCAAAAAAACCCTAGGACGACACCAGATCTAGGGTTATAGGTTGATCAAGTCAGCCGATTGAGAGAAATCTGTGATTTACCAACACATCAGACGTCTTCTTCAAGAACAAGGAGGTATCTTATGCTGATAGAGGCAGTCCTTAAAAACTCCAAACCAGAAATTGAGTTTAGGGTTAAGGAGAGCTTGAGAGAACCCTTCAATCTGGAGAGAAAAACTTAAATCACAGGCTGATGTAGAAGGCCTAAAGTCCAAAAAAAGTTGCAGTCCAAAAATGGAAACTGTACAGTGCTGCCGCCCCAAGAAGAAGATCAGTATTCCTTCGAAAACTTCACCAAATCAGATGCTTTTTGTAGGTGGAATAGATCAGGTCTAGGCGACACCAGATCTGAAGTCCAAAGCTGTTGCAGTCCAAAAAATGAAACTGTATAGTGTTGTCGCCCCAAGAAGAAGATCAGAACTCCTTCAATAACTTCACCAAATCAGATGTTGTTTGTAGGTGGAATAGATCAGGTCTAGGCGACACCAGATCTGAAGTCCAAAGCTGTTGCAGTCCAAAAAAGGAAACTGTATATTGTTGCCACCCTAAGAAGAAGATCAGAACTCCTTCGAAAACTTCACCAAATCAGATGTTGTTTGTAGGGAGAATAAATCAGGTCTAGGCGACACCAGATCTGAAGTTTGGCCTCAAACCAATGTCTCCCAAGAGAGATCTAAAGAAATCTCTCCTGCTGGTTGCGCAAAGAAGAAAGAACAGAAAAGGGTTGATCAAGACAGCCCTAATACGATAGGTTTACTGCTTCTAGTAAGGTTAAAGAGAGCGAGAAAATAGATCAGAGAGCAACCTGCCCTGGTACCATGTCAATACTATTGGCCGAATAGAGAAAAGAACAAGAATAATCTTAGAGGTGTCAAGAATCAATGACCCCCACCTCAAAGAGTCTCTTATATATTAAAAGATATGTACAATTACAAGAATGCCCATATAGGGCTGAAAGAGAAAAGAAGAATAAGATGTAAAAGTAATATACAACAGGGACTATACTAATAAGATAATCAAGTTACAGAGTCTCCACATCGACATTTTCCAAAAAAACAGCTCGGTATGTAGGCTCTCAACAGCGCTGAGGGGCTTGGCTTTTTTCAGTTCTACACTTCCAATACTTGAAGAGCCTTCAGACTTTGAATCTGAGCTACTTTCTTCCTCCGTCTCACAGTCCTCAAATGCGTCTGTGGTATTCTGTTTTTCTGTCGCCGGAATGAGGGAAAATCCTATCCCCACTGTCGTCGGATGATGCTTCTTGAACCTCGGATTGCGCTGTTCCGGAGAGAAGCCCTTTTTCTTCAAGCTTGGAACCCATGCCCAGTTCAGATTTGCCGCACCACTGCGGCAAACTCTACTTCCTACAGGCGCTGGTTGCGAACTGCTCGAGGGAGACGATGATAGACCATCTTTTTGGTCCATCATCTCCCCATCTCCTCTGGTCACGTGCCTACTTAAAAGGGCGCGTGGCTTTTTAAAGTCTGGGCCCATCCAATTTATAATAGCCGGCCCATTCACTTGACTAGACCCATTAGATCCTGATGGGCCTGGACCCAACCCCCCTATCCCTTTGCCAGTCACGTGTTTACTTAAAACAACATGTGGCTGGCCTTGGTTCATTGGACCAGACTGAACCGGCTCACAGGACTGGCTCGAACCCTGAAACCTTGTCGAGCTTTGTTCATTTTGTTTTGAAATTTGAACTGGAACAAGCCTGTCTCCATTTAATTCCCTTGTCACCGACTGAACATAGGACCTGCCATCCCTCAGCCCACCCTGCCATGCAGACTTCCCCCAAGTGTTTAAATCATCCTCTTTTTTCTCTTTTTACACATTTTTCTTGGGAACCTCAGTTGCCTTAACTTCTCTTGTAGAGACTACTCTGCCTTGCAAACCACGCAACCAAGCATGTTCTGCCCCTTCATCTTCCTCCCTTCCCTCCTTCCCTAGCTTGGCTTCAATGGAAGTAGAAAGCCAAACGGGGTAGACTAAACCATCTGAAACAACCTCTATCTTCCTTGGAATGTCACTGGGTTTAACACCACCTAACATCACTGCAACTGAATGGAGATCACAATCAAAGACACTATCTAATCTTGCATCACAGACTACAGCTATTGACTGTAATACTTCCTCCTTCCAGATGTTGAAAGGTAGCCCAAGCAATCTGACTATTACATTGTCCTCGATAAAAAAACTTTTGGTATTGGAGAGAGGACACCATTTCGAGAATGTGGCAGCACCAGCCTCTGAGTGAATAAATAAAACTGAAATCTCTACTTCACCTTCAGCCAGATCTAACAAAGCTTTACAAGAGGCATAAGGAGTAATCACCATCGGCTTTTGCAGGTTTGATTCTCTGAGTATTGCCTGCGCAATACCTCTCCAATCCTTTGGTGGACTTGAGGTTGTTAGACAGTTTTGTATGCCCTTAGCTTCAATCAGAATGATGTACTTTATGAGTTTATTGTAAATGAATAAAGATACATATTTGATTCATGTTCTCTTGGTATGTTTCTGTGTAATACCCTTAAACTGGACACTTAATGAGACTCGTGTTAGTTTAGAATGTTCACAGCCAGTGGGTCGGTCTGGGGAGACCTATCCTGACAAGGCTGACACTGTGGTGCCACCAAGTCAGTTGGGGTGGCTTGTCTCAGCTGCCAGGGTGAAACCCTAGGCACATACAGTGTAGGATTAATTGAATCTTTGAACTGGACCAGATTTCCAGTATTGCCCTGGACCTTGGAGATTGATGGGCAAAACTGGAAAGTTACACCCGACCCCTAGACTCGATTATGATACTACACTAGGTGTCGGATTGGGCTGTCTTTGATGTACCAATCAGTGAGATCCTTAGCGGGGGTCAAAACCTGGGTATGTTGGGACAGTCCGAGAATTCATCTGAGTGGGTGATCATAGTGACAGGATCAGCCCCTTTGTCGGACAAAGGTAATGATTGGGGATGCAGTCTCACTGATGGAAACCAAGACTGCCGGCAGCCGATTTCAATAGATTTGTTTTGCAAAATATATTTTATATGAGATATAAAAGTATATACATTATGGTTTCTAAAATGTTTGCAAGAAGGTTTTAATTCCCGGGATCCATACAAGTGGAGAGTGCAACGCTGTTCCTTGCAGCCGAGGGAGAGGTCCTCTCTTGTCGGGCAGTGTGTGATCATTATGGGCTGAGAGGTTAAGTGTAAGACCATTGAGGTTAATACCTGATGGGCTAATCTTGCATCTGCCCACAGTCCCTGGGTGTTACAAGGTGGCTTGGCCCAGGGACCTCTTAGGGTAAGTGTTGGGCCCGTAGAGCCCATTTGATGGGTTTCAGGGGGTGCACTGTCTTTAACAGTGTATTCGGCCAGTCCTTGTAACAAAGGCTGGGCCGAACCCATGTGGCTGATGTGTAGATCAATGCTTGGGTCCCACGCCATACAAGGAAGGCCAACTGGGCAGCAGTTAAGAGGGTTAAGTGAGCACATAAGCTTAATGGGCCTAAAGCCCATTTCGAACTGGGTTGCTTATTTAGTTAATAAAGGGGCGAAATCTGAAGTGGATCAGCTAATAGGATTGGGCTTAGACCCTATCCACTTAGAGAGTCCAAGATCTAAATAAGATTTAGATCTGGAAACCTCCTAATCAGATTAGGAGATGGCTGATCTGATCTCCAGATAAGATAAGGATTATCCCTTATCACTTAAAGGGACTTCTAAACCAAATATGATTTGGATTAGCAACTCCTAATCTGATTAGGAGCTGATCCCTTTAAGACTATAAAAGAAGAAGGGGGCGGCAGCCTTTAGAGACAATACACACAGATCATCAGGTTTCTTTGGTGCTGAAATCTAGAAGAGAGAATTCTGCTCCCTGCAAATACTCTCTTGCCGCCTCCCTGTTCTTGCCGCCCTGCTTTCCAGTTCGATCTCCACTTGTGGGAGAAGTCAAGATTGGATCTTGACATCAGTCCTTTGAGAAAGGATTGAAAGGAAGTTGTGCTCACGTGCCATCTTGCTGATTCTTGCGAAGGACAGAGTTCTTGGAGAAGAACACTGCTGATTCTGCTCCACCTGCACTGCGCCATCTTCAGTGGGAGCAGTCTTTGGATCCTTCCTTGGGCGTGAACACCTTCGTTGGGAGATATTACTTCTCCGTATCAGGTATAATCCTTCCCACTTCTTTTTGGTTCAGATCTGGTTCAGTTTATGGTTCAGAATTGATCCTTGAAAATATGATTTTCTAAATGGGGAATACGATTCCCAGTTGAAGGGAGAGAAAAATTTTTGAAATTCGCCCCTTATTCTGCAATCTTTTGGGCGTCCATAGGATGGATCTCTCATCCCTTTAGAGGTTTCCACCACAAATTTCTTCCCTCAGTTCTCCTTTTCTACTAATGCTACTATTTTACTACTTTTTTTTTCCTTTTTCTGCAATCAACCAGTTTCTGTCACTGGGTTCTTCCTCTCTCTTTTGTATACCCCCTTTCTTTTCCTTTGCTACAGCCTCTACTTGTTTTGTTTTCAGCTGTTGAATAAAGTCACTCAGTACCTGTGCCACTGCCTTCCAACCATTACCCCTTCTACTTTCTGGGAAGCAGACCACCTGCTTCTTTCTTCCTCCAAAGAATTCCTGCAGAGTTTTGTAACAACCTTTCGCATTCCAACTCGTACCTCTTTCTTCCATCAAGGTTCAACTTCTTAAAGTTCATTTGTTTACCATTAGAACTTGCTTCTGAAACAAACTTCTGCATCCATTCGATCACTTCAAGACCTTCCAGCAATATTGTAGCTCTCTTTGCCTCCCTAATCTTCAAGCTCTGCTGGCCTCTGATCCAGTTGAAAAACAGTCCACTTGATGTATGGAACTATTTGAGATTAGATGCAAACCAGAAAATAAACAAACAAGAGAGGAAGAGAAGAGAGAGCTGGCGGCAATAGTGTTAGAGAGTAAGAGGTTCGAACATAACCATTCTCTAACACTCTAAACATCTTATTAATAAGTTAATTTTTGACAAATTACAGAGAGGCCCTTGAGTGGGCAGGAAAATACAAAAACAGAACATTACAGAGTATGGGCCCAAAATAAGGCCCACAACAGAGAGAAACATAACATAACATGAAATGACAGTCTATGGGCCATTCGGCCCATCTTCTCTACACTCCCCCTCAAGCTGAGCATAGATGTTAATCATGCCCAGCTTGCCAGTGTCATGTTGAAGCCTTGCCTTGTTGTCCTTCAGAAGTAATGAATGGAAGACACACTTCACCGGAGGAGACTCTTTCTCGAATAAAGTGTATCAACCTCAATATGTTTGGTTCTATCATGTTGTACCGGGATGTGAGCAATGTTAATGGCAGCTTGATTATCACAGTACAACATCATGGGTTTGTCATGATCAATCCCAAGTTCTTCCATTAAGGACCTTAGCCACAACAATTCCGAGATTCCATGTGCCATGGCTCTATATTCTGCTTCTGCGGAGGATCGGGCCACAATTGATTGTTTCTTACTCCTCCAAGAGACAACATTACCAGCCACCATACTGCAATACCCTGAAATAGATCTTCTATCATCAATATTTCTAGCCCAATCAGCATCAGTATAGGCTTCAAGTTTTAGATGACCATGCTTGGTAAATAGAATTCCTTTTCCTGGAGAGCCTTTCAGATAGCACAAAATCCGTTTTGTTGCTGCCATATGGGTATCTCTAAGAGCATGCATGAACTAGCTAATGCAACTGATAGCATACGCTATATCTGGCTTAGTCATGCACAAGTACAAAAGATTCCCAAGAAGTCTCCGAAAGACCCCTTTGTCTTCCAACAAAGTTCCATCCGAAGCTAAAAGTTTGTGACTCATATCAATAGGAGTTGTAGCTGGTCTTGCACCCATTTTTCCAGTTTCAGACAACAAATCAAGGACATATTTCCTCTGGGAAATAAGAATTCCATCCTTGGATCCGGCAACTTCTATGCCAAGGAAGTATCTCAACTCCCCCAGATCCTTAATCTCAAATTCGCTACGTAGGAAAGACTTAAGGGCCAGAATGCCTGAGGCATCATCACCAGTCACTATAATGTCATCAACATACACAATGAGATACACTGCTAGAGATCCACTTTTCTTCACAAAAAGAGTATGATCTGACTGTGTCTGAACATAGCCGAATTTAACAAGTGCAGCTCTAAATCTCTCAAACCAGGCTCTAGGAGATTGTTTGAGGCCATAAAGAGATTTCTTCAGTTTACATACCTTTCCTTGCATATCTTTCCCATACATTCCTAGAGGAAGACACATGTAGACCTCCTCATGTAAGTCACCATTCAGAAATGCATTCTTTACATCTAACTGATAAAGAGGCATATCAAAGTGAGCTGCCAGAGATAAAAGAACCCTCACAGATGTCATCTTAGCAACAGGGACAAAAGTCTCCAAGTAGTCAATCCCATATGTCTGTGTACCTCTCAATAGTCCCATCAGCCCTGTATTTAATGGTAAAAACCCACTTGCACCCAACTGGATCCTTCCCTTCAGGAAAATCCACCACCTCCCAAGTACCATTTTCATGTAGAGCATCCATTTCAGTCTGCATGGCATCTCTCCATTCTGGAATCCCAAGAGATTCTAATACAGACCTAGGAATGGGGTTAGAAGCAACTGAAGAGAGGTAGGCACAGCATGAGGGGGAAAGTAGGTCATAAGAAAGGTGTTTGGAAATGCAGTGTGCAGAACACTTCCGCTTTCCTTTCCTAACAGCAATGGGGACATCAAGATTTAGGAAGGATGATTCCAAGGGAGCTGAAGCAGTACATGTTATCTCATCTGTGATTGGGAGTGTATGAGCCTCATCTGTTCTAAGGGAAACCACTTGCTCATTCCTGGATCTCTGCCTTTGATACACTTTGGGATTATGGGTAGGACGAGGAGGTAAAGAAATAGGAGCACTAGGACAAGAGGAATGAAGTGGCTGATCCTCCTTTGATTCATTTTGTGAGGATACAGGTTTGTCAAGAGACTCAACTGGGACAGGAAGGGGAAGAGCAAAAACTTGTGACAGACTCTCCCCCTGTTGACAATGTCCTTCCTGAGAGGAACGATAAAAAGAAGAAAGTTCATCAAACGTAACATCCATAGAGACACGTCGGGTGCCAGTCTTTGGATCAAAACAACAATAACCCTTTTGTGTGGGGGAGTAACTAAGGAAGATGCATTTGTGGGCTTTTGGTTCAAACTTATGTCTCTGCACACTTGGAGTGTGAACATAACAGGTACAGCCAAACACACGAGAGGAATTGGGAAGAGATCCTTGTCTGGATGAAAAAGATTGAAGGGGGATTTAAACCCTAAAACCCTAGATGGCATACGGTTTATGAGATAGGTAGCAGTAAGTACAGTATCACCCCAAAATCTTGTGGGAACATATGAGGCAAATAAAAGGCTCCTTGCAACTTCAACAATATGTCTATTTTTCCTCTCAGCAACTCCATTTTGTTCAGGGGTTCTAACACAGGAACTTTGGTGAATAACCCCCATGTCAGAGAAATACAAGGATAAACTCTTCTCAAAATACTCTTTTGCATTGTCAGATCTGAAAACCCTAATTCTGGTATCAAATTGAGTTAAAACAAACTCATGAAATTGCCTCACAAGTCTCGGGACTTCATCTCGGGATTTCTTTAAGTATATCCAAGTGAATCTAGAAAAGTCATCAATAAACAGGATAAAATATCTGTAACCCGCCATAGAGGATAAGTGGTAAGGCCCCCACACATCAGAGTGTACAATATGAAAAGGAAAAGAAGATCTTTTATTGCTCACAGGGTAATTTTTTCTACAATGCTTTGACAACTGACATGACTCACAATTGAGACTGGACACACTGACTCCCTTAAATAGTTTGGGAAGCAAATGACTTAAAGCAGAAAAAGGTAAATGACCCAACCGACAATGACTTAACATAATTTGACTGACAGACTTTGAAGAAGTAGAACCAAAAGCAACATTCTTGGGATGATCAAAGCATTGGCCAGGGGTGTCGAGCAAGTATATTCCATTCGCTTCATGGCCACTCCCAATCACCTTCCGAGACTTCAGGTCCTGAAACAGACAATGAGAAGGGAAAAAGGTTACACAACAATTCAATGACTTGGTCAAGCTACTTACAGATAACAAGTTGGTATTTAACTTAGGTACATGAAGAGTGGAAGATAAGAGTAAAGAGTCTGTAGGTTTGACAGTTCCCTTGCCAGAAATAGGGGCAAGAGAACCATCAGCTAAGGTGATTTTGTCACGATCAGGAAGCAAATCATATGACACAAACAAAGTGGAAAGGTTGGTCATGTGATCAGAAGCACCTGAGTCAATGATCCAAGGGGTCTTGGGATTACCTGAGGTGGATGCATGGTTAGCAGAAGCCCTTATACCTGAGTGAGCAAATGCGGTGGTGGCTGGACTTCCAGAAGGGTTGGATGATGAAGTTACACCTTCAAGCCGGTTGATCATCTTTCCAAACTTCTCATATTCAGCTTTCATGGCTGCCAATTGTGCACCGGCAGACTCAACCTCTGTATCTGTACTTGTGGTTGCATGTGCACTTCCTGTCTTTCTACTATCATTATTCTTCTGGAATCGGATAGGGACAAGACTGGGATGCAATTTCTAGCACTTGTCCTTAGTGTGTTTCGGCTTTTTGCAATATTCACACACCACCTCCTTCTTTCCTGTGCCACTGGGAGATTCTGTAACCCCTTTGGGTTTAATTCCCATATTTGCAAAATGATCATTGGTACTGACACCTTGAACATGCACTTGCCTCCTACTTTCTTCACTGCTGACCAAAGCATATGCTTGAGACAATGAAACATCTTCCTTGGACAAGATGTTTTGCTCTGTAATGTCATATTCAGAATTCAGCCCTGTCAAGAACTCAAAAACCCTATTCCTTTCAACTAATTTCCTGTATGTTTCAGCATCCTTAAGGGTATCCCATGTCACAGCCTCTATCAAATCAATCTCTTGCCATAGCGATTTTAGGGCTGAGAAGTATGCTGCAAGTGACTTATCCCCCTGTCTTAGATTCTTCACATCACTTCTTAGTTTATAAGCTCTGGCAACATTCAACTTCTGGGAGTAAGTTTCTACAACACTATCCCAGATTTCTTTGGCCGAGTTCATCCACAGATAATGCTGACTAATTTGTGGCTGTATTGAGTTCACAAGCCACCCAATCACTGTGTATTTTTCTTGCACCCATCTCTCATAAGATGGATCATCCTCTGGAGGAGCTTTCTTGCTCCCAGAAATAAAACCCCATTTTCCTTCGCTACAAATATGGATTTTCACTGATTGTGACCAAGCCAAGTAGTTGGTCCCATCAAGTTTAACTGTAGTTACAGCCAACATAGAATCGGTTGGGGTTCCCAAAATCTGTCCATATTCAGCAGCATTCTTGTTTTCAAGGCTTGAGAAATCCATCATGTAAAGGCTCCAATTAAGATTTTAATAGGTTTCCCAAAGTACTGGGGGTCTTGATGAGCTTAGTTTGAGCTGAATAGGCAACAACAACTAGCTCACAGAATCAGTTCAATCTTGATAACTGTGACAGTCCAGCTCGGTGGTAGCTCTTTCTATACTGTTTCAGCCTTCAAAAGACACCCAACAAACCTCCAATCACTAGGTATTTCAGGTTCCCAACAACCGTTGTCCCAAAGGGAAGAAAAAGAGGCCACAATCCTTGAGAGACATTTTGTCGAACATTCAGTGTGCAGTAGTTAACAACCTACTGTTAACTAGAAGAAACCACCTCAAAGTATTCAATATAGGTCCAAGAAGAGGCTAGGATGAAGATGAGACTAGTACCACTTAGTTTAGATTAGTTTCAGCAGCTTGGCAGTCCAATAATCAGCCAAATAGCACTTCCAAAATAACCCAGAAATTTCTGAGTAGAATCAGTCCAGCAACAGTGGGCCGAATGGAGGTGGGCTTTGAGTGCTTTAACAGTCCTCCCAAACAACAAAAATAACCCAGCAAAGGACTGAGAAAAAGCTTACAGTAAGAATCTCTGGTTTGAACTTCAAACCAGGCCGAACACTTGTTCTCTGAGATAACTTCGAAATCCTTTTCTCTGATTTCAAATCAGGCCGAACACCTTGCTCTCTGATTCTTCCTGGTCACCGAACCCTTCTCCAAGTGTGTAGAAACTTGGGCACCCTCCAATGACCTCCAAGAACCAGGCGGATGACTATAAACTTTCAGCCCTAGAGCCTCCTCATGCAGTTGGCTGAACTAGAACCACATGAGGGACACGCCAAGCAATGGCCCGCTCTGATACCAAGTTGAAAAACAGTCCACTTGATGTCTAGAACTGTTTGAGATTAGATGCAAACCAGAAAATAAACAAACAAGAGAGAAAGAGAAGAGAGAGTTGGCGGCAATGAGTGTTAGAGAGTAAGAGGTTCGAACATAACCACTCTCTTAACACTCTAAACATCTTATTAAGAAGTTAATCTTTGACAAATTAAAGAGAGGCCCTTGAGTGGGCAGGAAAATACAAAAAATCTGTTATGGGCTCATACTCTGTAATGTTATGTTTTTTGTATTTTCCTGCCCACTCAAGGGCCTCTCTGTAATTTGTCAAAGATTAACTTCTTAATAAGATGTTTAGAGTGTTAGAGAGAGGTAATGTTCGAAACTCTTACTCTCTAACACTCATTGCCGCCAGCTCTCTCTTCTCTTCCTCTCTTGTTTGTTTATTTTCTGGTTTGCATCTAATCTCAAACAGTTTCAGACATCAAGTGGACTGTTTTTCAACTTCAAAAGGTGTGAATATCATTGACCCCTTGAGCTTCAATCCCCAACTTATCACTTTTGGTATCTTTTTCCAATCATGTACTTCCTTCACTAAAGCCACCAGCATCTGTTCCCAATCTTTCCTTCTTCCCTGAACATCCAACTTGCACTTTCCAAGCCGTTTGCCATAGTAAAGAATGCTTCTGCAACTTCCTCCTTTGAAAATGACTTTTCCTCACTTTCTCATTATGCTTGACATTTTTCTAAGTTCTATCCAAAAACTCACCAAAGCCCTTTAGTGATTTAGACATTGAACCACACCCTACACTTTCTTCCTTCAGGAAAGCAGACTAGCTTCTTTCTTCATCAACAAAGTTCTTGAACCATCCCACCATCTCATGACTTCTTCCACATCATGGTTCCTTCATATGGCTTCATTACCCCCCAGCTCCAGCCCAATTGTTCCCTATTAACCCTTTGCCTTGGTAGTGAAACAGCTCTTCCATTTGCATCTCTGAGTCCATAGCCATGTCACTACTATCTTCCTAGTAAGTTGCTTAGCTTCCCAATGTATGTCAATATTTCCATGTTCCTTGGCTGATATTCTTTAGTTTAGCCATCCCACCACTGCTTCAGAATCCTCTTCCACCACTATATGTTGCAAATTCAGCCTCTTGCCTATCGTTAATCCTTGAAGGACAGGTGCAGTTCCATCCTTGTGGACTCAACCTCACCTATTGTTCCCAAATAGAGTGCAATGGTTGAACCTGAATTATCTCTAAAAACTCCCCCTTTGCCAGAAAGATCTGGATTTCCAATACTACACCCATCAAAATTGAGTTTGGTTTGATTCATAGCAGGAGGAATCCATTCCCTTGAGATGTTGATTCTAGAAGTGAGAAGTAGCAGCATACTGCAATCCTCTAATTATAACATCTTTAGAGAATGTTGGAAATATCTCTGAAGTCTTAATCCAGCACCACTTTCAATCAATATGTTTTTAATGATGGCGTTCTTGGGTTTTCTTTTTTCATTGTATAAGATAAACTTCAAATCTCTTTGAGATCTACAAGTTAATTACCTTCCTATTAGATGCAACTAAACAGGGAACCTTCTACCAAAGAAAATTAAACAGGGAACCATATTTCTAACAAATAAAAAATTCAAATCTAAATAAATATAAAAGGAAATTCTCAATCCCTATCAAATCCTTAGTTGATTTGATTATCAAATCAAATATTTGATTGATGGAATCTCCTATAGGCCCCACTTGAGCTGGCCAAATATACTAGAATAGGCCCAAGTTCATGGGCTGTCAGGGGTGTCTTGAGTGTGAACCTTCAAATATGGGCTTTGAGATCCATAGTTCTTAGGCTTGGGCTTTCTTTTTGGAACAGCATGTTGCGCAATTATATGATCAATTATATTATTTGGAACAGCATGCTGGGCAATCAAGAAGCAACACAACCACTGAATAAAAAGGCCATTACCCAATGTTGGTCCCAGCTATCTGGGATCTTGAGAGGAGTGGATTGGGTATAGTCTTAACTTTTGGCTCTTTTGGCTTTTTTCTCACAAAGGTCTGACCTCAAACTTGAACCACACTCTCACACTAGCCAGCCCAATATTTTACCATTACACCAAGTAATGGTCCTTAATACATCCACTCAATGAACATGACTAAAATAAGGATTTTTATGTGGTTGAGTGGCAGGGGAAGTATATAATTAGAAATGATTACACATAGACTAAATAGGTGAAATATGACGGAAGGTCAACGAAGATGTTTGGTCATGTGCATAAACTAGTGAATTGATGCTATTTCAAGACTTAGAAGGTGGAATGGAGGCAAAAAAGGGGAAAAGAATAAAAAACTGAACTAGTGATGAAAACTTGAGGCCTTATAGTTTGCAGAAGATATAACAAGAAAACTCTTGTTAAAGAATTTATAATTGTGACTTCATATTACAACTAAAATGGTATTTTCATAAAGTTAAATATTGATTTATTTATTTGTTGTTTATTCGTGAAAATACTTCTGTTCTGAATAGAGTAGTAGTCTTCCTAAGATATGAGAGCAGTCTTTTAATATGTTAATGAAATTTATATGAAACAGGTGATTTTGGGACAGTTATAGTTCATGGTGGAGTTGAGGTAGATAAGCCAGATCCAGAAACATCAGTTTCCTATGTAAAAGAAACCACTACTGTTCTTAAAAACATTGAAAGTTCTCCTCATGCACCAGAAGAGAAATCATCTAACCTCTGGTACATTATCCAATGCTTCATTTCTGATTAATTGTGGTTATTAGTTAATGTAAATTCACTAATCCAAAACAAAACACTAGTAGGTGCTCATAACTGATTGATGCTTTCTTTATCATGTACTGCCACCATTTAGCATACATATTTATTGAGATAATCTTAGCCCATTCCCCAACCCCCAGTTTCACCCTCTCCCAGAAAAGGCAAGAAAAGAAGAAAAAGAAACATCTCCTAATACTTGAGATTACGATATATGTTTCAGTTTTTGTGCTCTTTGTTGCCTTGACGTAAGTCAAGCACAATATGAGCCCTTAAATTGATTTTTCTTGTGGAATTTGTATTATTTCCTTTCATTTGAAAGGCATTATCTATGGCAGGTTTGCATTCAAGCTAGATAACTTATAACAAGCTGGGTTGTTTGTTTCCTTTTCTCATGACACGGCATAGATAATCAGAGAAGTTCAGGAAAAGGGGAAATAAGAATTAACTACTACTAATTCATAGTCCTTTTTTTGATAATAAACGAAAATTTATTGAAGAAGAAAAAAAACTTACAATAGAGAGGTGACAAGTAGTCACCCACAAGGAAGAGGCAGCCATGACAACAACAGAACTCACAACAAAAACAAACTACAAAGACTTCCCTCAAAACCCACCACCCAACATCCCCCCTCCACGTGGACTCCACCACGCCAAACAAAACAAACAAGACGAAAAAAAGGGTAGACACGCGCTAGCTTTCACTAAACCTCCTCCTCAAGAACATCAACACTCCCTTCGTCAGCTTAATTCCAGGCCTCTCCTCCTTCCCCCACAGTAGCTTTCTTCAAGCTCTCCTCCCTCCCCTCGAACTCTTTAATGGCTCTTCTAGCAAATGCCTCTCCTCCCAAAATGAATAAACTGAGTCTTTTTCCAAATTCAATATTTTTGTTAACAATTTTCTCGATATCTTATCCTTCTCCATTTTTTCTTCTGAAATTGTACCTGTTATCCCCAAATCTGCTTCTATCCCTTCTCCAATATTCTTGATTTTTTGTTGAGCATTAGCCACCTATGAATATAAGGAAGTTGGATCTGTTGTTGCTGATGAGGGTGGTGTCATTGGAGAAGAGAGGGACAGGCTTATCTCTGTGGTCAAACCTTCATCTGTTTCTCCAGTTAGCTTTGAGGAGGTTGTGGTCAGTAAGCTAGGTATTGATCTAGGTCGCAGGAGGAGGTTTGAGGAAAGAGGTGAAGCTAAGGAAGTTGGATTGGTTCCAAAGAAGACCCAGGCTTCTAGTAAGATAATTCATAGTCATATATTTATATAAGTAAACAAATGGATAGATACATGTGGACATATGATTCAACCATCACAGAACAGGGTTAAGAATGGTAAGGAAAGCTTCCATGAGTATGATTCCCCAACTTTTGGGGGAAAACTGAAAGTTGCATAATATTTCACATTTGATTTCTCATGATTCGAAGTGTTTGGTGCTAACAATGAACTATTTGGATGATTGGATCTTTGGAAGATTTATCTTATCCAAAGATCTATTAATGGATTCTTTAATTCTCAGCAATTGAAGTGCAAAAGATGAATAAAATGTAGAATAGTCATTTAGAACCTGTACTTTTATCTTTAATTTTTTTTTGTTATTTATCTTTTTTCATTTGCCATCTATAGCCAATGAATTCATCATCGTTCATGTAAGTACCATATAATACTTATACATATTAATCTATAACTATTTCATGGTTCAAGGTGTATAATATATCATTTAAATTTTATTCGTTTTAATTTGTAGTTGGTTCACATGTATATTTTTGAAACTAACATCTCTTGCTTTTAGAATCTATATAAACTTATAAAGAATTCATGTTGAAATTATAATGTACTATTTAATTTTTAAATGCATAGTTTATGTATTATTTAGTGTTTTTGGTAAGTAAATAAAAAGATTAACTAACAAACTCAGTAGCATCCATTGTATTATTTCACACAAACTATTAAAACATGTTTATTATGTTCTTATACCTTATTTCCAACCATTTCAGCCTTGGAACTGGTGTTGATTATGTACTTTCGAGATTTATCGAGTTCCCTAGCATATTCATGTGTATCTTATTTCTTCCATTGTTTCCTAGTGTTTCCCAAACAAATCCTGATGTGTTTCTTTAAATTGGCTTTATGAAAGTCTTTGGAACAATGATACACCACTAAGTCCAATCAGATCATGCACAAGGCTTATGCCTTTATCCTGTGGTAACTGTAGGTTTATGAATCTAATAGGGTTCAAGATGTTACACCTGGATGGCCCATAAGTTAGCATCTGGGGATTTGTAATGTATTTTCCTACTAGGTTTTTCTTTTATATAAATAATGCAGCAATTGGTGGATGAGAGAACAACTTAATTGTAGAAGCATAAAAAGCACAAACAAACAAGTAAAAAATTTCCAAAAGAAAAAAGAATACTATAGTGATATGTCCTCTAAATAGGTTTTGTATTTCTGTTTCATTTAGATTTTCTGTATTTGAATCTTTTGTTTTTTCAGCTGTTCACATAACACTCTTTTTTTCAAGTTCCATCATGTGCTTTCTGTGCTGCAAGCATTTCTCTGTTTATTTTCATTAATGGTAAAGCAGCTCATTAGAATATTGTGTCAGGCTGGATAATATGAACTACTCCGTTGCCAACAATGTTCAAGATGCAGAACAAAACCCTGAGCCACAGACAGTGCATGGACTACCTACTACCCTGGAATCTCCTGAACATAATCTGAAGATGGAAAGCCATTCTAATTTACAGGTTGGAGGTGGCAGTAGCACATTGAAGGGTATGAGCACTGGCACAATGAAAAGTTCAACCATCAGTAATAAGGTAAATTTATTTCATGCAAGTTGCAAATGCAATAGAATACATGTAATGCCACACAATCAAGTTGCAAACCATCCCCCCCCCCCACACACACACACAATAAAAAAGGAAACTCTTTCCTATTTTTAACTTACATTTCCATGATATAATAGTATGGCTAGCTTGTTCTTGCTAAAGAAAGGGGAAAAAGGAAAGCCTCATAAAATGATGCTTTGCTTTTATCTCACCAGTAGCTTCAGTTTTGCTTCCTATCTTCTTTTTTTTTTTCTTTCCTTGGAAATCATCATCATCATCTAAGCCTAGTCCCAACTATATGGGGCCGACTACAGGAATCCTGCTTCGCCATTCTGTTCTGTTCAGTGCCATACCCATCGACAAATTATGGGTGCTTAAATCATTTCTTATTACATCCACCTGAGTTCTTTTCGGCCTGCCCCTAGCTTTTCTAACCCCTTCAACTTGTAACAGATCATTTCTTCTAATGGGTACTGTAGATGGCCTTCTATGCATGTGACCGAAGCACCTCAGTCTACTTACTCTCATTTTATCACCTATTGGAGCTACTCCTAGGTTTCTTTCCTTAAAGTGGATCTTCAAAATCAATGCCTTCTTTATTGAAACTTTGAAAGTAAATATCAGGTTCTTACTTAATTGAGATTCTTGTTGTTGTAGCTTTGGTCCATCTATGCAGCTGGGAATACAGTACCTATACCCTTCTTGAAGGCAACAGACATATCTCCCATTGCTCTGGTGTCAGATAATGTGCTTGGGGGTCTACAACAGGATAACAGTGGTACCATTGCTGTAGAAGCAGTTCAGGAACTTTTTAGCGGTGATGGACAGTCTAAAAAAGGCCGAAGGGGACAAAATGAGGTCTGTTGCCATCTCTGTCTTTGTTGTATTTCTTGAAGTTATATATGATAGGTATTGGTTTCATCTATTTGGCTATATGATGTGTGCAGATGCCCCTTCCTCCAAGCGTGTATCACAGGTTAACTTCAAGTTCCACACTACTGAATCTGGCGCAGGCTTTAGCTCACCACAAAATGTATAAAATTTTGATTTCCCTTTGTCAAACTTACAGAGCTAGAAACTCTTTTAGCCCCAAATAAGCTAGGACCATTCAAAGTAAGCTCCATGACTATTTGGGCTCCCATGATGCCCATACTCTTCCAGACCAAACAAGGAAAGAAATTTACCATTACATGCTTACAGAAAAGTATCTATATCTGTCATTTTCGAATTGCTTGTTAGATCCACCATTCATGTTATCAACTTGCAGATTTTTTACTTCCTTAAAAGTGTTGCATTTACACATGCTACTTGGGTGTAATTTCTGTTTTTAACTTTTTCATGTTTCATATGTTCCAGGTGTTATGAAGAGATGCCCCTCCAGGAGTACCAAGCAGCACAAGAGCAAAAGACCATTCAGAACCTTTGTGATACCCTTAGAACTATTCTACGGCTGTAGATGGTTATATGCTACACAAGAGAATTGTTTATTTCTCCTTTCTTTTGTTTTCTTTCACCCATTCGATTTTGTTCTTCTTTGTGTAATTGGTTTATAGGACATACAAACGTTGGTGAAAGTTAAAAATGGAGAGACAAAGAAAGGTGATGGAAAAAATTAGACTGGGAAGTTGACAGGTGGGTCCTGGCCATTGCTTCTGTCAATCCTTGTAAATCATTATTAATTATTTCAGTGTTTATGCAGGGTAATAGTTAACCTGGTTGGGTTTAGGTTTTTTTGTCCTTGAGGACAGTTTTGCCCAACCCACTTAATGCTATTTAAATTCATTTTCTTCTTAAACTTTGGCACGAAAATATAATGCACTAAATCCACAGGCAACAGTTTTTTTTTTTTTCCTTGATACAAAAAGGAAAAATTAGAAGCGCGGAGAAGCCCTCCCAGCTAAATGGCCCAAATCTAAGAGATGAATCGGGGGTCCCATGGAAGGTCACTCAAGAAAAAGGGTAATTGCTCTTTGTTTGGCAGCCAGTCAGCTTCAAATTTCCCTTTGATCCTCTGAGGTAAACTTGGAGCTAGCTATTTGTTTGCATTCGTCAACCATCCAAAAGGAATCTCTTCCCGCAGCGCCTAGTCTCCTTCAGTCGTTACTGGGGTCTGGGAGCATCTTGAACCTGCACTGCATAACTAATTTGTGGGCTTATCTCCACATTTCAGCAGCCGTCTTGATGTGATCCCTATTGGGTCCTTTTTTCCATTTATGGTTTCCCTTTTATGGTTCCTCATGATGTAAACTTATGCACATCGTCCATCCACGTCTAGTAAGCAATTAAGCATTAAAATTACTCATCTCTGCTATTTACAATCTCATCTAAAGATGCAGATTCCAAGGTGATGCCTCCTTATAAATGGCGCTGGTACCTGGTAGTTTAATTTGTTTCCATGTATTTGCCTCTTTTGGAGTCCTAGGATTTTAGATAAAAGACAGAGAGGGAGTCGTGGTAATTGCAGCCAAGGTCGCTGGTTTCAGCACTAATGGTGGTTTGTGAGGTGTTCCTGCCGTTCCTATGGGAGACCAGTCTGTTCTGTTGCTATTGTCTCTCGAAAATCTCTAGGTCTTCCCCTGCAATGGCTACTAAGGCTTAGTTTGGAAAGAGTACAAATGCAAATATGTCCAGAGTAAATACATACAAAATGATATAAAGGGTAAATTACAAAGTCCCCCCTGTACTTTGTTCTGCGATAAAGACCCTCTTGTACAATGACCTTGAGACAAAGATCCCTTTCCATTAGCCTTCCGTTGAAGTCTGCCATTACAATATTTTTTAATTCCCATACTACCCTTGTAATAATTATTCGAACAATTGGAAGAAAAATATTGTTCATCTTCTCCAACCTTACCATACATGAACAACAGCGGCGGTAGACTTCTGTTAAAGTCCTCTCTCTCTCTCCTCTCTCTCCCCTGATCTCTCTTCTTCCCCTTCCCCTTTCTTCTTTCCGATTTCCTCTTTTTCCGTTCCTTGCAGCTGGAGAGAGAGAGAGAGAGTAAACTAATAATATAGTGAGCTTTCCATGGTTTCTTCATGCAGGTTTGGATCATTATAGAAACCTACTCACCACTAGGCAAAGCAAGTTTCAGTCTCCATCTTCTCCAAGAAGAACTCCAAGTTCACTTTATCCAATCGACTATCAATAAACAATCCCCTCTGGGTCTAGGAGACTCCAAGACCAAAGTTCCAATCAGTCAAGCCTCCTCGGAACATCCAACTACATTGTCAAAATCAGATTGTGCACACCAAAACAAGAATCAATGCCAACCCCACCTGAATCAATGCCCAACCCAAAAAACCTAGTTCCAAAATTACAGTTCAACCTCTTATTAGCAGCCCTAGAAGCAGAAGCAGGAAAGAGGTGTTGATCTTTGCTGCTGGCAACCCTCCTCCTTGACGTATGTGGGAATCGGGATTCGACTCGACTCAATTGCATCTACATCTTTCACGAAAACCTCGTAGTGTTTCTTTAGTTCAGCTACAGTCTTACTTGGAACCATGGAAGCAATCTTCTCCTATTGGTCTTTTGAGTCGTCAGCAGCCCAGTGCATCGCAATTGCAGTTTTGAATGCCTTCTCCTCCTCTCTTCTCCATCCTCCTACACTAGCCATGTTCATTCGTCTAGTACTGTTCCAATCAAGCTCAATCTATACCAAACAACGATGATGGCATATTAATTACAAGAATCCAGTTTCTTTTGCTAGCATGGCTATATTTGGCTATGTTGGGACTCACGGAGTGGTGAGGAGAAGACAAGAGCAAGAGAATCTTTCCAACAATCCAACTATTGCTCGTTGCTTGGAGTCACAGTCATGAGCCAACTAGACAAACCTTTTATAAATTTGTGAATGTTTGGGTCTCTCTCTCTCAAACATACTTCTCACATGCATATGACAGAGACGTGGCCATTTCTCCACTACTCATTAAGGCTAAAATAAAGCCTAAATGAACCCCGGGGCTTCTTGGCTTTTCCTTCTACTTTTTTAAAACCTTGTTCGCACTACAGGAGGCCATGGCCCCCATTATTGTCTGCATCATCAAATGAACTGTAATTTTGGAGCAGTTAGTACAGGGTTGGCATCAGACCCAACTCAAGCTGCTTCTGGTGTCGATGTTCACCCAGAAATCTTGTTTTGCTGTGCCCAGTCCGATTTCTCTTATCTACAAGGAACGAAAAACAAAGGAAATTGAAAAGAAGAAAGGGGAGGAGCGAAAGGGGAAGAAGAAAGAGAGGGATGACTTCAATGGAAGTCTGCCGCCGTTGCTGTTCATGTATCGTGAGGTCGAGGAAGATGAACAATATTTTTCTTTGAATTGTCGGAATAGTTATTACAAGGATAGTGTGGGATTCAAAAATATTACAATGGCGGACTTCAATGGAAGGCTAATGAAAGGGGGTCTTTCTCTCATGGTCATAGTACAAGGGGTCTTTGTTGCAAAACAATGTACAGGGGGGTCTTTGTCACAGACCCCATAGTATAGAGGGGTCTTTATAATTTACCCTAATATAAAATATAAAGTTGTGCACTCTACATATTTATATTTGTACTCTTTCCAAACTGAGCTAGAGAAAGTTTGTTGCCATTCTTTTTTCTCAGGAGGGGAAGATTGAGGCCATTGGATTGGGTTGGTATAGAATAGAGACCATCTTGGGAGATTCGATGATTCTGGGGATGAAGAGGAACTTCCTCTTTGATTCCATGAATCTGATGCCTAGAATTGTCTTTGGTGGTGTTCCAGATTTTTGGAGGAAGCCAAAGAGGCAGCTTCTGAGTTTGACCTGAGAGACGGGGAGAAATAAATTCTTTCTCATTTTTTTAGGGTTTATTTCTCTTTATTTTTGAGAAAACCCTATTCACATTTGTATAAATAAGCAATACTATCGATTCTCATTGCTAGAAGCCTAGAACTCACGCTGGGGAAGGCTCTTGGAAGAGGGGTCTCATTTTACTTCCTATTTCACTCTTTACAAATAAACAAGACAAAATCAAATCTGAAGCAAAAGTAGTAAAGCAGAATTTACACTCAGCCTATTTGCACTCCCATGCATCTACTCTATGTGGCCGTGTTTTCAGCTGATTGATGGTCCTGTGCTTCTTCAAAGTGAACTCACATGCATTTAAGGGATTTGGTCCCAACTACTAAACCAGGTCTGAGTGAGTGTGCAATCTAGTCTAGTCCAACTAATTTTAAATCATTGCCTTCAATGTGCATTAATTGTACTTTTAGGCATTAAATCGGTACTAATTTTGAAAGAGGAAAGGAATTAGAGACATTGTTTGTTATCATTTAAGATTAGTACCTAGAGGGAGGGAATGATTGAGAGTAATAGGAGCTGGTGGTTCAATTTCATTAGCCCAAAATTTCACCACATTACACAGTACGTACAGACAATAATATTAATTGTGTTGTATTACTTTTTGCCAGCTTTTTATCCCTCTAGTTTCGGCTTTCATGCATGGCCGGTAATGATAATGAGTATGAACTTTGAAGTCCATTCCAGTCCACCACTACTGCAACTGGTGTGAATTCCATTCCACAACCGCTGTATCAATTCCATTGTCGAATGAGAGCAGTGTCTTATTCAAAATTATGATGCACGAGGAATCCATGTACGTACGTGAAGAAATGCCAAAGAAAACAAAAAAGACTTAAACGTATTTTGAGGTTTTTTTTTTAAATAGACTTAAATATATCTCGTGTCTGATCCCACTGGATTTAAACATACCTCCATCAATGAAATAATTCATTTAAAATTTTTAAAACCCTATTTTGCCTTTTTAGATAGATTAAACAAGAAAGATAAGTGATGTGGAAGAAGAAGAAGAAGAAAGTTAAACCATTTGTAGAGTAAAAAGTATCAATTACATCCTCTTTCAACATATCTGGGCAATATCAATATTTTGAACCTTGAATGGAAATAGTGATGTCAATAATTTGGGTTAAACAAAACTTTCAACTTTTTAATATGATATTATCGGATTGGATTTGAGGCACCTAAAAGGGCAGTTTTTTAAAAAATAGACATGGAGGCTAGGATGATCCATTTTCTCTAAAGGCTACATGTCAGCCCATGACAGATTTTGACTAATTCTTAGGTTTGGGTTTGGGGTTAACCCAAGCTGGAATTGACACCAAGTGACAATCAAACAATTTAAATGCTTAGAGCAAGGACGATTTGGAAACTTGAGTATAAAGTTAAGGCCAGTTAAAAGTGGATCTTACCCATATCCAAGGTTCGGCATATCTAGCGATATCGATATTATTTTTATTTGTTTATTTTTTAAAACCGGTTCAGGGGGATCGGTTTAAAGTTCTTCCACCCCTTGAACCGGTCAGAACCATGGTACATTCTCTGTAAGGGCATATTGGGGAGTTCCCGGAACAATATGTATCGGCCAATATGAGCTGATATATGTCGATACTTTGAACCTTGCCCATATCAAATGCAGTTTGGAGTAAAAGTTTTTCTCTGATAATAGTAAATCCTTTTTCTTGCTGATCAAAAAAAAAGTTCTTTTCTCCACTATCTATATATCTGCATCAAGAACGCATTTTAGACCATATTTTTAGGATGATTGTTGGTCTGGTTCATCATTTATTTCTCAGGCCAAAACATTCGGGTTTCTCATGTGACCAATGTGTAAGAGAGACCACCAATTACATGAGTTTGAAAATTTAGACTTTAGAGTAGAATTTAAAAATTTGAAATATAATGAGGGATAAAAGAGTCACAATATATCTTCAAAGTCTTTCTGAAAACTCAAGAAGGCGAAGGTACCTTCAAGCCGATTTAACAAAACTCAAGGTATATATGTATTTTAGCCAAAAAAAAAAAAAAAAAGAACATGATGGAATAAATAATGGGTCTTATGGACTCAACATGATTTTTGGACCTTGCAGCAAGATATACATCTCACACGTGCTTTCCTACTTGATTTAACCGAGTCAAACGATTAGGGCTAGTTAGTACTAGACCTGTTCATGGGCATGGCAGCCCAACGGGTCGGCCTGGCCCGACTTGATTTTTTTCGGGCCAGGTTTAGGATTTGTCAAAAATGCCTGGCCTGACTTTTATATAGTTTAAACTTTAAACCCTAAATTTCTTTTTATCTTTTGACTTATCTTTTCATTTTTAGTTTCTCACTCTCAAACTCTCAGAATCGGCAAACCCAAGCGCACTGTTTTCACTCTACGAACTTAGGCACCGGAAGTCGGCGCCATCAGAACTAGGTCGTCTCTCTCTCCATCGATGAGCTCTCTCTCTCTCTCTTTGGCCGACACCATTTTCATCTTCTATCTTCTTACTTTTCTTCTCATTCTCAGTTTCTCACTCTTAGACTCTCAGAATCAGCAAACACAGGTGCGTCGTTTTCACTCTGCAAATTCAGGCACCAGCGACCAGGGCCACCAGAACTAGGTCATCTCTCTCTCTCTCTCTCTCTCTCTCTCTCTCTCCAATCAACACCGTTTTCATCTTTTATCTTCTCACTTTCTCAGTTTTCATTCTCACTCTCAAACTCCCAGGAATCGACAAACTCAAAGGTGAACTCAGGCACTAACGCTCAGACTCCTAGGTTGGGCTTTGGTCTCGGGCCCGAGCTTCGGGCTTTTTATGAGGGTCGGGCTCGAGCCCAAGTTGTAGGCCCATTGGTCGGGTCGGGCTCGAGCTCGGGCCTGAAAATTTTCTATTGATGAAGAGCAAAACCTAGCCCGGCCCATGAACAAGTCTAGCTGGTACTAATTGTTGCCCTCCCATACCCAGACGGCCAGACCCAGTCCTAGCCTCCTAGGTCCCACTTGGATCCAACTTTAATCTGGGTTGTAACCCAAAAGGTTCATTTACTATTAAATCAGCATATTTTCTAAAATGCTCGTCAATGTTGGGTTAAGATGAATTTACTAAATGGCTAATAAATGTTTGGAATATCAAGGCCATGTTTGGGAGTGTTTATGTTAAAAATAAGTGTTTATTTTAAAAAATAAGTATGTATTTTATATTGGATGTTTGGTGGTCTTTTTCTCCAATAAGCACTTGTGACTCTTTTGTCTTTCATTTTATTTTAAGTTTTTATAATATCCAATCAAAAGTGAATGAATAAAAGTACTTTGGTAGAATTTATTTCGTAAAAGTGCTTCCATAAAAGTACTTTGATAAAAGTACTTTCGTAAAAGTGCTTCCATAAAAGTGTTTTTTTATAAAAATACTTTTATAAAAGTGCTCTTATAAAAGTACTTTACTTATAAGTGCTTTCATGTGAAAGTATTTTTATAAAAGTGCTTTCGTAAAAGTAACAAAAGTTGTAAACAATTTCGTAAAAGTACTTTTTCTATTAAATAACAAAACAAATATAGATTTACATAATTATTGAAAATATAATTATTAAAAAAAACTATAAATAATTGATGGAAACACAATAAATATTAATTTTAGTATATATAAATATATAATAAATATAGATTAAATTTTAAAATCATTATTAAATAATATTATTTTTTTGAAAGTTATTTTTCTAGAATTATTAATTGATATAACTGAAATTGGTTATTTAAAATATAATTTGGTTATTTAAATAATATCATTATTTAAATTTTATAATTTTAATTATTTATTGAATTTAATAATCCATAAAATTATAACTTATACTATTATTACAAAATTTTATTATTAATTTTGTAAAAATATTAAATTATTATTAATTTGAATATTATGTTATGATTATTTTTATTTTTAAGATTTTTTTATTTTATTGCATAATTTCATTATTTTAACTATTTAAAATATAGTTATGTTAAATATTTTGTTATTTAAAATATTTAGTTATTTAAATATATAAATAATATATAAAGTATTTAAAAATATTCATTATTTGAATTTAAGATATTTAATTATTGAAATATTAAAATAATTAAATATTTTCTATATAATTATTTAGCTATTTTTATTATTTTATTATTTTTTAATGTTAAGTTTATATTATTTGAATAACATTTAATTTGAACAATCTGAAAAATCATAATTTATATTGTTAGTACACATATAATTTCATGATGAATTTTATAAAAATATAAAACTATTAATAAAATATGAATATTATTAAATCTATTATAATTAATTTTTCTATTTTTAATAAACATTTTAAAGTTATTATATAATTTCATTAGAATATTTAAATAATTCTTAAAGTTTTAATTTAAACTTTCTTTAGATAGATATGGATAAAAAGTGGGGAAGGGGATAAATAGGAATTAGAGATAATTTGGAGAGAAACTCTCTAATAAATTAGATATAAGTTAGGAGATAAATAGAAATTAGAGATGATTTAGGAGAGAGTGGGAGAAATAGTTTATAGTACAAATCTTAGGAGAGGAGATTGTTGGGAACATGTGGGTGAAAGAGAGAGATTTTAGATAATTTTTCTGGAGAATGAGAGCATCTCATTGGTTCTTTAAAAAAAAAAGACATGAAATAAAACATAAAAAATTCAAAAAAATGAGAAAAGTCCTAGACTTTCTTCTTTTAATATATAGATATAGATAATAGACTCTCTACAAGAAGCCATCTTAGGAAGAGGGGGATAAACATGGATGGCTCTTGCTGTTTTTGTGGCAAATGAGGAAGATGTAGAGCATATTTTTAAGAAAATGCTCCTTTACAAAACAAATATGGTTAATGATTAGCTCATCTCTTGAGGGCCCCAAGGAGAATGATCGGTCTTTATTGGACAGGTGGGTTAGGATAGGAAATAGCAGCGAGAATAAAAGGCTTCACTTAGGGGATGCTTGGTTCCGTTGGCATTTATTAAAAAAACATCACCACATCAACGCCACATAGGCGTTGGCATTTATTGCTGATGAAGCAAAATGAAACAATTGTTTGGTTTCACCGTTTATCAAATAAATGGTAGAAAATTGAAGCGCTTTGATTTTTGTGCATGGGGCATTTGGGGAAACGTCAAATTCTTGTTTCCCTAAATGCCCTAGCGTTTCTTGAAACCAAATACTGATGTGACACACTTTAATGGGTACAAATCTGAGATGGAGAGTAAAAAGCGTTTGAAGTGAAGTTCAACCAAACAACGAAAATAGGAAACATTTAAAGTGAAAAAGTACAAATAAACGCCCTATCCATAAATGCTCACGGAACCAAATACATACTTAAAGAAAAATCTGCTTTTATCTTGTGGTCTCTATGAAAAAGCAAAAATGTTAAAGTATTTTTGGAGAACTTCCAAGGGACTCTCAATATGTTTGTGGAGAACTTCCAAGGGATAAATGGCCCAATTCCAAATAATGGGATTATCAAAATAAATTTCAATGCTTCACGTAATGATGATGAGAAGTATATTCAGCCAACTGCATTCAGCTAAGAGATATATTCGATAGAGATGACGTGCCAACATGTATATCGAGAGGCAAACTAGGCGATAGACTCAAACATCTCTTTTCTTGTTTTTTTTTTTTATTTTTGCTTCATGGGGCTACACAACAGGGGGTAGCTCATCCCCTTTCCCTTAACGCCCCCCCCCCCCCCCCCCCCCACCCCCACCCTCACCCTGGTAGCAGCGGAATTTGATCCCAGGTCTCTACTTTAACGAGTCAGAGAACCTACCAACTGAGCCACCATCAATTGGTATCTCCTCCCCCTTTCTTGTTGTTTATTTGTTTTGATCACTTTTGGGGACATGCTACCCCCTGTTTTGTGTAGTTGCTTCGGGATGGCAACAAGGGGGAAGGGTTTGTAAATTATAGACACTTTCCGCCTCCCTAAACCTCTCAACACGTACCCATTCCAAAACCTGTAACGGGTTAGATTTTGAGAACACAAATCCTCCCCGCATATGAAAAACCCTCCATGACCCTACCCTCTTTGCATTTAAGGATAGGGTGGGTTGGATTTAGAACTCATTTCTAATTTCCTATATTTATTGTTATATATAAACAATAAATAAGTAAAATAAGATAAACAAACAACAAAATTTCTAATTATTTGATTAAGACATGTAAAAAGCACATAAACTATCAATTATATTTCACATAAAATTCAAAGCATCATTAAATTCAACACCTAAACACAAAGTTTATATGTTTTCTAACAATATGTGGGTCGGAGAGAGTCAATTTTAACCTAATATCGTACCCTATGCATACCCATATGGGTTGTAGAATCCCAGAACCCGTTCTTGCCCCAAAACCCATCATTCAAAGAAAAAGAAAAAGAAAACACTCCATCGGGGAAGCTACTCATCAAGTAGGTAGAAATTTTCATCACTAGTTTTTCAATATATATATAGTAAGCGTGTACGTGCATTTGCACATGATAATATCTTTAAGACAAAACTATTTATAATCTATGGACAATTTTTGAACGATTATGAGTGGGTAGTTTCTGAAGTAGGAGTAAAGGACAAAGTGAGAGCAAAAGACATATATTGCATTTACTCTTTTATAGGTAATATATATATAAAACAAGACTGGCTTCAGTCAGGGCAAATTCATGCCCACACCATTCTAACAGATTTTTCCAACCTTATATTGGAAATATCTCGAAATAAAGTATGTAAGTATAAAGATATTCTCAATGCAAGGCAGTAAAAGCTGCCGGAACAGAGTTTGCCCTCACTGAAGCCGAACTCGTATAAAACTGCCCGGACCGCCAGGACGGGAGTTGCGGGATTGCTATTTTGTAGGATATCGATGACTCGGTTCAACCAATAATAAACCGTACAGATGAACCATGAACCACCAGCACCAGTGGCTCGATCTCCGGTCCGAGTCTCACGAAATTGCAGGTAGAGAGAGACACAAGGCCCAGTAGGTGTAGGGTTTAACAAAGCCACCACAGCCTTGTGCTGCCGGAGCATCTCCGGCTCGAATCGCTGAAAGCCTGAAACAGCCTTTAGCATTCTCTCTCTCTCTCTCTCTCTAATTCCAGCTTTTTGGAAGATGTGGAGGAGACCACCGTCGCCATCGGCGACCTTGCAACTTCGACAATTTCTTCGCGGCTTATGTTCTTCGGTCAAAGCCCATGATCTCTCTCATTCTCTTCCTCCTTCTCCTGTGCTTGTACAGTCTTCCTTTTCTTCTCTGCAATACCATCGCCATCCATCAACTCCTCCATCGCATCCCTTGTTTCCTTCTTCGAGGGCCTTCTCATCTCGCCCGCGTTTCCGAGGCAAGGACGTTCAAAACCTAGAACAGATCGCTCAATCAATCTCGGAGGAGCTTCTCAAAGATGCCAATGCAGAATCCATCTCATTGAAACAGCGGCTCCATCTCCACTTCTCTCATATTCGTCCAACTCCTGAACTGATACTTCAGGTCCTCAATCGATCCCCCGACGCAGGCCGTTCGGTCCTAGATTTTCATCAGTGGGTGTCATCTCAGCCGGGTTTCAAGCACGACGACGAGACTTTCTCTTACCTCGTGGATTACTTGGGCCGTAGAAAGGACTTCAAGGCCATTCACGACGTTCTCGTCGATGGCCGTGGCGTTACTGGTCGTAAGACTCTGGCTTCGTCGATTGATCGCCTCGTTAGAGCAGGGAGAGATACGCAGGCGGTTGCTTTTTTCGAAAAGATGGAAAAGGATTACAATTTTGTACGTGATCGCGAGTCGCTTAAAATGGTTGTATCTGCTCTCTGTGAGCACGGCTATGCTGGTAGTGCGGAGAAGATGGTGAAGAATCTGGCTCACGAGTTCTTCCCTGATGAGTCTATCTGTGATTTGCTCATCAAAGGATGGTGTAGCGATGGGAAGCTCGATGAGGCGAGGAGATTGGCAGGGGAGATGTATCGTGGAGGTTTCGAGCTTGGTGTAATGGCTTACAATTCGATTCTTGACTGTGTATGCAAGCTTTGTAGGCGCAAAGATCCTTTCAGTCTCCAGTCCGAAGCAGAGAAGATTCTCATGGATATGGACGTTGCAGGGGTGCCCCGCAATGTCGAGACTTTCAATGTTCTTATCTCCAATTTGTGCAAGATCCGTAAGACTGAGGACGCTCTTAAGCTGTTTGAGAGAATGGGAGAATGGGGGTGTTACCCTGATTCTACTACCTTTCTTGTCCTAACGAGAAGTGTTTATCAGGCTGCCAGAATAGGCGAGGGGGATGAGATGATTGACCGCATGAAATCTGCAGGATTTGGGGATGCTCTCGATAAGAAGGCTTATTATGGTTTCCTAAAGATATTGTGTGGGATAGAACGGGTTGAGCATGCTATGAAGGTATTTGCAAGGATGAAGAAGGATGGTTGTCAACCTGGGATCAAGACTTATGACCTGTTGATGGAGAAATTGTGTGCACATGGTCAGGTGGATAGAGCGAATGCTCTCTACAGAGAAGCCACAAAGAGAGGGTTACCTATGACACCCAAAGTGTATAAGTTGGACCCAAGATTTGCTAAGAAGAAGCCTAAGGTCAAGAGGAGTGAGAAGCCCAAGAGGGAGACATTGCCAGAGAAGATGGCAAGGAAGAGAAGGCGTCTTAGAAAACTTAGGCTGAGTTTTGTGAAGAAGCCCAAGCGAATGATGCGTAGGGCTTTCTGATTAGAACTAGATTATCTGTTTGAGGTGAGAGCCATACATGACTGTAGCAGATGGACCAAGTTGTTTCAGTGGTCCTTCATTTACTTTTCTGTTTGCACTTCTTGTTGTTTTTCTTTAATTCTGATTACATTGGTAACTTATAATTATTTCAGATGGATTCTGTTGCCTCATAACTTCTTTTCTTCGATATGCATTCTGCAACTTCTCAGCCAATAACTGATGAAGACCACTTATTCTAGTGTTTAATTATCTTTCTGACTTTATATTTATAACATTATAAAGGGATAAATTTTACTGCAAACTATATGCACAGTTTCCATGTTTTCTTGTTGGATCCCTTGTCCTCCAACTCGTGTTTTGTTAAATGTCTTAAATTGGCCATTTTTATTGTATACCAAAACGTATGGCATGTCTAAAATTGGCAGTGATACTAAAAGCTGTATCAAGAGTGCATCTCTGTTATTCTCAAAAGATCTATTTCATATTTTGGTTTTGTGCCACTACTGCTTAGTGATGCAATATTGCAATCATATAGCCTTCCAAATTATTTGACTTGATTTGCATTTTTTGGTTATTATGAGGTTTCCTTGCATACTTCCATTTCAGCAAGAGCTTCTCAACTATTTGGTTTTTCTTTTCCTCTAAATTACGTCCAGTGGTATTGGTAATAAATGCTCTGACTGTGGATGGAGGCACTAGAAATGATATTTCCAGGCCCTCCAGGCCTTAACATTGAAATTTCCAGTGAAACAGAGATTTATTTCCTTCAGTGGATGTTTTTCTGTTATTCTTAACAAGTTATGTGAAGAGGGGCAGTTTTAAACTTCATGGGATGGGAGATTTCAATCTGTTACCCCAGTGTTAGTCTTGACCTTGGCACTCTTCACCCATGGATCCATCCTCCATAATGTTGTTTTATTCAGGAGTTGTTAGTTGCATTACTAGAGTGATACTTATCTTTTATATTTTATTGATGCATACACATCTCATGGTTGGTGAGTAGTGTCACTGTACCTGAACTCTGAAATTCAACTTTCTCTAAAGGTTATTTTGGCTCCTGAAAACTTGGGAGTATAAGAATTTGAATTCCATGTGTGTCTATGGCATTAAGGTCTTTCAATTCACCACTGTGACTCCAAATATCCATGGCCTTCCAACTATACTATCATAGGTTGGTTAGATGTTTGGAGGACCTTCAGATCTGTAGCTATTTATTTCCATTAGGCCAGCTTTTTTTTCCTTGCTTGCTTTGCATGAAATGAGATCTATCTTGGCATGTCACCATGGGTATGGACTTGTTCCCCAATTCAAGATCGGATTTTGTCCTCACAACACTTGCAACCATGCATTTGGAACATCTTTGTACTTGTATTTCACGGGAAGATGTTCCCAATGCATGGCTGAATATTTACTAAAACCTCCCACTCATCAATATATATATATATATATATATATATATATAGACACACTAAAACCTCCCTTATCTAACAATTATTAAAGCATTGGGAACATTTCCGTGCATTGGGAACCTTTCCTCAATTATTTGGAAATTATTAAAACTTTCCCTACTTTGTTGAATATTTACTAAAACCTTCCTATTTGGCTTTTTTCTTTGTAGAGCCCTTAATACCCCAATACCCCTTAGGCTCAAGTTTATGGATTCACAAGCAGACCTGGACCCCTTAATCCATGGTGATTGGCATTACCTTTAACAAATCAAAACTGATGCATTCTTCTTACTATATGCTTCTGGGTGTGCAGTTTCTCCCAACAGGCATGAGAAGTTTGAGTTGTACAATTTTGAGGCATGTAAACCTGGGTTGCTGCCTAGGAATCAGGATGAGTCCATGTGCTTCTCTCTAATTCTCCATCCATTGTGCAGTCTTAGGACAACAGAGCTCTCTGCCATGGCACCAATCTAGAAGGTCCCCCTCAAGTAGACTGGATTGGCCTGGTTACTTACCCCTCCATGTAAGTATGATCCCAAGGATAATTTGTTGGTTGTCCAATGGAGATGGTGCAAGCTAGATAGCCTAGCTATTGGCAAACCTACGAGAAATCCAATTTGTGTTCAGTTTTGTCTTAGAATCCAATTCCAGGGTCAATAATAATCCTTCAAGCTGTCACACCTGACAAACCTGCTTCTCTAGCCCACAGATATAACTCGGAAGCAATCTGCTTAAAAAAGGTTTTCATTTTGTAGATTTTCATAATTCTGCATAGCACATAGATCCCTTCCCATATGCATTACAATATAAGGCAGTGTTTTAAAAGCACAAAGGCCAGTTTGCACCTGAGGTGCAAGGCGAGGTGCGCGCCTTTTTAAGAAAGGCGCAAAACTACAAAAAAAAAAGCTAAAAAATAAAAAAAATGTCAGAAAATTCAAAACAAAATGCAAAAAGTCAAAAAATATTAGACATAATGTTAATAAAAATATAAACATAAATTTTAAAATAAATGTTTTAAAAAACCAATTATCTAAAATTAAAATACATAAACATAACATGTAAAGCGTATTCAAATGAAAATTTAAAAATAAAAGCAAACATATAAAGCATTTTCAAGCATGTAAAACCCACAATCTCTTTTTTTCCTTAATTGCATTGCTTCAAGTAGCTAAAGTGATGTAAAACATATTGCATTCTTGATTCTATGAGTCGCCTTTGTACCATGCCCCTTGAGGCAAGCCCGAACAAGTCTATGTTAGGGTTCAAAATTCTTATTTTTCACATGAAAAATAATGATTTTATAACTTTAATTGCCTTTCAAGAAGATATTTTATTGGAATGAATGAACGAACATCATTAGCAAATAAGGCGTTTTTGAGGGGTGTGGTTGGGGATCCACCCCCGGCCCAGCCGTTAGACTCAAAAAAAGGCAAAAAGCATAAAATTTTAAAAAGGCACATGCCTGGGCTGAGGCGCAAGGCGCATCAGGCACACCAGGCGTGCACCTTTTGAAAGGGATACGCCTAGGGCCTGGGCGAGGCGCCTTTTGAAGTTGCATCTGTGCGCCTAGGCATGCCTTTTAAGTCACTGACATAAGGATCACCAACAAGTACTGCAACAACCTTAAGAATGTAAAGGTCTAACTGCCCACCTGATATATCATTAATAAGATGAGCCCCTATGCTGACTGCTTCAGATGCAACTTCTAAGTAATAACTAACAAGTATCAATGGATAAGAGCTTTCTCTCTACTTCAGGTGTTTCTAGAACAGATATAATTCAATCTAGTTCTTCTTCTGAAATCCTAGAAGCAAATGGATGTGTGGATTGTCAATTGTGCACCAAACAGACATGAGAAACGGCAGACTCTACAGACTGAAACTTACCTCCACCAAACCATCTGGAGTCAGATTGAGAACACCCATAACAGTAACATGGATTTTTCTGACCAGTCCCATGACAGATTTCCAATTGGTAAAACCCACCTTAATCCTTCCCTTACAATGATGGAGCCTCCACCAAGTTTTCAAAAAAGTCCCCCAGTATGTTTGAAAAAGAATGCTAGCTTGCAACCATATCGCCATCTACAGAAGAACCTAGTAGATCTATTAGTGGGGTCAATACAAATGACCTCTCCCAAATTCTTTCATGTGGAACACCAAGAATCTCAGAATTTACTTTAAACCTTCCTTAGAACAATATGTCAAGGTCAATTGTCCTTAGGACATGCTTTATTCCATCACTGTGGCTCTATTCTTCTCAATTTGCTTAAGCACTTGCAATGGTTCAAGAGGCCCAGGTTATACTACACCTCTTTAACTGCAGAATTGAGAAATAATGTATGCAGGCTCTGTTTCATGAAAACCCATGTCTTGTGATGTGAATGCCCGAACTCTTTATTAAGTGCCAAGCTTCATTAAAGGTATAAAGTCTATCACCCACATTGCTTAAAGCAATTATTACTCCCTGATCTGGATTATGGATTTCCACTGCAGTATCTGAGGACAAATGGAGGAAAGGACATGTTGCTGCAACGAGGGAGAAAACAAAGATGTTAAGAAAATGGTTTGGGTTATCACTATTTTTACTTTTTAAGATTGCTATCAATATTTCTACCAACACTGTTACTGGTTTTTGTGCATATGTTATCATTATCCACAGATAAAATATAGGGGAAAAAAATACACTTCACATTCTTCACCATTCAATGCGTTCCACAAGGCCATAAAAGCAGAGTATCTCCTATGCCATGATGCGTTAGTAGTATTGCTCTTCATCAATATTTCTACCAACACTGTCGGTGATCTTCTACATCTTATGTTATTATCAAGTACTAGCTATATGTTACACTTAAGTCTCAATATGTCCCACCATTTGATGAGACCCATCTGCAGGTCTCCCATATAAAAATATGCCACTTTCAGATGACTCATGACTACCATCTAACAATGTGAAACTCAATTAACTTGGTGGGTCCTGTGCACCTGCTTGTATACCATGCAAATGATTTTCGATCAGTAAAACGATCCCTTGCAATCAAGTATCTTAGGCTAATTGCAGGGACAAATGCAAATAACAAAAAACAAGAAACAAAAGTCATTTTATATCACCAAAGGTTAAAGTAGTACCATCAATTATTAAAAAAAAAAGTTAAAGTAGTACCACATAATTGAATAAGAAAAAGAAGCGGAAAGAATGACAGTTACAGTTCCCAATAGATGTTTATTTAGCTGAAAAGATGTTGGCTCAAGCAGAAATGACTCTTTCCAACCAAACTTCAGTCATGCAAGATGAATGAGCTATACAAAAGATTGGCTAAACCAAGAAATAAGTTCCATATCTCCCAATAAGTCTATTTTCATATAGACACCTTTTCAACATCAAAATGTAAAAGGAGAAGGAAACAAAAGAAGAATAGACATCAAATCCAATTAGTACCCTGCATCAATTGAAAGTGAAGAATTTTATAATTCTTTTACCAAGCCAATCGACTAAAGTCAAGAGATGTACATCAAAGAAATGACACAAGATTCTCAATCTGTTTCAAACACGTGAGATTTCCTTTATTGGTGCAGAACCTGGTATTAGTTTCAGAAAACTGACAATCAAAACAATATTTTTACTAAAAGAGGAATTCGTAATAAAACTGGCATGCTATATGTTGGTTTCAAAATCTTAATTCTTTAGAACTTATCCTTTCCACTTTTCATTGAGTATTTTTAATCTTCACATGTTGATTTGAATCCCTAGCTATGATGCCCAGATACGGATATGGGGTTAAAGCTCTCCATTTCCTAAATCCCATACACAGACGTGGGTGCAGGTATCCTATGCAATATGTTTATATCATGCTTTCATATCTAGTTTTTGAAGCTGAATGCCATTTTTCAAGACTTGTTTCTTGCTAAATTTAATCGACTTTCTAACATGTGCAGATTTTTATAGTATAATTTCTTAAAAAAATACCATTTGCATGTTTTTAATGTTAATTCCATTCAGTACATCAAGTGTCCATGCAGTGTTTGGTAAGTATCATATAGCACCAATATGCTAGGCATTTAGATGTATCCAGAATTCCAGATATCATAGATCACTAGAACTCCAGTGTCGCAATTGCAGGTAATCATGGTAAAAGTGCAACTGTGTTGGTTACGATTTTAGTGCTCATATTATTTTGAAGGGAAAAGAATAATTTCTATCTTCTTAAATTCTCTACTGATGATTTAATGAAAGTGTTATTGATAAAAAAAAAATAATAATAATTTCTATCTTCTTAAACTTCCCCAACAATTTATGGGAAACAAATGGCTACATTATTATGGACTAAGTAATTGAGATCTTGAACTTGGTACATTTGTCATACTTGCTCATCTTTGCAATTGAACAATCACTAGTGATAGTTTTAAGTACCTTAACATACAACGGAATAGTATAATGCTTTAAACTTAGAAGTTAGAAGGAACGGCCTTACAAGTATGGAATACTGCTTTCAAAGATTAATGAATGCTAATCTAATGAAGACCAAATGTTTTGACATTAAGAGCTTGATAAATCACTTGATACTTTGAGTGTGAATGAAAAGATTGCAAGGGATTGACTTTCAAAAAGATAAAACGTAAAAGTGTTGATTTACAGAGTTGGCCTTCAAAGAGATATCTGTAAATGTTTTATAGGACTTCAGTCTTTAAATAGTAAACAAGTACCTTACCTATATCTGTAAATGTTTTACAGGGGGACTGTGTTGCCACAATGGCAAGATTCTAGGGCTGTACATATTGCCCTTAAATTCTTTTTGTTATTTACTTTGTTTTTGTTCTTTTCGTTTTTTTTTCCTTCTATATATTAATGCATCCATATCTTAAGCCACAGCAAAGACTTCAATGACCTTAATAATTGAAAATATAAAATCCCTGAAGTTCTTTTATTATTCTTCTATGCATTAGCCATTCCCCAACATTCTATTCCTCCTTGAGTAGGGTTGAAAACTTGGAAAGTTGTAACAGAGGAGAACCATATCAGTCGGCTAGTAATATTACAGAGGAAAGCACCATTTTTCCATCTCCTAAATCATCCCAGATCAAGTTGAAAGAGACAACATCATAGGTACCAAAGGAGTTAAGAGGAGGAAAGGTCCACCACACCTATACGGCTATACCTAGTGAACATTCCAATAACCCAAGAAGAAACAGAAGAAAAGGAAATCCTATTTCTTTTTTTCTCTATAAATCCTTCTTTTGTTTTGTCTCTTTCTCTAAGTAGCTATTCTTACTTAAAACATGTCAATCATTAGTTGCTACCCATTGGAATCCAGCTACTTCTGTGGCTACAAACTCAGAGGGAATGAACATTGACAATAAAGCAAGTAGCTCGAGGAAGGATATGAAGGTCAATGATTTGGAGGGTCAAGACAGTTAAGCAAAACTCGGTTATCATAACGAACCAACTTTTGCAGAAATTGCTGAGGATGATATTGAGGGTGTCATGGAATTTTGAAAAGAGGTTGAGGATGATATCAGCTTAACATATGGTTGGCCCCCTTCGTTTTGTTGCTTTGGAGCCGTTCAACATGCATTTGTACCTTCTGGAAGACCATCCAACAAATTAATAGACCATGAGATAGACTCTGACAAAATTTTTAAGAGCACCTAGAGGATCATTGATGCAGGCATGGAACAAAGGTGCCATGACTGAGGCGCAAGACGCATTCCTTTCAAAAGGTGCCCACCTGGTGCAGCTAATGCTCTTGTGCCTCAGTTCAGGCGTGCGTTTTTTGAAAATTTGACGTTTTTTTTGCTTTTTTTGAATCTAGCAGCTAGGCCGGGGGCAGAGCCCCCTGGACCCTTGTGCCACGTCCCTCGAGGCAAGCTCAAACAAGTCCATGTTAGGCTTTGAGAGCCCCTTATTTGTTAATGTTGTTCACTCATTCATCCTAATAAAATATCTTCTTAAAAAATAATTAAAATTATAAAATCATTATTTTTTGTGTGAGAACATGGACTTATCTGGGGCTTACCTCGAGGGGCATGGCACAAATGCGGCTTGGAGAATCAGGAATGTAATATGCTTTACATCACATTAGCTACTTGCAGTAATGCAATTGAGGAAAAAAAGAGATTGTGGGTTTTACATGCTTGAAAATGTTTTATATGTTTGAATTTATTTTTTAATTCTCATTTACATATTATGTTTATGTATTTTAATTTTAGATAATAGTCTTTTTACTTTTTGAAAACTTAATTTAAAATTTAAGTTTATATTTTTATTAATATATTGTTATTTTTTTAGCTTTTTTTTTAATTTTTGCGCCTTAAAAAAGTTGGGTGCCTTTTTTTGCGCCTTGCGCTTTTAAGACAGTCTTGGAGTTACCTTTGGCTTATTTAGTTTTAGTTAGATTAGTAGTTGGTAGTTAGAGTTGGTTATAAGTTAGATTCCATATTTAAGTGTCCTTATGGATCGATTGATTTGTCTTAGTTCTAAAGCAACTAGGAGTTTTCATGATCAATTTCCTAGTCCAAATTGGAGCCTATTCATGGAGATATGAATAAAAGTTTGGTTTAGTAAATTTTGGTTGTAGTTAAGTCTCTCTAAACCCAATCTAATGAGAATCTGGGAGATCCAAATTCGACTTGGTTTATGATAGATATGTGAAACATAGGTTCAAATTCAATTAATTTATGTGTCTAGATATCTGATTCAAACCCAATTCAATTTTATATTCAATAAGCATGTACAGAACTAATCTAAATCTAAAAATTAAATATAAATTCATAAACTATATATTGTAAATAGAAAAAAAAAATTATGAATGAATTGGATCCTAGCAGATCAGATCAAGCAATATCCATTATTCAATCTGATCAATAAACAGTCCACATTTCCAAATACAATACAACCCAATAATGGTTAAATAAATATCCAAGTTGGATTAATCTTGCACAGAAATGCCTTAAAGCTTACAACTTTCATTCTGGCATGCTACATGTACACTCTGTTTTGGATGGGCTATCCTTTCTTTGTCCCAAATCCCAATAATACCTCTAACTTCCACCTTTTGGATTATATATTTATTTCGTTTCTTTTTATAGATAAAACATGGCGTCATTTTTTTTCAATTTGGGGTAGTTTCCAGATTATATCATACACTAATTAGTCACTAATTAACAACTTCTGGAATGCAAGCAAAAGATGCTTTACTTGAACTCTTTCCTTTCTGAAATAAGACCATGTACTCAACAACTCTGCAGGCCATTAATACTAGAAGTCAGGAGGGATCATCTTCATTGATATAAACCTTCCATTGCAAAATTACAAACCAGAAAGAAGCAATGAAAATCTTAATATTTTATTTCAATTTTAGAAATGGAATACCACACAATGGAACCTGGAAGTTGATTCAGGCGTTTACTCCACTGTGTCACTTCTCATGTTCACTTTTATAGACCTAGACCTGGATTTTGTTCCTTAAAATTGTTGCGTTTAGGGTCCATTGTATGATACCAAAGTACACGAACATGTTTTGAATCATGAAACAGGCAAATGATCGATCAAATGACTCAGAATGTCTTTAAATTGTTTCTCCCATGTATCATCAGGGTATTTTAGATGCATTTTTATCAAGTACAAGTAGCCCAGTTTTACAATTCAGATAAATTGATGTGAAAAATATAGCATTCATAACTGAATTGAATATACTGGAGCACTATTAACAATCTTAGAAGACAGCTCCAAATCACATCCTTGTCAATGTGATGGTGGTGTAACAACTGATAGAACAGGTACTCATGATTTTTGTGTTTATGACAACTCAAATAAATTGTTCATGGTTGCAGGTGTTGGTTAGGTTTTATTCAGGATCCAGTTGAAGTGGAATTGAGATCTGTTTTCGAAGCACTTTCTTTTACAAAAGATCAAAGGTGGAATCATTTAATGGTTTTTTCGGATGCTTAGCTTGTGGTGGATGCTCTGGAGGGAAAAGAATCTTCAATATCTTGGGTTTTTTGGTAAATGGACTGAGAATTTTGTCCATGGTCAAAAGTATGTCTTTTGTGAATTTTGTATATAAATGCAGAACCTGTACCAAGGCTGCTTATATAATTGCTCAGAAGGCAAAATCTTTGGATGTTTTATAGAGGTAGTACTCCACCTGATTGGCTGGAACCTCATGTTTGTAATCTTTTTGATAATTAATGGATAACCTTTTAATGATCTAAAAAAAGATAAATCGATGTGAAATTTCAGAGGCTCATAAAATTGGAGCCAGCATGTAACCCTTCCACTTTTTAGCTTAAATGAAAACTCCCAAGGCATTGTGTCATTAGTATTACATATTCACTCAGTCTTTTCCCATCAGAGTTAAACTTGACAGAAAATGCTTCTGGATTCAAGCACAGGACACCAAGTTTATACAGCAATTAAAAATGCCAATCAAAAGAGTAGGTAGACAAACCATTTCTTCTTTGTATCATTAGCGTTTTAGAATATTAAAGCAAAGGAGAGAAGCCATCTTTTCTGAGTCTACATCAATGGTCGAAAAGAGTGGGCAATTTCAGTTACAGACGTTTGTCAGTATTAGGCAATTGGAGAATAATTGACTATCGAGCAACATGAAGATTACGGAAAATAGACCAGGCCAGTAGGGGGTCGAACAGCACAGCTAAGCTTATCCGGCTTATCCTGGTGAGACGAGTAATGACATCAAAGAGAAACGAACATCATAAAGGCCATTTCTCTTTAGTTGGATGTCTTGTTTCAAGTTTCAACCAGTCCCTCCTGCTTGTCTTGTCTGGTTCCCCTTTTAATTTATTGCTGAAAAAAGCAATGCAGGTAGGCTACAAGAGTTGTTCATGTGACAGAAACATGGAAGGTTGTGGAACCCACATCTTAATTTACAGTGCTCCAGCAAAAATCACATTAAGAAAAGGGCGACAAGTGTGAAAGATTGAAATTTGAAAACGTTCTTTAGACTGTCCATCACATATTCCCTTAACTTTTAGTTTGAGAAAATTATAATGGTTATCCAGTGGAAGTAAATAATGCATCAACAAGGAAAAATTTAGTATTAATTTCACGAGAACTGATTTCCACTAAATATGCACAAAGAACTAAATTCTCCCTCCTCAACCAACAGGGTTCCCTACAAGACTGAACTTCTATCATCACTTCCTTTCTGAAAATGACCCACAACCACAGAGGACCTCCGTTCTGAAACCCACTTATTAACCTCTAAGTACAGAAAAGACAATCACACTTCCCCCACCCTCAAAGACGAAAGGCAAAGGAAAGCAGGGAGGAGAAATAGAGAAGAAAAAGGCAACTACTGTCAAATTCCTCTGCAACATACACACATAAACTAAACAAAAAGCAAAGTCGACCTCTACTCTGCAAACTCAGAAGCCTCAAGTTTGGAGGCAGCTGGCCTGTCTAAGAACCACACTAACTTCCCATTAGTTGGGCATACCATCCGGGCAGGCAGCAGTGGATGGTCAGGTCCCACATCATCTATAGCCAAATGTACAGCATCTGCTTTGTTTCCACCTGTCACCACCACAGCCACATTGGATGCCGAATTGATAACTGGCAAAGTAAAGGTAATCCTTTCAGGTGGGGGCTTGGGGGAATCAGTGATAAAAGTCACCCATTCATCTTTCTCATCAAGCGCTGTGTGGTTTGGGAAGAGTGAGGCTATGTGCCCGTCTGGGCCCATACCAAGGAGGATTAGATCAAACTTCGGACAGTCACTGCTCTCGGACACACCGACCGTGCGGGTCTTAACCAGCTGCCGGAGGACAAACTCATACTCATTAGCAGCCTCCTCTGCTGACATGGAATCATTGATAGAGTAAACATGGCCAGGAACAACAGGAACCTGTCAATTTTACATATACAAGGAGTCAAGGATTACTTCAATAATGAATAGAAAGGCATAACCAAAATATTCTTTACAGAGTGATGCATGATGATAGTGAAAGTTGAATTTATTTCGTTATTTATCAAGAAAACAAAAAAAGCTGTCAGATTTTAACTTCTTAGTAGTAGATTTGGAATGAACATAAAATTAAATTTGCGAAAGCTTTCTATTATGTAACTTAATATTCCTCATAGCAGGTAAGTCAGACCTTCAGGTCCTTCATGTTAAAATTTTGGCACTCGGATTCCCAAATTTATTATTATGTGGATGACACATGGATAAAAATGTAATCTAATGGGGTGTCCACCCCTTTAGAAATATTAGAAACATTTGTAGTAAGTAACCTGTTTTCATCTACAACAATATTACTCAGATCAATTGGGGAACCTCAACCATTTTATTGGATTAGTTCACCTACTCTGCCACGTGAAGGAATCCTGTGGCCAATCTAGAACATTAATGTGATAAGAATACACTCTAGATCTGGCATCTGGTTGCTTTCAAGTCCAAACTACACCCCACTTTGTATTATAAGTTTTTCCCAAATTCTGTTGGCCTTTAAAACTTTGTTTTTTATTTTGGAAATCTCCCATAAAGAACAACTTATTCTAAATATAAAGCAAAATTTTTGGGTCTGAAATTTACCCCAACAAAGGATGGAGACTGGAGAGAGGAACTCATGGGGTCCTTTTAGGCCCCAAAATATGTTTTTAATGTTCCAATGTGGAAGATTTTTGGGTCATCTAGGGAAGCTCAATTTGGTGATGGTTTTTATTAATTGTACATATATCTTAAAATCAAAGTAATTTTTGTGGTAGAACAAAAAACAAAGACCACAAACAATTGTCAAGAATAGAGAAAAAGAAGAAGAAAATGCAAAATAGAGGAACAAAAGTATACATACAGATATTTATGTGGTTCAGCTTATATCCTGCATCCACAGGCAAAGGAGGAGCAGAAATTCACTATAGAAAGCAGCAATCAAGACTCTTGCTCAACAGCTTCTTGCGCAAGCCAAAGATTACATAAAAGAGAAAAGCCCCAACAAGTTAACATAAAATACTCAGGTCCGACCCATAGCCATAAGTTGATAATGGATCCAGTCCATATTGCCACGGGGGCTCCGTCCCTACACCCCATTGGGCCTAGCAGCCCAATCTCTCCACTTCCACCACAAACCACTATGAAAATTTGCCTTTGGGTTTTTCTCCACAAATGTGGGTTGGGACATGGAAGGTGCAACTCAATAGAAATATATCCAACTAAAATATAAAAGAAAAAATAGAGAAGATGAAAATTAATAGTTAAGAGCATGATATTCTAAACAACCATATTTAGAACAAGAAACTATGCCCAAAGCTGGCATAGACTCTACATAGAGCATTTCAGTAATATCTAAATTATAACTCTTGCTTTCTCAACCAAAATCTGAAAGGTTTTTCCTATAATACAATGCTATTATCCTTACAAGATCTCAGAAGTTCTTAATGCACACAAGACACAACCCAGATAGACAAACAAAATTATAGCACCATATGCAACATTACATCATCTCTAAAATATTAGCCTTGCCTTATTTTGTCCTTATCCTATCTGACAAGCAATGAGATTAGGCACCATGGTCCCCCCATCCTCCTAGGCCCTTATCACACCAACCTCATAGAAGAATCTGAAGAATAGGAAGAATGGCTCTTTTTTTTTTGCAATTATTGTATATACTGCTGTTAAATCAAATTAAAAATTGGATAATTTTTTCTTTGGGAACAAAACTTCGGATGAAGTATTCCAGAAATACTTCCCATTTGCTTGTGTGAGGAAGAATGAAATAAAATGAGAAGTGATATGGACTTGAGACTGCTTTGATACAGAAAACTATAATATAATTAGCAAGAAGTAATGTATCTAGTATCTACATAATTAGGTTAGGATGCATGTCTAAGGCACTCACTAAATGTAAACATCTGTTTTTGCAGAAAAGATCTTGCCTATTAGAGGAGATACTCAAATATTAAGAATTAAAAATTGACTAAAATTTTGAAGAAAATGTTCTAACTTCTGAGAGTAAGGATTTAAAGGCATAAGAAACAGTAGCACTCTACCAAAGCATGCGTTAATAAATGTCAAAGCTTCCATCAAGAAAATGTTAAGTTCCTTAATCAGCTATACCTGCCAAAACACTCTGAAATGGATAGGGACAGAGATTAGCATTCCCAAATTCCAGGATGCCAGTACAGATAAGCTAGTATCTTTCTGATCCTGATTCTTAGCTTTGTAAAACTACGTGATTCTTAAGCATTTTGGCATAGTAAAATGGTACAGATAAGCTTGCACCATTTTGTTAATGTTACCAAAAATCCAGAAGGTATTTCAATGAATCACCTAACAACAGTAGACATCCACAGAACTTTCATGTTTTCATCAGGCAAGGCCAGGAATGCCCATTATTTTTGCATTGTACTATACACCTCACTGAGACAAATTCTGTTTAGGAGGTTTTTATCCCCAGTTAAGCTCCCTTAATGGAGTCATTGGTAACTACCTCCAAGTTGTAAACCAAAATGGCCATCTTTTGGATAAATGTGGTTGTGAAACATAAACATAAATGCATGCTACACTACTATGAGGCTTTGTGCTGACTGTATGTTAACATATGTTAGGATGAATAATAAAATATTCTTACAAGCTGCAGATGAGAATCAATAACAGAGGCCTACCAACAGAACACCTTAGTAAAGTCATAATTTGACTATGCCTTCAAAGGGATGGGACAAGAAACATGAGGTTCCCTCATAATTCTCATTTTTTTCTACAGAATGTTCCACTTCATACCAGAGTGATTGTGTTTCTAGACATCAGGAACCTATTACTTGATCAAATTCCATCTCACTGCATGTTGTATATTTTTAATCATGAGCCTGTCCATCCTCATTTTATGGAGAAATATCCTTAGAATTTTTCCATTTTCCATGCTTTTTTTCATGAATTCAATGCAGGAAAAACTAAATAATTAGAAGAGAAAGTGGATTCACTATAAACATACCATATGATCATATTTCAAAGAACAGATGAAAATTATTTAGTAGAATACTCCCAGTAGATAAGTAACATCCCATCAGGGATCAATTTGAAATAGAAAGCAATTTTATTGTACTTGGTCAGTCAAAATTACAGACTTTTACTCTTTTCATAACACAAAAACTATGTTGCAAAACCAAGTGAAGATTGAATTCAAAGCTTCAAGGGACTGGAGATCTGGTATTAGCATAACAATAATAATGGACTTAGGAGTTGGGACAGAGAGGCATTCAAAATCTTATTATTCAATTTATAAGGCCAAAATATGCAGGAAGCTAACCAAGGTCTTTAGCTTCCTTTTCTTTGAAAAGGGAAAAATGGAAGAGGATAAATGAACACAGATTGCTTACCTTGGACAAAAGCCCATCCTTCGCTAGTTTATAGTTACTATCCGCATGGTTCTTTGCCACAACACGCTCATCAACCCAAAATATGTACCATTTGGCCCAATCCACAGTCTTGTTATATGGAGCTTCACATATCTTTCTGCCCCCAACAAGAAATTTTAGCCCCCCAAAATCACACTAACCAAACTAATTAAGGAATAACAGAATACAAAGGAGGAAAACTCATACCCCATCAAGCTAATGAGAGAACCGCCAGATATGGCAATGGCAAAGAATCCCCTTTCTTTTACTGAAACCTCTGACAACTCAGCAATGTAGTCTGCCAAATCAGTGGCAAGCTCATCAACACTGTCGTGAATTCTCAGCTCTGCTCCATCTTTAGGACCACCAGAAAGTGCCATTCTTCTCAGAAAGACTACAATTTGAAAGATGAAACTGCAGCTGGGGAAATTAAGAAAAACAAAATTCCATTAACAAAGTTATACTACAGATTGAATACCAAAAAATGCAAAGTGGTCAGTTTAAGCACGAGAAAAAAATCCTAAAAGAAAAAGATATCAAACTCATCTTGAAGCAATTGGACTCTGGAAATAAAAAATTGTTAAGAAAACCTGGAAAGCCAAAGACCCGAAAACCATGGCTAGATTTGTAATACACAAATGAGAATTATCTGAATATATTAGAATCATAAAATTAACCAAGAGGAAGACAAAAAGGAGAAAGTCCATTCTGCCAATTGAGAACATTGATATTGCCTATACCAAGAATTTGAACAATCTAGATCATCAGAGCATACAGATACTCAACAACATGAAAATAACATGAAAGAAAGGGAAAGAGAAATCGATTTCCTGCAATTTAAGAATCAAGTAATGGAATTACAAAAAGAAAAAAAAAAAGTCTATAAACATATAAAAAATAAATGTCTCACTGCAACGCTGTAATAATAAAATAATGATCCTTGAAAAACATGGCCGAGAAAGTCGGCCAATCAACTTCGTATCTGTCATGAGAACAGATTTTACTATCCATAAAGAAAAACCCAGACATCAAATAATCTCAAGACAAGCTATTGCAGAGAAGCAAATAAGAACACAAAAAGACCCTTTAAAGTCTCTTGAAATCTAGGAACCCTCCAGCGAAGAAAACGGGAAAATAAAGAAAATAAAGAGGGAAAATGCTTACAAGAACTGAAACTGGTGGCAGAGAAAGTCGAAACTGGCGAAAATGGAAGATGGACATCTACAAATATAGTACAATGCTCTAATCCATTTAATGATTAAAATAAACTTACAAGAGCAAGATAAGAATTTACCTTCCACGTGCATCCCACGATGGTGACGAAACAAAACGCAAAGAAATCTCTCTCTCTCTCTCTTCATACACATACACACACACAAAGTAAACAGATAAAAACTATTACCACTACCCCTTTTTTCTGAAATGAATTCCCTCCCTCCAAGATCCTCTGCTTTAAATTCTCTTCTTCAATCAAACGTAGAATGACAAATCAAACACAAGGAGAGAGGAAAATAAATAAGACAACAAGGAGAAAGAAATAACAAGTAGAAACCAAACAAAACGAAGCCCAATTCCCAAAAACCTTCAATTTCAAGAAAACAACAGTCTCATCAAACAGTGGCCCAACACCTGTGCAAATGTTACGCTGACACATGTACGAATGTGCTTTCATCTTTCAAACTCACACCCACCAGACTATTATATTCCAACGTGGTGGATTGTGGAAGTGGAACCAGAGCTACCCAAATACATGTACATCATAAATAGTTAAATACGACAAACAATTCGAAATTAAAAACAACCACTACGTCAAAACAGTTTGGTCAAATGAACAGCGAGCCTCCTAAATACGCAATAATATATGTATATATAAAATATAACTCAAATATATTTTTTATTATTTAAGAAAAACTTGCCACGTGGCACAGAACTGATGGGGATTAAAGAATTAGTTAGATTCCAAACCATACTATACTAGTCTCCTTTTAGATCAACTATTTTATCTAAATGGGCCTAATCAGCATAAAAACCAATCTAGCTGTTTTTTTTTCCTTCAATACAGTTGTTGTGTGTGTGAACACAATAAATTGTTGGTGTCATAACACAAGGCAAATGAAACTTAAATGCTTACTTATTATAATTGCAAATGAAAGATTCTGTTTTGATGGACAGAGAAGGTTGTAAATTAGCATACAAAATGGAATTATACATTTATGCCACCTTTGGCAATAATATGGCTGATAGTATGATGCAAGTAGATGAGTGTTGAGAGCTTCAGGGACAGATATTTTCAGATAGAAGTTCTAATAGTGTTGCAACTGGGATCCTGATTCACAAGATTTATGGGATGGGCTCTTCAACTTTTCACATGTCTCATCTACAAAGGATTGACCATTGAATGAGTCTTAACTGCTCCCCTTCATACACAGGGACATAGATGCCTGGAAAAGTGTATATTCTGTTTAGCTTTAACAGTCATTATTCCTGAGATTGCCAATTGGCTAAGTTGGTAATGATCTATGGCTGATTATAGAGGGAACTTGGGATCAAACCCCACCTTCAAGGGTTGGGGGATTATTGATAAAAAAAAAGAAGAAAAGAAAAAAAAATCATTATCTCTAATTGTTACATGGGTTTCCACTGTTTATATGAAAGGGAAAGATATCCTACATGAATATCAACCTGCCAACCACTTGATTCTTTTTTTATTTTTTAGTATAAATTAAATGGAGTTATTTTCTTCTTTTTGCTTTCAAGTTGAGAATTGCTTCTTGGTAAGTGAAGGGACAGTTTTCTCTTCCATCATTTAGCATTCTTTCTTCCACTATTCATATATGAAGAAAAAGGCTTACCAGTAGGGTCAAGTATGGAGTTTCCCTAAATAGTCCACCATGTTTTTCCACGTAGAGGGGTGGTGTGGCCAATCCAAGCAGTTCATATCAGCCATATCCCCACTTTTGTTAGTGTTGACAAGTAATATTATTGACCATATATCAAAAAATTTAATATTTTAGTATGAAATTTGCATCAAGAGTAAGATTTATTTTGACTATGGCCATTTTTGGGCTTAGATAGAGGTTTCATATAGTGAGAGGCATTGGACCATTTTAATCCCAAAGTCAATTTGCCACGTGGAAGATTTCTTTGCAACCATGGTGTTTGCGTTCCCATTTTGACTCTACATGAGCACCATATAGATAGATTATTTGAATCTGGTGCACAAAAAAAAAAAAAAGAACAAATATATATTTGGTTGGGCAGATCTAACTTGAGCGAAACAAGTTTATATCATATTTTGCATTTGGTAATGTGCACAAGGGTGTCGGCAGAAATGTTAAAAATATATTTATCTCATTATCTGTAATTGGGGGGCGTTCCAACTTCCAACTTCAGTCGCCTAATGACACCTGCATGTTTTAAAACCATAATAAACTATCATGCAGTGTATTTTGTATCAAAACATCTCACTTTTTTGGTTCCCAATGTCATAATTAAGTTCAAAGTCATGACTTAAAGCACCACGGTACCAAATATTCACTTGATCGTTCTCTTTTGCTAAACAATCGATTTAGGGGAGAGGTATTCCATTTTCACCTGTGGCTAGGGCCGTCAATGGACCAGATTCAACCCAATTCGGTCTAATATGGAACTGATCCAATTCAATAATGTCTTATTGGACCACCCAATTAACCTGTTCAAATTGATCTATCTTTAGATTGGGTTCAACCCAAACCCAGTCCATTGACACCCCATCTCTTAAGTCTTATCTTCTGTCAATGGACTGGATATTGGTTCAATACAACCCAATTCAATACTAATCACTTATAGATGGACCAGGTCCAATACAATCCAATAAATACTTTAGACCATTAAATGTGGATTGGTCCAATTCAATGTCTTATTGGACTGTCCAACTGGTTCAAATTGATTCGAGTCAGACAGGTCAAATCCAAATCCAATCCATCTTTTGATGAACCCACACCTCTAATTGGAGTTCCAAAGCATTATTCGATTTGAATGATTTTATTCATGGTCATCATGGATTGAATTATAAGTTGATGGGCAAAAGGCATGAGGTTACACAAAGTTTCATTTTTCAATTTCACCAAATCTTCTTTATCACTTTCCCAATGTCGTTATTCTCATATGTCTCTCCAAAACCAGCTAACTTTCACTTTCTACACTTTTTTAATGTTTTCCAATATTATCTTACACTTTACTAGTTTGATTAATTATCCACCCACTTCATGCTTTATGCACCTATGTTTCCCCTCCACTAAGAGGACTTGTAATGTGTATGACCACACATGTAAAAGAAATTTATCTCACAATGCACTCTTTTATAGGGTGTCTACGGTTTGGTTAATCAAATCATTGCACTTTTTTGTAAACCAAACTGGTGGTATTAATTTTTTCAATTCTCTAAACTGAAATCGAACCGGTACCACCAGTTAACCAGTGCACTGGTTTCAGTTCTTTGGTTTTTTATATTTATAATATATATTATACAAATATATGTATAATATTATATAATAAATAATATATAATATATTATAAATATTTGAAAATATATATTTTCTATATAATATATTTATAGTTAGGTCGTTATAAATATGATATAAGTATATATTTATATATACAATGAATATATATTTATATATAATACAATGAATACAATTTTTGTGTATCGTGTATATCAATACTTTGAACCTTGAGTTTAATATTGTGGATTTCCTAGTCAATATTAGGGGTCTCCATTGTTCGGTTAACCGAACCATGGCACTTTTTTGTAAACCAAACCGGTGGTACCGGTTTTTCCAATTCTCCAAACCAAAACTGAATCGGTACCACCGATTAACCGGTTCGCCAATTTGGTTCTTCTGTTCTTCAATTTTTTATATTTATAATATATATTATACAAATATGTATATAATATTATATAATAAATAATAAATGATATATAATATATTATAAATATTTGAAAAATATATAATATATTTATAAATAGGTCATTATAAATATAATATAAGTATATATTTATATATATATAATACATAGAAAATATATGACATTAAAAATATACATAAAAATATATATACCGATCAGTTCAGTTAACCGTCAGTTTTTTTGTAGGTTAACTGAAAACCAAACCGATCTTTTGGTTTTTCAAAAATCTCAAACCGATTGATTCGATTAACCGCATTTTTCAATTCGATTCAATTTTTCATTTTTTCGATTTTTTATGGACACCCCTAGTCAATATACTGCCACAAAATTCTGATTATCAAGTGCCATAGCTGCAAAGGTCTCATAATGCCATATACATGATGGTGGACATCAGTGTTGAAGCGTATTCTCATCATATACCCTTCTCTTGGTTGTTGATACAGCAATTTGTAGACCCCTGTTTCATTTTATTCTTGTTGGTATAGCTATTCGATGTATGTCATTTCCACTCCTCCATATGAACCAATTTTATATAATCAAGCTATCTCGTCACCCATAATTTTCTAGATAATTTTCTCCAACCTCCACTAGATGAAGTGATGATCATATTACAGGAATTATGGAATCTCTTCCTTGTAGATCAATAGAAACAGTGAGTCTAAAGAAGAGGTTAAAGTGAAAGGTAAAGCAACAAATCAGTGCACCACGCATCTCAGTAATCAAAGTCTCCTTGTCCCACTTTTAGAGAGGAATCTGGCATTGACAAAGTTTTACAGGGTTGATGGGGGCTCAATATTTTTATCCCTTTTATTGAGAGGACATGAACCATGATTGCTTTCTAAAATGACACCTCCTCCCTTGTTATCCACCTTTGACAAAAATGTTCTTTTGACTGTGAACTCAAATTTCACTTCCAAATTCAACAATTTTATTAGTACACTTCTTAATTTTAATGCACCAAACAGTACTAGGCTCACTTGTATTTAACGGTCACTGTGCCAAGAGATTTCAATCTCTTTTTGCAGTTAAAAACTCAATGTTCATGGAGACATTTTAACTAAGGAGATAAGTCTCTAAAATAAGAAATGCCAAATAAAGTCTTAAAGGGATGAGATGAGTTGTCTCAAGAACCCTTTACCCAATAGATTCACCTCTTTACCATATCGCCCTCTCTCTCTCTCTCAGTTAGGTAAATCATATCTAATACACATCAAGAAGGCTTGGAACATCTTTGGTTAGGGATGCAACTTGGGCAGACTCAGGTTGGGAGTTATGAGACCAAGCCAAAAACCAAGGCTTGGTGCAGTGTAAATTGTTCAAATTAGTCCTATGGTTATCTGACCTGGAGGGAGGGACAAATTGGGGTATGAAGTTTGGAGTTACCATCTAAATTTTTCGAATTGGAAATTTAGGAAAATCCGTGATTTTTCAAGAAAAACATTTTATTTTCTTGATGACTCATTGCAAAATGGGAATAAGATTCTTAGGATCCAGGACCAAGGTACAGTGTGGGAAGGTATTAAGCACCCCACACACACCCAGTTGAACCGGCCTCTACTTCACCAATGTTCCAAGGAGGATTTAATAATTTTTTGGGCTATCTATGCTTGGTTGATAAAATAACAACTTAAAGTTGCAATTTAACAACCAACACTACAAATTAAACTAAGGAAAAGAGAAGCAACGGCAATAGAAAATGGATAAGCAATTAACTAAAGAAGCAAGACATAACAATTAAAAGTTTCAATCTAAAAAAGTAAGTGCTAGATGGTATGTTGACATGAAAAGGGGTTGGAACTCAATGTGTATTTACATGAAGGCAATATATACTAAATGCAAGAGATGAGATGTGTAAGATTTGAATGAGAGATATGAACTTTTGAAATGCATAACCAGCCAAGAAGAAAGTAGAGTGAAAACTAATTTAATCTATGATCTAATAAAAAGAACCAATTTACCTAAGAATGAAAATGTTAGAAATGTTTAACTTAGATGAGTGTCATGAATTAATCAATATCCTAGAAATGAGATGTTAAATTCTAGAATTCAAATAGGTCCTACTAAGACATGTGATTGCACTATGGAGGATGGCTAAAAGAAACATACGACATCTAAAATTCTTTTATTTAAAAGTTAAATGCATTCCTAGAAAAAAAAAAAAAAAAACAGAGAGAAATAACCCAAGAAGATGGTCTAACCCGATGAATGCTAGCACTATGCATTAATTCTAATACTAATGGCTGATATGTGAAATGCATATGCATGCCTATAAATTAATGCATGAATTTAAATTAAAAATAAATAAAACGTTGAGAAAAAACTAAAACAAGTCTGAAATGTAACCCTATTAACTTGATCAATACTAAAAATTCTAACTACGGTAACATGCGAGATGAAGTAAAAAAAGGCAATGTAATAGGACTAGATGGATCTATTACTAAGTAAAAAAACAAGGAAAAGGTAATACTAATTCTACTTAGAAAACAATATTTTATCTTTCGGATGGTTAGTATAATAAATAAAAACAAGAAAAGAAAACTACAAAGTTAAAGGGTAAAAAAAAAAGGAAGACAGTCCTAAATTTTTAGTAAAGGATAGTCAATTAAAAAGGATAGGGACGTGAACATGCCTATGTTCTGGTTGTCGCCTCTACATCTTGAGAAATTCGACTCCTGAAGCTCCTTGGATTGAAGATGAATTTACCGTCATTTAGGAGGTCAAATATGTTGGATATGTAGCCCAAGATGTGTAGAAACATGTTGGATGACTGTAATTTTCTATAACATGACCTTTGGTTCAAAAAGGCTTCTTACTTCTCTTGAATTGAGGTATAATTCAAGGGTGTTTTTTGGCTTCAAACTGATATGGAGGGATTCTAGGGATGCTAGAGAGTGAGTGGGGAGGTTTTGGGACGTGGGTAATAGCTGTGGGAGTTGAGCTCTCCCCCTAAGCTAGCTTGTTTTAGGTTAGATTGTGTGTCTAGGATGTGAGAAATGGGTGGTATTTATAGATTTTTTGAGAGGGGAATGGAAGGCTGAGATGGGTGATAAGAGAGATCAATGGCTGATGTTTAAATGGTTTTTGGAGGGAGATTGATTGAGAGAATGGGCTATCAAGACAGCTTTGTGAGAGATTCTCTCAATCAATGAAGACAAAGAGTGAAAGATTTTACCAATTTACCTAAACTGGACATTCCAAGTTTAAGTGATTGGTTTGATTAATTGGAAGGCTTGATTGATTGGAAGCCATAGTTGGTCAAATCTTAGATTTTTAAGATGTTTCTAGAGGCTGAGGGGAAGTTTGGGTCGTGGAATGCGCTAGGTTCGAAGTTATTGTGAAGAGGATTCTAAACGGAGGGCCCGGATCGAGTTTAACTTTGGGTCTCAAGATGGAGGGGTTAATGGTGTCAGAATTGGACGATCTTGGTACCGTTGGACTCGGAATTTCGAGCTCTATCCATTTATAAGGTTGGATTCAAATTTTATAGGGGTTAGGATTTAGGATCAGAGATTATCCCAATCAGATGATCGGAATCGGTTCCTGTTTCAGGTCTTGAGATAAAGGGGTAAGCGGTGTTGGATTCAAGTGATCTTGGTGTTGCTGGATTTGGATTTTTGGGCTCTACGTATGGTAACAGATTTTGGATTTGATGTTAAATGAGGTTTAGGATCAAAATGACTCCGATCGGATGACCGAAATCGGTTCTGGCTTCAGGTCTTAGGATGATGGGGTAAATGGTATCGGATTTGGGTGATCTTGGTGTCGTTGGATTTGGATTTTTTGGCTCTATGTACCTATGGTTACGGATTTTGGATTTGATGTGAAATGAGGATTAGGATTAAAATGACTTTGATCAGACGATCGGAATCGGTTATGGCTTCGGGTCTTAGGGTGATGGGGTAAACAGTGTCGGACTCATGTGATGTTGGTGTCATTGGATTTAGATTTTTGGGCTCTACGTACCTATGGTCTCGGATTTTGGATTTGATGTAAAATGAGGATTAAGATTAAAATGACTCCAATCGGACGATCGGAACCGATTCTGACTTCGAGTCTTAGGATGATGGGGTAAACGGTGTCGGACTCGGGTGATCTTAGTGCCATTGGATTCGGATTTTTGGGCTTTACGTACCTATGGTCTCGGATTTTGGATTTGATGTGAAATGAAGATTATGATCAAAATGACTTTGATCGGACGATCGGAATCGATTCCGACTTCGGGTCTCAGGATGAAGAAATAAATAGTATTGGATTTGAGTGATCTTGATGTCATTGGATTTGGATTTTCAGATTCTATATACCTATGATTTTAAATCCTTGAAGCCCCAACTTTTGTTAAATTTCAAAAATACCCCCAGATCGATCACAAGATTAGCAAAGCGGTTAACTAATAGTAGGAATGCCACTTTCAGTCTTATGTTTGTTTTCGGTCAATTCTAAGGTGGTTGAGTTCCCATTTCCCACTCCTAAAATTACGAATTAATTAAAATATCAATGAGCCTGCCCCGAGAAAGACACCGGATTTCCTGTCCACAAGACTGGACCCACAAAACACTACAGCCAAACATCGTATACTTGTAGTAAGTGAGATGTGTGATTGCCGTGTATTATGGTAGAGTCCTGTGGGCAGGAAATCCGAACTGGTGTAAGTTCTTCCAACCAGGTACCAATCTGCACCCCTAATGGTGGTAGGAGTGCCACTTTCAATCCTAATTACGGGTCTGTTTGGTTTAAGTCGAATCGGAATCAAAATCCTTGAAAATCGAAATTTAAATAGTTTATTTTCATAGTTTGTTTGGTTCAAATAAAAATAGAAATAGAAATTGGAATCAGCAAAAATTAGACTTCATTCTTAAGGAAGAGGCAGGGAATGACCATTTCGTCAAATGGAAGAATGCCATTCCAAGAAGAATGAAAATGGGATTCTGATTCTCCCCAACTAAACAGTTGGAATCGGAATAACCCAATTCCAAACCCTTTACCCATGAACCAAACGGGGCCTACATTTATTTTCAATCTAACATTCAAAACTTTCACAGGGCAAAATATGTTTTTACAATAAAACTAATGAGGGAAATGGTCTCAACAAGTTGTTGAGGTTAGAGCAAGTTGACTTCGCTTGCAATGGTACTTTGTTTGGACTACCAATGGAAACCTTCAGCCTAATACATTATTGAGCAAAGAACTCGAATCTTAGGATTAAATAAAAATAGATACTCTAACTTGCTTAGGATCATGCAAAATGGTTTTTATCTGATATTATATTAGGTAAATTTCTTAAAATACCCTTACGGTTTAGTGAATTGACTAACTATATTTGAAAATTATCTAATGGTATCTCTATTGTTTCTAACAATTGACTAATATTTCATTTACCGTTGATGTTCTGTCATATATTGTTCACATTGTGCCATCACGTGACTGTTATACTTTCAAAATTTCCCAATTTACCCTTTTATGTTCGAAAATGCCCTCATTTGGGAGAGGCGATTTTGTCTAAGTACATTTTATGATTTCGCTTATACCCGGCAAAAAGTTGACCCAACCCATGAACCCGACCCAACCCAACCTGAAAAAACTGGGTTAGGGTCTCATATTTAGCTACCCAAATGTAAAAATGACCCGACCCGACCCAACCCAAAAAAATTGGGTTAGGTTATGGGTCAACCCACTGACCCGATTGTCAAGTCTAATTGGGATTATTTATGCATTGTTAAAAGTTTCCACTCTTTAATTTTTTCTATTTAGTCTTTACTTTTGATTGTTTACTCTTTAAATGGTTAAATGTTCAAGTTTTTTTATTTTATATTTGGAATTTTAAGGTTAATTCTTTTAATTTTGACATTTTTCATGTAAATTTTCTTTATTTTTTTTAATTTTAATTATTTTTTGAGATGATCCGAATTGACCCATGGGTCAACCCTAACCCGAACATTTAAGGTTAGGATCTAGCATTTGAAAATCCAATCTGACCCGAAACCAACCCCAAGTACCTTAACGCAACCCGAACCCGACCCACCCAACCCAATTGCGAGATCTAATTTTACCGGTATCAACTCAAGAGGGAGAGAGCGGAGTCGAAGTTGGTTATTTCCGGCACCCGCACCATCATCTGCATACCAGACCCAATGAAGCTACCAATTGAACAAGACAGCCATGGCAATCAGATGATGACTGCCTTTTGGCCGGCGTATCACCACTACAAGATGATGACGGCCTTGTTCAACTTCAAAAATTTCACCACCAGCGTATCGCCCCTGCAAGTGAAAGACATGATTCATCTTGGCTCCTTCACCAGATGTTAGTTCTCCTCTAGCCGAGGTTGTCCTACTTCATCTCATCCTGCTCTCCGATGAAGACAGGTAGAAAAACCTTGAGCAAAGACATGACTCCGCCTGTGCATGGAGGGAGCCTCGGCCGGAACCACCACCACCTCCGTCTACACAAAGACAAGGCTCAAACTGAAATATGGAGCTTGATCTGATGTGGGTGAAGAAACGGGAGCCTAATCTGGTGGCGGATCGTCCAATGACCTTCGAACTAAAATCTAGAGCCCGATCTAATGTGGGCAAAGAAACAAGAGCCTGATCTGATGGTGGATCATCCAACGACCTTCGAACTGAAATCTGGAGCCTGATCTGATGTGGGCGAAGAAACAATAGCCTAATGTAATGGTAGAGAGCAGAGATTGGAAGGTCTTTGGATAGTAATCCATCGAATCTAGCTTCAACGGTTGTTGGCTGATGATCTCTTCTTGGCTAAGGTCACCATGATTGGATCTGGCTTCGACAGTTGTTGGCTGATGATGTCTTCTTCGCTAATGTCACCATGACCTTAAATAAAAAAATATTGTTTCTCACCAAAGCTCCACCGTTTGGAAGTTGCAGCGGTCGCTGTCGCCTATGACGACAATGGTGCCCAGTCTCTGCTTTCGGACATTCTGATCAATTGAGTGAACCCGCACATATGTGTCAAAACAAGTGACAAAAAGGTAAATTTATCTTTCGGTCTTAAGCTTGGGTTAAAAGGATAAAATAGACATTTCAGTCATTCCGTCCATGTTTAATGACACTCGTGTAAGACTTGGTCAATTGTTGGAAACAGTAAGGGTAACATTAGACAATTTTCAATCAGTAGGGGTACACTTAGTCAATATGCTAAACCATAAGGGTAGTTTAAGAAATTTACCCTATTATATATCACTAATTCGTAAGATGTGACAAAAATTTAATGCCTTCCATGACCTTGAATCAGGATACTTTCAAATCTATATATCCTTTTGATGTTTATTGTTTATAAATTAATAATTTTTTTGTAATAAATTAGTTAGGCTTAGCTTAGGAAGAGTGCAAATACGAGATTTAGAAATGCCAATAGAAGGTTCTGCATCGAACATATTTGTATTTACACTATTCCCAAGGTGAGTGCAAATACAATTTGGGAAGAGGAGTACAATACAAATATACAGAATGCAAAACCTTATTTGTATTATTTTATGTGTGTGTGTAAAGATAGATAGATAGATAGAAAGAGAGAGAGAGAAAGAGAAAATGAGGACATTTATTCTTTTAATGAAATACTTTTGACTAATATCATTGAGGGATTATCTGAGAGACGACCCTGAATCACTCCCCTTTAATCATTAGGAGAAGCTTCATCCTGTAATGAAAATGGATTAATGGGAAATGCAGTAAGATATATCTAGTATATATAAAACGATTTAATTTGAAACTTGAACAAGAATCTGATACCAATTTTTACCTTCTACATATTATACACAAAAGAAAAAAAAAATTTATTTAATTCACATGGAACATCTTAGCCAAGTATGAAAATCTTAGAGGAATTTCACTATTTAGCTACTAATTATAATTATAAAACCTTGAAAGGATTCAAAAGGATGTGTTTCATTTTAATGAGTATGTTTGTATCTTTAGGGGATCTTTGTCCCAAGTCTCAAAGATAGAAACCACAGTAAAATCTCAGCCAATTAGGGCTCCCCCACTATCTACCAAAGAAAAAAGCTCTTCTCACATTGTTTCATTTGAATGAGTATGTTTGTATCTTTAGGGGATCTCCGTCCCAAGTCTCAAAGATAGAAACCACAGTAAAATCTCGGGCAATTAGGGCTCCCCTATTATCTACCAAAGATAAAAGCTCTTCTCGCATTGTTTAGTATAGGCAAGTTATAGACATACCTTGTGTCCACCAAAATCATACTACATGCATGGGCTTTATATCTAGTTCTGAACAAAATCAATGGCCTCTGTGGATTCCTATTTACACCATATTAGGCAACTTGGAAAAAGCATTAGAAGCATTTTCTAATACTCATGACTCGTGGGGAGGAGGGAAAAAATTGAAAATACAAGGAATCTTTAATTCGCTTAAAGTTGGTTTTAGGGATTGATTTGATAGGACACAGTGAGGATCTATTGCCAGCATTATAGCTCTCCTAGAAACCCAGATAAATATTCTGATGCAATTAGTGCTCGTTCATGGCCCTCGATATTTCTTGAGTTTTAATTAAGGTTGGGCTATTTTTGGTCTGAGTTAAGTTGAGTTGTTAATTTGTGACCTTCAAACCCATCACCAACGTTGTTGTGGAAACTACTGATTGATTTAATTTATGTTGACGGAGATAGAGTAACACAGGAATGGAAAAGTGTGTTTTGCATTAGAGATAGGAATCAATATATATATATATATATATATATATATATATATATATATATATATATACATTTGTGGTGTCGATCTGATAAAGAATACAAAGAGATAAAGAAAAAAAGTATACAACAAAAAGATAATGGTTATCCTTAGCTATTGAACAGAGTGATAGTGATTATCTTCATCTATTAGTGAGTTGTATAGCTGGTGTGGCTTCCCTAACACCCCACACCCCCCTCCCCGTGCAAGCTGACAAGTCATTTGGACATGATAAGCTTGAGCTTTAGGTCATGAAAGCGTCCGGAGGGAAGCGGTTTGGTCAAAATGTTTGCAGCTTGATCCTTGTTAGGGAGGAAATGAACCATTAGCCACCTTCTCGTGAATAAAGTGAATGTCCAGCTTTATGTGCTTAGTGCGAGAGTAAAGCACTGGATTGGAAGCAAGATATTTGGCACTCAGATTATCATACCATAAAACAGAAGAAGATGAAGGTTTCTAACCCAATTCAGTGAGTAACATGTGCAACCACAAGAATTCAGCAATGGTGGAGGCGAGGCTACGATACTCAAATTCCGTTCTAGAGCGGAATATGGTATTCTATTTGCAAGAACTCCATGTAATCAAATTGTTACCAAGATAGATGCAAAATCCTCCTTGAGAACGCATGTCCACTGGGCAACTGGCCCAATCGGCATCTGAGAAAGCCTCAAGTGTGAGGGACTGAGAGGGACGGAGAAGAAATCCATGAGCTAAGGTGGATTTGAGGGATCGCAAAATCCATTTGACAACTGACCAATGAACATCAATAGGAGATTGCGTAAACTAACATACTTTATTAACCAAGAAGCATATTTCAGGACGTGTAAGAGTGAGATACTGAAGGGCAACTACCACACTCCAATACATCAATGGATCATCAAGAGGAGATCAAAATGTAGAATCTAGCCGTGTAGAGGCATCCATGGAAGTATTAATGGGTTTGGCCTCATGCATTTTGGTGCGAGTGAGAAGATCAACAATATATTTCTTTTGAGACAAATGAATACCATTGGCATCACACTGCATTTCAAGACCCAAGAAATAATGGGCTGGCCCAAGATCTCAAATAGCAAAAGCTGAAGAGAGTTGTTGGACTAGAGATTGAATAATAGTGGAGAAAGAGCCCATGATGATAATATCATCCACATAAATGAGAATGAAGATAACTTTAGCGTTGTGACGTCGTATGAAGAGAGAACGATCTGCATGAGATTCAATGAAGCCAATAGAGAGAAGAAAATCCTTAAGCCGAGTAAACCAAACTCTAGGAGCCTGTTTAAGGTCGTAAACAGACTAGTTTAACTTGCATACATAATGGGGATGATGAGGATCCTCAAATCCAATAGGCTGACTCATGTACACCTCCTGAGGAGGTAGAGGTGATCTGAAGATTTCTAGAAGCCATGGACGTTTGTCACAATGTTGGCTTTGATACCAAGATAGAGTAACACATGAATGGAAAAGTGTGTTTTATATTAGAGATACGAGTTTATATATAGTTGTGGTGTCGATCTGATAAAGATTACAAAGAGATAAACAAAAAACAGTTTACAAGAGAAAGATAATAATTTTCCTTAGCTATTGAACATAGTGATAGGGCTTATCTTCATCTATTATCGATCTATATAGATGACATGGCTTCCCTAACAGATGGAGATGTGTAGGGGTGAGCAAGAAAAACCGAACTAGTGAGATTGAATTGAAAATCTGGTTAACCGAATCGATAGGTTTGGTTTTGGTTCAGGATTTTTAAAAAATCAAAGGTATCAATTTGATTTTGATTAACCACTATAGAAAACCAGCAGTTAACCGAATTGATCGATATACATATATTTCTATATATTATATGTATATTTATGTATACTATATATTTTTTATATATAGTTTATATTTTCTAGATATTATAAATTAACAAATATGCATTATATATAAATATATATATTTATAATGTATAATGTATTATTTAGTATTTAAAATATAATATGTTATATATATTTTTAGTTTTTTATTATATATTTTATAATATATACTATAAATATAAAAAAACTAACAAACAAAACCGATCAACCAGTTAATCGATCAGCTTTGGTTCAATTCCAATTACCAGTTTTCTAAAAACTAATAGTATTAGTTTGATTTCAAAAATAGGCTCACGATTTGGTTAACCAAAGATGTACTATAGTGACAACCTCTTCTCTATTACCCCATGCATGTTATCCTCAACTTCTGTGATAATATGAGACATGGAGTGGTGCATTGCCAAGTCTCTCATGGCCTATCCAGTTTGTCAATAAGATATGAAACACCCTTTAATATCAAAGATTTTGAGGTTGAAGTCATGACTCATGTTTGTGGACGATGGACTGAAGTAACCAATTTTACTACGATCAATAGTCATCTCTTATAATCAACAGAGTTGGATAAAAACAACAGATCACGGTGATGGTCATGAAATGTTGGCTCTCATAACCAATATATGGGTTTTGGGGCAAAGTTGGATTACCTGGGTCATGAGATGTGTGGCCTCAGTATCCTACCAAATTCTAATTAATGGCTCTTCCTTGAAGAAAATTTGGCCACAAAGAGGGCTAAGATAAGGGAATCCTCTCTTCCCTTATTTATTCCTATTATGCTCTAATGTGTTCTCCTCTTTATTAAATGGCTTAGTTAGAGCTAAAAGGCTTTCTGGTGTCAAGATTTGCAGGTAAGCTCCAATCATCTCTCATTTGTTTTTTACAGATGACAGTTACGTCTTTGCTAAGGCTGATTTGGAAGAAGGAGGATCATTATTGGAGGTTATTTCCTCCTATGAGAAAGCCTTTGGCCAACAAGTGAACTACTCAAAATCCAAAGTCTTCTTTAGTCCCAACATGCATCCTAGACTTAAAAGGTTGGTGGAAAATAGGCTTCATGTTAGAAAGGTAGATAATCCATCTATCTATTTAGGAACCAATCCTTTAATAGATAAAAGGAAGTGCCAACTTTTTGAACATCTAATGTAAAAGTTGCAAACAAGGCCAAGGGCTGGAGGAATGCTCTTCTCTCTCAAACTAGGAAAGAAGTGTTGCTCAAATCAGTAATCACAGCCATCCCTACCTATTGTATGTCTTGTTTCTTGTTGTTAAAGAAAACTTGTGACAACATTAGTAAGGTCCAAAAAAGCTTTTGGTGGGGGATTCAAATGATAAATAAAAGTGAGATGGGTCTCTTGGGATAAAATTTGTGAGAACAAGGGTTTTGGGGAGCTGGGCTTTAGAGATCCACATATTTTTAATATTGCCCTTCTCTCAAAATTAGCTTGGAGGCTTTGTTTTGACTCTTCTATCCTTTGGGCTCAATCCATGAAAGATAAATATTTCCCAAATGATCACTTCTTAACCCTAGGGGTGGAAGAGTGTGTTGGAAGGGAGGGGTGTGATTGAGAAAGGGACAGTTTGGAAAATTAATAAAGGAACTAACATGTGAATTTGGGACGACCCTTGGATCTCAGATGTTAATGGTTTTAAGTTTGTAGGTCCAAGACCAAGGCCAAGCAACATTGACTTGGTTTCTGACCCCATAAACCAGGAAAATAGGGAATAGAACCCTGAAAAATTAAATTCTTTATTCACCCCTACCCTTGCTGAAAAAATTATGCAAATTGACCTCATTGAAAATCTATGGGAAGACAGATTGGTGTGGAATCCAAACAAGAAGGGTTTGTTCTCAGTCAAGTCAGCCAATTCATTAGCTTTTGAAAATCAAGGTAATAGGAATTTTGCAATTCAGACTTCATGGATCACTCATGAAGGATGGAATGCAATTTGGAAGATTCAAGTAGAGCCAAAAATTTTAAATTTCTTATGGAAATGTTGCTTGAACAACATTGCTATTGAGGAGAACCTGTTTAATAGAAAAATAGATTCATCCTCCACTTGTGAAAGATGTATCCATCATGCTGAATCCATTTTGCATTCTCTAGTATACTATGATAAAGCTAGGTGCATCTGGTTAGGGGCAAGTATCGGGATTGACCTATAACAGCTTAGACATATGGATAGGTTTGATAGTTGGTTCATGCTTTTGTTAAATGAGATCGGATTAAAAATTTTTGATATCCTAGCTAAATGTGCTATCTGCTTATGGGAAATTTGGAAGGATATGAATGCTTTATATTATGAAAAAATTGATTCTAATCCTTTGGATGTCATCTCTTCTATTCACAGATTTATAGTGGAGAGATCTCAAAACTTGCCTCTGAGATTGGAAAGCTCTTCAAGAGATGAGTTGTGTTCAAAGATCACTTCATCTTTTTGGGTTCCACCAAAAGCGGGTTCTGTCAAAGCAAATGTGGATGGTGGATTTCGAAACCCAAGGAAAGCTTCAATGGGTTTTGTTTGTAGAGATTCTGTAGGTGTATGTATGTCTTTTTGCAAAGACTGGTTATGTCCAAGCTTCTTCTTCTTTGATTGCAGAAGCCAAAGCCTTATTTGAAGTGGTGAAAAACTACAATTGATTTAAATTTGGAAGTAGTAGTTTTTGAATTAGACTATAAATCTCTGATAGACAATCTTTTTTATTCTGATATGAACTATCACTGTGATCTGTTGTTTTTATGCATAGATGCAAGGAAGCTGATTCAAGGAAGATCTTTTGATTTTTGTTGTGGTGCCTCACTCTGCTAATGGGGTGGCACATAAGCTAGCTATCCATGGTTTGTATTCTCAGAGCTATTTCGCTAAAGCTATGCCTAGATGGTTGGCGGACTCTAGGGTGTTTGATCAAGTTAGTAAAGAACCTTAGTTTCAACGGTAGTTGTTGTGTGTGTCTCTTCTCTTTTCTATTTTTTTTCTCTGGATATGTTTCTCTTCCTTGTTTGTTGCAAGTATGTTGTCGTTTCTTTTCCTATGTTGCAAGTTTGGGCTTGTGAGTATCTTGCTTTTGCCTTTTGTTGTATATGTTTCTATTGTTCTCGTTTCTGAATGAATCGCTCTTTTCACAACAAAAAAAAGAGTAATGGGCAGTTTCTCAGTAGTCGGTAGTATTGTTAGTTAATAGTGCAATGGAAGTACTATGTAAACATGATAGGCCACATACCCCCTTCATAAGCATGTAGGCACAAACCATGAAAAAAGTATAGACTGAACCCTTTCACAAAGCCAGCCCTTCTCTTTTATCATTCATTGGCTTGAAACATCAAACTAAAAAAAAGTCATTACCAGCTATCTAGGGTCTTGGAAGTGGTTGATTGGGTACAATTCTAACATACATACATACATAAATACATATATATATTTCACAAAGTAGCGTAACCACCCTTCAGGTGCAACTTGGGCAGGCTCCACTTATGCTTGGACTGATCCAGCCCACAATTTTATATGGGTTGAACTTGGATTTCCAATCCTGGATTGAGCTTATGCCTAGTCCTTAGGTAGCCTAAATCTGGCTTCTAAAAAAGCTATGGCAAAAAAAAAAAAATCCCATGAAGCTATGGGCTCCTAGCATTCAATCAACATAGCTCAATCAATACTGAAGCCCTCCCAAATGGGCAAATGGACCCTCAACCAAATGGTTTGTCACTTTCCTTTCAAGAGAAGGAGAGATAAGTAAGGTGTGTGTTATAGAACTAGAATTCTTAAAAACCCGATATTCTTGTGTAAGGCCTACCATTCCCTTTTGGAGTTTTCTAGAGTTTTAATTCATTTGTAATCTCTCTCTCTCTCTCCCTTTATAAACTCCCCAATGGGCCAAACAAATGCAACTCAGAAGAAAAATATGCATCCATTGTCACAAGAAGAAGAGGAAGAAGAAGAAGGAAGATATGGTGAGCAGATTCCGTTGTACTCTCTCAACGATCTCCTCTAGCTCCCTCGCACTCAGGACTCACTCCGTCGGTGACCTGATTGGGTCGACAAGCTCCTCAAAGATTTCCTCAGCTTCGTCGACACCTAGCATCTTTTGAGCCACTCTCATGGCTCTCAAGGAGCAGCACTTGGCGGTGTAGGTGGCAGTTAGAAGGAGAGATCTCGCTTTTATTATGAAAGCTTAACAACGTCTGTGGTCCGTCGATGACCACTGTGGCATGCAAGATAATTACAGCAGATATGACCACTATGGTGAATCAGATCACCACTGAATTAATACTAGATACGATGTAATTACAACTAGAGACAAGGCCTAGGCATACTTGTATGCACTCTTGCGGACGAATGAGCTGAGATCGTTAGCTTTTGGAGCATCATTGGTGTTAATGGGAAGAGAAAAGATTCCGAGAGCGAGGAGCATGAGGAGAACGAAAGTCAGCATGAGAAGCATGACAAAGACAAGCGTGAAAGAAGGTGATCTCTTGCTAGATGGGCGATGGTGCCTTGGTTTTGCCATTGTTGCAGGTCGATGGAACGAGCAAAACCTCAGCTATGCAATGTTAAAACCCTATTTTTGCTTTTCTTTTTAAAGAAGGGAGAGAACGAGAGACGGACCACTCTCGTGGCTCTCAAGGAGTAGCACTCATCGTCCTCTTATCGTTGCTTCTCTTTTCTTGGTTTCAAACTAGGAGTCTGGGATACTGCCAACAGTCAACGACTCACTCGCTTCCCGCTGTTGCCACCGGTGGTACCATTGTGAGGGTGACCGGGGAGCTGGTGGTGGTTGCTTCCATTGTTGCAGTTGGATGGAGGGTGGTACTGGTAGTACATCCGAGCCGTCCCTCAACTAAGTACAAAGAGTTTGGGCTCTGTTGTTTCATTTTCTTGATAAAGAAGATGAATAGTGCCTAAGGGTAATTTTGACATCTTCAAAAATCTTAAATCGCACATGAGGTCACATGGTATACATAATTGACGGTCCATTAATGGTAGGTACTAGATTGTTGCAAAATGAAAGTTCGGGTACAAAATTGGCACTCAGCCTAAAGTATAAGACCTATCGGGAATTTTCCCTAAATTGATTTTCTTTAGTTTAGTTACATAAGGAAACTCAAATTTATGTGTCGTTGCAGTTTTGCAAAACAGATTTTTTTTCTCAAAACCATACAACGAGGGAAACAAACAAAAGTCCAAAATTGAAAAAACGAAATTAATGGAATCAATCACGTAAATCGTAATGTCCCATTCATTGTTTTATCTTAAGGCTCAATTTGGAAAGAGTACAAATACAAATATGTACAATGTAAATCGTAATGTCCCATTCATTGTTTTATCTTAAGGCTCAATTTGGAAAGAGTACAAATACAAATATGTACAATGTAAATCGTAATGTCCCATTCATACAAAATATAAGGTTTTACACTATATATTTGTATTTGTATTCCCTCTCCAAACTGAGCCTTTGGATTGTAAGGAGTACAAATACAAATATATAGAGTACAAAACCTTGTATTTTATATTAATTTGTGTACATTTATTATATATTTGTATATGTAGTCTTTCTAAACTGAGCCTAATAAACAATTTGGGTTGTAGTATAATTGTTTTTTACATCTCTTCTTTATTGAAACATTAAGGCATGGAGAATGTACATATAATGCTATTTGAGACATAAGTTTCATATGAATGTTGTGGGTCTGCCGAGGGAAGGCGGTTTGGCCTAAGGTTCAAAGTATCGATACGTATTGAGGGAAGGTGGATAAGTTTAACAACTAAACAATAAAAGTATTCAATGGTACAGTAATTTCAGTTTCAGACATAGAGGAGCAAAACAACCTCCTTAAAAATCCGAAAAGACAAAATGGTAAGCTTTTGAGTTCAGCAAATTCAGCTGTAATCAAATGCCCCAACTGCTTCTTGCTTTTAGGATGTCAATGGATCAGTTTCGGTATATGGGTCTAGTTCAATCCAAAGCAAACCTCCAACCCGAACCCAATACTGATCCAACTAAACTAAATAAAGAGGAAGTATCGAACCTGCCCCAACCTGTTATGGATTGAATGTCAATGGGTTGGGTTTAGCATAGATAAAATGCACCCGCAAGCCCAAAACAGTGCAAAATGCGAACTCAAATCAACCTGAATTGCACCCTAACTTCGACCTGACACCTCAAGATGGGGCCAAACCAAGGTTCTAAATATTGATATGGGCCAATACGTCGGGCGTATTGGCCTGTATCAGCCTTAAGAAATAAGTCGTTCATTTCACTGGTTTTGTGGATGATTTGGGTAACAAGGAATGAGGTTTTGTTTAATGGCATTTCAGCAACTTCAACCATAATCAAGCGGCCTTTAGTTAGCACCCAAGGGGTGGCTCATTTGATACATTAGTTGGTTTGTTCTAGTAGAGATGCGGATTCCATTCCTTAACCACCGAATTTGGGGAGGTGGCTTACAGTGTGGTGATTTGGGCGTATCACCAAAATATCAAAAAAAAAAAAAAAAAAAAACAAAAAGACCTCTTAGTTGTGTCCTGATTTCTCATGTTCTGTCCATCCAAATTGCTAATATAATTATTCACTCCTCTTGATATTTTTGTTCATTAGAAAATTTGTCATTATAGTATGTTAGTCGATTCTCCTGATAATTCTATAAGGGTCCATTTGGTTTATAATTGGAATCAGAACCGAAATTCTTTTGAATCAAAATCAAAATGGTCTATTCCCATAGTTTATTTGGTTCAGATAGGAATCTGAATGAGAATTGGAATCAACTTGAAATAAGATTTCATTCTTAACGGAGAGGGAGGGAATGACCATTACCTCAAATGGGGGAATGCCATTCAACCAAGAATGGGAATGGGATTCAGATTCTGTCCAACTAAACATTTGGAATCGGTGATTCCAAACCCCTATTCTCATGAACCAAATGGGTTGTGCCACAATGTTGCATATAAAACAACATATTTAATGATATTATTTATTATTTTTCATTTTTCCTCTCAAAAGTTTTAACTCCGTTATTTCTTGGACCAAAACCAAACAGTTTTATTATGGTTTGGTCTGGTTTCTAATACAGTTTGGGCATTCTATTGGGTGGAACTTAGAAAATCATTATATACCAAATCATTGATTTTTTTTTTCTAATTCAGAAAACTGAACCAAAACCGTAAACCAACATTTGGAATTATCCCAGACCATTTTTAAATCCAGACGAAACCAACAACCATTTTCAGTTGGTTCGAATCAATTTGATGGTCTGAACCATATAATTAGGGGTGTAAACGGTATTCGAAAATCCGATTCGATATAATTGAATCGAATCGAATTCGAATAATTCAAATATCTAATTGGTCGAATTCATATATGACCTGATTTGATTCAAACATTAAAAGAACATGAACAAACATTAAAAAAAATCAATTATTTGGTTAAAGCCTATAAAATTCACATATAACATAAAATTTAAAATATTATTAAATTCAATGCCTAATACATAATTTCATATACCTTCAAATAATATGTGGGTTGGGGAGGGTTGGGTTTAACCTAATACAGTATCCTACTTGTACCCATGTAGATTGTAAATCGAATCGAATTCGAATAATTCAAATATCTAATTGGTTGAATTCATATATGACCTGATTTGATTCAAACATTAAAAAAACGTGAACAAACATTAAAAAAAATCAATTATTTGGTTAAAGCCTGTAAAATTCACATATCACATAAAATTTAAAATATTATTAAATTCAGTGCCCAATACATAATTTTATATACCTTCAAATAATATGTGGGTTGGGGAGGGTTGGGTTTAACCTAATACAGTATCCTATTTGTACCCATGTAAATTGTAAATCGAATCGAATTCGAATAATTCAAATATCTAATTGGTCGAATTCATATATGACCTGATTTGATTCAAACATTAAAAAAACATGAACAAACATTAAAAAAAATCAATTATTTGGTTAAAGCCTGTAAAATTCACATATCACATAAAATTTAAAATATTATTAAATTCAATGCCCAATACATAATTTCATATACCTTCAAATAATATGTGGGTTGAGGAGGGTTGGGTTTAACCTAATACAGTATCCTACTTGTACCCATGTAGATTGTAAATCTCAAAACCATCCCACCCCAAAATCCACTTTTCAAACAAAAAACACACCATAATAGGATGAATAAGAGTGGGTATCAGTCAGGTAGGGTAGAGAAATTGCCATCCTTGATTATATGGTATAGAGAAAATTAAGGAGGGAAAATGATCTTTATGTGATAAAAAAAGGAAAAGTCTTTGATACCAGAAATACATAGGGCTGTCAACAGTCCGGGCTTGGTTCAGGACAAGGTAGAACCATTCTGAACCGATTGTTAAATCAATAAATCCAAAACTGAACCAGACCCTAACGGTTCTATAAAATGAGAATCAGTACCGAGCCCACCAGTTATCGGGACAATCGGGTCTGACCCAATGAGAATCGATTAAACCGTTAAAATCTTTTGTTTTAATAAACAAAAAAACACTTTATTCAATGACTTGTAAACAAAGAACATTTAAAAACTGTTAAAATCTGTAGTTTTTTGTAAAAGCTTTAAAAAACTATTATAATTATAGACACTACTATAGTACAAACTTCAAGAATGCCATGAAAGCTATGAAGATAATAGCAGGTACTTGATTATTGAATATTTAATCGGTTCGGGACTGTCAAAACTGATCCTAAACTGATAATAATTGGGACACACAATAAATAACCAGAACCGACTCAATGGGATAGAATTCTGAGCTAGAACCAACATAATTGGTTTGGTTTTATCGGGTGGATCCGATTCATTGACAGCCATAAAAGTTTTTCTGACATTGTATTCTTTCGACATCATAGTTGAACCCTGAAAAACTATAATTTTTTCCTCTACTTTATGTTTCTCTTATTTTCTATCAAATCAAATACATTAGAAAAAATTATACGAAATGGAAATAATAAAGTGGATGTTTGAAGAAAGTAACACATGCTTAATCTCACATAGGGGTGGATTCGAGCTGAGCCAAACCGAGCTGAATAGTATGAAGCTCGAGCTCGGCTCGTCAAGGTAGTATAAGGCTCAAGCTCGAGCTCGGTTCGAGCTAAAACCTTGAGCTCGAGCTAGAACTGACTCATGCTGTTTGCACAGCCCCTTACAGTTTAGCATTGGGAATATCTTTACATAAAAAAAAGAGATTTTTAGACTGCACTCCACCTCAGAATTCAGATTTGAACTGCAGACCTACAACAATTCAAATTTATGAACACCTCCACCTATAACACCCATACCTGCCTGTAAATTGGCATCAATTCCGAGCTGGCATCTACCCCCAACTGTACGATGGAGCTAGGATTTCAGAGGTGGACTGAACGGTAAAAACCCAAAAAAAACATGTAAATATGGAGATATTTTCAATACAAGGTGTAAAAGGCTGTAAGAACAGTGTGAGCACCGAAACCGATGTCCTTTTGTAAAACTTCTGCACCTCAATCTCTGAAGATTTTATGCATTTTTCTTTTTTCTCAAAGTAAGAAGCTTAGCTCAAGAAGAGGGTTTTAGTTTCAAAATCTGAATTTCAATGGGTGGAAGTCCACACATAAGATGGTATATTTTCAAGCTTGGAATAGTCTTAGGCAAGGTTTTAAAACCTACCCAGACAACGAATTGGTCAGGGGTCTAGTTCTCAGGTTGAATGGTCCGACCGCTCGAACTGAACAATCAGCCCGTTTTGACAAAAAAATAAAAATGGTCAAAAACGTTGAATGGATCGAACGGTTCAACTGCCCTGGTCAGCAGTTTGCTGACCAAATCAACGTTTTTGGCAAAAATCCAATTTTAGGGAAAAACATACCTGACCAATTCTCGATTTTTCCAGTCCGACCATCTAGTCTAGTCCGATTTTGAAAGCCATGGTCTTAGGTGTGCTTGTCAACATGACAAGTTAACAACTTCTAAGTTCTATGGTCGCATCTCCTCTATTGGAATGATGCCAAGTGACCATCTCAAATACTGGATCATCTAGAATTGTCAATGGGGTGGGAATCTGGGTTTGCTCCTCATAGAGTGCCCTTCACACCAACATCACAACAGCCATACGTTGGGATTATATCCCGTAATTGTATGTTGTCATTCAAGTGAAGATGTTCCCAATGTATGACTACAAATATACTGTGAGGTTGGTGTGAGAAGTGAATTTGAATTCATGAATTGGATCTACCTAATAATATATAATATATAATATATAATATTTGGTTTTATCGGCATATAATCAATTTATTATTTTACACTTTTATTAATGTTATATTATAAAAATGAAATTCTAAGTTGATAGGTAGTTATAAATGTCAAATGTACGGGTCATACCCAATTATCTACTAGTTTATTTTGGTTGTAGGTCTATCTTAAGTAACTGACTAATAATTGGTTGAAAACTGCTCCATCCTGTCTCGAGCCAGATTCGTTGATGACTCTAGAGTTAAAACTGACTTTGATTTTAAGGCTGAGTTGAATTGAAATTATTTTTCGGTAAGGCTCAGTTTGAAAATTATACAAATATAAATACATACAAAATACAATATTTGACCAATCAATTAAAATTATAAAGGTGATAGTGAATTAGGTGTTATTTATCAAAATTCATGGGTGAACTTTGATTGGTCAAAGCTCTATCCATACCATATCTTTTCTATATCATAGATTTTTCCAAATAAAAAAGGTGAATCTTTCATGAAATTGCACTTGCCCTTGAAAACAGTTTTAGACACATTTATACAGAATTTCTTACGTACCTTATCTCATATTACAAATTTGTTGATGGAGCAAACAGATTTTTTTTCCTATTTTTTAGTGTATTGCAGTTTTTTCTTCCGCTACGTTAAATTTGCTGCTACTAGACCTCACAATAAGTCAATCCAATCCAAACCCGGAAAAAGCGGGTTATGCAGTTGTATATGGACTTCAGATTTTCTGCCCACACCTATCCACAATACACCATCCCCGTGAATTGAGAACATCTTCCCCTACATACTATGCAGAGGATGAGATATTCTTCATGTGTGGCTGCGATAAGTATGGGCAAGAGATCCGGGCTCTACCTGTCTAGTGGCATGAACAGACGCTACTTAAAAAAGAATTTGAGTTGCGTCGGGTTGAGTTATGGACTCATGGATCAGGTCACGACTAGATCACCTCCTTTTCAGACCAACATTTTCAAGCCGGTTTCATTCAGGCTATTGAACTATTTGAACCGAATGATCAAGGCTATGTTTGATTATGTTGGCATTGATTTTTTAGAAAAATGCTGTCAGGTTTTGGTGCTTGAGCCATTGCCGAAACTTCAAATTCTGGTGTTCCCCAACAGTTCATCATTTCTTGAAATGAAAAGCTTATGTGGTTCTGACATGGGTCTTAGATGGAAGCATAAAAAGTGTTCCAGTGTGTCGTAGATCATGAATGCCCGGCTTATCTTATGTGTCTGTTTGGCATCGTTGTCGTTGTTCTAGAAAATGGTGCCACATCAACACCATACTGGATAAAACAGTGCTCCAGGAAATTGGTGTTTGTTTGGAACCACTTTTTCATAAAAAACGGTTCTCCAAGCCACACTTTGAAAATCGGGAAGGCATGACTTGAAGCAACACCAAATTTGGCATTTCCTAGAGTTACAGTTCGTTGCTGCCAATATGGACGTGAGGTGGCAGTGATGTGGCACTGGATAATGGGTACCAGTGCTGAAAACGTTTATTGGAGCATTGGTACCAAACAGAAAACGTTGATGTTGCTCTAAGAAACGTCCTACCTGGCAGCAACGTTTCCAAACAAAAAAAAGGCACCATTTTTTGAGAAAATGGTGCTTCCAACCCACACATCAGCACCATTGCTGCATCTGTAGCATCGATGCCAAACATATACTATTCTACTAACACCCCACCAAACAGCTAAAAATGAAAAAAAAAAAAACAAACGTTTATTGTGCTTAGGTGGCAAATGCCTTTTATAGGGTGTTACTAGAAACACCCTAACAAATAGTCAAAACCAATAAACGGTTAGTGGAGTTTTTCAGATAAAGTATTTTTTTGAAAAACGATTATCCATAAATATCAATAAAACCAAACACATAATAAATCCATATTTTTGGTAAAAAGCATTGACTTTGGTTAAAGACCAACTGAACCGGGGGTTGAACCATTGATTTGTCTGACCCATGGGTCAACTCTCACCTAAATATTTAGGGTTAGGGTAGAGTCTTTGCGATCCAACCCGAAACTTGACTCGACATGAAATGAACCGAGTTATCTTGTCCTGACGCAAGCCCCGGACCGACCCGATTGCCCGATCCAGCTGCTATTGAGCTTTGAGCGCGCACTTTTGTTGCGTGCATCACGAAAGACTGAATGAAGAATTGAACAATTGCAATTGCAAGGGAAGGTTGAATTAAGGAAGAAAAATCAAAGGAGAACTCTCTGGTCTCTCTCTCTCTCTCTCTGGTATTTGAATGCAATTTTCGTTTTTCTTTCTAAATTCGTTCGCATAAAATCCCGAGAGACCCATTTGACTCCGAGGGTACACCAATTGCAGTTTTATTATGTTTTCCATGGGAAAAATGTGTTTCGAATCAGTTTGGCCTTAAAGCTGCGGTGGAGATAGCTTCTCTTTCTTTAATTCCTCTCCTACCAATTGATTTTCATGGATTCTTCTTCTCGGTATGGAGCTCAATCGTTCGGACGAACGGAGATTAACTGGGACAAGTACTTATTTTCTTTCGACTTGAGCTCCATGTTCTTTTTTATTCAATTTGATTTCTTTTCTTTAATTTATTTTTCTGAACTTGCCTTTTTCCTCATGCTATTTTTTACATCTCATAAACATTTGTTGCCTCAGACAGAAATTATTTGAAGTTGTTTGCAATGATTAGCTAAGCATTTAATATCTCGTAAATTGTTGTTATCATGGATTTGCATCTTTATGAAAGAGAAGTTGTTCGCTCAAATAAATGTTACCTGTGAGGGCTTCTCTTCTTTTCCTATGCTTTACCCATTTCCTCAAGGGGACAAAAATAACATTATATAGTTTATAGATCTGTTGGGTATATATGAACTTGGTGGGTCCTTTTTCTTTGTACTGGAAATGTGTTGTACTGGCAGAGGTAGATAGGGAGGCAACTGGGTAGTCATGTCTGGTCTTGGATCTCCATTTTCATGGTTGTTGGACGAGAATATTTCTCAACAGGAATTCAACTCCTTATATTGATGTATTTATTTTTATTTATTTCTTAAGTAAGTTTTGGTTTATCCAGGTTGAAAGAGCTGTTCAATAATATCATAAGGACAAAGAAGTATTAGAGAAATGGAGAAAAGCAATAAGGTCTAGTTGAGCAACTTATCATGGATCAGGGTAACAGGACACAGTCTGCAGAAAACTATAATAATATCATAATATCAAAATGATCCTTATATTTTTGGAACCCTAATATTATATACCTATAGAAAAGTTCTAGAATGTTGTCTTTGCTTAATGTTTTATAGGAAAAATGGCATTAATTGTGTACTTTAGCTGTCCATTTGTGTCAAATATGGTAGTAAAAAAGGGGGAAATTTTATGTCCAAGTGTCATTGAAGAATCTGTGGAATGTCTTGTTTCACTAGGATACTCTGGACAAGTTTCTTCTTGAAAATAAGGAAAAAAAATACATCAATAAAACTGTCACTTATAGAGCATGGAGATTGATCCCATCCTTCATAGCCATTTTAAAACCTCACATTCTTTGGCTGTTCTTCTGCACCCTAGGGCCTGTTCTTTTTTTGGATTTTGAGAGGGGGGAAAGTTGGTCAATGGGATTTTGGTTCCCATTGACCAAGATACCCATGTTCTTTTTTCATATTTATGTGAAGTCTAGGAAAATTTATTTTCCCTGGGTATCACTTACCTGATACCCATTTCCTAGGTGGGTAAATAACTTTCCCACCCAGGGGGAAAGTTGCCAACACTTGGATGGGACAAAATTGCCCCTTTTGATAATGATTTTTTATGACTAAGACGGTCATTTTCTTATTTTCATGGGAAATAAAAAGAACATGGATAAATACACTTACCTGGGTAAGTATTTCCCAGGAAACACTTACCCAGGTAAGTGCATTTACCCGAGTAAGTAACTTCCCGAAAAGCGAACAAGGCCTTAGTGTTTCCATCTGCTTCAGAGTTAAGTGTAGTCAGAGTTGTTAGTCTAATAGGTTAAACCCTGTTGACCTGATATTGTCAGAAAAATAAATGTATAGTTTTTTTGGGTTTTGTTTTTGTTCCTCTTCTTCATGATTGTATTAATATTTAACTGGATGTTTGCATGTAACAGCTACAATATGCTTCTCTCAAACGTTGAACTATTTAATATGCTTATTCTGCTTATTTACTGCACAATTATCGTGCAATGTTATATTTGATTAAGGACATGTTTGGATAAGCAAATAATAATCAAATAGGAGAAAACAAAATTAGCAAAGTGTATCCCCTTCCCCCTTCCCTTCCTGAAAGTTGGTTCCAGCTCGGGCCTTGGGGTGCAAGTCAGGGTTGCCCGAATTGAAGAACTTCAACTATATCAAGCTCAGGTTAGAGTTCCATCCCCATTTAAAATTTAATAAATTCTCAACTCAAACCGACCAGGTTTCACCCCTAGTAGTAACAATTGGGTTTATATTGGAGCATGGTACAAATTATAAAGTTCAACTGGATCAACAGTGACTGATGCTTTGGCAAGAGGAGTAACCAGTAATCAGTTGTATTGGGGGAGTTTCCTAAGCAAAAAATGTTGAAATCAGATGGGAGGTTGGAAGGGGCTAGCCCAAAAACAAAGGTGCAACTAAACTCTAGTCAATTTCATGGGTAACCAGAATATAATCAACTAAACCCTAGCCAATTTCATTGGTAACTCAAATTGAAAAAACCAACTCTGCTATATGGTAAATTAAATGGGTATCTTGTAGATCTATAAACATGTGTTTGCAAGCATTTAGTTGTGTGTGCATAAATCTGGGGCTTTCTAAATAGCAGTGTCTTCCAATTTTGATTTTAACTAGTTATGATGGAATCACTTGTTGATGAGCACATGTAAAAGATCTCATCAAGTTGCAAACAGCTGTTTATCCTTACCATTCTGGATAATGGAAAGTTATTATAACCTAACTCTTATTTATTTTATAAATTTATAACCTAACTTTTGTTCTCATGTCTTTCACCCAATCCTGCAGGCTTGATAAAACTAAGTTTTATGTCGTAGGAGCTGGCCTCTTTACTGGAGTTACTGTAGCCTTGTACCCAGTTTCTGTTGTAAAGACAAGAATGCAGGTTGCTTCGAAAGATACTATTGAGAAAAGTGCATATTCCATTGTCAAAGGCATATTGAGAGCAGATGGAATTCCTGGCTTGTATAGAGGGTTTGGCACAGTCATAACTGGTGCAATTCCTGCAAGGATCATTTTCCTTACTGCTTTGGAGACCACAAAAGTTGCATCTTTCAATATTGTTGAACCGTTTAAGCTCTCTGAACCAACACAGGCAGCCATAGCAAATGGAGTTGCCGGGATGACGGCATCACTTTTTTCACAGGCAGTTTTTGTTCCAATTGATGTGGTACGAGTCTTGCTTTCTTCTATGAATATTTTCATCCCCATTCACATTGTACTGTCCTGTCTATATCAACTTGAGGTTGAGGAATTAGCTCCATCCAGGCTAATAAGAGACAAAACCATCCCAAGCCTGGAGTGCAATTTTTGTGCCTTTACCCTTTTCAGGTTATTTATTCTATGTATTTCCAAATTTTGGTGTATGAGAAAACTTGAAAATCATTTAATTTTATTTGTTTAGGGTTTCTGGATTAATCTTTGGATGCTTATTTCTATCAAAATGTATCCTCTTAGGTCAGCCAAAAGTTGATGGTGCAAGGATACTCAGGCTATGCCAGATATAATGGGGGCCTAGATGTTGCTCGGAAGATTCTGAAGGCTGATGGTATTCGTGGGTTATACAGAGGATTTGGCCTATCAGTTATGACCTATTCCCCATCTAGTGCTGTATGGTGGGCAAGTTATGGTTCAAGCCAACGATTCATATGGAGGTGATAGATACTAACTTATCTTCTATAAATGCCAAATATGTTCAGAAAGACCTTGCATTTTCTATGATAGCAGGGTTTTATTTATTTAGTGTATCTACTTATCATCTATTTTTGACATTGTTTATGGGTTGCCTATTAAATAGAGGACTGCTAGTGGGACATCTTTTATCGCATACCAGTGCATCATACACCATATATCTGGAAAGTTGTCAGTATATCAGATTAGGGATCTATGGAACTTGCACAATGTATGAGATATGTATGATGTACTTGTATCCATCATACACCATATATTTGGAAAGTTGTCAGTATATCAGATTAGGGATCTATGGAACTTGAACAATGTATGAGATGTGTATGATGTACTTGTATCCATCACCCAAAAAATGGGAACTATTAGCATTCCTCTTTTGATATTATGGAGATTCTACTTATTACGAGCATCTAATTTAGATGGGTGGTTTATTCTTGAAGGCAGAAAGTTATTCTATATTAGAAGTTCAAGTTGGTTTTAAGAGGGTTTATTTTGTGTATGTATGAAAGATGGGGGCAAAACCATTCCAGGTACATCATACAAGGCTAGGAGCTCATTTAGTACACAGGTAGACCTGTTCTCCATCCATGCATAAGGCTCCAATAACTTCAATGGAGACATGTTCATGGTTTAAAAATTTTAACAGTAACATTTCAATTTAAAGCTGAAACAGGAAGGGGAGGGGGAATGGTTAAGATCAGGAAAGATGTTTGGCGTCTTTCTCTCATTGGTGTTCTTTTAAAGTTGGCAATGGTGATAAGATCTGTTTCTGGAAAGATGTTTGGTGTGAACCCTCACCCTTGGCTTCTGTCTTCCCACACATTTTTTCAGCTGGCTGATGACAAAGATGTTACAGTTCGGAGCTGTTATGAGATTTTGGGAGGTCAGGTAGTTTGGAGTCCAAGCCTTAGAAGGAAATTCAGGAATGTTAGGTAGTTTGAACTCACTGTTTCAGGAATGTCCAGGACTGGGAGTTTGACAGAAGATGGTGGCATTGACATAGTGATGGGGATCTTCACATAATCTTTCTCACTAGTCACTTCTTACTTTGGCTCATCAAGTTCCTGAAGCACCTTGGAAGTGGATTTGGGAGGCGGGTGTCCCATCCAAGGTGTGTTTTTTGCTCGGACTGCTATTTTGAATAAATTACAAACCATTGACAATTTTATGGTAAGAGGATGCTGATAAAAAGAAAAATGATGGTAAGAGGATTGCCCTTGGTTAATTTTTGTTGCTGATGCGAGGCTGGGTGGGAGTCAGTCAACCATCACTCCACTACCCCTTTTTCTCTTGCTGTGTGGTCCTATTTTCTGCAGATTTTTAGTAAGGCTTGGGCCATTCCCAATAATATTCAAACCTTGTTTCCGCTTGGCCGGAAATTGGTTTTAGGAGTTGAAGGGTACTCTGGTCCCCCTTAGCCATCTTCTGGATACTGTGGGGGAGAGGAACAATCAGATTTTCAGGGGGAATGCCTACAGGTGGAAGCAGTGATGGGCAAATCAAAAAGGATTTTGTTCAAGTGGTTGTCCATTAAGAAGGAATTCCAAGGCCTCTCTTATTCTCATTGATTTCGATTAGAAAAGAACAGTGAAGGAGAAGAGGAAGGGAGAAGAGAAGATTGGAGTCAGAAGAAAATCTGGGCTGGCGGTGCCAGACCTTCTATTTATATGTTACGGCGACCATACAATAACAAAGAAAGATGAAAAGACAAAAGTGCCCTTGTGACACATAACCAAGATTACATCACTCCCCCTCAAGTTGGGGCATAGATATCAATCATCCCCAACTTGTTACAAAGATTATAGTGTCACGAGGAGTTTAATCCTTTGGTAAGGATGTCTACAAGTTGTTCCTCAGAGTTGATGTAGGGAGTGCAAACTTCTCCTTTTTCCAACTTTTACATGATGAAGTGTTTGTCAACCTCTATGTGTTTAGTTCTATCATGGAGAACAAAATTGGCTGCAATCAACATTGCAGCTTTGTTGTCACAATAGAGTGACATAGGATCACTGAGAGGAAAGCCCAATTCACCTAAGAGATTCTTTATCCACAGTAGTTCTGCCACACCATGATATATGGCCTTGTATTCAGCTTTTACACTAGATCTGGCCACCACACATTGTTTCTTACACCTCCAAATAACAAGATTTCCCCCAACAAAGGCATAATATTCACTAGTGGATTTTCTGTCATCCACAGAACCAGCCCAATATGCATTAGTGTAAACCTCGACTCTCATATGCCCATGTTTTTCAAATAAGAGCCCTGTCCCAAGGAATTTCTTTAGGTATCTAAGAACTCTGTTTACTGCCTCTAAGTGTGTGGCCTTGGGAGCATGCAAAAACTGGCAAAGGACTCCCACTGCATGCGCAATGTCAGGTCTTGTCATAGATAGATAGAGAAGTCTACCCACCAATCTTTGATACTGCTTTGTGTCTGCCATGGGCTCATCATTGCAGTCCCCAAGCCTGTGGTTTACATCTATAGGAGTGTTAGTAGGTTTTGCTCCAAGCTTCCCCGTATCTTTCAAGAGATCCATGATATATTTCCTCTGGGAGATGAAGATACCCTGATTAGAATGGGCAACTTCAATTCGGAAATAACGTAAAAGCCCCAAATCCTTCACTTCAAACTGAGTGGCTAAGAATCTCTTCAATCTCTGTATCTTTGAGTCCCAATCACCGGTGATAATAATATCATCGACATAAACAATCAAGGCTGTCATTCTTCCTTGTTCTCTCTTCACAAAGAGTGTGTGATCAGACTGGCATTGCTTAAATCCCATATGTTGGATTGCCTTGTGGAACCTACTGAACTAGGCCCTTGGAGATTGTTTTAAGCTATATAGAGATTTCTTCAATCTGCAAACTCTCTGCTCATTTCCCTTAGTACAAAAACCTAGAGGTTGGGTCATGTACACTTCTTCTAAGTCACCATTCAGGAGGGCGTTTTTAATGTCTAGTTGATGAAGCTCCCAATCTAGATTTGCTGCTAAAGAGAGAAGTACCTGAATAAAAATCATTTTTGCTATAGGGGCAAAGGTTTCCACATAATCAACTCCATACACCTGTGAAAAACCTTTTGCAACTACCTGGGCCTTGAACCTCTCCACTATGCCATCTGCCTTATGTTTTACAGAGAATACCCATTTGCACCCCACATGTTCCTTTCCCTCAGGAAGATCTACCAACTCCCACGTGCTATTTTTGTGAAGGGCATTGATCTCCTCCTTCATTGCATCTGTCCACTCAGGAACAAGTAAAAATTCTACAACACTCTTAGGAAGGGGAACACTGTTAATAGTAGAGAGGAAAGCACGGAAAGTGAGTGAAACATTTTCATAGGACAAGGAAAAGTCTTGGCCCTTTACTTGGGCCCAATTGGGGTGGGAGATTCATTTAGGCTAGAAGTAATGGATTTGCTTCAAGGTTTGAAACTGACGAAACAATGGGGAATGCAACAATTAGAAGTGGAAGGAGACTCCAAGCTTGTAATAGGGTGGATGCAAGCCGGAAACCTGGGAGTGTGGTCTCTTAGACAGCCTCTAAGAGAGATTATTAGCTTAGCAAGGGAGATTCAGTGATTTAAAAGGCACACCTCAGGCACGCCTAGGCGCTCAGGCGAGGCGTATTTTATGGTAGGCGCTGCGCCCAGGTCCTAGGCGCAGCCCATTCAAAAGGCGCACGCCTGGTGTGCCTTACGCCTTAGCCCAAGCGTGCTCCTTTTGAAAATTTGCCGCTTTTTCCCTTTTTTGGAGTCTGGCCGCTTTCACTCGATCACCGAAGCTTCAAGAACCCCCTATTTGGTAATGTTGTCCATTCATTCATCTTAATAAAATATCTTCTTAAAAGCAATTTAAACTATAAAATTATTATTTTTTTGTGTGAAATCTAAGAATTTAAGACCCTAACATGGACTTGTTTGGGGTTGCCTTGAGGGGCGTGGCACAAAGGCAGCTCGTAGAATTAGGAATGTAATATATCACATTAGCTACTTGATGCAATTGAGAAAAAAAAGAGATTGTGGGTTTTATATGCTTGAAAATGTTTTATATGTTTGATTTTATTTTTAAATTCTCATTTGAATATGCTTTACATATTATATTTATGTATTTTAATTTTAGATAATAGGTTTTTTGAAACATTTATTTTAAAACTTAAGTTAATATTTTTATTAATATTATGTTTTATAATTTTTTATTTTTATTTTTTAAATTGTGTGCCTTGCCTCAAAAAGGTGCTTGCCTTGCGCCTTAGGTGCAAAATGGCCCTTGCGCCTTTTTTGCGCCTTGTGCTTTTAAAACACTGGGGAGATTGGAGTGCATTTTAAATGGGTAAGAAGGTCAGCAAATGGAATGGCTGACACTTTAGCTAAGCAAGGAGTTACTAGGGAGGCTTTGTTTTGGGCCCGTTTGTAAGTCTTTTGTTTTTTCTTTTCCATCCATTTTGTGGGTGGTAAGCTTGTAATCTTTTCAATTCTCTAATGAAAGTTACCATTTCCTATCAAAAAATAAAAAATAAAATAAAATAAAATAAAATAAAAATCTCATAGGATAAGGAATGAGCCATTGGGTGGTGGGTGGTACATGATCTGACACCCTTCCTCTTAGCAATAGGAAGATCCAGATCACAATTGGAAGTGTCAATATCAATGGGTTCAGGAATATCAACTGAATAATAGTACCTGAATGTGGTGATGGATTCAATCCCTGAGAATCCGATGGCATAGGTTGCACAACTTTAGGATTCTTTGTGTCTATTGAACTTTGTTGACCCTGGCCTTGGCTTTTGTACCGTTGTCTACGAAAGACCTGAAATGGAGGAGGGTCAGGAGAAGGCAACAAAACCTGTTTTTGTTTCTCCTCACTTGAAATCTCCCCCTGAGGAGAAGCAGAAAAGAAAGTAACATCTTCAAAGAAGGAAACATCCATGGATACAAAGTACTTTTTGGAAATGGGGTCAAAGCAACGATAACCCTTTTGGGAGAGAGGGTATCCAAGGAAAACACAATGGCTTTGGGGTCCAGCTCACCATGCGTAGGGGACAAATCATGGACAAAACACTTGCACCCAAAGACACGCATAGGGATAGGAAACAATGGAGCTGTAGGGAAGATGAGCTGATGAGGGGACATGTACTCCAAAAGACGAGATGGCATCCGGTTGATAACATAAGCCGTAGTCATAACAACATCCACCCATAACCTTTTGGGAACATTCATGTGTATCAGGAACCCCTGAGCAACCTCTAGAAGATGAAGATTTTTTTTCTCTGCAACCTTATTCTGTTGAGGGGTTCTAGCACAAGAGCTACAATGAAGAGAGCTGCAAGTTTAAAAAAATTATGTGAGGGCACCATGAAAATACTCTTTGGCATTGTTTGATTGGAAAATTTGAATCTCTGTCTGAAATTGTGTGTATACCATAAGTTGAAAAGCTTTCACAAGTTTAGGGACTTCTTCTCAAGAGTGCATAGGGTAAACCCATGTATATCGAGAGAAGTCATCAATGAAAGATATGAAATATTTGTAGCCATTCTCCGTTGGAATATTTACAGGTCCCCAAACATTGGAATACACAATGGAAAAAGGAACTTTTGATCTTTCATTATGTAAAGGAAATGAAGTTCTACAGTGCTTGCTTAGCTGACACACTTGACACTGAAAATCATTTATTGACACTGACTTAAACAATTTTGGAAACAAGTGCTTCCAAGACTCAAACATATGACCCAAACAATTGTGCCATAAAGTAACCTAACTCTTATTTGACTGACTCAGACTCTGAGGCCGCAAGACTAACTTTATTCTCCAGCACATAGAGACCATTTACCATGTTCCCTTTACCAATCGTCCTCCCGGAGGCCAAGTCCTGAAAGACACAAGATTGAGGAAAGAGGTTACTGAGCAATTGTGTAATGCTGGTAATAGGTAACAAATTAATAGGCAGCTTTGGAACATGTAAAACATTTGACAGAGGTGGGCCAAATGGCAAAGATATAGATCCTCGACTAGCAATGGAGGAGAAGGATTCATCAGTTAACCTCACTTTATCTCTGCTAGAAAGAAGGGTGTATGATTGAAAAAATGTTGACTTACCAGTCATGTGATTGGAAACACCAAAATCAATAGTCCATGGAGATTAAGAAGTATCAGTAGACACATGGAATACATAAGCTAAGTTACCTGAGGAGGAAGCAAAAGAGGTTGAAGGAGTGGGTCTAGAATCTGCTTGCGTGAGAGCCTTACCATATTGCTCCAAATGGTCACGGAAGGCATTGCTAATATTTTCCTTGAGATCAAAACTAGGGGGGAAATCTTGGGAGTTCACAATAGTACATCCACTCTGTGGCTCATGAGAGGCCAAGTTAGCCGAGGTGAACTTCTGATTTGGTTTCTTGTTTGTTCTTGTGCTGATTTCTTACTTGGGTCTTCTGCCCACTTCGGCTTTCCATGCAATTCCCAACATGTCTCTCGTGTGTGTCGGGATTTCTGACAATGAGTGCACCACAGTTTATCTTTATCATCAACCCTTTTCTGACCATCTCCCTTTCTTGCTGAATTGGTATTACCTCTTACGGGTAAAGCAATGGCCTCCCCCTCAGGGGGATTCATGGCAGATTTTCTACTCTCTTCAGATTGAACCAGTGCATACACCTCTTAAATAGTCGGAAGATCCTTGTAGCCCAAAATCTAAACCTGAGTGGGTTCATACATGGGATTAAGCCCCAACAAAAAAGTAAACACATGCTGCTCTGAAACTAACTGTTTCTTAGCTTTGGCATCCTTCTCACTCTCCCAATAAATGTTTTGATAGTAATTTGACTCTTTCTAGATAGATGTGAGGGAAGAATAGTAGGTGGATAAGCTTCTTTCCGCTTGTTTACATGTTGCAGACTCGGCTTGCAATTGATAGATTCTAGCATAGTGCCTCTGCTCGGAGTAAGTTGACTTTGCTTGTTCCCATATTTCCTTGGCTGTCTCAGCCCACATAAAATTCTTCTTAACCGATGGTAGCATAGTAGTAAAAAGCCATGACATAATCATGCAGTTCTCTTGGTCCCACTTATCATATTCAGCAGTACCAGCCCTAGACTCCTTCACTTTTCCATTGATATACCCTGCCTTACCTTGGGCTGTGATGTACAGCCACATCTCCTTAGACCATGTCAAATAATTTCTGCCATCTAAGGGAGTAATAGTTGTTGGGAAAGTCAGAGTAATGACTACTGTTCATTCATCCTTGATTGAAAGAGGTTCTAGAAGTTGCAGAGTCCTCACTCCTCAGAGGCCATAACAGAGTCTGCTATCAGAAGTTTCAGACCTACAACTCTTCTCCCACAGTCCACACACTCAAAAAACACACAGCCCTCACTGTAAGGTTTAAAAAAACTGTAAACACAGTAACACAGTGCCTGCTGTCACAGGTTCACAGGTAAGGTCTAACTGACCTCACAAGGGCTAGGTTAAGCCACATATAACATATACAGCACCTGCTGTCACAAATTCACAGGTCTAACCAACCTCACAAAGGCTAGTTTAAGCCACACATAACATCTACAGCTCTTCTGTTGTACCTTTCCATCTAAACCAGGTCACACATGACCTACATAGGTTCTTCAGCCACACAGATTTGGATCACCGACCCACAGGAAGCAACTCAACAGGCCTACACCATTCGGCTAAGGCAGATTTTAGTATGTTGTTGGTAACAGTACCAAGAACCAATAATAAGAACACTTCAGTCTATGTTTCTGATCAGTTCGACTGACTTCTGGAAATTACAGTCCAGAGAAGAAGAAAAACAACCACCGACCTCTAAGAAGACCTCAGTCAATCATCTGGTGTTCTCTGAAAGTGGTATTTCCAAGTTTCTGTTTAAAGATAATGGAACAGGGTCAACCGAACAGTTCTCAGGGCAAGGTCAAACTTGTCTTCCTCATTCACAGTCCAGATATGCGATTGGAATAGCTTCAATCAGACAAGAATACTTTTACAGAGCACTGTCCCACTCTGATACCATGATTTCAATCAGAAAAGAACAGTGAAGGAAGGAGAAGAGGAAGGGAGAAGAGAAGATTGGAGTCCGAAGAAAATCTGGGCTGGCGGTGCCAGTCCTTCTATTTATACGTTAGGGCGACCATACAATAATAAACAAAGATGAAAAGACAAAAGTGCCCTTGCGGTACATAACCAAGATTACACCACTCATATTTGCGACCACTGGAGGCAAATAGTTGGGCTCCCTCCTTTTTGAGAGCTTCTTGTATATGATCTGAAAAGCTCATACTGATCATCTTTTCATCGTATAACACATACTGCTCAGTCCCCTATTATCTTAAGGGGATTCTTTTGTGTCTATCAGAGTTCTTCCCTTTATCAATACAATTACATCTTTTACCTTTCAAAAAAATAAAAGAAAAAACTTAGGGAGGTTAGAAGTGTCAGGTCCCTCATGAAATGTTTTATTTAGTGAGTACCATTTCTTGTATGGGCAGTTTAGGAATCAAGATTATAAGTGTCAGGTCCATCATATTTGCCCTTTTATAACGTGGTTGGTTCTCATGTTCAAGTGTTAGGATAATGTAGTTTTCAATATAGTCTTTTATTACAAAATTTGTGTTTGGTTCTCATTAATATGTCATATTGCCATCTTAAGAGCATTCACCCTTATTCTTTTGGGCAGACTCCTAGGTTATGGTAATGAACAGAAGGAATCCATCCCTAGCCAGTGGTCAATTGTTTGTGTTCAGGCTACCGGAGGGATTGTAGCAGGTGCTATGGCCTCCTGCATCACTACCCCTTTGGACACCATAAAGACCCGGTTACAGGTATGCCCAGACTTTTTCTTTTCTTAGTGTTGCAATTGCTATTAGTTGGTCCGTCAAGATGAACTCTACCATCATAAACCCTTAATTTATACTAATATCTCGAACCCTTCATTTGGCATTGGCTTGTTTATTAAGCTGAATGTCAAAAAACCAGATCAGATCTGAAAATACATTGGATACATGTAGCACAAAAAATGCTATTTATCTAGATTACAAGTTTCAAAATGGTAAATGATATAGAATATGTACAGGAGAATGGATGAAGGAAAAGGAGGAAAGAAAAGAAAGAAAGAAAAGAGAGAGAAGAGGAAACATTCATGAGAGGAGGATTTGGGCCAAAAAAAGATTAGGGGATATTCCCCTTTTCATTTGTATTTATACTAGAGTGCATAAATTACATTTAGACCCCTTAATACAAGAAACATATAAAAGGACAATAATACCCTAAACCAAATAGACTACTCACATAACACTCCTCCTCAAGCTAGGCATAGATATCATACATGCCAAGCTTGACAAGATTTTCTTCTAGCTTGTTAGTCAAATAGTCTGCAAACTAATTACATGATTTTGCAAAAGGTAAGCATATCTGATGACTGATGTAGGGCCAGTTCAGTTCTAGTCCTTAGAGAATGTTGAATGGTCTTCTTGGATCAGAATTTTATAGTTGTTGATGGCTGTAATGGCTTCTTGAAGGAATTAAGAGAGAAATAGGGAGAGAAAGAAGAGAGGAAACACCTAGAATCACTCACAGGGTGCCTAGAATCACTCTAGGGTATGGGAATCACTCACCATAGCTAGCATAAGCTAAAGAAAACTCAGGGTGCGTTTGGTTTGTGGACAGGACCGGAATCGGAATCACCTAATCCCGGCACCTGTTTGGTTCAGTCAAGAATCGGAATCGGATTCCAATTGTTACTGTTTGGTTCAACTAGAAGCTTGAATCGGAATCAGCAAAAATTTCCAATTATGCCCTTGTTAAAAAAACCTCAAAAACAGCCACTCATATATTTTCAACATATGCATGCATTGGCAACCTGCTAACAAGTGCATATATGGAGAAAATATGAAAAAAATGAAAAGAAAAACACATAAACAAACAAAAATCACAAAAAAAATCATTCTCCACCATAAAAAAATGAAAAGAAAAATACATAAACAAAAAAAATCTCTGCAACTCTATAATAAACATCCCCAAGAACTGATCCAGCTTGAATCCATGCACTGTTATCTTCTATATCAACGTCAATAGATCGAAAATTTAGCAGGTCAACAATGACGAATGGAACATCAGATACATATGAAAGTCCCTTGTAGTCGTGGCCACCACTTTGGACTCTAAGTTGCAGGCTTACTTTTCTAGAACAAATAACTGTTGCTTGGATATGAGGAACATCAGGCCTGTAATGGTAAATGCACTTACATTCTGATGAATAAAAAAGAGGCTAGGTTTCAGTTGGCAAAGAAGGTACAAGTTCTTACCTGTGAATACAAGGAAATGTGAAACTTTTTGGCTTTCTCTAGCTGCAACATCTGATCTTTAATTGCAGTAGCATTTTTTATTAATTCAGTTGCACCAACAATATGAAGAAACCTGATAAGAAATATGACACAAACATTTATACAGAAATTGAATCAAAATTTAAGTATGTTTCGATTGACACCTGTCAATTTGTGAGGTTCTATCAATTAGAGGACCCATTGGTGGAAAGTAAAACCATACAGGTGGAAGTGGAGAAAATGTAAAAGACTGGAATTTGAACCAAGCACAGAGGAGCCTCTCAAGAGAGGAAGAGCCTAGCTTGGTTTTCTATTAGAAATGCTTTATTCTGAAAACTACAGACACTCATTTTGATCTAACGTTTCTTGAGTGTCTCTTATATCAACTATGTTGATTTACTGATAAAAAAATCTCAAACAATGTTGATTTATTGTCTTTAGACATGTGCATATATGAGAATTTTGGTAGAGGGAAGGAAGCAATCTAGATAATCCCTGCTAAGCCAAGTAAACTCAAGTTTCAGGTAAAATCACTATAACCACTACAAGCTGATTAGATTTGGTTTTGTTTTAGGTTGAAGCCTTGGAACCGGAGTTGGTTAGTTAGGCTTGGGTTGGTTTAGAGGATTGGTCAGAAAAATCCAAGGCTCAAGAGCAATTGATCCAAAAATTTGTGGTTCGTGCTGCCTAATCATGATTGTCATGACAACTTTAAAATTTGCATCCCTTCCTACCTGATACAAAATTTGAATTTCTACCTCTTGTCCTGCCCCTCTATTTTTGCCTTAAGTTGAGAGAACTCCCAATGCCAAGAAAGCAATATAAGCCTTGGCAGAAATGTCTGAAAACATGGAAACACTTTCATCCAAGTAATCCTCCCACCACACTGTAGTGGGTTGAAAGCACAGGCCCTCAAATGAAAATTTACAGCAAATAAGGTGATCCATCGCATCAAAGCACCACAATAATTGGAAATCATGGGGATGTCTAGATCTTTGATGGCACAAACGCTCTTCGCATGTTCAACATTCAACATCTTGAATCTATAAACACTAGTTCTAAGGAACCTACCATCCTCAAAATACTGGAGAGGCACAAAAGAAACTGATCACCTTTGTTGGTTGAAGGCTCAATTAACTTCTGTGATCTGAACTGAGCTGATTTGGGCTTTAATGCATGCAAAGAAACATTATCACTCAGATACTCACTATCTGTAATTTGACCCAACTCCCAAGCTGCTGGTTTGTGGTAAGAATCAACTATTCATCTATTGGTTGTATCAATTTCAACCTTGTTGATGGATGTAATAACTACTAACAAAATTTGAACGAATGTTATAATGCTGGGATTTGGAGTGGAGTTTGGGTTTTGCTTTCAAATGGTTCATATAATTGGTTGTTGGTGTGTGCTGAGATAAAGCGTGGAGGTGCAAGTGGGTGATAATGTTTTTTTTTTTTTTTCTTTTTTCTTGTTCTTATTTTGTATTTCTCTCAGATGACTGCTGGTCATCTTTCTTGTCATTCTCACTAGTACCTTCTAACAACTGTTTAGGATTGGCAACATAAGACTACTGACTTTGCTTGGATTTCAAACTCCAAATCAGCACATATGAAGGGATTTGGCAGAAGTTTTTCAACCAACACCCAATTTGACATGATCCCCTCCAATCTGTGCTTGCTTGCCATTGGCAATGCACAGCATGAGCATAGTCTAAAAGGTTCTAATTTCTTTTTCTTTTTTTTTTTCCTTTGATTTTTTCTCTGAAGAAAGCTCATTACTGGACTCTAGTACATGAGATTTGGTTTATAAAACTCTTGCTATTGTTTCTGATTTGTTGATTTCAAACTCTTGCTTTCTATTGTCACTATTCATGTTTAATCAGACTTCTATCTAATTTGAAATTAGATTAGAATGTTATTGTACTCTAATCAACTTGATAGAGATCTTTCAGACTTATCAGCTACAAACACCATAAGGATGCATTCCAAACTGAACTAACAACCAAATAACTCTAATCACATAAGGATGCATTCCAAACTGAAATTGGGAAAAAAATAAAAACACATTTAAATATTTGAAAGAAGAGATGCTAAATTTAACATGCATTTCGAGGTCAAGTAGAAACAACCAAATTTAACATGCATTTCAGACAGGAAAATCGACGAAAGCATACCTTATTGTGGTTTGGTCTGGTCTAGTCTGCAGCGGAAAAACTAGAGAGGAATGAAAAAAGTAAAGTGAGAGAGAGGAGAGGAGGAAGAAGATGAAGAATAGGAAAGAGGAGAGAAAAAGAATAACGGTGATTTACCTTGTCGACACCGTTGCCGGAGTTTCGGTTCAGATCAGTACTTCGAACTTCTGCTGGTGGAGGGAGTGACGAGAGAGAAGGGGGAGTGAGGGTTAGAAAGTTGGATTCAAGCAGAGAGAGATTTGAGGGTTTTTATTTTGTCATTTTGGTTTTTTCTTATATTAAATAGCGGGAATGGATTCTGGTTCTGGGTTGGGAATGGTCATTCCCTCAAATGGGGGATTGCCATTCTGCGCGGAATGGGAATCGGATTCCGATTCTGCCCAACCAAACACCTGGAATCGGAATGGACCATTCTGATTCCGATTCCAGACCCCTATTCCTGCAAACCAAACATACCCTCAATATAATTCATTGCCTTTGTGTAAAACGTTCGTACATATTTATAGACTCTAAACTCATAATAATCCTAGGAGTCAAACTGTTAGACTCATAATAGTCTTAGGAGTCAAACTGTTATACTCGTTAGACTCAATAATCCCAGTAGGACTCAAACTAAGTTGTCATCATATTTCAATTCAAAGAAGACTGAATAACTCTAATCCTACTTATGCAATGACTCTGAAATTTTAAACGTAAACAAACTATAACTAGACAAATTAAACCCTACCACTGGAGCCCACAGAAAATTGCAAAATGACAAAAGTACCCCTATTGTTCAAAAAATACAGAAATACATAAAATTTCATAAAATTCCAATTTTGCCTCTTCAGCTCCTGCATCACCCTATTTATTAGTTCATAGGGTATGCTTATTATTGTTTTTTGAGTGCAAGGTAAAGTAATTCATTAAGATCAAAAGCCAAATTACAAAGAAGTCTCTGTACAAATAGGAAGTCTGAATAAAAAAAAGGAAGACATATGCCTATTTTTGAATAGCTGATTAGCTGCCAACCAAGAGTGTATCATCCCCAAAATTCTGATAGAAACTTCTTCTTTTGGAGTTTGTCTTCCTTCAAATAACCTGTTATTTCTTTCAACCCATACTGCCCAAAAAACTGCTGCAGGAAGGATATTCCATGCTACCTTTCCAGCCCTGGATAAACCTCCAAGTGTCCAAGCTGCTATCAATCCTTTCACATCAGCCGAGAAGCACATCTTAACCTCAAATAGATTCAGCACTCTCATCCAATCCAATGGGTAAAGTTACAGTGAACCGGCAAATGATTAGAGGATTCCACAATTCCACTACATAAGATGTAGCCCAGGTCCTCCACCTCTAAACCTCTTCTAACTAAATTATCTTTTGTTAAAATCTTATCCAGCACTGCTGACCAAACAAAGAAAGCCAGCTTAGAGGGAACAGATCTGATCCAGACTTGGGAAGTCAGAAGGCTCCTCCCTAGACAAGCTATGGGAGAAGGATTTCACAGAGAAGGTGCCTGATTTCTCGAAGAGCCATTTCCTCTTGTCCTCTCCTACTCCCACCATCTTTGCTTCATCCAATACTTGAAATAGTCAGAAGGCTCATAGGGTATGCTTATTATGACAAAAGGAAATAGAATATCTTCTAAGATCTTCTAAACCCTTAAAATATTTTCCTAAGATCTAATACTCCTAACTAAACTCAAGATAGGAAATAACCTATAAGACAACTTAATAACAAACTTGGCAACTAAGATTATTATCAATTCATAGCTAAAGGCCGATTTTATTTTCTTTTAAGTTTCCAAAAGAAAAGAAAAGACTTGCAAATCTTGACAGCAAAAGGGGCTAGCTGGATTTAATACAGCTGCATCCACCAGAAACTTCATACATGATACAGTTCTTACATTAGGGCTCTTGACTGACACGGAGCTGACAGTAGGATCCTATTTTTTGCAACAGACTTTGATCCTCCATCAAATATGATGTTTATGAAACATGCTTAAGGTTTATTGAGTATGAAGCTTTGGATTATCCCTTCAACTTGTTTTATTAGATCCATTAATAGAACTACTTGTTTTATTTGAATACAGGTCACCAAATAGGTTTAGTAGGTTTTCTAAACTTTGCTACAAATAGTTGATTTCACATTGTTAATTTTCTGGCAGAGTGAAGTGTATGGTGTAAGTACAATACAGGAAACTTCTTTTGTAGCTCAGTTTCAACAATTAAATATATTATTAGGGCTTTGGTAAACAAGTGGTGCAGTAAAAAGGTTGGCAAAAAATGAATACACCTTTAAAGCTTTTCTTATGAAAGATACAGAATGAAAATTTGGCATGTTTTACATATAAATGTATGTGTAATCCATTAGATGCATGTATATTTATAAATATAACTTAAGTTTGTATCTTATTAAATGTATATTAGAAAATCAGCTAACCCATATTTTTGACCCTGTACTTTTTGATTACCTGTTTTATTTGCATACTGTATGTTCTCTTTGATAACTTCACATATTGTTCCTTATTTTTGGAAAGTATGCCTTTCAATATGTTTTTGGTCAAAAATAAAAAAAGGATGTGTATTATTGTCTCTTTTCCTTCATTATGCTATGGGCAGAAGTTGTTCCTTTCATGATGTATTGTTTCTTCATTACAGGTTATGGGACATGAAAGGAGGGAAACTGCAACAAAAGTTGTCAAAAGATTGATTGCAGATGATGGATGGAAAGGTTTATACAGGGGGCTGGGTCCAAGGTTTTTCAGTATGTCAGCATGGGGGACCTCAATGATATTAGCATATGAATATCTAAGTAGGGGACTATTCCTTTTCTTCACCATTTCCACTCATCATATCATTGTTATTGTTATTGTTCTTTTATTATATCATCGTTGTGCCCATAGGCTGATGCCTTCAGTGGCATATCCAGGATTTGATGAGGGAGGACCATGTCCTATCATTCCTTAAATATAAAAGGATTTATCAGAACTGTGAGGTCATGATCCCCCCCCTCCCCCCCAAGGCTCCACCCGTCTCCCTTGTCTAGTTGTTTGTGATCAAATACTTTCTAGATCCAGGACATCGATTTAAATTCAATAGGGTCTTTATTGGCAGTGTTTGATTTGAAAGAAAAAGTAGGAAAACCTATACAGGGTTTGTTAAGGATTCCCTGCCTTTCCCTTCCTTTCCCTACATTTTCTTTCAAACCAAACACAGCCTTAAGGATGATATTAGCAGAATTCGAATTTCTTCACTAGATTATTTTCCAATGTATTCTTCTAGCCATCGAGTAATGCTAGTTCTTAGATGGTCAGAAAGCTGTCTGGGGATACTTTTGATATTGGGAACCATCTAATAGCTCTGGTGATATTGCTTGTGGTCCAAAGTGCTCAACTGGTATTTGTAAGAATCCGGATTTCATCCTCACAAAATTGGTCCTCACACCTACCTTACAACACTTCAACCGTGCATGGGGAATTATCTTCCATGAAAACATACGAGTATGGAGATGTTCCCAATGCATGACTGCAAGTGTTGTGAGGACCAATTTTGTGAGCACCTGATCTCTATTTGTAACTGAATATTGGGTATCCTAGATTATTATGATTCCATTATAGTAAATTGTCAAGCTTGGTCTAAACCATGTGTTGCTAACCTTTGCTGTTTCCAGAGCGCTTGTGTTTAAAAGAAGAGTAGTTCTGATGCTACGGGTGGCAGCAGGACCATTGATTATTCCTGCATTAACTGCGAAGATTCAGGTCATTTGTCATTGGTTTGAAGTTTCATCATCACATTATTTGAGATAGAGCCTATGGGTTACACAAGATGCCTGTTGGGTTATTCTAGACCCAGCCAAGGTGGCACTGCACACTGCTTGCGTAGTCCTTGTTGATATTTCAAATGCAGAATCAGCATGGCCAATGGTAGTTAAGTTGGACATGTTAGACCCACCCATATTTTTTTAGTCAAATTCCTATTATTTCCATGCAATTTGGATAAAATGGTTCTAATTTGAGGCTGTAATAGTGTATCCGCAGGCAAGGGCTTTTGATTCATCTAATAATGTTTGCTTTCATTGTATCTTTTACATTAAAAAAAAAAATCTTGCTTTTTTATTTTTCAAGCTGTCGTTACATCGAGCCAGAACATGATTATGAAAGCGTTTCCATACGTATATGTAATAAGTTCGAAAAGCAGTATTGGTTATTCCCTGCGAGATATTTTTTAAAGCTTAGAAGTTCGAACTATATCTCAGAAGAGATTTAACTGTGAGGAATGCAGTTGTACCAGTAATGCTTTTTCTAATTGTAACTTTATACAAAGGCCTAAAGGGTGTGAAGAATTCGACAGCAAGGCTGGCTTTGCATTGGAACTAAACATGCAGGTAAAATGGCTTTCATTGAGTTTAATTCAGAGCTTACCCACCCCTCAGCTGGAATAATAATCTAATGATGCTCATCTTGTAATCAGAGGATGTTTGGGGCTTTGAGCTCAAACAATGCTATTACAACGGAGAAATGCTCTTTGAAAATCTTTTTAGAGGGTTTATGGAGAAGCATTTAACTTTTAACTAATGCCTTAACCAGCGTTAAATGTAGGGGAGATTTGCTCGAGATTAAAGGACTTTTAAAGTTGGAAAGGTACAAACTGTAGCTTTCTTAACCAATTAAGGTTCAGGGTTGAAGCCGTTTGCGTTTACTCTCAGTAAGAAAAGGAATTCAGGTTTGCTCCTCACGGAGGGTGTCTCACACCAACCTCATTTGACATCGCAGCTGTGCATTGGAAATATTTATATCTTTCCATGAATGATAACATCAAATATGGAAGATGTTTTTAATGCATGACTGTGATGCCGTGGGAGGTTGGTGTGAGTTGTGCTTTGTGATGATCAAATCCGATATCTAAGAAAAGAGGCAAAGGGAACTGATAAAATGTATGTTAATCACTCTTTGATAATAGGGTGCCAAGTGCCATGCGTCTCTTGGTCTTGATAATGCTGCAATTGGAATTGGGATTTATTTAATCCTCATAAAATTGGTCCTCACACTATACAGCACATTCAGCCATGCATTGGGAACATCTCTGTAATTGCATATTTTTATTCATGGGAAGATGTCCTAATGCACGACTGGAAAAGTTGTGAGGACAAATCCGGATACCTGGTTAAAGTGGGCCATTATAACTGCATTCCGTCTGATTTGTGAGAAATAGAGGATTAAAAGCGACTTTAAGATAGCCATCAGATCATATTCGTTCACCTTGATGGCTTAAGCATTCACCAACAGAGGTTGGCTTTGTTTCCTGTGGGATTGGCAGGTTGATTCAATTCTAGAAGGAAATTCGTTAGGGAAATGAAAAAGATTTGGATTCACCTAGTAAAATGAACAGATGAAGGAAGAAATTACGTTGAAATGCATCTCATCTCATCTTGGATAAGTTTCTCCAAAATGTGCTAGAGACCCTTTAGCATGGCATAGGTAGTTTATCAGAAATCCTTGCTAGATAGAAATCAACCCAGAATCATATATATGAAAGGAATTGTAACTGTTATTCATTTATTTACACGACATTTCATTGGTTTATTGAGTCAAGTTCAACCTCTCAATGGCTTCTCCAATACAGCAGAGAAAAAGAGTTCATCCTCCATCTTATCCATCTTGGGTACTACTCTCCACAGTAGCTTTTTGTAGCCTAGTTTAGAGAATGCATCCAAGTACACTTTCATGTCTTCCTTGCTGCAAAAGAAGCGATCCACCCAAAGTAGCCCTTTTGGGCGGAGGACTCGGTCCCAGTCCAACAGAACATATTGGAGGAGGTCGAGTCCTATCCACCCATCTAAGAAAAGGGTGGAGTGGATGATATCCAAGGTGTTGTCAAAGAAAGGCAGTCTTGAGCCAATTGAAATGTAGAGAGGGAGGAGGCCTCTCAATGCAATGACTTCATTGAAGGGGGCTCCAAGATTCAGCGTAGCTGATGCAATGGTTACATTCTTCTCCTTCATTATTGCTGCAAATGTCCCAGTTGTGGGGCTGAAATCCAGTCCTATACGGATCTCCCCAGGTTTCAACCTTAGAACTTCATCAACTGTGAATTCTGCTGAAGTGGTCTGGTTTGCAGGGACCTCCCAGCCTCGTTTGGAGAGGTCAAAGCAGTCGGCACATTTGAAGAAGCCTCTTTTGCCAACTGTGTTGTTGGAAACCAGGCAGGAGTAGTCTTTGCACTTGTAGTGAGTCCACAAGATGTTGGAATCACTAGGCAGAGTCCAAAGAGAGGAGTTCAGAGGGAATGGCTTACCATATCCTGGAGGCGATTTTGTGAAGCATCTCCTTCTTGGTAGAGGTTCGCACCCTGCCACCGTGAGCTTTTGAGCCACAACCCAGTCATCTGGGCACATACTGAAGGCCTTGTAGGTCATGAAGCGGTCTATATTTGATGCAACACCAGCACATGCCAGACCAACTGATGGATACACTGCTTCTACTCCAAGGAAGTTTTTCTTCCCACTCTGCCTGTTGGGCTTGGGAGAAGTATACCCTCGAAGCTCACTGGACTGGAACATCTTTAATCTCACTGATCTTTCTTCGGCTTCATCTTCATCTGCCTCACCTTCACTGAAACTTTCATCCACAGTGACAGTGCTCATCTCCTTCTCATCAGCCAGGGGTTCTCTATACTGTCCTGATAGACTACCCACAAGCTTGTCCAAGGATACAGCAATGCCAAGTACTTGATCGGCAAATTTGGTCACGGCCTTTGACTGTGGATTTTCAGTATGTAGTTGCTCTAACAAAGATCCCAGCTGGGTTTGCAGACGAGAGATCTGGCTGTGGATGGAGTAAGGTAAAACAATATGGTCTCGGGTGGTGGCATTAGCGTTGGTGGTGGAGAAGGTGAAGTAAGGGTAGGAGACTTTGGAACTAACAGTGATCACTGTGAGGAGGGTGAAGAAGAGAAGAGGATATAACAGTACGGGCAGGAAGCCTCGGAAGGATTTGGAGGACTTGGAGCTGGTCTGTTTCTGCATCTCTGATGAGATGGGTCTCTTCCTTTCTCTCTCTTTGCTTTGCATACCTTGAAAAATTGTAACTAAACCACCTTGGGTTATGTCACTTTCTTTTGGTTGTATGACTTCGAACCGAGTTTACTGTAAGCTTCTTTTTCTGTTATACTTCATTCAGATCCTTCCTGGTCAATACTTCCCTTCTCGTCTAAGCGATCAAGTCTTGGTATTGGAGGAGGATTACTATAATAAAGAACATTGAGATGTGCGTCGAGATTAAAAATTAAATTAGCCATCTATTTCTTATACCTTGAAAACAACTGCGGCATTAGTGATCTGCTGTGTGCTATACAAATTAACATGGGATTTGCTCGTCGAATTCACTTTGTCTCCTCTTGAGTCCTCCCTTTCAATTCACGGTGGACATTAAAACTGTCATCGGTGTAACCCAATAGCTAGTTTTTGAGTTTTCTACGACAACTTGCTTCGGTATTTTCCCTGGTTTCTAAAGTTACTGCTTCTTGTACCTTCATGTTTATATTACAAACCAAAACTGAAGGGGTAGACAGAGTTGAAGCAAGAATCATGATGCAGCAAGTGGCTGATGAATATGGGTTGGAGATGTCTCTAAAGCTCCCAGAAGCAGGGAATAAAGCATAGGAGCTGAAGCATGATATTTTCTGAGGAGTTGAATAGGAGACTGACAGATTTGAAAGCAGAAGACTAGACTCTCCGTCTTGGTTGGGAATTACTGAATCGGCTAAAAGACGATATGCAATATGCTCAATTTTGATATGAAATTTGATGTGTAAACTAATCATGATTATGTGGTTCATCGAAGTAATCTTTTTAAAGCAGCTTCCTTCTGTTATGAAATCAGATTCCCTAAACCCATATTCAAACATTAATCATTCATTGATTGATTTGGAATGATGATAAACGATCATATTTAGCAGAACTGTTGCATCATTTTGCTATGTTCTCAGGCCCAATTGGAGTGGATGACTCCCTTAGAGCTGAGATCTTTGCAGTTATGGAAGGGGCATAGAAAGCTAAGGAGTTGAACATCAGGAAACTCTTAATTGAAGGGGATTCAGAGGTGGTGATAGGGTGGCTGATTAAAGATCACAATGGCTTATGGAAGTACAATAATGAGAGGAGGAAATTCAAGTGGCTGGTGCGGGAGATGGAAGTTAAGATACTTTGGGTTAAAAGATCGGCTAATTCCCTAGTTGACGGTTTAGCTAAACAAGGGGTAGAAAGGAATTCACTTTTTTGGGCTAAGCTGTAGCTATAGTGTGTTTTCTTTCTTTTTTTTCTTTTCTTGAGATTCTTTGTTGCTCTTGGAAGATAAGCGTGTTTGTCTTCCTATTGTAAATCTTCTTTTGATGAGTTAATGAAAGTATTATTGATAAAAAAAAAAAAAATGTTCATCCATTGATGGATTGGAGTCCAAAATCCTCACAAATCCAATTATCCAAATTGCCAATGTTATGAACATTCCATTGTTGAGCAGCTAACTAGCTCTAGAGAGAGAGAGAGAGCATCAACTGGAGAATTCCATGAATTAGAGGGTTGTCATCATCGAATTGACTTAGCCTTCTGGGTCAGCATATGCCAATAGTGGAGTTTGTTGAAGGGTTGTTTCATTCCTTGTGCAAGAAAAAAAAAAAATAGCACATTGAGTCATTCCGCTCAAGGCATCCTTTTCAGGAGCATTAATAAAATAAGCACAAATTAGAAGAGAAGACTGAAGAGGGAACAAGAGGAAGAAAGAAACATCCTCTTCACGTTTTTTTTTTTTTTGTTTTTATTCAACCATCTGGTTGGCAAGCACACATATCTCTGGACGGACAAGTCCAGACAAATGGTCATCTAATTTGTTTATTCAGAGTTTCTTGTTTTCCTTGAGAAACACCTCTGAATGACATTCATTTCATACCAAATGCCTCCCCATTTATATATATATATATATATATATATATATATTTAAGGGCTAAAGCTGTGAATGATGCATGTCTAGAAGAAGCTTTTGGGTTGTAATAGGATTTTTGCACCTCATCAGCAGAAGCATGGCTAGCTTGTTCTTAACAAGTTAACAACCATATAAAATCTAGCCCAAGAACCCCCCCAGGGAAAATCCAACTGTCCAGTCCGTGTTGTAATTAGTGACTTGGAGCCAAAGCCGCGTCAGAAGCATGGAGAATGAGCTGGTTCACCTCTGTGTCTGTCACTGGCAACCACAACCAGTCCACATCCACCCATTACCATTAGTTAGCCTTCCATCTTTCAAAGGAAAGAAAAACAAATTCAGTAAATAAATCAACGTTTTCACAAATCTATGACGTTTGGCGATAGACAAATTTGACAATTTTCTTTTTTTTAGAAACCAACTCATCTGTGCCTGGCCCACTGGCCCACCTACTACTCTTTTATTAAAACATCGATTTGCTGGGTCTGGGCCCCCTCCATTCCATTTCATGATCTCAGCCATCAAACAGTGCTACTACTCTCTTGTCTTGTGGCTGCTTACAGAACTAGCGAAGGATCAGACGGTTACGATTGCCTCATCAATTGTGGTTATCTGTTGAGACTTGAGACCTAACTTCCTTTCTCTTCTCTTTCCTGTTTTCTTTGCATTCCAAAGACAAAAGGAATACCTAAAACTAAAATCAATGGACTTTTTCTAAACTAAACTACGAGAGGCGAGAGCTCTTTTCCTGCCTCCTGGGTTATTATAATTATTAGAGCGATGGGTCTCTTTCCACTTTCCAGTTCCACCACCGACACATGGGTGGAATAAGAATAAGGGCGGCCCACGGGATCCGGCCCACTTGTTGTGGGCAGGCCCAGGCCATTCGAAATCAAAGCTTCTCACTCTCACGCATCGTCATCGTCGTCATCATCATCTCATTTGCCATGATTTTCATTGCTAAAATACCGTTTTTACCCTTTTACCCATTCCTCTTCTCGAAACTTCTTCTGATAACAACTTCCTTTGATTTTGGGCAATCGTGTAGAAAGTAGAATGGGTTACATTTACACGGACAGGGGCTGGGCCGTGGGCCTTGGGCCTTTTCGAAGGGCAGCGGTTCGGGCCAATAACCGCTACCCTGGCTGAACCCACCCTTTCCCCCCCATGGCTTGGCTAATGGGTTACAGCCCCAATGTGAGCTGGATGTTGGACCCACATCATCAAACATACTTTCAAGTTCCAAGATTCACCACCGGAATGGACGGAGGGAGACCAAAAAAAAGTCGTCTGGAGGCCTGAAGGAGGGCATATGTGTAATTTTAACAACATATGGTGTTGTATTCCATAAATAAATCCCAAAGAATGGGCAATTAGGTAATTACATAAATGGAATTAGAATTTAGAGGGAAATTTTTGCAGTAATTCCAGTGGTCTTAAGTCTCCACTTCTGTCTGTCATGTGATGATGTGAAGGAAAGGCCAGTGATCACGGTTTTTCTTTCTTCTCTCTCTTTCTCTCTTCCTCGGTCTCCACTCTCTCTCCCCGTTGCAATTCCCCATTTTCAGTTTTACCCAGGAAAAGAAAGGAATTTACCATGGAAATGGAGTTTGTCTGCTCATCCATGAGGAGGTCCATCTCCAAACTAGTAAAATGTACTATTTTGGTTGTTCTGTGGTTTTCCTGCTTCAGTTTTACGTCAACAGGTTCGTACTCAAGATCACTTATATATTTTCCCCCTCTTTTCGTGTCAAATTTTGTTTTTATTGTCGGATTTGTTCTTTTTGTGTTCATGGGTTTTGGTTGGTTAAAACAGATTTGTGTCATCTTTTTCGTGGATATGGCATTTTGGGTTGAGATTTGGTTGTTGCGTTTCTGGAAATAGAAATTTTGATGAGATTGCTTCTTTTCTGTTTGTCTAAAAAATTCGATGTTTTTGGGCTTCTTTCTTTTTGTCTACGTTATTTGTTGTTTTTTTTGTCCAAATCCACAGATGAACTCCTAGTTCCATGGAAACGCTCTTCCTAAATGTATAATGAGAAGGTTTTGAAAGTTGTAGTTGCCCAGTCGCCCTTCTTCTTCAGTAGTTTAACATTTGATTTGTTTTGTTATTTAAGAAAACAAACACGACTAATTTAGCATCTGATTTTTCTTAATTGGCGGAATGCTATATCATTTTATATTTCCCGTTCCACTGAAAGCTTTAGTTCAATACCCAGTCACATCTTTTATAGCTTTTCGCCCTTTTTTCCTTCTTGGATTGTTTTCTTCGTTTTCTTAATATGTTTTTTCATGAAGACGATGGGGCCTTTCTTTATGAATTTAGCGAGTTCTAGTCTTATAGAAAGCCCGGGGGGGGGGGGGGGGGTGAGAGGAAATTTTTATTTCATCATTATTCATGTACGAGTTGCGACTATCAGGTTGCTGGAATTAAATTATAAATTTTATCCTCTGTTTTTCTTGTCTATGATACTGGACTGTTATCATGTTTGCTTGTTATGCTAATAAAATAACTCACTTATCTATTCATTTTTTCCGTTATAGCTTGGGTTTATTTATTTGTGTTTTGAGATTTCTATCTACCAATATCTCCAGACTCCCCGAGAGCCCGCCGTCTGGACTATGCATAAATGATAGAATCTTCTAATGGGTAAGATTCAGATAGATTATCAGGCTTGGGTACTGCGAAAATTGCCTTTCCATTCCCAAACCCGCCTAAGCATCCTTGATCCCAAACCCCTTTTAATTTTTTCTCCCAAGTTCCCAAACCCCGTCCCATCCCAAGCCCGTTAAATCTGTCCCATCCACCATCATCACATAAGTGAAATGTGATGTCCCTATTAAGCAAAAATGTGGTATGGTAAGCTAGTGGCCAAGACGCCTATAATGGGACACAACCGGAAGGATTTGATTCTCTCTTAATCCTTTTTACTATATACGTTATTTCTTATAAAACATATAAAATATATTTATTAGGGTTTGACTCTGATACCAGAAGAACTTATAACCAATCAACTAGTATCATAAAAGTGGTAATGAAGCACATACGCGGGGGGGGGGGGGGTTGATTGGTCAAAGCTCTTCAAGTATCATGTTTCCAGCATCATAGATTTCCCTATACTTAATAAATAATAATATATACATGGGTTTATAATCAAGTAATGATAGTGGGTATCTTAAGCACAAAGCCCAAACCCTATAGGGTTTTAATCTAAAATCCAAAACTTGTCCCAAACCCTATAGGGTTTTGATAATGGGTCCTATTAGGGTTGGGATGGGTCAGGTATCCAAAAATTCTGACAGAATTGCCATCCCTAATCAGGCTTCTTGACCTCTTGTTGTCTCTTATAAATTGGATATGGAAAAAGGGAAGAAAAATAGTAGTATGATATTTTCAAATTTTCTTCTTTAGAGAAACATGTCATTTGGTTTATGAGGGAAAGGATTCATAGGGGGCCGCAGCAGGTGTTGTTCAATGCTGGGACATCAGATTATCTCAGATGTCCCCTTACACAAATGCAGATTCCAGACGTGCACTACTTGTGGAATGCACTTTATTTCGTCTTCTGAATTATGTTTCATATTGTCATGAAAGGAAAAAAGAGAAGAAACTATACGTTGTCCAGAGGATACACAAATTAAATTATTACATAGTGATCTGATTTAGATGTTTTTGGTGCTCCCTATTTCTTCCAAAAGAAAATATGGGAACCCTATTATGGGGAGGGGAACTTGGGGCTTTCAGGAGCTACAATTCTTTTATAAGATACTAGAATTTTGGCTTTCTTGGCAATTAAGGATCTAAAATCAATTATACCGAAAATGTAATCATGGTTGGCAGTTCGTAAATATTACAAAGGAAGTAGTTATAGTTAATTTTTTGTATATGATTCTCTCTTTGTAAACAATCAGGGATATGTGCTGTTATAGAAACTGGGGGAGATTTTTTGTAATTTCCCCTTGTACAGACACTTATTGTACAAGGGTTTTCTTATTTTGAGTGAAATACTATACTTTGCCTCTTCTCAAAAAAGGGTCTAAAATCAAATATTGCTTTGTTTTTTCCAGAAGCCTATGATCCGCTTGATCCAAATGGGAATATCACAATCAAATGGGACATTATAAGCTGGACTCCAGATGGCTATGTTGTAAGTATATCAAGGATTTTTGTAAAGTACATATGGCCTTATGGTGGAGCTTAGAAAATCTCTTTGGGTGTGTGTAATTTACTGTGAATTCATACTGTACACTTAAATTCATATCACAAAGTATATCATGCCCTGCATGTGCAAAGAAGTCTATATTAGAGGGACACTGATATATGTATCAATGTCAGTGTTGCATGGACTTTTCCTAAATGGATGGAGTTTCTATGTGGACACACATAGGATTCCAACGCGTAATGAATTCTTAAAGGACACTTCTAGAAAAATTTCCCTTTTTCTCCTAGCTTATTTGACACAAGTACATGAATATACTTAAGCTACACATTTCAAAAGTGGGTATTTTCTATTGCCTAGGTTATCTCTGTTCATATCATTATTGGTAAAAGAATTCTTTTTCAGTTCCACTTTCCATCTATTACTTCACCGCTTCTGTCACATATTGTTAAATATTTTGGAAGCTTATCTGCCTCCATCTAAATTATCATTCATCTTCTGTTTGGAGTTGGGCAGGCTGTTGTTACAATCTTCAATTTCCAACAATATCGTCACATTCAGGCACCAGGGTGGACACTGGGATGGACATGGGCAAAGAAGGAAGTAATATGGAGCATGATGGGAGGCCAAACCACAGAGCAAGGGGATTGCTCAAGATTCAAAGGAAATATTCCACATTGCTGCAAGAAAGATCCAACAGTTGTGGATTTATTGCCAGGAACCCCCTACAACCAGCAGATTGCAAATTGCTGCAAAGGAGGAGTAATCAATTCATGGGTCCAGGATCCAGCCAATGCAGCAAGCTCATTCCAGCTTAGTGTGGGTGCAGCGGGGACCACTAACAAAACAGTTAGAGTTCCAAAGAACTTCACACTAAAAGCACCTGGACCTGGGTATACATGTGGGCCTGCGAAGATTGTTAAACCAACTAAATTTATATCAGCAGACAAAAGGAGGGTCACTCAAGCAATGAGTAAGATAATTTGAAGATCATTGTTTCTTTCAGGAAATCTGATCATAACATGGTTTCTTTATGAATTGATGCTTCCATGCATCATGATGAGATGGAATAAGCACCATAGTATGTTTTTGCTTTATCCAATAATAAAACTATCATTAATGAAATATTACCGTTTCTTAATAGTAATTCTAATAAGAAGCATAGAAGGCTTTATGTGAGAAAAACCACTTTATTTGTCATTAGCTTTCATACACAAATAGGTCAAAATAGTTTTCATGGTTCCGTTGCAACTGAGCTCATGCTATACTCATACAGGGCTCTCTTGATTGTTGGTATCATTTATCATTAGAAGAGAAAAAGTAAAGGAAAAAAATGTCTTGTAACTTATATGTCTCCCTTTTTTCAGTGACATGGAACGTTACCTGCACGTACTCTCAATTCCTGTCTCAGAAGACACCGACCTGCTGTGTCTCTCTCTCTTCCTTCTATAATGATACAATAGTCCCCTGCCCAACATGTACCTGTGGCTGCCAAAACAATATAACTCAGCCAGGAAGTTGTGTAGAGTAAGTTTTGTTGTTCATCTTTTTTCTTCAAAATATCATGCCTTCATTGTTTTTTCTCCATAAAATTATCTTCCAGTGTGGAGACAATGTATTATGTTTGATTTCATACTCTTTTTTTTTTTTTCTTTTGGCTTACAGGGGAGACTCGCCGTATTTAGCTTCAGCTCTTTCAAGCTCAAGCAAAAATAGCTATACACCTCTTGTCCAGTGTACTAACCATATGTGCCCAATCCGGGTCCACTGGCATGTTAAACTCAACTACAAAGAGTACTGGAGAGTCAAGATCACAATCACAAATTTCAATTACAGGATGAACTACACAGAGTGGAACTTGGTTGTTCAACACCCCAACTTTGACAATCTCACCCAGATTTTCAGCTTCAATTACAAGTCATTAACTCCTTATGCTGCCATAAGTAAGTTGTGTCTTTAGTTAACAAGTTCTCTTCCTGTTTTACTTTATGAATGGAAGAGGTGAATGATGATCTAATATCCTAACCTGATATTACAGGGCATTTAAGATATATTGCATATGTTGAGGTGGTCTGGACCATCAAATTGGTTGTCCCAAATTTAGGAGATATCTAGGGCTGTTAATGGGTCAGGAAGACCAACAGAACCTAACCAACCCATTATATAGGGTCTCAGTCTGCTTCATGTGCCCCGATTACAATTGGGTTGGGATCGGTTTTGGTTGTTCTGAACCTGTTAAGACTGAAACAAACTATATATATATAGCATATTACAAAGATACCCCCAATCTAATACCTATCATGATATACTTGTGGTATTGTCACGTTATCGTGTCCAAATGTATCAATTTAACAAATGAGTAGATGTACTGTTAAGTTACAGGTTGAAGTATAGCTGTCAAATATGATCGGGTATTATCAGGTCAGACCCTAGTCCTGATTGATAATTGATCTGGGACAGGTTCTGCACATTTATTTATTGGTTTGGGACCAGGTTATGTCTACCTTGATCTAGACCTGACCTGACCCCTTGATGGTACTAGACCAAACCAAATAAACCTAATTGATGAACGAACACTTTCCTGACCAAACTAAAGAAAAAAGAAAACCAAATGAACTTTTTCCTATGCTCTTATCCACTTGGTTGTGTAAAAATGTCATCAATCAAATGTTAGGTCTGGTTTTCGTTACTTTCTGTGGTTGTGGCTATTATACCTGGTACCTGTTCATGCCTAGCGTACTGGTATCATATCAAATATGGTACCAAATACTTCTAGATGTGTGTGTGTGTGGCTTTGAAACATTTAGTTGACTGAATCATTTTGGAATTGGAATTTGGTTTCGCAGATGATACTGCAATGTTATGGGGAGTTAAATTCTACAATGATTTACTCATGCAAGCTGGCCCTCTAGGGAATGTCCAGTCAGAGTTACTTTTCAGGAAGGATAAATCAACATTTACTTTTGAGAAGGGATGGGCTTTCCCTCGACGGATCTACTTCAATGGTGACAACTGTGTCATGCCACCACCTGATGCCTATCCATGGTTGCCAAATGCTAGCTCCCGATCTGTTGCCTCGTTAGTTGGTCCAATCATGACTTTCTTTGCATCTTTGGTGTTCTTGTTGGGTTAGGACCAAGTGAAGCATAGGGGAACATATTTCAATTTATGGGTCATTCCAATATTTACAACTGGATCATACTACTCAAAGCCTGTGGTGAACTAACCTCTGCTGGAGCCTTGGATTCCAGCAATATAAGTGGATTCAGGTGCATGGCAACCCACAATGACAAAAATCGCATCTTCTGTGTTGTGTAATGGCGAGTTGAATTCACTACCATTTTTGTTTACATTTTACCTGGTATATAAGTATATTTTCTGATTATACATATAAATTAACCATCTTGTTTGTAGGGATACCATGTAAAAGTGTTGCTCCTTCCATTGTAATGAAAACATTTTGAAGTGAAACCACAGATAATATATGGATTTGATCTTGGAGTTGTTAATCAAACTTTCATCTTCTCATGTAATTCTGTTTTGTTTAACCGAAACTAAATCACAGAAGTAACTTTAATTTAGTTGAGCATGTCTGCATGAAGATGAAAAAAAAAGGTTACTTGCACTAATAATCCCCTATGGTCTAACTTTAAATTTTACTTTTAATGGTTTTGACATCTTATTTGTTCTTCAATAAGATCTTAGTAAGGGCATCCTTAAAATCTACCATACATTACAAACTACAAAGTGGACTTCTTAAATTCCTAATCACGCATGACGCATGGTTATTATGTCAATCATTTAATTGAAGTGAGCTGCCAGCTACGTTATAGCATAAAACTAAAACGGCCATGAAATAATGAAGAGCCATGGAGATGGAGAGGGAAGAATAGCTACAATAGAATCTTTGCATGCATGTTCTATGTCTCTTAGATGCTTTATAATTTGTATCAGACAGAAACAAACCCAGTTACTGACCTTTATTCTTGATATCCGTCTTGAACAAATTGATATCTATCAATGAAAAAGGGACATGAAACAAAGTTTTCACTGTGGAACAGAAAAAAAAAAAAAGAAAAGAAAAAAGAACATATGGCCGAAATATTTCAGTTTGAAATCCGCTTTCACCCTTTTCTTTGTTGAAACGGAGCCTTAATGTCAAAGCATCCAGCAACCATTTGTTAAAGGATCATGTTTCTGCAGGGATGAGAAACTAAGTACTCCATAGCCGTGCAGTATGGTCAACCTTCAGAACATTCTTCGTTATATAGAAAATTTGGTCTAGTTTCTCAATTTAATAAGCTCATGTATCTTACAAAAGACGTCTTACAGAGCTGATTCACATCCAGCTTTCATTTTTCTGATTCAAACAAAACAATTTTGGCGTTTCATTTACATACCTGTATTTCAGTAACCAATATGTGAAAGATAGCCATATGTTCAAAAAAAATTGCTTTTTCTCCTTCCAAAACTTCTGAAAACTGCCTTTTGCTTCATTCCAACATCCAAGGGATTCACCAGACAGTCATCAAGAGGAGTAGAGAAGCAATTAAAATTGAGAATGAAGCTGAGTTTGTAAAGGCAGAATTTGGTAGGAATGGGTATGCGTCTGGTGGGGGTAGCATGCACTCATCACCGTTGAAGTAGACTCTCCGAGGAAATGCCCAACCTTGCTTGAGAGTGAAGGTCTCCTTGTTTTTCTGAAGCAGAATTTCCGACTGGACATTTCCAAGTGGGCCTGCCTCCATTAGTAGGTCATTATAGAATTTCATGCCGTAAAACATGCCAGTGTCATCTGTATGTGCAATTGCAGCAAATGAATTAGAATTTTTCAATGTCATAAATAGTCTCTGAAAACAGACAAACAAGAAAACAGAAAGCATAATTTTGAATTATTCTGCGCATTGCTATGAAACCCTCTCTCCACAACAGATGTAATGTTCGTTTGAACTCTGTTGAGACAAAATTTATAGACCATGAAATGAAAGAAGCAAAATGGTATTTTAGTCATCCAAAAAGTTCCAAGCCTGGTGACTCAATGCAGATTGGTTATTTCTGGATGCTCTTGTCCAGGTGCAGACCCTAGTATTGGCATGGGAATAGGAAGGGTTAAGGACTATTGAAAACTTTTGTTCGGAAGAAAGCGTGTTTTCTTTTACAGAGCTAGCAAAGAAGTAGCTTTCCAAAAATGGTGAATGTGCTTGATTGTGAGCATATAGAAATGGAAAGACAGTGTTTGAGAGGTTGTGTGCACTCACTTATGGATTGGTAAGGGACAAGAGGCTTGTAATCAAAGCTAAATACTTGGGTAACATTATTGAGATTTGGGTGCTGAGCAACGAGCGTCCACTGTGTATAGTTCATCCGATAGTTGAAATTTGTGATGGCGATCTTCACACGCCAATAGTCCTTGTAGTTGAGCTTCACATGCCAGTGCACTCGGATCGGGCACATATGGTGTGTGCATTGCAACAATGGTGCATTATCCTTCCTTGGTGTATTGATTCCCAGTACATTTAGCAGCTTTGAGTCACTTCTGCAATAACACTCACAATCCTGCAGGGTTAGGTACTCTTCTTTGACGTTCAAATAACAACAGACACATGCTTTTCAATTCATGATATATCGATCTGTATAGTTTGAGTTGGAGGATTACTTGATACAGTTATTCTTGCTTTGGCAACCACAAGCGCAGGAGGGACACGGAGTGATGGTATTATTATAGAATGAAGAGAAGGAGACACAACAGCTTGGGTTCTTTCGGGCCAGAAACTGTGAATAAGTGCATGTCACATTCCATGTCACTGCAAATTAAAGAACAGCAAGGTAAGGATTTGTTACAGGACTGAGCTATTCTTCTGTACTATATGAGCTAATGTGATCTGTTTTGAACTTGGTTTCATTGAAGAACTTAATACCAAACTATATCTTGAGTATGGATGGACTTACTCAGTGCCTGAGTTTTCCGCCTCCGGTCAGGTGTAAAGAAGGTTGTCGATGGCACGATTTTCGCCGGGCCACAAGTGTACCCAGGTCCTGGACCTAGCAAAGTGAAGTTCTTGGGAAGTTTCACTGTCTTGTTTGAAGTACCAGCCAGCCCAACACTGACCTGGAAGGCTGAGACTGATGCTGTAGGGTCCTGTCCCCAAGCAGCCACCACCCCACCTTTGCAGCAATTGGAAAATTGTTGATTGTAAGGGACACCAGGAAGTAAATCAACAACTGTTGGGGTCTTCTTGCAACAATGTGGAACGTTCCCCTTGAACTTGGAACAGTCTCCTTGCTCAGTAGTTTGGGCTCCCACCATGGACCATATCACTTCTTTTTTAGCCCATGTCCATCCCAAGGTCCAGCCTGGACTGATGATGTGCCGATACAATTGGAAATTGCTCATCGTCACCGCTGCCTGGAAGATGGATCAAGAAGACATTGATATCATTATCTCATGTTTGATTTATTGTGAACTTATAATCTCTGGTATTGAATTTATATTTTCTTTTATGAACAAAAAAAAATTATGTTTCAATAAAGTCTAAAGAACAGTAGAGTCACATCGTTTTTAGGGCTGCCTCATGGATCTGCAATTGGTTATTTGAAATTTAATCTATGTTGGGTTCCTGATGGAGCGTTCCACAACATGAACGTTTTTGTTTTCATTTGTTTTTGAAATTACCACATCAGCAAAGAAAACAAAAACATGTTCTTGAATGGTGTTTTTGTTTTCAAAAGGAAAAACAAGTTGGTTTTATTTCCAAAAAAACAATACATGTTTTTTTTTAACAAAAACAATTTGTGTAGTATAGAAATTATATATTTTATGGAACATGATATTAAATAACCACATGAAAACATATTCTCTAAACTAGAAATTCAACAACATTTTTTTGTTTAAGTTTTGAAGATAAAAAACACATATAACCAACAACATGTTTTCTATGTTTTTGTTCTAAGAACCAACTTGTTTTCAAACCAGCTGGTTTTGCTTTGTTTTTGGAACTTCCAACAAGAAAAACAATTCACAACGGTGAACACCCCCAAAAATTTTGAATTTAGAATTGAAACTAGGAAAAACTTGTCACAAAGAAACTGCAAAACAAAACTATCAAATTGGAGATGATACTCACGACATAGCCATCTGGGGTCCAGGACATCACATCCCATTTGATTGTTATGTTCCCATTGGGATCCAAGGGATCAAACGCAGCTGCATTCAAGGAGTAAAAGCAAGAAAAATAAATAAATAAACCAGAGGAAAGTTGGAATTGGATCGCCATGCAAGCTTAAATTTCCAACTTCACTACTAAAACCTTTACCTGAAGAGGAGAACATCATTACAAAGAAGAAAGACACTATAATGAACTTAAATTTCACAACAGTGTAGCTTCTACATTGTTGGTGATGATCTGCAGGCCTGTTGGATCCCATGCTGAAATTTTCCCAGGTTAGGTTTGCCTGAACTTCACTGGGATCCCAGAAGCGTTCTGGTGACAATTTAAGCAGACTGTATCAAGAGTGTCAATGGGTCTTTCTATATTTAAGGGAAGGAAGAATTGAACTCAAAAAAATTACCTGGAGATGGGAGATAGCTTACCTAATGGTAGGTACATGGTGTGATAAATTCATCTGTTATTGTTTGTTAATTTTCTATTTTCCTTCTTATTTTAGTTCCCATTTCTTTAAGCAACGATCGTGGTCAGCAAAGAAGACAATCACGCGGGAGATTTCAAGATATTCAAACCAAAGATCACACGGTCAACATCTTGTTTAGGAGAAGTTTATATAGATTTACTACCAACCCATCAGTAGAAAATGACTGAATGCCCCTTCTATTTTCTATTTCATTGAATAGGAAGATGAAGATCGTATCTTACCAGGAAAAGAAAAGAAAAGAAAAAGAAAACCAGAAAAATAATTGGAAGGTCATGATCTCATCGGTTATCAATCATCACTAGTCTGAGGCACAGACCGCGGAGAAGATTAATAAACCGTAACCCAGAAACAGACCAAACAAACGGATATAGTTGGATACAGTGCCCATTTGGTCAATCAGCCATAAGAGAAGCTTTCCATTGAAAGGAACCTTAGGATCATTATTGGCAATTCAGTTTTATGATTTGAAAGAGGGATTGCAGGCATTCATCAAAGGTCTCTTTATTCTGAGGTAGGGGGGTTAATCGGCAGTTGGAGCAGGTGGTCACTCCCCCTCTGATTAAGACTCGCCAACTGCATGCGGAGACCTGAATGCTTCAACAAAACAACTTCTCAAATGCCCTCTTCTTTTTGGGAGCTTTGGCCACTCTGTCTCTGCCACCCACTCAAATACTTTTCTGTATTTTTTTTGGTTACAAGCTCTTATACTGAGTGAACTTTCTATAAGAAAAACAGAATTCGAAGGCATGGTGTGCTTTAAAAAAAAAAAAATCATTCATGACTGAATCTGATGGAGTGTGGCCAATGATTCCCCCCAGCATTTTGCAATCCCACCAATTGGGGTGATGGGAAGGAGGTGGGAGAAGAAGAATATGAGGGCTGCCTTAGTTGATCAATATTACTTTCTGGTAACAAATCAAATTCATGGTTTTCACCGACAAATGTGAATGGGTCTGATAAACCAGTTGCGCTGTGACTTCAAACCTGCTTGGATTTATTTCTAGGTTTTAATTACGTGGACGGTGAAGGCTTTCATTGATGATGAGCAAAGAAAGTAGTCTACTATAAAATTAAGTAACTATGATTTAAGTCTACCAAGATGTCCACATTCATCAATTGATATACCAAATTACATTAAAAGGGAGGGCATGAGAGTGGAAAGGGAAAGATTGAGCAGTCCACTCTATCTAGTTCTTTCCTTTTTTTTCTTTTCTTGAAACCTTCACAAAAGAAGGGTACTCGCTTTATACGGTAATAGAAAATTCTTGGAATGATATGCGTAAAAACACAGGTTGGAATTTGAGAGCGACCACATTGTGCATGAACGGAAATGCCAAAGGTTCCCAAATCTGCTATAACAAAAGTCGAAGGAGAAGCTTGCGACAGACTAAAATTAGAAACTAAGCAATAGACGTCCTGTTTGTTTCAACACCATGTGACCGTGACTGGTTTGTAGTTGGTGTACTAATCTGTCCTATAATTGTTGGGCAGTCAATGTTGGACCTAGCAGTTGTGAGTCCCAGCTATAATTGTAGCAGTCATGTTTACAAGAAATAGTTATTACAACATCCGGCTTAAGAAAAAAAAATGGTTATTACTTTATTACAGCATCCAGAAATACGAATGCAGACGTGTAAAAAAAATGCCACAGGTTAGGATCATATCACATCCATTGTACCCCTCTGAAGTCTCAAGACCCCAGATAGCTGGGACCAATATTGGGTGATATCCTTTTTATAATGAAATGCAGTCCATTGACACTAATGAAATTCCCAGAATCAGGAAAATAATATACTAGAGTAGATAAGATTCTGACCATACACTTTCTTGAACCCATATTCAAACTTTGGGGTTCCTCTTTATGAGCATATCAAAGGGTAGGCAGGCATGATGAATTCCGAGGCAACTGTTCGGATCAAAACCAGCACTGATGCTGCAGACCGAACCAGGATTTCAGAAAAAAGAAAAAAAAAAAAAAGACAAAAGGAGGAAACTATCTTCTTAGTTCTTATGAGATCAATTATACTGAAATCATTTGCATTTCTGTTTTGTTTGAAGAAAAAAAGACATCAAACATAGAGTAGTTTCTCATGAATTCCATCCTCCATTAGAATAAAGTCATAGAAGTGGAAGTACAAAAATATGAACCCTTCAAAGCTTTAGACATCCTACATTTGGAATTTTCTTGAGTCAAAGTTTCAGACCATGCAATCGCAATGTCAGGTTTTTTAAGGTATAAAAGCTGTGAGATCTACCTTGTGCTCAGATCAATCAAAAATCTTGTGCTCTCTTCCTTGAGTTTTGCTTGAAGAAGAAATCATCACCAAGCAACAAGGACTTGCTTCCCTTGGAAGACAGCAAAAAATCTATTTCGGGATCTGCAACAATGCAGATATCTTCACCTTAGCAGACAATAGAAACCTTACTGCAAAATCCAATTATTAACTCCCCTGCCTGATTTTCCTCTTCCTGTAACCTTGTTGTTCAGTAGTCTAACTCGTAGGCTGGCTACCATATACACAATAAACTAAGTAGAGAAAGAAACAAACAGGACCTGGTAGGTCAATCTGCTTTGTTCTAGTACTAAGAAGGCTGGTAGAAAGCATGATAATGCTGGGAATGACAAGTGAGAAATCTAAATAACTTGGTGTTAATGATGGGAAAGGTTCTAAATCTGTTTGATGATTCTGATTTTCCAGTGGGTTCTTTCAAACACAGCTTTGTTTTCACAACTACTTGCAGCGACATTTAGGGACAACCGAATATGGTTAGCAACCCCTTTCTCTGCAAGTCTGCTAGGGGTATATCTGAGAGAGACTTCTCTGATCCTTTGGCAGATGATGGAAGAATTAAACAGTAGGGCAAACAAAGCATTTGGAGCCAGAGCAAATATTGGCTTGGGTTTTTCGTTGAGATAAAATGAACATTTGGAGATTTTGCAGGAAGTCTTCCATTTGCCTTTTTGAAGGAAAGAATCACCAGGTTTTTTTTTAAGTATCACAAGGTAATGCATGAGAAACATAATATCTGAAGACATAGACTTATGCAAATAAAAGGAACGTTACCTATTGCTGGACCCGGCTGTCCAAGGCCTTGGTAGGGGTGGATTAAGTGCAACTTTTGTCATTTTCTTGCACTAAGTGGCTGCTCTCAGACTTGAATCCATGTTCTCATGCATGTCAGCCAGAGATTTAACTATTGCACCAAGCAATGGGCTTTGAACTTAAAAATAGAAAAGCATAAGCTAAAAATGACAACTTCTTTAGCAGTTTGATAGGCAGCTAGATCTGACAGAATCAGGGAAGATAATGATGATTATCATGGAATAAAACAGTATATGAGCATCTAAAGGTGAAATTCAATAATTCACTCACAGTAATCTTGTCAGGACAGGATTTTTCGGAGCAATTAGTGGTGAATAGGTGGCATTACAAAGATCCTCTCCAAACCCATGGTCCAATTGAACTCCAAAAAGGCAAAAAGTCTGGTCTTATAACAAGGCTTGAAGGCTTCTTCTACTTGTCACGAGTCCCCTTGATGTAGTAAATGACTTTTCTATTGTGGCTTACAATACTAGATAACTGGAATTGCATTTCTTCTCAGTATGATTAAGCATGCTTACATGTGGTTAAAGGCCTAGCTTAAATATAGATACCACCACTTGTGCAACATATACACACTTATATTTTGGTCCCAACATATTTTAGGAAAGAATTTCCCTTGGTAATGGAGAGGCTCAAAAATGAAAGCCCCAGTACATGATACATATGATCATAATAGATAATGGTAAGGGTCCATTATCTAGAATACAAGCATAAATAACAAAACAAATTTGAAGTGTACTATCATGTCTCCATCACCAATTAGAAAATAAAAAAGGGGAAACCTGCAATATTTATGAATACAAGTTTTTGCAAAATGGTTCCAGTGGAAACTTGTGGAAGTAAAATTTGAGACACAGTCCTTAGGTGAATAGAGGTGTGAAACAGTAGCTTAACATGGTCACCTTAGAAGTCAATGTCAAGAGAAAAATGCTGAAGCTCTTGATGTGTGAATGGTATCACACATATGTTCTTGATTTCCAATTAACTTTCAATCTATTACATTTTAAACTTAGAAATTGGATTATAAGGGTTAGCTAATCCCAGTACATGGCCTTAGACAAACAACAGAACCACCATGCTGAAATAACCTATTCAATTTTGCAAAAAGTTTAAAACACATTTCATTATCTTCTTATGTTTCCCTTGCTTGAGTGGATGTTCTCCAGAAGCAAACCAAACTATTGATTGATCATGAATTCATGATAGTGTACAATTTCAACATGAAGCTAGTTTGAATTGTAGAGGAAGCAGATAGAAAAGAAAATCCCAACTCCGGTAGTAGCCCATACCCCTATAACTGATCTGTTCAGCTTCTAAGCACTGGTATTCTGTTTCAAAACTTCTGCTTCTGCCATCGCCATGGGATCGTCCTTGGCCTCGGTTTCTTCTTCCTTTTCACCCTCTCGCTCCTGAGCTAAATTCTTCCTATGCATCTCCTCTGCGGCTTGCATTGCAGCCCGGTTTTCTGCCTGTAAGCGCTGCATTTCTTCCTCTTGTTGTTGACGTTCAAACCATGTATCAGCATCCGCCCAAACTGCAGAGTACAAGTCCATCAAAGACAAATTAGAGCCTTAACTGCTGATGTACTAGGCTAGAAAGGCAGTGCTTCATCGGTTGATAAAAAAACATATCATGATCAGAGTTCTTTTGTTGTATTCCCAAGTATTGGACAAACCTATATTTATTGAAGGAAAATGGAAAAACTATCAACATCAAATGCCAAGCCTGAGTAAAGAGGTATTTGTTAACAGCATTAACAGCTGTTATTTTTTCCTATGTATAGTACCGCAGGGGTACTATTGTACTTTTACTCCTTTTTATTTTAGTTGCTGTCGCCCTAGTATATTAAAAAAGCTGCACCGCCAGTAGTATCTTTTTGCTCTCAGTTCTCTCTTCTCTCTTCTTCTCTCTCTCTCTTCTTTCTTCTTCCATTCTTCTCTCCTGCATAACATGGTATCAGAGCGGGACTATCAGATCTGAAAGGAGAAGTTGAGTGAACAGTTTTTTTTCTTCTTCGCACCAGATTTCCAGATCTGCCGCTCTCATCTGCTGTTCGGCTGATTGAAGATCTCACACACTGAAGTAACTTTTCTCTCTCTCTCTTACCTTTTTTTTCTGGTCGTGTGCTAGGGCAGAACCTGTACTAGGTCTGCCGATTGGATGTGAGGTGATCAGCACCTATTTCTTTCCTTTTTTGTGGGGTCGACTGATCCCTGTGAAACTGTAGGTCGTGAGGACCTTTTTTGTGTGCTGCAACAGCAGCTTTTATGGTGAACTGTGGGTCAGAAAGTGACTAGTACCTCTTGTGTGCTGCAACAGCAGCTTTTATGGTGAACTGAAGGTCAGAAAGTGACCAGTACTTGCTGTAACAGCAGTCCTATTGATGCATAGGTCAAGAGATGACCTGTATGCACTGTGGCGACACTTGTGTTGAACTTGTAAGTCAAAGGGATGACCTGTTAGTGCTGTAACAGCACTTGTGTTTTTTCGAAAGGAGGTGTGTTTCTAAAGAAATTTTTTTTTTTCGTTCCTCCTCAGTGTTGAATTTCTTTAAGGCTATGTACCCCATTTAAGAGTTCTTTTTGACTCTGAAATCATGAGTGGTGAAGATTCTGCTACATCCGGTGTTTCCTCAATGCTGAATGGAATGAGTGGGGGTGTGGACCTATCCTTTCCCATGGCTGTTATTCCTCTTGATGGTTTAAATTATTTAGAGTGGTCAAGAGGGATCAAGTTGTACACCACTGCAAGGGGAAAGATAGGTTATATTAATGGGATCAAAAAACCACATTCTGGGAGTGCTGAATATGACAGATGGAACCAGGAAAACAGCATGGTCATGTCTTGGCTTTTAGTTTCTATGCAACCTCAAATAAGAAGGAAATTTCATGTGAGCTGTAACGGCAAATGAGATATGGGAACAAGCAAAATCAACATATTTGGAACTGCGACACTATGCAAAAATCTACCAACTACAGACAGAATTGTCTACTTGTAAACAGGGGGAGAGGTGTCTATCTGTGTACTACTCAGACTTGACCTTTGTCTGGAAGGAGTTAGATATTATCAGAGTGTGGACTGGAAGTGTGATGAAGATGCAAAACTGTACAAAAAACTCATCTCCCAGCAGAGAGTGTTTGCTTTCTTACATGGTTTGAACCCTACATATGAATCTATCAGAGTCCAAATCCTACGTAGCAAGGATCTTCCATCAGTTCAGGAAGTTTATGCTCTTGTACAATCAGAAGAAAGCAGAAGGAATTTGATGAACAGTTATGGAGGAGATGCAGTTGTGCTGGCAGCGAAAGGGAGTGTTACGGGGAAATACTTCTAAGAAGGGGGATCTTCAGAAAAAGATGGATGACAATGACAAATTGTGGTGTATTCATTGGCAGAAACCTCAACACACCCGAGACACATGCTGGGATCTTCATGGGAAGCCGAAATGGGCTCAAGATCTGAATAAGAAGCAAGGTTCAAATATGAATAAAAAGTCAGGACAGCAAGGTATAAGAAAACACACTATGGCAAACATGGCTACTCAGGAGAATCAGCCCCCCATTCATACTGTGACTCAGACACATTCATCTGGATCTGACCCAAGGGAGGATATTATAAATTCCTTCCATGACCATTTAGAGCTCTATGGTAGAGCAATTCGTTAGATGGATGCTCCTCCTTCAACTTCATTTGTGTCTACATCAAGTAACTCTGCCACAGCTTTCCATGTTGCTTCTCATAACCTTAACACTCTCTGGATTATTGATTCTGGAGCGTCAAAACACATGACTGGTACGTCCTCTTACTTTCAAACCTATCACCTTCTTTCTGGAAGAGACAAGGTGAGACGAGCTGGTCAAGGAACCATTTCTCTCCCTCTCGGCCTTACCCTCTCTAATGTTTTACATGTTCTGAAATTTTCCATTAATTTGTTCTCTGTTAGTAGTATTACTAATTCCTTAAACTGCTCAGTGACCTTTTTCCCTTCTTACTGTGTGATCTAGGATCTGGCCTCGGGGAGGACGATTGGTAGAGGATGTATGGTTGATGGACTTTACATGTTGGAGAATAAGGTTGGTCTTCAAGTCACAGAGTCTAAGAGTCAGTCCTGTAAGAGTCAAGTTTATTTATGGCATTGTCATCTTGGTCATTTATCTTTTGAGTCTTTGAAAGTGATGTTTCCAGAATTGTTTAAGTCAGTGTCCGTTTCAGATTTCTTTTGTCAAACTTGTCAATTGAGTAAGCAGTGTAGAACTCATTTTCTTTAAAAAAAATAATAAATCTGAATTTCCTTTTCACATTATTCATTCTGATGTGTGGGGCCCTGTTACTTTACCATTTGAGAGTGGCTACAAGTATTTTATTAGCATTATCAATGATTATTCTAGATATACATGGGTATATCCCATGCGAACCAGGGATGAAGTACCAAAAATTATCCAAGATTTTCAGCAGATGGTCTTCACCCAATTTCAAACTGAAATCCAAATTTTTCAGTCAGATAATGCCAAAGAGTATTTTCATAGTGATCTCATGGAATTTTTTGCGTCACGTGGTTCACTTCACCGTAGCTCTTGTGCCCGAACACCACAACAAAATGGTGTTACTGAAAGAAAGAACCGACACCTCCTTGAAGTGGTCCGAGGTTTACTACTCCATATGAATGTCCCAAAACGCTTTTGGCTTGAAGCTATCCTTTGTGCTACCTACCTCATCAACTGTATGCTCTCTCGTTGGTTAGAGTGCAAAACCCCACATCAGCTTCTCTTTCCTAAGGCCCCCCTTCTTCCCATTCCTCCTCGTGTGTTTGGTTGTCGTTGCTTTGTCCAAAATTTGTCACCCACTCGTGGAAAATTGGATCATCGTGCTATTCCTTGCATATTCCTGGGGTACTCCTTCACTCAGAAGGGATACCATTGTTTTGATCCTGTTTCTCGGAAATTCTATGTTTCCATGGATGTCTCTTTCTTTGAGAGTAAGCCTTTTTTCCCTGTTTCTCCTCAGGGGGAGAGTAGGAATGAGGAGAAACTGGTTCAACTCCCTCCTCTTCCTGATCCTCCTCCTTTTCGTGTCTTCTTCCGTCGTCACAAAGGCCAACCAAATTCAAGAGCTGTGGAGAATCCAAAAGTTGTACCTTCAATGCCATTAAGCTCTTCGGGGGCGGATCATACCCACTCAAGTATCTTGGTTCCCATTGATGTCCCTGACCCCATTGCAATTGATACCTTTGTTGCTAATGACTTTGACCTTCCTATTGCTCACAGGAAAGGTGTTAGATCGTGCACCACTAAACACCCCATTTCCCACTTTGTTTCCTATGAAAACATTTCACCCACTTTTCGAGCCTTTCTCACGTCCATTGACAGTGTCCCTATCCCTAAGAATGTGGCAAAAGCTCTTTCAGTACCTAAATGGAAAGATGCTATGAAGGAAGAAATTAATACCCTTCATAAAAATGGCACATGGGAACTTGTAGATCTTCCTAAGGGAAATGATCCAATTTGATGTAAATGGGTGTTCACAGTCAAACATAGGGTTGATGGCACTGGGATCTACATCAGCTTGATATCAAGAATGCATTCTTGAATGGTGACCTTGAAGAGGAAGTTTACATGATACAACCCTCTGGTTTTCAGGCTCAAAGACATGAACAAAAGGTGTGCAGGTTGAAGAAGTCTTTATACGGGCTGAAACAATCACTGAGAGCTTGGTTCAGCAGATTCCATGCAACGGTTCAACAGAAAGAATACAAGCAATGTCAATCTGATCACACATTGTTTGTGAAAAGAGGAGAAGGTAAAATTGCTGCTTTGATAGTATATGTTGATGATATAATTATCACTGGCGAATGGAAGGATGAAATCCAAAAGTTGAAGAGTTTTCTTGCCACACAGTTTGAAGTAAAGGATCTAGGCCCTCTAAGATACTTCCTAGGAATTGAAGTTGCCCACTCAAAAAGGGTATCTTCATTTCCTAAAGGAAGTATGTCCTAGATTTACTCCAGGATACAGGAAAAATGGGGAGATTGTTATATCTTTCTATGACCCACCCAGACATTGCTTATGCAGTTGGTGTCCTTAGCCAGTTCATGCATGCCCCTATGACCACTCATCTTGAAGTGGCAGAAAGAATCCTCCAATACCTTAAAAGGTTTCCAAGTGTTGGCTTGTTGTTTCAAAGGCACGGACATTTGAAAGTTGAAGTGTATACTGATGCAGATTGGGCAAGATCCCTAAATGACAGAAAGTCAACTAGTGGCTACTGTACCTTCATAGGAGGAAATCTAGTTACCTGGAGAAGCAAAAAGCAAAGTGTGGTAGCTAGATCTAGTGCTGAAACTGAATATCGAGCAATGGCTCATGGAGTGGCAGAAAATATGTGGATAAAGAATCTGTTGAGTGAGTTGGGTTTTCCAGTGGACAGACCTGTGACCCTATTCTGTGATAACAAAGCAGCCATAAACATTGCTGCTAACCCTGTGCTACATGATAGAACTAAACACATCGAAGTCGACAAGCATTTTATCAGAGAGAAAATTATCACAGGGGAAGTGTGTACTCCCTATGTCAGCTCTGAGGATCAACTTGCAAAATCTTTACAAAAGGACTACACCACTCACGACATCATGACTTATGTGACAAATTGGGCATGATTGACATCTCTGTCCCAACTTGAGGGGAAGTGTTAACAGCTGTTATTTTCTCCTATGTATAATACCGCAGGGGTACTATTGTAATTTTACTCATTTTTATTTTAGTTGTTGTCGCCCTAGTATATATATTAAAAAAGCTGCGCCGCCAGTAGTATCTTTTTGCTCTCAGTTCTCTCTTCTCTCTTCTTCTCTCTCTCTTTTCTCTCTTCTTCCATTCTTCTCTCCTGCATAACAGGATTAATAAGTCTTATAGTTAAACGAGAGAAGGACCATGGTTCTAATTAGTGGGGAGCTGGTCTGCACTTGAAAATTTGTCAAATAAAAAGGACTTGAGAAATCAACCTCCAAGTTTACTTCCATTGCTAAAACCCTAATTCCAAGTATGCTAAAATGAAGAAAAATATTGTAACCTCTGAAAACGCAGGTAAAAATTCTAGGACAAAACTGTACTAGATGGAAAGATAAACAGCAATTTAGCTAAAATAAAGAAAAATAATCCAACAACCATTAAGACTTTTCCATATAAAGAGAAATATGGACGCTCACATTACAGAATCTAAAACCATAAACACAGAAGAAACAAGAAAAGTCACGAAAGGAACCCAAATGACAATAAACCACAAAACTTAACCAAATTCCACAGCGACCACAAAAGGGCAACACTTACAACAAGAACCCCTTCTTCCGCCATTTCAGTCATACCCCATCAAAAACGAATTAAGAATCAAAGTAGTTCAGTAACAACATATCGAAGGATTAACAGAAAATAAAGTAGGACATTCGAGAGAGGAACATTTTTGAATATCTAAGGGATAAGAAGTACTTACTGGGCTGAGCAGCCCAACCCTGTTCCCCACCCTTGATTCTCTCGGGCAAGGCATAATTGACGGTGAGGACTCTTCCATAGAGCTCTGCGTTGTCCATGTTGTCCATGGCTGCCGCGGCATCCTCCTTTTCGAGGAAGGTAACGAACCCGAACGAGCGATGCTTCTGCGTCGCCTGATCGAGGGGCGTCTTCACATCTTTTATTTCCCCAAAGGGAATGAACGCCGCATGAAGAATCGCCTCGTTCACCTCCTCCGCCAGACCCCCTGATCATCTCATCATTAATTATTCATCATCAGAAATGCAGGCATGAGCATCGTTGCTTACCTACGTAGAGAGTGTTCTTCTGGACCGGATAATTCATTCAGGCAAACTTCCACTTCCCTCTCCTTCGCTGCTCTCGACTCCACTTCTCTCGTTGATGCCTGCAATTTTGATTTTTGAGACTTGGGTACTTTACAGCTTTAGTTTATTTGAAGATATAAATGGGCTGGGCCGATGGGGGATAGTGGACCATTTCAACGACCTAGGACGCTTTCGACCTGGGCTTTCCTTAGCCACTCACCGATTTCTGCAATCTAAGTCAAGAATGAGCCCTTCAACCCTTGTTTTTTTTTTCTTCTGGACCTGGGCTATCATTATGCCAAGTCTAGCATTTGAAATGGACTGTTGGACCGTACAACCCATGATTTAGTGGCCAAAACGGTCCGGTCCATCCGTCCAGGTATTACAGCACTAATTACAATATTCAGGACCGCGAAAGGTTTGCTGGGCTGGAGAAGCATTTGGGAGAATTGGGAGAAATGGAGGATGGCTTTTAGTTCTGGAAACAGAGCCTGGGCCAGATGTCAGATGACCATTTGAGCTTGGTAGGAGATTAGATCGGTTTCGGTGCGCACAAGACCATGCTCACACCGTTCACACAGCCGTGCATTGAGAATACTTTCATACTTGTTGGGACTGCGGTGTGATGAGCACAGTCTTACGATTACTGAACCCAATTATGCTTTATTGTGTGTACTGTAATTAGACCTATTCATAAGCCAGGCTTTGAGCTCAGGTTTATACTGTTTTGAGCTTGGGCTTTGGATTGAGCAATTTAGGGGTGGCAAATGGGTGGATTGGGTAAGGATTGAATATCAACCCACTCATATTTATCCACCAATTCATCATGGCCCATCATCAATTCTTAATAAAGGATCATTATTCACCCTTAACCACCCTTAGCCATATTGATTCACCTACCCTTATTTATAAATACAAAAATGAGTCTAGACAAGCTATATGTCCAAAATAATAATTTTTAAAATGAATATCTCTTAAAGTTGCCACATGAAAGAACTGGGTCGGTGCTCACAAACCTGCACATAATTTTGGCCCAAGCCTGGCACAAAACAAACCTTATGCCTGGTTGATCCACCATGGCCCAGAAAATATTGTATTATAATATATATATATATATAGTATTATATCTTATATGTACGCACATTCTTTTGGTAACATTGTAATATATTACATACAGAATATAGTATTTTACATAAAATCTGAAAATATAAGAATAGTTTATTCTATCTATCTTAAATTTTATATGTTTTATTTTACATATAAATTATATGTAAAAATGAAAACATATTTATTATTTGAAAATAAAAGAGTTATTATTTATATAAAAGTATTAAATAGACAATTTAAGATTTAGTTTTTCCCACAAATTAAAAAAAAACTGAATTAAAATAATTTATTTTATATATGTTTTATTTTACACGAAGAGAGAGAAGGGGAGAGATTCTTGTTTGATATGGCTTGCTTGCTAGGACTGTCTGTACTTTCACCACTCACGGAGGTCTTGCTAGCTCACGCATGTGTCTGTCCGGCCGGATTTAGGCTAGCTGTAGCTACTAGCTAGCTACCCTTTTTCTTCCATTTCTAAATACGCTTTCTCTTGTTCTTCCTATTGAGTATTGAGCAAGGCAAATTAACACGAAGAAAGGTAGAACTGGGAAGCCATGGCGAGAATATATGGTCCCAGCACCAGCAGCTCTCCATTATGAAACCCATCGCCCTTTCACAGCCATTCGTCTTTCACCGCTCAAGTCTAACCTTTAATAGTATATATATATATATATATATTTTATTTTGAAAGGGGGAAAGTTGGTCAATAGGATTTTGATTCCTATTGATCAAAAAATACATGTTCTTGTTTTGAGATTTATGTGGGTAATAGAGAGTGTTTATTTTCCTGTCGGTGGATAAATAACTTTTTCACTTAGAGAAAAATTACCAATACTTGAATGGAACAAAAATATCTCTTTTAATAATAGATTTTTATGACTAAAATGATAATTACCTTATCTAATATATATATATATATAATGAAGGCTTTCAGGCTACAACCCCCACCATTCAGACACATGGCTTTTTCATTTTTGTGAAAAGTTAGATACGTAGCATTTTTTTGAGAAGTTGTTATTAAAACCCACAACAACTACCACCATTTTCAATCAATTCCTAAAAAAATACATAAAATACAAAATTGATTTTCCACAACCACTTATGTCTACATTCTTTCAATTTCAACTAATCATTAACCCTCTAGGTATCATAATAAAAGAAAACTATTCATATTCTAATAATTATTAAAAAGCTATTTTTTGAAATAAATATTTTTTAAAATTTTAATAATTATTTAAAATATTAATAAATATAAATTTAACAGTATTGATTCCATAGTATAAATTTAACATTATTAATTCCCCGTACTTAGTATGGGATCATTCACTAGTTTATATAAAAAATAAAAAAAAAAACACGAGTAAATGCCCTTATCTAATTCAATCTTTCCTAAAAAATCCTTACCCTAATAAATACATTTATTCAAATAAATAACTTACCAAAAACTGAACGAGCCTTAGTTTTACCTGTTCATTACCTTGGACAAATCCCAAATCAATCGAGTGGTTTTCACTTTACAGAAACCACACGTTTCTTATATTCTTCTTAGCCCATTGGTTTCTATGTACCACAAACCCCAGTTGAATAATGATACAGTCAATAAAAAAGCAGCAGGTGGGGAATAAGTATATATCACGAGCTTACGGTTTATCCATTCATATTACTTACCCATTTCATGATCAGAAAAGGGAGGTCCCACTGTTCATTTGTTCTTTTTATAGTTTTTTTTTCTTATCAACTGTTTTTGATTGAGGTAAGATTGTAATGGACGCTTTAGACGAGGCCGGGCGCGGGCCGTCTATTTGGTTAAGTTCAAGGCTTCGTGCAAGTAACACGATTGTTTCAAAGAAGATAAGAAAAAGGAAGTAGACAGCAGTCCCAAACGAATATGCTACGGCGAGTGTCCAAAGAGGTGTATATAGCTAGTGTTTGTGGCAATCGGCATCCATCCGCACACTAGTCCATTTAATTTCACGGGTGGGTGAACCGTTTCATCAACATCAGAACATAAGGATTGATCAACAGGTGGCAAATGTATGAATTAGCTTATGGGTTTTCCGACAAAGAAAAAGTACTCCCTTAAAGGAGGAACATTCTCAGCCTATATAAAGCTAAATGCTACTGATGAACCTCTGGACCTTTTTGGTCGGTCCCACCCCCACCATGTCGGATGTCTCCCTTAAAAAGAAGGAAGTAAGGAAGGCAAGATTTGGTTTTTGCTTGAGGGTTCAACATCCAGCTGTGCAGACTGGATGAATCTGAGATAAGAAAAAAGGTCCCACTTCTCCATGCCAACAGGTTGGTTGAAGAGTTGAGTTGTGGCGTTTTGAATTTGATTGAAGATAGAACTTTAACTTTTGAAGGTGATCCTAATCTAATCTGGAAAGGGTTGGTCGTCGGTCAAGAAATCAGTCAATTCAATTCGTTTTATCTACTGACGCAGTGACGTGGATAAGACGTACCGATATTAACGACTTCCGTGAGGCAAGTGGGTTTGGTTTCTGTTCTGCTGAGTGCTGAGTGACTGAGTGGTGAGTGGTGAGTGGTGAGTGGTGAGTGGGTGACTCACTCCAATCTCAGTTCCACCTCGAATACAATGCATTCGTGGCATAAACTGTATCTGACAGCATGCATGACGCAAGCCGCTTCGAATTGCAAATTTATAAAAGAGGTTTATATGGATTTAGTAGATTATTAATTATTATAATAAATTATATAGTAGATCATTAATAATAAATTAAACATAATAATAAGTCTTTGTTGGTGTGTAATATAATTTTAAACATATCTTATTTCGTTTCTCTCAAACCTGAATGAGGAGGAGGGTTACATCACCATTAAAATATGGATTCTAGTTTCTTTAGCCGACTCCACAAGGCTATATGATCAGGACAAGAGTTAGATGAATTAGCTATTAGAGTAATGATATAATATTAATAATTACTAGAACTTAAAAAAAGAAAAGTCAAAGTCAAACACAGAGTGGTAGTAATTAGTAAGAGAGGTGTATAAGAGAAGAATAGATTAGAGAAGAGGTGCGTGCTGGGTTTAAGTTTAAACTCAAAAAGTAAAAAAAGAGAAAAAACAGGAGGCTATGCACCTGGTTTTGGATAAGTAGTTAGTCAACAGAGCCCACTGAATCAATGGAGGCGCCCTTCCCGGTACGTGTTCCAGCATGGAAGGACTGACGTACATGTCAATCCCGCCATGCTAGGACTTAGGCTTTCTATTTACACATCAGGCAACATTCAACCACAACACGTTTCCGTGTCAGCCTCAGCCTTTGGCTTTATAAATTGCCAGCTTTCTCTACCAAACTTGGTGCATCATCACCAATTCACCATCACTCACAGCTCCAGCTTGTTCTTGTTACAAACATTCTGTCAGTTGAGGTCCTTGAGGAGAGGAACTAGCTAGATCCATCATCATCATCCTTCAATGGCGCGTTGGGTCAAACCAGAGGTGCGTGTAGTATTCTCATCCCTTAATTTGTCACTTCAGCCCTCTCTCTCTCTCCATCTAAGTTGGTAATGAATGAAATAACAGGTGTATCCACTAATGGCGGCCATGACATTCGTCGCCAGTATGTGTGTCTTTCAGCTCACAAGGAACGTATTCATGAACCCCGACGTCAGGTACTTTCTATATATTCCTCTTTTTCTGTCATTAAATTGCCAGGTGGCAGTGGTCTATTGGCCTGAACTTGCCACGTAATAGCTAAACCATGGAAACGTTAGAGACCCAGCACCCAAAAAAAGTAAGTAAATGAATTTACTGCAAATAAAACACAGATAGTATAGTATATATAGTCGCCTCGATCGATCGTTTTAATTAAATTTGAAATATGCATGCATGTACAGGGTGAATAAGGAGCATCGACAAAAGGCAGTTTTGGAGAACGCTGAGGAAGGAGAGAAATATGCGGAGCACGGACTCCGCAAGTTCCTCCGTACGCGTCCCCCTGAGGTCATGCCCGCCATAAATAGTTTCTTCTCTTCTACAGATTCTAAATAGACTAAAACACAATCACAGTTTGAGAGTTCATATCAATCAATTTGTATTTTTACTTTTTAGTGACTAAAGTAATGGCCCTGTATTATTATTATTGTTTTTCTAACTCTCAAAGATAATGGAGTAATTTGGTTCCATATTTCAGTTTTTAAACGTATGCCATGATCCTTGTTCATCTCTCTGCAAATAACTCTTCCCTAAAGAAAGAAATAAGAAATTGCACCGGCGTCACTTGGCAAAACTGACACGGTGATGATCCAAGAACCCATACAGCTCTGAATTCGCTGTTTGAGATCCAGAAGCTCTTCGGAGTTCAGAGCCACACTGCCGCAACCAAAGACCGGTCTTGTAGATAAGAGAGCATTGGTGTCTTGGTGAAGGCAAAACTCATTTGACAAAGATTTAAATCTGTTTCCAGCAAGTCGTAGTAAAAGCTCTTCATCCATCCTAAAATCGGTTGCTCTATATTCAGAATTTAGTATCTACCCTGTTTGCTGTTTCAAGGGACAATTCGGCTATTTTATGTTTACCTACCATTCCAAGAATTTAGAAAAGGGCTTATATATTTGTGTCTCTTAGTACGTGCCCCCAACTCGTGTAAGGACTAAGGACTAAGGAGAAGACTCTTAAGCATCATGGAATTCCAGCTAAGTCTAATAATTTTTATGATAATTACTCAAATGATTTTCTTTTTATTTTTAAAAAAAAAAAAAAAAAAAACAGCAACATTTCTATGATCAAAGTAAACCAAACTACAATTCCAGATTGAAATAAATGATCAGCTCTGATGAAGCTTTAGTTAAGGAAGACGCTAAAACTGCAGCTATGGCTTCAATGTCCAAACCATATCATTCTTTCTTAGCCACTCTCTCAATTCCTCTGTACACTACAGAGAATTTTGAATGTTTATACAGCACCTAGGGAAGCAATTTCCTAGGGATCAAACAGTTTATACAGCTACATCAGAATCATTGTTTGGTGAGAATTGGCCTCTCTGTTCCCGATACAAGTTTCAGATTTGAAAGCCATACCATACCCAGTGAAGACAATGTTTTTGTTATAACTTTGCCATGTGATCTCTAACAAGAGACCCATCTTCTAGTTTGTCAATTCAGGCATTTGATACACTCTTTCCTGTCTGTTTTTGGTTCTTTGCTCATAAAATCTCCGTTGCACAGCAAACTAGTCGAGTTAACACTAGCAGTGCAAGTTTAATTTATGCTATCATACTGAATGGAAGGGCAAAAATAATGTAACAACACAATCTCTACCATGTTGGAACATGTGATCTATTGCCAAAAAACAAAAAGAACACGTGATCTGCTCATCTTATCTGTATATATCTAAAATATATAATGTGGGAGGCATCAAATCAATGCAACTGTCAAATATCTTTTGCAAGATCAAAGATGTATAACGCCAATCAATTATTATTTATTTTATTTGCTTGTGCACTGCAAATGCCTGTGCTTCTTCACCAGTATGTATAAAATAACAAAGGGCTATCCATGTTCAAAAAAAATGCAATAGGCTGTTTCAGCTCTCAATATTGACTCAAAATTTGTTTGTAGTTAGCAATAGCATATGATGAGAAAATTATAGCTTCACTTCCTCCGCAAATACAACATGCCAGCTGCCACAGATACGCCAACAATGGCTGCTAGCACAACCCAATCCTGTGCAGTTGGGGCAGTGCAGACATGCAAGATCTTCTGGACAAGACCTGTTTGTTCCTTTTCAGTATGAGAAAACGGATCCAGCTCCCCAATGCAGTAGTCTTTCATGAGTTCCCTTGCACTATTACTGTGACCCGCATCTTCGAAATCCTCAGTGGCATCCCTTCCTTGAGTAAGTTTTGATCAAACGTCAGGTCAAGATTTGTGTTATAATGTGATGCAGGAGATGTTTATAAAGAAATATAGAGATACCAGTTGCTGTGAGGAGGACATCATCTCCACCTGGATGCTCATCCAAATAATTTGTCAAGTTGTATACCTGTTGGAACACAAAAAGGTATGCATGTTATATCTAACATAAGAAAGGGGGGAGAAATAGAAGAGAAAATGAAAAGTAGTAGAAACTACTACTAGCCTAAAACAAACAAAATAAAAATGGATGTTCAAGAAAAAGTACTCTGCAGGGATAGAGAGGAATCCTCTCATCTGCAGGAATAGGAGTACAAGGCCTGTGAAACCTAAAGTCTGGCACATACATGTGCAGCATTATTAAGAATACCACAGGGTAAGCATTGACAACATTGATTACTGCTACAAGGGATTGAATATTTGGTTAGGCATTTGCACATGGCAATCGCTTGTTACTTTCTGGGGCTACTACTAACTCAATAGGCAATGCCTACACAATGGAAAAACAAAGAACTAAATAAAGTTGGACAATAACCTAGAATATCATATTTTGTGTAAAAGCAAACACATAAATGGAGACATATACTAGTTAGAGCGAGCCTCCTATTGCATTTCTCCCTCAAACATGTATATAAAATAATACAATAAAATTAACTTTTTGTAGTTATTTTGTAATAAAAATATGAAGGCATAAAACAATCTATAGCATGATTGCATATAACATTGTTGCCAGGTATATGTTGAGTGCATAAGTAGTCAATAACATACCTAGCTAAGTAATAAGCTGCCAAGGGCATAAATGTACAATAATAACTAGGGAATTCGAGCAAGCAAATAAGGGTTTCTCAATAATCCACCATAACTACTAATTTTAATTCAATAATAAAACTTTTAATAATCCATTAAAAAAACAAAACTCATAATACTAGTGGTTGACAATTTTTAGACTTGGAAATCTTAAAAGATTGGAAAGGCCTTAGATCTTTAAAACTAGTAAAATTATACAAGTCACAAAATTTATCATGGATAGTCCAACACAAGGCTTCATTTTAACCATGGTCAAGGGCATCGACCCTATTCTTTGGGGGTTTTCCAAATTCAATATTCCATAGTTGGATCAGATTTTTACACTGATTCCAATATTTCTTTTGATAAATCAAATGCACTATTTCTTCTATAAAATATGTAATGGTGTATTATTATAATTGCAAGGGTATTGTTGTACTGATGAAATAATTATATTCCAACAGTGGCACGCCTTACCCAGATGCATCTATAGATGCTATATATTAGAGTATGGCATGAAACAATACTTTGACCATGCCTACAATAGTTTTTTGCTTCAAGGATGCTCCTCCAGATGGAATAATAATTTGTTGCTTCAAGGAAACTGAAGCATATGCTTAGTCATTTTAGCTAAATATCACATGAATTTCTAGGCATACAAAATTCCAGATGAGTGAACTCTGCTTTCAACCAAGACATTACTGATTTGAGTTTTTGTTCTGTAAATACTGAGATGAATTTCTAGGCACTTTTGATGCAAAATATATAGAACAGGGACAAGTTTCAGACGTGTTTCATGTTCGACTTTTTGATTGAACAATATGACTATGGGAAGCAGATAATCAACAAAGGTTGAGCAACAAAAGCACAACTCAACAAGTCTTAGTGCTTCACTGATATGATAACTTCCATGGTATCCTGTTGATCATATTAATACACCTTGACACAAAAGAATGCTGACTACAATAACTCTCTTTTTGCTGAAGGAATGAGAAAAATTGATGCCCCAATGAGAGGAACGGCCAACATTGAGGAAACGGACAAAGGGTTAAATTTTGGACTGAGGCCTTGTGGGGAGACCCATGGTTCAAAGTATCAATACACCCAATACACACGAACATGAGTATCAGGTGTTTTGGGTGAGTTATACACTATCTTTTTTTTTTTTTTGGTTTCATATTTTCAGAGGTGTTGTAATACTATTATTTAACATCTAAAAAAAATCAAACTTCTCAAATATCTTAAAAGAGATATTTTGGTTACTTGTAGGAATGATATGATACACCTGATACGGGGTGTATCATATCAATAATTTGAACCTCTGGAAATCCTCATCTTTTGTTTTTCTGCATCTCTAGATCTAAAATCAGCCACAATGTCAGAAACACTGTCAGTGGGTCCTGTGTGATGACTTGGAATCTTGGAGTTCACCATATCCAAGAGGTGAGTTCCACCCCAAGTCTTTCTTTTGATGTGTGGCATCCGTCAACCTGGTTTTCTATTGCCCCAACCCTCTTCAAGACTAAACAGTGAAATTCTTCATACGGGAAGCAGTCTGCAGGAAAATAGGCATTTGTGGTGTTTTATGAAGATGCAGACTTTGCTGCAAATACTTCTGCCTCCTTGCTTTCCTCACCTGCCCAAGGAGAAGGGAACTTATCAATTATTTTTCAAATGCTCTTTCATCCAAGAGTGTGGGCTCCACTCTTAAGTGTATTGGAATTGCCACAGAAAAGGAAACTGGATCTACTAGAAACAAGATTGTAACATGGGATAATAACACTCAATCAGGCAATCAGAAGTAACATGTCAGTTGATACAAATCTGGTAACAGTATGGATTGTTGACGCTTTTATTTCTGATTAGGTGTTACTTTCCCATGTTACACATCTTGTTTCTAGCAGATCCAGAATTAGAGACTTCAGGGATTGGGCTTGAGGAACAAAATTTTTCGGAGAGGTTGGCTCATGCAAGGTTGTGGAGAATTTGGGAGGGAAATAATAGAACCTTTAAAAATAGGTCCTCTACACAGCAGACACTACAAGAAAGAATTGTATTTCAGGAAGCACGGTAGGCATCAGTCCAAAGAGTTTTCCATGCGTCAAGTACAGAGGAGATTTGCAGGAATTTGCTTTCAATTCTGCAATTTTCTCCAATTGTGGCTATTTATACGGTGGTGGTTCCTAACAATAATATGTGAGAAGATTTTTAGTTAAGATTTGATGGCACATGGCAATTGATTGAGCAATCTGGATCATTTAAGAGTTGGATGGATAATGGAATACAGAGAAGGAATCACTATGTAGGTGTACGATAGACTAATTGGTGAGGCACTCAGTGAAGTGAAGGTGATGGTGCTCCTTTTAGCCATTAGAAGAGCCTCACTAGAAGCCCACCATCCCTTTTAATGGATGTTATTTTTCAAATTCCATCAGATGGCCAAAGGATTTGGAATAAACCCATGGAGATTGTCCTTCATGCTAAATGAGTCACCTATTTAAGCTCCTAGTGCAATCAATGCAGCTCAGAGAAAAACAATTTGTGAGACATTTGAATCCATAAAACCTGAGAGATATGAAAATTTTGTTCCTGAGAATGTTGATATATTTTCATTGAGATTAGTTCATTAACGCATGACATAAAATCCTAACCAGGAAATTTGAAAGGGAATTTCGAAACTTTAGAAATAGTAAAAATTGATGGTTAAATTTCATATCAGGTTATCAATATTCTACAAAAATATACGAAAGTGAAAGTATAGTTGCCAGATGCATCATAATAAATTCAGTCATTTTTTTCCTAATAAATTACAGGATATTCACAAATTCGGCAGCATGTACAATTCAATATAAAACTAAAAGTAACAAAATGGAACCATCATGTCTAGATATAAAACAAATTAAAGATGGTATAGAATTCTGTTGTGTGCCAGAAATAGTTGATGAAAGCATTGCTTAGAATAGAACCCACAGACGGAGATTAAGGGGGGTTTAGTCCTTCAAACAGGATACATACTCTCAGGTAAAGAACTGACCCAAATGGTCATTCAGAGGTCCCAAGAGATTGCAGAAACATCAGCACGATGCATACATTGAATGGAAAGCACCCATATCAGAAAAATCCCAGATATTACTCGAGAAGAGAAAGAACGAATAACAAATGCCTATAGTAGCGGATAATGTCAACGTCGATAATACCATGAGAAAACATAACGATGACCAGTATGCGGGATAAAGAAAAAAAAGCAAACAGACCCATTTTCAGGAAACGTAGACAAAGAGGGGGAGGGGAAGAGAGAACACTGACGAAACATAGTAATCCATGAATCTCGATCTTTCAATATACAATATATTTTTTTTTTTTTGGCTGCAAAGATATTCTAATCTATAATTAATGAAGGAAGAGTCTTCTTGGTTAATTGAGCATACCTTTCCATGTATGACAACCCAGCAATCGTCTCTTGTGTTGTGTTCTGATGCTTGTTGCAGGGTGTAGATCTTAGTGGTGGTTGGCATTTTCTCTCTATACAGGATAATTTTCAGAGAGAGAGAGAGGGACTCCCCGACTCGTTCGCCCACTTGTACCCCACTTGTCCACTCTCAGTCTGAACAAGGACCCGGACCCGGAGGGGGAGGAGTGGTAATTTGTTTTGACTTCTGAGTTTCTACACTTTATTGGAGATGAACGAGTAATGCAACCATACAAACAAATATGAACATAGATGCACCGATCCAACGGGTTTTATTACTAAAATGTGGCCATGAGAAGCTCTACATGTACGGGATGAATGATCAATGACAATTGACAACTTGTCAAAATCAGAATATCTTTACCCAATTCCTTTCACGGCCCAATCCAAATAAAAGGGCCACTTAGTTTGAGCCAAGAAAAATTCAGGCACTTTGTGGTAGAAGCCCATAACAGAAATGGGTCCGCCCAGACTCGCCATTTAGTAAAGATGTGTAAATTTAGGCTTACGTTACAGGTCCGTATAAAACGAGTCCGGATCACCCGAAAGCAAATATTGTCAGATGACAACGGAATGCAGTGCAAATAAACATCGGATTCAGTTCACTGCTCACACCTCTTCAGTGTTCACAGCCACTTGCAGCTCTATTTTGGAAATATCTCTCCATTAATTTAAATAAATAAATATAGAAATATTTTCAATACACAGTTGTAAGTAGCCGTAAGGATGGTATGAGCATGGTTTTATGAGGATGGAATCCGAATTCTGTAAATATATATATTAAATTCATGGAAAGATGTTTTCGATGTACAATTTTTTTTTTTTTGTGAAAATTTTCAACTGACGTTGTGTTTTTATAGTATTTGCACAGTTTTGTCTTTACAAAAATTAGATCTGGTATGCAACAACCATCCAAATAGGAGAAAAGATATCTTGAAACCAAAAGACTAGGATTAGCCCAAATCAAATATGAGAAAAAGGAAATTGGATTTGATTCTCACATTCTATTGCAGTAATATCTCTTCATTAAAAAAAAGTATACCAGCATGGAGATGTTCCCAATGCATGGCTGCAAATGGCTGTGAGGACAGTTCTATGAAGACCAAATCTGATCTTAAAAAAAACAATAGAATTGGGTTGAAGTTGAAATTTGGGTTAGGGTTACAATTCATTACTTGGAAACTTGGGCTCCACCTTGTCAATAAGCCCAGTTATCAGGCGTATAAATGGGTGTGGCAAATTCTTGGCCCTGGCCCCTGGCTGGGTTGAGCGAAGCATGTTAGGAGTTTGGACTGGAGGATGCTACTTGCTAGGCCCTTTTCATTCAAAAATGTAGTTTCATTTTGTTACAACAATGATTTGTATTTACAAGTTTCTAGTATATAAGAAAAAAAAGTAAATATAAGTTTAGAAACGAAATCTATTCAACTAAGGTTGTCAATGGAGAGGTTTTGGATTGGACCCCATCCAGTCCAAAATTAATTTGGACAGATCAACAACATATGTTGGATTGGACCAATCCGGTCCAAAATATTTATTAGATTGGATTGGACCTAGCCTATCTGTAACAAATTTATATTGGAGTGGGTTGGATTAAGCCAATATCTGGTCCATTGATATAAGATAAGAATATATGTGCCAATGAATCATGTTTGGGTTGAAACCAATCTAAATCAAAATGGATTTGAACAAATTGGACGGTCTAAGCATTGAATTGGGCTGGTCCAAATTGATCCAAAACATTCATTAAATTGGATTGGATCTGGTCCATTTATAATGAACTCACATTGGACTGAATCGGATTAGACCAAATCCAGTCCAATTGACACCCCTGTATCCAACACAAAATATAAGTTTTACAAATTAAAGTTATCAAAGATGTGCCAGTGATTGCCTCCTACCACCTGATATGAGACGGCAATTCCATACTTGTTTGTATACATCCCAGCCCAAAGATGCTGGACCACAAAGCCCAGACCATTAGGCCCCCAACCAGGATAGAAAGGAAACTTCGCTTTATTACTAGTCATTCCATTCTGTTCTATTTAGTGTGCCATATCCATCCTTAAATTATGGGCACTTAATTCTTTTTTTTTTTTTTTTTCAAATTCCATCCAAGTTATTTCTAGTCTGCCCAATCTCAATCAAAGAGGAAAAGTTATCCTTTTAATTGGATGGCCTGTGAAAGTATATCAGGGGGCCTATAATGGCTGAAGTGGTGAACTGAATGGCTTTAATGCTTTCTCTTTAAGGCTCTTTTCCAAATTTTGCCACGATTTAGTTTTGCATCCATTATGATTTGCGCTCTTACTTGATACAAAATTTGTACCATTTGTCTCATCATTTCCATTTACTGGCAGTGCAAAATTTTTTCATCTCAAAAACGGACGCAAATTTTCCACCACCTTGCTCCTACCTCAATTCTCTCTCATACAAATTAGGGGCCATATCATTTTGCATCCTACTTCATCACTCCCAAACGAATAATCCTACTTCTACCTCCATTCTCTTTCACATAAGGTGGGATCACATAATTTTATTTCTCATAAATAAATAAGACAAGATCAAATCTGAAAAAAAAAATAATAATCCAAATTTTATTTCTCATAAATAAATAAGACGATCAAAATAATGAATGCTTCTTAATCCATGATTTTGATTTATAAAGCTGCACCTCGCATAAGGCCAGCCCACCATAATGTGACCTGCAGCACAAGATTTTCATTGAATATGTGAGTTGGTAGAGAAGGAACATAAGACCCCAAGAAATCCAAATTACTTACTTGCTGCTTTATGCCAATTTTGTCATTTGGAGACTTGTTGATCAAGTTGGTTAGAAAAGATAGGGGGAAAACAAAAGCAGCACTTCCAACCAGAATGAATCTCAAGCTCATCAATACTGAACTAACTGCAATTGAACTTCCGGGACTGCACAACAGTAGAAACAAGATCAATGAATAAGAAAAAGCAGGCAGTTGTACCATGCAACCTAAGAAATAATATACAACAAATAAATAACAGTAATTAAGCAGCCAATGTATCATGTATCATCGACAGACATACACAACCTTTTTCTTTTTTTGATTCAATTCAGGAAAAGAATTTTGTTTGCCATTACCAGACATGATACATGAATGCTAACCATCCATGGTTGATGCTTCAAAGATATACAGACCATACCTATCACTTACAAATCTCCACTTGTCAATATCCAAAGCATCCATAGGAAGATGAATATTTCAGCAATAAATGGCAATGTCGCAAAAGCATGCCTACAAAAAAAATTTAGTAAAGGAAAAGCGTTTGCCTATATTCAAGAAAAATGATAATACACAATAAAAGCTTCAATCTTTTGAAATAATTCCTCTGGAAATTTGACATACCTAGTATACCACTTAAATAGAATAGCTGCAATCCACATGGAAGTAGTTAGACATACTGTATTTGGAATCTAAATAGAGAGTCTGAACATGGGGCCTACAGAAAGGTACGCCAGAAGGAGAGACTCCTACTTCAGCCAGCATGTAAGAAAGGTAAGCCATGAGTATCATAAGTGCGACTTCACCATCAGTGGAGTGCCTGGAATTTGTAATAGTTAGCTATTACAATGTTTTTTGGAAAAAAAAATGAAACAGGCTCTGTCAAAATTTTCCCCATTTCATCATTTTTGAACAATAAACATATCGATCTTCTACATGATTAATAACATTAATTTTCATGCGAAAATTAATAACATTAATTTTCATAGGGTGAGCATTATTCAGTTAAAACCGAAAATTTCAGTTTCAGTTTCCAAAATAACTGAATTAACCAAATTTCTTTATATAATATGTAATATATATATTATATAAAATGTAACATATATAATTATATATAAATGTATAATATAATATATTATATGTTATAATATATATTACTGAAATTTGGTTTTAAGCAAAATAATCAAACCAAAAATTTCGATTTATTACAGTTTTCAGTTCAATTTTTAATCGAATCAACCAAATGCTCACCACTAACTACAGAAATAAGTAAAGGCAAGTATTATGTCCTCCCACTTACAAACCTGCCAAAATATAACTTTTTGATAATGTATGCACTGAGCAGACCAGTCTGCAAAAGAGAAAAAGCAAAGCATCAAAATAACCCCATGACATGACATGCACACCCACACACAACAGAGAGAGAGACTTACGAGCACTCCTAACATGGTACTTGATACAAATAAATAAAAGAAGTTGCCAATAAATTGCAAGGCTATGGAAAAAAAAAAACAGACTATAAAGCAAGGGCGTTTCATCTTGATTAAAAACCTACACCATCAGGTGAAATAACTTTAACCACACATTGCTATATATTCAAAAACAATATTACAATTTCAAACACTCCCCATACCTGCAAGGTGCAAACAGAATCCGTTTCAGAAAAAGATTGCTCCAATTGCTCTAGATAGAAAGGTGGTACATTGATAAGAATACAAGATCTATGGGAATTGCAAACAAAAGGCAGTATGAGATAGTGGTGTGTTCGGAAGCGTGTTCTTAACCACTTCGGAACATTAGTTTAAACATTTATAAATTTTTCCGATTCTCAAGTAATTACTAACACAGTAAAATGATGAGAACGGGTCGTATCCACAGGGAAGCGAGGAAAAATTCATACGTACTCAAATCTGGACAAGAGAATACAAGAGGGAAGTGCAAAAATATAAAAATTAATTAATTAAACTAAAAAAGATAGAATTCGAACATTGCAGAAATTAAATGTGCAGAAAAATAAATAAATGAAGGAAACGACATAAGAAAAATCTATAATCCAATCAGAGGTAGCAATCTCCAGATCTCTCCTTCGACCCTCGAACTTCTCGAGCTAGGCCTTCTGTCTTACCTGGTCGAATTCTAGACCTGCAAAAAAGAAAATGAATGTCAAACATAATGAAAATAAATTGCAGAAAGGAAATAACGAAACTGGAATTGAAAGAACAGAAATTAAAACTAAAGCTAATGGTTGAGATCCGAATCTAGAGGTGGCAGTAGTGGTTTTGGCGAACTACAAGTAAGAACCCCTCCTCTTGCCTAGGCGTCCTCCTCTTCCTCTACCTTTGAACTTCTCAAGATTAGCCTTCCGTCTTACCTGGGGGCAGAATCTAACCCTTTCTCAGGAGCTCTTGGGTTCTTTTTATAGAGAAAGGTGGATACAATTAGGATTAGAGAGAAAGAGGGGGGCGGTAACTGGGTTTTAGCAAAGATATGAGTGCCCTAGGGTTTCTAATGGAGGGTTAGGATGGTTCTGGGGTGATCGTAGGGCTGAAAGGAAAAGGAAAGGGCACCCAATATTATGTAGGGCTGAGATCTAGTGGTTAGGGGCTAAATGGTGAGGATTAGTAGTTAGGTGGCGCCTTAGGATTTAAAAACTACAAAAAGAGTGTCCTAGAATGAATGATGGAGATTAAAAGAGGTGGATGGTGGAGATTAAACAGCTAGGGTTTGTTAAGGATGAAAATAATGGGTTAAAAGGCGTCCTACGATTTGCTAAGGAGAGGGAAGCATGCTAATACAGTTGGAGGGGAGTCATTCTAGGTTTAGCAGATAGGAGGCGCCCTCCTATTCTCAGTGTTTCACAAAAACACCCCCTCTGTCAACTGGACTTCACACCAGCTTCCCAAACACTACAATTCAGCCATGTAACCTCCCCAGTTTTTGCATAGAGACCCTCAGAGGTCACAACATTGAATTTAACTGAGAAAATGACACACTTTGACGATCTTAAGGCCAAAAATACTCCTGAATTGATGCCCTTAAAACATCAAAATGCAGAATTATCATATAGGAAATAGAAAGTGGGGATGCTAAAGAAATTACCAAGATAATCTCCAATGTCAAGCGGAACCATATTCAATCGTTTAAAAAACTATGTAGCACCTGAGTTTAAGAACCAATGAGTTCAACCATGAATAGATAATAAAAGCATAATTATCAGTAGTAAACATTAAAAAAGAACACGCAAATAACTCAATACTGATATTAACTGCCGCTTAGAATCTTGAAGATTCACCGGCATTTAGCAACTTGGAAATTCTAAGCTAATCAACTAATAAACATTCTCAGAAAGAAATTTCACCCAAAAAAATGCGTGTGGAAGAAACAATATAAAGTATATTGGCAGCTTCATTGTGTGTATTATAATTTTCATCCTTCTTTATAAAATGAAAGAAAGACAGACATAAGCATGGTTATCAAGGCAATGCTTAGGCAGGCACCTAAGCAACACGTACATGAAAAGGCATTTTGTAAGTAGCACCTTTTTAGGCAAGGAAAAGAACAAGGTAAGCACCTTATCACATGTTGTATACCATATTGTATTTTATTTTTGCTCTATGACATACAAAATCATTGTCTCTGTAGTATACCATTCATTATTTATTGGTATGGATCCTTACTGCAATAGCAATAGGATGCTCTGGGCAATCAAAAATAACATGTTCAAAAAAATTAGTATAGCTAAAGATGGACAGTCAGCTGAGATGATTTAGTGAGTGAATTGGTGGAAGTCTCTTAAAGAGCAAGGGAAAGGCCAAAGAAAACATGGTCTCAAGTGGGAAAAATTAATTAAAGGCTTATGATTTGACAGAAAAGAAAAGAGAAGAGAATGTTTGGATGGTCAGACAGGAATACTTGTATTTTTTAAAATAAAACATGCAGAGAAGCAATTAGGCAATTATAAAGAAAAAGGCAGTGGATACTCTTTTACTCCTTGGCTGTCAGTTCTCAAAGCTTTTACACAAATACCATACAAAACAACACATATAGAACATGTTTATAAATTGTAATTCCTGACATATATCATACAATTGTATATCCCATTGTATAATGCTTTAATGTACATGGGTGGGTGCTTACCCTTTGAAATCAATTTTGCTACATAATTGATGAGCTCCATATTTTACCTTCTTAAAAGAAGGTAAAGTGTATCAAATATGGAAGGTAAGAAGCCAAAGAAGCAACATCATATCGTATATAGATAAAATGGAAATAATTATCTATCAAACTTTCATGCTTTTCACTGTAATGAGTCTGCATGGCCAACGACTTCAATTTTTTCCCTGTATTTTTATTGATATTAAATGTGGAAATTATATGATGTGAAATAATTAAATACATATAACTGAAAAATGTTACCTGTTGCAATGATGCCAAAAGGTATTAATGTACCAACAGCACCAAACAACATGATTGTTGTGAAGTTGCAGAAAAATTGTTTCCTTTTCACCTGGAATCTGGTTTCAATGGACACAGGATCAACTCATCAAGCCCTTTTAAAAGACTGTTATGATCATAAAAAAACATTAAAAAAAAGGCAGTAAATAAAACAAATAAAAATGAAAATGAAATCCTAAGTAAAATAATATATGCATGAAATTTATCTTGTACTTTATCTAAAATAAAATATTATATATAATGTGTATTATGTATGTATGTATATATGATATGAAGTATAGAATAAAATGACACATAAATATATAAGTATATTAAACTTATATAAATAATTGCCAGCCGGGCCTGAACAGAAAACTTAGGCCCACACCTGGAATTTCAGGCCAGGCCGAGTAGGGCTGAAAATGATCACCCCCTAGTGGTAAGAGACAGCACATGCAATATCTGCCTCAATTTCTCAGATCCAATTGGGCAGGATATTGCCCTAATAGCTGAAATCCTAGCACCGGTTCAAGGACTAGAGTTAATCTTTATGCAAGGGTGGAAACATATAGATGTGGATCAAACAGTTATTGCCTGGATGCAATCTGCTGAGGGCATTCCTTGGGTTTACAGGCAACTAGTAAAACAAGCTCAATCTTTGGGCAATCAATTGAATAGCTAGTTCAAGTGGGTGCCTCAGTTTGCTAATGTTTTGGCTGACACTATTGGATCCCAGGTGGATAACCCGCCATCAGCAGCAGCAGCAGAAGCACATGCAAGGCGTTACAAACCTCTCCTGCCATTTGTTTATAACCGCAGGCCACGTCATAACCATCCACATGCAGAGCTTGTAGCCATGATGAGCTGATAAGTGCGAAAGCCTATAAAACGCCTTCGGGTAGAACAGAATGGGCAGAAAAAGCATAACTACCTTATTTCCTTCTTTCTTCCTCTTCTTTTTCTCTCTCTCTTAATTCTGTTTCTGGAGGAAGGAGCTCCCTCGAAGAAGTTCCATCGACTTAGTGTTCATCAATTGGTATCAGAGCCCCTGATCTGCCATGCCCACCACTCGCAATAAATCACAAGGAAGGATCGATCGGATGGAGAGAGAACTGAGGGGTATTAAAGACACCCTCTCTGATGTAGTGTCTCAGCTCAAACGGATGTCAACTCAGCCGAGCAAAGAGGCAAACCAGGAGGGATCGAGCAGCGGCGGCCTTCAACCTTCGCAGCCCCAAACTGGTGTTCCCCACGTACTCAGGTGACGATCCTTCCCCCTAGATCTACCGCCCAGAGCGGTATTTTGATTTCCATGAGATTCCAACCAGCTAGAAAGTACAGATTGCCTCCATCCATCTTGATGGAGAGGCTAGTCTCTGGTACCAATGGTACCATCGTTCACACCCACAACTGTCTTGGCTAGACTTTGTTGAGGCCCTGCAAATACAATTTGGTCCTTCCAGCTTCGAAATTTTTGACGAAGCTTTATCTAGAGTGGAACAGACTGGTTCCGTTCAAGAATATCAAGTTGAATTCGAGCAGTTAGCCATAATAGTGCATGGATGGCCAGAACATGCACTCACCGGCTGTTTTATTGGTGGCTTGAGGGAAGACATTAGGTTGGAAGTGAAAGCCCCGCAACCCCCTACTGTTTTGGCCGCTGTGAGCCTAGCCCGACTGCATGAAGACAAGTTGAACCGGGCTAGGAGGAATCCACGGCCAGGAATTCTCGAACCAGCTCCCAAGCCCTTGACATCCAAAACCGAGTTAACCCCAGTTCGACCACACCTCCCGCCGGTCCCCACTGTGAGAAAACTCACCTGGGCTGAGATGCAGGCCCGTTGGGAAAAATGATTGTGCTATAACTATGAGGAGAAATTTTCTCCGGGCCATAAGTGCAAAGCCCAGCAGATGTTCCCTCCTTCAAATTGTTGACAACCCGGATGAGAGTGACGATGTGGACACCGGACCCATGGTCTCCGACCAAGCTTAAGACTCCATCGAAGAAAACCCAGAGATTTCACTCCACGCCCTGGATGGGCTCCATTCCACTGAGAGCATGAGAGTGTATGGTGTACTCAAGGGTAGGGAAGTGAGTGGGAGTTCCCTTAACTTCATCACTCTGGATCTAGCTCGACAAATGGGCCTAGAGGTTCAGGTGGTGACTCCCTTTGTTGTTAAGGCAGCTAATGGACAGCAAATTCCTTCTGATGGGCTATGCAGGGCCATGGACCTTAGAATTCAAGGTCATGTGTTCAGTGTGGACTTGTACCTTTGGATTTTAGTGGGGCTGACTTAGTCCTGGGGATTCAATGACTTAAACTACTTGGGCTAACCATGTGTGATTAGACCCTCTTGACTATGGATTTCTGGATGAATGGGAAGCAATGCCATTTGAAGGGAATTGGGCCAACTGAACCAGCAGCAGATTCGGACCGACATGTTATCAATTACAACTTTCACTCCAGTGCAGCGACCCTGGTTTATTTGGGATCATTGGGTGTGGAACCCACTATCTATTGTGACAACGGAACCCATACTGTTACGGAGGACCCCACTTTACAAAAGCTCTTAGCAACGTATCAAGATGTCTTTGGAGAACCAAGCAGCCTACCCCCTGTACATACTCATGATCACCACATCCCTATTCAGCCTGGAGCCCAGCCCACCAATGTCAGGCCTTATAGATACCCACATGTTCAGCGGGCTGAAATCAACAAAATAGTAGTTGACTTGTTGTCCAAGCAGTTAATACAACCGAGCCACAGTCCCTATTCTTCTCCAGTCCTGCTCGATGGAACCAGGCATTTTTGTGTTGATTACCAGGCCCTCAACAGCATCACTATGAAGGATAGATTCCCAATTCCATTAATAGATGAGTTATTTGATGAATTGAAGCATGCCGTTTATTTTTCCAAACAGGACTTACGATTCGGCTACCATCAGATCCAGGTCCACCCCAAAACGGCTTTTAGGACCCATGATGGCCAGTATGGTCATGCCTTTTGGGTTGATTAATGCGCCCTCCACTTTTCAGAGCCTTTCGGCCCCACCTCAGGCGCTTTATCTTGGTGTTTTTTATGATATATTGGTCTATAGTAGTGATTGGGCTTCTCATTTAGAATATTTGGAGCTAACCCTTGGGATTCTCCGGTGAAATCAGTTATTTGCCAAGCCCTCTAAATGCACATTTGGCCAGACACAGATTCAGTATTTGGGACACATAATTTCGCGGGTTACTGTAATGACCGATCTCGAGAAAATTGTGGCGATGACTCGGTGGGCTTAGCCCAAGACCATTAAGTGTTTGCAGGGTTTCCTAGGCCTCACCGGTTACTACAGAGGTTCATAAAAGGCTATGCATCCCTGCCGCCCCTCTTACAGCCCCGTTGAAGAAAGAAGTGGAGCTTTTACTTTGTCAGAACAAACAGAAGTGGCATTTGAATCCCTAAAGAAGGCAATTACGACACCGCCTACCTTGGCATTACCCGATTTAACCAAGCCGTTTGTGGTGGAGTGTGACGCATTGGGCAGAGGGATTGGTACAGTTCTGATGCAAGGACATCCTATTGATTATTTTAGTAAGTTCCTGTCAGCCCAAGCCCAATTAAAGTCTACTTACGACCATGGTTTCAAATGTCGCTAATGTATGTCGGTGTCGAGGTTCACCGATATGAAAATAGATGGTAATATAAAAATTACATTATTCTGGTCGATATTTCCTATATTTCAACTAAAAATTACGTTATTCCTGTCGAATAACAAAAAAAGACAAATTTTCCTATTATGTCAACAGGATGTCGACTAATGTACATTAATAACATAATATATCAGTATATTATATTATTATAATACAGTATATTAATATAAACTATTCCATTAATAATTTCTATTTAATATTTCAAATAAAAAATTTATAAAAAAGAATTAACAAAATATAAAAACAAAAGAATAGATTAATTATTTTATAATATAAAACATAAAATATTTTTCAAATAATAAAATATTAACTAGTTAGTATTTTTAAAATATTTATTAAAATCACAAAAATGTTTATTAAATTTTATAATAAATCATATTCTACATTTAATATAAAAAATCAGAATAAATTTATTAAATTTTATACTAAATCATAATTTATTATAAGTTTAGTATTAAAAATCATAATAAATTCATTAAGTTTTATAATAAATCAGAATTTATCATAATCATAGTACTACAAAAAGGAGAATCAGTTTATTAAATTTATAATAAAACATAATGTATTATAACTTTCATATTTAAAAAATCAGAATAAATGTATTTTTATTTACTAGTGTGAAATAAATATATTAAAATTTATAATAAATCAGAATTAAAAATAAGAAAAGAAAATATCAGATAATCTTGCAAAAACATCAAAATGCATAATAAATCAATAGATCATCATTTACTAATTTGGTAATAAAATAATAGTTTAGAAATATGTATTAATGCTTCTTTTATCATTTTACAAAATATCATTGCATATTTCCACATATTTTATAATATTTCCACAATGTCTCTAATTTTTACAATATTTCCCCTTGACATTTCCAACATATGTCCTATATTTTGGTAAGCGACATTTCCATCAACATTGACATTTTAAACCTTGCTTACGACAAGGAGCTAATGGCCTTGGTGCTCTCGGTGCACAAATGGAGAGTTTACTTGTTGGGGCGAAAATTCACAGTGAGGACTGATCAGAGGAGTCTCAAACATCTGATGGAACAAAAGCTTCTTAACCTTGAACAACAGAAGTGGGCCAGCAAGTTAATGGGCTTTGATTTCACCATTGAATACAAACCTGGCCCCTCCAACAGAGTTGTTGATGCTTTATCCAGAAGAGAAGATGACAGCTTACAGACCTCTCCATCCCTTGCTTGATCGTATCAAGGAAGAAGCTCAACAAGATGATGAATTAAAACTGATTCGGGAGCAGTTGGTATCAGGGACAAACCCAGTGGCGGGGTACTCCCTGGTGGGCTCAGACTTGTTGTACAAAGGGTGACTGGTGATAGCACCCAAATCTGTTTTCCACACAAACCTCTTGAAGTTATTCCATGAGCCACTAGAGGGAGGTCATTCGGGGATGATCAGAACTTATAGGCGCATAGCAGCCCACTTCTATTGGCAGGTTATCCACCTGGGATCCATCAGACACTTTAGCTAAAGTAGGGGCAACTAAGAGAAGTCTTCAGTGGGGAAAACCTAGGCCAGGAGTGGATATGTAACATTATTTTCTGCTTCTAAAATTCTGGTTGCTGACAAGGTTTGCCTTGTTTTGCCTTCAACTGCTTTGTATTACCCTCTCTCTTTACCTAGCTATTTGGGTAGTAGAGAGCTTTTTTTTATTGAATACAGGTTTCTGTTATTGATCCAAAAAAAATCTTCAATTGCATTTAGATTTTTAATCTCATCGGATTGATATCTGGAAGAATTTTATCCCCTTGATCAGCTATTTTGAAGGTTCCAAGCACTACACAATGAGCTACCTGATTACCTTGGCTATGGCTGACATTTGTGGTAGGATCACTTGCTGGAAATGGAAATGCTGACAGGATTAATTGCTTATTTCAAGTCTTCCAGAAAATTATAAATGACCCAAGATTACTGACACATTTCTTGGAAAGAAGGATAGAAGTTAAAGCTAAATATTTAAGTGTACTGTACTGTTTCAAGAAAATGCACCATCAGACTGATGATTGCTTGTAACAGCATTAATTTTTGTACAATACTTGAACTGAAGAAACAAACAATGGTAGTAGTATATATCTCTATGAAAAGTTTAAGGCCACTATCATGTCCCTCAGTTCAAACGATAGGCCTTGTTTCCTTATCTAGATGAATTAAATGCAGAGGTAATACCAGACTATCTCAGTGTGAGTACAAGAGAGACTGTCATTCATCTACAATTTTTTTATGACTATATTCTTTTGTAATATAAGGTGGCTCATGTACAACTGAAGTACCTAAAATGGACCCTTGTCTGTTCTGAAGCAATTTCATTGGACTCAAGACCAATCTTAGCAAGATTATGGCCTATGGCATTGAGGCATACAACCTTGAGGAATTGGCAAAGGCACTGGGGTGTGATGTGGGTAAATTTTTGACATCTCATCTAGAGTTTCCCTTAGGGGCAGTCAATAGGGTTATCTGAAGATGGTTCAGACGATAAAGCAAAATATAACCTTGCAAACTGTTTCCATGTTTGATTTTCAACAGAAATCGGAGCTTGTCGAAAGACCACTTGGATGAATGAAATACCGGTTGTGCTGTCATGGACCTACGGGAAGGAAAGGGCAAAAGGAAAATATCATGGTTATCAGTAACCCTAGGGAAAAGTGAAGCAGAACTGAAGTGTGGGACAGTTGTGAAGACATAATGGTTTTGAGGAACGAATAGGTAGGAATGAAGCATATAGTGAGGAGATCCATTGAATAAGACAACTGGCACTTTAATATCTAGGAGTTATGTACACAATGAACTCTTTGGACTGACAAATAGCTCCATTTTGGCTTATGAAAATATGCATAAAGATGCATAAAGCCATAAACAGGATTAAAAGTGAAACATGCTTCAAGAGAAACACATTATGATTTATGATATACAAATATACTCCAAATAAAACAGGCCTTGTGTCAAAAAATTAGAAAAAGAATTCAAATACTGTTGCAATGAGTTCAAAACCTAAGCAGGACACTGCAAATGCTTGTTCCTAATTATCTATTATGTGTATTAATCTGTTGTGAAGAGTTTGAGCTAAGGGCCATTACCCAATGTTGGTCCTCACTATCCAGGGTCTTGAGACAGGTAGAATGGATACACCCAACCTTTGACATTTTTTGTACAAAGCCACTGCTCTCAGACTTCAACGGCATTCTTATGCTTGTTAGCCCAAGATTTTACCATCTGCCAAGAAAAGGACCCTTACTACTAGGAGCTTGAGTTAATCTCTTATTTTTGATGGAGCCAAAAGGAAGGCTACGAATTGTACTGTTGAACTCACTTAGGTAGGATTTCAGAAGATATACAAACAATGACAGTAGTGTGTCCAAAGCCCTCATGTAATATGAACAAGAAATTAATCTAAGAAAAACATCAAAGAATAGAAAATTGTTAATCATAACCATGTCTCTGTAGAATTATAATAAGGAAGCTTTTTCTGCGCCCTCTATTCCTCTGTTAGTCTTCATAGACTTGGTAGTGCTTTTATCTGATAACTTAAGAGCATGAAATCCATGGAATAAGACTAAATTTTCTCTATTTTCAGGTTCTCCCACAAGAAGTGCATGGTCCATGCTTTAAAGTCCAAAGCCATGTAAAGCAGGCATTTCTGTCACATCATATGAATAAACATGTAGACGAACTTGGGCACAATAGCCAAGGCCCAAGGAAAACCATACTTACTGAAATGTTCATAGAAGCATATAATAACCAAAATAGGGATATCATTTTTTTTGGAAAAAAAGGTATTGTATTAAAACAAGACTATATCAGGTCATGAAGCCATAAAACTCTGACAAAATGCTATGGTGGCATACACACATAATATTGATAGATATAAGCATCTATGTAATCAATACCATTGTAACCTCCTATTAAACCTACCCATGGATTCCAAGCTTCCATAAATGCATGCAATGAGCTCAACAAACATAATATAAACCAATCATATAGAACCATATGAGGAAGTCAAAGCCAACAATAAAAAGGCTCACATAAATTAAAAGAGGAAAGGGAATTACCAGACTATTTCAACAGAAAAGTCATCTAAAGCACTAAACCAACCAAATCATCTCTTGAGTTGACTTGAGGGAAGAAGTATTTCAAAAACCAGTTGTGTATTGATCAGTGATCTGTTAACTAATGGAAATTGGAGTAACATAGGAAATGACACCCTTACTGAACAGCTTAATAAAACCCCTAATCAAATCCAAATAGGTTACACGTTTTTTTTCTGTAACAAATACTCTCAAATTATTCATTTTTGCTCATATATACTCTAGTCAACGTATCTGCCGCTTAAGCTGGATGCATCTCCTTGTTCCAGCATTACACAGTTAAGAAAAAAAAAAAAAAAAACAAAAATGGTTGCATCACTATAGAACAATTCCAGATAGCTTCATCCAGCTTCTTTGCTTGAATTGAACTTCGAGAACCTGTCTTTTAAATCGGCAACCAAATATCCCTTACCTAACTTATAAAGACTTTTCATCACTTTCATATAAACAGGAAAATTGGGTCTGAGACCCTTCTCAATCATTTCAACAAGGATCTCTCGTGCATCAACAACCTTCCCTTCCTTCAGGTGAAGGCTAGCAAGCAAGCTGTAATTCATATTGCTGGAACATCCATATTTGGCATGCATGTCAACAACATATTTATATGCTTCCTGGAATCTTCCAGTTTGAAAGTAGCCCTTGATGAATGCAGCATGTGTTGTCAGCCGAGGTTCAAGACCTATTGATCTCATCTGATTAAGAAATTCAATTGCAAAATCCAATCTCCCCACTCTACATGCACGGTGCACAATTATTTCGAAGGTAATGGCATCAGGATAAAAACCCCATTCTTTCATTAGTTGGAGCAGATTGCAAGCTTCGGGAATCCGTCCATTCTTGCAGAGACTACCAAGCAAGTAATTAAAAGAATTAGCATCTGGATTACAGCCATATCTCACCATCTCATCAAATAAATCTCTGGCTTCCTGAAAACTGCCACTCCTACACTTTGCCCAAATGAGAAGATTGTAATAAGACGTCTTTCTAGCTCTTTCTTCCATCACGAAGATGGCCAAGTCAAAGTAATTTGAACTACAAAGCATCTTGATCAGAGCATAGATGCCAGAATTACGACACGACCCTCCAGCTTTTTCTAACATCTCTACGACTAGTTTCACTGAGCTTCTAGCTGAATCTCCATAACTGCAAAGAGGTAGAAGAAAAGCAAACGCCTTCTCGGTTAAACAAATTCCTTTCTGAGAAAGACTCTTCAGCACAAGGACCATCGACTCGTAGTCTTCTAACCGACCCAGATTATCAACAAGCAGACTCCAAATCTCTGCTGTACGGCCAATATCTGGTTGGGTGTTTCTTACCCGATCAAAGAACCGCGAAGCTGGAAGCCCATCATGGTTAAGGGCCTGAAGAATGTCGCTAATCAAAGCAATAGAAAGCTTTACACCCAACTGATCTAGCCTTACTTCAATGTTATCTTCACCTCCTTTAATCAGCTCAATAATTTCTGCAACTATCAGCTGATTAACATTTGGCTTGTTAAAAGGAATTCTTCGCTTGACACTTCCTCCGCGTGAGTGAGACTTCATACCGCCACTTCTATTGGATTTCTCGAGATTAGATTCTTCCTTAGAAACGTGGGTTCCCAGAGAACTAGAGGTGGAAAATGGCCTGTATACACTATTAACGGAACTCAGAGAATCAAAATCTGTGGCCACACATTTACTAGTGATTCGGAAGTCATTGTTGCTAACGAACACTCCAATCAGTGGCGAAGGAGACGAAAAAGATGTTACAGAAGAGGTCGAAATCGATCGAAATAAACAGCCAAGAGCATGTGAAAGATATAATGCAGGGTTTCGTCGAGTAGAAGAGGGAGGAGAGCTAAGGTTTATGATGGATATTAGGGTTTTATGCGACGGAACGAAGAGACTGGATTGGAGGTAACAGAGAGTATAAAGGTTTAGAGCTTGAGAGTTACCTGAAACCCTGGCGAATACACGAGATTTCCATCCCATAATCATCCGAGCACTGGCTTGTAGCATGGAGGGCTCCGAGTTCTTTTTGGAGTGATCGATCGCAAAACATCTCTGTTTTTAGAAGTTAAAACTCGAAAACCAAAGGAATGACAAATTTCTTAAATTACCCCTAATGTTTTACGAAATTCTACCCTTTACTGTATAAGCATTCTTAATTTTTGTGAGAATTGACTAAGGATCTGTTTGATTCGCAGTTGGAAACGAAATTGGGATGGACCGATGGGAAACAAAATCCTTCGGAATTTGCAAGTGGCCGTAAGGATGGTGTGAGCATGGTTTTATGAGGATGGAATACGACGTTGTGTTTTTAGAGTATTTGCACAGTTTTTGTTTTTAGAAAATCAGATCTGTTATGCAACAACCATCCAAATATGAGATAAGATATCTTGAAACCAAAAGATTAGGATTTGCCCAACAATTGGATTTGGTTCTCACAGTCTATTGCAGTAATATCTCTTCATTAGGGTTGTTCACGGATCGGGTTGGATCGTTTTATTGAGATTTTTCCAATTGATTCGACCTAGTCAGGTTACTTGAAATTGGAACCGAAATCGATCATGTGTTAAGCAAAATCGACCTGATCGGTTTGAGTCAGTTTTGGCTCTAAGTTCAACCATGGTAATAAATTTGTAGATTAGGCGTTGGAAAAGTAGCTAGCAACATCATCCAGCAAGGAAAGGACATAAATTAAGAGAAAGCAGGTCAATAACTTTGTGAAGCAAGAACACCCCCCAATCAAGTTATCAATAAAATATAAAGTCAAACTATATTGGAGAAAGAAGACTGAAATTTGTATATTTCAAGAAACCTTCTAATCTAAATAAAAAATGATACCTAATTCTAATTGTAATTGGTTGCCTATTTGGTGTAAAAGACCATAAAAACTATGATTCTTTGATTATTTTTTTAAACTTTTCCAAAAAAAATTCTTGTCTAGTTGTCTTACAATACTTGCCATTAATATCATTCCTAACTAGAAGACTATAAATTAAGTTAGGTTGTAACTAGGATAAAGACAACTTAGTTAAATAGGAAGTAAGTAGGTTGTAACTACTAACTAGGAACTAACTACTAAGTCAGTTTGATTTGGGTCGGTTTATAATTTTGTACAACCCGAAACCGACCGGTGCTGAAGAAAACCCGGCCAACTCGGGTTGGTCGGTTTGATCAGGTTGGGTCTTCTTATGAACAGCCCTACTCTTCATGAAAATATATATATATAAACCAGTACGGAGATATTCCCAATGCTTGGCTGCAAATGATTGTGAGGACGATTTTATGAAGACCAAATCCAATCTTAAACAAAAAAAAAAGTAAAATTGGGTTGAAGTTGAAATTTGGGTCGGGATTGGGTTAGGGTTACAATTCATTAGTTGGAAACTTGGGCTCCAGCTTGTCAACAAGCCCAGTTATCAGGCGTATAAATGGGTGTGGCAAATTTTTGGCCCTGACTGGGTTGAGAGAAGCATGTTAGGAGTTTGGACTGGACGATGCTAGGCCATTTTCGTTCAAAAATGTAGTTTCATTTTGTTACAAATTTCTAGTATATAAGAAAAAAAAAAGTAAATATAAGTTTAGAAATGAAATCTATCCAACACAAAATATAAGTTTTACAAATTAAACTTATAAAAGATGTGCCAGTGATTGCCTCCTACCACCTGATATGAGACGGCAATTCCATACTTGTTTTGTATAAGCCCAGCCCAAAGATCCTGGACCACATCTAAGCCCAGACCATTAGACCCCCAACCAGGATAGAAGAGAAACTTCCCTTTATTACTAGTCATTCCATTCTGTTCTATTTAGTGTGCCATATCCATCCTTAAATTATGGGCACTTAAATCCTTTTTTTTTTTTTTTCAAATTCCACCCAAGTTATTTCTAGTCTGCCCAATCTCAATCAAAGAGGAAAAGTTATCCTTTTAATTGGATGGCCTGTGGAAGTATATTAGGGGGCCTATAATGGCTGAAGTGGTGAACTGAATGGCTTTAATGCTTTCTCTTTTAAGGCTCTTTTCCAAATTTTGCCACTATTTAGTTTTGCATCCATTGGTTTGTATTTATGATTTGCACTCTTACTCAATACAAAATATGTACCATTTGTCTCATTTCCATTTATTGGCAGTGCAAAATCTTTTCATCTCAAAAACAGATGCAAATTTTCCACCACCTTTCTCCTACCTCAATTCTCTCTCATACAAATTAGGGGCCATATCATTTTGCTTCCTACTTCATCACTCCCAAACAAATAATCCTACTTCTACCTCCATTCTCTTTCACATAAGGTGGGATCACATAATTATACTTCTCATAAACAAATAAGACAAGATCAAATCTAAAACCCCAAAAAAAAAATCCAAATTTTACATTCAGCCTATTTGCACTCTTATGAATTTTCACCAATTTAGGCTATGCTTGGTACTATTGTTGTTGTTGTGACTAACTAAAACGTGTTGGATTTCATCAATAGAAATTGATATAAAAATAAAGCAAACGGCTATAGACTTGAATTATTGATATATACATGGACAAAAATAAAGCAACATGCTTGGCCCACGACCTGAGTTGTGGATTTACCCCATGGCCCACGAATTGACTAACATGGACCGAAACAAACGTGGACCAAGTTAGTGCATTGATAAAAATATTTACTTTTTTAGTTAGTGGGCTGACCTAATTATTTAAACAAAATTGGGCCTACATTTTCTTCTCTCCATACATTTTCTGTCCAAAGCCCAATTGTACCACTACGCATTTTTCCTGTCATGGGACAACGACGACATTATGGCTCCAAATGTTATCCGTTTTGTCTAAATTCATGTAATTTTAATGCAATCGTTTTATAACTAGACTAGATAGAATATGGATCCATCCCAATCCAATATACATCATTATCACCTTATTCACCATCTTCTAAGTTTTGTCCCAGTTACATGCGTTTGCCTATTTGGTTGCAACGAAAATGAATTTACATTGATACAAAATTTTATAGTGCAAATGATTTGATTGCAATACAAATAGAGTAAATTAAGATATGAAGCAAAATAAAAAAAAAAATCCAAAATAAAATTAAACGAGAATTTATAGTTTTTTTCATTTGCCTCCTATATATTTGTACTAGTGCAATAGAATTGCACTACAACCAAATACAGCAACATCATAACGGAGCGCTATTGTGATGCATGGCTTCCAGGCCACTTGACAGTTGACACATGGCACTAGAATTGGGTTATGGTGTAACCGTGTAAAGCGTTGCTTTTAGGAAAACATCTGAACATACCAACGAACCATGTTATATTGGATTGGTATGTTAACTGGTTTATTCCAACATTCACATGGAATCAATTCTCACAACCGCCGATTTAGGAGGAAGATGGGGGAGATTATTAGTGTTCTATAGTGATGGTGCGTAATCCGATCAGTCCTATTTGTCAACGTTTTTGCCTCTGACCGGAGAAAAAGGTGTCTGAAATGGGGATGAAAGCGAGTAGTTTCCGGGGAGGAGCTCGGTGAGAGTGCTCCGAATTTCAAGTTAGTATCTTCTCAAAGGCAAGATAAAAGACCAGATAGCGCAAAGTTATCACGTACCTCCATTCTTGGGGGGAAGAGGGCCTCTTATAACCACTTCGCGCACTCACTCCCAGGCTCCTGTCAGGTCAGGTATCATTACCTCTGCACTTCTGCCAGTTCGGGTATCATCACCTCTGCTGGGGCAGACAACCGCCACTGCTCTCTTTGTCAGAGCCGTCTCTATAACGGGAGGTGGCGGTGGCAGGTGGCCGTTGAAGTGCGGCTATCAAGTGTCAGATCCTAAGTTTGTCAGGCACGCCGCCTCATGATACGGACTCCTTTGGTGTCAGGTATGGTTGTTCAGTTCGGCGGCCTGGAAACGAAGTGCCGGAGTGGCGTGCGAGGTGAAGTCTTGAGTTCGGATGGAAGTGTGGTTTGAACTGCCTTGGGGTGGGTCAGTTCGGGTTGTTGCCCTTTGCGCTCTTCGCAAGGCTCGAGCACAAAGGGAGAGTTCGGGATCCTTTTGGGGAGCTTGGGTCACGGGTTCCCCTTGGGGGAGCTCGCGCCTTGAGCACTGCCGTGCCGAGCTGTCGTTCCTGCCAGGTCACCCTCGGTTGCTTCGACGTGTCAGGTGGTCAAGAGGTCGGGCCAAATCTACCTCCATCAATTGCCCCCCACTCCTCGCGCTAAGGGTCTTTGCTTTAGCGCGGGGAGTTCGGGAGGTGATGGGTGGATTTGACCCGTACTTCAAACTGGTTGACTGATGGCGTGAAGTGTGCGTACGTCAGGAGATTTTCGGGTTCCTCGAGCGCCAAAAAGTCAAAAAACGCATTAATTCGTCTTTAAATGTTGGGTGACGTGGCGGTGGGCGTTATTTCAAATTTCAAAAAATGTGCCACTACTGCCGTCAATGCTGGGAGACATGCATCGGCGCCGCTTCAGTTTCCAAAGACGTGCGGCCAGTCACATCTCGGTATTAGGAGGGGTGCGGTCAATTTGGTCGCGAGCCGTTGGATTCGCCTCGATCAGAGCCTTCGATTTTCGGTCACTGTGGGTATAAATAGTGGGGGACCCCTAGTCGCTTTCTATTGTCAATCTCCTGATTTTAGCTCGCGTCCAGATTTTAGCTCGCGTCAACCTTCCGTGGTCCGTTAGCTTTTTCCGGGTGAGTCAGTACTTTCTTCCTGGTCTTCCTTTCCTCCCTATGTCTAGCTCGGACAGCTCAAACAACTTCTCGAGGGGGTTAGATGCAGGTTCCACGAACCAAGTTGCGGCCCCCGGCAGCCTTAATGAGCCCAAGGCGGAGCCCGAAGTAGAGCTTGAGGGAGAGCTCGAGGAAGTGTTCAAACCCGCAGGCCGAGTCGCCTCGGGTAGTCTAGCGTCCTCCTCCTGTCGAGGTAGGACGTTAGACAAGTTTGGGCCTTCAACCATGACGCCCGAGGGGCTATACTCCCTTATCACCCAGTTCAACCTGCCCGGGGAGTATACTTACTCTGTACCCTCGGGTGACTTGCCTTGGGAACACGGTCCGGACGAGATCGTGATATTCCGGGAACAGCTCATCGTCGGGCTGCGCCTTCCTTTCCACCCTCTTATCGTCGAGGTTATGAACCGCTTCGGTGTCACCGTTGGTCAGCTTCACCCGAACTCTATCTGCAACTTAGTTGAGACAATCTCCCTCTTTTGTGAACACATTCTTCCTTTAGACCTAGAGATCTTCTCTTCGATCCTCATGCTTAAGAAGCAAGCAGGTCCCCTTCCCAGGCATAGGCGGGCGTACTACATGTCTCCTTGCCCGGGGTTCAAACTTTTACACGATCTTCCCAACAAGGTCCCGACGTGGAAATGAGACTACTTCGTGGTACGAAGTGCAACGGGGTGACCGTTCCAAACCGGGTGGGGGTTGGCTGCCCTTGACCCCGGTGTTACGCTTGATAGGGAGACGGCGAAGGGCCTCCGGGACTGGGCCCGGCTCGGGCTAAAATGCCACCTTTATCTGACGGAGGCCAAGCTCATCCAAGCCGGCCTGAGTTCGAGTAGGTTCCTTTGCTTAGAGGCTTGACTTTGTTTTTTGCTTTCCATTCTATTGTTTTTTTGATGTCGAGTTCTTTTTGCAGGTGTGATGGACGCATAAAAGACTCGCGGTGGGAACCTGTTTCACGCCACGAAGAGGAGGAAGTGAGTTGCCAAACGGGTTCGTGCCGAACCGCCCTGAGATGCGGAGCCCGAGGTACCGAGCTCTCCGCCTAGGGAGCCCTAGATGGCCCCTCCAGTACAAGAAGCGGCAGCGGCCCCTTACGCTGAGGTTGCTTATACGGGGGCTCCTTACGTTGAGGTTGCTTATACGCGGGCTAGGCCTTCAGGCTCAGGAGGCCAAGGCGAGTTCAGGAGCGTGCTGTCACCGAACCACGCTCTTCAAAAAAGTAGGGAGGCCGTTTACCCTGAGGAGGTCACAGCATGGGCCGAGCTTCCTTTGAACCACGTAGCCGGGCATGCTGCCTCTTATGCCATGGTGGTAAGTCAACGACTTCTTGTTGGGCTCCTTGTCATTACCTTTCTTGCTATTACTCTTTTAACATTGTCGTTGTTTTTCCTTTTGGTAGGTGAACTCCTCCATCCATGATTTAGCGGCCCAAGCGGAAAGGAGATCGAGGCGGGCATGAGCTGCCAAAGAGGCTTCCCGCGCTGCCGAAGCGGCTTCTCGCGCTGCACAGGCCAGGCTGGCGAGGTCTTAGAGAGACACCGAGGCCATGGGAGTGGTGGTGAAGCACATGGCGGACCTGAGGCTGGACTTGTAGCATCAGGTCGAATACCTTCAGGAGGATATTAGGGAGAGGACTGAGATCTTTTCTCAAGGCATCGAGGATGCCAAGAAGAAGGTCGTTGATGACTATATCACCTCACCGCGCTTTGACGACCTGATGGTGAACTCGTATAGGAGGGGTTTTAAACTGAGCCGGTGGATGATCAGGAACACGTACCCCGAGCTCGACATCAGTGCCATAACCACTTCGCGCATTACTCAGGAGATGGACAACGCGGCTGACAGTGAACCGGATTCTGAGGACGAGGCAGGACCCTCGGGTATCGTTGAAGTGCCTTCCGAGGGTGAGGAAGATGTACCTCCGGGCCTGTGAGCTCGCTTCTGTTGTGGTTTTTTTTTTGGGGGAATGTACACAGAGTATTCTGCAATGAAATGTCATCCTTTTGGTTAAGTGTTGTTCTGTCACCCTCTCTTTTTTCTGAACTGACTATATGCCTCTGATGATGAGATGTCGAGGTCCTTATCAGCTCGCTGTTAGCACTTTGCCTATCAGCTTGGTGTTAGCATTTTGCCTTTGCTTGCCCATGCCGAAGAGGTGGCTAAGTCTTATGGTGCCGAGGTCCCTGTTAGCTCGGCATTCTAGCCCTTGGGCTCTGGTAGCAACTCTTAGTCCACTTCGCTTGGTGATTTATAGGTAGTATCGTCTCAAGTTAACGATGTTCCACGCTCGGGGTACTTGTTTGCCCTCTAAGGTTTCGAGCTTGTATGCTCCCCCAAGTGTTCTCTTTACTCGGTAGGGTCCTTCTCAGTTCGGTCCAAGTTTGCCAATGCCGGGCTCGGGTGCCATGATCTTACGGAGGACCAGGTTGTCGACGCGGAAGTTCCGCTTTTTTACTCTAGCATTGTAGTACCGAGCTACTCTTTGCTGGTAAGCCGCGGTCCGGATGTACACGAGGTCTCTTACCTCATCGAGTAGATCGAGGTTGGTACGTAGCTCGTCTCCGTTTGTCTGATCGTCGTATGCTTCCAGTTGTAGTGTGGGTACTTCGATCTCCGCCGGTATTACTGCTTCGGTGCCGTAGGTGAGGTTAAAGGGGGTCTCTCCCGTGGCAGTTTTCTCCGTAGTTCGGTGGGCCCATAGAACACTGGGTAGCTCGTCCGCCCACAACCCTTTAGCTTGGTCTAGTCGCGCTTTCAGCCAGTGGAGGATAGCTCTGTTCATGACTTCTACTTGCCCGTTTGCTTGCGGGTGCGCGACCGATGTGTAGTTCTGCCGAATCCCCATACCTTGGCACCATTCCTAAAATTTGATGTCCTCGAACTGCTTACCGTTGTCGGAAATCAGTACCTGAGGTAACCCGAAGCGACATACTATGTTCTGCCAAAAGAAGTTCTGGACGTTTTGAGCTGTGATTGTCGCGAGAGGTTCGGCTTCTACCCACTTTGTGAAGTAATCCACCGCCACTACTAGGAACTTCCTCCTACCTGTTGCTGGTAGGAATGGTCCTAGTAGGTCGATGCCCCATTGTGCAAAGGGCCATGGACTAGTGGGATACTCGATGGCCTCTGCCTTCATCGTTGGCCAGTAGTACCCTTGTCGAAGTGCCTTCTGGGCGAGGGCCCTGCCCCTCAAGTGTCCGCCGCACAGACCTTCAAGACTGTCGCAGAGTACGAGCTTGGCTTCGGCAGGTCACAAGCAACGCAGTTAGGGGAGCGTGTAGGATCGTCGGTACAGCCGTTTGCCTATTATGACATATTTGGCTGCCTGACGCTGCACCCTTCTGGCTGCATTGCGATTTGCAAGGAGGGTCCTGTCTAGCAAGAAGCTCGCGAGTGGGTCGATCCAGCTCGGCTCTGCTTCAAGGACGGGAGTGACCTCCTCTGCCCCCCGAGAATGCTAGGTTGAGGTAAGTCCTCTATGTACGCGGTCCTCATGGTGTTGTCACTGGTGCTGGCTAGCCGGGACAGGGCATCGGCCTTAGTGTTCTCGGACCTCAGGATTTTCCTGATGAAGTGTGACTGGAAGTTGAGCAAAGCCTCTCTTACCTTTGTCAGGTAGGCGATCATAGCCGACTCGCGGGATTCGTATTCCCCTGTAACTTGGTTGACCACGAGCTGGGAATCGCTGTAGATAACTATGTGTTTTGCCTTTACTTCTTGCTCCAGGGCTAGTCCGGCTATCAACGCCTCGTATTCTACCTCATTGTTGGATGCTGCGAACTCAAAGCGTAATGCGTACTCCAGTTTTGTGCCACTCGGACCACGGAGAACTACACCGGCTCCGCTGCCTTGCTGTTTTGAGGAGCCATCTTTGTGAAGGATCCAAGGCTCTTCATCCCAGTTTGCGCTTGACCTAACCAGGAGAGATACCGAACTGGGTGCGACCGCACGGGGCTCGGACTCAGTTGGCCCGGGAGCACCGAGCTCACCTGAACTGGGAGCCTCGCGCTCAACCGGGTTGAGGACCTCGGAGCTGAACGTGCATTCTGCAACAAAATCTGCCAAGGCTTGAGCTTTGATGGTGGTTCGGGGCTTGTACTGGAGATCGTATTCACTGAGTTTGATGGCCCACTTCGTCAATCGTCCAGAGACCTCGGGTCTGAGTAGTACTTGCCTCAAGGGTTTTTCAGTGAGGACGATGATGGTATGAGCTTGGAAATACGGGCGGAGTTTACGGGCCGCAGTGACCAGCGCATAGGCTAGCTTACTAACATAGTAGATGGGTCGTTGAACCCGATCTGCTTCCTTTATCAATACCGAACTGACCACTTCGTCACTTGCCGAGAGGTACACTTCTAAAACGTCGTCCTCTTCGGGCCGTGTCAACACTGGGATGCTGGCGAGGTATCTCTTGAGCTCTTCAAATGCGAGTTGGCCGTTCGGGTTCCATTCGAACCCTTTGCCTTTTATTGCATTGAAGAAGGGCAGGAAGCGGTTTGCTGATTTAGACATGAAACGACTCAAAGCGGCTATCCTGCCGTTTAGCCTCTGGACCTCTTTTACTTTTCGTGGTGGTCTCATATCTAGGATGGCCTTTATTTTGTCCGGGTTGGCCTCAATACCGCGCCGGTTGACGATGTACCCTAGGAACTTACCCGATGTGACACCGAAGACACACTTGTTTGGGTTTAGTTTCATGCTAAATTGACGTAGAATTTGGAATACAGAATGCAAGTCTTGTATTAATTCATGTGAAAACTGTGTCTTGATGACCATATCATCTACATAACGTTCTATCTTCGTGCCAATTAAGGGTCGAAACAGTTTATTTACGAGTCTTTGGAAGGTCGCCCCAGCATTTTTTAGTCCAAAGGGCATGACCTTGTAGCAGTATAGGCCGAACTCGGTTATAAAGGTGGTTTTTTCCTCGTCGGTCGGATCCATCCTGATTTGGTTGTAGCCCGAGTAGGCATCTAGGAAGCTTCGCAACTCGTGTCCCGAGGTCGCGTCCACTAGGTGGTCAATCCTGGGGAGGGGAAAGCAATCTTTTGGGCCAGTTCGGTTTAGGTCGGTGTAGTCAACGCACATGCGCCACTTGCCGTTTGCCTTTTTTACCAGAACTGGGTTGGCTACCCAGCTCGGGTAATGAACTTCCCTGATAAAGTCTACTTCGAGGAGCTTCTCGACCTCCTCATCGACCGCCCTCCAGCGTTCTGGGGCTAGGTTGCGTTTCTTCTGTCTAATGGGTATGACTACAGGGTCATTATTGAGTTTGTGAGTTATGAGCACAGGGTCTATGCCGGGCATTTCTGTCGCGGACCAAGCAAAAATATCTAAATTTTGAAGTAAGAAACTTACCAGTTCGAATTGTAGAGGTTCTTAGATGGAAGCACCAATCTGTAGCGTCCGAGCTGGGTCTGTCGCCGAAGTCGGGACCGTGACCATTTTTGGGGGCGCAGCTCGCTCTTCACCTTGCTCCGTAGGGCGCTCCAGTTCGAGTTCGCCGGCCTCCTTGGTTTTTCCCTTCAGGGCGGCCACATAGCATTTGCGGGACTCGAGTTGGTCGCCCCGTGCTACTCCCACGCCGAAGTCCGTGGGGAACTTCATCGCCAAATAGTTGGTGGAGACCACCGCCCGTAAGACATGGGTGATTGGCCGCCCTATTATGGCGTTGTACGGGGAGGGGGTCGCGACCACTAGGAAGTCGTGGTTGAGTCTGACCGCATAGGGCCACATGCCGACCTCGACGGGTACTGTCACTTTCCCAAGGGGCCGGACTTCTTCCCCAGTGAAGCCCACCAAGGGAGTGTTCGCGGGCTTCAAGTCACTTCCCCGCAGCTGAAGCTGGTCAAACGCTGATTTGAAGAGAATGTCTGCCGAGCTGCCTGAGTTGACAAGTACGCGCCTGACTTCGAAGTCGTTGATCCTCAGCTTTATCACAAGTGTGTCGTCGTGAGGGTAGTGGACCCCTCGCGCATCGTCTTCTGTGAAAAGAATTGGTTCTTCCATCTTTGATCTCTTTGGAGGATTCTGGTCTTCTCGAGCAGCTTCGCGAACTGACGTCCGAGCCGCTGCCGAAGTGCACCCTGCTACAACCGAACCTCCCACTATCACATGGATGGTCCCCCGAACTGGCCTCTCTTCCGGAGGCTGTCTCTGTGGATGTTCGGCCGACCTGCTGCTAGACTCGAGAGCATCCTTGCCGTGCTCCCCTTGCTGACCTGTCCTATTATTATTATTATTATAATTGTTATTATTATGCTGTACAAAATTTCTTAAGTACCCGTGGCGGATGAGTTCCTCTATCTCGTCGCGGAGATTATTACAATGTTCGGTACTATGACCGTGATCTCTATGGAAACTGTAGTACAAGTTTTTGTTCCTCTCGTTTGGGTTCCCTTTTAGGCGAGGTGGCCACTTTACATACGGGGCGTCTTTGATCGTCATCAAGATCTCAGCCCGCTTCGTGTTCAACGGCGTGTAATCTGCCCGACCTGCCACAGGAGCTCGGAACGGCTGGCTTGGTTTCAGCGCTCGAGCTGGATCCTTCCAGCTGTCCCCTTGGTTGGGGAGTTCTTCTCTCTTTCTTTTTTCAAACCCGCCCCCAGTCCTTTGGTTGATCTCCTCCTCCGTTCGCATGAACTTGTCTGCGAGCTCAAGGTATTTGGCGATGGTCGTGGGCTGGTTGGTCACTATGTGCCACTTGAACTCCTTGTGTGTCACTCCCATCTTGGCCGCCGCGAGCTGAACTACGGGGTCCAGGCGTGGGACCTGTAGGCACGCGTCGTTAAACCGCTTGATGTAGCTGCGGATGGGCTCCCCTTCCTTCTGGACCATGCCGAGGAGGCTCTCCTCGGTTCGGGGGCACCGCTTGCTAGTGACGAAGTGCGCGGTGAAGATCTGCACGAACTGGGCTCAGCTCCTTATTGACCCGGGGGCTAGGTTCCTGTACCATGTGCGAGCCACTCCTCTGAAGGTGGTTGTGAAGGCCACGCACATACAGGACTCGCTGGCCCTAGCCAGGTGCATTTGGGACTAGAAGGTATCAACATGGTCACTGGGGTCAAAGGACCCATCATACTTGTCAAGTGGGGGGAGTTTGAAGTCACTGGGCATAGGAACTGCAAGGAGTTCTAATGACAAGGGGGAAGGCACTGAGAGAATAGGGGCAGCTTTTACCTCATCCGAACTCACTTCTTTACCTCGGAACTTGGGCAGGACGCGGGTTGCAGTTCGACGACTTCGCCGGCGGCGCCTCTATTGCTTGGAAGGCCCGGCATTGGCACTGCTTGCCTCGTTGTTCCCGAGCTCAATGGGCCTGGACTGTTGGAGGTAGTCCGCGGCTAAGGCGCTGAACCGGTTTTCGGTGTGCAGGAGCTCGTCCTGAGAGCGCCGAGGTGATGCTGACTTGACAGATCGGGTTTCTGATTCGCCGGTGCGTGGCGGGGCGGGGGCAGTCGCTCTCTCTCTCTCTCCTACCGGGGGATGAGGCCTAGCTCCTAGGGGGGTTCCGAGCCTGGGAAGCCCGAGCTTGGAAAGCCCGAGCCTGGGGATCCTTCTGGTGGGGGCGCCCGCCTTGAGGGGAGGGCTTGGCTTGCTTAACGGCGGAGTGTCGAGGTGGGAGCTGCTGCTGACTTTGAGGCAATTGGGGGAACTATTGCTGGTAGTGGTATTGGGAGACATGGTGTAGCATCTGCTGTTGATAGATCTGATGTTGTTGAAGCTCCTACACTTGGGCTTGGATGGCTCGCATGCCATGCATCAGGTCATCAAACTGGTTCCGGCTAGCTGCTGGGGGAACAATGGTTGGTTCAACAAAGGTGGTTCCAACAGATGGAAGGGGGACATTCACGGCGGGAAGATTCACGGGCACCACTGTTCGTGGCGCATTTAGGCTGGGGATCCCATCCACCGAAAGGGGGATGGTGAACTGTCCGATGCACACCACGGGAACTTGAAGTTGTTCCCCAGTGGCGTTCATCTCCGTGCTATGTCCGGCATTGCTGGAAGAAGCCATGGGTGCTGGGGTTTCTTGGAAAAAAGGTGTTATGAAAGTTTTAGAGGGAGGCTTTTAGAAGCGATTCCCACAGACAGCGCCAATTGATGGTGCGCAATCCGATCAGTCCTAGCTGTCAATGTTCTTGCCTCTGACTGGAGCAAAAGGTGCCTGAAACGGGGAAGAAAGCGAGTAGTCTCCGAGGAGGAACCCGGTGAGAGTGCTCTGAAGTTCAAGTTAGTATCTTCTCAAAGGCAAGATAAAAGACCAGATAGCGCAAGGTTATCACGTACTTCCATTCTTGGGGGGAAGAGGGCCTCTTATAACCACTTCGCACACTCACTCCCAGGCTCCTGTCAGGTCGGGTATCATTACCTCTGCACTTCTGCCAGTTCGGGTGTCATCACCTCTGTTGGGGCAGACAACCGCCACTACTCTCTTTGTCGGAGCCGTCTCTATAACGGGAGGTGGTGGTGGCAGGTGGCCATTGAAGTGCGGCTGTCAAGCGTCAGATCCTAAGTCTATCAGACACGCCGCCTCCTGATACAGACTCCTTTGGTGTCAGGTACGGTTGTTCAGTTCGGCGGCCTAGAAATGAAGTGTCGGAGTGGCGTGCGAGGTGAAGTCTTGAGTTCGGATGGAAGTATGGCTCGAACTGCCCTGGGGTGGGTCAGTTCGGGTTGTTGCCCTTTGCGCTCATCGCAAGGCTTGGGGTCAAAGGGAGAGTTCGAGCTCCTTTTGAGGAGCTTGGGTCACGGGTTCCTCTTGGGGGAGCTCGGGGCTCCTCTTCTCGGAGCTCACGCCTTGAGCACTGCTGTGCCGAGCTGTCGTTCATGCCAAGTCACCCTTGGTTTCTTCCACGTATTGGGTTGCCAAGAGGTCGGGCCAAATCTACCTCCATCATATAGTATAAATAAAATTCGCTTTTTTTATATGCAATACAAGGGAAGAGCTAAGAAACTGAGGGTAACTCTACCCCACAAATCTTCCCACAACCGCCGATTCGCTTTCCTCCCGCAGTCTCCACTTGTAAGAGTGCAAATGAATCCTTTCTCCACTAATAATCTCCCACCCTCTCTTCTATCTTAAAATATAAAAATTATCCACTCTTTTCTCCAATAAACTAAGAAAAACCAAATAAACCCTTAAATTTATATCTCTAGAAAGAAATTTCTACCATTTTATCTAAATATTGAAACCAGCCAAAAATCTAAGAATATATCCTATTAAAGCAACAGAGAGGATTTGAATATTCTATTTAGAAAATTAATCGAATCATAAATCATGTAAATAAATAAAAAAATGGTAGTTTACAATGGGACTCTAACGGAGGGGGGCACTTATCACAAAGCGAAAGCTCAGGGGATCATTGTTGCAAATGAAAGCCATAGTATCGGGGGTCTTTATAATTTAACCAAAAAGAAAACGAAACTGCAGCATTCATCCTGAATCCACAAAAGTTATTAATCCCTTTAGGATTTGAGTCATAAATGGGGCCAAAGCTCTCTGATGGTCTTGACTCTCGAGGTTTGAACAAATAGGTACAAGGGAGTAGAGAGTACTAGAGTAGAGGTTACAGAGAATATATCCACTAACCAAAGGCTTCAGGCTTTCAGCTATAATGACATCGAGCCCATTCTAACGTTTTGCGTGTAACAACTAAGAAGTAATGTTGTTTGATACTCTGCTGCAGCCTGCAGCTGCAGTGCCAGAGTTATCTCTGGCAACCCTACAATTAATACAGCCATGCACCCGTGCATTGGATTCCATCCCCCGAAATCGAGGAATTCTGGATTACGTGGCAGGATTTGGGCCGACTACAATATCCAAGACAAACCAAGTACAATTCAAAAAGGTTTGTTCGGTCAAAGTTTGACTCTCATAGGATTTAAATAGAAAATTAATACTCAAAAATGCTTATGGTTACCTCTTTGGATGTGGGGTGAAAAATGTGAGTAGAGAGTAGGTAGGTTAGGAGGCATCTAAACACATGCTAAGGACATGGTAGCTAGCTTTCCAAATATTTAATTATAGCAAACCCTAATAATTAACATTAGGTTTAGAAATTATATCAATGGACATCACTAACCTCAAATTGTCTTTTAGTAAGGGTTCATATATGCTTCCTTTACAGTGAATAATGGACTACAAATGAATGGTGATTGCATGTGAGAGGGCGACAAGAAGAGGAAAATATTTATGAAAGACAAAAGAAAAGAAATCCTTGTATCATTGCTTCTCAATGTATTAAAAGCTTGTGGGTTTAATTTATTAATGTTACTGTTTTTGTTTCTTGGGTTGCTGATGGGTGGAATAGAATCTAGTATTCCTAGTTTTCAATCAGATGATCTCTTGGAATGTTTTAAGCACAGACACGGTCTACATTTCTGTTTAAGGGCCTGTTAAGCTATTCCATTTTAGACTCTTAATTTCAAATGGAGGAGGAGAATAGATATGCACATCAAAGGTGAAGTTAGTGAATTATAAATATCATCACCTAAGCCTTTATACCAACTATATGGGACCGATTAGCTAGGTATGCAGTTTGGGCCGGATTAACTCGAACCAGGCCAGAAAAAAATTTGATTGGATTGGGTTGAGTCTTTGACGAACCTGAACTCAATTTAACTTCATATTTGTACATATAAATATTATAAAAACATGTATTTATGTAAGTATATATGCATATATATATATATATATGTATGTATTTATGTATTTTTTCACTGCAAATATTTGTTTATATATGTATTATAACTTTTATCCATCTATATGTATGTATAATTGTAAGTCAAAAGTTCTAAATTTAAAGGTTAATTTTTTCTAAAACATGATAATCATGTTCCTTTACACATAATAATGCTAAAATTCATTTAACCTGAACCCTCAAGTCTAGGAAATAAAAACGTTTGGCAAAAGGATGTAGAGAAGTTGGACCAACTTGATCTCAATCCAGCTTAAAGTTTTGGGGATGGATTAGGGTTGAAATTAATGAAAGGTGACTAATAATGGGCATCTAAGTATCGGTGATGAGATAAAACAGTAGTTTTTGAATTTTCTTACTATTTCAACCCATGTTCAAAAGACGAAATTAGTGAATAGTGACGAATAATGGGCATCTAAGTATAACATTAGTTTTTAAAGTTTCTTATTGTTTCAACCCATGTTGAAAAAATGAAATTAGTGAATGGTGACCAATAATGGGCATCTAAGTATGGGTGATGGGATAAAACAGTAATTTTAGTTTCAAACTTGTATTCAAATAGGGGAGACTCAAGCAAGAAGAAAATGTATTATAAGCAGTACCCACCGACAATTGATCAACAAACATGACCCATTAGGAGTACAGTCCTTGACTCCTTGTGCTAATTGCAAGCTTAGCTTCACCTTCACTTCAGTGTGAGGACAATTTGAATACCTTTTTTTCAGTAGGATAACGTGCAATGATTTTGTTTTCTTGGTTGCTTCTAAGAAATAACACTAGACCCACAAAAGCTAAGTTTCATCCAACATCCAAATGGTTAAACAAAAACCTGATCACATTGTTTAACATGAGATTACCCGGTGATTTTGGGCTTGAACAAAATGAAAAAAAAAAGAAATGAGAATGAAAGAATCAATAACAGCAAAGACAAGTTCTTTGACATCAACCAAATGTAATGGGGACCTTTACACATGGGTGGGGTGCTTGAGTTCATTGAGTAGAGCTAAGCATATTAAATCATTTGTAACATGTTGGTTGGGAGCATACATCTTGGGCTAAGACATGTATTTGGTAGATGAGCTAAAGTTTGGCAAATATTTCTGTTTCTTCTCCTAACTTCTAGTTAAAAAAAAAAATCTTTGTTGAAAAAGAGAGAGAGAAGGGAATCATCACAAAATGTAATTTATTTTGTGAAAAAATTAGTGGGGTAGGGCGTTGTTGAACTCTAAAATCAATGGGCTTTGTTTTTTTAATGGATTTTAACCAATGGGCTTATGAGTGGAAATTGACTTGTATATAAAATATAAAATATTTGAAATAATGAGCTAACTATATCACCTTAACATCCATGAGAATCACCCTCTTGTCATTTTCTTCCAATTAATTATTCTCTTTCAGTTACTTGTCCAAAAGAATTCACTTCAAATGTGTATATCTAGTCTGTGTGCAGCTCTTCTCTTTTCTTCTTTACTAATGACTACTATAAAATAAGCAGCTTCTGTGGAATCAATCCACCAATATAATTCCTCCTCCACTCCACTATCAACCATTCATACGTTCAAGGAGAGAGAGAGAGAATCCAAGCTTCTAGCAAAGTGATTTGATGTTTGTTATTATCAATTTTTTTTGCTCTTAGCATTGGAAAGGCCTATAGACTCTACTCAAATTCTCCACAACATTCTTAATTTGTCGAGGGAGTCCAAAAGCCTAACCACCCAGTAGGGATGGATATAGGGGATGTATTCTTTGTCGATAGGCAGAGGCAGGGACAGCAAGGGAATTTGATCAGTACGTGAGATTCTTATTAATATCTGTGAGATTCTTATCAGTTGGATTAATTCAGTCATGCCCCACATACTACTGAACCTTCATTGCTTCAGCAGCATTCACTTTATTGTAGTGGTAATGGTTGAAAGGATGATTCAGACTCTATGACCATATTAGCCTACGGCCTCCCATCTTTGCCTCTTGTTTAGGCATTTGTTTTTTGTATTCTTTTTCTTTTTGAGGTGCAATGTATAGATTGGGGCGAGCGTTTGTTCAACTTTGAATGAACCCAATTCAACTTTCTGCGCCTCTCCTATTTCTCTATCAAATTAAATCAAACATAGGTTGGGTATATTTGGATGTACTAAGAGCAATTATTAAACTAACCAAATATATATGAGTCAAGCCTCACCGAGATTCCTGGAAGGTTGCTTCCCTGATGAGAATCTAATTACCACAATCCACAATATAAAGCTTTAATCAACTGGATTTGGATTTCATATTCCTTTCCAGCAAGAAAAATACAAAGGTTGGATAGTGTTTTAATGTCCAAACTATAATAAGCAATTCAAAAGTATGAAGAAAATAAAAACCACCATGAATTGTAAAAATTAAAAGAAAATTATATAGAGCAAATTTGCACCATCACTCAATTCAACCATTCGACTTGATTATTTAGACTCCATTCAAGAGGGGTCTGGATCTGCTACCCATATTAGGGATGTCAGTGGGTCAGCCTTAATCGGCTCTTGGGTTGGAAAATGCTTTCCGTTGAGCCCGAGCAAATCTAAATCAAACCCGACCCATAAGACATTACAACCACACATTGGATACATCTCCCTATGAATAACAATATACAATATACAAGTAGAGAGATGTTTATTAATGTACAAATGTAGTGTCTTGTGGATAGCAGGTCCAAGCTTCATTAATTCAAGGTCTGTCCCCGAAAGAGACCAAGAATTACAGAGAGACAGTCTGACAATAAAAATGACTGAATATGTACTGAGAAATGCACTTTGAGCTGTAAATGTTGCATTATGAGTAACTTAATGTTGCACCAGACCATACATCGATCATTGATTCTGTAATATATATATGGTCCAACTGAGATTCATGCATTGGCACCCTAATCTGGGAAGAGGTCATATTAGAACGTACTGCCTAATGGGCATTTCCCAACCTTATCATGGGTAGGGTCTTGATCCAACTTTTTAAAACTTGATAATAGAGTTCATGCCATTGAATCTAGTCTGGCCACATTAGCAGGGCTTGGGTCCTACTTTTTCTGGCTCGGTCCATAATCAAATCCAACTTGCCTTGATGCTTTATAGCCCGGTCCAGCATGAACCCAATACCAATTCACCCAGTATAAAGATAACAAATTGGTAGGGTCTGGGTCCAGCTCCAGATCCAGCCAGTGTAGACCCAGCTTGATCTGATGCATTATTAGGCAGATTTAACCACAAACAGTTGGGAATTTAGAACTGCCAGTGGGTCGGGTCTACCTGACCAAACAGATTGTATTGGTTCGAGTTCTGTGGTGTGTGTTCTGTAACCGATTAAGACCCAACCCAATTATATAGATAATAATATATAAAAGTCTTGTGGTAATTTTTGTTATATGTTATGTCTAAAAGTGTAAATTTCGTAACTTGATTTATCAAACAATAAGGTTATAATATCAACAATGAAGTTGTAATTATTATTGCATAAAGTACTATAGATGTCAAATACAATATATATAATTGGTCAAACCGATTATCTCGTTTAATAATGGGTTCGGTTCTGACTCTTTTCTTTAAATCCCACTACTTACTGGAACTGGTTCACCTTGTCATAAAACAGACCCGACCCATTGGCAGCTATATGGGAATTGCTATTAAGTCTAACAACAATCAACAGGTATTATCTTTTGCTTTATCATTTTAGATGGTGGAGTGTCAAGTACTGACTGATTATTGTGCGGGTCGAGCACCCAACAGCTACTGTCAGATTCGGGCCCATGCCGACAGAAACTGAACCCGACAAATATAATAGAATCCGGGTAAATGATAGTTGGACAGGACCCACATCACTAGTACTAATTATGCAGAAGTTACCCAGAACTTTTCCTACGGGGAACCCTTTTCTTTTTTTTTTTTTATTGAGAAGAGGAGACAGGGAAATGTAAAACAGAAAAACAAGATAAGAGAAGTGAGATTTGTTGGTTAATGGCGGATAATCAAACACTCTTTGATTGCTTCTGTCGTTTTGTGCTTTACCGGCCCGTAATGCTTGCTGTCTGTATGGGTGGCATTTCCTGTTTGCCGTTATGATGACCGTTGGAAAGAAACTGGTTTCTCACTGTTTCCTACAGTTGTTCTCTGGAATTCCTTTTTTTTTATTCATTTATAGTGAGAGAAAGTAGAGAGAGAGAGAGAGAGATATAGGGGGAGAAGCAACGTCGTAGAAGAAGGGGCAGAAGGAGACGAACAATCAATTCAGGGAATAAAACGGGTGCACGTGGGCACGACGTACCGCACGTGGATGGAGGTACTGATCAAATCATCAAAGCTCTGACCCACTTTTTCCTCTGTTCCCAATGGGTTTGTTTGTTTGACAAGTCAAAACACAACCCCATTTGGCTCTTTATTTTATCTTGACTTGTTCCTCTAGCTCTGGCAACCGTGAAGATGGTGGTGGATGGACGGATGGCTGGAATTGGATTGATTCAGATTTCAGAAATACACTCTCTGGTCTCTTTCTCTCTCTCTCTCTCTCTCAATCAAGTTCTTAGTGCATCGAATTTTACTATAAAAACCAAACTTGACCAGGAACCCATGACTTGGATTGGCTAGCAGGGTAGCCCCGAGGCCCATGGCATTTGCAGGTGGTAAAGGCCTTTCAGTTGGTCGGTTTGGTAGTTCTGTGTTTCTGTTTCTTGGAATTAGGTCTCGAGTCTTGAGTCTTGACCCATCAAAATTCAGGTTTGGGTTTGTTGATCTCTAACTTATAAAATTAGGTCTTTAGTCTCAGTTGGTTCCCAAACAGTCCAAATCAGTATGCGACCGTTTGGGGTGGACGATCCATTTCCAGTCTGAATTGAAAATTTGAAATTGACCCAACCAAACCCATTTGGCTTGAAGGTGTTAGCTTTCTTCCGTCTCACAGATAAGCATCCATTGAAGCTTTAATCACATCAAAATCACCCCAACGTACTCTTGGTTAAATTGAGTTTGGATTTAAATGGTGCTTCAATCGAGTTTTAAAGATAAGGCCCTCTCTCTCTAAACAATATCCCTCTCGTATGTGAAAGGGATGGAGACAGTCTGCTTTCAAGTGGGTTATAGTACAACCCACGAATCTTACACATGGCAGCACAGTTGGGGGGCCCAAATTGGCTCAACGTGTTCCCCTCCTAACCCTCTATTCACGGGGCATGTTTTAGCTGAGCTTAGAGGAGGACTTAGCCACGTGGCCAAACTCTGACCCTTTCTTACCGTTTCCAAAACTAAGTTTTCAATTATTATCACTTTGGAAAATCTCTGATAAATGGTAAGGGTTCGTTTGGAAGGATTGAGCTAAAGATTCAGTTAAACTGGTTTAGCTGCTTTAATGCGCTTGGACAAACTATTTAAAGAGGCTGAGGCTGAAGCTGACCGCCCTTGGACTTGGAATAATTAATGTACAGCCACGGGCCCTAACATAGCTTAAAACTGTTGACATGGGGCCCACTTTAATAAGCCAGAAGCCCACTGCACTTCACCCTCCCAAACAGGCCCAATGAATGGTCTGGATTTACCTTATCATCTCTTCATCATTTCATGCAAAAGGAGAGGAGAATGGAATGGATAGATAGATAGATTACATCAAAGCAACCCATTAATTTTTTTCAGGGCAGCTTAGCTGCTTAGGTGGGTGGGTGGATCTCAAAGGGCTCTACTTGTTCCCCGCTCTAATCCTCTACTAATTACTTAACAAGTTTGGTATTTTGGCGTTTAAAAAAATCTCTAATTATTTTAATTCATTTTTAACATTTAGCATCACTTAGAACAAGAAAATAAAAGAAAAAAGAGTGGGAAAATTTTTGGCTGTTTTGCTAAATGTCAGTGTCTGAGAGAATCTAGAACCGCACATGATGACATGGGTGACGTGGCCATATTCTCCACCGGTAGATGGTGAGTCCTATCACCTATGCCATTAGCATTCTTATGCAACAAAAGGAGCAATAGGTGGAATTAATTTTGTGGAGTGGGGAAGTGAATACATGGCAACAAAAGTTATCTACATCATCATCTCCATGTGATTGAAACCGGACAACAACACAACTCTCCACAGAGCACGCCTCACACCAACCACGTACAGCACTTGGGAGTCATACATCAGGAACATCTTCTTTGTTCTAAGTTATCATTCATGGGTTGTAATGTGAGGTTGGTGTGAATGGATCAACTCGAAATTCCAAGAGGAATAAGAGAATCTGTTGAGTTCACATCTGCACCCCATAGGGGACGCCCCACAAAACATATTTCGATGATGTACCAAGAATGATGATATCATCATTAGAAAATGTTTCCAATACACGGCAGAAATATACTGTGGGACGTTATGGGGTGCTCCTTTGTGAAGCGCAGATCTGAACTCAAATCTGCTACCACCATGATGTTTGCCCTACCTCATAAATTTTTATACGTTCTCAAAAACCCTCCATATGATACAATATCACCCCCTTTTGTAATCAGATTTTTCCGTGGGAGAATCTGAAAACTCCCCTTCAATTTATTCCAAAAGCTGATGTGTTCACATTACATAAGATGTCACATGCAAAAGGATGCAACCAAGGTCACAGAAGAATTTTTTTTTGTTTTCTTTTCTCTACCCATATACATCACCATATGCGTGCATCAACAATCAATAATTAAGAGGAAACAATGCAGTGAAAAGGAGAGGTACCGAAAAACCCATCTGGCCATCTGGCAAAAGATAAAAAAGCACAAGAGAACAAAATAGAGGCCCTCGTGCATACCAGGTCTTTCCATGTACATCACCAATCCAAATGTATCAGTAGGTAGACATTGCTGCCCTTCCCTTTCTACATATCCAATCCCATTTAGGCATTTATTGTGCCCTTTTCGAGCTTTCCTTATATACATATTTAAGTACCCTTTTATTTTTCCTACACTTCCGTGCACCTCTTGTCCTTGCTTACAAACATCCCTTTCTCAGTCTTAGTCTTCCGAGTTCACATCAGCCCCCACCCACAATGTTCTACAGCACATCTCGACCGTGTATTGGGAACATCTCCTCAAATTCTGTTCTTTCCATCCTCTTTGGCAGCAAAGAAACACAAGAGAAATCTCATTCCTGAACCCCACCTCTTTTTTTCTTCCTTTTTTTCATTTCTCTCTCTTATCTTGCTTCTCTATATTTATTTCTATTCTCGCTTGGATGTAATCAAGATCCAATCAAGCCATCAATGTCGGCAATACTTTCTCCTTTCCTAATGATTCCCAAGGAAATTTTTAGAAGATTAACATAGAAAAAACACACCCTTCTAATGCCTTTTGTCAGCATTTCGAAACAAGCAAATTTGTGACAACACCAGAGATACTCGTGTGTAGAGGGGCTCATCAACACCAACTTGTCTGGTTGTGATTCTGAATAATGAATGCTTCTTAATCCATGATTTTGATGTATGAAATGATAATAAAATGGTATTACATGTAGAGCTCCCCCTGAAGCTAAAGAATAGGACTAAAATTTTTCTGTGTCAAATCTCCATCTAGATCTTCTCGAATCCATGGCCTTCTTCTAGTCGCTATCTAGTCCACTTTTTACCCCACTTGAGGACAAAATATGGGCTTCGAATCTCCAGCCAAAGTCAAATAATGAGTCCAAGATCTCGTGGATTGCAGGATTACATGAGGCCCATAAACCCAAAAAAAAAAAAAAACCTTCTACCAGAGACCTTTAATCCATTTTAATTATTTTATTTTCTATTTTCTTTCTCACATTCACATTCAGTACTGTTGGACAGTCTAGTTATCTGTTTCTGCTCTTTGAACAGTACATCCTGGGTAGGTCTACCGAGTACTGAGTTCATGACATTGTTGCATACAGGACATGCTTTCTGTCTAATGAGTCTTGGGCTTTGATTCAGAGGGTTATGAGAAGTTCGTACAATAGTTGTAATTTTTGCTACTTTGTTCAACTTTGATTTATTATGGGTTAAAAGTATTTATTATTTTATCTAAAGGTATACTTAACTACTATTAGCAACAGCAGCAAGCAATAAATTTAACCATTAATACAAGGGACCAGTTTTTTTTATTGTCATAATGGCATAGTTAATGGTTACAGTGGCACTCTATTTTTATTTCTCCCTCTTTTTTCTTTCGTGTTTAGGGTTGGCACTCTTCTCTTCCATGGCAAAAAAAAAAACATTAAACCATTTTTTCTAAGGACTTAGGCCACTATATAACTTATTATCATGTCCCATATTTCAAGTATTCAAGCCCATCAGCAAATGGGTACCCTTCCATTATTTAAACCATTAATGGTAAAAATGAAGTTCATCTAAAGTGGAAAAGTAATTTTAGAAATAATGTCTACAGGAGACAGTTAAAAGTCATCTGATTGAAGTAATTTGGGTATTGTGCTGTTTGTATCTTATGTTTTGGGTCGTATTTGGATTTTTTTTTGGTATAGGGATATTATTTATGAAATAGGAAATTGTTAGAAATATTTCTCTCTTGGTTAGAATGTTGATTTTGGGAGAATGTATTTTTGAAAGAGAGTTTCTGTTTCTATGTAACATTCTGATTGGATTTATTTCTTCCTTGGTACTTTTCTTCTTATTTTATCTATAGTATTTTTTAGAAGAAACTTAGCAATTTAAATGGCACTAAAGCTTGTAATTGTGTGTGATAAACTCACTAGGAGGTGGCTGTATTTTCAGGTTTCTGAAGTGGAGTACAGTCTACTTATCCCTAACTCTTTCAATGGTCAATCTTGACAAGATAAAAATGATAAGATGCTCTTGATTAGACTAAATCATTACACTTTTGTGGAGTTTAATTTGTGACAAACATCGACACTTTTGATACTGGACAATCAAAACCATCCATCGTTCATCCAATGTTTAGGCATGTCAAAATATCAAATCATACAATTTGCTTAAGACATTTTATTAGTTAGTCAGGAGGTACTGTTTTACACTTTTACTGTTACAGTCTCATCCTTTCCCGAGGCATGTGGAGAAAGGATCCTCTCACTCTACGAGCTTCCATCTTTCTTCCTACTATTAATCTGCCCATTAGCCAATGATCTTCATTAAGAATTGGGTTCATTGTTGAAGAACATGGATAGCTCTGAAAATTCATTTCTGTGAGCCATTTGCCCATATTACAGACAAATTCAACCCCACAGTTTCAGAAACCAATTTCTATGGACAAAAGTTCAAACCTCCAGTTAAAAGAGGAACTCAACCCTCTATCTCTCCCTTTCTCACTCACCCCAAGCAAAAAATTCACATGGCATCCTAAGAGCTTGTCTACTACTGATTTGTCTAATGGAATTAGCAGATCTTGTTGACAGACACGTGAAGGACTGGGCCTTGGAGTACTTTTTATTCTAACTCCAATTGTGTGGTGACCATGTGCCAATTCACACCTCTGATACATAAGTGGGGCGGGAAGGAAAGGAGTGGGTGGGTGGGTGGGTGGGGGAAGATTGTTATTTCAATTCATAAACTATCCAAAATCATTAAGAAGCCTTAACTGTAAATAGCTCATACTATTTTCAATTAATGACTGTCAATATCCATTCATGCAACCTCTCTGTCTCTTTGCCCTGCAACCTCTCTCCCCCCAAAAAATTTGATTTATCACTGAGTAGCAGTTTGGATCAGCGTATTTCAATTTTCCTTTTTTTTTAAATTGTTTTGAAGGTGACTGATTTGGGCACATCCCATTTTTTTTTATAAACGGTTGGTATAAAGACAAAGAAACCATTTTTTATAGAAATATAATAGTGCTTAAAATTTGAGGGTGGGAGGAGGGATTCGCCTTTTTAACAAAAAAAAAAAGTGCATTTTGTCTTTTGTTTGCAATCAAGGATGTGCCCAATCTTAAAAGTTAGGAAGTGCCCAAAATAACTCCCCACCTCACCTCAGCCAGAGCCTATAGAGGCCGCTTGGAGTTCGGTAAAATAAAGCATTTATGACTAAATCTTGCTTTTATTACTTAGCTCTATAATATAGGATCCTTGGGTTTGGGTGGGCGTGCATGGTATTTGGCTTATGTGGGTGGGTTGTGGTTTCTCAGAAGGCAGTCCACAGGCCTATATATACCCTTAACTGGCTTGAACGTGAGCATACCTATTTCATTTACAGCTTCCCTGAAACGAGTTGGAAGTTGGAACTTCTTGGGAGCATCAATGGCTGTTTTGGTTCTGGTTTTTGGGGTGGTGGTTTTAGGGCTTTGCATCTGCACTGCCCTGCTAAGGTGGAATGAAGTGAGATACCGGAAGAAAGGGTTGCCTCCAGGGACAATGGGGTGGCCAGTGTTTGGAGAGACTACAGAGTTTCTGAAGCAAGGACCAAACTTCATGAAAAACAAGAGAGCAAGGTTATTCTTCAGTGGTCTTTATATTATTGTTTCTGTTTCTTCTTCTTCTTGTTTAGGTTTGTCTATTAGATTTGATGAATGCAGTCATGATATACTCGTTCTTTCTTTATCATGTCTTTCTTCTCTTTTTGTTCTTTCCTCTCTATGACCTGTTGTTTGTGTTTAAGGTCTGGAGCTCTTCCTGTTTTAAGAACGGTTGCTTCTTTATCTCTTTTTTGGCTGTAGTGGTTGTTCATGCCTCCATCGGTGCTTACTACTACAAAATGGTCTTCCCTGCTTTATCTCTTTTTAGCTCTATTTTCCAAGTCGATTGACTTACAAAAAAGGCAATTTGAGTTTACTGGTATAAGTTGGTCTCTTTGCTCTCTAGTCTAAAGCTGGTCTCCTACTCCTAGGATTTAGAATAAGTCAGCTTCAAATCCTTGATGAGAAACAAGCTATTTCTTCAAGCAAAGTGGTTTCTTTATTGATTAGGAATAGTTGTAAAAGATTGTAAGCTTGAAGATTGCAATATTTGTCTACAAGTTTGAAACAGTCTATGTCTTGGGTTTTCTTGCTTTTAGCTATCTTTTTTATTAGTATGCTTTGGCTGTTATTTATAATGAAACAGTTTTTGTCTTGGGTCTTCTTGTTGATTTAATTTCAATTGACATTCTTACATTTGCCTCCATGAATAATTTTCATTAACATGAGAAAGTTCTCTTTTTCTTTTCTGATGAAACAGGTATGGAAGTCTTTTCAAATCCCACATATTGGGCTCCCCTACTATAATTTCCATGGATCCAGAGGTCAACAGATATATTCTCTTGAATGAAGCGAAAGGCTATGTTCCCGGTTACCCTCAGTCCATGTTAGATATCCTGGGAAAATGCAACATATCTGCTGTGCATGGTCCAACACACAAGACTATTAGAGGGGCCATGCTGAGCCTCATCAGCCCCATCATGATCAGAGACCGACTTCAGCCAAAGATTGATGCGTTTATGAGATCCCACCTCAGTAGCTGGGATGGAAAAACTATTGATATACAAAAGAAAACGAAAGAGGTTAGTTGAATTCTCAAATCCCAAAACATTGTAACTAAAGAAGAATCTCATTATCAACTTTTAGTTGGGTTCCTTTTTCTAATTGAATCTTGCATCTTTTGAATGTCTATGACAAAAAGAACAGAAATTTGTTTTTTTTTTAAGAGTAGTAAACAGAAGTAGTCCAATCTTTGTTTTTCAATATTCTTGACTGTGTATGCATCGGATAGGACTTGCAGTTAACTGAAAGAAGAAAAGCCAAAGGAATTTTATTAGCCCTTTCTGTAAATTTACTTTTTGAGTTCTGAATCACTAGAATATGGTAAAATTTATGCACTTCTAGGAAAAATAGAAAAAAAGTTCAGAAAAGAAGAAACTCTTTTAACTATTCTTTTCCTGCTCTAGCTTACAATATTCTGTTTCTGTTGTCCAGATGGCTCTGCTGGTATCACTCATGCAGATTGTTGGACACGAATCTAATTTGATAGTTGAAGCTTTCAAGTCAGAATTCTACAAACTGGTTCTAGGGACCCTTTCTCTACCCATCAGCCTCCCGGGAACAAATTACAGTAATGGGTTACTGGTGCATATTCAAACTTTTCTCCCTCCCTTAACAATTTGTTTTTCTTGCTTTAAAGAAGCTTTCCACTTACTGGAGTTCTACAGGCAAGGAAGAACATTGTAAACATCCTGAAAACAATCATGGAAGGAAGACGGGCTTGTCCAAGTAACCAACAGGACATGCTTGATTGCATGTTGAGGGAAGAAGACCCAAGATACAAACTCAATGATGAAGAGATGATTGATCAACTAATTACAATCGTGTTTTCGGGTTACGAGACTGTTTCAACTACCTCAATGATGGCTGTTAAGTATCTTTATGATCATCCAAAAGCACTTGACAAACTCAGGGTGGGTTAGAACTTACTTGCCTTCAGGTTTTGGTGGTAATTTTCTATTTTCCAATCCTTATTTTAATCTGATTTAAATGTTTTTTCAGGAAGAACATTTTACAATTAGAAAAAACAAGGGACCAGAGGAACCAATCAACTGGAATGATTACAAATCTATGAGTTTCACTCGTGCTGTAAGCCCCATTTAATCATCCGCCTGGTTTTGTTACTCAAAAGGAAAACCAAGAAATGAAATTTAGTCTGCTTTCTTAATGCAGGTGATCTTCGAGACTGCAAGGCTAGCTACCATTGTTAATGGGGTGCTGAGGAAAACTACTCAAGAAATGGAACTGAATGGTGGGTTTAGGAAACTATACTACTTAAATATAGCAATATAAAATGAAGGTCTGGTATTTGCTATTTAGTGGAATGAAATCAAGAGTTGGTATTTGATTTTAATTTTCTCCATGTTCCCCCTTTTAGCTTTAATAAACTTTATGGCTAGGTGGGAATTTTGACTTTCAAACTTTTAAGTTAAAGATTTGCAAGCATTCAATGGTTCATTATAAAGCAACTTGCCTGTTTCTTCTTTTTCCTTTTTGCTAGTAAAACCTTTTTACAGTTGGGTATTTATGTATGGTGTAATGCCGTCCTTATCATATCCATAGCCTTTATTATCATGCATCTTTGCACATAGGATCTTGCTGGGGTGTTTAATAAGCATATTCATATCCAAAGTTTAGACCCACTGGGCATTGAAACCCATTATATTGAGTAGTGGCTTTGTACATTCCACCCATCCATTTCTACTCCTGTGTCAGAAGGTTAAGCTCCTCTGGTACTTGCAGCTTTCCTGTGATCTTTTTAAGAAGTTATGGACCAATTAAATGTTCTCATTGATGAGTTATGGGTCATTTAGAGGTTAAGGACCACTAGGAGGGTCAATTTTCATGTTCATCCATCACATCATATCTCAATCAGCATTGATAGAAATTGATTGGCAATAGTTAATTTTAACATTTGTTTTGTGGTTTACAGGATTTGTTATTCCAAAAGGTTGGAGAATATATGTTTACACAAGGGAGATCAACTATGATCCACTTCTATACCCAGACCCATTTACCTTCAATCCATGGAGATGGATGGTAAGTGCCCAAGAGCTTTAATTCTTTTGTAAGATTTTGCAGTCACAAGAGCAGTATTAGTGTCAGAAGAATCTCTCCAATGGTCCTTGAGTCATTTGACAACAGCCTTTATTTGATTTTTTTTCTTCTGTTTCCAAAAAGAATAAGATTTTCTGTTGGACAGCTCAAATTCATTGTTCTCACTGGTTTACTGTAAATGAGCATGGCTTCAGTTTGTCATAATGGATCCCCTATATTACTGTTTTACTGTATTGCAGCCTTAAGACAGCCTGTTCAAAGTTAGATTTGATATTTTATCATATTTATGATCAAGTGACCATAATTAGCCTTTCTCGTCCATGCAGGATAAGAGTTTGGAATCTCACAATTACTTTTTCCTGTTTGGAGGAGGAGGCAGGCTATGCCCAGGGAAGGAATTGGGTATTGTAAAAATCTCCATGTTTCTTCATTATTTCGTGACTAGATACAGGTAGTCTACATGGCTTCCCCCTATTGATTTTTCTATAATATCTTAAACAACTAATAGCTCACAACTAACTGCTTTACACTTGAAATATCACTGTTGCAGATGGGAACAAGATGGAGGAGAGATCCGGAAATTCCCAAGAGTTGAAGCACCAAATGGGCTCCACATAAGGGTCTCAAATCTTTGATTTTCTTAAAAATGAATGTACAGAAGAAACATTACATATGGGAGAAATGTGGATGTACAACAATGTTCAATAAGTGAATAAAATGAAATTACCAACTGAGGGTGGCTCAGTTGGTAGGGTCTCTGGCTTGTTGTATCACAGACTTGGGATCAAATCCCCCCTGCCACCAGAAATCGGGGGTTATGGACTTAGGGTATGGGGGATGGGCCACCCTTCCTTGTTTGGCCCCCATGAACAAAAAAGAATGTGAATAAAATGAGTACAACAATTTCTCTTTCTGGAAAAAATATTGACTTGCATACATCTGATTCTGAATGACAGTATGATACCCAATTTTGGAATGGATCGTTTAAAACTGTTAGAAAATTCATGAACAACTTTCCCTCAACTTTTTGTTTCTCTTATTCTCTCTTGTTTTCTAACATAGCCTTAATGGAAATTATACAGTGCTACACAGCCTTGTTTCTGTAAAAAATGTCTGAACACAAGGAAGCTAAGAAAGATAACAGAAGAATAGAACAAATCATCAAGAGTTGCTCAACTATACTATAGAGTTGTTAACTGGTTCTTTATATTCATACCATACCATGAATCCTGTTAAACCATGCCAATAACCTTGTCTAATTAAGTGCCTGTTTGGGAGGTCTGAAGTGCAGTGGCTTCTGGCTTTCTGAGGTGGGTCCCACATGGATTGCCTATAAGCCATGTTTGGTGAAAACTCCGGAGATTCAAATATCTGCCTGTCATTTGAAGGGCTTTCTGCTTCACCAACCTCACAGGCACATTCCAGTCATGCATTGAGAACATCTCCCCATAAATGATAATGTATTCACGGCTGCAATGTCAAATTTAGCTGAATCTTCACCTCAACCCTCTTAGACAAGCCCACAAGCCCTAAGCAGTTCTCTCTGCTGTTGTTGGGTTTCAGAGAAAATATGGTCCAAGGCTGAAAGGGGGAAAAAAGTTCTTAGTCAATGAAATTGTCTTCTAACCTTGTTGATGCTTTAATAACTCCTAACAACTTGGTTACTGTTTTTTATGGCAACTGGCTTAGGCGCTTGGTCATAAGTCATAACATCCTATTGCAGACCACAGTCTGCATCTGTTCCTCACACCCGCACAATACATCCCTGCCGCACATCAGGAACATCTCTCGTATTTGTATGTTAATATTCATCGGAGATACGATGGGATCTGGAATGTGCTGTGAGGTTGGTGTGAGGAGAAAATCCAGATTCTACAAACCAAGCCCAGGTTGGCTTCTAGCTGACAACCACCATCGCATTGTTAACAATTACGGGTGAGCATTATTTGGTTAAAACTGAAAAATTGAACTGAAAATTTTGTTTTTTTTTTTATTATTTCAGTTTTCGGTTATTTCGGTTTTGTAAAATTTTGGTTTTGGTTTTTAGGTTTAAAATTTTGGTTAATTGAAAAAACCAAATTTATTATATTCATTGTATAATATATATATTTTTAATATATAATACATATATAATATCTCTAATATATATTAAAATATATAGTGTTGAAATTCAGTTTTAACCGAAAACCGAACCAAAAATTTCAGTTTTGGTTATTTTGGTTTTTCAATATTTCGGTTTCAGTTTGGTTTTTCATTTAAAATTTTGGTTTATTCGATTTTGTTTTTAACCTAATAAACCGTTTTCTCACATCCATATGATCAAACAAGGTTTTAAAAGCTAATTCGAAAATGGAACCGCTTTGGCCACTGGTTTTCAGGTCAATAGTTTGAATGGATTGACCTGTAATGTTTTGAAAAATAATTAAAATAATGGAATGAAATGAAAATTGTTCATTAGGTTGAACGGTTTAGTGGTTCAACCATCTGAACCAATGGTTTATTGACCAAATCAATAGTTTTTTTTTTTTTTTTTTTTTTTTTTTTTTTTTTTTATTATTCTGAGTCAAGCATAAAACATAACTGCTCAAATGGTTCAACCATTGGAATCAACCGTGGGATAAAACATTGCTAACATCTCAACATAGGGGAGCAAATAACTTTCATTCCTACTAAGAAACTGTCCTATTCACAATGGATGATAAGGCCACACTCCCTTGTTTCTCACAATTAAGAATTTTGGTACTTTTTCCAGTGAGGTGGTTTAGACCCTATTTGATTTTACTTCTAAAAAGTACTTATTTTAAGAGATAGGACCACACATTAAGTGGTTATTAAGTGCTTATATGTATTTGGTAAAAAAGTGAGGAAGAAGTATTTTTTTATTTAAAAGTACTTTAAAAAAAAAGAAACACTTCTTAAAAAAGTGACCTTAAAGTTGTTTTTTTTCAGCACTTCTCGGAGAAGTGATTCTTCCGATCGAATGGGACGAACCCGTCCCTATTAATTTTTTAATACCCAAAATACCCCCATGAGAGGGTTTTCTTCCCTCTCCTCCCATTCGAACACAACAAACCAGGGAATAGCGCCTTCATTTGCAAGTCCACTAGCAATGATTGACGATGAGGAAAAATGGCCGACAGACCTGTCATTTTGCCCTTTTCTATGTTTTGTGAAGTTTTTCTTCGATTTGAAGCTATTTTCTTGGTTGTCCTTGTGTGATAGACATACCCTGATGCGGCACAGTTTAGACACAAGCGTCTTCCCATGAAACAAATTTGGTCATCATATTTGGTGGCATAGTTGCTCACGGTTATGATAGTTGGGCACCAAATGAGAGTGCACTACCAGAGGTGGTAGTGTTAACCCAACCGACTCTGGATGATCACCAGATGGATAAGGAATTATACCATGAGCTAGAGACACCCATTGATGCATCTGAAACAATGCAGGAGGCTAGAACGGTCCTGAGTAGCTCTCATTCACATAGGGTTATCCCCAAAGACATAGGGGGAGAGTAACAACTCTACTAGGAGAAAGAAGAAAATGGGTGTTATATGGATTAACAAGAATTTGGAAAGAATTGCTTCTGCATTTGAGCAAACAACTGCTCATAGAATTGGCAAGGACACAAGGTTAAGCTCTATGGAACGTTGCATGAACCTCTTGAAGGAGATCCCTGAGATTGAAAAGGGGATTCCTATATTCATGTTTGCTAGTCTCCAATTCATGAAGGGTGAATTTCATGACTTATTTATTGCGATTGGGTCTCATGCCTTGCGATTGAAGATGATTAAAGAGTTATACAAGTGTCCCAATAGAGTGTGAAACCTGTTTGCACCAATCAATGTTTTGTTTTTTGCCGTATAGACTTCAAAACTTATGTACTCTTTATTTTGAGTGCACTGTGTTAGGATTATTATTGGTGGATTTGATTTACATTTTAATATTAATTAAGTGTGTGGTTTTTATTTTTATTTTTTTTTGCATTTATGTCTTCCATTTTATGAATATAAGTTTTGTTTGTGTTTATTAAATTGCATGATAGTGCAAGATATGGCTATTGATAAGGAAACCAAAACGGAGACTGAGGTAGTATTAGATATCGAGTCAAGTTCCATAGTAACTTGCCTTTCAATAGGGTGATGGACACCAATGAGGAGATGAAGTGCATTATGGAGGTTGCCTCTGTGGTGAGTGAGTTTTACTATGATATGTGGGTTCACAAAGAACCCAAACACACTATGGACTGCATTGGAGTTGTGTACACACAATCTCTCCTCGAGGGGCACAATGACCGACTGTATGAACTTTGCCATATGGACAAATACATGTTTATATGGCTGTGCAATACATTGAAAGAGTGTGGCCTCATTGCAAACAATTGGGATGTTTCGGTGAAGGAATAACTAGCTATTTTCCTTCATGTTGTTAGACATAATGAGAGGAACCAGATGATGCAATAACAGTTCCAACATTCCGGTGAGACAATTAGTCGTTTTTTCAATGACATGTTGATGACGGTAGTAAAACTATCATTGTCAATAATATGTCCCCTCAAATTGAACATTGCTCATCCACACATCCTTTATAATCCAAAATACTTACCATATTTCAAAGTAACAATTGCACACTATGAGCCCATTTTAAAGCTACACCAGAAATAGACACTGAAAGCTGCTAGTTTTTTTTTTTTTTTTTTTTTTTTTTTTTGGGGGGGGGGGGGTATAATTGCATAGGGGCTGTTGGTAGGACACACATATCTGCATGGCTCTCTATGGACAAGTAGACACCATACCGACATAGAAAATGGCCTTGCACACAAAATGTAATGGTCGTGTGTGATTTCAACATGCGGTTTACGTTTGTCCTTACTAGATGGGAGGGGACTGCACATGACTACCGCATATTTGTAAAAGTCGTACGTAATCCAAATATAATTTCTCACATCCACCATAGGGTATGCATGCATACATTGCAATTTTTTCATGTATTATCTAAATTTGTGTAAAAAATAATACGGAAAAGTATGGACAGGCCTAATGCATAATTCTAAATTCGGTTGCAACTCTATAAACATTCAAAACTTCAAAAACCCACACCCTATGCATCCATATCCGCCCGTGAATTGTCATCAATTCCGAACTGGCACTTACCCCAACTGTACTTTAGGCCTATGAATTTTGACCTTAGGCTGAACGATCATTCTCCCAAAATAATATTCTTGTTGCATACACATTATTAGGTTAGTATTATGTAGTTGATTCTACATACCCCAACATGACTGGCTATATGGAACCGTTCCATAATACACGATACCATTTGCTTGATTTTCAGAGGGGAGGACGACTTACAACAAAAGAATAGTACTTTAACAATGCCCATGCCTCATTGAGATACACAACTTTATTAGGAAAAGTTAGGACACAGACATCCTGTTTCATGAGTTTGAGAATAATGAAAAGTTTAAAATTCAACATTTGTCTAAGACAAATGAAGAAGATATTGATGAGATTGATGTTGGTAGTGTGGATCAATAACAAGAGATGTTGTTGCTTAGGAAACAACTTGTAGATGCAATATATGTTGACCACAACGGTCACCATTGAGGAGGTGTAGGTCAACATAATCTATATTGATGGTCATGGTCTTTGTTTTTCTCTACCTTTGATAAATAGTTTGCATTGAATGTTGACGTACTTGACTTTCTTGTGCATAGGTACTTTGTGTTTTGGATACTTTATACATAAGTACTTTGTGTTTTGGATATTTTATTGTATGTAGGTACTTTGTGTTTTGAATACTTTATGTTAATCTAGTACTTTATAGTATACATTCTCTCATTACAGATCATTAATGAATGGTAGGAAATATTATATAGTGTTCATTGGTCATCACTTAGGTATATACTATACCTGGGTTGAATGCAGCTTCCAGATTTATCGGTATCATGGTGTAGTGTTTTGCTCATATAAAACATACAAATAAGTAGATTATCAATTCCATTGTTTCATATCTTCACATGATTCTTCAACTAGCGGGCCATCTAGTAGGAATGATGCATCTAGATTAATCTATACGTATTGGGCATCCACATATGTTATACTAGTTGGTGTAATTACACTAGGCATGATGTACATGTCCATGTGGGATGCACTTGTACAAACATTCATACTTTTTGTGAAAATTGCTCTTTAAAAGTACTTTTTAGAAGTATTTTGTGAAAATTATGCCTTAAAAACACTTTCTGGAGTATTTTGTGAAAATTGTCTTAAAAGTACTTTTTGGAAGTAGTTTGTGAAAGCTACTCCTTAAAAACACTTTATGGAAGTATTTTTTGAAAATTGTGTATTAAAAGTGTTTTCTGTAAGTAATTTGCGAAACCCGCTCCTTAAAAGCACTTTTTGGAAGTATTTTATGAAAACTATGCCTTAAAAACAATTTTTGGAAGTATTTTGTGAAAATTGCACCTTGAAAGTACTTTCTGGAAGTAGTTTGTAAAAACTGCTCCTTAGAAATACTTTTTGGAAGTATTTCTGAAAAATGATCATTGAAAATGCTTTCCAAAAGTATTTATTATTTCTTATTATTGTTAATATTATTATTATTATTATTATTATTATTATTATTATTATTATTATTATTATTATTATTATTTATATTATTATCCATGTGTGGATCCATGTGGACTCTCATGTATCATGATGTGGTAATGTGACGATTTTTCATTAAAATATATATTATATGTATGAGTGAAGTGAGGGCTAAAAGTTTTATTTATGCCAATATAAGCACTTGTGGGAAAAGTAATTCACCTAACATCCCCACCCAATAAGTGATTAAAAAACACAATACGTGATTTGATAAGTGGGTCACCAAACAACCTTAAGTGGTTATTAAAAAAAACACTTCTAAAAAATACTTGTACAAGTACTTTTAACAACCTCTCTTATTCACCAAACATAACCTTAGTTTTCTTTGCTTTTTCAAAAAATTGGCTTTGACCTCTTTTATAAGAGAGGAAACGGTTCTAATTTAGAGTGAATGATAACCATTAACCACGCTACCTTATTTCTGAAATTTCTGGTACCATCGTTTCCCTTTTTTAGGGTAAGAGACTTAAACATCCCTTAAATTTTCTACTAAATACTGAAACCTTCCGTTGCTTTTCCAAGTAGATTAAAACCTCCCTTGTCAGACTTTTGGCTGATGGAATCATTAAAATGTCATATTTACCCTTATTAATTTTTCAAATTTTCAATCTAATGGAATTCAACAATGATAGTGATTGTTGACAAAACAATCATTTAAATAAAAACTCACGAGGGTTATTAACTAAAGGTTCTATCTAGCTTTTGTCGACTTTCATTTTTAGAACTTTAGATTTAAAGGAAGATATTATTAGAGTTTCCATCCATGGGATGCTCATGAGATTTTGATCCATAGCATACCAGAGATTCTGTATGTATCACTTCATTTGGGTCTACTGTATTATTATTATTATTATTTTTTTTTGCTTTTTTCATCCAAAAGCTTTTGCATCACTCTGGTCCCTTTCAGGGGTGTTTCTTTGTTATCTTAGTGCATGTCTGTCATTCTCTCAAATGGGCCTTGATTGCTTCAACTTTGAAGCCATAAAGCTTCCATTCTCCACTATGATTAACAATGGGAGAATTACTGTTACATTGCTCATTTTCTCCATCCTTATTTTCTTTTCACTAGATCGCTTTCTTCCATTGGCACAAGGGAGAAAGAAAAGTAATTGATGACATGGCTCAGTTGAGGTTAATGTTTTTCTGTTTTTTTTTTTTTTTTTTAATCCGTGTGTTTTATTTCTAAGATTTGGGTTATTTTTTGTGAGTCATGGTCTAAAGATCATTCACATATAGAAGGGGCAAATTTGGGTTTGTCTTCAAAAAATTAACAACTTATGATGTCACTTGCAAATTGATGTGAACTAATTGAAAACGGAGGGGAGGTCTTTGTCTGATGACATCACTCAATAGGGAAGTCTTTTAGTCCAATTTAAAAAAAGGGGAGGTTAGAAATCTAAAGGGAAGTTTAACTCTTTTACCCCTTTTTTTTATACAAGTGGAAAATCTTATTCACAGTGGATGATAAAAATTTGGGGACGGCGGTGGCGGGTGGTGGCGAGCGGCGGCGCTGGTGAACAAATGGCAAGAAGAAGATAATGAATAGTGTTTTGCCCTTTATTGATATTTTTTTAAAAATTTAACCTATTTTTAATGATAATGAACAGTATTTTGCCCTTATATACTCGGAGAAGTAAGGACAGGCCTAATTTTGATTATTTTTTTTCCAATGAGAAATGCTTTCTGTTTTCTTTTGAAAATGGTTGACTTTGGCTCCATTCAGAAAAGAGGGAACGGTGATGATAAGGCCACGCTAGCCGAGTTGACTTTGGCTCAGGAAACAGTCCTATTCACGGTGGATGATAAGGCCCCGCTACTTTGTTTATGAAAATTATGATACTTTCTGATGAGGTGGATTAGGCATCCACGGCAAATAGAGCCATGAGATGGCATGGCTCGGCCCACCTGAACTCCGTTTCCAGGATTAGCTTCAAATCTTCTTGATAGTGCATCTCAGCTACCCGATTTTCAGCTCCCTTCTTGTATTCTATTCTATTGTGAAGTCAAACCTCGTTAATTTGTACAACCACCTCTGTTGAGCCACTGTGGTGATTTTCTGCTCCCATAAATATTTAATACTCTGTTGGTGAGACCACAAAATGAACTTTCGTCCCAGCAAATAGTGTCGCCACTTTTGTACTGCCAACACCAATGCAAGGACTTCCTTTTCGTAGGTGGTTCTTCCCTTGTAACGCTTGGCTGATGAAGGCGATTGGACGTTGTCTTTTGCATTAACACCGCACCAACACCACTTCCCGAAGCGTCACACTCTACCACGAATGTTTGAGAAAAATCAGGTAGTGCTAGGACTAGGGCTTTGGTCATCAATAGTCTTGAGTTGCTGAAATGCAGCTTCCGACTTCCGACTTAGGGGTCCATGTAAAGGCATTCTTCTTTCTTAAGCATGTGTGTTAAAGGGGCTGCAATCTTCCCAAAAAACCACGCATGGATTTAAGTGAGTTGGGCCTAGCCCATTCCATCATAGCAGCAGCTTTGTCTGGACCTACTGCCACCCCTTTCTGGCGAATGTTGTGGCCAAGGTATTTTTGACTTCAGTTTGTCCAAACTGGCACTTCTCTTCCTTCACATGTAATTGGTGGATCCGTAAGGTATTGACAACAGTGGTGTAGTTCCCAAGATGTGCGCTGTACACTAATATATCATCCAAAAATACTAACACAAACTTCCTTAATTTTTAAACACATCATTCATCAAAGATTGCAAGGTTGATGGGGCATTTGTAAGCCCAAATGGCATTACGAGAAATTTGTAATGCCCATGGTGGGTCCTAAAAGTTGTCTTGGCCACGTCAAAGGCACGCACCCGGATTTGGTGGTAACCAGACCTCAAATCCAACTAAGTAACTAGCACCATGAAGTTCATCAAGTAACCCATCAATCACGGGAATAGGAAACTTATCTTGTATTGTGATTTGGTTGAGTGCACGATAAATAATCCACACACATGCGCCACGTTCCATCTTGCTTCTTGACCAAGATCACTGGTGAGGAGTGCAACCAAGTTGGATCATGCCAGATACTAATAATTCTAAGACAATGCGCTCAATTTCTGCCTTTTGATAGTGGGGATATCGGTATCGGCGCACACAAACAGGCCTAGATCCTGATGTGAGAGTGATCTTGTGATCATGGGCCCGAATAAGAGGAAGCCCATGAAGCTCACTGAACACATCTTGGAATTTATGTAATACCTACTTAAGTGATGGTGAAATATCCGACTTCAAGCTAGGTGGGCTGGGTGGTGAGGAATGTAGCTGTAATAACACTCCTGACTCCATTCTTCAAATAGCTGCCTCATCTTGATTCCTGTGGGCCATAATCAAGGGCTGGACCCCGCGTAATGTGATTTCCCTTCCATCCACACCAAACTTCATCTGTAGCCTTTTAAAATCCCACCATATAGGACTAAGTGTGGCTAGCCATTGAGTGCCTAAAACCACTTCATACCCATCCAATGGAAGCAAATAAAAATCCATTAACAGAGGCTCACCTTGCAGAACTAAGGTCACACCTGTAGATTTCCCAAGAGATACCAATTTCTGTCCATTTGCAACTGAAACTTCAACCCGCCTTCTTCCACTAGGGGATAGCCCCACCCGTTCAGAGAGGTGAGGACTAAGAAAATTGTGTGTGCTGCCCGAATCAATGAGAGCCACGTTCTTTTCTTCACCCAAGGTTCCATCCACTTTCATAATTCTAGGTAAAAAGGTTGTAGAAATGGCATGAAGAGAAGGTGCTTCATTGAGGTCGTCTTCTATCTCCATCTTCAAGGGCGAACTTGATGCCTCCACTGTTTCCTTCCCTTTTGACCCTTCCAAACGATCAAATTTAGCTGAAAAGTTCTCTATCATCTGGTTCATCTTTTCCATTAACTGCTCATGACTAGCCACTAAAGACCTGACTTCTCCTTCGATTTGTGAGAAATGCCTCTCATAGTTGGCTCTGATACCAGTTTGTCACGAGCCAGGGTCCGTGATCTCGTAAATAAAAGGCAAGCCGGTTTTCACCGTAGAGGAAGGGGAAAACTTCTTCTTCCCTATGTTGCCATCTACCAAAGGATAAATGGGTTAGTTCGAGGAAACCCGACCTCCAATATAAGGTTTTTGGAAAGTTCAAGATGATCCATTTCATTAGAGAGTCCTCTCCTTATTCTCTGTAAATAAATTACTTACGTATAGGTTACGTTAACTATTCTAACAAATATTCAAATTGAAACAAAGGTCCTTCTACTTTCAATACTGGTCCTCCGAAGTTCAATACGGCCGTTGAGCCAAGATCACCTGCTCGCTTCACATGATCCAGACGGTGGTTTTGATTCTGATCATGGATGCTGCTGCATCATCTTCACCACCCAGGACCACACCACTGCTGCCATCACTCGCGACAACGCTTTCGTATTCACTTGGAAGGGGGAGACCCTTGAGGAGTACGTACTGGTGTTGTACCAAGAGGGCACTCAACTGGGGTCCTGGTGCCTGGTGGTGCTCCCGAATCCCTAACGATGGTGACGCTACATTGCCCATTCATGAGGGTGTGAAGGCATAAGAAGAGTACACCAAGACCAGAAAGTTGCTACATCCGTCTTTAACGGACAATACCGAGTTCTAAATCGTGCTCACGGTAATTAGTGTGGGTTGAAGATAGATCCGATGAAGAAGTATCACAAGATGAAGGACAGATTGGTCGGTGTTTCTAAAGAGACAACCACCAGTGTCAAGAGGCTTTACCTGTAGAGAGTTTCAGAGCAGAGTGGGAAACCTTTCACTTTTATACCGGAACAACCAGACAAAACGAGAGAAAATTTCCAAAAAACCCCAGTTCCATTTTCCATTGATCAGTGATCAGTAAACTTGGGTCACATTTTCCATCGTGGTGTAAACTTAAATTTACACCTAAAACAAACACAGCCAAATAGACTTATGTATATTTAAGTCTGTTTGACAAATATTAATTTGTTGTCCAAATCCTACCAGATGTGCATGCTCCGGAAGATCGCCTCCCACGACATGGTAAACTTGCTACCCATTCTCTCCCTACAACACTCACTGAGATTATGACTAGAAGCATCAACATAAAGGAACTCTGCATCATTCACCATTGGAGAAGAGTAGAGAATTTGAAGCTATGCCTTATTTTAAAAGGCATAAAAGGACAAAATAGGATTTTAAAACTTTTAAATGAGTTAACATGTGATATTTCACTAATGGAGGGTATATTTAAGTCAACTTATGAGAATTCAAGATATACTGAAGTCTTTTACCCTAAATTTTGGGTCAAGATTTGTCTAAGTACTCATTTGGGAGGGCTTTCATCCAATGACTTTTGGTATTATATGAGCTGAGAAACTCAAAACACTCTGAAGTCTGAAGTCATGTTTAGCACAAAAATTAGAAAGCCGCAAATGGGCTCACATGAACCAATAAAAAAAAAAAAAAATCAACTTTCTGATCAAACTTAGGTAGCTTCTCTGAATTGGCTCAGGCAAATTAAAGCAGAAGCCCTCCCTAATGGAGCCTAATGTATAGGGCAACGAGCTGGATCTAGAAAGCACTTTTCTCTTGATTTTCATGCTGCAACAGTTTTTCAAAGAGCTACAATACAAATATCATTCTACCCTGAATCCACCGATCCCAAGTAAGCAGAGCCAAACCCACCAAGCCTAACCGAGCCTACCATTTCCAGGTGCAAAAATCTAACCCATTCTCGAATTCAACCAAGCTCTTAAGTCTGATCTATGATAAGTTGGGCCTTAATCTATCTAATCTAATAAGTTGGGCTTCTCAACATCAGATTTCCAGGTGCAAATCTAGCCCATTGACGAATTCAACCAAGCGTTCAAGTCTGATCTATGATAAGTTGGTCCTTAATCGACAAGCCCAAGGAGAGCCGGGGTATTTTGAAGTTTTTAACGAGTCCATGACTCCATGGCCGATTGTTAATATTGATATGCGAGGTCGGATGGTCCAACCGGTGAACAGTAAGCTTTCCGGTTTTAGATCAATCCGGTTCATATAAATGTTGACGTAATCACATAATAAAGCAATCTTTTTCTTTTTAAATATTTTTAACAAGGATCTAATAATGATTTAATTCTCATGTTTCTTTTACACCTATTAGTTTAACATATGGTTCAAAGTTCCAACTCATATGATATCGCGAAATTCAAATATGCTTTAAATATGGCCAAGGTATTAAACACTGAATATGACTATTTATCCTAAATTCCAGTAATTAGGGTCCGTTTGGTTCTAGTCGGAATCACAATCAAAATCCTCCAGAATTAGAATAGGGATGGTCCATTCCCATAGTTTGTTCGGTTCAAACAGGAATGGGAATGGAAATTAAAATCAGTAGGAATGGGATCTCATTCCCAAGGGAGAGGCAGGGAATGTCCATTCCATCAAATGGGAGAATGTCATTGAAATAGGATTTCGATTCCGTCGAACCAAACAGTTGGAATCGGAATAGCCCATTCCGATTCCAATTGTAGACCCCTATTCCCGCGAACCAAATGGGGCCTTAGTGTTTTTAGAGACCCTAAAAACCAAAATGTATTGTATGATATGCATCTATACATTGTGATATTTCAAACCTTGATTTTAGCACTTGTGAAGTCAATGAAGATTCTACTTTGCTCTATATCCATGTGGAGAGATCAAGGTGGTGTTCCGTATAATGGATGTTTCTACTTGAAATGCTACCACATCAGCACCACCTAGGCATTTTGAGTTTAAGCATCAATGTATTGGTTGGTTAAGACTGTTTTGAATTAAAATAGTCATAAATGGTTCTATTAGAAACATAAACCAGGGAGCATTTGCGATGAGATACCCATTTGAAGAAACAATCCAATGACCTATTTCTTAATTGGCATCATATACGGCAATGTAGAGATATATTCTGGTGCTAACATATGCTAGTAAAGATGGATATACACCATTGAATACCCATAAACCCTACATCCAAAACAAAGGTTTTCTATTTTTTTTTTAAATAACCATTGAATGATAAATAATATATTTGAGTTGCATCACATTCAATACAACCATTTCATTTAAAAGTTTTAGGTAACCATACCATGCCAATTCCAAACAGAACACTGCACAAAACACTTGCTCACCAACCCCCTCAGCATAAGTACCCATCAAATAAATTTTAGGGTCATTTATTAAAACACCCCTTATAGTTTCATGAATTTATTAAAACCTATCCTATAGTTTGTGTTTTACTAAAGCATCATCTCTTATAATTTGCAATCAATTTAGTTAATCGACCTTTTATTAGATGAAAGTGGAAAATGATAGTTTTAACACTAGCTAACATCCACTAAAATAAATTTAATCAAAAGAAACTAAAAACAAAAATATCATTTTTGCCTCTAATAAAATACGGACTACTTTATTTTTCTCTATTTGGTCAAATTTGTTTTCTATATAAAAAATGTGTTAAGAATACTTTTGGAATAAACAACCATTGATCCGTGCCTTTAAACATTTTCTGCTTAGTTTATAGGTGATCGTATTACTATTTTCATATGACAAAACAAATAATTTTTAACGAAAAATTGATTAAATAAATAGGTTACAAATTATAAGGGGTGTTTTAGTAAAATAAAAACTATAAAATAAATTTAAATAAATCTATAAAATAATAATAGGAGGTATTATTCTAGTAAATGACCCTAAATTTTATATCAAAATGCGTGTATTGTGGTTTTTGACCTAAAATGGCCCAAGCGATTTCTATATCCACTCTTTATTAAATATCTTGATCAAGTATAAAATAGTCAAATTCAATCTACACTTAATTTCTTAACTCTCTCTCTTTCTTACAGAGTCACAATTATTTTCTCTCACAAGTCACAATAATTACTACAAAGTCAAACTTAGTTCAGTCAGCAAGCTTCCAACTGCCGAAGGGCAATGATGATTGATGACATATGACCATGTCCATTGAGTGTGACTCATTCGTTGAAAAATATAGCAATGCCAACGTGGCATGTTTTGAGACAAACTTTTAGGTCGCCGCATTTATTAAAGTTGATCGATTTCCCATTTTTTTTTTTTCTTTTTCTTCCTTAGGGTGTTCACTCTTTTCTGGTAAATGGACACTAAATGTTAGCTAGAAAGCCACAAAGAGAATAACTGCAAATTAAGGCATGCAACTATATAATGCAATATTCAAAATTCTAGCTTCCAATTTCCAAATCCATGGACAAGAATGGAAATGGAAGAAGATAAAAGTTTCTGCATTATTACTAAAATGAATTTGACAGCATCAAAATCATGTGATGAGTGATGACCGTGATGGTTCAGACTTGAGACTTTGAGAGGTTGTTGTTGGTAGCAGATTTCCCTGGCCCGTTAAATAATACATGCATGTATGGGGGGTAGGAGGTGAGTACCGAGTACCATTTGGCTGGCAGAATTATATTGAAGCTTGTTTTGGGTTAATTTGTCTCTGCTAACACCCGCCAAGAATTAATTAATGTCGGCACTATATCCCAATCCTCTTCTTCCAAATAAATCACTGTTTATCGTTTAAATGGTCCCGATCATCTACTTAGGGCTTCTGTTCTGATTGCTCAAATAAATTACACCATACAGCCCGACAAGCAAGGATCGATCATCTTGCAATTCTCTCTCTCTGATATCCATCTAGCTTCCATCTGATAAAACCATGAAGAAGATGATAACCGAAATCGCAGAATTCTGAGAAGGAGGAGAATTCCAATGGGAGAAAAGTTATTCTCATAAACTTGTATATCAAAGGGACGTCGGCTACAATATATATAAGTTATAAAGCAAAAAAATAGTAAGTCTAGTAGCGGTCACCTCTATAATTTAGGACTTCTAATTATAAAGGATATTATACACTTCTAATTATAGAGGATATTATACACCTTTCTATTAGCATACATTCTTATTACTCCCCCTCAAGTTGGAGCATGAGGATCCGAAATGCCCAACTTGCAAAGAAGAAATTGAAATTGATGCTTGCCAAGACCTTTAGTGAAGAAATCTGCTAACTGTAAATGTGATGGAAGATAACGCAGTAAGATTTTGCCAGAAAACAGCTTCTCACGTACGAAATGGCAATCCACTTTAATATGTTTAGTCCTCTCATGGAAAACATGATTGCTTGCAATGTGTAAAGCTGCATTGTTGTCGTAGAAAAGATTAGTGGCTCCTAATTGCGGTATTAATAATTCACTTAATAATCTCCGCAACCAGATCACTTTACTGGTAGCCATGGCCATGGCTCTATATTCCACTTCTGTCGAGGATCTATACATAGTGGATTGTTTCTTGCTCCTCCAAAGTATAGGGGAAAAACCAAGCTGGAAGTACAAACCGGTCACCGATCTTCTGGTCAAAGGAAAACTTGCCCAATCTGTAGCGCAATATCCTCGCAATACCATATCATTCTCACCATTTAGCAATATACCTTGCTCTGGACATCCTTTGAGGTATCTAAGAACGCGTACTAGGTCATTTCAATGCTCAACACGGGGTTGTTGGACGAATTGGCTAAGCACATGCACAACATAAGTGATGTCGGGCCTCGTGATTGTTAAGTATAACAGTCGTCCTACCAATCTTCGATACTGATTTGGATCAGAATGAAAACTCCCATTGGCGTACCCCAAATGATGATTTTGTTCAATTGGGGTGTCTACGGGTTTGCATCCAGTTTCTTTCAAAATGTCCAAAACAAACTTGCGTTGATTCAAAAACAAACCAGTAGTAGACCGAGCTACTTCTACTCCAAAGAAGTATTTCAAATTTCCTAAATCCTTTATCTTGAAACAACTATTGAGATACACCTTGAATTCTGCACATGTTTCTGAACTATTCCCGGCTAGTATAATATCATCAACGTACACCAAGAGACCAAGAAAGATGTTTCCCTTTCTGTATATGAAAAGAATATTTTCCGCAGTGGATTGCTTGAAACTATACTCACGCAACGATGCTACCAACTTTGCGAACCAGTTTTTAGAGGCCTGTTTTAGGCCGTACAAAGACTTTTGTAACCTGCACACTACATTTGGTTTTTCAGAACTGAAGCCTGGTGGGAGTTTCATGTAAATTTCTTCTTTGAGGTCACCATGCAAAAACGCATTATTTACGTCCATTTGATGAAGTTCCCATCATTTTGTTACTGCCACTGCTAAAAAGACACGAACAGATACATGCTTTGTTACTGGAGCAAAAGACTCTGTATAATCCTCTCCCCATTTCTGAGTGAAGCCTTGCACAACTAATCTGGCCTTGAAACGTTCAATGCTCCCATCCAATTTGTACTTAATTCTGTAGACCCATTTGCATCTGACCACTTTCTTCCTTGGGGGCAAACTCACAATTTTCCATGTTTTGTTTTCTTCCAAGGCCTTAATCTCTTTGTCCATTGCCTTAATCCATCGTTCATCTTTGACTGCCTATGCATAACCGGTTGGCTCATCATGAGAATCGATGGCCGCTAAGAAAGTTTTATGAGTTGGACTAAACTTACGATAGCAAATGTAGTGTGTTAGGGAATGGGCCTTACATGTGGCCGCTTTTCGAACTTAGTTCACGTTGGATGGTGGTAACAATGCGTCACACACATAGTCTCCCAAATACTGAGGTAGTTTTCTTTCCCGTTAAGGTCGCTCCTGTCGCAAAACATATTGTTCATTTTCATTTCTTTGTGGTGTGTTCACTGCAACTTGGTCAGACACACATGTTCCTTGTTGTTTTTCCGAATTTGTTTCCTCATTAGCTGTGTGGACGCGTTCTTCATTTGTGCCCATATGCTGGTTGCCATTAGCTCCAACAAGACTCCTCTCATTCCTAAACGACTCGATTTCATCTTCCACAATCACATGCTCCCCCTCAATTGGGAGTCATTCTCCTCCAAGCGCCTCATTATTGCTAAAAGGAAAGACTTCCTCATAAAAGTGTACATTTCGGGATGTAAAGATATATCCTTTCTCCAAATTATACATTTTCCATCATTTCTTCCCATACGGGAATCCAACGAAAATACACTTCTCGGCACGCTCTCCAAACTTATCCTTTCTAATGCCTTGCCATTTGGCATACGCAAGGCACCCAAAAACTTTAATGTGAGAATAATTGGGTGTTTTCCCAAACAACACTTCAAATGGTGCGCAGCCTCCTAGGCTTGGAGTGTAGTTAATCAGATGAGTTGCTGCCATAATACACTCTCCCCAAAATTTTAAGGGTAGATTGGCCTGGAAACGTAATGCTCTTGCCACATTGAGGAAATGTTGGTGCTTCCTTTCTACCCTCCCATTTTGTTGCGGTGGCCCAACACAAGAGGTTTGATGAATAATTCCCTGAATGAGAAAAAATTCATTGAGAGTCCCTATGACTTCCTTCCCACTGTCACTACGAACCATCTTGATGTCAACCCCAAATTGTCTCCTAACCATAATACAAAAGGACATGAAAACCTTTTGAGTTTCTGATTTATCATGCAAAAGATACACCCACGTAGTACGTGTAAAATCATCCACGATGGTTAGGAAATAATGGGCTCCTGAGAGAGATGGAGTCTGATACTGACCCCATAGGTCGCAATGTACTAATTCGAAAGCATGCGAAGGTTTATTGTCGCTTAAAGGAAATGAAATTCGTGTCTACTTTGCACGATGACATATATCACAACACTTAACACAAATATTATTATGGTTGGTTTATAAATAGGATAATTTTTTGTCAGAAAGATGTCCTAGACGTTTGTGCCACAACTTCTCCGTATTCTTCTTAGCGGCCATTGCATGAGCACTATGTGTGTTTCGCAAATAGTATAGGGCATCCTTGAGATCACCCAATCCAATCAGCGTTCGTCGGGTGGGGTCCTGTATTACACAAACATTCAAATAGTAAGTAATAGCACAATCCATATCTTCACTTAACTTTCTTGATGATATCAGATTACATTTAAAATCCGGAACATAAAGAACATCTTTCAATTTGATATGTTTGTCAAGCATGATATCCCCTATTTTATTTACTTTCAAAGAATCTCCATTCGGGATGACAACTCTTTCATCCCTTCCAGCCTCTCGAACATTCTCAAAGGCTTTAAGATTACTAGAAACATGGTGTGATGCACCACTATCAATAATCCAATTCGATAAGCGGATCAAGGAAAATTTCTTACCAAACAGTGCATCATGGATCATGTTTTCTAAATCACCTGTACCTAATAGAGACATTAAACGATCAAATTGAGCTTGTGTGAGAGATGACATCTGTACAGTGTTGTTCAACGCTCCCATTTCTTCAGTGACAACACCTGCTCGACCCTAGATGGCATTGGTCATTGCTCCTTTTCCTCCGTGATTTCCATTGCCTCGTCCTCGACCATGGCCTGCTTTACCTCCATTTTCGGTTTTTCCAGTGTTCCGAGTACCCAATGATTTCAAAACAGCAAGATTTGTCATGTCCAGGTCTCTTGCGGTGAGCACATACTACGGGTAGATCAGTAGAGTCTCACCCTTCTCCTATCTGACTCCTTTGATCTAATTTTTCTCGACTTGCGAAGGCAACATCTTGTATCCTTGGATCTTCGCGCTGCCCCGCTTTCAATTACAATTCTTCTCTTGATATCATTGCAAAATAGTGAGTGAGTGAAGGCAATGGGTTCATGCTTATAATATTTGATATGACAGTACCATATCGATCATCAAGGCCCATAAAAAATTTATAGACCTTTTCATTCTCCCTTTCTTCTAGTATATTGATCAACGTTTTACACATCGATCCGCACACACAAGTGTCGATTTTAGTATACTGGTCTAGTTGATCCCATATTCCTTTTAGTTTAGCATAGTAATCCGTGACACTTAGTGACCCTTGCTTGAATTCATTTAATTCCCCTTTCAATTGATATATTTGGGGACCATGCCCTTGATGATATCTCTGTTGGAGTTCAGTCTACAACTCTCTAGCATCATCAAAGGAAATTATAGTATTTTGTATGCTTTTGTCAACACAATTAAAAATACATGTAACAACCATATCATTGCATTTATTCCAAGTATTCTTATCAATGTCATCAGCCTTAGTTTTCTCTAGAATCCCATCAATGAAACTCAATTTGTTTTTAGATTTTAGAGCTCTTTGAAAGGCCTTTTCCCAAACATGATAATTTTCTCCATTAAGAATGATTTGGCTCAGAAGCATACTTGGATTGTCAGAGGAGCTCAGATAATACACATACGTGGGATCACTGATCGATGGGATCTTGAAGGAGGTGGATGGGTTGCTGTGAGTCATTGCTTTAGACAAGAAATCGCTCAAAAAAATCGTTGGGTTGAAAAGAGTGGTTTGGCACACACCGAATCTCACTGCTATGAGTCACACAACTCGTCTTCTTTGATGGGCACACGCCCTCTGAACGAATCAGTGGTGAAAATCACCATGGTTCTGATACCATGATAAAACTATGAAGAAGATGATAACCGAAATCATAGAATTCAAAGAAAGAGAAGAATTCCAATGGGAGAAAAGTTTTTCTCATAAACTTGTATATCAAAGGGACGTCGGTTACAGTATATATATACAAGTTACAAATCAAAAAAATAGTAAGTCTAGTAATGGTCACCTCTATAATTTAGGACTTGTAATTATAGCATACTTTCTTATTACCATCCCATCAAGTGGAGTCGAGCGGTGACCCGAGAGGCAAGAGTGTGTCCTTTCCATGTTTTTTCTCCAGAAAAAGACAATTCCAATTGCCAAGATTATTTCATGAAATCTGGTTCATGGCAGTTTTTTTTTTTTCAGAGTTAAACTGCTACTGGATCACGGGTTGAACAGTTCAACCATTTGGTTTGTTTAAATAAAAATAAAATATATATCAAAGAAAATAATAAATATTTTTAGATTGCTTTTAAAAGTTATTTTACACTAATATACATGGTAAAAAAAAAGAAATATAAATTATACGTCTAAACAATAATTTGAACTCTACACCAATCACACGGCATGCACACTCCCGTATTTGTATGTGATTAGTGTGGAAATTGCTCTATGACTATGGGGAGGGAACCAATCCCGATTCCAACTATACTCCGCTAGTGTAAATTTGTCTTACAGTGTTGGTCGGGTCGGGTACTCGGGTTCCAAGCATAAATCCATCAAAGACAAGGGTTGCATACTTGCATTTGCGTCTGATTGGAATCAAAGGCATGCATGGGAATTGAATGATACAACAACACTTGATTATTTGTTTGTTTGTATTAATTCATGATTCAAGGGCCATGTTTTTGGTGTGTTCTACTACACTTATTGATTTTTACTAGTATATAGCCAATTTCTATTTTCTAGTGTGGATATGCTCCTCACCATGTATTAGAGGATATTATTTATATTCATAGGAGAGATATTCCTAATATAATATACAGTAGGATGTGCCTCACACTGTGAGCACAGTGTCAGTATAAGGTACATTCAGTGAGGAGCATATCCCAATTGCGATTGGGATAAGAAGACTTTGGGATGGAGCAAGTAAGTGGTCCAACCCAACCGGTTGGTCTACAATTACAACCCTGGTTTGATTGGACAATGGACAGCCTTGGCACCAAGAATTCTGAGTTATATATATATATATATCACACTCCATTCACACAGTCATTGCGTTCAGCTAATTCTGGTTTAGACTTTAGACGCGTTTTCCTTCCATGGGTTTGGACTTTGGCGGCTTGGAGCTGGATTTGGATTTGAAAATTGTAATCGTTTCCCACAATTTTTCTTTGTCGTTTCCGGTTTCCATCAATCTTCTTCTTTCCCTCTCTCCTCCCATTGTCTAATTCTGGTTTTCACTTCCTCTGTTTGGTTTGATTTTATTTTCTTTATTTCCCCAAACAGAAAACCATCTCTCGAGTCTCCAGTTTCCCGAAATGTGCACGAATCGATCATTTACACGTGGTTGATCTGACACGTGTACGACCGAAAGGCCTAAATCAGCTTCACCTAATCTTTGGATTCGGAGTTTGGAGTTCGGACCCTACAAAATAGGAATAAGAGGGAGCCTGGTTCCAGTGCTCCAATCCACACAAGGGTCCAAAAACACCGGCGGCCTTGAACCAGTCACCCACCGCTAAGGTTCCGCCACGTCGCAGTCGCAATTCTCTCTCTCTCTGCTCGTGCCAGCCAGCCACCTTCGCACGTGCTTCCTCTCCTCCGAGATCTTTTATAATCTACAACGCACACTATTCCTCCAATCTTCCTTCTCTTGACCTCTCCTTCAAATTTCGAAAGTCTCTTCCTTCTCTTCGTCGTCTACTCCGGTCCGACTTCCTTGATATCTCTTCCGTCTCTGCAATGGCGGAAGCACCCTCTCCTACTCCCCTGTTGAAGGATGAACTCGATATCGTGATACCCACCATCCGGAACCTCGATTTTCTTGAGATGTGGAGGCCTTTCTTCCAGCCTTACCATCTCATCATCGTTCAGGATGGTGATCCCTCCAAGACCATCAAAGTTCCTCCGGGGTTCGATTTCGATCTCTACAACCGCAACGACATTAACAGGATTCTTGGTCCCAAGGCCTCTTGCATTTCCTTCAAGGACTCTGCCTGCCGTTGCTTCGGCTACATGGTGTCCAAGAAGAAGTATATCTTTACCATTGATGATGACTGCTTTGTAAGTGTTTCTGTTTATGCCTCTGTAAGGTGGGTCTTTGGTTATGCGGCGTCGCTTTTGGGTTTGGGGAGAAAGTTTGGATCTTAATGGGTTGTGGGTGCTTTTTTGTTGGTTTTGTTATTTTTGTTCTTTTCTTTTTTTTTTTTAATTTGTGGCCAAGATTGGGTCTTGATGGGGTTTGTGAAAAACCAGATTTGATGTGATTTAAAGCCCTTTTCTTTCTTGTTTGAAGTTACATGACTCTGATGTTTTCATATACTTTTTTCTCTTTTTTATTTTTTGTGAAAGATGCTTTCAGAAGATTGAAAGATGTTTTTCAATTTTCTTTTTTTTTGAGTTCTTTAGGGGCATGATGGCATTGTTGACACTGGATCTGATTTTGTTGTTTGTATCTCATATCTGCTTAATTTTGAATTTATAATACTGTCTGGTGCTTCCATCTTCCATCCAGTTGACTAATTGATTAAAAATGTCATTTTTCTGAAATTGCCAGACGTTTAGAACTTTTTTCTTGCCACGTGGCAAAGCAGAAGTAGCCCATCAATTTGATTATTTGCCCTATGCGTCATAGGGTGCCAGTGGAGATTAGGGAAATTGTTGCTGGTTCTTGGCACCATTGTTATTTCCTCGTTAATGGTTTTTTCAATTAATCTTCTGGTTATACCGTTATCTCCAAATGGGTGGGACGCTCCAACATGATTCATGATTGTGTGTGTCTTTCTGGTTGGTTAATAACTGCTTAATTCTCTTCTGGTCACACCATTATCTGATCTCCAAATGGGTGGGTATCTCCGAGATGATTCATGATTGTGTGTGTTTGTCTTTCTGGTTGGTTAATAATTCCTTAGTTTCTCTTCTGATAATTACCATTATCTGATGTCCAAGTGGGTGGTAGTGTGGTAGTCTCCAAGATGATTCATGATTGTGTGTGTTTGTCTTTCTGGTTGGTTATTAATTCCTTAATTCTCTTCTGCCTTCTGGTAATATCATTGTCTGATCTCCAAATGGGTGGGTTATCTCCAAGATGATTCATGATTATTTCTGGCTGGCTAATAATTCCTTAATTTCTCTTTTGGCAATACCATTATCTGATCTCCAAATGGGTGGATCTTTCCAAGATGATTGTGTGTCTGTTTTTCTTCTTGACTCCGCTTTTCTCAATTATGGTTTATTATTCAATTGATTTTGATGTTTGATGTGTACAGGTTGCGAAGGATCCATCTGGCAAACAGATCAATGCACTTGAGCAGCACATCAAGAATATTCTCTCCCCATCCACTCCTTTTTTCTTCAATACCCTATATGATCCTTACCGAGATGGTGCAGACTTTGTCCGTGGGTACCCTTTCAGTCTCCGTGAGGGTGTTCCCACAGTTGTTTCCCATGGCCTTTGGCTCAACATTCCAGATTATGATGCCCCCACCCAGCTTGTCAAGCCTCTTGAAAGAAACACCAGGTATTGGAGATCCTTCATATATCAGATCTTGAGATCTGCTTTTCTGCCATGTTTCTTAATCTTTAGCTTATCTCTATCAGGTATGTAGATGCAGTTATGACCATACCTAAGGGCACTTTGTTCCCCATGTGTGGTATGAATCTAGCATTCAATCGGGAACTCATTGGTCCAGCAATGTACTTTGGACTCATGGGTGATGGCCAACCAATTGGACGCTATGATGATATGTGGGCTGGTTGGTGCACCAAGGTACTCTCTCTCTCTCTCTCTCTCTCCCCTTTTGAGTTTTATTGTGATGTGAACTCGGCTTCACTCAGTGCAAGGCTGTCAAACTAGATTATTTATTTCTTTTTGTTGCTTAGATCTTGTTTGGTATCATTGCCATTTTCTCAGGCCACAGAACCCGAGGTGAGACTGTTGCTCTGTTACTCGCAACAGTTGGAAAACTCTTGCAAAAAACACTTAACCTAACAAAGGATATGAGAAAATGCTTACATACAACGCCTTGGAGAAATGGCATTGACACCAAACACCATCTTATTAATTGACATTGTAGGGCAATGTGTTTAAGTTTAAAGCCTTTTGCTAATTAGTGATTTGCGTGGGTTTATTGCTTCAAGCCAATTTACTGTTGTCTTCAATCTGGTTTGAGATTTTTAGGTCATATGCGATCATTTGGGATGGGGAATCAAAACCGGTCTGCCCTACATCTGGCACAGCAAAGCAAGTAACCCATTTGTGAACCTGAAGAAAGAATACAATGGTATCTATTGGCAAGAAGAGATAATCCCTTTCTTTCAGTCTCTGACTATTCCAATGGAATGCACCACAGTTCAGAAGTGTTACATTGAACTCTCCAAGCAGGTTAAGGAAAAGCTTGGGAAAGTAGATCCCTACTTTGTCAAGCTAGCAGATGCCATGGTCACATGGATTGAAGCTTGGGATGAGCTCAACCCATCTGGGAATGCTGCTTGAAGTGTACCCAACGGAACTGCATTAGAAGACCTTGGCTAACATTCGTCACCACTGTCTTTACCAGTCTGGACTTAGTAATCGCTTAGCTTTTGGATGCAAGTTTTTTTTTTTTTTTTGCAGGTGAATACATGCAATTTTTATTTTTATTTTTTTTTTTCATTTGAGTTTAGAACAATAAGACATCGGTTCCTAATTCCTATATTGAAATTTTGTGCATCACATGTTTGATTGAGCAATGATAAGGTGGTAGTGGATTGTAAGAAACAAATTTAGTTGGTGGGGATCATTGGCTTTTGCGGTGGGATTGAGTTCAAATTTTCAACTCAGAAAAGGCCAAATTGAGTCCCACAAAGCGCCATGAAAGGCCAATTTTGAACTCATTTTTGTACCTATCACAATTAAATCATTTGACAAGAGCACAAAATTAAACCATAAACCAACTTGGGAGGACTCAATTTGGCTTTTTTTTTTGAGTTCAAAATTCGAATTAATCCACTCCAAAAGCAAATGATGATTCGTGTTTGAATGTAAACATCCTATCAACCGAATTTCAAACATTCTGAATGTTAATTTTAGTGCGTAGAACCAAGGAGCATGACGATTCGTGGGATCTAAACTTCACATTTGAAAACGATCAATTGGGATCTAGAGGGGCTGATGTCCAACCTTGATAAAGTGGAGGATTTCGGCAACTTGATCTTAATTTCTTTCAAAAAGATGACATAAAAAAGACCGATTGAACTGCGTAGTTCTGAAAATTGAACCAATGGCTTCTGTGGATTTGGATGTAATATAAATAAAAATCATTTAACATCTATGACAACTCTCAATCGGTTGATCCTTGCTGAATGATTCAGTTGAACCGCAACCAGAACTGCAGGTTCAATTAGGGGTGATCATCAAAAACGAAAAAATTGAACTGAACTGATGAAATTGAATTAAAAAAATCCAGTTAATTGAACCAATCAGTTGGGTGTTTCGAAAAACTGAAGGTAATAGTTTGGTTTTAGTCAACCAATATGAAAAACAGGCAGTTAACAAAATTGACCAGGAAAATCCATGATGCGGAAAAGATATGGTATGGAGAGAGTTTTAACCAATTAAAACCACCCATGAATTTTGATCAATAACACATTATTAGTTACCACGTTTATGATTCCAGTTTGTTGATCAGCTGTTTTTCGGATATCAATATATCATATCTTTTCCATATCATAATCGAACCCACCTGTCCAACCTGCAGAGGTAAATTGGTTCTTACACTCCCCAATTATGCGGTTCAATTTGTTCTATATGCAGTTCCGGTTGGTTGAGACTTCATACGGATGGTTTAAATTGATGTTGTCATAAATGTAATAGACATCAAGCATGAGCTTGATGTTGTCAAAGTCAAACCATGACTTTTTTTTGGGATTTTTGGACTGCGAAAACTAAAACCTTACCTTTTTTTTTTAACCAAATTGGTGTCACCGGATTTTGGAAAAATCAAAAATTAAAACCAATCGGTTTGATTTTCTTGGTTATTTTGACTTTCTAGGGTTCGACCAAAATTCATGAGTGAGTTTTGATTGGTCAAAACTCTTTCCATACCATATCTTTTCCGCATCAATGCATCATAGATTTTCCTGGACAGATGAAACTCAAGCTGATGCTTAATGCATTTATGAAAACAATCAATTTAACCAACGTAGCTCTGCAGTTAAATCCTATTAATGCATTGGGTCATCATCGAGATCCACAAAAGAAAGCAAAACATCAGAAAATTCCCCATTTCGAGATCGAGATTGAGAGGAAAATCATTGCCCCATATGTCTGTACAACAAAAAGAGTAATATAGTATAAAATCATTGTGCCCCATATAATGCTATTCCAATGACTCAATGAGTGGAAAAATGCCTGCAATGTCTTTTATGGACCTTTTTTGATTATCTCAAGTCAGAAACAATAAATTATGGTCAAAAACGCTGCAAAAGAATGATTATTTATTAGCCACTATTTACATGCATCCATTTAATCTTGACAACCTGAGAATGAGATCCAAAAATTTTGTTGTAGGTTTAATTTAGATGCTTTTTTATTGGTAGTTAAATTTACATGCTTTTGCCAAGCACTGAGTGGTTTACCATAAAACGTGCCAAGCCCATGGATCACTGTGACGGCACTCTGGGCCTCATCATAAATTGCAGATTCCACCCAGCTTAGTAACCAGTGTAAAGTAATGTGGGATCTCGCCAAATAGAAAATGAGCTTTGTCAATTTAGGTGCCTCTGACTCTGAAATTCTTAAAAAACCCTTGGAGAGTGTACATACACCACCAACTGACATTCATCACCAGCTACTGCAAATACACCTGACTTTGAATCAGCAGCAATACATGAAACCCTACCACCTGATACAAAACAAAGATGAGAAAGGAGAAAATAAACATTTCAAAGCTGCATAATCGGATCTGTTGCTAGTGATTTGAATTAAACCACCAAAAGTGGCCATTATGGTCACTGAGGTATTCAAATATCACCTATATTTACGAGTAAATCAATTCCAAAATAAATAAAAAAAATCAGATCCATTACTAGGTTAAAATATATCTCAATTCGAGCTCCCAAAGGCAAATTTCAAGGTGACAATGTACCAGAGGCAATCTTATGCTTACCTTTGAAATGATGCAAATCAGCAAGTTTGGTTCCTGTAGACAACTCCCACATGTAGACCAGCCCCTCATGAGTACCAATAATCCCATGTCCAACTGATACATTAGCAGTGGAAGCCCTGCATGGCAGGTTAAAAGATTTAAAACTCTAAACAGGCAATAGCAAATGTCTGATCTATCAATTAGTCTTCCATTAACAGGAGTTAATTGATGGCACTATTGACAACTTGATACTCTAAAACCGGTTAGCCTCTAACATATCATGTTGTCATTGACCAAGAATCATAATGCGTTATTTTTCTTTCTGTTCATTTTTTCCCAATCTAATATGGAAGCCATCTGCTTCTTCAGGGTCTAAACTGTCTATGGTTACATCTAGGCACTACCAGGCATCTTTCCTTGCCTTGACAACTTTGGTGAATTTTTAAATTAAGAAACATACGATCCACAAGCACCTTGGATCCAGTACACTTCCTAAGATTGCTATATTTTTCACCAACAAAGCCAGCCTCCACAACGGAATTGGACTAGTCTTGCAATCATTTGGTTGATTCTGAAGATGGTCAGAAGCAGCAGTGGTGACAAGAAGCCAGATGGCTATATCTTCAGCATCCAATGTATGAAATATATTATTTTCATCAGCCCCCGAAAACCACATCTCTTTTGACCCCATAGTCACTTTTTTTATGTGTTCTGCATTAGTACTGGAAGAAAGAGTATCTTTTCTTTGCCAACTAAACAAGCCAACTGGAAGGAACCCAAAGATTGAATTGCTTGGAACAGAAAACCTTGACAAGAAAATTCGTTTAGAGATATCCCTGAAATAAATTAGAAACCATTATGCATCAAAGACTGAAAGCAGATAGTGGAAACCATAAGAGGAAAAAGATAAAGAATGGGAGAAATTTTGACTAAAGAATAACAAAGCAAATGAAGAGATGAAAAGGAAAATTACAAGAAACAACACAACAAAGCCAATGAGATAGGAGAGAGCATATTCAGTTACATGAAAATGAACTATACAGAACAAACAAGGAAATAGATGCATTTATGGGAGTCATGAGCAGATTCCAGATCCAGAGCATCTCATATGAAACTTACGTCTAGAGAATCTTATTATAGCATAAATAAATTGCAGGAAACATAAACAAAATACTGAAAGCTGTATAAATTGTAAACACAAAAGCTGGTGTAGAGACCTGGGCTCAAATTCCAGTAGCCATAGTTGATTGTTAATAAAATGTGTCATGGCTTGATGGTAACATGCTATTTTGTCCATCAAATAACACACACACAAGCCATGTCAAATGCATTCCCCTTAGTGAACAATAAAAAAGAAAAAAATATGTTCGTCAATGGATTCTAAGACAAAGACATAGGAATAAGGAAGGTGATCAATAACTTCACTTATCTGCATAAAGTAAGAGAATATGCTTGCAAAGCCATGATTCTGATAATATTAATGCAAACCCTATGGATTGCAACTCCTTCAGTATAATTTGGATATTGTGCAACTGCACTAAAGGGCAATGTTTAGAGAGCTGGGATCTGCAGTACTTTTTGTGCTCTCCTTGTGCACTTCCATTCAGTCTGTGACAGGTATCCCCTTATATTGGTGTTAATCAGGCCACACATGTAATATGACACCTGCCACAGACTAAATGGAAGTGCACAAGTGCAGCACAAAAATGTTCAGCATATCCCGAGCGTCCATTTTTTATTGATATCCAGAGCACCCATTTTTTTATACTAAAATAAAATTCATTGAAAACAAAAAAGGAGAAATTACAGGGGGAAGGTGATAAATCACCCCAAGAGAACTTAAAGAAAACCCAACTACAAAGATAAAACACTCACAACCTACACTAAAATAAAATTCATTGAAAACAAAAAAGGAGAAATTACAGGGGGAAGGTGATAAATCACCCCAAGAGAACTTAAAGAAAACCCAACTACAAAGATAAAAACACACAACCTACGCAAACCCGACCAGGAAAAAGAAACTCAAAGAAACAACACTCCAACTCATCATCAGCAACCCTGACCAGAAATACATCTCCAACATACTCTTCATAGAGGCAAAATTACTCCTCCCCATCAAGATCCTCTTCCAGACATCCTTCATCCCACACCCCCTCCTTCCTTTAGAGAGGTCTTCTTCTGCCTCTCCTCATTTCTTCTTTTAACAATTTCAGAGGCTTTTCTATCAAAAGCTTCACCCACCCAGGAAAAATGATTCCAAAGCCTTGCCAATCTCAACATCCCTCTTCGCAAGTCACTCCACATCCAGACCATCATCCATCTCTTGTATCTTCAGTTAACTTGCTATCTTTCCTTAAGATTCCACTATTCTCATCCTTATCTTTCTCTTTTTCCTTGAATGCTTCCAACCTCCCAACTCTCGATCTCTCCTTGCACACTCACCGCAGAAACAACCTGCCTGTCAACACCATCCCCACCAGACACCTTCTGAATTAGGACTTTCCTGCAAGCCCCTCTTTCATATACCCTCTTATAGTTACTGCAAGGACCAGCACCAACCAACCCATCTTTTAAACAATAAAATACCTTTGCAACATGCACCAACTGAGATTGTTTGAACTTCTAAATTTCTTCACATCAACCACTCCATCAGAGACTGGAAAGACCTTCTTTCTACCCAAATCCACTCCAACCCTTTCAACAACCACCTCTTTAACTAAAAAATTTTCTAAGCTCCTTTGAGAAAACGTGCTATCCTCCACCAATGATGAAAAAACAAAAGAACAAATACCACAGGTAGCCTAAAAGTAACACAGTTGGTTTACTTCAAGAGCTAATAAAACCAATAACTTGACCTATACAACCTAAATAATTGCAAGACTTCCGGTTGGCTTGGTAGATGGAAAGTTATGAGTCTAGCTAATGAGCTGAAAGTTGATGTAATGATGTTCAATAAAGTTCTAGAGGGAGAAAGTTACACATAAAAGAACAATGTTCCCCAAATTAGTCACCAAAACTTTGGTTGTACAAGCACAAAGTGCACAAAAAAAGTGATTAGCGTGTAGTTGCATTTGAGACAAACAACATTGCAAATTATTCTTAGATAAAATTATGTCACAAGACAGACAGAGAAAATTATGTCCAATGATGTTTACTAATTAAGCAATTCCTATAGAAAATGCAGATGGTATATCTTGTTTTGTTTGGGAAGGCCAGTATCTTCAACGAACTTTTGTTTTAGAAAGAAGTAAAAAACTCTAAGTTTGCAATGCCTATAATTCAACATACCACAAACCAAAGTCTCCAAAACCATTGTGACCAATAATCAGAGTAGAACAGTTTGGAATTCTTTTCAACTCCATCAAGCAAGGAAATATGCAATCAAAGCTTTGTAAAACAAACTCTTCTACCTGTGCACTGCAAATGTGAATTGATAAAAACAAGTTAGATAATATCAAATACATTAATGTTTCTCAATTGAAACTCAAAAGTACACAGCTGAAAACAGTATGTCACTATTTATAAACACAGAGCATGTGTTGGCTAAATAGAAATAAGCATCAGAGCACACCTTATTTGAATTATCATGTTGCAATGAATGTTTTAAAAGGCATGGGAGGCATAAACCTAGAGGCATGCCTCCAGGTGAGGTGCCCTCAAAATGCCCTGAGGTACATTCTGGAGGCATTGATGCCTCTGAGGCATACACCTCAAATACCTTTTGCATGATGCATGCCAGAGGCGTACACCTCATGCATGCCTCATACAGAAAGGAAGGAAAGCAAAAGGAATGAAAACATCCTACACATCTTGTTACTTTTGCCTTTTTACCTTTATTCTACCTAATTGCTGGTTATTAGTATAAATAGATTGAGAGAAGATCATGTAGGGTATACACTACTCTCATTCTTCTGCTCTTCAACATGAAGACCTCGTACATACAATAACATGATATCAAAAACATCCTAATCCTGACTGTCTGATTTCTCCTCCATTCTCCAATCATATTATTATTTCTTTCCTTCATTAATAAAAATTCCAATATTATTTGCTATCATGTTGCTCCAGGAACTTGCTCTTGTGTGCAGAAACCAATATGGCCATCTGTAGTTGGCACCATATGAACCCCTGTTTGAAGGATACATCTTTCATCTTAATTAATGAGGAATTATGTTGTAGACATAATTAACATCATCTACTAATGTCCATGTGCCTAAAAAATCTACAACATTCTAGCATATAGAATCAATTACCAAAGGTCTTGTCCAAAGATCAATTAGCAAATTTGAGTGTTTGACAATAGAAATATATGGCCACAAGAAGCTAGAAGTGTGATCTGTATGGCCTGATAGGCCTAGCTCCCGATAATACTGAAGCGCATAAAAAACAAGCAAACTATGAACTTTATATGTTTGACACCAAATCACCTCCATGTTGAATTCATGACCCAAACATCCAATCTTCCACTCTCTTCAACAGCAACAAGATGATTTGGTTCACAAACCAGTAAACTTCGGACCCTCTCAATTGTTTTCAACTTGGTCACGACTGAAAAATAACCAATTTGTACACGTACAACTTTAACAGCATTCTCCTCAAAGGAATTTGATGTACAAGCAGAACACAAACAATGAATGCTCTGATCCCTGCAAAAAAAATGCATGTTCCATTAGTACTGGTTTCATTTCTTTGGGTTCATGTAGTTAAGAACTAATATATACAAAAACAAGGAACAAGGTGAGCAACCTGCAAGAAGGTGCCTTGATACTGTTAAGACAAACAAGGCAGTCCCCATCAGGAGTGAACTGAAATCCTTGTCTTTCAAACGAAATCTAGAAAAAGAAACACAAATGTCACATAAATATTACAAGCGCCTAAGCATACTAGCAGGAAATAGAGAGAAAAAATCTCATGAATGCATGTAAGGAATTTTTGAAAACATACTTCTCTACCAAATCTGTCTTTAATAACTGGAAACATGATTGAAGAGTAAGCCACTAAAGAAGGACAACCTCCACCTTGCTCCTTGGTTGAAATCTTGTAGATAAAAAGTGTTCTATCCTCATCCAACAGAATGCCACATAAAACACAAATATGAATAGCATATCCTTTTGTGCTCAAAGCTACAGACAGAACTGGGGCAGGGTGTACATAGCGTCCTACAAGCTCAACAAAGCCCCTTGATTCATTATCAGGTTCTGTCTCCAATTCAAAGCAATTGTCCTTGAACAGATATTTCTGTTGTAACTCACAATTAGAAAGCACATTATTGCAGTCTTGATAATTGCTAGGCTTCGTGAGAGGATCTGGAATATCCTTAAAAATGCATCTGATGTTACCAATGGAGCTTTCCTCTTCCTGTAACCGTAACACGGAATTACTGCACTCTATAAGGTTGCATGGTCCAACCATCTGATTAACAATTTCACATTTTTCTGCGTGTGCAACAGGAGGATCAAGAAAGCTTGAGGTATCATCACCCTTAGCAGCATGAGCAGCAACTGCTTGATTTTGGGATACAGTGGGTGTAACATTGAACAATATGCTTTTGGGTTCACCAACAGCATTTTTGCTGTGTAATTGACTATCTTGTCTGTCAAGTATAATTTCACTGACTACCGACACTTTTTTATTTGGGCCTTCTTCTGGAGCACCAACTTGGCCAGTTTCTGTAGCACACAAATTCATTGTGGCAGGACTTGTCAAAGGAACCAAACCATCTCTGACAGTCCTACAAATTATACTTTCTGAGAGAGGACCATTGTATCCTCGAATTGAAGGTACTACACCAGGTATCTGAATGGAGGCACAACTTGTTGCAGTAGACCCCATTATGTCATCAACTTCCCTCTTGAAAACATGCACAGAGCTTAACTTGCCATCTAAGTTAGCATTTCTTATACTTGTCATATTGGATAACTCACAGCTGTCAGGATTATATTCATTTTCATGGGCATTATAAACGGCCTTATCTAAATGAATGTTATTATTTTGAAATTTTGAAGCTTTAGAGCAGTGTCTGCGATGATATTGGATAATTTTAGTTTCAGAATGTTGACCATTCACAGTTTCCAAATTCTTGGTAGAACCAGAAGATGAAAAAACTTGTTCAAGGAGTGTTGCTTCTGAAGACAAAGCAATCAATTTAGGATCAAGTGCAGTTTCATTATTCCGGAAGCTAAGAACATTTGATGGTTCATTGGTTGGATTTGAATTTGCTACATCAGTTTTTGATGTATTTTCAGCATGGGGAGACTGACCATCATTATACTTGGAAAAGGCCAGCTTTAAGACAGGAGGCCCTTCAATACGTATAGATGCAATTTCAAGATCCTCTATACAACCATCCATCTTGCAATGAATTTCAGTATGTAAAGAACTATTCAAATTCATTGAAGCAACCTTAGATTCTTCAACAAAGATTGGCTTGTTGGGAGATATGTACCCTAAAGGGGGACCAAATGGGAGAACCTCACCCTTCTCCAATCTTTCATGGGTCATGGATACTTTATCATGACAGAATGTTTCCTTGTTGCTACAGTCTCCAAAATGACATATTAAAGAAATTTTCCCATCAAGACTTTGAAACAATTCCAAAGTATGAGGATCACATTTGTCCTTAGACAAAGGTGCTTGATCAGCTTCAACAAAATCAGAACACATTGATCTATTCTCGTTCACCGAAAAATCACACTGATCATCCTCAAAACTGTCTTGTATGATAGACTTAATGTCTTCAGAATTTTTGATATCTGGACATAGAGGTTCACTAATGTGCACATTTTCCTCAGTATCCAAATTGGAACTTTCAACAGGAATTTCAGCTTCAAGCTTACCTGCAAAACATTATTATCAAAAGAGTCAGAGAAACAATAATTACAGGGATGAGGCAGCTCCTCTTTACAAAAAAGTATGGCTATGAATTAAACAATTAAGTATAAAGTTTGACTATATTTTGGTCATATTTTATGGACATGAATTAAACAATAGATGTTATGCTCGTATTTTGAACTGAATTTGATCTAAGCAATTAAGCATAAACAACTGTACCTGGTAATATGTTGGAAAGGTGGTAAACACCACTGTTTTCCTCATGAGATTTCAACGCAATTAAATTTGCAGTAAGATCAGTTTCAGTGGAACCCATACCACAAAGAGTGGTTCGTTCCCTCCTTGAGGTCTTCTTGAGTAAAGGAAGAGCTTGTGGTAGCAGGACTGTCATCATTGATTTGGCTACATCTTGTCCAACTGAATCAAAATCACCCTTATCAGAGCTTGCAGTAGAAGATATACCCATTTCTTCTTCTGGGTGTGATTCTATTACTATCCCTTCAGAAACAACTGTTTCTGCCACAATTAGCTCATCTTTGGAATGGCAAGGACTTTGCTCATACATCTCTGGAACAGAATCAACAATATTATCTGCATATGCTACTCCAGTTAACTCATAAACAAAGGATGCAAAAGAATGTGCTTAACCAATGAACAAAGACAGAGGTGGAGCCAAGATCCATCATTTAGGGGGCATCCTATTAGGATGAGGGTCACATCTTATCACTTCCCATATATATGGGTTTTCTCAAATTTTTGGGGGCAAACCTCAGGCTTCACCCCCGATTATAGCTGCTTATGTTATTACCTTGAAGATCCAAAGTGTCAGGGGCACAAAGATCCAAATCCTTAATAATTTCCGACTCCTCCACAAAGATCTCTTCATCATTAGCTGCTGAAGCACCACATTCTTGTATATCAGCATCTGGTAACCTACCAAGCTGTAGGAAATTAAGAATGCTTCTTCATTGACTAAAGAAAAACAAATTTCAAGCAAGACTAAGCCCTGAAAAATTACCCTAAATTATTAAATAAGTAAATTTGTAATTTCAGGTTACTGTGCTAAACATATTAGAAAGAAGCATAGAGTACAGCAAGGTATAATGAAATTCTTGGTAAAATGTTAAAACTCCTAGATTCAAATATTTTGAGAACTGAAGAACTGGAAGTTGTCAATACTACTGAAAGGTTAAGGTTGATGGTATTGAATCATGGTCTTTCTTGGCAGCTTATATTTGTAGACCACTTAAGGAATAGAACTTGATGAGATTACTGTCTTATTTGATATCCTCAATGATGTTTTTTATCCTCCCTAATGGCCTTGGAAACTACCGATCAGCTTGTTTAGTCCCTTAAACTCCCTTTGGCATCTTCTTAGATCTTTCCCCCCCCCCCCCCTCTCTCTCTTACCACTAACCCCAAAACATCTACATTCTCAATGAAGAGATTCCGGCTCTCATGTTTCACCTAGGATTTCCTTTGTCCCATAGAAGCTATTTGTGGAAAAATAAACACACTGGATATTTTGTAGAAGAATAAGATGGTTTGCACTTACATCTTTCATTGGGTTTGCATAATGTGCCTTGTTGAACTTCTTCATGGATATGTCTAACCCCCGCCTCCCAAAAAAAAGTGACCCCAGAGATCCTAATTTACATGCCATACCAATGGAATTGTATTGGGCTGGGAGAAAGAAAGAAGCCATATTAGTAGGCCACCATACATGCTGTAACGATCTTCAAGATCAAAAAATTATTGTTTGAGCTATAAGGGGATGTCTATATCTGCCTGATTCTTGAATGTTCACAAGAGATGTTTTCAAAAGGAAGATGAGGGATGACATGAGAAGAAACCTATCAACAATCCTCCAGTCTTCCCCTGGAGGACCCACACACTGTGCATGTTCACCCTCCCATGGATGGGAGATTCTTTTACATTTTGAAGGTTGGTAAGTCCACAATCCTTGGCTGGAAGGCATTGATGATTTTTTTTTTACAGAAAAGACAACTACCTTTTGGGGGATTTTAGCGATCCAATAGGGGACAAAGACTCTTGAGGCAGAGGTTAGGACCCTACTGAAAGATTTCTGCATTGACGTGCCTAAATCCCCCCCTTAGATATTAAAGAAGACACAACAAGCATTATTCATTGGGCTATTCCGATTCCAACTGTTTGGTTGGGCAGAATCGAATCGGAATCTCATTCCCATTCCTGCTGGAATGGCATTCCCCCATTTGAGGGAATGGCCATTCCCTGCCCCTCCCTTGGGAATGAAATCCCATTCCTCCCGATTCTAATTTCCATTCCCATTTCTGTATGAACCAAACAATGGGAATGGACCATTCCGATTCCAATTCCAACTGCGAACCAAACGGACCCTAAGATTTTTTTTTTATCAATGGAGCTTCTTTTAAATGGGTCTTGTGAATTTGTGCACAACCTCTTTTTCTTTAACCTTTTCAAAAAAGTTAATAATACCAAAGCTTATGACCATGTTACTAATTTCGGATATCTAGAGGCAACAAGCACATATATTTATATTGTAACTAACAAAGATATTAAGGAAATAACCAGGCAAAATATTTATAAATGACTTGGCTCATGCTTACAAGTTTCTCCTCTTTGGAAAACTCATCAACCACATGGGTGAACCTGCAATGATCAGGACTATCAAGCCTGCTCTGCTCAAGGGGAGTTATGACTTTCACTGCAAGTTGGTCACAAAACTTAGCATATTTTAAAATCAAACCATTCTCAACTGTAGATGGATCAACCGCTGTGTCACCTGTAGTTTCAAGGTCCTCTGGCACTGGCAATGCTCCTGGATCTGTACATGTTTCACTTTCACAGTCATCAGATGAACTATAGGAAGCAATATGCGTCTTGCCTTTATGAAGTTTACAATTACCTTGTCTAGGAAGTGCAGCATCAACATTGTTTGAGAGGTCTTCAGGCCGGAGTTTTTTAGGGCTAACCTCACCGATCATATCCACAGCCTTAACTTTCTGTTTCCTACTTCTCTCTTCAGTAGTCTGTGGCTCATCAAAGTATGGCAGCAGGTCAGGGTATGTACATGAATTTGGTGATCTTGTTTCACACACTAGTGCAGTAGCTCCATTGCAGAAATTGGGGGAAAACAAACTCGGTTCTGCCATTCCATTGACATCTGCCACAAGCTCTCGGAGCAATCGCTGGACAAATGGATTTCTAAACCCAAAAAGCTGCATGTCATAGTAAGGAAAAGCACAACTATCATGATAGTGAATATGATTTCAAAACTGGATATTTGCAAGTAATATCTTTGGCATTTAGATAACCAAGCATCAAAGAAAAAGCTGCAAACATATAAACAACTTAACTAGAAGGGCCATTACCCAATACTGGTCCCATCTAAGATCTTGGGAGGGGTGCACAGACCTAATCTCCGGCATTTTTGCACTAAGTGGCTGCTCTCATGCTCCAATTTATGTTATCATGCTTGTCAGCCCAATTTTATGACACAAAAATGGGGCCTAAGACCAATGTATTTTTTCCTTCTCTCTTTTTTGTTTTGCTTTTTTTTTCTTTTTTGAGGAGGAGCTGCGGGAAGGGATCATACTCTGCATGGCTCCAAGAGAACTTTATGATACATGGGATTTATGCATGCAACAAACAATGTTGTGAAAATCATAGGCATAAACATAAAGGTTGAATTGATCAAATTGTAAATTGTGAGATTATTCTGCTTTTAGGTATTTATCAAAAATTGAAAATATATACAATAAAACAAATGGAAAATTAATTTTACCACATAGTCATCTAGGTATATCTTACAAAATAGTGTCTTAGGCAATTTAGTCCAGAAATTACAAAGCTTCAAAGAACCATCAAACAAAAGGGTCGAAGACAAGCTGACTAATGACATCAACAGCAATGCAAGTTCGTGTCATTAAGATAGCCTCTATCAGCAATTCAGTATAAAGTATGATTATATTTAGGTCTTCCATCAATTTCTGATACTTGCAAGTCAACTCTAGTGGACTCTAGTGGAGTTTTAATAGCCGGATCATCAATTATCTCCAGTAACCGTATAGATGGGAAAGGTATTTGTACAATTTTCCTAGTCATTTCCCCAAAAAAAAATCAAAAGAAAACTAAATAATCTGAAGTTCCAACCAAAATCTGAACTGAAAGAATCAGGCCCAGCTCAACCACCATCAGTTAGAAAACTTCAACATTGCCTAATATTTCAAGAAAATTACATTTAGCAGTTGATTGATTACTTGCAAACTTGCATACCAAAAGTCTAATACCAGCAAATTAACATAGCAAAACGAGATTTATGAACCCTGATAGACTGTTAATATTGAAAGCTCACAAGAGGCAAGAGCAATAAAGGATTACTTCTACACCATCTATTTTGCCCGAAAATCTCTTTGCATGCCACATCTTTATTCGTGGGCCACTTTGCTTCTGAAAGTGATCCCAAGCAATACCTGGAGTCTGTCCAGAACATGATTGTCCATCTGCAGAAGTGATCTACATGCAAAGTAGCAATTATTTTGTTAAATCATGATGTAGCCAAAAGCTATCATTACAAACGAAAGGCAATTGAGCCTGAAAGCATACCACAAACAAGGGCCCTTTAGGACCTTCTTGAATTTCCATATTGTATGTACTCCCACCGTGAGTCCAAATGGCATGGTAACCAACTGGATAAGGATAGCGGTCTTTACCCTGCAAAATAACAAATGAACTACAGAACTTCCACACTAACATCATAAGAGACAAGCAGAGCACACGCATACACTATAGAACTAGGAAACAAGAAAGAAAGTTTATCATGCATGTATGTATAGAGAGAGAGAGAGAGAAGAGAGAGAGAGAGAGAGTCTGAATAAGGTTGTGCCTGGGTATCAGTTCATGTAATGTAGTGGCAACTGGCAAAATCAATAATAGGGCCATAACATAACACCACCTGGATCACCATGGAACAAGGTAACTTAATAAGTCTATCCACGTGAAGGATGGAAATTCTCAGGGACTATAAATAGACCTAGTGAACCAATTGACAAGCGTAAATCCAGCTCTATCTACATTTCGTGGACAACATAGCAACGATGCAGAGTTGCAGACCATCCAAGATAACACGTCTTATATGTTTACACTCCCGAAGATTTCAGCAACAATGTATGCTGACCATTTGGTCAAATATGTGCAATGGCTCAGAAACGATTCCAGCTAGAAACCGGGGGCATATCGCATCCAACCGGTGTTCCAGAAATTGAAGAGCCTTGGCTTGATTTTGAACATCAAACACACCCTAGAAACAAGGGCATTTCTTATAATCAACAGTTCAACACCAATGTACAGACTGAAATATATAAGAAGAGAATTAACTGGAGATGATCTACATTCACTAAACTTTCAACCTCAAACTCTGAATAGCCAAAATATGTTCAGAATCATTTGAAAGGAAGCCTTAGGGATAAAATAGAGGTAAGAAAAACCTGAGAAGCAACATTACAGGCGATAGTTTGTCTAATAGGAAGAATAAAATTATTTCTAATGCGACTGTGAAGTTATATGAAGAAAACCAAAAAAAAAAGGAGAGAAGATTAGTAGGAAAATCCGAACCCTAGAGCTGCTCCAGTACTTCTTGTCCCAAGGCCCTTTGTAGAGTGTCCCAATTGAGATTATTTCCAGTCCGTCAGGTTTCTCTCCGTTGTTGTTAGGGTTCTCCATCAGAAATGAAGAAAGAATGTGATTCTGATGTTAACAGAGTAGAAAACAGAAGGAGATATTAGAAATGGAAATGGAAAAAGAAAGATTAAAAAAAAGAGAGAGAAAAAACACGAACGGGGACTGAGAAGCCCTGGAGTATAAATGGCGGGAACGAAACTCGCGTGCGCGACTGCGCGAGCGGCAGGGTTCTTTTGAGGGTAAAATACAAAAACCTCCCCTCCAGTTTATGATAATAATAAAAACCTCCCATATAGTTTTATTTTAACAAATACTTCCCTTAAACCTTTAAAAAAGTCAACAAAAACCTCCCTTCTTACTGACCCGACGGAAAATTATAAAGTTACGAAATTACCCCTATTATACATCAATGGCTCTTCCACCTTCTCCTTCCTATCCGATTTCACAAACTGGGTTACATCAAAACCACAAATTTTTATTATCTCTCACAATCACAATAGCGTTATAACCGTCTCCAGTACTTTCACCAAGCCCAAGCATAGGCTCCTCCTCGCAACTAATCTTCAACAAGTATCCGCTTCTCTGCAATTGATGAACTCCCACAAATAACAAAGCTCTACGGTTATTCCATGCTACATCGCCTTTCCATTCCTTCAAGTCTTACCATCGACATGTATCAAAAGAAATGGATACTGATTAATTCTTAATTCACAATACTCCCTCTTGCTTCTTTATCATGTTTGATGAACTTTTTCTTTCTCCACTTTACTACCGAAGTTCCACTGCGACTTGCCTCCAACGACAGTATTCGCGTATGAGACCTCCTAAATGGCCGCTATTGCTCCCAGTCCCACAATCGAGACTCTCTCGAATAACCTAACCACCACTGTTCCCCGGTCCTATGATTGAGACACTCTAAGGAGTACCAACTTATGTGATGTGGCAAAATCACATACTCCCATGGGGTCGAACCATCCCCACTGCCTTTCCCAAGAACGGTGGCGTTCCCACTGTCGTCCATCTTCACGGCGGTGTCCACAAGCCACAAAGTGACGCCAGCAGCACCTTTGCCTAGTTCACCTCCAACTTTAGATACACCAGACCCGCCTCATCCTAGCAGATTTACACACTTACCCCAACGTCCAATAGTCTGGGAACCACAGGTACCACGATCATGCGCGCGCTTGTCTCTGTAATGACAGATGAGCTTCAAGAAAGCATCATTTTCTTCCTGAATTACAGAAGAATAAATCAAAGAAATGCCAAGTGGGGAAGCTAAAGAGGAAGAAGGGAAGATAAGTGTGACATCTAATCGCACGATGAGACCAGATTGATATATACTTCTGATAAACAAGTGAAGCTTGTCATTTGTAACGTCCTCTGTGATATGAGCGACAACAAGGTCACTCATTGCTCTGGTTCCTCTCCTAAACAAAGTTTTCATTCTTTGCAGAGTAGCCAAAGAATCCCAAACCCCAGCTTTAGTTGTTGTTCTTGGCCTTGGTAGAGATGCCACCAATACCCAGGTTAGAATGGGTATTTGAAAACAAAATGATGCATCAACTTAACGTTTTTCGTCTAAATTAGTGATGAAAGGGTGGTATTTGTTGATTTTTTCAAAATTTCAGGAGAAGTATCTGTTAAAATGAAACTAAAGGGAAGTTTTTTTTTATTGTCAGAAACTTAAGGAGGTTTTTGTATTTTATCCTTCTTTTTATTCTCGTTTTTCTTTTCCCGCCAGTAACTCTCACGCTCATGGAGCACGGTGTCCGTGCCCGTGACGGATAGAATTGCTCTTATAAAATGGATGGAGTCGATGGACAGACAGAAACTAAAAATGCGCCGTTGCCGGGGACCGAACCCGGGTCGCCCGCGTGACAGGTGGGAATACTCACCACTATATTACAACGATCTCATTAGAACATAGTTTTACCATAAACTATATAAAAAGCTGTACATGTGATAAACTTGGCAGTTCAATTGCACAGTTAGCTTAATGAATGGTCCCAAGTCCTTGATTCAGCGATTTAAGCACCTGGGTCAACGATGGTTTAATAACATTGAGCACCATATGCAAATGCAACAACACGCGCAAAACCAAGATTTTTAATTAAGGGGTCAAAAGGTAATGAACACGAATTAGGGGATAAAACAACGTTTTGAAACCGCTGTTGACCCGGATGGTCAGTCTGTTCGGCCCAGGAATCGTTCAAGCAACTGGTTTCGTTTTATCCAAAATCCAGAATCTGGTCAAAAACCATTGAAAAAGTCAACAAACCATTGACTCGGATAGTCAACCCATCGATTCATTCAACGGTTTTTGACCATTTTTTTATTTTTTTAATTATTTTGAATTTTGCTATTAGAACGAGTCGTCCGTTCGAACTGGACGGTTGGACCGTTGACCCAGAAATCGGTGCCCAGAACAGCTCCATTTCTAGGTCGTTTTTTAAAACGTTGGGATAAAAGTTGATAAAACATGGATAAAGGGGTTAAAATATAAATGAGATATAAACAAAATAAAAATCTATGATATTGGAAAGACATCGTACAAGAATAGTTTTGACTAATCCAAAATCCACCTGTAAATTTTGATAAATGATAAATATCACCTGATTGGTTTCTACGTTTATGATACTGATTGATTGATTACAAAACTTTCAAATATTCATGTTCTTCCGATATCATAGCCAAACCCATAAAGGGAGATTGTGAGGATTTTTAAGGCATGGGCAATAGAGGAGTAGAGGACTATGGCTCCCCTCCACCACTCCTGCCAGTGCCACAAGTGGTTTAAAATCACAACTACAAACTTGGGCAGATTCAAACAAGAATCAAAGCATCTATATGTATCTAACGCATCATATCGGTTTTCAGGGCCCCGATGATTTAAATATTTTGAGTTTGGTGATTCCAATGGGTTTTAAGTGCTAATAACTGATATAACATGTCTCCCATCAAAATATGGAATTACCAAACAAAAAAACTTAAAAAAAAATAAAAAGAGAGTTTCGATGGGAATTATGAAGAGTATCGATCCTTTGAAGCTTGGGTTCAAGTATTATCCATCATAGCAAGGCCCCATCTGGCCTAATTTCAGAAAATTATGGCGTCTTTTCACCGACAATCAGAAATGAATATGTTTTTTCAAAATCCAGATGGATAAAAATTCTGAATCTTGTGTAGAATGCAAATGCAAATGCAAATATATAGAATATAAAACCTTATATTTTGTATTATTTTCTATATATTTGCACTGTACATATTTATATTTGTACTCTTTCCAAAATGGGCCGTAATGAATATTTCTCGCATCCCACAACTCGATAAACCAAAGTAACAATAACAAGGGATGTAAATGCAATGGCTGATATGATGCTGCAGGCTCTAGTAAAATGTAATAACAAAAAGTCTTTGCATTAGGCTTGAATCGTTGTTAGCTGCAAATAAACAATTACTGTGATCATGTAAATGGACAAAATACAAAACCAAAGTGAATTTGCACTCCAGTTTCGTTTTGCGGGTGTCTGATAAGAATACGTTTTTTGTACCAATAATGAAAATTAATATATTTTTGCATTCAAAATGGGAAGCTTAACCTTTGAAATTCATGTTTACACCCATTGCAACTAAACAAGACACTGTAAATTTCTAGTACAAAACTGAATTGGGCTTGCATGCACCAATCAAATAAGTGCGTATCCCTCAAATATTTACAGGAGTTTGAACCAACTCATATGTCTCCGACCGTCTGAAATAGCATTACAATAATCTTCAAATTGAATATATTGCAACCTTTCAACAAATCAGCCTCATTATTATCGCCATAGCTGATAGAAAAGTGAAACCAAATCAGGATTTGGTCACACATGCATTTCTTTTTTCAGCTTTAGAAATGGAGAAAATGAACATACAATTCTTAAAATCCCAAGACAACTCTTTTAACTCAAAATTTCACAAAACCCTTATGATTCTTCTGCAATGATCACTAATTCACAAGGACACTCATGAATGATCTTTCACCAGGCAATTCCTCAACATTTAGATAATACAAGGTGGCTTTGGTCTTTCCAATGAACAGTATTCCATAAATTAAAGGAACAAAGCCAAGCAACTTGCCTGGTATCCCGGATTTGTGATGACATAACACATGATAACAAATAAACGATTATCAACTTTCCTGACATGGAGAGGTATGATCTTCTGTTTTCTGACGCTTAGGTTCCTGCTCATCTCTTTCTTCATGACTATTACTTCCATTAACTACATGTGGACCCAACAAAGATGCATGCTTACTTGTGATCTGACGGCCTGCTCTAAGCTTTGGTCCCCAGTGTCTTTCTGGATTTGGAAGGAAACGTGCTACTTTTTTGACTTGGGCTTTGCTAAGGGAGGAAACCGCTCGAGCAAAATTGGCCTGCCAACAAAAGGACACAGATAAGAGTGGACAATGTAATTTTCAATTCAATTTCAGCCGAAGTTTGATGTAGAGTTAACTCTCAAGTTGGTAATTCCACTGTTTTTTCTCCTCCATTTGGCATTTGCTCAAGATTTCCATTACATTCAATTATTTCTAGTTAGCAACTCCACTTCTTTCTCTCTATGGATTCCATTAGGCTCAATTTCGTAGCTATTTAAATTTCTTGTGCTTTCTCTCTGAATTTTAGACCAGCTACCTCAATAATGAACGAAAAAGGCTCTACTTGATGGAAATGATTAATTATCAAGTTGCATTCAATAGAAACTACAATCACAAAATTCTTTTTTCAGTATGCCACAGTAATTCAGGCTACGGTAAAGTACAAATAACAGAAAATAGGGAAAAGAAAACAGTAAAGTAGGACAAAATAGGAAAAAAGAATGACTCCAGGTGGGAAAGCTCAAGACACACCTGCAATGTTGGTTCCTTGGAAAGGATCACTGTGCCTGATTGATCTGGTGGCTGAGCTTTTACTGGATGATTCTTGACCTACATCAGTAAGCCAATCATTAAATCACTATTTAAATCTTCAAACCAACTTACTCCAGCACATTAGTCAATACACTACACTGCATTATCAAATAAGAGAAAACTTTAATGCTACAGAATATTGAAAACATTTAGAGATCGTTTTATGAGCACGAAAAGAGAAATCAGGATCCATAATTCCATGTTCACAAGGGTTTGGCAAAAGTTTTAGTGTCATCTGCCAACCTCACAGTCTCATAAAATCCTCCTTTATTTGGGATAAGGCATGGATGATGATGATGATCATTTTATCTTTTAATATTAGACAAAACAGATAATATCTGGAAAAGGCTGGTGTTATTAACTGGTTAACAAAGAGTCTGTCCATGGTGGCAAGAAATGATCCCTATGTTGTTTAGACATATACCAAATACCAACTAAACAGAGCATCACATATTGATTTCATGTTGGAAAATCTCCCAATGCTTGTCATTTTCCCTGGAATCAATTGATATTATATGAATACTGATTGAGAATGCAAAATGTCATATTAATTTGTTGATCAGTGGTGTTTCCATTTAGAACAAATTGCAAAAAGGCATGTCGTAATTACCCAGCAGCGCATAATATCCCAAATAACATCCATGGGAGCATCTGATTTCAAGCCCAATGGATTCACATGAGTTCCAGAGATACGATATCCTGCATTAATCACTGCAGAACGGAACACAACTGCTGAAGGAGATGTGCATTTCAGTGTCCCACAGAGGCTGTGCAGACTCACAAAGAGAGGAACATCAGGCAACTCCTGCAGATAAAATGTAAATAGGAATGAGATACAGCCCTATGAAAGTTAACTCAGCCTTATTCGTAATTCCCAACTATTTGGGATTGGCTAACAAGTCCTATGAAAGTAGAAGACTCATACCATTCTGCTAGGGATCCAAAGAACTGTAAAGGAAAAAAAAAATTGAACAAAATCTGGATCATCCAAATTGAAGTGCTACCTATAAAATTTACTCATTGCCCCAAAACAAGAGCAATTATATGCCACATGTGTTGTTCCAGAACTGTCTGAAAAGAAGGCTCAACACTATATCAACACAACACATATTCTCATAACCACAGCCAGTCAATAGGAATTGGCAACGGGGCGGGGTGGGGGCAGGTTTTGCGTGCCCCATCCCTGACCCTGAATTCAAATACCCCGCCCTGTACCCCAACCTCAACTCCATCCCTGTAGAGAACGGGGATCCCCGAATTTGCCCCGCCCCGCCCTGGTCATTTCTAATTGCATATCTTGTTTTTTTTTTCTTTTTTTTTTTTGAAAGCTACCTCAAGGGTTGGGGCATTCAAATACCATCCCTGCCTCAAACCCGATCAGTGGTCAAAAAAACCTGCCACAACTGGGGTGGGGCGTGTCGGAGCCCCAACAGGTCATAGAGCAAAGTATTGTCTGTCTGTCATACCAAACCTTATAAAAGGTGGTTTCTTGGATCAGCAAAGGTATCTATTTAATGGCAGAGATTAAAATTCTCCTTATAAGGCGAAAAGGGCACGTAAAATGGAAAAGACTTTTTATAAGAGATCTTCAGAGAATAAAACACAACATCAGCCTACAAAAAATAATAAATTGTTGTAGTACCTCAGATATTGTCGTCAGTACAGCAGAGATTCGATCATAGGCAGGATAGCGGTCCTTCATGGATTTAACATTTGCCAATATAGAAGTTACCCATTCTTGATCATGGATGGGGGCGGACCATATGGGTCCACCCATGTTGAACTTCTTCCCACAGTCGCTGCACTCTTGAGGAACTGCAGGACCAAACCCCGGTAGATATCTGACGCTGTTATTCTTTGTAATGAGATAAAGGAGGAGAAAAGAAACAACAATTAGGTTTACATACAATTAAAATGTAGCAACTGAATCAATTAAAATAACTGAAGAACACCATTCATCAACATAACTGAAATTCTTTGAACTTCTTTTGGTGTGGAAAAATTAGTGTCCAACACAGCCCAAACAAAGCCAGCCCTTGTATCTTCATTCATTTTTTTCTTATTGTTTCCACCTGCCATATACACCCCCTAAAGACACACAAAAAAGGATCCAACAACTAGTTTTCTATCACACTAATTGTTCCCACAGGTCTTGCATCCAAACCCAAGATTCACAATGTCTGGATTGTATGATGGAAGCAGACTAAAATGAATGATTTGTCACAGAATTCAACCACCAGGAAGTGGACCATCCACAGTGCTGAAAATTGTAAAGCTAAAGATGATTATCAAAAAAATTTTAAAGCTAAACATGAAATCACGTTGCTTTTCTTTCAGACTATTTTTTAAGGGTCAAAACATGTTCTTTTCACATAATTTGTGCCACTGGGTAGGTGATTGAGTTATCTATCAACAAGACTCCTGCGAACCTGGCATGTTTTAGTTATGACCATCTTACTGATAGGGGTATCAATCTTTGATGGAATTTTAATTTCTATCTTTTGTGTTAATCTTTGAGTTGCTTTTGGTTTGTTTTATTTAGTTGGATTAGGATGGGTATTTAGAGTTGTTCTAAGAGCTAGAGTCCTTACTTGAGTTTCTATGGGTTTTGCTAAGAATTAAAACAATTTAGAAACTGTTTTTAGTCAATTGCTTAGTTGAAATTGGAGTGAACAATGAGATATCTGAACCCCTATTTTTAAGTCTATAAAGAGTCATGTAGTTGAAATGTAAAAATTGATTTGAAGTACATATGGATAAGAGTATGGTTGTTTTTTATCAATCAGTATGGTTGTCTTTTCTACCTCTCCTATCTTTTTTTCTTCTAAAGGTGCAAGCTTTGTTCTCATTCTTCTTTTTGTCTTCTATATTTCAGATCTGAATCTCTTCCTGACATGAATTTTTTTAATAGTTCTCTTCCTCGCATGACCCACATCCTTAATTTCTCTTCCCTACACACCACGTACACCACAGTAGGATTTTTCTCATTCCTCTTCGATATCAGCATCCTAGTTATACAGCTGTATATCTTGATTAATTCTCACCAATCACCGATGAAAAAAAACTAAGGGTATATATCAAATAAGATGAATACCTTGGTGACTGTCCTCCCAAGACACTGCAGATGAAAAGAGTCACACCCAATACACTGATAGACATACGAGAGCTTAAGAGGGGTATTCTTCATTGCACTTGCAGACCTGCAAATCACACATTTGATGCATTTTACATTGTTTTAGGAATCAAGAAGATGATAAGAAGACATCATTCTATTTTATCTTCTGTCTTTTTTTTAATCAGTCATCATTTTATCTCATAAGTACGCCAAATAGCTAAAATCATGCTAACTCTAAAGATGATAAGAGACCCACGTGAATATGCGCACAAAGACACGAACATAGAAATCCATTTGTACAGAGAGGACAGGAACAATATATCTCTTATAGCGGTTTGCATGGCTCTGCATTAAAATAAGCAAGAAAGAACAAACAAATTAAAACCATAACTGTAATTGGAAATATTGACAAAGGCCACTTGGATGTCAAAGGAAAAAAGGAGAAAAAGAAAAGGTTTTAATCTGACAAATGCTGTGTTTATTTTTTATTCATAAAGATAAAAAAAAAAATCAAAGAAATCAAAGAATAGAATAATTTTAAGCAGTAAGCGGTATGTTTCACGTAAGTAAGGGAGGTTATGACAAATAATATGTCTAATCATGCTCATGCCAAAACCTGAGAAATACTAAATTATGGAAGTTTGTAGAAGGAATCATATGTCTTTTCCCTCTAGTAAATGATGTATCCACCATTCAGACAAATTTATTCAAAGAAAGCTTCTTCAAGGAAATAAAATTACCTCAATGCAGGCAAGTAGGATCCTCAGAGCCATTTCATGGCAATACTTTCCTCTCAATGGATACGAACCATATCTAAATTGAGCAATCAATTATAAGAACATAGAAACAGTGAGCAGTGAAAATTGGTCTACTTGAAGATAAGGAAGCATAAATCCTCACTTGGAATAGCAAACCTCTCCATTGCCCCCACAGAGCACTGCCATATCAGTGGCTGTGCACATCAACATGCCTCCATCTACAACAGTTTGAACCGCAGAGTCCAGGAACACAGAAGGTGAGCCATAAGGATCAAGATCAACCTGAAATACCAGTCACAGAGAATGAAACCATACACCAGCTTTGTGATATATTCTAGTATATGAAAGGGCCAATCAACAACATTTGGGGAGGGTAGGAGGGGGGAGCTGAAAAGTATGACAAGTAATAGGAAAAGAGGAAATGGCCTCCATACCATGAAATTGGTAAGAAAGAGGAAAGATGGATATTCGTCATAATTGATTAATCAGTGGATAAGGTGAACCTTTTCCCCTGTTCCTATGTTCAGAATGTGCAGAAGAAAGCACATCTTCTAGGAAACTCCACAGTTACAAATGTGATACCATAGACAGTACATACCACATCAAATTCTTTCTGGTGGGTGAGCATAAAAACACGAGCATCAGCAAGATGAGATTCAACCTTTGAACAAGCCACTGAACCATTGAATCTTATGTTTCTCTTGCAAGCTTCAACAGACACTGCAAAGAAGATACTATGATTCATTTTTAAGCTCTTCATTTCAGGCTTTCAGCAACAGATAAACTATCAAATAATTTATGATATAATGCAAATATCAGAATGCAGGACAAAATGATAAATGAAGGTATTCCAAAAGACCCTAGTTTGGGCTTATGGAAATTTAACTTCACTTACATAAAAAAGGAAACCAAGTCTTAAATGTCACTTCCATTAGAACATAAGGCTATCTACTCTCCAGGTCAGCCCAACAGACCTGAACATATCAGACCCTATTATCTGGATCAGCATTTTGAATCCCAATTACAATGGCATCAGGGTTGGTTTTACCTGTTCCAACCTGATTAAGACCTAAACCAATCATCTGTTTGTGTATATTAGCATATGGCAAAGATACCAACAGTGTTTTATATATGTTTCTCATGGTTTACTTGTAATAACTTAATATAAGATTTCTAAAATTGTCATTTTATAGGAATATATAAGATATTTTGAGAAGAGAAAGACTACAGAAAGAGAACTAGATGGTTTATTTTCAAATTATCAAGCTAAAAGGCTGTCAGTAATAATCAGTCATATCATGTCAGAATTGATTAGACCAAAATAAAGACAGGGTCAGTTCTGGTTCTATTGCTTCAAGATCCTGAAGGACCTGGTTTGGGAGCATGTTTGCCTTTTTTCTTTTTTTTGTAATATCAATTCAGGACCGGGTCTACACTTATTCAGCCCAGACCTGGCCAATTGGGAGCCCTAATAAGAATGCATGCATCATCATTGTTAATCAGTTTACCTGAATGTTCTGCATGAGCTCCTTGGTATAAGGAGCAAAACTGAATGCTTTCTAGAAAATATTGGATTGTAAGATCTAACATATTAACAATTTCAAGTTACCTTTGTCATTGTCCACAGCTACAACCTGACCAATTCCCTCTACTTCACGTGCATATCTTATAGATCTTAACCCAGATGCAGCCAAAGCCTGCAATTTCATGAAAAATAAACCAAATAGATAAAATTAATAACCCAACCAATTAGAATTTACAGTTCCACCACAGTATTTCCACACCATCATATCTAGACATTCAATTAACAAACAATTGTAGTACACAAAATGCTTATAGATAAGCAGTGCAATAATAAGAAAGAAAAATAAAAGGCAATTCAAGGTCAAAAGAAACCTCAAGAACTCTGGGTGGCTTCAGTTGACCACGACCTTTTCCCTCTGTAAGCTTGACTGCTTCTTCTGGGCTGGCATGTGGTTCATCTTCAGGTGGCTCCACCAGAACTTCACATTCTCCATTTGATTTCTCACTATTGGAAACAGGATCATCAGTTGCTTCTTCTTCTACATGTCCAGCAGAAGCCTCCTCTGACACCTCTGGTGGTACCTTGGCCCTTTTACTGGACATTGCTTCATGTTCCTCCTTACGTTTAGATATAAAGGTCCTCAGGACAGCAATGGATAAGTCTCTATTATTAACCTGATTATTTTAGGACAAAAAGATTAGCTCTTTTCACCCCCAAAAGAACTGTAACAGCCAACTGACAAGGGGAATATTTCTTTATTCCCCAAACACCATTGCAAAACAAATGGTGTTTCAAACCATGTGAAAAGGGAAGAAAAGAAAACAAGCTTGGATGCGATACTTTTTTTATTGGTAAGTATACTATATTACAATAACCAAACAAGTTCTTATAGAAAAATAAAAAGCGCTGCAGAAGCACTGTTAATAGGGAACCTTAAACCAAGAATAATGTGAAGAAAGAGACCATGGGATTCTGATGAACCAAATTTGATAATAAATACTCTAATACAATGACACTAAACAGATAAACGAGAATAGCTTTTAATCGAAATTATAGGAAACCATCCAAACTACCCAAGTAATAATAATTGGTGAATGATATTCTAATATTCTTCTTGAGGTAATTATCCAACTTTCCATAAAGTATCAATCCCTCCACTTTTTCTGTTGGCACAAAATGTAAACAGCACACGAATTATACATATCATGCTTTGGAAGGACAATCATATCTAGGTTGTTCATGTAAGATCATCTTTTTTTTTTTTAATGAGTTCATATAAGATCATCTAATTGGTTATTAACAACGCTAGTTGATGTGATTCCTTTCAACTTTTGCAGGGGAAAAACTATATGTATCCTCATAGCATTACCATTTGGGCCCTATTTTATAATCCTGGTGAGTTTTGCATCTTTGAACACATTTCGTCATTTCCATATAGAACGTTCCCCGATAAGGTGACAAGTAGAAGCTAATGTTTATGATATAACACTTGGCAAGAAGACTCAAATTTTGCATGAGAAAGACCCCTGGTGGAAAATTAAAAAACAAAACAAAACAAAAAGATCTAATCTAACTACATTCAATTGTACTAATTTCAGAATCCGACCATGAACCACTTCAGTATACACTTGAATTATGAACATGAGCACCAGCACAAGCAAAACAAATCCATTATTCCCATGGGATTTTGTTTCTCAAAACTTATTCCCTAAAATCTTAAATATCTTGAACAAATAATTGGATCATAAATTTCAACGATTTCCACCATTGTGAAATCAAAAGATAAACATGCAATTAAGCATGAAAGAAACGCATAAAACGGTCAATTCTAAACCAGTAAGAGAACCCAAAAGAGAGAACAATACCTGGGTTTTGTTATAGAAGACTTGGTTTTTGGCGTGCATAAGGATTTCAGCCTCTCCTTCTTTGATGATGGTGTAATCGTTAGGATCAGTAGAAATTATTCTATCATTCGATTTCTGATGTTTCTCACCTCCTCCTTCACCATCACCCATGGCGTCGAACAATGAACGAATATTGTTTTTTCTTCTGCTCCTGTAATTGCTTGTTTTGGCACGGAGGACAATAAGATGAAGTATCTCCTGTAATTGCTTGCAGATTTTGTTGACGAATCTAAAGGATTCGCTGGTATACTGCTAAATGTTTATATATGACACGATAAACCCTTACTATTTATCCCTCGAGTCGAGTGTGCTTTTGTTAAACCCTACCAGCCTTTGTTACGTCTTTACCTGCAAATTGCAATTTCGTGAGACTCGGACCGGAAATCGAGTCACTGGTGTTAGCGGTTCATGGTTCATCTTTCCGGTTTATCATTGGTTGGATCGAATCACTGGTATCCAAGAAGCAGCAATCCTCCGACCCCAAGCTAGATATAACAATTCCTGGGCTGAGCCTGAGAAGCAGGTTCAGGCCCACTGGACTGTCTCTCATATTAGTTAAGATTTACGGCAACGTTTTAAAGTTGGACCTAACTGGGACATGGGAGAGAAACAACTAGGCTAGTCGTTGGGCTCGGTAAAACCATGCAGGGAAACACGTACGAGATGTGTATCTTGCTGCAAGGCCAAAAAACGCGTTAGGCCCATTATCCATTCCATCACAATTGTAGGGAGGTCGGATCTGCTTCAAATGAAATATGTTTCAACACGCTTTTAACATGATCTGACACCACACATCTCATATATGATGGGTGTAAGTGCTGTGGTGAGATGAAGTAGGACAGTCTTTTTAAAGGATAAAGAAGGATTAGGACTAGGGCCGCAAAGGGGGATGATGGGTATGCTTTTGCCTATTGGGAGTTTCAACAGAGCCGGGCAAGCTTTAAGGAAAATGATCCAAAAAGTATTCGAGTCTTGTTTAGGAAAGAGAATCATTGTCTTTATATTGATTATCAAGAAAACACTATCAAAATTTTACCATGTGTCCAACCAAATCATTTAAAAATAAAGCTTTCTTTTTTCTAAGGATTCTCGTCTGACACGTACAAGCTACATCCCATCATAGGTTTTCTCGTGGCCACGTAGCAAAAGCGGGACCTAAGTCTGACTAGTGTTTTTGGTTATGCGCTGCATTGCTCTCGAAGCGCAGTGTCATGAATTCCTCAAGTTTCAAGTTAAGGACGGCTCTTTTCTTTGGATTCATGGCGGATTTAAGATAGTCTTTTGAGTTTGTAGAAGGCCTGAGATGGCTTGTGGTGCTGTTTTGATGTCTTTGCCACTATTACGGCAATTCACGACTAGATGTACTTACAATGGGTGTTGGTACTGACAAGATGTTTTGACACGCTTCCAACATTTGGTGAGATATTCCCAATGTAACAATTGCAATGGTTATTATGGATCGGTTGTTGTTGAGCTCTAATCAATGAATTCACCTTAAATTTATAAGGGAACAAAATCATGTATTTTAGTTTTGTTTTTAATAAATCACTAAATTTATATTTTCCGCTGAGATTTTGAGACCTAATAACAGTTCTAAATTAGAAAAAAATATAATGGATCTTATGTGTTTTTTAAGTATAATTTTGTCTCATCATAATTCTAACTTGATAAAGGGTGATTTGGTCCTCCAGATATCACGACACATTGTACATTGCACTACATAACTATCCATTGGCATCTCGGCACCATGCAAGCAAAACTCGAACACCTAGCATCTATCTCAACCTTCCTGGCCCCACCTTGATAGGACGACATACGAATAGCTTAGGAGATGTTAGGTCGGCGTGAAGAGGCAATTTGCCTCCACCAACCTAACCTGGACCCAATTAGCGACATGCCTGATGTGACGAGCGACTTACTTCTTGAGCAGATAATATCAGCTTACGCGGAATCCGTCTCCAGGCATGGAACTACCTCTGAATCAAATGGGTCGGAGATCTCGAACACATTTCGTGGAACTCACGACAATTAGCCTATATACAAGCGTCCTCTTCCTCATAAAAGGTATGTGCAATTTGGCCCTCTAGTTTCTTTACAATAAAATATTAACTCGCTAACTTAAGCATTAGAGTGCCCATCCTGAGTCAAGCAATCTAAACATTCTAATTTATTCTTTTTACAGCTCGACCAGGTGACTTCATTGGCCCAATATCTGAGTTGTTTGCCAACAAGGAATGCTAGATTGCGCAACATCAAAACCAATTACTCTAGTTTGTTTTTTAATGGTGGGGGCATTGATGGAGTCAATAAATTAAATACATGGAAAATACACAAAATGGGGTGTATATGTTAATATGTGCAAATTAAAAAGCCAAAAGAAAATTTTGAATGTATAGATTGCCAAATATGCTGAGTTTTTGAATTTTATATTGGATTGAGTCAATATCTGATCCATTGATAGAAAATAAGAACATAGGTGTCAATGGACCAGGTTTGGGTTGAAACCAATATAAATTAACAGGAATTTGAACAAATTGGACAATCTTTAGACCGGTCCAAAATGATTCGAAATATTCATTGGACTGGATTGGATCAGGTCCATTTGTAATGGACTCACATTGCACTCGAGTGGATTGGACACAATCCAGTCCAATTGACACCCCTATATATGTGCAAATTAAGAAGCCAAAAAGAAAATTTTGAATGTATAGATTGCCAAATATGCTGAGTTCATGAATTTTCGTAAAGTTTTGTTTGGATGAATTATCGAGTTGCAACTTGTAAGACTGGACCAGGAGTCAATTTATATAAAATTTAGTCAACTCAAAGAATTCCAAAATTTAGTCAACTTGTATAAAATTTTCACACGATAGTATGACCCTTAAAAAAATATTAAGTTTACTGGTGCGAGTCCCATTTTAAAAGTTCTTACAAAATCCAAGCCGCGTACAGTATTTATCATAAATAAGCTTTTTTATTATCAATTTTCTTTCTATATTAATAGAAAATAAATTAAAAAAACCTACAAAAAATAGGAACTATTTGAAAACTCGTAAATATATTTACAGGAAATTATTATTTTTTTAAGTTCTTAGATAATAAATAAATAGTTCCCTGGTGCTGAGAATTATTCAGCCTAGAATGAAATGTGGTAGGGGCCCATGTCCAGCTTTCTTTTAATGGATTCTTCCGCGCGCCATATCTACGGGGCAAAGAATTTAAACCCAGGTTTCCTATTCGTTTTTTGCTACTCACACTCTATCCAGCCATCGAAACTAGTGGGATGAAAAGCTGACAAAAGTAATACAACCCAATATTAGTGCCTGTACGTACTCTGTAATGTGGTGAAATTTTGAGCTAATGAAATTGAACCACCTGCTCCTGTTCCTCTCAATCATTCCCTCTACCTCTAATCTAAATTAGGTACTAATCTTAAATGATAACAAACAATGTCTCTAATTCCTTTCCTCTTTCTAAATTAGTACTGAGTTAATGCCTAAAACTACAATTAATGCACATTGAAGGCAATGATTTAAAATTAGTTGGACTAGACTAGATTGCACACTCACTCAGACCTGGTTTAGTAGTTGGGACCAAATCCCTTAAATGCATGTGAGTTCACTTTGAAGAAGCACAGGACCATCAACCAGCTGAAAACACGGCCATATAATTCATGTTACCATGTGAAATTGCTCTGCAAACTTTGTTTGCATTAGAGTAGATGCATGGGAGTGCAAATAGGTTCAGTGTAAATTCTTCTTCACTACTTCTGCTTCATATTTGATTTTGTCTTGTTTGTTTGTGACAAGTGAAACAGGAAGTAAAATCAGGTGGCCTCCATTTTAAATGGGAATAGAATGGAGGTAGGAGGAAGGTTATCTGTCTAAGGGTGAGATAGGCCAGATGATGTGGTCCATACAGAATTGAGGTAAGAAGAAGATGGTGTAAATTTTGCATTAGATTTTGTGATGGAAATTTTGCACTGCCACCAAATGTAAATAAAATGACAAAAGCAAATCATAGTTACAAACAAATAAAAGCAAAACTGATCTAGCTAGGTACAAATTTTGCACTTGGTCAAGATTTGCATTCCAACTTAACTCAGTCTTAAGATTTTCCTTTGATGAATGCTAAACTAGTGGGATGAAAAGCTGACAAAAGTAATACAACCCAATATTAGTGCCTGTACGTACTCTGTAATGTGGTGAAATTTTGAGCTAATGAAATTGAACCACCTGCTCCTGTTCCTCTCAATCATTCCCTCTACCTCTAATCTAAATTAGGTACTAATCTTAAATGATAACAAACAATGTCTCTAATTCCTTTCCTCTTTCTAAATTAGTACTGAGTTAATGCCTAAAACTACAATTAATGCACATTGAAGGCAATGATTTAAAATTAGTTGGACTAGACTAGATTGCACACTCACTCAGACCTGGTTTAGTAGTTGGGACCAAATCCCTTAAATGCATGTGAGTTCACTTTGAAGAAGCACAGGACCATCAACCAGCTGAAAACACGGCCATATAATTCATGTTACCATGTGAAATTGCTCTGCAAACTTTGTTTGCATTAGAGTAGATGCATGGGAGTGCAAATAGGTTCAGTGTAAATTCTTCTTCACTACTTCTGCTTCATATTTGATTTTGTCTTGTTTGTTTGTGACAAGTGAAACAGGAAGTAAAATCAGGTGGCCTCCATTTTAAATGGGAATAGAATGGAGGTAGGAGGAAGGTTATCGGCCTAAGGGTGAGATAGGCCAGATGATGTGGTCCATATAGAATTGAGGTAAGAAGAAGATGGTGTAAATTTTGCATTAGATTTTGTGATGGAAATTTTGCACTGCCACCAAATGTAAATAAAATGACAAAAGCAAATCATAGTTACAAACAAATAAAAGCAAAACTGATCTAGCTAGGTACAAATTTTGCACTTGGTCAAGATTTGCATTCCAACTTAACTCAGTCTTAAGATTTTCCTTTGATGAATGCTAATTAAGCTTACTCTTGCCAACAGAATCAAAGACATGCTCTCATTATATTATTGAGCATACACATTAAGGTGGTATAATTACCAAATTATTCCATGTAAAAAGACACAAACAGCCTTCATATAATCCCTAACCTTGCAAAATATGTGATGAGACTCATATGTGCAGCCTAGGCTCGTGCCACCATATGTCTCAGACCAAATCAAAGAGCCCCCCAGTTATTCAAATCGGCCTGACCACCGATCTGATTAATTGGTCTCATATGAATGCACAAGGCATGTTCAAATAAAGATAAGCCATTGAGAATTTTAGAGAATATCAACCTATTCAAGGACATCACCTAACAGATTAAGCTTTTAGGTTGAATGGTTCTTTGAGATGGTATTAGAGTCATTTTGAACAAGTGGTTTAGTTTTCGATCCTCGTTGCCCCCATTATAATTAAATAAGTTTCATAACAAAGTACGGGTGGGTCTGTGCATGTTCACACTTCAAGCCCAATAGGCTTTCATGTGAGGGGGCGTGTTAGAGAATATCAACCTATTCAAAGACCTCACCTAACAGCTTAAGCTTTTAGGTCGAATGGTTCTTTGAGAGATAAGCTAGGGCCCCATAATTGTCTTCCTTGCAACAATATGCATATATCATCCCTATATGAGAATTTTCTTAGAAAATGGGAGTTGTGGATTTGTTATTAATTGCTCAAAGTGATTTTTTTCCCTTTATGGATGCATAAGTTTCCATATCAAAATAGACAGAAATTTTTTTTAGGCCGAAATATATAAGCTATATCATTTTCCCTTTTATGATGAAAACGTTGTCTTCCTTGCCATTTACATCAAAAAAATTAGAATGGATGGAAAGCAAAGTTCTGGCTACAAAAAGGTAGAAATACTAGCTGAAATATATTTAATGCTGAAAAGATTTACAAAGAAACAAATGAAGCCAAAATGCAGTTTTTAGCTATCAAATTTAGTTAAAACTGGGTGAAACATCACACTGGATGGTCTAAATGAGAGAAGAAATTGGTTTAGCAATGGTTCATCTTAGTTATTTGACCAAGCTCATCACTTGGAGTTACTGTTTTGGTTAGTTTTCAGAAGATTGAGTCATGCATTAGGATGGGGAAAAATTAATATTAATTGTCAAACAGTTACTGTCACTAGACTACAAACAAACTTACTTTGGATATATAGATGCATGACAGAGTTAAGGGAATCAGTAAATTTTTTTTTTCACATGTTACTTACTGGGTTTTGGCAGGTATTCACCCATGGGAGTCAGATTCTAGAGGCATTTGGTTTCTTCTTCAAACGACACAAGCGACATAGTTGTACATGTACTAGCATTGATATTTCAGTGATAATTCAATGCAATGAAAGGAAGTGGGTCCAAATCTTTTCTCCATAATGATAAGAAATGAGAGAGGCAGGAAGAAGTTGTGAAGCAATTCAGACATACATGTGAATGTGAAAGAACTACTGTTTCTATAGTCTAGCTACTTTCTTTGGATGAATCCATGGCAAAAACAAGCAACCTGTCGGCAGGATATATACTGATGAAATGCTAATATATCTTACTAGAACACCTATATATTGCTAGAGAGCTGAACTTATCCAATGGTTGGTGAATATAAATCAAAGACAATCTGCTTGACCAATGACCAAACTTTGTAGAACAAAAGAAAGAGAAGATGCTTTGCTTGGCCATGAATTATTGACCCGGCCGGCCAGCGGCCATTATCCTGATGGGAACATGTAACCAATCACCTTCCATGATTGACAGTCTAAGTCTTGCTACATCATCCATAAGGTCTGCATACTGAAGATGCTGCAAGTGAAGCTCTTTTCATATATAGTTGACGCGACCTGTACCTCTCATGAGAATGATCAATATATATATATGTATATGTTGATGTTCAATCATCAAATCCTATACCTTAATAATACATATAGTTGCCTCCATTGTTCCTCCTTTATGCTTGCATGCTTTCTCAAGAGTCTATTTCTGTTACAGTGAAAGCTAACTAGATCCTTTGGTTTCAAAGACTAGAAAGAATATACTGTGATCACCAGACCCCAACTACAAAAGCAGAGTAGTGGTGATTAGGGCAGACCCATTTTTGATAAGCAGGGAATACCCCTGTTGAACAGGTCAGAACTCAGAAGTGGTTTTTTGAGAAGACAAGATTGAACACCCCCCCCCCCCTCCCCACCACACACACACACACAAGCTTTTAACAGGAGTACCTTTTAATTTGTCCTTTAGTAAGGATGGAGAGAGAGAGAGAGAGTAGTATACATGCATGCATTGAGGTTTCACTTCCAGAACAATATATAGTTTGCATAAACAGAGAGACAAGGATTCCAATACAAACACAATCCAGCCAACACATTCTATCAAATTCAAACCTTCACTAAATGAAGTTCCAACCCTACAAAACCCATATAAATGATGTGAGCTTATGGGTGTTCATCGTTCAATGGCACTCAGAGCTTGAGACTTATAAAGAATTTAATTAATTTGGTGGTCTCTTAATTAGCTTAAAGTTTTCAAGCAATGAATGATGAACAACAGTGCTGTACTGTAGGGCTCACACGGTTTGCTCGGCGTGACAGCTCCCGCGTGATGTTATAATATAAAGCAGCTGCTCCCACAGTAAACACGTAGATGAGTGAAGCAAAGGAGGTTTGTGAATTGTGATCGATCTCTGTGGGTGGGGGAGTCGGGGAAGATGAAACTGTTAAAAGGACAAAAGAAGCAATCCAACCGTGGGATGTCAAATCAAAGATTTCTAGATATGGATAAAGAAAAGGGTCTCCCCATGCATACTGATTATACCCAAATCCGTTAATGATCAGATCATCGGAGTAACGAGAGAGAGAGGGGGTTCTGGTTCGAGGAAGACATGGAATCTAGTGAAGACAAAGGCGTAGATGAAATGGAGAAAAGAATACAAAAGGGCAGAGGCCTTGGGAAAGTCGATTATATGAAGAAAGAAAGTTGAAGAGAGCAAGAGAAAAGAGAGCTTGGTTCCATGTTTGGCAATCAAGGAATCGTCACATCAACCCCCCCACTCTCCAAGCCGAGGCCCCTAAATTTACTATGATGGTGACATGTGATCTTAGCTCCCGTCGTTTTCAGGTTTCTTTGTTTGTAATTGTACCCAAGATGGACTTCTCTCAGCCCAACCCCATAGGCCTTCAAAATTTCTTGATATCTTTGGTCCCCAATTTCTCGTTTTTCTGTTGTGATGATTCATAACTTATTGATGGGTTTTTATGTCTGATACCATCCTTGACCCTTGCCTCCTTGGTGGGTTAATACAAGGCTTGAAATAAGAAACATTACATTACATGGGTGTCTTTATTTGATTAATCTGAGCCCATGCCTTAATTTGCACAAGATTTTTGTTGGATTAGGAGTTTATGACCTTATAGAGACTCATGAGTAGCTTTGTTTTAGCCTTTTTAGGTTCAATTAATGAACTACATACCAAAGAAGAGGTCTACTGTTACTGGCCACATTCATCCAATGGCACATTGGGAACATCAGTTATATTAAGTACAAGAATTATTTTCAATGTGACACTGGATGAATGTGGTCAGCAGATCTGAACTCTTTATATGGGTACAAGGCATTTGATTAAGATAGATGGCCATAATTCACTGACTTTGTTTTTTAATTTCTTAGGTCCACATGGGGCAGACATGTCCACCCTTAACTTTTTATTTACTTCTGAATCACAAAGGGGTGAAAAAGCATGCCCTCATGGTTTCAAATTTTTTCATTTACCAAAAAAATGGTTTTAAAATTTGCCAAAGTTTTAGAATATTTCAGTTTTGATAAGCTATGTCCAAATAGGCAAATATAACAAAAATGTTGGAATGCTTTAAGAATTTCAATTTTTTTTAGATAACCCAATTCCCAATTTTTCATATTTTCGGTTTTAATTAACTACTGATTTTAACAATTATTAAGATAATTTTATAAATTACAAAAAAAAAAGTTAACAATATTTAGATGGTGTTTTTTGAATGAAAATTTTGGTTTATTTTGTTTTGGTGGTGTCCAAGAAACCGAAAGAACTGAAACCATGCATCCTACTAATAAATTAACCATACTTTGGTCCTAATTAAGTCTAACCCTCAGGCTTCAGGCTTTAAACCCACATAGATAAAAGAGGAAAAATGATTTGGGCACATCCACCTTTTGATAAATGTGTGCACCCTGATCTACCCAAAAAGTCCATGGGTTGAGAAGACAAAACTCAAAAGCACATGCACATATTTGACTTCTTTAATTGGTTACCAATTATGGTGTGGCTGTGCCCTGTTGATTTAAAAACTGAGATGTGCCCAAATCAACACCCATAAAAGAGGTGGATTTGGTTCAATCTTTATATTCATTAAACCCTAATTAATTCAGTTGAACCCTAAATGAGCAGAGCAAACCAGAACGGGTTGGGGTGGGCGAGCCATGGTGTCGTTACCTTAATAATGCAACAGAACTTGGTCGTAGCACGTAAGCCATAAGCCATTAACGTTGCTTTCCTAGACACTGTCGCTGGGGCGAGAGACAAATAGCTCCCAGGTCTCCCGCCTTGAAGTTTGAACTTTGAAGCTGTAAGTTAGTACACGTGGCTAGTTCTTTTACTCACATCTTCCTTAAAATATCGCGAGAATCTCTCTCCAAGGTCCAAACGTGTGTGTCGCGTATCTTGTGGCCGCCCAATCCATCTCCATCTCTGCAACTCTGTTTTTCAGCGGGGCCGGATTTTCTTTTGGCGCTTCTGAAACATAGCTCTCTATCAGAGTTCAGAGAACCTAGATTTTCTCTGTCCCACTTCAAACTTATCCCCTCCTCATTTCTTACCTCTTCTCCTTTTTTTTCTTTTTCAAAATTCTCTCCTTCTCGACTCTCCCTGAAGAAGAAGAAGAAGAAGACGACGGCGACGAACAAGAAATCCCCATGGAGTATGTTCCATCGTCGGAGCATCTTTGCTACGTTCGCTGCAACTTCTGTAACACTGTTCTAGCGGTAATTTACGTGGAAATACTAACTGTGCATATGTTCTTGTGGTATGTATAGACAAGGAGAGAAAAGAAGAAAAAGTGAAATGTAGAGAACCCACCTGAGATTTGACTTCTTTTTTACTCCAACACGCATTCTTTCTGTTTTCAATCCTTCCGTGTGTTACAAACCTAACAGAAAAGAAATAACATGGAAGAATGTTTTCTGGGGAAAAACCCACTTAGTGTTATATATGTATTGTTTGTGTAGGTGGGAATTCCATGCAAACGGTTGTTGGATACTGTTACTGTGAAATGTGGTCACTGCAGTAACCTTTCTTTTCTAAGCACTAGACCTCCATTGCCAGGCCAACGTATGGATCATCACCAGCTTGGATTTCAGGTCATTCTCGAAGCAACTAATCTTAATTTTCTCCCTAATGTTAAAGCTATTATTTGCACCAAAGAGACTGAAGTTGACCAGTTCCTGGAGAAACAGGTTTTCTGCAACGACTACAGAAGGACCCAATCCTCCTCCTCCTCCTCGTCGACGTCTAGCCAACAGATGTCTCCAAAAGTTCCATATGTTGTAAAACGTATATAGATCATTTTCGATCGGCCACTCTGCTTTAATTGAGTTCCATTACATCTGTGTTTGTGGGTGTATGTGTGTAATTCATCTTGATACTTCTTCTTGGTTTATGGTGGTTAATTTGATTGTTTGGCAGCGCCTGAGAGGAAACACAGACTCCCATCTGCTTACAACCGATTCATGAAGTAAGACCGAAGAAGCAGAAAAAGAAGAAGAGACAACATATCTTTTATATATGAACTTAATTTTAGAAAATATAATATAATATATATATATATATAATATATATATATATATATATATATATATATATGAACTGATTTGTTATATATCTTTTTCTTTCCATGGAAGGGAGGAGATTCAGCGCATCAAGGCTGCTAATCCTGAAATACCACATCGAGAAGCTTTTAGCACAGCAGCCAAAAATGTAAGTCCTTGATCCCTTAGACTTAGAGGGAGGCCGACTGTTTTCTATTCATTGTTGAACTTCCCTAGCTAATTTTGAAGATTACAGTGGGCCAGGTACGTTCCACATCCACCGACTGGATCAGTTTCTGAGAATAACAAAAATAATGTAAGAGATTCAGACTTCTTCTCTAGTTGGAAATCTACCTAAAGATGGATCGATGGCTGACTCTGCATATATAACATTTGGTTTGGGCTGGTTTAAAATTGCTGGTGCAGGAGCGAACTAGTGCTTGTGCAATGGAAAGTATTGACAGTACTTCCAAAAAATTGGACTCCACTTGAGCACAGAAGTTAGGTTATTTGTCATTAACGTCTCTTTCGAACTCTCTCATTTGCAGTTTTGCACAAGTTCATATGCTTGATGATGTTTGTTACTTCATTTCTTAATGGACTGTATCATTCCAGATGTTGAGATCCATACACGTCTGTAATTTGAAGTATATGTGCTTTGTTTTTGGAGGACCAAATGTCTTAAATATTGTAACATGTTGGGAATTTAGGATTCCATGAATGAAGTTGAAGTGACTTATCTTAGATCTCTTTGTTTCACCATTAAGCCCCAGAAAGTCTCCAAAATATAATAGTTCTAGCTAAAACACCCAGGAGATCTCCTACTATCCTTTTTGAATAAATTTATTATGGATGACTGATCATTTTTTTTGGTAATAAATGGATGACTGATCATTTGGATAGAAAAGAAATGAATGGTACTTGTCTACTTGATTTTTGTGGTTAAAAAATTTGATAAATAGAATGAAGTGTGGAACCTTCTAATTAGTGATAGATACAATCTTCTCAAACCCTTATTGATAGTCGTAGATTTGCTTCTCAATATTGAACCAATCAAACAACTCCTTTCAGCACCCAGAAGCTAGAAAAATTCAAACAGCTCTTAGTGAGAGGGATATATAATCATATAGGATGAACAAGGGTGGTGGGAGGTTTAAATCTGTAAAATGTGTGATAAACAAGATGAAATCATCCACACGTGGGTGTTTGTCTATTTTTCTCCTTCAATTCTAATTAAAACCGGTATAATTTATACCCCTTTCAAATGAAATTGAAATTTCAGAAGTTGATATATTGTAAATAGATTGGAAAACTTCCAACTGCTTTATATTAAAAAGTTCTTTTCCTTGAAGCCAAACTCTTATAAAAAGTTTATTACTTAGTCCTGGAATGCATTTATATTAATCTAAAGCACATCAAGTTTAATTTGATTTATTTGTATTATAATAACTTCTCAAATTCCAAAAACAAAGACAAAAGTGGAGATAGGTCGGCTGTCAAATTGATTTGCCGGATTTCTAAACTTGATCGATCTTTTTAAAATTTCTTTTCCAGTTGTTCAAATTAACACCTATGAATACGTGATGTTAGATATGCTGCATGCCATTGTTCTTTATTATTATTATTATTATTATTTGCAAAATTGCTGAATGACAATAAGGGAAGAAATGCAAATTGGAAAACTGCTCTCAAATTTTATAGCCACCTATATTTGTCAATTATAGAAATGATGTACATATATAATTGATTCAACTTATTCGCATACATATATAATTGATGGCCTTGTGTGAAAGTTGCAAATGTTTGGTTGCACCGTTATACTAATAGATCATTTTATAATATTTTGGGTGTGGTTGCATTGCTCTAAATTCTCGTCTTAGTCCATCCAAGAAGTGCATCGGAGGCTCAGTTTGGGAAGAATGCAAATATAAATAGGTACAGCACAAAGTATTTTTAAACCTTGTATTTGCACTTTTCCCAGATGGAGACAGTGCAAAACCTTGTGTTGCTGCCAAATACGAGGCTGAGGGCAACAAGGGGATTTCGCTGGTGTCCGAGGCCAATAGGTTTGACTTGTAAACAAGAGAAGAATACATGTCAGATGCCCTGGGTGTTATCCCAAGGGTAGAGACTCCGACTGTTAAGTTAGTCGAGTGCTTAAAAGGGGTCAGACCAGGCTAGAAACGAGGGCCCAAAGCTTAGTCCTTAATAGGCAAGAATGATTCTCTTGGGATTTTGAATGTCATTGCAAGTGTCTTTACCTTGAGATGTGCACCCTCTTTTATACTTGACCTTGCCTTGGAGTGGTTGGAAGCAGTTGGTGATGTATAGCCAGGATTTGATTTGATTGATGCCACGTGGTGCGATCCGAGGCCCACCAAGTATCCCTACATCACCTTGCATGCTATATTTTTAAACCTTATATTTGCAAATTGCACTATTTCTAAACTGAGACAAAAAATTTTGGTCTTGTAAATTAGAAGAGGTATAGAGAGTTAAAAGTTAAAACTATATCATCCTTCTATGTTAAAACTTTGTCAATATGGGGATCACTCAGCTGGCTGGTATCAACCATTCGTTATCAATTTGTTTTTCTTATAGATTGGAAAATATACTTTGTTTCCATTTTTGAAAGTTTTTTCCCATTTTCTATAAATTTTTGGGAAACGAGATCAGTTAAAAAATTACATGAATAACAAAATACCCCATATTTTAACTTTTTGTAATAAATAACAATGGTTTATTCTTTTGTCTTTTTAACTATGAAATGCGAATGCACCCCATTTATCAGAGAAGGAAGGTTCCCAAATCACTCTTATAATGCATTTCTTTTAGGGTTTTCATTTGAAACTCCCGACCTTTCTGACAAGGAGTCTCCGAGGCACCAAAAGTCGGAGTGAGTTTAAGTCAAAAAGTTGGCCGATTATAACTCTGGAAACATCTATCATGCGAAAAGGATATAGTATCGAAAGAATTTTGATCAGTTAAAATGTACCCATGCATGAATTTTAATCAATAACACCTGATTGACTACCACGTTTATGATTTAAAACAGTGGTGATGCATTTTAGGGATTGAATCTGTAATGTAGGATTAATATAACCATCAAACCCGGACCTAAGCATACATTAAGTAAGATATATACCTTGAACATGTAAATGCGTGGCCACATATAAGTACAAAACATGTTTGAGATGTGGCTGTATCATCTCATGGGTAGCAGATCTGCTCTCTATTTGATGTCTTACGTGCACGAAACTTCATATACAGAACATACTGTATTGCTCAAGGAATAACTTTTCAATCTAAAATTTTAAGCAGCTATGAAGTGAAAATAAGTTTTTATTCTCTAATAAGCCCTTTCAGGTGAAATCCCATTGGGTTTGAAGTGTGGACAAGTGAAGTGATGAAAAAGATATCGTCTCAAAAAACCATTCAACCTAAAAGCTTAAACCGTAAGAGCTGAGATGAGGTCCCTGAATGGGTTTTTAATTTTTTATTTTCTAACAAAGTTAAAACTTAAAACAACTCTAAGCAGACAAGATTTTCAACTGTTAGATGAGAATTTCTTATGTAGCGATGAATGTAAGTGCAAACGCAAGCCATTCACTAGAGAGTCTTGAAGCTTGCAAAACGATCCAAACGTCCACCATCTTTGTGGGCTGTTGTCTTGCCTCAGTAAGCACCTCCTCCCCTTACAGTAGAGTCCCCCTTTTGGGATTTCAAATCTATTAACTCCAAGCAACAGAATTGTTTCAATCAACTGTCCGGAAGTGGAGATGCATTCATCACAGTTAAGGGTATCAATGGTTTCGGATTGGACCCCCATCCAGTCCAAAATTAATTTGGACGGGTTGGATGGACCAGCAAGACATATTGGATTGGATCAATCCGGTCCAAAATATTTATTAGATTGGATTGAACCTGGTCCATCTGTAACAAATATTTATTGGATTGAGTTGGATTAAGACAATATATGGTCCACTGATATAAGATAAGAATATATATATATATCAATGGACCGGGTTTGGATTGAAACCAATCTAAATCGAAAGGAATTTCAAGAGATTGGATGGTTCAAACATTAAATTGGATCGGTCCAAATTAGTTCAACATTCATTAGATTGGATTAGACCTGGGCCATTTATAATGGACTCACATTAGACTGATTGGACTAAATCCTGTCCTATTGACTTCAATTTATGGCAGAAACTTTGTATAATCAGATGGGTATTGTGTTGCTGATTGTTCTCAAACACTAAGAGCAGAAAAACACCACACTACCAAGACCGTCAAGAATTTGAATTTGATGGAATCAATTAGGTGGGAGAGTCTGGTTTTGGAGAATGTCTGAAATCGTACGTATTCCTCTGGAAGTAGATTTATGTAAAGGACGGGATGAACGCAAAATCCAAGGGAGCTACTGTGCATGAGTAAGATAACGTGTTGGCTGGTGGTTTAGTGCCCCTTAGTTTGGTCCAAGTGTTACTCTCGAGGGGAGATCACATCTCCGCCCCACAGTCCCAATACATCCCTGTCGTGTATTGGGACTGGTATTATCATCGGGAGATATTCCCAATACTCGATGAAAATGTGCTGTGGGGCGGAGATGTAAACTCTCTGGAGGGGAGGTATATAAACACTAAACAGCCTGTAGCCTGCGTAGGTAATCCTTTCAAGATCAAAGCCAAATTAGTGCAGTGTTTGATGGCTTAGTAAGTTGGTAGGTCCCTCTGCTTTTTGGTTCATGTTTATGTCTTATATTTGTATTAGTATACCCCAAGAAAAAAATTCTTATATTTGTGATGTTTTTCTCCTCAATCGTTAATACTAGCCAGGAAAGGGTTATGGCATGAGTGAACTCATACTTAATTTGTGTCAAACTTTTGAGCACGAAGGTGCTAATTAAGGAGAAGCCTACCCACAAGACACCATAGTGTACATTGTTCCCCTTTCAAATAGAAAACTTATTAGTAGAGTTGAGAACTATCTGATCTAGACCTAGCTAGGCTCAGAATCCAATCTTTTCTTGAAGTTATGAGCCAGCTGCCAGCTCTCTTCAATACTAGAGAGTACAAAGTAGAAGAATTCGCAATCCTTGCTACATTTCTTGCGTAAGCTTTCATATTATTGTCCTTTTCTACTGTAGATAGTACTGGTCATTTTATAATGTCGAGCCAAGTTCTCTGGACCGTGGGATATTGACCATAAATTTTGTTTACTATATTTTTATTTTTATGGTCACTTGTCTAATGTGTTTAGTTTCAACACTTATATATTCTAGAACACTGGAAGACCGGGACACCAGTTCCTGGGTCACAGTTCTGTTCAGATATTGACGAGTTACACAGCTCAACCATTAAATCGTCATCGTCGCTAGGGAGCTTCGAGTCTGTACATTGAGCTCAATTTGGAAGGAGCACGTACACAAATATGTAGAGTGCAAAACCATGTAGTTTGAAAATAAACTCTGGGGCAGTGTCAAGTTAATACCCAAACTTCAAAGCCTATCACCAGTATCCAAATTTTGGAAAACTGTCAATTTAGTTTAAAACGGATAATGGCATGTAAAATGATACAAATGCCCTTTGAGCATCGTCTAATTTTCTTTACAAGGCCCTTTGGTGAAAATGACACAATTGACATGTTTTGAAACTAAAGGCCGGTGAATATTTGTTAAGGATGGAAACTATTGAAGGTACTGGTGGAAGAAAGCAACCAGGTGAACTGGTTCAAGTTTTCTCAGCTCAGTTCCAGTTACTGTATGCTGGGGTTTATCTCATACAGTTATGCACTTGTACTAGCTTGTTAAGCATAAATTCTGGAACACCTTTGTCTTGGAATGGGTTTTTGTCATTCGACTGCTTGAAGAGAACAATGGCCTTTTCTTTAATCTTCCTGTCCTGCCCCTAGTTTGTTAAGTCACAGCCTGTTTCAACTGCAATGAATCTGCAACTTGCTTGAACATAAATCCTGGGTGTCTCTTTCCCTTTAAATTGATTATTTGCATTCTAATTGTTTGATCATTTTCCCTAAGGCTGCATTTGGAAACGATGCAAATGGAGTGTAAATCTCGGTTCAGGGTTAATTTGATTTGCACTCTGGTTCATTTTTGCCTATATTTAGCAACATTACATTTATGCATTAATAAATGACAGACCAATGCATATTTACATTGATAATAAGATGTAAAAGTACATCAATAAAAAAGAAGTAAATTTGCATTCAAGTGGGCTTTTGATAAAAAAAAACATATACTTTATTGAAACTCATGTTTGCGTCCATTGCAGATAAAAGTCCATTTGGTAAGAAGGTAAATTTGTCAATGCAAAACTAAACCAACTTTACAATTTATATGAACCGTTTTACACTACATATTTACATTCAAACTTATTTGCATCGTTTCCAGACACAACCTAATAAAGAAATTAATGGATCTATTGTTTCTTTTAATTTCATAATAACCAATTGGTAAAGAATAATTAATCTTGTTACCCAATTCTTCCTCCAATTATAATATCTAATAAAATTAAGGGACAAGCTGGAATCTACCCCTCACAAAAACCCATTCCAAGACAAAGGTGGTCCAGAATTTATGCTTAACCTGATTTCAACTTTCATCTTTTGATGTTACGCTTAAGCTGGTACAAGTGTATAACTGTATGATAGAAATCCCAGCATACAGTAACTGGAACTGAGCTGAGAAAACTTGAACCAGTTCACCTGGTTCCTTTCTTCCACAAGTACCTTCCCTAGGCGGATCCAGCTGGGTAAGCCCAATAACGAAGAGCCACTGTTAAACTAGCTAAACCATGGAATTATATATGATTCGGACTCGAGGTCTGTTATAGATGAGCTTTAAGAGATTTCAACAGCCATGTGTAGGCATGCAATAATATATGTTGGGAGGAAGTTGTTTCTGGTTTCTTGTCATTTAGTTACTTTTCATCTACTCTGGTTTAGTTTTACTTTCAAGGAAGAAGACAATGAATAGTATTTTCTTTAAAATGATACTTTTGAGATTTCAAAATGTTATAAATCACATGTGACATCATGCCCATCAGTTAATTGATGAACTATTAATGTCAGGTACTGAATTAATACTTTCAAAAGTTTGGGTATTACACCGACACATTTTAAAGTTTGGCACATTTCAAAGTTTCGTTTATATTATTTTGCAAGTATTTGTAGTCCTTCCAAACTGAACCTTGGTTTCAAATGTGCCTAAATGGCCATACAAGGCAAAACTTTCTATAAAGATTTCAACCAAGGTTTAAAAATATCAATAGGTATTGCATTGTATTATAAGGTGATCAATACTTTGAAATACTAGGAATTTGAGGCTTTAAGATGTATCCATTATTCAAAATCTTATCTGTCAATTATTGGGCTGAAAAATTAAAGAAAACAAATTATATATCCATTATTCAAAATGCTCAATACGCTCTGCCATTAAACTGTGTCTCAGCAATTTAAATATGTGTTTTGATCAAAGGAACCTTCTACCCATCATCATTCGTCTTAAATAAATTAAGGTACTACCATACCCTTGTGACACCAGAGCTTTTGAATGTTTCTACTTGGGGCCACATGGCCATTTAATTGATGGCTTAATGGATGAACTGAATGACTTGGTTATTTTGTCATTTAGTACATTCCAGTATTTTGGAATGGGCGTATCAGGGGTTTGATCAACACATGATTTTTATTAAGGATCCGTTTGATTTATAATCAGAATCGGAATGTAAATTAAAATGGTCTATTCTTATAGTCTTCTTGATTAAAAATAATGGAAATAAAAATTAAAATCAACAGAAATGAGATTTCAAGGGAAGGGCAAGAAATGACCATTCCCTCAAATGGAAAAACATCATTCCCACAAGAATAAAAATGAGATTCCAATTTCACCAAACAGTTGGAATCGAAATAGCTCATTCCGATTCCGATTCCAGATCCCTATTCCTGCAAACCAAATGGGACCTAAGTATTTTCCCAAAATTTTACAGCTGGTTGGTCTTATCAAGGAACTCGGATTCAGTCCACAAGACGGTGTTCACACTATACTCTGTACTTGTATTAAGGATATCTCTGTACTTGTATAAGCACCCTTTTGTGAGGGCTGAATCCAATCTCCTCGGCAAGGTCTATGTCCTAAAAACATGAAGTCTTAAAATATTTAAGATTTCAAGTATCGGAGCCAGCGCCATACAATCCAATATGCCCAATACACCCTGATACGTGATGAAAATTTAATCCTGCTTTTAATTGGATTAAATAGTCATATTAACAAATACCCAAAGGCATCGTAATCAACCCAAACATGCCATTCAGCTAACCATAAAGATCTCAAGGCCCTACAAGTCATTCAGTTCAGACACTTCAGCCAACAGTTCCTAAATCCTAAGGAGCTTCAAATTGGCCTCAACATCTCTCTCTCTCTGCAATCTTTATCTGCTTAGTCGACATAAAATATTCAGCCTTCTCACTTGTGACCATACAACTCAAAAGCTGGATCACCTAAGAGATGATCAAATATTCATTCTCCTAGTAGGTTGATTTGCTGGGGGGTCGAGTTTTTTACAACTATGGTTTAATCTTGTTAAAAAAGGAGATTCGTTGCAACTCAACTGCTTAACCTTTATATCTTGATGTTGGGCATCTGATATATGTTCTCATGTCATTTTCGGAGAGAATACATGTTTGCACGAGTTAATCATAGATGAATCTCAAGCTTCGGATGAAGCTAGTTCCGCCCAAATCAGCCCCTGAGCTGAACTCATAACAAGAATCTAGAAAATGAAACATCCTAAAGCTAATGCCTAAAAAAGTAGTTGAGGTCAGCTTAGGTGCTCTTTTTATTCTTTTTTGTCTTTATTGGATGGATGGATGGGTGGGTGTGGCCTACTGCCCTGCGGGCATCTGTGGGGGCCGTGTTGGGGGCTAACAGTGGTGGAAATGGCTTCACAATTCACATGAGATAAGATGCTCAATGCCTCGAAATGGAATAGATATTATATTGTTAATGAATAGAAAACTACTTGGTGCTAACAGGAAATTGCAATAAACATATCTTTAATCTTTGTCTTTTAACAAAAACGCCACCCCAGATTGCAGATTGCTGATGGAGAGCCGAGAGCTGGACAAGAAAAGTGTTTAGAAAGTCAAATGTTTGTGGTTGGTACTTGACCAAATTGCAGACTCGAGGCTTCTGAGGACCTGAGGTGGGGGAGGCTGTCCATGGTTTCTACTTTAAAAAAAAAAAAAAAAAAGCGGTGTCTGCGGGGCTCTGCACTCTGCAGATTGAATTTGGGAGTTGAGGCAGTTAAAGGGCATTAATTTTGAGGGTTTCATGGGGACCCGAAGCTGGCAAGGTGTGTCAGATCTGTCGGATATCCAAACTACATCCACCACAGTCCTTAGGTGTCAAATTTTAACTCATTATTTGACAGCAGAGACGATCCCCAGCTCGGAAACCGACCAATTCAAGATTCAACAACCTAACACTGATGCTTCCAATTCCAATGTCCTAATCCCCAGTCCCCACCACATCATCGTCTGATGTCTAAAATTCTGTTGATTGGGTATAGAAATTATATGTATAACATGGTTCCAAGTGTCAATACGTATCGGTTTTTAGGGTCTCCGAAACGCTATATACAAGAATTTAGGGGGTTCCTTTAAGAACGGTTTCTATATGTTTAAACAGTTTAAAACATAAGACCCCCTCCTAGCCCAGCATTTTATCTTTGAAATACTAACTGAAAAAATAAACCAAAAAAAAAAAATGAAGTATCGGTGTTTAAAAACACATAACACAATTTTTGCCTACGAGTCTAGATACTTTGAACCATGATACATAATTAAAATGGTGAATGGTAGAGGTTGAAGAGATGGCTTGACCAGCCTACTCTGCTTCTCAAAGCAAATTAAGATTTATAGATTTATAAAATATACATTCTCTTTTAATGCTAAATCCAATTTTAAATAATTGGATATCTTGGGGATGCTATAAATGAAAAGGGTGATATTAAGTGTTGTAACAGGAATAAACAAAGGGAAAATAAAACTACTCTATATTGCTAACGACATCAGGATCTAATCCACTTGAGGATTAACCTTAACACCTACTGGAGTCATTAAGGAATGTTTTGATGATTCATTTAATCATCTCTACTTCTGTGTATATCACCAGCAAAGGTGACATCAGCATCATCACAACAGAATTAGCATCAGCAGAGACTAGACATTCATGAAAAGTTAGACTCCTAATATAATCTATATGAGATGATACTTCTTTTGTATCTATACCATATTCTCAGAATTTGTTCTTACCTTTTCTTTTCCATAATCTTCTTAAATTAAAAAAAAAAAGGGCCTTGCATAGATAACCATATTTTACCTGAGTTTTGATTTCATTGAGTATAATTCCCAGGCAGGCAAGTAAATCCAAAATAAACTAAAAAGGATATGTTTTATCAATGATTGACTGCCTGTTTTGTGGAATTTACTTAATTAGGTCCCTTGAAGCAGAATAGAGATGGAAATTCTGGAGAACTGAAAGAATTAGTTTTTGAGAAATTGATGAGATTGTACACATTGATCAAAGTCCCAAAGCCAAAAGTAGCTTTTGTTATTCACAGATTAGGAAAGGCATGGCTACTTGGTTGTGTTTCAAGCATAGGTGGAAGAGCAGTTACCAGTATGTGCAAAAGTAGAATGGTAGATAGAGTTTCTCCTTGTCTGCTTAGGAGTAGTTCATCCATGTTAGTTCAAAGGATCAGACGAAACATTCCTTTAATTGCCACATCCTTTAGCAACCTGCACTCTTTTCAGATAGCAGCAATTTCATTAATCTTAAGGAAGAATCATGATTCAAGCAAGCTGTTCTACATATAGAAGACAGATTCAGAACAGTCCATGTAAATGGCGAGTTGTGCAAGAAATCAATGTAACAGATAAACCTACATTTTTCCCTTTCACAGTCTTGGAAGTTTGGGGTAGACCAATTCCTCCCAGGGTAGGTGCTTTCTGCTGGGAAGCTATCCTAAAAAAGTGTAACACTTGTGACTTACTTCAAAAGAAAAGGCCTAATTGGTGTTTATCCCTGCACTGGTGCATCCTATATAAGAAGAATGGTGAGAGCTGCTTTCACTTATTAGTTTCCTGTCCTTTTGTATCAGAAATCTGGTGTTGGTAGAGGTGTAAATCGGGTCGTGCCGCCCGTGGCCTGGCATGGCCTGACCCGACTTTGGACTGGCCTGGCACGACGGCAAGCAGGTCGTGCCAGGCCCGGCACAATCGTGTGGGCTGTGTTGGGCCTGGGGTTTTAGGTTCACAGCCCTGCCCGGCCCAGCACGACCCATATATATTATTTATATATTATATATATAATATGTTTATATTTATATATATATATAATATATTATATTATATAATAATATAGTATATAATATATTAATAAAATAAATAATTATTTTCAATTTTATTATACTAATTTATTTAATTATTGTATATATAAGCAATTGTATACACAAAATTCATATAAAATTAAAATTTTAAGTTTTTTTTTTCACTTTTTTAAATATAGTTTTCACCCGGCCCATGGCCCGACCTGGCCCAAGGCATGACCCACAGGCCATCCCAGCCCACAGACCCGCACGGTCTTGGGCCATGGGCCATGCCGGGCCGACCCCCAAGTTATCCTAGGGGAGGGCGGCATGGCCCAAGACGGTCCACAGGCTAGCACGGCACGACCCACACTTTGCACGGGCTGGCACGGCATGACCTGTTTTACACCTCTAGGTGTTGGTTTTTCTCTCTTTTTGGTTGCATGTGGCCCTCCCCTCTCCAAATGTGCAAAGCTTGTTTAACTCAAAAAGAGGTAAAAGTTTGTGGAGATGTGTAAGAGCAGCTATATGCTGGACGGTGTGGGAGGAAAGAAATCTAAGAACATTCAACGAAAAAGAAAGAAACAAGAAAGCCATAATTGAATTAATCTCTGTGACGGTGGTACATTGGGTCAAGACTATGAAGCTCTTTGAAGGTTACTCAGCAAGAGATATCATTAGAAATTGGAAAGAAGTGGCTTGGTCTGCTCCCTTGAATACTTCCCCTATTCTAGCTTGGACTCCTCCAACTATGGGGTTCATTAAGTTGAACTTTGATGGCAGCAGCGAAGGAAACCCAGGCCCTTCGGGTATAGTTGGAGTGTTCAGGGAAGAAGAAGGTCAAATTATTGCAATGTTTTCAGGTCCTATAGGTTGGGGGGATTCTCTGAGAGCTGAAATTTTAGCAGTTTTGGAAGGCATTAAAAGAGCCCAGCAGCTGAATATTAAAAATCTGCTGGTGGAAGGCGACTCTAGGCTGCCTGTTAGTTGGCTGCAGAAGCAAGACTTAAGTCTGTGGAAGTTCTCAAATGAGAAAAAGAAAATTAACCAGCTAACTCAGAACATGGAAATTCAGTTTCGGACTTTCAGTGGTCCAAGAGGAGTGCTAATTCTATGGCAGATTCTTTGGCCAAACAAGGGGTGGGAAGAGCTATCTCTTTTGGGCATTGCTGTAATTTGATTTCTAATTTTAGGGAGGGTTAAGTGATTTTACCCCTCCCTGTTGTAACTTTCTCTTTTCTATTCCTCTTAATAAAAGTTTCTGTTATTGATTCAAACAAAAAAAAAACCTACATTTTGCCATATTAATATTGTCTAGCATCTTTTACGTTTTAGAACTATGGAAATCAATTAAAGCAATAACTCCACTTCTGTTGTGTGTGTGTATCAAAGTTTGAAAACCTTCAAAGAGTGACAGAAAAGTAAGTCAATCTACTTGTAAAAGCTCACCAACATTAGCTACACAAGCCCCATTCCCACTAATGTAAAAGAATTAAAATCTAGGTAGTATGCCAATCTACTTGGCCAAACACTTCATTTCTAAATTCACATATGGTTATGAGATTACAAAAGCAATACTTATGGAGCATTGAACCTGGCCTCTCATGATGTGCCCCTTCAAATCTTAATAAATGCTCAATCAAGGCCAGCCCAAGTTGCACCCAGTGCAATTTCAAGTTACAATTAGAAGCATTCAAGGGGAAGTTATAATACCTTGTTGCTGTCGTATTTCTCAATTGATGGGAAGGCAGCAGAAGACATCGTTCTCCTGCTTCACTTGCAGGGAATGCCTCTGATGCTCTACACGTTGAAGCTGTGATGACAGTTGAAGAAGACCAACAGTAGAACTATGTCCATGAGAGAAAGAATCCTTGGCCACCATAAAGTCTGGTCCTTGGAAAATTCCATCTGTACGGACTTCAAAGTTGACAGCATTGCTTGGATCAGAGACCAAAACAGGCTCTATTTGATCAACATCCAGAGAGTTCATCTCAGAAGAAGAAAACCTGGTTGATGCTATAATTGTTGAGGCCTGTGAGGTTACTCCTAGAAATTTTTCAGGAAGTTGGCCAACACTGTATTGAGAACGGCTTCCTTGGATAATCAGAGGACGAGCCATGGGAATTCCTGATGAATGAGTTGATGAGTTCTGTGATTGAGATGACAGAAGAGAGAGAGCACAACCAGAGTCTGAGACCCTGGATAATCCTTGAATAGTTGAAGCTGTATCAAAAACAGTGAAGTCTTCACTTCCTGATGAGGTATTCCTAAACAATGATCTTGGGGCTGAATTTGAGCCTGCAAAATCATGTGGATATCTACTGCCATTCTCCTGAAAAATGCTTCGTGGTGTTGTATCAATTCTGTTGCTATGCAAGGAAGGATATGGTTTTTCCATGCAATATGGAGGGAGCAAAGATTTCTGGTGCAAATTCCCATCTGTGATGGGTAGTGCTGACTGAGGGCTATATGCGGCTTCATCTTCTAATTTTATGTTCCTAGACCAATTACTGTTTTCGTATTTCACTGGGCGCAGCATGCCATTTGGAAATATATCTGGGAAGATAAAGGATGATTTTGTTGATAATGGAGTCCCCAGAAACCTGCTACCTGTAGATCCACCACAACATTAGGATGGAATAAAAAGTTTTGTTCTAAAAATATGTTAAATACATTACTACAGGTACAGACATCTTGCAAATTACTTCATAATCATATTTTCAGGAAGCACAATTTGAGGCAGTAATATCCAGATGCCAAGCCCGGTCAGAAGAAATTGAAAATTGCTACATGATGACCAAATGACATGTTAAAAGCACAAACCATCTTTTTGGTGATGCCTTACTGATTTGTTTGTTTACTTGTTTATTTTACTATTTTTTTCTTTGTAGGATTTTTTTGGTGGTGGGGGTAGGGAGGAGGGATTTGTTATGTTGGTAACATACACTTGATATGCCTCTAATGGGGACAAGGGGGCAATTACTTGGTGTAATAGTAAAATCCTGGGCTGGCAAGGGTGAGAACACGGGCTCAAGTCTGGGGGCAACCACTGAGTGATTGAAAATTTGACAAAGGTTACGACTGTACCTAGTCTACCCCTCCCAAGACCCCAGATAGTTGGGACCAACATTGGGTAATGTGGTAGACTTTTTATGCTCTTAACCAAGGTTCAAAATATCGATACGCCTGATATGCCGGTAGAGGCATATCGGGCTGTATCAATAGTCTATTTTTGTTTTTTTTTTTTCAAATCCGGTTCAGAGGAGCCGGTTTAAGGTCCATCCACCCCCTGAACCGGTCAAAACCCCGAAACACCCTATGTAGGGGCATATCGGGAAGCTCCCGATACAATACGTATTAGACGATACGGGCCGGTACGTATCAATACTTTGAACCTTGCTCTTAATCAAGCTAGAGTAAGTTTATGCTAGAAGAGCTGAAACCATGAAGGTTTTTGGTTACAACCACCTAGGTGACCTATTTCAATATGTTTTACATGTATTTTAGCAGCTTTTCTCTAATTTCATATTTCATCTTTACTTTTTTTTCTTCTCTCTCTATTAGATAATTCACCATGTTACTAACAAAAAAAGATCCCTGTACAACTAGAGGCCGTACAATGGGAATACAAAAGATTTCCTATTCCATACAAGTCTACTATCCCCTGACTGTTTAGAAAAGCTTTTCTCTTATTTCCTTTGCATATTTCATTTTTGCTTTCTTTTTCAGTCTTCCACATCTCACTCAAACACGGCGAAAATCCCAATTCAAGTAGCAAATACCAAAGAATTAGGGTTAAACCCCCCCCTGCACAAAAAAAAAAAGAAAGTAATATAATTTTCCATGACAGAAGTGGTTGACACATTTAAATTCTCATTCTAATATACTTTTCCTTGGAACTGAGATCTGCTCCTCACAGCCACATTGCACCATGTATTGGGAACATCTCCCATGAATAATGATATACAAGTACAGTAGGTGCTCCCGGTGTGTGGCTGAAACATGCTGTGAGGTCGGTGTGAGGAGCAGATCCAGACCCTTTTCCTTGAGAATGTGATACCCTGGAAGATGAATGAATTATTGAGAGGTTAAGTGGAGTTGAAACTTGATTTTGGATCTTCTCACTTTAAGAAGGTTCCTAAATGTAGCCTTAAAAGAGAAGCACAAAATCTGCACTTAAAAAGAGGAGTTGAAAAGTTGCATTTTTGTTAATTTGTGATTCAAAGATGGGGTAGTTGGTCCTTCATGACTTAAAACCTTAAGCTTAGCTCTTTAGAAATGGCATGTTCTTCTTCCACTCTAAATCTTTTTTGTTATCTAATAATCTATTACTTTAACTTACCGTTGTTTTTCCTTATGGGTTTTATCAACCTTTTGGTACAATACATTTAGATACTCAAAGTAATCAAATCAATCCAAGACCAACTTCTCAAATGTTAATCATCCTTGTTGCTTAAAGATCAAGTACCCAAAAATGAACCCACATATAACCTATAAACCCTCAACTTTGAGACTCTTAGCAGAGTCATACCTCTTAAGTCATTTTGGCCACCAAAATCTGCACCAATGGACAATTAGAAACTATAGGATCCTCTTAAGTTGTAACCCTTATTGTCGTAATTTAGGTCCTGATTTTTCTGCTTTGACTAGGACTCCCAAACTTGAAACCCATTCCCATCCATCTGACTCAGAATCCAGTTTATTTTTATTCTCATCCCTGTAGATACTATATTATAGTCTTCCTATTAAAACTCTTTATGCTCCTAATAACATCTACCCCTTTATTCACTATTCTCTGACATATTTAAAAGCCAATAAAACTAAAATTTGCTCAAAACCTCAAAAGCCCTAACCATGTCAAACCCTAGAAAACTAGTTTGTCCTACTGATATAGACCTATATCCATGAACTGCATGGAGACCGTATACATTTTGACCAAGAAGCAAGGAGTTTTTCTGCCTAATTTCCTGTTGTTCTCAAGTATCAAGAAACCATATGCGACCTTACAAGATTGGTCTCCAAAATCATCAGATAAGTTTAGTACATCTTCGGTCATCAGTGATTATATATCCTTATTTAAGACAAATGTGTATGGAAGGCTTAATCAGTACAAAGAGATGAAGCTCTGTTTTGCAACTATGAGATTGTTAATTAGATGCTTGACATGTTATTTTTTCCTTAGGAGAATTTATAAAAGAAGCAAAAAATCCATTGCAGCCAGAGGAGCATCATAACAGTTACTGAAAATATTAACAGTTTCAATAAGTACTAACTACAACTTATAGAAAACAGATGCCTGCCAAGTCCATCATCATGAGCCAAAGATTTCAACAAACTCATCCCAAAAGAACATCCAATATATTTGACCTCAACTCAACTTGGCTTTAATCCCAACCATCTGGGGTTGCTTACATGAATCCTTTCCTGCCATCATCAGTCATGTTTTATGTCAAGTTGTAAGCTCTTGGTTCATTTCTTACCACTTCAGCACCCATTTTCATTGGTCTACCCTTTCTCTTTTAGAGCCTTCTACTTGCACCAAGTCACCCCTTGCCGGTGCTGTTATTGGTTATTTATACACATGGTCAAACCATCTAATACACTTGAATTATAGCCCTGGAACCTATCGCATGGGATTCTTAATACATGGACAAATTACTAGCTAAATAACTGCATGTTTTTGATAGACTTCAAAAATGCTCATAAAGAGAACCATAATGTACAAACTATCTTTGCATCGGAAGATAAGAAAAATCAACAGTAAACTTGACCAAAAAGTAATAATAACAATATCTTTTCAATAATAAAAAAAGAAGATGGACAGCCCAGTGCATGAGGCTCCCGCCAATGCAGAGTCTCCTTTCACCAGAGATCCCATTTGCAAGAATTCACATCTGCGCCCCACAGCATATCCCAACCGTATATTGGGAACATCTCCCACTGACAACTTAGGGAGATGTTCCCCATGCACGCTGAGATGTGCATGTGGGGTGTTTGTGGGGCGCAGATGTGATCTCCATTTGCAAATCTATCTCTTCAAGAGTCGGAAAAGGACATAGATGTCAGAGAAATTCTGCTCCTTTAAAGTTCAGTACAACTACAATATGTACATCAAAGTTAATAGAATCATTTTTTTTCATACCATATTAAATGGCAGCTACCATACTTTCAGTAGACAAACATAATATTGTAATAATGGCACAGAAGTAAGATAATCAAATAACTATTTTATGTAATTAGAATGAGAGATTACAAGGTGCGATGGAACTCCATCCCCCTGGCAGTCATATGGTCAATATGGCTTGACAGAAACCATTGTATTTTTGAGTGGGGAAAAAAAACAGTGGAAGCAATCATCAACATTACAGCCGATACCCTTTGGTCCTGGTTCACAACCCATGCACTCTTCAGGGATGTTCCTAGTCATGATTTGTATGTTTTTAAGTACTTTTTGAGCTCATAGTTTTTTGTTTTATCCAAATGCTTATTTTGGTAGAAAGTAGAAATTTACCACATTTACCAGATTGACTACCCAGTTGAGGCTTCCTGCGACGTTCATTGTGGCCTGCAAGGCGTTTCCGACAACTGCGTTTACCGTCATCGAACTCAGAAAGCAAATGAAACCTGGGTAACAATAAGATTTTCTGCATTAAAGGTATGTTTTTCTAAAAGAAAAAGTTTTATGTTATGCTGTTAATAAGAATCGAACTAATTTGACAGATTGGGCTCCAACCAACAAGATCACAACTGAAAGAAGAGAGTGAAGGACCAAGAAACAACCCCCACAAGTATTGGATTATAACCTGAAATGATATTGTCACTTATGAGATTGGCAAATTAAATTGGATCTCCTCTGGGTGTAATGTAATGTTTAATGCAACCAAATTTTATATATATATATATAACCTGAAATGATATATATCTTTTTTCTTTCTGATCAGTAAATCCCTCTATTTCTATTTGAGCTTTGACAAACAACAAAGAATTCTAAGAGTCCCTGGAGGGTTTTAAAAAGACCCGATGTCTGTTCCTGGCAATTTAACTTAGCAGTACCCTTACTGCATACCATGTTTTATGAAACCAAATGCAGCAAGAGAAACAAAATAAATTATAAAATTTTAGAAAACAAAAAAAAAAAGTAGATTGTGCCACCGTATTACATGGTTGGAGAGGTTCAACTTTTTTCACCCCAAAAGAATTGATGTTCTGATAGTAACTGATTTCTGCAAAATTCGTTATCAAAATTTGGAAGTGAAGTGATTAGATCACCCCCACCCTAGGGAAAAAAAAAAGTGAAAAAGAAAAACATCCAAAGAGAAAGAGAATGGAAACTAGTTAAAAGAGCCCGATCTGAGGAATGCCATATACCGGAGGTAAATAGCAAATACATTTCACTGAAAGTCACTTCAAAATGAACCAAGAAAAAAATAAGGCTACTTCAAAATGAAGTGCAGAGGGAAGAAGACCAACCTACTACACTGTTGACAGAACCTCTGTTCAACTCCATTCACGATAACTTTGGCAGTTTTAGAGTGAGCCTCGCAAACTTTGTGCCTCTTGTGGTAGTCCTTTGAGGAACTGAGATCCATTTCACAACCATGAACTTGGCAAAAGGGAGTCTGAGAATTCAAACTCGTCGTGCGAGCTCTTTTTGCAGGTACAGCTGATCTCACTGTGGACAGAATCGGCTTTTCTTTGGAGGATTCGCCATTCTGTGCATCTCTATAGTCAGCCAACCTCCCCAACTTCAAATCGATAAGTGAGGAGTCCCGGGTATTAGATTCCATGATAGAGCTTGAAAGCCTTGAACATGGCTCCTCTTCTCCGAATAATGCTTTCGGAGTAACCACACAAGAAGGAGAAGGCTCTCTTTCACTATTGGTCCTACCTCCCAGAAACCCGCCAATTTGGTTGTCAGGAAGTGGCTTCTTGATGGCTGCAGGGAAACCCAATTCCATGAATCCCTGGTTCTCGACGGCCGCTCGACTCTGAGCTAACATGGTGCTTTCGTAATTATAGGAGGGTTTCAAGTCCCAACCCGTGAACACTTTTCTACTTCTTGCAAGAGCGTCAGTAGGAGAAATCACTTCATCAGACAATACAAAACCCTTCCCTTCAGAACCATAGCTCCAAGACTCCATTAGTTGGAACAGAATCAGAAGCTACAGAGTTCACGTAAAAGTCGACCACAATTCAAGGAAGAAAAGCATCTCTTCCTCTTGCACTTTTACCCAAAATCCAGTTCCAAATTTAATGTCTGAGAACACACAGAGCGGAATGACAGAAGAAATGAAAACCCATTAAAGGGTGTCCACAGGACCAGAAACTTCAATACTCCATAAAGGGTGAAACATCACGGTTGCAGACAAACGATAAAAAATACCCACCTCGACTGTGCAGCTCAAAACCAGTTGGAACTTTCAATTTCTGACAACCCAGAGGAACAGAGAGAAAAATCAAAAGAAAAACCTATTAAAAGGGAAGAGAAATCAGATAACAAATCATCATTAAAGCTGCAGAAATCTCTAAAAAAAAGGAAAAAAGAAAATCAATTAGTTGCATATCTTACTTCTCTTTCAAACTTGGAAAACAAGATAAAATTCTCCTTGACCTCTGGAGCAGAACAGAAAATAAAAATCAGATACACTAAAATAGCAAGGAGAAACGCTTCAAGAGCCGTGTGCTTACCAGGGTCACAGTGACGTTATGGCCTTGTGGGATGAGGATATAACAAAGACAGTGAGAGAGAAGTCGACATGATTTCCACAACCCCCATGAAAAAGCTTTGTCGTGGCCTTTTTGTAGCTTTTTACCGAGAGCGAGAGGGGGGGGACTGAAGTGGGGAGAGAGAGAGGGGGGGGGGGGGGGGGGCAGAGAGAGGTGAATAAATTACATGCAACACCATCTGTTCACCCCGCTGTTGCAGGAGCACGACAGCACCCTAAAGAACCAACCATGCGTTCGAAATCTGAACCATCAGATCCTAATCTGCATAGAGATCCGTTCCATGGAGATCCATGCTAAATTTGTCAGCGGGCCCAGCACGTTGTGTTGGTTTCCTGGACGGCTGGCCCCTCGTTTATTGTCCAGTCAAAGTCTAACAAGTTCTGAAGAGTTGAGTTGTTCCCAAACATTTTGTCCTACTACATTACACAGCATCAGATCCCCCTTCGATCCGACCCGTCGGATAGCCCATCACACATCATGTGAGACAGCTTCTACTAAAATGAGCCGTGGGGCTGCATATCAGTTGGAGTCCCATAAGTCCATAAAACTGCGGCAAGAGAAGACAGACAAAACGGAGGATCATCAGCATTCAATGTGGACTTAAGACCTGAAACTGTGGGATCTACCCAGAAGCCAGAAATTAAAAATAATACTTAGCAACTGCTAGATATTGCTTCTGTAGGGGAAAGAAAGATGAGAGTGTGTCCTCAACCCCCGTCGTCCTACGTGGCTAAAACTAAAAAAGGTATCCACGTGGCAAACCAAGACTTCATGTTTTGAATAATGACTCAAATTTTACAGGTGGTCAGAACATGGGCACATCAAACAATAGGTGACTCAATAACTGCCCATATGGACAAGGCTTCCAGCTGGCAAATTCATGTATTATCAGTTTATAACATATAGAGTCAAAACACCAATTGTATACAGACCCTAAGAATAAAGAAACGGGTAGAGGGGTTGAGAGAGAATAGGAATGGTTTACCTACTCTTTGAAAGTCAAAATAAACTCTTGCAAACTGAATTTGTTTAGTTTAGAATGAATCGCATCTTTCCAAGTAAAAGATTCTGTAAATTGTAATGTAGGTCAATTAATTAGTTAATAGCAGACAGGTTTACCTCGGGCTCTAACTCTAATCTTGACCAAAGAATAGCAGCAGATAAAATATGAGTCTTAGGCAAAAATCTAAAAAAAAGAAAAAAAAAACAGCAGATAAAGATGTCAAAAAAGAGTTGAATTCCCATGACCAAAGCGAGCCCCTAGCTTCTGACTTGAGTAACCACTAAGAAATCCTATCTTCTCCATTAAGGAACCAGCAGAGCTAGGAGACAAAATGGGAATCGGAGGCACAAAATCAAAACCTCTTTCTCTCGGGACTGAGGTGGGGGCAGTGCAGGATACACGTGAGGCCCACTAGTCATACAGTTATGTGGGGTCGATCCTACCTCTATTTCGGCTTCGGGAGTGATTGCAAGTGACCATTTCAGCTACCGGGTCATGGTCTCATGGACGAGTTATGTTATGGAGTCTAGGCCTTATACTCAGTGTGAGAGAGTGAGAAAGGAAATCAATACTATCTTTTTATTATTAATTATCAAACAAAATGATATTGATCTATCTAATCACGAGATTATATCTTATTCTCACCCATTTTCACATGACAAATGAGGATATACAATTTGAAAGGAAATATGGTTCTTAACGGAACACAATGATGGGTCAGGGTCCATATGACCAACCCATTAAGACTGATTTGATTTGAGATTTTTCATTGCTGATTAGGATCCCAAATCAAGCATTGTGACTTTATCGGATCGATGTTTTGAGAATGGCCGACTCACAAAACGCATTGTAAAGAAGCGGGATGTAGAAACAAAGGCCGGTTGTGAAGAATTGGAGTCTTATTTGAATGAGGAATAGGCATTACTTATTCCTTTCTTGGGAATGAAATCTCATTATTGTTGATGTCAATTTTCATTTCTATTCTTCTCAAGATCAAACAAACTATGGAAATAGACCATTTTGATTCCAATTCCAAAGGATTCTATTTTCAATTCTAATTTCATTTATGAATCAAATGACCCTAAAATTATGCCAATGGAGGGAATATCTCTCGCCATCATTTTCAGTTGCCAAGTATTGTCATACTAAGCTTGTTGATCTCTAAATAGGATTTGTTTGTTATGAGGAACTCTTGTTGAAATTTGTGTCTGTTAGAGGCAAATGGTCATCTATTTTTTGCTTCGTATAACAACAATTTGGGCTGATCAATACAAATTGGTGAAAAACATGTGTTATCACATCACACATGAGAGTTAATAAATGCATGTTTGGGACTGATGTTGATATTTATGTTTGAAGATAGAAACAACGATCTGTACCGGTCAATTCAGAAGCATTTCAAATAGAAAAATATCTCTCATAAAATTGCATCGATTAACACAAAAACTTTTCAGATAGGAACAACGATTGTATGAAACACAACCTAGATCTTCTTAATGAATACATTCTAGTGTACAAGTTGAGCTGAGCAATTAGTATTTAATGGGGGCCGGTCTCTCTCCATTAAAAAGAAATAAGTTTTTAGGATATAGAATTTTATAAAAGAAGTGCATTTAATCATGTCAATCACATACTTTTATTTACCAATATAATATTCATTTTACCTCCACGGAGACGTATTATGTTTCCCTTAAGTCAAAACATATATATAAATAAAAGATGTACTCTGAATTTATTTGTATTTACACTAAACAAAAAAAAAAGGAAGATAAAATAGGATTCATATAGTTGATCACATATAATTGAGATAAGGCTGAGATTATTATGATGTTAATGTTAGAAAATAACTTCACAATTCTTACATTTTTTTTTATTATTTCTCAATTCGCTCTCTATCAAATGCCTTATGAGATAGCTCATAAGAGTAAAACCTTGATACTTGGCACATATTAACAAACAATAAATTACTCTTTATAATGTACTGAAATTGATGGATGACTAAACTAGCTTGCACCTATTCACATGGTGAGAGAAGTAAAAAATCTATGATGTTTACTAGAATTATATTATTTAATTCGTAATATGCTCATTAACAGAAATATTTATTCTATTCTGTCTTCTAATTCATAGGGATTATTTCAAAAATCCAACTAAAACAGGGTAAATTTTATTTCAAGGGATAAGATGATATCCCCAATCAAGAAGGTAATAAATCATATTACTTTTATTTAGGCTGTGTTTGATTGTAATGCAAATAAATTTGCACCGATGCAAAACTGTGACAGTGTAAATTCTAAACTATTCTTATTTCAAATTGTAGCTTATTTTGTTTAAGCAAATTAAGACATACAGCAGAATGAAGTAAAACCCAAAACAAAATTAAACAAAAATTTACATTTTTTTCATTTGCACTACTGTGCATTTATACTGATACAAAAAAAATTGCACTGCAACCAAACACGGCCTTATTGTATTCAGATTTCTTTTGCTTTCGCAGTTTGGCTAGAGAAATCCTTGATGCTTGTGCTTTTAGATGAGAACATCAACCATTATCTAAAAATATTGTCGAAGTATGTTTAAGCTACTAATCCAAAACCACATGGATCACAAGCCTACCGACAATGAGGGAGAATTTGAACATGCCCTTCATAAATAGACAGAATGAACAATTGTCAGAAGCTAGAATACCCTACGTTGATGGGCACAGAAGCTATGATACCCTAGTGCATCCTTCTTAATAAATGAGGGTATATTTGTCTTTTGGCTAAGGCTTTTTATACATGGATCTAATTTATATTTATATTATAAACTATGAAACTAAACTATTCTTGTCCAATACATTTGGCCTTGTAGGACAAACTCTGCTAGCCACCTAAGGAACCTTTTAAAAGCTATAAAATATATATTTTTTTTCCCTTTTACTTCTTCCTTTTTTTAATGGAAGTCATCTCTTAGTAGTCGGTACCCTTTTCAGTAATTTCTCAATTAGGGCAATGGGTCAACCATCTCTATTCTTATCCTCATCATGCATGGGTAAAAAAATGAAGTTACTCCTCCCAAGTTTATTGACAAAATTGCCCTTTGTGAAGACAGATGTTGCACCTCAAAGCTGCTTGTTGCATCAACATCATCATCCCTGTTCTTCCACATGGCAGTGCCGGCAGCTTGAACCACCCCATCAAGAGGGGGGCATTGCCACTTGGCAGCATGTCAGCATGCCCATACCCTAAAAAAATATGTATTCTTCTCCTCTTTATTGTTGGGTTGCTTTTCCTTTTTTTTTTCTAATATATATTTCTACGGTGTGGCTCATTGTAAAGCAGCATTGGCACCATCCATAATGGAGAATGACCATTGACACTAAGTTCCCCACGTGAGCCAATCAAGGAAGAGCAAAAGATGGGAGTGCCCTACTGCACTAACTCCTCTTTATGATAAGAGCATGACAATTCCTTTATATCAAATTCATGGATACCAACTAAAAGCCAACCATCCTTTAGTTAAAGTTGTCCTTTTATCCAACCACTCAAGGGTCACATCACATGGTCCACACACCCTAATGCCCTAAACTCTTTAGCAAAGTAAAAGTAACAAATAAAAAAAATAAAAAGCCAAAAGAAAAAATCTCTGGTTACTCTGATCCCTTCTGCTACCCATTAAATCTTTTCTCACCATGCCTTAGAGAATACTTATCAGAGTTGCTCAATTTTATTAAGTTGGGGTGTTGGCATTTGTAGCGTGCCTGGTGTCAAGTTTTCATGGGCTCTTTCTTGTCTAGTAAAAATTAAGTTCTTACTGACTATGAAGCAGGAATTTCAGTGTTTATCAGATTCATTCTTGGGGCAAATTTTTACATAAAAAGTAAATCCATCTTCATCATTTACCAAGTACTTCTGCAGAGTAACTAATAACTTCTTCCAAATAGGTGCTATGCCTGGGTTAAGATCCTCTGAGAACATCTAGCTATAATAAATAAATCCATGTACCAACAGTTCTCTGGACTATAGTCTCCAGCATTTTAACCAAGATCTCTTGTTTACTAAGTGCACATATATGAAATACTTTCTATTATTATAGAATATTAGGTATTAAGAGACAATAGAAATGAACAAATCACTTAGTTTCAATGAAACAGGCTTTCTGTTTGGGTCTAGTAGGGAGCTTCATACACAAAACTACCTATTTCAACCATATGCATTGATCTAGTGGTTGATGGTCCGAACCATAGACCAGGTGGGAGACCGATCGTTTTCTGCATGGTCCACTCTAGTCCAGTTGACACCCCTAATCCCCCCCCCCCCCTTCTTATGGAATGGGATTCCCATTCTAGAGTCTGTCAAGAAGTAAAGAAGTCACGATAAAGTACCCCAAAAACTAATATTAATAAAATAATAAAATATAATTAAATTTATAATAAGATAATAATAAAATATTAATAAATTAACAATAAAAAAGGAATGATATTTTTTATTAAATAATAATCATAATAATATTTAAATAGAAATATAATATCAATATAATATAATTAAGTAATAATAAAATACTAGCATATTAATTATGCCATAATAATAAATTAATTTTAAAATAACAAACAAAAATAATTATAATAATATATAATAAAATAATACATTATTAGTAAAACATAATAATATAAATGTTATTAGTAATAATAAAATAATAATATATTAATAAAATACTATTAAATTAATGATGAATAGCAAAATATTAATTGTTGAATACTAATAAAATAATAATTATATATTCATAAAATATTAATAAAGTTGTACTAAAATAATAAATAGACTAATACAAAATTGAAAATTTTTAGTTGATTCTAATTCCAACTCCAAATGAACCAAACAACAAAAATGAGAATCCAATTCCAATTCTCAACCGAATCAAACAGCATCAGGAATAGGTGATTCCAATTCCTATCTTATCTGTGAACTAAAAAGACCCTAAAAAGCTTATTACTTTGTCTTTTAGTGGAAAAGTTTTGAAGGAGGTTGTGGGCTCCTTAATGACTGAAACTGAAGTTGGATAGATTATTATACCTTTGAATATTTTACTATTCAATTATTTTATCCACTAAAAAACAATGCAACAAGTCACTCAATTCTTCAGCCATCATCAAACAACCCCCATGACTTACAGGAGTAGAGAGTTGACAAAGTGGGCTGGACAAGTATAAACAAGTACTTTGAATACCATTTGGACTAAGGCCTCAATGTTGAGCCATTAGGTAAAGGACTAAGTCCGTAGAGAAGAATTAAGGTCCAGTAATCATCCATATGTACCTGTTTTTTAATACCATATAAAGTTATCCATAAAAGAGGGACAATTTTGAAAAGATGGCAAAGTATTTGGACCAAATTTAGAGTGGGGAAAGGAACATCAAAGATCCTTTAGAGCCCTAAATAATAAAGCTCCAGATTGCCACTATATATAACCGGGTAAAGTTGCAAACAGCCTTCATGTCAATGGTGACAGCCAATATCTTTTGAAAGATGTCTATAATTGTTTCCATTTCACTAGTGTTAGTGTAATTCAAAATCAAATCAATTGAAAGTTCAGTCTTTTTCAGGGTTGCAAAAGGAGAAACTGATATAGAATTCAAATGCCTTGGAATTATGTAATTGGGGTTTGCCACCCTTTTTTTCACATTCCCAGTGTCTATGGTTGCAACCTATGGATACAAAAGAAAATTGGGTTAAAAAAAAACAAAAAAAAGGGTTATTATCAGTTAAAAAAAAAAGAATTCAGTGAAAGTTGAAACTATTATATCCATTTGAAACAAAAGCTAGAAGAAGAGGAAACTCAATTCTCAACAGAGGCAACTCCATTTAGCTTTATCTCCAATATTATTTAGTGCAACAAGTTTAGTTAGTACACCAATAACAGAAAAACTGTGACAAGATTAAATGATGAGATTTGGTTGGTAGTTTAGTAATTAGAAAATACAAATCCTGTAAATGACAATAATACCCTTATGGTATAACCATTTAAAACCCTCCAATTTTTTAGGAGCTTATGAATAAATCCAATCTTTTGGGACTGGTGTGGTGAAAAATTAGGAGGAGAAAAATCAATAACACACAAAAAAAAAAAAAAATCTGACAAGATTAGATGAGGAGCTTCGATGGGTAGTTTAGAAATTAGAAAGGGCAATTCCTATAAAATGACAATAATGCCCCTTATCCCGCCATGTATGAGTGGTTTAATCATTTAAAAACCTCCAGGATGTATGAAAAAAAATATTCCAATCCTCTAGGGATGAAAGAAGAAGAAGGAAGAAAACAAAGGGTTTGATGGGTGACAGGGAGCAGAGGTATGGAGTATTGATACCACCTAACGTGAAGCGACGGAAACTTGCCTTGATGTGCAGTGACAACCTTGCCACTTTTTGAGTGAAAGCGATGCCCAATTCTTCGTAGGTGCACTTGTCCCTCTCAATTTCTGAATGGACTGTTCACTGGGCCCAACAAAAAGCTGCACTTGGTTTATGGAGAGGAGCCAAATCCAATGAACATGGGCCCACCCAATTTAACTCCAGCAAAATGACAAGAGAGATAACAACGCTTTCTAAAGGCCCATCAGTTTTCTGCACTTTGGCCTGTTGCTCCTCCAAGTGATTTTTCATGCCTAGCTTAAGTTTGAGAAAGAGGGAGCACATTCGTTGTTACTTGTTTTGTACTCTCCCCACTCTCCATGGCCCATCTTCTAGAAAGCTGGAAGCAATGATTTATATATAACTCACTTAGGTTCCATTTCAATAAGATTTTGCTGTTGAGCTTTGGGCTGTGGAAAACAAAAATGAGCCAAAATAATAGTCTAAAGAGAGAACAGTTCTAAACCCCAAAGCACAAAGCCTAAAATTAGGGCTTTGAAAGCTTATAGCCCATAGCATATCTAAAAGCAACCTAAATTGAAGGATAAAATGCCTGAACCCATTCTCATTCCTGACCACTGGGCACTGGTTGCACAGGCTTTTCTTGAGATAATGAAATTTTAAACAAGTAAATTAAATAAGAAGGAATGAAGTTCCTGAACTGGTACAAATTGAAATTTAACCTCAAATACGAGTGAGAGTGAGGAATTGAACAACGACAAGGATGTCTTTTTATGTCATCATCATCTTGCGACTCTTAAATTGGACACATTGATGCCTTGTTTGTATCTCTAAATTATCAGAACCATAGGACGACATGAGGAGTTTTATTTTCTGAATCAGACCAAACTGAATTATTTCATGCAACCCCCCCCCCCCCCCCCAGTACAATTTTTGACATTATCAATGACCAACAAAGCTTTTCATTTTTGAGTACAGGATGCAGGGTTTTTCAAAGTAAAGTTTAAGACATGTTTATAACGATTTTAGCAGCAAAAGTTGATAATCATGCACAGACTTGTGCTCTGACCCCACAAAATTAAACTAGTTTTCAGCAACAAAACAAATAAAAACCATGGAAGTTCTGCTTATTTTTTAAGAAAGTGATTGCAATTAAGCACAGAGAAAGTAAAAAGAAAAAAAAACAACAATGCAGTACAGTAAGAAAATAGTATTTTGTCTGAATAAAGTTCCAACAAGAACAATGGAAAACAGTTGACAGTTTGGCCAAAACCATTGAGTGAGTAAGGTCTTCAAATGAAACGTTCTCTGAAAGTCATTTTCCAATCAGTACTATGCTAACTTATTGCATGGCTGATGCCAAGCCATTATCTACTCTTCGTGTTCCAAATTAACCATAGCTTTGTTTTCTTTCTTTCTTGGCTAAAAGCAAAACCACACGTTCAAGTTTAGGAATCCTTACCCTATACAGAAAAAAGTTGAGAAATCCATGAGTCATAACTCATAAGGAGAGAGAGAAAACATATTTGGGTGATTGGTTAATGAAAGAAAGGTATCGTACTAGAAAACTTTGATTTGCACTTGTATAAATGCATGGGAGTGCAAATAGGTTGAGTGTAAATTGTGATTTTCTTTTGCTTTAGATTCGACTTTGTCTTATTGTTTGTAAGAAGTAAAGTAGAAAGTGAAAATGGTGCAAATACCGCATTATATGAGAGAGAACAGAAGTAGGAGGGGGAGTTATTTGTTTGGGAGTGAGGTAAGAAACAAGAGGATGTGGTCCTCACTTTATATGAGAGAGAATTAAAGGAGGAGGATGGTGGTGCAAGTTTTATATCAATTTTTGGGTTGATGTAAATTTTGCACTGCCAAGTGAATGCAAATCAATTAAGGGTGTAAATCATAGTTAACAAACAAATGGATGCAAAATGGAATATATGGGGGTGTAAATTTTATATCTGGTTCAGATTTGCACTGCAAACAAATAAAGTCTTAATAATTTAATTGGCTGAGACAATTTCTTTTTTTCCATATTTGAGATGGGTTTTGAAGAGACTAAAGAAGCAAATGATTGGATTTAAAAATATCCAAAACTCCAGCTTAGAGTTATGGATGGAGACAAAGACAATTAATTGGATGAATACGCATGTGAGGGTAATGGGTGGTGAGTATTTGGTATCACCTTTAGACAAGATGAGTCCTCCCCCACAATTATTCCCTCCACATGTTAGATGTTTCTTACTTGTCGAGCTCTCTTGTTCCCACTCTCTTGAGTGAGAGAAATGGAGACCCGAAAAGGGATGCTCCACTTAGTTCTTCTTTTAAGTGTTGAGCCTAGAAGAAAAGGGGCTCACATGTGTTTCCAAAGAAGCATTATTTTCTCAACTTTGGAAATTATTCAGGCCTTCTAATTGTCAAACATATTGTCCTTTGTGTTGAGAGAGAGAGAGAGAATTGAGATGTGTTGACAAAGGTCTAAATTAAGGGTCGTGTTCATCACCATCTAAGCCTTGTCCAACTACATGGTGGGCTACAAGAGTACTATTTCGTTCAATACCATATCCGATTATGAACCCTTAAATTATCAAGTCATGTCCTCTGAGTCTGCCATTAGCTTTTCTAACCCTTTAATTTGTAGGAGATCACTTCCTAGGTGCTTCTGCAGATGGTTTTTTTGGTGCCCGTTTAGGAGGGCTTTCACATAGCAGCTTCTAGGTTGACGAGGTGGGTCTCACCCAAACAGCCTATAAGAAATGTTTGATGAAAAACCCAAAATAGCTAGATTATTAAAGCCAAAAAGATGACTTTCCACATAAGCTTCTTTCGGTGGCTTCTTCAAGGCAGCTTAATCAAAGCGCTTCAGCCCTCCCAAACGGGCCCAGTAATCTGTTACAAGTTGGCTTTGGTGAAATGATATGGGAAAGTGAGAGATGGGTAGTGGCAATAATAAACAAATTCGTTTCCAGTCGTCATGATTGCTGCTGAAGCTGAACAATGAAAATTAAAAATATTAGAAATAATTTAAAATTTTCAGGAAAAAAAAAAGCAAAGAAGAAAGAAAGGGACCCCCACCCCATCTGCCCATAGCAGAGATCTTTTGTTTTGCAGAAAGAAACAGAAAATTCAAGGAAAGTTCAGAGATAGTTGGTGCAACCCGACCGATTTGGACTTACATTTGGATTCAAACCAAATTTGGATGGACATGGGCTCAGAATACTTAAAGCATTCTTCACTAAATCTCGGTTCCATAGAGCTCAAGATTTAATCATGGATCATATCTTCTGGGCACTTACCACCTAACGTTTCTACTTAAATTTATTGAGACATGATCAGCCAAACACCAAGTGGCCACGTGTCGTCTATTCATTGGTATGCATTGATTATTTGGCTTTGTGGATGCCACAAAGAAAATTGAAGTGGGTCCATCTTCCTTTGCTGATCAACTAATGCATTCATGAAAAAAAAGAGCTAATGCAATTTGATGGTGGATGCTATTTATATATATATATATATATATATATATATATAAACCCAGATCAGAACACTGCTCAGTTATATATCCATGTTTCAGAACCTATTCAGAGTCTTTGGTGGAGCCAATTCTAAAGGATGTAAAGGGTTTAATTCAGATTGGTCCCAAGACATCAACTTGATCTGATCTGAGCATAGATGGGCTTCTGCTGGCATTGTCCTAGACAGACAGGGCAGGGCCAGATCAAGGCTGGTAGAAAAGGTCCCTTTCAGGCTGACAATGAAATGTGGCTGTGAACTGTGTTGTTGGTTCTCCTTCTGTACACAACTGAAGGTGGGCTTTTTGATCTAATGGTTACATCAGCCATGGCAAATTCATGGGTTGCAAGATCAAGCTTCAAAAGGGTTTGATCATCAGAACCGTAGGATCCTGGTTTCCTAGCATCACACGTCAAATGGTTGGTCAATGATGTACAAATGCACTACCAGGTTGGGTCCCCATCTGAGGTGCATGATGAGTAGTAGCAGATGATGAGTTGGAAGGGAATTGGTTGAATGTGTCCATTGGGTCTGTTTCACTAGTTTGGAGTTCGAACTGAATTCAGTGCTCACATGGTTTGTTTGTCATCCAAATGGGTAGTAGTTACAACTTACAATCATTGATGCTGCGACCTTAGACGAATAGGAATGTCAATGGATTGGTTCACCATCTGAATCCATTTTGATTAAGACAGATCTGAGTCATAATCCCTATCCATTAGATTGGAAATGGGCCAAGATAAGAATGGGTCATGGGACTATTGGGCTGGTCAATGATCAATCCAAATCCAGCTACGTCCATTGGGAACTTGAGTCAGTTGGGCTTGAGCACAAAATTGCCAGCCCATCCTGAGGACCTGTTGAAGCTTCCCAGGCCCCATCTTACCCGGAAGAAGACAACTCAACCAAAATGGTGTCGTGCTTGGGTGACGAATTAAAAGTGGTTGTTGGATCAGGGTGGGCCTCTCCTATCAGAACTTGGCATGACCAAGGCCGGAAATGAGAGTGGAGCTGGGCCGAGAATTATGAACATAAGAATATAAGAAAATCCTCATTCCTTTGGACCAAATGTAAAAGCCCCTTACATTTTTCCCAAGCCCAAACCTATCTTGCCTAACAAAAAAAAAAAAAAAAGAAAAGAAAATCTCTTGCCTGGGATCCATGGTACCATGGACCCAACGCCCAGAACAGATGATGCAAAGATAGGGCTGAACATGGATTACTCAATGACACGACCATTCTCTTAGAATCATCACTTTCTTGTATATGCCACAACCTTTATTTTGCATTTTTGTTTGATAGAAAAGAAGAGAAATAGAAAGTTGATGCTTCAGTTTCACAGCATAACATTTCCTCGGGCCTCAACTTTATGTTTATGTTAGATTTGGTCAAACCAAACACAGCCTTAAGGATTTTGCATTAACAGACGCATGCAAAAAGGTTCAAAATCTTTAGTGTTTTTTTTTTTTTTTTCAAACCAGTTCAAGGGTCAGTTTAAGGCCTGTCTACCCCTTTAAATAGGTCAGACCCTGAAACACTTAGTATAGAAGCGTATAAGAGGGTCACCAATATGATACGTATCGGCCGATACACCTCAATATGTGACAAAATTTTAATCCTGGTATGCAACCTTTTATGACCCTCTCATCACATTTTTTCTACCAAAAAGAAAAATGTCTGTCGGAGGCCAACAGCCAGGGGCCCAGGGCTATTGGGAAAAGGCGCACCATAACACATTCCAACTGTGCATTCCGAACATCTCAATTAAATGGGGTGGCATGTCATGCTCCAAAATGTTCCCAATAGTTAAAATTGTGCACTTTTTCTACGAGATTCCAATTAACTGGCATCAGTCATGAATGTTAACTAGGGGAGTCAATGGTATTTCAAAATCCGATTTTGAATTCGAAATTCGACATAATCGAATTGAATTCGGATAATTCTAATATATAATTGGTCAAATTCGGATATCCTATTCATACAGAATAGTTAATCAGATTCAAATTTGAATATGACCAGATTCGATTCGATAAATATCTGAATTCGATCGATTATTTAGTTCTTATATATAATGTATAAAACATTTAAATGTTTTATATAATTTACATATATAATAATAAAATTATATAAATATTTTATATATTTATGTATTTTTTATAAATAAAACATTTATTTTATTTATTTATTAACTACCAAAATAATTAATTGGCCAAATTTGGATCAAATCGAATATTCAAATATTTAATCGAATTCGAATTCAAATTCAAATATTAATTTTCAATATCTATCAAATATCAAATCAAATTTAGATATCAGATTTTCTAATCGAATTCAGTTTGGATATTGCCTGATCCGATTCTAATTCAATCCGTTTAGTGGTTGTTGCACTTGTGAGACATATACAATGACGCTACACAGCCATCACACTCAGCTAGTCCAAATTATTTTCTATCATTCTCGGCCTACTGGGTCACCACACCGTTGTAAACTTGTAATTGCCTATGGGCTATATGTGTATTGCTCCAATTTTATTGGATGTGGATATCTCGGAAGAGACACACACCTATGGGCCATAATTGGGATAGCCAATCAACTCGATCACAGATCCGATTGAAGGGATTCTAAACTAATCCTTGACAGCCTCAATATATATATGAACCTTCTTGACTGCAACACTATGATACTACTGAGAGGACTTCAAGGTCAGTTGTTCACGAAGTTTCAGCAAAGTTTTAATCCCATCAATCCGGACGGTCGGACCAGTCAACGTCCCACCCAGACAAGATTTGGGTTCCATTTAGTCTATAAACCACACTCTTAAAAGTCCTTTGAATTAATCAATCACCCATCGAGCCGGCTAGTGAATCTCTACTGTCTCACATTCTCTAATGGTTTTAACAATAATAATGATGCCAACTCGTTTCCGGGTCCTGAATTTTAAATTTCTAAATGTGAATTGAGATGAACTGTGGTCGCTAATCATCCAATAATAATCAACACAAATCACACCAAATCCCATTATAGAGACAGATGAAGTTGAGTCCATGGCATACATGAACAAGGAAGCCGTTACAATCCATGCATCTGGAGTGCAATTTTGACCATGTTTGGGAGTTTTTTAAGTTAAAAATAAATGCTTAAAAATAAGTGTTTATTCAAATAAGTACTATTTGTATTTGGCATTCAACTTTTTTAAGTGCTTATTTTTTAAAGTAAACACTTATTTTAGACTTATTTTTCAAATATCAATAAATACTTAATAGCTTAAATAAATACCTATTTTTAAGCACTTCCAAACATGGGCTTAGAATGGGCGGTTACAAACTTACAATCGATGGCATACATCACTGTGAATTTTAGATAATATCCCAAAAGAATAAAAATTAAAGAAAACTATCTAATTTGTTCGTTCATTTTATATGGGTTTCTTCTCTAATATGCTTTTAACTTCAGCGGCAACCTCTTAATTAACCGTTAACTCAGGCCACGGTGACCGGAGTCATTTGACTGGTAGCAACTGGACACAATAGCGATCATCAATGAAGACTTGAAGCTTATGCAGCAACCCAGCATCAATAGTCGAAGCCTGATCTCAAATCTTAAGTCTCAACTCTCACACTGAGGATGGATGTTTATATCTGCCAGCAGCGACTTTACAACAGCAACTGGTGATCAAAGCTTAAATAAGCTTGAAGCCGGTAGCGATTGGCGAAAAGAATCAACTCCGATATGACAACAGTCGACAGCAACTGGTTGGGATCAGGGATTAATGTCCGCTGCATTTGTTTTCTATGGAAAATTGTAAATTTTGATGGAAAACTCAGTAGATTGATTTAAAATTGGGAGAATGACGGTTCAGCCCAGGGCCAGAATTTTTAGGTCCAAAGTACAGTTGGGGTAGGTGCCAGATTGGAATTGATGCTAATTCATGGCAGGCATTGATGTATAAAGTGGGGGTTTTTGACATTTTGAATGTTTATAGATCTGTGGTAGAATACAGAAATCTGCGTTGGGCTTATCCATATTTTTCCATTTAAAATTTTAGTGGGCTGTTGATGTGATATCCTTAAAATTGATGTATATAGCGAAGGTACCAACCTGGTTGGTAAGGTTTCCTGCTGGTCCTAGTGGAGACTTAGGATTGAATCCCACCGGTACTTAGGTTGGGGATGGACTTACCCCCTATTGTGTAGCCTATATAAAAAAAAGGATAAAATTAATATATTATTTACACTGAAAACAAACACAGCCTAAGTGGTGATCATCCCAAACTAGTTTGGGGATAGGTTGACAGGTCTTGGGTTTTTATTGATTCCTTCACTTATAGCATAGGTGGAGAGTTTTGGTTCGAGACAAAACATTCACAAAATCAATAAAAATTTGAGAGATTAAAACAATACATTTTGTAGCAAAAAATGTATTATTTTAATACATTTTTAAACATTCAAAAAATAATATATATATATATGTAATTTTAATCAATATATATATATATATATATATATATATATATGTAAATCCATATTGTATTATTGCATATTGTAAAATCCAAATTTGGGTATTGAATTATGAAAACAAATCATCTAAATTTGGAGATGATTATTGAATCTGAAGTTGGTGTTTTGGACTTTCTATTGATAGCCCTATCTCAACTCTAACCCAACCCAACCCTTCAAGTGGATCAAGCATGGGATGGGCTCAACACAAGCTTCTCCCATCCTTTTAAAATCTCATAAAATTTCTCAAAATTCTCATAATATTTGAGTAAAACAACTGAACTCTTAGACTTAGTTTGGAAGAAGTACAAATACAAATATATAGAGTGTAAAACGTTGTATTTTATATTATTTTATATATATTTACACTGTACATATTTACATTTGTACTCTTTCCAAACTGAGCCTTGAGAGGATTTATATTGACCACATTTTTATGATTGGATTTGCTTGTTTGATATATTCATTGGATCCTTTTAGTAAAAAAAAACTAAGAAAGAAGGTTAAAATAGAGTTTATTATAAATTATGATAGATCTCATATTGAAAATCTAAAACAATAAAAAATAAAATTGTGGAATGATTATTACTAAAGGTAAATTACAAGACCCCTGCACTTTTTTTTTGTGACAAAGGCCCCCTCAACTATGATCGTTAGACAAAGGCCCCTTCGGCCATTAAGTCAGATAATGGAGGGCTTTAAATTATTAAAATACCTCCGTTAAATTTTCTTTATTTTCTTTTTCTTGCCATTTTCTCATGAAAACCCAACTGACCCAAAAATACCTTTGATTGTCAGTAGAAAGGAAAACATCCGACTTCTTTGGTGAGAAATCTCAGGCAGTGAAAAATCTAATTTTCTCAACAGAAAAGTAAAAAATCTCCGAGAAGAAGAAATGGGAATCATGCGATCTCATAGTTCCATCCATTCAATCCAGATTCAGTCACCGAAAATTACTATCCATTTAAAACTCTCAAGTAAAGACAGAATCCCATCCCTTTCTCTGGAATTTTGAGGGCGGAGAGTCCTGTTCTGTTTTTTTAATAACGCTTTCTTGAGTTGAGACACAAGATAGAACTTTTACATTTCCTACTTTCAGAAGGATGCATTCTGGGAAATGTTGTTTTGCAATTTCCTGGAATTTCGTTGCTGTTTTGCAACAGCAAAATAGCCCTGTTCTATTTTCTCATCTGTACTCTGGAATTTTGTTGCTGTTTTGCATTCTGGGAGCCAATAATTCCCTATTTCTGTAACTTAATAAGTGGAATTGGAAGGCCAACTGTCCACCACTAGAACGCTTGAAGATACTTGGGAAATGCTTAAGAGAACCTTGCAATGAACTTTCCAACTGTGCAGTTGAATTACAATGAAAAACCAAAATTTTTGAAAATCAAAACCTTTTTTTTTAATTTATTTTACTTTTTTCCTCGATTGCAAGTGCGTTCAATTCAATTTAATCCAAACATACAAGCCTGTTAGATTCAACGTGAGACTAGTTATAAAAAAGAAAAAAAATATGTAAATATTCACAGTGAGCCATTCGGTTCATCAAATTAATTCATTCACCATGAAGAATGAACTACAGGTTGAACTCAATAACGAGGATTGGGGCCGACCGATCCCTTTAGTATTCCCTTCTGTTAAACAGAAGCTATAGATCTGGAAAGATCTAATAACCATTCCCTGCTTTACATTGCATAGTATTAGACAATGTCCCAAAAAGGACTTTAGGGTTATATTACACATCTTCTGTTAAATCAGCTAAAATCGAACTCTGATCCACTCACGCAAAACGAAATCTCAGATCATGGGCTACAAGATGCGTAGAGCGAAAACATACGAGGCCAAGCATCGCATGCTCAGAGCAAAACCAGTACGAAGTCGAAGCATCATCCGAGATCAATTGCCATACGAGGATGATAGTAACAGTAAAATATATAATAGAAAAGAGCTTAGTAGATCGAGAGAAAAATTCTGTAGATGCATTCTATTGTTTCTCTCAGATGTCCGAATCAGAAGAGAAGAGAAGATTTTATAATAAATGGAGTCGGTTGAAGGTGAACCGACTTACATTGAACGAAGACTGTCGTTAACTCACCTTGGGAGCAGAATTGATTAACATTGGAATTACCTGACTTTGAAAGATGCAACGACGCACATTGGCATGAAGCAAACTTTGAAGAAAGCTTTACTGTTCTTCGAGAGAACTGATTCAATGATTCTTGGAAATGTGTAGCAACATTCAATATTCCTTCTTGGTGTACATTTCAGCAACTCCAATCATGTCTCGTAACAATTCGAACTTGCCTTTTGGTAGAGCCTTTGTGAATATGTCAGCTAACTGTTTTTCAGTTTTGCAATGTTTGGGATCTATTTATTTGTTTCTTTCAATTTCTCTGATAAAGTGATACTTGATGCTAATATGTTTGGTTCTGCTATGAAATATGAGATTCTTTGCCATTGCAATAGCTGATTTGCTATCGCAGTAGATTTCAGTAGCACCAACTTGTGGTTCTCCCATGTCATCAAATATCCTTTTGAGCCATATAGCTTGGCTCGTTGTTATTGTTTCTGCAATATATTTTGCTTCAGCTGATGATTGGGCAACTGTTGCTTGTTTCTTTGAAGCCCAAGAAAATGTCCCTGATCCAATTGTGAAAGCATAACCAGATGTACTTTTCATGTCATCTACCGAACTTGCCCAGTCACTGCCTGTGTAGCCAATGAGCTTAGAGTCATGTGTGACTCTGTACCAAATTCCATAGCTCTTTGTACTTTGCAAATACCTCAGTATTCTTTTAGCTACTCTATGAAGGACTTGACTTGGATTCTGCATGAATCTTGATAGTAAATTAACTGCATACATGATGTCTGTTCTTGTAGTAGTTAAATAGAGAAGACTTCCAATTATACTCCGAAATTGTGATTCATTTGCCTTTGGTGAGCCATCTTCCTTTTTGAATAATTTAGTGTTGTCTAATGGGGTGGAGACTGTTTTGCACCCCTCCATTTTGAATTTCTTCAAAAGAGTTTTGTATACTTCTTTTGTGAGATGAAGATCCCTTTTTCTTCTTGAGTTATTTCAATTCCAAGAAAGTAGTGCATTAGGCCCAAATCAGTCATCTCAAAAGTCTTCATCATGTCTTCTTTAAACTTCTTGACCATCTTCTCATTATTTCCAATATAAATGAGATCATCAACATATAAAGAAACAATAAGAGTGTTATTTGTACCTTGAGTCTTGATGTAGAGTTTGGCTCACTATAGCTCTTCCTGAATCCTTGCTCCAAGAAATAATTATCGATTCTGCTGTGCCAAGATCGTGGAGCTTGTTTTAAACCATATAATGCCTTCTTTAATCTGAGAACTTTGTCTTCTTGTCCTTGCACCACAAACCCTTGAGGTTGCTCCACATAGATTTCCTCCTTAAGATAGCCATTGAGGAATGCAGATTTCACATCAAGTTGAAAAGTTTTTCATTTCTTCTATGCAGCTAGTGCTATCAATGCCCTGATTGTGTCAAGGTGAGCAATTGGAGAAAATGTCTTATTGTAGTCGATACCGTATTGTTGTGAGTATCCTTTGACAACTAGCCTTGCTTTAAGCTTCTGGATTAAGCCATCTTAGTTAAGCTTTGTCTTGTAGACCCACTTAACTCCAATAGTGTCTTTTGTCTTGTGGACGATCCACAAACTCCCAAATCTCATTTTTTTCGATAATTTTTATCTCTTCATTCATAGCTTTTCTCCATTTTTCTTCCTTCAAAGCTTTTTGGTTCTATGATCATCAAGTTGCATGTTTCATATATTTCCGTTAAGGATTTAGTTCGCCTTGATGGTGAGTCTAGAGTAGACTGTGAAGTTTGTTCCGGTTCCGATTGTGTTGGCGAATTGATTTGATTATGATCTTCTTCAATTCTTTGACTTGGTAATAGAGGCAAGTTGATAGTCTTTCTTTCAACTTCTTTTGTCTCCCAATTGTATGCAGCATCCTCGTTGAAGCTTATGTCTCGACTAATTATGAGTTTTACTTTCCGTATGCTATAGACTCGATATTCTTTTGATTGAGTGCTATAGCTTAAGAAAAATTCTTTTCTCAGTCTTCTCATCTAGTTTGCCTTTTTTCTCTTGTGGGATGTGTGTGTAGCATATGCATTCGAAAACTCTAAGATGTTTTGCTTATGGCTTTTGCCCACTCCAAGCTTCAATTGGTGTCCTACCTGGCACAAATTTAGTTGGACATCTGTTGTGCAGATAGACAGTAGTGCTCACTGCCTCTGCCCAAAAAATTTTGGGAAGACCCTTTTCCATGAGCATGGCTCTTGCAGTCTCCATAACTATTCTGTTTTTTCTTTCGGATACTCCATTCTGTTCTGGAGTGTATCCGAGTGTAAGTTGATACTCCATGCCTTCATCTTCACAGAACTTGTTGAATTCATTAGAAGTATATTCTTTGCGTCTGTCACTTCTTATGGTCTTGATGTTGTGACCACTTTGCTTCTCGACACGGGCTTTGAATTTCTTAAAAATATCAAAAACCTGTGATTTTTTCGCAAGTAATAAACCCATGTCATTCTAGTATAATCATCAATGAAGAGAATGAAATACTTGTTTTGATTATTCGATGGAGTACGCATTGGACCTCAAACATCTATATGAATTAACTCCAGTGGCTCTTTGGCTCTCCAAATTTTGCCAGATGGGAAGAGGTGTCGATGTTGTTTTCCGAGCATACACCCTTCACAAACCTTGTTGAACTCCTTGATAGCTGGTAGGTCACGCATCATGTTTTTCTGCTAAAGAATCTTTAATCCATGGAAGTTAAAGTGTCTGAATCTTCTATGCCATAGCCATGACTCGTCCACTTGTACTTGCATTGCAATATAACTTGCATCTCTCAATTGAATGGGAAAGCATCTGTTTTCAGTCATTTTAGTTTTGCAATTTCAAAGGACTTGTCTTGCTTGTCATAGATTGTGCAAAAGTTTCCTTCAAAATGTAAAGAGTTACCTTTTTCAATAATTTGGCCCACACTGAGTAGATTTTGATCAATGTTCATAACCAAAAGTACATCATTTATGTATTTCTTTCCTTGTTTGGTGTCAACAACAATGGTGCCTTTGTCGGTTACTTCCATGAAGTCGCCATTACCAATTTTGACTTTTATCTTGATTTTATCAAGACTATGAAAGATGCTTTCATTTTTAGTCATGTGGTTACTGCACCCACTATCAAGATACCAAGTATCATTTCTTTCTTCTATTGCATAATGACAAGCATAAAAGAGATTATTTTCCTCATTTTTCTTTTCTGAAAAATTAGCTTGATGGATTTTCTTAAATCTAGAAGCTTTTTCAACATTGCCGAATTTTTTACAATTTTGGCACTGTGGTTTTCCTTTAAATCAGCAATCTTTTTCAAAGTGGTTTCTCTTCTTACAAATACCACAGAAAGAATACTTGTCACTATTTTCTTTTGAGTTTCCTTGTGACTTTCTCCCATCAACTTGTGGTTTCTCTTCTTGCCGAATTTTTCATGTCTCGAGAGAGCCCATTAATTCAGTTGGTGATAGTGTTTCTAGATCTTTTGTTTCTTCTATCACCGAAATTATTGCATCATATCTCTCTATACAAGAGATTAGAAATTTTTCGATTATTTTCTTATCAGAAATAGTCTCTCCATAGGCTCTCATTTGATTTACTATTTCTTTATTCTAGAATAGTAATCTTTTGCAGTCTCATTATCATTCATCTTAAGATTTTCAAAATCCCTTCTAAACTTCTGCAATTTAATAGTGCGTACCTTGACAGATCCTTGAAACTCCTCCTGCAGTGTATCCCATGCTTCTTTTGCAGTTGATGCACCCATAATTCGAGGAAATATCTCCTCAGCCTTGCTTACTGCAAACAGAATAGTGCTTGACAATCCTTTTGCTAATTCTCTTCATAGATCTTTTGATTTGTTGAAAGAGTGTAAGTATCTTCAGCAATGTAGAACCCTTCCTCAACAATTTTCCATAGGCTTTGTGACCGAAAATAGGTCTTCATTTTGATGGACCAGAAGTCATAATTTTCTCCTTTGAAGATTGGAAGAGAAGGAGTAGAACGATTAGCTTAAGCACACAATGTTTAGAGGAAATCACGCCAAAAATTGATCGACCGGGCTCTGATACCACTGATGGTTTGCGGATGATAGTAACAGTAAAAAAATAGTAAAATATATAATAGAAAAGAGCTTAGTAGATCGAGAGAAAAATTTTATAGATGTATTCTATTGTTTCTCTCAGATATCTGAATCCGAAGAGAGGATTTTATAATAGATGGAGTCGGTTGAAGGTGAACCGACTTACATTGAACGAAGACTGTCATTAACTCACCTTGAGAGCAGAATCGACTAACATTGGAATTACCTGACTTTAAAAGATGCAACGACGCACATTGGAATGAAGCAAACTTTGAAGAGAACTTTACTGTTCTTCGAGAGAACTGATTCCCGAAATGATAGATAATCAGAGTTGTATATATGCAAACATTACCTCCCGTAGCAGTTCTGCAACCTTCTTACCTAGCTTCCCGAAACCAATAACAATGGATCCGAAGCTGATAATAACTAGGAGAAGGCAAAGGAAAGAGAGGAAAAATGGGAAACCTTAGGCATGGGTGGAATCGGAAAGAGAAGATAGAATTCTTTCAGATTTCTTTGATTGAAATCTGCCCTTCTCTCCGACCCACCCATGCACAAAGCTTCCCAAATCGCCAGCTTCCTTTCCACTCTCTCCTTGCCGGCCTGCCGCTGCTGCAATGCTAGGGTTTAACGTCCCTTTGGCATTTGCCCATTACTTGCTTTAAATATACTAAACAGCATCCTTCAACCGTTAAGATTCGATTATATTTCGGCCATGTGACGGTCGGGATATCGCCGTTTCCTTTTTTTTTTCCACAGAATCACTGAACAACAGAGTGGGAGTGGGGCCCACACAGCCCCCCGGCATTTGACCACATCCTACATGTTTGACGCTTTGAATTCAAATGGTAACGAGTTTCTAACGACGGACCTCTTAAAAGTTAGGATAAAATACAAAAACCTCCTCTAAAATTTCTGACACAAAGATCTTTTTAAAATGAAAAGAAAATGATAAAAACCTCCCTTCGATTAATAAAAAAACATTTATCAATGTATAAAGTTTTTCCAAATATCCATGGCCTATTCGAATCAACGGTGGAGTTAGTGCATAAAGTTTTTCCAAATATCCATTGCCATTCGAAAATGACATCGACGCCGTCGTGGATGGCAGCTTTGAAGGAAGTTAAGACGTCGGCATCGATTCTAGCATTCAATACCGTTGATGGGAGGCCAGCAGACCCTGTAAGCAGCCACTAGGGCTCTAGGGGGCCCACCCTTGGCGGGGCCATTGTCAAAACCGAAGACGTTGGCATCGGGTACAAAGTTACCGCCAAACAGGATCTGTTCCTCGTAAATGACGCCTTATACGCATATCCATCATCTATTAAAAACATCTCCCATGAATAATAATTGAAAAGTACGAATATATTTTCAATTATGCATAATAGATGTGTGTGTGAGAGGCATCGTGAAGAATAGATCCGGTCTCCGGCTATAGCTATAGAGGTGACGGGATCTGTTCCTCACAAATGGGCATCTCATAGGCATATCCAATGGGTACATTGGTATAAATGTTTTTCGTATGAGTTTGTAACGGAAGGGAGGTTTTTGTCAATTTTTTAAAAGTTTATGAGAGGTTTTTGCCAAAGTAAAACTATAGAAGAAGTTTTTATGATTGTTAAAAACTTTCGGGAGGTTTTTGTATTTTACCCTAAAAGTTAAAATGACAAACCCCAACTCAAAGGTGAAACCCCTTCTCTTTCATTTGACGGGATCAAATATGTGCCCACAAATGCCCCACATGCACATTTTAGCATGCATTGGGAGCATCTCCTGAAGTTGTCATAGGGAGGGGTTCCCAAGACATGGTTGGATAGACTGTGGGGCATTTTGTGGGGCTTATATGTGAATTCTCATTTAACCGAGAGAGTCGGAACTCTTAACTTTGTCTAGGCAATAGGCATAGAATACATGTGATTCCAGTGAGGCAGTGATTGTTGGTTTATCCATGGCCACCATAAAGAGTCTGAATATGCTCCTCACACAACACACCTCACACCGACCTCTTAGGCACATCTCACCGTGTATCAAGAACATCTCTTGTACTTATCATGGGAGATGTTCCCAGCACATAGTGGGGTGTGCCTGTGAGATCGGTGTGAGATGGGTTGTGTGAGGAGCAGATCCCAATTGCACCATAAATGAGTTCACATTAACACGACAGTGCTCCGCAATGCCTTACAACACATCCTAACTATGTATTGGGAACATCTCCATGATGTCTCATCATCTCCCGTACTTGTCATGGGAAGATGTTCCAAATACACGGGTGGGATGTGCTCTCCAACGCCAATATGATCTCGGACAAGGTTTATTACCGAACAATAAACTTGATTTAATCAACGAGTCTAGCCTTTGCATGTTACCCTTATTTACATATGTGTGTTATTTAACAAATCAGTGTCGGTTAGTTTCCCAATGTACATCTTATTTTACAAAATTTGATCTATATCCATAGTGCCACGTAGGTGGCCTCAACTTCCTCCTTTACCCCAACTGATAACTCTAAGCCCCTCTCATTTTTGCCTTCCTTGCTCCCTCATGAAGCCACCTCATCAATCCCTTCTCCCTCTCTCATTTTAACATCTCAACATGCCTTGCCCATCCCTCTTTCCTCTATGTTTATCCCTTTAGATATTCCTTCATAAAACTATTCTTAAAATCTCTCTCTACCAAAATCTAATCTAATGTAGTCAAGTGGCACCACTATGCCCCCACTTTCTCCTAAATTATCTATAATTCCTATTTATATCCTAAATTATATATAATTCCTAATTCTCTCCTAAATTATATATAATTCCTATTTATCCTATCCCCCGCTTTTCATCTATATCTATCAAAAGAAAGTTTGAATTACAAAATTTAAGAATTATTTAAATATTATAAAGAATTTATGTAATAACTTTAAGATATTTATTAAAAACACAAAAAAAATTATCATAGATTTATTATATTCATAATATTAGTAATTTTATACTCTTATGAAATTCATAACGAAATTATGTACTAATAATATAAATTATATTGTTATGAATTATTAAATTTAACCATTATTTAAATAATAAAAGTAAAAAATAAAAATATTATATAATCACTTTAAAATAAATAAAATATAAACAATGAAAAAATTTAAATGTTTTACATTTTATTTAAGTATTTAAATAACTAATTATTGTAAATAACAAAATATTTAACATAACTAAATTTTAAATAGTTAAAATAACGGAATTATATAATAAAATTAAAAATTTTATTAAAAGTAGAAAATCCTTAAAATAGATTTCATAATATTTAAATTAATAATAATTTTATATTTTACAAAATTAAAAACGAATTTATATAATAATAGTATAACTTATAATTTTATGGATTATGAAATTCAATAAATATGTAATATTGAAATAACTAAATAATGATACTATTTAAATAGATAAATAATATTGTAAATAATTAATTTTAAATATTAAAACAAGAAATAACTAAATCATATCTTAAATATTATTTAAAAACAAATAAAATAGATTATACAAAGAATTTATGAAATAACCTTAAAAATTTTATAAAAACATAAAAAAATAATTATAATAGATTGAATACTATTTGATAATAAGAAAATAAAATATAAATAATTTAAATTTATTTAAATAGTATTGAAATAAAGTAAAATATATTAAATAATTTAGAGGAATTGAAGCTTTCAAGTAACAAAAATAGGAAATAATTGGGTTTTTAGGCATTTTGAATCTATTGGCATGGTCAGATTGGCCTAAATAGTCTTGGATTAGGCAAATTTAGAGGGGTAGGGATTCGGTTAATTTAGTAACTTTGCAACAGGATCTTCGTGTAATGGAGGGGAAAATGAGGAATTTTTTTGTTGAAATTTGGCAGGGTGGTGCTTTTGAGCATTATGAGTTGATTGGTAGGGTTAGATTGGCCCAATTATGCCGAAATTGGGCAGATCTGGAAAGGACTTGACGAGTCAATGCGAAACTTTGAAATAAAATCTTAGTGTAATGGAGGGGCAAACAATATAATTTAGAGGAATTGAAGCTTTCAAGTAACAAAAATAGGAAATAATTTACAAGGCGGGGTTTTTAGGCATTTTGAATCTATTGGCATGGTCAGATTGGCTTAAATAGTCTTGGATTAGGCAAATTTAGAAGGGTAGGGATTCGGTTAATTTAGTAACTTTGCAACAGGATCTTCGTGTAATGGAGGGGAAAATGAGGAATTTTTTTGTTGAAATTTGGCAGGGTGGTGCTTTTGAGCATTATGAGTTGATTGGTAGGGCTAGATTGGCCCAATTATGCCAAAATTGGGCAGATCTGGAAAGGACTTGACGAGTCAATGCGAAACTTTGAAATAAAATCTTAGTGTAATGGAGGGGCAAACAAATGTTTTGGACTGAATTTTTGTAGATATTGTTTTTAGGGTGTCGAGGATCTTATGGAAACATCTAATTGATTTTGGAGGGCCAAAATCCTAAAAAGTTAACGAGAGCATCCAAAATGGAATATTTGTTCGATGATGGGGCAAATAGGGGAATTTTAGGTTGAAAAATTTATGGTAGATGTTTTTGGTGTGTCTAGGGTTCAGTTGTATGGTCTAATTGATTCAGAAATTTTAGGATCAAGGAGATTTGGGTTGCGTGGGTGCTTCAAGCTAATGAGAGGGTTCGAAAGGGAATCTTAGTTTGATAAAGGAATAAATTGATGGGAATTTTGGGTTGAAATTTCTGGGGAAGATATTTTAGGGGGTCCTAGGTCTGATGATGGTGTTTAGGGATTCTTAGGTACTTCAGAAGGATCGGAATGGTCTGATCAGGTGTTCGAGGTAAATTGGAGTTTCGATGGCAAATTGAGCAAAAATCAGGTGCTGACAATGGGGTTTCTAAAGGTATTGGTCTCTTCGATCATTTGGTGGAGTTTGATTGGTCCATAAATGGTATAATCAAGGGCATGTAAGAAATGAATATCTTGGCAAATAAGATAGCCCAAATTAAAATCTTAGTGTGATGAAGGGTTAAATGGGGGATATCTGTAATGAAATTTTGTGGTAAGGTGTTTATAAGTATCTAGAGCTCTTTAAAAGCCCATTAACCCCAACTTGTAATTCAATTAAAAAATCCCGTACATCACACAGGTACCAAATTCCAACTAGTATAAAATAAAGAGAAAATTCCCAATGAGTACCTTGTACTTTGGCTCGAGTGACAATTTGGTACCTGAACTTTAAAATGTGACAACCCAGTACCCAAGCTTTCAAAATGTGACAATCCAGTACCTGTCATTAACCAATCCGTTAATCAGTCGTTAAGTGACATTTGAAAAGTAAAAAATTCCCTAAAAATTCCTTATATTTCTCTTTATTAACCATCCAAACATTGACAAAAAACTAAGCAGTCCCAAATCCTAGCCTCTTCTATTAAAAAAAGTTGGTGACGATTTAGAAGAATCTATAATTTGAGACTGTTTATTTTATTGTCAATATTTGGATGGTTAATAAAGAGAAGTAGATAGAATTTGTAGGGCATTTTTTACTTTTCAAATGTCACTTAACGGCATATTAACGAACTGGTTAACGACAGGTACTGGAATGTCACATTTTTAAAGTTTAGGTACTGGATTGTTACATTTTAAAGTTCGAATACTAAATTGTCACTCGAGCCAAAGTACTGGGTACTAATCGGGAATTTTCCCTAAAATAAAAATAAAAATAAAATAAGATATTTTGACAGTTTATCTGAATAGTTTGAGAGCATAGGATAGATGAAACAAAACGAAAAAAATGTTGCAGACAAAACCCTACAGATGTCGTTAACAAAAGGTTGTAGAACAAACATACAATGAAGCCATTTGTAATAAATCTTTGCATTCGTCCATTGCCTCTTTTCTTTTTTTATTTTTCATCATTATCAGCATTATCGTCTTCTTTGCAATAACTACATCTGAATAATCCATTTGCCTGGTTTTGAGAAAAAAATGTGTACTTGGTCCATTAGGTTTTGCAAAGAGAAGCATCAGGCGTCTTTTTTTTTCTAAAGATGGGTTTTGAGTTACTAATTTCTCTATTAAGGTTGAAATGTCAACTGGTTCTTTATTTTATCCAAATTAAGCATGTCGACTTCTATCTTCGGTTGGTTTTCTTTGGAATGATAAAATAATCTTTGAATTTGTTTTTCTATTTCTTTTTTCAAAGATTATATAAATTAAGGTTTTGAATGAACAAACTACAAATCTTTGGAAAAAGAAATAGAAAAACAAATTCAAAGATTATTTTATTCCAATTTTATCGAATGTTTCTCCGAAGAGACATAATCTTTGAATTTGTTTTTCTATTTCTTTTTCCAAAGATTTGTAGTTTGTTCATTCAAAACCTTAATTTATATATTCAGTTCCATCCAAAACCGATTATTAAAGAAACTCCTAACCAATTGAAAAATTGCTATGCCGCTTTGGTGGAATCCCATAGAACCAAAACTGATGAATACCTGTGACTCTTCAAATGAACTTGCCAAGTCTGTATTGCTAAAAAAGTATGTCATTCAGATATCATAGATTTTTTATAAAAAGCAAAAAATACAAGCTTTCCTTACAAATAAGAGGAAAGCTAGGGATTTCCTGTTAATTGTGTCTTTTTTTTTTTTTTGCAAATCTTTTTCTCCTATCATTTGGTCTGAAATGGTTCATCACGCGTTAATGGCATCCACCCAAGTTAGGGTTTTGTGATTTCCTCCAAAAGTTTTCCCTTTATTCGGTCTTCAAATTAGGTGGCCTATTTTCATTTTTATTTGGGCAAATTTCTTAAACTACTCTTATGATTTAGTTAATTGATTAACTTTACCCTTACTGTTTAACTATTGTTTTACACTATTCATACTGTTTCTGACAATTGACATCGGCATTGAGTGTTAATAGAAAAAATGAAATATCAAATTTTCCCTTTACAAGTCTAGTATATAACAAAAATTATATATATTACATATATGATAATGTTATATATATATAATACTTTTTTTTTATTTTTTATGTATAATAATAAATATTTTTTATTTTTTATAGGAAGCTTGGCTTACGTTCAAACTCAAGCTGAGTCAAGCTCAAACTTGCGAGCTTTTGATATGAGCCAAATTCAAGCTCAAGTCTCTAGATCGAATCAAGTTCAAGCCTAACACTGTTTTGGCAAACCGAGCTCAAATAGCCATGTATTCTACTTGGCTCGTCTCAAATCCACCCATAGCTAAAATCTCGCTCGAACAAAAAGGCAAATATGAGAAAAGTGAAAAAATCAAGGGGAAGAAGAGGGGAGGGAGACAAGGTGTGCTTCAATCTATTTTAACTTCCATTGAACTCAATTAAGGTTTGTTGCAGTTGCATGTACGTTAGGAAGAGAAGAGGGGGTGAAGGAACTAGAGAAGAGAGGGGAGCTTTAGCTCCAACAGAAAAAGAACTTGTTTTGCCGTTTTGGGAGGGTTACGCGTACCTAAAAACAGGTTTAATTGTGTTAAAAATTTTAATGAATCGAGGTAGTTAGGATTCGAGTCACCATTTGTTTCAAATCTTTGAACGCTATACCATGCATGGATATAGATACATTTTGAAAATGTATGGGTAGAAATGAAAGAATACAGAGATGTTTAGATACATTACGAAAATGCATAGACTATTTGATATATGTTTTACATAAAAGATAGGCTGAAAACTAGGCTAAGTTGGGGCCCTGGCTAATAGCCCATCTAACAAGTGCAAAGCCCAAACCGAAATTAGTCCATGATCACCCTTACTATTCATTTACACTTGCACCTAATCATCATTTTTTAAGTAACAATATCAAGTTTAAACCTAGTAAGAACATGATTAGATGTCCCAAGTCGTGGTGGAGGAAGGATTAGCTGAAGCAAAAGCATCAATAACAAAGAATCCAACCGTTCATCTAATCCAAATTACTTATGGTGGGTTTGGATCTCCTATAAGCAAAAGCATCAATATCATAGAATCCAACTGTACATTGGGAATATTTCCCATACATGTATGTTAAATTCATGGATAGATGTTCCCAATGTGCATCTGAACGCCCATACTCACTGTGAGCTCCGAGAAACTCATGACCGGCTCAAAGGAATTGGAGTCGCCACCCATTTTTTAGAGGAAATGGTCCATCATTTTCAGGTTTGAAAAACTCGATTTAGGTCTTTGATAGAGACTCCATTTTCCACGATAAAGACATACAACCAAGAGATTTCAGGTTGTAAGGATTGGGAGAGGGAAGGTTTCAGGCACCCCTCTCTCCAAGGGGACCGGATCTGCTCCTCACATTTGGCGCCTTATACGTACATCCTACCATGCATTGGGAACATCTCCCGTACTTATTAGTCATTATTCACGGGACCTGTTCCCAATGCATGGTGGATGTGCTTATGAGGCACCCATTTGTGAGGAGCAGATCCAGCTTCCTCTCCAAGATGCTGTAGCAGCCCCAAAATGAGTTTAATTTAGGCTCAAAATCCGACAAAACACGAACTAACAAGATTGCTAAAAGCTCCTAGAATCTGACAAAAATGTTCCCAACTTCACTCATAATTGATTTGATGTGATGTTATCATGTCTTAGGTACTAGTTTCCCTAAGACCCTCGCCTCTCTACCACTTTTTCTCAATCCGAAAGAAGTTGGGAATGCAAGTTTTCTAAGATTTCAGGGTTTTAAGTAATCTCAAGCTAAACTAAAAGGAAAGATATGGTGGGATGAGAGGCTTAACTCTCGTGTATGACCTTGAAACAAGCTTTCCAGCAACTGACTGAACTTCAAATGAAACTTGAGCAAAGCAGGAACTAGGTTAGGCTTCAAGGATTTCATGGTTACAAGCAAACTGAGTGTGTTATAGGAGTTGGGAAACTCTCATCTCTTCCCCTCTTCTTCTCTTTCTAGGGCCTCTCTTAGGTTTCCTTTCCTCCTTCTCTTCAGTCCCCCTTATCAAGTTCGAGTTGGGCCTCTATTTATAGAGAAAATGAAGGGAGATGGGTCTGAAATTTGCTCAGCTACAGTGTTTGTGACTGAGTAAAGTTCTTTCACTAAAATAGGCAAAGATTCTTCAAAGAAATAGGTATTCAATCAAGTTTTCCTGTTTGGTGAAATGTTTTTTATTTTTTTATTTGGGGGTAGTTTTCATGTGTTTTGTGCGGTCAATGGGAGTTGAGGGCATGCCAGATGTTGCAGTATCGTATTTGGGGCTGTTAGTGGTAGAGAATATAAATTTGAAAAACTTTTAAATGTTATTTTGTCTTTTTTTTTGTTTCAAATAGGGTCTGTTTGGTATTTTAAGTTTTTTAAGCTTATTAGGCTCTGTTTCATTGGTCTAGGTGTTTTAACGAGTCAAGGATGGGTCTGACATCAGCCATCACTCTTTTAAGGCTATAGCTTGGGCTAGATGATGTGGCAATTTGATCTGGTGCGTCAAAATGGTATTTTTCTAGTTTAATAGTCAAATGGGTGAATCTGGTCATGAAATTTGGCGTTTTGGGGTATTTTAGGTCTCTAAATACAATGGTGAGGTCTGATCGGACAAATAGGGTCGAGATGATTGAGATTTATGGCTGACAAATTTAGGTCAACGAGATTTGCTGAAGTAGAATCTTTGTTTGATGAATGGTCAAACGGGGGAATTTTGGGATGAAATTTGGTGGGTTGGTAGTTTTGATTGTCCTGAATCTAATGGAAGTGATGGATCTTTAATCAGAGGTGTAGATTCATTTTTTTAGTTCAGATCATGGTCTTATCTTATGGTTTTAAATCAACGAGAGGGCCCAAAATAGAATCTTGCTTTTCTAACGGTCAAACGGAGGTATTTGGTCGTAAAATTTGACTTGCTGAGGTTTTATGGGTCTCTAAACACAATGGTATGGTATGATTTTTCATGTGAAGTTGGGATGATGGATGGTACACTCTACTTAATGAGATTTGTTGAAATATGATCTAGGCTTGATGGGGGGTCAAATGAGTGAATTTTGAGCTACAATTTGGCGGGTAGGCATGGATTAAGGGGAGGAGTCAAGTGGATGGTCCTAATCTGAGAAAGATATGATCGATCTTGATAATCATTCAGGGCCATCATAATGGGATTTCAATCTTTTTGCGGTTGGTTGTCATAGATTTGTGGTGGGAATTACTAGTTGATTGTTTCCTAGTGATCTTGAGGTGATGGGTGTGTTGGATTTGATTTTGGAGTTTGAACATCGCATAGGTCGGGGATGTGAGAAAGGGAGTTGGCGTGATGAATAGTGGATCTTTTTACTTTAGTCATGAAGACAGACATGTAACTAGGTTATAGTTTTTCGAAGTCTATGGATGACGTCTGATCGAACATTGATGTTGATTTTCAAGGTTCTTATTTGTCTTGTGGATTGTGTCAGATGAGGGTTTTTCAGGTTTTGGGAAGTCTCAAGTTGATCTGGTTATGCTTTTGAGTTTTTGGGGTCTAAAAGGAGGGTAAAGAGTTTGGGTGACGGGACCGAGCAAAAATAGGGTGCTAACAATGGATGATATCTAATCGGACGTTGATGTTGATTTCAAGGTTCTTATTTTTCTTTTGGATTGTGTTAGAAGAGGGTATTTCGGGTTTTGGGAAGACTCAAGTTGATCTTGTTGTGTTTCTGAGTTTTTGGGGTCTAAGAGGAGGGTAAAGAGGTAGGGTGAAAAGAAAAATTGGGTGCCAACACTCACGATAGAGTGTTTGCAACATGGTTTTTACTTTGTAAGAGATCTTGATCCAAGACTTGATGTATGCTGAATTCATCATTCTATGTTCATACAATAAGAATGATGATCCAAGGAGAGCATGCTCTTACTTGGTATCTCTTTTGTGTAATCCATTCATTGGATTGGAAGAATTTCACAAAAATATATTTTATTTCATTTATTTATTTATTAGAAATAGACCTGGCAAAAAGTTGACCCAACCTGTGAACTTGACCCCAATGCACCCACAGAATTAGGTTTAGGGTTTCCTAATTGTGACCCAAAACTGAATGACCCAGAAAAATTGTTTTAGGGCGGGTCCTTAGATACCCTCCATGCTATCCCCTTATTCTCCCTAAAAAGTATCTTATATTAATAGTTGAAGTTGAACAATCTATGATGTCAAAAAGCCTTTGACCAATCAAAACCCCATGTGAATTTTGATGAAAATCTATATAATTGCTTACTTATGATGTTTGTTGATTGGCTATAAGTTTTTCCAATTTAATGCCTTTCTGGCATTATAGTCAAACCCATTGGAACCCTAAATCGCTAATATTTTAAACCAAATCTAACAAACCATATAAATTCAATGTAGTTGATGATAATGAGACCAAGGAAATGATGGGATTAGAGGTAGTGGGTTTTTCTAAGTCAACCACTCTTGAATAACTCCATGTAAAGCATCAAATCCATTGGAGTTAAAGGAGGAATAGATTTAGAAAGGGTTTGACCATGATATCGGAAAAACTTACAATCAATAAATCAGTGTCATGAAGAGTTTTCATTGGTCAATGCTCTTCTGGTATCATACATTTCTAGGCATCAGAGATTTTATCATTTAGGCCCGTTTGCTTTTTGGTAAGTTACTTACTCGTGTAAGTGCATTTACCCATGTTCTTTTATTTCCCATACAAATAAGACAATGGCCATTTTATCCATAAAAATCCATTATTACAAAGTACATTTTTGTCCCATTCAAGTGTTGGCAACTTTCCCCCAAGGTGGGAAAATTACTTATCCACCTAGGAGATGGGTATTCGGTAAGTGATACCCAAGAAATTAAACTTTCCTTGGTCCCCTCATAAATATGAAAAAAGAACATGGGATTTTTGGTCAATGGGAATCAAAAGCCCATTGACCAACTTCCCCCCCCCCCCCTCTCAAAATCCAGAAAAAGAACACCCCCTTAGAAATGATGGAATGTTTTTCAACTTAACATCATTTTAGTTTTCTTTGATTTGCATTGGAACATTTACATATGTTTTTGGGACCTCTAATCGTCAATTGTTGTATATTTATTCGTATCTATTGGGACTACTTATGCTTTAGTGTTCACTCTTTGATTTTTTTTTTCAACTTTTTTCTTTTAAATTTAGAATTTTTAAGTTAATTCCTTTAATTTTGGAGTTTTCAGCTTTTTTCTTAATTTTTGAAGCTTCATGTATTATTTATGCCTTTCCCAAATATTGAAGGTTTAGGATACATTTGGCATTCCTTATTTTAAGGACTCATCTCCATTTTGCAGTTAAAAACTCATTGTTCATAGGGACATTTTAACCACAAAAAAGAGATAAGTCCTTAAAATAAGGAATGCCAAATGCAACCTTAGTGTTTATTGTCTGACCCTGGAATCAACCAGAAATTGTCTTGATCCACCCACATAACCTGATTGCTTGGTCTAATTGGAGACATTGAGCCATAAACAGGTTACGTGCTTTGGGTGATCATTTGCCTTGCCAAGCTAGGCTTTGCACCTATGACAAGGGCTTTTGCCTAGGCCTGGCCTAGGTTCCGAGCCTGAAATATAAGCACAAGGCCAGATTCGGGCCATGTCTTTTATACATAAAATGTTACAAATGCATAATATTTTTATAATGAATAGAATATAATATGTATATAAATTAATTATGTACATTTTATAGAATAGAATATTACATATAGTATATAATATAGGAACCCTCTATTTTAAGCTGAGTACCAATTTAGTACCTGAACTTTAAAATGTGACAATCTAGTACCCGAAATTTCATTTTGTGACAATCTAGTACCCGACGTTAACTACCGTTAAGTGGCATGAAAAAAGACAAAAATGCCCTTTGATCTGCCATCTCCCTCGCCTTCAGCTGCAGAGGCTTGTTCTCTTTGATAACAAATTTTCCAGCGAGATTCCCGATGGAATTTGGCTGAATCTCGACAACTTGGTTCAACTCGATTTGTCATCAAACGAATTCAACGGATTGATCCCAGATGATCTCAATGATTTGAAATCACTTTTTGAGACTCTAAACCTCTCGTTCAATCATTTGTCCGACAAGATCCCAAGATCACTTGGCAGACTGTCGTTGACGGTAGGCTTCGATCTTAGGCATAACAACCTCAGTGCACAAATCCCTCAGACCAATGGTAAGATCACTTGGTAGACTGTCAGTGACGGTATCTGATATCAATTCAAAGAAAGGGCTAAAACCAGGTTTGATAATATTAATCGCGGTCATTGGTTTGCTCATCATTTACATAATGAAACTGATTCTGCAAATGCTTCATCATCAGTCCTGTCGGCCACCCAAATGACTATTACTCCACTGGGATTCAGATCCGGGATACGGCCAGCAACTATGGTGAGAGACTACCTGGTGACAGTGATCTGGAGCTAAATCGAAGATGACGATTTGATGGTCGAACTTCTGCTCCAACTTGGTGACGGTGATCAGACTATAAACAGGGGACAGGGGTGGCATAGAGAGAGAAAGAGAGAACAATGAGAATAAATGAGAATGTGCGAGAGAAAGAGGGGGGTAGAAGAAATGATAGAGAAACCACTGCCGGTTCAGATATGCCACCGAAAGTTGCAGCAACGAATAGAAGGTGAGGAATGCAGAACGGGTTCAGATCTACCGCTGCTTTGCTTCTCTGTGAAGAAGATGAGCAGTGTTTGAAAATGAATTCTGTGATTTGATGGTGAAAGAAGAAGAAGAGAGGAGGAGAGAAGTGGAAGAGATCGGACTGAGAGGGGTGTTGTCGGTGCTGCATAACTGACGATCTATTAACGGTAGGTACTAGATTGTCGCAAAACGAAAGTTTGGATACTAGATTGTCGCATTTTAAAATTCGGGTACTAAATTGATACTCAACCTATAGTACAAGGTAGCTATTAGGAATTTTCCCTGTATTTAAATATATGTGAATTGGGTCGGACTTGATGTATTAGACTCAAGCCTAAACTCAAGCCTGATCCTGAAAATATTTGAGCTTGATGTAGACCAAACCCGAACCAGGCCTGAACACAAAACCTAAACACAAGCCCGAAATTTCCATGCTGAGCTCAAATGATCGCCCCCACTTGCTCAAGGCTAACACAATGATAGCGTACTCACATAACCATCATTTTTCTCAAAGCAATATAAGAATATATAAAAAGGTTAACAGTGGAAGAGAGTATGCCCTTATGAACTCTGAGTTTTTAACTATAAGAAGGAGATAAAATCCTTAAGAATGCCAAATGCAGCCTCTAATGGCTACTTTATTTTCATTTATCAACCAAAAATGTGATAAGCTCATAAGAAAAAAATATCCATCTCTTAATAAAATGCACAAATGTGTGTTTATTAGGGCGGACCTGAGTTACGTCGGGCTGCAGTTTGATTAATTCAGGCTCCAACCCATGCAAAACTTGGGATTGGGTTGTGCTGTTGTCCATATCGCACCTTTAGCTTCTTTATTCAATGCCTGTTTGGGAGGGCTTTTACACAGCGGGGTCTAGCATTTTAAAGTGGGCTTTACATGAAAAGCCCAGTAGCTATGTGGTGAAGCATCCAGTAAGCCCAAATACACTTTCATTGAGCCAAGAAAAGTGGCTTTCCAGTAGTTTCTTAGAAGCAGCTCAATGAAAGCTATAGGCCTTTCTTCCGAAGTGACCCATAGATTTTGTTGTTTTTGCTTTGGTCATAGGGCAGGTATCTCCGGTAACCACCGATCACAATTACCTTTATTCCTGGTTCATTTAAGCCGAGAACTTAATTTTAGGCGTATTTGGGAGTGTTTCTCCAATAGCTTTTTTTTTTTTTTTTACTTTTTATTTTGGAGAACCTAAAAGTCAATGAAAAATTGTCTAGTGGAAAAGCTCTACATAGGATTTTTGCATCAAAATAGCTTGTTTGGGAAAAAAAGGGATTCTATCTAATAAGGGCAATTTTTGGGTCCTAATATCAATAAAAAATAAATTTTTAATATAGTTTTTAGTATATGCTATTTTTTTAAATATATCAAATAATGGCAGAAACACTGTTCATCTCCTTCATCCTCCAAACCACCGAATAAATCTCCTCACCTTCAGTCTCTCTCTCTCTCTCTCTCTCTCTCTCTCTTCTTCTTCTTCTTCTATGCATCTGAGTTGTTCCAAACTTAGAGCAAAGCTGCTATGAGTTCTTCTTCTAAAGCAATTAGAAAACACATGAAACACCATACCGGGCACACGGATCGGCAGTTTGGTTTCAACTACTAAGCCTGTTAGAGGTATTTGAAGCAGTTTCGAATGCCATTAAAACATGGAAATTGGGATTGGAAGAGGTTTGCGAGTATGCAAAGTGGAGAAGCGAGATACACAGAACAAAGTGAAAAAATGCAAGAATGGGTTTCGCCATTTTTTCTTGTAGCAAGCCAGCAACTACAAGGGTGAATAAAGAAGTAGATATATGTGGTCAACATTTATTAATTTTAGGGGAAATTTGTTCCGTGGTTTGGAGGAGGAAGAAGATGAATAGTGTTTTTTACTTTATTTGATATTTAAAAAAAAAAACATTTTCTAGAAATTATGTTAAAAAGATTACTTTTATTGATATAAGGGCCCAAAATTTTTTTTTATCAGCTAGAATCCCTAAAAAGAACTTCCATTTAGCTTCTCATGTTTGAAAAAAAAAATGTTTTGAAAAAAATATGACCAACCAAACACTAAATAAAAACTTATTACAAAAGTGGCATTTTTCAGAAACCTGCTAGGCTCCCAAACGTGGCCTTAGTTAGATCTAACGGGCATTCAGGAAGTGGCCCGGCTACGGATAGGCTGAAACAAATCAGTGGGCCTAATGCCAATAATCATATGGTCCATATGGTTTTATTTTCTTGGCTTGATTACTGATTAGCAGGTCTCTCCTGCAGAGTTGTTAATTGTTTGATTTACGATTGATGGTCATACACAGATATATACATGTTTCTTACTCTAATTTTGGCATACGAACATATCCACGAGCAAGTGAAATTGAACGGTTCGCTGATCGACTTGAGCCAAATTTCTCAATTTTATAACAGAGTTCAAGTAGTATAATATATCATAGATATAACCAAGGTTTTTAAAACTGAATTGGACAACAAACCGATCAGGGGTCTGGTTTTGGGTCAAATGGTCTGACCGTTTGAATCGAATGGATGGTCTGTTCTGATAAAAAATAATTTTTAAAAACTAAAAATAATAAAAAACAATCAAAACTGTTAAGCGAGTCGAACGATTCAACCACCCGGGTCAGTGGTTTGTTGATAAAATCAATATTTTTAGCAAAATTCTGGTTTTGGGGAATCCAGTCCGACCATCCAAAAGCCATGGATATAACCAAATCATCAAAATTAGTAAAAAAAAAAGTTTTTTCAGAGTTCAGTCCCCTTCGGAACTTATTTTATTGGTTTCCAAATGTTATCTACAACCCCCCTTATAAATAATATCCCCTTGAATTAAGAATTTTTCCCCCTTTACGCTGATCAGAACTGTATGATTGCATTAGGAATTCTGGAGGAGATTGAACTCAAATTACCCTCAGGCTATGTTTGGTTTTGAAGGAAAAGGTAAGAAAATGGAAGAAAATGCAAAGAAATCTATAGAAGATTTATAAAATTTTTCCTTTAAATCAAACATAGCCTAAAATAGATTGAAAAATGGTTTAAAATTAAAGGAAATAGCAGAATTGATGGAAATTCAGCCTGGTGATTGGACATTGAAATGATCCACATTTCTCAGGTAGAGGCCAGTGGATGAAGAAGGGTGGATTCATATGGTACTTAGTGGGCGAGGTCGACCCATGCTTTGACAAAGAGAAGCAAAATTTAACACCCAGTCCAAAAGTTCAAACAACAGTGTTGGTTTGGGCCCTCTCCATTCTGAGCTCCTCCGCTTTGCCGGTTCTTTTGGTGCAGCAACCATCACTTATTATTGGATCCTTCCCACTTCCCAGAAATAAACAGCCATGGATAAAATGTCTTTCCTCAGACGCGCGATACAAGTAAGACTCAGCGGGGAGAGAGAGAGAGTGAACAGCAAGCAGTCAATCGACACGATGAACAAATAGCTTTTCTTTGCCCATTCAATCAACAATCGACCCACTATATATACCAGCTAGCATTAGAGAGAATACAAAACATAAGGACGACATATCACCACATCAACCTCCTAATTATTTGGCTTATGTCCAAACAAATACAAGCTTTGAGGGGAACATTAATTGGGTTGCACGCCAGTCTACTACTTTATGGTGGGATCCGTCCTGAGTCCCGACACCCAACTCACCCACCACAAATGCTTCTCTCATCTATCCACGTACTTGTCAATATTGTCTTCGACCTCAAAAGCTCTTGACTCGCTAATCTCTAGCTACTCTCTATATTAGCCAATGTTGTAATGGTTAAGGTTAAATTTGGGAATGTGATGGGTTAAGATAGGCCAAAAAGAAAAATAAACCCAAAATTTGAATTTTTCATATAAGTGCTTATTAAGGTTTATTTCCCAAATACAAATTAGTGTTTATTGGTATGGTCCTGGCCCAAAATATACGTATTTATTTGAAGAAGTTTATCTTTAAGCACTCTCAAATTTAGCCTAAAAAAATGCTCCATGGGTAGTAACTGGGTGATTAATCCATGAAAACCATCATTTAAATGAAACCTGAAAAAGCCACTGATTCCCAATTTTCACGGTCCGACCATCTGGTTGAGTCGTCATCAGGAAGTGGGGGCACATTTTTTTTTTTCCATATCAATCTCATTCTAGACTTCTAGTTCTAGTCTACATGACAACTATCAACTATGCCTTTTAGCCCCGTAGGACATATGAAATAAAAGTAAATTCTTGGCAGCTGGTTTTTTTATGCACGGTTCAATTCAATTGTTCAAAGGATGCATACTTTTTGTAGAAGAAAAATGTGATACGTCTTGAGCTTTATATGGGGGATGACATAGACATATACTCTGCACTAGGAAAAAAAAATGCAAGGCTTTTGGTGTCATGGATATGGAACATAGGTACGTATTAGATGTGGATGGGGATAACCAGCAGATCTTTTGGGTGGTATATAGACATGATGGGGATGGGGATGGATACCTTGAACTAGGAGAAAAAAGTGCAAATATATGTATCCATGTTATGGGATGTGATGTGATGTAGATATGGATATTTATCATGTTCATGGTGATGACCGAGAAGGTTGCCATCAATTAGATGGTCAATTCTGCCAGCTTGGCTGTCCATTTGGTTCTAAGAATCCTAAGATAGCCCTAAAAGCTCTCGCTTTCAGCTCTGTATGGCATGATAAGCCACGTTATTATATGAAGAGCTTATGGAGAGCGAGAGCCATATGAAAGAGCTATATGGCTTTCATTATCCAATATCCACTGTTGAATGAATCAAAACAATCTTGTAAAACTAGGATTATTAGACGTGAAACTGGAATGTTCACTGGCTTAGTATTATTCGGGGTTGAAACACCTAATAATACTGGAACCTTGATTTGGCTTAGTAGCAGTTGGGCCTTTATGACTACAAATAGCAAAATGTAAAGGGCATGAGCGTTTTTATAAACAATGATATAGAATAAAATTTAGGCTCAGTTTGGAAGGGGTACAAATACAAATATATAGAGTGTAAAATATTGTATTTTATATTATTGTGTATGTATTTGCACCATATATATTTGTATTTGTATTCCTTCCAAACTGAGCCTTAGGGAAAATTTCACTTTAGTACCTTGAATTTTGGAAGTAGTGTCAAGTTAGTACTTGAAATTTCAAATGTGTCAAAGCAGTACTTAAATTTTCAAAAAGTGTCAAGCTTGTCTTTGCCCTTAATGGATCGTTAGTTATCTGTTGAAAATGTCAAAACCACCCTTCGAAAGAAGAAACTGTTCATTGTCTTCTATCTTGAGACTGAACCGGTTGGGGTGTTTGAGATTCTAGACTAATGAAATCATTGTCTTCTACCTTTAGATCTGAAACACATTATTGTCCAGTTATTTGTTTGTTTTCAGTTATTGTTTTTCTCTATCATATTTCATGTTTTTTCTCTCTTTTTCTTTGAATGTAACCGGTTCAGTCTCAAGGTAGAAGATAGTGAGCAATGTCTTCTTTTGAATGGTAGTTCTGACCTTTTCGACAAATAAATGATGGTTGGTTAATGACTGGGATCAACTTGACACTTTTTGAAAGTTTAAGTATTACAGTGACACATTTGAAAAATTGGGTACTAACTTGACACTACCCCCAAAGTTCAAGGTGTTAAAGTGGAATTTTCTTAAAATTTCTGGTGTTAGGAAGGTATAATACAAAAATAGCTTTGACAAACCAAGCCGAATCCAACCTCCCGAGGTGAATTTTATTGAATACCATCTGATTAGGCTGATGATTTAAATTGTACTAGATTCTAGAGTGTTAGGTACCCTTGTACCTTGCCTTTGCTCCATTCCTTACAATTGCAATCTCCCACGCGTCTTATAATTTAGGGTTGCAGAATTCTGCCCATAAATTTGACATTAATTCACGGTTAAGATTCATCCCTGTATAGGCTAGAAAATTATGACTTGAACAACTCATTCTCCCTATAATTTATACTTATATCAATCATTTGAGTACTGATTAGCTGAACTCGTTTCAATTTTCATGGGATGTGGGATCATCATTTTGCTCTGGACCAGTCACAAATGCAATTGAGAAATTGAATGATTACTTTACATACTGCTGCAGGACATACTGATATCAAATTCGGCCCATTATTAATGGTATAATGGTAAAATATATAATGCTATTAAAGCCAAGGATGAGAATGATCACTTTGATGGCTGGAGAAAAAATCATACACACTCGGCTGAACAATATATCACGAATGAACACACCATAGTTCCGTACACTTAGACTCATGTGGAACCACACCTTATGTATAATGCGTAAGGAATGTTGATTGGTGTGTTCACTCGCGATAGGTTGTCCAACATGCTCTCAAAAACTACAAAAGGTTAGGGAGAAATTTTTGGCTATTTGGGGCCAATAGTTTAGGGTGTTGAAAATGTTTTCACGTGCCTGTTTATCTTTTTGGAAAACGGGAAATAATTACATTTTTACCCCACACATATGGTAACATTAGTATTTTCAACATGTCATCAACTTGTCTAGTTGAACCATTCGAAGCATCATCCAGTTATAATTCTGGGTCCAATTCTATTAAAACTTGAAAATTGGTCAAAATCATTTAACAGTTCAAAAATTATTTGACCTAATTGGTTGGACCAATGATTCGTTCAACCCAATGATCGGGTCATGGATTACACACTATATATGTATGCAAACTTTTAGAGGCTATAGCTTTACGCTCTGATGTCCTATTGGGGTGACCTTTTATTTTATTTTATTTTGGGTGACTTTTCAAGATCTCTACATCCCAAAGGTCGTAAGTGCCTTGTCCCACTATTACACAGAAAACACCTTTTTTTTACTCTTAAATCACATTTTTTAATTCCTTTTACAAATAAAAAATTAAATATAAAATAATGCATATAAAGAATATAATTATACATTATTTAGTGATAAGATGTATTTATACACACATATAATAATATATATGATAACATGTCATGCCCAAAAACGTTTTCAGCCAAAGTTTTCTCAAATTAGGAATCTGTCCAATTCACCCCCTCCCTAAAATCCCATGTAGCTGTAATGGCCTTTTGTTTTTATTTTTGAAGTACCGATCGAGTCATATCCATGTTAGAATATCTATGACAAAATTGAAGATGATGTGCTCTGTTCAGCTGTTCCTCTACTATCAATCATCATTAATTAGTTTAGTAACTTGGTTACAGCTAAAGACTCCGAATTCAAAAGAAGCAAAGGATAAGTATACAACAAAAGCAGCGTAGCATTCACAACCGAAAGAGAAACAGAAATGGCATTGTTGGGTGCCACACTGAGGATTAGTGCTCCTCTCTCGACGGTCTCAGTAGAAACCAATGTCAAAATTCTGCAGTTCAAACAGATCAGAGCTTGAATCACTCTCTCCACCATCATCTACATCATCGAACCTTGTAAAGCTCTTGTTCTCTGCTGAGTAATCCTCAACCCAAGTCCTATCTTTCTCTAAAAACCCATGATTCAAGTTGTTGGTTTTCTCTTCAAGTCCACAGTTGAACTTGAGTAGTTTTTCATCCAACCAAGTCAAATCCATACTTCTTTTCTTATTCAAACCCTCTCGTTTTAAGCTAATCGAGCTTACCTTCTCATTGTTTTCCGACGGCAAAGGCACCACTTGTTTGTGATCAGAGTAACTAATGAGATCCTTGTACATGTTTGTAGAAGTAGTACTGTTTGCATAAGGAGGTGTTCTATAACCAGATGAGCTTGAAGATGACCGCATCGACTTTGAATCGGTGGTGGTGCTGGTGCTTCGAAAATGACTACTCATGCTTCTGCTCCTCCTTTTTCTCCTTCCACCTGAGCTCTCTTCTTCATCTTTCTCTGACTGTGTACTGGACTTTGATTTCTTCTTCCTGGAAACTGCTTGGTGGAATAGATAGCTGAGAAAATTGACAAGTCTACCACATGGAGACCTGGGTTTCTTCTGTTTATTTTCGTTGATGATTTGGCTTTCGATCTGACGAGACTGAGACTGAAGCGTATGCCGCATGGGCATGCCCCACTCCTGCCTTTCTTCTCTCATGGCCTTGTGAGAAAGAGCTGCACCATAGAGCCCGAGGACCTCATTGCAGCCAGAGAAATACTGCTTCGCTTCGAATATATCAAGTTCACTGGAATCATTTCTCCGGTGAACTCGCCTGTAGACCCTTTCTGCTGGGTACGAGAACCCGGTGACAGACATGATTGCTGCGGGCTAGCTAGCTAGGGTGTTGTATGGAAATGGAAATGGAGAGAAAGGAAGCATATATAGATATACAAGGAGGGATATGAAGGAATTTTTGAACTTTTGGGGAGACCCACTTGCTTTTTTCTTTTAGCTTTTCTTTTAGCAGAGACCCGGGAGCTGAGGGGGAACAAGTTCTTATCGCTTCTTATTCTGTCAATAACAAAAATATTTGTGTCGTGGGTGGGTGGTAGAAGCCGTGAGTTTTTCTCTTTGTCTCCTTGGATTCTCGATGGGCTCAGTATTCTCTAGTACACAAACTGGGACTGGCTCGTAGGTGTGGCAATTGGGCGGATTGGATTGGATTTGGTTTTGGATTGAGTTGATTCAATTCATCTAATCTGCCAAACTCGCTTTAACCCAATCCATCCCCTAATTTTATTTATACAAAAGAAGATAATTTGTTTAATAAGTGTAGGGTTGTTGCTTTAGATCCATCAGTGGAGTTTTAATTCGTGGCATTGAAAGAGACATGTCACTTTATTCTTTCACTGCCCATCACTCCCTGTCCTCAACGTTGGAGATAATAGAGTCTATAAAGTATTTCATGCCTATAATATCATCCATGTCTTTGTATACAACATCAACTGGATGGAATGTGACAGTTCGATTAATATTAAATTGGGTGAATTCTACATACTTATCTTTGACGAAGGATTTTGGATTGTATAAAAAAAAAAAAATCAATTTTCAAAAATCTGATATTCTATATATAAAAAGACTTGCCAAACGCTGTAACTCAATCTTGGCCATCAATGTCATCAACTCTCTATCTTTTATACAACACTATGGGCCATCATCAACCCATACCCCACCCGCTAATAGACAAACGCACGTGCACAAACATAAAAAATAAGCCATGCAGACGCAGTTATAGACTGTATTGATGGTTACATAGATATTTTACAGGATCAGAACGTGTGGAACTGTGAATTGAACCACGGTATATCCAACCAGACCAGACCAACCTCAGCATCAAGTGTATAGGAGATCCGGTTTCCTGCACAACCTTTAGCCAATTTCACCACTGAAATCATTTGCTCTTTCTGAGTCCAACTCCAACTCAGATCTGATACACAGACAAGTAATTGAGATAATTATAAAACTCAGTTCTAATGTTTGTTTTTTTGTTTGGGCCTCGGCCTACATCAATTCTATATTCATTCTACAACATCGAATACATGTGGTATGTACGAGCCTGACAAGCCGGACCTAATCGGCTGAGCCAATCAGCCAATCAAGACTCAAGAGACAGGGTTGTGAGCACCAAAAAGATTGACCCATTTTCTGTGCTCCAAATCTAAGGATCAGGCCTGCCTGGCCTACCCACAACTGGAAAAAGTGTACCAGCTTTTTTTTTTTTTAAACGCTGGCCACATGAAAGGGCCCACGTAGCCGGGTGGCCTCACCACGTGGAGTCCGGATCTCCTGTTCACTACCCACATAACATCGCAGTCACACATGGAGAACATTCATCCTCTTATATAGGAATGGCAATGGGGCGGGGATCATATTCCCCGTTCCCAACCCCGACTATGAAATTAACCCCTGTCCCTGTCCTCAATCCCCCACCGGGGATAAATTTGTCCTCCATCCCCGATCCTTGACAGGGATGGGTCCAGGGGACCCGAATCCCCAAATTTTTTTTAGATAACAGTATTTATTTGAAAAATAAATTTACTTAAAATAAATAAAAAAAATAAATTATAAATAATTTTTTAAATATGTTTTGATACATATATATAATATAAATAATATAGTAATATATTATAAATAATATAATATAGATATATATATATATATATATATATACATAATCGGGGGCAGGGCAAGGCGGGGACCTCAATCCCCATCCCCGACCTTAACCCCAATCAGGGATTCTTATTAATCCTCATCCCCATCCCCGTCCCCACCCCGTCAAAATAATCCCCATCCCCAACCCCATCGGATCAAGGAAGTCGAATCCCCATCGAGAATGGGAAAAATTGCCTTTCCTACGGATAGTGTGTTTTGAGTAAATGTGAACAAAGTTCTACAACCCACAACTGTAGGCTTGATAAGCCTCTCATAAGTCATAACTATTGGGTATTGATACCCAATCCTACAACCCACAACTTTTTTAGGGGATTTTTGGTCCAATATATGGTGTTACATTGTTATTGTGTTTTCACTTGATCAATATAAATTTATGAGAATATATATTGGCGGCACATCACATATGAGTGTCATTTTAATTAGAAAATTACATATACGTGAAAAATAGTAAATTTGAGGTTTTAGATAGAAATAATAATTTATATTGACCAACTCAAAATATTTCAGAAAAAAATTTTTTTACACAAATTTGTATTGATCAACCTAAAACACAAGGTTAACACAATACCACTGTACCAAACACCTCTTGATTGCTTTGAAATTTTGGGGGCGTTTTGAATTGTATAGTGGAATCTCTTTATATCCGGTAATTATGTTCATTTTGAAATCTAACGTTTTAAAATTTCATATGATTTGGATCTTTGTAATTCTGATGATTTTGCCAGAACTTGTGCAGGTTGTAAACGAGTTTTAGAATTCTATATAATCTAGAACCAAACATCGGAATTATTGTTAGAATTTCTGCAAAGGATAATTCAAATTCTAGTATATTATCCAAACAGCTTCTTTGGTACCCATTTGGGAGTATTGTTCTGGAGTGGTTTCTTCATTTTCACAGATCCCAACTCATAATCTGCAAATGTCTGAATTTAATACATAAGTATATCTATTATAATCGGGTCATATCGATAGTAATGTCCGGTTTTGAACTGGTTTGCACATTTACCATAAAAACAACAATTTGACGTTTTAGGTAGAATTAACAATTTATATTAATCAGTTTAAAATATTTTAAATAGAAATAAAATCTAACATTTATACTAATCAATCCAAAGAGGCAATGACAAGGCAACACCATTGTATCAAATACCCCCTTATTGGGCTGGACCAGACCTGACCCATTGACAATACTACTCATAGGAAAGTTGGTGCTGACTTGTAAGTAAAAGGAGGAAAAGCTCAAGTTTAGAATGAATATGGTCAAATTTCATCTGAGACGATGACTTCTCATTGCTTACGGTACCTTTCTAACCAGACAAAGTTTATATATCTTAGCAGAATTAAAGGGCCCATAAGAGTTGCAAGAAAATGGCAGACTTGATTCAATTTGTGGTAATGGGCGATTAGTTGTTTTGTGGCAATGGGCGCTGCTTAGTCCAGGCTCTCCCAAGGCAGATTGATGAACAAGAATTAAAGAATTTAGATTTGTGGGGTATTCGGCGGAACGTCTTAGCATTTCTTTATGTTTGGTTTGGGGGAAAAAGTAGAGAAAGCAAAGGAAACCTATAAAAGTTTTATAAAAATTTTTCTATTTTTCCCTTCCTTTTCCTACTTTTTCCTTCAAACCAAACAGTCTTAAGTGAAAGCGTGGCTATCCCAATAACACACATGGTGCTCTCTAAACCATGTTATGCACATTTGAAATCTCTCTCTCTCTATCTTTTGGTCTCTATTTTTAATTCATTAAAACCATTTCACTAATAAAATCTTTGGTTGTCACAATTAGGCTGTGTTTAGTTTAAAGGAAAAGTGAGCATTACCATGCAGAAATGAAAACATAATTTTTTTACATACTCCATATTAGTGCCTTTGGATTTATCTGGCAATGGATCAGGTTAAGTGGTAAAGGGGTAAAGCCACACTGACCCAACCCTAGGTTGGGTAGGTTGGGTCAGCCTTAATCGGGTTGAGGTAAATTTCGGTCAATCCGGTCTGTTGGTATTGCAAATTGAAATATATATATATATATATATATATGTATGCATAAACTTGGCTTAAAAAATGAAAGCAAAACTTGTTGATATTATATATTCACTTTGAGTTCAACGTGAAATGCAATTAAGTGAAATTAAAAAACACAAGATTTTATATACCATTTTGTCAAAAAAAAAATATAGGATTATTTCACCAAAATATATCAGTACTATTTGGATATTTTACCAAAAACTTGGCTCAAATAGATCTTACCTCTAGTACTATTTGGATATTTTCCCATTTGGAGACCTTTTTTTTAATGGGATGCGATTTGATTGCAAAGACTAATTTATTTTTGTTTCAAATTTTATTTTATTTTATTTGTTTGTAATGCAGATAAAGTGATTAAACATAACCTGAAATAGTGCAAAAGAACATGTATTCATCTTATTTGCATTATATCATGCATTAGTATCAGTGCAAATGAGATTGTACGTACGATACAAATTAACAAATAGAGTCTAGAAAGCCCGAAGGCAAATCCATTTGACTAGGATCTAAAATTATAGGGTTATGGCACAGCTGCATGCTTTCAACGATAGCAAAAATACAGTTAATTGAGGAGGAAGGATAAAGAAATTGACAAACTCAGATGCAGAAAGAGCATTACGAGCAAATTAAAGTGATGGACTTCCGAGTTTGCGTCATCCCTGTAAATATGCTTGATCTCATAGCAAGAGAGGGAGAAGTACCTTGCAATTGTCCAAATGCATTCTAATATGTGAAGGAATGAAATTTTAAAAGGGTAAGAGTGTAAGACCCCAACATGGGTTAAGCAACAACGCTCGAGCCTCCTTCGATCGAGTACTATCACATATTGCAAATTGAGTGAATGAGTTCGCAAGAGGCCTTCTTCAAGGAAGGCTAAGGCTTCCTCATCAACTGGAGAGCAACAAACTATCTGTTTAGCATTTCCTGCCACCAATATTGCAAATACCAACACCCACAACATAGAGCAAGCCATTAATGGCCCATCAACATTAATTTCCACCACCTGAGAGATGGAGCTGACCACACTCTAAATTTAAGTGAATTATTAAGAATAGCAAGTTTGGATCCAAAGAAGACTAACTAAGGGCTCAGTTCTGAGTGACTACAAATACAAATATGTAAAGTGCAAAACCTTATATTTTGTATAGCTGCATTTGAAAATGATGCAAATAAGTGTGAATGAAAATATATAGCGTGCGAAACTGTTCATATAAATTACAAAGTTGGGTTAGTTTTGCACTAACAATTTTACCTTTTTGTCAAACATACTTTTAACTGTAATGGATGCAAACACTAATTCCAAAAGCCCACTTGAATGCAAATTTATTTATTTTTTATTGATGTATTTGTACATCTCATTATCGATGTAAATATGCATTGAAAAATGTGTTTTTTTTTGTCATTTGTCAATGCATAAATGCAATGTTGCCAAACATAAGCAAAAGTGAACCAGAGTGCAAATTTACCCCGAATCGAGATTTACACTCCATTTGCATCGTTTCCAAATGTATCCTATGTATTTGCATGTGTACTCCTTCCAAACTGAGTCAAATGAACAAATGATTATTAGTTTCAGTTGTTGTCTCACAAAGATGTTTGGGTGATGGTTGAGTTGGCCAAGGATGTCACGTGGCAATTTCCACTACCGTCATCTCTCTCTAGCCATGTCTACACCACGTGTGGTGGAAGAGCATGACTAAGAAGGAGTGTCCTACACGAGCAAGTAAGCAGACTCTGTCGAGGAAGAGGATACCTCCCAAAAACCTTGACGGATTACCTCATCCCAAAAACTTCATAATCCCTATCCTTCTAGGATACAGACACCACGTTATAAATAGGGCTTGAGGTAAGGGCCCCCCTTTTTGGAAGAACACTCTTTGAATACCTCTTTGCACTACCTCTTCGGCTCAGACTAGCATTATTTCAGCCTACTCGGCCTAACCACCTCTTTCTCTATCAAACTGGCTTGAATGTCAAAGCACCTACACGGGGAACAATTCCTCGAGCCTTTGACCTTTCTCCTGATTGTAAATCTTAGTGCGCGACTTTGTCCTTCCACCTCGGCCTCGTCTAGTTAGCAGGATTATATGATTGTATCATTGGTTCGAAACACCTCGGGTTGAACACCATCAGGTCAAAGGGGATAGATATGACCAATCCTTAAAGGAATAGGAGAAACATAGGTGGGACCAAGGTTCAAAAAATCAATACGATACGCTTCGTATCGAGCGTATTATATCATATGACCCCACTATTTTCTAATGAAAAATATGGATATTAAACTACCCAAAAACCAAATTTTGAAAAAAAATAAAAATAAAAAACATATTTTCGCATGGGAAAGTACTAATACTACGTAGAGGCGTATTGATACTTGGAACCATGGGTGGAATTAGTTGTTTTATAAGCTCAAAATTTTAATTTTTATGAATAAGTACTCACGATTCACAAACTTTGTCGTAGAAAACTTCTCGTTAGATGGGGTAAGGGTCCAATACAAAACTTGGTCAAATAGAGAGGATAGCTTTAACTAATTCCAACCTATCCTGTTGAGTGTTCACGAACAATAATAATAAGAGGGGTTAACAAAACCTTTTGCATTGTCAAACTGTTTTGTTTTGTCTTCAACTCGTAGAAGTTGTGATATTTCAAATACTTTGTTTGAAGTAGGGGTGTAAACGGATTGAATTCGAATCAAACCAAGCAATATCTGAATTCGAATCCGATTAGAAAATCCGGTATCTGAATTTGTTTCGATATCCAATGAATATTGAAAATTAATATTTGAATTCGATTAAATATTCAAACATTTGATTTATTTGAATTTGACCAATTAATTATTTTAGATAATTAATAAATATTTTATTTATATAAAGCATATAAATATGTAAATTATTTATATAATTTAATTATTATATATATAAATTATATAAAATATTTAAATATTTTATATATTATATATAAGAATTAAGTAATTGGTCGAAATTGGATCATGGTTTAAGCATTGTGTATTGCATGTTGACTTTATTATTGCAAGGCATATATACTTTTTTTTTTATGCTGCAAGCATATACACTTATGTTATGAAGGATATTTGATAATTTATGTATTTTGTGCACGTTTCAATCAAATGATTGGATTGATGTTTGTGCATGCTATTTTACTTGTTAATTGTTTAAATGACAAAAATTTAGATGTGGTTTATGGGAGAGTTTGGATTCTGAAGATCCAATTCACTATGAGTTTTGGGGAGAGTATCAATTGCAATGTTTGGAGAGGTGAGGAGGGTGTGGAATTTACAAAACCCTCCTTGAACTCGACCCATTGGAAAGTGAAAACAATAAAAAAGAGAGGGGAACTTCTCAATTCCAATTCCCTATATATGGGCTCCACCTCCACTACATGAGGAGGGCAAATTCTGAGTTCGATTGACATACCACTTTGCAGTTCAACCAGACGATTAGAATAGTCCTTCATCATCTTCGAGTGCTGAAAGGGAGACGTCTGACCGGGGACCGGTATGGAACCTAAAATATCCTTAGAAGGTGAAACAATTTTTTGTGGAGATATCAAAGAAAATTCTTCAATCGAGTGATTGTGATTTGTCCCTAGGGGAATTGAAACTCTAAGACATGTCCTGCTCGCGACTTCATCTTAGTTCAGTCAGTTTGGTTTGGCTATTAGGTTACCTTCTCATCAGATGCTCTAACGAGAATTTCAGTTTGAGAACGGTTGCAGAGCTGGACGGATATGGATAGGGGTGAGCATAATTTGGTTAAAATCGAAAAAATAAATCGAAATTTCGGTTTCGGTTTAATCGGTTTGGCCTATTTGGTTTTTCAGTCCGATTCGGTTATTCTATTCAGTTTTTTGTTTCGGTTACCATATTTCCCAATTACGGAAAAAAAATGAATTAATATTTAATTAATTAATACATATACTTATATATGGAATTAAAGATCGAAATCCATAAGATAAGACCAACCATTAACTGAATTTGCAAAAAAATAGGCAATTCCGCACACATTAGTGTATTAGACACGTTCACGTTATCATGTAAAGTCCAAGACAACAAGAAAATCGAAAATAGAAAGAGAGAGACTCTTCGTCTCTTCGTCTTCCTCACTGTGGCGCTTCTAGTTCCAGAATACAGACTTGAGAGTTGAGACTTCCATAGTTCCATTCCAGAGCCCATACTTTCCACTCCAGTTTCCAGTTCGACACTTCATATTCCTCATCATCTGTTCCAGTCGACTCCAAAGCAAGAGCCAAGAGTAGACCAGACTCCATCACTCCAGAGAGGCAGAGAGGCAGAGATCGAGAATCCTCCCAAGCAAAGTTCTTCGTCTGCCGCAGTTTAGGCAGGCACTCTGCACTCAGGCAAAGACGCAAAGTTCTTCAGTTCTTCTTCTTCTTCAGTCTTCACCACCATCCGACTTTCGACTACCGCAATTCAGGCATGAACTCTGCACTCAAGCAGAGTTATTCGGTTCTTCTTCTTCAGTCTTCACTGCCAATTTACAGGCTTACAACAGCCAACAGGTATTTATTAACTTCTTCTTCATCTTCTTTAAAGGTCCAAAGTCCCAGCATTCTGAAAGTGACACTACCAAAGGTTGAAGGCATTCTGAAATTCTCTAATCATTCTTTTTTCCATTAATATATACTTGTAATATATATATTTGTAATCTATCTGATGAATACAGCTATTCTGTTATGTGGAGTGTAGATTCAGTTTGGAAATTGATATTTTTCCTCAATGGTCATCCCAACAAGTCACAACTTCAAATTAACTGATCCACTCAATAAATTTATTGAAAGTTAAATAATAATATAAAAATATTTTGGTTAGAACCAAAATAACCGAAAAAATTTGGTTCAGTATATTCGATTTTGGTTTGGTTTGTCATTTAGCTAATTCGGTTTTGAACCTAAAAAAACTGAATGCTCACCCCTAGATATGGGAAGGATGGCGTAGAACTTTAAATTAGCTTATCTAGCTTTAACATGCTGGTAGCTTTGCTTTTCCAGGAATAAGCAGTTTTGGTAGGTATTTGGCATCGGTGCTTGAAACATTGTACCATTTTGTTCAGAAACAGTGTTGCCATATAGTCATTTTTTGGGAAAACAGCATTGGTTTTGTTTGATACTGATAACAACATTTTCAATATTGATCTATATTATATAAATATCTAACATTCAAGACGATGCCACGTTGATGCCACAGGCAGCAATGCACTGTTTTCTCATAAAGCATTGAATTTGGTGTTGCTTCAGACCACACTTTATAATGCTGTTTTCTTAAAAAATAGCATCGATACCAAACATCACCTTGATTTCTTTTGCCTTTAGTAGTCGAATTCATAATGGCCCAGCCCATCACTTGGCATGTAATGGGCTTTTATACCACTTCCCAATCGTAATTCTAGTAATGAATCTTTATTTGAGATAAATAAAAAAGAAAGCAAAAAATTAATGGGTATTTTTTCAGTTCTATCTATGTAAGTATGCTTATTCCAGCCCGAGGCCCACTTTACATAATTGTGTAGTTCTTTTCTTGGCAACAAATTGGGCTCGGTTTAGGCCCAAGGCCATCCCAAGCACAAAATATTTGGTTGACCTTGGTGCGGCATAGATGTTTACCACTATTTGGTGAATCGAGTCTATTGGACCGACGGGACAAATCATACCTCCCTTAGCATACCAGGATCTTATCCTATACTATATGTATGTATTAAAATTAAATTCAAAGTAATCAGAATATCATATATGATATCATCTATAAAATTCGCTAAGCATACAATATTATCCAAACCAACTTTACTATTGGATATTATGGGCTCGGGCCCGATCTCTTTCGATCCATTTACAAAGAAAGGGATCGGATACGGGTCACCTAAATCGAACCGGATTTGAATACGAGATCGGGATACCCCTGGGAGCACGGCATCCAGCCGCACATCGAGAATATGAGTCATGAGAGATATTTTACTTCGCTGGATACCGCGCTCTCAGGTTATACTTCAAACCGATCCAAAGTCCAAAGTCCAAAGTCCAAACCTATTCAAGTTGATACATTACGATTATACATCTACTGCGACGAGTAAACCCTGCCAAAAACCCACACTCCGAAGCCGCAGCCTCCTCGGAGCCCAGAGCATCATTCTTCCCGTCTTCTCTTCGATCAGTATCTGTTTGCGGCCACGGCAAACCCCGGCGAGGAGAGTTTTGCCTTAACCTACGCCCTCGTTCCTCTTAATGTGCGCACCTATTCAGCTCAGCAAACCCTCTGCATCTGCTCTGTTGCCCTAAATTTGCTCCGGTGGAGTTTCCAGTAGAAGAAACCTTCTACATCGACGCGCTTCGTGTTCATATTGTTCTTCACTGTTTTCTCTGATTTTAGAAGTGAATTATGGCTTCCCACGTAGGTCTTGTTCCTCCTACTCCTGCACCCTATAAGGACAATGAGCCCAAGGCTGCGGAGAAAATTGATTACCTGAATCTTCCTTGCCCCATACCGTACGAAGAAATCCATCGAGAAGCTCTGAGTCAGTATTCTATTTTTTTAATGGTTTTTCACTGCCCTTTTTTTAATGGTTTCGTAGGTTCTAGTTCATTTCCCCCCTTTAAATAATCTATTTGATCTCTGAATGCTTTTCTATCTGGTGATTATGGCATTATCTGCATTTATTTATTTATTTCAATCATCTTTGTTTATGACATTTATTTATTTCAATCATCTTTGTTTCAATTTAGCTTGATTTGAGATGAAATGGACGGTGAATAGGTGAAATGATGGAAAGCATGAATCCATTACTCCAGGTCCAGGATGAAATAATGGAATTATGAATTCATAGCTTACTGTCAATGGAGTTTTGGTTTATGCTGTTTTTTTTTCTTGTACCTGCTCATATTTTGCGTATGAGATTTCGGAAGGTGTCTTGTGAACTTAATTATGATGTTTTGCAAATTAGTTTTAGGGTCAGCTGTAGATTGCAGATCCCCATTTAAAGGTACAGAAGCAAATACTGCTCACATCGGAAATTAACGCCATCTCCTAAACATATTCCGTCATTCATTGTTTTTTTTTGTTTTTGTTTTTTGGTATGTACTAATTTAGTGAGAACTCTCTGGAATATCACATGAGAAAACTTAATTTGTGAAACTTAACGTAAGCTTTATGCTTTTTGCTTGATTTAATCTACTTAATGTGTGCTAACATATGCATATGCAAATACTTTTTTTTGGTGAACATATAGTCATATACACATGCTGGTGTACGTAAACATAGACGCATAAACAAAAGCTTATGCCATGTGTACACATAGACAATTTAGATGATGGTTTCTGATGAGACCTATAAATTGCAAACAACAATCAAATCATGAAACATTTCCTATTAGTATCCCCTTGTTTTGGGTGTTAGTGGGGAGCAGAAGTATTTAGCATGAACTGAAGAGTTTATTTAGGAGAATTTGTTTACAAAAACGATCATATTTTGGCCACATTGGGGAGAACACATTACCATTCCAATATGTTTAGCAGAGAGTGGACCTCTGCATTGGTCATGTGTTCACTAAGCCAAACTGAGTTGGTCCTATTGATACTGCAATATCAATTATACCTTTTTGCAAATTATTTTAGCGATTAAAAACTTCATTTCTTTTTTTTTTCTTTTTAGTTTTGGGGAAGACCAGAAAAGGGTTAGTTTACCATGTGGCTAGGGTTTCTTGGGCTGAAACTTGCCCCTGAATAGCTGAGCCTGAAGGTCAAACATGGAGCCTTTTGGACGACCAATTATGCTGCCATGTGAAAGATTCTTAGGCTCCATTTGACAATACAAATACAAAAATGACCAGTACAAATGCAAATATGTCTGGTTGATGAAAATGCAAAGTTGGTTTAGTTTTAGAATGATAATTTGTGCTCTTGCGAGATGATTTGTAGTTGTAATAGGCACAAACACGAATCCTGATTTTGGAATCCTTTTTTTTCTTTTTTTACATTGACCAACTTTGTGTGCAACGTTTGCATCCATTTTTTGGATTCAAACTTTGCTCTCATTTTGAGTGCAAACATATCTTGGAATTTGTGTTTGCTGTCATTTTCAATACACAAATGCATTCTTCCCAAACACTTACAAAATTGAACCAGAGTGCATATTTGCACTGAACCGGTGTTTGCACTCTTCCCAAACAGAGCCTTAAGATCAAATAACTTATGTGGCCAAGCTGGTCAATATTGAGTTCAATAAGAAAAAGAGGAATGTTAAAAAACATTTTACAGATTGTCCTCTTTTATTATCATTTTTCTTGATAAACAACCTAGGAAAACTTAGTTTGGAGCTCAAAAAGGAATTTCCATTATTCTCTCTCTACTTTTGTTAATGGAAAAGAGTTTAGCCCTGAAAACCCTGCCATGTGTTGAAATAGACTCTTTGGGTAAGTTTTATATTAAAAGGTTAAAAATATTGGAGGGCTAAAATTGATTGGGTAAAATGCTGCTTTTAACTCGTTGCACCTGGAGGGTGAGAACCTTGTTGATGCAGGAAATTTTGTGGAAATTGTTATAGGGAAACTGGGAAGAGATTTGGGTAGAAGAAGATCTGAAACTAGTGAGGATGGAAGGAAGCTGGTGGTTGTAGTTAGAAAGAAAACAATATCTAAAGATTTAAATTCAGGGCAGCTGGTTCATGTGACTAAGGTGTTTTCCAGGTTGAAGAATGGACTTTTTGGGGCAGAGCCTAGTAATAGATATAAAGGAATATATAAGAGGAGAATGGTGAAAGTTAAAGCTGATCAACACTCTGGGGATCAAGACTCTTCATTGGTGGGGGATGCGGGGCATGTTGAAGGACTTCAAGAGGATTTGACATTAAATTGTGTAAGCAGGGAGATGGACATGGAGGAGGGTTTGGAGGGGCAAGAAAGTAATGATGGGAAAATCCTTGATCAAACTAGAACCAGTTAAGAAAAGTTAGTGCTGGGAGATGTGGTACAAGCAGATGTCTGGGTCAGCAAAATATTGGGTATTTGCTATTTGGGTGGTGAAGATTTTGCTAGGAAAACTCTTTTTGGATAAGATCAGGGTGGTTGCAGCTGAAGGGTGAAGCTCGTTGATTAAAGGTAGGGTGAAGAGGGGTTGGGTTGGGTTCTAGTTTGGTCATCTCGATGGGTTAGGGTCTTCTTATTTGTTGAGTTTGGAAGTTATATGGGTTCGTTTTTGGGTTTTTTGTTTTGTCTTCTGGTTGTATGGGGTGGGGAAAGTCTGTGTCGGGTGGTGGACCTGGTGGTTCTTTTGTGGGCGTTTCTGTTTTTCTTTCTTGGGGTTATTTGTTATCACCTGATGTTGTATTCTTCTTCATTAGTTTTAATAAAAATTTTCTTCTTTATTTATCTTGAAGAAAACATTGATTAGTTAAAACTCCAATATAAGGTCGGGCATAGCCTTATAGGGGCAAGTCCATTCTTTGGTGGACAGTTAGGATCATCCAGAGATTCCTCCACATGGCAGAAGTGGGTAGGGTTCCTGTCCTTTTTATATTTTAGTTATTTAGTTGCATTTTCCCTGAGAGCTATAGAATATAGATGTTCTTTTGATGTAGGATGGGTAGGGGGTCCTACCTACTTAGGATCTGGGTTGTGGGCTTGTGGGTTGAATGAGGGCTGTGGGTGATTGGAGATGAAGAATATGAATGGAGAAGCAAGTAGAATGTGTATGTTAGGGTAAACAGCAATGAGATAGGTCACTTAGAAGAAGAAGCAGGTGACAGAGAGGGGAAAAGAGAAATTTCCCGCAACAATGGGAATTCACTAAACCAAACTTTATTTCATCAAAATATTCTGTTTTTTTTTTCCACAATTACAATGACTCTTTTAATAGACTCGATACATGAACTCGGATGACCCTTTAGGCCTTTACAGACTCCAATTTGGACTAGGAAACCGATCCAAAACAACTTCTAACTGTTTTAGAAGACAAATCAATACACCCATAAATACACTCCAATGAGGACTCTAATTACTAAAACAACTCTAATAAAAATTTTCTAATCTCATTAAAACTACTTTAATTTAAAGACATCTGAAATTACTAAAAATAGTAAACCATGAGCTTACTGAAATAGTATTATTAAAATTTACTATGAATGGTTATTTTGAAAATTACTATCTTACTATAAATAGTAATATCAAAATAATGGAAACTCAGTAGACTCCACATTCAGTTTTTGCCAGTTCTCTCACAAATTTCCTTCAAGACGAGAATGAGGCCAAAAGTATTTTTCATGTGCATGCTGCTACATCGTCTTGTTTAGTTTTTTCTTAGGATAAGGGATGAATCTAATGAAATCTTTAAGTGACATTCTGTGGCAATTTCCTTTTCAAATTAATACTTCATGAGTAGTGGTTTTAGTTTTTTAATGTGTTTGACAGTGTCGCTAAAGCCAGAACTTTTTGAGGGAATGCGTTTTGATTTCACTAAGGGACTCAACCAGAAATTCTCACTCAGTCACAGGTATACATTCCTTACTATCTTGTAGTTACCTTTTGCCCATTACTTATTGTGAGGATGCAGCGGACCTCTGACTAAGGATATTATGCATATGATTTTCTTTGTGAAAAACTCTTTGCTTCTTTATCATCAATCAGTGTGTTCATGGGGCCCATGGAGGTTCCTTCACAAGCCACTGAAACCATCAAAATCCCTACTGCACATTATGAATTTGGGGCTAATTTTTTGGACCCAAAGGTATGTATCTATAATCATCTTTATTTTATTAACTGCCTTTTTCAATTATTAATCCTTCATAGGAAGCGTATTTTATGTGGATCTTCAATTTAATCTTTGAAGAGTCAATTGGTGTTCCACAGTTGATGCTTTTTGGGAGGATATTAACAGATGGGAGGCTTAATGCAAGAATGAAATGTGATTTGACTGACAATCTTTCATTAAAGGCGAATGCTCAGGTGTTTAACTTTTTTTGCTTTTAAGCTTTAATTTTAATATTTGGATGCCATATTATGTGGCTATCTAGTGCTAACTTAATATCTTCCATCTGTTTTGTACAGCTTACAAATGAGCCCCATATGTCACATGGTATGGTCAATTTTGATTACAAGGTCAAGCACCCTTACTTGTTCACTCCCATTCTTTTGCTATACTTAGCATGTTTTAAATCTTAGAGTATTCGAGGATATACATTTTTGTTTTTTTTGTAGTTGTTAGTCTGTAATAACTCTTCAACCAGACCTACAGATTCATAACTAAAGATCATATTTTTGTTGGGAGTAGGCTCATCTCCTTTTTTCTGGTCAGTAAATTAGCTTTTTTACTTGAAATGCAGCTTCGTATGAACTGCATGAGTTGGTATACAGTTCTATAAGTTAACTAAGATCAGTAGTTTAAACCACACCTAAGAAAATGCCATTATTTGATGCTGGTCCCAGCAATCTGGGGTGTTGGGAGTCGGGAGGGGTAAATTGAATATGGGCCTAATCTCTTTTAATTTTAGCACAAGGTCACCACACCTTATAATATTTAGTTTCTAGAAGCCTACATCCCCTGAAGCCTATCTTCCTAACATTTGTTATTTTATCATGATTTAAGGGTTGTCCTGCTTCTATGTCATATCTTGTTCTTTCTAACAATTGTTTGAACGGTGCTCGTTATTCCCATCAATCTTACTGAATGCCTTGTTGCCATTGAAATTTCATTTATTAGATTTAGATGTAAATAGATGGATGAAGAAGATGCTTTAAATTTGATATAATGATGTTTACACTAATGGCTTTTTGATATGAAATGGTACTTTTTATTGCTGGTGCTGTTCCACCTTCTGTAATGCAAATATTTCCTCAAATTTTATACAGGGTAAGGACTTCAGGACTCAATTTCAACTGGGGAATGGTGCTTTATTTGGAGCTAGTTACATCCAGGTAAAATATCTTCTTGAGATGTATTTTGTATAGGATAAGATCAGTGTAATTAATTATCTTTAACGTTTCCTAGAGTAGAATTGGATGCATCAAGCTGTATTCCATAAATGTGTTCATCTTATGTACCTTCATTGTGTGGATTTGGAGTGTTTACTATCTATATCAATGTTTTCTCCTCACTGTTAAACCAAGGTAGAACTGTTCAAATGGCCACCTGGCCCAATTTCCAGGTCCAGTTTTCTAAAACCTGAAATTTGAAAAAAAGCTGTTGACTTGGTCAAAAACCTGTCTGACTGACATGGTTGGATTGTTAACCAGCTTGACCCAATCACTGGGTCACGACTTACAAGTTACATGTATATCAAAACTTCTGGAGGCCATAGTTTGGTGCTTGGTTGTTTGATTGGGGTGATATTTTCTTTTTTTTTTTTAAATTTTGGGTAACTTTTCAAGATTTATGTATTCCAAGGTGCCTTGCCCTGTTATTTTTGCCAAAAAACTCCTTTTTTTGGCCTTAAATCCTAAGTTTTCCCTTTTACTATAAAGAAAAGAAATTAAAAGCAGAAAAATAATAGATTAGGCATAAATACATATGTACATACATACATGTGTTTGTGTGTTACATGTAGAATGTAATTATATTCCATTTACTTTATATGCGTGTGTGGCACAGTCTGACCTGTCCTACCTGGACGTTTGAACTGCTGACATGTAACCTGGAGGCAAAAACGGCTCAGTCTCCAGGTCTGTTTTTTAAACACTGATCTATGCCAGAATATATGTTTTAAAATAGAAACAGTGGAAATTCATTATTATTGGTACTCTTGATCAATGGATGTTTCAAAATAAGCAATCATCTTATTTATCTAAAAGAGAGAGAAAACACAACTATCTCTTCATCTCTTAGTAGAGGATGTTTCTTCCATTAATATGTAAAGATTTTATTAGATAAATAAGTAAATAAATACATTTATGTAAACTAGCTTTTTCTTATTGATCAATGAGCAAATAAATACATAAAGGAGAGGAAATTAGAGGATAGCTTGACTTCAATTGGCACATCAAATTATGGTTATCATTTATTTTCTTATCTATGATAATAACTTCTAATTTTGGGGTTCTCTTACTGTCTTTAAATTTAACTTTGTGGTGTTTCCGGTTTTAGGGCATTTATTTCAGTTGTAATTTGTGAAGCTTCAGCAAACTCACCATTGTCATTTTCCACCCTCAGTATATATGTTATATACTTCTTTTTGTGTAGTCCTACTCAGTTTTGTAAAATCGTTACTTTCTTTGCAAATTGTAGTCGTACTCAGTTTAAATTGCACTTGTTTCTGCAGAGTGTCACTCCACATTTATCTTTGGGCAGTGAAGTGTTTTGGGCTGGTCAACATCGGAAGTCTGGTATTGGTTTAGCTGCTCGATACAATAACGATAAGATGGTAATGCTTCTAGTTTCTTAAAATATGCCAAGTTCTCAAACCCATTTAATCTGTTGAGCTAAACTAGAGTATTCCAATTAACACAATAAAAAGAAACTAGCGGGGACCTGTGCGATGCACGGGATTTATTAAACGAAAGATAAATAATAGAAAGGGTCATGTGCTAAACTACCCTTATAGTTTCATGGATTTACTAAAATCTATCCTATAGTTAGCATTTTACTGAAACAACACTTATAATTTGCAATGGATTTAATCAATCTTCTATTAGATGATATTGGAAAATGACAGTGTTGACACTAATGTTCATTTTAAAAAATTTAATCAAAAGAAAATAGAAATTAAAATACCATTCCTGCCCTTAATAAGACATGAGCAACCACTCTATTGGCTATATTTGTCAATAAAAAGAAATTGGTTGGCTGTCAGCTATAATTTTTGTAGTGCTTCATTAACATGCTATTGGGCCTGGACCCATGCTTCTTTTTTTTTATCAGCAAGATCCGTGCTTTATTTTCTGTGTATTCTATCATTTGTCAAATCCCCAGTCTATTAATATCTGACTTTTAAAGGAGTTGGTAAAATCCAATAAATGTAGAATCATATTTAACCAACTCAAGACATAAATCGATGGACATGAGTTCTGTATTGACATAGACATGTAGTGTCAGTTTGACATGGAAATTCCCTAAAATCTAGACATGGAGGTTATCTATCAAAAAAAAAAAAATCTAGACATAAAGGTTATCTATCAAAAAAAAAAAATCTAGACATGGAGGCATTGATGTAATAAATTGAGAATTACATATACACATTTATGTAAACATAATATGTTCTAAACAATGCACTTTCTATTCTAATGTCTCTAATGGTCAAAATGCATAAAGCCATAGAAATTCCAATTAAAGGCAATTTGGTTTTCAAATTATAAGAAAATTTAATATCTTTTTATGTCCTTTTCTGTCAATGGTACTCCTATAACTAAATGTGTAATACAGGGAATGAATCATAAATAATAGAAACAAAAGAGATGCAAATGTAAACAACCATTCTTTGTGAATACACATAAGTGGTGGATGTGGAATACATGAACCTTAGAATTAATACTTTCTCTCCTTCAACAGCTGAGGGGAAGCCCCAAATAAATAAGTGCTTTCTTCCATGGCTGTAAGATGCTTGAAAGAAGCCACTACCCACTAGTGCCATATTTCCACATTGGTTTTATAATACAAGATACAAATATATATATCCTGTGTCCAAATCCATGAAAAAAATATAGAAAATAAATGTGTTTACCTTTTTACGATTTTACCTGAATGTGAATCCACAAGATCACAACAAAATCTATTATGAGTCTAGGCTTTAGCACAGATTCACAGCTCACAAATAACACTGAATATATGACCTTGACTAGGGCGACACTTGCTATTCTTCCGGTTTATTTCCTTTTTGTATTCAAGATACCCTCAAGGGAAGCCAAGAAGCTAGAAAAGGTGATGAGGGACTTCTTGTGGGAGCCAGGGGAAGAGAAGAAGGATCATTTGATTAGGTGGGAGATAGTCAGCAGGAGTAAGGAAGAAGGGGGATTAGGATTGGGAAATCTAGTTCTTAAGAATGAAGCTCTACTAAGGAAGTGGCTTTGGAGATGGCCGTTAGAGAGAGAGAGAGAGAGGTTGTGGCACAAGGTGGTGAATAGTATTCGTGGCTGTTTGCAGAACGGTTGGGATGCCGGGGTATCTTGACGAGCGACTCTTGCAACACCCTGGAAGGCCATTCACGGAATTCTACCCCTTTTTCTCAATCTGGGCAGGTATGATGTTAATTCTGGAAACAATGTTCTTTTTTGGGAAGACATTTGGGTGGGCAACCTACCTCTTAAAGACCTTTTCCCCTCTCTTTACTTTCTTTCCCTTTATAAGGAGGGAAGGGCCGGTTTCTAGTTTTATTTCCTCATCTTCTTTTGTGGCCCTAAATTGGGATTTTGGTTTCCGTAGAGGGTTACGTGATGATGAAAGTGCTTGTGTTTCAGATTTATTGTCTTCACTTGAGTCTATTTGCTTAGATCCCCTTAAACCTGACACAAGAATTTGGACCCCTAACCCGAAAGGTTTTTTCACTTGCTCCTCTTTCTTAAGTCCCTTTGTTCCACTTCTGCACCTCAGAATTTCCCAGTTAAATAATTTTGTACTAGGCCCATTGCCCCAAAGATTTCTGTTTTTTGTTGGGAAGTTTATTATGGTAAGATTAATACCTTTGAAAACCTACAAATGAGGAGACCAAAATGGTGCTTATCCCCTAATTGTCACTACTTACTAATCTCTTGCTCTTTTGCTACAACTTTATGGAATTAGATTCTTATGTTGTTTGAGTGTAGGTGGAACCTGCCATATGATACTAGCTTGTTGTTTAGTCTGTCTATTTTTGAATGGCACACAGAGAGGGAGAGTTATGTGGAAGTGCATAAGAGTAGCTTTGTTGTGGACAGTTTGGGAAGAAAGGAACACCGGAATATTTTGTGAAAAAGAAAGGAGCTTCTCGGAAGTTAAAGAATGTATTCTGACAATGGCAGTTCAGTGGCTGAAAACTCTAATGCTCTTTGATGCATACTCTTTTGATGACCTATGGAGAAACTGGTTTGCAGTAGCTAATATTTCTACCGGAAGGACAGGCATGGGGTTGAATGGATGCCACTAGGGGAGGAGTTTATCAAGGTGAACTTTGATGGGAGTAGCCGAGGAAATCCAGGACCTTTAGGCATAGGAGTGCTGAGAAACAAAGCTAGTAACATTATATCTTTGTACTCGGGTCCTGTGGGTGTGGGAAACTCATTAAGGGCTGAATTACGTGCTACTGTACAAGGAATCCAGCTTGCAAATCAGCTAGGCATAGAGCATCTAATCATTGATGGGGATTCCCAGGTGATAGTGGGTTGGCTGAAGGATCCGGACACTGTGATTTGGAGTTTTAGAGATCTTCTCAAAGGTTAAATGGTTAACAATGAATATGACAATTAGAGTTCAGTGGGTAGGCAGATCAGCAAACTCAATGGCTGATTCACTTGTAAAACAAGGGGTTCTTCGGTATACTTTATTTTGGGCTTCTGTGTAATTTCTTTTGTACTTATAACTTTGTAACTAACTTTAAAGGAAATGTCGCATCTCTTGCCTTTCTATGGGTTGAATTTGTTAAAAGATGCTGGATTGCTTGGACTTGGAGTCTTTACACGAACAAGGGTTTGAGTTTGACCTCTGGTTTGTCTGAGTTTTCTTGGTTGGGAAGTTTTCCCCACTCTTGGTCGGCTTTGAGTTGTTATGTTTTTACTATATGGTATACAATAGATGTAACAACTAAAAGAAAAAGGCATTTATATATTATAATAAATGTCTATAAACTACTTATCAAAAAAAATAATTGTCTATAAACTCAAAACATAAAACTAATGAAAAACTTTTAAAAACTTAGATAAGGCACTTGCCTAGGGCACTTGGCTCTTGGCCTGGCTGCAAATTTTGAAAACTTTGTAGACGTTTGTTCGAGATGGAAACGTGTCTTGTAAATCGATGGAAATCTGCAATTGTGCTGATGCTTCCATCAACAATATGTGCAAAGTTTACATTGAAGAAATCAACGTAAACTTAGCTCACATCGACAGTTGAGGTAAACAAGCTACCTATTTACTCTAATCGACCTTCAACAATCCCACACCTAAAAGGTCGTCTGCAACTTCTCCAATGAGTCACCTCATGTGCTCTCTGTGGATCTCTTCAACTAAAAAAGGAACATGCACATCCCTTTTTTTGATAGATAAATGTGCACAACCCTTCTTCATCTTCACCATTTACGTTTTCCAGTGAATGGAAAACCGAAAATGTCATTCTCTGGTATCCGCAAGTCAACTACTTTAGGTCGGGATGGTTTGGGTCTCTGAATTATGAGATGTGGAGCTCTGTGAGGCTTCCTTGCCTGCATCTTGTTTGACGAACGATAACAATTTCATTAAACAAAAAAGGGAGGGATGTATATCAGATGTACAAGATCAATGGCCTTGAAAGCAAAAAGAGCAAGGCCAACAACATTTGGCAAAGTATTTGCACTGTAGAAAAAATCCCTTCCCAATCCAGATTTAGTTAGATTATCTGCAACCAGATTCAGTTCTTTGGGGATCCATCTGAAGCTGCAGCTGATGTAAGAAACTAACTTATGTATTTCTCCAACTGTATATGCATTTACATGCACGTTTGTGGATGCACCTGATCCCTTGCCTGCCTTCCTTTCTTATCTATATGCCTATATCTATGCATATATTATGCATGTATGTATTATGTGACTTTGTTTGCATTATGTCTTCATCTATGTATGTATGTGCATATGTACACACATGCATGTAATGTTTGGTACTTTGGCTAAAAATACCATAATAGGGATAAAATTGGCAATTTCATTTCTCAGCTAACTTTCATTTTCAAGAAACTCAAGGAACTAATATTGATTTTCAAGACAATAATTTTGTCTTGTGTAAAGGTAGCTTTTATAAGTATGGCTATCTACAGGGCATAGGCACCATATAGACATACAAGGACCTTTACAAGGTTAATGAGATAATCCCAAGCACAATGTATAAACATGTATTCTTTATACCAAATGAAGAATCGAAAATAGTTGAATCACAATGGTTTCTTAGAGACGGATGACTCACCCTTGGAGATTGCGACCTACGAATGGGTAAGAATGAGAGTTCATAGGGGGAACCAAATTCTGAACAAGATCGAAGTGGTGGCGGGGGAAGTGTTGTTCACTGTCCAAATTTGTTAAGAGTTGCTGCCGTCCGTTCGAAGATGGAGAGGTGGAGAAGAGTTGTCTTGGGACGTTTAGAGAGAAGAAAAGGGGCTATCAAATTGTACCAAGACTTTGGTCTTGGAATACTTTGGCGAAAGTGTTCTCCCCTGTTTGTCTGAAGCAGTGCAAAGCTAGAAGACTTGTACGTGAGCAACCTCTCCGGTGGCCGGTGGTAGAGAAGAAGATGCAGATCTGGGGGTTCTTATGAGTTGTCCGATCTCAACGACAACGAAGGGTCCAGATGGGTTTGGCCTGGAAGTTTTTGGAAAGGATTTTTGAAATTCAAATCTGGGGGACAACGGGTAGACTTTGAGAGTTGAAGCCATTAAAGGGTTGATCAGAGAGTGCCTGGTCGAGCTCCAATTAGCACCTAGGGAGGGCCGCGCGTCAGATATTCAAGTTGTGGACCACCAGCCCCCCCTCTCGATTCTCAGGTGGCCCATGGAAAATCTGATGAAGGTTCTGGGCCTGGGTCGCTCTTCCCAGCCCAGCCGGATTTACATCCCTTTAACTTGGATGTTGGGCCTAGGCCAAAAGCTTTTAGTGAGCCCAACTCCCTCCTGGTCGAAGGGTGCATATGAATCCTGATCTCAGTTCTCTTGGTTGGCGTAGTCAACAAGTTGTGGGTTCAGGGGCCATTCGGGATTTGCAGGACCGTCGTTTGTTTTCTTCATGAAGGGAGAGGGGTGGGGTGGGGTGGGGGGAACTTTGGACCTCGGCTCGGCTGCTGTGAAGCCTATGCCCCCTCAAACTGCTTCTTCTGAGGGTAAGGTTCAGTTGGAGTCCAACCAGTTAGTGGTGCTGCGAGAGGAAGAGGAGCTGATTGAGGTAGATCCGATTGCAATAGTGGCCTCAGATTCTCAAGTTGAAGGTGGTGGAGGGGAGCAAGAGGGTGCTGGTTCCCAGGTGGAAGGTAGTAAGTTTTGTGAAACTATTATGAATGCTGATTCGGAAGGGCAGTCTTAGAAGAGCACTAGTTTGTTATTGATTCAGTCAAATCTGGTAGGGGAGCAACCAGTGAGTGCTTGTGATTCTTCCTGGGTTGCTTCTAAGATGATGGGTTTGGGAAAGTTTCTGGGGATCTCGTTAGAAGGATTGGAAGAGGAGACTATCAAATACTTGGAGGGAGTTGAGCAAAGAGTGTGTCTGGCTAGGGGGAAAGCTGCAGCAAAGAAGGGGGTAACAATTCTAAAAGAAGTAGAGAACTGTTGCGTTTGACTTGGAGCCTAAATGACAAAGCAAGCAGTAGTGAGGGGAGTGTGAGGGGGGTGAGAAAGGCTTAATAGCCAAATTTCCTGTTGTTTTAGTGGTTAGTAATGGAGTTAAAGTTACTCTCTTGGAATGTTAGGGGATTGGGGTCGGGGAGAAGGAGACTTGTAGTATGTGAATCTCTAAAAAATTCAGGTTCAAAAGTTGTGTTGATTCAAGAAACTAAGTTGGAGAGTGTGGAGGCTGCAGTGGTTAGAAGCATCTGGGGGGAGGGGAATGTTAGGTGGAGATCAAAGTCGGCAGTCGGCAGTCGGTAGTGCATGGGGGTTGCTGAGCATGTGGGGCTTGACGGTTTGCAGTTCGATTTCCTATCAGATTGGAAAATTTTGAATTTCCCTTGTCTTGAAGTTTGTAGATGGTAATGTTTGTCAAATTACTAATGTGTATGGTTCTCATGACCGAAGCCCGAGGGAGGAGTTTTGGGAGTTGGCTGTGGCTAGGGGAAGTTTCTCTTATCCTTGTGTCATTGGTGGGGACTTTAATGTCACTCTGTCTGCGGATGAGAGAAGCTCGAGTGGGAGAAGATCGAGGGATATGGTTCAGTTTGCTGATTTCTTTAACAGATTTGAACTTCAAGACTTACCTCTTCATGTTAATCGGTTTACTTGGACCAACAACCAAGAAATTCTTACCCTTGTGAGGCTGGACATGTTTCTGGTTGCTTATAATTGGGAAGATATCTTTCCAGAGTTTAAGCAGGTTGCCCTTCCTATGCCAGTTTCAGATCACATTCCAATTCATCTGGTTTGTGGTGTCAGAGTGAGAGCAAAAATTCCTTTTAAATTAGAGAATGCTTGGTTTGAGGATGTTACTCTTGTTCCTTTGTTGAAGTCTGTTTGGGAGGAACTATAGGTGGGGGGTACCGGTTTATTCATCTTGGCAAAGAAATTGGGGGCCATTAAAGCAAGACTAAAGATTTGGAAATTGGAGAAAAATATGAGTTTAGAGACTGAGAAGAAGGCCCTCCTGAGTACCATAGAGGAAATCGACACAGCTGATGAATTGGGTCCTATTTCTGAGGAGCTCTGATTAAAAAGATCTCAAGCAAAGTTGAAGTTTGATAAATTGGTTGTGTCGGATGAAATAAAATGGAGGCAAAGAGCTAAAGTGGCTTGGCTGAAAGAGGGGGGGGACAGGAATACTCACTTTTTTCACAAAATGGCAAATGCCAGAGCTAGAGCTTCTGTAATTACCTGGCTGGAGGGAGAGGGCAGGGTAGGTATCACTGAGACTGATATGAAGCTAGTGGCAACTAGCTTCTATAAAAAGTTGTACAAGGAGTCTTGGTCCTTCAAATCTTTTCCTATATCCCTTTCTTTTAATCAGTTGAGTGATGAGCAATCATCTCTTATTGAGAGACCTTTCTCAGAGGAGGAAATAAAAGAAGCTATCAAGTTGTTGGTTGATGAGAAATCCACTAGCTTCTATAAAAAGTTGTACAAGGACTTTTGGTCCTTCAAACCTTTTCCTAGATCCCTTTCTTTTAATCAGTTGAGTGATGAGCAATCATCTCTTATTGAGTGACCTTTCTCAGAGGAGGAAATAAAAGAAGCTACCAAGTTGTTGGTTGATGAGAAATCCCTAGGGCCTGATGGCCTTACAAATCTTTTCTATATTAAATGCTGGGATGTGGTGAGACAGGACATTCTGAATGTCTTCCAGGATTTCTTTGAGAGGGGTTCTTTGCAGAGAAGTCTGAACACTACCTTCATAACCCTCATTCCAAATATTGAAGGTGCAGTGAATATTAAGGACTTCAGGCCGATTAGTCTTCTACATAGCTTCTACAAAATCCTTGCCAAAGTGCTTGCTGAGAGAATCAAAGTAGTCCTTGGTAGTGTTATCTCAAATAATCATAGTGCTTTTGTTCCGGGTAGACAGATGCTGGACTCTGTTCTCATTGCCAATGAGCTCATTCATTCTAGGAAAAAAGAAGGTTCCCCAGGGTTGATTTGTAAGCTTGATATTGAAAAGGCCTATGATCATGTTAACTGGAGATGTGTTGATCTTGTGTTACATCAGATGAATTTTGGGTAGAAATGGAGGAATTGGGTTAAAGTCTGTATCACCTTTCCAAAGTTCTCAGTCTTGTGGTTAATGGACAGTCCGCAAGTTTCTTTGATAGTTCCAGAGGTCATAAACAGGAAGACTCCTTGTCTCCTCTTCTATTTATATGTGCAATGGAGATCCTCACTTTGTTTTATAAGAAGGCTGTAGTTTCAGGTGAGTGGGAAGGTTTTGCATTTGTGCAGGGGGGAAAGAAGGTGAATATTCTTCAATTTGCAGATGATACGTTGTGCTTTGTGCATGCTTCTCCCTCTCAGTTGGAGTTAATCCTTGGGATCTTGTCTTGGTTTGAAGTGACAACAGGTCTTAAAGTAAATTGGAACAAGAGCCAAATCATCCCAGTAGGCCATGTCTCCAACTTAGTAGAGTGTGCTGGTATTTTGGCTTGTCAGATTGAGTCCCTTCCAGTCAAATATTTGGGACTCCCTCTAGGGGTGAGTGGTGGTTCTTTTGCAATTTGGGACCCAGTTATTGAGAGATTGGAAAGGAAGCTGGCCTCTTGGAAGGCAAAATACCTCCCATTTGGGGGTAGGGTGACTCTGATTAAGAGTACTCTTTCCAATTTACCTACCTACTTCCTGTCTCTATTCTCTATTCCTAACAAGGTTGCAAATCAGATTGAAAGGCCTCAGAGGAGTTTTCTTTGGAGAGGCTGGGAGGAGGAGGAAAAAGTGCACTTGGTGAGTTGGGAGCAAGGTTGCCTCCCCAAAGTTGAAGGGTGGTTAGGTATATGGGAGCTGAAATCTTTTAATTCTGCTCTCCTCTGTAAGTGGATTTGGAGATTTGTTGCAGAAAATGATGCATGGTGGAGATCTCTCATTGCCAGCAAATATGGTGTGAATTGGGGCAATTGGAGAACTAGGGACCCTCCTCCCAACTGGTGTAGCTCTCTGTGGAAAGGGATACTGAAGAACTTTTCAGCTTTGGCCGTGGGGGTCTCAGTTAGGATTGGTAATGGTTAGAGGACCAAATTCTGGAAGGACCCTTGGTGCTCTGATGAACCTCTTGCTGAGTCCTTCCCCCTCCTTTTCCAGTGTGCTTCGGATCAAGAGGCCTCAGTTGCAGAATGCTATAGTATTTCTGGTGATTCAGTTCTTTGGACTCCCTCATTTCAAAGGAATCTTTTTGATTGGGTCCATTGGGAGGTGGAAGAGGTTTTGAATTTGTTGACCTGTCTTCAGAACCAAGAGTTGGATTACAGTTCGGAGGATAAGTGGCATTGGAAGTGGAACTCTGATGGGGTGTTCTCTGTTAAATCTTTGGCTGCTAATCTCGGTAGGAGGGGTGTTCCTGATTTTCCAGTTCGGCAAGTGTGGAATCCCAACAGCCCAACGAAAGCCAACTTCCTAGTTTGGACTATGGCTCTTAATTGTCCTTCTAAGGAGAACCTGGTGAGAAGGGGAATTCAGGTTTCGGACTTGTCTTGCAGTCTATGTGGGAGCAGTGCTGAATCTACTGATCATTTGTGTATCCATTGTCCGTATTCTGCTCAGTTGTGGAACCATTTCCTCAGCTCCTTGAAGGTATGTTGGGTGATGCCGAGGTCGGTAAAAGAGCAGTTGAGTTGCTGGCAGCTTATGGGTTTGAGCAAGAAAAAGAAGACTGTCCGGAAGATGGTTCCAATTGCTGTAATTTGGTCCATCTGGACCGAGAGGAATAGAAGGATTTTAAGTAACAAGATTCTAAGTACGGAGGAGTTAATTCAGAAATCAGTGGGCAAGCTGATTTCTTGGGTGTCTGTGGCTGTGGATTTTAGAAGTGTCAGATGTATTTCTTTCTAGCTCTTGATGGAAAGTGTATTTGCTGATTTGATCAGTCAGCCTGTTCTGAGACTGATCTCAGCCTCCTGTGTAATTTCTTATCAATAAATATTACTTTACCTTTTCCCAAAAAAAAAGGTTTCTTAAATAATCGGCCTTGAAACTTTGAAAGTCATTCAACATCTTTCCCTTCGCTGCTTCCCACATGGAACTTTCCATCTCAAACATGTGCTTGTTGCACTCCTTCCAGGCTTCAATAAACTCCAACATAAAGATAAAGGGAGGAGTCATAAGGAATGCACCTTCTTTTGCATAAGCTTCTTACCAGCCATGTAGAGACCAACACTGCTTGGTTGCAGGGACACACACCCACAGTTAATGAGGGCCATGAAGTGGGACCACCCTCTACAAGAGTAGGAGCAATGTAATAATTGGTACCCCAACTTTATTTCTTCACTTATTGATAAAAAAAGGTGACCAATGATCAAGATATTATTTATCACCACTATATCGATTAAAAAAAGTTTGCTTGAGAAGCATGCTTTGATTGGCTGAGAAGTGGCATGTAAAATGAAGTGCTGAATGCACCATTTGAATCTGGTTTTTGATGAACCTGAATATTTGTCTCCTACTCTAACTGAGGTTCTCTTGAGGTGGTTAGGAACTCCAACTCAGCCTCCCAATCATTCCCTTGCTCACTCAAATGGGAAGTCCAAACAGTCTCTTTAATTGCCTTGTTGTAGCATACATTGATGGTTTCCTACTTAAGGCTATTTTTGATCAATAATAGGAACATTTCATTAATATAAAAGCTTAAAATACAATAGAGGGGAGATAAACTATCTTAATCCCCAAGGGTGCAGAAAGACACCCAAAAAGAAAGATTAAACAGTTATAAATGAGCCCAGAAGACGTAATCCCTATTCATCCCTTGCCTAGCTAACCCATCAGCAAAGGAATTTGCACTTCTCTTTACCCAAGTACATTTTACATCAATGTCCTTTGTTAGCCACTTAAACTCTCTCTTTTGTTGCTGTAATTCCAGATCCCATTCTTGGCTTCCTTTAACTAGCCCACTACTATCTCAGAATCTCCTTCTATGAGCAGCTTACTGATATTCAGGTCCCTAGCTCCTTTTATCCCATCCAAAGCTGCCATTACCTCAGCCCTTAGAGAGTCTCCCGCTCCAATTGGCCCAGAAAACATAACTATTACATTCCTTTGCTCATTCCTTAGAACTCTCCCAATGCCAGAGGGCGCTGGATTTCCCAAACTTCTACCATCGAAATTCAGCTTGATAATGCCATGAGTGGGGAGGATTCCATAAAGTACTTGATGTCATCTTAGCTGGGACTGAACTTGCAGCTTCTTTCCAGTTTCTTAGCAAATCATCCACTGAAAAGTATGCAAACAACTCTAAAGATTTCAGCCAATGCAATACCTTATGTGGATCACTTCTAGCACATTTTCTAAACTTCTCTCCTTGTCAGAAAATATTCTTGAGTTTTGATGAATGATTAGGCAATTTTATTAAAGAGAAAAAAATGGGGAAAATACAATATGCCTTGGCGGAGGCACAAGATGCTATCTCCCCAAAGGGATGAGTACAGACCCAAACATTGCGAAATTATAAATTAGCCAAATACAAAGAAACCCAAAACCCCTTGTTTAGCCAAAGAGTCTGACAATGCATTAGCTGATCTGTTGACCCATTGGAAATTGACTATTATGTTTCTTGTAAGCCAATTTACTTTCCTCAGAAGATCTCTGTACCCCCAACCCCCAAGTGACACTGTGACAGTGTTCGGATTTCGTAATGAACCAACTATCATCTTGGAGTCTCCTTCAACTACCAAATTTTCCATTCCAAGTTGGCTTGCAATCTGTAAGCATTGTACAATTGCTAGTAATTCAGCTCTTGTTGAGTCTCCAACTCCTACTGGGCTTGAGAATAAGGAAATAATGTTGCAACCAACCATCACCTTGGAATCTCCTTCAACTACCAAAATTTCCACTCCAAGTTGGCTTGCAATATGTAAGCCTTGTACAACTACTAGTAATTCAGCCCTTGTTGAGTCTCCAATTCCTACTGGGCCTGAGAATAAGGAAATAATGTTGCTGTTCTTGTCCCTCATGATTCAACTAATACCTGAGGACCCTGGGTACCTTGACTTCTTCCATCGAAAATATTCTTGAGTTTCTTTCTTCCCATATACTCCAACAGGTAACAACCCTAACACATCTCCACATAATCTTTCCTCTTTTCAGTGGCCAATTCAAAGAAGTAGCAAACACGCTTTGCACATTCAGTGAGAGAATCCATCTGCACCCAAACAAAGAAGTAAACCATTCCCAAATGCTTTTTGCAAATTGATTGGAAATTAATAGGTGGTAGCCAGACTCACCATCACAATATTTTAAAAGTGTAAGGCGCAAGGCGAGGCATGTGCCTTTTTGAAGCAAGGTGCAAAAATACAAAAAAAAAGATAAAGAAGAAAATTCAAAAAAGCCAAAAAATAAAAAAATATTAATAAAAAATATAAACTTAAGTTTTAAAATAAAAATTTTAAAAAACCTATTATCTAAAATTAAAATACATAAATATAACATGTAAAGCATATTTAAATGAGAATTTTAAAATAAAATCAAACATATAAAACATTTTCAAGCATGTAAAACCTACATATCTTTTTTTCCTCAATTGCATTACTTCAAGTAGCTAATGTGATGTAAAACATATTACATTCCTGATTCTACGAGTTGCCTTTATGCCATGCCCCTCGAGACAAGCCCAAACAAGTCCATGGAATGACAAACCATGGAATGGGAATTAAGAATTTAAGACCATAACATGGACTTGTTTGGACTTGCCTCGAGGGGCGTGGCACGGGGGCGGAGCCCTGGCCCATCCACTAAGTTCAAAAAAAAGCAAAAAAGCATCAAATTTTCAATAGGCACACGCCTGGGCTGAGGTGCAAGGTGCACCAAGCGCACACAGGTGCACCAGGTGTGCACCTTTTGAAAGGGTTGCACCTAGGACGTAGGTGCAGCACATCCTCTGAAATGTGCCTTGTCTGTACGCTTAGGCACGCCTTTTAAATCACTGCACCATCTGCCTTACATAGAACACACCAATGAGGAGAAACATCTATTGGGATTGATAAAAAAAAGATAACCATCTTTCTGGGTCTCTTTCTTTGAAGCAAATCACCTGTGTTGAATCTCTCTAGAAAAACTTCCCAACAAAAACTCCCAACCTTTGGAGGGATAGATTGACACTAGACTTCTTTAATGGTGAATGACAAACCAAAAGGGTCAAATGGTTGAGTTAGGGCTTTAAATAAGGAGGCACAAGTGAAGGAACTCGAAGGAAAAGGGGTCCAAATTCTGCTATCTATCTTTGTGGGGTCCAAGAAAACACCATCAAGGATGCCTAAAAGAGCCAAAGTAGTGTCCAATTTTGTGTCCCTAATAGCTCTTCGCAGACCCAAGTTCCATCTAAACCCAGAAGTAGAGTTCGAGGGTTCAAGGAAAGTGGAAATAGGTTCATTTGTAAAGTTAGAGATAGCAAATAGCGCTGGAAATTAGTCTTTCAAAGGGGAATCTCCAACCCAAACCTGTTCAAAAAATTGGATGAGATTACCTGAGTGTAAGTCATACCTGATCCAGGGTGAAAACAAAGGTAGGATAGCTTGGAATGCTTTCCAAGGTGAAGCTCTTCCAGTCCTAGTTAGAATCCCAGAATCACATCCATTATCTGCAAACCCATGAATACTAGCAACTACCTTAGCCCACAACTTTTCTTTTTCTAGAGGGAACCTCCACAACCACTTTCATAATAGAGCCAATTTTCTCTTCTTAATATTCCCAATGCCAAGACCTCCAAATTTCTTACTTCTGCTCACTACCTCCCACCAACACTATGATCCTTTTCCTCCTCCCCTGGTCCCCAATGAAAGTCTCTTGTTTGCTTTTCCAACTTTTTAGCCACCCCTGTTGGAATCTTAATAAGTTTCTCAACTTTCTATTTCTCTCTTGTTTTCAACCAAACCACACACAGCGTAATTGTTGCAAGCTGGTAAAAATAGGGAATTCAGCAAACATTGGACCTCCATTTCATTCACTGCAACAAATATTGATCCAATTACCGTTTCCATGTTTATATGGTATGAAACTTAGAAACTAGTTGGCCATTTCATTATGTCCAAGCTCAAATCATAAGGCTGTCTATGGATTGTAGGGTGGAAGTGTAGAGTTGGTGCAGATTCTGCAATTTGGTGGAAAGGGGAATTACTAGCCCCTTTGTAGTCATTCCATGTTCTATTGAACCAATGGAAAATGCAGTTAAAAGTCAGCACGTCTCCTCAATTTGCTCTTTTTTTAGGAGCTGAACAGCAGGGCAATGTCACTGAAATTGAGCTCATCTTCTCAATCTGATTTATTATGCCATCCTTGCCAGCAAACATCCTCTTTTATAGCTTGTAATTCTCTTCACCATATCGACATAATGTTTGCACAAAGATCCCTTTGGATAAATCCCTTAAACCTCCCCCGAAAATTTTGAAAAGGCCTTAAACCTCCCTTGAAATTTGAACTGCCCTTAAACCTCCCCTGACCCCTTCTGTTACTTTTAGGTGGACAAAGAGTGTAAATGACCACTATGTCCTATGAATTTTTTCAGACAAAAAATTACAAATTTTCTTATCCCAACTTTACCTTACGTTTTTACCTTGGAGGCTAGGAAGACACTGTTGATTGTTTTCCTGGTTCGAACACAGACCGCAGAATCACAGAGCACTGAGCTCTGATACTCTTTCTCTCTCTCCCCTCCACTTTTCTAGTTTTCTTTTTTCGAAGTTGGTTCTCTGGTAGTTTTTATGCTTTTCAAAACCGGTCTTAGTAAGACCACACAACAGCTTTGCTGGGGAAAAAGATGAATGCACAAAAATGCTTTTCTCATGTGAGCAGTTACAGCTGAAGTTTGCTTCAGTTGTGCTCGATTGCCTAATCATTTTTCCCAGTGGGCCCCATCTGGAAACCTTAGTATTTCCTTGCAATTTCATGAGCCTAGTTGAACGAACAATAGAATACCAAACCCATCCAGACCACCCAATTCCCCACTTGGGAAAAAAAGAGGAAATAAATCAATAAAAATTCCAAAAAAATAATCTAGTATGGTATTCTCATTACAATTTATGAATAACCAACTCAATTAAACTATGTTTCAGCCTTTCAGGCTTTCAGCCTCTCATAGCAGTTGCCAGAGAATGAGCCATAATGCTCTGCTCCCTTGGAAGGAAGTGGAAAGTACAGGAATTCAATTTCCTCAAGGATTTCTCATCATTAGTAATAGGCAATGGAGGGTCAGATGGGTTCCTCTGCTGCATTTCATTACTTGTTTCTAAGATTTTAATGCATTCATTTCACTACTTGTAATCTAAGATTTTAATATGGAATACAATATATTTCTTAGAGCAAATAGGGTAAATGGGCAATTGAGATGTGTATGTGATGAATAATTTCACATTGTGAATGAGTTGAGCTTGATTTTTAACATTGGCTGTAGCCAAGACTAGAAGGATCAGAAAGAGTTCCTTAGAAACTACCGGGGGTGTTTGGGGGGTCTTCCACAGCGAAAACAGAGCTTGCCTTTGTCCTCACCATAGTTCCTGTTAGGGGTATTGCTGATGCTATCATTAAATGCCAAGACACAATAGGATCTTCCAAGGGCAAGAAAAATCCAAGGAAGCACTTGTTTAGGTTTTCACCATCATGGTTATGTATTGGTCGAAAGTGCAGCATCTCTTCAAGGACTTCTCATCAGCTGACTTGTTTAGAAATTGAAGTGCTATAGCTGTATTTTTTCCCTCCTGTGGTTCAAGAAAGTTGGTTACCACCGCCTCAGTTCAGGGTGAAGTTAAACTTTGATGGAAGCTCCTTGGGTAATCCAGGTCAGTTAGGAGTTGGGGGTTCAGAAATGAGGAAGGAAATGTCTTGGCCCTTTACTTGGGGCCTGATTGGGATGGGAGATTCCTTAAGGGAAGAAGTGATGGCCTTACTCCAAGGCCTGAAATTGGCGAAACAATGGAGAATGCAACAATTAGAAGTGGAAGGAGACTCGGAGCTGGTAATAGGGTTGGATGCAATCTGGAAGCTTGGTTGTTTGGTCACTTAGACGGCCTCTAAGAGAGATTATTAGCTTAGCAAGGGAGATTGGGGTGCAATTTAAATGGGTAAGAAGGTCAACAAATGGAATGCCTGACACTTTAGCTAAGCGAGGAGATACAGGGAGGCTTTGTTTTGGGCTTGTTTGTAAGGTTTTGTTCTGATGTTCCATCCATCCTGTGGGTGGTAAATGTGTAATTTTATTTCAAGTCATCAATGGAAATTACCGTGTCCTATCAAAAAGAAAAGAAGACGCAGAAATTTCTGTTTGCTTCCTAACATCACACCAACAGAAGGGATCTATAAGTCCCTTTATATCCAAAAGTCGGGAAAAGCCATGTCAAAGTTCAGGGGAGGTGTAAGGCTTTTTCAAAAAAACCCAGGGGAGGTTTAAGGGATTTAACCCCTTCCCTTTATTTGTTGATTTTAGTGGACGAAGACCAATTCTCTTTGATTAATAGAAGAAAAACAGTCCCAAAAGAAAGAAAACTAATTAAAAGAAGGGGAAAAACAAAGGAGATAGCAGCAGCAAGAAGAAGAAGAAGAGTTCAGTTGTGAGAAGGGTGCGGAGAAGAGTTGTTCGTACTATCCCTCCTTCCCCTAATCCTTTCATTAAAAAATTAATCACTATTTTTCAGAAATTACAAGTAAGCTCTTAATTGGGCAGCCAGCTCATTAAACAAAATAAAATTGATGTTAACAGGCCTATAAGAGAAGGCCCATTAACAAAACAGAACAGAAGAAAAAAGAAGAAATAACAACTCTGGGCTATGGGCCATTCGACCCATCTCTACATTAATTGATGTGCACATCTAAGACTAAGATTATTCAACTAAATGATACATCTATTCTTGACATTTAATCTGGATTAGATGAGGGGAAGTATATTGTGCAGTTCATATTTTCTGTTATTGCGTTTTTTTATAATTCTAATCCTCCTACTGGTACTTTGGTTTCTACTGGACTGTGGGTTGGGACATGACAAACAATAGCAGATGATAGTTACATTTTTTTTTTTTTTTTTCTTTAGTTGCAACATCTTTTATAATTACCAACTGAAGGGCTTTGATTTGTCCGCTCCAGGTTGCAACTGGCCAAGTTGCCAGTACTGGTATGGTTGCTCTTAGCTATGTTCAGAAAGTATCCGAGAAGGTAAGGATGCTACTTTTCGATAGAAGCTTTTGTGGCCTCTGTTCTATCTATTTGTATTATTTCTCATATTGCTATGTATTATATAGGTTTCTCTAGCATCGGATTTCATGTACAACTACATGTCACGGGATGTTACAGCAAGTTTTGGTTATGATTACATCCTCCGGCAGGTAACTTATTTGTTCTGTGACACCAATACCATAAAAGAGGAGTTCTAATTATTTCTTTTATGAATTATGTTCTGATCTTTCTGTCATAGGAATTAAGAAGTACATGCTCCACAAAAGATGATGGTGGTTTGTTTTTTATTCATGATAACATTTGTGGATATATTTCAAATTAGTGGGCTTTGTATACATGCTTATGCACAAAATACCATCAATTATGTGTGAAGTAGTATGCAGTACCTAGAGCCTCACCTCCATCATTATATTTTAAAGCATCACATGCTTTTTCCTCAAATCTTCTTTAGGGTGTCATACTCCTCTGAAACCTATGGGAAACAATTAGTAAATGCACAATGGAAGAAAAGGTGGGTGAAAATGTCTCCTTTGCCTTGAAGGGGTGTATATTTATTGTTTTTGGTGGACTTTTTCCCTTAATACATTAATATTTCAGAATAAAAATGATGACCTATTCTGTTGTATTCTATAAGTTATACATCTCTAGGATTTTTATTTCTCTTATCTTTATTTATCTTGGTAAGTTTGTAGTTTCGAAGTTTTGTTCTTATGATGTCGAACCAAGGTTCACATCATCTTCTATGCCTTGTCCCAACTATATGGGTTTTGCTACATGAATCCTGTTTTGCCATTCTATTTTTATTAGGACCAAAGTTTCTATTCCTGCAAATTGAAAGCACTCCTATATTTTATCCCCTTAATTGTATTTATCCTTTATGTATCAACATTTAATTATACTTATTTCTAGGGGCCATTCCTTGATGGGATGGTAAATTCTAGAGCTGACAAGTCTGAGGATGCAGTTTTAAGTTTGAGAGTGGCTTTGTGCAAAAAATTGCTGAAGGTTCACTCTCCACTCGAGTTGATTTGAGCTGCCATCAATGTGGGCTTTACTGAGTTTTTCCTTGTCCCTATTCAAGTAAAAGCCCAAGTTTTTAAGACTTGTTTCGGAGAGCTAAAAGAGGCTACATTTCTTTTAATGGTTAATGGATGGTCAATTGGGGGAAGTAAATCCATACAAAAGGTTATGAGACATTTCTTTTGTAGCCACTATTTGTAACTAATAACCTCTAATAAAAGGCCATTACCTACTGTTGGTCCCAGCTCTCTGAAGCCTTGGGATGGTGGGCTGGATAGAGACCTAACCATTGGCATTTTTGCACAAGGTGGTTGCTGCCAGATCTATACAAAAGGTTATGAGACATTTCTTTTGTAGCCACTATTTGTAACTAATAATCTCTAATAAAAGACCTTTACCTACTGTTGGTTCCAGCTATCTGAGGTTCTTGGGATGGTGGGCTGGATAGAGACCTAACCATCGGCATTTTTGCACAAAGTGGTTGCTCCCAGATCTAGTAATCACTAATAAATACTAAAACCTTTTACTAACATGATTTTAATCTTAAATTCTTATTAAACCCACGAAAGCCATGTATTTTGCTACATCCATTCTGGATGATATTTAAATAATTAGGGATGTCAACAGAGTCTGAAAGTTCCATGCCTGATCCGACTTCAGATTCATTTAAGATTTGAATTCAATTAAATTTCATATAATATGTATAGTATACTATATACACACATATAAACATGGATAATTATATAATTATATAAAAGTTGTAATTAGTAAACTCAGTATTTGATTTTTATTTAATTTTATTCTATATGTGAAAGTTAAAAATAATTAACCATTTATTTATTTTTTTGTTTTTCTTTATTTTAGAAATAATGAAGCAGCCACTTGGGTTAAATTAGAATCTGATCTGATCCAAGGCCCCTATATCTGACTGAATATGGATTTATTTTTTTACTAATTGGATCAAATTCAGATTTGGTTTTGATCAGAATCTTATCCAATTACAGCCTTGTAAATCATATCGCCTTTGCATTTAATCAATGGTTATTCAGTGCAACTCTATTGGAAAAGAAAATAATGATGGTTTTTGTTTCTCTCTAACTAAAGCTTGCGGTTGTTGCAGTGTCGTCTGAGGGGGAAGATAGATTCTAATGGTTGCACAGCTGCTTTTCTTGAAGAGCGATTAAATATGGGTCTGAATTTTATTCTTTCTGCTGAGGTGAGAATTATTTTAGGCCTTTTTTAATAAATTCTTCCTGTGGTCCTGCACAATGGATTTGAGTAACCGGTTAAAGTCTCTTTGAATAAAGCCAAAAAAAGGAAAGAAAAAAGAGAGAGGAAGATGTCTTTTCTACCTTTTACTGTAGATGTGGAACATATGTAGTGGTGCCTGTCAGAAATTGTAGGAACTATCCTTCTCAAAAAAAATCCACTTAATTAGATGAACATAACCATGCATCTATTTCACTATATTAGAGGGTTGGATAATTGGATGGCGGAACTGTCAGAAAAATGTCGGTCATTTGACAATTTGTTGTTTTCAAATTTGATAGAACTAAATCCGAATTCAATCTATAATTATTAATCTGATCAAATTCAAATATGACTAGTTCTCTGGACTTTGTTCATATACTCATTAGTACAATTATCTAAAAAGACTGGCATTACAACCTTATAGTTAAGAAGTTATGTTATTGATAGATGTATGGAAAGTATAACACAGTAAATTATTAGATTTGAATCTTAACACAATTGGGCAGGTGGGTCTGAAAACTGATTATAAATCAATCTACATATAGAGAGCTGTAGCATGCTTGATCTGGCCAGGTTTGGATTGGATCAGGATCCTGATTTGATCCATTGACAACTCTATTTATTCAGTGGTTCACGTGTTTTGTGGTACTATTTTTTCTCCAAAGAAAAAAGAAGAGAAATAGCTATTAAGATGCAAAAGCTTTCCTGTTTTTTGTTTCCCCATTGTGTCATAGTTCTGGCTCTTTGTTTATGTAGCTTCTATGTAACTGTTAATTACCATTCTTCTTGCAGATTGATCATTGGAAGAAAGACTACAAATTCGGGTTTGGCTTGACGGTAGGAGAATAAGTTAGAAGCCATGGTCATCCATTTTTATGGGGTTTATTGTTTGTCAGCCTGCTGCTCTTTAACCTGCATGGCCTTGTTCATCAGTTTTATTCTAGCCTCATTGTTTCTAGTAGCTTTACTAGTTTCTGGAAGGGGCATTGTTTCTGCCTTCTATTCAACATAGAACTAAAGAAATTTCAGTTTTTGTATTTTGTACTGAATCATCTGAATTTCATCACAAATACGGCAGCTCCGAGAGCCTTGGTTATAGATGATCTGGGCATTTTGGATCCAGGATTTTTGTTCAAGTTCTGAGCAAGAATTTAGTTCTCAATAGACAATAATGCAGGTCAAGATTTCAATTTTGTTTTACTGTTCCATAATTGAACTGTATGACAAAGCTAGTGTAGTCTTTCAAGTGTTATGGCAGCCTTTGCCCTGGCTTTCACTTTGCAGGGACATCAACTGACTGACCACATTGTATTGCATTGTCTATTACTTTCCTTAGCATGAAATGCATTTCATCACAGCTGTAATGACACGGGCATTTCTTTGGTGGGTAAGTTGTCAACTGGGTCTGGATGATGCCGGATCGTTACCTGCTACTAGATGAAGGCCAAAACGAAAAGTGAAAAAGGGAAAAGTTACTCCGTTTTGAAAAATTTTATAGGGAATTCTCACGAGTCCCAGAATTTTCATGTCAGTCCGTTCATCTGCAACTGCGTGTAAACCCCCGTTGCCCAGTCATAAATATTTGTGCTGTGCAACATCATCTCGCGTGCTTCAGAAGTGTCTTAAATTCAACCTCTATTATGTTGCCGGAACTGGTAATAGGAGTATTGCTATTCTGGACTTCAAAAGTGGAAGTCAGTCAGATTGCCTGGAGGCTAGAGCTTTTGTTGCCTTTTTCCTTTTTTTTTTATTAAATTTCCAGGACCTTGTTCGAGTTAACCCTTATTTATGTTAAGTTTCTCTATCTTATATTCTTCTGTGCTGACTTTTTATTCATTCCTTATGGAGTGACTTGTAGACAACTCAAAAAATGAACAAGCACTAGTGTAGTGTTACATACATGGACGGGTCAGTGAGCTATTTGGGTACGAGCGCTAAGCCGTGGTTTCATAGAGGACTGAATCTGAATCCTCTATGGAAAACATGACGATAATGAGCCAAATATTAATATACCACCTCTTCTTCCTCATGCTTGGTTTCCACCTTCTACGCATATGAAGGTGATGCGGGTTATCGTGTGATTCTCGGTCTCGCAATGGAGAATTATAACTCGGAACTGTGGTGGAGATATATATATATATACATCTCATATTGAAACCTCTTTTTGGTATTACATAATTTACATTATAAGGGAATCAAGTGTGAGGGTTGAATAGGGTTTAATGGCAATTTTCCCCATCCCCGTTGGGTACCTGGCCTCCCCAACCCCAATGGAAATTGCCTTGGTGGGGGGTGGGGACAGGGATGTGGAATAATAGGAATTGGGGATGGGGAATGAAGTTCCCACCCACCTGACCCCAATATATTATCTATATTTTAAAAATTGCTTTTATTTTAGGTAAATATATTCTTAAAAATATTTTTTAATTAAAAAATTTTGGAGATTTGGGTCTTAATGGAGGAATCTGTCTTCATTGGGGATTGGGGATGGGGTCGAAACTGTGGATTTGTTTCGAAGTCATTGTTGGGGATGAGGAATATGATCCCCACCCTGAATTCACCCCCGTTGCCATTCCTACAGGTGAGACTCACTGAGAGCCTATGGTTGCATGGGTTTGATCCCATGCCTTGTATTTTGGAAGGATGCCAACTACCCATCTCAACTACTAGGCCATTGGCTATTATGGAAACCAATATTGTTACATGACATCTGAAGCCTGGCTCATATCACGTACGAGCTATCAAAGGATTAAATAAAGAAAAAAAAGGTATGAGGATTTTCAATATTGAACTGCTATGGACGTTATTTGGTGTAAGTGGGTGGACTTATAAAAGACTGTTGACCCGGTCAACCTAACCTAAACCCATGTCACACTAAGTGTACCTTCCGGTTCAACCTCCCCCATTCTTGTCATTGCCAGAATGTCGCACCAGGTGTGAGTTACTTCTGCCATATGTCTTGTGTTGAAGTGGTAACAATTAACAAAGTGGTCACTGGTCTACCGGTCTTGTTAGAGGATGAAGCTGGCCCTAGAGTTATTTTGGGTAGCAAACTGGGCCTTAATCTCATCAATTTTAATTGAACTTGGGTGCACAAGATCCACAATTTTGGCCCTTTTAACACACCAATCTTCATAACCATTAAAGTTAATTCTGTTTTAAGTTGGTTTTGGGCCCAAAAAGAGCTTCGCATATTCCTGTTAAACACGATTCACTTTGTTGAAGTGCTCAAACAAAATTTCAACAACTCCGTGAGGGTTTGCCCTTTGTGCAAAACCCTCTATATAAAATATATTTTAAAGACTTGAGACTGTCTCAACAAAAGGGTTTGCCCTTTGAAGTATGAAATTCTGGAGTCCGATCACCTGCCAATAAAATATGTTCCAATCTTCTACTAACCTGATCTCATACCACACATTTCATACATGATTCATGGTGAAATTGGTAGAGGGTTGGAACGTGTTTTATTGGTGGAGGATCCCAGCTCGAAATTCTGGTAGAAGGAACTCGGTTATAAGAGAATTTAAATCCTGGATCACAACAGCTTATGTTTCTTTGTGAAACTGGTTCCCAAAACTCTTACAGAAACAGGTACCGACTTTGGAACTCTTAACACATTTATTATCCAAATTACTTTAAAATTCATGGGTGCAGAGATCCAAACACTATCTAATTATGAAAGTTAGGGTGCTTAGTACAATGCACTCCTATAGTGGGGAGACACCCAACAAACAAACTCGTAATGCGTTGTTATTTTATTCGTGGGGATCCGGCTGTTTCGGTGCAATCCGGATGAATCGAAAACAAAATCATTCACACTGGGTTGGGTTACCTATCATGACTGAAACACAGGTGCAGTATAGAAGAGGCCTCAATAGAGCACACAGTGAACACTGGTGTGTTCAATGGTGATAAGTAGCCCAATTCGGTATGCATGATTTTGTCTCCAATCAATCCAGGCTTGTTTTGTCTTCAATCATTATGTTATGTTTGGTTTGAAGGAAAATGTAGGGAAAGGTAGAGAAACTTTTATAAATTTTGTATTGATTTTCCTGTCTTTTCCTTCCTTTTCATATCTTTTCCTTCAAACCAAACATAATAGAGAATTTTTGTCAATGGTGGATGACAAAGCCAACGTCACCCCACATCCACGTGGTAAGAATTATAAACTTCACTGAGATAACATGGTCTACGTGGCCCAGTTCTTCCAAGTTCCACCAGCCACTGACCCAATTCTCCTCAATAGCTGATACCTGACCTGATAGCCCCCAGTGTTAGAATTCACATGTGTGATTCATCCGTATACTTGAATCATTTATTTATATTTTTCTGATTGATAACCAAAAAGCTGAAAAGATCAAAATGATAAAAATGTCTAATTTCAGTTTTGTGAAGATACAAATGAAACTTTCTGGATGGTCTTTTCATGTGATAAATATCCTCTAAATACATTTTTAAAAGCCCAATAACCCTTATCAAACGCATTTTTGTCTTAGACCCCAAAATTTGAATGTCTTTTAACCATCTGGGCTAATGGGGAAGATCTCTTCTTACCAAACGGCACCTTATATATTTATTAAGAAGCCAAAGCCAAAGCCAAAGGTGGAGCAACCAGTCAAGCAGCTAGCCGCTCAGTTCGTGCTTCTCTCTCTCTCTCTCTCTCTCTCTCCTTTTGTTGCTGTGTTTACGTTCTCTTTTGTTCCAATATAATTTATTTTGGATTTCTCTCGCCATGCTTGTTCCAATTCATTTTTTTCCTGCTGCTGCTGCTCTCTCGTTCTGACTCCTAATTTTCTTTGTCGATTAATTTGGTTTTCTCTTTGAATTTGAAACTTTTATTTACTACGTTTTCTGCTCAACTTTGGCTTACTTCGTACTGTTTTCTTTATTTATTTTCTTTTCCTTCTTGAAATTTACTTGGTCTGATCTAATGCAATTATTCTCTTTTCCATAACGTAGAAGGTCTATCGATGATTCTGCAAATTTTGGTTTTATCAATTGCTGTTCAATTTTTACTCTTCCCTCTTATTTTCATTATGCTTTTGCATTGTTTTTTCCCTCTCAGACCCACTTCTAATTTGTTCCTTCCATAGATTTTTCTTCAGTGAAGGAGAGAAGAGTGAATGCAGAGAGAATTAAGGACGAAAAATCATGAAGAAGATTGTAGCGTGCTTTTCCACGGCTTTCTTGAACTTGGTACTCAGGTCGATTTCTCTCCCCCTCTCTCTCATATCTCGCTATCTGTAAGCAATAACAGATGCAAAGCACATCGATCACATCTCAGTACAAAGCTCAAGAAAGCTGTGGGAAAACATGAAACGATCTTGTTAATCGTCGATATCCCATCTCTACCCAAGGTAACGACTTATATATACCATGCCTTGCACTTGTTCACTTCAGTATAATTGGAGCAAGAAAAGCCTAGATCTGGCTCACACACTACCTCAATCAATTTCCACCGGAGAAGCAATGCATTTGTTTGAATTTAAACCAGATCTTCTTTTCTAGATCACGAAGAAATCACAGTCTTCAAAGCAGGCGTCATTTCGGTGTATAGATTTTATGGTAAACTATTGCCATTTGAACAAAACCTATAAATGGTACCATAGTTCTGTGTATCCTATTCCTATTTGTTGCTTCACTCCACACGGTTTCTTTAATTCTTTTCTTTCCTCACGGGATCCGAAGACAGACATTCAGATCGGATTTCACTCGTATACGACAGCTGCAGCTTTTGCTTTTCGATTTGTTTTATTTTATATTCATTCCAAATTTTGTTTCATCACTGTTCTGCAATTTGTATTGTTTAATTTATATATTTTTTGTTCTGAAGCAATTGCAGATGGCTTGCATTATATTACTGTTAGTTTCTGTTCATGCAGGTTTTTTGAGATTTGCATGTGGCCATAACCAGTTCAAGAAATTAAATATGAGAGAACACAAAAACTCACAGATCTCAGCTCTATCTTTGTTTTTGTTTTTCTTTAATTATTTAATTAATAAAAGCAGGTGAGGAAAGAGAGCGTCATTCATGAAAGTTAAATCGATGTTATATGGTTTCAATTCCTTAATGGACAAGCTAAGAAAGATGGAAAGCAGCGGACCCTCACCTGTTTGTCTATTAATGGCCAATGGTGTGAGCAGAGGTTTCAGCTTTTGCCTGCTTTCTGTTCCTGAAGGTGTGAAGGTGGAAGAGCAGCCAAATATAAATGAATGTGTGTGTGGGATTGGAGCTGATATTCTCTCTCTCTTTGTCTTTGTTTCAAAGTTCAAACCCAACTAATTATCATATTGTTACTTGTTCTTTTTAAACCTTGTTCAATGTACGTAGTAGATGAGTAGGTATTTGTTTCTTAATCCTCTGCCAGAGTAAATAGTACTCACTTTCTAACAACACTATTTAGGCTGTGTTTGGATTTTTTTCCACTAAACGGATTTTTGGCAAAGCAATTTTCTAAGGAACCCCCTCATGTTCGGGTACCCCATACAGCAAAAAGAGACAAAAATATAAATGGTTGTTAATTGAAGAGAGGTGCAAACATAAATACATACGGATAAGTATAAGAGGCCTTTGCTGATAGGGTGCCTATGTGACAGCATTTACTCAATAAACGCCAACGAAATCAAATACATACTAAATAAATAGTTACAAACTATAGGGTGTTTTAATAATATGCAAACCAGATGGTAGGTTTTAGTAAATACGTGAAATTCTTGGAGATGTATAAATAACCCTTTTTAAAAAAGTGCTTTTTAAGCATTTGGATAGATGCTTTTTTGCAACAGCTTTTTAAAGGAAAGTCTTTCCATTTTCATTTTTTGACATGGGCATCTTGGGAAGAAAAAAGAAGGCTTCTCGTAAAAACAGAAGCCAGTGGAGTTATAAAGTGAAAAACACTTCTATGAGTGGCTTCATCAAACGGTACTTTCATTTGTTTATGGGTTCTTAAGTGCAAAAAAGCAACAAAAAGACCATTAGAAAAGCACTCCCAAAAGCAGCCTTGAGTTTGGTGAGTAATAATAAAGTAGCTAGGCCTAGCTAGGGCTGGTGAGTGGTGGCAAGTGAGAGATGTGGTGCAACCACGCTCGAGAGCCTTTGACCTCTCCTTCACATACCGAGCAATGGCTCCAACTCTCCAAGGGAAGCTGTACGGTACGGTTGCCTCATATGGTTTAAATGGTCTTTACTGGGTGTATGGGCACCCAGTGACAGGCCCATTCCCTGTGCATGTCTGAATTCTGATGGTCAACAGTCGTCGTGCAGTTAGCCAGTTACAGCTTACAGGAATATTCTATGCAGGTTTTGGATGTCAGAAATACATATATATATAGTTCTTTTACACTCAATCAATGTGCTTCGTCTGTCTAATAGGAAAGCTCTTCAAATGTTAACTGTGGAATTGAGGCCACAGAGTCTTTGATGAAATGATTTGCTCTTGCTCTGTTCTGTAGCTTCATCTAAGCTTCCTGACTCTGAATTCAACCACCTAACAGAGTTCCAAGTTCTTGTATATGAATTAAGGAGAACTGAGGATGTGGATTGGGTAGAGAAATCCCTGGGTAACAAGATTGACGAACATATATGGTTTGGGCTAGAAATGGGGAGGCTGGTTGATTGTCAACGGCCCGGTTTGCTTCCAGTTCCAGGCCCAACTAAAAATGGGCCTGGTCTGGGCTGGATAAGGAGAGGCTGGGCCTACAGTTTCATATATGTACAAGGTACAAATTGCATACTTAATGATAAGGATATAAGGGGAATGCTAGGAAGAAGAAGGGCTGGCTGACAACAGTGCTACAGACAGATGGGCCTGGGCCCCTTGACATGACAACTCACCATGGGCCCTAACAGTCTGTACTCTGTAGAGATAGAGGTATTACCTAGCCATCTGAGCTGTCTGCAGGCAAATTTTTTTGTCGGGGCCTTGATAACCCATCTGAGCCATGTCCTTCAAGCCCAGTATTGGTTTATACCGTGTACTTAGCCTGGCCCATCAATAGTAGTACACTGAAGTATGATATAATTTTGTAAACAAAATTGGGCCATACACTAATCGTTGTGTCTCTATGAATGAAAGGGTAGAATTCGGATTCAGTACTCACAAAACCGTCCTCACACTGTTTCTTACAGTTTTTCTCAGCTGTGTATTGAGAATATATCCCATGAATTAAAAAAAAACTAATATAAATATGGAGATATTTCCAATGCACGGCTAGAAAAGACTGTAAGGATGATGTGAATAGGGTCTTGTGAAGACTGAATCCAATCTCAAAACAAAACTAAGACAAATTTTGGGGCAGGTTATTGGATAGTGTTAACTTAAACCAATTTTTTGTCTGTCTTCACATCATATCATCATCATCATCATCATCATCTTAATTACATATTCAATATAAATGAGATTTCCTAAAAGATTGAGATATCTTAAGGTATAATAGAGTTGCGGCCAAAAATCTGCTACTTTCAGTTCAGCTATATAGATAATATAAACTGTTGTTGATAAATGGCATAATTTGCCTAAGAAGTCATAATCTTGGCAGCGCGGTCCAGATAAGCTATTTAAAAAGACTGAAGTAGACAGCCCTTCAATCGGCTGATTGACAATGGATTTGATTCTCGGAAATTTTCACCCAACATAGCTTACAGGCTGTCTGTGCAGTGAGGACTAGTGATGATCCAAATGGTTAAGTTAAGATGGTCACTTGACGTCCCTCCAAATATAAAAGTACAGAGCCAAACCCATAGCACCACAGGCTCTCCTCCTAAGATTAATGGACCTCACGTGCACCCTCTTCTATCCCCATCCCTAAATTCCCCCTATTTCTCGACATGGTAGAAATAGGTGGGTTATCTTCTAATTAGAACTATTAGGCTACATTTTCCCTACAACATTAAATTGGACCCTCTATGAATGGGCATTACTGCCCAGGCGGCATTCTTAATGTAAATTAGGTTGCAGTGCAATTTTATTTGCATAGTACAGATGCATAGGAACGCAAATAAAATAAAATAAAAAATTGCAAATTCTTGTTCAATTTTGTTTTAGGTTTTATTTTATTCTACATGTCTTAATCTGCTTCATTTGTACAGCAATCAAATAAAATGAGCTAAATTTTGAAACAAAAATAGGCCAGAGTTTACACTCAAATCATTTGCACTGTTATACATCAATACATTTTTCTCGTGTTTGTTTGATAGTTGCAATTGTCTTCCAAGGCTTGGAACGGTACAACACCTTCCTCGTTCAAACTCTTGGCACTCATAAAAATCTTTGTGTGCTTCTTTTTTCTTTGTTGTTCAGCAGCTTGCTACTTCCAATAAAGAAGGGCAACTGTTAGCACCCAATTTTTGCCCGGTCCCTTCACCATTCCTCTTTGTACTCCTCTTTTGTACTCAAAAAACTTGAAACACAACCAAATCAACTTGATACGTTCCAAACCCGAAAAAGCCCTCATTTGACACAATCCACAGAACAAACAAAAATCTTAATCAGACATCATCCCCAGACTTGAAAAACTATATTACAACCAAACACAGCACAGCCTTATGAACTTTTTGCTTCAAGTATTATTGTCAAAAGTCAAAACGTATAATATTGGAGCTTGTCATTTTTGTGACCAACAAAAGTCTTGAAATCAGATATTATTAATTAGTATAACAGCAATATTATTAGGAGAAGAATACTTAGATTAGATTTCTTAATTATGTATTGTTGTTTTGTGTTCTTCAGACCCGGCATTGCCTTGGCCCATGGCAGTACTATTCCTTATTTTGGGAATCGGCGATTGATTGTTTGACTAAATTAGTTACTTGATAGAAAATGAAATTTGAGATAGCTGTAGTAGTTTAGAATTAGTATCTAGCAATCTTTGTGTTTTCTTTTTAAGCCCATCAAGATTATAACAATGAACAATTTAAGATGTAAAAATATTTTCTCTGTGAAGTTGATGCTAATTAATTAGAAGAGATCGAAGAAAGAAGAAAATAGACTATTTGGGTGGCTATGATTTTAGGCATTAAAGAAAGTGGGAGATCCCAAGGCGTTCTGGAGTGCTGCAACATTAGTCTCTATCTACAAGAACTCTATCCACACCTACCAATAAGACACCACGGTCACACATTGAGAATATATCTTCATGAATGACAACATACAAGTGAGGGAAATGTTTCCAGTTAGGGCTATAGTCTCCTATATTGTGGTAGCAGATTCCCGATCTCAAACAATTCTGATGTGTATATAGATGAGACCACATCTGGACATGTTGATTGTTGGAAATGTACATGTTTCGATTCTGTGCCCATTCCCGGATGGTGACTTTGCAGCACAATATTGAGGTTGCGAGTTTAATTTTAACTTGCTTTCCTCTAAGAAATTCATCATCATCACTATTACCACCACCATCATCAAAGCCTTATCCCAACTATATGAGTCAACTACATGAATCTTACTTTGCCATTTTGTTCAAATCAATGCCTTATCCTTTATTAAATTATGGGTGCTTAAATCATTTTTTATTATTTCCACCTAAATTTTTTCTTTCTTCCAAAAAAAATTATTAGGTATAAATTAAATTGAAATATGATAAAATCATGTCTTCTTGCATACCAGAATGTGCCTTGGAGCCTCCATTATTGGAGTAGCTGGATCAAATTACCAGGTGGACTTTTCTGTCCCTTTTATGTAAAAATTCTGTAAAGATGATGCAGTTAGCAGCTTTGTTAGATTATATTCATAGGACCAGTTTCCTTTCCTGTGCTTTTCCAATTCAGGACGGTCCTGGAGTTTGTAAAGATGATTGCAACATCTGGTTTAATCACTTGCAGACGTGGACACCACGTCATATTTGTTGAGTCTTTGTAAGGATGATAACGACTTCCGGTCAGATCACCGGCGGGACATCAATGCCATGTCATATTTGCTAAACTGTAGCACTATAATGTCAATGAAAGGATCTCTTGAATGGCCTACAAAAAAGGTCAAGGATGGACAAGGACATAGTATCATTAGGATGTAGATTCCTTCCGAGTCCCTATCTGAGAATGACATAGGCCCATCTCATGGGGTGCAATTATATCTCCTTTGGGCCACAGCCTTCAATTTGAAAGTTGGGTCTAGCTTGTGAATATGACATATCACATATCGATCTCCCTGCATTACACAGTAATTCCAGTGTGTATATGATTTAATTGCGCCATTCAAATAATGATTGCTGTGATTGTGAGTAGGGTGTAAATGGACTGGTTTTTGGTTGGACCCCGTTCAAATCAAAATCAGTCCAAACTTAATGGTTCAAAGTATTTATTGGATTTGATTGAACCTGGTTCATTTGTAATGAATTTATATAGGTGTTAATGGACCAGGTTTGGATTGAAACCAATCTAAATTAAGACAGATTTGAACAGATTGAACGGTCTAAAATAGTCTAAAATATTCATTAGATTGGACTGGACCTGTACCGTTTGTTACATTGGACTGAATCGAATTGGACCAAATCCAGTCCATTTGACACCCCTAAAATTTGTGAACTTGATGGTGGAAGTTAGGTTAATTTGAAGCAGATAAGACCAACCCAACTGATGTAAAGCTTAAATAGATCAGGATTAGGTAAGCCAAATTTAGGGTGAAAGGGTTGGCCACTTTGTCGTCCTAAAGAAAAATGAAGAAATGGACCTTTCTCTTGGGTTCTTCTGTATTGATCCATTGTGGGTTGGAAATTTCAATTTGAGATGAATGGCTGTATGGGGATCCATAATATCCGATTTGAGATCCGTGTGGGTCCAAGCCATGTTTCGAATCTCCCCATACGTTCAAATCATGTGTTTCTTAGGAATTTAAGAGACTGAACCGGTTAGGGGTCTGGTTATTAGGTCGAATGGTCAAAACCGTTTGAACGACTAATCACCTGATTCAATGGTTCACTGACCAAAATCAACGGTTTTGAGGGAAAATCTGTCTTTTAGGAAAAACGCCGACCGGTTCCCGATTTTCCGATCTGGCCGTCCGCTCCGATTTTGAAAACCATGTCCAAAACAGATTACAAAAGGGAAAACTGTAAAAACCTCCCTTTATTTATTTATTTATTTTTTGACAATTTTGATGATAATTAAAACTTTCCCTATAATTTTGAAAAAAGTATAAATACATTAAAGATATCAAAATTCTCAAGGCATTATCGTATATAATTTAAACTTCCAATTTTACCCTTCTCTATTTTACTATGCCCAGCAACTCTCAGAAGAGTAACTCTCTCTAATATTGGTAAAAAGGTTGAAATAAAATAAAGAGGAGCGAATATATTCTTTTCGGGGTGTACATTTGAATGAATTTCGTCAAGGGTAAATCTGATACTTCAAAAGATTCAATGCATTACATCAGGTTTGCAACAAGGAAGGTATTATTAACTGTTTTTTTTTTTTCAAAATCATATAGGAGATTTTTGTTAGAATCAAAAAAACATAAGGGAGGTTTTTAAGATTTTTAGACAACCCAGAGGAGGTTTCTACAATTTTTTTTTTTTCTTAAAAAAGCGGGACACAGCTCAGATTTGGGCCCAAGTCTGACAGGTTCAATAAATCGAAATCGTTCTCCTGATTCCAATTTCCATTGGAAAGAAGAAGACATTTAATAGTTGAAGTCTATTTCTCCTTCTTTATTTCTTACCATAGGGTGTCCAAGTCTATGTCCATTAATATTTAATTTGGTGGGGTTGGGGGGACTTTATTCGGATGTAAAATGTTGGTGATTGTGAATGGAAAGCAAAAAGACATTTTCGATGTTGTCTGCAGGTAAAAAGCTTTACCACAGTTGTCTGCTTGTCAAGTTCTGAGGTGCGTAATTCAGTTCACATTGGGTCCATTCAATCTGGGTTGAATTGATTTTTTCTTTTTCTTTTTCTTTTTCTTTTTGGGATAGATGGGTTGAATTGATTTGGAGGCTTTTCTTAGCCTCACTTTATGACAATATCTGTCTGTAAAATAGACTAAAATTGATTTGGGGGCTTTTCTTTTTCTTAGCCTCACTGTGGGCACCATTTCACGGCATCTATTCATTCCTGAATCCTGACTAAAATAGACTCAAGATTTTGAAAATATAAGATCAATTAAGGGGGTAATCTTGAAAATATAAGATCAATTAAAGGGCTATTGGACAATATGATTGGTGTTGCTTTTAAAAACAAAACAACTGCCACATCAGCAAAATTGTATTGTTTTTACTGATGTAGAAACAAAACCAACCATGTTGTTGGACTTTGTAGAGATGGTCTGACGGAATAATCAACTTAACTACATTTGAGATATACTGTAATGTCATCATCAATTATTCTTTGTTCTCTTTCTTTTGCCTATTTCCTTTTTTCATAACATATGCCTCAACAACAGGCATCAGAAGTAGGAACTCAAAACATCTGGCGAAGCAAAAAAAAAAAAAAAAAAAGAAGCTCTTAGGCTTCCCTAAACCACCTCTTTTACAAGGATAAGATTATTGGAATTTCACATGAATCCATGCCCAAGAGTTATCATTCTCATGCTCATAAAAGTGAATTTAGGTGGCATAAGAGTTATCATTTCATATCTATGCCCATTACAACTGTGATTGATTATTTTTCTCCTTGATACTAAAGGTTTAATGCAACCTTTACATCCAATGACCTCACAAATCGAGAAGCTTGATGGGTGAATCAATGAATCTCCACCAAGAAATAGGTTCTCCATCCTTATATAAAATTGAGTAGCCTCATTATTATTATTATTATAAGTTACTGACTGCCATCTTGTACTTTGGGGTAATGATGCTTAAACCCCCCCCCCCCCCCTCCCCCGGGCTTTCATTTGTGACAAAAGATCCACTCTACAAAAAAACAAAAACAAAAGAAAGGTAAGTTGTAATTTATCCTTTTCTTTTGGCAAGGGTAAAATGTAAACACCCCCTAAGGTTTCATTTTATTAAAATCCTCCCTTATAGTTCTGAAAAAAAAAAACTAGCAATTACCCTCCTTTGGTCATTTTCCAGTAATAGTCTTGAAATTTACTAAATTGCCCTTACTACTTGTTAGGGTATCTTTGTACATAATTCAAAATACCAGATTTTTCCATTCTCCATTTCACTTTAGCCAACAAATTTACAAAGTAAAATTACTTTACTCTTTTCAATTTGACCCAAGGAACTTTTTTTTAGCTAAAAAGTTAAAAGTTTTTTTGGGGTGTTTTTTTATAAATCTTCATATGAATTGATAAGCATAAGGGTAAAAATGGTATTTTCAAAAAGCTAATACATTAGGCCAACATTTCCGATCTATATACGACAATAATGGAAAGGAGGTAATTGTAGTTTTTTTTTTTTCAAAACTATACGGGAGGTTTTTATATTTTACCCTTTTGGAAAAGGGAAGCTGGGGATTACTATCATTCACAAAAAGACTTTACAAGTGGGGAACCCTGAACTCATGAGCGTCCTCCCAAACTATCCAAGCAGCTTAGCTAGGGAAAACAAGGGATGCAAGCCCATCTCATATATATTAGTGTAAGACATGTATACAAGTAAAGGGTAAAGATAAAAAATTAACATTATACAATCAAATTTAACTTTTATAACTGCATCAAAACCAAGACAAGTATCCGCTTTATAATAGTTATATAGATATAACATATCAATTAATACAATTTAATAAAATGTCTACAACCTTATTCCCCTCCCTATAAAAATGCACAAAAGATGTAAAGTCTGAAAAGAAAAGAAAAAAAGAAAAATTCCTAGAGATTTAGCCCACTCAACTTGCTCCCAAGACCTTTCAAGAGCTTGAGACAACGTCATTTATACACTTATGCGAACATGTTGGATAATATGGCCTACATATATACACCATTAGAAAACACCAATTTGTTTTTGCATGGCCTCTTTGGGTGGAGGTAGCTTCAGTCCTTTCAAATTAAAGTTGAATATGGTAACAGCAGGCTTCACTGGCACATGCAATGCAGAAATCAACTCATAGAAATTAGAATATAAATATATATATATATATACACATTATGTCTTGCGTTGAATTGGTTTTTATCATGGCTTTCAAAATTGGACTGAACCGTAAAAACCAGGAATCGGTTATTTGACCGGTTCTGTTTTCCTCTAAAACCGGATTTCCTCAAAAAAATGTTGATTTTAGTCAGCAAATCACTGAACCGGGTGGTTAATTGTTCGAACGGTTCTGACAATTTTTTATTTTTATAATTTTTTTTTGTCAGAACAGGCCGATCGTTCGATTCGAACGGTCAGACCATTCGACCTGATAACCGGACCCGATTGGTTCAGTCTCTGGTTCGATTTTAAAAATCATGGTTTTTATTGGTGAAGGCTCAAGGCTGTAGGCCCTTTCGTGTGGGTGTGGGGTAGGGCTGTAAAGTTGATTGGTTGGTAATACTCCTACAAGCATGGGTCAGGAGTCCCATCCCTGATTTATCAGACCAACATAAAAGGGGAAAGGGAAAGTAATCAGCGAGAGAAAAAGACAAGTGAGGATGCAATCTGCTCCAATAATGTTGCTTTACCTTGTAAACAATTTTAATTAAACAAGCCTAAATGAAGCTCTGAAAGGGTTGTGCCACAAAAGGAAGCATAAATAATTTAGGGTCAAGCCTCAACCTACACTACCACCACAGTGCAGTGGTTTCTGAATCTGACTTCTAAATATAGAGAATAAAAAAGCAAATACGTTAACAAGCCCCACTAATGTGGCTATTTTGACGAGGAAAATTTGTAGGGTCATGATGGTTATTAGGTGTGTGTTTGTCTGATAGTTATAACTAGCAGAAAACATATAGAGAGGATACCTGATTATCTTTGCTGTTGAGGAATCCACAAGCCTTTAGCAGCAGCTGTGGAGATAAAACCAAGTGCATGCCCATCTGGTAAAGCTGAATTAGCACGGCGGCTTTTGGCTTTTTTAAGGTGACTGCACACAGACAACTTATAAGCTATGTTAGGTGAAAAATATGGAGAGCCCTGAATCAGCTGTCAGTCAGTCATTTGACTGTCTGTTTCAGCTTCTTTGAATAACTTACCCGGAATGCTTCAAAGCAGCTGAACCAGTTTAGTCGAATCTTCAGCTCAGCTCTCCCACATGGACCCATAGAGTTGAAAGTTGCTATATTATGGAAAAAATTGTTATTAGGTTACCTAATACTTTTAGAGTGACAGATTGAATCTTTAACTACAATGGTGGACTTTAGAATTAATGAAGTCCACCATTGTAGTTAAAGAAAAATTAAATCATATCTCATTACATGATTTCATTTAATGCCTTGGTGACATGACGGCACTTTGGAACTATTCTTGTCTTCTATGAAATAACATCGAGATAGATGCAGTAAGGTTATCCCTCGGCAATCCAATTGGGTGAAAGGAGAAGTGCAGCATTTCCTAATTATTAGCCCCTAATAAGGAGTAGTAGTGTCAACCAATATATATAAGAATCAAATGTGGTACAAATCAATGTCATTTGATGCTTTGACAGGATGATCCAATTAATTTCATCACTCTCCACATCTTCCATGATTATTCTTGCCAAATACCCAACCAAAGATCGACAACTTCGATGTAAGGTTCTTTCCTTTCAGCATTTTGGACAAGTGCCTATCGACATTTGTGACTTAAAGATGGATTATTCCTCTATATATGTGTGATGATGGCAAGGAAAATTAATGGCTTATTGAGAGGATATATTGTTATTCCCTTCTGAAGAATTGCTAGGCAATTGTAGAAGAAAGCAGCTGGGTGACATAAAGCTACACTGATTCCTTTTCTTCCACCCATCATGAGCATTCTTTGCAGATCAAGTCATGACTAAAGCAATCCGATTCCTTTCCTATGAATTGATTCCATGTCTTTAGACAACCAACAACAACAACAAAAGTTGGTCTACAGTTAGTAGTTAAGCAATATATATGCATCACTAGTTTGCTCTTTTTTCTTATATCTCCCGTTCAATTGCTTTATCTTTTGAGGGGTGCAGGAAAGACCGAAATCAACATTGAGGGGGACAGCTAGAGGATTCGTTTCCTTTCGCATTCTCTCTCTCTGAGAATACGTTGGTGCAGTTGAGTGCTGAATTGATGCGCCAGAAACGTCAAACCAAGTGAAGATTTTGAAAGGAGATAATGAGGATTAAGTGGGGTTGGAGCACTGCTAGGTGGAGCATGGATTAAGGAAGGTGGATAGCCTTGTAAATGTATCATGATCATCCCATTTTTGGTGATCTTGTACTTTGTCTATTTATAGTATAGTATTGTAGTGAGTAGCAGTGACCCTCCTCACTATCACAAAGCTTGGCTTTTCACTAGCACAACATGCACAATTAGCTAGGGGGGTCTCATCAGTCACCCAACACTACCCCTCCAGCTTCAACGGCCACCTTTCCTCTCAAGTCTCACCGGATAGATCTTTGGGGCTTGCTTTGTAGGTGGTGGTCATGGTTGAGCTAAAAAAAAAAAAAAAACTTTGGGTAGCTATCCATGTTTGACAGCAATCTGGGCTGTCATATAGGGACTTCCTTATTATATGTTAGTTTATACCCAGCCATGCATGAGCCATGTATCATGTATGTGTCCACCACCACCAGTACTGTTATACCGAGCCAGCAGTGTGAACAAACTGGTCATGCTCATCAGGGGAGAGCCCTGTAGCCCTTGTTCACAGCCGAGGCTGTCAAATTTGGACAGCCAAAATCTTCTCAGCTGAGCTTGCACTGATCTATTAATTTCTGGATTGATTTTTAGGTTCCACAAAACATTGTAATGTATCAAGCATTCTCATGAGTTTATGCTTTTTCTTTCCCCTCTTGTAAGTATATATGCAAACTATTCTTTAATGTACAAAACAATTAAAACCATCTAAGCCAGCACCATTGAATTCCTTTTAATTTATTATTGTACAATTGTTAGGGGTTCAGGGGTGAGACCCTCCCCGACCCAGATGCTTTGGCAAATTTGCTACAATTAATGGGGAGGTATCTTGGAAACATTTCGGTTATAATTAACGTAGCGCATTGAAAAGAAACCCTAGTCCAATGATAAAATATTAGTATATTTTTTTGCCAAGGTTGTAACAATTTTTATCAATTAAAATTAACTTAGGGAAGATTGTTGGTTACATGTATTTCATAAAGTGCGTTTTTTTTTTTATTTTTTTATCATATTTTGCTAAATAACTTGGTATCGTTCAAGTAATCTATTAGGGCTTATTTACAAGCCAGAAGTATGAAGTGCCCTTTGGGAGGGCGTTCATTCAGTGGCTTCTCGCTTTGTTTCTAAACCTTCAAGAAAGATGAATGATGGAGAGAGGAATATGCTAGAGGGAGAAGTAACTGAAGAGGAAATTCGAGAGGCTTTGTTCCAAATGGTTTCTAGGAAAGCCCAAGACCATATGCTTATCTAACTTCTTTTTTCCAAGAGTTCTAAAGGAATTTAATGTTACCTATATTTTCCTAATTCCAAAGGTAAAGAAACTCATTTTATGCTAGTCAATTCATACGCAGGCCTGTAAATGGTATTTAGAAATCCAAATTCGAATGCGAGATTCGGTATAATTGAATCGAATTCGGATAACTCGAATAGAATATTTGATCAAATTTAGATATTATTTTTTATCGAATAAATTATCAGGCCGAATTCAGATATACATTGATTCGATCCGATAAATATCCAAACTGGTTATATATATATATATATAAAGGTTAAAAAATGAAAAAAAACAAGAAATGAGTTCAAAAACTCATTTCAGTCTTTTGAGTTCGAAGTTCGAACCTTACGTCCTTACCCTTCTCTCTCTCAAGTTTCAACTTTCAAAACCCTAACCCTCCATCACTCCCTTTGCCATCGTTGAACGCCGCCTGAGCAACCACCATCAATCCATCACCGGTCACCTTCCCTCATCGTTTGAGCAGCCACTAGCCCTTCGTCAAACACCGTTGTCACTCATCTAGTCATCTTTCCTCTTACTTTTATCTCTCTCTTCTCTCAAAGTCTCAGTGAGATAGTGATCCACCGCCCCAACAACCATCATCACCGACGACAGCGCCAGTGATTACGGTCGAGCATCGGTCACCAGCCATAGCTCAAGCTCAAAGCGCCATCTCCCTTTCCGTTGCTCAAGCTCAAGCAACCCTCAACCGTCCAGCATCACCGGCCTTGTGCTGGGAACCCATCGCATTTGCACTGGCGAAACCCACGCCATCACACACTCACACTTGGCCCACTGTTGGGAACCCATGCTTGCCACCGTCAATCCCCTGCCTCTTTTTTCAAGGTAATTAGATTTAAATTTTCATAAATTACATATTGGTTTATTGATTTATTTATGAGCTAGATTTTTTAACTCATTTTCGTGTGCTAAATTTCTAATGATATAGAATAGATTACAAATTTCTGATAATGATTTAGATGATTTATTGGTTTTTTGGTTTCTGGTTATGAGTTAGATTTTTTCAGTTTTTTCCTCCTTCTTTGCAATCAATACCGATTTTTTAGCCAATCGGTCAAATTCGAATCGAATCGAATATTCGATTTAATAATCGAAATCGAATTCGAATATCACTATTTCTATTCGGTTTCAAATTCGAATATAGCCTGATTCGATTTGAATTCGATCGATTTATAGGCCTATTCATATCTATTAGCCTTTGTAATATAATTTACAAAATCATTTCCAAAATCTTGATCTCTATAAACCCCTCCTAGGGAAAATCATCAATATAAACCAAAGTGCCTTTACTCCGAAGAGATTCATTCAAGATAATACATTGATAGCTCATGAATTAATTGATTTTGTGAGAAAAACTAAGGTTATGTTTGGTTTGAAAGAAAAAATAGGGAAAGGAAGTAAAAGATAAAAAAATCTATATAAAGTTTGTAAAGGATTCCCTACCCTTCCACTCCTTTCCCTATTTTTTTGTTTAAACCAAACCTTTCGTTAAATGATAGAAGACGCTGAATGATTCTAAAACTATACATTTAGCAAAGCGTATGATAGGGTGGAGTACTTGTACTGCTTTATATAACGGTACGTTATCTAATCAATTACAAATGAGCACACCTATATTTCAAACACGTGCGGTGTGAGTTGATCCGGGCCCTTTCACACGTGCGGCCCACATGTGGCAACTGTTATTTCCGTTGGATCACTACTGTTATCATTCAGGTGACAGTAACGTAGAAGTTAACGACCGTCATCGCCGCCGTTAATTCCGTAATATTCCAACTGTTAATGCCCACGTAGGTATTAATGGATTGACGGATATAATAATAAGGGGGGTAATTTGGTTCGAAGGAAAAGTACTCCGAATCTCGTGCACAGTCCAAATCTTGACAGCTGTCGGGCGGCTGACGAGAAGTGCTCAGTGAGCATGGTCTAGTTTCTGCTTAAACTGTTGACACGTATGCATCATTGTACGGTTAGCTCCGTTAACGAGGTACAGGGTGCTGGTATCGTTAGCCGTCGAAACCTTGGCTTCGTCAGGTGTCCCAGCGAGATCGATTCTCCCTGCCCAATCAGAAATCGACACCTCACTTCTGTTTTCAGACGATTCTTCCAGAACCCGGTTGCCTTAAAACAGTTTAATAATTGTTTTCTCGTAAATGAAAGTTGACGTATGTCCTCTAGCTCTGGCGATGCATTTCAAAACACCTTTTAACTTTCCAGTTAATTACACAAATGCCACTCCACCCGTAATAATTAAGAGAGAGAATCACAACATCATTATTTTAATAACAAGGGATTTTTCTATTAGCAGTTATTCACCAAAAATAAGATTAAAATTAAAAGCCCCAAAAAAATTATAATGATTAATAGTACCGAAAGGCATGAAAATGCCACCAAATATATATGGTATATGTCTAGTTCAACATCCAGCAGTAGTTCAAAAGAGATACATTGATTAAAGACTTCAGTTTGAATGCAAATGGAGTCATTTTAAATGAAAGAGAGATGGAATTTGAAAGAGTTGGTGAGTACCCATTTGAAATGAATTTTGTTTCTGGAATCTGGAGTGGACTGTGTAGTCTACTCAGGCAATTCTATGAGCATTGACCAAACATGACCATCCTTTTCTTCTTTCCATGGGCTTCTCTAGCTTATTCCACATCAAATCCAATCTCTGGCATGGAAGGGCTTCTAATAACCTGATCCAGTGCTTCACATAAATATGGTATTTTCAACAGTACTACTGGTGGAATGGAACAGAATAGATAATACTACCATCTTTCACATGGTGGATAAATAGGAACCTCTTATTTCCTTTGCTATTTCTAGAAGTCAAGGCACAACAAAGAAAAAAAGAAAATAAAGAATACACTCTTTTTAGAACTATATGCCCATATAAGTCACGTAATACTGATTTTTTTTTTTTTTTAAGCCTGCTGGGACTGGCAATAAAGAACCATACCAGAGCTAGAAAAATTCCTGACCCATCCAATCAGTTTGCAGAACACCCACCATTGCATTTAATAGAAAACCCTCCTCTACCTATGTACAGACCCCCCAGATAAAAAAAAAAAATGAAGGAGTTTTTCATCTGGATGGGCAAAAGGATGTTAATGACTTCATCAACACTTGTGCCCTTTTAATTTTTAGGGTAACCCTGTTACCTTAATTTATATATACTTTTTTTTTCCCTTTTTTCTTCTGCAATTGCTGCCTCATTAGCTATGTCCCAAGAAAAAAACTGTTGAGGAAAATACTAGATTTGGAATTGTATATATGTGAAAAGGCAGCAATGATCCTAAATAAGTATATTGACAATGGTCAAATGATGCATGCAACAAAGGAAAATAGTGAAGCTAGAAGAGTTCTACTTCATCTACTCAATTGCTTCACAAATCAATTTAATTACCCTAGTCATAGAAATACCTCAACTCCCATAAATTAATGTTGGCTCAGATTGATGTTAATTAACTTAACCTTTTATATTGCAATACCGAAAGTCTTCTCAAGTACCCTACATATAGTAGTCCTCACTCCCGATCTGTGTAAATTCCATCCCAGGATTGGATTGAAGAAACCCACAGTTAAATGAAGCAAGTTCTTAAAGGTGGGATTTATATCAAGAACAGCTTGTATTAGGAGGTCCTCCTCTTGTAAATAAAGGTCTGAAGTGGGTCCAATTTCCCTGCTGAAACCAACTTGCATCCCATTTCTCTCCTGTAAACTGTTTGTTACGTAGCCCCCCACCTAAGAAATAGAACGACTGATTCACATGCAGAGATCAGGGTGCCCATACAATAGGTTGTACGTAGGAGGGCATTTTGGGGCAGGTACAGTGCTTTTGACTAACTCATCTCACTCAACTCGAGTCAAATAGATTCCTTGATTAACCAACACTGTTAATCTTGATTACTTTCACTATCCAGTTTCCACCCAATTGCTACTTTGATACTTTCCCAAGTTCCAATTATTTTATGGAAGAATTTAAGTAAAAGGATTGATTGATTACAGAACCCTACGAACAAGGGAAAAAAAAAAGGGGAAAAGAAAAGGTGAACAGTAGCAAAAAGTGGTAGACTTTAGGGCCATTTTCGTCCAAATGGGAAAAGCAATATGGATGGTGTATCGATCGGCCACTCTGAACTCGACACGTCGAAAACCAAAAGTCGAATGTTTTAAGGTTGGTGTTGACGTTAAGACATTAGAAGGTGAAAAATTATAGAAGAAACAGAAGAAAAAATTTCCCCAACTTCTCTCTTTTTATTCTGGTATGGGGAAGTCTGTGGGGGGGTGTTGGGTGTAAAGCCTAGTTGGAGCGAGCAAACCAGAAGAAGGAAGAAGAAGATATAAAAAAAAAGTATGTATGCATACGCATATAGGTCCAAAGGTTTTGCCATTTTTGATCTCTCATTCACCACTCTCTCTCTTCTGTTCTTTCTCGCTTTTCAGGAACATTAGTACACTCACCCACGAAGGAGGATCAGCTCTTAACCAAGAAGAGAAGACAGAAGAAGAAGAGAGAAACCAGAACTTATAACATTTAATATATAAAGATAGATACGCTTGTTTAGATATATAGAATAATACAAAAAAGGAGAGAAAGAGAGAGAGAGAGGAAGAAGAAATGGGGAGAGGAAGGGTAGAGCTGAAGAGGATTGAGAACAAGATAAACCGTCAGGTTACTTTTGCAAAACGAAGGAACGGACTTCTTAAGAAAGCTTATGAGCTTTCGGTTCTCTGTGATGCCGAGGTTGCTCTCATCATCTTCTCCAACCGTGGCAAGCTTTATGAGTTCTGTAGCAGTTCTAGGTATGCTCTTCTCTGTCTGTCTGCTGTTTGCTTTGATGTAGAGAAATTTGTCTAGTATTTTATTTTTCCCGACTTCTGTTAGACAAAAGCTTTATATTTTGTCTTATTTTCCTACAAGATCTAATTTTGGATGTCAGTTTGCCAAGTTTTATGAGATTTTGTTGGTCTCAGATATCGAAAAATGAATTCTTTTTTTTTTATTTTTTATTTTCTTCAGTTTTGATGTGCCCTTCTTCTCAGATATTGTCATTTTCTGTCTAGTTAAGATTAGGTTTAATGGTATTTTCTATGTTTTGGTCCTGGTACTATGAGATCGGAATGGGTTTGGTGCTTCTTGGGATTGTTGGAATGGAGATCTACTGACTGTATTGTGAATATGTCGGTTGTTACTCTAGATTTTCTGAGTTTTATATTTGTGGGTTTTGACGGTAAACTAGGGATTAGCATCTTGATAAACGTACGTGTATGTATTTTATCTCGTTTTCTTTGTTTTTCTTCTCCTTTATTTGACTTCTGGAAGAACTGAATCAACGTTTTTGAGGACTTGTTTGGAAGTTTGATTAGTGGTTACTTTAACGCCAGGAAGAGCTGTTTGCCTGTTTGATTCTGTGCGTCAATTTATGAGAATTAAAGATGATAATCATATATTCTGTCTTGGGGATTTGATTTTGTAGTCTGTCTCATTCTTTTGCTCAACTCAGTCCATTGTAGTGCTATTTCTTTTCTCTGAACCTTTTAGGTGTAACAAAATGCAAACTTGTATAAACTTTTTATACGGGTATAGGGTACTTTGTTTAGTGCCGTCTTGCACATTTGCACTGCTAGATTTCAACTTCTGGTTGCACGATTAGCGGCAAATTATTTGTTAGTGATCCTTTCTAGACCTGAGAGGTTCAGATTGATTTAATGCACCGTTTTTTGCTGGTTGCATGGTTTTTTAGCTGATTGTTGTTGTTCTTTCTAGGTTTTGGTTATTACTGGCTTCTAAGTTTGTACTGTCTTAACTCTCGAGAATAGATGGTGTACAATTAATTGTCTTGTCTTTGTAAAATAGCTGCAATGCATACCAGAGGTAGTGCAATTGGATACCTTTTCATGTTTTAGGTTGCGGTTGGAAATTGGCCATAGGGTGTGAATATATTCTGTTGGAGGTTGTTCATTCTTATTTAGTAGGAATTGCCTCCCGAAGGGTGCTTCTTCCATTCTTGAGTGAGCATTTTAATTTTTATACAGTTAGTGGTGATAAAAGACTCCCCCGTTTTTTGAGGCTTATTGAGGTATGATCCTTTGATTTCAGCGCTTTTGAAAGATAGACATTCGTGGCAACATATATTGGAGCAAAGAACCAAATTGTTTTAGGGTTCAAGTTTGAATATGTTTTAAGGTCCAAGTTTAAAGAAACAGTCATAGACAATGGGAGACTCCAATGAGCATTAACAATCCTGTATTGATTAATTAATTGCAATGACAAACAGAAAACTGCACCACGCCTAGCTAAAAGGAAAATGAAAAGTAAACTAAAATAGTTTTGTAGGGGATGAGTAACCAAGAGGCAAAACACTTCAAAAACAGTATAATAATCACTTGGGTTTTTTAAATTACGCTGCATCTAGTTGTCTGATATGTGACTTGGCTTCTGTTCTCTAAATCCACTGAATTTTCCCAATGCACCTTTTCATTTTCCATAAACGTTTTAGTATATGGTGTACTAAATGATGATCTACTTTGACCTAATGAGAAGGTGGTGTGATTAGTTTAATTAGGATAAGGCTTTATTGAGTTGAATGCTTTCTTTGTTACTATTTGAGTTTATTCAAGTTGTATTTATCAATTCAATACCTAGAACCCATGCTAAATACATCACTTCAATTTTAATAAACATGGATAGCTTATTAAGTAGAATTTTAATAAACATGGATAGCATCTGACATATATAGGTATAGGCTTGGCCTTGGCCAGCCTGAATAAGTAGAATTTCCGCTTCTAAACTTTAATTTTAAATGTTATATCTTTTATGTTAAATAAATAACACGATAATTGCTGATAAGAAGATCAAATATAGATGCCACAGCCCCAAGTCACCTACTCTAAAATGTCATACTAACTCACATTTTGCCTTATTTTGTAATTTCTTCTTTGTTGTTTCAGAAAATGCATCTTTTATGCATTCGTAATTTGGTATCTGTAAGAGGTTTTGTGTCCTTAAATTTGTTCAAAACTACAAGGTTTTGTACAATATAAATACAAGGTTTAAAAGTACAATATACAAGGTTTTGTACTGCACACATTTGTATTTATTCCCTTCGAAACTGAGCTTAAGTTTTAGAAAGGATTCAACTGTGATTCTGGAAGGGCATGATAATTGAAAACCTTACAACCAATCAACTGGCATCATAAAAATAAAAATGATAACAAATCAGATGTATTGGTACTTTGTAAGGTTATAGCCTCTTTAAGCTGCTAAAACCTAAAATAATCATCACATTATATGGGTTCTAATTTTTAATTTGAAACTTCAAATTTTATTATATACTGACAGTTGATATTGTTTAAACAAAAATCAAGTTTCCAAATGGCAAACTGCATCATTAGTTTTGCAAATTAAACCAATGTTTCTAGGGGGCCGCCTGATAACAGCTGAAGGGACCGAACTGAATGACTCATTGTTTCTTTATAGATAAAATAGCTAAATAAGAAAATACTCTAACATATGGTATTTTTTATCTCTTATGCAACAACCCCCAAGTCTTGAAACAACCTTAAACTGGCAAAATGTCTGAACAATCTCCAATATTAATATAATTCGTGGCCATTGAAACTCAAATTACCTGCACTTTATAAGTAGAGCTATCTAATTTTTAGAGTTTCTATCTATGCTGCACAAATGATTTTGTGCTCTTGCTGAACATCCAAATTGCCTAGACCATCCCATATATTTTTTGATTGGGGTCATTTAAATTTTATATTTTTTTGGTAGTAAGAAATTGTATCATGGAATGAGTTTCCTCCAAAATTCACATCGAATACACCCTTTCTAGGGATTAAATATGTAGAATGATATTGTCATACATACGTAACTCTTTGCCATTGTAAGTACACGTCTATTTACATATTCACAAAACTCAAATCAAACCCATTGTCCTAAATGATATGACTCCGGTGATTACTTGAAGTCTTAAAATTTGAATCCAACAAAATCTTGCCGAATACTGGCCCATCTAATAATGTGCTTTTCCACTCGCCCCACAGCTTCTACAATTGGACCCTTTTTTGTCAAGATTTCTCCTGTTAATTTTAAGCCATATATTATATTGTTTGGAAAAACACGAATCTATCAACAGATGCCCCACCAACTCTCCTTCCAATTCATATAGGCATCAAATGTTGTCCAGCATAATTCCCCTCATCATCAGATGATCGATTGTGAGGATTGTGCCTTTCATTGCTGTCCAAAGGAAGAATACTGTCTTTGGTGGGCGTTGGCCCCAATTAAGGGTGTCAATGGACCGGTTTTGGACTGGACCCCATCCAGTCCAAAATCAAATTGGATGGATTGAACGGACCAACAAGAAATATTGGATTGGACCAATCCAGGCCAAAATACTTATTAGATTGGATTAGACCTGTTCCATCTGTAATAAATTTATATTGTATTGGGTTGGATTAAGCCAATATCTGGTCCATAAATACTAGATAACAATATAGGTGTCAATGGAATGGGTTTGGGAAAACCAATCTAAATTAAAATGGATTTGAACAGATTGAACGGTCCTGACATTGAATTGGACAGGTCCAAAATGGTCCAAAATATTCATTGGATTGGATTGGACCTGGTCCACTTGTAATGGACTCATATTGGTCTAGATTGGATTGGACCAAATCCAGTCCAATAGACACCCCTAGCCCCAATTCTCCAGATCCATTTTGGTGAAACATCTTCAGAGTCCACTTCCATCAAGCATTCCTGTAGTTCAGGCTTGCAATAAGTAACCTGACCTTTTTTTTTCTCATATTATATTAAAATGCCCTCAAAATAACTGAACCCTTGATCATTGCATCAACCATAGCATTTTATGAAGACCTTTGAATCCAAGAGAAGGTGCAATTCCATTTCTCTTGGCAAATATCTAATCTCCCTATTGATATGCCTGAACTGCCACCTCCCTTGGTTATTGTTCTTACAAGCATGTGTTCTTTAATGTGATGCTTGGAACAGGCACCCTTCATGTTCATCCAGCATTTCTCTCTCTCTCTCTCTCTCGCTCTCTCTCTATATCTATCTATTTATCTATCTATCTATCTATCTATCTATCATTACTGAACGTCATCATGCATGTCTCTCGTACCCTGGTTTACTTGCTTTTGTGGTCTATTAACTTTTTTGATCAATTTAATCTCATTGTTTTTCCATTCTAAATCTATGGAGTTGATCTAATTGTTAATCCTGTAAGCGTGAAGAACTTAACTAATCTAAGGAAGAAGGCTTTGCAAATCTTAGTCGCACTTGTACATTCACTTGTGTGCATTTTTTCTCATTGATTTGTAGTCTTGAACAGAAGTTGCCTCCTTGAATGAACATGAATCAACCAATCTTACTTGTGTCTCAATTGGAATTAATCTGATTAAGATTGAAATACTATTTGCTATTTTAAATTTAGATAACTATTTAACCATAAATGTATTGGATTGGATTTGAAAATATGATCTATTTATTAATAAAATTGAAGTTGCATATTGCTTAATGTAATATACCAGGATCCATCTGATTATATAATGCACTAAGGTTGTGTTTGGTTTGAAAAAATAAGATAGAAAGAGGGAAAGCTATTCTTAAGGAATTTCATAAAATTTTTTGGTAACGTTCTCTCAACTTTCTGTTTCTCTTACTCTCAATCAAACCTAGATTACCATTAACTTGTAACGTTTATACCTACCTAGATTATCATTTACTTGTAACGTTTATTCCATACCTAATTGTGTTCTATGTCATGTGTGCTAGCTTGATAGTTTTTGGTGGTTCAGAGTTGAGCTGTTTTTTCTTTAAGGATCTTTTTTTTTAGTTGCTACATAGATGGGGTGATCAAAGCTTTACATAATACCAGAATCCGTACGTAACAAAATTGGTTCTTGGGCTTTAGAAATTTCTCAGGTGAACTTCCAAATCTCATGTATGAAGTTAGGATTGAAAACGGGCCTTCTGTTTTGTTGCAAAGCCACTGAGCGATTGGTATTGATAGTTTCATGGAAGCATCGGTTTGCACTTATGGCAATATGTTGGTTGTGCTTATTCTAGTAGTGTTAAGTATGGGTAACTTTCGTTTCTCTTTTGCTCATTGGACCTTAAATTTCCTTTCTTCTAGAGAATTTTGTGGCATTCAACTGTAATGTAAGAGTTACTGTAACCCAACTCTCCTGGTTTCTTAATTTCATCAATACGGGTTTATATATACATGCACGAAAGGATCATTTATTTTAATTTAGTAGTTAAATCTTATTCTATTCTTTGATTGTGTCATCCCATATAATAACCATGATCTCTTTACTATTCTATTAAGGAATTTCAAGCCCTAATAGCAAGAATATGACATTTTTATAGAAACGAACTTGGAATGCATGACTGATGGATTAGTTTTTATGTTGGGTGCAATATTATATTTGTGGTGAAACTGGATTCATGTACCCAAGCCCATATAGTTGTGACAAGGCTGGGATGATAAGGGTGACTATTGTTACTATTGCTTTTTACATTAGGTAAAACTTTTCTTGATGAAAATATAATTTTGAAGGCAACGAAAGGCAAAAAATAAATAAATAAAAATGGCTGTATCTAAATAGCCAGGGGTGGTTTATTTATGAAAAAAAAAAAGAAAATAGCCAGGGATAGTTGGTAAATATTTGTAAAGGTGAGGTCCTTGAGCAAAATCCTACTAGAAATTTACTTTAGACAGTGCTTTGCTTGAATAGGTTTTAATTTGCTTAGGCTACGTAAAGAAGCCATGAAACATAGTATTAATTAATGAGTGAGTTTAGAGGTCTCAAACTAGACTTTCTGGATTTTTAGGATTATCTTCCTACTCCCCCCACCCCCACCCCCAAAAATAAAAAAAAAGAAAATATACATGAAGATCATTATTGATGATATATTTTAAAGTTTATGATCATCAGACTTTTCAAATGGCAATTTCATCAGAATTTTCGGGTATCTAACCCATCCTGACCCTAATAGGACCTGATGAGGGCAGATTTGGCCCTCCACTGACATCATGACACATGGCATATCAGAACAGCTGGATTACATCCCAAGATCACCTAGGCGATAACTTGCCTTCCAAAATGGGGTCCTACCTGGCGACCTACCTCTACCGCCGACCTGGTGAACTGCCTCTGTCGCCGACCTGTTAATCTGCCTCTGTTGCTGACTTGGCAATCTGCCTCTGTTGCCGACCTGGCGACCTACTTCTCTAGAAGCTTGCCAGTGGTCTCTGAACCTTTTCGGGATCACGTTGCGTAACCGTAGGCCTTATCCTCATCCCGACCAAATCGGAGGGAAACAGTAAGCCTTATTAACTGATACGTTATCCTCCTTTCAAAGTGGAAGGGACCAACCGTTGTGGGCCGAGGATTCTGGGAGCGTTTCGCTATACCTACGGCAACCCAACTACATAAGAGCGTCAGCCCTTGAGACCAATGTAAATGTGCAATTTAGTTCTCGCAACTCACTAGCTCTCTCACATTTAGCTATCTTAAAACCTCTGATTCGTTAACTTAAGCATCGGAGTGTCCACCCCGGGTAAAGCAACTCAAGCACTCTAACACTGTTTCCTTGTAGGTCGCATTAAAGCCATCTCTCCAGCTCGTCACCATTTAGTTAGGCATCAAAGCCACCTCTATAGCTCGTCATCATTTATCTAGGCATTAGACCCACCTCTCCAGCTTGTCACCATTCAGCTAGACACCAAACTCACTTCTCCAACTCGTCACCACTCAGTTAGGCGTCAGAGCCACCTCTCCAGCTCGTGTCACCATTCAATTTGGCATCAAAGCCAACTCTGTAGCTCGTCACCACTCAGTTAGGTGTTAGAGCTATCTCTCCAGCTCGTCATCACTCAGTTAGGCATCAGAGCCACCTCTCCATCTCGTCACCATTCAGCTAGGCGTCCAAACTGCCTTCCAGGTAGGAACCGTTCAGGTAGGCATCCCAGCTACATTCCAAGTAAGGATTATTCAGCTAGGCATCCGAGTCACCTACTAGTCGGGAGCTGCCGAAATGTGCATCATCAGGGCCCATTTATCAAAACTCTATAAGGTTTGGGTTTTAGATTAAAACCCCAATAGGGCTTGGGTTTTGTCTTTATGGTATCCGATACCCAATACCCAGGATACATAAATATGAACCTAGTATATTATATATCATGCACAAATCTATAAACTTTATGTGCTAAGATAATTATTTTATTATTAATATTTTATTTCTATAAATTTCTTAGGATTAAAATCATCATTTGATGTAAATTTGGATTTTATAGATTGTTTACTTCATTTAGTTGTAAAATGCTAATTTTAAATATTATTTCTTTTAATTTTTAGTTGGAATTGTTAATCATATATATGTATTGATTGTTTTGATGAACACAAAAGTTAATAAAATATATTTTATATCATTATATAACATAAAAGGAGAGATGGCCTGATGGCTTAAAGCCATGTTAAGGGATTTGACATTATCATTAGTTAATCTAGGTTCAAGTCACACTATTAGCATTAAGATACCTTTATTTTGGAAGAAAACCTTTGGTCAAGGGGTTTTTGATTGGTTTGGGAAATTGAGAGAAAAAGTTAGATGAATTTGGGACTGATTTAAAATCCGATACCAGTTGAATTTCGAGGCCAATAATAAAATGGGTATAACCTGTCCTTGAATAAAAATCCGAATCCTAATTTTAGCTCAATTACTGTTGTTATCAAAGATTGTCCCACAGACTGACCTTTCTAGGGTGCCAAACATTTTTGGCAAGAACTCTTCTTTCTTTTTTCCCTAAGGCTTCATTTGGGAGGAGTATAAATATAAATATATTGAGTTCAGAACCTTGTATTTTATATTATTTTGTATGTACTTGTACTGTACATATTTATATTTGTATTCCTTCCAAAATGAAAAGTGTACAAATACAAATTTGTAGAGTGTAAAACCTTGTATTTTGTATGTATTTGTACTGTACATATTTGTATTTGTATTCCTTCCAAACTGAGCCAAAGGCTATGTTTGGTTGCAATGCAAATAAATTTGCACTAATGCAAAACTATGACGGTGCAAATGATTTGTGTATATTCTGACCTATTTTGTTTCAAATTTTAGCTTATTTTGTTTGATTACAGTACACATAAAGTAAATTAAGACATGAAACAGAATAAAGTAAATTCCAAAACAAAATAAAACAAGAATTTGCATTTTTTACATTTGTACCAGTACAAATGAATTTGCATTACAACCTAAGTTTCTGTTTTGAAAGAGTACAAAAACAAATATATATAGCAAAAATAATTAAATAGATACAAAATAATATATACAAGGTTTTGCATTTTATATATTTATATTTAATTATATTCGTCCCAACTCGAGGATCCATTTTTGGAGAGAGAGAGAGAGAGGTCATTGCCAACATTGTGAGACTACCTTCCCTAGCGATGGAGGGACTAGTTCATTTTTTGGCATTTTTCGACATGTTTCGAATGGTCTGGAAATCTGCCAGGTAATTGGTTTTATTTCACCTTTAAACTCTTCTTTTGTCAAAAAACTTGGTCAGTAATCCGTTGACCCATGTGGTAGAATTATCAATTCATTCAACTCAGATAATGGTTTTTTGTTGTTTTTTTTTTTAAACTCAGACAATGGTTTTCTGTTGCTTTTTTATTTTTTTTATTTTTTAAATTACCATGGACAGATCCATCGGAAGGTCAAAGAACTGACTAGTGTCCAAAGCGGTTTAGGTTCTGAATCGATTTTTAAAGCATTATTTCACAGTTTAACTAAGGAAATTTATTTTCTGTTAATTTTATGATCCACAAAAATTTGCATGGTAGCTGATTTGATGCATTTAGAAAAGAGTTGGGGACTCTGGCTTTAAATTATTTAAACTCATGCTGTCCCGTCTTGATTTTAACGTAGGAAAGTAGCTGAACCTAGGCATATCAGCCTTTACACCCTACCTTTTGCATTCATTATTTCCAGCAACCGTATGAATTTCTGAAAACAATGTATAAATACTTGGTGATGCACTGAATTTTCTTGTGTTTGATCAAAGATGTTTTGAGTAGTGACAAAATGTGGATATAGAGCTCGGTTCCATTGTCCTTCATTGAAACGATCATGCGCATGCATGCAGGCTAACATTTTGATTTGAAGACATATATGATGCTTGATGATGTTCTCCAATCTCTTGCAGCGTCATGATTATGTCTCTACATAGTGAATTCTGGTTGTCTGCTTGATTTTTTTTGTATCATTTTTCTTTGGAACCCAATACGTCAAGTAGAGTTCACGTCATCTTTATAATTGAGAATTGAGATGGTGCAGTCCATCGGATCGTGCTGCGTTGATGGTAGCATAAAGGGCAAGATGATCCTATAGTGTCTCATTTTTCGAGAGAGAGAGAGAGGGGGGGGGTGGGAATGGTGGTGGGTCGGATTCAATGTTCAGTGGCTGGTTTAACCAGTCGAAAAATGAAATTATCGACTGTATCATAGCTTCCACTGCTATTACTGGTTATGTTGTGTAGCTGTCGTGTGAATCAGTATTTATTATGTAATAGCAAAAGTCGTTAGCAATTCTAATGCTCTTTGCTTGTGAACTTCAGCTATTTGATTTTATTCCACAATCAAAATCTGCTTTAATTAGTTGGGATCCCTGTGATTTTGCGGTGGTTTGCAGAATATCTGCCTATATGCATATTCACACCGTCTTTATAACCGGATTTCAGCATTACACTCGTTTTTTTGTTTTCTTTAGCATGCTCAAGACCCTCGATCGCTACCAAAAATGCAGTTACGGTGCATTGGAAACCAGCCAACCCGCCAAGGAGACACAGGTAGCTTCGAATGTCTCATTCCTATCAAGAATTTAGTTGAGATGGTATTACTCAACGGGACAAAAGTCTTGGATATAATTTTTAGTTTAAATTGATTGCTTCTTTCAGTTTTTCACTTCTGAATTCTTGAGACCTGGTTTTGATATCCGAATTTCTGACATAATTTTATTGTTACAATTACCTTATGCAGAGCAGCTACCAAGAATACTTGAAACTCAAAGCAAGAGTTGAGGTCTTACAGCGTTCTCAAAGGCAAGTTTCTTATCGTGCAATCCAACATTCTTTCTTCGATCTCATAGCTATCCTATTTTTGTGTTATAATGCTGCTTGTTAACTCAGGAAAGTGAATAACCCGATTCTTGTTTAAATCATGTTAATGTAGAAACCTTCTTGGGGAAGACTTGGGTCCACTAACTACGAAAGAGCTTGAGCAGCTTGAACATCAGCTTGAAATGTCCTTGAAGCAAATTAGATCAACAAAGGTAACCTAAAAACCTAACCTTTGGTTTGGCAGTGTTGACTAGATTGTTTCTTTTAAGCCATGCTTTTTTCCTAGGGAATGTTGGGACTGTACAGTATTTCTGTTATAATGAAAACTTCTCAATTCATTGAGAACTGATAACCAGGAGCATAGCCTTACTTTAATTCTTCCCAAAACTACTTGATCATTGGCGCTGTCATTCTCAAAAATCTGAGCATTCTTCACCCCCACAAGCACGAAAAAAACAACCATAGGAAGCAGCCCCTTTTTACTCAAACTGCCTATCTTGGAAGCTATCAAAAATGACGATGTGGATTAAGGAAAGCAGCCCGCCCAGCTGAAAGTATCATGAACTTTGCTTCACACCTTGGTTGTGAATGTACAGTGCATAAGTGGTTTGCAGTCTCCCACTCCACACCATTTCGTTTCTGACAATGATGTGGAAGTACTTGTGCATTGATTTATTCATATCATATCCTAAGTTCTAGATAAGAAGGGTGAGAATCAATGCTGTAAAGGAGTTTGTTCCTTATTGGCTTTCTTGAGAACCATTTCTTATCTTTCAATATAACAATGGGAGTCCTAGATCTTTAATCCATGCAACTCTGAACTTTGTGGCTATTGCAAAACTGTGTCAAGTCATTACAAAGTAGAGGCTGTAAATAAAATTTTCACATTTTTAGAACTAACAGTGCTGTTTTTTATAAAGAGAATTCTGCATTCCTATTTTATATATGTAGGGTCCAATTATCAAAATACCGATATGATATGCTCCATATTGGGAGTATCATATCTGCATCGGTGACCATGGAGAAACATGGTTACGCTGATACACAAGGTAGAATATTGATCATATCAATGCACACTAATACCCACTTGTTGCTATTGAGCATATTGATATTTTGATTCTTGTTTGACTCTAATCCATTGTTGAGAAGACTGATATCTGTAGCCATAATTGTAAATTAATAGATGTGGATGGATTTGAGTAATGCAACTTATATACATTTGCCTGAGGGTCCCTTCTTTTGCTAAGAAAGTAATTAATCCCTTTCTAAATGCTTTGCAGACCCAATTAATGCTTGATCAGCTATCTGATCTTCAAAGAAAGGTGATTAACTGGTCTTTACTTATCTTGAGATTTAATGTTGTTATATTTCGTCTTTCTGTCTTCTAAGTTTGTCTCATGTTGTGTTAATGCAGGAACAGATGCTCCAAGAAGCAAACAGAACCTTGAAAAGGAAGGTATATCACCACCTTAGCATTTCAAATGTGATCAACTCACAAAAATGCTTGAGAATTTGGGTGTAGGGGTGGGTCCGAATGTACTTGCCTACCTGTCTGGATAACTAACTATATCCACTAATATCCTGCTTTTTGGGGACTTTAGTATTGCACTCTTACTACTATTTTAGTTCATTCAAACAACTGTCCAGGTACCAGTTTAGGGTAGCATAAAGTCAAGTCGTTGAAGTTTTCAAAACTCCTACATATACATTATACTGGCTTGATAGAATTCAAGCAGATCACTGAAAATGGTCCATCTGTATATATATATATATATATATATATATATATATATATTAATGTCTGTATGCATGTCTGGCTGTTTTCCCCCACCCATTGCATAAATTAAGCTATAATTTTTGTACTGGCAGCTGGAAGAAAGTAGTTGTGAAAATCCCCTTCGGCTAACATGGGAAGCTGGTGGGCAAAACATTTCATATAGCCGCCAGGCTGCTCAATCAGAGGGGTTCTTCCAACCATTGGAATGCAATTCAACATTGCAAATTGGGTAAGCTCATCAAAAGTAAAATCCTTAAGGGTTTTTTTTGAAGGTTGGCTTTTTGTCTTAATCTAATTTTCTGTTTATTTTTCATTTTGGCTACAGGTACAACCCTGTGGGACCAGATCAAATAACTGTTACAACCCCAACCCAGAATGTCAATGGCTTCATTCCTGGGTGGATGCTTTGAGTTGTGATTTCCTGAGAAAAATCTATATTTTCTTGTGGAGAACTTCCAGGTAGATGGGTTTTATTGGTAATTATAATCTGGAATATGTAAGTTGTAATTTTCTAAAAATGGAAAACAATAAAATGAAAGGCTTTATTAGTGTATGTAACTATAAAGACCAAGTCAATACTGACTTTGAGTTATTCAGAGCACTCTGGAGTCACTTGCCATAGTACTAAATGGCATGTGATAATATCTAATTGTAATGCTTTAAGACAACATAAGAAGAACCTTCCTTTTAACTCTTTTCATGTAAATGTGTTATTATCATTAAAAAAAAAAACAATGCTCTGCTTTCCTTACACTTTTTAATAGATTGGCCATATGATGGTTTTGGTTGTCATCATGTTGAGTGGTCAATAAAGTGGGAAAACGAACTGTTTTTGTTCTCTCTTTTGGTATTTAGGGTTCTTAAATTAGAAAAACAATCTTCAAAAAACAGGTTCTGTCTCAAACTAGGATTAATCATAAGGAATCAACTCTGAATAGTCTTGCCGTGTTTCACAAGCAATGGTACTTGAGCAAAATTCCACACTCCATTCTTTCCATAGTATCTGTTTTTTTGGCTTTTTATCCTTACCATTAAATCTTTTGTGGTTGCATACGTGCTGCGGGTTAATTTCTTTGGCTATGTTTGGTTTGAAGAAAAAGGTAAGGAAAGGAAGGGAAGTAAGAAAACCAATATTAGGTTTATAAAGGTTTCGCCACTTTTCTTTTCTTTTCCTTTAAACCAAACACGGCCTTTCTGTTTTTTATTTTTTTTCTTTCACCGCCAACATCTAGTTGTCAATTGAGAATGGAAGTCTGTTTAGTGATTAGTTGTTTATGGCTCACACTTCTGCAATTACAGAGTCTGTAATTCCCAACATACGCAAGGAGTGAAATTCATTTGGCTTCGGTTTCATGTTCCTTCCCAATTCCCCAGCGGAAATCGTTTGGATCCTCAAGTGCACCTTGCTCTGCCGCACCCCCAATTCCCTTCCAATGTTTGGATCCTCCTTGTTTAATGAGATTTGGGGTTGCGGCTTTGAATTCCCCTTGACTTTGAAGTCTCTTATTTTGGATAAAGAGCTTGAAGTCTCAAACCCCACCTTTATGAAATCCTATTTTTTTTTCGACTACAGTATAAGCTGATGTAGCAATTGTTTTTTGTATTGAAAAACCAAACTCATACTTGATTGTTTCTGAATATCTGCAATCCAAGCTTATTAAAAAACAATTTCTCTCAATCCACATCTGCTTTTTTAAGTGGCATTAGGTGGGATCTAATCATCCCAAGTCAATGGGAACTACCTTCCAATTACCAAGAATGAGTGTGCTCCCTTTTTCAAAAAAGTGATGTTGTGCTCTGATCCTTTTTTTTTTATTTAATATTTTTTGTCTTCAAATTCTTGTATTCCTTCTCTATTCTCCAAATTTCTTGTTGTCTTGTATTCTTTGTGCTCTGATCCTTTTAACTTTTGTTCTTTTCAATCGACAGTTATAGAGAACTTATCTAAAACCTCTCTTCACCTTATTTATGTTGTCAAAAAACTTCCTCCGACTTTTGTCTGTGTCACGTTTTCTTATTGTCCCAAAATATAATTCTTAAGTGACAAAAATAACCCTTATCTGATCTAACTTTTCATCATTTTTTTTATGGATAATTTATTAAAACACCCCTTATAATTTCATGAATTTATTAAAAGATATCCTATAGTTTGCAATCAATTTATTAAATTGACTTTACATTTGGTGATAGTAGAAATTGACAACTTTGACCAAAAATAATTGTTTCAATCAAAATAGATAAAATAGAAAATACAATTTCAATCAAAATGGCTCTCTTTGGTCATTTTTTTTTTATGTATGAAGCAAGGTTCTAAATATCGATACAGGTCGATACGCCAGGCGTATTGGTGCTTTTTTATGTTTTATTTATTTTTTCAAAACCAATTTAGAGGGATCAGTTTAAGTCCTAGCTATCCTCTGAACTATTGCCTGACCCGATACAGCCCGTGCAAGGGTGTATTGAGAAGGCCCGATACGATACATATCACCAATAACGATATTTTGAACCTTGATTGAACTAGGGATGGCAATTTTCCCCATTTCCCTGATCCTCGTGGGGATCCACCTCAAATGATGTGGGAATGGGGATGATTTTCCCCCTGTGGGGATGGGGATGGGGAAATTATCATCCCCGTTAGCTGGGACGGGGAGAGCACTCCCCGCCTCGTGGGATCCCCAGTAAGATATATGTATATATGTATGCATACGTTATATATGTATACATGTACACATATATCTATAAATTAATATTTTTAAAAATATAGTTGAATATATTTGAATCTTTGTCAGTTTTAATTATTTTATTTTTTTTAAATGAAATAAAAATCTAAAACAAAATGGTTAACATTATAAGAAATCATGAGGTATGGGGATCCCCGTGGGGATGGGGATGGGGATAAACTTGTCCCCATTAGCGGGGGTGGGGACAGGGACGGGGAAGGGGAAAGGCTCTCCTCCCTGCCCCGCCCCGCCCCGCCCCATTGCCATTCCTAATATGAAAAAGAGTTATGAGTGTTTTTGGAATAAACAAACATGGGCCCGTGTTTAAGAGAACAATATTTCCACTCAGTTTAGGTGATAATATTACTATTTTTAGATGGCAAAATAAAGTAACAAACACCACGATTAAGTAAATACTAAATACGTTGCAGACTATAGAAAAAATATATTCTAGTAAAATAAAAATTATAGATTGGTTTAAATAAATTTATAAAACTATAGGAGTGTTGTAGTAAATGATGTTTGATTAGTGTGACTGAAATACCTCTGGCCAATGTTTTAGAACCGATGTGAAACCAGAACCGTTAGCCGCTGATTTCTAGGTGGTTTGATCATATGGTCTGAATTGATTGACACATTGCAGTATAAAAAATTAAAAATAGCCAAAATCTGTTTTCGAGTCGAGCGGATTCACGGATTGAATGCCTGTATCAACAGGTCACTGACTAAATCAACGGTTTTGGCAAAAGAATGATTCAGGGATGAAAGTCATGAAACGACCGGTTGCTTGATTGATTTCTAAGTCAAATATTTCGACCATACAGAGCAAGGATGCTTCGAAAACCATCCTTCCAGCAAAGTAGCAATGCTCTCTCTCTTTCTGTCTCTACCCAAACAAAAAGTTGTACAGAATAAGAAAACACATTGATTTCTTTCGCTTTTGTATGTCCAAATCGAAAGGCTAAACTAAACTAAGTTTTACAATTAACAAGTTACAAACAGCCAACTGCTTGCTCTTGACTGTCCTTTTAAAGCACCAGTACCTAACATTGATATGGGCGTCCTGGTCAACAGTTTGTTACTTAATTAGGGCCCTTTAATTGTCCCTGTAGGTAAGCTAGTGCCGTTCTTTTCCATTTGTAAAATATTCATTTTAAGGGTATTTTGGTCATATTATAAAATACATGTCGGAGGACTTGGAACAGTACACTGTATGATGGGTAGAGCTAGAGCAATGATTTTGTGAATATATCGATCTAAAGTCGGAGTCCGGATCTCCAGTCCACGAGAAGTCTGCCCACGTTAATCACAGCCATACATGGAGAACAGGGCTGGGACAGATGTTCCCAATTCATCCGGCGTCCTAAAGCTGGGCTCCCTGAAGGTATAAACGTTTGGGGAAGTTTCAGATATTGTGAATAAATGGAAGGTTTTAGATAATTTCCCTTATTATACCAATCCACTTTAATGGGTCAACTTTAATCCAATCGGAGTTGTTGAACCCCAAACCTAGTCCAACCCTATAACATCAGTTGGGGCTGTGCTTCTGTTGGCCTAATTTTATTTCTTTTCATTCATAAAAGTGGTTACTATTACCTTTTAGACTTAAAATTAACTAATCAAGGTCAATTAGTTTTAACGTTAATATATGTATAAGGACAAAGTTCTTGTACACTAGGAGTGGTGATGCTACACTAAAATACTTTGGAATTGTTGGTATATATATATATATATATATATATATATATATATATATATATATATTCATGGGCCGGGTCAAGTTGGACTTTGCCTCTTTCAATAAAAAATGTGCTGGTCCGAACATTGGGCCTAGATCTTGAATCCGAACCTGGACCTTATATAAAGTATGGAGCCTGATCTATACATAAAATGTCTTATTTTCAGTATACTTTTATAAATTAATATTATATTAATTTAGTGATAATTTAATAAATTAATAAACTAATTTATATTTTTTAATAGTAAATTAATATTGATTAATAATTTAAGAAACAAATATATATTATATATAATATAAATGCTTTTTATTATATATAATAATATCAGGCTAGGCTTATTTGAGAAAGACCGAACCCGACCCAAAAAATGACTGAGCCTGATATTTAAAGCCCAAGCCCAAATCCACATACTTAAAGTTTTGTTCAAACCCGAAAAATAATGAATTGGGCCAGGCCGGGCCATTGGACTACCTGACCCATAAACAGGTCTACATGTATGTAGGTTTCTGATTGGATTTGATTGACAAAATTTCAACCTTAATCTGATCTTCAACCAAACCTAACCACCCTATGGACCAACCCAGTTAAAAATTCTTTGGAAGATTTTGTGTCTAACTTATCATCTTCATCATTATCTATTATACGGCCTTGGCTACACCAATCCTGTTTCACGATGAACCTAATCATCATCGTCATTCAAACCTTATCCCAATTATATAGGATCGCTATGAATGCAGTTTCGAGTTATTTTTCACATAGGAAAAGTATGCTGTAGACTTCAAGCTGGTACACACACACGGCTGGTACTGTTGTGGTCCATACTATGTCATTTCGTTGGTTTAGTGAAGGAGAATTCCTTGTTGGCCTCTTTTTCTGTTGGTCCAGTAAGTAGCGCCTGATAGTCCTAGGTTAAGTGCTTGTGTCTGTTTGAGTCAATCAGTCCCAGCTAGTCTGTGTTATTGTTGTGTCGTATTGTTTTGTTGGAATCTTGTGATTTTTTCTCTTTGTTTTTGTGGTTCAGCTTGATGGATTTTTTTTTTAATCTTTTAACCCCTTCCCTCCATAAAAAGAGAACAAAAGTTATTTAAGCCTTATCAGAATTGTATATATTAGATTGGTTACATGAATTCTATTTCACCATAAATCAAGACAGTCGTCATCTAAGACTTGTCTCAATTATATGTACGGGGTCGCATGAATACTGTTTCGCTAAGAACATAAACATAATTCATCATCATCATCATCTTACATGAACCTGTTTCACCATGATGTAGGTTCAAAATTAAAAGAATCAATTGTTTTCTTAATGCATTATTTCATCTAACCCTAGTCAAAATGAACTTCCCACCAAAGATTTGAACTCTATGACTACAGGGGTGACATTTATCCCTCATGTTAAATACCCTGCTTGATGCTGAAGAAGAAAAAAACTATGACAAAACCACAAAAGCTGATGGTATATGGTCATTTATCAGCCTACCTCCAGGTTAGGTGAATTACATAAGCTATATTAATTTCTCACAAACCTTTTAATAAATTAAAAATAACTATATAAGCTACATTTTTTTGTTTCCCTAAATATACTTTAGGTGAAGAGGTGACCACATAAAAATTCTATTAACCATTATAAAAGGAGGTAAATCAAAACAGGGGAGGCCCAAAACCCAACAACAAAACATACAACCTTACCCTCTCATCCCAACCTACCAACATAAGCTACACTAATTTATAATTTATTCAAATTTATAATCCCTGATTAAGCCCAATATTTAAATAATTCTGTGTGTCAACATCATCACCTTAATTAACTTTATTAGATGGTTGCTGGAAGTGGGCACGGCCTGAGTGGTCCATGGTACTCTGTAGGTTCTAAAAATGTGGGCCTAGAACAAGAATAGGACTAAGCTTCGCTTTATTTCATGGTACCTTCTTACGTCTTTGTGGCCCAACCCCACTACAGAGATATTACTTTCGTTCCGTTAAATCCTCATTTTTTTTTTTACCAAGAAAAACAAATTAACGGATCACTGTGCCAAGATTTTTATTCCACTATTTTAAACCTTGCAATGCAATTACTATGTCAACACTAACCAAGCTATAATTTGACCTATATTTTCTTTATAGAAGGGTCCAAAAACAAAAATAGAATATATATATATATAAAGGATTATATTATCAACTCTCAATTCTCAAGGCCTGAATTCTTATCGGATTTAGCAAATTTTGGTTTCCTTTCGACGCTGAAATGTTTATATTGAAGCTGAAACTCTGAAGTGGGAAAGGTCGCACTTCCACCCGTTGGTTAGGACTTAGGACATAGGATGGGTGGGGATAGGCTTTATGGAATGGGCACAAACGCTCCAATCGCGGTTCTTAAAGCGGGGAGGGAATAGAAAATGAAACCGCCCTATTGATAAACAAGATACTAGATAAGACAGTATTGATTTTGTACGGTTTCTGGGCCTTTTTCAATTTATTTTTTAATGGTCATGGGCCTGCTTAACCATCGACCCACCATTGTCTAGCTTTTCAGGACGACGAGTAACGTGACGAAGGAAGGACTCAAGGACGTATTTTTTTATTTTCTTGTTTTGTCGGGTGGATGGTCACTGTAGTCAGACTTTAGAACGCTGGAACAACGCCATGGTACAACCATGCTACATTTAATGAATAAACAAAATGAAACTTCGCTTAGATTGAAACCTGGAATGGGTCATGGGTGACCACCCTATGAAATTGACAATGAAAAATAAAAAGATGTCCTCTCTCTCTCTCTCCAGTGGCTGATTGCTTGGCGTGTGTAGATTGGTTCCGTACCAGAGTTACATGGGCCCATTTCGGCTTGTAGACAGCCTAAAGCTTAGCTCTAGTCTCTAGGATCGAATAGGATTAGGCCTGCCAGCTCCTGCCCAAATCTAAGAGTAGAAACTGACTTGATTCGAGCCCAACCTGAGATGTCCCTTCCTACCTGCCTTTGATATGATTATGATATAACACGTCAATATTCCAGGTCGAGCTGGGTTTTAATTCATCCTTCCTTGGAAAGAATAAAAAACTAGAGAAATTGAGCTCGATCAGACAGATTATTCCATAGAAAATTTGTTTTATATCTTTTATCAAAGCTAAAAGGGGATTTTTCCAGAAAAATGGATCATATACCCTAGGAGGGGATTTTTCCAGAAAAATGAGAGAAAACAGTGCTGGAGACAAAGGACATTAAAGTCACTGTTGAAGGAGGTATGGCACAGGGAAATGGATCATATACCCTGCTATTTGACATGGGCAAAGGTACAGAGCGAAGACTGTTTGATCCAATGGTTGGACCCCTCCAAATGGAAAGTTGTATGCACCTTAGGACATTGGCTAGCAGTTGAACATCAACTCACCCTAGTTTTATTCTTCCAAGACTTGTGACCTAATTCATTGTATATTATCATGCCTTCAAGTGGGTAACGTGACTACAGAATTGGTTCTATTATTACACTTTACTATTTGATTGAGATCAAATAAATAAGAAATTCACATCTTTTGTGACCGCCCAATTGAAAAACAGATCATTTGTGTTTTCAATTTAAAAGTAAATTAGATAATTACTACCCCAAGTATTCTGTTTGGCACTAATCTATATGGTAACTTCAAGTTAGATTTTTTTATTTTATTGAATAGATTAAATTATTTTTATTTATAAATATTTGTGTTTTAGTCTCAAGAGTATAAATACAAATGTGTACAATGCAAATACAAAGTTTATAATACAATACAACATTTTGCACTTTACACATTTGTGTTCATATTCTTTCCACACTCAGCCTTAATAAAATTCAATGTGAAAGGTTGGTCATTATTAATATGGGTAATGGTCTATAATCATTTGAAGTGATTAATTTCCAAGAATCGAAACTCCTGCCTTTTTTTTTTCGAATAACAGGTGTCAATGGTTCAAATTATTATAATTTATCATTACTTATTATACGATATTAATTTATAACACATGTCCAAGTAAAAGGTAAAGATATAAGTTGATGTGTATAATTAAATTTAATTTTTTATTTTCTACATCAAAATCAAGGCAAGTATTCACTTTATAATAAAAACTTGGGTGAATTGCTAAAACCTTCCCTGAAGTTTGATAATTGCAATCACCTCCCCTGAACTCTCTAACACAGTTGCAAGTAGATATCCTCTATTTGAATCTTCTAATAAGAGGTATGAAAATGTCCAAAATACCCATATAAATATTTTTGACTGAAATGTTTATATTTCAAATTCTCTTTATATCAATTGCTACCCCAAAACCTTCCAATCTCTTTTCCAAAATTGATTTATTTTCCATTTTTTCTTCATATCAACCACTCAAAGGTAAAACTGCAATTTTAAACTCTCTTTTTTTGTTGTTCATAAAGTTTAATTGTTTTTTTTTTCTGAGTAAAAACAACCTCAATAGTAAGTGTATGGGTGTTTTGGACATTTTCATACCTCTTGTTAGAAGATTTTAATTAAGGGGGTCTACTTGCAACCAAGCCAGAAAGTTTAAGCCGTCAAACGAGGTGATTGCAATTACCAAACTTCAGGGGAATTTTCAGCATTTTACCCTTAAAACTTTTATTTGATAATTTGAAAGTGTAGAAAATCACTTTCTAACTTGATGTTTCATCTTAAAAAGATAAAGAATCACTTGTTTAAATCAAAAGTCATACACACAGACACACACATATATACATAAGAAAGGGTTTCTTTACAAGAAGATGTTTGAATAGAAAATTTTTTGTTAGGGTTTGGCTTAACTTAGAAAACAAACCTCAATGATTGAAAAATATATTAACGTGGCAAAGTTTGAGCATGCATGGTAGGTTGCCATCTTTTCAGAAATTGACTTATGGGAGATTGAAAGCAATGCCATCATCTCACAACTACTAATCATAAGCATATTTCAGAAAACATTTCTCTACAACCATTTATCTATTACCAAACATGGTAAAATTGCTTTTTTTTTTTTCTAAAACAGTGGTCATTTCCCTTGCAGCTGAAGAAGTAGTCCTGCCACTCTTGTGGTTTGCATTGTCTCTCGCTTTCATTTCCACCTACAATTAATGAAATTTAATAAATTAATTGAAAAGGGAAAAAAACCATAATATTATCCTAAAATTATCTCCATTCCAAATGGAGTCAGGATCTTATACAAAAAATTTATGAGATTTTATTGATGGAGGACCTGGCCATTTTTGATACATTTGTCAATTAATTCCCTAGTGAGTAGGCTACAGTGTTTCTTCTTTCTTGGAAAAGACAAAAAATAAATAATATTTTAGCTGGGGTACTTTTTATATCTGATATGTTCAGTTTATCAAAAATGGGATGTACCCTAATCACCTCCTATTTGTAGGTATTGCTGTTCTTGTTTTTTGTTTTTTTTTTTTTCCTTATTGTGTTTTTAAGAAGACACAAAATTTATGAGATTTTATTGATGGAGGACCTGGCCTATTTCATCCGTGGACCTTGGATGATCTTCTATCCTCAATATTTTGAGATAAAGAGAACTTAAATTTACAAAGGCATTTGGAGAAGAGGTAGAGTAGTGACACAGCATCTATCAAAAAAAAATAGTGACACAGTTTGATCAGCCTGATTTGGGTATCTATTATATGTTAATCTATGAAATATAATTATAGGTCAATCCAATCTGATTGGAAAAACCTATTCTAGGTTAGTCAAATAGCAAAGGTGGAGCCGGACATCCGGTGACTCTGATGTAGAGGAGAGATGCTGACCACATGTGTACAGAACATAAAAAATTCGTCATGACTTTTCAGCATTTATCTTAAACTCATTATAATTTTTAAAACGTCCAAAAATCCCATGTGAGTGAGAGTTTTGTTTTCTAAAACGTAACTCATCGTCCTTTAGAGCACCGCTAATACTGATTCAAAGAAGTTTATCTATAATTGCCCCTAAATGGCGAGTCAAGTCAACCTTGTTAAAAATATTCATCTACGCACATCTGTAAACAGTTTGTAAATTTTCTACCGAGTGACGGTAACTTCTTCTTCTTCTTATTCCCTCTGACTCCTCCACCTGGTTTTTTCCCTTCTTCTGTTGCATCCAGCTCACAAGTTCATCCATACATGAACTTGTGGGCTTGTAGCCCTGTAAATCAACTTGGGGGATTGATACCCAATTGGCCAATTCAAAGTGTCAAACTCAAATTTCTAGTGCCTGCTTGCCAATCGAAAGAAAATAATGAAAATGCAAAGTTGCAGACTGCAGTTGGAGAGTTCTGTGAAACCCTAGACCTCTCAATGTCCCTCCTCTGCTCCATCTTCTTCCTTTTTACTCTAGCTCATCACTCGTTTTGCATGGGCGGTTGTATCCCAGAAAGAATTCTCGCTGGTGCTTTGAGTTTGAACTTTGATGTTCTCCGGAATCTTGTCCAATTAATGCTTCAAGCGACCTCCGCTTCTCGATACATCCACTCAATATTGATACATATTCCAAGGAATTCATCTGGTCCAATCCGTCAATCTTCAGACTTCTAGGCTCTTCCTCTATGCGTTGAATGCTTCTGTATCTTATTGGGATGCCTACCAGTCTTTAGGTAATGATTTTATTCCTAATTTTGACATCCACGCAGTAAGCAAGCCGAGTGCGAAAAAGTTGCAGGTCGTGTGGAAATGCTGAAAGAGGAAACAGTAAAACAAGAGAAGAATTAGAACGTTTATGGAAGGAATGTCATCAAAAAATGCGTCTACCTAGAAACTTAAGAAACATAATGGATAAAAGTATGCAGTAGATGACCTTGATGGCAATCCTGATGCATGCTAATCTATCGCTTGAAGGCACCAAACCAGGAAGTCAGGAACCACCTTGTTAAAAGCGAAATGTATCTGCACATTCCATATTCCAATTCATCATCTACGTACGGATGGGCAGCTGGAAGCGTTAACAATGGGTAAAATTGTAATTTTCTATCTAAGGCCAAATTTGGAATTACCAACATGGTGGTTTTTGTATAGTGCACGTACGCAAGACGCAAGATTCAGACGAGGAAATCATGTCTCATCTTTGGCCATTTTTTCTGATATAGGAAATCCATTTTATCGAGCAAGGCGTTGAGTAATTATGCCAGCTTAGCATAAGGTTATTATGACGGAACATGAAATTGAGCTGCTGGTACTTAACCATGCGTCTTTCCCAAACACCACATCACATCCAATGGCGAATCTATGTGGAAGCTAGCATCGATAGGGCAATTGCTCCCACTCAGATTTGAAGGTAGGGTCTGTTTGGTTCATAGTCATAATTGGAATCAGACTTGAAAATCTTTGGAATCGGAATAGTTGATTTGGTTCCAGCAGAATTGGAATGAGAATTATAATCAGAAGGAATGAAATTTCATTCTCAAGTGAGGGGCAGGGAATGGCCATTCACTCAAACGGAGGAATGCCATTCCAGCAAGAATGGGAATGAAATATTCGATTCCGCCCAACCAAACAGTTGGAATTGAATTAGTCCATTTCAATTCCAATTCTAAACCCCTTAATTATAAACCCTATTTGATACCTAGGAATAGGGGTTTGGAATTAGAATCAGAATGGGCTATTCCGATTCCAGCTGTTTTATTGGGCAGAATCGGAATCTCATTCCTATTCCTGTTGGAATGGCATTCCCTGCCCCTCCCTCGGGAATAAATATCAATCCTGCTGATTTCAATTCCCACTCCTATTCTTATCTGAATCAAACAAACTATAGAAATAAGCCATTCCGATTTCAATTCCTAAAAGTTTCTATTCTGATTTCAATTCCAATTACAAAACAAACGGACCCTGAGATTTTTTTTTTTTCATAATTTTAAAAGGCCTAAAAAGTGATGCATCAGATGTGCCCAATAATAAAGGTCTGGGACCCGCCACTGACCACACGCTCTTCTGTTTCCCGTTATTTACGGTTGTCATTTTTGTGCATAGCATGATTATCATGCGTTATGTTCCATTCACATGATCACCTAAGTATAGAAAGCCATTCACACCACATTCTAATTCGCATTTCATTCACGCATTATGTTTTTTTAACAAAGTGGGTTTATAAATTTGTCTCATAAATCCCAATTTTAATTGATTTTATTGTTAAATCAAAATATTGAGTTTCTAGCAAGGCGGGATATGTGTTCTGCATTATTGTTCCTTCCTTTTGATATCCTCCCTCCACCTGAGATCTTTAGGAAAACTCTATCCAAAACAGAATGTCTATACTATTCCAAGTGTAATTTATAGTGAAATTTCTATTTTAAAAGTGACACACCTTGAAAATTCCTATTTCTTTCAAAAAAAAAAAAAAACTCCTTTTAATATGGAGGGAACACTCTCTCGTACTGTGGATATAAAGGCCCCCACGTCGCCAATATTTGAGAGAATCTCAAACTGAATATATGTGAAAATTGAGAAGGAGCTTTTCTTCCTTTTTTTTTTTTAAAAAAAAAAAGAGCAATAGTAAAATCTAATTCTACTATGAGATTTTTTTCTTTTAATTTTTTACAGGGTTGAGGATTTCTAGCATTCCAATTGTGAGTGGCGTAGGAGTTATCCGGCCTTAACTTAGCACGGTCCAAAAGAGAAAGAAAACAAGGATCAAGGATGTTATGGGGTTAAAGGATTAAAAAAAAATCAATAGATGGAGTGCTGCAGGTCACAGTCTGTGAAAGAGAACCAACATGAAATGAATAGCCAGGCCCTTTTCTTTTATTCATTCATTCAATCACTACAACCCTGGGCCCATAATTATTTATTATATATTTTTTGAATTTTTTTGTTAGGGTATAATTATAGAAGAGCTATATATTCACACACTACATATGAAGGAAGACAACAGCTGCCATATTTAGATAAGTTTTGATTTTCTTTGTCATGCCCAATTTAGCCCATCAGAAACAATCAAGGCCTCTTTTGTACCCACACTTTTCGCTCAATTAGGTGGTTGGCCCACGACCCATGTGAAGCACAGATGGAAAATGGGTAAAGAGAGTCCCAATTGTGAGGGGTGCTTCAGTCGTCTTGGGCCAAACTTGTCTAATCAAGGTAAAAAATAATGGCCGTATGGTGTGAATGGACGTTTGTTTGATCTTTATGTGCTTACCGAGGAGGACAAGCTGGTAGTGGGGGTGATGACTGATGATCAGTCATGTACCGGTAACCGGCAGGTGGGGGTACGATTGCATGGTTTTTTTTTTTTTTTTTTAAATTATTTAACTGGTTTTTCAGACATTATTGATCCCATTTAAGACCTTTTGTATCCAAAATGAGGAACCAATGCTCAGATGAATTGGATTCAAACGCAATTTCCTTTTTTCTTTTATGGGCAATATGCCAGGCGGGTCCCTTGGACCATTAGCCCATGGTGAGCCCCACCTATAAGTAGGGGGTATCCAATGTGAGCGCGCTTATGGGATCATCACTTTTTCTTTTATTTTGTTTCTTGAACTTTTTTCCCATACCCCCCAATAACATATATTTGATGATGATGCAAAATTTATGGTGCATCGGCTGCACCATAAAGCAACAAATGTGAAACAGTGATAAATGGTACGGCACAACTAATTTCTTTAAAATTAATTGTTAAAGTTTAGATGGTAAGAATATTTTGTAAAATATTAATCAATGAAAAATAAGTAAATTATGTGATGTGGATTGGTTGAAATTTTGATTTAACATGTAATAAATATTAATAGAAGTATATAATTAGATTTATATGATAAAAGTAAAAATTAATATTTTAAAAGATAATTTTACCTCGAGTGTTTAAATGGTGTATATATTGTTAGAAAAAGTAAGGTTTTTTTGTTTTTTTTTCAAGTTAATGGGTTAAAAGAGTTAAGTTCATAACAAAAAAGGACTTAGATGAAAATAATACGAAATACTATAAGTACCCGTAATTTAATGATAAATATAGCACCAAATAGAATGAAATGACAAAACAGCTTTCATGCCGTCGACCCCGTATAATTGGGATAAGGCTTAAATGAAAATGATGATGTTAAATTTCACTAAATCGTTCAATGTTAGCTCTGGTTCCCTTTCTTATCAAATATTATATTATTCGTATAATTGACCTCAAAGTTAGCTCTGGTTCCTTCATTTTTCCTTAGATGATTTGGATAGGGGTGGATTCGAGCCGAGCCAAATAGTATAAGGTTTGAGTTTGGCTCAAGACTATTCTATAAGGCTCAAACTCAGTTTGAGCCAAAACTTTGAGTTCGAGTTTAGCTCAAGTAAAAAATGCATAAGCTAGAGCTCGGTTCGGCTCAATCTCAATTTTGAGAAAAAATATTTTATAAAAATAAAAATTATATATACTTTTTTTGTTTTATATTTTAAAAATTAAGAATTAAAATAATTAATAATTATAATATTTTTATTATATATATTATTTTGTTTACTTTTATTATATATATATATATATATATATATATATTTGAGTCGGCTCGCGAGTCTCACGAGCCTCACAATCCGAGTTCTACTAGGCTCGAGCTCGGCTCGTTTAATAATCGAGCCATTGAACTGTGCTCGAACTCGAGCTCGAGCAGCTCATAAAAAACTTGACTCATTGCCTTCCCTAGATTTGACAACTTCTATTTTTCGTTAAAAGAATTAAAATATATGTAGTTTCCTCTCCACACTAGATCAAAGGCACGCGTAACCAGTTAACAACTACATAAGAGATTAAGAATCTAATAAAAATAAAATAAAATAAACAAACTGAATAAAATAGTTACTCAAAATAATTTCTTGATTACAAAATAGGCCAGCCTATGGGACCACGTTGAGTTGCAACTAGATATTTAAATAAATAATCTTTATGGATATCAATAAAAATGAATTAATTAAGATAACCTTGCTCGATATTATATATTATACCATAAATAAAATGAGTTAAATCTTTAGCAAATTATAATAATATTATTGAAAAGACACATAATAGTTTAAATCTATACATTAATTGTTCTATTTGGATAGTACAGATGGATAAATGGACTCATTCAGTTCATATTAATTGGGTCATATTCGAATTCCTATTTGAATTTGAACGAAAGAGTACTGATTTTTTTGCACCCAATCGGAATTTTGGAATTGTTTCTTTCTTTTATTTTATTATTATTATTTTTGTGGTAGTTACTAATGCATGTGGATACAATTACAATGTGAGTATTCTTTCGAATAGTTGCAGATTCTCCTTCTCTTTTGAATGGCAATAACTCTTTAGTTAATGGTTGGTCGTTAGAAAGCATTTTATCCCCAGACAGGTGGTTACCCAATCTCCATCAAGAGTTGTTTTCAGGGACCAGTGATGATCAGATAGGACTACTCCCATGGGAAATGCCATGTGAGTCACTCGAGCTCACCACTCATTCGGTTCGAAACCTGAGAAGATAAACAGTTGTCTTTTATTGTAGAATTTTCAGTCCAATCAGTGATAAACAGGAAGCACTCACATGGGTCTTCTCCATGGAATCGCTCTCTTTTGATTTAAGACTACTGTTTCTTCGTGTCCATCATTCATTGGTTCTGTAGCTCATGCAATGATGAAATTTCTTTGTAGCCAATAAGTCACAAACACGATAGCTCAAGAATTCAGATACATAGTAAATTTTCCATGCCTTTATAGTGGAGGAAGTGTTTGGATCACTATGATTACTTATTTATTTTTTGAGTGAATCGTATATCTCGTACTGGAAATTCTATTCGAAGGAAAACGACTCCCACATGGGCTTCTGCTTCTCTCCCAGCAAGAATCTCAAGAGATAACCACGTTTCTAGCAATAAAAAACTAGACAATTTCAAGCAGCCTATGGCATAACCGATTCCTTCTCTTTCTAGGCGATGTTTGGTTACATCAGAAACATATGGGTTTAAAAATCACCACACCAAATAGGGTCACCCAACACCACGGCACAAGGCAAATGCAAAACTGGTGGTACATATGCATAAATAAATTTTAGTAAGGCTGAATTTGGTTGCAGTGTAAATTTATTTGCATTAGTACAAATGTATGTAAACAATGTAGATTCTTGTTTAATTTTGTTTTGGATTTTATTTTATTCTGCTTCATGTCTTAATTTACTTCAGTTGTATTGTAATTAATCAAAATAAGCTAAAATTTGAAACAAAAATAAATTATAATTTACACTCAAATCATTTGCACTACTAAGGTTTTGCATCAATATAAACTTATTTGCATTGCAACCAAACACAGCCTAAGGCTTAATTTAAAAAAATTATAAATATAAATATGGAGAATACAAATTCATACAAAATACAATGTTTTGTACTCTACGTATTTATACTTATACTCCCACAATTTTTATTTCTTTCATTTATTTATTTTTTTATACTGACAAGTGTGAAAATGCGGGTTCAAGCTTGAGCGACATTTTTACAAATACCAAAGGTTAAGTCCGTATCCGGTATACCTTTCATGACTCTGTATGCTTGGGACCAGGATTGAGTAATGGTATTAGTTATTTATTAAAGTAGGGCTCTGCAAAATGTTTTTTGTTTGTTTATGTCTAACGGTCACTCTAATCGCCTGACATATTTGGATTCTGTAAATAAGATATTGTCACATATCTAATCATCTGTTTATGTATATGATAGTTGAAAATAATTTCTCTTCATCCAACCATGACATACATTTAACTTGTACACCTGTGAATGTACAATATGCTGTTTGGGACCAAGAGCTTCAGCTGGCGTGGGAGGTGAGAGATAGAGAGATTTGACAATGTGAGTTATTTACCTTTTTTTTTGTGATTTTTAGGGAAGTGAGTTGGGTCTATCCAAACTGAGTGAATTGAATATAACGGTTTTTGCTCTATGATTTTGTCTCAATAATTAATTGAGTCGATTTGGATTATTGCCTGTTTTGAACCGATTTGCGTATTTAGACCCAAAATCAATTATTTTATTCAATATATATATATATATATATATATATATATAATATTTTCTTAATTTTCTTATAATTTTATTGTACTTTAAGCTTGAAATGGTAAATTTGACTGATAAAAATGTTAAATTTGGCATTCTTTATTATTTTAAGGACTTATCTCCTTTTTGTAGTTAAAAACTCAGTATTCATAGGGGCATTTTAAGAGCAATAAGGATATAAATCTTTAATAAGGAGCGCCAAATGCAAGTTTTAGACTATGTTTGATTTTAAGGAAAAGGTAGGGAAAAGAAGGGAAAGACAAGGTAACCAATGCAAGATCTGTAAAGGTCTCCCTACCTTTCTCTTCCTTACCCTACATTTTCCTTCAAACCAAACTTAGCTTTAGTGATTTGATGTTACATTTCTACAAAATTTAGATGAAGATTCAGGCTTAGGTTGTATTTGGTACAATTGATATTCTATCTAAAAACATTTTGTGTTGATTAATACAAAATGGCATACAACCATCCATTGTGGTTGGCACAAATGTGTTTCACAATCGTTCCATTTCACATATTTCTATTCAAATTTCATTGCACCCCTCCTCCTCCTCCTAGTATCAAGACTAATCACTGCAGCTTTAATATTGGTTTTCCAAAATCCTACTTGCCAAAATGTGATTAAATTTAAAGAGCATTGTGAAGAGAGTGGCAATCTGAAATGGAACACTGGGTGAAACAAGTCAGTGCCAACAACCGTCATTATTTGAAGCTGTTTATAGTTGAAACATGCATCCCTTTAAAAACCTGCATGTGTGAATAGGCTCTGGGGTGGGGTGAAGTCTAATCATTAATTTTAGCTAAAGTGATTCTCTTGTGTGATGTGACACCACATATCTCTCACCCGTAGTGCCAAACACAGCCTTAGTAAGCATCAATTCATCTTTTCTATTTTTATTTTTTACTTATAATTTGAGCCAAAGTCCAGTTGAAATGGCGTGATACGATCTATAGGAGCTTTTAAGGATAAACTTTTCAAAACTCTGCAAGAGATTTTGGATTAGGAATATGCCACACCGAATAGTAGCACTAGCACCCATCAGTCTTGTGGGTAACTGAAAATGCCTTTTTGGTTTTGAAAGGAAATTTCTTATTGGTTTTCAAAACAACACAAATTTCTTTTATTTTTTTTTTCCTGAGTGAAATGGAAACACATTTTCAATTTATCTTGAGAAAATACACACCCAAAAATGGGTTATCATTTTCATCTTCCTTGCTGATGGAGTTCAGCTTCTGTCAGGGGCAAGTCGCACCATTCGAGTAGCCCCTTTTGCAACCTTGCATTGTGAATATCTCCCATGAAATAAATCACACAAAGTACAGAGATATTCCCAATGCAAGGCTGTAAAAGCTGTTGGAACGGGCTTTGCCCTGACTGAAGCCGGACTCTTGTTAATGATGTTACAATTCCTTTGAATAAGGAAAAGAAAGAACACTCTCTTAGTGACTATGACAGTGTTTGGAAAAACGGTACCACATTAGTGCCATGTTTGAAATCTGTTTTTTCATACCACATCGGTTGTTTTGTTTCACATTTTCTCCGACCATGCCTTAGAAATCAGAAAATGTAGTCTAAAAAACACCCTTTTTAGTGTTTTCTCATTTTTTTTTTTAATGTTGCTAGCAGCAACATGCTGATGCTGCGTTGAAAAAAGAAAAAAAAACAAAAAAACGAAAAAAACTGTGACAGATACCAGCAATGATGCAAAAAATGTGTTTCCTTTTTTCCTTTTTTTTTTCAGAAAATGGCATACCAATATAGCATCGCTTTCTTAAAAACACCTCTTAAAAATCGGCATTGATTCCAAACATGGCCTCTAAGTGACCTCCAGTAACACACTAACACTTCACTTTATTTCAACCATAGTACCATCTTAAAATGGAGTATTGGCCTTATATACGGGGAACTTTTTTGTGAGGGTGGAATATGAAACCCATACAAAAGTTTCAAACCATGCCTTGATCATTATTTCTTTGGATATTAATTATTATAGAGGTTGCCATAACAAGAATATATTTTTCCCTTCATTTTAATTGTTTTCGTATCATCATCTAAACCTTGTCCCAACTATACGGATTAGCTACATGAAATCTATTATGCCATTTTATTTGTTTTTATTAAATAGTTAAATACCTTTTAACACTAATTGTCTTATTATCATCCATGTCCTTTAGCCCTAGCAATCCTTTGGCATCTATATCAAAGTGGATTTGTTAACTCCCTTCAACATAAGTGATATTGCTATATCCTTAACTACCAAATTCTGTAAGGATTCTACCTATAGTATAGTTTCTCATAGGGTTTTTGGAAAATTGGGAAAGCTCACTTCACAATAAACCTATTCAAGGAGGTTAAGCTTTCAAGTTGGATAGTTTAGAACGTATTTGACCAAGTGGTTTAAAGTTTGATTCTCGCCATCCCTGTTATAATTAATTAAATTTCAGCAGAAAGTATAGATGGGCCTATCCACTTTTGCATGAGAGGACAAACTATTCGGGTACCTCACCTAACAGTTTAATGTTCATTGAGAGTGATTAGCAAAACCACCTCTTCTCTTCCCTGTACCAAACAATCTGAAACCGACCAAGCCATGCATGGTCCAAACCGGTTCGGACTTCCATTCTCTCATAAAGCAGCCATAATGATGAAGTCTTTTAAGTTTTAACCATGACCCACTATTATCATCATCATTTTACCAAAGACAAGCAATTCTTACTGGTGGATGAGTACAATGCTTACACCCATGAGGTCATGGCTGATGAGTGTATGTTGTGTAGTGAGAGGTAGATAGTAATAGTAGTAGGAGTGGTAGATCCTAAAAAGCAAAGCCAAAGAAGGGAAAGTTTAAAAAACGGAGAAGAGAAGCAAAATAAAAGGATATTTTGGCAAAACTGAAAATCAGTGCAACTCCGGTTGCAAGCTGATCATGATTCTGCACAAGTAGAAACGCTGGCGCCTGGCGGAAACCTGCCAGAGTTTCCAGTTTCCACCACTCCCCCGGGATTTTTAATGCTGGATTTATAAAGAAAGTAAGGCGCCGTCAACGGAACAAACAAAAAAATAATGGAACCCCCCCTCCTTCCCTCCCTGCTCCCTCCAAGCTCCAGCTCTTAGCGAGCTATACCCTCTGCCCGTACAACTCGTACGGACTGTCTAAAGTCTGTGGTTCCCAAACGAGACAATAACGACTGTGCAGTACTCGAGCCAATCGCAACTCGACAGCACATCCATGAAATACCACCCTGATTTTCCCATACCGCCCCATCCCACCCGCTTTCCTCCTTCTCCCCGGTTTTCCACTTCTCTATATATTCATCCTTGCACACAAACAAAGCTTTTGCCTCATCACACTTCCATACAATTAAACCAAACCTGTGCTGCCGAGGCTCTCACTCAGAGAGAGAGAGAGAGTGGGAAAGAGAGGGCGAGGGAAAAAATGGAAATTTTCGTATTCTGTTAATATCTATATGTAGCTACCTAAGCTCTTCTCTCTCTCTCTCTCTCTCTCTCTCTCTCTCTCTCTTTCTACTTTTTTCTGCTTATCGTTTGCTTCAAATCTAAGAATTTCCGTTCTAGTTTTATCTCCTTCTTTGTTACTTGAGATTCCTGGAAAAGAAGAAGGAAAAGTAGAAATGGGGAGAGGTAGGGTTCAGCTGAAGCGGATCGAGAACAAGATCAATCGCCAGGTGACTTTCTCCAAGCGGAGGAACGGATTGCTCAAGAAAGCTCACGAGATCTCAGTTCTCTGCGATGCTGAGGTCGCTGTGATCGTCTTCTCCACCAAGGGAAAGCTCTTCGAGTACGCCACTGATTCCGGGTACCGTATTTTGCTTGTCTCCTAAACTTTCTAGGTTTTCTCTTTTTTCTGTTGCGTCTCTATGGTCTGATTCTTCATTATCACGTTGTTCATGCTTCGCATTTCCCCAAAAACGATTGCCTCTTTGCTCTCTTGCCGATTCGTGAAAATCGATTCGTAAACCTAGATATACTCGAAGATACAACTTCTAAATCAGAAGAACAGGAAGAAAAAAAGATAAAGATGATGAAACTTAGCTTGTCTGAATTTATACACATCAATTCCAGTATGTTTCCAAGAAGAATATATATAAATAAAAAATTATAAATAATATATTTTTTCTCGAGAAACCTGCACAAAAAGAATCCAAGCCAACAATATTTATATGCATAATTTAATTTATTTCTACATATTTGTTTTTTGTATTTTTAAACCATATCGGACTTTGTATGGGTTGTGCTTTGTTGTATTGCAATATATTTCCTGTCCTTCGTACCGGAAAAAAATTCATGCAAAAAAAGCCGTTTATCTGTTTGTCTCTTTTTATTATTTTTTTCGACCGGAATCTCGGATTCCGATCAAACCGGAGACTGGTATCGTTGATGCTGGTGAATGTTGAACATCGATCTCTCCACTCATTGAGCCTTGAACTCGTGCGAGTTTGCAGCTCCTTGCTAACTTCGTTGATGTCTATTATCCTAACCTAGTTCTAGACTCGTAGGTGCAACTTTCTGGCTTTAAAATGTAGAGAATATAGAAAGGGAAAATTTGCTTTCCGAGTTTCCTCTCGTAGTCAGATTGCTAGAAAACGGAAAATTCTAGAAAGAATCAAAGAAATTATTAACAAATTAAAAGGTAGCTAAAAACTTAAAAGAGAGAAAAAGAAGGGTGACTGGGTGAGAAGAAGGTGCGCAGGTTAAGCGAGGAAGGCATGGTGTGCACGTTAGAAGTGCATACGTGTTGGTTTGCTGTGCATTCTCGTCTCGAGATGCAGTGATGATTCTCTGAGCCCGTTTTCATTTAAGTCATGAGCGCCCATCAGTCATGGGCGCAAAATTGCAGACTACTGAAAATTATCCAACTTTCTCAAATTCTGATCCAAACAAGCTGGGGGTATTCAATGAGAGCGTGCTCATTGTGTACAATCCCTTGAGGTTGCCACGTTATGGTACGGAGGGATTCTTTTAAGATTGTTACATACTACTTTTTTTTCTTTTTTTTTTTTTTCTGGCAGGTAGAGTCATTTCTCGCTGAGATGGACCGATAGAAGACATATAAGCTGAGTTTGAGGGGACTAGACTGGCTCATCCATAAGAAAAATACTGAAATGGTTCATAATCTACTTTATGGCTTATTATATTCTTTATCAAATAATAAGACTAAACATATAATTTTAATCAGTCATATTTTAAATAAAACTCAGAGTGAAAGACGAGGTTATGTGCGCTTGAATCTCATATATGTATAAGATCCGTTTAGCTTTAGCATTTGAAACTTATCAAGAACTCTCGTAGTTTGGTGGGTGCTCTTTCTTCTGACCATACATTGTTGTAGGCTTGTAGCTTCTTTTGGAAGTATAGATCTTTGGCAAGCTTACGAGCTTTGTTTTTACATGTTGGTTGAACTTTTGTTTTATGTTTTCTCATTTGGTGAACTGATTGTCTCGCTTGGTGAGACGAAATTGAACGTATGTGGGTGTTGTAGGTCTGATTCTACACCATTGTCCCAGATTGGTAGTCTGTTGTTTTACATGACTGTTTGTTTTGATTTGCATGAACAACTACTTTCGAGATAAGTAAAGCTCTTGTTGTGAAGCTTAATCTTTAAGAGATTAAGGATGAAACGTATGGATAAATGTTATTCACGTTCTTATTAGTTATTATGGATAAGAAGATATAGACACTACTTGAACAGAGAAACCTAAAAAAAGGAATACAGTAATCAGTATTAATAGATGCATGCGTAGGACAACATGCAAATAAGAAGAAGAACAAGACAAAAAAAAGGAAAGAAAACGATGCATTGGAATTGTAGAAACCTCACCTTGCCACCTTCGGAAGGTGATGAATTGCAATCAACTGTGGGAAAGTCGTCCAACAGTCTCGAGTTTGACTTCAGCAACTATAGTAAGTAAAGTGAACATTGTGTTCGACCAGACAATGAGTGAGGTTACATGTCTTGGTGTCTCGGTCTTACCTAATATGTCTAGAACTCTGCCCAAAATAATATACTGGGGATGGGATGAGTCAGGCACCAACCAACTGATATCCAAATTTTTAAGGTCAACTTAAACTTCGACAAGTTACAACAAGAATATTCCATGCTAATCAAAAGGGAAACTAAATCTTTTTCTAATTATTAGTTCTCGTGCTGGTTCTTTCCAAGAACTTAATGGCATCTGTTCTAAGTCTAATGTAGGGAATTACTTGTACCGTTTTTCTTTATTTTTAAAGTTTTGACCACTGGTCCTAAAGCTATCGCAAGCCCCTTTTTGTGACACTTCAAATTTTTATCAGTTCAGTTTAAGAAGAAAACAAGATGTTCCTTTTTGTATTTCTCTAGATTCATGTTGTTAGAAATCCAAATGGATAAATGATTAAAAATCGTAATGATAATTTAAAAGACATCTCCACGTGAAAAATTAGTTTGAGATCCAAAATGACCTATTGATGGACCAGATTTTGAGTTCCAAAATCCTAGCCACATTTCTTTTAATTTATTTTCTTTTTATTTTTCTACCAAAGAATATTGGCTGTTATTTGTGGGAAGTACGTACTAATAAAAGGTGGGGATACAGGGTTATAATGAGGACTGGGAGTTGAGTAGGTGGCAAATCCAAAAGGTCCCCTAATTAGTAGACAAATCAGATTGAGCATTTCAAGCCCCAACATTGCAGAAAATGGCAGACATTGTAGGGATAACCCCTAGATTCAACTAGTAATCTAAAAGTATGTTTAAAGACTAACTTAGAAAATGAAAGTGGCCAGTGATAAAGTTAATTTTGATAATGATGTAAGTTTGGCTTAAAAAAGGATAGTAGATATAAATTATTCTTATTTACTTGAATATCTAAAAACTGTCCTTTTGCTTTCCTGTGGACAACATTTTCATAGTTTGTCTTGTACAGCTTTGTCGTATCCAAGTTTAAACTCAAACGATGTGACAGATCAAGAGAAAAATTAAAGAATATATGGAATAAGAAATAGAAGAGAGAAATATAATTTTTAGGGGATTTGAATGTTTGAAATTCAATAGGGGAGCAATCTTTACATTCAAATATCTACATTTAGTTCATGATGTTCAATTTAATTTGATAGAATAGTATCAATAATTCAAGATAATTTGACAATGTAATTCACTGATTAGCATAATAAAGTTAATTTCTAGTGTAGAACCAAAGTTTGAAAGAAAGGTTCAAGATAATCAGACAGTATCAATAGCTTTTTCTTTTTAATTTTTTAATTTTTTTTTAAATCTGATTCAGAAGGGTTGGTTTAAGGCCCATCCGTCCCCTGAACTGGTTGAGACCCCGAAACATTCCTGTAGGAGTGTATCGGGAAGCCCCCGATATGATATGTATTGACTGATATGGTCTGATATGTATTAAAAATTTGAACCTTCGTTGAAAGCACTGTTTATTGAACATTTTTAATGTCTTGAAATCTGTCCAAGGGATTTATAGCTCTACCCCTAGATTTCACTCAAGTTCAAACTCAGCCCATCTCCTCAAAGCTTGCACAAGTGTAAGAGGTTATGTTAAAATTATTTTCAAAATCAAATTTTCATCTTGTTAGCCCAATTTGTTGTCCTTTTTGAAATTTCTATCTAATACGAGTTTTGTACTTGGGAGTTTATCCCAAAGTTGGTCTACAAAATTGACATCAATGTTGAGTATTAAGAAAGGTGAAGATATTGATAGGACCCCAATACATGCCATTCCACCCATATCCATTGTATTGGCCAATATCTAGGGGTGTCAACTGGAATGGATTTGATCCAATCTGGTCCAGTCCAATGCAAGTCCATTACAAATGGATCAGGTCCTATCCAATCTAACGGATATTTTGAACCATTTTGGACCAGTCCAATTCAATGTTTGGACCATCTAATCTGTTCAAATTTATTTTAATTTAGATTAGTTCTATTCCAAAACTTGGTCCATTGACACTTATATTTTTATCTTCTATCAATGGACCAGATATTGGCTCAATCCAATATAAATTCATTATGGATGGAACAGGTCCAATCCAATCCAATAAATACTTTGGACCATTAAGTCTGGACTGATCCAATTCAATATTTCTTGTTGGTCCGTCCAACTTGATGCTGGTCTGAATGGGATCCAATCTAAAACCAGCCCATTGACACCCCAACTGATATTAGCAATGTATCAGCTAATGCATAACCTAGTAACTCTCTAATGCACTTTTTTTGTTAAAGTTGCCATTCTTTTTTTTTTTTTCTTAAGAAATTCTCTCACCCACTTTAAAGATGCATTATTTTCTAATTCTAGATAAAAGATTCATCAACTCTCTACTTTTGTATTGACTATTTAATGTTAAAAAATTATATATTACAGTGCCAAAATTAGGGACTAAACCGAAGTCACCCACATCACAAGCATGAACTTAACCAATAGGATACACTGCAACAAATTGTTAAAATTACATGAGCTCCAACCTTTAGCCCAACTTATGAAATTTAAAATTAATATTTTAGGTATTAATGAAATTTATATTGCTTTTTCACGGTATATGCACACGCATATTTTAATTCTTTTTGTATTCCCCAGCATTTAATGAATCACAAGTGTATCCCACTTGCTCACACTTACCTTATTTATAACCATAGTGCCTCAGATTTAGTGTTATTGACTCAGTTGTGAGACTTGCACCAGTTTCCTAACATAGTCATGCATATCTTAATCATTCGCCCACATCCATTTCCTAAGTGTGTTATGATACATCCTAAAATTGAATGGAAGCTTATACCTAATGAGCGGGAGACTAGAGCATTGCCCATAACCCCTAGGTGTATTGAGCTAAATATAGAAACCAGCACAAAACTAGAAACTTAAACCTTGCATCATGCTCAGCGAGATGCTTGGCTATCTCTACTGTAAGATGGTAGATAATTTCCTGATCTAAAAAATTTGGTGGATCTCATTATTTATCTCTTCAAGAAGCTCTCTAATTAAAGTTAAAATTCGTCCCCCACAAGATAGTTTGTTGGCTTCAACGGTGAAATCATTCTATAGTAACTGCCGTTGACGTAATTAAGTTGAAGTTTCTCTAGTATTCAGACCATCCAAACGAGCTCTTAATTCTTCCGTTGTGTTGGTATCTGGTCAGTAACTGTCACTCAACTCCGCTAACAGGTTACCTCTCCAGTCTCCAGTCCCCAAGTCACATTATTCAACCATTGGTTTTTATCACATGATGGAAATCAGGCAAATCAATTCGTATTATATAGAAATAGGCTTGTACGTAGTTTCTAGCTTGCCTTAAGTTACCACCCAACCTACTTAACGGGCCTCTACCAGAAACGAGAACCTACTCCATTATCATCATTACACTCGTTGATAGGCATGCTCAATAGATTTGTAGCAAGATGTAGGTTCACGAGCTCCAATGAGGTATCTCAAATTCTCAATATACGAATTAGAGTTTACCTGTGAAGAACTTGAGGTCCCTATGGTAATTGACTTAGTATTATATCTGGTTTTCGCTAGATATTTAGGCTTTAGGTTTTCTATCAACTTGCAACGCTTTCGAGAAACAGTAGATAAATGTTCCTAGTTATTTGAATCCTTGGAATCCATCTTTTAGTCTAATACGCCAAGGCAGCCAAATATTTTTGTTTATCAGAGATATCTTCTCTAGTGGAGAGCCTCCGATGTTTAATATATCATAACATCTTTGCAACTTAAATAAATGAAGTGTTAATAGGTAAATTTAAGTCTTTAATACAATGTTTGATATCATAACATTGTCAGCATTAGCTTCCTGAATACTCTTTACTGGTGTTTTGACCTTCATGGATGGCCTATTCTCATGTTCTTCACCAACGTTTTGAAACTCGTGCTCATACCATAAATTGTAGTGGAGTTATCATCATAGGGTGTTATTTTCTGAAATTTTCAAGAACACTAAAAAATGGAAAACATCTCAAGAAGTCGAGTGATATTAATGCCCTTGGATCAGTATCGTACAATTAATTACTAGTATTATTTTTTTTTACAATTTCTGCATTATGTAAAGTGATGATTCAACCAACTTTGACTTCAAACATGATAGTGAGTAAACATAAAACAAGTACCTTTTATCTCGTTCATTAACGAAAATAGACTTGAAAAGTGGAAGAATTGATATCACCAGCAATGTACTAAATTTTCTTAGAAAGTGACAAGAACCCGATAGCCCTCTTCTTACAGTTACCCCGAGGAAAATAGAAAGAAATAAACTGTCCATGAAATAAACTAACATAAAGTAAAAGTTCTAAAACAAATATATAACGTGATAAGAACATGATATAGAACATTATCAATCATTAGAGTCTTTATATTAGTTAAATGGATGTTAAAAAGCGAAATTAATAAAAATAGCAAGATGAAGTGTTATATTAACACAAGAAGGAAAATGCAAGCTGAAAATAGGAAAAAAAGAAAGAAAAATTAGGCATCATTCTATGAAGGATTGCATATCCTTCTTAAGAAACATGTATAACCAAAATTTCTAAAATCAATGTCAACTTGTTGCTCCTCGGATGTTGGAGAGCAATGCAAATTGATGATGTTGCACTCGTTTCATTATTGTGCAAAGACCCACAAATCTCAAATTAATGAAAATAGGTTTAAAGGGCGAATTCATTGCTTGTGTCCAACTATGTATATCATATAGAATAATTTTGTAACACAAGATGTAATAAAAACTAAAATTATCCAATTCAACAGATTGAATTTAACTAGCATTAGCTTTCCCAATTATATATATATATATATATATATATATATATATATATATATATATATATATATATGGTTGTTTCATGTATTACCCAGACAAACCATCGTGTGAAAGGCAACTTTAAAATCTATTTGATACAAGATTTTGATGGGGCATGTTATGCCCAGGTGCAAGAAGACGGATGCATAACCTTACATAACCAGCTGGGTCTTTTACAAGTTTTCTTCACTGAAACCTCTGGCTTGTTCCTTTCTATTCATTGGAAAATAGGATGTTTTATCGTACAACCACTGGAAGCAAACCAAAAAAAGTTCTAAGCATCTTTTAAGAAAAAGGAACAGATTGACCTAGTAGAGAAGGTAAGGTGAGTGCACCTCACGTGCTTCCTTCTTTGTATCCACCCCTTAATTCCTCTGTAATTTGTAATATGTGATACAAAAAGAAAAATGAACTATTCATAATTACCAACCTTTCTCGAAGGTATATTTTAGTGTATGAAGACTGACCATCTCAGCTACATCACCTATCACTCTCATTCAAATAGATGAGACAAATCCTGGAGGTTTAAAAGGAATCCAAAAAAGCACAAAAAAAAGTACAAAACGAGAAACTGATACACCTTATATGAATCGACTCATATGAATCAAATACAGCAAACTCCTTTGCTGTGGAAAGTTTGTAAAATGAGTACCTTAACAAAAAGTAATAATAAGAGTACTAAAGGAAGATAGATTTGTCAACATCAAAATAGGTAGTTGAGGTGACTAATTAATAGGGCATGTTTTGCATCAAATGTAAGTGGAAGGGATTGCTTGGGATAAACCTACACAAAAGAATTTCCAAGGGGTGAAAAAAGAAGTATCATTGTCTAGATGAGTAAACATCTCATCATTAACGTACAAACTATAATCAGAAAAGCAGATTGATTCCAAGAAAAAAAATATTCTGTATTTAAGGATTCTTCAAGGAAAAGGTATATTCAACAACTTTTTAACCTATTTTATAGAGATGATTTATCACATAATTATGATGTCACTAATTTCTTGAGGCAATCAAAAGAAAAGGGGGGTAGTGATGTGAAAAGACACAAAGTACTAGTTTGTTGGGTGGTGTGGGAAGAGAGAAATAATAGAATATTATTGGAGAAGGGCAGAACAGAGGTTGCTTTTTGGGTAAATACCTTAGACATCTTCAATTCCTTTTCAATGTCTGATTGGACTTGGGTTGAAATAACACTATTCAAGAGTAAAAGACAAGACTTAGGTTGGAATGGGAACTCCCAACAGGTAATAGAGTAAAATTAAATTTCATTGGGAGCTCCCTCCAAAACCCGAGAATAGATGGAATAAGAGGGATTTTCAGTGATTCAAACAAGAGTATTGTGACAATATTTTCAAGGACAATTGGTTGGGGAAACTCCTGAACTGTTGGTTCTATTGCAAGTTCACAGAACTTTCCTCATGGGTAGTTATACATTGGAAAAATCCAATAAGCATATTCCTTGGGAATTGGGATATGTTCCTCATAGAACTTTCCTCACCCCAATCTCACAGGCACATTCCAATGTATTGAGAATATTTCTCATGAATAATCACATATAAGTTTGAGAGACTTTCCTGTTACATGCTGTGAGTTGTGAGAAGCACTCTATCAGGAATAGATTCGGACTCACCCCAATCTCACAGCTAACTGACTCCTTACCAAACAAGGGGTTATGAGGCAGTGGTTGCTTTGGGTATCCTTGTAACTTGGGCTTGTAAGAGGGGTGTGTCACTTTGGTCTATCAAGTAGTATTTATCACTCATTTTTCAAGTTAATTTAATAAATCTTACCTTTGCTAATTAAAAGTTATAATTATGGTGTCTCTAAATTAGGTTATTATCTTCCCTATCAAACCAAGATCTTGTAAATTTTATACCTCGAGTGAGTTATAGTTGTTTTATTGATAGGGTGTCAACATGTGAGAAAATTCAAGTCTTTGTATTTTCATCTCCATCAGAGCTTCTTTTTTTAATCTCATTACAACTTTATTAAACTTATCAGAACTAAAATCACTCAAATATATATCCTGAAAAAAATACTCATAGAAGTTGTTTTAAAGGTTAAAATCCATATTCAAGCGTTTCTACGAGTTGCATGTATAAATAGCCAAAAGGTGTTCTAGGAGAGTCGGGATCAAATAGGTACAGTATTGTAAGCACGTTCAAATCTTTTTGATACTTGCCCCGTGAAATACCCTCAATCTAACCTTGAAAACGATTAAAGATAACTTTAACAGTTGTCAAAATATATATAAAGTGTTAACGTCTCTCTCTCGTGCACATGTGCATTTGAATGTATTATTATACTCGAGCTATATACTAGGAACATACAATGTTAGGCACATCACGACACATGTTTCTCATTTTTCTTTCTTTTCAGAGCTAAATCTTGCTTCACGATTTTGATCTTCTCCATAAAATCTCGTATCAGTTTTTCACACATGCTATATTGCAAGAAATAGTCGCGCATTCTTGTATTTTAGTCATTGTGAATGGGGGGGGGGGGGGCACAAAACTCTTATGTTGCCGTCCCACTGGCTAGTAACTCCATATTTGCATTGCAGTAAAAAAAGAAAATTGTCATTTTCAAGAAAAGTTTGGTATGATTCTGAACCATACCACCTTTTTTTTAGAACCATGAATCGGACACCACCTTAGTTTTCCCTACTTCTCTTAGGTCCTTCAGTTTGCAGTTAATAGTTCGTTATTTAGGCATTAGTCTTCCATGTAAATTACCTAGTTTTCTCTACCAAAGAACAAGGCGCAAGTCTATACTCTTAAATCAACTAGAAGCCATTCCCCCAATACATATTTCACTCGGTAGAGAAGATACAACAAAATCCACATTACTGATTACTTAAATATGAATCCCATTCTATCAGTACTCTGACCCTCATGAGACATCATGGTCACCTTTCCTCTTAAGGAAAAGAAAAAAAAAGTCATTCTAAGAGCATTTTCTTCGCATATAGTTCCCTCCACTCTCAAACAATGAGCATCTGGGATTTTGTTATTTGATATTTCTATTAATTTTGAAACATCCATCGACTGAACATCAAATAAAGGACCCAAAAGAAATGCTTTATACATTATATTGTTATGGCTTTATGGGTCCGAATTCTTTTAGATAAGGTAGGGTGTTAATTTGTTATTTACAAATAGATCATCCATTAACTGATGCAGTTCAATATGACGCCCCAAAAATGCACCAATTCATTTTAAAAGAAGACAAATGGGCTCACATTTAAACTCACTAATGGGCTTTCAATGGCTATTCAAATTCTTTTAGATAGTTAGGTTGTTATCAGTTCAAGATGAAGCCCCAAAAAGCACCAATTGGTTTTAAAAGAAGACAAGTGGACCCACATTTAAACTCACTAATGGGTTTTTAACTGCAAACGTATTAAAAAACCTTTATAGTATATTATTGGATTTTGAAGGTTAATTTTATTAAATGCTACATCAATTAGTTTTACATTAAATGCTCTAATGATTGTTTTTGTTTGCTATATAAGCCGGGTAATCTCTAAGTAAATTGAGAATCCTAGAGATTTTTTTTTTTTTTTTTGTTTTGGTTAACCAATGGCCTGTTGACTGGGTCAAATGGTTCACAGTTTTACCGGTTAGGACACCAAATCAACTCAATCAACATCTTTTATTTTAGTGGGATTTGTGGACTGCAATTCCCCACAGAAATCTGATTTGAAGCCCCTTCCTAGTCTACTTGTAGCCCCCCTAAACCGCATCCTGCCCGTGGATTTGGCATCAATCCATGGTCAGGATTCAGTCCACCCCTAGAGTGGAGCTCTAAATTTCTGGGGGTGGACTGAACTGTATTTTATTTATTTATTATTATTTTTTTTTACAAAAAAAAAAAAAAACCAATCATGCTGGGAACTCAACAGACCCAGATTCCTGGGCTGGTGACAGGTTGGCTCTTTCAAGCAGCTAAGCTAGTCAGCAATGTGCCGAAAACCTTCGTTTTTAGATGTTCAATGTAGATAAAGCGCAGCATGTATAGCATGATTGCTTCAGGAGGATTCCCATTCCCTGGACAATGTTTACAAAGGAGATTTCAAACTGTTAGGATTGATTTGTTTCACTAGAGGGGGATTGCGAAGGAAGATTGAGCTAAGCAGATCATATGAAGATGATGATTAGCATGTGGTAGATGACAGAACCAAGTGTTTTTCTTTCATCCTTTGATAAGAATGAGAAACCCAAGGCTGGGTAACCACAGATAATTATAAATATGCCCTATCAAATAAATGCATACATTGGGCGAAGGCCACGAAGCATCCCTAGAAGATCCCTAATAGTTACTACTAGCCAAGTAAAACAGGCATGGAGAACTAAGATTGACATCCCTTTCGTTTTCCCGCTAAAAACTAATGTAGATGTTCTCAATCTCTTGTATGTACTCTTTTCAAGTAGTCCTGGACTTCTTAGTTTGGCTATTTAGCTATCTTTACCTTCACTCCAAGCTGTAGGCATGGATGTCTGGAGTACAGCCATTGCGCCAGGCATAGCTTGCAAATAACTTACCAGTCTTCTCCAATTCCTCCCTTTGATTTGTATTCTTGTTGCTTCAGCATAATCAACTCCTTACGCTGTTGTTCTGGATACACCAATTTGCTCCTGAGGAGACCTACAAACTTCTAACAGGGTACCAGTCAGTGGCTGTATATTTGGTTGAATTGGAACCAGGTATTTAACAAAATTTGGATTTAGCTTTAGTAATTATTTTGAAGGATATTCTTGGATTTTGATCAACACTCAAGAAGGGAGAGACTAATCATGAATAGGGAAGAACACAATTCTGGCTTTTACATAGCTGATATGAACAGAAATTTTGGTGAAAAAGAAAAAGCAGATTGCAAAGTAATGGTTCCTTCACTTCCTCGAGAATGCATTAAGTTCAAGAATCACTTGTGAGAAGTGCCCAAGCACAATACCTACAATTATCACAAATTCATAGCTTAGAAGTGTGGGAAGGCAGAGAAACAACATGAAAAGATGTGGAAAGTAGCATTACCATTGAGTTGAAGAGTATCGAGAATCGATGGAATTCATCAATAGGAATCCCAAAGTATAGTCATTACACAATGCTGCAGCAGCTGAGTTGTTATATAAACAAAGCTTGTGAAAAAGGGGCAAAAACAATGAAGAATAGTTCAAAAAATAGCTTTTTTTGCAGTGAATTTTTTTATTAAAAGATTGAATTTAAATTCAATCAGTTACGGGTCTTAGATTCAGGTTTAGATCTTATTGGTTCTTGGAATTTCATATTTAATCTGAGTCCATTTCATTAATGAAGAAAAAAAATTAAAATTTTACAAATATAATAACCAATCTTTTGCTTATATATATAGTTTAAGTTTATATAAATAAAAAACGAATACATTTATTATTCATAAATAATTTATAATGGGGCTTGGATAGCTGGTCGAATGATTCGGAAATAATCAGTTCTCGGACATTCATACTCCCATGACAGCCTTACTCATGGATCTCTTCTATAGGTAGAATGCTGCCACTTTACGGATTACCCAAGCTTTGGCCAAGCCATGTGCAGTGTGTGATAATCTGCAATTATTGCTGAAGCGAACCACTAAATAGTTCCAGCTCAAGAATTTTGGTGGACAAAATTCTGAACAGCATGTTGACAGTTGACGAGAAAATGCATCATTTCAAATTTTGTTTGGTATTAATCCCATGGAAACCCGGGGATGAATAACATTTTCAATATTTTATATAACCAGAACCAGTCTTCATGCACGATACAGGTAAGTGATATACAAAAGATGATTTTACCAAAAAAAATGATATATAAGGATGTGAAGAATGATATCATTCCCCTTGGGCAGTAGTAAATCACCATGAAATAAAGCTAATCATGTAGATTTGTATCTCTCTATTTACTCACATTTTCTGAAAAAGTGAACTTTGCATGACGAAAGTAGTGCTATTGCTGTTTGTGGGAAGGGAAGGTTCCTTGATATGGTTTAGTCTGTTGCAGATAAACTAACTCGGTAGATTTTCCTTATCCCCCACCCCCAAAAATTATTACAGCATGGAAAGGATCCTTGAACGTTATGAAAGATATTCTTATGCAGAGCGAGAGCTTATTGCTGCTGATTCCGAATCACAGGTACGACATTGGAACCACTCCAAAATACAAAAAAAAAAAAAAAAAAAAAAAAATTACTGTCAACTTCTAAACCAAGTTTAAAGAAACTGTTGTTATTGTGATTCAGTGCTATCATGTAGATGGCTCACTCTTTTGATTAATACTGTGCAGGGAAATTGGTCTCTAGAGTACACAAAGCTTAAGAATAAAATTGAGATTTTACAGCGGAACCAAAGGTAGAGCCTGATGTCAAAGCAACAATGATAAAAGTGGGCAGGAAATTAAGCTGACTTTGTCCCTGATGTTTCCAGGCATTATGTTGGAGAAGACCTCGAGTCCTTGAGTCTGAAGGAGCTCCAGAATTTAGAGCAACAGCTTGACACTGCTCTCAAACAAATACGAACAAGAAAGGTTTGTTAACCTTGTTCCTCAAATTATTAGGCAATTTCAACAATTGGCTAATTACTTTAATAATTCTTTCCCTTGCAGAACCAACTCATTTACGACTCTATTTCAGAACTTCAGAAAAAGGTAAGCCCATGCCTCAGGGATTATTACGATTAACAATTTAAATGGAGAAGTAAATAGAACACAAAAACATATTGATTGTTCTGATAACCCTCATGTGGAAACAATGTGAAATGCAGTTATTTCAACTCTCAGCGTTTCTAGGAATAAGGGTTGCTAATTGTTTCTAGGTTGATAAAGAGTAGTAGATTTTCCTTGTAAAACTAAGACAAAATTTCTCATCCCTCCCAGTAAGTAAAAATGGCGACACACAAAATAAGTAAAAATGTTTTAGCAACCCAATATTCTAAGGTGCACCATCTCACATTATCTACACTGATTGTGCTTTCTTTCTTACAGGAGAAAGCGTTGCAGGAGCAAAACAACATACTGACTAAAAAGGTAAGTTTTTTATTACTTGCATGGGCTCACATGACAAAATCCTACCACATTCCGACTCATTACATATGTCAACCGTATATTCCTCTTAAATAGCTCAAGGAGAAGGAGAAGGAGAAGGAAAAGGAAAAGGCTCTGGCCCAGCAGGCTCACTGGGACCAACAAAACCAAGGACAAAGCTCACCGTCCTTCCTGCTATCACAGCCACTTCCCTCACTTGCTATAAGGTCATTATCTCTCTCTCTTTCTCTCAACCAACCATTGCCCACTTGCTAAGGCTAAAACTTTCTATACATATGATTCAGTGGTACTTACCAGGGAAGGGGCGCCGCATGCGATGATGAAGAAGCTCGCTCGCATGCTCGGACCAACTCACTTATGCCGCCTTGGATGCTCCGCCATTTGAATGAATAGAAGAACCAACTACAGTCTTCTGTCTGATCAGCAGTTTTCGATCATTATGCTAGCTTGATGGAAATTGCCTTCATGGCGGGAGAGGTGTCATCTCAATCTCATTACTTTCTGTACATCAATTATGTGACAATGTATAATCTCTATCATATATAGGGACTAGCATCCACCAAAGAATCGTCAGGTTTGAGTGTATTTTGAACTTTGGGTTTTTCTAAATTATACTACTCTCTAGTTCTAGAAAGTTATATATCTAGCACAAGAACGAGGATGGATGAACTTGGATTTCATTGGATTTCTGTCTCTGGTTGTGTATATAAATATCTAAACTCTGTTTTATCTTTTCCCTTCATTGTCCAAACTGAAACAGTATTAGCCCATGTTGATGCTGTTTAGAAAAGCAAACAATACAAAATAAATATATACCAGCTCTCTTATTATCTAGCTAGAGGAAAAATTTTGCTTTAACGACGAGGAAAACCTTGAAACCCAGCAGAAGAGTGAAAAGTACAAAGTTCCCCACAGAAGAAGATTAAACAAAACCTATTCTGGATCGATGAAATGAGGGATTCGGTAGAAAAAATTTGTGAGGGAAAAGATAAACAGAGGCCTCATGTCTCCAAGCAATCCACAACTGCCACTATTGCTGGCAGTAGCTGAGATGATCAGAAGTGGAACTAAACATGGTTGTTCTGGATAAAGACAGCTACGTGCTTTTTAGATTGAGACACAACGAACCTGAGGGACAAACCTTTTGCACGTAGGATCCCTAAGCTTATAACGATTTCGCATTGAAAGCTAAAGTGTAGTGGCCGTCGAGAACTGTTGAACGGTTCTAAAAAGAAAAGGTCGGAACTCGGAGACACCAGAGTTTTTTTTTTTTTTTTTTCTTTTTCCTTCCAAAGCTATTTCTGGCAGCGGTTTTTTCTATTCTCTCATATTCTTCATCATCCCCGCCTCAGAGGTCTAATATATGTTAGCACAGACCAACCAAATAAATAAATAACAATAAGTAAAATAACCTTCCCTCTTGCTTGTCCAGCAAAGGATTGACTCCATGAGATAACTGTTATTTTAGCCATCTACCGTGGTAGAATGAAACAGTTTTGTATCAAACTTTTGACCAGCCTGCTTCACTTTTTATCCGCAGATCAGCAACCCAATTGTTTCCTGGAACCCCAGACCACGAAAACGAGCTTCTGAATATCTATTTTTCTTCCACCAGAAAATGTATTAAAAAAATACAACCAGCTGTAAAGAATTCCAGTTCCTTTTTTTTTTTGTATTTTCTTTCCTATAAAAGAAAATCCAGTTGTAGTCTAATTTGTTTCATAGGTATTGACTATTTTCTTTCTTCCCTATGGTAGTAAGATCGTTCACCTTCAGTCCTATAGTTTTGTTAGGCTTTGATGGGTAGGGAAGCGATTTGACTGGTCAGGACAAAAAAGTGGAGGCGAAGGATCGAGCGCGGCTGATGGACAGATCCAGTCTATATAAACCTTCAGAAAACGAATCTGTCAGTCATGTAGTACCGAGTTCGGAAGTGGACATTTATGGAACGAGAATGAACTGTGACCACTGACCGCACAACCCCTCACTGTCAATTTTCTCATTCCCAGAAGTTGCCCCCAGCTGCTCCGATTTGTGGTTTTGCTTCTGCTATTTACATATAAAAGCGTAAGGAGTAAACACGTCAGTCCAGACTCCAGAACCAGATATAAGGGTATAATGGGCTGGGCCTATAAGTCTCATCCTTCTCAAACATTTTATTTCAATAACTCATGGTCATGGTGCATGGCTAGCTACTGGTTTCTGCTCGCAGCCAATCTCTCCTCCCCATACAAACCATAAAGCCTTCGGCTTTTATCCATGGATGAAGTTGTTACAACTGCGTTGATTTTAATTTTGTTTCTATTGCATGTATCTGGTCAAAGTCCCTGGCCATTCCTATTTCCAAGCAAATCCTCTGCTTCCAAAATCCTGGATATCCCAATGCCCCCAATAGCTAGTACTCCTATAGAAATTCAGAAATGTAGAGATAGCTCTTGCTGTGGATGGCACCCTAGGTTCGGCTTTGAAAAAGAACATGCTGTGTTTCGATCCACGTCAAAGCCCTTGTATTTAGATAGAACAGCCACTTCATAGGAAACCATTTGTGTTGAAATCGGCTAAAGTCTGATATAAATACATATTAAAATGTTACTCCTAAATAAGAAGAGCAATAGCTAGTCCAAGACCAAGAATAATAACAGGTCCTTTGGGAGTTGGTGGGTGATTTCAGACACCACTTGCTGAACTTTTTATTGCCCTTTCTTCAAGGGCCAAAAATACTGGCTTCTACATCAGTTAATAGTTTCCTAGGCAATGCATAATTAAGGGGGCATTATTTTTTAGATTTTGAGAGGGAGAAAGTTGGTCGATGGGATTTTGGTTCCTGTTGACTAAGAATCTCATGTTCTTTTTTCAGATTAATATAGGGATCAAAGAAAGTTTATTTTTTTCGATATCATTTATCCAAGTGATACCATTTCCTAGGTGTGTAAATAATTTTCCCACTTGGGGGGAAAGTTTCTAATACTTGAATGGGACAAAAGTGCCCCTTTTAATAATGATTTTTTATGGTTAAAATTGTCATTTCCTATTTTACTTGGGAAATAAAAGAAAATGGTTAAATATGCTTACTTGGGTAAGTATTTTACAGAAAAAACTTATCCAATTAATTGCATTTATCCAAATAAGTAACTTACCAAACAGCAAATAGGACCTAAGTAGTACAACAAAGCATAAAATTGATTCCCCCCTTGGTCAAAAACAAATTATAAGTTATCAGTCGACCTGTGTACCCAGGAATAAAGACATTGATGAGTCGAAATCCTATCTGTTTTCATTGCATCCCCCAATCTTATAGAAGATAAAACTTTCAAGAAGTTTCACTTGAATCGTGTGGAAAACCTCATTTCTCATCTATATATGTTATGTAGAACTTAATTATGTCCAGCTATGGAAGATCCTTAGGATTACGTAGAACTCTAATTAATAGTTAATTGAAAACCATGTACGATAGATAGTTTTAGGTATTTTCTCATAGATCTTTCATTTTATGGAGGAAAACCTTCTGTGACGCATACAAACGTAAACTCAATCAGTTTGAACTTTGATTGCTGAATAGTGCCATAAAAATGCTCCATGAATGAAACGACCATTACCCAATAATATTGATCCCTGTAGCTATATCCTTCATCAATAATGTCTTTAAGAAATAGTTCCCACCGTTCCTCCAACATAACAGAGACAGAAGTATCAGAGTATAATCACATTGTGCTGCATCCCGAGGCCAAGAATAATCAAAGTCAAAGGCATGAAAAGGGAGAATAGTTTAACGACTCATGTGTCTTCAATTTCTTGTGGCCATTCATTTTATGAATCCGCTTTGAATTAATTTGACAAAAACCCAAAGTTAAAATTTCATACTGGTGTAGGTGGAAGCATAGGACTTAGGCCAGTACGGGTTCGATCCATAATCAGCTTATGAGTTTGAACTAAATACGAAGAATTATGCATTTCAGGGGTTTTTCTCTCTTATATACTTAGTCATTGTCTTATGAGAGAAACGTGAGACATTGGATGTATCGAGGTTTAGAGTTTTTATCTATGAGTGAGGTTGTGAATACATAACTTTGTATCTCTACTCCATTGCTAACTACAAAGTGGATTTTTGCTCTCCATTCACCCATAAAGATAGGCTATAAGTTGAATCACATAAATCTGTATATTCTCTTTGCTTGCTTCTCTTTATTTCTATTTTTGTTTCACTTTAGATGACATTCAAATCTATTTTTCTTGGATTTTCCACAAAACCATGCATGCCTTCAATAGGCCATTCTCTGATAAAGCCACCATATAAACCACTGCACAGGAAACCTCTGTACCATGGGATAATCAAGAATGGAAATTAAACCAGGAAAAGGAAATTAATACAGTTCCAAGTTGAGACAATTTACAATTGTTTTAGATTATTTGAAGCAAAAAGTATATCACTAATTCATGTTTAGTCATTGCCCACACTCAGATTCTTAGGTAAAGTTGTGGTTCAAGATTTAATCTAGCTTTAACAGCGTCTGAATTGGACCAACTGCAAACATATTCTTTAGATACAATTCCTAACAGCAAGAACTCTCTAATCTCTATATACATTTGTACCATTTTTTTAGGGAAGGAGGAGGTATATATACTTGTCAGATAACTAAGGGGAGGTTTTCATATTTTATAAGTACGGCCTCTGATGTACCATCTGATGGAACAGCTGCAGTATGCTCAACTCATGGTCATGGCCATCAGCAATACCCAGCCACTGGCCACTGGGACATAACACCTGCAGTAATGAACAGCTAGATGTTGTTTATCGAAAAAAAAAAAAAAATCGTACAAAGGAGCAGCTCAAGCCTCAATGGTACATTTTCAGTAATTGTTCTAATAATACGGACTTCATGGTAATATACTAATAAAGGTTACATTAAACTTTTTCAAAATTCCTAATAACCATTTCGAAGATTGGGGTCAAGTTATCAGTTTGATGAAGCAGAAGGATATGCTCATCACAAAACTCTCTTCACGCCAACCTCATAACACATCTCCCGGTGTATTGAGAAACATTTTTCTATGAATAATGGAGATGTTACTAATGTGCTGTGAGATTGGTATGAGGAATTTGTTCTCTAATTTGCAAATCTGTATTTGTTCCTCACAGAATACACCTAACTCTCACCAATCTCACTGTATTTTCAGATGTGCATTGACGACATATCCTGTATTCGAGTCCACGTTCTGTGCACCTGGACGAGTACACCCGCCAATCACAAATGCCCACGTTGGCGTGCTTAAAATTTACTAACTTCATGGGCGTTTATTAAAAAATCCGGATTCTTCTATAAGGCCAGTGTATACGATGCAGAGCCGAACATCTCTTTTTGTTTCCTTTCTTAATTACGAGCACAGATGGGGACGGAGTTTTACGCCCTCAAGACTGTTTAATCGAACGCATGAGAGTATGTCCGGTGGCCTTGCCTCGCCGTAAAGCCTTACGCCGATAACTCCAGATCTGCCTATCCAGCCTGAACCTAGAAAACGCTTCCCTCAAGCAGAGCCCTTGAAGAAATAGACCGCAAGCTCTGGTGATTCGAGACCGTCGTCCTCGTTGTCGAAGGGTTTGGTTATGGGACAGGTGACCATTTTAAAATGCCGCAAGACTCTTGAATCCAATAGAAGGAATGAATATTCTGCTAACAAGACCATAGTTTCGAGCGGGGAAGAGGATATGGGATGTGAATCTTCTACTCTGCTGTTAAGGTATGTAAGTAAACCCCGTCCACCACTTCCCCCGCTTCGTCCTTCATCTGCTGTATTATAATGAAAAGGGGGGAAGAAATTTGCAGGTTAATTGATTGTTTCTCTTCCCCTTGCAGGGTTAGAGTTGGGACTGATTGAGGCAAAGAGGGTGAGTGGCTGGTTCCAGACAACATGAAAAAGGATCTTCGGGTCTTGGCTTGGGTTTATATAATTCGTTTGCTTTTGTATTTGAAAATTCATGTCTGGACTCTGGAGAGAGGGAGATAGAGAGATAGAAAGAGAGCTGTTACTGTTGTGGATGGAGATTGGATAAGAGAGAGAGGAGACTGACAGACAAATTGACGACGAAGCTTTGATGTGGAGTGGATCTGGATGAAAATGCGGCAGTTTGCAATTTGCAGTGCACCCGGGTTTGCAGAAAACAAGGAAACTGCCTCCGGTTGTTTGGTTTGGCTGATTCAGCGCTTCACTTCCCCCACTGTGGAATTGAAACTGGAACTTGCTTACGCGTTCCTGACACCAGTGGAATTGGAGAGGCGTTACCAATGAATCGCATGGGTGAGCTTTGGCTTCGTGGTCCCAGCGTTATGAAAGGTAAAAGGCAAAAAGGATGAGATCTCAGACCCATCCACACCCACCGCCAGTGGCTTCTGCGTTCAGTGATATCGCCGGTCGCAGGTGCATGCTTTTGGTATAGGGGTTGGCGTGTATTTTTTTTATCTTTTTGTGTCCGGTTCAACCGGATTCTTTAATAAACGTCCGTTAAGTTAATAAATTTGGGCGTTTGTGATTGGCGGGTTTACTCGTCCGGTGTGCACCGCACCCATGGGTGCACAGAGTGTGGACTCCCTGTATTCGATGTTGTCATTTATGAGAAGATATTGTCGATGCATGGTAGTCGGTGCAAAGTCCATTCGAACAATTATTATAGTTATAGCCTTGCATTGCATTGGGAATATCTCCTCCCCATGAAATAAAAAACAGAAATACAGAAATGTTTTTCATGCAAAGCTGTAAACACAGTTGGAACTGGCCTTTGCACTGACTGAAGCCGGTCACTCAACACGTGACAAAGTGGATCAAATTAAGGAGATGGGTTTCAGTCAGTGCAGGGCCAAAGCCATAAAGACTGTTAGAACGGGTCTTGCACCGACTGGAATAAATCATTGTAAATTGTATTGATAGGTTTAAAATTGGGATAGGAATATGTAACTTTTGAATACATTGGGCTAGACCCAATGTTAGCCTGGGTTAGACAAATCGGACTTGGGTTCAGGCTTAGGGCTTTAAGAATGTTTAGGGTTGGGCCTGGGTTGAGTATAAACCTGGCCCATGTTGCCCGACTTGCACGGTTGCACCCTGTTAAATGTTAATCTGATTCATTAATTTAGGAACAGAATATCTATTTGGGTGATTGCCGGCCTGCTAGGGAATAATTGTTGATAAATTACTTCAAACTCAAATCGTTACCTAATAAGGAAATACATATGTTGTGTTGTTGTAGATAAAATGCATGCGTTGACGGCTTAAATGTTGATAACGGCAGAAGTAACTGAATTGAATGACTTATTACTTAATCAATTTTAGACAAAATGATTAAATATCATAAAATATTTGAAGGATGGTAATGAAGCCAAATTCAGCTTCAAGCATTATTAAGGAACTCACAGAGTTGTTCCATGGTTTGTAAATGGTGACTAAGGCTACCACTATTTGCACTTGCACCTCCCAATAAAACCCCGGCCATTGCATCATCAAAAGTCAAAACAAAGTAGTCTGTCATTTTATTTTAGAAAAAGCTTTGGTGGACCTGACCTTAATTAATTTTCTTTGAGTGGCAAATGCACTAATTATAAGAAAATTTATATGACTAGCTAGTAGTCTGTCATTTTAGATCCTTTGGAATGGTGGATCACTCATTGTTCATGGGTTTCTGAGCTAGCCTTATCCTCTTAATCTAGGCACAAATTAAACTTTCCTAACAGCGTAAATATTGAAAAGGGTAATGATGAATTCTTCATATATGGAGCAGAGCAAAGAAGCTCATTAAACCCTTGGACTGATCTCTGGATTGGACTCCTCACCGGTACTAATCTATATAATTAACAACCTTATTTTAATATCAACTAATTTTGGTTCCCTTAACTAGTTTTTCTAACAACCCACTGAATAATTAACAAGACAACTTACGTACGTACCTTGTTTGGAATTGGAGGGCTTGACCACATGGAGAAGTAGTAAGTACTACACTACTACTTCTACTATTGTGTCTTGGTTCTGATCAAATGTGTTCCAATTGACTACAACCATCATCTTTCTACTCATCCCCGCATGCTTCACACCCTCACTGCCAAATTGTAACAAGTGTTCTCTTCGACGCGCCATCAAGTGCCATCCACTATGCCTATAGCCGCAACTCCAATGTCCAAGTGTGTGCCATGGGTGGGCTAAGCATATATTTTTGTATGGGGGACTGTCAATGGCAATATTATAATATTATAGTATGCTTTTTCATCTTTTTGACGTTTCTTATTGTCACTCCCCCAAAAGCTTAACGTACTCTTTGAGGGGAGGTAGGTAGTCGAATGAGCTCATAAGCGTGTAAAGGTTAAGCACGAGATCCCCTCGACACTGTACTGTGTGTTTGTGCTTACCACTGATTAACGCAATACAAGTAGCCTTTTGCTAATTTGTGTGCCTTCTTGTTGCCTTTGTGTGTGTGTTTGCTTTGTTTCGTAGGCTTACTCGCCCATTTCAAGTACCGCACGGGGCCTCAACGATTATCCCCGTGACAGTTGGTATCAGAGCAGGTTGCTCCTCAACGCTCGTGATCGTTGCATAGCAACACTAATGGTGGCGCAATGAAGCACAACAAGGAACTCACCGACGAGATTAGGCATGGCCTTGCCCATGCGAGGGAGACTGATGAGTCTCTAGGCGATGAAGCCACGGTAGAGAAGGCCCCAAGGGGTCGCACATCCAAGACAAGCAAGCCTGACAAGTCAGTTGACACGCTTGCTGCCTTCGACACACGCATCCTTCGCTGTGAAGTGACTGTTGGGGAGATGCGTGACCGAGTAGAAGAAATCCACTTGAATGTGGAAACAATTGAGAGCTCCGTGGTGGAGCTAAAAGCCCGCTTAAATGGCATTATGAACGAGGTCCAAGACGTCCTAAATAGAACCCTCAAGGAAGTCCTTGGAACAAAATCCCGACAAGAAGGGAGCTCATCTCGATCCGACATCCAAGACCAGGTGGATGAGATGAGAGCTGAATGGGTGGCAATGAAAGTGGCCATGGCCTCTCCCTCCGACCTCCAGACTCAATTGGATGATCTAAGATGAGACATGACGCTCCTCAAGAGATTAGTGGCCAGCACTCCAAGCCCCTCCACAACGCTGGCCCCTGCTCGTGTGAAGATTCGGGAGCCCACACCTTATGCCGGCTCCCGAGATGCTAGAGAACTTGACAACTTCTTGTGGCAAATGGAACAATATTTCCATGTCGCTGGCATTGAGGATGACCTAACACAAATTCATACAGTGATTATGTATTTGACTGACATTGCTATGCTATGGTGGCGCAGGCGATGCCAAGACATTGAACGGGGTACGTGCACCATCGAGACATGGGCTGATTTCAAGCAAGAACTAAAGCAACAATTCTACCCAGAAAACGTGGAGTACCTGGCGCGGAAGAAGTTGAAATCACTCAAGCATGAGGACTCACTCCACGATTATGTTAAAGAGTTTTTAGCCCTTACCTTGGAGATCACGGACATGTCCGACAAGGATCTACTGTTCAACTTCATGGACGGACTGAAGCCATGGGCCGAACTAGAACTCCAACGCCGCAACGTACAGGACCTCGCCACAGCAATGGCAGTGGCGGAGCAACTCAATGAGACCAGCTTGTCAGATGAAGAAACCCCTAAGCCAGAAAACCCACGTTCCCCTAAATTGAGTGGGGGAGCAAGTCCCTCACGCCCTCCGTACGACAACTCCAGCTTCAACAAGCCAGCAAGACAAGACTATGGGAAGAAGCCACAAGGAGAGCAAGGCCCTCAGCACCGTTACAAGCCCAAAACCGCTGGGTCCCCAATTTCTTGCTTCCTTTGTGGGGGAAATCACTTGGTTCGCAACTGCCCAACCAAGAAGAAGATCAATGCCCTTGTCGCCAAGCTCAGTGATGACGAGCAAAGTGATGAGGAAAAGTCTGTACAGGCGCCTAGAGTGGGCGCCCTTCAACTCTTCAACGCCATGGTGAAGAAAGAGGCCAATCATGGAAGGCCAAAGAAAGCCCAAAGGGGGCTGAAGTATGTAGACATCCTCCTCGGCGGGAAGCTGACTCAAGCCCTTGTTGATACAGGAGCCTCCCACAACTTCATTTTAGTTGCCGAGGCCAAGCGACTCAATCTGAACACTGTGAAAGAGACAGGGTGGATCAAGGCCGTGAACTCCGGGGCAAAGGCGATTGAAGGCATGGCTCGTGGGGTTGACCTCCAAGTTGGGCCGTGGACAAGCAAGATTAATCCTTCAGTGGTACCCCTAGATGACTTTCGAGTTGTCTTGGGAATGGACTTCATGAGACAAGCAGAAGCAGCACTCCTGCCTCACATCAACTCTTTATGTATCTTGGACGAGCGCTCCCCTTGCATGGTACCAGTTACGACTTCTACTAAGGTTCATGGGAAGCAAGTTTCTGCACTACAACTTTTTCACGAAGAAGCCTTGTTCAACACCAACATGAAGGAAGCAGAGAAGTTCCCCACTCCACTGGTGGAAGAAGCCGCCCCTCAAGCCAACAACTACAACAGCACCAGGCCATCCAGCCGTCTACACCTCTCCAGCAATAGGGTTCATGCGTGTCGACAACCATCAAGAGAAGCAGAAGACCCAAGGCCGTGTCAAACTTTGCCCACACCTACTGCCACAACCACCGGGGAGAGTGAGTGCCACCCGAGCCATTTAGGGGCCACATTCACATTATCCCTCAAGATAAATCCCGTAGTAGCCTTGCGAGTCACCCTTGGGGAAAAATGCATGGGAACCAACACCCAAACAATCCAAAATACCATTTTGACCTAGCCTTGGCCACCAACTTTCCTACCACCATCAAGAACAAGTCAAAATCCTACCTTGAAGCAGCCAAGCAGGGACATAACTTAGGGACTAGCCATAGGTTTTCCCACCATCGAGAACATCCACTGGCAATCTACCCAACCTACTATCTGGGCCTTGGAAGAAACCCGGTTCGTGGAGCAGTCGAAGAACCTTCTTTCACCAACAACAAGTTGAAGCCTCAAGCAGAAATTAGTCTTCGAGGACGAAGACTGAATTGAGTGGGGGAGACTGTAACAAGTGTTCTCTTCGACGCGCCATCAAGTGCCATCCACTGTGCCTACAGCCGCAACTCCAACGTCCAAGTGTGTGCCATGGGTGGGCTAAGCATGTACTTTTGTATGGGGGACTGCCAATGGCAATATTGTAATATTATAGTATGCTTTTTCATCTTTTTGACGTTTCTTATTTTCACTCCCTCAAAAGCTTAACGTACTCTTTGAGGGGAGGTAGGTAGTCGAGTGAGCTCATAAGCGTGTAATGGTTAAGCACGAGATCCCCTCGACATTGTACTGTGTTTGTGCTTACCATTGATTAACGCAATACAAGTAGCCTTTTGCTAATTCATGTGCCTTCTTGTTGCCTTTGTGTATGTATTTGCTTTATTTCGTAAGCTTACTCGCCCATTTCAAATGTCACACGGGGCCCCAACGATTACCCCCGTGACAAAATGCCAATCTTCTCATTAACTCTTTTGACAGCTTTTGATATTGAATGCATGGCGACCCAACTCGAACACGAGTGGTGAGTGGTGACCCGACTCAAGCAGAAATTCGACAATCTTATACAAGCCCATCATCAAGTACAAATGGTGATCCTTTAATGCTCTTGAATATTGACTTTCCACGTGCTTTTGGCTATTGAAATCTAGGTTGTAGGAAAGGACTCTAAATAGGACAAGCTAGATGAGCCCCCTGCGATCAAACCATCTGATTTCAAGCATGCTTTAAACGTATCAATAATTCAATACCATACTATACCCAGGTTTTAAGTATCAATACCATACCCCTAATACAACATACGTTAGGATCGTAGGGGTGTCCACGGTTGGTACTGATTTTTTATTTTGCCCAATCGAAATCGAACCAGTACCACTGCTTAATCAATTCGTCCGTTTCAGTTTTTTATATTTATAATATATATTATATAAATATATATAATATTATATTATAAATAATAAATGATATATAATATATTTATAAATAGATCGTATATATAATATAAATATATATATATATATATATATATATATATATATATAATGAATATATATTTATATATAATACATAGAAAATATGTGACATATTAAAAAAATATATAAAATATACACAAATATATATACTGGTCAGTTCGGTTAATCATCGGTATTTTTGTAGGTTAACCGAAAACCGAATCAGTCCTTTGGTTTTTCAAAAATTCCAAATCGATTCATTTGGTTTACCACATTTTGTGGTTTGGTTCGATTTTTCGGTTTTTCATGGACACCCCTATATGATCAGATACACATCCTATAAGTCGTGCATATCGGCAATGATATGCTGCTGTATTGGGTCATCTGTCACCTTAATGATATGCCTTTGGAATTGCTTTTGAAGTTTAATAAAAATTGAAAATTATAATTATGAAAACTAAAATAAACTTATAATTGTAAAAATTGAAATAAATTTAAGATTTAATGTTGTCCAAAATTTTCATAAAAATTGAGAATTATAAAAATAATTTATACTATCTACCCTAAATGATTTATATGTTTTATTTTACGTATAAATTATATGTTAAAAATGAAAACATATTTATTATTTAAAAAATAATAATGTTATTGTTTATATAAAAAAACTAAATGAATACATTTTCTTAAAAACTAATAAAAATTGAAAATTATAATTATAAAATTTGAAATAGAGTGATAATTATTGTATGATGTGTACATGTTTTAGAGTCTTGGGCATCGTTGATCGTAATGTTTCTCTTCATATAACCTATTAAAGTGTGCATTTCTCATTTGTTTAAACCTTATTCATAGATTTAATGTTATTAATGTGATTTGTATGCATTTTCCTAGCGTCTCCAAACGTTTTCATACCTTTCATCTCTATACTTGTATTTCCAAAGCATATCCACATCCATATATGTTTTTAAGTTGATTGATACGATATTCGATACTTGATTTCAAGTTTTCTAATAAAAAGGAAACTAAACCAAATATGAATAGCCCCCATTTTATTTTCTAATTTTTAAATTATAAAACCCACAAAATTCTAAGAGGATAAGTAAGCAAGAGAGAGTAGGCTAATGTGGACAACTTCATTTAGAATATAGTAATAGATTAAAAAAAGGGTGCATTAGATTGTATGGATGCAGTTGGGATCTACCACAAACATGTACATGTAAAATGAGATGCATAACCATTCACACGTGAACACATCAATATTACATACACATGAGACCCACATGTGATGATTTGAAGTCTTATTATCATAGAGATAAGGGTGTTAGAGCATTTATTGTTGAATGATCCATATTCAATATTTATTTCTCCTAATCAATTTTATGTTTACTAATTACTCTCAACTACAAAAAAGAAAAGAGAAGTTTTGCTTTGGATTTTATCCAAGGTCTAAAGTATTGGAAACATCAAGTGTATTGGAAAGGCAATTTTAAGAGATGTATTGGGATACGCCTTAGATATGCATGTGTATCAAAGAAAAAATAAAATATACCTGGATGGTGGTAGAAACTAATCGAGATTTTCCTAAGCTATTCAAGTTGGGCTCGTGAAAAGCTTGATGCGGCTTGGTTTAAACCGAGCTTCGAGCCGAGCTCAAACCCAATGAAGCTTGGCTCGTGAGATTCGAAAGCCTAATCGAGCCTAATACATACATACATACATACATACATACATACATACATACATACATACATACATACATACATACATACATACATACATACATACATACATACATACATACATACATACATACATACATACATACATACATTAATAATTTTTTATTATATGTAAAATAATATTTTTATTTTATGTAAAATAATAACTAATCATTATAATTCTTGTTTTTTGTATGCATTCTAATAAATAATTTTTATTTTTTGTAGGAAGCTTAGCTCACAATTGAGCTCGGGCCGAGTTGAGGTCGAACTTTACAAGTTTTTGAGCTGAGCCGAATTCAAGCTTGAGCTCGAGCGTAATATTCTTTTGGCAAGCCAAGCTCAAATAGCCAAATATTTGGCTCGACTCAGCTCGAATCCACCCCTACACATAGATATGCATGGAAATACTATAAATACTTCAATAAATCATAATATTAAATCAATAACACTAAATATAAGGTCTTAATGAGGTATATATACATTAAATTAAAATATTTTAATGGATTTTATGAAGGAATACATTATAGTCAATTATAAATTTCATTAAAAAACTCTATGCTTAACTATAATATATAAATTATGGCCCTATTTGGAGGTACTTTGGAAGTACTTTTCAAATGTATGAAAGTACGAAAAGTACTTGAATGCGCTTGTTTGGGACATTTTTTACTTTTAAAAAATACAATGTAAAAGTATAAAAAACACGAAAAGTATGAAACCAACTTTTGATATTTCATGCTTTTTCTAACATGTTTTATGTAAGGTGCCACGTGACACTCATCTATGTTGCCACATGGCATTTAGATGCCATTGGTGTAATATTTAGATGCCATGTGGCATCATAGCATCCATGTGGCACATATGGACGTTACATGTCATTTGAACATAATTCATAACAATTATATGCCGCGTAGCATTCATCCATGCCGTCATGTGACATGTCTTTTCATTTACTTACATTCAAATGCCACATGGCTCCTATATTATTGACTTGCATTTAAGTGCCACATGGCATTCATATATGATGTCATGTGGCATGTATACATATAAAACTTTTTTTTTTGTATCTAAACACCATAATTTACTTTTACTTTGAAAAATTTTCATCCAAACAATTTTTGAAACAAAAGCACGAAACCAAAAGTATACCATGTAATTTGTACTTTAGTGTTATTGAAAGTACAAAGTATAAAGTACTACTAAACAAGGCCTATAATTCTTAAGATATAAGGACTAGAAAGAAGTCCAGCTATCCTATCCAACCATAAAATATGCGTTGGCACAACTTCTACCCGAAAATATAATTAATAATTATTTCTATCTATTTTTTAATTCCAATAATTACAAAAAAAATAAACATTGTACAATATATTCAAAAAATAATTATTAAAGAAGAAATTTCAAATGCTTTGTAGATATGATATATCATCCATTGATCTACAATATATCCGATCCCTATAATTAGATCCTAAAAATATAATTAATTATTATTTATTTTTAATTCTAAAAATATAAAAAAATCAGAAGAAATTTCAATCTCTATATGGATATGATAGATCATCTATAAATCTAAAACATATTAAGTCTTTATAGGCATATAAAAAATATATTTTTAATTTTTTGTTATTTAAATTTTCCCCAATCTCTTTATAAAGTTTCCATAAATCTACTCATAACAGAAAAAAAATGTAATTTTCAACACAAACAATGTATATCAACATAGATTTAAACATTTTTAAAAATTCAAGCAAAAAAAATCACAAGATATTATGAAAAATTTGAAAAAGTATCTATTTTCACAATATTTTTCAAAACTTGAGAAATCTTTTAAAACCATGTTTTTCTTGTGTTTTTTTTTTTGCAGATCTATGACTCTAAGCAAGAGGTTTGAAGTTTTATAATTGTATGAGGGTGAAAGAAGGCTTATTTTAAGGGAAAAAAAGAATCCTTCTTTACCCCTTTTTTTGTTTTCTATCTATATTTTTTTCATAGCATATCAACTAATACACTATTGATACGCTCGATATGCCACATATACATTACCAATACACCCTAATACATGCTCGATGCGGTCCAATACTTGTACAATGTGATGGAAAAAAGATGATACCACCTATTTTCTCTACATCCCGAATCGAGTTTTCAAAGATACAACACAATACACCCCATATCGCATGTATTGTGTTGAAATTTTAAACCTTAATTTTATTGATGAGTTAAGTAAACATGTATATCATAATCATCAAACTAGACTGTGGCCTCTACTTACCTATAGGGGTGATCATTTCTACCCCAGTCCAGCTGGCTTGGGCATGGTTTTTCTTGTGATCTATCCCAGATTTGGGCTTTAACCCTTATGATAGGTGATTAGCCCAGCCTTGGCTCGCCCATAATCACCCCTACCCATATACAACTTGGATGGCAATATTTAATCAAATACTTGACATACTCAACTCCATCTAGTAGATGTGGACCTAGGCATAACTGGGTCTAGCTTGAGACCAAAGGTTTAAGATCCATTGGGAATTACATGCAATAGAAAACTTAGGTGGTTTCCTACGATACAAATGTCTTTTTCCATTTGTTATTATCTTTTGAGAAGAAAGTTTGCTTTTGTTTTAAAAATCTATTAATGTTTTTGAAATAACATACTAGTTCATTGCCAAACTTAAAAAAAAAAAGAACTTAGGAATAGTATAAAATAAGAAAAAGTAAAGTAGGGCAATTTTATCATGTGCACAAGAACTAACCTAGCAAAAGGTTAACTCAACCCACAAATCCGACCAAACCCAACTTAAAAAAACATGGTTAGGGTCTTATTTAGCTACCTGAATGTGAGAATGACTTGACTCGACCCAACCCAAAAAAATTGGGTTGGATCAACCCGCTGACCCGATTGTCAAGTCTAATTGGGACTATTTATGCATTGTTAGTAGTTTCAACTCTTTAATTTTTTCTATTTAGTGTTTATTCTTTATTGTTTATTCTTTAAATTATTAAATGTTCAAGTAAGGTTCATTCCTTTAATTTTGGTATTTTTCATATAGTTTTTCTTTATCTTTTGGGATGATCCGAATTGACCCATTGGTCAATCCTAACCCGAACATTTAGGGTTAGGGTCTAGCATTTGATAACCCAATGCAAAATTCAAATCGACCCAAAAAGCAACCAGAAATGTGTTGACCCAACCCGACCCACCCAACCCAATTGCCAGGTGTAAGTTAAACTAACTAGGGCCAAACAATAAAAGACATGGGTCAAAGCAGTAAGAAATAATTTAGACACTGGAAATTTAATAATAAATATGGCATCTATTGTATATATATGTAAAACAAGGTGGTCAACGTTAGAGGGTCTCTCCTTAATTCTCTCTCCCTCCCCCTTCCCACCCCTCCCATCCATTTTGAAGTTTGAAGTTAACTTAACAAAGTGAATGTATGTTAATCGTGACCTATTAACTGAGTTTTAAGAGATTATCAGCATATTCCAGTGTTACTTGATTTCCACACTTTCGCATCTACAGTAATCACTATTTAGTGTTATTACTGTAGATGCCAATCGGGGTCAGAATTTAATAAATCAGACAAAATGCAGTTGTTTAAATTAAATTTATCCTCTATTGTAGACAATTAAATGGAATGCCAATGCAGACGAAGTGAAGGGGGGAAGGAGTTAATCGATTGATGTTCTTTCATTTGGCTAGAATACGTTCATTGCGATAGGCATGCGTCATCGTTCTTGCGTTTCTCTTTCAACAAATGCAAGTTGAATGGAATGCTTAGATAGCAACCAAAGCCATCCCATTGATCCTCAGACGTTGTTGAGTTGAATGGAATGCTTTGTTTCATCATCTTTATTTATTTTTTGATTGTGAATTCTAGCAGTTGTTCTATAATGGGTTATTTGTTGGGTAGAGAAGACAGAAGTGGCCTATCGAACCGTTATTAGTTTATATTAACTATTAAAAAAAATATTAAGGAAAACAATTTAGTTATGATACTAAAATCTTAGTATTATATTGTTGTCAGGTCGGGTCGAGTTAATGAATATTTTGGTTGGACGATTAAATAATTTTGGTAATTATTAAATTAGTTAAAATTTTTAATTTATTAAATAGTTAAATTCATTTGTGATATATTTTTGATATTTTCCATAATTACTGATACTATTGAATATTATTCAGTAAATATCAACACTTAAACTATAATTTTCCATAATTTTGGTAAATTGAAAATTTAATTTCACAAAATTTTGAAAATTAATTATTGAAATCTATAATTACTGAATATGAATATATTGGACTCAACCAATTAATTATTTTAGGTTATATATATATATATATATATATATATATGGATTTGACCAATCAAAACCGTTGGTGAATTTTGATGAAAACCTACCTATTGGGTACTGGTTGATCGGTTATGTATCCTGTCTCTTTTTGCATCATTCAGAGTTAAACTCAATATATATGGTATAAATATTTTATTTATATAATATAATCACATATATATATATATATATATATCAATCATGTTATATTTTAATTTGCACGGAATAAGTTAAATGGTATAAAAATGATGTCTGAATTTGAGTATTATAATATTTGAATTATTCAAATTTGATTTTATGGTGTCAAATTTCCAATTCAAATTTGTGAACATTATTTACACCCTTGGCCCACTGTTGATTATTTTAGGTGATTATACCTGTTGATGAGCCGCCGGGATCAGATTTAATTATTAATGAAATTTGAATAAACCCAGCCTGAAGCCCGGCCGTTAAATGGGTGTACTGGTGAATTAAGTCAATAAACTGTGTCAAACCCGACCCACGACCAACAAAAAAGACACGGATTAGACCTTTTTTTAATGGAATACGGAGTTAGAGAGCAAACAAAACTAGGCTCGCATCTATGATTCTACGAATAATCACCAATACCAAGCATCACTTGTTCATTGTGGACTATTATTTATTTATTTATTGTGTGTGTGTGTTTTTTTTTGAAAGAAGCCCTTAGGCAGAATTGTATTAGCTCAATGAAGGGTCCCTTTCAACAGTATTACATAAAAAATCTGGAACGGTAGACCGAGACAAAGATAATCCTCGTCTGGCAATTACATGAACAGGCAGCAGCAGCACCATTTGCCGTCCATCACACACAATTCACCGAGCAAGAATGAAGGGTAGCTAAAATGCTCTTTTTGCAGCCAGTAATGATGTGGATCAACTGCCACGGCGGATGGAGATCATCCACCAACATGAGTTTGAAAATACTATCACCTTCAATAATAACACAGAGGATAAATGAAGCTCTTGGACTAAAAGTAGACCATGATAAAGAGCCAAAGCTTCAGCCATAAGAGAACTGTTACAGTTAATAGGCAGAGAGAGCTCTTGCAAGAAGAAAATTATTACCATTACGATCCCGAATGACCAGTCGTCCAACAGAACCCACACCATGTTTAAAAGCATCATCAACGTTCACTTTCAAAGAGTTTGCAGGCAGCAGGTTTTGACCACACTTGCACCAATCCATGGGCCATGATTGTCGAAGTTGCACAAGGCATAACCAATTTCAGCATGAGCCCTTGTGTATAACAACAGTAGGGTCGAATTGAAGAGCATCAAATAAATGAGCATTTTGGGCATGCATACCAGATTTGTTTCATAGATCATGGAATTGAGTTGACAATCTCGCTGCCACCAACAATACAGAATCGCCGGTATATCTATAATTTGCAAATCATCAATTCTGAGATTCAAGCATGACCCGAGCCAAATTGGTTTAACCGCTGAACATGACAATAAGGAGTACGTGCACAATACTGTGTCTTGTGAATGATTACAGAACGGGCAACTTGTATCATCAATATGGATATTGTGCTTCTGTAATATATCAGTCGTGGGCACAACGCCATAAAAATAGTTTGACTGATGGCGGCGGTAAGTAGTTGTGTGACCAAAGAAGATTCCACTGCAAATCATCATGTACAATAGTAGTGGGAGAGGAGGAGCTAGGCATGGATGCGACAATTATCTTCAAAGCAGATGAAACAGTAAATTTTCCATGGGGTGTTTTACTTATCACCCATATGTGTGTGTGTATCAAGGGGAGGGGAACTGATTGAATTAATGAGACAATCTCTACTGGCAGATGATGATGATGATGCAACCTATTAACATCCCATTCTTTCTTTCCAAGCCTGATTAATGAAATCTGCAACTTTTCTTCAAGTGTCAGGTGACGTGTGTGCATAATCATGATGAAAGATATTTGGCCCACACCAAGGATCATGGAGAAAATCAACTCACCACCCATCACCAATTCTCCATAAAATCCCTTGTTTAAGAATGAGTTGAAGCTTCGCCATGTGTGATGTGTGAGAAACCCCCCTATAGAAGAAACCTTCTCTTTCCAGAAATGCTTACCATGTAAGTATTTTGCTCCCAAAATCTGGGCCCACAGAGAGAGACACCCTAGCTTAGATAGTAAAGCTTTATTTCTATGCTCCGATGCCACTAAACATGCGCTCCCATACACGACTTCCTCTTTTTTTACCCCTTCCAAATCACCCCACCAAAAATTTCTACATAACACTTCAAGATGATGACAAATATTTCTTTAGGTATGAGCTGAGATTGCATCTGGTACAAGGGGAGATAGCCTTTAAAATAGATTTGATTAAAACAGTCGTACCCGCCTGAGATAATAAAGGGATCTTCCATCCTGCCAATCTAGCTTTCATTCGTTCCAAAGCATAAGACCATCCACCAATAGTCCTCCCTCCTTTTACAAGGGGAACCCCCTAGGTACATCTCATTCTCATCCTTATCCATGTGTCCTACATTCAAAGCATTTGAAATAAGATTTCTTACTCTGCGTTCTGTATTACAACGGAAGTAGATTGTTGATTTTTGAAAATTTATGACTTGTCCCGACCATTGACAGATAACATCTAATTGCTGTTTCAGACAATCAATTAATTTCCTTCCAAACTGAAGCATATCATCTGCAAAAAATAAATCATTTAATCGTATCCTTGTCCTCCCAAAATGAATTCCCCTTAAACCTCCTTCCTGCATCTTCATATTAAGCATACGAGATAAGACTTCAGTACATAAAGGTACGGAGATAAAATGTACAGCCTTGACGAATCCCTCTAGATGGTTGAAAATAAGTTCCCGGAACACCATTCACCAAAACAGTCAGATTCGTCGATGAACTGCACCGAAATATGTCACAAAACTTAGGAGGAAACCCCAAAGAAGATAGAATTTTCAATAAAAAACGGCCATTCAACACGATCATAAGCCTTGGAAAGGTCCAATTTCAGCATAAAGTAACAAGTCTTTCCTCTTTGCTTCCTCATTGTATGGACTGCTTCTTTTGCAATCACCATATTATCAATAATTTGCCTTCCTGGAGAGAAGGCATTTTGGCAAGGGCCAACACCTTTCTGCAAGAGAGGTTTCAGTCTATTAACCATGATTTTGGCAATGACCTTGTACGACACATTACTCAGCCCAATGGGTCGAAAATCTGAAGGAAACTCCACATGGTCAGTTTTAGGAATCTGACATACGAGTGTTTGATTTATAGAAGCAATTGCTTCTGGATTGGAGAAACAATTCTGAACCAAATTCACAGTATCACTTCCTACTATATATCCCAACACCTTTGAAAGGCTGCAGCAGGAATACCATCCGGTCTAGGTGCTTTATAAGCACCCATACTTAATAAAACATTTTTGATTTCTAGGGCCTCAGGTAGCTTGCACAACGATTAAGTCTTTGCTTGGGTAAGAACTGAAGGAAAACCATGAAAATCATGAAGGTCTGGATTGGTACAAGTAAACAACTGTTGAAAGTAACAAGTTATAATTTGAGATATTTCTATTGCAAGGGAAGTCCAAACACCATCGGAATTTTTCATCCAATTTACAGAATTTCTCCTTCGACGATTTGAGGCTAAGACATGAAAACATTTCGTGTTGCGATCTTCGTCTTTTTGCCAATTCACTCTAGCCCGTTGCATCCAATAAGACTCCTCTCTAGTCAACCATTCTTCTAATTCATGACGAATTTGATGTTCAAGAAAAACCTGATCTGATGACAAAACTGTCTCTTGTAAGGCGGCTAATTGTTTCTCCAGATCAGTAATCGTTTTTCGGAAAGCAGTGCCACTCCCACCCATGTTGTTAAAAAATTTCAGAACAGCAGCACTTTTCAAAGCAATTGACCCCTCTGTAGAACCCCAAATATCATGAAAGTGTCTCTTGAAATTTTGATCTTCAAATCAATAGGCTTCAAATCGTATTCTGGACGGACTGGTGGGGTAAGATGAACATTTGCAGCATGAGGGGTGAGTGGTCACTTGCAACCGAAGTAAGATGGTGAACCTTTGCAGCTGGAAATAAAGAAATCCATTCGGCATTAGCAACCACTCTGTCTAAACGCATTCGAATCAAGTCTCCGGGCCGATTATTGCACCAAGTAAAGTGAGGACCATGGAAGCCCAGGTCCATCAATCGACAAACAGATAACATATCCAGGAAACGAGTGATATCACTGAGTGATGGCAATCGACCACCTGACTTTTCAGTCCGATCAAGGTTGTAATTAAAATCCCCCAACGCACAGGTAGGGCCATCCAAATGAGCAATGTTGTCTTGTAGGTAAGTGAAAAAAGCAGTACGGCCCTCAACACTTGGATGGATGTACATAAATTCCACTCTGAGAAACTTGGATAATTTAACACTTTGACACATATACACTGGGATGAGGAATCAACAATTTGCAACTTGATTTGCTTATCCCAGCCTAAGATGAGACCACCAGAACGACCAATAGAAAGGATTACGAGTTTCTCATAATAATAAGTGAAGCCAAGAAGTCGTCGGGCCTTTTTCTCCTGACATTTGGTTTCAGATAAACAGAAAAACTTTGGCTTCTTTGAGCTGACAAGTTTTTTCAAATAAGGAACTGTAGGACAATTCCAACATAAAACATTTATGATGACAATGGGGGCGATTGTGGGCTCGCCACCCTCAGCCCATCAGTTTGCCCTTTCTGCTCAGGCAATAACAGTGCAACAATTGAGAGATTGGTCGATTGGTACTTGTGTTGTGGTAGATTCACTACTTCCTCGAGCAAGATGTTTACAAGTCTTCAAACGAACTGGTCGTGATAAATCATCAGGCATACTGAATGCTATGTGTTTTGAAGCAGGAAAGTTGATTGACTCATCCTTTCTTTTGCAACTCAGTCGGATGTTGGCGATCGATGTACAGGCTGATCAACATGAGATCTTGCATGCCTATGCGCAAGTTTTGCAGGCAGTGAAGGTCGTATGTCCTTTGTAATATTTGCCACCGATAAAGCTTCAAGTTTCTGGAAAATCTCTTCGTGAGAACAGTCTTGAATAGCAGTCTCAACTCGATGTTTTAATCGACAAGTTCCCTTTATACGTACAAACTTACTCCATTTTTCAACTTCATTTGCTGCCGGTTCAAACGGCTTTCCAAGTGCTGCGGCAATGTGTTTGGCAGCGGTGACATTCAAATACGCCAAAGGTAGTCCCAAAAGATGAACCCAAAGATCTGCATAATCGAAAGTGTACTCATCAGGTTGTTTGTCCGCCTCACCTTTCTGCATGAGGATTAAATCCTCCTCAAAAAATCAGGGACCATTATCCCATACTTTATCCCGTTCATAGCTACTGGGTAATTTGATCAGATAAGAAGTAGTTGTAAACTCAGAAATACGATTCCCATCAATCTTCCAAACTTTGGAAATCATTTCTTTAAAACCTGCAAATTTGACTGGTCTATCAGTAAAAACACGACATATCAAAGTACGAGTCCACTCAGAAGTAACTATTTTATCCTCTCTATGGGCCTCTACAGGATTGGACGTAGATGGGAGGAGCAATGGAGAGAGTTCGGCAAGAACAATATCATCTGCCATTGGGAAGAGGAGGTTGATGAAGTGTCAAGAAACCTGCATAATCACAGGAGAAGAAGAATCCCGAACTTATTTTTATTGCCTTATTGGTGTGTGAATAGAAAGAAAAGCAAGTTAAATACCAAAAAAAAAAAAAAAACGGCGAATAGAAAAGTAAGTTGGCTACTTGGCTATTTAAAACAGATCCAGGTCCAAGGGTGTTGTACACCTTCGACGTAAGACCCTCCTAAGAAACCACACGATTGAATGATGCGTTTCTTCTCCCTTCTCTGTTCAAAATTCAACAAACCAACCAAAACATTCCAATCCGACGAACCTACGAAGCTCGTCACTTTGGCTGTTGGGGAAAAACAGTCCAGCCTGGGCTGTTTTTGGGAGCCTCTGGAGTCTGGAGGACATGACATTTTAGCTAATTTAGGTTCTTATTTATTTATTTTAACTAAAAAATATTATTTTTACCCACACTCATCATTATGAGATGTCAGGGTGCCAAAACAGCGCAGCGCAGGCTTTTAAAACAGCCAAAGTTTGTAGCACTTTCTATAATTCTATCTGTGCAAAAGGAAAAGGGCAGTCCGAAAATTCATCATAGCTATCCTACGCCGTCCGATCAAAGACTCGTCTGAAAGAGTCGTGATTTAAAGAGGGAGGTCTCCCTGTCCCATCGGCTCTGTCAGGACAAGTGGCATGATCTACCGGATTATTATTTTATTCCAATCTTAAGTCTGCCAAATGTCTCTCAGGTTGACCATTTAAATTCTCAATTAAGACGATCTCGCCAAAAGTATTAATTGATTCTAGGGGCTATTTGCATTTTGGAGTGTTTAATCAGGGAAGTTTTGTAGTGTGTAGGATCCACATGGATTCCAATTGCACCCTCATCTCCCTACTCCCTACTCCCTATCTGCTATCTCATCCTAATCTTCGGATCATCCTAAAAAAGTCCTACCCGTCTGACAAGATACATCTTTGTTAATAGACGGCTAAGATTATCTGAATCTAAACGCGATCCGGGGAGAATCTAATGGATACCTAGTTGGGATAATGTCATTGTCAGAGGGTCTAATCATGTTACGAAGCTGACGGCTCAAGTTTGTAGGTTAAATTAATGTCTTCTACGTCGTTGATTTAAGTTCAAAGGTGTCAAGATGCTATTAGTTGGGTATTCGGTAAATGGATGGAGGGATACGAATCATATGATGTTATCCTTATCTTGTCTTTTTTACAATGTTAATTTTATATTATAAATTTTAAAAGAGTTTTTTTTTTTTTTTAATTTTTTCGATAAACATTTATTTTAAAAAGCAAGAACATTACTTGAGTGTCGACGTATAAAATGAATTCTATTTCTACCCAACACGACCCTTAAATTCCGCGCTTCTTTTCGGCGAAAAATCCAACGACCAAGAAAGAATCGAAGCCTTCAAACAAAATTAAGAATTTTCGGTTTCCTTTGAGAGGGTGATCGGCTGTGTCTCTCTCTGTCTCTCTCTCAATCAAGGTACCTTTCACCTTCTCCTTCTGTCTCTCTTTTTCCATGTGCTCTTGTTCTCTGCTTTTGTTTTGATTTTGATTTCGTTTTGTTTTCGTCTACAGAAGATTCTTACGAGCTTTAAGCTCAAAAGTCTGAAATGGGTTTCTTTTATTTCATTGATTTATGGATGTTTTTTCTGTAGTTTACATGGTTTTCATTTTATTCTATTTTGTTCTTCCAATCCAATACTTCTTCATCTCCCTTAGCTAATCGTGTGGGAGTCATCAATAGATTTTGTCATGTTTATTTGTCTATATGTAAATATTTTGATTTATGGAGAAGATTTCATTCTGAAGTAAGAAGGGTATCTCCTGAGATTTCAACAAATCTAAGAAATACGGAGATTATTTTACACTTCTGAATTCTTATTTTTATTTTTGATGATTTACATATCTATATTGTTGTAAGCACTTAAAATATTTATTTTTGAGTTATAGAAATTGTTTATTTTATGCACAAAATAACTTCCCCCTCCTCCCTTTCTTTTGAAGATTGATAATTGCAGATGACTGTTTTTCATAGATTTTGATATTGAAAATTTGAGTTGTTATTTTCGAATTAGTTTTCTACAAATACATTAGTTCAATGAGCTAAAGCAGCAGCATTCTTCAGTAAGACCAACCTTCTCTGTCTCTAATATCTATTCTTCTGGGATTTTCTCTCACTGACAGGTGAAGAAAAATCTTCGATTTGTTATCGGTATTTGGCTTCCAAGAGTTACTGATTTTCCAAAGGGATTCTGCTCGCTTTCTTTCTTGTTAGAGGAGAGAGGGTACTGGCTCGTGGAGAACTCATTTTCTGCGAGCTTGGCGTCCTCTCTCACACTACATTATCGTAATACTCTTGTTTCAAAGAAGTTTTTTCTTTGATGGGAGTTTTGTGAATGAGATTGGAGAGTTATCTTGGAGGTTATGAGGTGAATAAGAAATTGAAACTGCATCATGGGTGCTGTATGTTGCTGCTTGCGTGTCGATGATTTTGAAGAATATGTAAATCCGAACAGTTCAATTTATAGAAATTGTATCTGCGTCAGATGCTTTGTTCAGAACATCTTAAATGCGGTATGCTTTGCAGATTTTAGTTTTCTATTTTTCTTTTCATCTTATTGGTCAATACTCTTACTTTTTTTTTTTTAAATTGTTTTCACGAATAACTTAATCTCTAAATGTATGCTGTTGGTGTCAACCAGCGGGTTGGTAAGGTCTCGTAAAGGAGACTTGGGATCAAATCCCACCTGCACCTGGGTTGGGGATCAACCCCCGGTTGTGTAGCCCTTCAAAAGAAAAAAAGAAAAAATCTCTAAATGTATGCTAGCTTCAGAGTTGCACATTTAGATAGGATGGAGATTATCATAAGAAGCAAGAAAGAGAGAATCTCATATGTAACTCAATAATGAATGAGTGCTAAGATATTCTACTGCCTGGGAATATATAACTTTGTATCCTGAATTCTTAATTTTTGGATATTTTGGGGATTCAGAGCCTACAGATTCTGTTTTAGGTTAGTTGGAAATTAGGGGAACCCTCTAGCTGTTCTTGGCCTGATTGGAGGTATTGATAATTTATGGGCTTTTATGCCTTCTAAAATATAAATTGCATTATAACCTCTGTGATCATTTGTAATCCATGGAAGTTATAGATGGAGAGGGAGGAAATGATTGCCAAGGAGTGGATAAAGGTGTTGGAACATTACCCTAATTACAAATTTGGCATTTTTATGAAAACAAAAGGAAGCTTTACTGCATCTACTATGGTCTTTTCAGAATTACAGATAAAGGGGGAACAGATTTTCTTGTGGAACTATTTTTGTTTTTTTTTTTATCATTGGTGGAACTACTATTTTGGCTTTGTTCAATTAAAAACCTGATTATGGGCGAGTCTTGGATTGATCTTGACATGGACACTTACAATATTAAAGTTTTAGACTTTCTTCATATTATACACTCAAAAAACAAGGCTTAAAATGTATCCTTCTTTCATGCTTTTATTTCTCCTGAAATATACTTCAGTGTCATGTATGGATTCCATGATTTCCTTTTCTAAATTTTATTTTTATCATCGTTTATGCTTGTCTTCATGAAGTGGGTGAAAGAAGTTGTTTTGTGTTTAGATTTGAAGTGGAAGTAAGAATAAGACATAAGGCATAAGGAATAAGAAATAAGAAAGAATAGATATATGAAATAACTTTTATAAGGGAAAAGAATCACCTAAGGTACACGTGCTGCCTCCTTTTCTTACTTATAAAATCCCATTGTCCCAAAATGAGGAAATGCCAAAATATCTTACACAATTTTCATAAGAATCATTTGAACTAGTGGTTGAAATACGCCAAAAGTGCTGGAAATCCTATTGTTTTTGAGTTTGAATGTGTTAAGACCCAAGTAGCAGCAGACCCAGAAGGAAGGATCCAGGCCCACTACACTCGAAGCCCAACTTAGGCAGGCCTCTCCAGAGTTCACGCGCACCACGCCTCCTCTGCGGTTCGTGTATTCACGTCGTCCACGTCAGGAGGAATGAGTGGGTTGTTAGTTATTCAGAGGACGTGCTCCATGATAAATATCTGTATGAGCTCTTGAGAGCAACAGAACATAATAGAATAAACGTCTTTTCTAAATCTCTCTTCTCCTATCTTCTCAATTCAGGAGGGTGAGCTCCCTCGAAACAGTTCCAGTTCTCTCTGTTCCATTTTGGTTCTATCAGAGTGCTTTGACATTAAATATCATTTCAGAACAGAAGAATTCTAATTCATCTTTTAAGGACCCAGAGTTATTGTTCCTAGAATGTAGGGAACCTGGAAGAAACCAACCTTTTACATGACATTCAATGGTTTAGAATTGTCTTGCAGCTCTGGATAAATTATGTAGAACATACGAGGTTGGATGATCAAGTTAGCTTAGCCAAGGTTTTCCGAGGAAAAAAAATGCTAATCCTAGTTTGTAGGGTCAAGCCTCTATAATCCTAATGAAACTTGTTTTCATGTAATAATTCTACCATGAAATTAATATTTGCCAATCCAGTTATGAGGAATGCTAGAATGCTTAGATATCCACTCAAATTTAACTTCTTTGTCTTGCCATCTCTATGCAGTACACAGCATTATTCCGAAGAGGGGAAGTGCATGCGCTGCCTTCATCAATTCAAGAAGCTGCATCTCTGACATCTCCAGCATCCCTTGACAGTTCTCTATCTGATATATACCGTTCTCCTCCAAGGCCCTTGCCTTATGATGCGGATCCAAGATGCTTCCGTTCACAGCGAGATGGATTGGTCTCCAGACATGAGAAGGGATCGAGTCATTTGCACGAGGAATCTGAACAACTTAGAAGAAGTGATGTTCATGCAGGTCTAGAAACACCAGCAATTGCAGACAAATGGAATGTCTCTGGTTATGAAAGGGTATCAAAGGAATGTAGTTCAGAGTCCTCAGTGAAGCACCCATTGGTAAAATTGACAAGTGGAACTGGATATGTTTATTCGTCATCAGAAGAGGAGGATGTCTGCCCAACGTGTCTTGAGGGTACAACTGCTAAGATCTCCTGTTCTTTCTTTCCTTTTTTTTTTCTCCCGCTTTCCTTTTATAAGGATGGGGTGACTCAGACATAATTCATTTGCTAATTTTACATCATATCCATGTTTGCCCATGGAAGACAACATTAATGTTCTTTAGGTTAAATTTTTGTTCCCCTTGGTTATTTACTTGTGTTTTGATTTGCAGAATACACTCCAGAAAACCCCAAGATAATTACCCACTGCTCTCACCATTTTCACCTTGGTTGTATATATGAGTGGATGGAGAGAAGCGAAAATTGTCCAGTCTGTGGCAAGGTAACATGTTTACTTCTTATGAACTTCTTTTTTCATTTCTGCACAATGACTCTTATCACCTGAAGTTTCATGTGGCTTTCTTTGTATTTATATTTGCCAAAATAATGCTATGTTTTTTTTTTTTGACAAATTAAAATAATGCTATGTTCAAACTAAAAATTTTGGCCTGGTCACTTTGTGAGCAATAGCAAAGCTTTCTAGTATTAGAAGTGACTGCTATAAGCTTATGTTCTAGTCCAGTCTTGTTTTAGCTGGTTTCTTAGCTGGGGAAATTTTAGCAAGTCATTTTACCATGAGTCTGCAGGGAGGCATAATGTAATTGTTGTATGTTATGTTGCATGAATTGAACTCTGGTACTGTGTAGGGGTGCAATTCAGGTTGGCCCAAGTTTTGCATTTTACACTGCTTTTGGCTCAGCCTTTGGGCCAGGCCCATTCAAATTTTGACAAAAGTCCAACCCAAACCATTCAAGTTGCACCCCTAGTACTGTGATTCTAAATGTTGCTACATCGTGTCCAAAACGTTGAGCCTAGATATGTGATGTATAAAGGATAATACTAACTGGATGATCTTTAAAAGACCTCTATCCTTTTGGAAGAGTTAGTAGTTGCACTTACATTTGTTGGTGTTAGTGGCACAAATTGACTAGTGTAAGGAGTTATTTTCTTAATCATTTCAGGAAAATAGAAATTCTAAATGTGGTTATTTTGATCACTCACTAAGTAATACAGATTAAATAATAAATATACTTCTTTTATGTTACCGAGGTGTTGATATGGGCTATTTGAGAATACTGAATTATTGATTCACTCAAAAAGTCAGCGTCCAGAAGAAGATTGAGGTAGCTGCTTATATTCAAGCTCGGACAATATTTAATGTGTTTAAAAGGTCCGAACAAGTCATTCATGTAAAATTTAAACTACATTAACTTTTGGACATAAGAATTTCACTATTTCAGGAGCAACAATTATTTGGAAACAATCTCTTTTGGAGACAACTACCCTCTCAGATTTGATATAGAATGAATATAACGCCCTAGAAATGCGTATCCAACAAATATAAGAGATGGATAGTGCATCTCTTATGGGTTAGCTGTAGGTATCATAGTCTATAAGCTCCACATGCTCACACCCTTGTATGGTTTGGCTTGTAGCCTTCTGTTCTAACCTTCTTCTTAGAAGAGATTTTGCATATAAAACAAAAAGTACATACAGAGTTTTTTTTTTTTTTTGTGGTGTTGCTGGCAGAGCCATGCATGAGAAGTTTACCTCATGACTCTTTCTCTCATGCCCAAACATACAAAACCCTACAGCTTTTCATTATTGTCTCCTATCAATAGTTTCATTTCTTCTACAATAGGTTAGCATAGATTCTCTGTTCTGGGTATCTGGGTATATGGAAGAATATGCTAGAAAGGAAAAAACAAAATCTGAAATGGCCCTTTTCAAGAAGATAAGGCCTTTGCCCGGATTTTGTTCTAGTGAGTGCTTTTGCAGCTTTTGAAAAGAGAAACACTTCCCCTTCATTAAACAGTGGCAATTTGATTTTAGAAGCAAGATCAATAATATGATGCTAATTTTAAGTTCATTTTGATTCTTGACTATTAGACCCCCAGCTTGTCTATGTAATGACAGTACAGCCCCCTTCTATTTTATTGGGCCTGTTTGCTCTACAAGGAAACAGATGTTTTCACTCTCCTAACCATCTTATCCACAAGAAAGCAGATATGCATCACAGCATCACTTTTCCATAAGGACACATTTCTTAAAAGAACTTGGGATGGTAGTTGTTAATAAATGGTTTGGCAAAAGTTTTAATGCTGGCTGTTAACCAGAGATAACCGTCCTTCCTTATTAGGACCTGTGACTGTTATTGTAAAAAAGCTTAACATTGCCAGGAAGATCAATATGGAAATTGTGTTTTTATGAGACACATAATGAAACTTTGGGCAAGAGAAGTTGAACACGGGTTATGACATGAACTAATTATGTCAAATAACCGATTTGGTTTTATGCCAAAGAGATCAACTATGAAAGCTATCATTTTATCGAGCGACTAATAGAAAAGTTTTGGAATAGGAAAAGCGATATTCAAATGGAAGAGTACCAAATAGTTATCTAGACCTAATTAAGGACATGAATGTGGTGCAATAACTGGTATTTAAACACAAGATGGAGAGACATTGCAGTTTCTGGTTAAAATGGCACTTCACCAAGACTAGCACTTGGCCCTTATTCGTTACCACTAGTCATGGATGAATTGACTAATGCTAAGTTTGGGAGTGCTTATTTGAAAAATAAATTTAGTAAGTGCTTAAAAACAAGTGCTTATTCTAATAAGCATTTATGAGTATTTGGTGAAAAGGCACTTATTTTAAATAGGGGTAATATGGGTATTTTTAAATGATGTGGCAGGCCAAGATAGGCCATAAAGGAAATAAGAACTTATTGAATAAGCACTTAAAAATAAGCACTTAAAAATAAGCCCAAAATTCAGGCTTCTCAAATGCAAATAAGTTCTTATTGGTGTGGTCCCAGCCCAAAATAAGTGCTTATTTGAATAAGCACTTATTTTTAAGCACTCCCAAACTTAGCCTAAGCATATTAAGGAGGAGGTCCCATGGTGTATCCTGCTTGCTAATAAAATGGTACTAATTGATGAAGTTAGAGAGGGATTAAATGTTAAGTTAGACCTATAGAGAGGTGCTCTAGAAAAAGGAACTTCAAGAAAGTAGGGCCGAAATAAAATATATTGTTGTAAATTTAATAACTATAGGATTGTGAATTGGGGTATGATTAGGATTGCAGACCAAGAGGTGCCTAAGTGTGACCTCTTTCACTTGCTTTGTTTAATAATCCCTAAGAAAGAGATTGAGGAAGATGCCACCCATAGAATTAGAGTGGGATGAATGAAATGGATAGACGCATATAGACTCTTGTATGAATTATGATAGGAGAATACCACTTGGGGTAAAAGGAAAATTTTATAAAGTGGTTATAGACCAGCAATATTTCATGGAGCAGAGTGTTGGGTAGTTAAGAAACAAATCCAAAAAAAGGAGTATACTAAAGATGTGAATGTTGAAGTGGATGAATAGAGAGACAAGAAAGAATAGGATAAGAAAATGATCATGTTCCTATAAATCTTGGAGTAGCCTTGATAAGTTAAAAAGGAGGTAACCTAAGATGGTTTGGTCATGTGCAGAGAAGACCATCTACAACACTGGTAAGAAAATGAGGCCTGTTGCAAGTTGAAGGATCTAGAAGAGCTAGGGGCAAGCCAAGAAGAACATAACTAGAAGTAGTGAGAAATGGTCCGAGGGCCTATATTTAACAGTGGATGTGACACCCGAATGTAGTAGAGTGGCAGAAAAGATTCATGCAACCTATCTCATATAGTTGGATAAGACTTTGCTGAGTTGAGTATGGAACAGTAGTCCTTGAAGCATCATCGGAAGGTTCATCCAGGTCAGTTGTCTGTGTTCCTATATGCGGGTGCATGTTTTCTCTCTTGGTCATTTTTTAGTTCTAAAAGACATTGGTTTGAAAGAGTGACTTGAGTAATTACTATGTCTAGCCAAACATTTTCTCAAAATTGATCGATTTCAGTTAAAATAGAGGATAAAAAAGCAAGATTGCCTAATACACTCTACTCTGAACTAATTTGTCAGATTCCTCCAAGAACGCATGTCTGTAAGGACCCATTTCATTAAGAAATCATGGGACTCTCTCTCTCTCTCTCTCTCTTGACCATCCCAATTTCGTGAAAATAAAATTTATGCATTCAATGAATCAATGTCACAGCTTTAAAAGCCAGTTAGCTTGAGGTTATTCACCAACATTACAAGAATAACAATCTGGCTGGTATAGTGGTATGTATATTTATTATTTTTCTTTCATATTAAAGATTTATTAATCAAATAGTCAACAAAAACCTGATATTTGGTCTGTCTAGCATTTCTGGGTCGCTTGCCACCTAATTCGGTCCCTATAATGTCTGCATACACATTATGTAACAGCGACCAAAGTGGTCTTTTAAAAGTTAAAACTGGTAAGCAAGTCAAATACTGGTAGAAGATGGGATGCTCACCATGATGGTGACCATTAGAAATGTTATAAAATGAATTGGAGAATGGAGTTCCAAGTGATCTGAAAGTGTTTTTTTCAGGACTAGAAAAACCATTTTTATGTGGGAAAGGCCAAAGATGGGAATAGTACTGACAACAGGATATGGAGTAGTTTCTATGGTAGAAAGCAGAAATGGGAGATCATAGGATTGGGGTTGGTTAGGACTGGGCAAGAAACAAATGAAAATTTTTGTTTCTCTTTGTAGGCTGTAGGTGGTATAAGCACCCCCTTTCTTGATGTACGGCATTATATTGTTTAGGTGGGAGGTAGCAGGGAAGGCAATGATCACGAATAGATTGTTCAACTCTGGTATTTGTATTGTCATTATGAAATCCTTTTACCTCACTGGGTATGAAGAATTCAAGGTGTTAAATACTGTACAGCTTCAGTGGCATCTTTTCTTCAGTACTTGAATTTTGAATTTCGTTATTTTATGTAGTGCTAGTTCCAGTAGGGAGCTGAAATATAGTACAGTGTAGTCCTCATCAGTTGCTGGAATCTGTCCAAATTGGCAACTTGTCTGATGCAGGGGATTCTTTGATTCAAGAGATTTTAGTAGTCATGAGCAACATGTGCTTTGATACTAGGTATTTTACAAACCAATGCAACTCAATCCATTCACCTACATATTGCCTCAACTAAGATGATTACATAGAAATGAGCCTCTACTAATGCTACTTCCATAGATAGTTCGTTCTTGTTTTTAAATGCTTCAAATAGCAGTTACTGGTGTTACACTGTTACTTATAGGTTCTACACAAATCCTAACAAGTTCCTTTCCTTTTTTGTTCCATTAATATTGGATTCAGATTGCGTGTTTGTTTGCCTATTTCTTTTCTGTTTTTTTCTCGAGGTCTACATTTATAAAAGATATTTATAATTCTGCAAATGAACAAAGAGCTAAAACTCCTGCTAGTTTTCAAAATTATCCAGCTAGAAATCTACCAGGTACTAAATTGTTTTTCATGCTTAATAAACTGTTTGCAGTTCCAAAGTTCATGGCCAATTAGGTTCTAAAAAATGGGAAGGAATAAATTTGATGATGATGAACAAATAGTAGTGACAGCTTAAAACTTATTTTCCTGTACTCATCATGCTTTCAATTTGAATTTTTACCATTATTTTATTATTCATTTGACTTTTCTTTTATCTGCTCCCTTTTCTAGGTAATGGAATTTGATGAAACGACTTGATCTTACCCTAAAGTTCGTATTGTGAACAATGACCGAAGGCAAACTGAAATAAGGGGAAAATACAAAAGAAACTGTAAATTCTCTGTGAATAGCCCTGGTAAAAAAATGGGTTGTATTTGCATAATGCTAATACAAGTACATGCTTTTCCACAACTCTCTCACACACACGGGTTGCCAGCTGAAATGTTGACTGAATTGATGGTCGTGGTAGATGAACAAAAGTCAAAACCAAACATTTGAAGCTAGTTCTCTAAGGGTCTGTGTGATTTGTGATGGGAATCGGAATTGTCTATTCCCCTGCTTGTTTGAGGATTGGTAAGTAAAAGAGATAAGGTTTGGGCTTTCGGGGTTTTTTAAGTTACTAGTCTTTTCTATTTTTGGCTGGCTGGAATGAGATTTCCATTCATAGGGTGGAAGCCAGAATGACCATCCCTTCAAATGGGGGGATGCCATTCCACTAGGAATGGGAATTGGAATCCCATTCCGGTTCTATACCTTTATTCCTAGGAACCAAATGGATCTTAAGGCTCTGTTCGCTTTTTGAGAAATAACTGACTTGGGTAAGTTCATTTGCCCATGCTTTTTAATTTCCTAGTTAAATAAGAAAGTGATCATTTGACATAAAAGCCATTATTAAAAGGGACAATTTTGTTCCATTCAAGTGTTGGTAACTTTTTCCTAAGTGGGAATATTATTCACCTGGGAGATGGGTTTCACTTATCCAAGTAAATGATATCCAGGGAAAATAAATTCTCTAGACCTCAGGTAAATCTGAAAAAAGAAGATAATTATCTTGGTCAATGAAAAACAAAATCCTATTGACCAACTTTCTCCCCTCTCAAAATAAAAAAAAAAAGAAAGAATGGGCCTTAATATGGCTTTTGTTTACCTGTAAAATTTGGATTCAACTTAGAGGTTGGTATATCAACCAAAACCTGCTAAGCCTTTTTTTTTTATTTTATTTGCCAAAATTGACAATTATTGTGCAACACATGGTTAGGTAGTGACTCAAATCGTTTTTCCAAATTTAACTTTCATAGTTTCAGTATTTTTAAATTTCCCGTTGTATCTTTGGATGAAATCTTGGCCATCAAACGAGCTGCAGGTCTGCAAGACTGCAATTTGAGTCTAACATGTTTGTATTTGGGGTTGGGTCTTGTGTGAAGAAGAGAATAGAGCAATTGCAAAGAAAATAAGATGAAGAGAAGAAACACACAGATTTATGTGGTTCTCTGTATTGGGTAGATGCCCAGGGATGAACCCTCTCTGCGAAGTTTCATTACTTCAAATCAATTGTTACAACAATCTTGGATACCCTAATTCGATTCCAACTGATCAAAATACCCTATATGGCTTTGTGTTGACATTGCGCATATTGTCTGATCTGGGCGATTCACTCCCGGAGGCCGGAACCCATGAAGCTGGGGGCTCGGGCTTGCTCACCTCTCTGCTTCGATAGAATGCCCCTTCTCCCGGTGTAGTCGAATACTCGAATCCATGGATATAAATTTTTGCCTGTCACGCAATCCAAGAGAGTGACAGTCATGGATACAAATTCTTCCAAGGTAATCGTTACGTTTCGTGTCATACGTATCAATGTTTGTTTTGTTAAATCACCGACTTGATTTTTTTCTTTCCCATTTTTTTGGGAGACCAACTGGCCACAAGGAGAGGGTTCCAACTTGAAACTTAATTGAAGGTGCCCCATGACCAACAAAATTTGGGAGGTGGGAACAGGAGTCCCTTTACCCCGAATCTGTTGAGGATTGATACAAGAAAGTGGACTTCATTCATTCCATTCCTTGGATTTTAGGCTTATTAAATGATATTAAGTCTACAAGTTTGGCAATTGGTAGTGGGATCGATCCCATCATAACGAATCAGTCAAAATTTTCTGGTTTGATTATGATATGAGAAAGATAGATATCCGAAAAATGTTTGACCAATCAACTGGAATCATAAATGTGGTAGTCAATCAAGTGTTATTTATCAAAATTCATAGATGGATTTGATTGGTCAAAACTATTTGGATACCATGTCTTTTCCGCATCATAGATTTTTCCTATACCATTACTAGATAGATTCTTGATGTGTTTATTGTTGATTGGGTTTCATAGCCCATATACACGCCTTGTTGTTTGCAGCAAACTTGATGGGGTTAAGCCCAGCAGCGATGTTATTATTATTTTTTTGATGGAACCGGAAGGGACTACATAGAAGGGGGGGTAGCACGTCCCCAAAAGTTAACATAGAAAATAGCAATTAAACCCCTAGGAGTGGAACTATTGCAAACTTCATTAGAATGTGCATGATTAGAAAGCCAATCTAAAAGCCATGTTCCCCTCTCTGAAGACTTGATGGTAATCCACCATTCCACCAAGCCTCTCAAACAGTGCCCTGCAGCTTTCAATAATCGGCTTCACTCTCCACGGGGGGTTGGTAGCACTCTTCAGACAATCGATCACCAGCTTAGAATCACCCTCAATGATAATGAACCTATTAAGAAAATTAAGAGCAACATTGTGGGCTTTCCACGCGGCTCATGCCTTTGCCACATTGACAGTAGAAATGCTTAGTTTATAAGCCTTGAAGTCCAATATTCGGCCCGTATGGTCTCTAGCTATTCAAGCTATCACACAGCTACCATTAATACAAGAAGCATCAAAATTGACTTTAATGACCTCTAATCCAGGACTTTACCATCTAATAGGAATAATTTCTCTTTTCATTTGATCAATCACATCCCTTTCCTCACTAACTTGGATCTTAGCCTAGGAATTTCACTCTCTCTCAATAATAATGGGAGGAGCCACGTTTCTTTTATCAAAATCCCTATCATTACGGTTTTTCCAAAGTTGTCAGAGAAGCAACATAAATTTTTCCTTTCTATAAGGACAACTAATTGAACCCCACCTTCATTACTAGAAACGAGGCTCCACCAATCATGAACAGAACCATTTAGGTCGCTAGGAACCTTAACTGAGTCTCTATTACCCAACCATTGAGGTTTGTGTCTTCTTCATCCTCACAAATCTCACAGGATCTATCAATATCCACCCCTTTTGTGATTAGCAATTTCTTAGTGGGAAGTTTGTTTTTGAGAAGTAGGTAAATGAAATATTTGTATTTTGGAGGGGTTTTCATGCCCCATATTGTATTTGTTCCATCAATAGATCTCAAGTCATGACCATGCATTAAACATGCCTCTTTATATGCAGTTTTAATGTAGTATTTCCCACTTGGATTGGGCCTCCAGATTCATTTATCTTCTGCATCACCCAAGGGGATAAAGATGGGCTTAATCTTGTTCCATACTGAAGAGGGAACAAGGTTTCTAATTTTTGGTGCATCCCAAGTGAGTTGTTCTTTGTCAATCACCTCACTCACTTTTAGATCAATATTTGAGATCAAGTTTTCATCAACTGAACTGATAAGGGCCTTACCATCCACCCAATTATCCAGTCAAAACCTAATAGAGTTGCCATTACCAATAACAACTCTAGTCCCTCTCTTAATTAACTCCCTAGAGGAAAGAATGCCTTTCCAAGCCCAAGAATACCCTTTCTGGCTGGCCATAACCAAGAAATTTGTATTCCTTAAGTATTTTTGATTCACCACTTGAACCCAAAGATTATCCTTTTTTATTTAGAATTCTCCTCTCAAGCCAAATTTTCCTGATTAGACCACCACCAATTTTTAATACCTATCATAGTTTGATTTTTAGTGATAGACTATAGTCCGAAAGGTGAATGGTTTTACACCTTTCCCGAGTGTTTGCGCTCCTTCTTGGCTTCTTGTATTAGTTCTCCTTTTTAACTCTTGTAGGACTCGGGCTGTTAGTCCTTTAGAATGAATTCGTGTTTTACAAAAAAAAAGGACTAAATGGATTAATGTACAATCAAATTATGGGTTGTTCCTCTACGAAGAGAACAGAAGCTCACACTGGAGATGGATCATGGGTGTGGTAATGGAGCTTAAGTTATCTAGGAATCTCCATGTGGCAATTTTATTAAGATTGAGTTCAAAATGGCTCAACCAACTAATTTTTGCTTGATCAATTTTTACTAAAAGGTATATGGGTTGGAGTCGTCACAGTGAATGTTCATAGCCGAACTCACATCTGCTGCAATTAGACCTGTTCATGGGCTAGGCTTGATTTGAGCTTTTACCAAAATTTGAATGGACCCAGCTCGAAGCCCAAGCTTGAAGTAGTATAAAAAATTCACGGGCCAAGCCCAACGCCCAGCCCATGAACAGGTCCAGCTCACTACCTGTGACCTCCAATGAAATTCAAACATACCAGCATTTTGTTGGTAGGGATGCAAACAAATTGGATCGGATTCGAATCAAGGTATATCTGAATCCGATTAAGGAGAGATCTGATCCGATCAGATCTCATAAAAATAAAATAGAACAATTTAAATAAAAAAACACAAAAAAATCTACAAATATATTTTCAATTATTTTGATCATATATATATACATGTTTTCTTATTAAAAAGTAAATAATATAATAAATTTATAAAAATATAATATAAATTAATAAATAAATAAATAATATATATAGGGGGTTGATCCGAATCCGATTGAAAGACCCGAGATTCAAATTCAACAAAATAGAACCGGATCAGATCATCCATTTGCACACCTGTCACTGGGACTTGCATGTGACGAGGGTCGCTGCAGATTTTTTTCGTTCTCCTCAGAGCCTTCGATTATTCCATTTATATGTTCAGCTCGGTCCTTTTATCATTGTTTTCCCTCCAACCTCCCTCTTTCTCTCTCTCTCTCTTATTTTTTTTTTAAGTTATTAAAAATATAAATTATAATGTAAAGCTTGATATTATAAAATGGCATGAATTATGACCCAATAAAGCAGGTTGAACAGTTTAATGATTTGAACGTCAAAGCCGAATGAGCTTTGATTATAATTATAATACCTGTTTGAAAACAAATTGATTCTTAAAACAAAATTTGTTTTTGTTTGATAATATATCTGTTTTCATATGATTATTAAATATCGTGTTTCATTTTTTATGCCTACGAAATTTGTTATTGTTTTAAAAATCATTAGTTTGATAGTTTCAAAATCAAAGCGTAGTTCAAAGAATGTGTATGCTTTCTTTATTTATGTAGTTTTGCTAATGCTAATGTTGCAATTTAAAAAACAAATAAAAATAAATAAGATTAATGTTATAAAACACCCCTTAGGTTTTGGGTCGAAGACTCCAGGTGACGGGTTGAATGGTTCAACCAGCCGTATCAAACGATGGTTTGAAAACATTGGATCAAATTGGAGTTAGGTGTAGAAATTAAAAAACAGGGTGGAGTACCCCCAAAAGACTCACAGCGTAAATCCATTTTAAGTATCTGAAACGGGCTACAATTAGCCCATCCTCCAAACCCGGCCATAACCCTCCCAACCCCGATTTAATCCCAAGTCTCCACTATAACTAGCAACTAGTCAATTGGCATTATGCACACATTTGTTCCATTAACCACAGTAGTATTGACTTATAAGAAATCAAAATAATAGCATACTAGTAAGTGTCCTGCTTGGGTTGTCTCACATTTATAGCTTGGACTAAAACCTGCAAGCTATATAAGAATGGTCAACTTCACTCTATAATATATGGAGGGAATTGTTGGGATCTCATGCTCCAAAAGAATAATAGCAAGAGGGGTCAATTTATATTGCTTTATATAGGCCTCTTTATAAAAGGAATAATTGATTCAGAAAATCAATTTGAAAGTGAAAAGACTTTCATTATTTGAAGAAAAAGGGAATAATTGATTCAGAAAATCAAACGAACTATTTAAAATTTTTATTCGATGAAATTACAGGTGATCCAAATGATCAAACAATTAAAAAAAATCTATTGAAATAAAAGAAATCTATAAAAAAAATCCCTCGAGGATCATACAAATTAATCGAGTATTTGGAACAAGAGAAGGTAGAAGGCGAGGAAGAAACGACGGCCTACCCATCAAGGAATGTGAAGAATTCTAGATATATAAACTACACCCCTTTCTAGTTAATCTCCTGCTCAACTGGGAGTTTTGTAAAAACAAATCACTGAAAGGTTAGTGGTTTACAAACCACCTTCATTCTAACACACATACAATGGTTGCAATCTTCTTGATCAAGAGGGTTGAAAAGAAGAGCACAAATCATGAAAACAGTACCAATCCAATCAAAATTTAAAACAAATCATCTAGTGTTTTGAATTAAAAAACTAAATAAATAAACTATGGTTATTTATGTATTTTATTATTGGTGGTCACAAGAATTTGTATGACCATTGTCATGGTTGTATATATGGGTTCCAATTTAGTTAGCTGATAATCACAATCTTATTGACCTTTAGATTATATTGCAGCCAATTATAATTTCTAACAAATATTGCATCCTGATATCTATTTTATGTATTTTTAATAATGAATGCTCTTGTCCTTTGTCATCCCCATGCCCTACCACCATGTACAATCCGAATAGCAACTGATGAAAGCTCTTGGCTGTTTGGGGAAGAAACAAAGTCGGCTGTCTAGCTTTATTTTCTTTATCTAAATATTGATTAATTGCAATTACTGTTTTGCCCCACACTCAGGCTAATGTGTGATCCACATGATGACACCCAGACTTCACATGTATCTAGAATATACGTCTGGTTCATGTGGCAAACAATAGGAATTTAATTAATGATTTGATCACGGTCTAATATAATTATGATGAACTTTATCAATTCACGGATGGATCAGAATGTCTTTTATATATTATTAATAAAATGAACCAAAATGCTTTTGAAATTTTATGGGAATTATGGTTATGAATCTTATGACTATATATGACACCTGCAGGCCCTGAATGGTTGATTCTCATATATAATAATATAAATTATTAATTATGAAATTGCAGGTCTAGTGTGTGAGCTATATATACTCAACTCAACCAAACCAAGCCTTAAAATTACAAAAGGGGTCGGCTATAGGAAACCTGTCTTCAACATATATATTCCAAACTTCACTCACTAATATAAAGGGTGCTATATATATATATATATATATATATATATATATATATATATATATATATATATATATATATATACTCTGTCTCTCTCTCTCTCTGATACAATTATTATTTCCATGTATCAGCAGGAAGCAGCTTGATCGGATCAGCCTACCTCTGATCGAGCTTAATTAACGCCCCATTGCCGCCATTGGAAACATGATCGAGCTCAGAGAACTCAATGCCTTGCGTCAAGTCTGAACTCTGAAGTCTGATGCACTAGCGTTTTCATGGGTGAGATCACGTAGTAGTAGTCCACTGATTATCGATCACTGCAGCTGCTTTCTTGTAGCTGCAACGCTAGCTCCAGGTTCTGCAGCACATCAACCATTGGTGGTGGATTAATTCCCGCAGCTGCCAAGCAATTCTTGGCAACTTGTGTGAACTTGAGGAAGCACTCAGGCGAGATTGTTCCTTTCAGATATGGATCTACCATCTCATGCAGTGTCCCTCTCTCAAGGCAACGCACTGCCCATCCAGCCAACCCTACCTCACTCTCCTCCTCCGCCTTTATATCAACTGCACCCCTTGCGCAAAGAACCTCAAACAACACTATCCCAAAGGAGTACACATCGGATTTCTCCGTCAGTCTCCGAAGCCGGTAGTATTCAGGGTCCAAATACCCGAAGGTACCCTTTACTCTAGTGCTGACGTGGCTACGTGAGCCACTTGTAGGTCCCACCTTTGACAACCCAAAATCTGCCACCTTTGCCTCCAACATCTCTCCCAGTAGTATGTTGGTGGTCTTTATGTCCCTGTGAATTATTGTGTACTTGGCTCCTGTATGCAGGTAGTGTAAGCCACGAGCGGGTCCGATGCAAATCTTGAGCCGCTGCTTCCATGGGAGAGGTGGCTTTTCGGTACCGTACAGGTGGTCACGTAGGGTGCCGATGCAAATCTTGGCGCAGCTTAGACAGCATTTCAATCTCCGTTCGAAACTCATGGCGTCCTTGTTTTGACATTGGATTTGCACGCTTGATTGCCACCACCGTAGCACCGTTATCAATGTAACCCTTGTAGACCTTGCCAAACCCACCGGTGACAAGGAGTAGAGACTCATCAAAACCTCTGGTTGCCGCTTCGATCTCGGCAAACGAGAAATGCCGGCATATAACATCTGTGGGTTTTGAAGACAGTTGCTCTTTTTCGCGTTCTACGGGTACAGAGTGCAAAACGTTAACCCATCCACACTTGCCTCTCTTAAACCAGAGGTAGAAGATATAAGTAAACCCAGTAAAATAAAGACCACGGCAGCCCCACCGAGAACAACCGCAATTTCCGATCGCCTAGAAGATGATTCAGGAGGAGAATGTTCGGAAGATGGTTCAGCCAAACCTGTCTGCACAGTTGGAGTGGGTCCTGCAAGATTATTTTTGCTGTCGGATAATTTGAAGACCTCCATCCCATTTAGAATTGCATCTTCGTACATCGAATTTGATTCTATGGTGGGCTGCAGCTTGATCCATAGATCTTTATGTTCCATATACACGATGTAGTCTTTATAAACTGGAATCCCGTTGCCACCACTCCAAGCGATGACATCTGCGTGGCTCTCAGCCGTCTGATTGTTTATGAAGATATGAAACACCTTTTGGTTAGGCTTTCTTATCTCTGGTTGGAACTCGCAGAAATGGAGCCTGACGAGGTAATGGAATCTGGAATCGACAGGGAGTAACCATGACAGGTTGTAATTCCTGTTGACAAGTTTACTTGGACCCATGGACCGAGCTGTGCTGTAGATGCTCGCCGGAGCAGCGTAGCTGGGTAATTGCCGAGTGTACTTGATTGTGATGTTAGGATTGAAGACTGTTACACCATACGCCGCGCCGAATATGTAGGACTTGTCTGCAAACCAATCCCTGAACATGCCGGTGTCATCTTGGGGAGAGATATTGTTGCCGCCGACGTTCAGCCGGAAAAGCATCTGAAGAGCAGTACTGTTATCAGTATAGAAAATAGACTTCTGGCCGACCAAAGGCGTAGGAACATGTCCGTCGTGAGTGTAGAAATGGTTTGGCATTGAACAAATCTCAATTCCATTCACGAATGCATACGCATCTGACGAAACTTGAGTTGATGGAGTGAAAGTTATGGTTAATAAATTCTCCACCTCGTTGATGCAGAATTCCATGATGAGGTAAGGTAATTCGAGAGCATCTGCAGTAAGGGAGGGTTTGAAGTTTCGCAAGAGAGTGTAGCGGCCGGTGGTAACAGAGAAGGATGCATGGGATTTATTTAAACCAAGATATGAAGCTGGGTAGAAGAAGAGTCGGACAAATTTTGGTCCAGAAGAGTTGAGAGGGAAGCTATAGGTGGAAGGGTAGCGAAAGATCCGGGCAGTCATGTAAGGAACTTGGGGTACAGAAGGGCTTTGAACGGAGGCCGTGGAAGTAGCTGATTTGTTCAGTTGTTCTCCGGGCAAGAAGTTGGAGTGGACATCGCCGGTCCAGTTCCGGCCATCATCAAATGCTAGGAAGCCCGGCGGTTGTCGCCGCAGTTGTGGGCAATATGATCGGAGGGGACATAAGGTGAACCACTAACTGCCAGCAATACTAAGGACGGAAAGGTGGAAGGGAAGTAGATGGAAGCGACCTTCTGTGCCTTCATGGAGTGGAAGCTAAAAGAGTGTGCCTGATATATTCCGTGAGACCCTTAAAAATTTGAAGTGGGAGCTTAGAGAGAGGAGAGAGAAGAAGACATTGGTGATCGGTGAAGTCTTCTCAAAGCGTGGTGGTCAAGCATGTTGGATTGGAATCTTTTATTACGTAAGTCATTTTTACGTCAGCATAAGGGTGTGTTTGATTTGCGGGAATAAGGGTCTGAAAATGAAAATCCATTCTCTAAGGAATAAGGGTGTGATTTTTGTTTTTGGTTAAATGATCAGCTCCCTCCTCTAAGGAATGGCAATGGGTAGGGTACGTCTGCAAATTGCCCTACCCATTTCCAAACTCACTTATGCAAAATAAATGTTTGAGCTACAATTGTTATTATGCAGAGATATTTTGGTGATTTTTCTTTTCGATTAAATGATTAGTTCCCTCCTCTAGGAATGGCAATGGATAGGGTAATCGTGCAAATTGTCCTACCAATTCTTGAACCCGTCTATGTATCCCTGATCTCAAATCTGTCCTAAATCCATCTAACTTTTCCTCTCAATTTTTCAAACCTGTCCCGTCCCGACCTATCCCACCCGATTTGAAATGTTAATTAATGCTTTCTAGTAAAAAAAAGTTTATTAATGCTTAAAGCATGACTTGAACCTGGATTAGTTTAATGATAGCATCGAAACTCTTAGGGGGCATTCTTTTTTTAGACTTTGAGAGGGGGGAAAGTTGGTCGATGGGATCCAAGAAACCCATGCTCATTTTTCAGATTTATGTGGGGACCAGTGAAAGTTTATTTGGGTATCACTTATACCCATCTCCTAGGTGGGCAAATTAATTTTCCCATCTAGGGAAATGTTGACAATACTTGGATGGGACAAAAATGCCCCTTTCAATAATGGAATTTTTATGGCTAAGATGGTCATTGTCTTATTTACATGGGAAATAAAAGAACATGGGTAAATGCACTTACCTAGTGTTTCCTAGGAAAGACTTACCCGGGTAAGTGCATTTACCCGAGTAAGTGACTTACCGAAAAGCGAATGGGGCATTAATACTACTTTAAGCCAATAAGCTATCTCACCTTTTTATGTTATTTAGTGAAATAAAATAAGTTTTATTAACTTTTGTGTTCACCCAAACAAATAATACATATTTATGATTAACAATTCCAACTAAAAATTAAAAGAAATAATATTTAAAATTAGCATTTTATAACAAAATGAAATAAATAATCTCTCAAATCCAAAGTTACATCAAATGATGATTTTAATCCCAAGAAATTTATACAAATAAAATATTAATAATAGAATAATTATCTTAGTACTTAAAATTTATAAATTTGTGCATGATATATATCTTACAATTTTTATATATTTTTATAATTATTAGTTAATATTTTAATCTATATTAAATAACACTATATTTATCATTTACGAAAAAATAAAAAATTGCTTACAAAATATTCAAGAATTTTATAGAAGTTCAAATTTTAATAATGAAATAATTATTTTAGTAATTAAAAATTATGAATTTGCATATGATATATATCTTATAAAAGTTAATAGATTTGGTATATTTTTAGTAAAAATTATATATTTTTATAAATCATTAAATGATAATTTAATTTATAGGTTAACCTTTTTGTTAATGTTAAAAAGAAAAAATAATAAAACAGAAAATAATTGATACAATAATTAGGATAAATATAATAGGTTGGAAAAACCTCAGTAAACCGACCCAACCCGACCCGTGAACAACCCTACTCCAAAGTCCAATCTGGGCTCATGTATACCAGATCTAAACCTTATTATATGCCTTTTTAATTCATTGGTTCTTGTTCGGATCCGATATTCTTTGAGCAGTCAAATCCCACATTGTTATAACATGGTTTTCAAACTGTTGTTGACTTGGATGGTCGGACCATTCGGATTGGGAATCATCCAAGCAATCGGTTCTGTTTTATCTCAAATCCGGTCCTTGGATACAAACTGTTGAATTGATCATGATTCATTGGTTCGGGCGGTCGAATTGTCGATCCGTTGACTCGTTTAACGGTTTTGGTCATTTTTTATTTTTTATTATTTTTTTACTTTTTGTTGTTAGAATGGGCCATTTATTCAAATCAGGCGATTGAACCATCGATCCGAAAACCGGTGGCTAGAACGGTTCCATTTTCGAGTCATTTTTAAAACCATGGTTATATATGCCAAGTTTATCCTATACTAGTAGGGGCGTTGCAATGTATGAGAAAATCTGAAATATTGAATAATTTTATTTATTATTAATTAATTAATAATCAAAATTTGTTGTTAATTAACTAAAAATATTCAAATTTATTGTTAATATTTAAAATTTTAATAATTGTATTTTTCATTTATGTTGATTCATAGAAAATAATTATTGTTAATTTAATATAAATAAATATTTTTAATAAATTTAATTTTATTAATCATTTATAGTAATTTTAATAATTGTTATTATTTTCATTATTTTTAAATAAAATTTAGGTTGCCTTTAAATAAATAAAAATAATTACAAAAGTTAACATTTTTATTAATTTCACTAATAATTAGCAATTATATTGGAATGGCAATGGGGTGGGTTCGAGGTGGGGCACCCCATCCTTGTCCCCACCCTATCCCTAGTGTCAGGCGGGTTCAGGGCAAGGCACCCACTCCTCATTAGGGATGGGGAATCCTCGAATTTCTCTGCCTTGTCCTCAGTGTTGGGTGAGTTAAGGGCAAGGCACCAACTCGTCATCAAGGATGGGGAATCCTCGAATTTTCCCCACCCCGTCCCTAGCATCGAGCTGGTTCAAGGCAAGGCACCCATTCCCCGTTAATCTAATATCGGATTTGATGACAAAAATGACCAAAAGGATATACTAAGTATCAACCACATGGTAAATTTCTAAAACTACACTAAATTGTCTTTAATTTTCAAAAATATAATTTTATGAAAAAATTGGAAAACTTATTTTTAAATTGTTATTAAATAATTTATTTTTTAAATGGTTTACTTACAGTACACTAATTTATCTTATATTTTCTAATATAAACTAATCAATAATCTCCTTTTTCTAGTATTATACTAATTTATCTTAATAATTTGTGTAATTATTGGTTCAAATTACAGTTTTCCCTTTCCCATATTCATTTATCTTTAATAATTTTCAATAATTTACAATGAAAACTACATAAATTTTCAATAGTTTTACAAAATCTATCAAATGTAATAAATTTTCCTAAAATTTCCAAAATAATCCAGTAATTTTGAATAATCGTTTAATACATTTTAAATAAACTTTATTTTTCTTTTCAAAAAGTACAATATTATATCGTTTAATTTCCAAAATTTTATTTTACAAAAAATGTAGTTTTATGAAAACTTTTGAAAAATTTATTACATTTGTGTAATTATAGAGATTTATTAAAAATTATTTTTATTAAGTAGTTTACTAACAAAAATACACTATTTATCTTTTATTTTCCAATATAAATTAATTAATAATTTCATTTTCCAATGTTACAATATTTTATTCCCCCATCTTCATTTGGTTATTAACTATAATAATAGCAATAACTAAAATTTTATACTTATTGATAATTGTCAAATATAATTCTCAATTTTATAGAAATTAGTTAAAGAGTTTTTAATTTCTACAAAATGTTGTTAATTAACATGAATATGACAGTATTTACCCAAAATACTTTAAAAAGTCATGATGAGTTAATTAATAACTCCTATCGGATAAGTTAATTAATAATAATATTTATTAATTTTTGGTAATTTACCAATTGTACTAATAAGTATTTAATTTTTGGTGATTTACTAACTGTATTTATAAACGTTTGTGATGATGCGCAATCCGGCCGGTCTTAGCTGTCAATGACCTTGCCTCTGAATCGAGTGGCGGGGACCTGAAACGTAGGAGATGAAGAAGCTCCGGGGAGAACCCGATGTAAAGGCTCTGAAGCTTAAGTTAGGATCTTTCAAAGGCAAGATAAACCAGATAGCACAAGGTTTTGCATACCTCCTCTTTAGGGGTGGAGCACCTTTTATAACCACCTCGCGCACTCACTCCTAGACTCCTGTCAGGTCAGGAATGAGTATTTCCGTGCTTCTGCCAGTCCGGGCGCCATCACCTCGGCTGAGACAGAACCGTCGCTTCTCCTTTTGTCGGAGCCGTCTCTGTAACTGGAGGCAGTGGTGACAGGTGACGGTGGCAGGTGGCCGTTGGGAATGCGGCCGTCAAGCGTCAGATCCCAAGTCAGTCAGTGCGCCGCCCCTGGATACGGACTCCCTCGGTATCAGGTACGGCGTGGTTCGTCCAGTTCAATGCTCCGGAAGCGACGTGCCTGGAGTGATGCGTAAGGCGAACTCTCGAGTTTGGAGAAGGGGAGGCCCCGAATTGTCATAAGACGGGCCCGTTCGGGTCTCTGCTTTGTGTGACGGGGTCAAAAGGGGAGAGTTCGGGCTCCTCGCAGGGAGTCCGATCACTAAGTAGGGAGTTTGGGCCTCTTGCTAGGGAGTTCGAACTCTAGGTAGGGAACTCGGGCACTAAGTAGGGAGCTCGGGCCACTTGCTAGGGAGTTCGAGCCCTAAGTAGGGAGCTCGGGCCTCTTGCTAGGGAGTCCGGGCTCTAAGTAGGGAGCTCGGGCCTCTTGCTAGGGAGTCCGAGCTCTAAGTAGGGAGCTCGGGCCTCGGGCCTCTCGCTAGGGAGTTCGAGCTCTAAGTAGGGTGCTCGGGCCTACTAGTCCCTTCCCTTTGGCGTTTGTACCCTCGGTACGGTCTTGAGTTCCGAGCTACTTGCCTTTTTTTTGCCACGTGCCGTGATTTGCGAGGTCGGGCCAAATCTTCCTTCATCAATTGCCCCCCACTCCTCGTGCTAAGGTCTTGCCCTGGCGCGGGGAGTTCGCAAGGTGTCAGGTAGATTTGTTCTGCACTCTGAACCTTGGTTCTGCTGGCGCGAGGTGCGTTTGTCAAGGTTTTTTGGGTTTCTTCGAGCGTCCATTTATGTGGGAAGCGTGTTGGCCTGCCTGAATGTTGCTAGATGTGGCGGTGCGCGCGCTTTGCTTTGAATTTTGAAAAAAAAGGGGGGGCGCGCCACTTGGGGGCACGGAAGCGGGCGCTTTTTCAAATTTGAAAAAGATGTGCCGCTGCCGTCTTTTCTGAGACGTGCGCTGATGTTCCGTCAGTTTCGAAAAGGTGCGTGCCGTCACTGTCAATTTCAGAAAGACATGCGCCAATCACGTCTCGATTTCAGGCGACGTGCGGTCAGGGCGGTCGTAGGCCGTCGGATTGGCTTTGATCTGAGCCGTTGACTTTTGGTCACTGTGTGCATAAATAGTGGGGGGGGGGGACCCCGTTTTGTTGTCGCTTTTGTATCTCTCGAGCTCGCGTCTGAGTTTCAGCTCGCATCCAGTTCGCGTCCAAGTTTTTTTAGTTCGCGCTCAAGGTCTTCCGTTCGTCCGAGCTCTTGTGGTCTACAGCTTTCGTCCGGGTGAGTACTTTCCTGGTCTACTCCCAATGTCTAGCTCCGATGGCTCAGTTAGTCATTTCAGTGGGTCTGATGCAGGTTCTACGAACCAAGTTGCATCCCCCGATAGCCTTAGCGAGCCAGAGGTAGAGCTCGAGGAAGAGTTTGAGCCTGTAGGCCGTGGTGCTTTGGGTAGTTTGGCGTCCACCTCTCGTCGGGGTCGGATGTTAGACAAGTTCGGTCCTTCGACCATGACGCCCGAGGGGCTCCAATTCCTCATTACTTACTATAACTTGCCCGAGGAGTATGCTTATTTCATACCATCGGGTAGCTTTCCTTGGAAACATGGTCCTGATGAGATCATAATATTCTGGGAGCAGCTCGCCGCGGGGCTGCGATTGCCTTTCCACCCCCTCTTCGTCGAAGTCTTGAACCACTTCGGTGTGACAGTCGGCCAGCTTCACCCGAACTCTATTCGGAACTTGGTGGGGACAATCTCCCTTTTCTGTGACGAGAGCTTTCCGTTGGACTTGGAGATTTTTTCTTCAATCTTGATGCTCAAGAAGCAAGCGGGTCCTCTCCCCGGGCGCAGGTGGGCTTACTACCTGTCTCCTCGCCCGGGTTTTAAGCTTTTACACGAGCTCCCCAACAAGGTCCCAGCATGGAAGCGGGACTATTTCGGGGTGCGAAGTGTGCTGGGGTGGCCTTTTCAGACCGGGTGGGGAATGGCCGCTCCCGACTCCGGGGTTACGCTTGACAAGGAGACGGCGAAGGGCCTTCGGCAATGGGCGCGGCTTGGGCTGAAGTATGAACAGTATATGACGGAGGCCAAGCTTATTGCGGCCGGCCTGAGCTCGGGTAGGTCCTTCACTTAGAGACTCTTATCTTGCTGTCTTTCTTGCTTTTTACTGATGGTGAACCTCTTTTCGCAGGTGTGATGGATTCGCGAGGGACCCTAGGTGGACACTTGTTTCAAGCTATGAAGAAGAGAAAGTGGGTTGCTAAGCGAACTCGCGCCGAGGTGCCTCAGGATGCGGAGCCCGAGGTGCCGAGCTACCAGCCAGAAGATCCGCACAGGGGGCCCGAGATGGTCCCTCCGATGCAGGAGCCAGCGGGGGGCCCTTATGCTGAGACTACATACACAGGGGCTCTTACATACTCTGGTGCTCCTGCTTACTCCGGGTCTGCTCATACGCGAGCTGGTCCTTCGGGCTCGGGGGCCCCGGGGGATTTCAGGAGCGTGCTGACGCCAACCTACGCTCTTCAAAAGAGTAAAGAGGCCATCTTCCCCAAGGAGGTCGCGGCATGGACTAATCTCCCTCTATACCAAGTGGCCTGCCGTGCCGTTACCCATGCTATGGTGGTAAGTGTTCTCCTTTTTTAGCTCTTTGGCTTTTGTTTTGTTGGTTCTTTTGATCATTCGGTTTCTCTTTTGGCAGGTAAATTCTTCCATTCACGCCTTGGCGGCTCAGGTGGAGAGGAGCTCGAGGCAGGTGCGAGTTGCCGAAGAGGCTCGTCGTGCGGCCGAGGAAGCCGCTCGTGCTGCTGAAGCTACTGCTCGTGCTGCTGAAGAGACTGCACGTGCTGTCGAAGAGACTGCACGTGCTGCCGAAGAGACTGCTCGTTTTTCCCGGATTAGGCAGGCGAGGTCTCAGAGAGATGCCGAGGCCATGGGAGTGGGGGTGAAGCACATAGCGGACTTGAGGTTGGATTTGCAGCATCAGGTTGAGTATCTTCAGGAGGACATCAGGGAGAGGACGTAGATCTTCTCCCAAGGTATCGAAGATGCCAAGAAGAAGGTCGTCAAAGAGTACATCGCTTCGCCGGGTTTTGACGATCTGATGGTGGATTCATATAGGAGGGGTTTTAAGCTAAGCCAGTGGATGATCCGGAACACATACCCCGAGCTCGATGTTAGCGCCATATCCACTTCGCGCATAACTTAGGAGATGGCTAATGCTGCTGATGCCGAGCCAGACTCCGAGGGTGAGGCGGGGCCTTCGGGTTTTGTCGAAGTGCCTTCAGACGATGATGAAATAGCTCCTGGCTTGTAAATTTTTTTTTTTTGTATTACCCTACTTTTGGAATAGAATGATTTGTTTAAGTGCTTGTTGTTCTCTCCCGAACTGAGCATATTTGCCGAATTGAATGTATTTTCCGAACTGACTATACGTCCGGTCTGTTTTCTTTGCTTGTTCCGAGATCCTTCGTTAGCTCGGCATCCTAGCCCGTAGGCTTTGGTGGTGATTTTACCCATTTCGCTTGGCGTTCTATAGGTAGTATCGCCTTAGGTTGACAATGTTCCATGCTCGGGGTACTTGTTTTCCCTCTAGGGTTTCGAGCTCATATGCCCCCCCGAGTGCTTTCTTTACTCTGTAGGGTCCTTCCCAATTTGGTCCAAGTTTCCCTACGCCGGGTTCGGGCAACATGACCTTACAGAGAACCAGGTCGCCGACGCGGAAGTTCCTCTTCTTTACTCGCGCGCTATAATATTGAGCTACCTTTTGCTGGTAGGTCGCAGCTCGGATGTGCGCGAGGTCTCTCACCTCATCCAGTAGGTCGAGGTTGGTGCGTAACTCGCCTTTGTTTGTCTATTCGTCGTATGCTTCTAGTCGCAGCGTAGGTACTTCGATTTCCGCCCGGATTACCGCCTCGGTGCCGTAGGTGAGGTTAAAGGGAGTCTCTCCTGTGGCGGTTTTTTCTGTGGTTCGGTGAGCCCATAGAACACTTTGTAGCTCGTTTGCCCACAACCCTTTAGCTCGGTCTAGTCGTGCTTTCAGTCCGCGGAGGATGGCTCTGTTCATTACTTCTGTCTGACCGTTTGCAGCCGGGTGTGCGACCGACGTGAAGTTCTGATGAATTCCCATATTTTGGCACCATTCTTGGAACTTGATATCCTCGAACTGTTTGCCGTTGTCGGAGATCAGTACCCGAGGTAGCCCGAAGCGACATACTATGTTCTTCCAAAAGAAGTTCTGTATGTTTCGGGCTGTGACCATTGCCAGAGGTTCAGCTTCTATCCACTTTGTGAAGTAATCTACTGCCACCACTAGGAATTTTCTCCCGCCTGTTGCTGGTGGGAATGGTCCCAGAAGGTCGATGCCCCATTGGGCGAAGGGCCATGGACTGGTGAGGTATTTGAGGTCGGCAGCGGGCTGGTGGTGGATATTGGCATGCTTCTGACACTTGTCGAATTTTCTGACGAGCTCGATGGCCTCTATCTTCATCGTTGGCCAGTAGTATCCTTGTCGAAGTGCTTTTTGGGTGAGGGCTCTGCCCCCCAGGTGTCCGCCGCACAAGCCTCCATGAGTGTCACGGAGTACCAGCTTGGCTTCGGCTGGGCGCAAGCATCGCATTGTAGGGGAGCGTGTAGGATCGTCGGTACAACCGTTCGTCTATCATGACGTATTTGGCTGCCTGGCACTGCACCCTCTTGGCTACGTTGCGGTCCGCGGGGAGGGTTTCGTCTAACAGGAAGCTCGCGAGTGGGTCGATCCAGCTCGGCTCTGCTTCAGTGACGGGAGCGACCTCTTCTGCCCCACCGAGAATGCTGGGCTGAGGTAAGTCCTCTACATACACGGTCCTCATGGCGTTGTGGCTCGTGCTGGCTAGTCGGGATAGGGCGTCGGCCTTAGTGTTCTCCGACCTCGGGATTTTCTTGATGAAGTGTGACTGGAAGTTGAGCAGAGCCTCCTTTACCTTTGCCAAGTATGCAATCATTGTGAGCTCGCACGCTTCGTATTCGCCTGTAACTTGGTTGACCACGAGCTGGGAATCACTGCAGATAACTACGTGCTTTGCTCCAACCTTGTGCGCTAGGTTCAGCCCGGCTATCAGTGCCTCATACTCAGCCTCGTTGTTGGATGCCGCGAACTCAAAGCGTAGTGCGTATTCCAACTTTGTTCCGCTCGGGCCGCGTAGCATTATTCCAGCCCCACTGCCTTGCTGATTCGAGGAGCCATCTACATGAAGGATCCAGGGCTCCTCATCCCAGTTCGTGCTTGGTCTAACCAGGAGGGATGCTACACTGGCTGCTACTTCACGGGGTTCAGACTCGATTGGATTGGGAGCTCCGAGCTCGCCCGAACTGGGGATCTCGGGCTCGACCGGCTCGGGGGCTTCGAGGCTAAACGTGCATTCTGCGATAAAATCTACCAAGGCTTGGGCCTTAATGGCAGTTCTTGGCTTGTACTGGAGATCGTACTCGTTGAGTTCGATGGCCCATTTCGTCAGTCGACCGGAAACCTCGGGTTTGAGTAAAACTTGTCTCAGAGGTTTGTCGGTCAGGACAATGACGGTGTGAGCCTGGAAGTATGAGCGAAGTTTACGAGCTGCTATCACCAGTGCATAGGCTAGCTTTTCCATCTGCGGGTACCTTGTCTCTGCTCCCTGCAAAATTTTACTAGCATGAATCGCTAGACCCGGTCTGTTTCCTTTTTTAGTACCAAACTGACCACCTCGTCGTTTGCCAAGAGGTACAGTTCTAAGACCTCGCCCTCCTCGGGCCGAGCTAAGGTTGGCACACTGGCGAGGTAACCTTTTAGCTCGTCAAATGCGAGCTGGCAGTCTTGGGTCCATTCGAACCCTTTGCCTTTGATTGCTTTGAAGAAAGGTAGGTAGCGGTCTGCCGACTTGGACATGAAGCGGCTTAGGGCGGCTATGCGGCCGTTTAGCCTCTAAACTTCTTTTACTTTCCGAGGTGGTCTCATATCTATGATGGCTTTTATCTTGTCCGGGTTGGCCTCAATACCGTGCCAATTGACAATGTAGCCTAGGAAATTGCCCGAGGTGACGCCAAAGACACATTTGTTGGGGTTCAATTTCATGCTAAACTGACGCAGGGTTTTGAAGACAGAATCTAAGTCTTGTATTAATTCTTGTGAAAACTGCGTCTTGACGACCATGTCGTCTACATAACACTCTATCTTCGTGCCAATTAGGGGTCGAAACAGCCTATTTCCTCATCGGACTGGTCCATCCGGATTCGGTTGTAGCCTGAGTAAGCGTCTAGGAAGCTCAGCCACTCATGTCCCGAGGTCGCGTCCACTAGGCAGTCAATTCTGGGGAGGGGGAAGCAATCTTTCGGGCAAGCTCGGTTCAAGTCGGTGTAGTCGACGCACATGCGCCACTTGCCGTTCGCCTTTTTTACTAGCACAGGGTTGGCCACCCAGCTCAGGTAATGGACTTCCCTTATGAAGTCTGCTGCGAGGAGCTTCTCGACCTCCTTGTCGACCGCCCTCCAGCATTTTGGGACTAAGTTGCGTTTCTTCTGTTTAACTGGTCTGACTACAGGGTCAGTGTTAAGTTTGTGAGTTATAAGGCCAGGGTCAATACCGAGCATATCGGCCGCAGACCATGCAAAAATATCTAAATTTTGAAGTAAAAAACTCACCAGTTCGGTCCATAGGGGTTCTTCGACGGAAGCATCGATCTAGAGTGTGCGAGCCGAGTCCGCAAGCGAAGTCGGGATTGCGACTGTTTCTTCTGTGGGCGAAGCTCGTTCCTCACCTTGCTCCGCAGGCCGCTCCAGATCGAGGTTGCCGGCTGCCTTGGTTTTTCCCTTCAGGGCGGCAACATAACACTTGTGGGACTTGAGCTGGTTGTCCCGCGCTACCCCCACACCGAAGTCCGTAGGGAACTTCATGGCCAAATAGTAGGTGGAGACCACCGCCCGTAGGATATGCGTGATCGGCCGTCCTATTATGGCATTGTATGGGGAGGGGGTCGCGACCACCAGGAAGTCATGGTTGAGTCTGACCGCACAAGGCCATGTGCCGACTTCCACAGGTACTGTTATTTTTCCGAGGGGCCTGACTTCCTCTCCGCTGAAACCCACCAGGGGAGTGTTTGCGGGCTTTAGTTCGCTCCTACGTAGCTGTAGCTGGTCAAACGCTGATTTGAAGAGGATGTCCGCCGAGCTGCCCGAATCTACGAGTACACGTCTGACCTCGAAGTCGCTGATCCTTAGTTTAATGACAAGCGCGCCATCGTGGGGGTAGCGGACTCCTCACGCGTTGTCCTCCGTGAAGAAGATTGGTTCTTCGGTCTTTGGTCTCTTTGGAGGGTTCCGCTCCTCGAGGGTCGCTTTGCAAACTGAAGTTCGGGCTGCTGCCGAGGTACACCCTGCTACCACCGAACCTCCCACAATTACATGGATGGTTCCCCGAACTGGCCTCTCCACCGGAGGCTGTCGCTGTAACGGTTCGGCAGGCCTGCTGCTAGATTCAGGGGCATCCTTTTCGTGCTCCCTTGGCCGGTCTGCCTTATTGCTATTATTGTTGTGCTATACAAAGTTTCTCAAGTATCCGCGACGGATGAGCCCCTCTATCTCGTCTCGGAGATTATTACACTGCTCGGTACTGTGACCATGGTCTCTATGGAAACTACAGTACAAATTCTTATTTCTTTCGTTCGGATTTCCCTTCAGGCGAGGTGGCCACTTCACGTATGGGAAGTCCTTGATCGTCATTAAGATCTCGGTCCGCCTTGTGTTCAGTGGCGTGTAATCCGTCCGAACTGCTAGGGGAGCTCGGAACGACTGGTTCGACTTCGGCTCTCGGGCCGGGTTTTTCCGGTCGACTGGGTTAGAGGGCTCGCCTTCCCTCTTTCTTTTCTCGTTTCTGCCCTCGGTTCGTTGGTTGATTTCTTCCTCCGTCCTCATGAACTTGTCCGCAAGCTTGAGGAATTCGGCCACAGTTGTAGGCTAGTTAGCTACCATGTGCCATTTGAATTCTTTGTGCGTTACCCCTCTTTTTGCCGCCGCGAGCTGCACCGCGGGGTCTAACCACGGTATCTGCAAGCATGCTTCGTTGAATCGCTTGATGTAGCCCCGTATGGATTCTCCTTCCCTTTGGACTACTCCGAAGATTTTTTCCTCTACTCTGGGGCATCGTTTGCTGGTGACAAAGTGTGCGGTGAAGACCTGCACGAACTGAGCCCAGCACTTTATCGACCCGGGGGCCAGGTTCCTCTACCAAGTGCGGGCTACCCCCCGGAGGGTGGTGGTGAAGGCCACGCACATGCACGATTCGCTAGCTCTGGCGAGGTGCATTTGGGATTGGAAGGCGTCAACGTGGTCGTTGGGGTCGAAGGACCCGTCATACTTGTCCAGAGGTGGGAGCTTGAAATCTTTGGGCAAGGGGACCGCTAAGAGTTCTGATGCGAGGGGGGAAGGAACTGAGAGAATCGGGGCAACTCCTATCTCGTCCGAGCTCGTTTCTTCTTTGCCTCTGAGCTCTGACAGGACATGGGTGGCGGTTCGGCGACTTCGCCGGTGCCTCCGCTGTTGAGTGGGCCTTGTACTGGCGCTGCTGGCCTCCGTGTTGCCGAGCTCGATGGGCCCGGAATGCTGATAGTCTACTGCTTCCAGTGCGCCGAATCGGTTTTCCGTAAGGGGGAACTCGGGCTTGGAGCGCCGAGGTGCCGACCTCGCGGGCGAGGTTCCCGACCCGCCTGCGAGCTGCGAAGCGGGGATGACTTTTTTCTCTCTTCGGCCAGGGGACAAGGCCTGGCTGTTAGGGGGGTTCTGGGGCCCGGAGGCCTTTCCTTTGTGGGGGCGCCCATCCTGTGGGGAGGCCTTGACCGGTCTCGGAGCAGGGTGGCAAGGTGGAAGTACTGATTGGTTCAGTGGCAGTTGGGGGAACTGCTGTTGATAATGGTATTGGGAGATGTGCAGCACTTGGTGCTGGTGAAGCTGGTGTTGTTGGAACTGTTGCATTTGGGCTTGCATTGCCTGCATGCACTGCATCAGGTCGTCCAACCGGTTTTGGCTGGCTGCCAGGGGGGCGGCAGTCGGTTAGTGAAGGTTGTCTCAATAGGGGGAGGGAAGGGCTTGTGACAGGAAGGTTTACGGGCGCCACCGCTTGTGGCGTGTTCAAACTGTGGATTCCATCCACCGAAAGGGTGATGGTGAACTGTCCAACGCACACCACGGGAACTTGAAGCTGTTCCCCGGTGGTGTTTGTCTCTGTGCCGCGTCCGGCGTTGTTGGAAGAGGCCATGAGTGTTGGGTTTTTTGAAGGAAAAAAGGGGGTATGAGAATTTGGAGGGAGGCTTTTTGAAGCGTTCCCACAGACGGCGCCAATTGATGATGCGCAATCCGGCCGGTCTTAGCTGTCAATGACCTTGCCTCTGAATCGAGTGGCGGGGACCTGAAACGTAGGAGATGAAGAAGCTCCGGGGAGAACCCGATGTAAAGGCTCCGAAGCTTAAGTTAGGATCTTTCAAAGGAAAGATAAACCAGATAGCACAAGGTTTTGCATACCTCCTCTTTGGGGGTGGAGCGCCTTTTATAACCACCTCACGCACTCACTCCTAGACTCCTGTCAGGTCGGGAATGAGTATTTCCATGCTTCTGCCAGTCCGGGCGCCATCGCCTCTACTGAGACAGAACCGTCGCTGCTCCTTTTGTCGGAGCCGTCTCTGTAACTGGAGGCAGTGGTGACAGGTGACGGTGGCAGGTGGCCGTTGGGAATGCGGCTGTCAAGCGTCAGATCCCAAGTCAGTCAGTGCGCCGCCCCTGGATACGGACTCCCTCGGTGTCAGGTACGGCGTGGTTCGTCCAGTTCAATGCTCCGGAAGTGACGTGCCTAGAGTGATGCGTAAGGCGAACTCTCGAGTTTGGAGAAGGGGAGGCCCCGAATTGTCATAAGATGGGCCCGTTCGGGTCTCTGCTTTGTATGACGGGATCAAAAGGGGAGAGTTCGGGCTCCTCGCAGGGAGTCCGATCACTAAGTAGGGAGTTCGGGCCTCTTGCTAGGGAGTTCGAACTCTAGGTAGGGTGCTCGGGCCTCTTGTTAGGGAGTTCGAGCCCTAAGTAGGGAGCTCGGACCTCTTGCTAGGGAGTCCGAGCTCTAAGTAGGGAGCTCGGGCCTCGGGCCTCTTGCTAGGGAGTTCGAGCTCTAAGTAGGGAGCTCGGGCCTGCTGGTCCCTTCCCTTTGGCGTTTGTACCCTCGGTACGGTCTTGAGTTCCGAGCTGCTTGCCTTTTTTTTTCCACGTGCCGTGATTTGCGAGGTCGGGCCAAATCTTCCTTCATCAGTTTGGTAATAATACTATTTAATACTCATTGAATACATGTTGGATTAAATATTAACCGTATTTAACTATTTTTTAATTAATATGAATATTTTAAATGAGAGAGTATAGATTGGGGGAGAGATTTTAAGAATTGATTGGGGAATGGGGTAACATAATATTTTTAGGTAGATGGATTGAGAATAGTGACATGACTTAATGGGAGTGGTGGGAAGGGGAGATGAGTGAGAGTCAAGGAGAATGTAGGGTGGGTGTAATAGAGCAAAGAGAGGCAATGCTGATGTGGACCGTCTTACTACATATATATGGTGCTTAGGGGTGGATTCAAGCTGAGATGGGCCAAATATATAGTTATTAAATCTCGGCTCGCCAATAAACCATAAAGTTCTCGAGTTCAATTTGTACTAGAGACTTGAGCTCGAATTCAGCTTGAGCAAAAGCTCGTAAGTTCGAGTTCGGCTCGGTTCAAGCTCGATTGTTAGTCAAATATTTTATAAAAATAAAAAAATACATATAAAAAATAGTTATTATTATATAAAAACTAAAAATACTATTATATATATGTGTATGTATATATGTATGCATGTAATAGCTTGATTAGGCTCATGAGCCTCTTGAGCCGAGCTCGGCTTGATTAACAAACGAGCCTATATATCAGGTTCAAGCTCGGCTCAAAGATTAGTTTATATCAAGCCAAATCAAACTTTTCACGTATCGAACTCAAATAACTCGTGAAAACCTCGGTTCATGGCCATCCAGTGGTACTCTAGAGACTGTTTGGCTATAACAAATTTTCTTACAAGCCACTAAAATCTGAATTTCAAATATTCACGATTGATAATGGGCTTTAATTTTGTGGATCCAAAATGGACCCAATTACGATCATGCCTGATGCATGTAGTTCAATATCCTATTAGCTTTGTCAAATTCAGGTTCCCTACTAATAAGATGAGCCGTATAGCGATGAATCCTATGATTCCTCTATACTCGATTGAAGCCCAGCCATCAAATTAAATATTCCAAGCTCTTGCATGTCAGGTATTGAGATCCATTGTATTATGGGCTCTATTAGTTGGGAAATGCTCATAGTGGCCCAGTAGATGTTAAAGTTCTCCGTCAGGCTTAAGTTAGACCCCTTTTTCTTCTTGTACATGTTGAAGCTTGTACACCAAACTACTACCAGTGAGATCCAACAGATCCAAGCTCTGACTTGGAGTACGAGTCTGAAATCAAAACATTCTCAGATGAATGCTCTTTTTTGGATAGCTGAATCCACTAAAAACCCATAAAATGCTGCTTCAATTCATGAATCGGGTGGCCCAGGTCCAGCACCTAACTTTTATTTGGCCATAGTTGGCCATGAAACTGGCTGATTTACTGGGCCAATCCGAACCCAGAAGTAACTGAAACAAGGAATAAGAGCAATAAAATTAACAAAAGAAGATGAAGTAGAAAAAAAATCCAGCTCAGTCCAGGAATGGGCCAACCAATTCATTTGCCATCCTAAACTTAGGCCCCATCGGCAGGGCACGGATACCCTTTATTTTTACCCAGCCCAATGGGCTAGCCGACACCAATTTATCAGCGGGCCCACTTATTAAGTAAATGGACTGCCGTTGAGGACTTGAGGTGAATGAGGCCAAATCAAGTAGGGGACTTGTCTTGGATAAGCAAGTACATTACACTTGGATAAAAATCAGGTACAAGTGAATAAAGGATTGAACACTGGTGGTGGTGGTGGCTGAACTCAAGAAAGAGCTTTAAGTTATTCTGATATTAGTACTTTTTCCCAACTTCAAAGTAGAACATTTCCTCCTTCTTTTTCTTTTTCTTCTTCTCTCTTTCTCTCTCCCTCCCTTTAGTAAAAAGGAACATGGTTATTGATTTCTGTCACATAAATAATAATGAAGAAGTAGAAGTATGCACTATGCAGCATCCTGTTTTAATTGCATGTTCTAGTTTCTTGTCCTGTCAAAGTATAAAGCTCCATGGACAAAGCCTCCAAGAAGGTAGTTTAGTCCTGCAGAGTGAGACCCGAGTAGAATCCCCACAACACGTAATTTATTGGAATGAAATTTAATGTCTGTTAGATATGATATCAGTTCACCCCTACTAGTTATTAAATCCAAAAAAGAATTTCATCCTCATTCATGAAAATGACATTCTCCCGTAGACAAATTAAAGAAAAGGCCCATCCATCTTCCTTCAATGGTTTTCAGAGTAGGAAGAATCTAATGGCATCATCTTATTTAATTGTGTCTTTTTCTGGTCATTGTTCAATAATAAAGAGGAAAAAGCCCAACGATGTATTGTAACCAGTGACTAGAATGAAATGCCAACAAAAAAAAAAAAAAATCAAAGCATGGAATATAGCTTCTTCATGAGTCATAGTAGAAATGAACCGTTCCCACTTTTCCTTGTTCTTTCTCCACTTCTTGAGATACTGGGATTTGGAGACTATTGCAGAGGGTCTTCTGGTTCAGGTTCTCCAACAAATTGAAACCTGCAGAGAAGGAATTTCTGCCTTTCTGTAGGGCTGCTTTGGTAAATCCCAGGTGGGTTTGATAGAAGACCCAAGTTGATTAATTACCCACATGTACCCTGTCCATGTCAACCACAAAGTCCACCCCTGATGTTGCACCTTCAATTTGGCTATAAATAACAGAGTCATAATCGTAAGGTGATAACATTAAAAAAACCCACAATGTTTTTCTTTCTATGGTAAAATACAAAAACCTCCCCTGAATTTTCTGATTATCATAGAAACATCCCTTTTAGTTTCATTTTAATAAAAACCTCCTCTAAATTTTTAAAAAGCTCAACAAAAACTTTCTTTCTCTCGTTGACCCAGACCAGAAACGTATAAACTTATGAAATTACCCTTGACTAATCTGCTCGGCGTCATTTAAAGTTTTTTAAAATCCCAAATTGCCCTCATTTGAGCGACAACACTTGCACAATTGGTTACCATTCTTTTTCAGAGCAAAAGAAAATTAACACCACTAAACATTTGCAGCGGCGCCATTGCTGGGAATACCAAGAATTGCTAAAATTTAAAACAGACACGCAAATGATTAAGATAAAACAGATTGCTAGGTAGGTGTTTCAATATAAAGCAAACAGGATCGTGTCAATGAATAGCTGCGACTATGGTTATGGCAAATGTGAATGGGTTCGATCATCTCTTTCTCTCTCCCCCGCTCTCTTTATCTCCCTCCATCGGTCGGCCACTGGTAGAATTTTGTTCTGTTAAATGGAAGCAGTCAGTGTCTTTGAAGCTCTTTCATTTGTTCTCTATTCTCATAAACTTTACGTTGGGAGGTTTTGAAAAGCCAAAGAGGAAGAGTCCGACCAACGCTGCATTTTGGATGATAAATTGAAAAAATGCCCCTTACCATTTGTCAGTCTTCCTGAAAGTAACGAAAGTGCTCTTTTAAACACACGTATTGAGTATCGACTGGGCCAAAATTCTTTCTCAATTCAGGGCTTGTCCATTACAGTATACATGCCATTTTTAAATTCACTTCCTCAATAGAAGCTCCTTCTCCTCTCTCTCTTTGTCTCTTTAATTGCACCACTAGTCTGTAATCTGTAGTTTTCCATTCACTTGGGGCCGACTGAAGCTTAAGATGGACTCCCATGCGATTCTTTCTGAGTTTACGAGCGAATGAGCAAACGAGAGACAACAGATAGACTAGTAGACAAAGAACCAATGGCTGTGTATGTGAAAGGCCCAATCTTTATTGGCTTGGTGTTGCTTCTATTTCTGGGGATCACTATTACTTCAAGCTTTGCCTTACTGATAACAATTTCTCTTTTGAAGACAAAGATTGGATGAGGTTCGATTCCATCAGTTTAGTACTGGCATATATGACATCAGTTCTCTTTAATTTGCTACTTTTTTCCTTGTTTAATGGTCTATGGTTGTTGATATTTATTGGCTATTGTTCTTCTTTCTTCTTTCTGGGTTTGGAAGTGTATCATCAACAAAAGAACGCCATCCCCTTTTCTTGAATTCTTTTCGTACGTAAGATGCCCTGACGATTAATTAGGGATAGTTTTATAATTTTATACGTTTTCCGTCTAATGAATGATATAAGGGAGTTTTTTTGTTGAATTTTTTAAAAGTTTTAGGAAGGTTTTTATTAAAATGAAACTAAAGGAGAAGTTTTTATGACTGTCAGAAACGTCAGGAGAGGTTTTTGTATTTTACTCTTCTTTCTATTGTATGACTTTTGGAGCCAATGGCAATGGGTGATAAGCATGGAAATAGAAGGGTCCAATTCAGCTAGGATTTGCCAATATCTGCAGAGGGATACGGGGTCTAGCATTGAAACTTGTCAGAAGGACAGATATGAATTCATCTTAAAACTAAGGGTAAAATACAAAAACCTCCCCTAAGTTTTCTGACAATCTTATAAGTCTCCCCTGTGTTTTGATATGAACAGAATCCTCCCTTATAGTTTTAATAAATGGTGCATATACCTCCCTCTTATTAGTTTTTCTGGCTGAAAACCTTAACGTAATACATTAATTTTCTTAAAATACCACATTTACCCTTAAAGTGGTAACTGAAGCAAACCAATCTCCTACCCTTGTTTTTTCTAGTTCTCTGTCTCAATTGAGCTAACCAATCATCACTCATTTTTTTATCCTTTTGCTCTATTTTATTTATTTTTCACATTTTCTTAATTTTCCGTCTCTTTTATTCTTCTTCTCTCTCTTTCTTCTTCATTCTATTTCTTTCCTATTTTTTTCTTTTCATTTTCTAGTTTTTTTTTTTTTTTTTCAGGTGATAGGCAAATAGGAACCACAGTCTAGAGGCTTCGTGGAGATGCCTATTAAATGATTCTAAGTGACTCCTTTTACTATTTAAGTAATTTAACAGTTATTTTTCAGAACTATTTAATCTACCCAAAAGGCTTCAACCGTACTGAACTCATCTTTATAATGCATTCATATGATGTGCGTGATAGTACTCCAAGTGTTTGAAGAAATTCCTAACACGATCTCAAATCATAAAACAGAAAAAAAAATTCAAAGTTCTATTAAGTATTAAGCGCCAACCTATTTCTCTCAACCTTACCTGGATTGTTTTATTAAATTTATCATGAACAAAGTCAAAGACATTGCCTTCCACACAGATTGATCCCCAAGAGCAAAAATCTTAACAAACTAGAGAAATCAAACATGAAATCTAAATTAAGATTATCAACTGCCTGTTGAAATCTTGCTGAAACCTACAAGAATGTTGCTAGTGAATTTGTTGAGATGTTTTTGTTTCAAAGAGAAGTTTGCTCTGTTCTTGTTGAAGATGTAGAAGTATACATCTCATAAAGAGGAGGATGATACTTGATAGTATTTAAGGGTATTTTAATAAATTCTTCTTTTAATTTAATGGAACTTTAATGAAAGGGAGGTATTTATAGCTTTTTTCAAAACTATAAGGGAGGATTCTGTTAAAATCAAAACATAGGGAAGGTTTATAAGATTGTCAAAAAAACTCGGAAGGTTTTTATATTTTACCCTAAAACTAAACACTTTCTAATCCACTTATGATATCTACCTGAGTTCTTAGCAAGGAAATAAATAACTCCCAAATCTAAACCAAATCATTCTCTTTTGATGAGGAAGATAGGAATCATAGAAGCCCAAATGGTGAAGATTGATGAGACCCTTCACTTTTTCCTTTTGACTGAACTCAAATCTATATGAGCAAAATCGGTTGTCAAAACTCAGAAGGACTAGAGAGGGAGACCAGTGAGCGTTGTCACATGATTTCATGTGCCGGCCCCGATTCCTCTCCTTTGTAATTTCATTCTTTTCTTTGAGTCGTAATTACAAATACAGCCCCCAATGTTTTCTCCAATTCCAAGCCTGTTATTTTAATATGTTTAGCAAAGCAAAAATAATACGTCATATGAAGAGCTCCTCCCACTCAAAGCTGTAATACTCTCCCTGCTCTTGTTCTACAGAGATGCAGATTTTCGAATCGTCTAAAATATAGATAAAAACGAGATATTGCCGTCTTTGCTTCAGTCTTTCTTCTTATAAGGTTATAAGGATGGTGTGAGGACTGGGGACAGCGCGGCTAGGCTTCAGAAGAGAAGCGCGCAATAATTCGAAAGAAGTTTAGATGGCGACAAGACCCATTTGGGTGATTTCTCTATCCAATCTGAGAGATGGGTTGTTCTGAATTCTGGATTTGATTGTGAATCGTGGAATATATCTTTACAAGATGCGGCGAAGGGCGACCGACTACCGGCGCCCAGTCCGAAGGAGGTTTTCTAGTTGGATCTGGGGGCTTCTTGGTTTGTTCTTAGTTGCAGCTCTGGTGCTGTTTGTTGTTCATCATCATCATGACTACCGGGTTGAACAGCCGGTAGAGGTGAGTTTAGAGAATTTCCGATTGCAAATTTCAGTGCTGTATCTCCTTATTTTGATGGTGGTATAACAAAGTTGCAAAATTATTTTTTCTTTGTTTGACAAAGAAAATAGTATTTTTCCGGCCAAAACCATCCGTTGTTGGGCGTCCCATAAGTTTTCTTTATTCAATTCATTATTTCTGGTTTCATCCTTGTTATTTTGATTGGATGCTTTATGTTTCGGGAGTAGGAACCTTCTAAAATGATCTTTTGTATGAGTATTTTTAATTTGGGACCCATGAGCTGTAATATCTGGGAAATATGATTTTTAACTGATCTGCGTAGAAGTTCGTTTTTTAAGTTGCCTCTTCTGTGATCTGTAACTTAGATGCTAGTTCCTTTTTTCATTGGGTCTATAATCCATAAAATCATATTTGTAATATAGAAATGGTTGGTGATTTAATCCTATATGCTTGTTGAAAGTTTTTAATCTTTTTCCAAGTTGTTATTGTCTTGGGTTGGCAATTCACTCCCTTGTACAAGTTAGATCAGTCTCACTTGCTACTAAAACAGAGGAAATGTTTTATCAGCACTATATATCCTTAAGGTGTGGTTTTGTGATCCAACTTCCTTATCTCTAGCTAGCTATTCTGGGCAGATTGTGTCCAGTTTGGTTGTGGTTATTGGGGGCGTCAATCTGTTCTATTGATATTTATTATATGGGCAAATCAGTCAAAAAAAGTATTTGCTATATTGGAAATATGTCTAACGATTACTGGGTGCACTTGGATTAACTATTCTGATGCTTTTGCAGCCATGAAGTTCTTTGCATTTAAATGGTGTAACTAATGTACATTTCTTATGAATTTATAGTGAAAGGTCTTTGTAAGTTTTTAGGCAGGGCTTTCTTTTCTTGTGAACCATGTACATATCCTCTCATGTACACCTTTTTGAACATTAATACAATCAATACAATTCATAACGGTAAGAAAATCAATACAATTCATACTATTTTTTTGACTGGTAATTCATACTCTGTTATCTATCAAAAAAGAAAAAAAAAAACAAGAAACTTGATTCTACGAATACATCTCTTGGATGCTTTGGAATAAACTGAAGATAGAATACCCTAAATCTTGCTTGAGAATTATAATTTTGTTAGGAATTGAGACAGTGAGAATTGTCTCTGATTGTAAAACAGTGCAATCAACTGGGTCATTGTCCATTCATCTAATAGGGGGGGGGGGGGGGGGGTAAATAAAACACAAAATTAGTGTATAGAGACTGTAATGGGGGTAAGTGGGGTGGAATAATGAATGTATTTAAAGGTTTTCACATGCTATATCTTTAAAGGCTTTGTTGAATTGAATTTTGCAACCTATATGTGGCAAGGAGATAGAGTGAAATTTTGTGTTGCCATATGGTTTGGTTGATATGCTTAAGGTGAACATTCTGGGCATTCATCAGATGTCTAGTTAGCAAGAAGCCCTGGCATGAGATTTCTTTGAAATGGTAGCAACCCAGACCATCTGGTGCTAAAGTCTAGGAGGTGGCTCAGTCTTTGAAATGTAGATAACTTAATTGGCCTTTGGCTCAATTAGAAGGTGGGGTAGTTCCTTCTATAGAAGACAAGCATATACTGTTAAGATTGGGAGGTGCATTCTTGGTCTGATATTTCCTCTATTGATAAAAGAAAGGGAATCTAGATTTGGTGTCCAGTATGAAAAATCTAGCTTACCATGAACTTGACTGACAAAATCATGGAGCATTTCTTTTTCTTACTGGTTCTATCATGGTCATTTTAGGAGAAGAGGCATGGTCTTGTGGAGATTGTAAATCCATCTGTGCTTTGTTGGGTTATGCAGGAGATAAGGAGACTAGCATTTTTGCAGATAAATATGTCATTTTTGAGATCACTGGTAAATCTTACCCTCTTTGTTAAATAAATAAAGATAATGTTGTCTAAGAATGCACAAAGAAGTTATAATCAAGATGGTCTTACAAAGAAGAAATCCCATCTTAAGACAAAATTGTAGAATCTCATACTTGAAATGTCCTTAAGGATGGAGGCCCAGCAGAATACCTACTAAACAACTCATATCATCCTCTCAGACTTTTAATGCTGAAGCAAAACTTTCTTTTTTATTGGAAATGAAAAACTTTTTTCCTGGCCCAGTAAAGCTCAGATCTTCCCTCCTCTTCCTAGGTAAGTTTTCTGCTGAAGAATTTATTTATCTTTGGATCCGTCTGAATAAGATGTTCATGCTAGATTCTGAAGCTTTAGCTTTTCTGATAAGGTGATGCGGCATCCTGCTATTCATGGTCCTTCATTTCTCCTGGTTCAACTGATAACTACTTGAGAACTTCTGTTCACCTACACATGTGCAAAACTGTTATACACATCTGCTTTAGGCCCTACAGAAATTCCAAAATGCCATCATGAATGAAATTTCCTTGAAAGGTAGGACTAGAAAATATGAAAGAATGCCCCCATACTGATCCCTCAAGGCATTGCCATCTCTAGAAGTCTCTGGATTCCAAGAGACTAGAAAATATGAAAGAATGGCCCCATACCCAATTGATGCTGAATCAAATGGTAACAATTCAAAAGACTAGCGTGATAATTGGCTGCCTTTTCATGCCTAGCATTCTGGTATTGGATGCAATACCACTTGTAGACTATATTTTATGGTATTAACACTTTTAAAATATGTAGGAGAAATCCAGGACATTCAGGGATTGGAAGCATTTTTAGGGATAAGAGAAGGATTATAGTGGCACTATTTTCAGCACCTAGTAGGAGATTCTTTAAGAGCGGAGGTCATGGCTGTTATGCAAGGAGGTACAAAGAGTAAGAATTATGAATATAAATAATTCTCTGCCGACCATTGAAGCTTTTTTTTGATAAAAAAAGATAGCTGTATTAACATAATAATAAGAAAGACAAAATGTACATGAGGGGATGCACATTGGAGAAATTAAAAAAATTTGAAGCCACTAAGTTCCTCAAGGATAGAGGACCAAATGAAGGAGAAGCTAGCAAGAGGTCATATACTTAAATATGCCTTATCCCAACTATATGGGGTTGGCAACATGTATCCTGTTTCGCCAATCCGTTCTATTTAAAGCCATATCCATTGTTAAATTATTAGTTCTTAAATCATTTCTTACTACTTCTACCCATGTCCTTTTTGGTCTACCCCAGCTCTTCTAGCGCCTTCAGTGTGTAACAAATCACTTCTTCTAACTGGTGCAGTTGGTGGTCTTCTTTGCATGTGCCCAAACCATCTTAGTCTACTCTCTCTCTCTCTCGTTCTATCACCTATTGGAGCTACTCCTAGGTTCCTACGGATAACTTCATTCCTAATCCTATCCTTTCTAGTTTTTCCACTCATCCATCTTAGCATTTGCATTTCTGTCACATTCATTTTCTGGACATGTTTTGTTTCTTGACTGCCCAACACTAAGCTTCATTCAGCATAGCTGGCTTGACTTACAATTGTTTTATAGAATTTTCCTTTTAATCTAAGTGGTATTCGCCTATCACATAGAAGTCCAGATGCACCGCTCCATTTTTCCCATACTGCTTTAATTCTTTGGATGGCAACTTTGAATACAAATATAAAATCAAATACCCAGAATGAGTGGTTTCTTTCCATCACAAGCTTGCATGCCATCTGTTTTGCAGATATAGCACTCTCCAATTACATACTAATTGTATGATCTTGGGTTTGTTGGGTTGGTATCAAATCATCTTTCAAAAAGCACCAAAATCAAGGTGATCAAACACTTTTAAATATTAGAAGAAAAAGAAAATCGTTACAACTAGTAAGGTGACAAACTGATATTTTGCTGGCAAGAAATTGTAGACAAAAAAAAAAGTTGAGATGTCATTGTGACAACTTTCATCTTCTCTTTACTGAAAAGGAAGAAAAGGCTCCCATCTTGGTGCATTTGGAAGGAGAGATCTTAGCTTTTTGAAGGCAGGAGCTGCTCAGTTGATGAACTGATTAGAAGAGTGATGAAGGCATTTCTTTCTTCGCTATCAATACAGGAGAAGTTAGGAGACATACACCATGCATATCCTAATTCTGAAATGTTGTTTTCTTGAGAAAGCGTTCAGGCCAAAAAGATCTCGTGTTTTCTTTAGTGACTCAGTACATGTTTACACTTGTAGTGATACAATTTAAATGAATACAATACTTTACCTTCTTCAAGAAAAAAGGCTCTCATCTATTATGTCTTACGAAACTTCTGTATTTCCTTCATGAATAAATGACTGCTATTGCAGAATACTGTAGTTGAATTATGAATTGACTTAGTTGCTTATTTATGTGGTATTCTAATTACTTGGAATTGACATTTCCTCTCCCAGGAGAATACAAAGGCTAAACTTGTTTCAAGTGAGGGTTTAAATTTTACAGAAGAACTATCAAGTGTGACATCATTTGCCAGGCAGTTAAGTGATCAGATGACACTTGCCAAGGCTTATGTAATAATTGCAAAAGAGCACAATAACCTTCAGCTTGCTTGGGAGCTGAGCTCAAAAATAAGGAGTTGCCAACTTTTGCTTTCAAAAACTGCCATGGAAGGAGAACCTAGCATATTGGATGAAGCACAACAAATAATTGAAAGCCTGACAGCACTGATCTACAAGGCACAAGATGCTCATTATGATATTGCCACTACAATAATGACAATGAAGTCCCACGTGCAAGCTCTTGAGGAGCGTGCAAATGCAGCTACTGTACAGAGTGCAGTTTTTGGGCAGTTGGCTGCAGAGTCTCTACCCAAGAACCTCCACTGCCTGAATATCAAGCTAACGATTGATTGGCTTAGAAGTTCAACCATTCGGGAGCTTGCCAATGAGAATAATAACTCCCCCCGCCTTGTGGATAATAATCTCTACCATTTTTGCATATTTTCAGATAATGTGCTAGCAACCTCAGTAGTCGTTAACTCAACCGTCTCCAATGCTGACCATCCAAAGCAGCTCGTCTTTCACATTGTCACAAATGCGATCAGCTATGGGGCAATGCAAGTATGGTTTCTCAGTAATGACTTCAAAGGGTCCACCATAGAAGTTGAGAACATTGAAGAGTTCTCATGGTTGAATGTCACCTATTCTCCTGTTATGAAACAGCTTCTTGATGCAGAAACACAAACTTACTACTTTGGGGGATTTCAAGAAGGTGAAGCAAAATTTCGGAATCCAAAATATCTATCTTTGCTTAACCACCTAAGGTTTTACATTCCAGAAATATATCCCTTACTGGAGAAGGTGGTATTTTTGGATGATGATGTTGTTGTACAGAAGGATCTGACCCCTCTATTTTCACTGGATTTGCACGGAAATGTGAATGGAGCCATAGAGACTTGCCTTGAGACATTCCATCGCTATTACAAATATCTCAACTTCTCCAATCCAGTCATCAGCTCAAAGTTTGATCCACAGGCCTGTGGATGGGCATTTGGAATGAATGTTTTTGATCTGATTGCATGGAAGAAGACAAATGTGACTGCAAGGTATCACTACTGGCAGGAACAAAATTCTGATCGGTCACTCTGGAAGATGGGAACTCTTCCTCCTGGCCTTTTGGCATTTTATGGATTGACAGAGCCGCTTGATAGGAGATGGCATGTACTAGGGTTGGGGTATGCCTTGAACATTGACAACCGTCTGATTGAGAGTGCAGCCGTCATTCACTTTAATGGGAATATGAAGCCATGGCTGAAGTTGGGTATCAGCAGGTACAAGCCTCTATGGGAACGGTATGTAAACCATACACACCCATTTCTCCAAGATTGCTTCATAAGTTGAGAATGTGGTAGTTTTGTTTCTTGGTCAATTTGATGCAATAGTAGATATCTTGGGCTTCTCAAGAAATGGTCATTCTTGTAGAGTCAAAATCAAAAGTTTTCCCTTCATAGAAGCTTTTCTTTTTATGTTTTGTTTGGAAAGGCAAAAAAATCTCATACATCAGAAATCATGAATCACTAGATCTAGGGGTATGGGGGAATTCTTTCTTGGTTTATAGGGCCCTCTCGGGGGGTTCTAGGATAATTTATTCAATATCAAATTTTGTAATAATTTATCTGCTCTTTTGGATTAGAATTTAGAATGTATTTGGAACCAAAATTTTTGTAATTCAACCAGATGAGCTGGAGACAGTGTAAAACAATTTTTACATGGCCCTGCTATTGGGGAGCATTTTATGAGAAAAGAAAACAAGATTTTTGTAGTGCATAGCCCATTTATTATCTTAGCAATTGGAAGCTAGCTTGTCTCAGCATGCGACTGCTCGAGTACAAGTCACCGGCTTTTGAAAAATTACAGAAAATGAACCAGGGACTCAATGGCTCAATGATCAATGCACACTGTTATCCACTTCATTGCTTGAATGCTCAATGCACACTGTTATCCAGAACATTTTTATTTTTTGAATGATGATGCTGATGCAATATAAGATGACATAAGAATGTGGACTTTGAATTCGGCATCACACAAGGGCATCCTGATAGTGATTTCATAGTGAGATTATGGCTCGAATGCCTTTATTATCATCATCGTCATTATGCAAATCTCTTACTATACCTTCTTTATCCAGCCATTCGAACAAATAATCCCCTACATAGGTTTGGTCGTTTTTCTCTTGTGGCATTTCAAGTAGAGTTATAAGCTGAAGCATTGGCCCGTCGTGAAGGTTCAGAAACTATACACCAGGTTTTGCAAGAACAACTGAACAAATATAGGAGGATAAGATAACTAGTCTGATTGCACTAACCGTTTTGATAGCTTCGGCAGAATATATTCTTTAATCAGCAAGAACAAATAGACCTGAAGTCCAAAATGAAGCCATCACCTTATCACCTACCATTAAATACTTTTATGTTCCCCTCCCATCCTTTCATGAACACCAACCTCTTAAGAGCATTGGGAAGCATAGAAGAATCAATATAAGATAATCCCATTTTCTAACCATGCTTCTGAATCTTTTATACTTATCTAAAGATTGAGAGGATCAAAGCCCCAAGTCCTCCATTATCAATGGAGATGGTATGATGAAACACAAAAAGAGAACATTTCGTCTTTTATCTTTTTAATTAATTAATTTCTAATTTATTAATTATTGATATTACCGTTCAGTTCTTGACCACTAGAAGAATCAATTTTGTCGGAGTTGGAAAAATGTTATTGGGCGAATAGAGGATTCTCTCTTGACAGGCCCGGCCCGGTTGGAATTAGAAACCTACTAGTCCACCACACCGACAGCCTCTGGTGTATAGGTATTTCCTGTTCACCAGTTTCTTTGTTCTGGTTAATGATGCTTTCTTTTACAAAAAAAAAAAAAAAAATCTCAAGGAACCGCTCAACCTAAAAGCTGTAGCTGAGGTACTGAATAAGATTTTATGCTCTAACACACCCCCACACGAAAGCTAATTGGGCTGATAATGAAGATCAAGCATCAGACAACTTGGTCAAATAAACTATAATACCATCTCAAGGAACTGTTCAACCTAAAAGCTTAAGCTGTTAGGTGAGATCTGTGAATAGGATTTTATTCTTTAATAGGTTTGTCAGAGATGCTTTCGAAAGTTGAAACATTCCCTCTTGGGTGTCATTGTGTTCTAGAACCAGAGACGTTTGATAACAAGTAGAAATGACCGAATTGATTTGTTTATCGATCTGTCTTTTAGTGGTTTTTTGCTTTTTGAAAGGCTTTTACTGCATAAAATAGTTCTTTTTAGTGAAACATCTGGGGGCAAAGTAGTCACTTGGACATGCCATTCAACAATTAAGGAATGTGACAGGATTCCCTCCAAGCAAAAGCTCTGCACACACTCTATAAGCATGGGGAACCCAGTCACACTTGAGAACATCTCTTGGGGAAGGGGGAATTCAGGCTCTTAAGGAACTTGCAACCTATTTGATTGAAGCCTAGATCTTCTGCAAGCAAAAGCATTGGGAACTTACATATATGTTAAATTCATGAGGAGATGTTTCCAATGTGCAGTTGTATTCTCATACTTGTAGAGTGTCTGTGCAGAGTTTTTGCGTGTAGGGAATCCTGTCGCACTCCATTACTTCTTCAAACAAAAAGACGAACCAATAAGAAATAAGCCAATTCAACTGTTATCAAATGGCCAAGTAGGGATATTCCATAAGCTCATATTATTCAATAAATTCTCTGGAATTGCTGAGAGAAATGTGATCATTAGAATTCGATTACAACTTACTCAGGCTTTGCATTGACATGGGATGTGAGGAGACAGCGAAATGGTTAATGGCTCTTGTGGTCAGGGAATTAAGACTTGGCTAAAATCCTGAAATTTGGAGATTCCTTTTGGGTTAGAGATCTGAAAAAAATGCATCCAGAGAAGCAAATATTGATTTATCTTATCTACCTAAAAAGGATAAAGAAGTAAAATGCAAATGGGAAAGATAAGCCAGTAAAACCTCTCTCCAATTCCTCAAAACCTTTTAGTCTGTTCTAAAACCGATATAGTATATGTTTGGTTTCGTGGGCGTTATTGAAAAAATGCCAACACATCAGCGCCACATAAGCATTAGTATTTATTGCATATTAAACCAATGTTTGGTTTCACCGTTTATCAAATAAACACTAAAAAACTGAAATGCTTTGATTTATGTGCATGGGGCATTTGGGGAAATACCAAATTCATGTTTCTCCCAATGACTGGGCATTTCTTGAAATAAAATGCTGATGTGGCATACTTTATCTGAGGTAGAAAACAATTTTATGGGGTGTTGAAATGCCCATAAAACATCAAACCATATAAAAAAAAGGCAAAAAAACATTTAAAATAGTATTTTTCAGATAAATGTTCATCCAAAAAAATGCCTCTCAAGAAACTCCCACGAAACCAAACATATAAATAATGGGATTTTAGTGGGTATTTTGATTTTTGACTTTAACCCACACTCTAGCAGTGAAAACCAATTTTCATATGCAAATCAACCACGGAAATTGTTCCAAGTGAAAGGTCGAAAATGTACCGAGGAATGAACTTAATCTTTAAGTTCTTCTTCAAGAAGTTTTGACATACGACATGAGATAAGAATTCCATGAAGGACTGAGATATATATGGAGCACGATCATCCGTTAATTATTGAATGGTCCACAGTGATTACACTAATGTCCAATGGAACGGCTTCCATTAGCAAGAAATACCATACACATACAGCAGAGAAAGATAAACTCACAATCCACAAGCAGATGTTGACAAAGGAAGAGCCTTTTTCATCAAATACTTCCACTGGTTTCTCTCGTGAAGATCTTGGAACCTGTCTCTGTAGCACCCGTGAACCGGTTCCCTGAATAATTAAATCAAATACTTATTATGGGCTTACCCATACCTTCTCACATTAAATAACAGATTTAATTCCTACCCATCACATGCTGCTTAGGGAATCTAATGAAAAATAGTATCGTTCACATTTCTTCTCACCAAATGGAAACCAATGCCCAACCCACTTGTGGACCCATATTCTCCCATGACAGATTCTTATTCAATGATCTACATTGATCATTCCATTTGATCCAAGTTGGTCGAACCCGAAACATCGTGGGTCGGGTTTGGATTGAATCACGAGTAGCAGTGTACATACATTCTCACCAAGATGCTCGTGTGTCCTAAGTGTAAAGAGACTCGGCCTTCTTCATATTTGTCTGCAAATGGGTGTCAAATTTGTGACACTGCACGTTGCATTCATGCAGCGTATCAGACGGAGACCCCTACTGTCCTTATTGGCCTTTCGACACCAAGATATAGAAAGGAACAAATAAGAGTACATGACCCTGCAGGAGAGGAGCTCAGGAGCCTCTTTTCAACTATTTCGTCTTCCTTTTTGGGTGTTTAGTGCAGAAGGATTTACACCACATATTCATTGGTTATAGTTTACGGTTGACTGGTTTTTGCATGAACGATATAAAGAAGCTTGGAGTCTCCTGATCTTGAATGCAAGAAAAGATGGAAAGCATTTAACCTCTCTACCCAATTCCCATGGAGGAAGCTTCATGCCAAAAGGAGTATTTGCAATAAAGGCCGAATAAATTATACAAGAAAGCTCATAGCTCTGTTTATTTAAAGCACACCCATCAAGTGTCCATTTCATTCAGAGTCAGAGAGCTCCAGAGAATGGGCAGTACCAGAATGTTTTGGCTGCTTATATTTAGTTTCGGTTTACTCTTCAATAATCTTTCAGAGGCTAAACATGAGAAGAAGCTTCCATCTGCAGTTGTTGTGGGCACTGTTTACTGTGACACATGTTTTCAGCAAGATTTCTCAAGGACCAGCCACTTCATATCAGGTTCATTTCTCGTAAAATTGACGTTTGAAACCTTTTCTGTCATTTATATATTTGATTGATGGATCAAGAATTCACTCAACTCTGTTATGTTCAGGTGCTTCTGTTTCAGTGGAATGTGGAGATGGAGGCTCGGAACCTAGTTTCCACCAGGAGGTACAGACAGATGAACATGGACAATTCAAAGTTCACCTACCATTTGCAGTTAGCAAGCACGTCAAGAGCATTAAAGGGTGTTCGGTGAAGTTAATCAGCAGCAGCGAGCCGTTCTGTGCAGTGGCCTCCACAGCAACTTCATCATCTCTCCATCTCAAGTCAAGAAAACAAGGAGTCCACATTTTCTCAGCTGGGTTTTTCTCTTTCAAGCCCCTGAAACAGCCAGACTTGTGTAACCAGAAACCAAAGCTTGAAACTTCAAAGGAATTCAGTCCCAAGAAGACTGGCCTTTCTTCTCCAAGCCTTCCGCTGTTTCCACCCGTGACTCAAGACCCAACAGTGCCAAGTTCCCCACCCGCAACTCAAAATCCAGCATTGCCACAACTACCTCCTCTTCCCCAACTTCCCCAGCTTCCACCATTGCCGACTCTGTCACCTATTCCTCATCTCCCCCAGCTTCCACCATTGCCAATTTTGTCACCTCTTCCTTTTCTACCACGACTCCCAGGGGTACCAAATTTACCGCCTTTGATGAGAAAACCAACTCAGACAAAAGCCTATAAACTTTCGGACACAAATTCCCTGTCAGGTCTAAAATCTGAGAAGACAATATCCTTCTTTTCCCCTCCCTCATTACCTTTTCTTCCATCACCGTCACCTCCCTTTGGCCTTCCGCTGCCGCCAAACCCATTCCAGCCACCTCCGTTACTGCCTCCAAACCCATTGCAGCCAACACCACCTTCGCTGCTGCCTCCAAACCCATTCCAGCCAACACCACCTTCGTTTAGTTTTCCACCAATACCGTTTCTAACTCCACCACCACCACCACCGACCTTCCGTTTTCCTTTCCCTCCATTTCCATTCCCACCCAGATTCCCTGGCATTCCTCCAGCTTCTTCTTCACAAAGAAGCTCTCCTTGATTACCTATTCAAAACAGAGTCAACGTATTACTAAGAATAATAGTCCCTTGGTATATATATATATAGCTCTTCCTCTTTCATTTTCTTCTTTTGGTTTCATGCATTAGATACTTAAGCAAGGGTTACTGTCAGAGCAGGCTTGTTGGGTCTTTGTGATCATGCATGTGGGACGGAGAAGAAATATAAATTTATTGTAATTTCAGCAGATTGCAATGATTGTGTTAAAAATAGTTTTCTTTTTCTGCCTAATACTTGCCCGGAGAAAAAAGTGGAGAACGTATCAATGGTAAAGAGAAAAGAATGAATACCAAGGATGTGGCTCGAAGAAATGCTCTGACAGTATTAAAGCAGATTCAATTTCCTCGTCCTCCAAGTAATGAAATCCTAATAACTTTAAGATTTTTAATCCCTTCCACCTTACTTAAGCTCCACTGATTGGCTTATATGATTATTAGCTACTGAAAAAGGAAACCAACCTCTGTTTGGTGATTATTGTTTTACATAACAAGGTAATGTGATGGAAAGTGGTTCTACAAGTCTATAATGGTTGTACAAGCAAAAGCTACTCCAGTACACAAAACCCTCTCAAGAAGCAGCATTGCTAACATCTATTTATTTGGCTCTATTCTCCATAGTACCCAAAAAAAAAAAAGAAAAGAAAGCTCCTATACAAGAAATGCTTGTTTGCCTCCATAGGGTCAGCTAAGCTAATTAACATCCTTTTTGTATGAGAAAACTTGCAGTTGCATCTGGGAGTCCCATCTTTATGCTGTCAGTAAAAATTTCTCTTTCAAGCGGGAAATGAGCTTAAACTTCTCCTCTGCCTCAACCTGCTGACGGATGTCAGTTCTCGATGCTCTATCTGGATGAAATCTCAACAATGCTTAACATAAGTTCATGGAAGATCAAGGAGTTTGTAAATTGATAAATACCAGCATTGTAACAATAATTGCTTTTTTATGTTTCAAAGTTGTCTAAATTGCAAGTTTGTAATTATAACTTCAAATGGTATCATCAATGTTTTAAAAACCAACCCGGAGGCCGAACCATTTTTGCCTCCGGGTCACCGGTTCAACTGGCCGGGTCGAATGGTTCAGACCGTGCCATATATTTTAGCAATAACTAATGTATAAATATGTTATATGTATTATTTTATATTTAATACATTTTTTTTAATTTTTTTATTTATAAAAATTATTAAATATTGCAATTTGAGTGTACAACCTGTGACCTGGTCACTGAGTCGAATGGGTCAACAGTCAAACCGGTCGGGTCAAACGGTTCCTGACCAAGTCAGTGGTTTTTTACTGTCTGGCGGGTCTTGACTGAATCGGACCCAGAATCCTGGTTGGGTGACGGTTCGACCAGCCGGGTCAACGGCGGGTTGAAAACATTGGGTATCATAGAACCAATGGAAGGTGGATTGAAATACCAGGATACATGACCATCTTGACAAATAAATACTGGACACTATACATTGCATGGAACACAGGTACTTCTTGGGTACATGTTTATCATGTTCGAATGTTGTTCTCTTCAAGTCCCTAATATATCAGTGTGATAGAACAAGAATTAGAAGAAATTGATGTCTTTCTATTGAGAAAGCAGTACATATATATACAACATTGTAGATACTAAAAAGGAAGAAAATCATACAGCCTTGCAGATATAAAAAAGGAAGAAAATCATACAGCCTTGCAGATACAAAAAAGGAAAAAAATCATATAGCCTTGTAGATACTAAATAGGAAGAAAATCAAAGAAAGAATAATTCCTATAATCAAGTTATTTCTAATTGGGCTAATACTACATATTTACAGCCTATAATTTCGTAACACTCCCCCTCAAGATGGAGCATAGATGTCAATCATGCCCAGCTTGTTACAAATATAAGAAATCCGAGCTCCATTAAGAGCTTTTGTAAAGATATCTCCTAACTGCTCTCCAGTCTTCACATATGCTGTAGAGATCAAGTTTTGTTGAATTTTCTCACGAACAAAATGACAGTCTATCTCGATATGTTTAGTTCGTTCATGAAAAACTGGATTCGAAGCAATATGAATCGCAGCTTGATTATCGCACCATAGCTTCGCTGGAACTAAGACTTTAAGACTGACCTCAGTTAAGAGTTGAAAAACCCACATAACCTCACACGAAGTTTGTGCCATTGCTCTATACTCAGATTCTGCACTAGATCGCGACACCACATTTTGCTTCTTACTCTTCCACGAAACCAGATTACCACCAACGAAAACACAATAGCCAGTAGTGGACCTTCGATCAATCTTAGAACTTGCCCAGTCCGCATCAGAAAAACACTCAATGTTACTGTGACCATGATTCCGATACAGTATCCCCCGTCCAGGAGCTCCTTTCAAGTAACACAAGATTTGTTCTAAGGTTGCCCAATGGTGCACTGTAGGAGAGGACATAAATTGACTTACAATACTAACTGAGTAAACGATGTCTGGACGAGTCACTGTGAGATAGTTCAACTTTCCAACTAATCTTCTATATCGTTCAGGATCATCAAAAGCATCTCCATCCTTTGTGAGTTGCTGGTTAGGAAGCATTGGAGTAATATATGGTTTGACTCCCAGTTTCCCAGTTTCTGTTAACAGGTCCAAAACATACTTCCTCTGAGACAGGAAAATGCCTCTTTTACTCCTTGCCACCTCAATCCCCAAGAAGTATTTTAGGTGCCCCAAATCTTTAGTATTGAACTGGCTTTGCAAGAAGGATTTCAAGGATGAGATACTCTTCGTGTCACTCCTAGTGATAACAATATCGTCTACATATACAAGTAGAATGATGCCAAATGTGGACTGCTTATAGAAAGTAGTATGGTCAGATTTGCACTTCCTCATCCCAAACCTCTCTACTGCCTGACTGAATTTTCCAAACCAAGCTCGAGGACTCTGTTTTAGTCCATACAGCAATTTTTGAAGACGACAAACTTTCCCAGACTCCCCCTGAGCAACAAACCCAGGTGGTTGCTCCATATAAACCTCCTCCTGAAGAACTCCATGCAGGAAAGCATTTTTAATATCAAGCTGGTAAAGTGGCCAATCATATGTAGCTGCCAGAGAAATAAATAATCGAACTGAAGTCAATTTTGCCACAGGGGAGAAAGTATCAGAATAGTCCACTCCATATGTTTGTGCATAGCCTTTGGCCACCAGGCGAGCCATTGATCCATCAGAATTAAATTTGACTGCAAAGACCCACTTGCATCCAACCGCTTTCTTACCAACAGGTAAATCGACCAGATCCCAAGTACCATTCTCAGTCAAGGCATTCATTTCCTCAAGCATGGCATCACGCCACCCAGGATGGGATAAAGCCTGGTGAACAGTTTTGGGAATCCCTACAGAATCAAGAGAGGCAACAAACGAACAAGAAGTAGAGGACAAACGATCATAGGTAACATAAGAGGAAATTGGATAAGTACATTGGCGTTTACCTTTCCGAAGAGCAATAGGTAGATCAATATCATTGGGCATTGGATCTGATGACGAAGAAGAGACCGGTGCCGGACTTGTCACAGGAGGATTAGGTCGTCGAGAATAGACTTGAGTAATAGGTAAATTTGGTTGAGAAGGTGGTGGGGGGGTATTGGAACAACACTAGCGTCTGGACTGGTGACATGATACACTAGTAGATCATCATCCTCTTGTGGACACACAAGTGTAGATGGAGCAGTAAAGAAAGGAAGATGTTCATGGAATGTAACATCAGCTGACACAAGGTACCTGTTCAAGAGAGTAGAAAAACACCTGTACCATTTTTGGAGACGAGACTATCCCAGAAAGACGCATTTTAATGACTTGGGGTCCAATTTGGAAACTTGCAGACGAACATCACGAACAAAACAAGAACATCCAAAGATACGAGGTTCAACAGGAAACACAGATTTATTAGGAAACAGAATCTTATAAGGGATCTGATCATTTAGAACAGTGGAAGGCATGCGATTAATCAAAAAACACGTTGTAGAAACAGCATCAGCCCAAAACTGTTTAGGAACATGTATTTGAAATAAAAGAGCCCTGGCAGTTTCAAGAAGATGTCTATTTTTTCTCTCAGCCACTCCATTTTGAGATGGAGTATCAACACAAGATGATTGATGGAGAATTCCATTCTAAGTCATGTAAGTCTGGAAGGAATCAGAGAAATATTCTTTAGCATTATCACTTCGCAATGTTTGTACAGACACATCAAACTGGGTTTTTATTTCAGTACAAAAGGTTTTAAAATGTGAAAGCAACTCAGAACGAGATTTCATTAAATAAAGCCAAGTCATACGAGAAAAATCATCCACAAAGGTAACAAAATATCGAAATCCAGTCTTAGACATAATAGAACAAGGTCCCCAAACATCTGAATGTACTAACTAAAAAGCATGACTAACCCTTTTATTAACTCGAGAAACAGACGATAGACGATGATGTTTTGCAAACTGACAAGACTCACAATCTAAAGAAGATGCATCATGAAACTGAGGAGATAACTTCTTTAACAAAGGTAAAGATGGATTCCCCAACCGACAATGAGCTTCAAAAGGAGATAAAGTACTGGAACAGGCAATGGTCTAAGGTTCCTGGGTATCCAAAATGTACAGACCTCCTGATTCTCGTCATTTACCAATAATCCTCTTCGTCATAAGATCCTGAAACAGACAATGATCAGGAAAGAATGAGATACAACAGTTAAGAGTACGAGTGAAAATTTTGGTAAACTCAATACAGATGACAAAGAAAGTGTTGGTGTGGGATTGATAGTGCCAAAACCAATGACAGAAGAAATAGAACCATTTGCTAAGGTGACTGAAGAAGGAAAAGTGTGTGATTGGAAAGTGGAAAAGAGACTAGGATTACCTGTCATATGATCTGTTGCACCAGAATCAATGACCCACTGAGAGGAAGAAGAAAGAAGACATGTATTGGTTTTACCTGACTCAGCAAGGGTAGCGAGGGACTGAGAGGAGTTCTTTAATGCCTCTTGATACTGGGTAAATTTCGCATACTCATCTGCAGAAATTGTAATGGTCTGATTTGACGATGGATGAGAAACATCACTCGTAGTTACAACATGAGCTGACTGAGACCCAGAAGACTTCTGGTTTTTCTTTAGCAATTTCTGGCAAGTCCTTTTAGTGTGTCCTGGTTCATGACAATAGTAGCAAACTACTCCCCCTGTGGCCTGAGTTCCAACATTCCAACCACTATTACTGCCACCTCTGCTACTATTCTGAGAACGAGACTGACCAGTTGATCCATTATTCTGACTGACAAGTGCACTAGGTTGTTGTACAGGTGAGGTATGGAAACCAGTATCTGTACGAAGGACCCTAGTAAAGACCTCTTTTAAAGAGGTAATCTCAGGATTAGACAATCTGTGACTTAGCACCATCAAATTGAGGATTAAGGCCAGCCAGAAAACTCATAATAGCCATCTGTTCACGTTGAGTCTGCTGAACTTTGATATCAGTACTGAAAGGTAACAAGGCGTTCAATTCTTCATAAGTGCGCTTGAAATTCATAAAATAGGTCTGAAGAGACTGATCCTGTTGTTCAGCCCGATAAAATGTCTTGCAAACATAAAAAAATACGGGAAATATTTTCTTTACCAGAGAACAAAAAAGCCAAATATTTCATTAGTTCTTTTACAAACTCACAGTGAGAGACATGACTGACGTACTCATTCTCAATAGAATTGCGGATTTGCAAAAACAATTGAGCGTCAAATCCTTAGCCATTCAGTGCGGGTCTCATCAGTAGAAGGGTCCTTAGTCAGATGGTTGTCCTTAGAGATACTCCGTAAATACAAACGAACAGTCTTACTCCAGTCTAAATAATTAGTTTCATTTAGTTTTTGTTCAGTGATCTTAGACAGAATGGGGATAACACTAGGCATAGCCAAGTTCTTTTGTTCAACCGCCATCATAAACACATGAAAATAAACTTTTAACAACCAGCAAAGCCAATAAAACAGAATCGGCAGCAGATGCAACACCCAAACAGCAAGAAACCACAACTGGCAGCACCGAAATATCAACTGTATAAAAAGAACATAGAAGAAAGACTTTCCTGATGGGCAAACAAACACCCCAGGAGTAACACCGAGGCTGTTGTGCTACTCTCTGACCTGTTGCAGACTTGAAAGCCCTCTCCCGATTGAAGTGAAGAAGAGATGGGTGAAGGTGGGCAGGCCGATCTGAGATTCCGCTTCCACTGGTAGGGGCGGTGAGATGCAGATGTCACTCGGAATGGGTGACCTAGAGATCGTAGCTGCTGCTCACTTGGGCAACATAAAGAATTCAAAGCTGCTCACTTGGGCAGCAGAGGGAAGAAAACCAGAAATTAGTTTCAGACTGGAATTGGTGTCTCCAACTCTGATACCATGTGATAGAACAAGAATTAGAAGAAATTGATGTCTTTCTATTGAGAAAGTAGTACATATATATACAACCTTGTAGATACTAAAAAGGAAGAAAATCATACAGCCTTGCAGATACAAAAAAAGAAGAAAATCATACAGCCTTGCAGATACAAAAAAGGAAGAAAATCATACAGCCTTGTAGATACTAAATAGAAAGAAAATCAAAGAAAGAATAATTCCTATAATCAAGCTATTCCTAATTGGGCTAATACTACATATTTACAGCCTATAATTTCGTAACAATCAGAAACATGCAAGTAATGTATTTCAACAAATGGTATCAACAGATATCTTGCAAATATTAGAAGTTCCATTATAATTTGAAGGCTATGAAGCGGAAATTGTAAAAACTTAAGTGAAACAAGACAATATCAGTGTCCTAAATAAACCCATATTTTGTATCTAAGAAAGTGCTGTTAGACAGTTTATGTATGCCCTTAGCTTCAATCTGATTTGATGTACTTTTGTTATTTAGTGGAAATAAATAAAGTGCATGTTTGATTCATGTTGTTTGGTTTAATTCTGTGTAAAACCCTAAAACTGAACATTTATAGAGATTCATATTAGTTTTAAATGTTCACAGCCGTTGGATAAGTCTGGGGAGATTTATCCTGCCAAGGCTGATGCTGGTGTGCCACCAAGTGTTGGGATGGCCTGTCTCAGCCACCAGGGTAAGACCCGAGGCACATGCAGTATGGGATTACTTGAATCCTTGAACCGGACCAGATTTCCAGTCTTGCCCTGGACCTTGGAGATAGATGGGAAAAACTGGAAAGTTACACCTGACCCCTAGACTCGATTATGACACTTCACTAGGTGCTGGATCAGGCTGCCTTTGATATGCCAATCAGTGAGATCCTTAGCAGGGATCAAAACTTGGGTATGTTGGGGCAGTTTGAGAATTCATCTGAGTGGGTGATCATAGTGACAGAATCAGCCACTTTGTCGGACAAAGGGTAATGATTGGGAATGCACTCTCTCTGATGGAAACCAAACTGCCGGCAGTTGATTTCAATCGTTGGAATTTTGTTTTGCAAAATTGGGAATGCACTCTCTCTGATGGGAATGTACTTATATTTATATGTACGGTTTCAAAATGTTTGCAAATGGTTTTAATTCCCGGGATCCATGTGAGAGGGGAGTGCGGCACTATTCCTTGCAGCCGAGGGAGAGGTCCTCTCTTGTCGGGCAGTGCTTGATCATTAAGGGCTGAGAGGTTAAGTGTAAGACCATTTAGGATAATACCTGATGGGCTAATCTTGCACTTGCCCACAGTCCCTGGGTTTTTATAAGATGGCTTGGCCCAGGGACCACTTAATGTAAGTGTTGGGCCCATAGGGTCCATATGATGGACTCAAGGGGTTCATTGAGTTTTTCAGTGAATTCGGCTGGGCCTTGTATTAAAGGCTGGGCCGAACCCATGTGGCTGGTGTGTAGATCAATGCTTGGGTCCCACGCCATACAAAGAAGCCCAACTGGGTAGCAGATTGGAAAGTAATTAGACACTGAACACTTAATGGGCCAAAAGCCCATTTCGAGGTGGGCTGATATGATCACCCATCCATGGGGCGAATTTGAGATTGAAGTTAGATTTGAATCTGGTAACCTCCTGATAAGATCAGGAGTAACCTAACTCTATCTGCAGATAGGATTAAGATAATCCCCTATCCAAATACTGATTTGGATTGGGATGACTCCTGATTTAGGAGGTTTCTTAATCAAGAAGAAGGGAGGAGAAACCCTAACCAATTGAGAGAGAAAAACAACAGATTTCGAACCAAGAAAAATCGCAAGAAAGGTTCCTGCGAATTGAGATCAAATCTCATACTCTCCAGAAAAAGAGAAAAGTAGTTCAACCCTTTTCGTTTTTGGAGATCTCCTCCTACCGCCGCCATCTGCCATTGCAAGATTAGATCTTTGCAGAAAATAAAGTCAAGAAATTTGTTCTTGACGTCAGTCTTGCAAGAAAGACTAAAAAAGATTCAGTGTTTAGTACTTCCAAAGGATTCTTGTGAAGGATCCAGTGTGTAGGACGCACCCTGCTGGTTCTGTTCCATCGACAACTGTGTCATCTTCAGTAGGAACGGATCTTTGAGCATTCTTTGGGCGTGAACACCAACTTTGGGAGATAGTGCTTCTCCGGATTAGGTATATTCCTCCCATTTGTCTTTTGGTAAAGATCTGGTTTGATTATGGTTCAAGTAGGATCCTTGAATATTGTATTCTAAATTTAGGGAATATGATTCCCAGTTGGGAGAAGGTAGGAAAATTTTTGAAATTCGCCCACCCATTCCGCAACCTTCATGGCGTCCATTGGATGGATCCTACCATTCTTTCAAGTGCAACATGTGAGATATCATGACTGGCAATCTTAGTTCCAAACACTTAAAACCTTTTGGTCCATGAGATGTTTAAGTGATACAAGAGGCCTGTCAGGTTACTTGTGGATGCCGCAGTTTACCAATTTATTTAGTATTTCAAGTAATAACATGAAAAACATGTAACTCACCTCATGTGGCATGGGAAAGAAACCACCTCTGACATGGATTCCTAAGCCACGAAGCAATGAAGCCATATCAGTACACTGCACTTCCAATTTATCAAGATCCCTTCTTACTTCTACACGAAGCTGCTCTTTCAAGTTTACAGTTTCCTTATCCTGAATTGGCATTATTCAACATATAAAGAAGGAAAAGCAGTTAACCAAAATCTTGCCCTAAGCAATGAAAGCAAGCAAAAAGATGTTTAAACCAACCTTCTTTTGTATTTCTCGCATTTCTTCCACCCTTTGTTTTTGTCTTCTTTCTATGTCCAATAAATGCAGAGCTTCAGCCTTTTTTCTCTTCCGTAGCTGCTGTGCTTCTTCAGCCTGCAAAAGAACAGGCACAGCCTTTAGAGAACTAACATCATTTTTTTTTCTAATTTATATTGACGATACCGAAAGCCAACAAAAAAAATCCCAAAATATGATTGATTTACAAATATTGAATATCAAAGTATCTCCAATAACCATGTATATTGCAGTTATATTTGAAGGAAAAAGCATCAATACTAATTGAAAGAGGATTTAAGCTTGAATTCTAATGGTTACTCTTCTATTTTTTAAATTTTAATTAACTTCCTTCAACACTGTAAAAGCTGCTTTTAATAGTTTCAGTATGTTGTGGAAAAAAAGACAATTAAAGCCAACCATCTAACTACCTATAACCCCCAGCTTGAAGTTTTTGTCTTCCCAAAAGATATGCCATGAGTTTATTAAAACAAACAGTGATCACATTGGGAAGGCCTAGCAGATTACATTGGCATAAAAAAACACATTCTGAGCAGTCGCTACAACTTATTTCCGATGACCTACATATCAAATTCAAAATACACTGCTCCAGTGTGCGAATGACTCACTGATTTTCTTTAGACCTAGCCAAGATCTGCTCTTTCTCTGATGTCTACTAATTTGCTTTCAAGCAGTTTCTGGTTTAAAGATAAATTTGCAGAAAAGTGCTATTGTTCCGGTTGGGGAGGTCCCAGGCATTGATGATCTTGCTACAGCTTTGTTGTAAGGTGGATTCCCTCTCTTCAAAATTTGTGGGTCTACCATTGGGTGCCCATTGTAAATCAAAGGAAACCCAGGACCCAGTGATTGATAAATAAGGGCCAAACTAACCAGCTGGAAAAAGAATTACTTATCCAAGGGAGGGAAAATTATTCTAATACAAAGTGTTCTCTCAAATCTTCCTACCTACTTTATTTTAGAGATCCAGCCCTGGTTTTGATTACATATTCTATCAAAGTCTAGAAATATTCCATGAAACCTAATACTAAATAAAAAAAATGTAGATATTCCAAACCTGATCCTGTAACTCTCATTGTCTGGCTGCCCATTCTTCTTCTGCAGCATGCTTGTACTCATCAGTCTCCTTCAACTTCTCTCTCACAAGATTATTCTGAACATTCAGTGTATCATTCTCATCCTGAGCATGTAATGAAGGATTCTTCTCATCCTGTGGCTGAGAGTTAGAGAGTGATTCACAAACCAGTTTTCTTTCATCCTTAAAACAATCTTCCATATGTTTATCCTGTGTTTTGTTTTGTTGAGTGTTGCAAATAGATGAATCCTTAATAAAAAGTTTATCTTTGTTCAGATATCTTGCTCCATCATGATTGACTTCTAAGTCATCCCTCATTTGAATGTTACAGGAAAAAATCCAAGGAGCTGATCCATCTTCTTCCCCAGAAGAAGCCACATCACAATTAACCTCTGTCTCATAACATGGTTGCACATTGTGGAAAGATGGTACTTCTGAAACCGGTTCCACCATGTCCCCAAAGTAAGCACTACATTTTTTTGCCTCATTTGATGAATGTGTGTTGCATAAAGGAGGTCCTTCATAAATACCTTCATCTCTCTCCTCCCAGACGATACTGTCATTATTAACCTGTTCTAACTGCTGGATATTCCTAAAATAAGCCTCTTTATCCTTGAAAGTGACATTGCTGCCACTAAAGTTCGCCTGATACACTGACTGGGCATTGAACCCACAAGGTACCTGGACATTATTTGCTTCTCCATGCTCAGGACAAACTCTTACATAATTAGATCTTTCAGCCTGTTCCTTGCATGATGAATGTCCTCCAGAAACATTTTTGTCTTTTCCTTGGAGATTAGATCCATCATAGTAAGCACATGCATCACATTGATGACAACCATCACAAGAAGATGAATCCTTCTCCAGTGGTTCTTCACTGTCCTGAGAACCATATTTTTTCTCAGCAAACTCTGTTTCCTGCTCCACCACTCTATCCAAATCTGCAATAAGAGTTTCCCTCTCAGATTTGAGAGAAGTATCTCCATTAACATTATTAGCAGATGAGAAAGAAAAATTTTCTTTTTCAACATCATCAGTGCTTGAAGTAGAATGAACTGGTGAATTTTCCAGATGGTCAGCCCTGTTTTCTACTCCAACATTCTTTTGAGTATCAGCATGAGATTTAAAAGCCACATCCTGATCTATTAAACCAGATTGAGCACCCCAGAAACCTTCAATGGTTTTTCTCTTTAGAGATGCTTGTTCCCACTGTTCACGTATGTTTCCAAAAGAACCCTCCATGAGCTCAGTCAGAATTGTCACCTTCAGAACAACTGTCAGAGATAGGATTTAAAGTACAATGACCTCTAGAAAACTGTTTTTCCAGAGTATGTCCTCTTACATTTTGATAATTTCACAGGGAATTTCCGTTCCCAAATGAACTGACACTCGCCACCATCTGATTTTTCAGAATTTTGAAACTGGCAAGAAGCAGGATCAGATGCCTTGCTTGAGGTGGTATCACTATCCCTAACCCCACCACTTTCAACACCATGTCCAGGACTATCATTATCATCATCATCAATGCAAATAACACTACCAGAAGGAAACGTTTTGTCTTTCCTAGATAACAGAGAGTCCTGAAGTGTGTGTTGAGAAGACTCAGGAATATCAAGGATGATAACATTAGCAGCATCAACATCAATCAAGACAACCGAATCACTTCTGTCTTTCTTCTTGCACCTTTCTAGGGTTCTCCTGCTAGGCTGAGTTCTTGGACGCGATTGACCCCTAGACATTCTTCTTTCTATTTGTTTGCTTCTGTAGCCTAAGTAAATTCATAAGAGATGAGAATATTATGGGCCAGCGTCAATTAAGCAAGATTCTACTTCACTTCTACCATATTCCAATCAAACACAATTTGCAACATTTGACATCACTTAATATATTGTATCTTTATTTCTCTTGTTGTCACTTATATCCAACTGATGACAAAGTTCAGATGAATCATATACTTCAAATAGCTAAATTCCTGCAAATGTACGAGAACAACAAACAGATCATCTAACCAATAAGGAAATAATGAAAAGATGAAAGAGGTTTTCCTTCTAAGCATAGGGAGAGTGAATGATTAGAACACATCCCTATTAGGAGGGGGGGGGGGGATGCATTTGTGCAAGACTTCATCTAACCAATAAGAAAATAATGAAAAGATGGAAAGAGGTTTTCCTTCTAAACATAGGGAGAGTGAATGATTAGAACACATCCCTATTAGGGGGGGGGGGGGGATGCATTTGTGCAAGACTTCTGTTTTCATGCTTAAAAAAGTAAGCATATTCTCACTCTGCCAGCTCAGAAGATACTTGCAAGAGGATGAAAATCATGATGCTGTAACCATCTCTCCTCTGATTAAAGATATTTCCATTAACCGGTTAGGATTCAACTCTAGATTCCCCAAGAGAAGAAAAGGACATTTCTCATGTCCTTTTTGAATGTTCCTGTAGATTCCCCTATATCAAAGTTTTTATACTTAGAGATTAGTTGCAATTCCCTATCTGTATGAATCATTCTCATGCAGTGTTTCCTAGAAGTGCTCCTCATGCTTATGATTTTACCCCAAAAAAAAAAATTACATGCTTATGTTAAGTCCACCTACCCCCAGAAACACAAACAAGGAAAAACAAAAGAGTATTAAGTATTAACCATTGGAAATTCGACCACCATGTAACATCATCAGCGAATCAACAAAGAACAAAGCTGGGAGCAGAAATAACAAAAATGCCTAGTTCATGCTTCTCTGTTACAAAGAGAAGGAAAAAAAATTCTAAACACAAACCCAACAAAGAAAACAAGTAAAAAATTCTTTTATAGATCAATCATCCGAGGTTTCCCAACCTAAGCACCTCCCCAACACCTAGTAATCCAAAACAAGACAACGGTCAAAAGGCCTCCATACAACTACGGCTTTGCAGAGAAAGAAAAGAAATCCGAAAAGAAGAAAACTTTCCAGATCACAATGAAATGTACAGGAAACAACGCGTGAGATTTCGAGAATTTGGGTCCAAAAGAATAGTATTTAAGCAGTTTGGCAATCGAAACGTCAACAAGAGTTTCGAAAGGGGGGCTTACCGGTTCGGAAAAGCGTTTGCTTTGCCAGGCTCTGCTGGTCGGTATCTCACTCCTCGGAAAGTCAAAGGACGAAATCACGAAAAATAGAAATACGAACAGGCACAATGCAGATTTGTTATTTGTAGGGAGACCCGAGAGGCCCAATGCAGATTTCTAATTTTCAATGCAGAGCTATACACATTCAAAATGTTAAGAACTCCCACTCTAAACCAAAAATTAAGGTCACAACTCACAAGTCCGACTCCTGAGAATTTCTCCTGACTCCCATGAGACAGACAGATACAGATAACGATCAGCTCGTTTGACGTGTCTTTTGCGGTTTTTTGACTGTAAGCCAAAAAGACTGATATTTGGTCTATTCTCAATTGTTTTATAGGAGATTTGGCCACTAAAAAATGGAGCACCGAAAAAACATGAAAAACCCATTTTAAACTAATTTCGAGAAACTTCAAACAAAATTTTCCGTATTTTTCATGTTTTATTCTCTCATCTTACCCCGTACATCAGACCCGCCATAAATGAAGGGAAAAGTATAGAAACACACGATGCAGAATTCTGAATTCCAGCCCCTTACAACTAGTCCTCTCCTCCCCTATAAACCACATCCTACATGTGAATTTAGCATCAATTCACGGTCAAGATGCATTCCTCCTCTCCTTAAAATGAAACCCGCTATGTGTAAAATGTACGGTGTCAAGTACTACGAACCAAGGTCCAAGAAGTATGTATCTATTCTGATAGCTCATTAAGCACTTCGTAATGAATTGCACTTATCTTGGCTTCAAAAAAAAACGTCCATTCATCTTAAATCTCATCGAACCCCTTTTAGTATTTGTAAAAACGTCCATTCATTCTAAAACATGGACTTTGACCTATACCCCAACTAGACCCACAAACCTAATCATGACCCGAAAAAAAGGATTTAGAGTCCCCTATCTAGGACCTGAACTAAGGAGGTGGGCTAATCGATCCGAAAGAATTTGGATTGGGTCAGGTCATGGGTCACCTATTTTCAAACCAACATTTGTTGGCTTAGATGAATTAACCATTTAAATCAGATGGTTAAACACGTTTTTTCTATTTTTTGTAAAAATATGGTGACTTGATCAATGACCAACTGATGTCGGTGGTTCAACTATTGACTCATCTAATCCATGGGTCAAACCGTTAAGGTCTCTATCCTTTGCCCATTCAACCCAAAAGTTGACCCGAGCCGGCCAAATTGTCAGAGTATTTTTAAACCCAAATTTACCAATCCAACCCCATGCGTTGTTTAGATTTGAGAATTTGAAGGTGAAAGTAAAGATAACTAAGGAGGATGAGGTAGTGGTGGTGAAAGAGGAGATTTCCACTGTTTGCAAAACTGGACCGGTCTGGATGGTCGGACCAGAAAATTTGGGAGCCGGTCACCTGTTTTTCTCTAAAACCGTTAATTTTGGTCAGCAAACTGCTGAAACGGCTGGTTAACCGTTCGAACGATTTTGACTATTTTCCAATTTTTAAATTTTTTTTATTTTTTTGTTAGAACGGGCCGACTATTCGAGTCGAACGATCGGACCATTCAAACCGGTAACCGGACCCCTGACCGGTTCAGTCACCGATTCGTTTTAAAAAACCATGGAAATTTGGATCTCCTACACTTTCATTTAGTCTATTGACACGTGTCCCTTTGCGCCTATGTGAAATATCTTTACTCTGTTGTCACACACCTAAAGGAATTATATAGAAGAAAAGTGTAGCAAAATCAGCCATTGGCAATTGCATTTTATATGTTTCATCAGCGATAATATAATAAAAAAAAGGAGAAGTCTGATGAAAGCGATTCCAATGAATAAGCAAAGAATGTCCAACAGTAGCAAGGAATTAGTTTGGCCACTGATCACTCAAATTGCAGCTTCAATTTGGAAGGCTTTGGCGAAATCTCTTCATGTTCTGGTTAAAGATATCGGAGTAGTAAAGGTCCATGATAAATCAAATTTTAATCTTAAATGTCTAGAACTTAATTTCAGTTGGGCACTTTTAGAGATCCAACAGGCCCTCCTACTCTTTTGAATAAAAAATTGGAAGCTAAAGAGATTTGGGCGGTGTTCGGTTTCATGTTTATTTCATGGATGGATTAGCTTTGGTCCAGTCCATGGGATGAATTCCTTGTTCGGCTGGCTTTGGACAGGACCGGTCCATATTATATCATGGACTGGTCTGTCCACACCCCAATTTAGTGGCAATGGTAAATTCTCATGGTTAGGGTCTGCCCACAGTTTACTTTGATCCCTTGCTTCACATTCTCCTTAAAATCTTGTTGATTATGCTTCACATTTTACTGTTGGAGGTCTCTACCGCCCATCGAAGCTCTCCACCGCCGAGGCTCTCCACTGCCGAATCTCTCCTCCACCACAGCTCTCCTCCACCGGTCCACCTATCAATGCTTGATTTGAAAAAACTCAGTGTAAGTTTCTTTCTCTCATGATGAGGGGTGATTTGGCCCAACCTCTGAATGAGCGGACACGTGGACGCGACTTGCTGACTGGACATTAACAAGGCACTTCCTGCCACCTTAGTAGGCTATGTCACCTCGGGTACCTCAGCCAGGACCGAGGTCCGAGTGGCTTGTGATGGTCCGCCCTATCGAAGTGACACGTGACTTCTAGAAGAAAGCCAACTGTCTCTGAGTTCTTTGGGATCATGCCGCACGTCCTCATCCCACATGGATCAGACAGACACGATAAGCTTTATCATCTAGCATGAAGTCCACCTCCTGGTGTGGAATGGACTCCTAACAACTAGATTCGGGCCAGAGATCTCGGAAGTGTTTCGTGAGGACCACAACAACTCGCCTATATAAAGGCATCTACCTCAATGACATAAGGTACGTGTGACTATTTGCTCACTAGCTTACTAGTCTACAAACTTTCAGCTCACACTACAGAATACTAACTTAAGCATTAGAGCGCCCACGCCGAGTAAGCCACCCGAGTCCTTTGAACATCCCTTTCTTGCAGTTCGACCGGCCAATAGAGCAGATTGACGTCCAAACTGCCCTCCAACTAGGAACTTCCAAATCGTGCACCATCATCTCTCTCTCTCTCACATGGTAGATATGTATCCGAAAACCCTTGTGTCTTCTTGTTGTGCTCTAATGTAGAAAACTCGAGTTTTCTCTCAAGCCTGATCTTGTGATACGGCAATCTTAATTTCTTGGTTAGGATTTTTTTTTTCTCTTTTTGCATTTTTTGTTGGAAAATATAGATCTTATTCTTACCCTCTTCTTCTTGTGCATTTTCCTCTATCTATTATGATGTTGAGGATCTTTCTTCCTCCTCGGTATAGTCTATAGATGTCAATGTATACTCTCTCTCTGAAATTTAATATCCTTCCCTTCAATTTCTTTCTAATTTGGTTCTTTAAACCCTTGGTATTGTGCTTTCCCTCTTAGCTGTTGAAAGATGCTAGATCCTTCTCTATTGTGTGAATATTATGGAGCTCATTTTATGTTTGGAGTCTATTATTCACTTCATGTTATTTGGTTTTGTTTAAAAAATATGAACAATCGATCGTTTGTTTTTTAGTTTAAATATATATATATATATATTTTTTTTAATTATTTTATTTAAATTAATATTAATTTATTGATGCCTTTTTTTAATATATTTGTCATATAAAATGCAAAAATTATATGTTTATGATTAACTGTGTAAATCATCCATAAACTATATATGAGATATATGGAATCAAAAAGTATAGTGTGGACTGGTCCACACCGTGCCTACAAAATGCCATTGTGGGTGTGAATTGGTCCAATTTACACAATCTGTTCGCAATTCAGAACAATTGTAGACTATGGTGTGGTATGGATTGGTTCCTGCCACAGGGTGTAGTGTGGACTAGTCCACACCTACCAATTTCTCATCCACACTACAGAACAAAAAAAATATATATTTTTTTAAATTATTCCTTTAGAATTAATTAATAGCTTTCTAGGTCAGTATCTTCTCTCCTTGACAAAAAAAAAAAAAAAATGGAAGCTGCATTTTTAAATTATTCCTTTGGAGACTTTTTTTTTAATTTACAGGTTTTCTCCTTACGATGAGTAGTACCGAGTTAAGCCATGGAGATATCATCTCAATTTTCAATTGTCTTTTAAGTTGAATCTGCTACTCATCTTTTTGTTATGCTCCTCTCCTTTTGCAAGGCTTGTTCTATTTGCTTTGGTGGTCCTCGGAGTCTTCGAAGTGATGATCCCCAAGGCACCAACTCTGTAATGATTTTCGATTCTTGGCTAAATTGTCTCGCTCCCTTCACCCCGAGACTGCTTTCATTCTTTAGAATGGGTATCGGTTGCCTTCTATTATATCTGGCTAGGCCATCCCTTTCTAATGTTTCTTTTTTGTGTCTCTCGCTCACTGTGTTTTTTTCTCTCTCTCAAATTTTGTTTCTCTTCTCTTCACTAGATACCTCTTGATGAGGGTGGATTCTGCCCTCCAATGACATTGTGACACATGGCACCTCAGAACAACTAGGTGACACCCGGAATCACTTTGGCAACCACTTGTCTTAGCCAAGTTGATGGTGTCCCACCTGGCGGTCTGGCACAGGTGTAACCTGGCGGCTTGGCCCTGGCGCGAGCTGGCAGCCTGGCACAGGCACGAGCTGGCAGCTTGGCATAGGCGTGACCTGGTGGCCTGGGAGACATGCTCACCGACAAATTCGGCATGTATATCCTAATACTCCCACGATCCTTGGAAGTTGGCCCACGTGCCGAACGATTCGGAGGGTGGTCAACGTGCATGGCGGTTACCTCTAGGAATCTCAAACCACTTAGACGACATCGCAGAAATCTCGGATATGGTGCGTGAAGCCCACGCCAAACAATGTCTATATAAAGGCACCAACCCCAATGGCAAGCCAACAAGCAAGTAAGCAAGTAAGCAAGTTCTAGCTCTCAGACTTTGTGATTTTTAGCTTGCAGTCTATTATGAGAGTACCGACTTAAGCATCGGAGCGACCTCGCCGGGTTAGCCACCCCGGGTCCTCTGACATTTGGTTCCTTGCAGGTCTCTAAAGAGCAACGAAGCTCATCAATTCAACTCGCCACCAAGCAGCTTGGCTCTCTGGTCAGCCCGGCACCTCACAGGCAGCTCGGCACTTAGGCAACTCGGCACCTCATAGGTAGCTCGGCACCTGGTTAGCCTAGCACCTCACAGGCAACTCGACACCTAGTCAGCCTTGCACCTCATAGGCAGCTCGACACCTGGTCAGCCCGGCACCTCATAGGCAGCTCACCACCTAGCCTGCCCAGCTCGACTCAGCTCGGCAGCCAAAGTTCACTTTGGCCTGTCATCGGCCACTTGGAAGCAGACCAAATGACGAGGTACTTAGCCAAAAAATCGATACATCAATAAAAATCGATTCATCACCTCTCATGGGAAATTGGGTGGATCTGGAGTGGGAACAGTTTGTGGGTAGTAGATCTCGAGTCTTAATCACATTTTCTTGGAATTTGACACTTAGGCTAAATTTGGAAAAAGTACAATTACAAATATGTACAACATAAATACATACAAAATTCAAGGTTTTACACTGTACGTATGTGTATTTGTAGTCCTTCCAAAGGTTCAGTTTGGGAAAGTACAAATACATATATGTACAGTGCAAAATTGCATTGCATTGTATATATTTGTATTTATGGCTTAGTTTGGAAAGAGTACAAGCACAAATATATACAGTACAAATACATACAAAATAATACAAAATATAAGGTTTTGCACTCTACATATTCTTATTTGTACTCCTTCCAAACTAAGTCTATATTCCTCCTACACTGAGTACTGTACATATTTGTATTTGTAGTCCTCCCAAATTGAGCCTTGGAAAGAATGCAAATATAAATATATACATGCAAAGCCCTTGTGTTTTGTATTTCTAAATCTATATTTGTACTATACATATTTGTATTTGTATTCTTATCAAATTGAGGCTAAGTTTGTATTTGTACTCTTTCCAAACTGAGCTTTGTGTATAGTACAAATGCATACAAAATAAATACCAAATACAAGATTTTGCACTCTATACATAATTGTATTTGTACTCCTTGCAAACTGAGCCTTAGGCTGCGTTTGGTTGCAATGCAAATTTATTTGCACTGATGCAAAATTATAATAGTGCAAATGATTTGGCTCCAATTTCTGATTTATTTTTGTTTCAAATTTTACTGTATTTTGTTTGATTTCAGTAAAAAAAATGAAGTAAAATAAGACTTGAAGCAGAAAAAAGTAAAACCCAAAACAAAATCAAACCAAAATTTGCATTCTTTTCATTTACACTCTTATACATTTGTATTAGTGCAAATAAAATTGCACCGCAACCAAACACAGCCTTAATAAAAATTAACCTTCTTGGCCACAAAAAACATTTATACCCAACCTTTTAATCTCATTCTCCTCAAGCGCTTTCCTTCAATAAAAGGAAAATGAATAGCTATTCTTTGGGTGGGCATTGGAGGAGCTTCCATATCTCCAAATGCAAGATTTTTTTTTTCTTTTTTGTTTTTTGTTTGACAATGATCTCCAAATGCAAGTTAATATTTTGAAAATCGTCATTTTCTTTTTTAAGTAAGTCATAAGGTGATTTAATGGAAAAAATTCTCTTTATTCTAATAACAATTCATTTTCCGTCTCATTAGATGGAATAGGAATAGCTTGGATCTGATTTCAATCAGTTAATTCTTTTTTTTTTTTGGACAATTACTAATCATGTACTTTGGGCCTAATACCACTTTGGTCCCTGAACTTTAAAACGCTACAACTCAATACTCAAACTTTCAAAATGTGCCAACCCAGTACCTGCTATTGACTAAATATTAAATGACATGTAAAAAGACATAAGTGCCCTTTGTGTGTCATCTAATTTTCTTTATCAATCACCCAAATGCCCTTCTCAAAACTAAATCATTGTTCATCATCTTTTTCCTCAATAAGATGAAATAGAGGTATAAGTTTTTTGATACAATTTTGCAAGGGAATGGTAATGATTCAGCTCTACAAAAACCAAACAACTCCCCTCAAATCCCTAACTAACAAATGTGACAAGTATTTAAACCCTAATGGGTTTGGGGTTATTCATCATTTCTTTAGTCAATCTTAATTCTTGAGGAAAAAGATGATGAACAATATTCTAAAGGTTAATTTTGATATTTTTAAAAATTTTAATTTGCACATGTCATCATATGATACACAGAACTGATCGCTAATTAATGATATTAGATTGACACACTTAAAAAGTTCTAATGCTGAATTATCGCATTTTAAAGTTCAAGGACCAAAGTGACACTAAACCCGGCCCATGGTCACTCTTATTTCAAATCCAACATGTCCTAAGTTACAGCCATATATATAGGGTTGGGATTGTAATTTCGGTCAGATTAGATTGAGCATTTATCAAATTTTAAATGGATTCGAGCCCAATCCTAAGCATAATAGAATTGAAATTCTTCGAATTGACAACCCGACTCCAGTAGGCCAAAATCTCATTACCCCATTTGGATTTTTGGCTAAATAGTGAAAATGCCAAATCATGAGGACCTACAGAATAACAGAAGAGTAAATTGAGAATTATCTGCCAATCTCATCGATTTACTCAAGCAGATTTTGGTAAGCCCCAAATCCCAAATGCTAAATATGAAACAAATTTGCCTATGGGACCATTTGGACTTTTATTGCTAACATTGCTGCATGTCTATCAGAAATTTGGAAGAATAGGAACAAGTTTTATTTTGAGAAATGTCTGAGCTTGCATCAGAGATTGAAAAGCTCTTCAACTAAAAAGCCAAAAAAAAAAAAAAAGAATATCATCTCAATCTTTTTGTTGGATTCTTCCATAAACCAAAGACTGGTTTTATAGCATTTGATTTTGATGGTACTTGTAGATGGGTTGGATGTGACTCTTCTTTTTTTTTTTTTTTTTCTGCTGAATCCCGTTTGTTTCTAAAGCAGAGTTGAGTTAGACTTTTCACAGCTTGTCAACCAGATTATAGCCACAGATAGACCTTTCACTCGGACCTGATTTTCATCAGAAATGATGGTTTGAAAGCTTGTGAAGGTCTCTCGATCAGGTTTTGGTGCGTGCCTCGTCAAGCCAATCGTGCCGCCTAGAATCTAGCCCGTGGCCAGTGGGGGTTTTCTGTTTTCGCTTTTCACTCGCATCTTTGGATGTTATAACACTTGTTAAGCAAAAAATAAAAAAAATGCTACAAAACTAAGTCATATTAAACATAAAGAAAGTTATGCTTCTACCTAAGATTGACCACTTACCGACATGGAGGGTAGACAAATACACATGAAAGAAAAATATAGAGGAAATACAAGTGAAGGCGTGAAAAATGCTGTATATAACATCTCTTGAAAAAGATAGGTCGGCATTTTCAAGTCAATAGCTCCGACATGACTAATCTTCCATTAAATTCTTTTATGTTGGAGTAGCTTAAGGATTTTGCTTTTAAAGCTCAAAAGCACAAAATCCTAATTTAAGAAGATTTCATATGGGTATGGCAATGGGACGGGAACCTACTCTCTATTCTCGACCCCAACTTTGAAACAACTCCCCGTTCTTAGGCTTGATTTTTGCAAAACTTTACCTGGCCTCTATCTTCAGTTCTCGACAAAAATGGGTTTTTCATTGGGGACCCAAATCCCTAAATTTTTTTAATCAAAAGTTTATGTTGAAAACATATTTACTTAAAGTATATATATAATCAGGGATTCTTATTTATCCCCATCCATGTCCCCACCTCCACCAAGGCAATCTCTCCGATCCCATTGAGTTTTGATGGAGAAATCAGATATTCAGTAGGGATGGGGGAAAACTGTCATCCCTTAGATTATGCAGCAGCTTATAAACGATCCTTGTGAGGTGAGCCCCATTTGGACAGCTTATAAGCAATCTTTGCTGAAAATTATGGAAAGCAGCTGAAGGAAAAGCTTCAGCCCCTTCCAAATAGACCCTTCTTGGCTCATTTTTTTGTTTTTCACATCCCAAAGTCCAAAACCAAAAGCTTATCCAGTTATTACTTTCATATTCTGTTTCCAAAATCTCTCAATACCTTCTAACTGCATCAAATTTCAATCTCTTATAAGTTTGAAATATCCTATTATCTCTTGAAAGATTTTAGCCAAAATTCTGAACACCCGCAATTAGAACATGGCAACAGAACAGAGTATTTGATTTTGTTTGGACATTTCAAATTAACCAACCAAGAAATCACTGTCTAAAAAATCCCCCCAAGAGATAATTGTTGTTGTTCTATGATCTATCTTAGAGAGGTTTTTCATTCTAGCATTTTAACTTTTAAATTTTAGTTGGTTTATCCTGACTACAAACAGGTAGAGAACCTGGGCGTGAGCTAAACCAGATGCTTGATACATTGTTTAGAATACAAAACTAAACAAGACCATGTAAACCAAAACAATGTATTTCACTAATCTCATTGAAATTCATTCATGCAGATCTACAGAGCAAAAAACCATGCAACTGATGGCATGGATCTTCAGCTATATACCCTTGACTGTTGTTGTATGGCAACAAATGTACAAATACACTCCGATACCCTATTTCTAAAGAGCAATTACTGAACTCTTTGGCAGTTGATAACCGCAGTGGCAGAGCTCTGAGAAGCGGTAGAACCGTTTTGAATGGCAGAAGGTTCAGGCAATGAAGGCAACACAAGAGGCGAAAGCAAAGGAATGGGAGTCTTATCATGATAGAAGCCAGAGGACGACGAAGACGAAGATGATGAACAATCCAAGTTCCATCCCAAAGCTTTTGCTCTATCCATGCATTCAAGTGGGGTGGCAGGCTTCAACGGCAGAGGGGTGGGAGCCTTCCTCTGTAGCCGACTGAGAAGCTTTCTTGATAGAAATTCATCCTTGGGGACAAAAATATGGAAACCAGGAAATTCAGTTTGAGGCTCCTCCATGCTTTGCCGTTCCTTTTGATGTTGTTCATGGGCTCATGACTCCCTTTTATTATGTAAGTTCCGTGAAGGAGATGAAAAGAATTATATTCCATACTGTTACACTGTGTACATGTGCATGACTAGAGAATTGGATTGGGTGATTCTAGTATACTACCCAATTTGGGTTTGGGTTTGGATACGTGTTTGTTGGACTTATCAATCCAGGCCCAAGCCAACACTGGAGTCTGGAGTGCATTAGGGGTTGAAGGTCAACGCAATGTAGTGTCGGGCATCTTTCAACCCGACCCAGAATAATTGAACCCGCATATAGGCTTTAGTCCAATCTCCAATCCAGATTTTGGCCTTTAATGAAAGTCTGCTGGTCAGTGATGCATGTGAGGGGAAGCTATCGTGGGAAGCAATGTTGATGCCCCATGTGAGAGGGGGAGGCACCATTGTAATTTTTTTAGGGCAAAGAAAATTCGGAGGCACATGTAGCCCTCCATATTCAGATCCTACAGAAAAACGATGCTTCAGTTTAGTAACAGTTATTGCATATTGGCTTCATATGAACTCACCTGTCACAGCTCTCGTTTTCTGACTGTTGCAGTCTGCAGGGGGAGTGGTTTTGTGTTTTGTGAATGAAGGAGAGACTTTGAGGTGTATCATAACCAAATTTTGAACCTTGAATGCTAATAAAGCGGTGCTTATACTGTATTCATGACTACATGCACCTGTGCATTGAAGATATTTCTCCATAAAAGAAAATATACAAGTATGATGAGATGTTGCAAAACACAAGGTTGCCACTTGCAACCTTGGATTTTTTATTAACATTGAATCCGAGTTTGAAAAGGTTACATCTTTTACCAGGTTGTGTGGTTAGTGAGACCTTTGCACTGATGCAAAACAATGACAATGCAAATGATTTGAATGTAAATTTTGATCTATTTTTGTTTCAAATTTTAATTTGTTTTGTTTTGTTTGATTGCACTACAAATAAAGTAAATTAAGACATGAAGTATAATAAAGTAAAACCCAAAATATAATTAAACGAGAATTTGTATTTTTTTCATTTGCACTTCCATGCCTTTGTACTAGTGCAAATAAAATTGCGCTGCAACCAAACACGGCCTAAGGTTCAAAATATCAGTATTCTATATCATATTGGGTAGATTAGATATAGATGTGATATTGGTTATTTTGCCGGTTATGCATGGATATGGTAGAAAGATATGAATGCATTTGGATACATTAAGGACACTCTAAATCCATACATATGTCATAACATTAAGGCCCCGTTTGGTTCGCAGGAATAGGGGTCTGGAATCGAAATCAGAATGGGCTATTTTGATTCCAACCGTTTGGCTGGGCAGAATCGAAATCCCATTCCTGCTGGAATGGCATTCCCCCATTTGAGGGAATGGCCATTCCCTGCCCCTCCCTTAGGAATGAAATCTCATTCCTCTTGATTCCCATTTCCATTCTCATTCCTATCTGAACCAAATAGTCTATATGAATAAACCATTCTGATTCCAATTTCAAGGGATTTCAATTCCATCTTTGATTCCGATTCCAACTATTAACCAAATGGATCCTAAATCTAAAGTTAGGGTATCTAACTTGTTGTAGCAGAGACCTAAGCTCAAATCACCCTACCAGTAGGGTTTGGAGTGTGTTAGGGAGATGGAAAGGGATACCTCATTGTGTAACAATACATCAAACAGTGTTAGAACTTCCAAATCTACTGAAAATTCATTACAAGACATATCAAATTGTCGATACATCAATAGATCATTGATCTTATAGTTCTCTCTTACCAATTAAAATAATTTAGAATATATAAAATAAATTATTTTTATTTTTTACTTAAAAAAAACCATTTTTGACATAAATTATTTTTAGATCAATAATGGATCAAATTATGGACCTTTCCACCCATGTCACATGCCTATACCTTCAAATACCAGTACAATACACCCTCTATCAAACTATCATGATATTTTGAACTTCAAACTCTATCAGCCAGCATAAAAAACAAAACACTGACATGAGATTGGACGGCAGTACTTGGGGGATTAAAGAAAACTAGGTTCTAAATAAAATAGGGCTTAGAATTTCAATCTCACGATGTTGACTGTTGACTGGTCCAAGCGAAGCTGTAACGTTGATATGCCATCATTTCTGAGCACGTTTCCCGCACTCCATATACTCAGGGACAGCTCTGAAGTTCAAAGTTCAAACTCTCTCCTGTATCAGCTTACTCTACACCATATTTACCTAATTATCTAAGAGAGAAAAAAAAATAATTTTAATTTTGTTGACAATCTTGCCCATCCAATTTATTAATACATTTATTGATTACATTAAATATCACCTCATTAATTAATATACTCACTTTATTTTACAATATTATCCTCCAAAGGGGTATCACATTTAATAGTACATTTTCCATCTGTCTTCTGAACTCAGCCTTTTAGCATATCTTCATGGTGGATATATATTACTGCAGTTCAAAGTCTAAAGGAGCCCCATAAGCCATAGTTTCTCTCTACAGTCTACACCTTCTATTCATGGATACAATTTCTATCAACAGTCAAAATACTTTGCCAGATGTACAAAACAAGAGCTCGGATCCCCTACGTATAAATATTCTGACATCAGGACATTACAGGTGTACATTGAAAGTATCTCACTGTCATTCATGGAAAAATGTTTCCAATACAAGCCAGTGGTGTTTAGGTGGGAATGGATGTGGGAACAGTTCGTGGGTAGGAGATTGGAGTGGCAAAACAAATGTATTAAAGAACTATAACTCTGAACTGTTGATATTGACCGGGGAAAACGTCAATGTAAGGTGGAGCAAAGGCCACTATAACTTGGTAGAATGGTAAAATCTCTGGCCCACTGGTTTCATGTGTATAGAACATTGGCTTGTTCACTCGTGATTGGTTATTTACCTCGGCCCGCACGCCGGTATTCCCAAGTGATCCTCTGTCTTCCAAGACCCGGACGGTCAAAATAGTCATTAGGTAATGTCCCTCTGACAGTAATGCAAGCAAGGGTGTTTTGTTGAAGGATTGTATGCATGGCCAATTCAGTGGATCTCATCTAATGGACAATCTGGATTGACCATAAGATCCCTCCAGGAATAAATTTGGATTCAGTCCTCACAAAATTTGTATTCACACCGTCCTCACAACACCTACAGCTGTGTATTTGATGCATCTCTCCATGAATGGAAAAAATATAGGTATAAAGATGTTTTAAATGCATGATCTTAAGTGTTTGGGTCTGCTAGTACAGCCTTTGGTTGAAGTACAATTTTATTTGCACTAGCACAATTATATGGAACTGTAAAAGAAAAAATGCAAATTCTTATTTAATTTTGTTTTGGGTTTTACTTTATTCTATTTTCATGTCTTAATTTACTTCATTTGTATTGCAGTGAAACAAAATAAACAAAATTTTGGAACAAAAATAATTCAAAATTTACACTCAAATCATTTATATTACCATAGTTTTGCATCAATGCAAATTTATTTGTATTCTAAGTACCAAACAAACTTACAAATGCTTAATTAGTTTGGAGTTCAAAAAGAATCCCAAAATCCTTTCTGTCCAAGCATATAGATTTATTGCTGAAGCTTCAGTAGCAAAACACTATATTGAAACATTGTGGTTGGCAGAGAGAGAAGACAGTATGACTAGAGGTTTTGGACTGTAGTCCAATGGATCCCCTAGATGTCATAAGATCCCTCCATGTGGCAGAAATAAGTTCGGTTATTTGGAGAAATTCCTAAATGCACATAGAATAAGGTGAACCTCTCTTATTTGTTTATTTTTGGCATACAAACACATTTAGAAGGGAATGAGGGCCTTAGGGGTGGTGCAGGGGGCCCACTGGCCATGCATGCCTTAAAGAGTCTCTGCAGTTCCACGGGTTTAATACATTTTTGTCTCTAGCTTATTTGGAGGGGTGCCAAATGACCATCTCATAATTGCGTCATTGTTGGACTTTTTATCTTTTTTGTTTTGGTAAACTACAAATACCACCTACCCATCCATGATTGTAGATCATTTGGGGTTGTTAAATTAAAATTGTTCATTTTGCTGAGGAGTCATGAAATGACATTATATTTTGATAATAAGCAGAAATTGCTCCTCCTACCTCAAACTTTATGGTGGATTAGATAGGACCCTTCTTCAGCTTAACAAGTTTCAGTAAAATAAGCCAATTACATACATGAACTTTGTAAATAACTTATGCCTTATTATGAGTAATGTAAGGCCACTTGGTTTTTTCAATATAGTTTCTTCCCATGTCTTTGTTTTGTGCCCATAGCTGGGCGAAGGTGTCCAAACTGATTAATGACTAATTAACAAAACTTAACATCTTTGTGATTGTGATTGTGGTGGTGCCATGTCCATGTGTAGAGAGAGTAAAAGACATACATGTGGTGAAACCCCACCAATCCAATCTCAAATACACGCCAACCAAAAACGATGGTATCAATCAGATGGGTAACCTCACCGACCCCATTCATTAGCTCTGGCCTCTGGATAAGATAACAAGGACATGTTTGAAAGGCATGCACTTTGCTTTGTCTCCAGCTTTGAAGTTCGTATTTTTGCTGTGTTTTTTTTTTTTTTTTTGTTGGTTTTGGTTTTCAACGGGCAACGGAAGCCTTCTTTCACGTCAACAAGATGTAACTAGCTAGCCTTTCCCAGGGATAGAGCAAGAGACTCCCTTGCTGTCTCCCAAATCTAGAGAGATCTTCCCAGTTTGGACCAATGCAAATAAAGGAACTAGAGGAGGCAAAGAGGAATTCAAATTCTCATTATATATATTTCAGCTTTTCAGCTCCCACTCATTAACTCCCAACTTTGTCCTGCATCCGTGATCAAAGCATCCATAGCTCATAAACAGTTTGAGTTAGGGAAGCCCAAGTGCATCAATCAAACACGCATCCTTTTATTTATTTATTTATTGGATCCGTCTCCCATCTGACGACTGATGTTAAAAGCCTTGCGGAAAGAAGGGCGGAAAGGGGAGAAAATTATCGTCGTCGGTGGAGCAATTGAACCGCCCATCAACGGATGACAGTAGGGGTCAACTTCTAGTTCTCAGCTTAGCTTGTAGCCTTACGGTCGAAGATTCCTTATTCAAGTTGGGCTTAGATTTATACTAGGTTAGGTTCTGAGTCAGCTTGAGTTACAATTACAACTAGAATTGAAGGGGCTAGAAGCAGACCTAAAAGGGCATGGGGTTGACCGGTTGAAGCAAGGTTTAAATTAGGTATCGTCAATACTTCTGATACTCAACAAATTTAAAGGGGGCGATATTTTTATTTATACTTTTGAAGTTTCAGGCTTTTGAAAGAGAGAAAACTTGGAGAGGATTACTGATTGAAAATAGGGCTTTACCCAAACTCTTAATATTTGACATATCCATGCATTCAAAGATCGATATGTATTGGTTGAAACACATTGATACCTTGCAACCTTTGGTCCAAGTAGTAAGAAATAATTTAAGTGCTCATAATTCAACAATTGATATCACGAAGCAGGTTTCCTGTAGTCAACTGCCGACCCCATATAGTGGGGATGAAGCTTAAATGATTATGATAATCTGACTCAGGTTGAAGATCTGAGCAACCTAAGTTGTGATGGCCTCTCCTTCCATTGCTCTCTGCCTCTCACTACCATTTTGGATTATGACAATGATAGTCAATTATTAATTAGTGTGGTTGTGGTAGTAAGTACAGCTGTGGGTGGAGGCAGGAGACATCTTACTCCATGACACTCAGAGACAGTTGTCACTGCCACCAAGGATTGTTAAGTAGAAGCTTCAGAAGATATTAATATGATCCAAGCAAATGCAATAATAATAGTAAAAAAAAATGGATCTATATTATTTACAAAGGTTGCACCCATATGTTGGGAGGAAAATTTTACATTCGTACACACTAGTCATTGAGATCATTCTTCAATTTATATCTGAGTATTTCCTATACATTTCCTTCTTTGTTCTAGTTTTAATTCTTATGCTCTCCTGGTTAAATGGGGGTTGAATCCCTCCCTCCTTAACAAATGGGCAGAACATGGGAATTGAGTAGAACGAATTTACAGGTGCTCCACTATGTCACTGTATTTCTTCTTTTCCCTATTTGGCAAAAACTTGACTTCTGCATCTCTATCTTCCAATGGCATGTTCCATAACAGGGGAACAGCAATCCATGGAAGAGTTTCCAGTGAAGCAGGGATGTATGTACATGGTTACAAGTTATAACTAGGAAACCCGAGTGCAAGCCTTGGGAACCTCAAGACTGGAAGTCTGGAACTCAAGAATAGGATCTAACAAGACCAAAATTGCAGAGAGACCTGGACTTGAAGAGACCACCAAAGAGGAACCTGGTCGGGGATTCCTGCGAAGAAGATTTCGTGTTCTCGGAGCAGCCTCTCACTTGGAGAATTGTCTGGCCAATCACTTGTCTGATTGAATCAATTGTCTTGGCATCAACGGGATTTCCTGCTGCATCACGAACATAGAAGGTATTGATGGCCTTCCCTGCTCTGGTTGTCACTTCTGCCCTTGTGACTGCCAAGCCATTCTCTCGGAAGATTCGAGTGACATCTGATAGCAATCCAACTCTGTCAGTTGTGCAGAGCTCCAGCTTCAATCCCTGTGAGAAGAAAATTCAGAGAAAACAACCATGGGACATTTACCTAAAAGACATTTTGAAAACCAAGGTGTAGCTGCATTGCATAACCGTCAGCTGTAGCCTTTTTCTTCATAGAAAGGGCTATAACTCCAAGTATTTTGGCATTCTCACGAATTTGATACATTGCCTCTAGATGGTTTTCTTTTTCAGTTGATTGTGAGGTAATCTCAGTTTCTATCCTTCATAGCAAGGACAATCTTACGTAGGTTAATTACTCATTATATGTAACTAATATGTAAATCAATGTCTGATACTAGCTTATCATTTCATCCAAATGCCAAAATCTTTTCATCCACTCCCTTATACTTGTCCACCTAATCAGACCAATGAAAGCAGAAAAGCATCCAAGACGCCCATAAAGCCACTAGGAGGGTGGATCCATAATATAGGAATTGAAAATAAGGAAATGAGACCCTAATTTCCCAAAACTCTATTGCCAGAGATATCTACGAAAATACAATCAACTCCAGTTCTGTCATCTGTGATCTATAATACAGTGCAGTTCATAAAAATCTATCTTTGAGGTAACAATATTTACAAATTCTCTAGAGCAAAACTAAAATGGATGGGATTTATGAGTTTCTAATCATACGGTTGGATATTTCGTCCATTTCTTATCCAGTATAATTTTATACAAGTATGTCAGTAATGTAGATGCCTGGGCACTCGGCACCCTAGCTTTTGATATATGGTATATTTTCAATACAGAAAAATATGAACAGATTCTTATCTAGTTTAGGCCTCAAGTTTTGGTTGGCCAATATATTTGGATTAAACAGCTAAAAAAATCAAACAATAATAACAAATAATATCTCTAACCTCAGATACTCTTCTTTCAATGGCTGCTTCAAGACATTGGATTACTCTTTGTCTCTCTGCTTCTGAATTTACAGGGGACCCATCAATATGCCTGATATAGAATTCCTGAAAAGGAAAACAGAGATAATGTTTTCAGGCTAACTATAAATTATTAGATGTTTGTAAAATTCCAATACATTGCACATCCAAACACTATTTGCAGCTTGATATGTAACTATATATGGGCAAAACCATGACCCTATGAGAGTATCAGATACCTGATAAGCTTCTGGTTGTTCTGCATCAACATTTGCATGGAAAACCACATATTGCATATCAGTCAAGGTGCAGACTGTGTCAAAGAGAAGCTTTGGCCTATCCTTGCACCGAATTGTGACAACTGAATAATCCTTGTCATACCAATTGACAACAGTGACATTAGGCCTTTGCTTCTCATCAAAGGCATGATCATCTAACCGTTCATAATCCCGATCGGCAAACATCATCTGGTGAAGCCTTCTCTCAGTGTGGGTCACCCCAAGAGAAACTGCAGTCTTGGCCCCCCTGGTTTTATTGTTACCCTTCAGTACATTACAGAGCAATGCCTTAATCTTAGACAGGCTCTCCGGGTCAGTAATTGCAGAACCAGTCTCCTCATCAGTTACATGCATCACAGCTGCAGCCCGCGTATTGTGGGTCCAAACCTCTGCATTTACTACATTGCATTTCAGGCCAGTGAGAACAGCACACACTTCAGACAGCAGTCCAGGTCTGTCGGTGCCAGTTAACTCAATTGATGTGTGGTTGGTTGATTGCTCAACCCCCACATTTCTTCCCAACGTGGGTACAAAGGAGGAATCTGCCCCAAGAGACTGAAGAGAAAGGCTAAGATTAGATCGGTATGTTTGATAAAGCACAGATAAAGTAAACTTATTAGCCAAAACGACTCACTTTACGAATATATTCCAGAATCCCTTCATCTTTAAGCTTGTTCCCTTCTCGATCAGTAACATTAAAAACTGGTGACAGCTCCACCAGGTTATTTTCAACAATAACAGAAAGGAATCAAGAAAAAAAAAAGAGGAAAAACGTGCATGTGGTACCAGAAGAAAGCTTACCATCCATGAACCATCCTCCATCAGAAGATATATAAGCTTTAGTAATAATAAGGTTCAGATCTGTGAGCACCTGCACAACCTCCAGAAGTATTCCATGTTTGTTCGCACTGTCCACCTTCATCATGAAACCCAAGAAAACACCAAATTATCAGGAACAAAAGAAAAAAAAGCCAGGGAAAGTGTTACCTGCCAAATCCATAAGAATGAAGGAAAACAAGTCATACCCGTATAACTGTTGCGTTTTTGCATGTTTCGTTATCAATTACAACTCTGCAACGGAGAAACAGAAAAAGAAAACAATTATGAGCAAATGCCGGGATTATTTTAGTTCGTTAGAAGCGGCTTTCTAGAATCACTTACCTGGGTGGATTCATCCTTCGAACAAATTTCTCATATTCATCATCCATATCCCACGAAGAGTTCATATCGGCCCCTGAACGAAAGAAATTTGAGGAAATCAGACAGAACCCAAGATGCAAACGAACCAATGAATAAGAGAAAATGAAAAAGACCCCCCATTATTAATTATTAATTATTAAAAAGCAAAAGAGAAAAAAAAAAGGAAAAAAAAGTCATAATTGATAAATAAAAACATAGAAAAAGTCATAGAAACACATGACCCAAAACCACCAATCAGAAGCAACGAGCTGGAATTCCCACCAAATGAGTAACCAATTCATATATTTTATTTTGTAATAAAATGAAAAAAAGGAAGGAATAGAAAGCAAACCAGTCGAAACAAAATGTTGAATGTTCTAGTTCTACAGCCACGAATAGAAAGACTTGTTGGAAGCAAAAAACTCGCCAATCAGAAACAATATAGAAAAACTCAAAAACCAGTAGAAAAGTATACAAGATAGAACGCACGGTACCAAGAACGCCAATCAAGACACGACAAAAGGAGCCTAACCACCATAGAAGAACAGTTCCCGGAACCAATCAGTTTCCAAGACTCGAGACCCAGCAAAGAAGGGGACAATAAAAGTGAAAAAGAGGAAGAGAACTATTCAAGACCGTGAAGAGAACCGGTAATTAAAAACACACAAACCAGAAAACAGACAGGCTCGTCAGCAAAAAAAACTATGAATTAAATGCAGAGAGACCACATAAATGAACAATCCTTTTACCTGAAATCGAAAAGTAGGGAAACGAGAAAACTACAGAAGCCCAATATTGTGCATAAATAGACAGATGAATTGAGAATAAAATATGTCACGATAGATAAAACGAAGGCAATTAGCCGAAACCAGAATCAGACTACAGGCTCATGAAAATACATCACCAAAATCGCAAATTAAAAGAGAGTACGTGAAACGAGAAGAATAAATGTCACATACCCATTATAACTCTTGAAGATTCGTGCACTGCTAGAGTGGCTGCTGGTTGTTTACTAGTATAAGACAGAAAGAAATCCAAAGATCTTCCCCCTCTCTGATCTCTGTCTTATGGAGAATGATATCACTAGAACTCTTCAACGCAGCAGAAAAGAATTGTCTCCCCCTCCAACCTTAGAAAAACCTCTTCAAAACCCTCTATAAATCAACTACTCCCCCGGCCCCCGACACGGAACTCCAAATCCTGCAACTTCACCGGTACATTCATAGAATACTCTCTCTCTCTCTCTCTCTCTGCTTTATGAACTCTCACTTTCCAAGCTTCCGTCTGGTACTTATAGAAACTTGCCAAATTCCAACCAAGCCCTCTCCGCTGTCCTAACCACCCAGCGCATGTTAGGAGCTATCCTCTCCATGGTCGTAGGGGAACTCTCTAACTGTGGACCCATTAAAGCATTAACCACTGGCCTACGATTCCAATCTTGTGGTCATCCATGGTTTAGCTATGACTTACAGGCAATCTTGTAAACAAGTAAAGTATTTTCCTTTATTTTGCTTTTCTCCACCAGAATATTGCGAGTGCATGCATGTGAATTGAGAATTGTGAAATTTATAACAAAGCGTGCCCGATTTGTATCGGCGAAGAAATCAGAAATCAATAAATGAAACTGAGGAAGAAGCAGAGGGCCCACCGATACCACATGGATTCAGATCTTACGGTTCAGTAACGAATTAACTCCATCAGTTAGTAGTTATTACAACGTGTCGCGGACAAAAGCGAAAGTCCAACCAGGGATCTTTCGAACTTAAATGACTAAAGGTCTAAAGCAATAATAAAATAATTACTATATATCGGCCGGTACGCCCAACGACGTGTCCGAACTTAATATATACCATATCGGCGATAAGTTGCTACAAATAGTACTAAATAACTACTAATAATACTAGCTAGCCAATCTTTCAAAATCCGAGTCGGGGCACTGCACCGTAAACGGTGCAGCAAAAATCCCCGAAATCTCGTCCCGGAAATCCGAGAATCTTTCCGTCTTTCTGGGTCTGGTCACCCCTGGTGGGTGTTGGTGACCCACATGGTTAGTCTCTTTCCGGCCGAGGTGCGGAACCGCATACACGCGTGTCTTACGGCGCGTGCCGGGCACATGTCGCCTGCATGGATCTGGGTGCACCGGCCAGCGGCCAGCAGCTCCCCTCTCTCTGTTTCGATATTTCCCCCCTTCCCACGTGCAGAAACTGAAAGATTACAGATTTCTTTCATAATAATTAGGAATCATGGGAGTAATTAATTAATGTAATAATGATGTATAAATAACTAAATCAATGTCCACGTATCATACCTTCCCGTTCAATTTCAATCAGATTGATAGACTGTGGGACCCCCCGTACCTTTGTATTAAGCTGATCCATCTCATCAATCATCATGAGCTCATGTTATGGATCACTCGTGTGTAGTAGTGTACTCATTATGATATTATATCGTACTTGATCATTCCATGCAATACTTATGCTAGGCTAGACAATTTCTCTTTCTCTCTCTTTTTTTTCTTCTTCTTCTTTTACATAAATAAAAGATAAAAGATTCCGACCTGTATCTAGACTAGAGTCACTACTAGTCTAGGCCTCCTAAACTCGATATTCTCACCGATAACAATGGAGCACGCTATTCATATTTCATGAAAATACCGACCAAAGCCGAGTCCTCATTTCAAATTTCAAGTAGGGTTAGAGACTTAGAGCCATTCTCAACCGGGTCCAACTCTAGACCGGGTTTGGATAACCAATCCAAACCCATGAGCCATGAAAGATAGAGCTTCTTTTCCCTTGGTGTCTTCCACGTTGGAATTGGGCGTGGTTCATTATTAAGCTTGGAAGTGCGTTGTTGTGTGAAGATCATATCACTTTTTCACTTAATATCCGTGTATATATTAAAGATTGAAGTGCCCCATTTCATTTAGTACAAGCAAGTGACAGAACAATTTGAAACCAACTTGTCAAAGATGGAGATAGTAAGGATGATTTTGATAAGGTTTGATGAGTCATCTACTTAGCTGGCGTTTGAAAGTCTGAGTAATTGCCACGTAAGCATTCATTACCCATATTAGTTGGCCTCATTTTTGTCAAGATTTCTTTCTTTATTTTTTATCTGCACAAATGGAAGCCAAGGTGGTTATGGGACGGAGTAACCAGACCAGCAGGAAGCGACCACCTCAGGTGTCTCTCTTTTTTTTTCTTCTCTCTAAAGAAGAGGGGTAGGTGGGTGGGCCGCCACTGCAAGTTAAGAGGGTACAATACATAATGAGTTACACGGCTGACCTGCACAAAAGAAATTGTCCACGTGGCCAGTTTGAATGATTTCATGGCAGATATATGGGTTAAATTATTGCCCCTGTAATTCTTTCACGTGGAAGTATAAGGGAAAACAAGTTTATTACGTATCTTTGCCTACAATAATTGCAAGATTGTCCCCATCAACAGAGGAAGAGGGTAGGCGAGTTCCAATTATTTAGCTACTAAGACCTGCCCTCAGGCTGTAAATTCAAACAGCACCAGCCATGTTAAGTGCAAATATGACCCAATTCCACTCAAGAAAATACGTACTCTCTGGAAGGAATTCAGAATGCATTCTCCACCTTCCACATGGTTTCGTGCTATTGATGAGGATTAAAAAAAAAAGGAATAGAGAAGCCTTCAAGCTTGAATCAATTATGAACTTCTCTCTCAGTTGTCACCACCTTCTACGGCTCTACCCACCCATTATGTCCGGTTGGTTTCGGAAAAGGGATGTTGTTTCCTACATTGGAAGCTGTTGTTAATATTCTTTACACTTGTTAATTATTTCACTCTCTTCTCATGCTTTGTGTAGATATGATTGAAAAAATCTATTCATTACTCCATCAAAGAGTAGCTTCTTAAAACAATGAATACTCTAGGATATTTGGCAAAAACACCCTAATTAAAGTTCATGTTTTGCTAAATGTTATATATGCCCATCTAGAATTGGACACACAAAATAATATGGAATCTAGAGATTTGTCGAACTAGCCTCTCTATTCTGCTAGCAGTCCAAACACAGCACAAGGGAATTCAAGTAGCTTAGTTTGTACAAAACCATAAGGATTTTTTATTGATAATTTGTTCATTTCATCCATTTATTATTGGACTGAAACTTGCGTCGACCTGAATCAAATCCATAAAAGTCAAGTTGTGTTGGGTCAGGTTGAAGTTTAGATTAGAGTTAGGGCTGAAAAGTATGATCAGCCCCACTTCACTTTGGGGTTCTACTAGGATTTTCTTTTTCTTCTTTGGGTTGGGTTGGGTTCTTGGCCAACCCAACTTAATTTCAAATTTGTATGTACAAATATCATATAAACATGTATCTATGTAAGTTCTTATGTCTACATATGTATTTATGCATGTATATATGCATGCATACATGCAAGTATATGCATGTTAACAAATTTAAGTTTAAAGGCAAAACTTTTTAAAGCATGATAATTATGTCCATTTGTATATAATAATGTCAAATAGAAATGCGAATGCTAAGATAATTGAGTGGAAAACTAAAAAGGATAAGCCAATGGCTATCCTTGCATGAGTAGCTCCAATAAATGATAGAATGAAAGAAAGTAAACTAAGATGGTTTGATCATATGTGTGGAATACCATCAACATCACTGGTTAGAAGACGTGATTTGTTATAATAGTTGAAGAGACTAGAAAAGCTAAGAGTAGACCGAAAAGAACATGGGTATAGAAAGAAATGTTTAAGCACTAATAGTCTAACAGTGGATATGAATTTAAATAAATGGAGTGGCAAAACAGGATTAATGTAACCATTCTCATATGGTTGGAATAAGGCATGGATGATGATAATGATGAATGTTAAAACTTGATTGACCTTAATCATTAAGCCCAGAAAATAAGAACCGAAGTATAGAAATCAGACCAACCCAAAAACCAATCGACTGAGCCAATCTAAACCCAAAGCAAGTTTTTGTTAGGGACCTCATCCCAATTAATCCTAAGTTGTTTTGGGTTAAAAAGTATGATAAAGGCTAACCCAAATCCAACTTGAGCCAATCCAAACTAAAAGTAGGGTTTGTCTCAATCATTGTGGAATTTTTAGCTCTTTGTGATGGTCTTAGGCTTAATTTGTCTCAATCAAGGAATAATGGTGGTTGAGGTGGAAAGTGACAACAAATGTCTAGTTGACATCCTTCTTGGAAAAACACCCTACCATGGAGTATCACTTATATTTAGCGTGAGATTAAAAGAATGATCTCCACTATGCACATTAAATTCTCTCAGGTTCTTAAAGAGGGGAATAGATGTGCTGATTTCTTTGTTTGCATCTATAGCTCCTTGCAAAATGCTCCATGTAACCTTGTGAATTTTTTGAAAGAAGACTATCAAAGACTTCTGGTTTTACATATAGGGTAGAGTGCTTTTGCTCTTGTTTTGTCTTAATGTACTGCCATTCTTTATTTGTTCTTGTGGGTTGGGTTGAGAGGGTGAGGTTGTATGTTTTGTATTTGGGCTTTGGGGTAAGGCGAATTACATCTTCCCCTTTGATAGTGGTTGATTAATAAAATATTAAGGTGGCCATCCCTCCACCCACATAAATACAGGGGTCTCAAAAAAAAAAAAAAAGGAAAAAGAAAAAAAGAGTTATGTTAGGGCCAACGTCAACCCAACCTATTTGCACCCGCATAGAATACTTTGGAGTAGAAATTAATATCTGTATTATAATATTATAGTACTTGAGGATTATGACTTTATGTTGTTTTTTTTTTTTTTGCTCCACCCCTGCCCATAAATCCCCAACCATGGTACAAGCGGACTTTGATCCCAAAGGAGACTTACCAACCAGCCAGTTGACAGCTTGTAGCTATATGATTTTTAATGATTTTATTAAAAAAAAACTGTAAAATTTAGTTTTTTACACTTGAATTAGGAGTTTGTCCCTATCCTTTTTATTTTTTTTCTCTTTTATTTCTATTTTTATTTTGTTTTTCATGTAGTCATTGTATATCCATGCATCTGCACCTTAATAGTGTATAAATTAAAGTAAAATCTTTACACTATGTTTGGTTTGAAGGGAATGGAAGAAAAACCCATACAAGGTTTATAAAGATTTTCCTACATTTTCCTTCCTTTCCTTATTTTTCCTTCAAACCAAAGGCAGACTTAGAGAAGAGGCCTTCTCCTTTAGACACATGGTTGACCTACCACAAAGGGGGTATTTGACAACATGGTTGGTTTTATTTATTTTTGATGTAATAGCTGTTTTATTTTTAAAAACAAATCATGTTGTCGAACCTCTTAAGAGAAAAAAGGGGTAAATAAAGTTTAATTCTAAAGTAAAAATACATGTAAAATTGGAGTAGGTCCCGTTTTAGCTCTCAAACTATGTTGTTTCCTAATTCAAGTCAAAAATAGTTCTGCCAGTGTGTGGGGTCTGGTTTGACCGTTCGATTCAAGATAGACTCGGTCCCAACTTGATAAATAAATGTGCAAAACCAATTGCAAATTATACCAAGTCCCATACACCCAGGATCAACCCAATTACTAGTCGGGACTATTGGGTCCGACTTGAAAAGACGCAATTATTAACAGCTATAATTTTAACATATAATTTGACAACAAAATAAACTTATATCTGTGTTAAAATGACACATTTGAACATGGTAATATGATAATATTAAATTATATTATGAAAAAATAGGTATTAAATCGGGGAGTTTATCTGTAATAAATGTGTAGTCAAATTTTTTTGGAAGTTAAATTTGAGTCTCATCAATCGGTTCAAAACAACCAAAATTGTTCTGACCCAGTTATAATTGGGAAATGATATTAAAACCCAGAATTAACCCAACTATAATTACTTATCAAAAAAAAATCCAACTATAATTGAGAGATATGGTGCATACCTAAATCCTATATAATTATGTCGGTTCAGTTTGGATTTTCGGGTGCGCCCGACCCATTAACAAAACTTGTCAGAGAGTTCGCATGCTCAAAAAATAAATCAAATCTAATCTTAGGTTATATTTGGATAAGCTTTTGATTTGAGTTTTAAACCGTGAAAAACAAAATAGTCAGAAAGTGCTTTTGAGTGTACATAAAAAATGACATGAGAATGTTATTTGCTGATTCTTCCTCCAAGAAAGAATCGTAAATAGAAAGGAATCAATATAGGCACATTAGTCTGGTCTGGTAGTCCCCTTGGTAGGGGTTAATACAACCAGGTTTGGGTTGGACCTCATACAAATTAATATCAATTTGAATGGATTGGACAGACTGATAAAGATATACTGAACTGGATCAGTCCAAATTTAATCGTCCAAAGTATTTATTGGATTGGATTAGATCTAGTTTATTTGTAATGGATTTATATTGGATTGAGTCAGATTGAACCAATGTCCAGTCCATTGACATAAGGTAAGAGTATGGGTGTCAATAGACCAAATTTGGGTTAGAATCAATCTAGATTAAAATCAATTTAAACAGTTTAGACAGTCCAGACATTGAATTGGGCCAGTCTAGAAGGGTCCAAAGTATTCATCAAATTGGATTGGACCTGGTCTATGTATAATGGACTCAGGCCATGTTTGGGAGTGCTTAAAATAAGTGATTATTTGGGCTACTAAGCACTTATTGGTATTTGAGAAATAATCCCGAAATAAGTGCTTATTTTAAAAATAAGGGTTTATTTTTTAAGCCCAAATTTCCAGCTTTTTAAGTGCATATACAATAAATACTTATTCAATTTTTTTTTCTTCCAAAATTATCCCTAGTTGAATTTTAAAATACCACTTATGAAATTATGCCTAGTTGAATTTTATAAAAGTTCTCTTGTAAAAGTATTTTAATTAGTGGTGATCATGGGCCGGGTTGGGCTTTGCACTTATGATAAGGGCTAAAGTTTAGGCCCGAGCCCGGCTCGGCCCAAGGTTCTGGCCCTGTAACATAAGCCCTAGCCCAGGTCTACATGGGTCTGGGCTGGGCCGGGCCTGATTCCGGGCCAATGTCTTTCATATATAAAACATTATATATCTATAATAATTTATATTAAATGACATAATATGCATATAAAATATTACATATAATATAAATTGTACATGTCATGTTATAATATTTATATATAATATAATGTAAAATAACATGTATACATTATACACAAAATGTGTAAGTTCAAATATTTGTGGGCCTGATATGGGCCCGGTACCGGTCGGGCCTAAACACAAAACCCAGGTCCAAACCCGGAATTTCTGGACTGGGCTGAAATGATCACCCCTAATTTTTATAAAAGTACTTTATAAAAGTGTTTTCATAAAAGTACTTTTACAAAAGTGCTTTTATAGAAGTGCTTTCATAAAGCGTTTTCACAAAATTACTTTTTATAAAAGTGATTTCATAAAAATATTTTTGTAAAAGTGATTTCATAAAAGTACTTTCGTAAAAGTGTTTTTGTAGTACTTTTATAAAAGTGTTTTCGTAAAAGTACTTTTATAAAAGTGCTTTCATAAGGGTATATTTTGAAACATTGAAAGAAAATGAAGGAAAAATAGTCACAAATGCTTATTTAAGTGCTTATTGGAGAAAAAAAACTACCAAACGTGCCAAATGCAAATAAATGCTTATTTGAATAAGCACTTGTTTTTAAGAACTCCCAAACATGGCCTCATACTGAACCAGACTAGGCTTTTATCCACTTAGGTGGTCTATTCTAGATCTTTTCTGGTTCATGCCTTGTCTCCAACAGTACTGCCTAGAGGTGTAAATCGGGTCGTGCCGGCCGCGGCCCGACTTAGCACGATGGTTCATGGGCCGTATTGCCCATGGCCCGTGTGCTGACACAACCCATATATATGTATATATTAATGAAATAAATAACTATTTTCAATTTTATTTGATTATCGTATATATAAACAATTGTATATATCAAAATTAATATAGAATAACAATTTTAAGATTTTTTTTCAAATTTTTAAATAAATAGCTTTGACTCAATCTACAGCCTGGCTTGGCCATGGACCAACCTGGCCCATGACATAACACGGGCCCACACGAGCTCAGGCCGTGGGCTGTGTCGGGCCGCCCCCCAAAATATCTCAAAGCAGAGAGGCATGACCCAGGACGGCCACCAGCACGGCCCGTTTAACAGCTCTAATACTCCCTCCCAAGGCAGGGTGTAATATGCAGGTGCATTTTTACCATTAGACTTTTAACCTGGTGATGGGCGTGTTTTTAATTTTCCAAATTTTGATGAGATTTTGATTTCGGAATTCCAAATCAAGGATTGGGCTGAAACCATTGTTATGGGATTGGATTCCTGATCTTAAACAATGATAAGATGTATTTCACAGTGGAGTTAAAATTTCATGTCTCGGCAGTTAATTTAAAAAAGCTCATATACAATCCAGATCCCAGTTATCCCATCAAAGCATGACACTGAAAAGTCCCAATCTCACCAAGACAACTCCGGACTGACTACCCACTACCTGAAGAGGCCATCATGGCTCTTTTTCTTTTAGATTGTCTTGACTTGTCAGTTGGCGCTGGTCATGGTGGGGTCCTGCTTAGGAGGACAAACTTATAAGCTTGTCCTTCTAGGGCCTAACTGTTGGACGTAAACTTTACAACATATCTGGCTTTGGCAGAAGGATGAATTATTGAATCTGAATTCTCAATGGTCCAGGTATTGTCCAGTTGGGATTGGATACATAGGTAGTAGACACATGCACCTTTAAATGACATTTTACACATGGGATGTCCCGGACCTGTATCTGGGGCTGTTTCCCAAGTCTATAAAACAAAAACCATTAATTCATATTGGCAAACACCCCCTTGGGTTTCTATTTGGGCAGTTGAAGAACCGATTAGGTTATGTTTGGTTTGAAGGAAAATGTTGGGAAAGGAAGGAAAAGGTAGGAAAAGCTATACAAGGTTTGTGAAGGTTTCCCTATCTTTCCCTTATTTTTCCTACATTTTTCTTCAAACCAAACACAGCTGTATACAAGGTTTGTAAATGTTAGTGCCAAGATTTTAGAACAGGGAAGCTGGAGAGAGAGAGATGGACATACAAGACCAGTGCTGTATATGGTCTTGTATGTCTGGTCCAGTTAGGGTGCAAATAGATCACAATAATCCCATCCGATACTATTTTGTTGGATTCAGATTTCTCCTGTTTGGATAGAATTCAGATCACCCCTATCTGATCCAATCCCATATATATGTTATTTATTTATATAAAATATATATATATATAACACATATATATGTTATTTATTTATTTATAAATATATTATTTATATTGCATTTTTGTAAATTTGTTATATTAATCATTTACATCCCTAGGTTCAGGTCAAGGTAGACCCAATCTCAAATAAAAAATGAATGCAACCAGATCACCTACCCATAACTCCACCCGCACCTATATACCCCACAAGACAAATGCATTAAGAACATCTACCCATGAATGACAACATACAAGTACAGCAGATGTTTAATGTGCATTGAAATGTCTTGTGGGTAGGAATGTATAGAATACAGGAGATGTTATCAGTGACCACGTACAAATACAGGAGATGTTTTTAATGTGCAACCGAAATGTGTTGTAAGAGATCAAGTGCTAAATAATAATGCAAAACTGGTCCCAAATTAGGCGCTAAAGGGTTTGCTACAAAAAAAAACCCCAAACCAACCAATTATTAATCATCATAACTTATTAGGTCTGACCCAATAAGACCTGATTAGATATAATTGATATCTCTAATTTTAACATGCAATTTGACACACATACATATATATATATATATATATATATATATGTATATTTCGATAGTTGATTCTAACTCAACTATGACCGTGATTAACTAAAACATGATACCAAAAAAACCAAAAAATGACCTAATTACAATCAATTTGGAATTTGCAGGCTGGACCGGGCCTAAGTCTGATGAATTTGGGTTTTGTTTTCATAAAAGTTGTCCTTAGACTATAATATTAAAAAGATATGATGCCAAGAAAACATATAATCAATAATTAATTGGTATAATAAAAAATTCATCAAAATTCATAAGAGTGATTTAATTGTTCAAAACTCTTCCGATACCATTTCCGGTATCAATGTATTATTATACATGGTCCCAATGCACTATCGCGGGGACTTTGCAAGCTAAATTTCCGGGCGGAGCAATAAATGGGTTAGGTGGATTCTACAGAACCTAACCCAATAAATTATATTGGGTTTGCTTCTACATTGTCGTGTTTTTTTTTTTTTTTTTTTCATGATATATGTGTATAACCCCATTGTAGATGAGGTGAAGGAGGATAAAAAAAGTTAAAAAGTATGGATGATCATTTATTACCAGAAGGCCAATGAATTATTGGGTGATGAAAGAATCAGTTTGCTAGATTTGACTGTTTGTCGTCCAAATCATTTCTTAATTCATGACATTAATTAGATAAGCTACTCCGGTCCTCTTACTCTCCCCCCCCACCCCCACCCTCTCTCTCTCTAAATGATTCGGTCCTATGCCATGTGTGCAAGTTCAGATCACCACATGCTTTTATCCCTATTCACTTTTCTATTGTATTATCTTAATTTGTTCAAAGTACCTGATGAGGGTGGATTTGGCATTTTAATGACATTGTGATACATAGTATTTTCAAATAACTAGGTGATATTCGGAATCACTTAGGCAACAACTTGTCTTAGCTAAGATGATGGTGTCTCAGCGGGCAGCCTGGCACAGACGTCGACCTGGCGACCTGCGATACGTGCTCACCGACAAATTTGGCATGCATATCCCAACACTCCCACTATCCTTGAAAGTTGGCTCACATACCAAACGATCTGGAGGGTGGTCAACGTGCATGGCGGTTGCTTCCGAGAATCTCGGACCACTTGGGCAACCTCTCGGAATTCTCGGATATGGTGTGTGAAGGCCACGCCAAACAATGCCTATATAAAGGCACCAACCCCAATGACATGAGGGGGGCAAGTAAGCATATTCTAGCTCTCATACTTTTGTGATTTGTAGCTCGTAGTCTACTATGAGAGTATTGACTTAATCATCGGAGCGACCTCGCCAGGTTAGCCACCCCGGGTCCTCTAACATTGATTCCTTGCAGGTCTCTAAAGAACTACGAAGCTCAACAATCAATCCAGCTCGGCGGTCTGGTCAGCTCGCCACATAATCTGCCCCCAGCTCGGCCTGGTTAGCTCGACACCTGATCTACCCCCTGGTCAGCTCGACACCTAATAGTCTGCTTGACCCTCTGGTCAGCTCGGCACCTAATAGGTAGCTCGACATTCTGGTCAGCTCAGCACTTAATAGACAGCTCGGCCCTCTGGTCAGCTCGTCACCTAATATGCAGCTCGGCCCAGAGTTTGGCACCTAACCTGCCCAGCTTGGCCTAGTCAGCTCGACATCTAGGTCCTCATTCAGTAAAAGTTCTCCACTTCGGCCTTTGAGTCATTGGTCACTTGGAAGAAGACCAAATAACGAGGTGCTTGCGTATCATTTTGTACAGGGCAATTATATATGTATGGGTCAATTTACTTGCGTATCATTTTGTTTTCTGTAAATGTTTTTGATAATAATATTACCTTGTTTGAAATTCATCATTTATATGGTAATTATATCTATTTTAAATCATTTACTATATTAAATAATTAAATCAAGTTTAATTTGTAATTTAAATAAAAATTATAGGTTTTTGTCAAAAGTTGAATAGGTCAGGATCAAAGGTCTGATAAAATGTTAACTCGGACTAGCCCAAGTTGCACCCCTAATAAGTAGCCTCTAAAGTTAACACTTTTTCATAGAATAGAATTGACTACTTTTACCGTTTTTGGGAGTGAGTAGATACACGTTTGAAGAAGAAAGATTTTATTTGAGAGTGAAAAGTAATGTTTTATGTTTGCATGTTTGGGGTGTGGACCTCGTATAAGGGACAAATGTCTATCTATCAATACGAGCTAGGACACTAAAAGGGATAGGGAGGAAAGATAAATGATCCCTATTGACATTATTTGCACTTCTCCTAAATATAAAGATGAACTACAATTTGCTCAAATAGCTCTAGTTGAACATTTAGTTGTTATTGATGAATTTCAGACGAGAAAGAGGAGCTAATCAAATTTATACTTTGCAACATCCCTAGAGATTCTCTATAGGCTCAGTTTGGAAGGAGTACAAATGCAAATATGTACAGTGCAAAAAGAATTTCATTTGTACTCTTTCCAAACTGAGCAATACGAATTTCATTTTCATTATACTTTGCAACAACCTAAAGATTCTCGATGGGGGTCTCATTTTTATTCTATTTGAAACTTGATAACAATGTTTGATACATTTTTCTTAGTTCTTAAAAATATCATGAATGATGGAACCACTTACTCTCAATGTGGTGATGTCGATGCAACTTAAGATATTATGGCATCTTTTGATTTTGTTTTTATCTTTCATTTGATAAAAGAGATCGATTATGAGAATTACTGTTTTTTTTTTTTTGTCAAGTTTTGCAATAGCACTCTCAAAATATTAAAATATTAAGGTAAAAGGCTTAAACATACCTTATGTTTTCAGAAATTGACATAAATATATTGAGGTTTTAAAATAGACTTAAATATGCCTTGTGGGATGACCCCATCAAACTTAAATATACCCTCATCCCATTCGTGAATTCATGGAAAAATTAAAAGACTATTTTGCCCTCCTTTGCCATTTGATGAGATTCTTGGCTGGTGACATTCCTCTTCTTCCAAGGAGATAAGAGAGGAAGAAATCGGGAGAGCATATGGAGATAGAAAGACAAGGAATATAATTGGATTAGATCAAACAATTATGATTCTCCATTGCTGAGTTCTTGTTCAATATAGCTGAGCCAAAATAGTGGGAATTTCTTTCACTGGTTTTCTTGGTTATGATTCTTTGTTGGTGAGTTTTGTTTTTCTTTCTTTAGTTCTTTTTCAAAATTTGAAAGAAGATAAAAGGGTAAAAAAGTCATAGGATATGTTTAAGTCCAATTTCTTAAAGCACAAGCTATGTTTAAGTTTTTTATCCTAAATATTATGAATCTAGTTTCAGTTACAGAGTCTCTTATCATTCAAATGCTAAGTGATGATAGAGGGCGGAATCAAAGTCGTTATTAACAAGAATTCGAGCATTATTATCGGTTTGATAAATTTACAATCATGCATGATAGATTTTCAATTACGAGAAATACGGTATAAATTCAATAGTAAGTTGTATAACTCCTTTTCCTTAACTTTTTAATTCTAAAGTTGATGACATATTTATTTTGGCTAAGAAGTTATATTGCAAAGATTTTATTGAGCAAAAAAAAAAAATCCAATTAAAATTTCAATCTCAACAACATTATGTTTTTGATGTACATAATCATTTGAATTTTCAAAATATGTTGGCCATTCCTGAGTTGTGTTAAAGAACGATAATAACATGAAAGGTAGACATCTATTATTTGATTCATAGATTGATTCACTTTGTATTGGCTCTTCCGGTTTCAAGTAAAATTACAAAATGATAATTTTTCATTCATGAAAATTGTGAAAATAAAGTTTCGCAATAAAATGGTTCATAAGTTTCTTGTAAATTACTTGTTCGTCTACATTAAAAGGAAATTACAAAAAGTTTTACAATGGGTATGGCAAAAAATGATTAATTTCTAATATTTTAAATAGATTATATGAAACAAGATATTAGAAGATTATAGATGAGATTATTGAATAATTTGATTTTATTGTAACCTTTTCATTGTAATGATAAACTAAAAAGCTTAAATAGTTTTTTTTTAATAAAGAAAAATATGACAAAATAAAAGGCAGAGACGACAGACGAGACAAGAGTCTCCCATCCCATTTATGGTTCGGACGTAGAATCCGAGTGTAGTGCAACGGGTGTCACCCCTCAGATCGAGCCTCGATGGAAGAGAACACTAACTTCCAAGCTCCAATTTCAACAGCAAGAGAGAAAATAGCTCGAGAATCCCAACGAGGTATCACTCTCGATCGCTACTGTTCCACTGTTTATCTTTGTCGAAGCCAAGCCACTGTTCCACTGTTTCTGAGGACACTGTAGATTGCCAAAAGTCATCCAACGGTGGGGGCGCCCCTTATCTTATTCAGATTATCATGGACTACTTGTCGTCCTACCACGTCATCTTCAACGTCATCAATTCTGAGATTTTAGATCACGCTTACGTCCTGTCCTCGCCTCTATCTCTATAACACGCTTGAACTTGAAGAATCTGAATCAGTGAATAGGCACCAGACCAGGCAGTCGGTTGGTATATGGGCCTCCACGAACTTGTGGTGGGCCCGGTCGTTTTGGTGAATCTGGCCCACGAAAGCATGGCTACTTGCCTGCTGGAGTGCTGGTGCTTGCGAGCTCAGATTTGAGATCGGCGCCCCACAACCACCACCACAACCATAAGAAACAAGAATCTGAAGAGGTGGACCGGTGGGGGGTCGAGCATCTTCATTTCCCGGCGGACCCGGCCTCTAGCTAATGCCTAGTAACTAGCATCCTATCTCATAACACGTGTCAAATAAATAGGCTGCTGTGGGGGAGACCAGATCTGCTCCTCACAGGGCGCTTCACTCGCGCCTTACATCCACTTCGTACCATACATTGGGAACATCTCCCGTATTAATAAGTTATTATTCACAGGAGATGCTCCCAATGCACGGTGGATTTGTGTGCATGTGAGGCGCCCCCGTGTGAGGAGCAGATCCCGTTCCGCTGTGGGCTGGGCTTCTGAATCCAGTCCCCCACTCATCGGTTGTCCACAGCGACAGCTGTGATCACATTCACACCCTACTATAAATGGGTAAAATAGGCTGACGCGACAGGAATGAGGATTGCAAGTTAAATGCGGCAAGCGACTAGGAAAAAAGAAATTAAGAAATTTTATTCTTTTTCTTGATCAGACCGACCACCGGCGGAACCCGTCCGCCATGCCTGATCCTAGATTTGGATTCTCTATTTTATGAAATTCAATCGAATTATTATATAAATTTATTTCTATTAATACTTTAGTTTATAGACTGCATAATTCACTCGTTCACTAAGATGAATTATCTTTCAGTCCCCAGAAACATGTAATATTTTATCTCATAAAATACCAATTACCAATTTACCTACTCAAATAGTCTCAAATCAAGAAATGACCATCTGAAAAACAGGCTAAACGGTTGAAGAAAAAGATTATCTCTCCTTTTCTCTCAACTCTCATCTACTAATTTTCCTTGTCGTTATTGACATTATTATTGCTGCAAAATAACTTTCAGAACTTCCATAGAAGCAAATCTTTGAAGGTAAATAAGAATTGTAAATTCGCAGGAAAAAAATTGTAAATTGACATGAGTCTGTAGGGGTTCAATTTGGGCGGGTCCAATCCATTAGAGTGGGGAATGGGGGAGGGAAAATTTACATGAAATAGTGGGGATTTTTGGGCCATGGGGGGGGGGGGGGGAACATGGCTCCCTGGGTCCCCCCTTGGTTTCACCCTTATATATATATATAAGTTATTTTAGTAAACCAAACATACATACATACATATAATTTAATATGGACTCTTAACCTACCTGAGCCTGATCTATGTCCATAACCAACCTGAATCCATCAAAATTCAGTGCAGATGGGGCCCAGATTGAACAGATCAGGATTGACCTCAGCTCAGGCCTTAGGTCCAATTCTTAAGATTGGACCTGGATTGAACTTAAACCCGGCCAGCCCACCCGACATGCACCCCTTATGAGTATGAGAGCCCATTTAGAAGGTCTTCTGCATTGGTTGAACCGCATTGATCGAGCCACTTTGGAAAAACTAAGGTTGTGTTTGGTTTGAAGGAAAAAGTAGGAAAAGGTAGGAAAATTTAAAGTTTGTAAAGGTTTCCCTACTTTTTTCTTCAAACCAAACATAACCCAAGTGAAATAGCTTCACCGGAAAATAGATTTTGTTCCTTCTCAAGTGTAATTTCAGCTTTCTTGATTTTAAAACAAACACAATTAATTACATGAGGTTCCCAGTTTTTCAACTCATGAAATGGCAGAAGCCCGCCGCTGCGTAGAAGCCCTCCCTAGAGGTGTAAATCGGGTCGGGCCGCCCGTGGCTTGGCATGGCCCAACACGATTTTGGACCAGCTCGGCACGGCACGGCACAATAGCTAACGGGTCGTGCCAAGCCCGGCACGAGGGTCCGTGTTGTGCTTGGTCGGGGTTCGAGGCCCATGGGCTAGCATGACAGAACGTGCCATGCCGCCTGCGGTCCACGTGTCGGCACGGCCCAACCCGCGGCACGACACGAAGCATGGCCCGGCATAGCATGGCTCGCTAGGCCCGTAACGGGCCGCGCTCGCTCCGCCCGGGAATATAGCCGTTGGGCCCCCTCCAAAAGGGAACCAATGGCTAGTTTCAGCTTTTGGGGAGGGCGTTTAGAGAAATACCCCCCCCCCCCCCCCCAACAACTATAAACAACCATATTAAGGGGGCATTTCTGTGTTTCTGGGGGTTGAATAAAATGACATAAATGCCCTCCCAACAGATATATAACAACTAGTTTAGAGGGGCATTTTGGGTAAAATTAAGTAACTTTATAATAACCAAAATACCCCTTCCAACAACTAAATAACAGATAGTTTTTTGGGTATTTTGGATAATTGAATTATGTTTAATTCCTATAAATAGCCCTATCCTCCACCATTCTCATCACACCAATTAAAAAATTCTCTTAATTCTCTCTCTCTCTCTCTCTCTCTCTCTCCCTCTCCCTCTCTCTCTCATACTCATACATTCTCAATTATCTGCAATCTGAGAAATTCTGATTAGTTGATTGTTTGATTCTGCATTCTTCAATTCTCAAGTCTCAACTTTATCAAAGTTTTGACTTTCAACAAGAAGAAGGCTTACTCAACTAGCTCAATTATCTCAATTCGGGAGGTTTGGACATTGAAAGGCTTCAACCGTTGAACTTTTGAACCGACAATCCTAGCAAGTCAAATTAGATTAATTTTTATCTTTTTAGAATTAAAAAAATGGTCGTCTCTTCTCAAAACCGATTCCCCAACATGTTCACCATGGATGACATTCAATCGCATCACGGTATTATAAGTGTTAACACTGATGCCGATGCATTTGATGTCGATGGAAGTAGAACTTTCACCCCTGGTAGTAGTGATACTAGGGGAAAAAGGAGGGCTTCTAAGCTAAGTAGCCCGGTTTGAAAAAATTTCAAAGTAGAGGATATTGAGGGGAAGGGGAAAATGGTCGTTTGCCAAAAATGTAGGAAAGACTTTAGTTATTGTAGCAAGAGTGGTACGGATCATTTGAGCAGACATTTGCTTACACATGAGTGAAAGAAAGATGAAGGGAGAGAAACAACCTAACCACAGATTGGGAGGGGACTAGTTTTGGTACTTTTAGATATTCACAAGATAAAAATGAAACAAGAACTTGCTAAGTATATTGTACATGTAGAACAACCATTTATATTAACTGAATATCCAAAGCTAGAAAAATGGTTGCATAGTTCTGTAAACCCACAATATAAAAAAGTTTCTAGGAATACTATAAGAATTGATGCTTTAAAATGTTTTTATTCATATAAACAAAACTTAATTTCTTTGTTAGAAAATCTTAAATCTAAATTCGCAATTACTTCGGATGTTTTGACATCCAAATTTAATATTAGTTATATTTGTGTTACTGGCCATTTCATTGATGAAAATGCTAGCAATAATGATTCTGCAATAAATATTTTAAAATCTCAATTAAAACCATGCTTAAATGATAAATTATTTCATATTAGATGTGCATGTCACATCTTAAATTTATGTATTCAAGATGCCTTGAATATTATTTCAAATCATATTAAAAAATTAGAAACTATATTATATATATATATATATATATATATATATATATATATATATAAAGTTCAGGGGCAAGAAAACAAGAATTTAAATATTTATGCCAAAATTATGGTTTAAAATATAAACATTTTATATTAGATGTAAAACATAGGTGGAATTCTACCTATGCTATGTTAGAAAGTTATATATCTCATAAACAAATTCTTTCTGATTTTTATAATTTAAAAATGCCTAATGATATGATATTTGAGGAAGACTGTTAAATGACAATTTGTATAAGTGATTTTTTAAAACATTTTTATGATGCAATAAATGAATTATCTGGAATTTATTATCCAACTAGTTGTAATTTACTGTATCAATTAATGGTAACTGGTGATCGTTTTGCCAAATATAGAAATAATTCACAATTTCAATGTATTGTTGAAATTATGAAAAATAGATTTAAAAATTATTGGGAGAAAATTTCTCCCATTTATTATTTAGCTACAATATTAGACCCTAGGATTAGGAAAGATGGTTTAAATATTTTACTTGAAACATATTATGAAAATATGAATATTGATATAGGAAATAAAAAAGAAGAAATTAATAATTTATTATTTGAAATGTACAGTTTGTTTGAATCTGAAGTTGTCGGAAATATTCCTACAACTTGTTTTTTTATTCTCCTTCTAAATTTGAGCCCAATAGTAGAAGAGAAAAGATTTTTTATTTAATAAGTAGAAGACAGGAATCTACTAGTTCAACAAGTTCATTTGTTGAACTTAATTTTTATTTGCAAGAAAATTTTTCTAATTTAGGTAAAATATCAAATAATTTTGATATTTTAGCCTGATGGAATGAATACTCAAAAAATTATCCAGTTCTCGCCGCCATGGCACGTGATCTACTAACCCCTCCGGTGTCTACAGTTCCACCGGAGTCTTGTTTTAGTGCAAGTACCAAGGTGCTAAATGACAAAAGAAGATGCATGAACGATTAGAGCATCGAGATGTGCATCTGCTTCAAGGATTGGCTAGATGCAGAAGATAGATTACAAGACAAGGGAGGGCATGATACAACACCAGACATTTCACTCGAAACAAATGATGAAAGTCATGAATGATGATGATTCATGAATTTGACTACTTGTAGAATTTTTCATGTTTTCAATTTATTGTAAACTTTTTAAATTTTATTTAATTTATTTGATATATTTTTTTAAATTTTTAACAATGTAATTTTGTATTTTCAATTTGTAACCATATTGCATTTTTTATATTTTATTAATTTATTCCATTTTTATATTTCATTCATCCAAGTATGCAATGATCCAATCATTGTATTTGTAATTCACTAATTTGTACCATTCAAATTTAAATGAAATAAAATTCCTATTTTTCTTCCAATTTGATATTCCATCATTCTTATTTCAATTTGGTTAAGTATTTCTTTCATTTATGTATTAAATAACATTGATTTCTTATTTCTTAATTTTTTAAATAGTTCCTAATTACCAAAGTTTATAGGAAAGTTAAATATTTTAGTTTTACAATTTTACTTAAAAAAAATCAAAATTTCAAAAAATAAATAAAAAATAAAAAAAAAAACAATGCAGCCCATTTCGGCCTAGGGCCAAGGCTCGCCCTGAGGCCCAACCCGGTCTAGGTCTGCGTGTTGGCACGACACGGCACAGGCCCACTTGAGCCTGGGCCATGAGCTATGTCAGACCGACCCCTAAAATTTTCACCGAGGAGACCGGCATAGCCCGTGGCAGGCCAACATGGCACGGGCTGCGTTTAGGGTGGATTGCCCGGCACGGCACACTTTATACCTCTAGCCCCCAAACGACATTGAGTTACGTAGCTCCAAGAACACAAAGCCGATCTAACAGTAACAAGAAGGCTACCATGTCTGTCCCTCTCTTTGGACACACGAGTCGCCACAAGTATTATTAGCTATATTATAGATTCCCCTCTTCATCTAACTTTTGCTTCTCTCTCTCTAATCAATCCATATTCCTTTGCTTGTTACTCCAACAAGATCAAAAAAAAAAGAAAAGAAAAACAAAAGGTGGGTCCTACTACCTTAGGTTGTTTGTCATATATTCCTGCCATGTCGCCTCATAGTCATAGCTGTATGAGTTTATTCTGGAAAAGAAAAATTAGGTAATAAATTAGATTGGATGAATTAAATTAATAAAAATTAAAAAAAAACACGTGCTGCTATTTATATATAGTTATTATTCTAATTACTGTTGTCATCATCGATCAGAAATATTGTCCTTCTTGTTCCTTCAATTCAACAACTAATAATAATTCTTATTTCTTTTTCTAGGACTACCATAGTTGATCGATCGAGTTCTGTCACTCAGAAGTACGAGCAGTAGTATAGCATCAAAAAAAAAACTGAAACCCTAGGGCTGAGTTTGAAAGGAGTATAAATGTAAATATGTACAATATAAATATATATAAAATACAAGATTTTATACTATAAATATATACAATGTAAATACATACAAAATATAAGGTTTTGCATTCTACGTATTTGTATTTATACTCCTTCCAAACTCAGCCTAGATGAAAAATTATGTTGTTATTGAAATGCATTCATCAGCCAGGGTACAAGGATGAGGCCGTCCCTCCATTAGAGATTGACAATCTAATTTATTGTTATAACTAAATTTTACTTTTTTTTTATAACTTCTATAATATAAAAATGAGCAATTTTGAATGAATTTTAGAGTTGTTCCCATGGATGATAAAATGAGAGAAAATAGACCAAAAGGGTTTGGTAAATTATGCAATATTTACACTTCAAACCATCATTTTAATGGCTTCAAAAACATGAATTGCTCTCTCTCTCTTTGAAATAAAATTAACTTATTCATGTTATATAACACCCCATTAAAGAGGCAAAAGCAATGCTTTGATTTGCAAGCAAAACAAAGGTGTTTTATAGAATCTCTTATAGGTCCATGAACCCATCATGTCTGCATATATAGAACAACTATATATCATAGACAATAGAACTGCATTCACTTGAAAAGTGATATTCTTTAATCAATTATACCATGCAATAACTGTACTTGATTCCATGTCAATCCTTAAACAAACACAGAATTATAGACCCAACCATTCCATTAACTTAAGCTTTACCCTTTTTTTCTTGCACCTCCCCCATCAAATGGAAACCACAATGTCTTAGTCATGTGGACTGTTTTCTGGACACATCCCCAACGATGGAGACACTCCAAGCTTCCAATAATCTTTTTTTTTTCACTTAAAGCTAAGCTAGTATTGCAGTGGGCCGGTGATTGCTTTTGAGGCCCGTGTAATGGGCCTGAACGTGGGACAACGAGAAATAGATTTTCTCATTAATATATTGATGGGGGAGATATATGGTGACATAACCATTTTAAGTGAGATCTGTTTTATAAATAATTAAATGGCATCGACAGGCTTAAGTATTTAGCTGAGTCGGTAGAGCATGACCCACGATTTCATTAACATGAACAAGAGAAAAGGGGGCTGAATAACAGACATCCTTTTTTTTTTGTTGGTTTGGCCAGCCCAATCTTGACTGTTTATGCATATTATTGTGTCAAAACCAATTAGACTCAGCATTGGACTGAGATTCTATCAGATTTAAAGGCCCTGCCCAACCTATTTGGGGCTGTTATTCAGCCCAAACCTTCACATTGGCCGTTTACAATGTTGGTTTAGAGCCTTCTTAAGGCACAACAGATTAGAAAACCAAGTCTCCCTGTCTCTAGATTCCCAATTCTCTACTTGTCGGTAGGGTTACAATTTGGGTTGGCCTGAGTTAACATTTTACACTGTTTCAGGGTCGGGCTCATCCAAATTATGACAGCATCCCAACCCTAAACTTCCCAAGTTACACCCCTAGTTGTCGGGTGGGCTTTGGGAAAAAAACATTATGTACATGCCAACTCAAATTCAGATTTGCTCACAAAGAGCATCCCATGCCATGCTCACATCAAGTTGCAGCCATAAATTGGGAGCATCTCTCCATGCATCATAACTTGTATTGATGGAGATGACCCGGAGGCTGAACTGTTTTTGCCTCTGGGTCGTGGGTCACTAGTTCGACCAGCCAGGTCGAACAGTTCAGGCCATGCCACGTTATTGCATACAATGAGCATATAAAGGGCATAAATATCCTTTACTCTCACTATAACAGAATTCTAGAAACGTAGTCCTCTTTCCCCCAAAGTCAAGCGGTTTCTACCTCTCAGAAGCTACAGATTCATCTCCCACTTTTGAGTCTGTTTCCTGCACAAAGATAGACACTTCCAAGATGAACCGAAAAAGAACGCCCTCTCTCCAACAAAGTCGAACGGTTTCTGCTTTCCAGAAGCTGCAGATTCATCTCCCACTTCTGAATCTTTTCCTATATATAGAGATAGACACTTTCAAGACTTACTAAAAAGAACACCCTCTCTCACACAAACTCAAACGGTGTCATCCACGTTTTGAATCTCCTATATTGCTTTTTGGGGTCACGATCCGAGAGGAACATGTTTGAATATTTACATTGGGGAATGCATAAATGGAGGTAGTGATTCCCTTGGACTACACACAAATCGACAAGAGCAATTGGAGTAGTGTTTAAAGAAGGACTCCATCGTTCTTTAAAGGTAATAAAACTCTACTATTATTCTCCTTAGTTTTCTATTTTCACGGCAAACTGGGTTATTGTGGGATTACATGTTTTCCTTTTTCCTTACAATTGAACATCTATTTCAGACTCGATATATGTTCATTTATGTTCTTTCATTACTGTGTTTAATTTTGATTACTTGCTTATCTTCTTTATTTAATTTTGTATTGTTGACGACGAATTCCATATGTGGATGAACTTTTGGGCATAGTTCATGAGTAATCCATTCTAAATTGTAAAAGGTAACTTTGGGGGGTAGCTTCCCAATGCAACAAAAAAAAGTGCTTTACGATTCAATTCATATCTACACACTCCATTCCATTCTAAGGTATCGCCCAATTCATATCTACACCAGATATATATGGTTTGCCCACTTCCTGATCATTCTTTTGTTATACTATTAATCTTTCTTCAAATTTGTTTTTTGAGGCACATTTTACCAAGTTCTCACTTTTGGACAAGTACATTGAAATCATAAAGGAACACTTTCCTTGGAAATTTAGACATATTGGAATAGTCTTAGATATGATGTAATTTGCAATTACCATAGATATGATTTAATATATGTTTTTTATTTATAAAAATATTAAAAATTTTAATTTGAGGTCAAAAAGGAGGATTTTTTGTGAAAATAGCGGAGCGGCACCTTGGGATGCATAAATCTCGAAAAGTTATCCAAAATAAAATAAAAAAAATACCCCAATCAGACATCGGAGTGCAAAGCTATGACCTATGAAGGTTTTGTATGCATTGAATTTGCAACTTGCGACTCGATCATCGGGTTGAACGACTCAATGGTTATACTGGCCAGATTGAACAGTTCTTGACCAAATCAACGGCTTTTGAGTTTTGACCGTCTAATGGGTCTTAACTGAACCGAACCCAAAATCCTGACTAAGTGAAGATTCGAACAATTCGACTAGCCGGATCAGTGGCAGATTGAAAACATTAATTATTGGTTATGAGGTTGGTGTAAGGGTCAATGGCAGATTGAAAACATTGATTATTTATATAATTGAATTTTGTGGGGAGCCAGTCGACCTCAGAAGCCTACAATCACCTTGAAGGTATAATTGAATTTTTGTTTGTTACTCAAAAACCCATCTTTCCCTTTCCTCTTCTCTGAAATGAATTTTTAATTTGCAAAGCATTACATTTGAGCAAATCGTGATTCAATCAGGTACGGATGCTACCAGAGTGGCAACTGACATGGTCTCCCTCAATTCCACTGTAAAGCACGTTTTTCGTAACACTGCTACGTTTTCCGGAGTACATGTAACGTCAACACCTGTTGATCTCTCCTACTCTCAACTAAGTGTGGCCAGTGGCATCGTCAGCAACAAAACCCATCTCATGGTACGTTTCTCTGAGAAAATAAAGATGATTCAGTCATACTCCTTCTCTGTGGTGGCTTTAACCTTTTATTTCCTTCCCTCCTTGGGATGATATTGCAGATAAAGAAGTTCTATCAGTCGAGGAAGAGCCAAAGAACGACGACAGTAGTAGTGGTGGGGAATAAAATCCCTCTGTAAGGAAGTGGGGAGGGTTTGAGCAGTTCGACAAGCACCTTAACAGTGCCGGTGCCTCTGAAACTGAGTTTCAGGGTTCGATCGAGGGCATACGTCCTGGGAAAACTGGTCAAACCAAAGTTCCATAAGACGATCGAGTGCTCCGTGGTTCTTGATCCTAAGAAGCTCAACATCCCCATTTCTCTGAAGAATTCGTGCTAGGTAAAATCAGATTCATGGCTGGAGGCGGCGGCACTGGTGAATAGATTGAAGAAGAGGGAGAAGATGAAATTTTTTTAAATGTACTACTGTAAAATTGCGTATGTGACGTTGATGTATCAGTACAATGGAGTCACCGCAGGCACAACAATTATAATTCTAAATATTCGCTCAATTACCATTAATTTTCAATTCACTTCGTTCATAAAATGATCATTTTTTTCACACTATAAGTTATTCAAAAGGCAGAAGCAAGACAGTCATTCAAATGATTGACTGAATTCCATTTGAGCTCTCCGGATTTTTCACCTAGCTCATAGGATATCCGTGTGAAGCCCGCCTTGGAAAAGCCGGAAGCCGCTGCAATTCAGCGCTCCCAAACAGGGCACTGGCCGTTAACCTTAATGTACACTTATCTGTAATCGTCTGAGTGAATATATAGGGTAAAACAACAGAACTCTTTACCAAACACGTGAAGACTGAAGAGCAATTTAATTCCACTTGAGTACGTTTACGAGTTTCAACCACAAACCACACGAATCACATCGACAATGAACACATACAGACAACAGAGTAAGAAACAAAAAACAATACTAGGATTAGCTAAAACGTCAAACCAGAACCTCCCAACTTTTGATCTGTGATCCGATTGAACTCATCTACCATCTCAGGCGTCAGATAGTTCACCCAATCTCCGACCACGCCTCGCCGGAAGAACGTCCTATATTCCTCTCCCGACTCCATCTTCCCGTTCTTGTTCACATCCAAATTACTCAAAGTATCAAAACTGCACAACCTGAATATCTCCTCCACTGTTCCTTCCTCCTCTTCCTCCGGGGAGAATGGGTAACCCAAAAACTTGGCCAACCTTCTGATGTGAACAGCGGGTTGCTCCTTCATCTCTTCATACTTGAAGAAACATACCCTATCAGGCCTTTCTTGGCTTTCATTCCAATACCCCAAAACATGGTCCCAGAAAGGCCCATACAGGCTGACTCCCCTGCAAAATCTATGAAACGCCTCTTCCAGTGAAATGGGTTCTTGACCACTGGTTCTCAACTTGCTTGTGAAGTGCCAGAGTGAAATGAAGGTGTCTTTAGGATCCCTACAGAGGAAAACAACTTTGCACTTGGAATGCTTGACGGAATCCGGGAGCGATAAATAGGGGAGATGAGTGGAGAAGAGCCTTGGAGAGGTGAAGGTGGCAAGGTCAGGAACATGGTCATCAACGTAGAGCTTGATCTCTAAAAAGGGTACAAGCTCATGTGGGTTTGTCGTGAGCAGTGGGTGGTGAGAGAAAGAGTAACGCTTACGGTTCACAATGGCAAAGGCAATGGCTTTCAACCAAGTAGTACCTGATTTGGGATTGGTAACAAGGAGAAGGTCGGTGTCCTGGGCTTTGAAATGTCCTTGACAGTTGATCGCTCCCAGCAGTTTCCTGGCTGTGTACCAAAAGCCTTGGTATTGATACAGATGATTACAGATCCATCCTACACCTCTTGGTAGGGAGGGGAGTAAGTGCTTACCCTCTCCCTTCAGTTCCTCCACTTCTTCCTGCAAATATTTAAGATGAGGAGGAGGAGGAGGAGGAGGAGGAGCTTGGGTCGCCGTCGTCTGCATAGAGCCTTGTTTCCTGCTTCTTGCCTTAGAGCTAGATGAGATGAGAAAATGAGAAAGAAGTTTAGGGAACTTGAGACTTGGGAGGAGAAGCCCTGTAGAGACGGCTTTAAATAATGGAACGGGTCACTCTCGTGGATCCAATTCCATTGATAAGTCTCCCTTTTCCTCTTTAAAAACCCGCATGTAAATTGATGAGGGCGGATTTGGCCCTCCAATAACATTATGACACATGGCACCTCATGACAAATAGGTGCATTCCGGCACTTCACAGGCAGCTTGGCACCTCACAGGCAGCTCGCCACCTCACAGGCAGCTTGCCACCAAGCAGCTCGGCACCTCACAGGCAGCTCGCCACCAAGCAGCCCGGCACTTCATAGGCAGCTCGCCACCATGCAGCCTGGCACCTTACGAGCAGCTCGCTTCCCAGTCAGACCGCCGCGTGGTAATTCCAATGATCTCACCATCGTACCCCGAGTCTTACGGAATCGTACCTTGTAACGGTTATATTAGCTCACCCACTCCCCGATTCAGGTGGAAATGGGCAACATTACCGGTTGATGGCGTTATCACCAACTAACACGAAAACAGATCCCATCACAGCGGGGATCCAGGAACTACTCCACCAAACCCGTGAGGACTCCAGTATATAAAGACCTCACCCCCCAGGGGCGAAGGTATGCGTAATCTTTGCTCTCTAGCTCTCTCACAATCTAATATCATCTTCAAGCTCGCAACTGAGTGCTAACTTAACCACCGAAGTGACCTCGCCGGGTAAGCCACTCCAGGTTCTCTGATTCATCTCTTGCAAATTCATCTAGCCCGTTGTTGGTGGTAGCCAGATCATCTCCTATAGGGAGCAGCCAGATTGTGCTACATCATTTGGCATCGTCTGTGAGAACTGCTACTAAAAGCCCTTGTCTCCATTCAAAAACTCTTAAGCTTAGAATCAAATCCATGGCTTCCTCCAGCAATGCCAGACAAAACAATGAGGTGAACGTCTCCGGGGGGCAACCTCAGTTCCCGTCTGTCTGCATAGGTCAGTTCACCATATCGCTTACTACGGCTAGGGTCCCAGCGCTAACGATGCACCAAGAGACTGCACAAGTGAATGCGCCACTCCCTCCTGTAGTCGACGCGACATTCACTGAATCCTTTGTGGTTCTGTGGGAACCACTACAAAAAACTAAGTTCTCATCCTCTAAAAGGTTAAATCCTCTTCTTCCAAAAAGCTAAGTCCTCACTTTTTAGAAACTAAAGCTCTCGCTTTATAGTTTCCATTTTTTATGAACTCAAAGACTATGCAGGAAGTTGATAGTTAACAGATTAAGCAGCTCTACCAACTTTACTTTCAATTCAGATAAAACCTTGTCAGTCCTCTTCACGAGGTCCTCTCTATAAAGATGAGCTCTTCGTGGCTTCCACGGGAATTGGTGGCCAACAGACTATATGAGCGCCCTTGCAGGTCGAGCCTTCAAAGGCTCCTGTGCGAACTGGCGACCTAAAGTTAGAAGTGTTGTCCCCGTTGGTCGAGCTCCTAGTAGCTTCTTGTAGGAGTGAGTGACTGGCATCACGAGGCTGATGCAATGCAATCATAGCTCTAAGGCGCCCACCTGGTAGCCTAGCACATGCGTCGACCTGACGCGAGCGCCGACCTGGCGGCCTGGCCCAGGCGCAAACTGACGAACTGATAAAAGACTTCCTCGTCACATAAGACACAGTCGCCTCTTCGGCATGGACAAAATCAAGGAGAGTGGACTACGAGTCGCTCCCAGAGCCTAAGGGCTAAAATATCACATAAGACCCAGTCGCCTCTTCGGCATGGGCAAAATCAAGGAGAGTGGACTACAAGTCGCTCCCAAAGCCCAAGGGCTAAAATATCACATAAGACCCAATCGCCTCTACGGCATGGACAAAATCAATGAGAGTGGACTACGAGTCGCTCACAAAGCCTAAGGGCTAAAATACCACATAAGACCCAATCGCCTCTTCGGCAATGATAAAATCAACGAGAGTGGACTATAAGTCGCTCCCAGAGCCTAAGGAATTGAATCAGTGCTTACGAGCTCATCGAATTCTAGGCCAAAAGGAGAAATCTACTCCCTTCGCCGAGTTACTTTCAGCTCGAGAGTGGGGGGCAAATGATGAGGGCAGATTTGTCCCTCCAATGACATTATGACACATGACACCTCATGACAACTAGGTGCAGCCCGACACCTCACAGGCAGCTCGCCACCAAGCAGCTCGGCACCTCATAGGCAGCTCGCCACCAAGCAGCCCGACACTTCACAAGCAGCCTGGCACTTCACAAGCAGCTCGCCACCATGCAGCCTGACACCTTACGGGCAGCTCGCTTCACAGTCAGACCGCCGTGTGGTAATTCCAAGGATCTCACCATCGTACCCCACGTCTTACGGGATCGCACCTTGTAATGGCTATATTAGCTCACCCACTCCCCGATTCAAGCGAAAATGGGCAACCTTACTAGTTGGTGGCGTTATCCCCAACTAACACAGAAACAGATCCCATCACAGCAGGGATCCAGGAACTACTCCACCAAACCCGTGAGGACCCCAGTATATAAAGACCTAACCCCCAGGGGCGAAGGTATGCGTAATCTCTGTTCTCTAGCTCTCTCACAATCGAATATCATCTTCAAGCTCGCAACTGAGTGCTACCTTAACCATCAAAGTGACCTGGTCGGGTAAACCACCCCGGGTTCTCTGATTCATCTCTTGCAGGTTCATCTAGGCCGTCGTTGCTGGTAGGCAGATCATCTCCTACAGGGAGCAGCCGGATTGCGCTTTATCATAAATGTTACATGATCTTTTGCCATTCTTCCGTGGAATCAACAATATATATCACCATTAATTGTTCATCTCTTTATTCTTTTCTTTCCTTTACAAATGAAAATTTGAGTTGTAACCATCAATCCAATTAGGAAAATGACGATTCAAATTCGAATTCAACTGAATAATCGTTTATTTTGAATTAAATTCGAATATGACCAATTAATGCAAATCTCCCGAAATTGTAAACTCACCATCACCATCACAGTTCAGCATTTGTCTTAAACTCACCTTAATTTCTCAAAACGTCTAGGGAACCCATGTCAGTGATTTTGTTTTCTAAAACTCACCATCCGTGAGATCACAGTTAGTAAGTATTTGTCACCGGTGCTGGGAACACCGTACCCTTTCTCATAAAAACGGTGCTTAGCATATGTGAGTTGTAAGCACCTATTTTTTGTTTGGAAGTAGTTCTGCTAAATAGGCTGTTTTATGGGAAAATCGCACTGGTTTTGTTTGGTATCAGTACTGTAGAATCGTTTTTAGCATTGATCATATTGTCTAACATCCAAGATGGTGCCACATCATTGCACTGCTTATAGCAATGAGCTGTTTTATGAGAAAACATCAAACACTTTCCTAATTTTCAAGGCGTGGTCTAAAGCAACGTTTTTATGAAAAAACAATACCAAATAAGATGTCGTGTTCTGAAGCACCACTTTTTCTTATGTGGCACCTACATAGCACCGTTTTCTCAGAAAAAGGCATCAATGCTAAACACCCACTTAGTGCTCATTGATGGAAATTGTCCACATCAACATAAATGCAGTGTTTTATGACCAAACTGCCCCTGAATGGCATGCCAGCCTTACTCTTATTGACCAAATATCTTTTCTTGATCTCAATTCTTGTTACATTTAAAATTAAAAGGAGAAAAGGGACAGTTGTGCTGTGCAAGTAGATGTGGAGTATCAGATGAGTTTGATTTGAATCAAAAGTGTTCTTTTTATTTGAAGTTCCCCTTTTTTACTTGCATATATAAAGTGGATAGAAAATTTTTTAGACTGAAATATGTGGGATATATTTTTGTTGCTTTTTATTAAAGTATTGTTTTATTTTCCACTTACAATAGAACAAAGGATAAAATAGTAATTTATCAACATCCATTGGTCTGTCTATATAACACCAACTTACTAAGATGGGGATCTCTGAACATTTTGAAAAGTTAATGATGAATTTAAGAGAAATGCTCACTAGGCATGGTGAGTTTTAAACAATTTCCCTTTTTTAACATCATAACCTTTATCAAAATAAATAAATGACCTATAATTTTATTAAAGAGGATCAGAGGATATGTTTTTTTTTTGCTCAAGCGGCTACACAGCGGAGTAGTCTATCGCGCAATCCCATGAGCCTTTTGTTCCCACACCCTACCAACATGACCGACACCATGCATCTCATACACGACAGATCTCACTTTTATGATGAATCTCAATTTTATAAAAAGATGCGTGGTGTCAAATTAAGTAAAAATAAATGCTTGTCGGCATGAGATCTCAACTCCCAACTATAGTGTAGGCGGGATCTATCCCAAGTTCCCCCTATAACCAGCATAATACCTTACCTACAGGCCAGTTGGTATCTTGGAGGATCAAAAGAATATTTGAGGTAATCTGTCATATATGTATTTTAATGGTGTTGTCATTCGAATTATTTGCATTCAATTTCAATTATGTCCAATCCAGAATACAAAATCAAATTTCCGGATAATGTTTAAGCCCCCATCGAGAAAACAGGAAGGTGAATTAAGGATCGATAAAATATGATTCATCACAATCATTTGATAAGATCTGATTGTTGTCTTTGCAAGGAGGGTCTTCGTTTGAAGAGACTAAATTCCTCTTCACCCTTGTAAGGAGGAGTGTCAATGAATCGATTTTGGGTTGGATCCATCGAAATTAAAATCAATTTAGACGGATTAAATGGACTAATAAGACATTGAATTGGACCACTTCAGTTCAAAGTATTTATTGGATTGGAATATTGGACCTGATCTTTCTGTGAACGGTCACTGATCTGGATCGTCAGACTATTTGACCCAAAAATCATTCAGGCAGCAGTTCCGTTTTGTCCTCCGAACCAGAACTTTGCTAAAATCATTGAGTTAATCAACAATCCACTAACCCAAGTGGTCTAATGGTCAACCCGTTAAACCTGGACAATAGTTTTGACTGTTTTTATTTTAGTTAATTTTTTAAACTAATCTTTATTTTTCTAAATTGCAAAAGATGATTCGGTCAAACTGCTGACCCAGAAACCAGTGGCTAAAGCAGGTTAGTTCCATGTCAGTTTTTAAAAGATTATTGGTTAGATGTGACAGTAAAGGGGCATTCTTTTTTTTGGATTTTGAGAGGGGGTTAATTGGGATTTTGGCTCTTTCTTCAGCTTTATGTGGGGACCGGGGAAAGTTTATTTTCCTGGGTATTCCTTACCCGTACCCAGGAAAGTTTACACATCTTCTATATGGATAAATAACTTTCCCACATAGGTGAAAGTTGATAACACTTAAATGAAATAAAAATGGCCCTTTTAATAATCTATAGTATTGCTATGTAAGGTGTCGACTACTCCATTGGCATCACAAAATATAGTGATGATATTGACATTTCTTGAAGCCCCAGAAAAAGTGCCTTCCATTCAGCTTCAGCTGGATCTTGTGTTTGCACTGCTCTACCTGCAATTGCAATCACCCTCTTATCATTGTAGAGAATAACATAAGCGCTCGCTCCTCAATGAGATTAATAACAGAAAGCGCCATCTGTATACAAGGTATAAGGGTCCTTCCTCCCAAATCTGTAAAAGTGGGGGATTCTCTAGTGAAACAATGTAGTTGTGGGTAGTTTTAACTACCCAGATTGGACCAGGACAAAGGCTTTCATGTATTTTTTTGTTTCTGATATCCCATATACATTTCAGCATAATGGCCGCTTTCCCCAAATAAAAACTTTTTTCACTCCTAGTAATTTGGGTAGGAAGTCCGTTTAACCACTTTTCGATGTGGTCATGAACGGAGGTGCTTTCATCGGTAGGGAGACAAAGATTCATCTGTAAACCACGCCAAACTGCCCTTGCAAAAGAACAATTAAAAAAGAAATGCAGTTCTGATTCCAGATCCTTTTGGCATAAAACACAAAGCCTATCTTCATCATTTAAAAAAAAAAAAAATTAGCTTGTCTTTTGTGGGTATTGCCTCCTAAAAAACTTTCCAAATGAACATTTGGAACTTGAAAGGGATTGTCAAGACTCATATGTTGTTGCAATTAATTGAATAAGAAGAAGACAAGGAATAGTTCCTTGTGAAACACTGATATATGGACTTAACAGAATCTTTATGAGATCGAGAGTGCTTCCACAACACTTGGTCTGCTGTTATATGAGAAGCAATATGTATTTTCAACGCTTCTCTCACCACCTCAGCATCTAACACTTGGTCTAAAGCTTGCCTATTCCATTCTCTACTTGAGCAAATTAAATCCTTAAGTTTGATATTCCCATGTTCTTTTGGTTTTGGGTGTTTGATTCAGGACAAGGCATTTCAACTTTTATTTTTGGTTAGTAATTTTTTAGATGACAGACGATGCAGTTTCCCGGTTTACAATAGGCTCAGTCTGAAAAATAGTGCTTGGGTTGATCAATACAGATATTTTTGGTCAATCAAATGACTACAATTTTTACAACTTTACCGGCCCGGAAGTCCTCTGTCAGAAACTTTTTTTTTTTTTTTACAGAATTAGTAAATTACTCTCCATTAATTGCAGCAGAGACCTTTTAGATCAAATGGCCACATGAAGCAATAAAAAATTTAGGAGACGCTCCGAGACGGGCTATCCTCCATTATGGCCACGTGAAGCAATAAAATATAAGAAGAGAAAAAGGAGCAAAATTATTGAAGTGAGAAAGGTGCCAAAATCTTTGCAATTATTAGACAATTCAATTTAATATTTGGATTTGGCAGTACCAATGGACAACCAAATCACTTTGTTTAATTACTTCTTTATTCTCATTTAAATTTGATGTAAATAAATTGGTCAATAATATTAAAATAATCAAATTGTGTTAGTTGTAAAACATCTTTTTCGGATGCATGGGGAAGAGGGAGATGATTAGCACGTGCTTCCATCATTTTTATCACATATAATATATGTATATATATTAAACTTAATAAAATGATTAAGTAATTTACTAATTAAGAATTAAATTAACAAGAAAAATATTAAATAATTTAATTTATTCAAATAAAAATTTGATCAAGCAATTAATATTGACTAATTCAATAAGAAAATAATTGAGCAATTAATAAAATGTTTAAAATTTAAAAAATTGGCAAATGGAAAATGATTAAATAGCAGAAGTCAAATCCAATACTCCATGCATATGCATCCCACGTGTAATACATTCTTTAAATGATTAAATAGTATTTATTATTTGTATCTATTAACAGTATATATGGACACGTGTTTGTAATTTTTATTTCCAGTGTTTCAAAAATGTTTTAATAATTAACAGTAATTACCAATAACGGTAATTAACAGTGATATTTATTGACAAAATTTATCAAAATTTATAAGGACACGTGTATGTATGTATCTACGACATTACCTCCCCGTACTTAGTACGGGGTCATTCACTAGTTAAAAAATAAAGGAAGAGGATTAGCATTAAATTACAATCACAGTAATTTGTAGGGATGCAAATTGATCGGATTGGATTCGATTTTATTTGATTCGAATCTGATCTGGCACTGTTTATGTTGGACCTGATCCAATCCGAAGATTCAATCGGATCTGATAGGATTTAATTTGAATTCGAATCCTTGGATCTGATCTGATCAGACTTGTTTTCTTTAAAAATTAATAAATTATTAAAAAATAAATATATTAATTTAAATAAAGTAAAATATAAAATATAAATATTTTTGTAATTATTTTTATCATATATACATGTTTTTTATAAAATAAATAAATAATATGATAAATTTATAAAAATATATTTATAGACAAATAAATAACATATATATGTATTATATATAGTTACATTTATAAATATATAATGTATATCGGATCGGATATGGGGTGATTTGAATCAAATCCGAACAGGGGTGATCCGAATTCGACCAAATATGAATAGATTGGATCATGATCTAATCCATTTGCACCCCTAGTAATTTGGGGCCTTGGGGGTAGTGACAGAGATAGGTGATGAGGGGTAATTTGGCCCGACCTATCAACACCCAAACACATGGAAGCGATATGCTGATAGAATGACAACTTGGCGTTCCCTGCCACCTCAGTGAGCCAGGTCAGCTTACGTACCTTGAGCACCTTGGCCATGACGGAGGTCCAAGCAGCTCGTGATGGCCTAACCTACTGAGGTGATACGTAGCCACTTCTAGAAGTTAGCCAGCTATCTCCAACCTCTTTGGGATCACGCCACACATCCGCAAGCCTTATCCTTATCCCACCCAAATCAAACGGACTCGATAAGCCTTATCAGCTCACACGAAATCTATATCCAAGTGCGGAACAAATTCCTAGTAGCACGGGTTCGGGATCTCAGAGGTGTTTCATAAGACCTACGGTAGCTCACCTATATAAGGGTACTAACCCCAACATCATAAGGTACATGCAATTATTTGTTCACTAGCCTTCTAGCATACAAGCTTTCAACTCGCATAACAATTACTAACTTAAACATCGGAGAACCCACACCGAATAAGTCACTTCGGGTCCTCTAAGCTCTCTTTCCTTGTAGTTCTACCAGACAACTAAGTGAACCAACGTCCGATCTACCCTCTAGCTAGGAGCATTCAAATCGTGCACCATTAATAGGTATCCTAAACTATCAATTATAACACTTGAATACCCTGAACTCTCAAAAATAAACACTTGGGCCCATCTGTTAGTATTCCATCAGTTAAACATTACATAATGTCAAAAATACTCTTATCGTGTATTTTTTTAGATCATTTTACAGAGTAAAATCATCACCAGAGAATGATGTCGTCGAAAAATGTTGGCTATCCATGTAAGAACGTCATCATGGGGAGGTGTTTAATTACCTAAGAATGATCTCAATAATACATGAGAAGAGTATTTTTGGAATCATGTAATATTTAATTGGCAAAATACTAAAAGATGGACCCAATTAATTGTCTATTTTTGAGATTTCAGAATACCCAAGTGTTATAATTAAAAGTTCAGATACCTATCTGTCACTACCCCCAAAATATAGGGTACCTACCTATCAAAATTGCTTTTCTGAAACCATAAAAAAGTAGAATTATTTTCTTTTTTTTTTTTTTTGCAAGTAAGAATATTTTAGTCAATTGGTTTAAAATAATAATCAATCCGCTAACCACCTCTGGATTATTACGCAAAATGTTTCTTTTTCCTTTTGGCAATATCTATTATGCCAAAATTAATTATCTATTTTTTTGCTAACCCTTCGTTCTCACAACTGTTTCCCTCGGTAGTGTCTAGACTATTCTTTATAAATATGTGGGAAAGGCTTCTCTGTTAGGCTGTTTAAGTGCTTCTTATACATTACACATTATCATTGATGTCGAGCAAAAGAGTAATTTTAATCCATATTTTTTTTAATAAAAGAAAGACAAACAAGGAACCGAGTGAGATAAGGTGACACGCTAAGATTTTAGTACCAAAAATAGTGTAGGGAGAATGGAGACTTAGGCCAAATTTTCTGTAGTACAGTTATGAGATGTATTCTACTATTTTTCATCTAAAATCCACCCAAAAAATTCAGTTTAAGTTTACATTAACGTTTAGGTTAAAAAATATGAATTCTGATGTAACCGTTTTTGGTTACGTATCATTTTTTGTGATGTATAAATTTTTTGGCCAAGTACCTCGTTGTTTGACCCGGTGGTGACGTGCCTTGATGATGAGCTACTTGGTGGCGAACTCCCTGGGAGAGAACTGCTTGGTGACGAATAGCTTGGTAGCGAATTGCCCGGTGGCGAGCTCCCTGGTGGAGAGCTACTAGGTGACGAACTGCCGGGTGGCGAACTGCCTGGTGGCGAACTCCCTGGTGGCGAACTGCCTGGGGGCGAACTCCCTGGGGGCGAACTGCCTGGTGGCGGACTGCCTGGTGGCGAACTGCCTGATGGCGAACTGCCTGGTGGCGAACTGCCTGGTGGCGAACTCCCTGGTGGCGAACTGCCTGGTGGCGAGCTGCCTGGTGGCGAACTGCCCGGTGGCGAACTGCCTGATGGCGAACTGCCTAATGGCGAACTGCCTGGTGGCGAGCTGCCTGGTGGCGAACTGCCTGGTGGCGAACTACCTGATGGCGAACTGCCTGGTGGTGAACTCCCTGGTGGCGAACTGCCTGGGGGCGAACTGCCTGGTGGCGAACTCCCTGGTGCAGAGCAACCCGATTACCCTCTACGTGAGGTGATTTCCTCTCCTTTGTAGGCGGCGGGAGCTGAAGGACCTGCGAGAACTAAATCAGAGGACCCGGGGGTATTTTCCCGGCGGGGACTCTCCGATGCCTAAGTTAGCATTCTAATTACAGAGAGCTTGGAGAGAAATGAGAGAGCTAGAGAGCAGGGGTTACCATCCTTTTTTCTCTCATCTTGGCTTTGGGGGTCGGAGTCCTTATATAGTGGTGCCCTCGCGGGTTAGGTGGGTGAAAAGCCTTCAAACGGTAAGACGTCATATCCCGTCAAAACCGGGGTACGGTGATGAACTCCTCGAGGTTGTCAGGCTGGCGCTTGTGTCAGGCGGCCAGGTCGGCGCCTGGGCCAGGTTGTCAGGACGGCGCCTGTGTCAGTCGGCGGGTCGGTGTCCGGGCCAGGTTGCCAGGTCGGCGCCTGTGTCCGTCGGCGGGTCGGTGTCCGGGCCAGGTTGCCAGGTCGGCGCCTGTGTCCGTCGGCGGGTCGGTGTCCGGGCCAGGTTGCCAGGTCGGTGCTGGTGTCCGTCGGCGGGTCAGTGTCCGAGCCAGGTTGCCAGGTCGGTGCCTGTGTCCGGGACAGGTTGCCACGTCGGCGCCTATGTCTGGGCCAGGTTGCCAGGTCGGCGCCTGTGTCTGTCGTCAGGTCAATGTCCGGGCCAGCCAGACCGGTGCCTTGGGAGGGGGACACCAACTTGGTAAGTTGTTGCCTGGGTGTTTGCCTAGTTGTCGCGAGGTGCCACGTGTCGCAATTTCACTGGAGGGCCAAATCTGCCCTCATCAATTGCCCCCCACTCCCGAGCTGAGAGTAACTCAGCGAAGGGAGTAGATTTCTTTTGGCCCGTAAGTCGACGAGCTAGTAAGTTTTGATCCAATTCCTTAGGCTTTGAGAGCTGCCTGTATGTGGCGAGCTGCCAGTAAGATGAGGGGGTCTCCGCCAGTTCAGTAGTGTAGCCCTTAAGCTTTGGGGCAACTTATAGTTCACTTTTGCTGATTTTGTTCCTGCTGAGGAAGCGACTGGATATTTAGCAATAGTGTGGCCCGCAGGCTTTGGGAGTGACTCGTAGTCTACTCTTCTTTGACTTTTGCTCGTGTCGGAGAGGCGACCGGGCCTTAAGTAGTAACGTGGCCCGTAGGCTTTTAGGATTGACTCGTAGTCTACTCTTTTTTGACTTTCCCGTGCCGGAGAGGCGACCGGGTCTTAAGCAGTAATGTGGCCCGTAGGCTTTTGGGAGTGACTCGTAGTCTACTCTTTTTTGACTTTTTCCCGTGCTAGAGAGGCGACCGGGTCTTAAACAGTAATGTGGCCCGTAGGCTTTTGGGAGTGACTCGTAGTCTACTCTTTTTTGACTTTTGCCCGTGCCGGAGAGGCGACCCGGTCTTAAGCAGTAATGTGGCCCGTAGGCTTTTGGGAGTGACTCGTAGTTTACTCTTTTTTGACTCTTGCCCGTGCCGGAGAGGCGACCGGGTCTTAAGCAGTAATGTGGCCCGTAGGCTTTTGGGAGTGACTCGTAGTCTACTCTTTTTTGACTTTGCCCGTGCCGGAGAGGCGACTGGGTCTTAAGTAGTAATGTGGCCTGTAGGCTTTGCTTGTGAGGTGTCAAGCTATGATTGTGCTGCATCAGCTTCGTAATGCCGGTCACCCACTCCTACAAGAAGCTACTAGGAGCTCGACCTTCGGGGGCAGCACTACTAACTTTAGGTCGCCAGCTCACACGGGAGCCTTGGAAGGCTCGACCGGTAAGGGCGCCTATGTTGTCTATTGGCCGTCAACTCCCGCGGAAGCCACGAAGAGCTCATCTTTGTAGGGGGGACCTTGCGGAGAGGACTGATGAGGCATTATCTGAATTGAAAGTAAGGTTGGTAGAGCTACTTAGTCTGTTAGCTCCCTGCATAGTTTTTGAGTTCATAAGAAATGTAAACTATAAAGTGATAGCTTCAAAAAGGTGAGGACTTGGCTTTGGTAAGATGAGAACTTAGCTTTTGTAGGATGAGAACTTAGCTTTTCGTAGCGTGTTCCCACAGATGGCGCCAATTGATGTAACCGTTTTTGGTCACGTACCATTTTTTGTGATGTATAAATATTTTGGCCAAGTACCTTGTTGTTTGACCCGGTGGTGACGTGCCTTGGTGATGAGCTACTTGGTGGCGAACTCCCTGGGGGAGAACTGCTTGGTGGTGAATTGCCCGGTGGCGAGCTCCCTGGTGGAGAGCTACTTGGTGACGAACTGCCGGGTGGTGAACTGCCTAGTGGCGAACTGTCTAGTGGTGCTCCCTAGTGGCGAACTGCCTGGGGGCGAACTGCCTGGTGACGAACTCCCTGGTGGCGAACTCCCTGGTGGTGAACTGCCTGGGGGCGAACTGCCTGGTGGCGAACTCCCTGGTGGCGAACTGCCTGGGGGCGAACTGCCTGGTGGCGAGCTGCCTGGAGGTGAACTGTATGATGGCGAACTGCCTGGTGGCGAACTCCCTGGTGACGAACTGCCTGGTGGCGAGCTGCCTGACGGCGAACTGCCTGGTGGCGAACTGCCTGGTGGCGAACTGCCTGATGGCGAACTGCCTGGTGGCGAACTCCCTGGTGGCGAACTGCCTGGTGGCGAGCTGCCTGGTGGCGAACTCCCTGGTGGCGAACTGCCTGGTGGCGAACTGCCTGGAGGCGAACTGCCTGATGGCGAACTGCCTGGTGGCGAGTTGCCTGGTGCCGAACTGCCTGGTGGCGAATTGCCTGTTGGCGAGCTGCTTGGTGGCGAACTGCCTGATGGCGAACTACCTGGTGGCGAACTGCCTGGTGGCGAACTCCCTGGTGGCGAACTACCTAGGGGTGAACTGCCTGGTGGCGAACTCCCTGGTGCAGCGCAACCCGATTACCCTCCGCGTGAGGTGATGTCCTCTCCTTTGTAGGACCCGGGGGTATTTTCCCGGCGGGGACTCTCCGATGCCTAAGTTAGCATTCTGATTACAAAGAGCTTGGAGAGAAATGAGAGAGCTAGAGAGCAGGGGTTACCATCCTTTTTTCTCTCATCTTGGCTTTGGGGGTTGGAGTCCTTATATAGTGGTGCCCTTGTGGGTTAGGTGGGTGAAAAGCCTTCAAACGGTAAGACGTCATATCCCGTCAGAACCGGGGTACGGTGATGAACTCCTCGAGGTTGTCAGGCTGTCGCTTGTGTCAGGCGGCCAGGTCGGCGCCTGGGCCAGGTTGTCAGGTCGGCGCCTGTGTCAATCGGCGGGTCGGTGTCCGGGCCAGGTTGCCAGGTTGGCGCCTGTGTCCGTCGGCGGGTTGGTGTCCGGGCCAGGTTGCCAGGTCGGCGCCTGTGTCCGTCGGCGGGTCGGTGTCCGTGCCAAGTTGCCAGGTCGGTGCCGGTGTCCGTCGGCGGGTCGGTGTCCAGGCCAGGTTGCCAGGTCGGCGCCTGTGTCCGTCAGCGGGTCGGTGTCCGGGCCAGGTTGCCAGGTCGGCGCCGGTGTCCGTCGACGGGTCGGTGTCCTGGCCAGGTTGCCAGGTCAGCGCCTGTGTCCGTCGGCAGGTCGGTGTCCGGGCCAGGTTGCCAGGTCGGCGCCTGTGTCCGGGCCAGGTTGTCAAGTCGGCGCCTGTGTCCGTCGGCGGGTCGGTGTCCGGGCCAGGTTGCCAGGTCGGCGCCTGTGTCCATCGACGGGTCGGTATCCATGCCAGCCAGACCGGTGCCTCGGGGGGGACACCAACTTGGTAAGTTGTTGCATGGGTGTTTGCCTAGTTGTCACGAGGTGCCACGTGTCGCAATTTCACTGGAGGGCCAAATCTGCCCTCATCAAATTCCATTTAACTTCAGGCTGGGTTAAGATTAGGCATTGTCCAATCCAACCCTACAACATAAAGTAAAATCAGTCCAATTCAACCCCAACCTGAAAATCCAATTCAAACCAATTGTATTGACATAGAAAAAAAATAATGGATTATGTTAAAGTTGGAATGGGATTTTAAGAAATTAAGGTCATGTTTGGTTCAATTCCCATTCTTTCTCATTCTTACCCAAGATGAAATTTTAAAATAGAAAAGAATGGGAAAAAATAGGCAGAATGAGAAAAAATTGCTATGAACCAAACACTTTTTTCCTAAAAATGAATTATTTTCAAACTAACAAGTGTCATATGGTACTCATATTCATTCTTCAAAAAAAAAAAAAAAATTGTGCCTGTATTTACAAACCGCCAACTTAGGTTTCCAATAGTCAATGTTTACCAATTGGTATAGATGTTTTGTAAAAGTACTTTTTATTTCTTTTATAAAAGTACTTTCGTAAAAGTGCTTTCATAAAATTGTTTTTATAAAAGTACTTCCATAAAAATACTTCCATAAAAGTGTTTTCATGTAAAAGTACTTTTATAAAAGTGCTTTCATGTAAAGTAATTTTATAAAAGTACTTTCGTAAAAGTACTTTTATAAAAGTGTTTTCATAAAAGCACTTTTGTAAAAGTGCTTTCGCAAAAGTAAGCATATATGACAACAATTTTATAGGTAAGAGTTTCCTCAGAATGAAATGAGCAAGATGGGGCATGATTATTTTTCATGTTGCAGGCTAGTCAATTTTTGTGCTATGGGGCTGATTTTTCATTCTAAAAAGAATGTGCCCATTGGCAAGAATTTTGTAACCAAACACTCTAATATTATTCATTCTTGCCTAGAATGAGCAAGAATTAAGAGAATAAGGCCCAGAATAGTGAACTAAACATAACCTAAATTGTGTCATGATTGAGATAAATAAGTATCAATGTGACTCCGCCCACACAATAACATCTTTTCCAAAAAGTTAGGCGAGTATTAGCCCAACCTGGTTGAGGGTATAAGGGATGGGCTACCCTAGTCATTTGGAGGGGCCAAAGACCCCCCACCCAATAACATGTACAGGGGTGCCAATCGTATTTGAAAGTCTATTTTTGAATTCAAAATTCAACATAATCGATTCAAATCTAGATATACTATTCATACCGTTTAACTAATAAAATTGAATTTCTTTGGATATGACCTGATTTGATAAATGTTCAAATTTGATTGATTATATATATATATATATATATATATATATATATATATATAGGGGTGGAGTCAAGTATATTGGTCGGGAGTCCTTGGCCCCCCAATCTTTTTGTTAAAACCACTATTAAAAAACATAATATTAAAGTGGATCCTAAATAATTACTTAAATAATTAATCAAATTCGAATTCAAATATTATTTGATTTGATTCAAATTCAAACCATTTACACCCCTAAGTATGCAAGTAGGAACTTAATGTACAAGCTAGTTGAATACAAAAACCTAGATTTGTGTAGGCAAGATTGATCCGGTGGACCCATATTGTACATAAAACAGGTGAGTAGACAAACCTGGATAGGACTTGCTGAAGTCTTGTCTAAACATGTCCTGATATTGCCAGTTCAACCCGAGCCCAACTTGAACCCAACCAGAAATTTTAGGGTTGGGTTGTGGTTAATTAGGGTTTGGGTTCAACAAGTCAAGTTAGGTTAAGGTTGACCTCAACTAGACCTAACTCAGCCTGACTTACACCCCCGGTGTACGTAAGGGCGTAAATAAAGAGTAAAAATATAAGTTTGCATTATACAGATAATCAAATTTAGTTTTATGACCTACATGGAACCCAAGGCAGTATCTTCTCCATAGGCTCCATTTGACAAGAGTATAAATACAAAAATGTTCAGTGCAAATACATGTTTGGTTCATAAAAACGCAAAGTTAATTGGTTTAGTTTTGCAATGATAAATTCATGCTCTTGCCAAATGATTCTTATTTGTGATGGATATGAAATGAATTCCAAGACTAAAATCCACTTTTTTTACATTAACCACTTTTAAATGCAAATTTTTCTCTCATTTTGAATACAAATATGTCTTGGAATCTGTGTTTGCTGCTATTTTCAATATGCAAATGCATTCTTCCCAAATGAAGCCATATATAATAGTGCAAGGGCACATGGTATGCATGAGTACAAGTAAATGATAAAAATATAAGTTAATATCATGTAATCAAATTTAACTTTAATTTATGATGTGCACTAAATCCACATAGATAGAGATAAAGATAAAAATAGATATAGATAAATGCATTGGAATTCATGAAAGCATAAAAAGCATCTAACCGATAGCCCTTAAAATGGGTACTGCAACCCGAATATGACAAGAAATCAAGAACATGGCAGAACTTATTAGTTATTAGGTTTGGCTCACATCCGGGCTTCATGTGCATTTCAACAGTGACTCGACCCAAACTAACAACAGTCTAACACTGCCAACCAAACACCCACTTCACTGAAAGAAGTGAGTACGTACATCCCTTGTTAATGGGTAACTGGCTGCAGGCCTTGAGTGGAGAGCCATACCAAGCTGATCAGACGAACCACTAGAGTGCCCAGATCAATAATATAGCAGCAGTGGCCGAGTGGTCCTCCACGACCACAACTATCTAATTCCAAGTGAATCATTGGATGGAGTCTGGCCTGGTGTCCCCGAATCAACAAGCTAAGACAGATTTATTCCTTTCTACGAATTGAAGTTAGTGGTTTAAAAATACTGTTGTTCCAATTTCCAAGCAAAGCAACTTTAATTATTGGTGGGTCTTCATATCCCACCATAAAAAAAAAGACTCTCAACAACTTTAATTATTCTGATTTCTGACTACAACACCAAAAGGGCTTTCAGCAGTTCCATCATTAGTGGACAGACCAAGCACATGGCCAACTTCAGCGCTCCATTTGTTTCTCTGTCTACAAGGTTACTTTTTTCGGCTTCAACTTTTAATTAATTTATTCTCTTGTTTAAGAATGCGTCCAAGTGGTGTGAACCAACGACTATCAATCAACTTCTGCAGCAATTTCAAATTCCATAGCTCATGTTAAAATTATCAAAGTCTGACACCAATTGATGAAGTTATTGCACCTAAATAGATAAAAATCCCTATTCAGTGCAAATATGCATTTTAGTTCAGTTTTATTAGTGTTTGATAAGAATCAAATTGTGTATAGACAATAATAGAAAATAAATTTTTTAAAACATGTTTATACCCAAAAAGGTAATTTTGTTTATAAACATTTGCATTAAAAGTGATCAATGTTAATGTTAAAAAGGTATATTTTAATCTATTACAATTAAAAATTGTTAGGCAAAAAAGTAAATTTATCAATGCAAAACTAAACCAACTTTGCATTTCTATGTATCAGAATGCACTTTTCATATTTGTATTTGCACTCTGCATATTTCTCATGTTTATCAATGATTTCTAAAATTTCACAGAAAAAGAGACTATGAGTCAGATTGGACTGTTAATAGTGAATTTAGTATTTACCATCAAGGTTTTTGAACCGCTGTTGACTCAGACGGTCGGACCATTCGGCCTGGGAGCCATCCAGGCAACCAGTTCCATTTCACTCTAACCCGGTTTTGGTCAAAAGCCGTTGAAAAGTCAACAACTTGTTGACCCAAACAGGCGAACCATTGACCCATTGATCGATTCAACGGTTTTGACCGCTTTTTATTTTTAAATTTATTTATTAGAACGGGTCATCTGTTCGAACTAAACGATCGGGCCATCGACCCAAAAAACCAGTGGCCAAAACAGTTCCATTTCTGGGTCATTTTTCAAAACTTTGCTTACCACCACAACTTTCTTAAGGCTTTGACATGATGCTAGCTAGTAGTAACATCTATCTGTAATAGGCTATAATAATTTCAGCCTGGTAGTATGTACGTAGGGGTGAGCATTGTTTGCTTAAAACCGAAAAACTGAACCCAAAAATTTTGATTTTGGTTAGATTGTTCCAGTTTTTGGTTTCTTTGATTCAATTAATTCGATTTTACAAAAGTTTGGTTTTGGTTTTTAGGTTTGGCAATTTGATTAATTGAAAAGACCAAATAAATCAAAAATTATTATTTATACATATATATATGTGTATGCATTAATATACATACATATATTAACTGAATAATCCAATTAATTGCTCACCCTAATTACTAGAGTATTAAACAAAAGCAATGCAGCCTATCCAAGTTCAAATTGGCTGCCCATGAGCATGCCTCACAAGCTCCGCACAACCCATTCCTTCTGTGAATTGGGAATATCTCGAGAGTGTTATTGATGTATTTTTATGATTTAGTAAATTATTTATAATATGTATATCTATGCATATCTTAATTTTTCTGTGATACATATGCACATCCAAGATATATCTTGATACATCTCTTTAAATTATCTTTTCGATACATTTAAGGTTTTCAATACTTTGAACCTTGAGCCGTACTGATATTCATTCATTTATTTGAGAGCACACGTGTAATGGGACACCTGTTACAACTTACAAACTAAATGAAAGTGCAGAAAGAAATTCAGGAAAAAAAACTGTAGGAAATTGTACTCCATCAATGTTCTACTTTAATTCATACCAATGGAGGATCGATTTGATTTCTCTCCACAACCTCGTTGCAGCACTGTAACTTGAACAGATATGACTTCTGAGAGCAAGTTTAAACTTGCCAACCGTGTCTCTACTCTATGTAATAGCCTCCCTTCCCTAAGAGGAACTTGAAGATCTCAATATTGTCTCATAATGAACACAAGGTAGCTCATCAAACCCAAAATAAATAAATAAATAATAGTATATTGCTGAAACGTCCCCTGAAGTTTCTCCCCATTGCTGAAAGCTCCCTAAGTTTGATAATTGCAATCATCTTCCCTTAACTTTTTGACATAGTTACAAGTAGATTCACTTTATTAAAATCCTTTAACAAGAGACACAGAAAATACCCATACAATTACTATTGAGGTTGGTTTCTACAGTAAAAACAATACAAACTTTATGAACAATAAAAACAAAAAAGAGTTTAAATTTGCAATTTTACCTTTGAGTGATTGATATGAAAGGCAAATTTTGAAAATAAATCAATTTTGGAAAAGAGATTGAAAGGGCTTGGGGTAACGATTGATATGAAAAGAAAATTAGGAAAATAGTGATTCTGGTCAAAGTCATGGGTATTTTGAACATTTTTTAGGCTGATTCTGATCAAAGTCAAACTAAAGGGGTCTAGTTTCATTGCAATTGTGTCAAAAAGTTTAAAGGAGATGATTATAATTAGCAAACTTCAACGGAGGTTTTAGCAATTTAACCAAAAAATAAAGGCAAAAGCTATTATTATATCAAAAACTGATGCATCAAGACTACTATAACAAATTCAAAAAAATAAGAAAAAACACAGTATTGAAGAGAGACCAAAGAAATGATAGGATTACTTTTATGGCCTTTTTAGAATTCAACCCACCTCAGAATTCATTTATTAATTCCCCAAATGTATTCCTCACCCCCTATAAACAGAATCCCACCCCCACCCCCCTTTACACTAACTTAAACTACACAATCACATTATGAATTTTGGGGTGGGCTGAACTCAAATTACCTTTTATTTGTATGCTGCACCATCTACGAGATGCACCCCACGTGCACATCTGCATTGGAAACATCTCCTGTATTTGTCAATGGGAGATGTTCCTAATGCACAATTGGAGAGTCCGGATCTGCTTTTCGTAGAGCGCTCCTCACACTAGGGTTGTTCACAATTTTTTTTCAAACCGAGCCAACTTGACCCAAGATGGTTGGTTTTAAGAAATAATCGGTTAGTTTTGGTTTAATAAACAATAAAAATTGATGGATGGGTTTGATTTGCAAGTTATGTATATATAAACCTGCAACTGAACCAAACCAAACTGATACCCATGCTTTAATGAGAACCTACGATGCTCTGACATTCTTATTTCTGAGTTCTAACCCTTCTAGATATTCAAGGCTATTTCATCAAATGTATCATTAAAATAGTTTTAGTAGTGTCAGTTTTCTGACAAAGTGGAGGAAATCTTCAAGGAGCTTGTCGACCCAATCAGGTCGTTGGCGGAGTGAGTCCTGAGTGCGAGGGAGCTGGAGGCGATCGTCGTGGACGCTCTGGAGGCGATTCAAGCCGTGGGAGAGGGGTGGGGATTGGATGATACTCAGGTTCTGAGCTCATTGATGGCGTCCTTGAGCTGGGAGATGAGGGGGTGGTGTGATCTATAGGGGAAACTGGTGGATCTGATGTGGTAGGATTTCTCCCGTGGTGATGGTCAGCTAGGATTGGGAGCTGAGAAGGAAAGAGTACGATGCAATCTGCTAACCATATCTTTCTTCTTCTTCTTCTTCTTCTTCTTCTTAGTTGCATTTGTTTGGCCCATCAGGGAGTTTATAAAGGGAGAGGGGAGAGAGAGTGAGGAGAGACGAGATGATGAATAGGCGGCACTGCGGATCTGATTTTACCGGATTGTTGATAAAGAAAATTAGATGACACTTGAAGGACATTTTTGTCTTTTTGCATGCCACTTAGCGGCTGGTTAACGTCGGGTACTAGATAGTCGCAAAATGAAAGTTCGGATACTAGATTGTCACGTTTTAAAGTTCAGGTACTAAATTGGCACTCGACCTAAAGTACATAGTACCTATCGGGAATTTTCCTTATTATTTAATGAGAAACCTCTCCCATAAACTAAAACTCAAAGTCCAAGATACAAAATATAAAGGTCTTGAAAAACAAAAGCAACAAATTAAATGACAAAAGACAAAAGTTAATGGGATACTACTATCAACTTGTTCAAACAAATTTTTAAAAGTAAAGCACGTTTAATATTTAAAAGTAAAACACTTGCGTGTAAAAGTAAAACAGGCTAACGTTTAAAAAGTTTGAAAGTTAAATGTAGTCTCTTAAGCTATGTTTGGTTTGAAGGAAAAGGTAGGCCAGGAAAGGAATGGAAAGATGGGAAAATCTATACAAGGTTTGTAAAAGTTTCCCTACTTTTTCCTTCCTTTCCCTATTTTTTCCTTGAAACCAAACACAGCCTTAGGTTAACTGATTGAAAGGGAAACAAATTTTTAAGTCAGTTTTCCTTTCTTTTCAATTGGTTTCAGTTGATCCATTGATTAACCTGAGAGTATCGATTCAGTTGGTGTAAATGAGTAAAACCAAACTAAATCAACCCATGAACAGCCCTACCTCACACCGAGTTACACATTGGGAACATCACCCATAAATAATATATTATTATTCGTGAGAAATGTTCCCAATACACAGTGGAATGTGGCTGTGAGGTCGGTGTGAAAAATGCTCAGTGAGGAACAGATCCCTATTCACGATTGGGATGTGGCTGTGGGGTGCCAATGCAAATTCACCATCTACACCATTTATTAGACAGGAATTCCTCCAAGCTCCACTAATAATAACAATATATAGGAAATTAAATTGCTTTATACTCCAAGTGGAAGTTGGTGCCAATGCAAATTCACCATTTACACCATTTATTAGACAGGGATTCCTCCAAGCTCCACTAATAATAACAATATATAGTACTCCAAGTGGAAGTTATATATTCACGTTTGGGTTTTGAGAAATTCTAAATCAATTGGATTCACAAACAATATCTTTTTACCTAAAAATGATATATATTATTGGTCATTATTTACCTTTACATTTAACAAATTTTCATTTAAGCTTTAACCTTCTTTTCATTTCAGACATTTATTTATTTATTATACTTTTAAGTTCTTAATAAGAGAGTTAAGAGTCTATAGTTCTTTTTTTCTTTTTTTACAAAAACTTCGAAAATTATGATCAATCATATCTATATTGAGCGTAGGAAATCAAAAATTCCAACTACATGAAATTTCTATTTATCATCAATAGTAAATAAATATAAAACCGAAAGTACTAAAAATGTGAAGGAAGAACAAAAAGTTGATATCCATTTGTAATTAAAAATACAAAACATTTATGTTAATTACTCCTTTTGATTGAATATAAAATTAATTTTAGAGTAATATTTAAAATAATACAATTTGATTGATTCTCCTCGTTCCATTTGCATTAGCTTTTTATTTGCCATTTCATTTATTTATTGTTATATGATGTTATTGAATGCCCCACATAGAGTTTGGAGGTGCTCTAACGACTAATATTCATGGTGAGAAGAGATTTTGTTATTTATTAGGGATTTTTAATTATTATTTTAAATAATTGTGTAGAGAATTTCTTTTATAAAGTCTCTAATTATTTATTAGGTTTTCACTTTATTTCTCTCTCAAAAAAAAAAAATCCACTTTATTTCAAAAGAACATGATCAATTAACATAAAATGAGCAATGTGGGTGGAAATGGATGAGAGATCATGGAGTGATGGTGGTGGTGGAGTTGATTTATTGGAGAAAATTAATTGTATAGGACAAATGAGCTGTCTCTTATTTTATTCTTTTATAATGTATAAAATTTTAAGGAAAATGAAAGATAGATGACCCTTTATATAAATAACCATTGAAAGTGTTTCTCTTAAGATACTATACTCCCTATTCAACAGATTTGTTCAAACCCACAACAAGGTTGAGTTAAGATTGCAGCTGAAGTTTGGATATTAAAAATAAATAAATCAATTGCTGAAAAACAAAAAGGTCATGTGTGCATCATTTTCTCCATACATACATAATATGGAATTAAAATTTAAGCTGTTATTCCCACCCCTTTTACAGCAAAAATAAAAATATATTAAATTTTAATTATAAAAGAGTCACAAATATAGCTCAAATGTTTCAGCCAGAAAATTTTCCGCCCATTTTACCTGACACAGCCTGTCAATCTTAAGGTTGCGTTTGGAAACGATGCAAATGGAGTGCAAATTTCGGTTCAGGGTAAATTTGCACTCTAGATCACTTTTGCCAATGTTTAGCAACATTACATTTATGCATTGACAAATGGCATATCAATGCATATTTACATTAATAATAAAATGTAAAAATACATCAATAAAAAAGAAGTAAATTTGCATTCAAATGGAATGTTGATAAAAAAAAAGCATATGCTTTATTAATATTCATGTTTGTATCCATTACAGCTAAAAATCTATTTGATAAGAAGATAAATTGGTCAGTGCAAAACTAACCCAATTTTACAGTTTATATAAACCGTTTTATATTCTACATATTTGCATTGTTTCCAAACACAGCCTAATCATTTGTCTATCTATATATAGTTTTACGCACATTTTTTGTCTATATTCTCTGCTAAAACGAGTCATGAGAAATCCTAGCAACTGAGCCTCCATCAATTCAATTAATGGTTGTTCAAACTTTTATATACTTAAAGTATCCCTTCTTCTTATTTAATTTCCCACTTATTCCAGCGTCTCTCTCTCGCTAAGAAATGTTAAATAAACCAGAAAAGGAAAATCAGAAATCAGAAGAATCGTCTAGTAATATCACATTTAAGAAAAGTTAAATAAACCAGAAAAAGAGTTCCATGCCAAACTTTATTCGATTCCCATCATATCATATGATATTCTATTTAACTACCCACTTTAAGTTCTATCTCACTTTTTCCACGTGGCAACGCCATATATTTGAAATTTGACAATCATGGACGCAGACCGACACTACTTTTAGAAAGGGCAAATTATTTGGATAGAAAAGTAAAAACATTTGGGGTCGAATAGATTTGGTTCACTATCAGGTTTTTTTTCTTTTTAAATAAATGGAACCTGTATAAACATCATGGGTACATTAGAATCCCCTTTTACAGCTACCTAAAAAACATGCATGTAAATACGTAGGGGGTTGGACTTGTTAATGAATGCATTTTTAAGCCTAGCCTGTTTTTGCAAGTTCATGGGTTGGCTTAACCACCTGCCTATTTACATATAATAACTTTACAAAAAGTGATAACAAATCAAATATATGATCATATTGGCATCTAATAATAAAAAACCTTTCTTATAGCCCATGCAAAAACACTTACGCAAGCCTCTTATTATTGCCTAGAACTCAGCTGCTAATGATGATCATGCCATGTAAGGTTGTCCTTTTGCAAGGAGAAGAAAAGATCCATGTGAGAACATTAAGAGCCTAGTAGTGCACTGTGTGTGATAGTGTTCCATGATCCATCCACTAAGATAATCGGGAGTGCTGTGTGTAGAACCTCTTGTAGATCCCATTCTGTATTCAGTTGAGAAAGTGATGAGCTTTGTGGCTCAATGGCTTTAGAAATGTAGTAATTACCAGCTTTCCGCAGGATCATTAGAGGGTATGGTTTCCCATTATTAAAAATATTATCATTTCTCACGTCCCATATGCATCTGAAAATTGCAATAATTTTTGTAAGGTAAGCGTACTTTAGGGCTTTGTCCTTGATATGACTATTGTAATGTCACCACCATTCCAACTACTCTTTTTGACATGAGTTTAGAAAAACCTCCGACATGAGCCCAACTTGGGCTTGCATCCAGAAAACCCTAGCTAGAGGGCATTCCAGGAAGAGGTGGTTTTGGGTTTCTGGGGACGACCTACAAAATGTGCACCAAGTACCTTCTCTGCTTCTGCAAATCCAAACAGATGCCTTTGTTTGAATTACCTTATGTAGGAATTTCCACACAAAAATCTGACACCTATATGAGCATGAAGTTGCCCAAATTCTAGACCATCTTGCTATATTTGTTTGAATCAGAGTTGTGGTTGTAATGAGGGAATGATAAGCTGAATTCATTGAGAATTCCCCATTCTTGGAGTTTTTCCAAAGAAGATTGTCAAATTGTTGTGAAGGTCTTAGAGGGATATTGAGAATAGCTTCTACACTTCTATCATCAAACAACTGGTAGAGGTAATCAGCATCCCAGGTAAGATTCTTTGTTATTAAGTCACAAACCTTCATTTGAGAGGATTCAGTGTTTCTGGCTCTTCTTTTTGGGGTATTATTTTCTAACTAGGGAACCCAAGGGTCCAGAAAGGCTGAAATTGTTTTCCCATCTCCAAGTTTCCAGAATAAGTGAGATTTCGTCTCATTTTTTTATTTGATAATACTTTTCCACCACCCTAAATTTGAAACTTTTACTTTCAGGTCGAGAAAGCATTTGCCTTTTACATACTTTGCTTCTAATTGTTGAGCCCAAAGGTTGTCCCTGTGATTTAGTAGTCTCCAAACCGACTTCAAAAGAAGAGCTTTGTTCATGAAGGAGAATTTCCTTATCCCTAGACCACCAAGGGCTTTGGGTGAACAAATAATGCTCCATTTTAGGTTGTAGTTTACAACATTGCTTGATCTACCAGACCACCAGAAGTTCTTTTGCAATCTATCCATTTTCTTGCATAGACCAAAGGAAGAGCATGTCTGCATGGTGTAAAGGGGATACTTTGGGTAAATGCTTTGATGAGAGTGGTACGACCAGCTTGGGAGAGAGTTTTGGCTTGCTAGAGTTATATCCTGTGAGAGATGCTTTCAGCAAGATGCTTATGAGTGTTCATTTTCCCCCCTTCTCTATCTACTATTCAAGTCCCTAGATATTTGGTACTGTATTTTTTTATTTTCATTCCTATGGTTCTACTCAGCATCTTTTGATGTATTATGTACATGTTTTTGCTAAATATGACTCCTGATTTTGCAAAATTTATATGTTGCCCTAAGATTTGTTCAAATAGCTGGAGGGTGGTTTTGGTGTGGAGGAAAGTTTTTGAATCTGCTTTACAAAAGATGAAGCAGTCGTCTACAAATAATAGATGAGTGATTGGGTCCGCATCCCTTACAAGCTTGATTCCTTAGAGTTTTGTCAAGCTTTTTTTCTCTATGCAACAAAGTTGAGAGAGTTTGCATTCCAATAATGAAGAGGTAGGGTGAAAAGGGATCACCTTGCCTCAGGCCTCTTTTAGTAGTAAATAAGTCAAAAGATGACCCATTGAGTTTTACTTTGACTAGTAGGTTTATGGACGTGATAGTACCTGGGCAACTTGCCTAACAATTACCATCTTTGGAAAGTCCTTTGGGATGGTTTTCTCACAAAACAAAAGTGTTCGTCCTGGTTAAATGAATAGGACCGACTTTGCGTTTTTTGCGAGGTTCAAGAAGAAACACTTCATCACCTTCTCTTTTAGTGCCCATTCCCACGAGTCGTTTGGTTCGGTGCCCATATTGGCATAAACCCCTCTACCATTAGTAAGGACCCGATTCACACCATCATCATTAATTGGTTTACTAGGATGCATTCAATATTAGGTAAGCAACGAGCATTAACAAACCTAAGCAAATTTGCTTTGATCATCTATCATATATGGGATGCAAGGAACAAGAAAATTTTCAAAAATATTGATCCAAATCCCATCAAGTGGCCAACTTAGCAATAACCCTCCAATTGGAGCATCCGGCAAATGAGGGCAGACCATCACTCCATCAACTACCATCTTCTAGTCATTCGACGTGTTTATTTACTAATGGCTCTTATGATCCATCTTCAGGTGTTGCAGGATGAGGCTTCATCATCCAACATGACACAAAAGGTTACACCATCGCAGAAGGAGGACCTTCATGGGCACTCTTAAGCTATGACGCTAAAATTCGAGCCATGCTAAGTAGAGTACAAATGGCTCTCTCTCATGGCATTACTTGTCTTTTGGTATATACAGACAATGCAGCTTTAGTTGATTTTGCTAGAACTGATCGAGTTGCTCATTAGATTGAACAGTTATAAAGTCATTTGAGACGACTCATTAACTCCTTTAATTATATATATTTCTTACATATAGTAAGGCAACAGAACCAGGCAGCACATACTTTAGCTTACTTATCTTGTAAAGGACTAATCCGAGTTTGTTACAACTTGAGACAATCCCCTCATGTATCTTTCACTATATAAATATATATTTCATTCCCCTTTTGACAAAAAAAAAACAATTAACAAAGCAAAGGCTCCAATAAATAATAATTTTACTTGCGACAAAATCCAAAAAAGTTGAGACTCCATCCAGCTATGTTACATGTTCAAGTAGCCTTAGCTGGCACTCACTCCAATGCAGTAGTAGGTTTCGCATCAGAGAGAATCCAAATACACCACACTCTTGTTATGTGTTTACTTGCTATACCCTAAACAAGACTTATAAATTAAAACTACCCACACGACACTATGTATAAAAGCGTGGATGCAAAGTAAAAGTTTTTATTACAACTTTAATGCTAGCTTTAATGGCTACTAAAATACCCATATTGTATATAGTCTATCTTTAGTATGTGTTTAGTTCCGATTATATTTTTTCATTCAACGTTTGTACTTTATTTACTTGCAAAACTGAGAAAGGTAATAATTACAATTGTTTATGACAAATAGGCACCACATCAGCATAATTGTGAAAAAATGCCTAACCATTGGGGGAAGCTTTAAAAAATAACTTCCCCAAATGGTAAGCATGCACAGAAATTGAATTCACATTTTTCTATTCTCAATGCATACGGAAGAGCATAAGAGGGGAACTATTGAAGTGGTGCCTATGTGGCAGCATTTATTGAATAAACACCCACGGTTTCAAACACCCTCTTAATTGTAAAGGTTGAAAATGTAACTTAAATTATTACTTTTTATACATAAGGTATTAATTCCCATTTTCTCTTATTATATCCTATATTTAAGTTATTTTTTATTAATAAATGCTACTAATTAAATCTATGTCAATATTTTTATACAATATAAACCCATATATTTTAATACTAACTCAAAAATGAAAACCATTCTTTATCTAAGTGGTGGCTACGCAATCCAACCATCTAAATCAAATTGACCAACATATGAAGTCATAGTTAAGTAATAAAATTTTTTAAATTGAAATAAATATAAATAATTACAAAAATATAGAAAAAATATGTATAATAAACAAGAATTATTTTTATTGATAATGAAAATGAAATACATAATTTAAAACTAACCAAAAATGAAATTACTTTACTATTTTTCAAAGATCAATAGTTCAACTTTTGGGTCAAATGTGTTAACAATTAATGTCATAAATTAATAATAAAAATTAACAAAACATAAAAAAACATAAATTTTGCAAAAAAAAAACATTCAAGCACATGTATAATGTCACATAATTATATAATTATCATATTAAACAAAAAAATTGAATAAGATTATGAAACTTTCTTTTGACTAAAATGCTCATTTTTGAATTTAATCCCTATTTAATTGTGAGGTTTAAATTGTTAATTGAACTACTATTTTTCACCTCATTCAATCCCCTCTATTTAAATCTTACATTTTTTTTTTGATAAATGAACAAAAAAATACACCAAAAAGATAAAACATTACAAAAAGAAGAATTTAGCCAATCAAGTAGGCCTATCAATGATACTTGAAACTTTACAACCTAATCCGATTATCGCATATTTGGATGAGGTGTTTATATAATCATATTTGAACTTTGCAATATTCATCTAATTAATAATAAAAAATACATAAAATAAAAATACATAAAATTTATAAAAATTTTTTAATACATTATTGCTATCGTTATCATTATCTAAAATTATTAGGTGCAAAGTATGTACACGTTTAATAATAATGTGAAAAGTAGGAATACTAGTCGACACATTCCTTCCGTTGCCCAATTAAATGCTGAAATGTTTTAAAGTTAATATATTAACTCATTAATATAATTGTATCACACGTCACGTTCAAAGAATGTCGACATGTCCGAGTGGTTAAGGAGACAGACTCGAAATCTGTTGGGCTCTGCCTGCGCAGGTTTCGAATCCTGCTGTCGACGTCCTATTATTAGGACAATCGCTGAATTATGAAATATATAGTCTAATTGAGAACTTAGCGTCGTTCGTGGCCCATTGGCTCAGTTGGTTAAAGACATTTTAAAACGTGTTTCATATATTATTCCTTATCTATATTGATCGTTTCTTTTCTTCTATTCCTCTATTTTCTGTTAGAGATATTTTAAAACGTGTTTCATATGGTTAATTGGTTCAGTTGGTTAAAGCGTCGTGTTGATAAACGTCGCTGGTTCATAGACCTGCACGGGCGCTAATTAAGGTCATTCTCTTTTCGATTGATTTTCATCTTCTGTTCCTCTATTTAAAAATAGTTGTTTGTTAAATATATTTTTTAAATAGATTTCGGGTAGCCTATTAGATCAGTTGGTTAGAGCGTCGTGCTAATAACGCGAAGGTCGCAGGTTCGAGACCTTTATTGGCCATAAAAACAGCATATCTGCTTTCAATTTTGGAACAATAAACATACTACAGTTTTTGTTTTTCATCTATTTTTATAATTGCCACATCAGAAAACAAATTGAAACACGTCCTTGAACCATGTTTTGCCTCGAAAAAACAATCTATGTTTTCTAAACTATCAAAATAGTGGTTTCTAGAAAACAAATTCTCTAATTAAGATATTGTGTGATCCATGACACGATATCAATCACAAGATAGTTTTTGCCTTTTTTGAACCATCACAATAAGAAATTCAAAAGCACATTTTTAGTTTCGGTTTTGAAAAGAAAATTAACAAATTTTACATTTTTTCTCAAAAAGAATTTATTTTTCAAATCAGATGGTTTTGATTTGTTGTTAGAACTTACAACAAGAATAGATAATGTTTTACATTTGTGTTTTTTGAAACCAGGGGCAGAGATTTTTTTTTCCTTTAAAAGTTACAGTTAACGAGGAATTGAAACACGGTGCCTCATGCGGTGTCCTGTGCTTAGGAATGTAGGAAGAATTTGTAGATAAGCTTAATGTGACCGTTAGAATATTTTAAAAATGAAATAACATCTATAGCATTTGTATTGAATATGGGTGGATTGAAAAACTGATATAGATCACGGACCGATACTTGCAATATTTTGAACCTTGGGAGGAAGAACACCCGCTTTAGTAGCGTGATAATCAACAAAACAAAACAAAACTGGAAAAGCAGTCGGCTTTAGTGACAAATAAATGGAGAACGCTAGCAGGCAACATAAAACTACTTAGTACTATTAGACATCACATGTTGGCTTCCAGTATAGAAATAGAAATGCATTGCTCCTACATCGTCTACAAGTATTCCTTCGAATAAACAAACAATAAACTAGTGAACTTCATTATACCACATAAGTGAATGTTACCACAACTTAAAAAAAAGGCCTATTTAGGATGGTCTTCCAGAGTTCAAGTTCTCAGCTTCTACGACGGCCTGCAAATACAAAACAGCCAAAGATTGAAACATTCAACAAGGAGCATGGCCTATAGTTTTGGCAACCACCAAACACCAAATATGATGCGAACCTGGAGAATCATAATTGCAGCATTTTTGTCTAGAACTTCGTTGTATTCATGACAAGATAGGCTCTGCAGCATAAAAAGATTGAGAAACAAAGATGACTTGAAGGAAAGATCATTAAGTTAAAATCATTTAAGACTGACTTGAACACAATTGGGACAACCGGCAGCTCCTAAGCACTGGCATGTTGTGAGAAGCTCTAAAGCAGCAGTTAGTAGTTCTCCAAATAGCGGTTGCAACTATTACACAATTATAAAGCTGTTAGGATGCAAGAAGTGCCCAAGGTATAAATAAATTTCATTTTCTTATTCCTACAGAAATTCAAAAATAAGAAACACAACACCAGTATTATAGCAATCACTAAATGAACAAGGATCTTTTTTCTTGACACTTGGCATTATCTCTACTGTCCATATATTGAGATAGTGCACACACAATTATATTTACATATGTTGCATTTTAGATGATAGGTGCCTTGCCTTAAATTCTATAATAGCTTTAGTTATCTGTTATTTCAGTGCAGATGTGGGGTTGCCTTAAATTCTAGTCTTGGTTATACTACTACACCTTATATCAACATTAACAAAAACTTCCATAACTAAATCACAATTAAACCAAGCCTACCATAGTAATTGACCTACATACTAATATCTAATTGGCACTCCCAACGAATAGATAGGCCCAATTAATCAGCGCGATCAAAGCAAATATATTGGCATAGATAGGACCTCAGTATTTGATGCCAATGACAATTTTAGCAGTTCTTGCTCCACAATTATGGCAACATGTAGTTGCACTCGCATGATTACTCATTCTACCAATTGCAGAAACAAGAAACATACTAGGTTTTGTAACCTGTTTACCCCATGGAAGTTTCCACACAGCCATGAAACCCCATTTAATTGCCTATTAGAGGAATCTGTTATGAGCAAGCATCCCGAAACAGATTAGGAGTTAGACCTAGGAACTCCTTCACTCCTTTCCCCATAAAAGAGTGGCTACTGTGAGCAAGAACCACTAAGAAATGAGTGAATCAGAACAGGAAATGACCAACAACTGGAAATTTCGTAAGGTTGATGTCAAAAACCAAAGCTCTAGAAGATCTTGGAAACTTTATTCAGAGAATGCACAGTCAAATTCAGGGAATCAAAGATCAACCCAAAAGAATGTATAAAAGAAATTTGAAGCCCACCTATATATGCAGTGCTCCATTTATCATGTGATTGATGTCACCTCAGGAAAAATCAAGTCAATGCATGTTATAAGGGGTATGATATTTACCCTAGTACCTTCAATGATTGAATATCCAAAAGAATATCTAACTTTCAATGGTAGAATGGAACAGAAGTGTGTAAATGATTATGGCAAGCTGATTTTTTTTAACAGAGAATTACACCAGACTAAAAGTAAAAATAACAAAAATGTACTCTAAAGTTCAAACTGCACTTTGCTCCTAGCCCTGTCCTACCATATTCCCCAAATCCCAACCAAGGGCAGTTAAAGATCTCCATAATTTTTTTTCTTTTTGTTGTAAATATCCTTTGGATGACTAACCTCTATCAAGTCAAACAATTCAGTACAATCTATTCAGTATGAACCAAAATGTATACATAGTGGCCTATACGCAGTCAAGGCACACCCCGAAAAAATAAGAAGAGGACAACTGCTCTTGTTCTTCAGCCCCAGAACAACACAGAGAACATGCAAGTTGAAATCCCCTCCCCAAAAAAAAAAATTGGAAAAAAGATTATTCAGATGGCCAACTTTAGTCAGAAAATAGATTTTGAACCACATTAACAAATAAAAAATAGGAACTGAAGTTGTGAAATAAAACAGTTCCCTAATGAATTTGCTTTTTTAAATCCTAAATCTCTGCTTCTATTTGCATGGAGTTCATGTATACAGTATACCGCTTGTAGTCTCAAAATGAAATGAAAAGGGACAAAAAAATGATACCCAGGAAGGACAACTTTAGATTTTGACTGAACATTAATGTTACAACTAAAGCAATCACAACTCTGTGACACTAACCTTCAGTGAAATACCTATGCCTCCAGGGTGCTCATCATATAGCAGAATTCTTTCTGGAAAATAGCGTGTTTCATGGGGATTTGCACACTCCGAAGCCAAGTCTGAAGAATTGCACATTATATACCTATATGCCAAAATAGATCAGATTCATAACTAGCCAAAGCCAAAGTAAAAAGAACATTACCCAAAGTTGTCCAGCTATTTGGGATCTTGCGAGGGGTGGACTGGATGCAGTCCAAACCTTTCGCAAAGCCATATACTTGAAACAAGACAATATATGTCTGGAAGTGGAAAAAAGCCCACACACACACACAAAGAATTCCTACAGAAACCGGTTAGATCAACTTCAAAGCTTATCCCACTTCAAACACCAGCATCTATAATCCAACCACAGAGTAAGCATTCTTTAAATTGTAAAGCTGACCTGCAGGTGAATAAACTTACAGAGGCACAACATTAAGGATAGCATGAGAAGCAGCATGGAGGCCAGCACGAAATGAGAAATTCTGAATCTCCACTTCTGTTTTTATTGATTGAGGAACTCGAATCCAAACTGCCTGTTTAAATATAAGAAAAGCAGAATTAGAAAAGAAAAAGGCATGCTTAAAAAAATGCCACAATATGGATATCTCAAGATGTAATTCAATCATCATAATTGCCAATCAAGAGATGACCTTGACCTGTGACTCGTATGAAAATTTAGGAAGTGAAAGTTCAACTGCATCAAATATTTGGTTGCTTGCTCGCCAAATACGGTAAAAGCCAAACCAAGTAGTAGTTACTTTGCAAGTCCGTGCTTGAGCAATTGTTCTTGGATGCTGAGTGTCAAAGATCCCCACTGGGTAAGCCTATGAAACAGTATAAATTGAATCTGCTAAGCATTTCTCATTTCTCTATCAGCATAAAAGCATTGTATCAAATTACATGTCAGAGGACCCTATATGCCATTGTACCGTGCACATGGGTTAAAGATGCTCTTATTTCAATGTCATATGATATGATCCCTCTTTTCACAAAGATAGAAAGCTAAAAGGATGAAAAATTACAACATATGGAATGTGTGGCTATAGAAACTAGAAAGAGGATAATTTTCTAGGAAAATCTCTAACATCCTTGGTATTATTGACAAACTTGTGGTGATGACATTTTACTGGGTTATAATGATAGAACAATATATTAAAAAATAATCTATGCTGATATTTTAAGTGAATGGATGAAAATGGTGCTATATCTCCCAGTACTAAGCCCACCTTATGTAGTGGAAACTGGGAACCTCGTAAAGTAAAGTAAAATGAAGCATGTTTAATAACTAATGATGATTGTAGTTCCCCAAGAATTGAGAGCTTTTTAATTATCAAAAAAAGAATTGAGAGCTTTTTCACAGTATAAATAGAGAGTAGTTTATTTTCCCCCCCAGTCTTAACAAAGACAGATTGGAAAAAAAGGAAAACAAAAAAAGTTTTAAATCTTTTCCATCTGAGAGATTTTGGTTCAATTGACTCAGGCATCTGACTTATTTAAAAAAAAAGGATGACGCAGGCATCTATTGGAGAGATTTTGGCTCTTCTTCAGGGATTCAAATAAATATACCCCAATGTTTTAAAACGTGGAGGCGTGACGTGAGGTGTTCCACTACCTGGAAGCGTGAGGCGTAAGCCTCCTTAAGAGGAGGAGGATGAAGAAGAAGAGGAAGGAGGATCTCATTTTTCTTTATTTTTAATAAAAAACTTTTATATTAAGAAGAATGAGGATGCATAGCACTAGTTGAAGGGGGGGGGTAACACAGGCTTCGCCCCCCAGCCCACTTTCCTTCCCCTTATCTTCTCTTCCCTTCCCTTCCCTTTTCTTCTCTTTCTTTTTTCCCTTCCCTTTCTTTTCCTTTCCTTTCCTTTTTTTCTTTTTTTTTTGGTCTTTTTATATGAAATGTGCATGAGGCACATGAGGCATACGCCTCTAGCATGCCTCATGAAAAAGGCATATGAGGTGTACACCTCTTGCACCTGAGGCGTATGCCTCAGAGGTATCAGCGCCTCTGGCATACGCCTTAGAGCGTTTTAGGGGCACCTTGCCTGGAGGCACGCCTTTTAAAACACTGATATGCCCTATAGGTTTTGGATGCACTGAGGTGGTGAACACTCTCACATTAGCTTCTAACAATTATAAACAGTTTTCTTCTTCAATCAAGACTTTGCTTCAAGAGAATCTAACAACAGTCTATGGGAAAAGACTAAACTACTAACTTCATTTAGGTAACACTTTCCAGTTTTGCATCCAACTAAAAGGTGATAGTCAGTAGCCACACTACCTTCATTTGTCTTATGTAGTTTGATTGATTTTTCAACTGCCATATTAGTTATTGCTACTTTTATCAATTACAATTTAACAAGCCTTTCTGAAAATGATAACCTTTAGTTTGAAACTTCTCCATAACTATCATCCTAAAAAATAGATTTGTACAGGGTTTTCACTAAGAACTAGCAATGAGCATCACATTAAACTGATCACTACAGAAAAAGGTAGAAGTTTGTAACTTCAAATATAAACAAATTGTACAACCAACAGCACAAACCTTTGAAATAAATATATGATAAGAAAGCTCATTAAAAGAAATCTAGAAAGTGGTTATAATGAAACATGTAGAAAATGTCTTTAACAAAAATAAGCATGCTAGTCATAAAGATACAGGCATACAGCGTGAGAATAGGACAAATAAAGGGTGAAGAAACAGACATACAATATCCCCACCGATGAAATGAATATCTGTATAATCGCGTGTCTTGGTGTAATACTTCAAGTCCGCTTCATGACACAAAGCAATCTTTGCTGATAAATCTAAGACCTTCACTAGATAGGTTTGCCCTTGATGCATATAAACAGCACCTTCATAAACCTGGATGACCAAATAATCTGTCAATTTGCCAAAGTCAATAAATATCACATATGAGATAATTACAATAAAGGATTAAAATGTCAGTACAACAACAACAACAATAATAACAATAAAGGATTAAAATGTTAGTAAATTGATGAAAACAGGTGAAAATCTTCAGAGCTCAAGAATGGATGAAAAACAGCAAAATGGCATTTATAAAGTCAACCAGTGAATGAGAAAAAAAATACTATAGGAACCATGTAATATCAACTAATCATGCATAGGTCTGACCACCAATGCACCCAAATAACAACTGAAGCCAGATCAGGAACTTGGAAAACCAATAACAAGCATAATACCTGATAGAAGGCCTTGCTTTCCTCAATCTCTTCAAGAATTTCATTCCTTTTACTGTCTATTACTTTGTATCTCTCAGTCTCTATTGCTCGAATACTAATTGCATGAGAAGGTTTTTTCTGATGAAACAAGAGAAACAGAAAGGAACAGAAAAGGAAATACATAACTTGTAATAAGCACAAAATTAGTAATTTCACATAAACAAGATAAAATACCTCCTGTCCAATGTAGCTCCATATTTTGGCAGGAAGATCACGAGATAGATCACAACTAAGAAATCCTTTCTCTGTAAGGGCCATGATTGCACCATGTAGACCAGAACCAAAATATTTTTCATCATAAAGCAAGCTCAATGGGTGTTCAAGAGCAGCGCAGAGAAGATGTTGCTCAAGCACCTACAAGAATAAGGAGTTGGTATATACATACAAGAACTACCCACTTATTTGAAACCCACCATGGATGTGACAGTTTAGCAAATAAATAACTGTGAAAAGTTTTTTATTTAAAACTAACAAAAAGATGCTAAGTGCTAGGAATTAAGCCAACTAACAAACTTGTTGGTTATGAGCATCAACATGACAACTCTCAATCGGACTACCAAAGAGCCTTTGTGGAAATTTCATGAAATATTGGTCAAGAGGTCCTTCAAATGCCACATATACTGCAAGTGATTCTTTTCCTCTTCTCCCAGATCTCCCAGCCTGTTGCCACAAGCTTAACATAGAAAAGACATAGCTCCCAGTAAATTAAAAATGGAGAAAAAGGAAAAAAGAACTTCAAGCCTAGTTTTTACTACTTACAAATAAATCAAACAGAAAATTCCAATCTCCTTACCTGGCAACACTACCAGGAAAACCCAGATGAAGAGTTACATCAATGTGTCCAACATCAATACCCAATTCAAGAGCATTTGTTGCAGCAACTCCACAAAGTTTCCCATTGAAAAACTCACTCTCTATTCTCCGCCTATCCTGCTTCATCATTCAGAATATCAAAGATTAACTATATACCAGTAATTATTTTACCAGATTAGTGGTAAATTTTTTAATTGATAATCAGTGATAAAGTTTTGGAATAGCATAAAATGAGCTTCAGATTTCAGGATATGGATAACATCTGATTAAACACATATTACAAGCACAAAACTGTCCTTTAAATAACATAGATAAATATAAAATAGTTAAAAAGTAGGCATATCTGTGTTGTTAGGCTTCTTTTCTTTTCCAAAGAGTGCAACTTGGGTTGTGCCCCCATTTCAGACCTTAGTTTTTTATTTTTTATTTTTATTTTGTTTTTTGGGGGGGGGGTGTAAGAATTTCAGGCCTTAGAATAGGTTCACGTAAAAAGTAGGCATATATGTGTTGATGAACTACACCATGTTCTAAGAGATACGTGGTTAGGTCCTTCTCAAAGTACTCTCTGGCATTATCTGATTTAAAAATCTTAGTTCCCACTCCAAATTGTGTGAGAACCATCTGGTGGAATTGTCGTACTAAGTTAGGAACCTCATCACGTGATCTCATCAAAAATATCCAAGAATATCGTGTATAAACAAGAGAAAGTAACGAAATCCTCCCATGAAAGGGATTTGATATGGCCCCCATACATCAGTGTGAACAATATTAAAAGCACAAGTACTTCTTTTATTACTTGGTTTAAAAGACTGTCTACAATGCTTTCCTAACTGACAACTCTCACACTCCAAAGTAGATAATTGAACAGACTCAAACAACTTTGGGAAAAGACATTTCAAAGAATTAAAAGAAAGATGTCCCAAGCGATTGTGCCAAAGCATAATCTGGTTTACTAACTCTGACCCACTACTACTACTGTTGCTAACATGATGGCCCTGATATCTCGGAATCTCATCCAAAAGGTAAACTCCATTCACCTCACGACCACTCCCAATCATCTTCTTTGGCTCCAGATCCTGCAAAACACAATTACCAGGAAGAAAGATCACAGAACAATTCAAATTTTTTGTTAAAGAACTAACAGAAAGTAGGTTGGTATGAAGTCTAGGGACATGTAAAACAAATGACAAAGTTATATCATTGGTCACTCTAACTGTCCCCTTCCCAGCAATGGGCATATGTGAACCATCTGCTGTAGAGACTTGGTCTCTACCAGAGCACAACTGATAGGAATTGAAAATGGAAGGGGCATTAGTCATATGCTCAGATGCTCCTGAGTCTATAATCCAGGGAGGTCCCTCCTTACCTGAAGTGGATGCAAGATTCACAGTTGCATATGAACTACCTGTATGTGCAAAGGAAGTGGTGTAGTTGGTTCTTGCATTTTGCTATCCATCTGGAAGGCTAGAGCTGGGTGAATCTTTCTTACTCATAAGTTATCCAAACCTCTCCAATTCTGTTCTCACTGCTGCTACTACAATGGATTCTCAATCAGTTTGGGAGAGAGGGGCTGAAGAGTCTCCTGTAGTGGCTACATTTGCATTTCCCTTGTTTCTTATCCGAGCAGGCATAAGATTTGGATGAAGCTTCCAACAAGTGTCCCTGGTATGCTTAGGCATCTTGCAATAATCACACACCAAGTCCTTCTTATCTTCCCTTCTAGTTTCACTACTCCCCCTATCTCCATTCGGCTTAGGTTTTGTTGTACCAACCATAGCCGACTGGTCAATCCAAGGCTGTCTCAACATTACATTCCTCTTACTCTCCTCTCCAGAGACAAAAGCATAGGCCTGAGAGAGTGTCACACCCTCCCTAGAAAGAATATGTTGCCTAGCAATGTCAAATTCAGAATTCAGCCCTGCCAAGAACTCAAAAACCCTATTCCTCTCTACCAGTTTGTGATAAGTTGTTGCATCATTTACACTTTCCCATACCACAATTTCTAAGTGATCTATTTCCTGCCATAGGGTTTTCAGCATGGAGAAATACACAGCAAGAGGTTTTTCTCCCTGTTTCATACTTATCACCTAATTTCTTAACTAATAGGCTTTGGCTTCATTTTGCTTCTGAGAGTAGGTTTCAGTCACTCCATCCCAAATCTCCTTAGCAGTATTAGCCCATAGGAAATTTTTTGCAATATGAGGTAACATAGAATTACACAGCCAAGACATTACCATGTAATTCTCTTGCACCCATCGGGAAGAGTCTATATCAGGTTTCTTTTCCTCCCTAGTGAGGTACCCTAATTTTCCACAAGCACCAATAGCCATCTTAGCTGATTGTGCCCACTCCAAATAATTTGTACCATCAAGTTTTACTGTAGTAATGATCCCAGACCCAAAAATATCACTACTACCTCCAACACCCAATCCCACAGTACCGATAGATTTCATCTCGGTATGCCAACTCTCCATTTTACTTCAAACAGTTCAACAGTAAGAAAAAATAGATTAGAAACCTTCAAAAAATAATTTAATACCACACACACAGAAACCAACCCTTTCGGAAGAAGAAAACCCTAACTGGAGGGAAATCTCTCTCCTCCCCACACCTCCCAACAGAGAGAAAAGTGAATCGATCACTCCGGGAGGCCTAGAAAATTTCAAAAACCAAACCGCCCTCTTCAAAAAATCAAAAGAAAACTAACAATACCTAGGCGCCCAAGATCATATCAAAAACAAAGAGTCCAACTTTTCTGGGACTCTTACTCGTACTCCAGTTCTTCCTGATTTTGATGTCGAACAGTAGATCACCTTCCTGATGTCTAGATCCCACCAAAAACTCCAAGAATTGGGCAATCTATAGTAGATCGATCAGCCCTTTACTACTTCATGCAGTCGGATGATCTAGGGCTGCATGAGAATGCTTCAAGAAACCCTAGTCGATGCTCTGATACCAAGTAGAAATCTGCTGAATTAAAAAATATGAAAGAAAGTAGTTTCTTGAAGAGAGAAGGAAGAGAGAAGGAGAAGAAGAGAAGTTGAAAGAAAAGAGAGCAATGATCTAGCCGCCCCCTTCACTTATTATTTATACTAAAATAATAGAACAATACAAAGACAACTATGCCCTTATAGGGCAGCAAAACATAAAACAGCATAAACACTCAAAAAACATAATAAAATTTGGACTCACATAACTACTGTGGTCCCCACCTCCTATCTAATGACTAACATAAAACATCTACTCAGAAAAACATCATAAAACTAATTAATCTTCAATACTTACAACTGTGAAAATATAAACAACAAATTTATGTAATCTAATGTGCAAAGTTGTTTCACTTACCATATGATGTGTGTTTGTCACTTATTATGACCATTACTTGAAGTTCATCATAAAATCGTCTAACCCTAATCTGACAGAGGCCAAGTTGTGTTAAGCTAAAGTATATTAGAGCCGGTAGTTAGGTGAAGAACATCACATAGATTCCCAATGTTGGGCCAAGCTGGAACTAAACAACTCCCAAGGAGGCTGAAACCCAGGTCAAGTTCTGAAAAAGAGCTTAGGTCCAATGGCATGTAATATATCAGAGCAAGTGATTCTCCTACATGTAAGATCCATATGGAGGATAAAACCTACCACTCTCAAGTCTCAACACATCCATATCAAGCATAGGAATTCCTGAGCATCAATCATATGGCACCTGATCCTATAATGAAAGCGGTAACAGTGGCAGGATACAATAACAAAAAAGAACCAACCTGAGCAATATATCCAGCACGGTAAGCACATATAGAGTCAACCAAGTGAGGTGCAGTCTCTTGAAGAATCTCACGCCTATCACAAATTCACAATTGTTGAGAAATAATAAATCTATTTTGTAATCTTATATTTAACAGAAACTAAAAGTAAAAATGTCAAGACACTTTCGAAAAAACTAAAGGGGAAAAAGAAGAGTGCAATGGAGACATATTAAAGACAAGATATTTCCCTACATAGGAGTTGATGGTCCATGAGATTGATATGACATACGTATAGCATAGAACAATTTCAGTGAGCTTGCGTGTTTTGCAAAAAGCAATGCAACGAAGTCCATGTTGAACCATTTCTGCAAAAAGGCAAGAGAGCTCCAAAATCGGACTGCAAAATGAAAAAAAAAGACATTCTTTTCAATATATAATTCAAAACATAAACAAATCAATGATCCATCATGTAAAAAAAATGTTTGGCATCATGTTCTTTCTTCTATATTTCTATAGAAGTGTATTTGTATGGTCTAACTGCAACATGATTTATAAATGGATATCCACTTGCATGAAAAGACAAGACCTTCATCAAGTATTCCATTAAAACATAGATATTTCCCATGCTTATGTTGTACCACTTGATTGATTTCAGCAATAAAAATGTCTTATAAAAATGATGCAGAAAAATAAAGATTGAAAGAAGAAGCTATAGCAAGAAGAAACTACCCCAAGTCATGGGGCTAGAAGGATATATCTGTCATACATCAGTAATATCATATAGAAAAATGTGTTCTAAATGTCAGAGTGTCAGACATCAGTAATATCATATAGAAAAATGTAAGGGCAAGATCTCTCACTATTTAGCATGGTCACAAGCATACAGAAAAATGGTGATAAGAGAAGATTATCTACCTTGAGCGTCTAGCAATGATTTCTGAATCAGCAGGTTTGTTTTCATTCATTCTATCCTGAGTTTTTGACACCTGTGATTTAGAAGTGTTTGCAAGTAAATTAGAATAAGATGAAGTTTCCATCAGAAATTTTGAATACAGAACCGAATTATTAACTAGGGAAGGCACCAACAGTCTTGAAATGTAAAGGGGGGTTCCATAAGGTAAAGAGCTTTGGACCACAAGGACTTCCATCATTATGAATCAGCTCTAATGTTGGCAGGCTTGCAAGTTCCTGAAATGGTTGAAAACTTATAAGCAATTGATTAATACTATTCTAATTGCACACAGTATAAATTTAATAATACTATTTTAGTTGCATACAATAGAGCCAAAGCAACCCAACATGACCACAAGAAATGCCTAAACATCATGATGCATCTACAATCAGGGCTACACAATAGAGATGTCACAGAAGTTTGTATCTTTTTTTTTCTAATAAACATAAGAAGCAAAGTTTCAGTCATGTACAGAAAATGCACAGAAATTAATAAGATGGTCAACTATCCATTCCTTTACGAAAACTATTAATCTGTAATTTACATCATTGCAAATGCTTATGTTGCTTCAGTTACACGATGCATATTCCAAAAATAAGGAAACCCTTTGCATCTTCTTCATTAGGGTACTCTAATCCTTAATTGCGTCTATTACATGCTTACAGCCAAGGCAAACAGCATGACATCAAACTGAAAAGGTTCATCACTTTGTCTGAATCCAGTGATTTATTAGGAAAACAACAGAAGACAGAAAACCGAAAACAAGGATCTATTCATTTTTCTTCCAGTCATACCATAGCATGCTCACGGGGGTTTGCTGAAGTTGCAGTAGAAAATACAAAGGAAGGATCACTACCATATACTGCAGGAAGCAAACAGTGCATCAGCTATGACTAAAAAGTTAAGGAAGATCAAATTTATCCACAAACCATATAGCAACAATATTACCATGGCAACAGAGACGACGAAGCCTCCTAAGTATAAGAGCAGTATGGCATCCAAAAGCACCCTTATAAGCATGAGCCTCATCAATGATGACAAACCTGATTTGAAACATATATAGAAGAAACTTTGCAGTAAAAACTTTGGACTAAATAAATCTAGTAGCCCAAATCCTGCAATTTTTAAAATGTTAAGATTGCTAATCTAAATGCTGAGAATACTCTCAGTGGGCTACAGTCTCATCCAGAATGAACAGCATAAGATATTCAAAGCAAAAAAAAAGTCAAAACCAATAGGACATAATTATTGTTTATGCAAAACTACCTAAGGTTTGACAAAATCCGTTGAAATTGTCCATGGAATGGCAAGATTGACATGTGTAGCATATCCGGATTTGTGATTAACTGCATATGCCCAGACAATAATATCAACATAAAGTGGGTTAAGTATCCAGATAATGGCACAACTATCCTGAAGCAACCAAACTTACAAAACTACCAGTCTAGCACTATCACGTAGCCACATTCTATCTTCTTGAGAAGTGTCACCATCATATACACCAATATTTATGCTGAAATTTGATCTCTCTGTCATTGCTAATAAAGCTCTCAACTGATCTTGAGCTAAGGCCTACAAGTATTAGATTATCATGTATTCTGGAATCTAGAACTAGAAAGGCAAATCTCAGCTAAAGCACCATGAGAAAAGCAAAATCACCCATGCTCTTTAATACAAAGAAAGAAATTTTCTACCCATTGACCTTTGTTGGAAATAAATATATAGCACATGAACATAAATTCTGGGACAATGCTTCTAGCACTGGCAGGTTGTAGCAAAGAGATTTCCCACTAGATGTCATTGTTGCCACCACAACATTCTTACCAGAAAGAGAAGCCTGTATTGACTCTGCCTGCAAATACCAATAAAACGCTAGAGAACCAAAGCAATATGTGGCTTCAAGCCTTGAACAAAGTACTGCAATACAGACCATATAAAATACCTGATGACAGTATAATCTAGATATCCCAACTTGTTTAAGCAAGGATCTTGTGTTCCCTGAGAGGCTCTCTGGAATTTCCACATGAACAGCCATTCTTGCACCAATTTCTTCAACATGCACAATCTACAAGAAACAAACTTTCTCTGTAGTATTCAAGTTACCTTTATATCATTCTATAAACTACATAAATAGAAAAGCATCAAAGAAACCTGTCCTTGAGACCCAATGCCCTTTCTTAGATGCTCCACCATTTCTACTGGTAGCAGTACACTTGTTTCCTGTTGACTCAGCATATTATTATAATGAAATAAAATGGATTTCCTCCAAATAGAATTCTGAATCACAAAATAAAAACATAGAAAATTCCGAATTAAATAATTTAAAAATGTTTTGATATGTTCAATCTCATCATTAATGATTTTAGTTTCAAGGATTGACTAACCAAAATCAAATAAACAAATTTACTAAGCAAGGGCTATATACAAGATTATTGACTCTTGCTCTCAGTTTAGTGTTTTGATAAACAGACTAGCAAAAGGAGCACACCAACCACTAAAAGAGTGAAAATGAAGAATGAAAACATACATAACATCGTGTTTGCACTGATTGAGAACTTGAGGTGATAGAGCAACATCTCCTTGTGTTCTTTGCTTCACTGCCTTTTGAAACATAACCACTATCCTTTATAGATATTAATAGATCTTCCAGTGAGAACAGTTGATTGACCATGTTTCTAGACATGGACTTACCCTGCAAGGTAAAAGCTCTAATAATGAAAAAGCAAGTTCCATTGTTCAAGTTAGGCCCAGATGAGCTGCCCAACATTTAGACTAAAGAAATTGAAGATTTAGCAAATTTCCCTATGAAATTTAGAAAATTTGGCCAAGTGATGAATCCTAAAACATTAGGAAAAATATAGTACTCAAAAATGAAACTACACAAAAGAAGTAAAGGTGCACAACCAATAAAAGAAGAAGTCCAATTACACAAGGATGACTATAGAACTACAAAAGAAAAAAGAAAAGTGTACAAGAGAAGATTAAAAAGATTAAATAGGCAATAAAACATGACAAACCAATAACAACTTCTATACTTAACCAAAAAAAAACAAATCTTATAAAAAAATCATTTCATTTAAGGCACCCTGAGGCTTGAGTTCATCTCTAGGTTGAGCAGAACCTTGAAGTAATCCCTACACTGTGTAGTGTCTATAAGGCTATAAATATAATAGTACTGCTCAAGATAAAGGAATTTTTGTATAGTGCTGATTCAATGCTTACTTAATTGATTCAGGCCTTCTTTTTGTTTTTGAGGCCTGTTGTACATCCTTCCCTTATTTGAGTACAAGTTATCTTTCTTCAAAAAAATATAAAAATTTTGCATGTCATAAACCTTTAACAAACAAACTCTACAAGGAGTTAGGAGTATCTAAGAAGAGCTTCATATGAAGAGAAATACCACTAAAGAGTTAACTGCTGCCCGTAGGTTTCTCTTGAAGACACCTTCCCGTTTCTTTATCTTGTTCATAATTGCTGATATAGATACTTGCTTAGCTGGAACAAGAAACATGAACATGAAGACTAATCCAAAGCCAAAAAGAATTCCATTCAGATGATTATGTCCTTGAAGCTGCAAAAAGGAGACAAAAACAAGAATTCAAATGTACCAGCTTTAGGATGGTCAGGTTGATCAGCCAGCTCTGCTGAAGACCTGACAATAACAATGGCATCATCCATTTGTGCAGCCCCAGTTGCTTGAATGCCAAGTCTTACTACCTAAGAAAAAACAGCATATATAAAAATGTCCTTGAACCTGGTGAGGACAAAAGAGCTACCTTTATCTCAATGCAGGAAGTAACCCTAAGATCCGGAAAATTGTACAAAATGGTGAAATAATAAACATAAACCTATTTGTTAAGTTTAACATGACAAGAGGAGGATGGGAAAAAGATGCAGTTAAGGTGAACCTTTCAACACTCCCTAAATAAAACCACAAAAATCATAGAGAACAGTGTGTATAAGCTTAGTGATTATACTTTTCTTTGTCATGGTTATCTAGAATAAGAATTGAGCCTCCCAGATTATACATCATTCATCAAAACAATTTAAAAGCAGAAAAAGGATAGGCACTCTAAAACACACTTCCAGGACATCATAGGAACAATGGCAGACAGGTAGAAAAAACATGAACTGCAGTCGGCAAAGAAGGCTACCTGGAAAATTTATCAAAAAAGGACAAAACACTACAGAAATAACTTCTGGTTTCCATCTTAAGCCTGAGAGAAAGCTAGGAAACCACATACTTGATAAGAAAATCCCTTTTTTGATCATTAACAGGGTAAAAAATTGTACTCAGTATATAAAAAAGATATAATACTACTCTCACAAAAGAGTAGAGACAAATAAAACCAGAAAAGAGCAAGGAGTGACCAATATTACTTCTTATCAATTACACATTGATGTCACTTTCCATCCCTGACACATACCCATTCTCAGGTATTTTAAAATCCCAAATTTTTGCAAATAGATCCCAACTATTTAGGATCAGCTACATGTGTTCCAGACATTATGCTCTATTGAATGCCATGTTTTCTGTCAAATTGAAAGTCCTTAGTAGGAATGCAAACAGATCGGACCAGATACGAATCAGGGTATATTTGAATCCGATCCGGCATTGTTCATGTTGGATCCACACCGATTCAAAGATCTGATAGGATCTGATAGGACTCGATTTGAATTTGAATCCTATCGGTAAGTCAGATCTTCGAATCTGATCCAATCCGACTTGTTTTCTTTAAAATTTAATAAATTATTAAAAGAAAAATAAAGTATACTAATTTAAATAAAGTAAAAACAAAAAAATACAAGTATTCTTTTAATTATTTTCATCATATATATACATGTTTTTTATAAAAAAATAAATAATATAACAAATTTATAAAAATATATTTATAAATAAATAGATAGCATATATATGTATTATATATATTTATTTATATTTATAAATATATAATATACATCGGATTAAATCTTCTCGGATCGGATAGGGGTGATCCGAATCCAATCTGATTTTCTGATTGGATCCTATTATCTGATCCGAAGATCCGAACAGGGGTGATCCAAATTCGACCGAATAGGATCGGATCTCAAATCGGATCGGATCATTACTGATCCATTTGCACCCCTAGTCCTTAGATCATTCTCTACCTCTTATATGCCTCAAGAATGAGAAAAGTCCAATAAGGAATTACATGACAAAATTGGAAGGATCCTTGGTGTTAAGAGAACAAACACATCATCCACAGCTTCCTGACCCTTAATACAGCTTACAGAATGATTTGAACCATGCCATACCCCCACATGTAATCCCCTTGTCGATCATTCCCTGCCTCTCCCACTGCCATAATAAGGTGCTTATGATCAAACAAGTGAGACAGAGAAGCTCGTTTTGCTTTATCTATGCAAGATAAACTGAAAAGTGATAACCAATATGCAGAACCAGCAGTCCACCATTGCCCCTGCTTGGAAACATGGAGCCTATTTTAAATTTCTTTAGTAGTTTGTGTTTAGTGGATTAATGGACTATTATTTGAAAAGTTCTTACATGACTAATAAGTTATTTACTCTCCTAACTCATCTATGCATTCATCTTGTAAGTGATTTATTATTAAAGAAGAAATTATTCACCAATCTTTTCGTTGAGAGCTTAAGTAAGCCTAAACCTCAAAGTGGGCATCATTCATTTCTTCTTTTTTCTTTTTCGTTCAAAAAGAAGTGTGTAACAGGGAAGCTGTTGGATTTATTCTCAACTAATGGCTCCAGTAGAATAGCAGACATGCCTTGCCCATAGAAATCAATCGAGTTCAGATAATAGAGACTGATTGTTTCAGAAATTTAACATGGACACTGTCATGTGGTGGATTTGAGAAAAATAAAATCAAATACCTGAAGGGAACAAATAATCCTTTGAAACTGTAAGGAGTGCACTCTTTTACTCATTAGTTCATGAGATTCACATCCAAGGAATTTATTGGGTGCTGTTCAATGGTCATATGAGAAATCTAGTGGAGATCCTTCTTTCATCCCCCTGGACCCTCATGCTACAGGGGGAGGTGAAGTTGTAGGCTTGTAGCCCCAAAGGAGATGCCAGACTACAAGAACTCCAATGCATCGAGATTTTATAGGGATTAACCTTGTGCCATGGAGACTCTTGAAAATTGGGAAAAAAATACAGACATGCACATTGGCCTTAAAACAAATAAATAGATAACAAAAATGGTTGATGTGGAATAATCATGAAAATTGTGAAAAACATGTAAAATGATATCTGAAATAAAAATGCAATCTCGATTATGAAACTGAGGTATTCTATTGGCAGAATAGGAATTTCTTCAATCCACTCAACTACCTTTGGACAAAGAACTGAAACATGTTCCATGTCCGAGATACCAACATCAAGCCCATATCTCCTCATCTGCTCCAGTGCTTCCTGTAAACAATCCCAAGTGGTAAACTTCTGCTGCATTTGCAGGAACCCTGAGAAAATGTTCAAGAAAGCAAAAGCTTTCAATATGATCTTCAACCATGACGGACAATGGCACAACTTCTTTTTATCCTTCTCTGCAAAACCAACTTCTCTGAATAACAAGCAGCTTCCCGATTGTGGATCAGACAAGCAATCCACCGACTCCAAAACCTGAAGAAACCTCCCACAACCATGTTCATCAAGGACATTCGTATTAGTTGAGCAAAGAATGTTCTTAAGAAGGCCATCAGGAAGTCTTTCCCGTTGATCACCATCCAACACTCTCATGCGTTTGGCTTTTGAAGTGCGGGCATCAGAGCTTTCACCAAACAACGTATCACTTCCTTGAGCATTTCTACCATATGGTGTTAAATCGGGTTGAATTTCACTTGGCGGATTCTTTGACAAGGATGACAGATCGCGCATCATATCTGACCATGCCAAATCTGCAAATGGCGAGGTTGTGCTCTGACTAGGAACCTTTGGTGGCTCTGTGCCCTGCTGAGGGAGTATGTATTGTGTCTGACGCCGGTCCTTCTTATTAAAAGGAACAAGAACGACGAATTCACTTTGCCCAACGGAATAGCTATTTATCCGACTCCCCAAACTCATTTTAGCTCCCTGGAATGATAAATGTAGAAATTGAAAGACGAGATGATGATAAAAAAGTAACAAAAGTAGACATTATCGGAAAACAATATACTATGTAACAGTGAAAGACACGTTTGGGATATGTTAGGTAAATTTTACAGTTTGACTGAAAAACAAGGAAAAGTACTTTTCAAGAATCGCCAGCTACGAATAAATATTTTTGGATCAATGCCGCAGAAGGAGAACAGTTACAGGGAAATCAGTAGCAGTGACTAGTGCGAGCATCCAGAGAGAAAGAGAGAGGGAGAGAGAGATAAACGGATAGCATGTAATATATAAATTTTCAATATAAGAAAATAAAACCTTAAAAAAAAGGTGAAAATTCGGAGAGTTTTTAGCGGGAGCGAAAGAGTCTTTCAGCATAAGTTTTAATTCTTCAATAGTGCTGTTCGGGGAAATCGAAATGGTTGTAGATTCGCCCGCTAGGCTTCGGACTTGGATTTTTCTCTCGCTCACTTCCATCTCTTCTCGAATTCTTGAGCAGTTGGAGTTTGCAGTGGACGAAGATTATAGTTACTCTATCGTCCCATGCTTGAGCTGAGGCCTGAGAGTAAATATTTTTCGCCGGAGCAATGTCACGTTGTTTCATTCAAGCTTCCGGCTTCCTTGTCCTGGTTCGCGCCTTCGCGGGAATTCTGTTTGCGCGTCAAAACCCTAGTTCAAATCCTATGAGCGAAAAAAGAAAAAAAAAACATCACACGTGTAACGAGGAGACCTACACTTCAACATGTGCCACTGTGCCGGTGTTAATTTCCCCCTCTGTGTGGGACCCTTATCAAATCATCGCCACCATTAGGGTTTTGGGTTTTTGCCGCAGCGCTTAAAAACCTAGTTAAGTTCAGTGGCCGTTCTTCCTTTGCGGTCTAGGGGGAAGTCAGGGATTTGATCGGTTTCCTTCTTCGACGAAGCACTGAAAAATGGTACGCAAATGGCATCTCTATTCCCTTTCCGTTCTATGCTTTGCTTCTCCTGCTCAAATTTATGTGTATTGTAGAAGTCTTGTCTGTATTTTTTTTCGGCCTCATTTGTTGCGACTGTAATCGGAAGATGCATCATTTAGTTTCTCTTTGCTTCAAAGAAAAAGAAATGCTTGTTATTGGTAACACTTCCACGATACTTGAATCACTTCGAAATACAAGGATGCTTCTATGTTTTCTGTATTTCTCCAGATCTTATAGTTACCAAAATCGCGAATTACGACTATGTCAATTGTTAGAGTCGATAGGTTCATAACAGTGTTCTTTATTTTCATGCATAATTCTTTCACCGGTTATGTTGTGTGCCTTATTCAGTTCGAAATAGTTCTTCAATAGTCTCGAATTGCAAATAAAGCAGCATAAATTTGAATTCTTAGAGAGCAAGATTTTGGTGGCCGCATCGATGGGACTAAAGCTAAAAGGGATGTGAAGATTTATACGTTCATTTAGCGATTTGCCTTTTGTTTTCTTTTCCTTGACATGGAAAAACCTCTGACTATGGAGGCCGGTTTGTCTGCAACATCGTGCTCCTTCCAAAGAGTTCCTAGACTCGGCATTTCCAATTTGAATTTGTGAACGTGTGAGAATATGCTAAGCACCGATTTATTTTGAAGCCTTTCGTATTTGTTCTTACCGAATGGTGTATAAAGAAGTGGTTTATCATGAAAACTTGTAGTTGTGGTATCAGTAACTTCTCATTGAACATCAGATACAAGGAACTAATAACGTGACCTATGCAGTAAGGATATTTGCTTTGCATCATCATAACCATATGATGGATTGATATTGTTTGTGGATGATTCCAGTAGCATGATAATATACACTTTGTCAGGCATATTTTTATCGAGTGGTTGACAGGATTGTCCCTGTGATACATACATGTTTGATTTGATATAAGGACCCAACGGCCTTCTAAAAATTTTTCATTATGTCCATGGCATTGGAAAACAGTTCACTCTTGCTAATTTATTTTAATTTTCTCCAGGCGCCTAAAAGAGGTGGAAAGGCCCCTGTACCAGCCAAGAAGAAGCCAGTAAGTTGCAGAGTCTGTTTTATTATTAAGTGTGGGTACACCATTTTTGGGTATATTTGAAATCCATGGTGGGGTGGGCATCATTTGGATCATGCATTCAATTTCCTCTTTGATTCCATGGTTTATTGGTTTTCAAATACAACAACCGATATTTTACCAATTTGTCAACTAATAATCCAAAGTGAGACCACATTGCAGTGTTGCATGGACACGGGCACAAAAATCAGAATCTGACTTCTGACAAGGAGTCTAACTTGGCAAGATGAAAAACAAGGAAAAGCAAACATGTTTACAAACAAGTACAAATTAAAGTACTCCACACTTTGCTTTTTAACATTATAAACCTATAAAAAAGTTTTTAAAAAATATCTTTGTTAATCAATAACATTTTGTGGGAGAAATGGAATTCAATGTGTTTATTAACTTAGGGGGTGCAATTGAGCTGAGTTGAGTTGAGTATTAGGCTACTCGAGCTCAACACAAGTGAATATTTGCAAACTACTTGAGTTTGGCTCGACTCAAGCCAATTATAAATAAATTAATATTATAAATGTTATAAATAAAAATATATTATAAATGTTATAAATAAAAATATATTATAAATGTTATAAATAAATTAATATTATAAATGTTATCAATTAGGCTCATGAGCCTCTTGAGCGAATTTTGCAAAGCTTGAACTCTATACAAGTCAAAGCTCAAATCGAACTCAGTTATCTTTGAGTCGAGAGTGAGTATTTAGCAAGCCAAGCTCGAGTAGTTCACCTTTCAAGTAGCTCAGCTCATTTATACCCCTATATTAACCATTCATTATGTCAAATAAGCAAAAAGAGAAGGAAAGATGTCACATAGAAGTGTCCCTCATGAATACATGGAGTGTTGGGAGTCCATGCAACACTGCTACAGAATCAAGCTTGCATATTTAATGCATATCATTCTTTCGACTAGTGTGTCATTCTATGTCTGGGGTTTTGAATGAACTAAGCATTTTCAATAACAATTCCAATTGAAGAGAACCCTTACATATTACAGGAAAAGGTGGTTAACCCATTGTTTGAGAAGCGCCCAAAGCAATTTGGGATAGGTGGTGCATTGCCTCCAAAGAAGGATCTGCATAGGTTTGTAAAATGGCCAAAAGTTGTACGTATTCAAAGACAAAGGAGGATTCTGAAGCAGCGTTTGAAGGTTCCACCCGCTTTAAACCAATTTACGAAGACACTTGACAAGAATCTAGGTACTTTGTTGTGTTTTCATTCTCTTATTTCTGATCTTTTATTTATGTTGGTTATGGTTGAGCCAGCATGCACTGTTCCCACTACAGCTTTATATGATCTTTTGTTTGACACTTTATGGTGCAGCAACAAATCTTTTCAAGTTGCTGCTCAAATATAGACCAGAGGACACGGCTGCTAAGAAGGAAAGGCTTCTTAAAAGGGCACAAGCTGAAGCTGAGGGGAAGACAGTTGAGGCAAAGAAGCCCATTGTTGTCAAATATGGTCTCAATCACATCACCTATCTGATTGAGCAGGTATGCCTGTACTACTACTTTGGTAGGCTTATGGATGTATGGATTTTTCCCCTTTTTTTCAATATCTAGACATCCTTGCTGGTACTGTTTTGAAGTCCATAATTGAGGGGGGGAAATGCAATGGATTTGAAGTATCTGGTGTGAGTAAATTGATTTCAGTGGGTAATTGTCTATTATTTTATTTTTGATTTATTAATCAAGCATGCATTTAGAATCACTAGCTCAGACAGTGTAATGCTTTTTATACTTTTTTGGATACTCCCTTACTTTTTTATATTAATACAATACTTATAAAAAAGGCATTACCAGCTCAAACGTTTAAGCATGAACTCATTTGTTCCTTGTGGCTTTTTATGCATGTTCATTCTTCTTGGGGAGGCTTACGCCTCCTTGTGTTCAGGAAGTTTATGCCTCTTATTTTCTGAACTACGTCCCATGCCTCTAGGTAGTGGAACGCCTCGCGTCATGCCTCTGCGTTTTAAAACATTGGTCTTAACTGTTGCATAATCACATCAAAAATAAGGGATTTAGTTTGTTTTTTCTTCTTAATCCATGCAGAACAAGGCCCAGTTAGTTGTTATTGCTCATGATGTGGACCCTATCGAGCTTGTTGTTTGGTTGCCTGCCTTGTGCCGGAAAATGGAGATTCCTTATGCTATTGTGAAGGGAAAATCACGTCTTGGAGCAGTATGTTTATTTTTCAGTGCTATTTAGTTACACAGAATTACCATTCCTTCTGTGTGATTGTATTATGAGACAACATAATAATTGAACCTTTCTCTTGTTCATTTTGAGCAGATTGTCCACAAGAAAACTGCCACTGCTTTATGCTTAACATCTGTGAAGAATGAAGATAAGTTGGAGTTCAGCAAGATTGTGGAGGCAATAAAGGTAAAAGAGAGAAAAGTTATTGTCAAAAAATGGCATTGGACTTTTTCCTGGTGGGAAGTGTTACTTTTGGATTATGGTTCTTTAATTTTGGCAATCTGGATCAATATTCTAAAATCAAAATCCCAGATGTCAACTGTATTTCTTATGGACAATTTTGGAAGCTTTCATCAAAATTTCAGGATTATGTCCATGCTTTTTGCTAGGAATTTTAAATTATAAATACTATAAACTAAGGGTCCATTTGGTTTGCTTGAACAGGGGTTTGGAATCAGAACAACAATGGTCCAATTCCAACTATTTGGTTGGGTGGAATCGAAATCCCATTCCCATTCCTGGTGGAATGGCATTCCCCTATTTGGAATGAGAATTCATTCACAGCTGATTCCAATTCCCATCTAAACCAAACAGGTGGGAGGAATAAACCATTCCGATTCTTATTCTGACTGTGAAGCAAATGGACCCTAAAACAATATTATAAATTAACAAGTTTTTTTTCAAAAATAACATCTGAATCTGAAATTTCAAAAAACAGCAATGCTAGTATGACCAGGCCTTGTAAGCATGGGTTTTCATTCATATATCGGGGCGTCTGGATTTCATGGCTTGTCTTTTTTCATTAAATTACAAGATCCACTGTTCTTTTTCTGATTTTTCTAGGTCAAAGATAGAGTAATAGCTCAACACATTGTTTTTCTTAGGAAACAGTTTTTTCCAATAAGAAAAAGTTGAAATTTCGTTTTTTTTTTCTATAGAGAAATACTTTTTAAGTAAATATGATGCCTTGCCAAACCTTTAAATATACCACCCCACCGGAACTGAGTTGGGATCTGCTCCCAACAAAATTCATTCCAGCACTCTACAACATGATCTGGCAGCGCACATCTCACCATGAGACTAGGACCCACCATAAAATTGAGATGCACCATGTTTGAGATGTATGGTGTCAAATCATGTTGGAATGTATTTTGTTGGGAGCAGATCCAGACTCTCAGAAAACCCAGAAGGAAAGGACTTTTGTAAATGTGTCTGAAATCTGAATGACTGTCTAGGGTTTTCAGTAGTCTATAATTTCATTTGAAGGTGCACATTTTAACTGCTTGAAAGTGATTGAAAAATTCAGGCCAACTTTAATGACAAGTTTGATGAGCAACGCAAGAAATGGGGAGGTGGTATCATGGGTTCCAAGTCTCAGGCAAAGACTAAAGCTAAGGAGAAGCTCCTGGCAAAGGAAGCAGCACAAAGGATGTCATAAGCCTTCCTCGGGGCCGATTGTAGCAGGAAGAAAACATTGGCAATCTTATTTGTACTTCACTTTCGAATTTCATTTTGGTTGTGGAATTTTGCAGCCATGTTGTTACCTAAACCTAATTTATATTCTGGCTTTAGCTGTAGAAAGGAGAAATTTAGTACTAGTGTTGTAGCCCGCTGTTTAAACTGTTTTTTTCCTTCATTGTGGTTATTTCATATTTGTTGCCCCTTAAGAAGATAAGAGGTAAATCTCTAGAAACGTTGGACAGGTGAAGCTGAAATTTCATGCATGAACCTATCGATGAGATCGAATTTTCATTTATGAATGGTGATCAGTTGATATTCTGCTTATCATTACTTTTTATTGGTCGTATATAATGAACGTGGTATGGACCCTATAGTAGGGTAAAAATCTCCCAAGCATCAAATCCATGAGGTTTAGAACTAGGATTACTTTGGATCTTGATGCTGAAACTTTCATTTACTATAATAAAAGACCACCATTTCTTTCCTTTTTCTGTAATAGTCACATGTCACTCAATCTAAGAGAGGTTGATTACAAGGGATAATTCAATCATGGTGTAGAAATTGTATAGTTAATTAAAAAAATAATCAATAGTTTACTTTTCATGGGTTTTCATCGGTTCATGTTTTACAAGGTGTATTTGTTATTGGTTTCTGATTTTATTCCAGATTGTAGTTTTAGATTTTTTTCTAAAATAGATAGATACAAGGGATAGTTCTTGAAAGTTGAAACTCCACCAAAGACGAGGGCGATTGAAATTCTAAGTTCAAAATATGGATACGTTTGATACGCTGGTAATAATATATCAGGAAGTATCGACGGTTTTTTCTTTTTTTTTAGTTTATTCTTTTTTTTTTAGTTTTTTTTTAATCTGGTTTGAGACCCCGAAACACTTCTTATAGGGGCATATCTTCCGATACAATACGTATCAGCCGATAATACTTTAAACCTTGTAAAATTCTCTAAGGAAGATGCTCTGGGTCCTTTGGTACAAAAAAATTGTTGTACCATACCATTAGCAATCTGCAACATTAATTACATCAGCCTGCTTTTTTCCATTTCAAAATTAAAGTAATTTTTTAAAATTGTGCAGCGGATTGCTATTGATTTGGTAGAGAAAATTTCCTATACCAAGGGTACAGAGGATGTGATTTCGATGTACCTCATTCTTTGTTATGGTTGAAAGGGAAAGTTATTTAAACTCCACAAAAGACAAAGAGGAAGTGAAGTTCTCTAACGAAGGAACAATTAGGGCTGTTCATAAGAAGGCCCAATTCGACCAAACCGATCAATTCGGACCGACCCAATTTGAATCGGCCGGGTTTTCATCAGCATCGGTCGATTTTATGTTGTACAAATTCATAAGCCGATGGTTCGGGTTGGTTTTGGTTTTCTTGTGTGAAAATCGAAATCGAACCAAACCGAACCGACTTAGTTCCTACTTAACTAAAAACTGAAATATTTGAAAATATATATTCCAATATCTATATCTAAAAAATATATATTTCAATATATTTGTATGTATATTTTTGTTTTTATATATATATATATATATATATATATATATATATATATATATATATTTCTAAAATACATATTTTAGTTTTAAATATATTTCCAAAAAACTAAGTGGCCATGGGGGGCATGGATGAACTTAGAGCCGAAACCGACCCAACCTGACTCAAACCGACCAGGTCGGTTTTGCTTAACACTGGATCAATTTCGGTTTCCATCTCAGGTAACCCAACCAAGTTGGGTCGGTTGAAAAAACCTCAGTAAATTGACCCAATGTGACCCGTGAACAGCCCTAGGAACAAGGAAAATGTACTTCATATTTTGTCATGGTCGAACGTATTGTGTAGTATGGGTTTTCAGTGCCACCAAAACGCCATTTGCTAATAAAGCATTATTTATTGGGAATTGGAGGGTTATTTTAGAACCCCTCCAATGTATCTATTTACAAAATATTGGACTAAAAAAATTAAGAAAAAGAAAAAGATTATTGCTTTTTGGAAACTCATTATACGCTATTCATTGACAATTTGAACCATGTTACTTGATTCAAACCTTGGCATGTGTATGGTTATGTCAAGACTAGCAAGAGCAAGAAAGGTTTCATTATTATAAAGCTTGATATGATAAAGTGGAATGGGATTTCTTGAAAATGGTTATAATCAAAATCGGCTTTAGGAATAAATGCATTGATCAATAATGAACCTAGTAGATCTTTATCTTTTAGGGGGTGTTCTTTTTTTGGATTTTGAGAGGGGGAAAGTTGGTTAATGGGATTTTGGTTCTCATTGACCAAGAATCTTATGTTCTTTTTTCAGATTTATGTGGGGACTAGGGAAAGTTTATTTTCCTAAGTACCACTTATCCGGGTAAGTGATACCCATCTTCTAGGTGGGTAAATAACTTTCCCACCTAGGGGGAAAGTTGTCAATACTTGAATGGGACAAAAATGCCCTTTTTAATAATGAAATTTATGGTTGAAATGGGCATTACCTTATTTACATGAGAAATAAAAAAGCATGGGTAAATGGACTTACCCAGGTAACTGCATTAAGCGAACAGGGCCTTAAGATAGGTTCAAGGTAGGGAGACCCTGACTTACCTCTTTCTTCTATGCTTTGAAGCTCTATCTAGTAAACTACATCTTCTAATAAATCTAGTTTTTTTTTTACTGGGATTAAGCTAAACTCTCAATATCATGTTATTTTTCACTTGTTTTTTGTAGATGACAATTATTTTTATTTTCATAAGAACATCTCTTGTCAAAGGGTCATTGTTGGTAGAGACCCTCAAAGACTATGCACATGCCTCTTATCAATGGCTGAATTTTGCCAGATCTGAAATCCTTTTTAGTTATAAATTGCATCTTAGACCAAGGAAAATCATATTTTTTGCTCAAAGTTTTAAATCTTTCTAAGTGTCTAGGTCTTTCAACTGAATGAGCAGAACCAAGTCAGATGTTTATAAAAACTTAACAAATAGGGTATCAAACAAAACAAGCTATTGGTATGATATATTTTTATCTCAAACTAGGAAAAAAACCCTAATTAAGCCTGTTATTACTGTCATTTCTTCTTATGCTTTGTCTTGTTTTCTTATCCTAAAGTTTGTGACATTCTAGTCAAAGAGTAAAGAAAGTTTTAGTGAGGGGAAAAGTTTTAGCGATCATAACAAAATTCATTGGTTGAGTTGGGAGCAACAAATTAGCAAAAACAAAGTGGATAGAGGCTTAGGTATCAAAGATCCTCATTTATTCAACTTAGCTCTTCTTTCTAAAAATACGGGATCTCCTCCCCTCAAAACTTTGCAAGCACCCTAAAAGTATTGGCATCTATACACATATTGGGAACATCTCCCCATGAAGTTAACGCACATGTACAGCAGATATTCCCAATGTGTGGGTGGATACTAGTGTTCAAGGTGCATGCAGAGTTTTGTGGGAGAGAAATCCAGACCCCTTTCTAAATTGGTTTGGAGGTTTGTTGCAAAAGAGAAAAATCTTTGATCTGAAGGCAGCCAAGCCAACTATTGTGAAGAGGGCTTTTGGAGTGGGCAAATCATCATTGTAGTAGGCAGGAAGGTTTCCTATTTGGGATGATCCCCGGATTCCTCCTTTGGAAGGGACAAAAATCCATGCTTCCAACCACAAAACCGTTAACTTATAGGTGAATTCATAGATCATAAGATTTAGTTTAATCTCTTTATTGAACACATTGCTTCAAGTTCCAAGTATATCAATTAGCAATGGGACTTGGAATGATAAACTCATTTAGAAGTCGGATGGACATAGGGAATTTTCAATCAAATCAGCTTATTTTATTACAAAGAACTCTTTATCCCAAGAAAGTTTGTTTCCAAGTAGGCTGATCGTTATAAAGTTTAAACGGAGCCTGCTCTTGTCCCTTCCCATCGGACCAAAAAATTAAAACCTTTATTTGGAAATTTATCCAAAAAACCATGTGCTAACCTAGATAAAACAAAGGCTAATCCCAAGTGGTAGACGCTCTCTTTGCACCAAAAGTACTGAGGCCCTCGTTTGGTTCACGGGAATAGGGGTCTGGAATCGGAATAGGAATGGGCTATTCCGGTTCCAACAGTTTGATTGGGTGGAATCCGAATCTGGGACCAGGCTTGGAAACTTGTGGGCATGCACACTCAAGCCCAGGACCAGGCTTGAACAAAAAACCTAGGCCCAAGCCTTGAATTTTTGAATTAAGTTGGACAGGTTGGTTGGGCCCAAGATTGATTTGAAAATTTGTGAGCCTAATGTGAGCTCGGATTGAGCTAAGCTATTGGGCCAAAACTTAAGCTAAAATTTTGTAGGGCCAAGCCGGGCCTTTTCATCTAAATTTCTTTAGCATTTCAATATAATGTATTTTTTAAGTTACTTATTTTCATTTAAATGTATTTTTAAGACTTTATTAATTATTTTAAAATTATTAATTATAATTATAAAAATATTTATTTTAAAATTTGAGTAATTAGTGTAATTTAACTATTTATTTTGATTAATTAAATTAATGATTAATTAATTTGCTTCATTTACCCAAATAACTAACTTTAAATCTACCGTTCTTGTATTCTTATTAGCCCTTACAATATAGGGGCACCTCAGTAGTGTAAACGAAAATGAGAATTGACATATAGAGGAGTTACTTATCCCTAAAACTGGCTGAGGTGTATTTTGTTTCAAAGTTATATCACATGTTTATATTTGGATTGGTTGCCTTCTATGTATCTCATACTTTTAGGAGGACAATTTGTAATTGTATCATTATTGAGAGCTATAGGAAGGCCTAAACTGACCTTACTATGAAAAGCCTACACCAATTGACCACTCAACTACTTGGTCATCCATAGGGGGAATGAGGGAAGTTTGGTTACAAAGTAATATTGCTTCCTTGTTGGTTTTATATTGTTCTTTTTGTTTTAACTTTGGACTTTAGGTAAGGCTGGTGTGTTGGATGGATTGGGTTGGGTCGAGTCAGATTTGGGTTAAATCCATCGATTTTTTAAGTAGGTCATATGTTGGTTAATAAGTTAAATTGATATGTAATGTAAAGTTGAAGAATAACGCATCAAGGTTGCTGTGGTGTAGTGGTTATCACGTTAGTCTTACACACTAAAGGTCCCTACTTCGATCCTGGGCAGCATCATTCATTTCTTTTGTATGTCTGAAATATTTTCCATTTATTTATTTATCTTTTAAACAAATCCCAACTGAACTCGCTCGAGTGTACATTTGGGCCGCCCGCTTCCAAACTGTTACAAGGAGAGAGAGGAAAGATGGTGACACTGGTGGTAGCTACTACCATCGATCCCGCCTCCATTGGCCCTGCCTCTGCGCTCTTAGCCATGCCCGGCTGGCACCCTGGTCCTTTCCTTCAGGTTTGCTCTCCAACCCCTTCACGCCCAAAAGAAAACTTTTGCATATATATTTTTTACTTCTTAATTCACGTCTCTCTTCTATATATTATTTACAGCTAGCCAGTCACAACCTAAACTGAACACCCATTCCCACTTCTTCAAGAAATTACAACAACAACAACAACAACTGTTTTTTCCCTCCCAATCCACAATTAAATCAAGTTGATAAAATTTCCCTCTATTCTGCTCTTTCTTGAACAGGTTATTGGTAGAAAATACTTGCATTTCTTATGATTCTACCAACTGGCACTTTAATTAATTAATTAAGATTAAGTGACACCTTTTGTTTTTAACCATTAAGTGTAAGTGATAATTCATCTTATGGCGGGTTCGTTAGGAATGATCAAAGGGCCATTGTTCACAAAATTTCTTTGACTAAATGGATTGGATTAGGATATACCAAGCTTCGTCAATGGAGAAGTGAGACTGTTAAAGCATGACAACAGCATTGTCGCAGAGGATCACCTTGATAAGCGTTGGGAGGAGGCCACCAATGAGGTTGTCGATGAGATCATATTTCTGAGCAAGCATACAGCTGTTTCAAATCGACCTGCCCTCACTGTTCATCCTATTGGTATCATTTTTACTTATCTTAATTAATAAAATGCTAGTGGAACAGTTTCCAGTTTGGTTTATTATAGTCTTATAATTTAATTCTGTTGTAGTTAAACGACAAAAGAATTTGAGGGTTTTCTTATTAATGTTAATGGTGTTCTTAGGGCTGTTATTTTGTCCATTCCTTTTAGGTATACCACATTTAAGAGAAGATGATGTTCCTCCTCAAGGTGGAAAGCCTGGATGGGCTGCACCTCCTAGTCCTCGGATAGGGCCATGGCTGAGGCTTCTAAAGAAAATTGCTGAGTCTCATAATTTAATTCCTGAGTTTGAGGTACCTTTCTGCTCCTATTAATTGGTCTTTTACTAGACAAGCCTCATTTGTTCCAAGGCTCATTTTGTTGGGTACACCTCATCAAAACCTAGGTGCACCACACCTGGCTTGTAGCTATGTTGATGAGCTAACCTTGAATTTGATATCGAATAGATAGTTGTAGGTTGTATCGATTATGTTTATCGCTTAAACAGTTTTAGTGTATGTAGGACTTGAATACAAGGCTACAACCTTTGTGCTAATAGCATGATTCTATAAGATTATAACCAATTGAACTAAAAGGTTTTTTGAAATAGTTTATTTCTTTCATAAATTATCTTTTCATATTCTTGTATATTTCCTTTTGTCTTTCCCACAAGTGGCATCTTAATTCAGGAACATTCTTCACCTTGTGCCTTGCATCCCAAGCTCTAGTAACCCCTTGTGCTTCTAACTTATAAAATGTTGCTATTAATATTAGGGCTTGTTAGGGCTTTATGGTTTGGAGTTCGGGGGTTGAAGATATATATATATATGCCACAATGACAGAATATACACTTCTTTTTTATTTGTGTGTGTATAGCCTTGTGCCCCAATACAAAGTTAGGTTTATAACTACTATGGACCAGAGTAGCAAACGTATGTTGTCCAAAGCATGGCTTACCTGATATGTTGTAGAATTCCTCTCATATGGAGATACAGAATCAATGATAAAATTTTCTTGTATGATAATGCGGTGTGTGAAATTGGCTCACAAAATAAATTACCCTTGTTTGGTTAATTTCGTCACTTATTTGTTCTTAATAAGTAAATTGTGGGTTTTTTCTTTACTTTCCTCTCATGTAGGTCACTTTGGAGGGCACCCATCATGGCCCTGTGACCAATTCACCAACCATGTTTTTGGAGATTGGTAAATTTCTGCCCATTAACCCTATTAGCTCAATTAATTATTTGGTAATTATCACTTCAATATTTGCATGATTAAGGGGGTGTTCTACAACATGTTTTTTCTTAGAAGAGGTAAAAGAAAGAAAAAAAGATCCATGTACAACCTGATCTATACAGTGGGAAAATACAAAAAACATTAGACCACTATCCCATTTGTGATTACAAAAAGGTTTGCATACTGAAGGAGAGAACTAAGGGGAACACTATCTCTGGATAGGTGTGCCAAATGACCAGGATAACAGTTTCCCAACTATTTTCTGCCATACTTCCTCCTCTTGACAGCCTTTGTTTCAAAAGAGCCTTGAGTTTCTTTCCTTCCATATCGACCAGAACACTGCTCCTGGGACCAATTGCCATAGAATTTTCCCTTTCTTACTCAGACCATGGGTCCACCAGCCTTTTACGATGTGAATGTTTTTCTTTTTATTTGTTTTTCAAATTGTCACATCAACAAAAAACAAAAAAACATGTTCTTGAACTGTGTTTTTGTTCGGCCAAATCCAAGGTACGCTAGAAACTGACTCGAGGATAGGGAGGGAGTCGATGAGGACTGGGTAGCATTTTGTTTGGAGGAAGTCAAAAGTGATGAAGATTCTGAAGATAAGTCCAGCCTAGGCAGTGTTGGGGATGAATTTTCGTCTGAGGAAGAGCTTGAGGCAACTCTAAATCTGGAGTTGCTATTTAAAGGAGAAGTAGAAGCTAAAAATCGAAGCAATACTCTATCTCGGCCTGACAGAGAGACAGTCAACAGAGTGGAGCACAGTCAAACTCTTGGAGTTGGAAACCCTCGCTCACATTCAGAAGGGCCATTACCAAATATTTCTGTTGACCAGGAAGTGTGTAAGCATTTTTCTATGACCTCTCAGCGGCAAGATGGGTACAATAGAGAGGGATAAACAAAAGGGTGAAAGGACTCACTATTTAACACAAGAGATGGGAAGGCACTCTTTTCAGAATCAAGCCAAGGAGATAGGCGAACCCCACTCTCCAAAACAGGGCACGATAGACCAAACTAATACCCCCTGCACTCCCCTTCCAAACCAGCAAACTCCAAGTAACCGTGTCCTTTCAGGTTTTGCTACTAATGAGTGTTCTATGTATGTTGTGCCAAATTCAGGTCCCATTCCAGAGATTGTAGCCTGTGTTGAAGAAGAAGAGGGAAGAGAGAGTAGTGAAGTTAGGGAGAGGAAGGAGAGTGGGGAGGGGATGCAGGAGGAAGCAAAGAGAAATAAAAGAATTTGGGAAATTCTGGAGAGGTTGTTGGATGAAATTGAGGAGAATTATTTACAGAAGGAAGGGGCAGAAGGGGTAAACACTGAAAAAGCTAGAGAGGATGAAGGAAGTTTGGGGAGAAAAAAGCATGGAGTGAATAAGAAACCCGACAAAGGAGAACTGAGTAGTGAAGACTCTGTGGCAGCATTTGTAGGGAAGCTTGGCTGTAAATTGAAAGATCCGAATGATTGTTTTTGATAAATAACAAAAACCTTTATTAATAGGTATTAGTAGAGAAGGATACAAGAGGAGGGGTAAAAACTCTTAACCCTCCCAATAAGTACAATTCAGTTTACAATAATGCCCAGAAAAAATTGACTCTTCCCACCCCCTTGTTTGGCCAATGAATCTGCCAAGGAATTAGCACCGGTGTTTTAAAAGGCGTGGGAGGCGTATGCCTGGAGGTGCACCTCCCAGGTCAGGCGCTCCCAAAACGCCCTGAGGCGTATGACAGAGGCGCTGACACCTCTGAGGCGTACGCCTCAGGTGCAAGAGGCATATGCCTCTTGCGCTTTTTTCATGAGGCGTGCTAGAGGCATACGCCTCATACACCTCATGCACATCTTATATAAAAAGACAAAAAAAAAAGAAAAAAGAAAAAAAGGAGAGGAAAGGAAAGGAAAAGAAAGGGGAAAGTGGTTTGCCCCCTGCCAGCCCCCCAGACCCCCCCCCCCCCGCTTCGCTCACTCGCCTTTGCTTCGACAAGACCCCTTTCAACTAATTTTATGCATCTTTATTCTTCTTAATATAAAAGATTTTTATTAAAAATAAACAAAAAATGAGATCCTCCCTCTTAAGGAGGCTTACGCCTCCTTGTGTTCGGGAGGCTTACACCTCTTGTGTTCTGAATAGACCTGTTCATGGGCCAGGTAGCACAACGGCCCGGCCCGGCCCGCACCCTGGTCGGGCTTGGTCATGTAATTAGGCCCATGGGCCTGACCTCGGGCCTAACACAATAAGCCCGACTGTGTTTTGGGCTGGGCTCGGTATTTGTCAAAAAAACCCGACCCGATCAGTATTATATATTTTATAAAATATATAATATGTATTTTATATATTATATAAAATATATAAATAATATAATATCTATTAAAATATATATTTATAACTTAATATATATATATTTTTTATTCTTTTCTTTATAATTTCAATCTCTCTCTCTCTCTATTCATCCGCTTCAGCAGTAATAATAGTAATAGTATAGGCTAAATTTTGGGCTCGGGCCCAGGCTCGGGCTTCAGGCTTTTTATGAGGGCCGGGCTCGGGCCTTAGAAAAATCTGTTAATACAGAGTAAAAACCGGGCCCGAGCCTGGCCTGGCCCATGAACAGGTCTAGTTCTGAACTACGCCTCACACCTTCGCGTTTTAAAACATTGATTAGCACTCCTCTTAGTCCATTGAACTTGACTTCCAGGTTTTGAATGATCTGTCTAACTTTCTTTTTCTCATTTAGAAACTTCCACAAACTAGAATCGTCCTTCATCAGCCAATTGATAGCCAACTTAGAATCACCTTCCACCATCAGTTTTCTGATATTTAACTCTTGGGCTCTTTTTAACCCTTCCAAAACAGCCAATATTTCAGCTCTAAGAGAATTCTCCCATCCAATAGAACCAGAATACAAAGCAATAATTCGACCTTCTCCATCCCCGAAAACTCCCCCTATACCCGACGGACCTGGATTTCCTTCACTACTACCATCAAGATTTAGTTTAGTGAACCCTGAAGCTGGAGGAGACCAAACTGGGTTAGCTGAAATCTTCCTTGGAGCTGACCAAGCCACTTCTTTCCACTTCCTGACAACGTCTCCTTCTGAATAGTTTTCAAAGAGCTGCAAAGTCTTAGCCCAATGGACCACCCTTATAGAGATTAATTCAATGATGACACCCTTATTTCTTTCTTTCCCATGAAAGGTCCTTTGATTCCTTTCCTCCCAGACTGTCCAACATACAGCTGCTCTTACACATCTCCACAGAATTTTCCCTCTCTTCTATAGCTCCCTAACAGAAGTAGAATGGAATAGGCTTTGTACATTTGGGGGGGGGGGTCCACCTGCAACCAAAAAGAGAGAAAAACCAACACCAGATCTCTGAAACAAATGGGCAGGAAACCAGTAAGTGATGACAAGACTCACCATTCTTCTTACAAAGGATGCACCAGTGCGGGGATAAACACCAATTTGGCCTTTTTCTTTGAAGTAAGTCTAAATGTAGTAGAAAAGGTGAGAGGAAGTAAAGGTAAAAAAGAGGAAGCTGAGTAGAGAAAATGAAAGGAAAGGAAACAAGTAAAGTCAATAGAGGTTAGGGGTAAATAAGTAGAGAAAATGAAAATAATCAGCTAGAATGTTAGGGGTCTGGGAAGTGCTAGAAAAAGAGCAGTCATTAAAGAGGCAATCAAGAAGATAAATCCGGATGTGGTAGTGTTGCAGGAGACCAAGAGGGCAGACTTTGATATCAGGTGGGCAAGGAACATTTGGAGAGTTGGGGGAATCAGTTGGGCTACGGCTTCTTCCTAGGGGGCAGCAGGGGGTATGGTGACAATGTGGAAGAATGATGTCCTCATAGGGTTGGAGGAATTGATAGGACAATTTACAGTTTCAGTTAAGTTTAAGCAAGTGGAGGATGGATTTGAGTGGGTTTTAACAAATGTGTATGGCCCAAATGATTATAGAGAGAAGGGGGAACTATGGGAAGAATTGGGTGATATTAGGGGACTGTGGGAGGGACCTTGGTGTATAGGAGGGGATTTTAATGTAATCAGATTCTTGGAAGAGACAAATAATCCTAGGTAGAGGGTGACCACTAGCATGAGGAAATTTAACCAGTTTGTGGATGCCTTTGAGATTAAAGAGATCCCATTCACATAGCAGATTTACATGGTCCAACCTCCAAATGAATCCTATTTGCTCTAAGCTGGATAGATTTCTTTTCTCAAATGATTGGGAAGAGCATTGGGGAAGCTTGACATCTAGGGCCCTTCCGAGGGTGACCTCTAATCATTGGCCTATTGTGATCTGTAAGGAAGAATTAAGAAATGCAGGGCCTGCTCCATTTAGGTTTGAAAACATGTGGCTAGGTCACCCGAGGTTTATTAGGAAAATCAAAGAATGGTGAGTCGAGAGCAATCCTGCAGTTGAGTGGAGTGGAATGAGATTCCACAAGAAGCTCCAATATCTGAAAAATAGAATTAAGGATGGGAACATCCTAGAATTTGGGAGGCTGGAGGAAAAGAAACAATTTGTGACTACACAAATTGAAGAGCTGGACTTGAAGGAAGAGAGGGGATGTCTTACAAAAGAGGATAAAGAGCTTAGATGGAGATTGCAGAAATAGTTAAAGGATTATCTATTCAAGGAGGAAATAAGCTGGAAGCAAAAATCAAGATGTAAGTGGTTGAAAGAGGGAGATAGGAATACAAAATTTTTTCATGTTGTGGCAAATGGAAGAAGGAGAAAGAGCTTCATCTCAAGTCTGGAAATTGAAGGAGTAACATTATCTAATCAAAATGAGATTGCATGAACTTTTGTTGAACATTTTAGATCTATCTTTAGAAGACCCATAAATAATAGAGTGTGGATTGAGGGACTAGTTGGGCCATCCTTCAGCTTAGAGGATAGGGAGTGGTTGGAGAGGAGATTTGACTTGGAAGAGGTGAAGGAGGTAGTTTTCTCTATGGATAGGTCAAAGGCACCAGGCCCAGATGGCTTTACAATGGCTTTTTATTAGGATTGCTGGGAGATACTGAAAGAGGATTTATTGATGGTGTTTGATGAATTCTGTAACAGAGGAGTGATCAACCCAAGCCTGAACTCCACTTTCATAGCCTTGGTTCCCAAGAGAAAAGACGCAAACATCTTGAGGGGCTTTAGACCAATCAGTCTTGTAAATGGTTTATACAAAATCATAGCAAAGGAACAGTCTCTGAGGATTAGGAAGGTGCTCCCTACCATTGTAGCAAATAATCTAGGAGCTTTTGTAAGGGGAAGGCAAATAACATATCAAATTCTTATAGCAAATGAAAGTGTGGAGGATTTCAAGAGATCAAAGAAAAAGGGGGTGGTTTGCAAATTGTATCTGGAAAAGGCTTATGATCTAGTTCATTGGTCCTTCCTATTGGAGGTGATGATTAACTTTGGGTTTGGAGATAGATGGTGCAGTTGGGTGATGGGTTGTATTCGGACTTGTCATTACTCTATTTTGGTGAATGGGACAGTGGAGGATTTTTTTTCTGGCATTGAGAGGAATCAAACAAGGAGACCCTCTTTCTCCTTTTCTATTTACCCTGGTTACAAAAGTGTTGGGGAGGCTAATCTCTAGAGCAGATTCTAGGAATCTAATTAGGGGGTGGAGAGTTAGGAGGGAGAATGTACCACTTACTCACTTGTAGTTTGTAGATGATACAATTATGTTCTGTGAAGGTGGAGATATTGATTGGATTAGGAATTTGAAACTCACTATACAACTTTTTTAGCAAATGTCAAATCTTATAGTGAATTTCGAGAAAAGTTGTATAGTGGGGGTTAATTTGGGGGAAGGGGAGATACTAGAGTGTGCTGATATTTTGGAGTGTACAATGTCCAACTGGCCCTTAAATTACCTTGGCACCTTTGGGAGATAATCCATAGAAAGGGGGCTTTTCGACCCCAGTAGTGGAGAGATTTCAAAAGAGAGTTGCCTCGTGGAAGAAAAATTATCTTTCTCTTGGAGGGATAATTACCCTAATAAGGTCTACTTTAGCTAACTTGCTTGTTTACTTTTTGTCGGCATTTAAGATCCCCGCAAGAGTGGCTAGTAAGATAGAAAAGTTAATGAGAGATTTCCTTTGGGAACCAGGGGAAGAGAAAAATGACCATAGGGTTGGGTGGGAGGTGGTGTGTAGAAGTAAGGAAGGAGGACTTGGCATTGGGAACACAAGGAAGAGGAATTTGGCTTTATTAGGGAAATGGTTGTGGAGGTTCTCACTAGAAAAGGAAAAGTTGTGGGTTAAGGTAGTGGGTAGTATTCATGGGCTTGCAGAGAATGGATGGGACTTGGCATTGGGAACACAAGGAATAGGAATTTGGCTTTATCAGGGAAATGGTAGTGGGTAGTATTCATGGGCTTGCAGAGAATGGATGGGACTCTGGAATTCTGGCAAGGCCTACAAGGGCATCTCCATGGAAAGCAATACAAGCTATTTTGCCTCAGTTTTCTCCTTGGATCAGGTATGGCTTGCATTCTGGCCACCTTATTAAATTTTGGGAACAAATTTGGGTTGGGGATTCCCCTTTGAAAGTTCTTTGTTATCTCTACCTTCAAGAATGAACCAGTATCTATCTTCCTTGTACCATCTAACTCTACCTCTGGGTTTGGTTGGAATTTGGGACTGAGAAGAGATATTAGGGACACAGAATTGGATGGTACCTTATCCCTTGTTTCCATCCTTGATGGGATCTTCCTGGAGCCATCAAAGGCTGACAGTAGAATTTGGACCCTCTCTCCCTCTGGTACCTTTACTTGTGCATCTTTCTTTAGAGCCATAACACAACCTACTGTTCCTATTGGCTTGTCTTTCCTTGTTAAAGAGGTGTGGTGTAAACCTATTCCTCCGAAGGTGGGGAGTTTCTGTTGGGAGGCTTTTCTGGAAAGAGTTAATACAGGAGATTTGCTTCAAAGAAAAAGACCCAATAGATGTTTGTCTCCTCATTGGTGTGTCCTCTGCAAAGCTGCTGGTGAATCTGGGTTTCACTTACTAATTTCTTGTCAATTTGCAAATTTTATTTGGGAATGGTTTACCTCTTTGTTTGGGTGCAGGTGGAACTCTCCAACAAATGTGCAAAGCTTGTTTAATTCCTGTCCTCCTAACCAGCCAACAAAAAGGGCAAAGATAATGTGGGGATGTGTTAGGGCTGCAGTGTGTTGGTCTATCTGGGAAGAAAGGAACTTAAGGATCTTCTCAGAGAAGGAGAGAACTGTGGAAGCAGTGATAGAAGTGATTCATGTAAGGGTAACTCATTGGCTGAAGACTTTGGACCTATTTGCAGAAATTTCAGTAGATGATCTGCTTAGGAATTGGAAGGAGATTGCAGATTCAGTTTCAGTTAGGAAGGTTTCAAGCTCTTACTGGACCCCCCCACCTCTTGGTTTTGCCAAACTGAATTTTGACGGCAGCAACATGGGCAATTCAGGGCCCTCCAGTATTGGGGGAGTCATGAGGGATGAAAAAGGGAATGTGATAGCCATGTTTTCTGGGCCAATTGGAATAGGAAACTCTTTGAAGGCTGAGATTTTAGCAGCTTTGGAAGGGATTCATAGGGCTAGGGACTTGCACATAAACAGGCTGATCATACTTCATAGAAGGAGACTCTGAGACTGTAATCAACTGGTTAAAAGAAGACAACTCAAGATATGGAGCTACAGCAATGAAAAGAGGAAATTTAAATGGTTGACCAAAGATATGGAAGTTCAATGCACATGGATAAAGAGAAGTGCCAATTCTTTTGTAGATGGCTTAGCTAGACAAGGGGTGGATAGGAGCTCTGTTTTTTGGGCTCAGCTGTAATTGTTTTTGTTTTTTGGCTGTCTAGTGACAGTTTTGGGGAGTTAAGCTATTTTAGCTCCCTTTCTATGTATTTTCAATCTTTAACCAATTAGTGAAATCTCTGTTATTGATTAAAAAAAGAAATTATATAATTTATGGAACATGATATTGAATAGCTAGATGAAAGCATTTCTTTAAAATAAAAAATCAAGAATATGTTTTTTGGTTATAGCTTTGAAAACAACAAAAAAAACACATATATAACCAAGAACATGTTTTCTGCAATTTTGTTTTAAGAACCAATTTGTTTTTAAACCAGCTCTTTTTTTTGGAATTTGCAACAAGAAAAACAATTCACACAGGAGAACAACCCCCAAGTCTTTTTGTTTCTTTTTCTTTTCTTTTTTTTTTGATAGGAAACGGTAACTTTCATTAGATAAAACCATAAGAAACAACTGTCACCTTCCAAAGTAAAAGGTGACCCCTGAATAACAAAAATCTTACAACACTGCACAAAACAAAACTCCAGATTCACCCCTTGTTTTGCTAGGTTGTCAGCTAAAGCATTTGCTGGCCTCCTAGACCAATACACTTTTGCATCCAGCTCCCTTGTGAGGCTCAATAATTCCCTTACCTGTTGTCTAAGGGACCATGTTCCCAGGTCTTTTTGTTTCTTCATTTGATAGATGATAAATTATCTCCAGGAATTTGCATATTTTTGGCTTGTAGCATTAATGGGCATGATTACAATGGGTCCAAAGCAATCCTATAATGTCTTTCTTGGAAGTTCATCTTGATATTCTTGTACATCTTGTTATTCATTAACATGGTTTTATATCTTGGAAATTTATGCTAGTCAAATAATTTTAGTGTTATATCTATGGGTTATTTACTAGTTATGCATTCAGAGTTCTACTAATTTGTTTGTGGAGTACCCCTTTTTGGGGTGTGCTTACTTCAAGTGTTGGGTAGGTGCAGAGGGTATTATTATATAATATCAATAAAAATTACAAAGAGGAAGACAAACTTTCTTATCTTCCAAATACAGTTTGAGCCCCATGAAAGGAAAAAAGAGAAAAAAGAGAAAAAAGAGAAAAAAGAGAAAGAGAAGGGGAAAAGAAAAATAAAATTACAATTATGCCCAAAACATTGACTCCCTCTCCACCCGCTAACCCATCAGCAAAAGAATTAGCTGATCTTTTTACCCAAATGATTTTAACTTCCATTCCTCAAACCAGCCATCTAAATTTCCTCCTCACATTACTGTAATGCCATAAACCACTGTTGTTTTTATTCATCCATCCTACCACCACCTCCAAATCCCCCTCAATTATGAGTTTGTTGATATTCATCTCCCTAGCTTTCTGTATTCTTTCCATAACTGCATGGATCTTGGCTCTAAGAGAGTCACCCACTCCAATTGGGCCTGAAAACATGGCTAAAATAACCCCATTCTCATCCCTGAAAACACCCCCAATCCCTGATTGTCCAAGATTCCCTCTGCAACTCCCATCAAGGTTTAGTTTTATGAAACCTGCAGGTGGGGGGGGGTCCAAGACACACTCATCACTGTTTTGGTTTGGGAACAGTTAGCAATCTGATGAGTTACCGCTCACCTTGGAAGCCCCTTCGAGGGTGGCTTAACCTCCTAAAACAGAAGATGGGGGCAAGAGAGAGGAAAGGTAGGAAGAAAATGACTTAGAGAGAGATGGAAGGGATATTCATTCACACCACTTATTACATGATCAGGGCCTTATATAGCTGGCCTACATGTATGCAATCATGGAGAGAGTATCTTCTGGTGGCAGTGTAACTAACTCTGGGAGGCTCTGCCACGTGTCACGCTAGCCTCTCTGTCTTCTAGTGAAATGCTGTTCGGTGGTGGCCTGCTCCACTCCTATAGTTGGGTTCGGAGGGAGTGTTTGGGTCCCAACAATTCCTCCCCCCTTAGCATTGACCTTGCCCTCAAGGTCTAGGTTTGGAAACCTCTCGTTCAGCCTCAAATAAGGTTCCCAAGTGGCATCATCTGGAGGAAGCCCAGTCCATTCTACCTTGGCTTCTAGCACAACCTGACCACTCGTCGAACCCAACGGAAATCCACAATTCTGATAGGCTCCGTGTCAATGTCCCCTTCTTCAGTGAATTGGGGTAAGTTCGGTGAGACAAGTGTATGATTTCCCACCGCCTTTTTAAGAAGTGAGATGTGAAACACTGGATGAAGCTTTGAGGTTGCAGGGAGGTCCAACTGATAAGCAACAAGGCCCACTCTCTCCAGAACCTTATAAGGCCCATAATACTTGGGTGCTAGCTTGTGCCAAGCCCGTCTTACTACCGAGATCTGGCGGTAAGGTTGGAGCTTAAGGTAAACGAAGTCACCCACCTGAAATTCTAATGGGGGGTGGTGAGTGTCATAGCGGGCCTTCATTCGCTGTTGGGCTTTTGTCAAGTTGGACTTAAGCAATCTAAGAATCTCGTCTCTCACAAGTAGACGGGTCTCTACTTCTGCCACCTTGGATGACCCATATTCATAAGGTAATATGGGAGGAGGTTCTCTGCCATATAGAGCTTAGAAGGGTGTCATTCCAGCAGCCGACTGATAAGTCGAATTATACCAATATTCTACTCACGGAAGCTAGTGAGCCCACTGTCGAGGCTTTTCCCCTATAAAACATCTAAGGTAGGCTTTCAAGCAACAATTAAGAACTTCAGTCTGCCCATCAGTCTACGGGTGATAACTCGTGGAGGGGTGCAGTTGGGTTCCTTGCAACCGAAAATATTCCTTCCAGAATGAACTCAGGAAAGCAGGGTCCCGATCTGAGACAATGGATCTTGGGGTTCCATGCAGCTTGGCGACGTCCCGGATGAAGATGTAAGCCACCATTGCTGCGGTGTAAGGGTGAGGTAATGCAGAGAAATGGTTGTACTTGGTGAGACGGCCAACCACTACCATGATAACCTCCTTTCCTGCAGAACGAGGAAGACCCGTGATGAAGTCCATGGAAAGGTCTTCCCACACTTGATTTGGAATCTTGAGGGGTTGTAGAAGGCCAGCGGGAGACTGTGACGAGTATTTCTGTTGTTGGCAGGTTTGGCATTCGGATACATAGTGCAATACATCCTTACACATTCCTACCCAATGATAGTGGTTGTTGAGCCTCTTTAGGGTCCGTAGTACCCCTGAGTGCCCTCCCAAGGCGGAGTCATGAAACAACCTTAGCAGTTCAGCTTTGTGGGCCGAATTCTGGGCAACAACAAACCGACCCCTAAAGAAAAGATCAGGCCCCACAACTTGGTAACCAGCAACTTGTGAAGGGTCTCGCCTCCACTTATCTCTAATGACCTGCAACTGCGGATCAGACTTGGCTTCTTGCCGTATAGCTTCAAACAAAGGGAAGCTGGGCTGAGAGCAGGTCAGATGGGCTAACTCTTCTACTCGTGACAAGGCATCAACTACTCTGTTTACGGGCCCCAGCTTATATTCTATGAGGTAGTCAAAGCCCATCAGTTTACTAAGCCATTTTTGCTGCTCCGGGGTGTGCACCCTTTGCTCTGCTATGTACTTCAAACTTCGTTGGTCTGTCTTAATAACAAATTGGCATCCCAATAGGTATGCACGCCACTTTCGCATTGCCATTACCACAACCATCATTTCTTTGACACAAGTGGACTGACTTTGGTGAGCTGCTGAGAGAGCCTTGCTGAAATAAGCAATGGGCTGCCCCTTCTGCATCAAGACGGTTTCTACTCCTACACCCACGCATCACATTCTATTTCAAAGGGCTGAGAGAAGTCTAGAAGAGTGAGGACTGGAGGGCTAGAAACTGCTGTCTTCAAGTCTTCAAAAGCCCATTGGGCTTTATCAGTCCAACTGAAGGAATCCTTCTTTAATAGACGCGTTAGAGGGGTGGCCATAAGCCCATACCCCTTAATGAAGCGCCTATAATATCCGGTAAGCCCAAGAAAGCCCCGCAGAGCCTTTACAGTAGTGGGCTTGGGCCACTTCTGGATGGCGTCTACCTTTTCTAGGTCTTCCATGACCCGACCTGTTGCAACCACATGGCCGAAGTATTGAATTTGTCCTTGTCCAAAGGAACATTGTCATTTTGGCATGTAACTGGTGCCCCCTTAGAGTTGTGAGGGTGAGTTTCAGATGTTCCATATGTGTGTCCCAATCCCTGTTGTACACCAGAATATCATCGAAAAACACTAGAATAAATCACCTTAGGAATGGCCTGAATATGTCATTCATGAGGGCCTGAAAGGTGGAGGGGGTGTTGGTGAGTCCAAAAGGCATAACCAAAAACTCATAATGGCCATTGTGGGTCCTAAAGGTCGTCTTGTGGATGTCAGCCTGGTGGACCCGAATCTGATGATAGCCGGACCACAGGTCTAATTTGGAGAACACTCGTGCCTCTCCTAACTCATCCAGTAGTTCATCAATGAGGGGTATAGGAAACTTGTCCTTCACGGTAATCTGATTCAAGGCACGGTAATCTACGCAAAAGTGCCAACTACCATCCTTCTTCTTCACTAAGAGTACAGGAGATGAAAAAGGGCTGGTGCTGGTCTGTATATGCCCTTTTTCCAATAGTTCTCTCACTGCCTTCTCAATTTCCAGCTTTTGAAAGTAAGGGTATCTATATGGCCTCACATTGGCCGGTTTAGAACCGGGTAAGAGAGGTATCTGATGATCATGAGCCCGGGGTGTAGGTAATTGGTTTGGCTCCTTGAATACATCGCCAAACTAATCGAGTATCGATCATAAGGCCTCGTGTTGGGCTTCTGTGGGATGAACACAGCCGTGGTTGTTCAGAATTGGGACTATGGGCCGAATGCTTAAGTGCATTGTAGGTTTTCAGGACTGCTATTCAGTCTTGAACACTAAGAGATTTCAGGTTCGATGAGAAGAGAAAGTGAAGAAGAAGTAGAAGAAAGAGTGGTGAAAGAGCAGTAGAACACAAATTTTGAGGAGAAGAACAGAATGTCAATATTCTGTCGCCGCCACTTTAAGTTAATATATATATGTTATGCTAGTTACATGAAAGGACATATCTGCCCTTGGTGTTTACATCATAACTGCTAACAAATAACAAACAATATAAAACTGAAACCAGGAATAACAGAATAGCAAAATGACCACAGCTGTGACTAGATACATTCTACCCTGCGGACAGAGTGGGACCACAGCTGTGGGGCCCACATCAATGTTCTCTACACTCCCCCTCAAGTTGGGAGTATATGTTCATCATTCCCAACTTGGATAGATCTGCCTCTAGCTTCTTTCTTGATACGGCTTTAGTGAGGATGTCTGCTAGTTGCATACTGGATGTGATGTAAGGGAGGCATACTTCTTGAGATGAGACCCTCTCTCGCACAAAATGGCGGTCAACTTCAATGTGTTTGGTTCTGTCATGCTGTACTGGATTATGTGCTATATTAATGGCGGCTTGATTATCACAGTACAGCATCATGGGCTTCTCATACTCAATACCCAACTCCTCAAGTAGAGATCTTAGCCAAAGGATTTCAGCCACTCCATTGGCCATAGACCTGTATTCTGCTTCAGCACTTGACCGAGAGACAACACTTTGTTTCTTACTTCTCCAGGAGACAAGGTTTCCTCCCACAAGGGCACAATATCATGAGATAGACCTTCTGTCATCAACACTCACAGCCCAATCAGCATCAGTATAGACCTCCACCTTCATGTGATTGTTGTTCTTGAATAGTATACTCCTACCTGGGCATCTCTTCAAGTAGGCTAATATTCTTTCTGCCGCAAGATGTGTGGTTCTAGGAGAATGCATGTACTGGCTGACAACACTAACAACATAAGTAATATCTGGCCGAGTGAGGCAGAGATATAGGAGCTTTCCCACCAGTTGCTGGAACATAACTTTGTCTTCAAGAAGCTCCCCACTCTCGACACTAATCCTGTGATTCTGTTCAATTGGTGTATCTGTAGGCTTGACACCTAACTTTCCAGTTTCTGCCAACAGGTCTAGGACATATTTCCTCTGAGATATAAAGATCCCCTGTTTGGATCTAGCAACCTCAATACCCAAAAAATACCGGAGTACACCTAGGTCCTTCACCTCAAATTCTTGGTGAAGAAGCTATTTAAGAGACTCAATCTCATGGCTATCATTCCCTGTGACCACAATATCATCAACATATACTGCCAGTAGTGTCAAAGAGGACTCCACCCTCTTGATGAATAAGTATGATCTGACTGGGCCTGTACATATCCAAACTTCACAAGTGCTAGTCTGAATCTATCGAACCAAGCCCTAGGTGACTGTTTCAAACCATACAAAGCCTTGTTGAGCTGACAGACCTTCTTACCTATTTCTGCATCATAGAATCCATGGGGCAAACGCATGTAAACTTCTTCCTGCAGATCTCCATTCAGAAAGGCATTTTTCACGTCCATTTGGTATAAAGGCCAAGTGTGACTTGCTGCAAGGGACAATAGGACTCGAATAGTAGTCATCTTGGCTACCGGTGCAAATGTCTCCAAGTAATCTATGCCATAAGTCTGTGTAAACCCTCTTGCAACTAACCGAGCTTTATACCTCTCAATAGATCCATCTGCATTATGCTTCACCGTAAAAACCCATCTGCGTCCAACTGGTTTCTTTCCTTTTGGCAAATCAACTACCTCCCAGGTGTTGTTTTTCAACAGGGCATCCATCTCAACTTGCATTGCATCTTTCCATTCAGGGACGGATATGTTATGGACACACCATCCCGGCAGCGCACTACGGCGCGAGCATGGGCAACGGCACGCACAGCAACAGGCACCGCTCGGTGGCGCCGCACAACAGCACGTACCGCCCGACAGCGCGCAGCATGCACCGCCTGGCAGCACGCAGCACGCACTGCCCGGCAGTGCGCAGCACGCACCGCGCACACGACCGGCAGCGGCACCATGAGCCGCGCGCACGCACTGCGCGGCAGCGGCACCGTGCGCACGCACCCGGCAGCAGCAGCAGCAAAGCGGGGCCCACACGACAGCTCATAGGGGTGGGCCCACCCTTATCTGGACACGTCAAGCCAACTCGCCGCCAGCTTACCTTATCCCTATCTTATCCTTATCCCTTATCTTATCTTATCCCTTATCCTTGTCTTATTTTATCTTCTTAAGTAAGAGTTGTGTTACCATTAGGAGTAGGTAATTAGGAGTTTTAGTTTAAGTTGGATTACCCTAACCTGGCCGAATCCAACAAGGAATTTCCTTTTGTAATCTCCTATTTAAGGAGCTACGAATTGAAAGCATTCAGTTTTGTAGTCAAGAAAAGAGTGAGGAGAGTTCGGGTGGTCTCTTGGACAAATCACCCCAAGGGAGAGTTCGGGTGGTCTCTTGGACAAATCACCCATTCAGTTTCCGCAATAGGGTCTGCACGCAAGGGAAGACGCAAGGGAAAGCAAGGCTTTCTCACCGTGGACCGACCCATGACAAGATCCTACGCGTGGGCCCATAACAGGATAGGGCTTCTTGCACTGTTCTTGGAATAGGGATATTGGAAATGGAGCTAAGGTAGGACCTGTAGGTAGGAGATAGGCGATCATAGGATAAAAAATGGGAAATACAGTGGGCTGTGGATGTGGTACAATGTCGTTTCCCTTTACGGACTGCAATTGGAAGGTCAAGATCATCTGTAGGGGAAGTCTCTGTGGGCTCTGGGACTGTAGTATCTGGACCTGGAGCTGCAGATGAGATTGGAGCTGGTCTGGATTGCTGATGATCAGGATCAACCTGCCTGCACCGCCTGTGATAAACCCTCAACTCCTGATCCCTCTGACCACCCTCACCATTGCAGCTTTCCCTCAACTCCTGATCCCTCTGACTACCCTCACCATTGCAGCTCTCATCACCCAATGGAATAGGTAAAGGAACTGCCCCACTCTCACTGCTCTCCCCTTGAAGACAAGAACTCAAACCCCCACTCTCACCACTCTCCCCCTGAGGGGCAACCCGAGGATAATAGGGTGTCCCCTCAAAGAAAGTGACATCCATGGAGACAAACTTCCTCCCGGAGATAGGATCATAACAGCAATAACCCTTTTGAGTTTGTGCATAACCAAGGAAGATGCATTTGGAGGCTTTGGGTTCGAACTTGGAGTGATGGGGTCCGAGAAGCTGAACAAAGCAAGTACAACCGAATGTCTTAAGGGGAATAGAAAACAAGTCTTTGCGTGGATGTAGAAGGGAAAAAGGAGATCACATATCAAGAACCCTGGAAGGGACCCGATTAATAAGGTATACCGCCGTGAGGATAACATCCCCCCAGAAGCGAATAGGGACATTGGAAGTAAACATGAGGCTTCTAGCCACTTCCAAAATGTGCCTATTCTTCCTCTCGGCAACTCCATTTTGCTGAGGTGTATGAGGGCAAGAGCTCTGGTGGATAATCCCATGATGAAGAAGATAAGATGTCAATGATTTAGCAAAGTATTCCTTTGCGTTATTAGATCTGAGAACTTTGGTCTTGGCATCAAACTGGGTTAGGATCATTTGGTGAAAATTTTGGGTCAGGGAAGGTACCTCATCTCGTGAACGCATGAGATAAACCCAAGAAAAATGGGTATGGTCATCAACAAATAACAAAAAATATCTGTACCCACCCATGGAAGGGATATGATAAGGCCCCCAAACGTCAATATGCACAATATCAAAAGAATTATCACTCCTTTTATTACTCAATAAATAAGGATTTCTACAATGCTTAGCAAACTCACAAATTTCACACTGTAGCTGAGACAACTCAATAGACTCAAATAAAGTAGGAAACATACTCTATAAAGATCGAAAAGACAAATGACCTAATCGGTTATGCTTTGGCATAACCGGACTCACTCTGAGAAACAAAAGACAACTTTTCTACTGACTCTCCTTGACGGAACCGCTCCCCGAGCAGATAGATCCCATTCGTCTCACGGCCAGTCCCAATCACCTTCTGCGTCTCCAAGTCCTGAAAAACACATCGGTCAGGGAAGAAGGTTACTGAGCAGTTCATATGCTTGGTAATACTACTGACTAAAAGAAGGTTAGTATCAAGCTTAGGAACATGCAAAACAAATGATAGGGAGATAGTATCTGAAATCTTGATGTCACCCTTCCCAGAAATAGGAACCAGGGAGCCATCAGCAATAGATACCTTATCCCTACCAGAAGACAAATGGTAAGTAGTAAACAATGAAGGCAAGCTAGTCATGTGATCAGATGCACCTGAGTCTATTACCCAACAAGGTTCAGTAGTACCTGGAGCTGAGGCATGATAGGCTGAAGCTCGAGTACCTGAATGGGCGAAGGCAGATGTGACAGGGGCTGATGGAGGCTGTGGTGGCTGAGCTGAATTTCCAACCTCCTTTTCTAGCTGTATTAGGGCAGCCCGAACTGCAGCTAAGGTCTCCAAAGATGTTCCTTTTTATGCCAGATGAGGATGCTGAATCAGTGTTCATGGCTACATGAGCAGTGCCCTTCTTGTTTCTTAACTTCGCAGGAACCAAGTGGGGATACAGTTTCCAACATGTCTCTTTTGTATGTTTGGGTTCCTTACAATGTTCACATACTACATCCTTCTTGTCTTCCTTCCTGTCCTTCTCTGATTCACCCCCTGATTTGGGTGTAGCCGCTACAAAGGCTGATGTGGGTGTGTGAGGTTGCATCATAACCTTCCTTCTGGTCTCTTCACTGTGTACAAATGAGTAAGCCTGAGAGAGAGTCACACTGTCTCTAGTCAAAATCTGCTGCCTCAAAATATCATATTCTGAGTTCAGTCCTGCCAGGAACTCAAACACTTTGTTTGTTTCGATGTGCTTTCTATGGGTCTGAGCATCTTTGGGACTCTCCCACTCAAGAGTCTCTAAGTGATCAATCTCATGCCACAGGGACTTCAAGGTAGAGAAGTAGACTGACACCGGTTTCTCTCCTTGTTTAAGTGTGTTCACTTCACATTTCAATTCATATGCTCTGGCAACATTAAGGGGTTGGGAGTAAGTTTCTTTCATAACATCCCATATCTCCTTAGCTGTCTTTGCCCACAAATAATTCCGGCTAATATGAAGCTGTATAGAATTACACAGCCATGTCATAACCAAGTAGTTTCCTTGCAGCCACTTGGTATATGTCGGGTCTCCCTTGGAAGGTTCTTTCATATCTCCCAGGAGGTACCCTAATTTACCTCTTCCACCAATAGCCATCATGGCTGATTGGGCCCATTCCAAATAGTTTGATCCATCAAACTTTACGGTCGTAATCTGACCACCCATCTCAGAAATACCACCATAACTGATGTTCCCAAGGCTGCCTTTTGCCTGAATTTTAGACTCCATTTCTGTCAAGTCTCAAAACAGCACTTTAACCACCAATCACAATCAAAAACAGTATAGGCCTGATCTGTATTCTCAGTGTATGTGCACAAAACTGAAATAATTCTAATCTGAAACCAACTGGCCAACACAGCAGTAGCTGGCCGTAGATCTCTAACTCGTTAGAACTCTGAGAACAGCTTAAAAAAGAAACTGATATGCTAGGGAAAGTTAGGGTTTTTAATCAGTCCTGAAAGGAAGCAATTCAGTCGCACAGTCCAAACTGTATAGATGAGTTTGCAGTAGGGTTTTAATCAGTCCTGAAGGGAAGCAATTCAGTCACACAGTCCAAACTGTATAGATGAGCTTGCAGTAGGGTTAATAAGAAACCCTAGAATCTGATCGGACCTACCAATAAACTTAAGAGTAGCTCTAGGTAGATCACAGGGTTCAGTCAAACACTAGGGCTTGCCGCAGATCACTTTCAAACCCTAGAGTAGAGAGAAACACAGTTCGGTCCAGGGTTTGCTGTAAAACCCTAGTGAATTGAAGAGAGAAAGAACTAGAATGGTTTGGCCTTCCCCTCCAGATAGGTCCAACCTATCTTCTCTGATAGAACTTCTCTTAGAAAGTAAACAACTTACAAGGAAAAATTGTTCGCTGCCTTCTAGGGTTACCTGAACCCTAGTCTTCTCTGATCCTTCCTGACCACCAATACTTTGCAACCCTAGCAAGTTTCCAACAGCTGCTAGCACCTCTGGCGATCTCCAAGGATCAGTCTGCGAACTCCTCCTTTTCAGCTTTCAGTCCTAGGAGATTCTCATGTGGTCGGCTGGTATTAGACTCACATGAAAAACCCTAACTTGGCTCTGATACCATTTAGGTTTTCAGGACTGCTATTCAGTCTTGAACACTAAGAGATTTCAGGTTTGATGAGAAGAGAAAGTGAAGAAGAAGTAGAAGAAAGAGTGGTGAAAGAGCAGTAGAACACATATTTTGAGGAGAAGAACAGAATGTCAATATTCTGCCGCCGCCACTTTAAGTTAATATATATATGTTATGCTAGTTACATGAAAGGACATATCTGCCCTTGGTGTTTACATCATAACTGCTAACAAATAACAAACAATATAAAACTGAAACTAGGAATAACAGAATAGCAAAATGACCACAGCTGTGACTATATACATTCTACCCTACGGACAGAGTGGGACCACAGCTGTGGGGCCCACATCAATGTTCTCTACATGCATAAATATGGGTTGGCCAGCATCCTTGGAGGCCCGTATCATGGAGGCTAAAGTGTCACCTTGTGGACTAGGGGGCCGCACCCCTTGTAAATGACAAGTCTGGCCATCCTGGTGAAAATCCATTGTCATTTTGGCCCAATCACATAGAGCAAGGCCTAGGCCACGCAACCAATGAATCCCCAAAATAATATCAGCCCCCGAGAAATCCAATGGGTGGAGATCCACCACAAAATTATGGCCCTGTATGAGGATTTTTTCCTTCTTACATACACCATTACACGACATCTAACTCCCATTAGCCACATGGATTGAAAAGAGAGGAGTGGGTTGTATGGCCATACTTAGCTGCTTAGCCAAACAGCAAGTGATGACATTCAGGGTAGAGCCACTATCAATCAAAATCATCACGGTCCGACCCACCAATCTTCCTTCTACGCGCATGGACTGAAGAGAGGTGAGGCCCATGAGGGCGTGTAAGGAGATCTCGGCCCCGTCAAGTTCTGGTCCGTCTGGAATCAGTTCACAGTCATTTAAGTGCTCTGGGTCTATCTCTTCCGGCTCTTCCTCTGTCTGTAGGAGAAACACCCGCTGGACCCGGCATTTATGGCCCGGTCCAAACTTATCATCACAGTTATAACAAAGGCCTTTCTCGCGTTGGGCTTGCATCTCAGCCCATGAGAGGTTTGAAGGGCATAGTGGGCCGGGGCAATATGGGCTTCTGATGATCCCCAACCAGTTTCATGGGCTGCTGATGACCCGTGGAGGAGTCCTCAAATTCGGGTAGGTCGGTTTGCTAGCTCTACGAAGGTCGTTGATTCTTTCTTCTTGCAGGCGAGCCAATCCCACCGCAGCCATGACAGTCGCTGGACGGAGAGCCCTCACCTCCAGACGAATATCCTCTTTGAGACCTCCCACAAAACATCCTACTAAGGCTTTCTCCGGCCAGCCGTGTACCTTGGTCGCCATCCGCTCGAACTCGAGCTGGTACTCCGCTACTGTTCTAGTCTGCTTCAACTGAGTGATAAGCTCGTCGTAGTCCACGAATGCCGTCGGCCCAAAGTGGATGCACAAAGCTTCAGTGAACTCCGCCCAAGTTACCTGGGTATGATTCTGGCGACACCACTGGAGCCATAGAATCGTGTCTCCTTCTAGATGAATGGAGGCAATGGAGACACGCTGGTGTGCAGGAGTTTTGTGGTATTCGAAATATCTTTTTGCTCGGAAGATCCAGGGAATGGGATCTCCACCGGAATAGTTGGGAAAGTTGATCTTAGTGACTTTTCCGATGGGGTAATACCTTGTTCTTTGGCTACTGGAAGCAGAGGCTTCCGCTCCTGCTGGGTGACTGGTCTCGCTGGACTGTTGCTGAGAGTCGAAGCTGGAGACGACCACTTTGAGTTCCTTGAGTTCGTTCAACACCTGGTGGAATCCAACCTCAAGCTGGTCGACCCTATCATCCACGGTAGTGAAACGTGTCTGTGGCATCGTGAAGCCTGGGATTTGGATAGCCTCGCTCTGATACCAATCTGATGAGTTACCGCTCACCTCGGAAGCCCCTTCGAGGGTGGCTTAACCTTCTGAAATAGAAGATGGGGGGAAGAGAGGGGAAAGGTAGGAAGAAAATGACTCAGAGAGAGATGGAAGGGATATTCATTCACGCCACTTATTACACGATCAGGGCCTTATATAGCTGGCCTACATGTATGCAATCATGGAGAGAATATCTTCTAGTGGCAGTGTAACTAACTCTGGGTGGCTCTGCTGCGTGTCACGCTAGCCTCTCTGTCTTCTAGTGAAATGCTGTTCGGTGGTGGCCTGCTCCACTCCTATAGTTGGGTTCGGAGGGAGTGTTTGGGTCCCAACACAATCTCACCGCACTTCCTTAACATGTCATCCACTGTATGACCCTTATAAGGATCAGAGCCCTCAGTTCTTCAGCACCTCTCTCTACTTCAGAGAATATCCTGGATTTTCTTTCTTCCCATAAGGACCAGCATACCGCATCCCTCAGTCCTCTCCACATAGTCCTTCCCCTTTTCATATGCCACCTGAAAAAAGAAGGGGAAAACAGATTTTGCAAATTTTATTGGTTACCAATGTGTATTTGTTTATGACATGTAAACAGGGATTTGGTTGTCCCCATGATCACTCTAAGGATTTTCTGTTTTCTCCCAATTAAAAAAAATAAAAAAAGATCAGATGGAATGATGGGTGTGGGAGTGGGCACTGAAGATTAAAATAAATGAAAAAAAAATAAAGAAAAAGAAAACAAGGGATGTCTTGGTTGTGAATTTCTTGGTCTACACCCTCATGTGGAAAATACTTTTCACTGGAAATTGAAGGAAGGAATCTATCTATGACAGTTGGACTAACATTTTTTAATGTGGGAACATGTTTGGAAGGTAGATTAAGATAGTCATGAACCATAAGTTGTGTGGGAGGATTTGGGTGGAGATCTTACTTCTTTGTATAGATGAGTGAGTAGTTCATCTGACAGATGAAACAGGTTGCTGAATCTGCCTTTGTTCCTCTTGAAAAAATTCCCTACCCATATGCAGGTTAAACTCTAGGGTTTGTTATTTAGGCATACTGTGGTACTTGGAATTTTTAAATGCATATTGGGAGATGAATTTGGTTAAGCCTAGCATAGAACATTGCATTGACTAGTGATGGTAGATCTGGCTTACTTCATTTCAGTATGATGGTACTGAACTTTATTCTGTTTGAACCTATCAGTTTTGATTTATCATATATAAACTTCTGTAGAAACCTTTTACCTTACGTCTGGTTGGTTTCTTTTGGTTGTTACAGGTAGTACAGCAGAATACTGGAAGAGACAAGATGCTGCACAAGCCATTGCATTAGTTGGGTTCCTTTCATAACGCCAAGTATTTTGAGTGTTGATGTGTGGTGTTTAACTAAATTTCTTTTCTCTGTCTTTGGGGAACTATTGGATTTCTCTGTCATAACAATATGAGCATTTGTTTAGATGTTTCCATCTATGTTCTTAACAGGGACAAAAATTGGCATAAACTGTGTACTTGCCCATATTAAAACTGTGTGTATTTATCATTATTTGTGTCTCTGTGTTTTACTGTTTTCACTCCACATCCCCTTTTGTAGAGAGAGAGAGAGAAGCAAGGATAATTTCAAAGAGGAGAGAAGGAAAAGAAATTGTGAATGATATCAACTTTTCTTGCTTCTGTAGTTTTGTTTACTTGACTGATAATTTTATATAAAAACAAGCCCATAAGAAGCTGCAGTATTTTTCGAAGTTCTAATCATTTTGTTAACAAACTTTTTGTTGGTGGTGCTTGAAGCTAGTATGGGAAGGACTTGGGCTTGGGGGATGTGGCGCTGTAGGAAATTGGAACAGGTATGCTAAATATAACCAAGTTTTTCAGTGGAACTTTTTAAGAGGCTTTTTCTGAATAAATTATTTAATGTCAGAGAAGATGTTTGATTTTCTTCCTTTATCATTGATGTACAACTCGATTATTTTAGATATAATATTTGAAATTGCTCCTGTTTCAAGGAAAACTCAAAGAGGATTTTCTGAAACCATACAATTTTTTTTTCCCAGAAGAACATATACCTACATTCTGCTTGGGTGGTGCTGGGTGGCAGTGGTCCGGATTCTAATAATCAGGATATTTAATGTCTGGGATAGAATTTGAGACAAAAATGCACACTTTCATTTCTTTTCAGTTTTTCCTGCCTGTCTAAACATGTAGATACCTATAAGCTCTTTTTTTTCTTTCTTTCTTTTTTTAATTATTTTGGTCTAGACAAACAAATGTTTAAGGTAAAATGTTACCGTACAGTTTGGCCAATATGATTATAAGCTTCTAAAATCAAATAGTAGAACTATATGACAAGCCTCAATTGTCAGGCTATCCCATGTCCCTGTCAAGCAAATAGTTTCTATACTAGCTTCCTTTAGGTAAAGTTTAAATTTGTTATCTAAATTCTAATTTACCCCTCCCCACCCCATTTTTATTCCTTGTGTGCACGGGGGAAGTTCATACTTTAAATACTTGAGTACTTATTTTCTAATGAAGCAGGAGTAGTGACAGAAATAAAGTGCTTCTGGGAATAGGTGGTGGACATTATGCACCTAGACATATGGATGTTGTTCTGTAAGTTCTTATTCTGTTACACTTTTTCTTCTCTCCATAGTTTTTCTTGAAAATCTGATTTCTGTGCCAACTGTACCTAAAACCATTTTATTGGTCTCTAGAAGTTACTTGTGATTGGCGTGAATGTGATTGGGTACAAGTTACAACAATTGTTATTTTTTTTTATAGATTACAGCAATTATTAGTTTGATATTGGGTCCTATACTTCTGAACTCGGACACATAAGTTTTCTTTTATATTAGCATATACAAGAGGAGCCATGTTTTTTTGCATTTTATTTGAATGCTAATATTTTCTCTTTAGTTTATAATCCCTTTTCTTGGGGAAGAATAAGGACAACCTTAGGAATTTGAAGTAGGAAAGCTCGGTTTAATAGTATAATGTTATAGGGATTTCCATGCAACACATTATTACAAAAACTTGCCTTATTTATAGATAAAAAAATGATAGCTGTAGAGCTACATGTATCTCCAGCCTCTAGTTTTTTATTTCTTTTTTTTTATTTTTTGAAACCCTTTATCTAGTTTCTGGTTTGTTTTATTTGATATGCTCTCTCATCTAGATTGCCTTCTTTGCCTAGGAACCAATCCAAACAGGTTTTTTGATCCTATCCTAACAAGGAGCTTAGAGACCAAACCAGGCCTTTTTGCCTAGCACATATCTGTGCTTGTGCATGCCATGTACTCCTTTTGGGTGAGTGTGTTCCTTTCATTCTTCTGCTAATAAAGGTTCTTTTGCAAATATTTTCAGAAAAGATGGTGTTTGGGTGGGCCACCTTCTTTCTGGATATTCCTTGCCAATGGAAGATCCGGGCCAATCAAAAGTAGACACAAATGTGAAAGACATTGGTGGAACGTGGAAGCAGTCAATTAGAGTAGCATTTGAAGCCACCCAATCAGCTTTTCCAGGTGGAGAAGTTCTTGCACATCTGGATCACAAGTAAGTTATCAAGGAATAAGGATTTGACAAATGAAGGTTGATTATTTTATCATAATCAGCCCAAAAATATCTTAATGGCATATTCATTCCAATAATGTACAGTCAGTGCGTAATCGTTCCCATGTGACTAAGGTCCCCAAGTCAAGGGTGCAGATACAATTATATAGTTGTTAGAAGTTCAATTCAAGATGCATAAATTCCTGACTAGAGATTGGGGCAAAGGATATATGGAATTAAGATAAAATAATGGAAAGGGAAGATATCAGTAAAGAAGCTGTCCATTCTGTATCTGGTACCCATAAAAGTAGCATATCCATAGCTACATGCTTTCAGTTGTCTTGCCTGACAAATTCTTCAGGCATCATATTTTAGTGCTTGACTTGGTTATTTTTGGTAAGTTGGACCTTACTTGGTTGCCTTTAATGTGTAATGTTACACAGTAAAATGGTCAGCTTTTGTTCCTTTGCTGTTTGCTTGGAAGAAGAAAAAAAATGTGCAAAATCTTTCTCCTTCTCACCCTATGTTATGAACAGAATAAAAATGAACTTAAGGCTGCTGCTACCATGCTTTTAATGTTGGTCAGAGGTGTCCTAGAAGCTCTTGGAATTGTGAAGGAGTAACTGTTCAGATGGGTGTACAACCAGATAGAAAAATGTGGTGATGGGTGAAAATTGCTGGAAAGAATAGTATATTCTCTGAAATTTGCACATACATTGTTTCAGGTCAATGTTGCAGATGACAAATCTAAGGGACAATATTGCTGCTCTAGCTGCATAGAACCTAGAGGAATGCTAGCCACACAGGTTGGTCAAAACCATATTTGAATATGGTGCTTTTCTTGAAGACCAGGGATCCCATGCATCATGTGGGACTCAGTCTGTTATAAGTTTTTCTTTCAAACACTGGGTTCCTCATGAAGCATGAGATTTATGGTGATCTAGATACCATGTTTAAAGATGGTTTAACCAACCATTATCACATGGGGGAGGAAAGGAATCAACGGACCTTTCATGGGAAAGAAAGAAATAAGGGTGTAATCATTGAACTGATTTCTATAAGGGTGATCCATTGGGTTAAAACTTTGCAAAGTTTTGAAAATTATTCAGGAGACATCATCAGGAAGTGAAAAGAAGTGGCTTGGTCAGCTCCAAGAAAGAATGTATCCCACCCAATTTGGTCCCCTCCAGTTTCAGGTTTCACTAAACTAAACTTTGGTGGTAGTAGTGAAGGAAATCTAGGTCTGTCGGATATAGGGGGAGCCTTCAGGGATGATGAAGGTCGGATTATTGCATTGTATTCTGGTTCTATTGGATGGGGGGACTCTCTTAGAGCTGAAATATTGGCTGTCTTGGAAGGGTTAAAAAGAGCTCAAGAGTTAAATATCAGAAAATTGATAGTGGAAGGTGACTCTAAGTTGGCTATAAATTGGTTGATGAAGGATACTTCTAGTCTGTGGAAGTTTCTGAATGAAAAAAAGAAAGTTAGACATCTCATCCAAAATATGGAAGTCAAGTTTCAATGGTTAAAGAGGTGCGCCAACTCCTTGGCAGATTCATTGGCCAAACAAGGGGTGGGAATAGTTAATTTCTTCGGGGCAACATTGTAATCTGAATTGCTTTCTTGGGAGGGCTAAGAATTTTTACCCCTCCTTTTGTACCTTTTCTATTATTATCTTTTAATAAAAGTTTCTGTTATTTATCAAAAAAAAAAAAAACCATTATCACACGGGAGCCTAAATGCATTTGAAAAGTAATGCTAACTGAATTGTTTCGTTGCTAATTGGCTATTAAACTTCTAATTTTTTGCATTTTATTGGATTATGTTTCAATGTTCATTTAGGGTCAAAGAGCATATTATGTATACCAATTATAACTGCCTGTAGCTATTTAGTTACACACATGTGCACATTCAGACACAGGGAGTGGTTCATGGATGTTCACATGTGCATCATTTTATAGAACCACTTGGTCCTCAGATTCATGTCTGACAGTCTGAATTTGTTTTTAGCTTTTTTCTTTTTTTTTTTTAATCTGTTTGGTATTAGCTTGGACTACCTGAATTTCATACACGGAAGCAAGTCAGTAACCAGGCTTTTGTTTTAATTTTTATTGCAGGAGTTTTAAGGGCTGGCAGAAAAGTGCTATTATGGGTTTCCTTGCTAAACAGAATATTCGTGTTGGCAAACCAGAAGACTTCTGATTATCTTTTGAGCGTTACTGATGATTGACTGCTGCTTATCATATTCTGCTATTTAATTATTTTGGGGTGGATGGAGGTGAAATGCACTTATCCAAGTTAATTGCAGTTATAATTTTTTACTTCGTAAAATATTTTTTAGTCTTGTAGGAGGGCACACTGCCTATGTTATAGTTTTCTTTCCAGAGAGATTCTTATGTACCAAATTTTGAGTTGCAGAGAAATCTACACATTATATTTCATTATTTCTAGGATAAACCAACCCAAAATAAGCGATTCATTACTTGTGAAACCCATGCAACAACTAGGACGAACAGAGCAGTTCCAAATTGTCTCTGAAGAAATGGTTTTTCCATGATATGTTGGATGTGGTTGGACCAACCAAACCAGACTTGTAGCAGATGTGTGCAGGTGCAGCCAAGTTCTTACTAATGCAGTCGGAGTCGACTATATGGGATTGTTGTTTCTTCCCGAGTCAGAGCCTGTAGCAATAGGATTATAGGAATATTTTCAATTGAATTTCAAGCCTCTTTTAAGGTTTAGCAATGACTGGCCAATCTGTACACCCAATCACAGCCATTTCTATTTTCAAGAAACAAGAAACAAACTACTCTTTACAGGATGAGGCTGGATGGTGGCTAACGTCTTGTTTGTCCCACCTAGATATCTCCTATTCCAAAATTGCTAATCAGATCTCAGATGTTTATTAATCCCACCGTCTATTCTTGAAGAATGAAAGAGGAAACGGAGAAACAAGCACTATGAGTTAGTTCAACTTCTAGCATAGATTTCAAAGCTCTTACACTTTAGCTCTTGATTCAAAGCTTGCCACTTGTGCAGATTAGGTGAAAGACTCAACTTCTCTGAAATTTCTCGCTAATGGAGGAGAATAAGAAGCTTCTGATAGACCGAGAAATACTTACTGATGTTGATGGTTGTGCTTGTGTGCTTGTGCATAATATTAGAAAAGAAAGTCATCTATTCAGTTTTATTTTCAAGTTAAGCCAAACATATGGAAAATTATCCTAAGGGTCTGTTTGCTTTGTGGGATTGGGGTCTGGAATTGGAAATGGATTCTAACTGTTTGGTTGGGTGAAATCGAAATCCCAATACTATTTCTGGTGGGATGGCATTCCTCCCCCCACACCACCCCACCCACCTAGAATCCATTCAACCAATTCTGGTTCCAGTCTGAATCAAACAGTTGAGGGGATTAGACCATTCTGATTCCGATTCTGATTATAAATCAAATGGATCCTAAATTCTTAATCAAGTATCATCATTTTGTTTTACATGCAAACAAACAAAACTTGATGCTAAAAATTCTCAGGGTCCGTTTGGTTTGTAGTCAGAATCAGAATCAAAATACTTTGGAATCAGATTTGGTTCAGACAGGAATGGAAATGAGAATTGGAATCAGTAAGAATGAGATTTCATTCTCGAGAGAGGCAAGGAATGGCCATTCCCTCAAATGGGGGAATGCCATCCCAACAGGAATGGGAATGGGATTCTGGTTCTGCCCAATAAAAAAATTGGAATTGAAATAGCCTATTCCAATTCCGATTTCATACCCTTATTCCTGCAAACCAAACGGGACCTCAGTGTTGTAATGGCCTACCAAGCATTTACAGCAATTTCTGATTTTTATTATTCAATTTTGTGGTTCCTACTTCCTATGCCAGCATTCCTCGTCAATAAGGGTGGCTATTCAGTATGGGGGAAGCTTCTCCAACTTTCCCTTCTATGGTTCTCTTGTTCTCTACACAGCCTAATTTTCTAACATCTCAAATCATATTGCCTCTCATAGGAAATTGGAAACATACCACCGAGGCTTTTCAGTCTCGCCCCCTAACCCTGAACGTATTGTCAGACCCAGATAGGATCAAATGTAAAATAGGTTCACTGGGTTACTGGTTTTATGCGTTAATCTTAAAATTCGGTTTTAACTGAAAAATCAAACCAAAAATTTCAGTTTTCCATTTTAAAGTTTAATTTTTCTTTTTTATTTATTCAGTTTGATTTTTAATCGAATAAACCGATTGCTCACTCACCAGGTATTTGTTGTTCTCCAATCCCTAAAAGTTTTTCTTAAATGACCAGATTAATGGTACCACTGTCCTAGATGATCCGAATCTGATCCTGACACTAGCATTGATACTTCTTAAATTGAACCGTAACCCGCTGGATCCCGGTCTTGGACTCTTCATCTGACCCATTACTACACCAACCATAAATTTAACTTGCAATCACAACCCGACGCAGTGCCCATTTGGGAGTACTTTTGGGAAGTGGCTTCTGATGTTATACGTGGAGTTTTTCTATTCTGAGATTTGCAGCCGCGCATTGATGATATCTTCATATTTATATATTTTTATTTATAAGGAGATATTCCGAATGCACAGCTGAAAAGGGGCTATGAAAGACGGTGTGAAGACGATGTTGTGAGGATCAAATCCGAATTCTACAGATTACAACTCTGTCATCATAATTCACCTTTGACACAGAAGCCGGTACCAAACGGGCTTCCAAATTGATTGGGTTCCCGACCTCTTGGGAAGGTTCAGTGGTGATTCATTAGTCATGCCTCTGGCTCATGCCACATGCATGGAAAATACGTTCCATTCGTATTTGACAAATGACAGACAACAAGCAAATTCAAGTCTTCGACTCTGAGCTCTGGTAAGTCTTTCTTGAACTTGAAGCAAGGGGTACGTGTAGTGTAACGGGAGGTAGTCTTCCTATTGAGAGAGTCATTGTAGGAAGGCCTAGGTCAAAGTTTTACTTTATATATAAACCACCCATCTACAAGCCTGGATGATCATCCCAAGTCCCAACCCCAACAGAGGGAAGCTCTAAACTCTAAGTCCCACCCAACGACATGGCAAAGAGCTGCAGCACTTCGCCCACTTCAACAAATCTTGTGTTGCTTATTTTGGTTGCAGCTCTATGGCCCCTCAGCACCACTACTGAAGCCTTGAAACCCAGGATCACAAACATTCAATTCTACATGCACGACATCGTTGGAGGCCCCAACCCAACTGCCGTTCAGGTGGCCGGCCGGCTATCCAATATCACGAGCTCTGACCCAATTGCATCCTCGTTTGGGTCAATTTTCGTGATGGACAATCCACTCACAGCCACACCCGATATAAATTCAACCCTCATGGGGCGTGCTCAGGGGCTCTATGCCATGTCTTCGCAACAGAACGAGTTCAGCCTTCTGATGACTCTCACCTATGCATTTGTCAGCGGACCATACAATGGTAGTTCCTTCAGCGTGGTGGGTCGGAACCCGGTCATGAATGAAGTAAGAGAGATGCCAATCGTCGGAGGCACAGGAATTTTTCGGCTTGCACGCGGGTATTGCTTGGCAAAGACGCACTCAATGGCGGGATTTGATGCAGTAATCGGATATAATGCGACCCTGATACATTAATTAATGGAGCTCCTATGTTTGTATCTACATGATTAGCATTCACAACTTCACATCTTGGGAAGAACAAGGTCTGGTTTATCGGTCTTTACGTTGTTTGTAGATTGATCAAAAGCTTGAAATGTTCAGTCTGTCTAGCAAAACAAGTATTTCCATCCAACAATAGTTTGTTCTCTCCATATTTTATCAAACGTTTTATCTTGGTGTTAAGGAAATACAGTTGAAACAAAATTTGTCCGGTTTTCTATGTTTGAACAATTAACACTGATAACACTTGACTGCGCATGACCGCTGACACTGGATTATCAGTTCCTTCTAAACCCAGTCTTTTCGAACGGATCTCAGATAAGAGAGACCTTGCAAAAGTTTAAGCCTATAAGCTCCTATACTTAATTGCCCCTTAATATGACCCAAAGGATGATGGACACCAGATATGGTTCATGGCTAGAGGACCAAATATACTAATTGTTCTCTTTGAATTCTGGCAATAAAAGACATTAACGAGACAAGAAAGTTCATTGTTGGATAAACAATTTTGAACAACGTGACAGTAATTGTCAGTCTGTCACACGATATCCATCTCCATGGTATCATATCTAAATGGTCTACAGGACATGCACTTCAGGAGCTCTGCACAGATCAAAGCTCTTACTTGCATCAACATTCTGATCATTGGTTTTGAATATAAAAGATTGAAGACATAACCTTGCTTTTGCTGCAATAGCAATAGATTCCTCGTCTTGTTTTTCTTTTGCAGCAGAAATAGCTGCAATGTATGCCTCCCTCGCTTCCTCCATTTTCTCCATCTCCATGTCATCCATATTATCCTGTTCATACCAAAGCAAATATATCAGTCAATAATTAAATATCATCACATTGAAGACATGTACAAGCTGGCTTTGATTGATTCTTTTATCGCTTTAACTACGCAATGGTAACTTGGGCTCCCTGGATTGAAGACATGTACAATCTTGGGCTTCTCACAGCCTAAAACCTAGAGTTTTGCTTTGAGCCACGTGGCCCAAGACTCTTACTCTAACACCCCCCCCCCTCCTCAAGTTGGTGCACAAGAAAGGACTGAGACGCTCAACTTGGACAAGAGTGCGTGAAATTTTTCACATGAAAGTGCCTTTGTTAGGAGATCAGCAGGCTGATTGACTAGGCAAATGATGGATCTCCAGAGCACCACTTTGAATTTGTTCACAGATAAAATAGCAATTAATGTCTATATGTTTAATCTGCTCATAGAAAACGGGATTGGCGGCAATGTGTATAGCTGCTTTACTGTCACAGTGCAATTGCATTGGAGATGATAGCTGAACAGTGAGATCAGCTAGAAGACAACGGAGCCAGACTAATTCAGCTGTAACAGATGCCATTGCGCGGTACTCAGCTTCAGCAGAGGAGCGGGAGACTGTTGGCTGTTTTTTTGTCTTCCATGAGATGGGCGAGGAACCCAGCAAGGTGATGTACCCAGTAGGGGATCATCTAGTTATCAGGCAACTGGCCCAATCTGAGTCATTGTAGCCATGAAGAACAGTATCAGTGTGAGCTGAAAGGAAGATGCCATGCTTCTGAGTTCCTTTAAGGTATTTGACCACCCGAAGTGCAGCATCAAGATGTTCTTGGTTGGGCTGATGCATATGCTGACTTAGGGTATTAACGGCAAAAGATATGTCAGGCCTAGTGACAGTGAGGTATACTAGTTGCCCAACTAGGTGCCGGAAGCATGATGGATCATCCAGAATGGGACTGGAAGTGTCATTAAAATGACGTTGAACTTCTATAGGAGTGGATGATGGCTTACAATCTTGGAGACCAGCATCAAGTAAGATGTCCAAGATGTATTTATGTTGACTAATAAATATGCCATCATGAGATTGGTCAATCTCCAAGCCCAAAAAATACTTGGGAGGCCCAAGATCTTTGATGTGGAACTTGTCATTGATGAATTGTTTGAGCTGTGAAATACGAGAATGATCATTGCCAGCAAGTAGATCAACATAAACCAGGGCTGTGACAAAGGAGCCACCATTTGTGGATGTAAAGAGGGAGTAATCACTAATCACTGCGAGATTGTTGGAAGCCCAGTGAAAGAAGAGCCCGCTGAAATTTCTCAAACCACATGTGAGAGGCTTGTTTGAACCCATAAAGGGATTTCTGGAGTTTGCAAACTCTATTATCACCATCTTTGGCAAAGCCTTGAGGGATGGCCATATACACTTCCTCATGGAGATCTCCATGTAAGAATGCATTATTAACATCGAATTGATGAAGTTCCCGTTTTTTAATGGCAGCTACAGCAAATAGACATCGAACAGTTGATAATTTTGCAACTAGCACAAAGGTATCATGATAGTCCAAACCTTCAACTTGGGTGTATCCTTTGGCTACCAAACAAGCTTTGAACTGATCAACTGAACCATCGACTTTGTATTTAATTTTGTACACCCACTTGGATCCAATGGCTCGTTTTCCGGGTGGTAAATCAATAAGAGTCTAAGTATTGTTATTTTCAAGAACAGAAATCTCATCAGCCATAACCTTCCGCCATCGCAGATCAGCATTGGCCTGAGTGAAGGTGGTGGGTTCTGATTCTAAATATGAGGTGCTGGCTGAGTTGGATTGGGGGGCTAAGGAAGGTGGGAGATCACAAACGAAATCTTGGAGGTGAGAGGGGGTTTTAAGTGTTCTTTTGTGTCGGCCAAATGGGCCTGGAATGGTGGGCCTGGCTGTGCTTAGCTCATCAACAAGGCATTCAGTAGGCATGGGTGTAGAGGTGTTGTGGGGTATTGGTGGAATGGATGCAACTGTAGTTGGGTCTTGTGCTGGTGGATGAAATTCAGGGGAAGTTGGTGGTGTAGTGAAGTCATCAAATGTTGGGTTTGTAGGGGGAAAGAGTCTTAGTGTTGGTGGAGATTGGTCAGCATTAGATTGCTGATTTGAGTAAGAGAATTGGGATTCTTAGAAGGTGACATCTCGGCTTGTAAATAATTGGTTGGTGTCAAGGTTATAAAGCCGATATCCTTTTTCGCCATAAGAGTAGCCCACAAAAACACATCTAATGGCTCTGCTAGCAAATTTGTCACATGGTTTGGGTCGCACTTGGGCATAACAGAGGCAGCCAAACACTTTCATGTGGTCATAAGATGGTGGGGTGCGAAATAACATTCCATAGGGTGATTTTCCAAATAGAAATGTGGGTAGTCGGTTGATAATGTAAACTGTTGTTTGTAGGCACTCACCCCAGAATGAGATTGGCAATTTGAGCATGAAACCGGATTGCCCCGGACACTTCCAACAAATACCAATGTTTTCTCTCAGCCACGTTGTTCTGCTGGGGCGTGTCTACACAACTACGCTAATGTTCAATGCCCTATGCAATGAAGTAATTTTAAAGAGGGCAAGCATAAAACTTTGCTCAGGAGGGATAGAAGTCAGTTGATCTTTTGGACTATCAGAGTGGGAAGTAAAGGAGTGCTACTGGTTGATGCTTCGATGGCTTTGAAAGTTGCAGAAGAGTTGGATCACTAATTATTGCCCCGTCAATTTGATCGGGATTTATCCCATCCAAGTGGATACCCCACTAGTTGGTAGCACCGATCTCTTGTATGTCCACTGCGTTTACAATGTTCGCAATAATATTTGGAACGACCAGTTGTTGAGGACCGAGATGGGGGCTTGGCTGAAGCATTCATGGCTGCAACTTCCAGTGCTGGTCCCTGCATCGCCAAGATTGTCTACTGTCATTCTTCCTAGAGGACAAGGGCACATGCTTTATTTAACATCGGAAGCAAGGTTTAAAGTATCGGAAATGCCAGGTGTATCGGAAAGGTAATTTTAAGAGACGTATCGAGATACGCCTTGGATACGCATGCGTATTGGAGAAAAACTAAAACACGTATAGATACGCTTTGAAACACTATAAATACTTTAATAAATCATAAATATACATAACGACACTAAATATAAGACCTAAATGAGGTGTATATACATTAAATTAATATATTTTAATGGTTTTATGAAGAAATATATTGTAGTTAATTATTATTTCATTAAAAATCCTATACTTAACTATAATTTTTAAATTATAATTCTTAAGTTTTAATGTTTAATGGGATGGGAAAAAACCAACTCTCTTATCCAATCATAAAATATGCATTAACACAACTTCTAAGTGAAGATATACTTAATAATTATTTATTATTTGTTTTCAAAAAATATAAAAATAAATAAATAAACATTATATAATATATTCAAAAAATAGTTGTTAAAAAAGAAATTTCAATTGCCTTGTGGAATATAAGGTAGATCATCCATAGAATTATAATATATTCAATCATTGTGATCAAATGATAAAATATAATTAATTAATTAATTATTTTTTTAATTCTATAAATATAAAAATAAAAATATTAAAGAAGAAATTTCAATTGGTGTGATCAAACAATAAAATATAATTATTTATTATTTATTTTTATTCTAAAAATATAAAAAATCAAAAAAATATTAAAGAAGAACTTTCAATTGCTGTATGGATATGATAGATAAATCTATAGATCTAAAACATATTTAGTCTTTATATGCAGAGAAAAAATTATATTTTCACTTTTTTTTGTTAATTTATGTTTTCCCCAAATATCTCATGAAATTTCCATAAATCTACAGATGACAAAAAAATGTGATTTTAGATGTAAGAAATGTAGATTAACATAAATTTATACATTCAAGAAAAAAGAAATCATAAGATATTATAAAAAATTGAAAAAAAAAATTACCTATTTTTTACCATATTTTTTCAAAATCTTTAAAAAAATAAAGATTCACATTTGTTTCTTGCAAAATTTTGCAAATCTAGCACTCTAGGAATGAGGTTTGGAGTTTTAGAGTCATTTGGGGGTGAAAGAATGTTACTTTTCACCTTTATTTTTTTTGGTTTTTGGCCGTATCTTTTTTGTCGATACTCTACCGATACACCTCCGATACGCCCCCAATACGGGTCCGATACACATGAAAAAAGACGATACACACGATTTCCATGCATATCCCGTATCTATTTTTAAAAGATACGATACGATACGCCCCATATCGAGCGTATCGTATTAAAATTTTAAACCTTGATCGGAAGTGATTATGATCCGAATATGCTTGATCGAATGACATTATAGGACTCATTCAGTCCTATCAAGAACAGGTGTAAATGTTCCTTTTCCCGTTCAATGCCAAAGAGTCTTGCTATGCCACCACAGGAACATTCAGGCAAATCGGTTAAGCTGGCTAGCTCATCCCAGACCATTTTTAGTTTGGTGAAATACACATAAACGCCTAATTCTCCTTGTCGAAGAAGTAAGGCCAAATCATTCTTCAGTTGATTTATGCAAGGAGAATTCCTCTGAGAAAACTATTCTTGGAACTCAGACCATATTTCCAATGTAGATTCGATGAGGGCAACGCTTCCATACAGTTCTATGGAGAGGGAATTGAAAATCCAAGATGCCACCATCACATTGCATTTGGACCAGGCATTTTCTTCTAGTGAAGCGATGGGTGGTCGGGGCAACAATCCATCAACGAAACAAAGCTTGTTCTTTGCACAAAGTGTCGTTCTCATCGCTTGATGCCATACCGGATAATTTTCTCCAGTGAGTAGGCATGAGACCAGTACGAGCCCTTGGTTGCCTAGCACATGCAGGAAGTATGGTGAACTGGGATCCAAGATCTGCGACATGGACGAGCTTCCACTGGTTCCAGGCGCCATGAAAGAGTTTGAGTCTTGGATCAAACTTCGGTTACCCACTCTGATACCATGTAAAATGATATAAAAAACGAAAAGAATTTGTGTCTTGTTTCATTGCTTTCACATGTATTTATAGATACAGGTGGTGAATAATTGAGTGCGAACAAGTTTGTTACAGAGTAACTAATTCTTGCAAGTGGGCCACATGGCCCAAGACTCTTATTCTAACAATTGTTGGGTGAGAACAAGTTAAGCCCATCCATGTTAGTGCTTTAAAGAAGGCCAACTTATTGTTGTTTTCTATTGGTGGTTTTACTATTGGTGGTTTTACTAGACTTGAAAAGGCCAACTTATTGTTGTTTTAACTTAGTTCTCTTATTCTTACTTTGCCATTCTATTTGATTTGATTGCCAAAACAACTTAAGTTTTGTGGGTTTTACATAATGATATTCATATAAATTGTCTACAAAGGAAATCTCTTACTGACATTTTTTTTATTTCTTTATATGAAAAATATAGCTGTTGTAAATTACTTATTAAACTCCTTCAATTATTTCACCAACAACTTTACACAAAAAGGTGATCTTTTGCGGGTGTTTGAGGAGTTTTTCAGGAGAGGAATTGTCAATCCGGGTGTGAACTCTACATTTATAGCCTTAATTCCAAAAAAGAAAGATGCATCCCACCCGAAGGATTTTAGGCCAATTAACTTGGTTAATAGCTTGTATAAGATCATTGCAAAAGTGTTGTCTTTGAAGCTAAAGAAGGTATTGCCAGATATCATTGCACACTATCAATGAGCTTTTGTGAGTGGAAGACAAATTACTGATCAGATTTTAATTGCTAATGAAAGTGTGGAGAACTTTAAGAGGGATAAGAAGAAGGGAGTGGTCTGTAAGTTGGACTTGGAAAAGGGACAGTGTAGTGGATCATGGGTTGGGAGGGTGTGATGCATCTTTGTGGTGGACTGGGATTTATTGAGGAAAGTTTTGACTAAATTTTGTTTTGGGGCTAGATGGTGTAAGTGGATCATGGGTTGTGTCCGAAATTGTCATTATTCAGTGCTAGTGAATGGGACAGTGTAGATTTCTTACCAGCCAGTAGGGGTATAAGACAAGGAGACCCCCTTTCTCCTTTCTTGTTCATTCTAATTGCGGAGGTTTTGGAGAAACTGATTCACAGAGCAGATTCTAGGGGGCTCATTAAAGGCTAGAGAGTTGGGAGGGTGGAAACCCCCCTCACTCACTTACAATTTTCTAATGACACGATTCTGTTTTGTGAAGGCGGTAATGTGAGCTTTATCAGGAACTTGAAGTCGGTGATACAACTGTTTGAGCAAATGTCCAACTTGAAGGTTAACCTTGGGAAAAGTTGTGTAGTGGGAGTGAATTTGGAGGAGGGAGAGATCAGGGAGAGTGCTGAAGTGCTGGGGTGTGAAGTCTCGGGGTGGCCTTTGAACTACTTAGGGTTGCCATTAGGTGATAATCCTATGAGAAAGAGCTTTTGGAACCCGGTGGTGGAAAGGTTTGAAAAAAGACTAGTATCCTAAAAAAAGAACTACCTCTCTCTTGGTGGGAGAATTACACTAATTAAGGCCACACATGCTAACTTACCCATCTTTTTCCTGTCGGTGTTCAAAATCCCAGTGGAGGTTGCTAACAGATTGGAAAAGCTAATGAGAGATTTCCTGTAAGAGCCGGGAGAGGAGAAGAGGGATCATAGAGTTAGCTGGGAGATAGTGTGTAGGAGTAAGACTTGTGGTGGTTTGGGGCTTGAGAGTATTAGGAGAAGGAATATGACTCTATTGGGAAAGTGGTTGTGGAGGTTCCCTATGGAGAAGGAGAAGCTATGGGCTAGAATAGTGGCAAGTATACATGGGTTGGAGCACAATGGATGAGACGTTGGAATTAGAGCTAGGACCATAAGCAATTCTCCTTGGAAAGTCATTCATGACCTGCTACCAGTTTTCTCCCCTAATATCAGGTATGATTTGAATTCCGGTAACTCCATAAAATTTTGGGAACAAACTTGGGTGGGGAGTGCCCCTCTAAAGGATCAGTTTCCTTCTTTGTATGCTCTTTCTGATTTGAAAAATGAGTCAATCTCGTCTTTCACCACCCCGTCCTCTTTCACTTCTGGGATTGGATGGAACTTGGGTCTAAGAAGGGATTTGAGGGACTCAGACTTCAACAGTATTTTGAGCCTTATTGCACTTCTTGATAACGTTGTCTTAGACCCCACTAGGGCGGATTCTAGAATTTGGACACCTACCCCCAATGACATCTTTTCTTGTGCTTCTTTCTTCAAAGTCTTAAGTCAGCCCACCAGTCCTACTTTCCCCCCTTTCCCTGTTGATGAGGTTTGGCGCAGAGCAATACCTCATAGGGTTGGTAGTTTTTGTTGGGAAGCCTATCTGGAAAGAATCAACACTGGTGATCTACTCCAAAAGAAGATACCCAATACTTGTCTGTCACCTCAGTGGTGTGTTCTTTGTAAAGCGGATGGGGAGACTGGTTTTCACCTACTGGTGTCTTGCCATTTTCTGAGGTCAATTTGGGATTGGGCTTTCTCCTTATTTAGATGTAGCTAGAATCCTCCATCAGACTTGCAGGGCCTTTTTTCCCCTTCTTTTTCTAGGTGGCGGATAAAAAGGGGAAGGACTATGTGGAGAGGACTAAGGGCTGCAGTATGTTGGACACTTTGGGAAGAAAGAAACTCCAGGATATTATCAGAAGCTGAGAGAGGAGCAGCAGATCTGAGGGCTATCATACATATTAGGGTAGTACAGTGGCTCAAATCTTTGGAGCTATTCACAGATTACACTTTGGATGACATGTTGAGGAAGTGGGGTGAAATTGCAAATTGCACACAGACCAAGTCATTAATGAGTGGCTTGGACCCCTCCACCTGGTGGATTCTTGAAATTAAACTTTGATGGGTGTAGTAGGGGAAATCCAGGACAATCGGGGATTGGGGGTGTTTTTAGGGATGAAAATGGGGTCATTTCTACCATTTTCTCAGGCCCAATTGGAGTGGGTGACTCCCTTAGAGCTGAGATCTTTGCAGTTATGGAAGGAGTTCGGAAAGCTAAGGAGTTGAACATCAGGAAACTCATAATTGAAGGGGATTCAGAGGTGGTGATAGGGTGGTTGATTAAATATCACAATGGCTTATGGAAGTACAACAATGAGAGGAGGAAATTCAAGTGGCTGGTGCGGGAGATGGAAGTTAAGACATGTTGGGTTAAAAGATCGGCTAATTCCCTAGCTGACAGTTTAGCTAAACAAGGGGCAGAAAGGGATTCATTGTTTTGGGCTAAGCTGTAACTTTAGTGTTTTTTTTTTCGTTTTTTTTCCTTTTTTTGAGGTTCTTTGTTGCTCTTGGAAGATAAGTGTGTTTGTCTTCCTCTTGTAAATCTTCTATTGATGATTTAATGAAAGTGTTATTGATCAAAAAAAAACTTTACACAGAACCTCGAACACAATGATGTAAGTCATTTTCTCTTATACTCTATGAAAAGGTAACCTTTGTTGTAAGACACAACATTTATCTTGCCTGGCATATTCACATGTTACCTAAGATCAAAAGTATGTAAACCTACTACATTATTATAAAGAAGGAACCAAGCTTACTATATGTGGAAGTGGATCCAAATGATATGGAGTGACATCATAATCCTCAGCATATGCAGTGAAATTCTTTGTCAAGCCTTCAAGTGACAACACAAGTGATGAAATCCCTCCTTGCATGGAGTCTAGCTCATTCTGGAGCTTATCAACTTTGCTATTAGATGTCATTGCCTCCCATTGTAACTTCTCAAGTGCTGCTTGCTTATCTGCAAGCATAATCTGTGGAAGAGAAAGATATTAACGAGTAATGACGTAAGGTAATTTGCACAGATAATCATGCATGCATGCATTTATGCAACTATGCACTCACATATATAAACCAACCAAAAAATATTTGGTGTTGGCACTTGGTACTGCTTAATGTTGTGGCATCAAAAGCTGAAATTGGAAATAAGAATGCAACATTTATGCGTATGTCATAAAAGCATACCTAATCCAATGTATAATTAGCACTGAATTTGGGTCACAACAAAGGACTGATAGCACCCAAGGTTCAGAGAACTGACCCAGAGGCTGAACCGTTTTCCCCTCCAGGTTGTGGGTGAGCTGAACCAGTCAACCTGTGACACATCATCCTATATATATATAATATAGCATAATATATAATATATGTAATATGCATAATTATATAATGTTATACATAATAATATTAAATTATATATATATTCAAAATATAAAACTATATTTTGCATAATTATGGCCAGTTTTTCTAACCCCGGTTTTTAGAGCCAAACCAAACTGCCAGGTGGATGACAGTGGTCAGTGGACTGGTTCACAGCTTTTTTGTCAGACTAGCCGATCCAGTCCAGCTCTCTGAACACTGATAGCATCATGTGTTGTGTAAATATGCCGATTGTTCATCAAATGTTCAGAAGATTAATTCATGAAGTATCCAGAACATTCCATTGTGTTTCAAAAGTTTAACATCCTTGAATACGCAACTATGTTTGAGAGGAAGGAGATTGCAGGAGATGAATGACAAGCAAATTCCATTATTTTTTCTACCCCTCCATGACTTCAGAATATATGCAGTAGGTTACCATGCTATTCATCTTATTTTAGAACCTGGAATAGATTAATGGGAATAACTGAAAAAGGAATATTATTTTTTGGTAATAAATGAAAAAGAAATATTTATCGAGTAATAAGAAGAAGAGTACAAGAATGTGACAAGAAACCACCCAACGAAAGAAGCAACAAAGATCCAAAAGCATCCACCCACCTCTAAGACCAAAGAACACAGACACCCCAATACTAACAAAAAAACAAAGCATCTAAAACTAAAATGCCAACAAATTTGAAGACACAATCCTCCAGCTTATACCAAATTGCCAAAAAACCAACCTACAAAACCCTCCACACCCATCAAATGACAAGACCTTCCTCCCAAATGACTAGTGCACAGCTATAATACCCAATTATTCAGCACCTCCTGAGCCTTCACCAGTTCCTTCTTTACTTCTCTTAAAAGCACTCTTGTTTTCTTCACCTTTTTAATAGGCCCCATCCCGAATAAGCCCACCTTCAATCTAGCAAGAACTTTTGACATCTGGACAGTTCGTTGACTCCTCTGTCTTCTGAATCTTCTTACCACATCAGGGATTGCTCTGTTGCCGACTAACCATCCTTGTTGACATCATTCCCTGTAACTTCAGGAGGTTTTGCTCCATCTTGATCATCTTCTTTCCTTGCAGCAGAGCTCATCACCTTAGGATCCAAATTATCTTTCTCCCTTTCCATTAGAGGCATAGGATGCCAGTTCCTTAAATTTTGTCCTTGCAAATTCCTCCCCTTGGATGCCTCTGATAAAGAACAAACCCAAAGATTTACTCACCTCCATTTCTATTTTCACTACTATTTCCAGGTCAACTGTTTTTCCAAGGGCATGTGTTTTATCCATTACAACTTCATCTTCATTTCTAAACTCTTCATCATCTATTACTAGCTTCATTCTTTATTTCTTTTTTTCTCTCATACATTTTTGCACCTATCACCCCTGCACCCATTATTTTCAGTCTCCTCTTCACCTTCCAGTTTGTCCACCTTCGTCTCCTTTCTTGCTTCTTCTTTCTCTACAAAACTACCATCTCCTTCATTATCCAGATCCATCTTTGATATGCCTTCACAAACCCTTACCTCTTCTTCACCTTCAACAAGATTTTCCTCCACTGGATCTTTGGGACTGCTAGACCTTCGGGCTCTAAATTTGTTCTGTATGTAACACATCTTTCCATTTGAGCTGATAAAAAAAAAACACATCTTTCCATTTGAGCTGATAAAAAAAAAAACACATCTTTCCATTCGAGCTGATCAAAAAATACACATCTTTCCATTTGAATTTTTTTACTGTTCTCAATATTGAGGAGTTTCATCACAACTAACCTCTTTTTCATCTTCCTCAATAACCATTGACTTGATCTCACCTCCTTTTTCATTCTCTTGCAAATTTTCTTTTGGACCAACAGCTTCAGCTTATCCCTTCACACTTGTCTCTTCAAGTTCTAATCTCTTCTCACCATGTCTTTGAGGACTTCAACCAGATAAAATGCTCTTTTGTTTATCTTCCTTGTACCTGGAAATAAATTTCATAATGCACTAGACATAGTCCCCCTCACATTACAATCTTCAGGTCTTTCTTTTCTCTTTTCCTTCTCTCCCAGTCATTTTGGATTAGATCTCGCCCTAGCTGCAACTCCCTAACCACCAACTGGGCCCAAGTCCTGTCAAAGTTTACCCACTCCTACCACCATTACAACTTAAAACGCAAAATAGGCCCAACTCTATTTAAACGCTCACCCAACCCACCACGATGTACAAAAGTATATGGCCCACATTGCTTCCCCCATTTCTCCAGACTAAGAACATTACTCTGCCTACTTTTAAAGTCAAAAACAGTTTTCACCCTGTCCCCCTTATCTGCTGAAATCATAACTTTGCCCTTTCATCACCCTGACCTTTCATCTTCATCCCTAACCTCCTACCCTCCTTGCCGAAACTCCACCTGTTCATCTTCCTCACCCCCCAACGTCCTCTTCTGACCTTCTCTCAGATCAAACTTATTTTTCTTTTACATCCCTCTCGAAAATGAAACAACAAAGATTGGATATGTTCCTTGAGGCACTATTCTCAATTAGAATTGCTTCCTTGCATAAAGTTGATTCTTATCAAGTGCAAATCTTCAACTTCAATCAATATTTTCACGTACCTTGCCTGAATCTAGAGCCTATTGCAAAAATCATGCCTCCGAAATTTTCCCACAGCGTGGCCAATCAATCTGAAAGTTTGGGTACTCCAAAAATGCAATGGAATCCCCACCACACGTATCCAAACTAATGTTGTCTCCTGTGAAGGCTTCAGCTGCCCAACCATCGGTATCCATCTATCAATTCTTAACTCTGGATATCTCAAATGCCTCTTCTCTCCCTATCCAAAACTCTCACTACTCCTTTTATCTTGAAGCTAAACAAAAGTAATCCTGCATTTAACCTTCTTCCTGTGAGAAGCCAAAATGAAACCACTTTGTGTGCACCCATCTCTGAATGTCAACAATATCTGGATCTGAGTGAAAAAAGTAATCCTGCATTTAACCTTCTTTCCGACAACTTCCCAATCCCGTTAACCACCACTTCGGCCAACACCATCACCTCCTTTTTTTTGTTCCATTATCATGACAAACGAAGAATTACCTCTCAAGTCATTATCATAGAATTATGCTAGAACTCTAATAAGCTAATTGTAAATCATCCAATCTTTGCAACACACATTTCACTATGACTCCAATAGGTGTGAAATAAATGTCTAGATGTTTGAACACACCAAACCCCTGATTTACCAGTTTTCTTCAATCATCAACAGATCAGAATAGTTTCATCATGAAGGAAACAAATCAATAGAAAATTTTTCTCCCTGCAAGGAGAAAAGGAAAAACCATTTCTGGCTTACCCACCCAACATGCAAACAAAGCCCAACTGTCTACTGTCTACCCTAGTACGGTAGACCCACAATACAATCCCTCCCTATCAACTTCCCTTTTGCCAACATGTTAGCCATATTAGTCACCCTCTTTTACCAGTTAATACAATGTACGATAGAAATTTTCATGTAGTATATGGTAGTAATTATGCAATTAGGTTTACACAATGTATAATAGAAATTTCCATGTGGTATATGGTAGTAATTATGCAGTTAGGTAGCCTAGAGGATCACTTTGGTAGATCTGCATGCACTGAATGCTGATTTATAACTCCTATGCTTGTCAGAAAGTTGAATGATAAGGGCTGGAGCTTTTTCAAGTCCTCCTAATGCAAACTTTCACCTGACCAACAATAACTACAAGTATGAATCCTCTCATTTCCACAGAATAACAATATATAATATATAATATAACTAGTGGTGGGGGAAAGAGAAATAACTGGTGGTTGTACTTTATACATAGAAAAACATATAACCGCTATGAGACAATGAAGCAATGAGCTAGGTACATGATGAATAGACAACTTAAGAAATACAAAGAAACATACCTTTACATCATAGAGCTGAGAATGAGTAGTTCTGATTAAGGAGTCTTTCTCTGAGGTCTGGCATCTCAATTCTTCAAGTTTTGCTTGGACTTCAGCTATTTGATTCTTTGAATTCTCTGCCAATTTCAGGAGCTCATCTTTTTCTGATAATTTCTTCTCTAGATCTTGCACTTGTTTCCGCAAGATATTCAGCTCTTCCCTTTCCTTTTCTGCTACCATTGCCCTCGATGAGAAAATTGAGAGTTCATCAGAACAGACATCTTGGCTAGCAGTTTTGCTTCGAACTTTATCACTAATTTCCCTTGTTTTTTTGGTTGGAATAGATTGAGCTGCTTTCCTACCTTTTGGATCACCAATCTGAAATAGGTTAATAATCAAGATTAGGATATTCTATTAGTGAAAACTGAAGCCACACCTGACATTTATGCAGAAAATATCTAAATGCCAGGTTAATTGAACTCCATTAACAGCAGATTTGATTTAGATTAGACGCAAAGCAATATGGAAGTTCCAAAAGGGAAGGATAATGTTCATGTTAGAGTGAGCCGAATAGGGGTAGTTTAGTAATCTCATGTCAGTTAAGTACTTTGCTTATGTGGCTGTTTTATTAGAGCACTCTGCCCCACACTTAAGTGTGGGCAGTTTAGTCTTTGTAAGTGTAATTAGAACCTAATAAACATAAGGGGGTCGACTGAATGGGTGACTAATCAGTTTCGACTAAACCCTCATGTTCTCTCTTTCTCTTGTCTTCTTCCTCATCTTCTTCTTCCTTCTTCACTGGTTCGGATTACTGTAGCTGCTCCAAAACATGGTATTAGAGCAAGGTTTCTGACCTGCTTCCGCTTGCAAAGCATCTCAGCTGTGTTCATGACACCCTCTTCTTCGTTTCTGGTTAGTTAATGGAGAGAGCTGGTTCGCCCTAGGTCTGAGACATCACAGTTCGTTGCTCTCTGCTACGCACAGTTTTCTTCATCAAGGAAGGTGATTTCAGCAGTGAATGGTTAGCTGATACTCTCAAAAGAAGGTTGGTTATTTAGTCCTTTTGTGTTGCTGGTATTTCTGGGTAGGAACCCTTCAAGAATCAGTTAGTACTGATTAGAACCTAGAGAACTAGGTTCATTGTTGCCCTAAGAAGGGCTGTGTGTACAGTAGCCGAATGGTGTAGGGCTGCTGTGAGTTGTTGAGTGGTGTTAGGGCTGCTGTAGGTGGCCAAGTGGTGTAAGGTGGAATGCAGTGACCTTGCCAAGCTCCTTGTGGTCGTGTAATGCCCTCTTAAGTGTGTTAAACAAATCTGAACTGGGTGTAGCAGTTTGACTGTGTTGTGGTGCTTGTGATGCACAATTTTTTTTATTGTGTGGTTTTAAGAGGACCTACTGTTGTGTTGTGGTGCTTGTGATGCTTATGTGGGTCGTAGGTGTGTGAAGTCAGCAGTAGTGTGAAGAAGAACAAGTGTGTGCTCCCACTGTTGTGTTTAGGGGCTGCAATAGGTGCTGAAGTATCAAACTGTGAACAACATCAATCAGCTTGTAGCTGAGAAGTAAGGTTAGAGGCAATTGTGAAAGAGTACAATGGCAGCAATAGGAGATGGCTACAATGATCAGATACCTAATGTGGTAATTTCCTCCGACTACCTAGGGGTACAAATGACCTCAATTAAGCTGAATGGGGAGAACTATGTTCCATGGGCTAAATCAGTGGAAGTGTTTCTCAAGGCAAAGAAGAAAGTAAAGCATGCAAGAGATGAAAAGCCATCGGAGGACTCTCCAGGGTTTGATGATTGGGAGCAAGAAGATGCTCAAATCATGACTTAACTGTGGAATAGTATAGAACCCAAAATTAGTGCCAACTTCATGTTCCTTGATACGGCTAAGGATATATGGGAGCATGCTAAGAAGCTATATTCTGGACAAGATAACACAACAAGAGTGTATCAGCTTTATCAGGAGTATTTTGATTTACAACAAGGAACCAAAACTCTAGAAGAGTACTATGCCAGCATAAAGAATATAAGGAATGAACTCAATGTCTATCACCCCCTTACTCCAGATATTAAAGTTCAGCAATAGCAAAGGGAACAACTAGATGTTACAAGATTTTTAGTGGGGCTGAAGTCGGAATATGAACCAGTTAGAGCTCAAATATTGGGGGGCTCTACTCTTCCTACACTTGAGGAAGTATTCTCAAGGCTTCGTAGAATTTCTTTGGGACAGACAGAGAACTCCACACAGTCTGATAGATCAGCACTTGTGCCAGCTCGAGGGGTTGGACATAGTACAAGAGGGGGAGGTCATGCTCCCCGAGGGGGCCGTGGCAGTTCCATGTTAGTCGGGGTGGTCGTGACTCAAGGGGAGGCCATGGCAAAGGGAAGAATAACTCTACAAGGAAATGTACTCATTGTGGTAGAGAGGGACACAGCGAATTTCTGTTATGATCTACATGGCCCTCCCTCTAAATGGGCTAATCATGCTATAGCAGGTGAGGTTGATATCGGTGACAGTAAACCGGCAGACCGAACTCCTCCCACATCTACATCTACCTCTGGGAGGGAAATGGTGAGCGTACCGCGTGATGAGTATGAACGGTTCCTTCAAACTACTTCACAGCATACCACTGCCACACTTGCCCAATTAAGTATTGTTTGCATATCATCTAAAACCTCTCCCTGGATTATTGACTCTGGTGTGTTCTCTTCTCTTTCTGAAACCCCCACATCACAAACTGTTACACTTGCCAATGGGTCCTCATCTCCCATATGTGGTGTTGGTAATGTTGACATGGCTTCTGTGCCCTTATCATCTGTTTTATATGTCCCTAAGTTTCCATTCAATCTTATGTCTGTTAGTAAAATAACCAAAGCTCTTAACTGTTTTGTTACCTTCTTTCCTTCCACTTGTGTTTTTCAGGATCTCAAGACGGGGAAGAAGATTGGTGGGGGGCATGAAACTGGTGGACTGTATTATCTTGACGGTGGTGGATCTTCAATTGCTCTTCAGACTTCACTTACTCCTCTACAATGGCATTGCCGACTGGGACATCCATCTCTCAAGGCTCTCAAGATTTTGGTCCCGTCATTGAGTCATTTGTCGGTTTTGCAATGTGAGTCATGTCAGTTTGGGAAACATCGTCGTGTGTCCTTCAGTCCAAGAGTTGAGAGTCGTATGTTGAGTCATTTTTCTTTGGTTCATTCAGATGTTTGAGGTCCAATCAAAATAGAGTCTTATAATGGGTACAAGTATTTTGTCTCCTTTATTGATGATTGTTCAAGAATGACATGGATTTACTTAATGAAAGAAAGAAGTGAATTGTTTTCCATTTTTCAAAAATTGCATGCTGAAATACGCACACAATTTGGTGTTCCAATCAAAATTCTCCGTTCAGATAATGGTCGTGAATACTTTCTTACTTCATTTCAACAGTATTTAGAACAGCATGGCATTATTCATCAGACATCATGTGCATACACCCCTCAACAAAATGGGGTAGCTGAACGGAAGAACCGTCAACTTCTTGAAACTGCTCGGTCTATTCTTCACCACATGAATGTTCCTAAACGTTTTTGGAGTGATGCTGTACTCACTGCATGTTTTCTCATTAATCGGATGCCCTCCTTCATCCTTCATGGTTGATCCCCCTTCTCTATCTTGTTTCCCACTTTATCTCCATCCCCATTAATTCCTCGTGTATTTGGTTGTGTGTGCTTTGTCCACAATCTAAGCCTTGGAATAGACAAGCTAGATGCATGCTCAATTAAATGTGTCTTCCTTGGCTACTCACGGACTCAAAAAGGGTACAAGTGTTATAATCCCATTACCCGGAAGTGCTATGTTTGCCCTGATGTCACCTTTTTTGAGTCAGTCCCCTTCTTCTCAAGTCCTGAAGCGCCTTCGTCTCCACCCGCACTTCCTCTTCCTCTCCCTGTCAGTGATTCAGTTCCAGATGTTGTTGTTGGAGTAGACTCATCACCTCATCCCGTGCAGATCACCACCGAACGTCCACCAATCCGGCAAGTGTATACACATCGAACGACACCGGCCCCTCCTCCAGCTTCTACCTCATCTGCGGTTTCTCTCATGGCTCCTATTGTTGAACCTTCAGACCTTGACCTACCCATTGCCTTACAGAAAGGTAAATGCAGTTCTACCCTCCATCCTATTTCCAATTTTGTTTCATTACCTCGTCTTTCTACATCACATCGCCAGTTTGTTTCCCTTTTATCCTCTATTTCCATACCTAACAATGTTCAAGAAGCTCTCAGTTCACCTGATTGGCGGCGGGCAATGGAAGATGAACTTTCTGCTCTTCAACATACTCAAGCGTGGGAACTTACTACTCTCCCACCTGGTAAGCATGCTGTGGGATGTAAATGGGTGTATATTGTGAAATACTTGCCAGATGGTAGTGTGGAGAGTCTGAAGGCCAGATTTGTTGCTAAAGGTTACTCACAGTTGTATGGAGTAGACTACATGGAGACATTCTCTCCAGTGGCTAAGATTGGTTTTGTTCGTGTACTAATTTCCCTGCTAGTTATGTATGATTGGCCTCTGTTTCAGCTTGATATAAAGAATGTCTTTCTCCATGGTGATCTTGTGGAGGAGGTATATATGGAGCAACCACCTGGGTTTGTTGCTCAGGGGGAGGATGGTAAGGTATGCAGATTGAAGAAGGCAATTTATGGGCTGAAACAATCGCCGCATACTTGGTTTGGGAAGTTCAGTGAAGTGGTGAAGAGTTTTGGAATGAAGCAGTGCCAGGTAGATCACTCAGTGTTCAACTATGACTCAAAAGCTGGGAAGATTCTATTAGTGGTCTATGTGGATGATATTGTCATTACTGGCAGTGATAAATTGGGGATTGGCAAATTAAAGGTATTTCTGCAAAATCATTTCCAAACAAAAGATCTTGGAACATTGAAATATTTCTTGAGAATAGAGGTTGTCAGGTCAAAACAAGGTATAAATCTGTGCCAAAGAAAATATGTTCTTGATCTATTGGAAGAAACAGGATTGTTAGGTGCAAAACCGGCTGAGAGACCCCTATGGAACCAAATGTTAAGTTGAGCAGTGATACAGGAGAAGTATTTGAAGATCCTGGAAGGTATAGACGACTAGTGGGGAAGCTAAACTATCTGACTATCATGAGACCCGACATATCCTTTGCAGTCATTGTGGTGAACCAATTCATGCAGGACCCTCGTATACCTCACTGGGATGCAATTCTTAGAATTGTGAGGTATCTGAAAGGAGCTCCAGGCCGTGGACTATTGTATAAACCAGGAGGAAAACTTGAAGTAGTAGGGTATACAGATGCAGACTGAGCAGGCTCAGTGAATGATAGAAGATCTACTACGGACTATTGCACATTTCTTGGAGGAAATCTTGTGACGTGGAAGAGTAAAAAGCAGACGGTTGTGGCCAGAAGTAGTGTTGAAGCTGAGTATAGGGCCATGGCACATACTACCTGTGAGTTAGTGTGGTTGAGGAATCTTCTACAAGAAATTGGGTTTCACATGGATAAACCTATGAGACTGTATTGTGACAACCAAGCTGCATTCCATATCTCATCCAATCCTGTATTTCATGAGAGAACAAAGCACATAGAGGTTGATTGCCACTTTGTGAGGGAGAAGGTCATTGCTGGAGAGATAAACACAGAACATGTGGGCTCGAATGATCAATGGGCAGATTTGTTTACAAAAGCTCTTAACTCAGGGAAAGTGAACCATCTATGTAACAAGCTGGGATTATATGACATATATTCTCCAGCTTGAGGGGGAGTGTTAGAGTGAGCCGAATAGGGGTAGTTTAGTAATCTCATGTCAGTTAAGTACTTTGCTTATGTGGCTGTTTTATAGAGCACTCTGCCCCACACTTAAGTGTGGGCAGTTTAGTCTTTGTAAGTGTAATTAGAACCTAATAAACATAAGGGGGTCGACTGAATGGGTGACTAATCAGTTTCGAGTAAACCCTCCTGTTCTCTCTTTCTCTTGTCTTCTTCCTCATCTTCTTCTTCCTTCTTCACTGGTTCGGATTACTGTAGCTGCTCCAAAACAGTTCAAAATTCATTTACTTGTCAGTGTCAAGTCTTTAGCCTTTGGTAGTTCATGTAATATAAGTTATTGCCTAACTAGGAACAACATGAGTTTCAAAACCAGGCTACACTCATTATTTCTATTGAACAAAACAAATTTGTCTAATCTGGTGAACTCTTTTCCTTGATCATAAATCATAAATTCATAAAACTTTTTTCCTCATGCGGTAAACGCATACCCAGAAATCCAAATCACCTAAAAAGGAGGATAGTATAAAAGACAATAAATTGATAAGCATCCGGCAGATGCCAGAGTTAAAATGGGTTGCTTCAGACTGAAATTGTAGAGTACCCATTGCGGTCTAGAGAGACCAATTCGCAATTCAATACATAACAACCATAAACCAACATCAATGGTCCACATTTCTAATAGCATCACCAAACAACATAAGACCTGCTAACTACTGAAACAAAACATAAGCTCAAGCTTCCCACATTTTCCTAAGAAAAAGGTTCAAAATTTACAGTTCCATTGGGTCAATTTAACATTTAAATCAAATTCCAAACGAAAAGTCTCACCCTTTTAGGGTAAGGTTCTTTTGAAGGCGTCTTAGTGTAGACTATCGACGCACGACGTGTGAACGAAGCGTTCGCCCTCCGATCCTGGACAATGAAAAAACAAAAACAATACATTAAAGAAAAGGAAAGTTCACCAAAAGAGAGAACAGATTAAATTAAGAGTATTTCCCAAAAATAGTACACAAGGAAAAAAAAAGGATAAAATTTTGAAATGTACATGAAGAACCCCTTGGAAGTATCAACGTAATAAGCTTAAAGCTTACCATGAGAGATTCCACAAGCGGGACCATCTCGACGAGGTTCTTATAGAGTACCCTGTCCACATTGCTATTGCTTCCGTTTCCGTTAGCGAGGGAGGAGTTAACTCGTTGAGATAGAAGAGGAGATGAGTGATCTTCTCCCGACAGCCATGATTTTGAGTCTCCAAATCTTTCCTGCAAGTCGACGAAATGCTGATGCTCAAACATAATCGATTAGTTGGTGGAAGCCCTTAAAAAGATCGATACTCTGTCTGGTCTCTCAGGAATACATTAAATAGGGAGAAATTGCAGAGACTTCACCCACGAAGGGGATACTTGCTTTTTCAGAAGAAAAAATCTCCAGATCCGGGGGGAAGTTCTCATCGCAAAATAAAGAGATCGTTCCCACTAAGTTCCTAATAGAGTTCAGGTGAATCTGGCCAACCGTCACACCGAAGTGGTTTAGGACCTCGACAAGAAGAGGGTGGAAGGGCAGTCGCAGCCCCGCGGCGAGCTGTTCCCGGAAAATCACGATCTCATCAGGACCGTGTTCCCAAGGAAAGCTGCCCGTAGGGATAAAGTAACCATACTCACTGGGCAAATTGTAGTAGTCTACGAGGGTTTGAAGTTCCTCAAGCGTCATAGTCGAAGGGCCGAACTGATCTACAACCCGGCCACAACGGGAGGTGGATGCCGACCTACCCGAAGCACCTCGGGTGGTAGGCCCGACCCCTTCCTCAGGACCTACATCGGGCTCACTTGAACTACCGGGGGACGCAAACTGGTTCGTAGAACCCACATCGGACCCACTTGAACAGTCTGAACCCTCCAAACCGGACATCGTGAAACGGAACGGGGTTCCAAAAACACTCACCCGGGAAGAAGACTAAAGCAAACCGCGAGAACTCGAACAAGCAAGAAAACCTGGGACGCGAGCTGAAACTTAAGGCGCGAGCTCAAAATGTACAACAGTAGCAAGGACGCCCCCCCCCCCCCGCGCACTATTTATATCCACAGCGTACGGAAAGCGACGGCCCAAATCGAAGCCAATCCAACGGCCCACAGCCGCGCTAAGCCGCACGTCTTCCAAGACCAATCGGCGCACGTCTTTCCGAAACTGACGGAGCGTCGCGCACGTCTTGTCAGAGGACAGGTGTCGGCACGCGTCTTCCCGAAACTGACGGGGTATCGGCGCACGTCTTCTCGCAATAAAAGCATCCGCAGCACAACTCCCGAACAACTGCCGCCACGACTCCCAAACGCGCGCCCTTTTTTGAAAATCAAATTAAAGCAAGCGCGCTCGGCATAGACCAAAACCCTCATGCTACCTTGCAAACTCCCCGCGCCAAGACGGGACCGTCGTCGCAGGGAGTGGGGGGCAATTGATGAAGGGAAAGTTGGCCCGACCTCGCGATCACCCGACGCGTGGCAAAGACTAGTAGCTCGGGATAGTAGAGCGCCCAAAGCGAATATCGGAAGCAAGTCCGAGCTCACTACCGAACCCAAACTCCAGACCGCTGTACTTAGTCCGAGCTCCTTGTTGAGTCCGAGCTCCCTACTAGGAGCCCGAGCTCCCTATTTAGAGCGAGCTCCCTACTAGGAGTCCGAGCTCCTTGTTAAGAGCGAGCTCCCTGTTAAAGGTCCGAGCTCCCTAAGAACTCGAGCTCCCCAAGTCCGAGCTCCCCACTAGGAGCCTAAGCTCCCTGTTTAGAACGAGCTCCCTACTGAGAACCCGAGCTCCCTGCAAGGAGCCCGAACTATACTGGGCCCCAAGCCTCACAAAGCTGACCCGAGCTGGCCCACGGCAGCTCGGGACACTCCAAACCGAACTCAAGACACCTCGCTCGCCACTCCGACACTTCACTTCCAGAGCACCAGGCCAGCCAAACGTACCCGACACCAAGGACGTCCATATCCAAGGGCGACGCACCTGACTGATTTGGGATCTGACGCCTGACAGCCGCATTTCAAACGGCTTCCTGCCACCGCCACCTGCAACCGTCGTCACTTGCCGCAGAGACGGCTCCGACAAAAGGAACAGTGGCGGTTCTGTCCGGCCAGAGGAAGTGACACCCGAACTGGCAGGAGTTCAGAAGTAATCATGCCCGACCTGACGGAGGCCTGGAAGTGAGTGCGTGAGGTGGTTATAAAAGGCTTCTACCCCCCAGGAACGAGGTATGCTAACTTTCGCGCTATCTGGTTATTCTTGCCTTTGAAAGATTCTAATTTGAGCTTCGGAGCCCTTACGCCGGGTTCTCCCCGGAGCTTCTCTTCCCCTTCCGTTTCAGGTCCCTGTTACTCAGTTCAGAGGCAAGATCATCGACAGCTAGGACCGGCCAGATTGTGCATCATCAGAGCCTATTGTCAAAAAGCAAATAGATATATCAGGGTCCGTTTGGTTCATGATAATAGGAGTTTAAAATCGGAATTGAAATAGTGGTTGGATGGAATGGGATTGCAATTTCTGGTCATTGCAGAATGGCATTGTTCTATTTGAGGTAATGGTCATTCTGGCCTCCCCTCCTTGGGAATGAGAATCTCATTCCAGTTAGGGATAGAAATAGAGAGGGTTTTACCTGACCCACCTCCCAATCCGTATCTGCCCCAAAATCTATAGTGGATTGGATTTTGAGAATTTAAACTCTTTCCTTACATGAAAATACAAAATCCTCCCTGACCTGTCCTCCCCAAATTCAAGAGTAAGGCAAGTCGGGTTTAGAACCTGCATATAATTTCTTATTATCTTTTGATATATATAAACAACAAACAAATAACAAAATTTTCAATTATTTGATTAAGACATATAAAATCATATAAATTATTAATTATTCTTTACATAAAATTCAAAATATTATTAAATTCAATACCTAATACATTAAGTTTATATACTTTAATTCTAAACCCTATTCTCCCCTCACGCAATCACGCAATAGGAGTGGATACCCATCAGGTAACGTAGAATTTGTCACCCCCTTATGGCATACTTTATGGAATTCAATTCTAGTTCCGATTTCAAGGAATTTCGACTTTGATTCAGATCAGGCCACAAGACAAACAGACCCTCAGTGTTTTTGCCAACGAGATTTGGCTGTAAATGGTTTGACTCATTGTTCAGAAGGAAAGCAACACAATAAACCTTGATATGACTATGGATAACCCAGCCCAACATGCTAACACTAGCTTCGGTATCGGTCTGGGCCAAGTATATCAAAAGATCCTACGTGAGTCCATAGGACCCATGAACACATCTTTGCTTGGGCCTCATAACTTACCACATGTCCACAATGGAGATTTAATGCTGGGAAATAAATTTTCTTTAAGACATTGTTGTAGCTGTGCTATTTGTTGCGTTATTTTCATGGTTTGGAAAAGGAATGTTCACACGCTAGCTCATGATCAGAAAATAAGGCATGTGGCCATGCACTGATGGTTTTTCTGACATGTGAGCCATGTACTGATGATGGTTGAGGACCCTCTCTTGGGATGGATCCATCCATTCAATGATCTGTCCTGATCCTCGAAATAAACGACAAATGGAAAATTTTGAGGGCCCCATACAGAAAGACCTTTCCTGTGTTCTAGAAGCAAAATGGTGATGGGCTGGACTCGTAGTTGCACTTCATGTCCGGTGGCCTGGTTCGGCCCTGATTATGTTCCCATCTTCGGCTATAAGGTAGAATGGAGAAAAGCACTCCATAAGTCATTAAATTCGACTTAAGAGACCAAGCTTGCTTAGCTAATCGGATGCAAAGAAAATGGATGAGAACTTGAGATTCTTCACCCAGTTAAAATTGGATCGAATATGGATATAGCACTATCCAAGCTAATATGATCCAACTCGTGTAATTACGGGAAATTGGTATAACACTGATAGAGCAGATGCACGTGAGCCTGCAGTTCCAAGGATTTGATCTTACACTCCTTATATTTAGAGAGGTGCCAACTGCCAAGTGACCATCTCAACAAAGTAAAATAATCTATGCTACTGGAAAGACATGATAATAAAAGAGCCTTGACCAAATTAAACCCCTGTGAATTTTTATAAAAATAACTTAATTGATTATCATCTTTATTACAAATTTTTCCGATATCATAGTTGAACCCCTTTGACAAATTATTTCTACTAGCGAGTCATAATTATTATTTTCAACTCACTTTATCATATATGACATAAAAAGCTAGAAACTATTTTTAGTTTAATTTATTAATAATATATAGTATTTTGATTATTTTTATTTTTATTTATTAATACTATTTTATATCAAATTTCAATATGAATATGCCATAAAACAAATGGATAAGCTTCAAATTAAATTCAAATATTAACGAATCAAAATTGGATGTGGGCCTTTTCAATCCAATCCAATCTGGTTGGAACCCTAAAGTGAAGCCATCATTATTTTTTCATGGGTTTGGTGTGTGTCGAGTTGGATTAGCTGAATGTAATGGTTGTTTGGTGGGTTACGGAATCAATGATGAGGTTCCAAGTCATTAATAAATTTATGAGCCCCACTGTGAAAGATATGGGTCCTATGTATTTTATTACTGGTGTATAACCTTATCATTGGTTCCACAGCCCGCTGAATAATCATTGCATTCAACTAATCCTTGCTTGAATTCTTGAGAATTGAGGCAAACCGTCTTTTACTATTATTTCCTTAATTTGCCCATAAATACCAATTTTTCAACTTTTTTACACAGCCACAACATTAGATGCACTTAATTGAACTGTGGAGACCAACTCCTCCTGAACCCCAAACGGTGAATATATGCTCCTTATATATAGAGTATTAGAAGCATTTCCCATAAATAATAATATAGAAATATGGGAAATGTTCTCGATGTACGGTTGAAACATGCTGAGGTCAGTGTGAGAAATACTTTGTGAGGAGTAGATCCGAACTCCCAAATGGTTTGACAAACTCGATTGAATTGTATTGTATCTTTCATTCAGCAACACGTTTATAATTAATTCATTAGGCTCAGTTTGGAAAGAATACAAACACAAATATGTATAATGTTAATACATACAAAATAATACAAAAACATAAAGTTTTGCATTTTAGATATTTGTATTTGTACTCCTTTCAAACTGAGCCTTAGCTCCTCACTTGCTCTTTCAAACACTCAAATTTGAAAGTCACAGAAAGCCAAAATAGAGGTGGTGAATGTTAGTATTGAATATTATGTATTATTAATTTATATATTGGTATTACTGTTAGCTAATGTGATATATATCATTTATTGACATGTAGCAAGGAAACTGAGCTAAGCAGCTTTCTTAGCTAGCTGTAAGCTCTAATTTCCATGACCTCAAGTATAATTCCTAGCCCATTTAACTAATCAACCTCGAGCCCAGCTAAAGCCTGCTTTATCTTGGTGATTTCTATTCAATTTATATGTTAATTAAATATTATAAATACAAAATTTTTATTTTAGTTTCTATTTCCTTTTAATGACGGTGAACAATGAGATTTAGGATCCATTTGGTTCATGGAAATAGGGGTTTGGAATCATTATTAGAACCGAAATAGGCCATGCCGATTCTAACTGTTTAATTGGGTAGAATCTGAATTTCATTTTCATTTTTGATGGAATGGCATTCCCCCATTTGAGAAAATGGCCATTTCCTCCTCCTCGCATGAGAATGAAATCTCATTCCAGCTTATTTCAATTTTCGATCTGATTTCTGTCTGAACCAAACAGACTATGGGAATAATTGACCATTCCGATTCTGTTTCTAACTGTGAACCAAAGGACCCTTTGATTTTAATTTTTAAAAATTTACCATAAAATCCATTAAATGCCAAGAAATAAATTAAAATGACATATATTAAAATAATAAAAAATCATATAATTTTTTAGGTGGGATCTTCGGGTATAGACATCAAACTCCCATACCAATGACCCAGTGATTGATAACTTGTGGTGGTTAATTAGCACCCCTCCAACTCCAATATAAGAGGCATGGGTGGGGATCATGCGACCATTTATGACCCGGCCCAAACCCACACCAAGCCCGCACATAATGCAGGCTGGGCCCTAGTCAAGCAAACCCTAAGCTTGGACAGACTGACAAGGCCCAAAAGTTGCAATTATCTTATAATTCCTTACCATATATATAGTATAATATATTAATGGGTTGGACTATGATATGATATCTGAAAAAATTATGATGAATCAATTAGAATCATAAACATAGTAGTCAATTAGGTGTTATTTATCAAAATTCATAGATGGATTTTGATTGGTCAAAACTCTTTCCATACCATATCTTTTTCGTATCATAGATTTTTCCTATATTAATATACAGACAGTACATTTTTATATAGTTTTTTGTATTTTTTATTATTTTTTTTATTTTAAACCCATAATTTTATTAAGCAATACAGGCAAACCTGGATGCTCGGCCTAGCCTAGGCAGCCCTAAAGATTATTCCATACATTGTCAAAACCCAGCCTATGATCATCCTTATATCCAACTTGTGGAACTACAGGCTCTCCCCAATCTGACCAATGGATCCCATGTGCACCCTACTTTGTATCCACCCCTGTTCCTCTAGAATGCAAAAGATGCAAAATTTTATTTTTTTTTTCTTTTTTATTTTACCTCTTTTTACCAAATCTGGTCTTGATTCCAGAGCAAACTCCATTTAACTATGAATTAAGGGCCCGTTTAGTTCACAGGAAGAGGAATCTGTAATTAGAATCAGAATGGCCTTTGGTTGGGTGGAATGAGAATTCCCCCATTTGAGGGAATGACCATTCCCTCCCCTCTCTTAGGAATGAGACCCATTCCAACTGATTCTAATTCTAATTTTGATTTTCATTTGAACCAAACAGACTATTAAAATAGATCCTCAAGTTCTGAATTTCTAATTCCAAGATATTTCTATTCTGGTTCTAACCAAGAACCAAATGAATCCTTACTTTCACCCCTTTCACAAAATAGGTACATTTGCTTTGTCATGATGAATGTTAAAAGTTAAAACCACCCTCATCAACTCATCCAACATATAGAAATTGTCAAACAAACAAAGATGCATGGTGTAAATTTATAGACAGTAGCCAACTTTGATGGGTCATAATCATCTTGCTCCTAATGTTTGAAAGAGAGGCAACAATGAATAATGAGTGTGGAAACTAAAGTATTATATTTATCATAAGAAGGACATGTAAGAGGACAGGATTTCAAAGTGATTTCCCCCCATCACTATATTTAAGTTAACAGGGCCCTGAAAGTGAAGCCTCCTACTACACTATAGCCGGGGCCCGGGATTCGCTGCCAACAAAGTGCATCGGGAAAATTTCCACGAGGGGTCTGTCTTATTTTATATCGATCGCCTTCCTACTTATAGTAATGGGCCAGATTACCATAGTCCATAGACTCCATACCTTCAGAAAAGAGAATCAATTGGCTGATCATTCGGCCGGCCGATCACATCCACATAGAGGATTCCTATCTCCCAATGGGACTCACCCTTCAGACATCGTATATCTTTTTTCTTTTTTATTTATTTATATTTGGAGTGCCACAAACGCCCACAAACCACGAACACTCAGATTCAGTACTCACATAGTCACAGTTACTTGTATCGGAAATATTTCTATATTTCTATATTTTTATTTATGAAGAAATAATTTTAATGAGAAATATAGGCAACGCATTGTAGAATTCTAAAAAATTGCAGTCCCCTATAGTCTACTAATAGCCTTTCCATAAACTGCACTCTGTTTGTGGATTTGGCAATCTATTCGGCGGGGTTAAGAATTCTGAAATAGGCTGAATAGTCATTTTCCCTAATTTTAATGTACAGCTACAAATGGTTATGAATAAGGTGCAAACACCCTTTATGAAGACTGAATCCAATGTCATCATCCACCCAGCAAGTGGGAGTAGTGAATTGGGATCACCTGCCAACAAATGATATTCCAACACTCTCTCAACATTATCTGACACAGCACATCTCACCATGAGATTAAGACCCACCATGTATGAGATGTGTGGTGCTTGATCATACAGGAGGGTGTTGGAATGTATTTTCCGGATTCAGCGGAAGTAGGCAAATTGTATCATGGGCAAGCCGGTCACAGGCCAGGGGAACAGTCATTAAAGGTAGGGCTGTTCACGGGTCGGGGTGGATTGATTTATTCATGTTTTTCCAACCAATTCGACCTGTTCGGGTTACCTGAAATTGAAACCGAAGTCGACCCTGTGTTAAGAAAAACTGACTTGATCGGTTTGAGTCGGTTTGGGTCGGTTTTGACTCTACATTCCCAAACGAAACCATCATTTCCTTAATGTTTTGTGGCCCATCCATGGATCCAATTGTGGAGGGAGCAGAGTTTGAGAGACAACTTAGTTAAGTAGGTTGTAACTAGGATAGAGACAACTTAATTAAGTAGGAATTAAGTAGGTTGTAATTACTAACTAGGAACTAACTACTAAGTCAGTTCGATTCGGATCAATTTCGGTTTTCACACATGAAAACCAAAACCAAACCGAATTATCGGTTTATAATTTTTTATAACCTGAAACCGACTGTGCTGAAGAAAACCCGACCGACTCGGATTAGGTCGGTCCGGGTCTTCTTATGAACAGCCCTAATTAAAGGCAACGTGTTCAAATCCAAACCATAGATTAGACAAGAAAGCTGCATCATTCCTGGTTTTCTGGGTTTATCTAATAGTTTAAGCGTTCTGAAAGGAGTTCACATCTACGCCTCATATGGGGCGCCCCACAATGTCCCACAGCACATCCCTGCTGTGTATTGAAAACACGATGATGTCATCATTGGGAAATGTTCTCAATACACGATGGGGATGTGCTGTGGGACCTTATCAGACGCAGATTTGAACCCTTCTGATAGCCAAAACCGCAAATTGGGAAAGTGTATACCTGTTTGTGCTCTTTGATTTTGCTGGTTCAACCGCCTAATTTGATCCGGTTTACAGAAAAATGGTTGGCTGATGGTTTAACCACCTGCTGTTCCACTTTCACATATTTGAATCTTTAGGATGTCAAGTGGCCACGGCCATCGGCACTCGGGCATTCAAATCAAACCTCATAAATACAAATTACTTAAAGATTCCAACTTCCAGATCATTCAATAGCCACCACCCGGGGACATTCACTGAATCCAGCAACTCTCTTATACGAAGCCCCTAGCATCTTCTAATATAAATATATCAATAATGCGGAAGTACAAAGTACAAATCTAGTGAAACAAGAAGCAACTCTCTTATTTAATTTTTCATTTTCCAGTTTCCCTTCTTTTTTATGGAAGACTCCAAGCCAGACCATCTGGTCGGTGGGTCGGTGATGGTTAATTCAACTATAAACCACGAACTCATGTTTTTTATTCGTGTACTCTCTCGCGCATCAGAGTCCAACCCAATCTATCTATAGAAGCAAAAAAAGTCCAAGTCCAAATCCATCCCAAACAGCTCAATGCCACTCAATTTTGTCTCCTTGACCTCAAACGAACCATAGGATTAGATATGAAATTCTCAAACCAATGTGTGTTGATATTCCACTCCAGGTGTTCTTCGATTGTATATCGGTACGCGGGGTTTCTAATTCCTTCTTTCTCACTATAAACCCAGAACAACTTTAAGCCCCAAAAATATGAACTGTGGATACGTCCACATTGGCTGACACTTGACAGGATTGCTTCATTTAAGGTTCAGCTGTTCGAAATTTCAAATAAATCTACAGTTTATGTCGCAGCTTTATTAAGGCACGAAGTGCACAAGAGCTTTGCCTTATCAATGTGTTGAGGGGAGTCGGGACATTTGGCATCTCAGTCAGAGGAGTTAGAGTTAGGCTTGTCTAGTTGTTGTGCCCTATTCGAGGAGGGTTTGACCAATGACAATTTAGCGTCGTAATTGATTCAAAAGTGAAAACAAAACTGTAGATTGATTCAACTTCAAAAGTGAAAACAAAAGCTGCTTTTTGTAAATTGATTCAAACATGTCGCTGTAAACTGCTTGACATTTAACTAAGTCAATTACCAACATCTGTTGCAGAGTCCACCACTCCAAAAGTAAACATCTCTTCTGATTCACAGGCGGGATAAGGAAATGAGATGGACCCGGGTCCGGTTGGGAAGAATTTCTACATTGGACCAACCCAGTTTCTAAGGGAGTTGAGAGGTCCACCGGTAATCGGGGTACACAAAGACCCAGAGACTGGAGTTGGTCAATGTTTGGAAGAGAACAAAAAGGTGGCCACTGGCCAGAGAGAGAACAAATAGCTTTTACAGTTAAAAAGAGTTCTTTTAGTTTTGACTTCCAACTTTCTTCTGTAGCTACAAGAAAGAAAAAAATCAATAAGCGCTGTTTCAACTTTCAAGTAAACCTTGAAACATGGATTATGGTTAAGGGAAACAGAAAAGAATTAAAATCAAATGAAAAGTTATTTTACAAATATAGTACAGGATTTTGAGCTTAGAGCTTGGGTATACTGTTTTATCCGTTTGTCGATTTCTATGCCACACATTGGGTCCTCAAAAAAAAAGAAAGAAAAAAGTTGGGCCCTTTTGAGACAAATGTATGTGGGTTGCCTCTGGATCATAAATGTGTATGTTTTCTTGTACAAAATTCTATGTAATTTCTTGTTTGCGGTGGAAAAATTGTATTAGGGTTTCGTTTTCCTCTCTGTTTTCCCGCTCTCTCTTCCACAGTTCCACTGTTTTCTCCTCCTTTGAAATTCTCAGCCCCATCTCTCTCCGGACGTCCTCTCTTAGTCTCTCCCATCTCAAAACGTGTCACTTATATTGAGATTAGTATTTATACTTTCAGGGGTATTCTTCAATGCGAATTACTTTTAAACAAAAACGCAAAAATGTTTTTGGTTATAGTACTTTTTTTTTTCTAGAAATTTATTTTTAGGCTCAATTTGAAAAGAATATAAATATAAAAATGTACAGTGGAAAACATGCCTTCTGTATTTTTAAACCTTGTTTTGCACTGTAATCAAACTGAACCTTGTAATCAGTAGTTTCAAACCTTATATATTTGTTCTGCACATATTTGTATTTGTTTTCTTCTCAATTTGAGTCTAAATGGCTAAATCTATAGTTTAAAGAACATGTTTTCATCTGAATATCTAATATCATGTTTCCATAAATCATATAATTTTTAATTTATATATATATATATATATATATATATATATATATTTATTTTTAAAGTCATTCTTTGAAGTCATGTCATGTATCAGTTTTTTAAACAAAATCAACTTTTTGTTTTCAAAAAAAAAAAAAAAAACACAAATTAAGAAGTTTTTCTTTTACTTTTTTTGTTAAGTGGCAATTTAAAAAACAAAAAAAAAAAATTGTGACTTAGATCCCTTTACTTATTTATGCAATTATTGGACCCACGGATTTAGAAGTCAACATTTTGAATTCCATGGATTTGTTTTTTTTTGGTAATAGAATTCCATGGAATCGAGGGAAGAAGCAAAATTCCGTGTACATTTGTGAGCCAACAACAGCACACTTTTCTCAGGGAGTCACGGATGTTCATTGTTCATGGCCAATCAGCTCCTTGGATTAATGAAGGAGTGAACAAATGAGCTACCACTTTGCCACTTTGGAGGAAGAATAAGAACAAGCTAACGATCTTACTTATCATCCACGTCTGGATAAATTATTAGCAGCTTCCGACTCAAAGGTCGCCACGTTCTGGTTAGTGAGGTGTATTAGGACACTTGACAAGCACCATTTGAGTGCATCATCATCATAAATGAGGTAATGCTACATTACCTGATGAGTGTCTGAAATTTTAGAAGGAAAAAGCTTTCAAAACTCAAAAGTGGTTCGTTTTTTTCCTTTTGATAGCAAATTTGATTTGTTCTTTCTGAAAAATAAAAAAGAGAAAACTGAAGAAAATGGAAACAAATGTAAGAAACTAACTAAACCCAAAAATTGACTATACAACCAACACGAAGTCCTTCCACAGCGTGGTTTTTTCTTCAGTGGTTAGTGCACCTGAACCGGAAATATATGATATTAGAAAAATTTATAACCAATCAACCGGGTATCATAAAAGTAAGAATTAATCAGTGGATTTTAATCAAAATTTATAGGGGGTTATAATTAGTCAAAGCCTTTTTCGGTATTATGTCTTTTCTGTATCATAGATTTTCAACTGATTCTGATTTTTTCAAAATCAAGGGTTCATTTGATTCATAATTTTCCTCCACTTGTTTGGTTTGGATGAGAATCGGAATTAGAATAATCACTAATAATTAATTAGAAAGATTTTCATCCCAAAAAAGAGGAAAAGAATGACCATTTTCTCTCGTATAGGATAATGTCGTTCCACCAGAAATGAGATTTTACACTTGAAATTAGAATGAACCATTTCTATTTCAATTTTAAACTTGTATTGAATCAGGATTGGACCACCCTTGTTTGTCCGGATTAGCCACGCGCAGCTTCGGTTCCTTAGTCCACATCAATTTTAGGCAACACGATTTATTAAAGTGCTTATCAAGTAATGTCAACCATCGAAACTTGGTTCAAGGATAGAAGGCAACGAGGAAGACACAACGAGCCTTTTTGGGCCTCTAATTATAATGCCATATACATCAATCCTGGAAATTGCTACGATAAAAAAAAAATGGCAAATCCGAACCAAATTTGGCCAATCCCTGCCCGTTGTAACCGACTATTACAATTGCTTCAATTAGTATCCAGAGGGGGCCCCTATTAACATTAGGTAGCTGAAGCAACGAAATACAACTATGAGATTTTAAAAAAAAAAAAACACTCGAATTAAGATTCGGTCGTTAGGTAGTATCCACGCTTTTTGAGTGAACTCCCTAACCACTTCAAGCCCACTGTACTCGCCAAGCCAACGTGTAGATTGTAGACGATGAGGAGGAGGAGCTTCAAGCTTGGGAGTTGGGGCCTATCTACTTTTGGCCATTTTCTCGTGAAGTTGGGTTTAGGGATATTTTTTAAAAAGAATAAACTAATATCTTCTTGCTTATACGTGAAGTTGAGTTAAACCGTTGGCCTACTGAGTACGGGTCCCAGAATTTTAAATGCTAAGGTTGTGGGAAGGGGACCCCTACCCTACCTAATTATCGTCGTCCGTAATAACTCACACTCACACCGCATGCTTGGTAATTATTCTCTCAGGTTAAGCTGCCGAGGATCTTTGTTGACCCAATCCAATACAATCATGGTCCTCAAACGGGAATAATGGTATTATGCAAGGATTAAAATGCCCATTGCGCTGCCTAAAATTTCCCCATTGCAAATACATTATTACTTTATTATAATTAATCACAATATTGCATATTTGCCTGGCCTCACGTCCAGACCACCATCTCAGATGGGCAAATGCCACTCAACTAGTGTCAATGGTCATTCATGGATCATGGTTTCAAACCTGACCCAGCAACGAGTTGGGAGCCCTAAACGTAAACTGCACCTTTATAGCTTTATGTCTCGACTTGGCGAGTGGTCTTGCACTACTGCTTGCCCTACTCCCAGTAGACATTTTTCCCTGTTCAACGGGACCCAGAACCGAAATGTCGGGCCGAAAACACTCAACTGGGATCCTGAGTCATGAACGAGGCACCGGGATGTCTGCTCCATGGGTTTAAATCCGGGTCATCACTTTTGGTTTTGGTGACAATAACGTATTGGACCCGAAACCCATCTACATATTCTGAGTCTTCTGACTACGGCACCTGCACTCTTAACAAGTCACAAACTTTATCAACAAAAAAACCCATCGAAGTCAAATGCTGATGAAAAAGTGAAATAGAGAACATCGTGTAACGGTGGGATATTCATAACGTAGTACTTCCCTTTCTATATGGTAATGGATTATTGGTGGGCCCAAAGTGATTGATCATGGTCAGAGTGCTAGATGGAGTGATGGACCAAGCTTCAACTATAAGGTGGAATTGGAGGTGGAGGTGGACCTAAAACACTAAACTACCCGGATTACATCGGATTTGCTCATATCTTCCCAACCAATTATGATGTAGAGACATTGGCCTTCCAATACAACAATCAGACGGGCCAAAACTGTGAACACGCATTTTATGGCCCACACTCCATTTCCCCACCTTTAAGCTCCAAACTTACGTCACTGACATGCAGTGCAGAGGAGTCTGCATCCGATTGCCACGTGAAAATCAGGGAGATGTAAGATTATTTTACGGAAAAGTATGAATACATCCGATGCAGAATTCTGAATTCCACCCCCTTTACTGTTATCCCTCTTGTAAATTTGACATCAATTCACGGTCAAGATGCATTCCCCTTCTACTTTGAAGCTATAAAATCCTGATCTGGGCTGATTGATCATTCTCATTTTTCTTTTTCAGATTAGAAAAAAGAAAAAGTAGAAAATGGAGTGAAGCGGATGAAATCCCACAAAAGATTAATATGAGAGAGAGAGAAGAGTAATAAAGTAATAAACTGTTAATGGCCAACTGGCCAACCCCAACTATTTCGTCATGATGAGAGCGAGGGATACCAGCCATTAGCAAATACGAGAGCTTGCTAATGCTCGATCCACGTCCACCGAAACTTTTTCTCAGACTTTTCCCCGTCTGTTTTCCGTCGAGTGATTAACGAGTTTGCCGGTAACCTTATTCGAACTTCGACCGTTGTTCACTTCTTACCAGCGGCAAGTCAAATTCCAGTTTTATCATCGTCTGATTTTTTGGCTGTATTCAGATATCCGACGAAAAACCGTTTCTGGTTTTAACGATATTACCATTTCGGTTTAAGCGCCTTGACGCGGCTGTATGTGAACCGTCAAGAAGCTTCGAAGGATTTTAAATAGGTGATGTAGGACGGGAAGGAGAAAGTCCTACAGACTACTACAGAGTCGCTGAAATCGAGGAGCTGGTTAGAGATCCGATACGAATCATAAGATCTCCGACCTAAATTTCGTGGTCTTTTTTGTTTCTATTTTTTTAAGAGAGAAAGTGAGGGGAAGAAGGGAAAAATCTCATATTAGCGAAGCACCACCTTTGTCACCAAAATCTATATACTGTAAAACGTATCCGAAGCTCAAACACAAATCTACTTGTTTGTCGATCGGATTGTTATGGGTCCCGAGTAATGAAGCGATCTAGCGCAAAAGCAGAGCTCCTATGCGGTGTGCACTGCATTGAAGTCGCCGGAAAGTAGACGGAAGCTGGTTTGTGGAGCAGACGGACCGGGGGGAGGAAGAATATAGGATAAAGAGGTGAAATCTTATCTCCGGTAGCAGACAGAAATAGAAAGTTTGCAGGTCAGTACAGGAAATGAGGAAGAGATGCTAAACTAAACATTCGTAGGGAAGACCAGTAAATGTTGGCAAAGAGACGTTTTGGTTATTTATTTTCTGTCGCGATATTTAATGCCAAAACCTGCCCTTTTATTAGGACCTTCTGGACCTAGACGAGCTGCTCGTAAAAATAAATACTTTGAGCTGTTTGACTTTATAGTCTCTTAGGGTTAGATTAAAACTCTCTCTCTCTCTCTCTCTGAATAGCCGGCTGGTGTGTATTTTTTTGGTATTCTTGCATTAATTCGATGGTGATGCCTCTTCTTTTGGAAAAGGAGATAAAGTGTTTTGCGATACCTTTCTCCTTATAGTTTTTGAAATAAAATTTGGCTTTGGTTTTTCTTTGATCGGCTTGTTTGATCTTCTCGGCCTGAATCGAGACTGTATTTGATCTGAGAAGTTGGTTGTGTCTTCTCTATCTAATTTGTTCTGTCTTCTGTGTCTCACTACTATTAATTTTTCTTCTGCAAAGAAGGTAATGGGTTAACTGTTCTGAAGCGATAAGAGATAATCAGAAAAAGTACTGTTTTTCCGACTGATCAAAAGGTAGGCTCTTTCCCCCCTTTTTTTTGTTTTCTCTTCAGTTCATTATTTTGTTGTTTCTGATGATCGTGAAAGTTTCTTTTGGATCTAATTCAGATCCTTCAGCTTTGGTCGTTTTGGATTTTTTTAGTAGTCTCGACGAAATTTGAAAGGACCCATTTCCAAATTTTACGTGTGGCGGTGTGGGTAGAAACCTGGAACCATAGTCTTTGAATTGGTTTGATCTAACCAGAGGTAGCTGACTTGAGGACTGAGGAGAATAATTGTATTGGGAGATCCTGTTTGATTCTGAATTCTTAGTTGAATTATTGATTGTTGAAGGTTCCAAGCGTCTTACAAATTTACGCATTTTAGGTAAAGAATTACAGAAACTTCAGGGTATTATTTAACCAGAGGGATTTGTACATAGATTAGTGATCGTTTATGTGTTTAATGCTTTAACTACCTGTAGTTTGAACTAAAAATCATTACCGGCCACTATGATCCCAATGACGAGACATCAAACACTCTTCCTTTTATAGATTCTTTTTTGCTCCAGAGACTGTTTCTGTTTGGTGGTCTTCCAATGTCCGTGCATTACTGTTCCGAGTTTAATATGGTTTTCTTTCCTCTTTCTTGTTGCTTTCTTTGTTTTAACCGAGTACTTTTTACTTTTCGGGTTTGTCCTTGACTTTTTGTTGATTAAAAGTTAACCGATGTTATTTTATTTTATTAGCTACTATTTGGGTGGTTGTATTTGAACTGAAATCTGGATTGAACCAACGGAGATATTTGATTTTACCCTCTGTTACAAATCATGGGTTTGCCGTTGTATCAGAATACTGCTTTAATTTTGTTTGAGTTATTCATTCCAGAACTTTAAGCAACATTATTTATTTCATGTTTTATATTTTAAAATTGAGTTCAGCAGTTGTATTTGACTTGAAACTTAGGATTGAGCTCACAAGGCTATTGGTAATACTCCGTGTTATAAATCTTAATTTCTTTTTTATGAGAAATCGTGTGTTGGTGTTTCTTTCTTCCCCTGTTCTCTTTTCCTTAGTTGAGGGGCATTATCCATGTTTTTATTGAAACTATTCTAATTGTCTGTTTAGAAATGATATTAATTTCTGATAACAATATTGAGTTGTTTTTACCCAATTTAATCAGTTCTTGGATTTGCATTTAATTCCACCTTATGAGTTTTACCCATAGTTTCCTTGAATTGATATTGCTTCATCATGATTGTGTTATTTACTTCTTGGTTTAATGGAAGTTCTGATTCATAAGAACCTGAAGAAAAAATTGCTCTCTCTTATTTAATTATTTACTCCTCTGGTGATTAAAATTGTTAAGTGGAGGAAATATGAAATTGGTTACTGATTAACTGATTATCTTACCAGGTTATCTGTTGGAGCAGTGTATGATTGCTCAAAATGCTGAGGGAAACAGCAGCTTTTTGACTTTTATTTTCTTCCCCAACATATGTAAGCCATGAAACTTGGTAATCCTCTTACCTTGCCTTCATGAGTTGTGAAAGACTCTAGTCATGCAATTTTAACAATAATGATAACAATGAGGATGATGATCATGAAAGATTTTCCTTCTTATTTTACCTAAGCCCATACTTCAATAAAAATCTTTTTATACCATGCAAATTGTAATTGGCTGGTCTCTGGATCTCTCTTGTATGGAGGAGTACTAGTCACCTCATGACTAGAGTGCTTGACTGCAAATCACAAAGCAGTCCTCTACCTTAAAGTTGATTGCATTACCTTTGGTACTGAAGGTTTAAATGTAACTGCAGATAGTAAGCCCTTTTTTGGCCATTCAAATCCAGTTCTTAAGCCTGACCCCCAATATTTTGATGATGCTGTGGAGGCTGGACAATGGAAAATGAATAACAAGATTGTGAAGGAAGACAAACGCAGAATCTCATCTGAATTTAAATGCCAAAACTGTGAGGTGGGCACAGTTCCATTACCAATGGAGAAGCACACTGGAGAGTCTCTCAGGAATGTAAAGGGGTTGCATGATTTTGTGCGCACGGATAACTTAATAAATGGCAAAGAGAATGAGACTGGAGATTCAGCCCCTATGTATGTCCTTCCTTCTGGTGAAACTAAACTGTCTGAGAAAGTAACTGGTTTTTATACTGATAAGGTTGTAATGGAGTGTGAACTGCCAGACCTGACTGTTGGTTTCAAAGAGGATCCTTATCGTGTTGTCAAGGACATCTGCATTGATGAGGGAGTGCCTTCCCTGGACAAGATTTTGACAGAAAATGATGAGGTGGATTACAAGTCCTGCTTCCCACACACTGGCTTGGATGTAAATAGTGATTTGACCAAAGAAAAAGACTCGGTATTACCTAGTTTAAATGAGATGAAATCTTTGGTAGAAAGTTATTGCAATAAAGATATTCTGAACCAATGTAATTCTGAAGTTTTACATCAGAAAGATGAATATGTGGATGAAGAAGATAAGACTGCACATAACAGCACGGATGAGGTCATCCCTGGAAGTGTGCCTCTGGGAAAGTTGGATACAGAAGACTCCTACATCAAGCCATCAAATTTTGGCAGCAATAAAGATCAACAACAATCGAATCAGGTATTACTATTGGTCATTATGCTTGCATTATAAAATTTTCATGGCTGGATTTGTTATTTTGTTAAATTGTAAATATTTTTAAGAGGCCTTTGCTTTGTTTTTGTCAGCTCAGAATGGTGGTAATGTAACATTTTTCCAAGGAATACTTTGTTTAGTCTAGGATTTGAGGCCAAAACATATACTAGTTGTGCAGATTCCTTTTTTTGGGAGGTTGGGAAATGAGGGAGGGTATTTCACATCTTCTGATCTGATAAAAAATCCGAGTACCCTTGTTTGGACTCTGCAATTTGAAGAGATTAGAGCATGGATTGATCGGACGATACATTTAATTGTAGCTTCAAACCATCCATGGTGGGTGAAATCTCAGACTGTATTTCTATCTGACATTCTATTAGACATCTTCAGGATGGAACTCTTACACTTACATCATCTTACTAGAAATTGCTATCTGAATTCCCAGCGTATTTTATGGAAATAAATCCTCTTTTACCTTTATTTTCTTGACTTACTTCTAATGAGCTTATATCACAGGATTCAAGTAAAGAAGCTCCTGCAGAAAAATATGGAATATCATCCCCTACGGAAGAATCTGATGACAGCAACCCTGCCAACAAAGTTCCTTTCAATAATAAGGTGGAGAATGGAAGTACCATCATGAGTTTTCACCCTTCAAAACCAACTACTAGAGAGGAGACCTCAACAAAAGCAGACTCTCCGCAACCCCTTCACATTTTACTTAGCATGTCCAGGCTTGAGGACGGAACCGTAGATAGCCTAACAGGTTCAAGCAGAAGTCTTTGTATTCAACATGGTCATGGAGAATCGAGTTTCTCTGCAGCGGGTCCCATGTCAGGATCCATAACTTACTCAGGACCAGTACCATATTCGGGTAGCATTTCTCTTCGGTCAGATAGCAGCACAACCAGCACCCGTTCTTTTGCATTCCCCATGTAAGTCTCTTACACAACACACACAAACACAAAAACACCTACAGGTCAGTCTGAATTGGCTATTGCATTTACAGATTGCATTCGGAGTGGAATAGTAGCCCAGTAAAAATGGCTAAAGCAAATCGGAGAAATTTCCACAAACATCGAGGTTGGAGGATGAATCTTCTCTGCTGTAGATTCTGAGTCTGACTGCTACAGGTTGCCAACGTTGGTTAGGCTTAGCTATACATCATCAAAATATTATATTTTCAGTATGGCATATCTCATAAATATTTCTCCTAGCCCATGGTTGGTGCGTGTTCTGCGGTGGGTCCAAAGTAGCATGCTTTTGGTCATTAGTTTGTGGAATGCAAGTTGAGATGTAAGCAAAATTATTAATGTTATTGTTTGTATAATCATCATCTATACCCTGAAATTAATTTTTCATCCAGAAATCTTCAATTACAGGCTTACAGCATGATAACGATATGCCCAATTATTATCAGGACTTATAGTTTGATATAATACACAATCGTCCAAGTCCAAAGAAGAGATCTTTAGGCTGTTTTTGTTTTGATATAAAGTTGAGGGAAAGTTGTCAAATAATTTCAATTTTTAGATGCTTCATTCCTAATTATAGCTTAGTGCAGTTAAACTGAAATAATTTAGGGCCTGTCTAGTTAAAACTGGATCATTCTAATTCCAACTGTTCGGTTGGGTAGAATCAAAATCCCATTCCCATTTAAGGGAATGGCCATTTCCTAACCTCTCCCTTGAAAATGAAATACCGTTCCAACTGATTTCAATTCCTATTCCGATTCCAATTCTTAGTATGAATCAAATGGACCGTTAAGCTTTCATGCATGATCAATAATTGATTTCCGTATTATAGGAGCCAGTAGAGCCAGCAGTGCAAGTACTGACTGGGCTTTTGAAACTGCAAGAAAAACGGCAAAGGGTCGTTATAGTCACACGTAGGAGCAATCAGTATTTGGATTCGTAGCTGACAGGTGAGGGAATGGAAGCGGACTTGTCGAGTTAGCAGTTGTGATGGTTTTGAACTCGTGTGGACATTGGCCAAGTTCGAATATAGTCAGAGTGTTAGTTGATAGCTCTGAAGTAGCCAACCAAACCAAATAATTCGCATGGGTTAGAATTCATGAACAATGCATGATAACCATGCTCCGTCAGGGTTGCTTGCAATTAGGTGCTCGTTTGGGAGGGCTGAAGCCTGAAGCGTACACAAGGTTCTAAGTATCGATATAGGCATCGGTGCTTTTTTTGTGTTTTTTTATTTTTTCGAATCTGGTTCAGAGGGGTCAGTTTACCCTCTGTACCATGGTCTGACCCAAAACACCCCCTGTAGGGGCATATCGAGAAGGCCACTATATGATATGGGCTGATACATAACAATATTTTGAACCTTGGGCACACAGCTTCAGGCTTTCCTACTGAAAGTATATTGTGGTAATGTATATTTGGGGTAATCAACTTGGGCCCCGTCCATCCTTCCTACCTACTGGGCCTTAAAATCAGCTGATCTTCTTGCTGGGCCTACGTGGCCTAAACATCACCAGATTCATGAATGCTGGCCAGGAAACAGCACTGTGAGGTGGAGCCCACAGTGTAAACTTCCTCAAGGCTGATATGGGCAATGCTCTTAAGGCCTTAAGGGTACAACTTGAATACCTAATTTGAAGGTTTTCCGCCTCATCGTGCCCACGCCCTTTCAAATTGAAGACATGTTTAACTCAAGCCTGTCCAAGTTACACCCCTAGCTACAACCTTCAAAATTGAAGAAATGAAGGTAGATACAACCTTCAAACTTTGTTATTAAACTAGCGGATGGGACCTGTGCTTACTTTAAATTGATATCTTATCTATATACAACTACTCTAAGTGTGTGGTATATTCTATGAAAAAATATGAAATTTCGATAAATAACACCTAAGTGGCTACCTCGTTTATGATTCCAATTGACTGGTCACAAGTTTTTCAGATATTATATCTTTTCCATATCATAGTCGAACCCCTCTTTATAACATATTTTTGTAACAAGTTTGTTATTTAATATAATGCATAACCTCTTGCCCAAGGTTCAAAGTATTGACACGTATCAGCCCGTGTCGACCGATACGTATCATATCGGGAGCACCCCGATATGCCCCTATAGAGGGTGTATCGGGGCTATGACCGGTTCAGGGGGTGGAGGAGCCTTAAATCGGCCCCCTGAACCGGTTTTGAAAAAAAAAGTAAAAAAAAAAAAAAGATTGATACTGCTTGATATGCCCCTACCGGCCAAACCGACCCAACCCGACCCAACCCGAGTCGGCCGGGTTTTCATCCGTACCGGTCGGTTTTGGGTTGGGCACATACATAAACTGAAATCTCGGGTCGGTTTCGGTTTTCTTGCATGAAAACCGAAACCAACCCGACCCGAACCGAACTAGTATTCTACTAGTTTGGTAGTTCCTACTTCCTAGTTTGAGTAGTTTCCTAATTCCTAATAGTCTTCTACTTTTAGACTTCTACTAGAACTAGAACTCTAGAAGGCCCATTAGGTAATTATAACAATTAGAATTCAATTAGGTGTCCTTTTTTAGTTTTTTACCTAGATTAGAATTTAGAAGGTTTCTAAATTTTTATTTTATTGATTTACCTACCTATATTTACCTAGTTTTTTACTCTAGAAGGCCCATTATTGACACTTGTTTTTACATGAAGAATTTATTGATTTTATTCTTTACCTGAATTAAATTTAGATTTATCTTGGACTCTCGAATATCAAATTATCAACTAATTCAGATTTTATTTGGCTTTGTACAGGAGCAAAACCAAAACCGACCCAAACCGACCCAACCCAACTCAAACCGACCAGGTCGGTTTGGCCTGTCAGTGGGTCGGTTTCGGTTCCCACCTTAGCTAACCCGACCAGGTTGGGTCGGTTGGGAAAATCCCAAGAAACCGACCCAACCCGACCCGTGAACACCCCTAATATTGATATTTAGAACCTTGCTCTTGCCCTTTAAAGGTCAACAATGCTTTCCAAACAAAGCTACGTTGTAACATTGATCAACAAAGTTGAATACCTGTTGAGGAATTCAGGATTTCAGAGACTAGTGGAAAATTAGGTGGAAAAAAAAATAATGCTATTAATTATTCTAGGTTGAGATTTCATTTTTCTTGTTTTTCACTTTACTAGTAAGTGTGCACTTGCTTTACACTGGTAAATCTAGATGATGATAATTGTAGAAATGATGTATCTAAAATTTTTTATAGGCATGTATTTTTTTTTTTATTTTTTGTTTTTACTATTAATCAGATGCAGACTACAAAATCTGGATCCTCCAGTGAAATTGCGACACGTGGCACCTCGTGACAACCAGGCAAACACCTAGGCAAACAACTTACCAAGTTGGTGTCCCACCCGGGCACCGGTCTGGCTGGCCTGGCGCGACCTGCACGCGGCCTGGCGCGGCCTGTGCGCGACCTGGCCGGATCAGCCTGGCACATGATCCGACCTGGCCGACTTGGCAACCTATAAGACGCCCACCGAGAACCATTAACGGCATACCCCGTGAGCTCGGTAGCTCACCAAGGAGCTCGGTAGCTCACCAAAGAGCTCGCCAAGGAGCTAGGCAGCTCTCCAAGGAGCTCGCCACCAAGGAGCCAGGCAGCTCGGCATAGCTCCCCCAGGGTTCTCGCCACTTGTAGGGTAGCTTGGTACAGAAGAGTAGTTTGGCGTATCGCAGGAAGATCTTCTGCCTGACAACCTGGCCCAGACACCGACCCGCCAATTGACACAGGCGCCGACCTGGCAACCTCGCCCGAACACCGACCCACCAACTGACACAGGCGCCGACCTGACAACCTGGCCCAGACATCGATCCGCCGACTGACACAGGCGCTGACCTGACAACCTGACCCAGACGCTGACCTGGCCGCCTGACACAAGCGCCAGCCTGACAACCTCGAGGAGTTCATCACCGTACCCCAGTTCTGATGGGATATGACGAGTCTTACTGTTTGAAGGCTTTTCACCCACCTAACCCGCGAGGACACCACTATATAAGGACTCCGACCCCCAAAGCCACAGGGGGGAAAAGGGATGGTAACCCCTGCCCTCTAGCTCTCTCATTTCTCTCCAAGCTCTCATTTCACTCCAAGCTCTCTGTTATCAAAATGCTAACTTAGGCATCGGAGAGTCCCCGTCGGGAAAATACCCCCGGGTCCTCTGATTCAGTTCTCGCAGGTCCCTCAGCTCCTGCCGCCTACAAAGGAGAGGAAATCACCTCATGCAGAGGGTAGTCGAGTTGCGCTGAACCAGGGAGCTCCACCATCCTCTGAGTTGTAGACTGTCTAGGAGCCGGTCAAATGATGAGTCCACCAGGGAGCTTGCCACCAGGCAGTTCGCCACCAGGCAGCTCGCCACCAGGCAGTTCGCCACCAGGCAGCTCGCCACCAGGCAGTTCGCCACCAGGTAGTTCGCCACCAGGCAGCTCGCCACCAGGCAGCTCGCCACCAGGCAGTTCGCCACTAGGGAGTTCGCCACCAGGCAGCTCGCCACCAGGCAGTTCGCCACCAAGGAGCTCACCACCAGGCAGCTCGCCACCAGGCAGTTCGCCACCAGGGAGTTCACCACCAGGCAGTTCGCCACCAGGGAGTTCGCCACCAGGCAGTTCGTCACCAAGTAGCCCTCCACCAGGGAGCTCGCCACCGGACAGTTCGCCACCAAGTAGCTCATCACCAAGGCACGTCACCACCAGGTCAAATAACGAGGTACTTAGCCAAAAAATTTATACATCACAAAAAATGGTACGTGACCAGAAACGGTTACATCTCATTCATACTTTTTATAATAGTATAGATACTTATCTTATATTTTGCACTTCTTTAAATATTTTACCCCATTCCACAAAATGTTAATTTTTGTTATTCTACCACTTTCCGACAACAAACACTCTAAGGCGGCGTTTGGGAATGATGCAAATGGAGTGTAAATCTCGATTCAGGGTAAATTTGCACTCTGGTTCACTTTATGCATTGACAAATGACAGAAAACACATTTTCGAATGCATATTTACATTGATAATATGATGTAAAAGTACATCAATAAAAAAGAAGTAATTCAAGTGGGCTTTTGATAAAAAAAAGGCATATGCTTTATTCGAATTCATGTGTGTATCCATTAGCTAAAAGTATATTTGGTAAGAAGGTAAATTTGTCAGTGCAAAACTAACCCAACTTTACAATTTATATGAACCGTTTTACACTCTACATATTTGCATTGTTTCCAAATGCAGCCTAATGAAAAAAACCAGCTATGGCCTCTCATTATAATAAGGGTTCGACTACGATATGGAAAAGATATGATATCTGAAAAACTTCTGACCAGTCAATTGGAATCATAAATGGGGTAGCCAATTAGGTGTTATTTATCGAAATTCATGAGTGGGTTTTGATTGGTCAAAACTCTTCCCATACCATATCTTTTCCGCATCATAGATTTTCCCTATTGGTAGGATATCTAAATTCAATTCAACCCAAGCCAATTAAGAATTTGCTCTCGTCATGAAATGGATTAATTGCAAGGTTTGTGGTCTTCATAAAAATTGCAGCTAATTCCAAATCATCTGTGGTACCAAATTAGTATCGCTTCGCCCAACCATAAGTAAAAGCTAAAAAGAAGCATCTTGTTGACTTGTTGCAGAATACAAGGTCAACAGGTGACAAATTAGGTGCTTATACCAGAGGCATTGTGCCCCCGATTACAAAGCCATTATCTCAAAATATCTCTCATATGCAATGAAACAATACAATTGTAAAGTTTAATCATCATCTTCATCGGCTTCCCCATTTTCATCATCAAAGTGATCGTAATTGCTCAAATCATGGGCATCTAGATGTTGTAATTGTTTAATCACATCTCTTGCATCAGAAGAAAGAGCATTCCTCCTTGCTGCTTTAAGCATGTCCACTTTCTGTGCACGGCAATCCTTTCCTTTCTATCACTTTCAGGACCAATGCCTTTTGCAGCAGAAGTAGATGCAACCATTCTTCTAACCTCCATGCAATGCAGCTGGCCAATGATGATCTACTGCGACACTTCTGAAGAAAACCAAAAGCTTTTTTGTATACATAACAAGGTCGGAGTGGAATTTATCAAAACATTCCTGAGCAGTCTTTCCAGGCACCTGAAATAATTTGTTATCATATGACATTCATAGTAATCGATTGAGCAAGATGTCAATGTCCAATAGTTACTTTGAAAGTTTATGGTACCTATCTGTAAAAAAAAAAATGTTTAAATTATTTATGTGCCATTTGAGATTAAGCAACGGCCATCTTCCCTACTGTCAATAAACATAATGCCTTCTAAATTCCCCACCAGAACCCCAACTGGACGTCCATTTGCAATAAAGCAACGCCTGTCCCACACCTGATGGTGTAATAAACTATATCTCAGTTCTTTCACCAAATAAGCACAGAGCCAGAAATTAGCTAATAGAATTACTTAATCTCTTTTACATCAATATATATACAAGAGCTGTAGATGTTTGGTGATGAGAAAGACAAAAATAATCAAAGATAAAGTCCACAGCAGAATTCCATATGGAAGTTGTTAGGATGATGATATGAAGAATAAATGCTCCAGATGAACAAAAATAAAAGCATCGAATAACCATCACCCTCGACAAACCACCATCCTATTAAAAATCAACTCAAAAACAAATTGACATTGAAAGAAACCAAAGAAAAAATGCATACACCCACGAAGAACATATAGGCATGCCCCTATATGTTTTGCCCAAACAACCAAAAGCTATGAACCCATATACCAACTCAGGGAAATAATTCCACAACAAAATTACCTTACAAATATATGATATGGTCACTTTCATCCGCAAAGCATACTGTATTTACATCAGACTACAAAAAGAAAAGAAAACACAATCAGTATCTTTGAAATCTAAACACCTATATCCTGTTTAAGGAAGATAATCAGTAAACCTAAGCCAAAAAAATTACATCTGTTGCAGAGAGAAGTTCCTTCAAGGAAAAAAGAGAAATTTCATACAACTTTATGGAACAGGCCTTACACTGGAAAAAGTTTGGGAGTTATGTAAGGTTTTTCTTTTGATAAGATAACTAATATATTGTATTATACAGCAAAAAGAAGGTTGTACATGCATTATAGATAATTTTACCTTCCTTCAAAAAAAAAATCTCCTTTGTGAGCTGTTATCATATAAAGACCATCCCAACCACAGTCCCAGTTAACCCATCTTCTATTAATGCTCCATCTGATTACATCTGCCAAGTCACCTTATATGGTCAACGAAGATGGATGAAGTCTCTTTGCAATACAAATTCTGGTAAGGAGAGATCTCACCTCAACTTCTGTTGAGGCTTGAGGCAGCAGCTGAGGGTAGAGACCACTTATTTTGAAGCAGCAGGTAGTAGAATGGTGACAGGCTTACAGCCAATAGAAACCAATAAGTGGAGCTTTGGGCAGTTACCAAAGGCTCCCTAATAAGCCATCAGTGTAAATCTATTAGCCATAGTTATTGTATCAGATACCCAAATAACTGTTGCAGATGTTCTAGGAATGTGCACATATGTTTTTATTCAATTATTTCATAATTTGACCATATTTTATAATTATGTCATGGGTACTTTCTTTTTTATCTAATTCCAACTTTTATTTGATGCCTGAAATTTGAAGAGCTTTCTTAAATCAGATTTGTGTGAACAGACCTATAAGTTAGTACTATGGGTGTTTTCCATCCATAAGTGGAACAGGAAGTTCCATCAAGCTTTTTTTTTTTGGTTGATGGAAGCACCATCAAGTTCAAAAGAAAACAGAATTGATCTTGGAAGTGGAATAGCTTGCACAACTTTAATTTAAAAATAAATAAATAAATAAAACCTTGACCAAGTTGTACCTTGGAAAACACAAAAAAAGAACAATATTAATAGTGTCATGGATAGTTGGAAGCTTCTTTTATACTGTAACATAAGAGGAAAACCAATAGTTAATAAGTTAGTGGGTAGACTGTGTGGAACAAAAGGTAAAAAAGTGAAAAAAGAAAACATGAAAGAATTTCCAAATTTCGTTTTGGAATTGTGTTAGAAATACCCTAGTCACAAATTTGTTCTAGTTACTTCTTATGATAGTTGGATTCAAAAACATAAGGTTTGAATAGATGGAGAAATGTGGTTATTTATCAATAGAGGGTTGTTTGTTTTCTCACAGAAAGCATGCATTCTCTTTTGACCTTTTTTAGCACCGGTTCATACTTTCCCCCCAATGAGACAATTTCCAAACCCCTAAACAAAGGCACTAGTGTGTGTGGGTTTGCCACATGGCACCCTATCGTTGCCACGTGCCAGACATTGAATATCTAGAGTATTAATTCTCTAAACAATCTGAATGCAAGCACATACTAATAGATTGGGTTTAGACAAAAGGAAGAAAGAAAACAAATGTTTAATTGATAAAAAATGCCTCTTGGGTTTAGAAAATATGTCAAAAATAGAAGGAATGGAAATCTAGCACTAATATTAGAGATCCTTAGGATGGTGGTTAATAGTTCACACCTTGACAGAAATCTATTTAAGTCTACATTTGAGGTCAGGTGGACCATAGGTGGGCTTCTTTTGATCAAACTTCTTTCATCTCTTCTATTAGGTTGTGTTTAAGTTTCCCAACCTTTCCCTTGCTTTCCCTGCCTTTTCTTTCAAATCAAACACAGCATTAAGGTTCGCTTTATTTTTAAAATAATAAATAGATAAAGTGAACCACGAGTGGGCCTTTTTTCCATTTCCAAATTTTGCGTTTAACCTGCCCCCTTCTCTTCATTTCCCTACATTTTCTTTGAAATCCATCCATTTTTAGTAGATATTCAATTATAATTAAGAATAGTGCTTCTAAAAACTTTACCAAATATCAAAAAACAACAAATACCACTTCACATATCACAATACATATAATATAAAGAGACAAATTGTTTGGGGGAATTGGGCTTACAGCACAAAGGGAAACTGATCTGCTTCCAGCATGCGTACAACTTGCCCCATTTTTGGCCACTTGTTAACATCTAGATCAATGCAACGAAGACAAACCAACATTATCCTCTTCAGTGCTCTCGGTGAGGGCTGAATTTTAATCAAAGGGTCTATCACTTCTTCTGCACGATGACTTGCTACCTTCCCTTTAAACCCATTCAACCAAGTTCACCCGCAAATGCAATTCATATGCATACAAATTTAGGCAACATATGTCATGAGCACAACGGATAAAAAAAAAAAAAAAAGGAAAAAGCTTTTATTCCCTCTCCGGCAGATCTAGAATAATCAACTGGGGAGACAAAACTGAGAAAAATGTGACTATATATTAATATAAGCATTTCTGCAGTTTATTGTATTTTAAGTTATAATTTGCAAACTTAAAGCAGTACAACAAAAATTTGCATAAAAAAACTGATTCTCCATCAAGAGTCTTCAGTGAGAAGGCTCCACGACTTTTCAATTTATTCAATGTAACTCAGTCTATTGCTGGTGCAAGTAGGGCTGCCAATGGATTAGATGATAATATGGATCCAACCCAATTAAACCAAACATATATCTTAATGAGCAGATTCACTGAAAGCCTCAGTTCAATCTGATTATGCATATATCTAATTAACAAAAATCCAAACAGTAAAATTAGCTCGAGTAGTACTGTGTGGAGTATTAATTTTAATTGAATTTTTAAAGGTTAAAAGATCAAAGTCTGATTTTGGTCAAATCCATAAAATGGAAATATGCAACTTGATGGAATCCAGAATTTGCAATATGGGATCTGTTTGAATGTGGATATGTTTGTTGCATTCAAAAACGTTCTGATCATGAATACCCAAGATGAATTTGTAAACAAACACATACAAAAACTAAACACATTAATCCACGCCATGATCTCTTAAGAAGAATTTGATACAATGTGGAAAAATGTCCTACAATTAAAAATTCAGAAAATGGCCAGATTTGCACACACTCTGTCTTAACAACACGGTCAAGATCAAACATGTACCAGCGACCTCCGCCAAAAACGGAAGCCAAACGACATAGAGTCGATAATCTCGACTTATAGTTTTTTATAAAGAAGTAATAAAAATATATATGAAATAAATGCAAATAATAAAAAATGCATCGTCCTCAATAGAAGAAAAAATATATATATTAGGTTGGGCCAAATCACCCTTCATTAGGGGCAACCTCAATTTCCATCAGTGTGCATTGGTCAGTTCACCATTCCGCTTACTGCGGCTAGGGTCCCAACACTGACCTTGCCACAAAACGTTACACAGGTGAATGCCCCGCTCTCTCCAGTGGTGGGCGCAACCTTCGCTGAACTATTTGTGGTTTCCCCCGGAATCGGGCAATCCCAGTTCGACGACTTGGTACACTGCGTGCGGGCCATTCTGGTCCAAATGCAGCAGATCCAGTAGTTCCAGCAATACCAGCAGCATGTGTTCTACCAGTACTACCAGCAGCAGTTCCAGCAATACCAGCAGCATGTGTTCTACCGTAAAGCCAGCAGTCGGTTCCACCCCGACACCCAGCAACTCAGCAGAACCGACCTCGCGTGAAAAACATCTCTCGATCTCCCCACCGAGGCGAGGAGACTTCCCAAGTCCCACTTCATCTCGGGAGCCAAGTCTCACCTCGTGGCAGGAAAGACGGACAAATCACCCCACCTGCTTCACAAGGCAACATCGGAAACAGGTCCGAGGACACTCAGCCCAACAGGGCCATTCTTCCTCGGCATTCGCATGAAGAAGGCGGATCGCTCGCAAGTAACCGGTTCAGGGTTCTGGCCGCGAACTCAAGGCAAGGTCCTTCCATCCGCGATAGCCAGCCCCAACATCCCACAATGAACCAAGAGCTACCTCGCGGAAAAATAGTACCAGATCATACCGAGGTTAGCACTACCAATGCAGAGCCCATGAAGAAGCAACAGCGAAGGCGTCACAAGGCACGCCGAACTTCAGTTTAGAACAGCCAGCTCGCAAGACCGAACCAACAGGAACAGGTGAAAGGTAAAGAGGAGGCGAGCTCGGTAGCCACAAAGACCGCTCCTCTGCTCTCCGGGTCGTCCCCTCTGTCTTTCGAGCTCTTGGCGACCCCGATGCCCAAGGATTTCAAGATGCCTCCCCTGGATAAGTATGACGGGTCCTTTGATCTTAATGATCACGTGGACTTCTTCCAATCCCAGATGCACCTAGCTGGGGCTGACGAGTCCTGCATGTGCGTAGCTTTCTCCACCACATTCAAAGGAGTAGCTCGCACATGGTATCGGAACCTCATGCCAGGTCAATCAAGATTTGGGCGCAGTTCGTGGAGTTATTCACCTCGCACTTCATCACCAGCAAAAAGTGTAGTTCAAAGAGAGTCTCCTTAATGTAGTTCAAAGAGAAGGGGAGTCCATCAGAAGCTACATCAAGCGCTTCAATGACACCTGCCTACAGATCCCCGACCTATACCCAGCGGTGAGACTCACGGCGGAAAAAAAGGGCATAACCACAGGGAATTCAAGTGGCATGTGGTGGCCAACAAGCTGAAAGACATCACATAATTCCTCAAGCTCGCCGACCAGTTCATCAGAACCGAGGAAGAGATGAACTCGAAGACCGACAATCCATCTGAGAAAAGAAAAAGAGACGGTGACAATACCGGTAACGACAGTCATAAGAGAAGAAAGAGCAAGTCTTCGAGCAGAGGAGGAAATAAATCTAGGAGTCGATCTCCTTCGCGATCTCACAAGTCAGGTCAATGCTCCAGAACCCCACCTGTTGAAAGGACGGGATACACACCCCTCAACGCTAAGCGAGGTGAAATCCTGATGGCCATCAAAGACTCCTCCTTTGTCAAGTGGCCACTTAGGTTGAGGGGAGATCATGCAACCAAAAACCGAAACGTCTATTGTCACTTTCACAGAGACCATGGGCACAGTACGGAGAACTGTAGAAACCTCCGCGATGAGATAGAAGAGCTCATCCGCCGTGGGTATTTGAAGAACTTCATATAGCGAGAAGGAAGAAGCCAACTAGACTGGTAGGGGCACCAGAGAAAGAATGCCCCCGAGTCCAGCAGTAGACAGAGCGAGCAGCCGCCATGGCAGTTGCTCGAGGAAAGGCCGATCCGCGGAGTAATCAATATGATTACTGGCGGGTCCATCATCGAGGGGTGCACTTCGGTAGCAGGTCGAACTTCAATCTGTGAATTAGAAAGTGAGGAGCAGAACCCGCCGAAGCGACCTAGAATTGAAGAGCCGGTTTATTTCACGGAGGATGATGCGCACGGGATCCAGTATCCTCACGACGATGCCCTGGTGATAAAGCTAAGGCTCAACGACTTCGAAGTCAAGTGCGTCCTAGTGGAGTCAGGTAGCTCGGCCGACATACTGTTCAAAGATGTCTTCGACAAGCTGCAGCTCCAAAAAAGTGACCTAAAGTCGATAGATACTCCCCTGGTAGGCTTCAGCGGCAAGGAGGTCAGACCCTTAGGGCGAGTTTTAGTACCCGTGGAGGTCGGCACGTGGCCAAACATAGCGAGATTTGAGCACACATTTTTGGTAGTCGCAACCCCATCTCCTTACAATGCCATAGTAGGTCGGCCCATTACGCACGCCCTATGTGCGGTAGTATCCACCTACTACTTGGCAATGAAGTTCCCTACGAACTATGGAGTAGGGGTTGCGCGAAGAGATCAACTCGAATCTCGCAAATGCTACGTAGCTGCCCTCAAGGGGAAAGCCAAACTAGCGGCTGACATCGAGCTCGAGCGACCTATGGAGTATGCCGAGGAGCGAGCTACACCAACAGAGGAGACGGTTCACATCCCAGTCTCGATTGATGACCCAGCTAAGACCCTCCAGATTGGTGCTTCGATCGAGGAGCCACTTCGCTCTCAACTGGTAAGTCTTTTACTTCAAAATTTAGATATCTTTGCTTGGTCCGCGGCAGAAATGCCCGGAATAAACTCTAAAATTTTAACTCACAAGTTAAACACTGATCCCTTACTCAGGTCAGTTAGACAGAAAAAGCGCAACCTCGCCCCAGAACACTAGAGGATAGTCGATGAAGAGGTCGGGAAGCTCTTAGCGGTAGACTTCATCAGGGAAGTCCATTACCCGAGCTAAGTAGCTAACCCAGTTCTGGTAAAAAAGGCCAACGGTAAATGGTGCATGTGTGTCGAATATACCGACCTGAATAGAGTCTGTCCAAAAGACTGTTTCCCGCTACCCAAAATTCACCGCCTAGTGGACGCGACCTCAAGGCATGAGTTGTTGAGCTTTCTGGATGCATACTCTGGTTACAACCAGATCAGAATGGACCCCGCCGATGAAGAAAAGACAGTCTTTATAATTGAGCTCGGATTATACTGCTAAAAGCTTATGCCCTTCGGACTAAAAAATGTCGGGGCAACTTTTCAAAGACTTGTAAACATGAATTTTGAGTCGTTAATCAGCAATAAAGTTGAGTGTTATGTAGATGACATGGTCATTAAGACCCAATTTTCAAAATTTTTATTAAACGATTTGCAAAGGGTTTTTGAAATTTTGTGAAAGTAGAATATGAAATTAAATCCCAACAAGTGTGTCTTTGGAGTCACCTCAGGTAAATTGTTGGGCTACATAGTCAACCAACGTGACATCGAAGCCAACCCAGAAAAAATAAAGACCATCTTAGATATCAGACCACCCCGCAAATTAAAAGAAGTTCAGAGGTTGAATGGTCAGATAGCCGCTCTGAGCCATTTTATGTCTAAATCGGCAGATCGTTGCCTACCTTTATTCAAGGCTATAAAAAAGAGTAAAGATTTCGAGTGGACTGCGGAGTGTCAGCTCGCCTTCGACGAGCTAAAAGGATACTTAGCTAATACCCCGATTCTGACCAGACCCGAGGAAGGGGATATTTTAAAGTTTTACCTCTCTGCGAGTGATGAGGTGGTCAGCTTGGTACTGATCAAAGAGGTAGATCGGGTCCAACGACCCATCTACTATGTTAGCAAGGTTTTGCATGATGCTGAAACAAGGTATCCGGAGATCGAGAAACTGGCGTACATGCTAGTCATAGCAGCTCGCAAGTTTCATCCGTACTCCCAAGCCCACACCATCGTCGTCCTTACCAACAAGCCTCTGAGACAGATCCTGCTAAAACCCGAGGCGTTCGGCAGATTGAAAAAGTGGGCTATCGAACTCAGCGAGTACGACATCCGGTACAAACCTCAGATGACAATTAAAGCCCAAGCCTTGGCTGATTTCGTGGCAAAATGCACGTTCAGTACCGCAACTCCCGACTTGGCCGAGCTCGAGCACACGGTGGAAGCTTCAACCAGTGCGACACCAATCCCGGTTAGAGCATGTCCGACCGGGGATGAGGAGACCTAGATCCTCCATGTTGACGGCTCGTCCAACCAACAAGGAAGCGGTGCAGGAATAATTATGTACGGTCCAAGCATGGTAAAGCTGGAATACGCGCTCCGGTTCGGGTTTGCAGCATCGAACAACGAAGTAGAGTACGAAGCATTAGTTGCCGGGCTCACTCTAGCAAAGGAAGTGAAGGCTAAGCATCTTGTCATATGCAGCGATTCTTAGCTCGTGGTCAACCAAGTCAGTGGCGAATATGAAGCCCGCGACCCCACCATGGCAGCTTATTTGGCCAAAGTCAGGGAGATATTATGCAGCTTCATCAGGCAGATCCCGAGATCCGAGAACCTTGAGGCCGACGCCTTGTCCCGGTTAGTTAGCACAAGTAGCAACACCATGCGGACCGTGTATATAGAGGACTTACCTCGGCCTAGCATTCTCGGAGGGGCAGGAGAGGTCGCTCCCGTAGCACAAGCAGAGTCAAGCTTGATTGACCTGCTCGCGAGTTATCTTCTTCACGGAACCCTCCCTGTGGAACGCAACGCGACCCAAAGGGTAAAGTGCCAGTTGGCTAAGTACGTCATCATAGACGAACAGCTGTACAGGAGATCTTTCACACTCTCCTACTTGCGCTGCTTGCGACCCTCAGAGTCCAAAGGAGTTCTCCGCGTTACCCATGAAGGCTTGTGCGGCGGACACTTGAGGGCAGGACTCTCGCCCAGAAGGCATTACGACAAGGTTACTACTGGCCCACAATGAAGGCAGATGCACTCGAGCTCGTCAAGAAGTGCGACAAGTGTCAGAGGCACGCCAACATCCACCACCGACCTCAAATACCTCACCAGCCCATGGCCCTTCGCATAGTGGGGAATCGACACACTTAGCTCATTCCTGCCTACGACAGGACAGAGGAGATTTCTGGTCATAGCAGTGGACTATTTTATGAAGTGGGTGCAAGCGGAACCTCTAACAATGATCACAGCCCGCAACATACAAAACTTCTTTTGGAAGAACATACTGTGTTACTTCAGGTACTCATCTCCGACAATGGGAAGCAATTCGAGGATGTCAAGTTTCAGAATTGGTGTGCTGAGATGGGAATTCAGCAAAACTTCACCTCGGTGGCACACCCCTAGGTGAACGGGCAAGCGGAAGTCACCAACAGAGCAATACTCCGTGGACTGAAAGCTCACTTAACTCGAGCCAAAGGGTTGTTGATAGACGAACTGCCCAGTGTGCTATGGGCCTACCGGACCACCATCAAGACCACCACAGGTGAGACTCCCTTCAACCTCACTTACGGCACAAAAGCAGTGATCCGTGGACTGAAAGCTCACTTAACTCGAGCCAAAGGGTTGTTGATAGACGAACTGCCCAGTGTGCTATGGGCCTACCGGACCACCATCAAGACCACCACAGGTGAGACTCCCTTCAACCTCACTTACGGCACAAAAGCAGTGATCCCTACAGAAATCGAGGTGCCTACACTACGCTTGGAGGCCTATGATGAGGAGACAAATGATGATGAGCTCCGTACTAACCTAGACCTGGTGGAAGAAGTATGGGACTTGGCATACATTCGGACTGCAACCTACCAACAGAGAGTAGCTCGGTATTATAACGTCCGGGTCAAAAAGTGACACTTCCGTGTTGACGACCTGGTTCTTCGGAAGGTTATGGTACTTGAGCCCAGTGTTGGTAAGCTCAGACCGAACTGGGAAGGTCCGTACCGAGTAAGACGGGTATTCGGGGAAGGTACGTACGAGCTCAAGACTTTGGAAGGGAAGCAAATACCTCGAGCGTGGAACGTCAACAACCTGAGGAGATACTACTTGTGATCGTCGAACTAGAGAGAGGACTGCGAGTCACTCCCAGAAGCCCAAGGGCCATGATGCTGAGCTGACATATGACCTGGGCACTACGAATAAGTCCCAGTCGCTCTTCGGCAAGGGCGGACAAGTCCCAGTCGCCTCTTCAGCATGGGCAGACAAGTTCTAGTCGCCCCTTCGGCATAGGCAGACAAGTCCTAGTCGCCTCTTCGGCATAGGCAAATCAGCCCTCACGCCTAAGGCATAGCCAGTTCGGGTATAAACCCTACGACGTCTAACCCACCTCGGCATATAACAACAGGTTTATCCTACTAGCTCCAAGGGACAACCGACACCTAAGTGAGTAGCCCGTGCGCAGACAGGTCAGGTATATACCCTATAATGTTTGCCCACCTCGGCGTACAATATGCGAAGTTACCCCTACTCCTAGTCTAGCTCGTTAGCTCGACAGTTCAGGGTAACCTACACTTGGTTTAGTTCGATAGTTTGATGTAACCTACACATTTCTACTCCTACTTGGTTTAGTTCGCCAATTCGGGAGTTATTTACACTTACAAAATTTTTGCACAAAGATAGTCAAAATATTTTCATTTCATTGATATGAAATTTTGAGTACAAAAGAAAGAAAAAGCAGAAACTTTCATTATAACCCGAGCAAGGAGGCCCGGGGTGTACATCATAAGGGTCCAAGGAAAGAGGCAAGAATCATGCATTCGGACTACCAGGTAGGTCGGTCTCCATATGCCCCTCCTCTGTGTCCTCTCGACCTGATGGGCCTGCCTCGGGGACTTCATCGTCGCTTTCCTCTTCGGAGGAGCCGGGTTCTTCGTTTGCCGCCTTTGCCACCTTTGGAGTAAGGTCAAACATAGAAACGACTCCGAGATCCAATTCGGGAAACTTCTGTCGCTTCATATATTTACATAGCTTGAAGCTGGACCAGTAAGAGCTCGATCCGTACTCGACTTGGAGGTTGCGGAACTCCGGAGACTCCTTGAAGCTTTCAATGACGCGCTCTCTCTCTTCAGCTCGCGCCTCTTGAATGGCGGTCTCAAAGATCTCAGTGCGCACTCGGATCATCGCTTCAAGGTTCTCGTTCTCGCGCTGAAGCTTCCCCTTCTCCTCAGTCAGTGCCAGGATCAGCTCCTGTTGACTCAGAGCTCCCTTCTTAGCCCGAAGAACCTCACCTCGAGCTATGTCCATCTCACGGTAAAGATTCCGTGCCTTATCCTCGACCTCCCGAGCTTGCTTCAGGCGGACCTCGGACTGGTAGACCAACAAGTGAATAGCGGAGTTCACCTAGCAAAGGAAACAGAGGTAAGTACACTTAAAAAGCATACAAGGAAATGAAGTGTAAAGCAAGAATACTCAGCACCATGCAATAGTTGGCAGCCCGGCCTCCGAGTTGACTTGTAGGCATGTTGGCCCACTCCGCAACCTCAGCAGGAAAAACGGTATCCTTACTCTTGAGGAGCCCGAGCCGAGGGGTCATTATACTTTCCTTCGAGAGATGGGGCTCGAGTGCGGAAGTTCTCTTCGGTTCGCGAGGTAGAGCGTCTTCATCCTGGTCTTCGTCCAGGTTCAGAATGGGAGGCTGGGGACGGACCTCCTCCTTTAGAAGCTCGGCAGAGATTGGCTCCGGCGCAACGACCTCAGACGGAACAGGGGCAGAAGGACCGGCCTCCCGGTGAGCCTTTTTGAGGCTTTCCTCTTCTTCCCTCTTTGGAAGCTCTTCAGAAGGTTCTCTTCATCGACCTCCGGCATGGCTACTGCAAGAGGAAAAGAAAAGGTTAGTCACGAACTAAAGAAAATTCAAAGTAAATAAGTACCGAGGTGGAGGCCTACCAGAAGGGCTCAGTCTAACTCACACAAGCTTCTCCTCGGCCAAGAAATCTCTCATCTCCAGGCCGAGGTCCCTCCAAGATTTAATGACCGCCCTAGTCTCCGCATCTAAGCTTACCCCGGGGTCTTTAAAAGCCACCCTCCAGTGAGTCGGGAAGGGCCACCCCTCAAAGTTTCGAACAAAAAAGTATCTTCTCTTCTAGGTCGGTACTTTGTTCGGGCTGCTGAATAGGATTTTGAACCCGGGCCGAGGAGAGATGTAGTAACTTTGTCGGAATCCCCCGCGCAGACAAGCGGAGTTCTTTTTGATTGAGCAGATCGAACTAAAGACGTATAAGGACAGAGGTCGGTTGTACTCGTGGAACAGGGAGATGGTACCTACTATAGTTCGGATGGAGTTCAGGTGTAGTTGGTCGATGGTGATGTCAAAAAACTTGATTATTTCTATAATAAATGGGTGGAGCGGGAAGCGCTGCCCGGCTACGAGCTGCTCTTTGATCGCGAGCTCATGGTGACTATGAACCCAAGGGTACTGTCCTAAAGGGATACTAAAAAGTTATCAGGGAGACGTAGTGAACTACCAAGGACAGCAGCCTGTCCGAGGTCATAGTAGAAGGCCCGAAGTCATCTGGATCCCGACCCTGAGAAGAAAATGGGACCTCCTCTCTGGAGGTCTGTCCCTCCTCCCGAGCTTCGGGTTTCTCAGGCCGAGATGGCCCAACTTCAGGTAAAGAGGTTCTCTCTAAGGGGCGAAGGGGGGAACTACCTAGCGAGGAGCTGACCTCGCCAGCGGGAGCCGAGGACTGCACCTTGGCACCCTCGAGCTCTCTAGAATCGCCAAGGAGCCTATCTATGCTAGCACTAGACATGATTGAAATAGGAACAAGAAAGGAAAACAAACTAAGAAAAGACAAACTCACCAAAAGGAAAACAACCTCAAAATACAAAGGAGGAAGTAGCGAGCTGAAGGACTCCGATGCGAGCTCGGGAGAGTTCAATCACAGGATTTTTGGCAAAGAAGAGGGGTCCCTCGGCCCCTATTTATAGTTCCCCGCGAGGTGATCAACGGCTGAGACCTGCTCGATCCAACGGCTCTCATGAAAACCGATTGCACGACGCCCGAGGACGAAATCGGTTTAGCGCGTTTTTGACGTCCGCGGAGTTCATAAATAGCGTAACGTCCGCGAGTACACCCGACGTGACCTGGGTTATTACTAGTTGAGCCGAACGTCCGAACAGGTCCGACCAAATGATTCGCCCGACAAACCGCCTAGACCTTGTGCCAAATCCACCTAGACTTGTCATGAACTCCCCACACCGGGTCGAAACCCCTGGCTCGAGGAGTGGGGGCAATTGATGAAGGGTGATTTGGTCCGACCTAGTAAAAAGGGGACACATGGACGCAACCTGACTAAGAGATGACAGCTCAGCCTGAAATGCCTTGTTCACAATAGTTGAGCTCGGACACCCAACCACCTCGACACAGGGTCACTTCAGGACAAGGTCGCCTCGGAACAAGGTCACATCGGGACAAAGCCACCTCGGCCCCAAGGCACTTCGGCATTCAGTCCAGTTGGGAACTAAAAAGTATCAGCTCGGGGATACCGACCCAAACCACTATGTGATGATCCCGAAAATCTCTCCAACAGACCCCGAATCTCGCGGGATCACGCCGCATAACGACAAGCCTTATCTCCTCCCCGCCCGGTTCGGGAGGAATTGATAAGCTTTACCAGTTGATAGCGTTATCTCCCAATTAAAGCGGAAATGGATCCCATCGTGACGGAGATCACAGAACCGTTCCGCAAGTCCCGTGAGGACTCAACTATATAAAGGCTCCAACCCCGAGGGCACAAGGTATGCGTGATTTTTCTGCTCTCTAGCTCTCTAGCTCTCTACATTCTCAAAGCTCTTCAGCTCGCACCAGATTACTAACTTAAGCATCAGAGCGACCTCACCAGGTTAGCCACCCCAGGTACTCTCTCCAGCAGGGAGTAGTCAGATCGTGCTACATCACCGCCCAGAGACGTTCATTTCACTGCTTTGTTCGGCGTGACTGGAAGATGCCATTGATTTCAGATGAAAGTTGTTAATTGTGAAGAAGGCTTTTTGATCGTCTTCCCACAGCCGGTCTCTACATTCTCAGAAGGCTTTTTGATACTTTTTAGTTCCGAACTGGACTGAATGCCGAAGTTCCTTAGGGCCGAGGTGGCTTTGTCCTGAGGTGACCTTGTCCCGAAGTGACCCCGTGTCGAGGTTGTTGGGTGTCCGAGCTCAACTATGGCGAACTAGACATGTCAGACTGAGTTGTCATCTCTTAGTCAGGTCGCGTCCACGTGTCCCTTTTTTACTAGGTCAGGCCAAATCACCCTTCACCAGGTTTCTTTGGATGGTCGGAAGTATGGATAGTTTCCATACATTTTGGTTCTTTCTTTCTTTCCTCTATCGCTCCTTCCTTTTGTATTTGCCGCTCATGGGAAGATGGGTAGGATATTCTGAAGGAGGTCCCAACTCCCAATTTGTGAACAAGCAACCATGGAAGCATGACCTATATATTCAACAGGTTAGATCTCGTGTTATAGTTTCTTTAGCTTCTATTTCATATTATATCGCCATTCACCCGTTATGATCTTGATATTGTCAAAGCATAGCGGCCTTATAAAGCATGCTTCCTTTCATTGAAAACGCTATCTCCTTACAATCCCCTTTCCGTTATCTTGGTATCTCAATTAGTAGGTAGGTTGTTAATTCAGAGTTGCAGACTCGAAGGTGGTCTGAGATATGCCTCACTTCATGAATCACAACTCGCATCACTGATGACGAACTTCGTCTCTCAGTAAAGCAATTCGAAGGTGGTCTGAACTAACCACCACAAGCAATTGTGGTTTGAAAGGTGCAACCGAATTCACCAGCGTTGGCCTTGAAACAGACGATAGCAAGCGCACTGTTTCAAAGCGGCAATTCTGTCTGTGCCACTGGTCAAAAAGAAGCAACAAGAATCCCATATGCGTTTGAAACAGTGCCATACTATGTTTCAATGGAGCCCAATACTGCGTTTGAAACAGTGCCATACTCCGGAGGTCGAGGTGGGGATTTAACGGCGAACACCCCCTCGCCATGAAAAGATGTATGGCTGGGTTCAAGAGAAAATTGAAAGGGGAAGAAGAAAAGATGTACGATGTTGAAAAATAAAATCATGGATTTTATCTAAATAAAGCATAATCAAGAGGACAAAGGAGGGCTAATATTGGGTTTTAAAAGAATTTTAAACACTACGTGGTCTCATGTGTATAAGTGTTTTGACGGAATAATAATGGATGCCAATGGTAAGGGAAGTATTAGTCAGAAACAATAAGGATAGCATTAGTCAATTTTGAAAAAGGATACACTTTGTCAATTAGCTAAACCATAAGTGTACACTTAGAAAAGTAGATTTCAAGCTCTTCTAAGCCCATGGGTGCTCAACATGCTACAAGCTTCTAAGCCCATTCTCTAGCAACTGGTGAACCAAAAACCTCCGAATCTGGCGAGCAACCGGTGAACAAAAATTGTAGTATTAGTCAGTCAGACGCATAGCTTCCCGAGATAGGCTACATTTTCGAGGCTCACCGAGACACACTGCACACCATCATCTTGTCACATGGCATGTTGTGTGCAATAAGTCAAATATACCCGAGTCAGGCTACATTTTTAGACTCACTAGGGCATACTGCACATCGTCCATTTTGCCACGTGGTATCATCTTTGGTAAGAAATAATACAATTGAAGTATCAAATGGAAAAAAATAGATAAACTTTATAATGAGATTCCAAATGCTAATTCCTCACGCTCTCCTTCACACCGACCTCACAGCCACTGACCACACTGTATTGGGAACATTTTCGATGGATAATAAATATAAATATGGGAGATGTTTCCAATGTGCGGCCAGTACAAGATGTGAGGTGCGCTCTATGAGGAGCAAATCTGGACTCCCTATGTACATGTTCTCAATTAATATGAATATAAGATAACACCAGAGTTCCATCTAAACACCTTTCTAGATATGGTACAAGAAGAGTAGCCCATGAATTTTGATAAATAACACCTAATTAGCTACCATGTTTTATGATACTAGTTGATTAGTCCAAAAGTTTTTAGATATCATATCTTTTCTATATCATAATTAAACCCGAAGGATGGTTATTCTCATCGACCCAAAACTCGCTTGATTACCTCTGTAATGCAAATTCACATACAACACCTTCTTTTTTTTTCATTCAGGCTCCATTTGTACTACGGTTCGTGTTTGTGAGCGTTTGTTTGACATGTAAAAAAGTAATGATTATCAGATCATAGGTTCGATGGGGTGAGGACTTCATTCCTCGTCCCCATCCCTGCTCCACCAAAGCAATCCCCATCCATGACCCCATTAGGTTGGGGAGGTTAGGTACCTAGTGGGTATGGGGAAAATTGCTATCCCTATCATTGATCGGACATCAATTTCAATTTTTGGATGCTAGATTTGGCATCTTAGCGAGGTTAACAACTACAACCTTATCTTCATATTGTCTACCCATTTAAAAGTTATTTTGTATGAACTATACAACTTTTAAAATTTATAATTGTTTTGTATAAAAAATGAAAAATGCTTGTTGAATGATAGAATGTCATTTAAAAATTATTTGTATGCACTATGCAATTAACTTTTATATTTACTAGTAAGTGTGCATGTGGTAATTCTATATGATGATAATTATAATAATAATATATCAACAAATTTCTACAAATTTATGTATTTTTATTTTTATTCTTTTTATTATTAACCAAATGATGATTGCAAAATCCAAATCTAATTACATAAACACATCACCCAAATATGTGATAATTATATTGTATTATGAAGTTTCAAGTATCATTGACAAGCCTACCTGCTTGACTAGATTCTTCTTTTTGTAGTGTTTTATCTTTTTGGTATACTTTTTTATTTTGTCCATTTATCGAAAAAAATGTAAAGATTTAAATAGAGGGGATTGAATGAGATGAAAATTAGTGGTTCAATTTACAATTTAAACCTTACAATTAATTATGAACTAAATTAAAAAATGAGTAATTTAGTCATTGTTTTAAAAATTGGATTTGACTTGGATGATTGAACCATTTGGCCCATGAACCAATAAGGTCACCGGTTCCATTTTGGCCATGAACCACTATTTTAGAAAAAAAAATGAAATGGTCAAATAACCGCTGACCCAAATGGTTTAACCATTAAAATGTTCAACCTGGTTGGTTAGCAGTTTTCATGTTGCTTTCAAAATAATTCTAAATTTTTCATTTATTTTAAAATAAAAATTAGAAAATAAAAAATCTGAAAAAAAATTTTAATATCTCATAATCTTGTTCAGTTATTCCCAATGGCTAAAATTAGTTAGGGGTTTTAGTTTTTCCATTTTGATTTTGAGTTTTTTTTTTCATTTATGTGGTTCTTTTTAAGTTGTAACAACAACATCACAAAAATGTAACTCCAATGAAGAAATAAAAAAAAAAAATCAATGCAAGAGATGTGAGAATAAACACCGATCTTATATTATAAATATGAGATACACCATTGAAGCAAACAATTTATGATCTAAAAAAGCTTTAGAGAGATGTAAGAAGAGGGCAAATGGTGTTGTAGCGACGATTATGATGAACATGGAGATAATTGTCACTAGTGGTTCCTTCTTCTTCTTTTTTTTTCTCACTTCTCAACTTTAACCAACTTGCTCATTCTCAAAGTCTCACACTCCTCTCTCATAATAATGTATATATATATGGTGGACTTTAACCTAATCATAATGTAATAGTCAAAATAAAAAGTTACATTATATTTTGCATTTTACTAGGTTGATCCGCTCAAACTAGAGATAGTTGCACTGACCTGGAAATCAAAAACCAAAGCGGCTTCGTTTTTTGGTCGATTTTTAAAACCTTGATTTTAGTCAAAAGAAAGTTCCATAATCTTATTCATATTTTTAATACTATTGTAAATATAAAATTATAGATGTGTTCATTTTTTTTGTATTTTTGTGTGTAAAAATAATTATGATACACTTACTTTTTGTTTAATATGAAAAATATATGATATTATACATGTGTTTGAATGCTTTTTTTTTGCAAAATTTATGTATTTTTATATTTTATTAATTTTTATTTTTTTATTTATGACATAAAAGGTTAATACATTTAACCAAAAAGTTGAACTATTTATTATTAATTTTTACATTTCATTTTTTTGGTTAGTTCCAAATTATGTATTTCATTTTCATTATCAATAAAAACAATTATTGTTTATTACACTTATTTTTTAATTTGATTAATGAAAATATCATAAATATGTCAAATGTTTCTATAATTTACTATATTTTTATTTATATTTTAAAAATTTTATCACCTAACTATGACTTCATAGGTTGATTAGTTTGATTTGGATGGTTGAATTACTTAGCCATTACTTGGATAAATAATGTTTTTGTTTTTTGAGTCAGTTTTAAAATATATGAGTTTATATTGTTAAAAAATATTGACATAAATCTAATTAGTAGCATTTATTAGTGAATAATAGCTTAAAAATATATGTCTTAATAAGAGAAAATGGGATTTAATACCTTAAGTATAAGACTTAATGATAGGGGATTAAATAAGGTGGAAAATAATAAATGAATTTACTTTTTTAACCATTATAATTAGAGATGGATTAAATATACAAATATGGCCATTTTAGTAGCCATTACATATGGAATGACTTTTATACCCTTTCTCAAACAAAGAAATATAGGGTAATTTTAGTCCCAACAAGTTTCACACTACATCCACACTATATATATAGATAATTGTTTGTAGAACAATTGAGATATCCTCCTAGACTACTAAAATGCCATTTAAAATTATTTGTGTGCACTATGTAACTTTTTAAATTTATAATTGTTTTTAGAAAAATTAAAATTATTTGTAAAGTTTAAAATCTTAAATTTGTTTAGGCTCAGTTTGGAATGAATACAAATATAGAGTGCAAAACCTTGTATTTTGTATGTATTTACACTTAGACCTGCTCATGGGCCGGGCCGGGCCGGGCTTTCACTTGTCACTAATGAAAATATACTAGGCCCGAGCCCGAGCCCGGCCCGACCAACGAGCCTATAACTTGGGCCCAAGCCCGGCCCTGGTAAAAAGCCCGAAACCCGATCCTGAAGCCCGACCTAATTGAAAAAAAAAACAATTTTCCCTATTCAAATTAGAATTAAAAACTCAGATAGTATTTTTTTTTCTATTTAAATGAACAATGGGCCTACAAGATGGTATTTTTCCCTTTCTTTTATATTTTAAAACACAATTTTGCATTCTTAAATCGAAAAAAATTATTCAAACAGACATAATCACATAACTAATTTTAAGTTTAATATTAGGTCGGGCCGGGCCGGGCTCGGGCCGGGCTATTTTGTCAAAACCCGAGCCCGACTCGAATTTATTGCGGGCCGGGCTTTTTGTCCCGAATTTAAGCCCGCAGGCCCATAAGCATGTTCAAGCCCGTCTAGGGGTCGGGCCGGCCCGGCCCATGAACAGGTCTATTTACACTATACATATTTGTATTTGTATTCCTTCTAAACTAAGCCTTAAACTCGTTTTGGAAAGAGTACAAATGCAAATACGTAAGTGCGAAACCTTGTAATTTGTATTATTTTATATGTATATGCATTGTACATATTTGTATTTATACTATTTCAAAGCTGAGCCTTATATGCAAATACAACTTTTAAAATGACAGAATGCACATTCCAATTCTATAATTGCTTAATTAAAACTGGTTGTATGCATTATAATTTATTAGCTCTTGAACTAAGATTCTTGAATGCTTGCTAACCTTGATGAAGCCATACATGTGACTAGTTCTTTGCTATTCTTCTTCTTATTTGCCTAGATCTGCACTCCATGGAGAATAATCAAGTGTTTCACTGAAAGGTGTCTAACAGATGAAAGAGAGTAAAGATGGATTATTCTTCTTGTTGGTTCTTTTTGAAAGTTCGAAGAATAACAAGGGCAAAAGAGTCTTTTAATTGTTCAGTCAAATCAAGTAGTCATAATATATGTTAACTTCACTTTAAATCCTCGAAGTATGGTTAAGTGAATTTCTAATGTGAGGTTGGTGTTCCTAATGCACGACTAGATGAACCGTGAGGTTGGTGTGAGGCACACTCTGTGAGGATTATAAATGTAATGTGGGCCTAGGCTGGCATGATCCACTTTGGCTGCCCACACTATAGTAGCCATGCTTGCTTGGCAAGAATGCGCAAAGAGGGACTGAGGGAGATTGGTGTGGGCTTGGGCCATAGGTCATCATGATTTTTTTTTTCTTTTTTTTGTTTAAGAAAATAAAAAAGCAAAAAATTTAACAAGGCAGGCGACAAATTGAAAAAAAAACATAAAATTTTATTATGTATAATTTTTAATACACACCATTATATATATATATGTATATATATTTGTGGGCCATGTTAAACTAGCACACATGCATGAACCTAAGGGTGCCAATAGTATTCAAAAATCAGATTTTGAGTTTGAGATTCTACATAATCAAATTGAATTCAGATAATTTGAATATTGTAATCAGTTGAATTTGGATATCATATTCATACTAATTAGCTAATCGGATTCGAATTCGGGTATGACCTGATTCAATTCGATAAATATCCGAATTTGACCAATTATTTTTCATATATAACATATAAAATATTTAAATGCTTTTTTATAATATATATAATGATTAAATTATATAAATAATTTATATTTATATACTTTATAAAAATAAACTATTAATTAGTCAAATTCAAATCAAATCGAATAGTCGAATATTTAATCAATTCGAATTTGAATATTAATTTTTAATATCCATCAGATATTGAATTTTCTAATCGGATTCCAATTCAGATATTACCTAATTCGATCCATTTACACCTACTTCACCTCATGAACCTTATATCGTGCCTGATCTAACACGACCTGAATACCGTAGTATACAGGTCGTGTCGAGGAAATGGCTTCTATCACGGCAAACCTGTGCCCACTCCTTTCTAACAGCCTTTTACAATACTGACTGAAGTCGATCTCCGTGTCGGCCCAGCGCCTGAACCTCCAAAGCTGTGCGTGGGGCGGCCCGGTCCACATTACAGATTGAGGTTTATAGGTATATCGATCGGAGTTCGAAGGCTTTTTGTAAGGCGGGATCGGGGTTGGATCCCTAGTCTCCACTGAGCCAGTTGGCAAATTAAGGCGGTGCAAATCACATGGCCATGTCAACTTAACAGTCTCAGTCAGATCATCATGTTAACCTATAAAGTGGATTGAGAGATGGACGGTCGGATTAATAATGGTTTTCATCAATTAACTTTCAATTTAAAAAATATAAGAGGAAAATAAGCGAAAGGACCAAAAAAGACCGACATAAAACTAGAATGACGTAAAAGTAAAGCAATCCATAAACAACGATCGTCTGCCTTACGGGACCATTTTGAAGAGCCCTTCCTTTCTCTCTCTCCGGTACCTAAATATTCCGCAAAAAAAAAATCTTCGTTTCTACAAGTTTCTAATTAGCGGCTATTCTCCGACTCTTCACTCTTGTTATACTCCGGAGGGGGATCACACTACGAATGTGTTGATCAAGTACATACTTCCAATAGTTTTGCTGCTCGGCTGTCATGGCTGAAGTCGCCAAACTCGTGGAACTTCTCCACGAAGAGAAGGCGCCCAAAGATCTCTTCAAGAGGCCTAACTCCGATTTGATCAGAGCAGGTCTCGAGAAATTCTATTCGATCCTCGCAGGAGGAATTGAAGAAATCGGAGATGGAAAGTTAGGGCTCGAGACCTGGAACCACTTGCAGATTCAGGCGGTGGTATCGGTTGCCAAGTCAATTGTTTCTGCAACTCGATCTCTTTCCGGTACTGTATTCGTCTCCTTGATTTTTCAAAGAGTCATTTTTGTCTTGAACTTCTATATTTTGATTGGATTTAAGTATTTTCCTTTATTTATGATACTCTTCGTATTCTTCTTCTTCTCCATTGTGGCCTTATTGTTTATTTTTTGTGACATTGCGAACAGTTGAAAATGCGGAGCCAATAATCGTTGCTATATTCGAGAAGTCACTCGAGTTCTCTACTCGTTGTCTGGAGAAATTGATGGCTGGAAATGGTGATTTTAGTCTTCAGGTATATAGCTGTCTTTTCGTAAGTCAGACAAGTTGTTTTCTTTCGTTTTTTTTTTATCATAGTTATATGTAGTCAGCAATCATTTGTCGCATTTCACTCAATCGTTGCGTTGCCCTTGGGTTGCATATACGCTTAAGTGATGTAAATTGTTCTTCCACTTGACGGGGAATGGGAAGTTGCTTGATTGGAAATGATGACCCAAATGATTCCAGATTCTTTACCGGTGCCCGCAACATTTCATTATTTTTTTGGTTGTTTTTTTTCCCGGCTGATATCTAGTTTAGTTGGTTTGCATATAAAGGTCTCATGGAGGTTATGGATGTCCCGTCTTTGTTGATATGTTGATAACTTGATATATAAATCTCGATCTTTATCTTACTTTTCAGTTATTGGTTTTCCTCCTTCTTACTAATCGCCCATTCGGTGAACTCTTTTTCTTATCCCTTTACTTGGGGTGGACGTGGGGAGTTAGGGTGGTTTTTTTTTTTTTTTTTTTTTTGGAATTAGACAGAAGTATGAAGAAACGCGAAGCTTATGACCATGAATATGGGAAAACCTAGACATACACATAGATGCCAACATTAAGGGAGGCAGGGGCTTCATGTTAATCAATCAGTCTTTTAACTTTAAGGGCTCACAGACATATCACATCTATCTATCTAATCAAGGCTATCTCAATTGCCAATAAAGCCATCACAGTATCACACAAAAGGAGAAATGCTGCTGAACTTTTGAGATACTTGTGGCAAATCTTGGAAGCAGGTTTCTGGCAAATAACTTGATTCGTAATGTGTCTCTTATCAATGTAGCAGAACAAAAGCTCCTTGTCTGCAGAGATGTGGATGCTCATTCTTCATGTTGAACTTGAATATCTATGACTTGTTATGTAGTAAACCATTTTACAGATTTAATTACCTCTTCAGCTTTTGGGCCATGATTGAGGCTTCAGATGCTTTAGAAACAATACTTGTACCCTGAGTTATGCCACATCATTTTAATTTCTATGAAGAATGAAAGGACCATATTGTATTGTTTATTGTAGTATTAAGGGACAAGTAATCATTTCGTATTGTTTATTGTAGGAGTTTATTCATGAGTGATTTTTTTATGAGAAAAGTTTAATCAGATTTTATTAAAATAAAAGGGAGTAGTACATGAGAGGATGTACAAAGCAGGGGAGAACCCCAAAGATTGCAAAGGAGGAATCCTATCACTATACAGATTTTCTAAGCAAGCACCCAATTTAGCTAAGCCATCTGCAATAGGATTTAGTTCCCTCGGGATACAAAACAGGTTTGCATTTAAGCTGTCTAAGGAATTCCTTGCTTCTGCCAAAAATAATGGCTTAACCTCCAAGGATCCCCTTCCTTGTCCCTTAGCGATTTGATGGTATTTTCCTGTGAGAGCAGCCAACACTTCAGCCCTAGTTGAGTAAGTAAAACCGATTGGTCCGGATTGTCTGCTTAAGTTTTACCATTAGAACTTCATAATTAATCTGTACCATATATTGCCCAATTCAACACAATGTTTCCAATCCTTTTTTCTTGTTCCTAAGAATTTCTTCACTGATTCATACCATATTTCTGTTATGTCTCTTGCCCCAGTATTCTCCAATGATGAGATGTGCACTACGATACATAACGAAAAGTCAATGATAGTCAATTATACATGAAATTCTGCTTAAACTTTAGGGATGAGGCTCCTTGAACTTTAGGGACGAGGAAGATGAAAGTTGCATTTATCTTTGATTCCTTAGACATGCTTATCAAGTAATTTGTAATTGTGTACCAAAAATTCTTGTAGAAGGCTAAAGAGAATCTATCTGCTACAACAAAGTGAACAAACTGATCTAGTGCTTGCATCCATCTCTTCTGGTTCATGTCTTGTAAAAAGACTACTGATTTCCTTTTTACTGTTACAAAAAAGTTTCAAAAGTACTATACAATGACCCTTTTTATTTTGTCTTTTTTCTATGAAGTAACTCCTTCCTAATGTTTTGAAGTAGTTCCACTTCCTATCATTTGTTCTTTTCTTGATGAGTAACAATAAAATGTTATTAATTGTGGTAAAAAAATTTAAGTACAACTTTTTTTGGTAGTCTAATTACTACCTGCCCCCATTTACTATTTACACACTACATTAGTTCAATACACCCCAATACAAATGATTCCTGCGAAAACCCTGCCTGACTAGGGAATTGGCTACTTTGTTTGCTATTCTGCAAGTCCAATGCCAGTCCAAAACCATTCCCTTAACTAGCTTTTTGATTCCCCTTAACAGTGTGCCTATGTTGCCAAGTCTGACTGCAATTGTACTTCAGCCACCTCACCACATTTTTTGAATCTCCTTCAACCAATACATTCTGCAGACTTAGGTATTTGCTTATTTTCAGACCTTGGAGAACAGCTAACAGTTCTGTTTTTGTTGAGTCACCATCTACTATACATCCCAAATATGTCGCAATAATAGCTCCTGTTCTATCTCTGAAGCATCCTCCACGTCCTGATGGTTCCAGGTTACCAATGCACTATGCAGTATCTGTCAAAGTTCAACTTGACCTGATTGCAGTCTGGAGGGACTCACACCATTGAGATTCTTGTTCTTGAGGTTCAAGAGCTTGCAACATTATCCATCCTCTAATTATATCATCCTTGTAGAATGAGTCATAGATCTGTAGAGTTTGTATCCAGTTTTTCACCCTTATTTGCACAATCTTGATGAAACTTCCTTTGTACTATTTTTCTTGAAGTATCCTTGCATTTCTCTCCTCTCAAAGGATCCAAATATGGAAGCTCTCATACATCTCCACATGACTTTAATTCTCCACCATCTAGTGTTGAAGAAAGATGGTTTGAGTATACTTGTCATTAGTATTGTCCACCTGCTAGTCTGCAACTAAAAAGGATCACAAAACCATTGCCAGGAATTAATTTGTGTGACGACAAGTAGTAATTAGATCTCCTCCTTTGTAAGGATTAACAAGAATTGATTTTGAGGTGATAAAATTCCTAACTAAAAGCTCTACTTTTAGGAGGGGTAGGGACCAACCAATTGGATTTGACTGAAAAAGCTTGTGGAGGGGGAGAACTGCAATCCTTTGTAAGGATTTGCAAGAATTGATCTTCAGGTGATAATACCTCCCAACAAAAAGCTCTAATTTTAGGAGGGGTAGGGCCAACAAAATGGATTTGACTGAAAAAGCTTCTGAAGGAGGAGAACTGCAATCCTTTGTAAGGATTCACAAGAATTGATTTTTCATGTGATAATACTTCCCAACAAAAAGCTCTAATTTTAGGAGGGGTAGGGCCCAACCAAATGGATTTGACTGGAAAAGCTTCTGGAGTAGAACTGCAAACCAAAGCCCAAAAAAGGAGGAAAAAGAGAACATTCCATGGAAAGTCAGCCCATTAGAAAGACAGGCTCTTTTGCTAGGTCAAAACCTGAATACCTCATTCAAGTGGATTATCCTAGATGTGCAAACAACCTGCTAGATGTGTTGGCAGAAAGCTAGAGCAGTCAAGGAATGCTTGGATTGGGTGAACCAGGGCATTATTTCAGTTTGAAACAAATCAATGTGATGCATTGATTATTTGTTTGGGCCAGTTTGTCTTTGTACTACTGAGCCTGTTACTCGTAATCAAGCAATGAATTGTGAAAAGAAGCATTGCCCAAGATTGTCAAGGCTGCAAGAGATTAAGAACATGAGCACACTGCACATTTGAATCCCTTAGACCTCTCATAAGGACAAGATTCTAAGAGAAACCCAATCTGGAAGGAGAAAAGAAAGCATCCCCACCATGAATATTCATAATTACTCTTGTACCACAGAGAGTTCGCTTCCCAAGGAAACCTCCACAACCATTTATCTAAAAAAGCAGAATTTTTCTGAACTAATCTATCCATCCCCAACCTACCCTCAACTTATCTTTGCAAACCAATTCCCAATTGATAGGTTTTCTTTTCATCCCTGAGTTCCCACAGAAAGTTCCTCATAATCCATTCAATCCTAGCAGCCACTGCAACAAGGATCCTAAACACAGAAATGAAGTAGAATGAGAGATTTGTGAGTGCAGATTTACAATGATAATCATACCTCCCAAGGATAATTTCTGCACCACTGGCTCCCAGAAAGTTCTACCTCTAGGGTTGCCTCCAAGGGCAAGACCCATGTATTGAAAATCCAGTTGGGCACTGAAAACCCATTCAATGAGACATAGTCCTATACAAGGTTTAAAATGTCAGTCATTCAAATATGGGAAACATGTTGGAAATGTCAGAAATATCATATGGAAATATTGTAAAAATTATAAACATGATGGAAACATTGTAAAATATGCAAAAATATAGAATGATAAAATTGGCATAGCCACACCATTTTAAATTATTATCTTGTTCCAAATCATTAAATAAAGCTAAGTTAACGGTGCATTGATAAAAAAAAATCAATAAGAAAATTGATGCAGTGCTGCACAATTCAGATGCTGACCTTCAGCCTTAGTTACATCTAGACATGAGAACCTCCAGCGATTTCTCTTTAAATTTTGATAGCAGCTGCAGAGGTTTTAATGGGAGCTGGGGGCCAAATTTTAGATGCCAATGGTTCTACCTTGTGGGGTTTTAGTGGCCCTTCTAGTGGGTTTGAGGATTGCCAAGTCATTTCAAGCCTGGCCTTTACTATGGAGGGTGACTCTAAATTGATAATTAGTTGGGTATCTAGTTCTGCCACAGGGCTGTGGAGATGTACTCGTTTTGTTAATGAGATCCAAGAGCTTTCCACTGAGCTTTTTGTGTCCTTTAGATGGATCCCAAGGGAATAAACTCTTGGCTGATATTCTTGCCAAGTTGAGGGTGGATAGAGTTTTCTTGTATAGCGTGAATACTCTGCCTATGTAAATTCTGAGTGGCCTTTTTTTCTTTTTCTTTTTGTATATCCACCTTATTATCCCCGCCTTCTGTTCTTAATGTAAGTTACCATTTCCCAGAAAAAAATACTCGAAACATGTACTGGTAATACATCCCATCTTTTTTACTATGTTGGTTTTTCCTGAAAGTTGAAACATGTACTATTTTTTGCTCTTTGTTTTTTTACTACATATATTTATAGGGTAAAAGACTTAAACATACCCCAAGGTTTCAGAAATTGACTTAAACATGCCCTCAGTTTTCTCGTAGGACTTAAACATACCTTGTCTCTGTTATCATAAACGGCAATAAGAAAAAGACAACATTGTCCCTTTGGTGTAGAAGATGATGTTATCCATTTTTCTGCAACTTCTTGCCATTGTTGATGCTAATGCCAATCTGCAACATCTCATTTTCTTTCATCTCTTCATTGGCAACTCTCTGCAACTTTGGCCAAGACTGAAAGACCGAGCGCTCAACTACATTTGCCCTACAATATCTCTCTTCATCCTCATCTCCCTTGCCATTGCACCTATGAATCAAAACCCCAGATGTTTCACACCTTTCATCAGCATGACTTATTGGAAACTTTCCTGTCACCACCACCAACAACAAAAGTGGCATCTTGGCAAACTGATTCAGAGCTCTTAGAGCAATTGCCTCTGGGAGAATATAAGTTTGAACCCTCAAATCTTTAACTGTGTGACCAACAACTTTGGCCCATGGAAGTAATGGATAGTAGCAGACCTCAGCGTCTGTGACAAGAAAGTAACAGCTCCTGACTGAAGAATATTCTCTATAAAGATCCTCTTGGCTCCTTGAAGTCTTTTGGTTCATTGCTCTGAACAAGGGAGAGAGATTCCATTTGGATGTGCATGTTTGATTCAAATTTTGTTACAGCTCTCATATCAATCATGCAATATAAGTCGTGCAGCAATTATAGCTCACCTTTTTCTCTTCTTCCTTCTGCACCTCCCATTTCCTTGAGGTCTTATCCTCAAAAAACCTCAAAAAAGGTTGTCTTTTCCCATTTGGGTTGATTAACGAGTTTACTCTGTGCATGATCCAGGCCTACTATTTGCAATCCAAGTCGTATATCAGAAAAAGTCCAACTTTTCCATTTGGGAAGAGTGGTTTTTGGTTGATGCAACCCATAAAATGATTCAGAAAGAATAGATTTTCCCATCTAGGATTTTTTGCAAATAAGTGCCTTTTATTCAAACGGAATCCATATAAAAATCTAAGATCTTGTATTTTCTATCTGGGTTTGGGAGTAAATGTCACTTTTCAAAATATGTAAAGCACCTTTCAGCTCCTAACCGGAGATTATGTTTCTATTTTCACTAGGAATTGTCTCATCCTTATTGATGGAATTCATGGGCTCTTCAACAGGGATCTGAGACCTCCACCTAGTTAAACTTTGTTGGTTCAACCTCGAGAAATTTGTGTTTGAAGTCTTGGAAGAGAAAAGAGAAACAAGCTATTCCAACATGCTACCATATACAGGGGCCTAATCACATGGAAGACAATAGAAAGGGCAAAGTAGGATTTTAAAATATTAAACTAATCATGTGACATCATATGCTAACAACATATAATGTTTCAATAGTGGATGGTATGTTTAGGTCCAGTGGGTCATCTCACAAGGTATATTTAGTTCATTTGAAAAACCCAGGGTATATTTAAGTCAATTTTTTAAAACTTAGGGTATGTTTAAGTCTTTTACCCTATTTTATATTATGAACAGTTTTTTTTTTCAACCCTTTGACTGTTATTTAGAAGTTAGTCTTATCATTCAAGAAGAACTGTATAAGCATGGACTTGTTAACTGGATTAAGTTCCAAACTATCTACTGTTTACCAAAGTAGTTTGCAATAGCTGTGGCTATGGTGTCTAAGGGCCAAGTTTTGCCTCTTCTCTAATCTTTAATTATGTTGCTTACAGAATAATGTGGCACAACTGTTGGAATTGATATTAATTGATGGAATGGTTAAGGAATGTGATGCATCACAGCCTATTTCTGTAAGTACTCTTAAAGAGTTGTTGCCAGTAGTTGCATCTAATTCTGGTGGGGTGGAATTGGATAAACATGTTACATGCAATATCCAAGGTACCTGAGCTAAACTTGTTAACTCTGTCTGTTATTCTGTTTTTGTTTACTTTCTTCTTGTTCTCTACCTTCTATCTGATATTGTTTTTCATGCTTCTTGGAGAAGGTATCAATTATTCAAGGGTGGAGAAGCCCGTGAATCGGGTTCTAATGACGTTATCCTCTGAATGCCTGCAATCCGATAAGCATGAAACACATTTTACTGGACTTGCTTTCTGTCAGGATCTGAATAACATGGTTTCTTTATGTCAGCATTGGGCAGTTATGCATCTGAGATGTGTAGAGCGCCTTATTAAAATCTTCAAAGACCTCCTTGAGCCACTGAAAGCATTTGATGAACAGACAGATGGTGCCATTTTTCATGGAAAATTATTACTATGCTCAAGAATTATAAATGTACTTGGAAATCTTACGAGGGACATCTCATGTGTTGAGTATAATGCTGAGTTTTTGCAAGCAGTTGCATCCTGTGCTGAATCACTACCTAGCTTGTTCAGTATCAATTTTGAGTTTGTAAATTATCATTCTGGTGCTGAGAATGGCTTTGAGAGTCTAATGTTGCAATTGTTGGAGGAGTTTCTTCTGTTTATCCGAGTTGTCTTCTGCAACAGCAATGTCTTTCATAATATCCAGATATGTATTGTGGCTTCTATCTTGAACATTTTGGAATCCAATATATGGAGGTATAACAAGTCTGCTGCTATCTCAAAGCCTCCATTGGTTTACTTTCCTCGATGTGTTGTGCAACTATTGAATCTAATAGAGGATGTTAAGAAGTGGACAACACAGTCTTTTGATTTGAAGAAGTTTGATACAGAATTTCTTGATCATAATGTTGCTTCTGATATTAATATTATTTCATACTCTGTCCGTTCCGGAAAGGTTTCTTTGCTTAAAAAGTACACATGTGAAGAGGTATTGAAAATAATGTTCCCTCCATCAAATCAGTGGGTGAATAATTTAATGCATCTTGCATTTTTCCTCCATTCCGAAGGTGTGAAACTAAGGCCAAAAGTTGAGAGGTCATATTCCAGTTGTGTCAAAACTGGTGGCACCTCAGAGCCAGAGAGTGCAGTTAGCCATGAGGATGAAGCTCTTTTTGGAGATCTTTTCTCTGAAGCTGGTCGCAGTGTTGGGTCTGCAGATGGACATGATCAACCTCCTGTAGCAGTTAGTTGTGTCTCCAGCTTTTTCTACATGCCAATCCAAGCAGCAATGGAACTATTAAACTTTCTAAAGCTATATGTATTTTCTCCCGAATGGCATTCTTCTCTTTATGAGGATGCCTGTAAGAAACTTAATGAGAATCATATTGACTTCCTGCTTAACATATTTAATTGCCCTGCCTCTTTGTCTGAAGAGAAGACTTCTGAGAGTGGTTCAGCTTTGCCCCAACAAAGAAAGCTTGGGCATATTAATGATGTTTGCTTTGAACTATTACATTCTCTTCTTTCACGTCGTGCTTTATCTGATCCTCTTGAAGAACATCTTGTTGATAAAATCCTAAATGTGGAAAATGGCATCTTTGCCTACAATGAATGCACCCTCACCTTACTAGCTCACACGCTTATTTGCAGGATGGGTTTGGCTCGTAGCCAGTTGACAACCAAAATTTACAAGGAATATATAAATTTTATTGTTGAGAAGGCAATGACTGTTGATTTTAAATGTCCAAGTCTTAAGGAACTCCTTCTAAGCTTGCCTTCTATCTATCACATTGAAATTCTTCTTATGGCATTCCATTTATCTGCTGAAGAAGAAAAGGTGGCTCTTGCAAAATTAATGTTTTCTTCACTATTGTCAATTAGAGCTCCTACAGCTGGATTTAGCAGTATGCAACTGTCATGCTGGGCTTTACTAGTTTCAAGGCTGATCTTGGTTCTGCGACATATGATCTTGTGTCCGTCTGCTTGCCCTTCCTGGTTACTCCTTGATTTAAGATCCAAAATGAGAACAGCCACTTTTTCTGGATCTGGTGTTTCTAATTATGCAACTGATTATATGCCATCATGGGCATCAATTGTAATTGAGAATGTAATGGGTGAATGTGTGAAAGAAGAGCCTTTCCTTAGCAGCTTACTTCATCAACTGGTTGATGTTGCCACAGTTCCTGTTTCGGTTTGCAGAGATGATCAGGGTGCTAAAAGCTTATGTTTGAATTGGGATGAGATGTATGCTTGCTTTTCATGGATTCTGGGGTCTTGGAGAGGTAAAAAAGCTGAAGCAGTGGAAGACCTCATGCTTGAAAGGTACATCTTTTCCCTTTGTTGGGGTATCATGGGTTCTGAATCATGCAATGTACTTTCCTTTGAAAACAATGTGCATATGCTTGATACATCAAACACGGAATATTTCTTTCACTTTAGCCATTTACTTCTAAGCAACACTGATGTCACCGGAAAGGATGTAAGCTTGCCAGAAGCCATACTTGGTTTGCTTCAACACTTGCATGCTGTGCCAATGTCAGATAATCTTACTGACCTGGGCTGGGATTTCTTAAGGAATGGAGCATGGCTATCTCTTGTACTCTCCATCCTTGAAGTTGGTATCTGGGGTTATTCTGTAAAGCATGGAATCTCTGGATTGGAGACTTTCTGGATTCCACACATATCCAAGGATAATGAGTTTCTGACTCTTGCTGAATGCCTGGTTGCAAAGGTAGTTCAGACCAATCAGATTGTGTGGCTATTAGAGGTGCTCTCATCTTTGTTGAAGAGATACTTGCAGGGTTACCAAGAAGCCTTTATTTCTACTTTTAATCATGGCATATGCCATGCTGATGGGTTTTCACCACTGTTGCTTCTCAAGCACACAGGGTTTGACAAATGTGCACAGGATGAGCTACTTGAGAAGAGTGGATTTGATTGCTGCCAGCTTCAGTCTGTTTACGACCTTTTATCAAAGTTGGATGGAATTATTGCAATAAGAGGTTTGGGGAACATGGCCCATATTTTCCTGCATTGTTTGCTACATGGTTTTCCATGTCATTCCCAAACTCCTAGTGGTGTTCTTCTTTCATGTATTCTTACTGTGAGAGGGATCATATCTGCTATTGATGGCTTGCTCAAAATTAAAGATATAGGAGGAAGTATTTGCTTAGAGGTTGAGGTAACTCGCCAGCTTCTTGATTCTGTAATGACTGTTAAATCTGACAGGATCTTCCAATGCCTTAATGTGAAGTGTGAAGCTATTTGTTATGGCTTGAGTTTGTGCCAAGAGTGGTCTGACTACAATTGCTTGTTCCTGATGAAGCACATGGAGGGGTTTCTGAAGGATGCCAATTCTAGAGAAGTACTTGACAGCGATGTACATGAATGGTTAATAACCAAGGCTGTTGAAATTCTTGATGGCCTTAGAAAAGACCCTTCTAGAACTGGTGTTTTCAAATTTTTTGTTGGTGCTGAAGGTGAGGTGACAGAGAGAGCAAAGGAACTTTATTGTGGGCAATGCGGTAATTTGTTGGTTCTTATTGATGCACTGGATAAATGTTTCTCTGAATCAGTTAATATGAAGGTTCTTAATTTCTTTATTGAACTTCTATCTGGAGAACTTTGTCCTGGTCTCAAACAGGAGGTACAAAAGAAGTTTCTTTTAATGGATTTGCCATGCTTGTCCAGTTGGTTGGAAAAGAGGCTCTTAGGAATCTCTGGGGAACCTTCAGCTGGGTTTGCAACTCCACTCAGGGAATCAACAATGAACTTTATTAAATGCGTTGTGTTCCAACCTTCTGATATGCAATCAAGGGAACTCCACAGGCATTTTGTTGAAGCTATGCTGGCATCACTTGATAATGCATTCATGTCATATGATGTTCATACAGCAAAAATCTATTTTCATTTTATAGTTCAACTTTCAAATGGGGAGTCCTTGATGAAGCAGCTCTTGAAGAAGACTGTGATGCTAATGGAGAAATTGGCTGGTGATGAGAGTCTTCTTCAAGGGTTAAAGTTTCTCTCTGATTTTCTTGGGTCTGTCTTGAGTGATTGTGGGGCTAGTAAGAACCTGGATAAGTTCTCTGGAAAGAATTTGTCCAGCAATAGTCTTGGGGTTGGATCCTTAGTTTCTAGACCAGTAAGTTCAAGAAAAAATTCTGAGACTTTGATTCTTTCTGCCAATCAAGAAAGGGGATCTGCATCTCTTGATTGTGATGCAACTTCTGCTGATGAAGATGAGGATGATGGTACCTCTGATGGTGAGTTGGCTAGCATAGACAAGGATGACGAGGAAGATAGTAACAGTGAGAGGGCGCTTGCCTCTAAAGTCTGCACATTTACATCTAGTGGAAGCAATTTCATGGAACAACATTGGTATTTTTGTTATACTTGTGATTTAACTGTTTCAAAAGGTTGTTGCTCTGTGTGTGCCAAAGTTTGTCACCGTGGTCATCGTGTTGTATATTCTCGCTCAAGTCGCTTCTTTTGTGATTGTGGAGCGGGGGGTGTTAGAGGAAGCAGTTGTCAATGCTTGAAGCCTCGAAAGTTTAGTGGAAGCAATAGTGCACCTGTTCGTAATTCTGGAAACTTTCAATCTTTTCTACCTTTCTCAGAGGATGGAGATCAACTTCCAGATAGTGATTCAGATCTGGATGATGATACTTATGTGGATATTGAGAATTCCTTCAAGTTATCTATTCCGGAAGAGGTACAAGATGGAATCCCAGCTTTACTTGAAGATCTTGATGTGGAAGGTCAGCTGCTTGAACTTTGTGGAAAATTGATGCCCTCTGTAGTTGGCAGAAGAGATTTCAACCTTTCAAAGGATAAGAAGGTAATCTTGGGTGCAGATAAGATGTTGTCTTATGGTGTCGATCTTCTGCAGTTGAAGAAAGCATACAAAAGTGGATCGCTAGACATGAAGATCAGGGCAGATTATTCAAATGCAAGAGAACTCAAATCCCATCTAGCCAGTGGCTCTCTTATTAAATCTCTACTAAGCATTAGTACTCGAGGTCGTCTTGCAGCTGGGGAGGGTGACAAAGTTGCTATATTTGATGTTGGGCAGTTAATTGGACAGGCTGCTATGGCATCTGTTGCAGCAGATAAGACCAACATTAAGCCTATTTCAAAGAATGTCATTCGCTTTGAAATTGTACATCTTTTGTTCAACCCACTTGTAGAAAATTATCTTGCTGTAGCAGGCTATGAGGAATGCCAGGTGCTTACTGTTAATCATCGTGGTGAGGTGACTGATCGTCTTGCCATTGAACTCGCTTTGCAAGGTGCATATATACGGAGGATAGATTGGGTACCTGGTTCTCAGGTTCAACTAATGGTGGTCACAAACATGTTTGTCAAGATATATGATTTGTCTCAGGATAACATAAGCCCTATGCACTATTTTACATTGCCTGATGATTTAATAGTGGATGCAACTCTTGTAGTTGCTTCCCAAGGGAAGCTGTTTCTTCTTGTTTTATCTGAGTGTGGATGCTTGTTCAGGCTAGAGTTGTTGATGAAAGGTGATGTTGGTGCCAAAGCACTGAAGGAAATCATCCAGATTCAGGATAAAGACATTCAATCAAAAGGACTTTCTTTGTATTTTTCATTGACTTACAGATTGCTTTTCATATCTTATCTTGATGGAACTACCTTGATTGGCCGGTTAGATGCTAATGCAACATCTCTAACTGAGATTTCTGCTGTCTATGAGGATGAACAAGATGGCAGGAGACCATCAGGACTGCATCATTGGAAAGAGTTATTGGTGGGCAGTGGGTTGTTCATATGCTTCTCAAGTGTGAAATCAAATGCGGCACTTACCATTTCAATGGGCTCTCATGAATTGGTTGCTCAGAATATGCGACAGACAGTAGGCTCAGCCTTGCCTTTGGTTGGGATAAGTGCTTACAAGCCTTTGTCTAAAGACAGAACACACTGTTTTGTCTTACATGATGATGGCAGTCTTCACATATACACACATATTCCTGTGGGGGCTGATGCTGGTGCAAATGTAACTTCAGATCAAGCAAAAAAGTTGGGATCTGGCATTCTTAGCAATAAAGTTTATGCTGGTTCTAATCCTGAGTTTCCACTTGATTTTTTTGAGAAAACAGTTTGCATAACGGCAGATGTGAAGCTCAGTGGTGATGCCATCAGAAACAATGACTCTGAAGGAACCAAGCAAAGTTTAGCATCTGATGACGGGTTTCTAGAAAGCCCTAGCCCTGCAGGATTTAAGGTGCCACTTTCTTTCCCAGAAAGAATTATAGTTATAGTTATATTTGTCATTTGTTTTTATTGTTCTTCCTTTTGGCTCTGAGTTGGTTGTTATTTTTCTGCCTGCAATTGTGAACATATGCTAGTTTGTTTTATCTGAGTTATAATGTTATATACGTTTTTAGGTTGTATGTGAAGGAACAAATGCACTCCTTAATAATTTATTGAATTGCTATTGTGGTATTTTTTTATTGCACTTAGCTGCTAAGGTAGAGTAGGCAAAGGGGTCACACATGTTATGCCATCTCGTGTTTACTAATCAAAATCCAGCCATTAGCTCGTGTCTGTGGAAAAGTGTCCCTTATCCTCTCTTTTAGATGTAAAAGATTAAGCTTTTATGCACACGGGAGAAGTCCAAGACATGATAGTGTATGGAGTTAGGCTATAAGTCCTGAAGATATCATTCAGAGAGCTGTGGGCAAGCTGATTTCTTGGTATCTGTATCTAAGGAATTCAAAATTCAAAAATTGTCTTCTTTTTCTTGCTCTAATTTCTGGTGGAGAGTGTAACTGCTGTGGTTTTCAGGCTGCCCTTCTGGGTCTGATCCCAGATTGTATGTTTTTCTGAGCTGAATACCTTACCTTTTCCAAATAAAAAAACAAAAAAATAGTGTATGGAGTTAGGCATATAGTAGAAATTGCCATTTTTTACCCTTCTTTATAATTTATGAATTCCTCTAAATGTTTTGGACCTTTGTTTATAGTAAGAGCCACCTTATAGCACAGTGTATGAAATGAACAATATAGGGTTATTGATCTGGGCTTCTGCTCTAAATGGTTGTGTAGAGAACACTGATGTGGACCCGACTGATGTGGTCCCCATAGTGTTCGTATGGCAGCAATGTTTCTGTTAGATATGACAGTGTTAGTTGGTAGTTATTTTAGTTAGTTATTTCAGCTTTATTATTAGTTATTTCTTATTCTATTTGTCATGTAAGCAATAAGGGCAATTCAGCCCTTTTACAGTTACATAAATACTAAGAGTGGGTCAGCTGAAATCATTACCTTCCCTCTCTTTTTCTGAAACTCTCTTTGTGTACTTCTTCTCTTCAATTTTTCATTCTTTTTTCTTTTAAATTCAAGACTGATTGTAGTCTAGATTGACTACTTGGTATCAAAGCCGACCTAGGAGCTCTTATGCTAGTCTGATTAGGCCGACTACATGAGAACCTCCTAGGTTTGGAAGTTTTTCAACAAGGAAGGAGGATCGACTGATTCTTGGAGGTTACTGGTAGTGTGTGCCTGCTACTAAAGAGATTATAGAAGTCTGGGAGGGTTCCGGTAGTCAAGAAGAATCAGAAGAAGCTTCGGATCCTCAAGATTAGGGTTTTGCATCAACCAGAAGGTGGCGGCCAGGGAATTTTTCATAAAGTAAGCTTTTTTCGTGTGATTGACTTTAGAAAAGATCATCTTGGTTTAGTCTAAAAGGTGCGGCTAGAAAATCTTTGTGTTTTCTTTAGGGTTTTGAGAGAAAACCCTAAAATTCAGAACTGTTATTTGTTTCAAATCAGAATTTGAACTGGTTTCATTCAGAATTCTGTTTTCTGTGTTCTTTGGAAGACCTAGGCTGGTTGTTATCAATTGTTTGGGTGTTGTTTCTCCTATTACATTTATTAAAAAAGGGTTTTTTATTAATTCTTGATCAAGAGTGGAGTTCAAGAGTCAAGGGGAAGGTGTTTTTGGGACTAGCAATTCTGGTAACATGTCTGAGAATACCTTTCAGATTACAACAGTTAAGTTTGATGGATCAAACTACCTAGAACGGGCTCAATCGGCCATGATGGCCATTGGGGGTAGGGGAAAACTGAGCTACTTGTTGGGAGATGTGAAAGAACCAACTAAGGAGGACCAAACCTATACCAAATGGGTTCAGGAGAACTATTTGGTTATGACATGGATGTGCAACTCTATGCAGCCACATATCAACCATAACAATTTGTGGGCGAAAACAGCTAAGGAAATCTGGAATGTCATGAAAGAGACCTACTCCCAACCCCTTAATGTTGCTAGGGCTTATGAACTGAAATGTGAGGTTAACAACCTTAAGCAAGGAGAGAAACCAGTCTTGGTTTACTTCTCTACATTGAAATCTTTGTGGCATGAAATTGACCACCTAGAAACACTTGAGTGGGAAAGCTAGAAGGATGCACAAACTCATAGAAAACAGGTTGAGACTAATAGGGTTTTTGAGTTCCTAATTGGTCTGAATCCTAAGTATGATATTGTGAGATAACAACTACCGACAAGAGACAGTGTGACCCTATCACAAACATACTCCTTAGTGCATCGTGAAGAGACTAGGAGAGGGATATAAAAAAGGAAGACAAGCGGGATCTAGTATGTGAACATTGCAAGAAACCCAAGCATACTAAAGACATCTGTTGGAAGGCTGCACCCTCATTTAGTCCCAACAAAACTCAGGAACAAAAGGGGTAATGCTAATATGGCTGTTAATACTAATTGTACCTCTTCATTGGTTACAAAAGGCACACCTCTAGACACCCTAGCTGCTGTCTTGGCTGCCTGACTCAATTGGAAAAGGAAGTTGGCAATTCAACTCAATCATCTCAGCCGCCATAAGCTCCCATATCAGCTTTTGCTCATTCAGGTACTCGGTCCTCAGCTTATCATGCTTTAGCTCCAGGTAACATTGAACATTGTATGATTGGATTACCATCATTGTTCACTACCTATCACTTATCTTCTGGCAGAGATAAAGTGTCAATTGCTGATGGTTTCCTTGTTCCAATTTCTGGCAAGGGAGACATCAAGTTGTCTAATGCCATCTCCTTATCTTCAGTTCTGCATGTTCCTAAGCCTAATACTAATTTGCTTTTCAGTCAGTAGCATTACAAAACATCAGAATTGTTTAGTAACCTTTTTCCCTGACCAATGTGCTTTTCAGGACTTGGAGACAAGGAAGGTGATTGGGACTGGCCGTGAGACGAATGAGATCTATCTGCTTGGAGAGAGTTCACATTGGGAAGATAGTGAAGATAGGAAGTCTTTTGTTTCTCAGTTTGTTAGTCAGGTTATGCTTTGGCATAATCGGTTGGGTCATTTATCTTTTCGGTCTTTGAAGAGTTTGTTTCCTGATTTATTTGAGTATGTTTAGATGTCCAGTTTGAGATGTGAGAGTTGTGAGCTTGCAAAGCATTGTAGAACATCTTATTCATTGAGTAATAAAAGAAGTAATAATCCTTTTGATATTGTGCATACCGATGTTTGGGGTCCTTACCACATCACTGCTATGGGGGGGGGTACAGATATTTCTTGTTGTTTATTGATGACTATACCCGTTTTTCTTGGGTTTACCTTATGCGTTCTCGAGATGAGGTTCCTACTTTGACCCGGATATTTCATCAGATGATTTTAACCTAATTTGGGATCAAAATCAAAATCTTCAGATCCGATAATGTGAAAGAATACTTTGCCAACCAATTAGCCTCTTATTTGCTTGACCATGGGATTATCCATCAAAGTATTTGTCCTCATACATCATAGTAGAATGGGGTTGCTGAGAAGAAGAACATGCACATATTGGAGGTGGCCAGAAGCATCATGTTTAACTCCAATGTGCCTATTCGTTTATGGGGAGATGCTATTCTTACAGAAGTGTATCTCATTAACCGAGTTCCTTCACAGGTTCTTGACATGAAGTCTCCATTTACTCTCCTATACCCTGATAAAAACTTGTTTACTGCTCCCCTTAAAACCTTTGGTTGTACTTGCTTTGTTCAGATTCTTGGACCTTATCGTTCCAAATTTGATCCTAAGGCCTCCAAATGTATTTTTCTCGATTATGCACAAACTCAAAAGAGATATTGCTGCTATAAACCCACTTTTGGGAGAAGATTTGTCTCTATGGATGTCATTTTTTTCGAGGATGTACCCTATTATCCTAGGGTTTCTCCTCAAGGGGAGAGTAGTGAGTGTGGGGTTAACTCATCAGAAGTTCTTTTACCTGTTCCATTGAGTGATGAGGGATGTAATGGGGAGGGGTGTCAGAGGTGTCGGGATTTGAGAGTCTATCACAGGCGGTGGAGACAGGTTGATTTCGGTCATCAGTAGTCCAAGCCAGACCCAGTTCCTTCTGCGGATCCAGATCCAGGTATTACAGTTCCTTTATCAGATCCAGGTTCTACTGAGATACCTTCCACTGTTGAGCCCTTACCTCCTTTGGATGACCTTGACCTTCCCATTGCAGAGGGTGGAGAGCCCTTACCTCCTTTATCAGATTCAGAATCACAAGATCAGTGTAGAGGGTGGAGAGCCACTTGAAGATAAAGCTATGTTCCAACAGTTTGTTGGAAAACTCCTCTATTTTTGTCTCACACGACCAAACATCAGTTATGCGATTAGCGTTGTCAGTCAGTATATGCACTCTCCTAGGACTACTCACTTGCAGTTGGGAGGATATTATATTAGCATATTTGAAGAGGTGCACAGGTAGATGTATACTATTCAAGAATAATAATCACATGAAGATAGAAGTTTATACAAATGTTGATTGGGCTGGGAGTGTTGATGATAGAAGGTCTACCTCTGGATATTGTGCTTTCTGGTCTCCTGAAGGAGTAAGAAGCAGTGTGTTGTTTCTCGTTCTAGTGCAGAAGCTGAATACAAGTCCATGGCTAATGGTGTGGCTGAAATCCTATGGTTGAAATCACTATTTGAGGAGTTGGGTATTGCTTATGAGAAGTCCTTAATGCTGTATTGTGATAATCAGGCTGCTATTAATATAGCTCATAGTCCGGTACAGCATGATAGAACTAAGCATATTGAAGTAGACCGACATTTTGTCAGAGAAAGGGTTTCATCTCAAGAAGTGTCTTCTGTATATCACCTCTAGCATGTAGCTTGCAGATCTTCTCACCAAGGCGGTTCTAAGGAAGAAGTTAGAGGCAGATCTATGCAAGTTGGGAATGACAAATATCTATTCCCAACTTGAGGTGGAGTGTAGAGAACACTGATGTGGTCCCCACAATGTTCATATGGCAGCAATATTTCTGTTAGATATGACAGTGTTAGTTGGTAGTTATTTCAGCTTTATTATTAGTTATTTCTTATTCTATTTGCCATGTAAGCAATAAGGGCAATTCGACCCTTTTACAGTTATATAAATACTAAGAGTGGATCGGCAGAAATCATTACCTTCCCTCTCTTTTTCTGAAACTCTCTTCGTGTACTTCTCTTCCTTACTTCTCTTCTTATCTTCAAATTTTCATCATTTTTTCTTTTACATTCAAGACTGATCGTAGTTTAGATCGACTACTGGTTGTAATGGGGCCAAGAACATGTGCACGAGAACATCTTCATTCCTCTCTATGGATTTGCTAAACATATAAGGAATCATGAAAGTTGCCTCAAAACACCTACCAGTGTATGAAATGATAAATTGAACAAATTAGTTGTAAATTTAGATCGTATTAGGATATGGAGCTATTTATGGTTTGCATTATTCGTGCATTAGATGTCACTAGTTTCTGCTTACCTTAAAATGACCCTTTTTTTGTGACCTTTTTTTTTCATCTAGATCTCTTTTCAAACACTTGGTCATTCTAAAATATCCTTAACATTATGAAAATTATATTTTTGTTCTCTCTTTTCTTCATGTAATTTTATATGCAAATATGACTCTTTTAACTCTTTTAACTATATTCTAATGTTTATGGCTTGATACCAAGTTTATATGTAATCTTTCTCAGGCACTGTGCTACTCTTGTCAGATAACCGTCGTTCTAATTTTAAGTCAGAAATTAGTGTCTTCTGTGTCAACTAACTGTACTGGATGGGAATGCTTTCCCTATGTTTGAGCTTATTTGAATTTAACACTTTCATTTTTTTTTGGTACAGATAACTGTTTCTAATTCAAATCCTGATATAGTTATGGTTGGTTTCCGTGTACATGTGGGTAATACCTCTGCAAACCATATTCCTTCAGATATTACCATCTTCCAGCGAGTAATTAAACTGGATGAAGGCATGCGTTCTTGGTATGATATTCCATTTACTGTTGCTGAGTCACTCCTTGCTGATGAAGAGTTCACAATCTCTGTTGGTCCAACTTTCAATCGCTCATCTTTGCCCAGAATAGATTCCTTGGAGGTGTATGGACGATCTAAGGATGAATTTGGTTGGAAAGAGAAGATGGATGCAGTGTTGGATATGGAAGCACATGTGCTTCGTTCCAACTCGGGGGTATCAGGGGCTGGGAAGAAGTGTCGTTCTATTCAGTCTGCTCCCATTCAGGAACAAGTTATAGCAGATGAACTGAAGCTTTTGTCTAAGTTTTATTCATTGTGCAAATCACAGGGTTGTTCAGAAATTAAGGATGTAAAACTGGAGCTCAGCAAACTCAAATGCAATCAGTTGCTAGAAACGATATTTGAAAGTGACAGAGAACCATTGTTGCATTCTGCTGCTTGCCATGTTTTGCAGGCTGTTTTCCCAAAGAAGGATATATACTACTATGTAATTGCCTCGCTGTATTTTCTATCTATAACTTGAATTGCTGGTAATTGGATTTTTTGCTTAAATGGTTGATTGGAATTTTGTCATTCAGGTCAAGGACACTATGCGCCTTTATGGGGTATTAAAATCCTCCCCTATGCTTCTATCAAGGCTGGGAGTTGGTGGTGCAACAGCAGGATGGGTAGTTGGAGAATTCACAGCTCAGGTTCGTGCAGTTTCAAAGATTGCATTGCACCGTCGGTCGAACTTGGCTACCTTTTTGGAGATAAATGGTACTCTTATTTATCCTGATCCACCAATTTTGGTTTCCATTTTAATATGCTTCTACTACTTTTGCTACTAATGCTGTTTTAATTCTACGGCGTAAATTAGATTTCTGTGAAGGGCCTGAGTTAGGTTCCCATTCACTTGAATGGATGTGAACCTTGACCAAGTTTCTTCTTTGCTTTGCTGCTTATCCTTGTGCAGGGTGGATCTTTGGTTGCATACATGTCTCCAAAAGCACCTTTAGGTGTAAACGACTGTTAAAAAAGAATGGTTGAAATTTCTGTACTTGGGTGAATGTGGGCATGTAAGGGATTGTACTTGTTTACCCATGGCAATGAGTGTAGATTTTGTCTACTTGGTATAAATATAATTTCACAACATAATTTGCAAGTTGAAGGCATTTGCTCAATGTTAGAAAAGCTTCCTGATAAAATTGTTCATTTCTTTTGGCCCAGTTGGACCATGTTATATTAAACTGTATTATTCTGCCCCTTTCACTCTTTGTCTAGAAGATATCAAGATCATATTAAATATTTATTCAATGATGCATGCCCCTCTTATCTCAAATTATTTACTTCATACTTTACAGTTGATGGGAGTTTTGAAGTTCTCTCTTATTCGCTCTTGGCTTTCCTTCCTTTTCTTGAACTCTTCTATCAGTTGGTCAACAAAACACTTTATTGAATCATTGGCAGCTTATTTACTCTCCATGTTTTGAAATCTAGATTTGATTTATCTTCTATTGCTTCATGGACCATAAGAAAATTTCACTGTTAAAAGCTCTGAGGTTTGTGATATTTATTTATTTATTTTGATATTTTGATTATTAACATTTATTTTATTGATTAGAATGAAGATTGACTGTATATACAAAGATGCCAAGCATCCCCTATATTAGCTGATTATCATCACCTACTCTATGTTCCATCTGTATCCCTTTGTATTGTGCAGTTTGTGTTGCATTACTTGTACCCACAGTCCCACCTGGCGTCAAAACAAGTGTCCTCTACTAATCCCCTTTTTATGATTGGTACCACTAACCCCCTGTTTTGCCACTGTATCAGTCAATTCATTGGCTAATCTATGGAACCAGCTGAGGCTGATAACTAAGTCCTTTATCAATAGTCTTATCTCTCTGATGATATTTATCAATTTCATCTATATTTATTCATTCTTTCGAACAACCTGTATATGCGTATCATAGTTCATGATGCATGTTGGCATTTGGCAGATTGTAACATTTTTGACTTTTCAGTTTTTTTGGTTATGCATGTGAAGATATTTTGGAATTCTATGAATGTGTTAGGGTTATATTTATGTTAAATTTTATGTAAGACAGCACTCAAATGAATTTTTCTTTTGCTGGGTTCTATGGACAGCATTTAACAACATTAATGAATCTTAGAAGAAGACCAGAGATTCTCTATAGCAGCTAGGTCATGTTGTAAAACTATTTCAAATAGAATAAACCTAGAACAGCAGAAGGATTGAATTCTTACGTTAGAATTGGAGTCTGGAGGAATAATATTAAGAAAGGTTCAAAATTTCGTCACATATCGGCCCGTATTGGCCGATACGTATTGTATCAGTAGGTCACCGATGCGCGAAATAAGGGGAGTTTCAGGGTAAGACCTTCAGGGGGTAGCTAGGCTTTTGACCAACCCCCCTGAACATGTTTGTAAAAAAAAAACTAAAAAAAAGTGAAACGTATTGATACAAAGTCTGATGCACCCAATTCGGCTTATCGAACTCTATCGATACAAGATAACTAGTCTCTCTTTCTTTCTCTTGCTAGAATTGGAGTCTCACCAATACTACCACAAGGTCTTTACTTATTTGATGTACTTCTCATTTTTTGTCCTTATGGAAACTTAAGTTGGGGACTGGGGTATTAAAGGTTGACTATGTAAGCTAGGGATTTATGTTTCAGAGCTGGCTTAATCTTAGATTTACAATCTGGCCAAGTAGATCGGAAACAGTCATGTCTAGATGAATCTTATTAAATAGTTACTGAGTTGCTTCTACAAAATCCTTGGTACGGATAACCTAGTTCTCAATGCATCCTTACTATCAAGTTGGCTGTCAAGAACCTAGGTCATAATTGTTATTCTAATTGAGGCTTTACTATTTCATCAAGTACCTAATGGCAGGCCGCAGGTGGCAGTCAGTGCATCATCTGTTTGGAACTAGAACATTGTGCAATTTATTTTTTATTTAATTTCTGCTACACAATTCATTTCATTACTCTCCTGTATAGGTTCTGGTGTGGTGGATGGGCTAATGCAAGTTCTTTGGGGCATTTTGGATATTGAGCAACCTGATACACAAACCATAAACAACATTGTTATACCTTCTGTGGAACTGGTATATAGTTATGCTGAGTGCCTGGCTTTTCATGGAAATGAAGTGGGTGGACGATCTGTTGCACCTGCTGTTGAATTACTCAAGAAACTATTATTTTCACCATATGAAGCTGTTCAGACTTCCAGCAGGTTCTTGTTTCCCCCATATTCCTTTTTCATTTATTCCATCTTATTTAAATTTCGTTATGTGTGATACTGACCTTTTCTCTATTCTATATTTCTTCTTCTTTTCTTTTCTCCATTTTATTTTAGCTTGGCTATATCTTCAAGATTGCTCCAGGTTCCATTTCCAAAGCAGACAATGTTGGCCACGGATGATGTTGTAGATAACTCAGTATCTGCACCTTTAGTTTCTGGTGTAGCCAGTGCAGCAGGTGGGAATACACAGGTCATGATTGAAGAAGATCCTGCGACGTCATCTGTTCAATATTGTTGTGATGGTTGTTCCACTGTTCCTATACTTCGACGCCGTTGGCATTGTACTGTATGCCCAGATTTTGATTTATGCGAAGCATGCTATGAAGTATTGGATGCAGATCGACTTCCTCCACCGCATTCTAGAGATCACCCAATGACTGCAATCCCCATTGAAGTTGAATCGTTAGGTGGAGATGGGAATGAGATTCATTTCTCCATGGATGATTTAAGTGAAGCAAACCTATTGCAGGTCCGAGCTGATGTCAGCATACAGAATTCTCCTCCTTCAATCCACTTATTAGAGCCCAATGAAGCTGCAGAATTTCCTGCATCTGTAACTGACCAGAGGATAGTTTCAATTTCTGCATCCAAAAGGGCTATAAATTCTATGCTTATCTCTGAACTCGTTGAACAGATGAAAGGATGGATGGAAATGACCTCTGGAATCCGAGCAATTCCTGTTATGCAGCTTTTCTATAGACTGTCATCTGCTGTGGGTGGACCTTTTATGGATAGCTCAAAACCTGAGAATTTGGATTTGGAGAAATTTATTAAATGGTTCCTGGATGAGATCAACCTGAATAAGCCTTTTTCTGCAAAGAACCGTTCTTCTTTTGGAGAAGTTTTATATCTTGTTTTTATGTTTTTCACCTTGATGCTCCGAAACTGGCATCAACCTGGTAGCGATAGTTCACTCTCAAAAGCAGGTGCTAATGCAGATGCACAAGATAAAAGTGTTGTACAAACTCCATCCTCAGCTTCTGCTAGTGCTCCATCTTCCACAGATGATCAGGATAAAAATGAGTTTGCTTCCCAACTGCTTCGAGCCTGCTGCTCACTGAGGCAGCAAGCCTTTGTTAATTACTTGATGGATATTTTGCAGCAGCTGGTGCATGTTTTCAAATCCCCAACCTTAAATTCTGAAGCTGGTTCAGGCTTGAATCCTGGTTCAGGATGTGGAGCTTTACTAACAGTTCGTAGAGAGTTACCAGCTGGGAACTTTTCCCCATTCTTTTCAGATTCATATGCAAAAGCACATCGTACAGATTTTTTCATGGACTACCACAGGCTTCTACTAGAGAACACTTTCAGACTTTTGTACAGCCTGATTAGACCAGAAAAGCATGAAAAAGCTGGGGAGAAGGACAAGACTTACAAAACATCATCCATTAAGGATTTGAAGCTAGATGGTTATCAGGATGTTTTCTGCAACTACATCAACAATCCACATACTGCATTTGTACGGAGGTATGCAAGAAGGCTTTTTCTGCACTTATGTGGAAGCAAAACTCATTATTACAATGTCCGCGATTCTTGGCAGTTATCTAGTGAAGTCAAAAAGCTTTACAAACTCATTAATAAATCTGGTGGATTTCAAAATCCTTTTACATATGAGAGGAGTGTTAAGCTAGTGAAGTGCCTATCTGCTATAGCTGAAGTAGCTGCTGCCAGGCCTCGCAATTGGCAGAAGTACTGCTCAAAACATGGCGATGTTCTGCCCTTTTTGATGAATGGAATATTCTTCTTTGGTGAAGAGTCTGTAATTCAGACTCTTAAGCTTTTCAATTGGGCCTTTTATACAGGAAAGGACATTGGCCATTCTGGACTGAAAGCTGAAGGAGATGCAGGAACAAGTGCTAATAAATCAGGTACGCAATCCTTAGATCCAAAAAAGAAGAAAAAAAGTGAGGATGGAACTGAATCTGGTTTGGAGAAGTCATATCTGGATATGGAACAGGCTGTGGACGTCTTTGCTGACAAGGATGGTAGTATCTTGAAGCAATTCATAGATTGTTTTCTACTGGAATGGAATTTAAGTTCTGTTCGAATTGAAGCAAAATGTGTTCTTTATGGTGTTTGGCATCATGGAAAGCAGTCATTCAAGGAGATTATGTTAACTGCCCTCTTGCAAAAAGCGAAAAGCCTGCCTATGTATGGCCAGAATATCATGGAGTATACAGAACTTGTCACTTGGTTGCTAGGGAAGGTGTCAGATAACAGCTCAAAGCTACAAGACACAGAACTCATCAGTCGATGCTTGACCCCTGATATTATGAATTGTATCTTTGAGACGCTTCACTTGCAGAATGAGCTTTTAGCTAATCATCCTAATTCCCGCATATACAACACCTTGAGTGCCTTGGTGGAATTTGATGGGTACTATCTTGAAAGTGAGCCTTGTGTAACTTGCAGCTGTCCAGAGGTTCCTTACAGCAGGATGAAACTTGAAAGTCTGAAATCTGAAACTAAATTCACTGACAACCGTATAATAGTGAAATGCAATGGGAGCTATACCATCCAGACTGTTACAATGAATGTTCATGATGCTCGCAAGTCAAAATCAGTGAAGGTATTAAACCTTTACTACAACAACAGGCCTGTTGCAGACTTGTCAGAGTTGAAGAACAATTGGTCCTTGTGGAAGCGTGCAAAGAGTTGTCATCTTGCTTTTAATCAGACAGAGCTTAAAGTGGACTTTCCTATCCCTATAACTGCATGTAATTTTATGATTGAATTGGACTCTTTTTATGAGAATCTTCAAGCGTCGTCCCTTGAATCATTGCAGTGTCCCCGTTGCAGCAGATCTGTTACTGATAAACATGGCATTTGCAGCAATTGCCACGAAAATGCATATCAATGTAGACAATGCCGGAACATAAACTATGAGAATCTGGATTCTTTTCTTTGTAACGAGTGTGGATACAGCAAGTATGGGCGCTTTGAATTCAACTTCATGGCAAAGCCAAGTTTTTCATTTGATAACATGGAGAATGATGAAGATATGAAGAAAGGGTTGGCAGCTATTGAATCTGAATCTGAAAATGCTCATAGGAGATACCAGCAACTTTTGGGCTTCAAGAAACCCTTGCTTAAGCTTGTTTCTAGCATTGGTGAGAATGAAATGGATTCTCAACAGAAAGACTCTGTGCAGCAAATGATGGTCTCTTTGCCTGGACCTTCATGCAAGATAAACCGTAAGATTGCTCTTCTTGGGGTCCTATATGGTGAGAAGTGCAAGGCAGCTTTTGATTCAGTCAGCAAAAGTGTTCAGACACTGCAAGGGCTTCGTAGGGTTTTGATGAGTTATCTGCATCAGAAACATTCTGATAGTTCAGTGGCTTCATCAAGATTTGCAGTTCCAAGATCTCCAAATAATTGCTATGGGTGTGCTACTACTTTTGTTACACAATGTCTAGAGCTGTTACAAGTTCTATCAAAGCACCCACAATGTAAGAAACAGCTTGTTAATTCTGGCATCCTGACTGAGTTGTTTGAAAACAATATTCATCAGGGCCCTAAAACAGCTCGTGTTCAGGCTAGGACTGTACTATGTGCCTTTTCTGAGGGTGATATAAATGCAGTGGCTGAGTTGAACAGTTTAATACAGAAGAAAGTCATGTATTGCCTTGAACATCATCGATCCATAGACATTGCACTAGCCACCCGCGAGGAGTTGTTATTACTTTCAGAGACGTGTGCTATAGCAGATGAGTTTTGGGAATCAAGGTTACGCGTTGCTTTTCAGTTGTTATTTTCTTCCATCAAATTGGGTGCTAAGCATCCTGCTATATCTGAACATGTTATCCTTCCTTGTCTGAGGATCATATCTCAAGCTTGTACACCTCCAAAGCCTGACACAGCAGACAAAGAGCAGGGAATTGGAAAATCATCTCCAACTACTCAGGTTAAGGATGGCAATAATACAAACTCAGCTGGGTGTTTGAGTGGCCTGGTCAGTGGAAGCAAATCTGAATTGTCAGAGAAGCATTGGGAGGGATCTCAAAAGAGTCAGGATATTCAACTTTTGAGCTATTCTGAATGGGAGAAAGGAGCTTCATATCTGGATTTTGTCAGGAGGCAGTATAGAGTGTCTCAGGCAGTTAAAGGTGCTAGCCAAAGGTCTCGACCTCAGAGGATTGACTACCTAGCTCTCAAGTATGCACTAAGATGGAAACACCATGCTTGTAGAAGGGCCAAGAGTGACATGCCGACATTTGAGTTGGGCTCATGGGTGTCAGAATTGGTACTGAGTGCTTGTTCACAATCTATAAGGTCAGAAATGTGCACACTAATTAGTTTGCTTTGTGGACAGAATTTGGCAAGACAGTTCCAATTATTGAACTTGCTCATATCTTTGCTACCTGCTACTCTATCTGCTGGTGAAAGTGCTGCAGATTATTTTGAATTGCTGTTTAAAATGATAGATTCAGAAGATGCACGGCTGTTCTTGACTGCAAGGGGATGTCTAAGTACAATATGCAGTTTAATTACCCAGGAAGTAAGTAATGTTGAGTCCCAGGAGAGGAGCCTCCATATTGACATATCACAGGGTTTTATCCTTCACAAGCTTATTGAACTCCTTAGCAAATTTCTTGAGGTTCCCAATATCCGATCTAGGTATGATGCTCTTTGTGTTTCCTATTGTTCTCAGTTAATTAGTTCTTATCTTCTAGTTTCTTACCAATATGATATTAATGCCAGATTCATGCAAGATGAATTATTATCTGAAGTCCTTGAGGCTCTTCTTGTCATACGAGGCCTAATAATACAGAAGACGAAGTTAATAAGTGACTGTAATCGACTTCTAAAAGAGCTTCTAGACAGTCTTCTGCTTGAGAGCAGTGAAAACAAGCGGCAATTCATTAGGGCCTGTATTTCTGGATTGCAAATCCATGGAGAGGAGAGAAAAGGACGGACTTCTCTGGTATGGACAAATGGATGAAGTCTTCTGCCATGCTCATTCTCTTTCTGTTTCATATAGCTTCCTTTTTGCATTTTCGCAAATTATCATACTTCTTGCATCATGGCTTCTTATTCTGGAAATGGTGGCTTCTTAGCTTCTATATTTTCAGATTCAGTAATAGGGAAAAGTTAAGAGTCTATCCAATTCCCTGTTCTGATAATATTTTGACCTCTGATGCAGTTTATCTTGGAACAACTATGCAATTTGATCTGTCCTTCAAAGCCAGAGCCTGTTTATCTCTTGGTTTTGAACAAGGCACACACCCAAGAGGAGTTTATCAGGGGATCAATGACTAAGAATCCTTATTCAAGTGCTGAAATTGGACCATTGATGCGTGATGTTAAAAACAAGATTTGCCATCAGCTAGATTTATTGGGTCTTCTTGAGGACGACTATGGCATGGAGTTGCTAGTGGCTGGAAATATTATCTCCCTTGATTTGAGCATCTCTCAAGTTTATGAGCAGGTTTGGAAGAAATCACACACTCAGGCGCAAAGTACCATGAGCAATACTGCTTTGCTATCTTCCAGTGGATTCCCAGCTGCCAGAGATTGTCCACCTATGACAGTGACTTATCGGCTTCAGGTTTGTATGCACTTGAGAGTTATGCTTTTTTATTCTAAATTATTTACTCTTGTTGGTAAGAAAAGAATTATATTGATATTTGAAATTTAAGGGTCTAAATTTCTACCAGTTGGTTCTTGTAGTTGAATGTTGGCATTTTGATCCAATGTTTTCTTCTTAAAAGCTTTTCTTGTTTGGGTTTTACATCATTAAGATGGAGATGGACAATTAGAAATTGTATGTCAAATGTTAAAATTCAATATTTTCTGTGACAGTATTTCTTAGCAATGGTTGTGCATGATAGTATAAGGAGTGGATGCAAGTCTGCTGGCCTTTCATCCCACAAAGAAGATCCACCACAGCTAGCCCTGTTTGTTTTCTTAGAGAGTAAGATAGGGTTTTCCTTCTTAAGAGGGTTTATGTCCTCCAAAAAATGGTTCTATACCTCATCTTTTCCTGTCGTAGTGATTTGAAGGATAAAATTTTTTAGGTTTTTGCAACTCTTTATGAGGAGCATAATCTGATGGTGGAGATGCCCCCACACCGTAGATTTCCCTTTCTCCTTTTGTTTTTCCCTTCTCTTCTTTCTATATCTTCAAAATTCTTATTTTCATTACTGCAACTTCCATTCTGATGTGCTACTGTTATTCTTTGGGCTGCACTGTAACAATAATTCGTTAAATATTGTGCTTCAACCAGGTAAGAAGTTTGTTTTTGGGTCCCTTTCTCTCTAAGGGTGGAAAATTTTTAGCATTCAATGGGCAATAAGACCTATCATTGATAAGACCTACCTTGTGACTCATTCTTGCTGTCATACTTTTATCAAGTACAATGCTATTGCCATCTTTCTTCTTTTATTTGTTTTTTTTTTTTTTTAACTTGGGTTCTTCATCAACAAAATTTGAAGTGGAATTTATCAATAATCAGCATTGTACCATCACCATTATCATCATTAACAGCTTCAACAGAAGCAATTCTAGCTACAGGTTCTATTATCATTATTATCACCACCCACATTGTCATCACACATAGAATTGTGCTTGAGAAAGCCATATTTTGTCAACTTGTAATCAATGTCATCCTTAACTTCATTATTGTAGGAACCACTATTATCACTTTGTTTACCTCATTCTAGTGACCACCCTTAACAATATCTCAACATCATCCTCACCATTACCTGCATACCACCTCCTTCACAATTGTTCTACCATCTTTATTGTCATGCTATCTTTGATATACCTATTTGACTCCATCATCACGATCACTATTATATTCTATAGCATATTGTGATTATTGTTGTCACAACCATCATAACTAGTTCACTATGATTGTTTTTGCCATCATAGTGGTATTACTATGTATCTATAAAGCAATTCACTAAAATTTTCCCATGCTAGGTACTCCAGAAGGTTGTAATTGCAAAAGTTCCAACTTGAGGTTAAGATTTTTATGATTGGAATGTTCCCCAATATTGTGCAAATCTCATTTCCTTTTTGTACATTGCATACAAGAAGGCAGCCAAGCTTTATAAAATTCAAATTTAGACATCTGATTTTGGAATCTAGGGTGCATCTAAATGCATTTGTGGAGTTCAACACTTGTTCATATTTATGGAGTACTTCTATATGCATGCACCTGTATTTGGAAAAATCTTAACATGTAGAATTTGATTGAAAACCATTTTTAATTTATTTTTTTCAATATCTTTTTATTGGCAGGGATTAGATGGTGAAGCAACTGAGCCCATGATTAAAGAATTAGAGGAGGAGAGAGAGGAGTCACAGGATCCTGAGATTGAGTTTGCAATAGCTGGTGCTGTTCGGGAGTATGGAGGCCTGGAAATCATTTTGAGCATGATTCAGGTTGGTTCATTACATTTCACATCAATTTCTCTATTAATTAAGTAATTATATGCTTTGAATGCTTGTTTTTCCCATGTTTTTTATTTTTAGGAGCTGTTGGTTGTGTTAGTTTAGTCAGTTTCCCTTTGTCTGGTTTTCATTGTTCTTTTATGCCGTAGATTTGAGGTGTTCAATGTCCTCATTTTTAACTATTTGGAACTCTTTTTTTAATTTGTTTTTGGTAACCTTCTTATGTGTGCATAATATATAAATCCTTCATTTGACTGAAAAAATTACCTGCTCTTCAGCTCCATCTAGCTTTCCTAGGAAATGGAATCCAAGAACCTGTTTACCAATTTGGGAAAAAAACTCATAACATACTCGGTGTATTTTGAAAATCCAGTGTCATTGTTATGTTTTGTAGGTTGTGATAGTTTCAGTGACAAATTATGCTCTTTTCATTCCAGCCTTCTGTTATTTTCCTTGTATAGAACTAGTCCTTCAATTTGCATGTTTTGAGGTTTAACCAATATAGATATTTATGTAACTTTCTTCTACGTTTAAATTGACAGCGTTTACGGGATGATGAGTTGAAGTCCAACCAAGAGGAGTTGGCTTCAGTGCTTAATCTTCTTATGTATTGTTGTAAGATCAGAGAGAACAGACGGGCCTTGTTATGTTTAGGTGCATTAGGTCTGCTTCTTGAAACAGCAAGGCGTGCCTTCTCAGTGGATGCTATGGAGCCAGCTGAAGGCATTCTTTTAATTGTTGAGAGCCTGACAATGGAAGCAAATGAGAGTGATATTAGCATCACCCAAAGTGTTCTCACTGTGACTAATGAGGAAGCAGGTGCTGGTGAACAAGCCAAGAAGATAGTCCTCATGTTCTTGGAAAGATTATGCCATCCTTCTAGTCTCAAGAAGTCCAACAAGCAGCAGAGGAATACAGAGATGGTGGCAAGGATCTTGCCTTATTTGACTTACGGAGAGACAGCAGCAATGGAGGCACTCATCCAGCATTTTAACCCTTATCTGCAAGACTGGGGTGAATTTGATCGTCTGCAGAAACAGCATCATGACAATCCCAAGGATGAAGACATGGCTCAGCAAGCAGACAAACAGAGGTTTGCAGTGGAGAACTTTGTTAGAGTCTCAGAGTCACTCAAGACAAGCTCTTGTGGGGAGAGATTGAAGGACATTATTTTGGAGAAGGAGATTACTGGTGTTGCTGTGAGGTACTTGAGGGAGAGTTTTGCAGTTGCAGGACAAGCTGGATTCAAGTCAAGTGCAGAATGGGCACAGGGTCTAAAACTGCCATCCATCCCACTTATCTTGTCTATGCTGAGGGGATTGTCAAGGGGGCATTGGCCTACTCAGAGGTGTATAGATGAGGGTGGGATCTTACCATTGCTTCATGCTTTAGAGGGTGTTTCTGGAGAAAATGAGATAGGTGCAAGGGCTGAAAATTTGTTAGACACTCTCTCCAATAAGGAGGGTAACGGGGATGGTTTCCTAGAGGTAACGGTTCAGAAGTTGCGGCATGCTACCAGAGATGAGATGCGCCGTCGAGCTCTGAGGAAGAGAGAAGAGTTGCTTCAGGTGTTTATTAATTCAAACTCTTCACTGCAACATGATCTGCTTGCATGTATAGGCCAGTTAATAGATCTAATGATTTAATCTTCATCCAAAAACAAGTTAATAGATAAAAAACTGATAAAAAAACAAGTTAATAGATTTAATCAATAGCTGATATTTGCTGAGAAAAGGTAACCAATTTCTTGGTAAATACAATAGACATTATGCTATATAACTGGCAATAAAAGGTGTACAAAGATGATTGATTCTTTCTTCAGCGTTTTTGGTAAATATCTAAGGAACACTAGGTAATGATTTTTTTTTCAGATTTTTTACCTTTACTTTTTCTACTCTAGGTTTTCCTCTCAAACTGTAGCAGAAAGCATGAAAATAACCTAAGGTGTGAGCCACAACAGATCACCCATCCTGTGCCGGTTGAATTATAGATTTGCCAATAAATGCATGGATTTTTTTCTCCTTTCTTTGGGTGGGTGGGAATGTGGGTTTAGAGGAGTGGTTGCCATGTGATTGGTTCAAGCCAATTCCAGTGTTTTTCAAAAGGCACATGCGTGGTGCACCTTTCCTGACTTCTACCAAAAAGAAAAAAAAGTGGTGCTAGTGTGCTACTCTTTGCTCAGGCACGTGCCTCACCCTATGCCTTGTGGCTCAAACTTTAGGAAGCCCTTGGACCTTGGTTGTGCTTCTTGCTCCTGAGGTGCTGGTTTATACATCATCAGACTGCAAGCAGATGGCTAGCATATTGCAACTGCTTTTTATGTCTAACCTTTTGTTTTTTTGTTGTTTTTTTTTTATAACTTTGCTGCGTGGGTGTATTTGGCTGACCCCAAACAGGTGACAGAAGGCTCTGGTTGTTCTTTTACTACTGCTCAGTGTTTTAAATGCACAAGGCGCAAGGGTCAATTTGTGCCCTAGGCGCAAGGCACAAAAATACAAAAAAATTGCTAAAAAATAAAAAAACTGTCAGAAAATTCAAAAAGAAAATGTGCAAAAAAATATTAAATATAATATTAATAAGAAATATAAACCTAAATTTTAAAATTAATGTTTTAGAAAACCTATTATCTAAAATTAAAATTCATAAACATAACATGTAAAGCATATTCAAAAGGCGCACGCCTGGGCCAAGGTGCAAGGCGCATCAGGTGTACGCCTTTTGAAAGTGCTGTGCCTAGGACCTGGGTGAGGTGCCTACCCTAAAATGCACCTCGCCTGTGTGCCTACGTGTGCCTGAGGCACGCCTTTTAAATCACTGCTACTGCTGAAAAGGAAAATAAGAGAGAACATTTTCCTTGTTGCATGGATGGAATTTGATTTGCTTTCTTTGCACAGGGGCTTGGTATGAGACAAGAACTTGCTTCTGATGGAGGAGAGCGCATTATTGTTGCACGGCCAACCATCGAAGGCCTGGACGATGTAGAAGAGGAGAAAGATGGGCTAGCATGCATGGTCTGCCGAGAGGGTTACAGTTTGAGGCCCAATGACATTTTGGGTGTTTACTCCTATAGTAAGCGAGTAAACCTTGGAGTTGGCACTTCAGGAAATACTCGTGGTGAATGTGTTTACACAACTGTTAGCCATTTCAACATCATACATTTCCAGTGCCATCAGGAGGCAAAGCGAGCTGATGCTGCTCTGAAGAATCCAAAGAAAGAGTGGGAAGGTGCTACCCTGAGAAACAATGAGACTCTCTGCAACTGCATATTCCCTTTGAAAGGCCCTTCTGTCCCAATGGCACAGTATGTCCGCTGTGTTGACCAGTATTGGGACAATCTCAATGCCCTTGGACGAGCAGATGGGAGCCGGCTTCGATTATTGACTTTTGACATTGTTTTGGTATGGATTATGGAGCATCTTCCTTCTTAACATCTTTCTTTGAATAATTGATTTTAATGTTATGCCTAAGAGCATCTAACATTGCCCATTTGTGTTGAACATTTGCATGTCTTTACTTGGAAGGATCTGAAGGTGGATACACTTCAATTTTTACAGAGTCCAGAACTTGGGTTGTGTAGACAAAGAATAGAAATATGAGTTTGTAAAGGGTATAGGGTGTTTGCAGAGACAAATCCAGGTTCTGAAGGTTACACGTGTCAAGCTGTAGGTCCTAGTTCCACCCCTGGGTTTTTGCTGAACCCTAGTAATAATTTTGGCATGACATTTGTTATTAACACAGCCTACTATGCTTTTATTAACCATTTTTTTCTTCTTTTACTTCCCTCCTAGTTTTTTATACTGGATGGGATAAGCAGTACTTGATTTAGTGGTATTTCAGTTAGGGAGCCGTCTGATAATAGTTGAAGTGTTAGAATTGAATCCTTTGTCTTTTAGTGGATAAGTCATTAATGTGGTTGTGAGCTCCTTAATGGCTAAAACACAAGTTTGAATGTTTTAGTATTTACTTATTTTATCCACTTCGCCCTTGGAATTCTTTGTAGATGTGTCAAACACACAGGATATAAGGATAACTTGACATGTAAAATTTGTTTAATGTAGGATGTGGTAGGTTTAGTATTGAGGGAGGTGGTTGTATATCTGCATTCTTACTGAGTTTCCACTAAGTCTGATACCCTAGTTGTTCAAAGTAGCATGGATATTGGGCAACCACCTATCTTGGTAGGGGTAACAGATCGGTATTGATGGAGTTATGTTAGCTGATTGGTTGAATGTCCTGGGAGGTTCTAAACTACAAAAATAGCTCAAACTTCAGAACACAGGAAATGCATTGAAGTTTCCGTGCATTTACTTGCTAATGCTTAACAAGTATTTGTAGATAAAAGAATTTCTCACTTATTGTTTTACATCTCTGAATTTGTATATTGAAGTCCTTGAAACACCAATAAACTTGAGACTTGAGGGTAAAATTCCTTGAGTCAAAATCCAGTTCTATCGTCCTCTTGAATCAGTAAACTGTCTTCCTGGTGCTGATCTGTACCTATAAAAATAGGAGGAAAAAGTATTGTCTCGTCATTTGAACTCTGCTCACCATTAGGAGAAACCTAATTTTCTCATGTATGTTTTTTTTTGGTTTCATGCAGATGCTGGCCAGATTTGCAACAGGTGCTTCATTCAGCACTGACAGCAAAGGTGGGGGTAGGGAAAGCAATTCTCGCTTCCTTCCTTTCATGATCCAGATGGCATGCCATCTTCTTGATCAAGGAAGCTCCAATCAGCGCCGGACCATGGCAAGGGCCATCTCAACCTATTTGTTCTCTTCATCTGACTCCAAGCCTGCAACTCCATCTGGGACACGTCCATCTGCTGGAACAGAAGAAACTGTGCAGTTCATGATGGTGAACTCTCTGCTTACCGAATCCTATGATTCCTGGTTACATCATCGACGTGCATTCTTGCAGCGTGGCATATATCAAACATACATGCAGCACATCCATGGCAGGTCAACACTCCGTCTCTCTTCTGATCCAACGGCAGTTGTAAGACCAGAATCAAGCAGTAGCAGTAGTGGAAGCCCAGCAAGGGAAGGAGATAACCTGTTCTTCATTATTCAGCCAATACTTGTGTACGCTGGACTGATTGAGCAGTTGCAACGGTTCTTCAAGATCAACAGATCAGGGAATGCTGCTGCCGGTGAAAGTGCAGAAAGAACATCCACTGAAACGGAGGGTGATGATAGCAGCGGTACTTTGGAAGGGTGGGAGATAGTGATGAAGGAAAAATTGGTTAATGTCAGGGAGATGGTTGAATTCTCCAAGGAGCTACTGTCGTGGCTGGAGGATATGACTTCCGCAGCAGATTTCCAGGAGGCGTTGGATGTAATGGGTATGCTGTCTGATGTGCTTTCCAGCGGATTTTCCCGTTGCGAGGACTTTGTGAATGCTGCGATCAACACTGGAAGAAACTGATGGGAATTTTGGATGTATTGTGCTTTCTCCTCAACATTGGTTAATTTGTAATTAGGCAGTATCTCATTTTTACTTTTGGGCTTGGCTTCTCTGCCTTAACTTGCCTTGACATACACCGAGAAGTGATTGTAATTCAGCAATGGCAGTGATAGAATCCATGTTGAGGAAGTCTGCTTCCCCTTTTTTCCTCAATTGCCTCTTGTAGCTGTACATGGGTCAAGTAGGGAATTTCTTTCGAAGACCACACCTGTTTCTGCCATGAAGGAATCAATCTATGGTATCTATGGCAAACGCGCATCATTCAGCAAATAGGAGACGGGATTCCACCACGTATTCTAAATTGTCCCACGGGTAGTTTTTAATCTTCCACCACAGATCATCCTGCTAGTGTTGGTGACCAACTTGCAAAAGCAAAGGTGCCATGTGGCAAGTATTTTTAGGAAGTTCAACAGCTTCGATGGCCAAAAGATATATTTAGCTGAGCTTTTGGGGTCTTGTCTATAAAGACTAAGACTGTTGGGTAAGTATCCTGGTCTACTGGGCTGTTGAATAAAAGATTTTAGGTGCAGAGGGATGAGAGGTTTCGTTTGAAGCTTTCTGATTTTCGGCCATATTGGACTAGCATTAGCTGAGACGTGGGTCTCACTGGTTTTCCATCTTTTATTGCGAAACATAGACTGTTTATTGGTCTAATGATCTTTGGAAAGCCTGGAAAATCTTTCGAAATGGCTTTCCAAATAAGCCCAAAGAAACAGATAAAGGAAAACCTTTTCATCCATCTTTAATAGAGGACCATTGGTTACTGTTTCAAATAATTGGAATCGTGTAATGAGTAATGACGCTTATTTATTGTATCCATCACCATGAAACTGATAGATATTGGTCCTTTTCAATATCATATATAAGGTGTTGACAGTGGAGATAATTGAAGGAAAATATTTGGCTCTTATCCGGTTTGAGGAAATGCATCGGACCAACTGCATTTTACATGTTAATTTTAGCGATTAGGGTTAAAGCTTAGGGGTCTAAGGTTTAGATATGAAAATGAAGAGATGGTTGGACTATGTCCGACCATGATAAGATCTCTGTAAAAGAGCCTCGGGCTCCAAACCAATTTGTTATGCTGTATAAAACAATAAACAAGATATGTAAACACTTGGACTACATATTTCACATGAATGCGCTATTCACACATATACATATAGAATCAAATATTCCCTATACTTTTAATACCCCAAGTTAATAGAAACATATTTAGGAGGAATTTGGCTTTTATGGTACAAATGAAATTATTAATTTCACCTAACTTGAGGCTAAAATATATGCTCTTCCATTTGTAAGAGGCTAGAACCAGGGTTCAGATATGCACCCCACAAGGGGGCACTCCACAATGTCCTACAGCACATTCCCGTTGTGTATTGAAAACATCTCCCGATAATGATATCATCATTTCTGATATTATCATCGGGAGATGTTCTCGATACATGATGGAGATGTGCTGTGGGACGTTGTGGGGCGTAGATATGAATTCCTAAAACCAACCTTAATGAGGTGATGTTTAGTATCTTATAAATCATTGATTTCTCACTTCTCAGATATCAGAGAAATTGTTCGTTCGGTGCCATTGATGCCATGTCACCTGGTGTTTGAGAAATCGGCAATGAATTTGTTTGTTAGTAATTATTAGTAGTGATTTTTTTTTGTGGGAACTATCTCCCTTGTCCACATCAGATGCCATATCATTCAAAAAGAAAAATCTAAATTGGCCTGAAAAGAGGAATCATCGAAAATGGTGATTCCCTTTTTAGATTCAATTTTAATAATTATTTTCTGAACAATTACTGATTTTTCAGAAATCAGTCAACCAAACAGAAAATTCATTAACGATTTTTGAATCGCTGATATGGCTCTACCAAATATCACTTGAGTTACTGAGGAGGTAACTCAATGTATTTCTGAAGAGTGTCTACTCATTAAGCATTTTAGGAGGTAACTCAATGGACAGAAGTTTGCTCTGCTCTTAGATGAAATGGCAAAAGCCACTATTGTGCTAGGCTGGAAAGCCGCCAAATACTTAACCAAACAGTCTTTCAATACTTCAAGTCCAAAGAATTCCTGGACAACATGATGACAAGACAGAAATTTGAATTTAAACCTTATGTTAAAGCAGTGGAATTCAGGGTAAAAGAAAAGCAATCGAATGAAGCAGGTCTGTAGATTGTTCTGTTGAGGGGCTGAAAGCAAAACCCACTTGTGGCTTAGGAGTCTGAGCTAGAGGTAGTGATGTCGGGAATGGACAGGTGCAGAACAGCAGAAGGATCACTTACAAACATTAGGTGATAAAGAATATGCTTCAAATAGAATCTCCCTCCATCTTTGCGAAGTTGAAGAGCTTGTCCAGGAGCTGAATTGGTCTTAGCAATGAAGCTGGGGTGATTCTTGACATAGTTACCCTGAAATGGTTTCTTAAAAAACAAATTTGGATGAATTTTGTTAGAGAATAAAAACAGAGACCTCACTTTATAGCTTAAGTTTTTAGGTTTGAATGTTCCTTGAGGCAGTATCGGAACCTATTTGATCAAGTGGTCAAATGTTCCATCCTCACTGTCTTCATTCCTTCAATATAATTAATTAAGTATAAGGTATGAGTGGGTCTTTGCTTATCCATGCTTCAAGCATGACGGACTTTCGCACAAGGGGGCATTGTTAAACGGCTTAAACTTTTTGGTTGAGAGAGATGATGATGATGATGATGATGATAATGATGAATTTCCTTATCAAACTGATATTAAACATTCAATCCAATAATGCAATGACTTTGAGTTGAGGTCACTTGAAAGCATAGTGACTTCAATGTAGAATTATATTTTTAATTAGTTTGAATTCAATCAGGTGGTGACTGGAACTACGCCAAACTGATAAATACAAAATCCGTGCCGTGACTTTGAGGGTGAAGTGCAATATTAGCATATTCATCCAAATCTTTTAGCCCTATTTCCACTGAATCGGGTTCGAAGAGTTTGAATTTTTAACAAATATATACTCGACTCCAAGATCTGTAAACCAATTACCAAGACCTTACTGATTAGAAGCAGGTATGCTATGTACTTAATACTCATTTTCTACTTTTAGGCCCCGCTTGTTTTTTGGTAAGTTATTTATCTGGGTAAATGCAATTATCTGAGTAAATTTTTTTTGGAAAACATTTATCCGGGTAAGTATATTTATCCATCTATAAGGTAATGACCATTTTGGCCATAAAAATCCATTATTAAAAGGAGCATTTTTGTCCCATTCAAGTATTAACAACTTTCCCCCTAGGTGAAAAAGTTATTTGTCCACCTAGGAGATGGATATTACCCAGAAAAATAAACTTTCCTTAATCCCCACATATATCTAAAAAATGAACATGTTATTCTTGATCAGTGAAAACCAAAATCCCATAACTTTTCTCCCTCTCAAAATCAAAAAAGAGAACACCCCTTTAGACCTAAATTGGCTTGTATGAGTTTTGTTTTACACTGGTTTCAAGCCCGGACAAAAGAAGAGAGTTATATTAGGTTAGCAGCTATTATTAAAACTTTTATTAAACTTTCCCCAACATGGATCCTGATATATCTTTTCGTGTTCATATTAAAACATTCTCATAAAAAAAATGATGCATTGCACCCAAACCCAAATGTAGTGCTCTATTGACAAAGAAAACCCAAATGCAGTGTTAAGCAAGAATTTACGCCTTTTGATCCAAGGGATTATATAAACAGTAATCAGGGGTATTCCATCTCCAAACGCCCCAGGTGCAGATGGTATTCAATTAAGTCTCTGTTACAATCAATAGAAGACCTTACCAATCAAATCAAACTGATTGGCACCTTGCGTGCGTGTACCTATAATTATCAAAATGAATATAAGATTAAATAGAATGAATCGGTGAAATATGTAATCGACCCAATATGGTTGGGATAAGATTTAACAAGATGATGATGATTTCCACTTCTAGACCTGGGCACAAAGACAAGAATAGTTATAGAATAACTTGAAGAAACACAGGGCACGGCCACTACTGCTGAAATAATAATCTTGAAAAAAATGAAAAGCTTTAGTATGACTGATGAGAGTGGAGAGTCAGATTCTCAACTGATGGATTGCCATTTAATCACTAAAACTAAAAGCTATGCAGTGAACCCTTCCCTTCCATTTCCATAATTCCATCACATAGATTTTGAATACCTTTATTCCATATTCCTTCTCCTATCAATTCAGATCATACTAAGAACCCACCACCGCCGCCGGCGCTACCGGCTTTCGAGGTAACGGACTAACGGTGCGGGACTGCGGGGGAGATGACGAAAGCGTGGGAAACGTGCCTACTTCATCCCATCTCCCCTATACTCGCTTCCTGAATCCTGACTGACCTAACCTAACCCTAACCCAAGCACAATGTGGCTCCATGTCAACGTCATCGTTACCGACCGACGACGTCGGTCACACAGTGTGTAGTCTAAACTCTATAGTCTATAGAGATGGGCAATTCATTGGGCATTGAACGTCGAAGAGAGAGAGAGAAACAAACAAACCGACTCTCTGCGTCATCTAATCACGTAATGCCACATGGATGAGGAATAAAGACTAAACCATCCTGTCCGGTGGCGACAATGCCACGTGGGGTCAACAACCGCGAAATGGGTCGGTGCGTGACCTGGTCCCCACATGTACCCCTCTCTGTCTCTGTCTCTCTCTTTCTCTCTCCATTCCAACGACACTCGACACACACACACACTAAGGAGTAAGGAGCAAGGACGATGACGATCGCACACCATGCGCCACTCCCCAATTCCAAACACTCCACCTTCTGCTCTGCTCATCCTGCTCTCTTCCTCTTCCTCTTTCTCTTCTTCTCCTTACTTGATGATGACGACGACGACGACGACGTGGCCTATTCACAAACCAACCATGATTTCTGACCATCAACCACTATTCATTCATTGCTTTGAAGATTACAAAAAAAGGAGAAAATGAAACTGCACTACCGGTGCTCAGCGATCATCGGAAATGAGTAGACGAAACTCAACTCTGAAACCCGATTCCTCCCAGTTCATAAGGATGATCAGATGAGGTGATGGAACAGTGCAGAGCGAGAGCGAGAGTGAGAGCTCCTTCCTTCTTTTATTAATTATCTACCATGTATTTCATGATCATGATGATTAATTCTAAACAGTAACTCTATCCAAACAAAAATTCCATAAATAGTAGTCATAACTGGTAATTGGTGACTCCTCCAAATAAAATCAAAGAGGAAACTAAGAAGAAGAGGAAACCAACATGCAAGTTAGTTGCAGACAAACGCCATGACCAAACAAGCCCAAGCAAAAACCACGTAAGCTCTAAAAAAAAGCTAAAATAAAAATTTACACAGATGCACAGTTTCTTTTCACTTTTTAGTTTCTCTCTGTTTTTTCTTTTTCAATTTTTTTTTGGGTTCTCGTGTTTTCCTTCATTTCCTTCGTCCGGTGTTGGCAGTAAAAATGATTTGAGTTTTACGGGAGATAGAGACCCTGATCGTTGTCAGCCCATTGGGTTGAGCCCCAGTAACATTGTTCAACGGAGCTCGACAAATCAAATAAGCTTCCCCCTTGATCAGCACCGCTCGGCCAATCTAACCCCGTTGCCCCCCCTGCTCCTCCTCCACTACTGCTGCCATTTGTCCTGTTGTTCTGCAACCCCGGTAACTCTACAGGGAAAGTCTGATCGATGAACCCTCCAGCCGTTAATTCCTGCATCTTCATCTCCTCCTCCGTGTTCGTCATTTTCTGCTGCTGTTGTGTATGCAACCGAAACGGTGAAACATCCGGGAAATTGAACCCCAGAAGCCCTGGATTTGACCCCGTCATCAGGCTCGTAAAGCTTCCCGTCTCGGTGGCGAAGATACCGCCGTCCGGAGGCGGCTGCTCAAGCGCGTCCAGCATGCAGGTCTCGACGAAATTCGGGCTTGGGTTCTGAGACAAGAACATCCTAGAGTCGGGGAAATTCAGTAATCCTGTGTTACCTGCTGCAGAACTCGAAGAAGAAGGCGCCGACGCTGCCTCCGTAGTTGCCGCCGTCGTCGTCGCCGCTGTAAGACTTGAACTCTCGCTGCTTGAGTGCGAGGCTGTCGTTGCTTTCTTCTCCTTCGGAGGATCTGGGGAGGGCTTGGACTTGGATCGCTTGGTTTTCCGGCAACCTCCACCGACGGGAACATTACGGAGGACACCCCCTTTGGTCCAATACCTTCGACAGCTCTTGCAAAAATGGCGGGGCTGAGAAAGATTATAGTTATTGTAGTAGCAGAATTTGGTATTCAGCGAGTCGCAGCGCGGGCATTTCAAGGCTTGATTCGGGTGCGGACGCAGTCTCCGGTCTCCACCGAAGATACGAACTCCTGCACTCCCCATTGTTCGGAGATCTTGCATTTCAGGTCACTACAAAGAAAACAATACAGTAAGGTTCCGGTAAAAGGCTGGCGAAACACCGGTAACAGAATCCTAAGCTAGGGCATAATTCATCCACCAAACGGTTCTGTAGGAATCTCTTTTGTAGATTTCCGGCGATATTCACGGCAGAAGCTTCTCATTTTCCGGCGATGATACCACTCTCCGTCCCTCCCTCTCTGGTAGCCGAAGCTGCCGAACAACTCTATTTACGACCATATACTCTGACAAATATCCTCTCACATCTCTTCAAGTTTTCTTCGTTCCAAGTTTAATTACTTAAATAACCCTACAAAATTACTCTAAAGACAGAAACATTGGAGTCTCGACTAAATTACCGAAACTGCTCAATGGGAGAAGGTTATTTTTGGTAGTGAATCTGAATGGACAATTGGATGACGGGGGAGATGGGACCCGAGGGAGTAAGCCCCCCCCCCCTCTCTACCATAGTGGGTAGGGAACTGTGTTCAGCGTTGAGGAACTGGGGAGTAGGACGGTGGCAAGTAATGGTCCGTCCATTTTGGACACGTGAACGGCTAGAGGTCTCTAACAAATCTTCTTGTCGGCCATCACCTCGCTGGGTTTCAGTTTTTGAATGGTGGGAGGGCAGCCACGTTGCTGGATTTGGTTGGTGGGTGCCCAATGATTGCTGGCAGTGGAGGTTAACGTACGGTCGATGATCAGAATATTACTGTGCATCGGAGCAACTGTTACTCCAATATATATTTGCGCTGCTACAAATACTGCAAATAGCGGTACAATTACCCGTACTTTATATTTATATATATATATATATATATATATATTTTAGATTAATCACCGGCACCTCCCTGTACTTTGAAGGAATTATGATTTAGTCGATGTCACTTCACCATCGTTAACGCTTTGTTCTCTTCTAAGTTCTAATCGCGCAATGGCAAATTGGCAATGCGCATCTCAATTGTCACTGCAAACCTCTTTGGTCGAACCGGATCTTGACGGGTTTACCTACCCAAAACCAAACTTATAAAAAGCGCCTAAGTAATAAAAATGCATAAAAGCGGACCCGGTAGTAGGTTCGGACCGTTCGGCTGGGATTTGGGATTTTCTCGCATTTCTGTCCGTAACAGTAAACTGTAACAACAACTACAGTACGTGTTAGAAAATTTGTGTGGTTGGGTTCCTTGAATAATGGAGGTCCAACGCCGACGGGTGTTACTTATCGTACAGTTCCTTTACGGTATCCCTACTTGGCTATTCTATTAGGAACTAACTAACTAATACATAGGCACTAAACTACCGAAGGTGTAGCTATTTATTTAGCTAGTAGTACTGTAGACGTGTAGTAGTAGTAGTAGGTGTAGGTGTAGGTGTAAGAAGTATGCAGGGAGTACAGTACAGTAGTCTAACTATGTCTCGGATGAATATAATATCATATAAACGAACCGTAGTCCGTAGATGTTGAAACGTGGCAGGCTGCTGTGCTGGGTCCATGATTATGAAACAGTATCCTATGGAGTTGCCATTCTATACCAACTTAATTAAATAGTGACCTTTCACTGTATATATAAGGCAAGGCAGTATTGTATGTTACTCATGATAACTGTTTGTTTGTGGGTCACGGCTCTCTCTCATCCATTCGATAGTGACTATTCAGTATTCACAATCCCCCCCTTTCCCTCCCAAATTCCCAAATTAGAGATTCTGTTGGGGGAACAAGCTTTTCTTGTATTGACCCAAAAGTGAAAATTTATTAGGTGGGATAAATGAAGACCCACCTATATTTTTTTGTTCTGTGGTGGGTTTTTTTTGGTGAAATCATCTAATGTCTTAATTTGTCAATGATCCTTAATCTTAAATCAAATTAAATGAGTTGGTTTGTTTCAACCCAAGTCCGTCTTGATTCATTGATTCTATTTAACTCAACGGTTGGATCAAATTAAATGAGTTGCTTTTGGTTGGATCAATTTAATGTCCGTCATATTTAACTGAACGGTTGGACCGGATCATGTCACACTTAGGGTGTTAACGGTATTAAAAAAATCTGATTTTAAACTTGAAATTTGGCATAATTGAATCAAATTCAGATAATTCGAATACTAATCGATCGGAATTCAGATATGACCTGATCCAATTCGATAAATATTCGATTTTGATCAATTCTTTAATTCTTATATATAATATATACAATATTTAAATGTTTTTATATAATTTATATATATATATATATATATATAATTAAATTATATAAATAATTTACATATTTATATACTATATATAAACAAAATATTTATTAATTACCTAAAATAATTAATTGGTCAAATTCAAATGTTAATTTTCAATATTTGCTAAATATCAAATCAAATTTTCTAATAAAATTTCGAATTCGGTTTCGATCCATTTACACCCCTAGACCCTAGTCACACTTGAGCTATTTTGAGTTAGGCATGGCATGGGGTGAACCATATATCTATACAAAATACAACCCTACTCAAAATTAATTATAACAATTTATTATAAGTTGAATTAATTATAATGCTGGTTATTAGTAGTTTGAGTTAATAATTATTTCCAATTAGGGATGGTAATCTTTTCTATCCCCGTCGGGTATTTGGCTCACCCAACCGACCCATTAGAGTCGAGGGTGGTGATTACCTAGGCAAAAATGGGAGCAAGGACAAGGATTGATAATGATACCTGATCGAAGATGGGAGTGAACTTCCCATCCCACCCCGATCCCGATTATATAAATATATTTAAAGTATTTTTAAGTAAAATTATTTTTTAAAAATAATTATAATTTAAAAATTTGGGAACTTGGATCCTTGACAAAAAACCTATCTCCATTGGGGATTAGGGATTGAGGATCATTTTTATCCTGGACAAGAATTAGGGTCGAAGAACGAAAAATTAATATGAACTCTACCCCAAACCCACCCAGTTGGCATTCTTATTTCTAGTAATCAAATATGAGCTAATGCATTAATTAGGGATCGGAAATTAATTTCAATAGTTAATTATGAGTTGATGAGTTGTTTATTGAATTTAAATGAGAGAGAGTCCGCATATGGGTGTTATGAAACTGATATTCCGATGGTGCAACAGGCATCGATGGGACTGCTGCGGGTTTAGTTCTTCGGAGCCATACCGGTAACTTAAATCTATGGGCGTACTGTTCGTTTACCTCCTCTCTCCATACCTGAAGGCCGAATTGAAGCTGAAGTTAGAACCCTCATTAGAAGGCCTGAAGTTTATAGTGGAGCTTGGTTTTTTAATCGAGGGAAATACAAAAGTTGTTATTACTTATTACAGCTCTCTGTTGGAGTCTACAGTCACTTCTCTTTGGTGAATTCGTCAGTTCGTGATGGATTGCAGAGCTATTTAAACTCTCTCTCTCGGGTTGCTCAATGGTTTTTATGCCAAGATCAGCCAACAAGACGACGCACATTATAACTTGTTATTATGGTTTTTCTTCTTCTAGATTTCTTATTTGGCCTGTGTGCTTTGAGTTCTTGGAGGTTTGTGTCCATTCTGATAGTTCACTGAGAGCTTCTTAATGAATTTGTCTTATCAGACTTGAAAAAATTGAGAAATAATGAGAAAATGGTTAGGTAACTTAAGCTTGAAATGAATTTGCCTGATCGGGCTTAAAAAATGAGACACAATGGGAATTAATGAGAAAATGGTTAGGCAACTTAAACTTGTATCATTGGTATCCATGTAAACTTGATGAATATCCATAATCCAACCTGACTCATATTAAATTGACCCAATTCATTCCAAACCCACTAAATAAAAAGACGAGTTTGGGTGTGAAAATTGTCACACCTAGTCCCCATGCCCATGGTGAGGCTCAATGGATCACCACCTGTTTTGCTCTTTCACAATAAGGAAAATTACTAATATGGGCACTCAATAATTTTTCACTTGAAATAAAATCTTTACAAAAAATACCCACTAGGTCCTCTTTGTTTTCATCTTCTAACCAACTACTCCTGAATTGGCTTTTTCCTTTTTAGGCATCCAATTGCTTAACTACTCCAAAATTGGGTCTTTAGACATCCAATAGCATTTTATTGATTGTTATTATTACATAGGAGAACTTCATCAAACATTAAGTAATTTTTTGTTTTATTCTTCCCTTCACTTTTGCACTTTTTATGAAGCTTAAAATATATATTTATTTAACTTAATTATTATTTACATTTCTATTTTATACTTATTTTATTTAATTAATCATTTACATATTTGAGTTTTGGATAAAATATAATTCTAAAAGACTGAGCTTCATTCCTAATAACAGGAAGGAAGAATATAAATAAGCATTCTTTTATTTTTTATTCATTATTAATAAAATATTTAACACAAAATTGATTTTTTTGCTAGATTTAGGATTACCAGGTATAAGGGAAATTAATGTCAAGAGATTTTTGTACCATCTTTATGTTAACAGGAAATTGAAATATAGTTTCCTAGTTGGGGCTCATTATGGTTATAGTAATCAGCTGATATAACTCATAATCACAAGGTATGGATTCGTTAGGGTTGTAACCAAGTCGGCTTTAGAATAAAATCTAAATTTCATTGCCATGAATGTACTTTAAATCAAGGTTCAAAATATCGTTATGTATTGGTCTGTATCGGTCGATATGTATTATATCATGGCCTTTTCAATTTGCTCCTATAAGAGGTGTTTCGGGTCAGACCATGGTTCAAAGGGTAACTGGACCTTAAACTGACACTTCTGAATCAGATTCGAAAAAAATAAGAAAAAATATCAAAAACATTGATACAAGCCAATACGCCCTATATCGATATACTTTGAACCTTGCTTTGAACTAGGGTATCCAGGAAACCATGCCAAGCAACATTGGTGATGGGCGAAATAAAAGACTAATATGAGGATGGTTAATCTAGTTCTCTAAGATGAAAAATTTAGCTCAACGAAGCTGGACCAATAGACACGTAGAGGTATAAATTAGGGTGCGTTAGGTTGGGTTGAGGTCAACCTTAGCCTAACTCGGAAGTCTCAGCGCCTAATTCAAATTTGACCCAATCAAAAGTTGAATTAAGATTGGGTTGGTCCAACTTCATCATCTTTCTACTTTTCTACCATCATCTTAAAATCCCATCAAATCTCTCAAATTATCATAGGGTCTGTTTGGTTTATAATCAGAATTTAAATTAGAATCAGAACCGAAATTTTTTGGAATCGGAATGAGAATGGTCTATTCCTATAGTCTGTTTGATTCAGACAAAAATGAGAATGAGAATTGGAATCAGCAAAAATGAGATTTCATTTCCAAGGAATGAAAAGGGAATAGCCATTTCCTCAAATGGGGGAATGCCATTCCACCAGAAATGGAAATGGGATTCCAATTCCACTCAACCAAACAGTTGGAACTGGAATAGTCCATTCCAATTCCAATTTCAAACCCCTATTCCTGTAAACCAAACGGGACTTTAGTCTTGGTTAATAAAGTTAAAGTTAAATTTCATGTTCATATATTTTTCTTGGTATTTGCTTCGATGTTTTTATTGGTCTTTTTAGTACAGAAATGCAAAAAATAAATAAAAGAATGTTTTAAATGACTAGAGTATATTATGTGTTATGATAAATTAATAAATTTCCTATTTAAATTCTCAACAATAATAAAGCATAAAATGTGTGGCTACCCAACATACGCTTAGGATTGAAATTCGAGGACGGAACCACCACCTAAATTTTTCGGAAATAAGAATTTAGGAAAATGCAAAATTTTTCAAGAAAAAATGATTCTTCTTGGTGACTGTTATGCCTAATGAGGATGGGAAACTTTTGGGTTTTGGGGTTTACTTCTTCATCAATGCTCCAAAAGAATATTTTATAATTCTTAGACTTAAAAAAGGATAATTAAAATGGGTAGGTTATATTCAGAACTGAATTGAACCAACCTTAAACCGACCCCATCGAAGTTAGTTCTAGGGTTTAGGGGTTTGCCTTAGCTAAATTGTCATGGAGAACCAATCTTGGTTGGCTTCAATGGAGTTGGCCTTGGAACTAAACTTGCTTTAAAAACAAAATCACAAAATACTTTAAGGATGTGAAGATTTGAACGCAAGTACTCATGGTTACAAAGACCATGGTCTTACTCAAACATTGAATCACTTGAATGATTTAACCATTTTTTTCTAATATAGTATGTATATATAATAATTAACTAAAAGTTGGGGAGTTGGCTCAGCACAGCCCACGGTCAAAGCCCGTATGGGCCCATGTTGAGACGTAGGCCTGGGCCGAGCAGGCTACAAGTCGTGCTATGGGCCTGGGTTGTGTCAATTTGGGGCCATGTGGACAACAAATTGGAAAAAAAAATAGGAATTTTATTTCATTTAAATTTAAACAATACAATGATAAAAAAAATATTTAACAAAATGGAATAAAATATAAAAAAATAATACAATTACAAATTGAACATAAAATTTATATTGTTGAAAAAAAAACAAATAATTTAAATAAAATTGAATAAAAAATTTACAATAATTTCAAAAAATGCTGCAAAATTATTGAGTATACAAAAAATATTGTCTTCATTTTTCTTTAAGTTCCACCCAAGGTTCAAAGTATCGATACGTATTGACCTGTATTGACCGATACGTATCGCGTCGATGGCTTACCAATACGCCCCTCCAGGGGTTCTATCGGGTCAGCCATTGGTTCAGAGGCTAGTTGGGCCTTAAATCAACCCCTCTGAACTGGTTTCAAAAAAAATAAAACTTAAAAAAAAAATGTATCGATACAGGCCGATACACTGGTAAGGCGTATAGACCCGTGTCGATATTTAGAACCTTGGTTTCACCTGCATTTCCATCTTTATTTTGATCATCTGCTTCAAGTGAATCATCAGGTATAGTGTCATGCCCTCCGTTGTCTTGTAATCTATCATCAACATCCAGCCAACTTTAAAGCAGATGCACATCTCTAGACTTTCATAATTCATATAGCTTCTCTTGTCATCCAACACCCTAGTACCTGCATTAAAGCAAGACTTCGATGGAAGGAGGGGTTAGTTGATCATGTGTCATGGTAGTAAGGACTAGATTTTTTTTTTCATGTCCACTCCCTTAGGCTAAAATATCAAAATTATTCATTCCTTTCAAGTCGAAAGAATTACTTAAACTAGAAAAATTTGCTAGTAAATAAAAATTAAGTTCAGCAAATGAACCTGTTGATGAGGTGGCAGCAAATTTCTGCCTACTACTTATTAGAGACCAAACTTTGTCTCTTCCAATACTGGCCAAAACTAGTTGTTTCAGAAGAGGAAGTTGCACCTGTACAAGTTGCAGATTTTTTATGCCCTATCATTTGAAATTCATATAAGCTATACATTTCAAATAATAAATTATTAATTTTTTCTTTATGATTTTCAATTTCAATATTCATATTTTCAAAATATAATTCAAGTAAAATATTTAAGCCATCTTTTCTAATCCTAGGATATATATTGTAGCTAAATAATAGAGAGGAGAAATGTTCTCCCAATATTTTTTAAATTTATTTTCCATTACTTCAACAATTCTTGTAAATTGTGGATTTTTTCTATATTTTGAAAAAACACTCACTAATCATGAATAATTGATTAATTAAAAGACAACTAGTTAAGTAATAAACATAAAAAAATTCATTAGTTGCATTATAAAAATTATGTAAAAAATCTCTTATACAAATTACCATTTCTCAATCTTCCTCAAGTATAATATCATGTGGCATTTTTGCATTATAAAAATCAGTAAGAATTTGTTTGAAAGGAATACAACTATCTAACATAAAATATGTAGAATTCCATCTATGTTGAACATGTAATAGAAAATGCTTATATTTTAAACCATAATTATGACATAAATATTTAAATTCTTATTTTTTTGCTCCAAAACTTTTAATATATAATACAATTTTTAAATTTAGAAACATGATGAGAAATAATATTTAAAGCATATTGAATACATAAATTTAAGATGTGACATGCACATCTAATATGAAATAATTTACCATTTAAAAATGGTTTTAATTAATATTTTAAAATACTTTTTACTAAATCATTATTATTAACATTATCAAAATTAATAGAAAAAAGTTTATTGTCAATTTCGTAAGCATGTAAAGTATTTGAAATACTTACAGCAATAGCTAGGCCAGTATGTGGCCATTCAAGTGTAAAACTTAAAATTCTTTTTTGTAAAAGCCAATTTCCATGAATAAAATGACCGGTAACACAAATATAACTTATATTAAATTTAGAGGTCTAAATATCAGAAGTAATTGCAACTTTAGAATTAAGATTTGATAAAATATAAATTAAATTTTGTTTATATGAATAAAAATTTTTCAAAGCATTTGCTCTAATAGTATTTCTAGGAATTTCTTTAAATTGAGGATTTACAAAATTACATAAAATTTTTTCAAGTTTACTATCCTTAGCTAATAAAAATGGTTTTTCAACATGTACAATATGCTTTGCCAACTCTTGCCTCATGTTTTCTTGTGAATATTTAAAATTATCAAAACCCCCACACCTAATTTGTATTTGTGATTTTTCTTTCCCTTCTTATTTTTCATGTTTCTCATGGGTGAGCAAATGTCTACCCAAGTGGCCAATGCCACCCTTGCCACAATAGTTAAAGTCACTCCAACATTATTTGTAAACAACCATTTTCCCTTCCCCTCAACCTCCTCTATTTTAAATAATTTCCAAACCACGCTAGTTAACTTGTTGCCCTTTTTTCTTTCCCATAGTAATAGTAATAGGGGTGGGAACTCCAACAATGTCTATAGCATCCATATCAATGCTAACAGTATCATGTTGCGACTGAACATCATCGGCATTAAATATGTTAGGGAATTGGTCGGTGCTTGGCCCGCCCCTAATGGCTAGTTCCTTGGGCGGGCTATGCTTGGCCCACTATGGACCCATGGGTCGTGCCGTTAGGGTTGCAAACGGATTGGATCAGATTCGGTAAGGGCATATCGGATTAGACCCGTTAAGAAAATCTGACTGATCCGAATCTGATAAGGATCCGTTGGATTTTCAAAAGTATGATTCGAATTTGAATATATTATTGGATCCGATTTGATTAGAATTAAATTTATAAAATAATATATTATATTATTTATATAATATAATAATATATTAAAATATATAATACATAATATAAAATATATAATGTATAATATATAATTATATAAATAATATAGAGAATATACATATATAATATGTAAATAATATATAATATATAATATTTCATAATTAACGGATCGAATCGGGTTACAACGGATCAAATAAGCCAATATCCAAATTTGATTTGTTAAGTTAACGGATCGGCTTTTCTGATCCAATCTGATTTGTTAGGATCAAGAGGGATATCTGAATCCACCTCTTAACGGATCGATATCAGATTAGATCTGATCCGACTTATTTGCAACCCTACGTGTTGTGCCTTGCTGACCCATGGACCTAAACCCTCAACCCAACACAACCCATGTGCCGTCATGCCAGACCGATCCAAAATCGTGGCGGGCCACGGGTTTACACCTATGGTGGAGAATTATATTGTTTTTTACTTGGTTAACCAGTTAGAGGTAGTTTTTTTTAGTGGGGTAGGGTAGGGGTTGCAACGAGTCGAGCTTTTCACGAGCTATTCGAGCTCGGCTCGGTTTCAACCGAACTTGAGCCCAATTCACTAGTTCGATTATTAAATGAGCTAAGCTCGAACCTACTAGAGTTCGGCTCACGAGCCAACTTGAATATATATATATATATATATATATATATATATATATATATATATATAGAAAATAATATATATAATAAAAATATTATAATTTTTAAATTTTTAAATATCAAATAAAAAATATTTTTGTATATAATTTTTTATTTTTATAAAATAAAATTTTCCTCAAAATTAAGCTCGAACCGAGCCGAATTCAAACTTATAAGTTTTTAACTCAAACTGAACTCGAACTCAAGGTTCTGGTTTCAACCAAACTCAAGCCTTCTAGAATGGTCGCGAGCGTAACTCGAGCCTGTCTCGAATCCATCCCTAGGGTGGGGTGTTATAATTTTGAAAGAAGTACAAATCAGCCCAACTCAGAATTTACTAGACCCAAAGTACAGGAAAAATACATTTGACCATCAATTGATGCTAAATTCACGGGCAGAATGTGATTTATAGGAGGGGATAGGGGTAGTTGTAAGGGGGGGCTGGAATTCAGAATTCTGCATCGTGTGTCTCCCTACTTTCCTATGATTCTTTATAAGGAAGGAAGGGATTAGGGGAGAGGTGATGGAAGCGAGCGAACGTTCAAAGGATGATGGCTGCGCTAGTAGTAGTTGGTTCGTTTTCAACCAACGGCCGTACCGCGGGCAGCCCCACCTGGGCCGGATTGAATAGTATTGATTATAGTACGACATGTCAGACATTCAATGGTGATCTCCTCCAATGGTGCTTATCTCTCTCTCCTCACCCATTTATTATAGTGCCGACTGGCAAAGCATGCAGTGCACTGACCACCGCCCGACCGGTGGCGGTGGGTGGGTCAATCCAATGCCCCGTCCGTAAGTTTCACTTTGCAATTTAATACAAGATTAGGGTTCGTTTTCTTTGCAATGCAAAACGATGGCTCACTTTGGAAGGAGTCCAAATATAAATATATAGAGCGTAAAGCCTTGTATATTGTATTATTTTAATACCATGGCTTTTAAAATCGATTCGGTGATCGAATCGGTCAGAGGTTTGGTTATCGGGTTGAACAGTCTAATCGTTCAAATTGAACACTTGATCCGTTTGAATGATTAACTATCTAATTTAACGGTTTGTTGATCAAAATCAACAGTTTTGAGGGGAAATTTAGTTTTTGGAGAATTTAACCGGTTTCTAGTTTTTCCGGTCCAATCATCTTGTTCGGTTCGATTATGAAAACCGTGTTTTATACTGTATATTTGTATTTGTACTTTTTTAAATTAACCCTGTAGTATAAATGAACTGAAAGCAATTTTTGATCAAATTCTAATTTTATTTTAGGTTTTACTTTATTTCATTTTTTTACAATGCAAAATCTTGAAGCAAAGCAAAATAAAACTTAAATAAAAAGAAGGGTAAAAGACTTAAACCTCACTTAAAATTTCATGTAAATACTAAAAGTTCCCTTTCTTTTTCAAAATTGGACTAAGACCTCCCTCAAACTACATAAACCAAACCGTTAACCGTTTATCTAAGAGAGGAGTTGAAAAAGTCAAATATACCCATAAATTAAAACACAATCTCACAAAACCACTCAAAGCAACCGAGGCAGTATTTGACATTCTTTATTTTAAGGACTTATCTTCTTAACATTTATGATATAGTTGTGGGTAAGGTTCAAAGTATCAATATGTATCAGTCAATATATATCATTACGAGACCCTTTTGATACACTCCTCAGTAAGTGTATCAGGGTCTGACAGGTTCAAGGGGTGGAGGAACCCTAAACCAGCCCCCTGAACCAGTTCAAGATATCGATTCGCCCAATACACCCTACGCCCCTACGGGCATATCAAATGTATTGATATTTTGAATATTCTTGTGAGACATGGCAGTAGATTATTTCTGAAAAGAAACAAGTTTTTCTTCCAACTTCCCAACACAGAAAACTTAATTATTTTTTCTGGATGCATAAACAATCTCTCTCTCTCTCTAGACTATACTCTGTGAGCACATCTCTCTCAATCCAAAGATTGGACGTTGGGGTCTAATGGTATTGGATTGTATGTGGAGATGGACGTCGCTGTGGTGTGGGCTTAGAGCCCTTTCATCTCCTCCCCAGTCGTCCATGGTCCAGTCGGTTGGAAAGGCGACAGTTGCTCCCTTTGTAGGGTCACTCCACTAGGCCAAGCCCCATGTCCATGTGACGTGAGAGCCCACTTCCCCTCTGCGAGTCAAATCCTCTTTCCCAAAACCACGCACTCAAAATATTAATGCTGCTACACTGGTCCTGCATTCTCTCTCTCTCTTGATTGATTGAATTGTATTCACACATACACACAAACCCTAAAAACCAAGAGCTATGCATCATAGTTACTCTGCCCTTCTTATGTGTTGCCTGCTACTGTTTCATTGCATGCACCAAGAAGGCAAGAAGCCCTTGCCAGATGGAAGATTCTTGGATCCTCCAGGTGTCAATCTTTTCTACCGTTGGATGGTGAAATAAATAATTGGGTAACTTATGAGTTTTGGAAAATTCTAGGTGGGCCCACGGATCATACTTTATAAGGGGCCCACACAAGTTCGGGGGAGGGGAGAAGAGGGCCTTATACGCATATATTATTACTATTATCTACTATCAGCACATTTGATAGTTAGTAGTTATTAGTTAATTTAGACATTAAGCTTGATTTGAGTGAGAATTGTTTTAATTTTTGTAAAGATGTGTTGGGCGCGGGCCTTGTCCTTTCTTTATAATATCTAATCTAATGACTTCGAGCTTTTGGTATTCAATGCCTAACTTGCACTTGTAACTGTATTGTAGTCTATTTCCATTTCCTTTTCTTTAAGAAATAAATAAATAAAAATATGGGGGTCATGATTCATGAAGTGATAAACACATGTTTCCAGAAGCCCATTAGGCACATGATATGGGGCCCACCCTCACATGAGAACAACAAGGGGCAATCGAGGCCTTGATGTGAAGGGAGGAAAGCCCAATAAGATCCCGTGGGCCAGACCTCTATCCACCAAATAATGGGTCTATTTTCTATCTAACAAATACATCCCAACAACTCAAAGAGAACACCCGTCACCCACCTCCACCACTCAAATCTCTAATGTAGGCAAAAGATTATAAGAATAAAGATGTTGCCATTTAACTGAAAAATGGGCCACCCAGCACATGTAGCCATGTATTCGTACTATCAATATTTTGATAATTAATTAATTAATCCCTAGAGCTAGAGGGATCAGTCATTGACGATCAAACTGCAATGATCTTGGCCTTGATTCTTCTGTGATCTGCTCCCACCACCAAGCTTTGTATCTCGACAACCAGAATTCCACGGTTACGTTTTAAATGGAAAGAGATAAACAAACAAATAAGGTCTAAACTAGTTCATAATTTTATAGAAGAAAGAAGAGGAGGAGAAGGGAGTTGTAGAGCATGGTGGAGTGGGGCCCTGAAAGACAGCATAAACCAAAAGATGAATTAAGTAGTGATATTGATTATATGTCTTAAATTAGTTAATAATATAATTGAGGAATGCTGATGAACATGTAAGGCCCTACAGTCATTGTGAGACTCATGAAAACAAAGACAACAAGAAAAGCCACCCATGTGCGGGTCCCACCATGTCTGTAGCCTTTAAGGTGTGGTGCTATCGGTTGGTCGGTTCTGACTGACCCGGGTCAGGATAAACCCGGTCCTAACCCGATAAGTAAATTGCAGAGCCATTTTGAACTAGACACTATAGGGTCTTGAACCGGGAGTGGGCAATTATCACTGATAATTTGATAGCCTTACTTTTTAACTTGGAACAATCAAAACTGATGTCAACCCACTTATGATCAGACAATATAATGTAGACTGATACCCTATAAAATTCGAACGGTTTTGGTTCGGGTCTATCGGGTCTTGTTAGCTCATTGGCAGCCCTACCTTTAGGACCCTGTTTGTTCAATAGTTAGATATATTGTTTACTAGCATTTCTCCTATCTATAAGATCTTAATTATTCTTATATCTAGCTCCTTATTTCCTCTAATATCATGAAGAAAAAACTCGTCAAGACTGTCGTTTTTTGGGTTAAAGTCAAGACAGTCGTTGAAAAAGCTTTATCTATTCCAGTTTCTCCAATTTAATTATTTAGATAGGTGTAGGTAAGAGTAGTATTAGAGGTATGATATGAGGCGTTTCTTATTATAATATTACTGGAAAATCGAAACCCAGTTGAAATAAGCAAACAGTGCCTCTTGTTGTTGTGCGTACCATTTATTTTCACGGGCAAATCTTAGCTCTGATTCATAGGATCTTTGTTTTGCAGATCATCTCCTCGCCTTATCAGGCTGGAATAGACCGTGTCTATATTTTACGTTTCAAGTATGTCATATAAAATGACAACCCATTCTAGACCTTTTCACTTCTTACGCTGGAGAGAGAGAGAGTAAATTAAAACAAAACTGTAAGGCTGGTTTTTCTCTCTACCAAAACCATTTGATTGATAAGTTTTGACGTCTGGTGTCTGGAATTCATAACATGTGGTTGATGAAAAACATTCCACAGGACCAGAAGCTCCACAGCCCTCTCTCTCTCTCTCTCTCTCTCTCTCTCTCTCTCTCTGTGTTCTGTTGTCAACAGTTCATGTTCTGGAGGTATCTGAATATGTCATAGAATAATGAAGAATGCAGCTTTCAGGAATTAGGATGCAACATCCAACATGTGTTACTGGGACCCTCACCCATCTGCATTTTCTTTCCTCCCATAATTTCTATTCCAAGTACATCCATTGATTCTGCACCGATGGGTAGGACCCAGTGATGGAGATCACCGTATGCAATCCTTTCAGTTTAAGCTTTTCAAATGAAGTGGATATCAGAAAAAAAAAAAAAGTAAGATCCCATTTTCCTTATTTTCCGACTCCTCAGAAAAGATCATCAGAGGCCATGGGATCTTCCAATTATCCAATTTCCTGTATTAAAAAAAATATGGAAAATGGGGCCTTATGAATTGATCTTGGACCCCAAAAGAACACATGATATGTTCTATATATGATATGGGCCGTAGTACAGAAGGAGGGCGGTACAGACGCTCTCCTTGATGCATTTTCCTTTTCTTCTTAACGAGTATGTTTCTGGTATGGCCTACTTGGACGTAACCTGTTTCTTCATTTGAAATAGAAAACAAAATACAGTCTTTATCGTACTTACCCATAAAATGATCAATCTTTAGAATTTGGATTATGGCTCCTAAGTGAGACAATAGAACATCATCTATACTCAGAGTAGTGCATAAAGGAAAGAAGGAAAGTGGTTCTGGGGTTGGCTTCTTAATCTTAACCTCAACCAACATGTAAAATTAAGAAGTTGACACAGCTTTCAAATCTCTTCTCCAAAATATTAATACCATTGTGTCAAAGTTCTTTTTCATGATTTTTCTTTTTTCCTGAAGTGGAAAGAGAGATGATAGAAGTGTGTGAAAGAAAAAAGAAAGAAAAAAAAAAAAACAAGCACCAAATCTTTGTGATTTTAGCAAATTGATGCAGGAAGACTAGAGAAGCTTAGAAAAGGGGTTAATCTGCTTTGGAGTTTGCAAGCAACACTGAGCAATTACTACTTGGGTTCGTGCCTGAACCAAAATCACAGATGTCTGGTTCCATAAAATAAAAACCATGTATGATAATCTGGCCTGATTCAGTAATGACTAATGAAAAGCACTGATACAGGAGTGCAAACCCATGAGAAATTGACTATGAAAATCATCTTGAGTTCATACTTCAGAGGGATTATAATTATGTGAGTCCTCATCACTAGTTCCCTGCGCAACAAATCTGATCTTGTAATTAAGGGTTGAAGGAATCCACATGGTGAATGGGTTCTTCCTCTTGATTTATTTATTTTTAACCCGGAATCCCTTTTTCCTTTTCTGGGTGGGGTGGGATCAAGTTAAGTAAACAATGAACAAAACCGCATGTGAGAATGAAACTGGAAGCTGACTCGACTGTGACGCGGTCAAGGTCATCGTCCCTTGATTTACTACTTTGCATAAATGGACACCTCGTCCTCGTGGCCGGCTGCACCAAATTAACAATGAAGCTTATTGCTTGCATCACGCATCACGCGCTCTCCAAACAGCACTCCGCATGGTTCTATGGTCTATACATGTGGAACCAAAAGGTCCACTGTGTCTACAACTGGATTAATTATTGGGTTGGACTTGAGATTTCACACCCAACTGTAGTCTGTAGTCTGCTCACCAATCCCATACAATCTCTTCACAAGGAAAAGAAACAAAATGTTGTTTGGTATGGTAAAAAAATAACAACTCTTTATGAACTTCTCCTCAACTTTCTATTTCAGAGGTGGCGTTTGGCAAAATTGCACTCTGAAATAAAAAAAAAAAAAAAAATGAGTGTGGCAATGGATAGAACCTTAACACTATGGCCATAAAATAACAATAGAAGGGACCAGTGTGATGCAGGGACCGGTTTTAAAAATGCCCATAAAATAACTCTATGAACTTCTCTCTCTCTATCATATACTTCTTGGGTACCTCCTGTAAGCCGAAAATGACCACTCCACTACACATTTCCCCAAGTTCAAAGAAGAATACATTCATCTTCTCATTTCATGATTCCAAGTTATTTCCATGCTTCACGTTTCCTTTTTATGAAGTCATTAAGTCCAATGACGATGAGCTCATAAGAATTTTTGGTCCTTATATTTGAAAAGAAATAATGGAGGAATATCAGACGAGAAGTAGGAAATTATGACATACAGACAGAAGACTTGAAATGCATGGACAAAATCTGGTTCTGTTATCCTCCACAAGGCGATTGGACACATGTTTAATTTAGCTATTAGATGGTGATTAGGAGGAACAAGTTACATCAGTAGCGTTTGTAGAGATCCATTACTATCATACTTGATAAAAAAACTTCTTGCCTCAAGTAGCTGCAAGTTTACTACTCTTAGGCTCAATCTGTAAAATTTTAGTTACATCTCTACCTCTTTCACGCCTAATACTCTGTTTTCTGCCCCTGCTACAAAGAAGCAAATGCAGCTTTGTGGGCAAGAAAAAAAAAAAAGAGAATCCTGTATCATTGATTTGATAGCAATACAAGCACTGTTCAAGGTATAAAAACCCAATACAAGAACGCGTTTACAGTAAAACTCAATCCCTTGATAGCAACTAGTCGCTCTGCAATGTTGGTTTGCCCTCAACTCTAGCTACCAGAGAAGGGATTTTCAAACCGACCACCAGATGGTAACATCTATTCAGAACATTATCACGATATGATACCAATTTCTATACTAAACTTTCTCCCTTCGGTGATATATGGGTTGTGCTCTAAATAGTTCTCCCCGAGGGTGGTGAAGCTTCATATTGTTGAAATCTGTAGCTAGGGGTGCAACTCCAACTCGGAACATTTTACAGTGCTTCATGATCAGGCTTTAGGGTTGGCAATTTTCCCCTTGGGGATCCGACTTCCCCGACCCAATGGGAACAGGAATGGGGATTGTTTTGGCAGGGCAGGGACAGGGTTGGGGTCAGGGGTGGGGATTGAAATATACCAAAACATATTTAAAACAATATTTATAATTTGAAATTTTTATATATTTTAAGTAAATTTATTTTAAAAAAAAATACTGTTATATAAAAACATTTAGGGCATTTGGGTCCCCACAGAAAACCCATTCCCATCGGAGATTGGGGATGGAGGACAAATTTTATCCCCGACGGGGATCGGGGACGGGGATAGGGGTTAATTTCAGAATCGGGGTCGGAAACAGGGAATATGATCCCTACCCTATTGCCATTCCTAACCAACATGAACCCAATATCAGGTAAGGGTGTTTTGGATGTTTCAAATGGTAGAAGACATCCTCAGTAGCCTATATCCCAATACATGCTTAGGATTAGGGTTAGGATTGAGTTAGTGCCGACCTAATCCAGCCCAATTTGCACCCCTATAGTGAAACTGATCCTAAACTGTTGATCAAGCGAGCCTTACCACAGCAGTTGGTTTTATGCTATAAATGATACAGAAGTAGAGGAAGGGATATGGGCCTCACGAGATAGCACATTAGAAAGCAAGTTAACTTGTCACCCACTCCCACCAACCAAGTTAATGGAGAGATACGGCAGTGGTCACAAGTCATGAGGGAAAAGAAACCTACAAATAACTTTGTTTATCTACACTCATCTTTTCCTTTATTATTTGATATTACCATACTACTGTTTGTGAAAGCTTAACAGAATAAAAAAGTACAAAGACTAAGAGCCATCCTCACCTCAGGACAGCTGATCAGGCAGGGTTTACAAACATGCTGGGCCAAGAACAATGGACCGTGACTCCGTGAGTCCACTGTCCCACATTCATTCTGCTCACTCTACGGAGCCAACAATGTGTATTTTATGTGGCACAGGTGCGGAACAAGCGGTCAGTCCATTCCAAGGCCTCAGTTATGGCAGTGGTCCCCTTGTTACACTACCCATAATTTCTGAATCTATGCGCAGGGGCTCTATTCAATTAGAGGCAGAAAACAGAGAATTTCTTTATAAAGAAACATGACTTTTCATCCGAAGGTCAAGAACAAGGACCAACTTTCTCTGTCACAACCAAATCCTTCACAGATGAATATCAAGAGAACTTTCTCTTCTTACAGGAAGTTAGGGGAATAACCTTCTCATGTACTCTTCTCAGTTCATTGCATCATAATCGTCCAACTTGTCATTATATTCTAACACCTTCCTCTTTATCTTTGATGAATCTACCCATGTAACAAAATCCTCCATGTTCCTGGTGACAAGGAATGCTGGATCAGTAACCGCTTCTGGGCCAACTCTGATATGTCCCTGTTCAATATATGTAACAGCTTCTTTCAAGTGTTCTGCAAACTTCAATTTAACCAATATAGTTGATAGCCTGCGCCTGGAGACATGATAAAATGCATCGTGATCATTCCAATAACATGAAAGACTCAATGACACAATGGTACACTACCATAAAAGGATAGGGTCAAAGATAATGGACGTTTTTTGGGATGGTTAGTTCAAACTGATTTGCATTACAGCATTACTAAGAGGATGCTTGCTGAAAGATGCATGCTTAGAGGATCAAGACCTACAAATGACCCAGTTCCACCTAAGGTATTTAACTCCGTGAAAAAATCAGCTACAAGCCTACAACAGATTATTAAAGCTATGCCTTTCCACTAATATGGTCAAAAGGGCCACAAAAAAATAATAATATGAAAATTTTGCAAATATCAGATGCTTAGAATTCATCCATCATGCTGTTAGATGGGGGGAAGGCTTGGCTGTTTGGAAAAAAAACAGACTGGGCTGTTTTGGAGGCTTCTTACACCTGACATGTTACCCCACTCAGTTCCTTATTTGTCTTTTCAATTAAAAGGATATTGATTGCAATTACTCTTTTACCTCACACCCATGCTAACATGTGATGAACATGAAGCTTCAAAACAAACCAGGCTGTTTTTCCAAACAGCCAAGCTTTTCTCGTTTGATGGGACCTGATTAGTAGTTGGTCCTGATCAGCACATGACAAGTTACAGGAGTGTTTTTATTTTTGAAGGGGCTTCTATTCGGCAGAAAAGCTTAATGGTTGATCTCAATCCTCTAACATGTAGCACATGGCAAGTTAAGAGAGCCCCAGACCACACACTACGTATGTCAGTGCTTACAACAGGGGGCAGGGGGAGAGAGAGAGAGAGAGAGCAGACCTGCAGAAGGAAGAGACAGATGAGCGATCGCACAAAGCCAAGCTCTTTCTAGTGGGGATTACACCTATGTTATACCTGGCAATTACATAGACACATCAAAAATTACATGAAATAAATGCTTTAATTGTAAGGGGGGGGGGGTTAATAAAGCCCAAGTATTCCAATATGCTTTGCAGGGTATACTATAATAAAGTTCAAAAGAGAATGGATATAACCATGAATCTTCAAGAAAAGTTTATGTAGCAGCTACTGCTGGAAGCATATTATCAACATGTAAGTTATGGATGCACATTCTAGCAGTGGTATGCTAAGCAAGGCAGGGCACATGGCAAGCCTATCTTGGTGCAATGACATAATTTGGCATTGACAACCAAGAGCCCAACATAATGCTACAAAAAAAGACTTGAGACATGAAAAGAAGACTTGCACAGGGATAACTCATAATTGTCTGCTAATGCAAATTATCGAATCAAGAAATGTCCAACCCCAGAGAGCAAGTGGCAGGAGCCTAAGTGGATCAAGTATGAACGAAAGAGACCTAAACCACATTTAGTCTTTCAAACCAGGGGAAAATCCATCGCTAGTAGCAAATAACTTTGAATAGGCCTATAGCCGTTTCTGCTCAATACATCAACTTACTTTTTGTTTTTAAGATTTTTTTTTTTTTTGGGGGGGGGCTACATTATAGGTATATAAAGAATTAACCCAATGCACACTCAACTAGCTGAATGCAAAAAGAAAAGAGAACCTTCATAGCAATATCGAGTCTCAAGTTCCAACATGCCCAAGGTAGAGAACTCTACTCCTCAAAGCCTTGTCACAATTACATGGGGTGGGCTACATAAATCCTGTTCTGCCATTCTGCTTATTCAGTGTGATATCCAAAAAAATAAAATAAAGATTGATAAGGATTTAGATAACGATTTTTTCTTATAAGAGTTTAGATGATGAAATTCCTATTACAAGACTCCATCTCCTTCCAAATCTCCAATTTAGAGGTAAAGCCTAAAGGAGCAACTTTGCAATTTTTCAGAAGATCCTACAAGGAACCTAGCAACAGTTGGCACACTGAAATAGTTATTAAATTATTCCCTAGCCTCCAAGAGAACCTGCAACCAATTAAGTAATCCACCCCTAAGCTACCACTTCATAATCCTTAATATTGGCCATAACATTTCAAAATCCTTTGCTTTTCAATTCAACTTGTAATGCCTAGCATGTCTAAGCATCTTTATCTGTGGCATAAAGTAGCATCATGTTCTGTATATATTTGAAAACACTGTTTATAATATGGCTTGTAGGTCCCATGGTGCTTTGTTATTTCACAATGGAGAGCTTGAAGATGCTGCCATAGAATTAGAGTAGGATGGGCAAAATGGAAGGGCACATCTGGAGTCTTATGTGATTGGCGAATACAACTTAGGTTAAAAGGAAAATTCTATAAAATAGTTGTAAGGCCAGTAATGTTGTATGGAAGACTGTTGGCAGTCAAGAAACATGTCTAAAAAATTGGTGTGGCAGAAATGCATATGCTTAGATGGATGAGTGGAAAAACTAGAAAAGGTAGGATCAAAAATGAAATCATTTGAAGGAACCTAGGAGAATAGGAATAGCTCCAATAGGTGGTATAATGAGAGAAAGTAGATTAAGATGGTTCTACAGCACCCATAAGAAGTGGTCTGTTGCAAGTTGAAAGCGCTAGAAGGGCTAGGAGCAGACCAAAAAGAACATGGGTTGAAGTAATAAGAAATGATTTAAGTGTTCATAATTTAAGTATTTAACAATGGAAATGGCACTGAGAAGAATGGATTGGCAAAACAGGATTCGTGTAGCTAATCCCATGTAGCTGGAACGAGGCTTAGATGTTGATGAGGCAAGATCAACAAATTGGTAACAAGATCATCAAAAGTACCGGATTTCTTCTATGAATCTGAATTTAAGAATATTTCTCACTTGTTCATTGCTCGCCACTATACATGGAAAATTTGAGAGCATGCACAGCTATAACACATTTAAAATTTTGACTATAGAGGTTATAGGTTATTGGAAATTTCAGAGATAAAAACATCATTTAAAAAATCATGAAAACTGAGTTTAATGCCTCAATTTATCAAGCATAGCTTAAAACCAAACCTCCAAATTAATTCCAGCTATGAGGATCAATTGTAAGCAAACCTGTTCAAGAGACTTGACTGAGATTCTCCAAAAAATCTCAGCAACTCCAATGTCATGCAAGTGTGGATCTTGGGAAAATCAAGCCAGCTCCTATTACATGCCAAGCTTACAATTTGGAAGATTTGATAGCATCATTAAAACACAGTATGGCCAACCTCTAACTATCCAAAATTTGTGTAGGGCCCAGCTAAGTGAAAATTAAGCAGATTTACCATAATGCCCACTGTGTCAACTCTCCAAAACTACAAATTCTCGGTTTAAGTGCCTTTTATTTAACAGCAGTCCAACCGTGTAAGTTGTCCAATAGGGGACTGTAGTATCTGTATTTTGCCCAATGTAAACATAACTAATGACCCGTTGTTCATTGGATCTCTTCCATTTAGCATTTAAATCAGGAAAACCATGAAAATCAACTAGTGTGGCCACATGGCAAATAGACAAAGGCTGTGATTTTAATTTGTCAATTATATATTGTAATTTAACTATTTAAGTTGTTCTGGACATATAGTTCTATGAATTTGAGGAACAATATAAAAAACTTATAAAAGGGCAGCCCAGTGCACGAGGCTCCCGCTAATGCAGGGTCTGGGGAGGGACAGATGTACGCAGCTTTACCCCTGCACATACAGAGAGGCTGTTTCCAAGATTTGAAACCCTGGTCACCCAGGTCCCAATGGAGCAACCAAACCATTGCGCCAAGGCCCACCCTCAACAATGTAAAAACTATGATATTTAATATATAATAAAATATGCATTTATGTGAGGCATGTCCATGAATCCTACTCTTTTGGGTTCAGAACACATGACACATTCCAGTTCCTGTGTCTATGTCTATGCAACATTGCATATTAGAAAAATTCAAAAAGGTTGAGAATACAAAAAATTAAAAACCTAAAAGCATTGACAAAGAAATTCCAATGCTATAGAGAAGCCCCGTCTTTAGGGGGCATCAATGAACATCATCTTCTGCATCTCAATTTTTTTCTTTTTTTTTTTTTGGATAAGCAAATGAAATGTGTATACTCACTCAAAAAGAAGGTTGACATGCCAATGGTGTCGTATCCAGAGTGGCATTGTTTTCTGAAGGTACCTTTGGCCATTCATCCATCTCCCCCGTGCCTTTGCCTCCTCCTCCCTCATTAAAATTTGCCATTCATTGAAACAAAATACTTATGTAATTGAGCTAATACGGGGTTGTGGACTGTGGAAGGGGGGGAGTTCCCAATGGAACTTGCTAAAAGGTTTTTTAAAAATAAAGAATGAATGATTATTTATTTTGGTAAATAACAAATAAGACAGGTTATATTTGCAAAGAACCCAGAGACTGAGCAAAAGAACGCAGTAAAACAAAATTACCATATTGAATTCAAGGACAATCAGAGAGTAGGATCAACTAACGAAAAGAACAATCAACCTTGTCGTAATTCAAGCTATGGTCGTGCAGCAAGAAATTTCAAGCTTCTATTCATCCTTGAATTGAATAATATTGAGAGAATGAAATTTTGATGAATAAATAACTAAATAATAAGTAAATTTCGTCGAGATTTATTGATATAGCTAGCTAAGGCACTTGAAGAGAACTCACAACTTTTCAAGGAGCATATCGGTCATCTCGATACGGAAAGGATCTCTCGGATCCATTGTCATCAACATGTTCACAAGCTTCTGCACCACCCAGCATAAACTCGAATATCTGAAAGAAAAACCAACAAAAGATAACACACTTCACGTCTCTTCACATTGCGAACAACAGAAACTACCTAAAGTATCAAAAAATAGAAAATCACATCGAACAATAAATAATAGCATAGATCTCTTAAGCTACAGATAGAGAGAAATGGAATCACTTTTTATAATCGTCTCTGCCGGTGACATGGTAACGTTGCATAACATGGGCTTCCCCGTGTCCTCCTTCCCTCTTCCATTCGAGAAAATTCACCTTCTTCAGAAGTTTCTTCTCATGGAACTTGAGCTTCCTCATAGTCACCACTGTTGCGTAAAAGCAGGAAAATTTCAGGCCGAGCAAGGGAGCGAGCGAGAACCAGAGAGAAATTCTAAACCCCGAAACCAGGCCACAAAGGCAATGGGGACCTGATCCAAATTCCCCCACGCACCGGTTGTAGTCCCAACAACCTCTCCTAACGGCCATTGGCCATTGTAGCTGTACGTTCTAAACATCCTTTTAGGGATCTGCTACCAACCAAACGCTGCCAATACTGTCCCAACAAGCCAATGCAGCCGGACAGTCGGAACGAATTGGTATCTACTGCCAACAAAACATATTCCAACCCTCTACCAACTTCATCTTACACCACAGATCTTAAACTCGCCATAAAAGTGGGATCCGTCGTATATGAAATGTGCCGTTAGTAGAGGGTTGGAATGTAATTTATTGGTAGGTGATCCTGATCCCAATTACCATTACAGCTGTACATTATGAACATCTTGCCATGAATGACAAGGGAGATGCTCTCAACCCCAACATGTGTACATTATGAACATCTTGCCATGAATGACAAGGGAGATGCTCTCAACCCCAACATGCAGCTGCAAAGCAGTTGGAACCCAATATTGGGAGTTGATTCGTGCATGTTTTGTTTCTAACCAATCGAACTGACGTCCTATAGTAGCTCTTCATGACAAGTATGAGAGAAGATTACATCAGCGTCCTACAGTAGCTCTCAGTGTATTGGAAACATCTCCCGATGGACAGTGAGATGTGCATGTGGGACGCTTGTGAGGCGCCAATGTAATATCACATGGGAGATGTTCCAATTCACGTTTATGGAGAGATTGGCTTCAGTCAGTGCAAGGCCGGTTCAAACAGTGTTTGATTAGCTTTTACAGCTTGCATCCAGAATATCTTCGTATTTCTATACTTTATTTTATGAAAAGATATTCTCAATGTAAGACTATAATGGTTGTTTGAGTTCGCACTAACTAAATCCCATTTCGTCTATGGTTGTTTGGCATCAATTCACAGTCAGGATACATTCCCCTTGTACTTTGGGGCTAAAAAATTCTGATCTAGGCTGATTGGTACTTCTCCCTAATTTATATCCAAGTTGCAAAACAGTTGGAACCCTATATTGGGAGTTGATTCGTGCATGCTTTGTTTCTAACCAATCGAACTAACATCCTACAGTAGCTCTTCATGACAAGTATGAGAGAAGATTACATCAGCGTCCTACAGTAGCTCTCAGTGTATTGGAAACATCTCCCGATGGACAGTGAGATGTGCATGTGGGACGCTTGTGAGGCGCCAATGTAATATCGCATGGGAGATGTTCCAATTCACATTTATGGGGAGATCGGCTTCAGTTAGTGCAAGGCCGGTTCAAACAGTGTTCGATTAGCTTTTACAGCTTGCATCCAGAATATCTTCGTATTTCTATACTTTATTTTATGAAAATATATTCTCAATGTAAGACTATAATGGTTGTTTGAACGGACTTCGCACTGACTGAATCCCATTTCATCTATGGGATGCATTCCCATTTTGTCTATGGTTGTTTGGCATCAATTCACGGTCAGGATGCATTCCCCCTGTACTTTGGGGCTAGAGAATTCTGATCTGGGCTGATTGGTACTTCTCCCTAATTTATATCCAAGTTGGCGATAATGTCTTGTCATCTCTCCAAGGAGCAAAAGAAAGAGTTTGGATCTGCTTATTACAGATTGCTCTTTGCACTAACCTATTATAGCATGTTTCAACTGCACATTAGGAACATCTTGATTCTTAAAAGAAAGGTAGATCGATTAGAGAAGAAGCTTAAGTAACTTGATTGATCTTTACACACTGTGCTTACAAAACTTGCAATCATGCAATGTGAAGGAGAAAGTACGTCAGAGGCCCTAGGTGTTATCCCAGGGGCAAAATCTCCAATGGTCAAATTAGTTAAGTGCATAACAAGGGGGTCAGACGAGGCATGAGGAGAGAGTACTCAAACAAGGTCACCCAGGAGCTAGAGAACTTGAGAACAGAAAAGGCCAAGATAGTTTACCTAAGGAGTGGCGCTACTTATTTATACTTGAACTCACTTGGGATGAGCTAGAATTGATTAGCAGCTGGCGGCCAGGATTGCTTTCTGGCCCTGCCACACGGCGCCATCTGGACTCTGTCACATGCGCCTATATCAAGTTGTAAGGACGGTGTAAGGACGAAATCCGGATTCAATAATTAGAAAAACTTTCCAGAATCAAAAGGTAAGGTTAATCATTTAATGATGAATTTCAGTCTCCCTATATTCTCATAAAACTTAACTGACCTGCCCTATATTTGAAAAACATCATTGACCGATATATTTTATTAATTACATGGGCATTATATAGTGAAGATGAGTAGTCAGGTTCAGACTACTCAATTGCTCTACCCAAACTTGACCCCAATTCATCAGCCCAACATAAAATCTGAAAATTCAAATTCAAATCCAAACTGTACAAAAAGCTGGGTTATGCTCAGGTTGGATTATATTTGCCCAAATTGTAACCAGATGGAAGTTTCTATCAAGGTTGTAAGTTTCATTACGTATTGTAGTTTATATTTATCGATTTTCACACTTATTGGCACATGGCGTGAATTAAGAAAAAAAATGGGATGTCAGATTTTTCACTAATATTTAGTATATCACGAGTATCGACATAGTATGGATGAATCCAACAAAGTATTAAGCAACACTGTGCAAATAGAATACAACAATTAATGGAGAGAAAATATAACTTTTATGAGATAGAAATAAAAATAAAAATAAACTTCTAAATGTATGGTAGAATTGTGTTAAAAGCCTTATTTTTCATTGAAACTTTGTGACAGATCTATATACAACCAGAAAACTTCATACCAAATTGGGATTAACTGGATTAACTAAACGTGATCCCTGTTTCCATGTATTTTATTAATGTCTTGGAACAGTATCATTGATTCCACAGCCTGCTAAACAGCCATCACATTCAACTAATCCTCGTTACAAAAAGAAAAAGAAAAATGATTTAAAATCAATTTTTTGAAACTCAAAGTAGCCTCTATGAATGATAACAAATAAGTATAGAAGATATTCTTAATATATAACTGCAAATGCTCTGAGATGAGTGTGAGATGCGCTCTGTGAGGAGAAAATGCGGACTCTAATCTAATTGGTGTAAAATCCAGATCTAAGTTGCTGCACTTATGGCTGAATTAGAGTATGTTTGACATTAACCAATAATAACACCCCACGTCAGTCATGCACGGGATCAAGAGATTGTAGTGGTCGTGGGGATGGCTGACCGCTTACGTGGGTTGTTATTATTGGTTAAAGAGTTCCTGGCAGCTAATCCGAACTCCGGCGCCCTTGTTTTCATTTTGGAGTTGGAGCTGGCATTTCCAACTTCCGGCATCCCTTGTCTCTTATATGGAGTGGAGCCGTGAAGGCTTTATCTTGCCACATGGCAGCTGATCATTGAGCAGAAACCTGGTAAAAAGGATCACCATGTATCAAATGAATAAGCTGCCAGTTGTGTTCATATTTCCAACTTCCAGCATCCCTCCTTCCTGTATGGAGTGGGCAGAAACCTGGTGCCAGTTGTAAGACATTGTCTACACCCTTTTGCTACAGAATCTGTCCACCAAACTCCTCACCCCCAAATATAAATATAAAAGGACTTGTGTTTACGGAAACACAGAAGCCACAACTCTCTCTCTCTCTCTCTCTCTATATATATATATCTATCTATCCCTCTGGCTCATATTAATTCAAAGTTCAAACCGCACCAAGACACAAGGAAGATATCTCTCATGCAAGTATCTTGGGTGAGGAATTGAAATGGGGTTGATAGTCATCACAATGCTGTGTTTTGTCCTTCTCACTTTGACAACCGCTTGTGCTTCCCTCCAAGCCCAGCTGCACTCACTTCATCCACAAGGTAATTATACCTGCATTCTCTCTCTCTCTCTCTTTCTCTCTCTCTCTAAATTTTCTCTGCAACTTGAAACAGACCAGGATCCCGGCCTTCTTCTTACCAAACTGCCAAGGAAGCTGAGGTTGCTTGAGGAGCCCATGGTAAGAACTGTGAAACCGCCCCATTTCCATTAGGCCATTACCATTCTTCTTCATTGTTTTTAGAACTAGAAACAGCTTTGTTATTACCATTGCTGCACCCACGGCCCACCCCATCTCAAAATTAAACTGTTCTCTAAATTCCCATTGTTCTTCTATTTTGCTGAAATGCAGGTTCAAAGAAGGTATATGGTCGAAGACTTCATAGCAGACTACAAACAAAAGGGAGCTCTGCTTTCAGGTGAACCACCTCATTCATCCACAAAACTTACTCATGTCACTCAATCTCATAAACCCTAACAAACAAAATGCAGTAGGATGCTGCTGCACTTGGCTAGTTCTAAAAATGGCCGGGTGTCAAGGTCAAAGTCAAAGGGGGCATTTACATCGTTGTCAACCAACCTGACTGAAGCCTGATGAATGTTAAGATTATATATGGTCGCAGAGTAATTACAATAGAATTTGGCGTACGAAATTATTGTTCACCCTTATGCTTCTACAGTTGAGCTAATTAATAGTTTATTATTGCATGTATACATGTTGTCCAGGTAAGATAAACACGGTAGGCGTGAGAGTGAGAGATGGAAGACAAGGGACGAGGCAGAAATGGGTGGAAGGAGCAGAAGCGTGGCAATTTTTTACAATGGACTACGCCAGAGTGAGAAGACGGAGGCCCATACACAACAAGGCCGTACCAGTTGGGCTTAGACCATGAATCAAGGGTCTGTGCTGTGGTTCCCAAGAACATACGTATATATATATATATCGATCAAAGTGTAGAAGATGAGATGGGGTTCATTGTTATATATTTATTATATATTAATTGAGAGTGTAGTTAGGGAAATGAGGAGGGTGTCGTCCTGAAACCGTGTTGTGGCCGACAATAGGGACCAAAACCCTATAAACAGTTGTTGCAAGTTGCAACCAAGGTTTGCTTCTTGGGACGATCCTGCTCATGCAATTTTGAGTTTGTATCAGCTCTCTCCTTTTTGTGGTTTCTAAGTTTAATTTTTGAAAGTATCAAAGGGGCTCTCAAAACCCAACACCACCCTTCGTACATGGTCCCTCTCTCTATCTCTGAACAAAAAGTATGTTTCGCAATATAGAGGAGATGGGGGTTGCCGTTCCCCACACTCCACCTCGCCTCGCCATGCTCGTTGCTTGCGTGTTAATCTAAAAACTAGAAGACAAAATGGGACTCATTTTATGAAATCGAGGGGAAAGCTCTGGGAGTCGGAGTGGGAGATGGAAGAGTGCATCTTCTTCCAAAGTTTGACTGACGGACTGGCACTAGTTGTTAATTTGTCTGGTTTAATTGACTCTTTCAATCCTACAACCATAGACGATTCCGACTCCAGTTGAATTTCTCCTACTTTAGTTAGTAGAGGGTCCACCCTAGAGCGCTGGACAAATTTGTATGTTACGCCCGGTGGAAGGTGGCCTAGCCTTGGCCTAACCGGCTACCGCCTAAAGCTGTAAATCACATCCCTCGATGTAGTGATGTGGTCCTCCTACCTTGAATTGGATGAAATTACCAAAGAATAAAGATGCCCCCAAAATACATCCAAAGCCCATGATTTAAGTTTTTAGCCCAAAAAAAAATGTTAGTAGGATCCACAGTCCCACATCAACAATGGGTCCAGTCGGGGGGAATCAATTTTAAGTGCCCGGCTGGCACAGAGGGCTTTCATGTTGTAATTTTTTACTTTGTGAGGTGGGGCTTGTGGCTTGTCTAGAAAGCCTATAAAAAGAAAAAAAAATACATTCAGAGCCAAATTTTGGTTATGGTAACAGCCATTTTATGTGGCAATACACGCTTTTCCTCAGGACTCAGGAGGCTGAACCAAAATTAAACAAGCCTTGTGAGATGAGGTAGACAAGTAATATTTGGCAAAAAATCTAGAAAACCAAAATTGAGGGCTTGTTTGGAAGGGCTGAAGCTTTGATGAACTGCTTTAGCCTTTAGGAAGTCACTGAAAACCACCTCGACCGTTACTCAGCCATCTACATGGCTCCCTATTAAAGCTTCCGAAAAGCGTTCCCTAATACAACTACAGATAGGAACATACAACCTATCTCCCAGCCACTTCACAAGTTTAAATTTCAGTGCTTTTCTATTTGGGAATGGGTTTTATTAGTTGGGTGGTATGGAATAGGCTGAAAATGGTACTCATTTGTCTGAATTCGTTCTGATTAAGAGTAGTCCAAATTCAATCCATTTATAACTGGATCGAATATCATTGATCAAAAAATATATAATTGGATCATTAATGGATCCACCCCTCCTTGGCCAAGTTACCATGAATATATGGCTTTCTCGTGTATTTCTTACAACCTCTATGTTGGGGAGTTTCTTTTACCAAATCATGAAGCCATTACTGGTACCACGATCTTCTAAAAATAGACATACTCTTAAGTGCCCGGAGGGCATACTAAAAACTTCATTCAACAGGACAGCTGATTGGAGGCAACAAAATTATTTCGTCCAAAGGCATCACAACACAAGGAGACTAGCTACAAGCCTACAACAGAACCTGCTGCTTTAAAGATCTAAAACCACAGAATAAGGTAAACAATCCCTTTTTAGGATGATTCACTCCTTTGAACATATGTACTGGAAAAAAAAGGAAAAGAACAGAATCTGCATTAATAAAGCTACCACACCTAGGCACATATAGGACATGTTCTAAGGAAAGTACACTGGCCAGTTGAAATAGTATGAATCCCGAAGATCCTTGTTCATGTACTGGTTCCACTGCATAAAAAGAACACATAAATACCACTCACGAGAACAGAAATAACCATTTATGAGCTCCCAACTCCAATATTTCTTTTTGTTTTTTTGGAGGCATAATTTAAACTAGTTTTAAGAGATGGCACTCTGATACTATTGGCAAAAACGAGTACAAGGTAGACATCCATCAATTAGCAGCCCAAATCAGAGGAGCTGGCAAGGGAAAATGGCATCAACATAGCTTCCCAGCATTATGCTTCCAATTTGCTTTTTCACAGTTCTATGGGTATACATAAGAAATTTAAAAACTAACTGCAAACAGGTACTATGCCCACCTTGATGGCATAGCCTTTAACACTCGGGAATGTAGAACTTTGATCTCACAAAGATATAAGAACAAAGGGATTTCCTCACTCTTCAGATACACAAACAAACATACATGCAGGGAAAAAGAAGAAAGAAACAGATACTAAAATTGATAAGAACCTTCATGCAAAAATATTGTTAAAATAGAGAATGAGGACTATCAGTAACAAGAAATTGAGCTCTCACCTTGAACTTATATGGTTGCCTCTTCTTCAGTGCTTTCTTCCAGTGGTACTGCTCAAATAGCATTGCCCGATCATGCCAGTTGCATATGGAAGTATTTCATTAAGGCAGAAAGGAAAGATGAACAAAGTAGCCTACTTCTAATAAGATATTGGTACGTTGTATACTTGCACCCATATCCATCCAAGAGATTATTGTAAGATTCTAACCTAAGGAATTTGTCATTGAAAATAAAAGCTGATTTGACCTGAAAAAAAATGAAGAGGATGTAGACAAGTCTAGGCCATGTGTTCATAAAAAGAAATTAAGTTCATATGTTGTTTCTCTAACTACACACATGTACATCCAAAAAATTATCTAACCTAGTTTCCTATAATTTGTTTTATCCAGCGAGCTCTTAAGATCCTTACAGATGAAACAAACCAAAGAGAGATTGTATCTAGGCCCAAATGGAATCACCCAACCACTGGGTCCATAATAGACCTCAGCTCCCCACCCCCCGACTCCCAAAGAGTGAAGAAACCTACAATCACTGATGGTCCTGGGTTTCCCAATGAATACCTATCAAAATTCATTTTCATGGAGCCCCAGGAAGGTGGAGCCTAAGTCTGATGAGGCATCCCTCTGGATAGATGTGTGGAAACAACATGAACCAATCCTTTCACAGTTTCATCAAAACTACAGTCATTGGACTCATCTATTGTGCATACCTACCTGTTGGACCACCCAAAGAGTTCTATCAAAACCTCTTCAAGACCTCCTTCTCTTAGTGAAGGCTCTGGCAGCTATTTACTTCCAATCAACCACAGAACTGCTGCTCTCAGACATCTGAATATAATCAATCATAGTTCAAGGAGAGCAGCAAGATGTCTCAGACAGTGTTGGGATCTCCTGCAGAAGTGTCCATCTAAACCCCAATCAAGGCATTAATCCTCTTGACTTCTTCCAGCCATAGCTGATTTATGCCTCAATAAGCTGCTTCTTTAATTGCACCCCTTGCCACAAGTGCTTCAGCAACACTGATCAGGGATTGGCCCCCATGGCTTTACCAAATACAAACTGCCACTTGAAAAATTCTTTGCATCAATGCCTCTGTGATTTATATGATTAAATGGTGCCTATTGACTAAACAAGCATCATCATGTCTTAACCATGTGGGGAGAGAGTCAGATACATGAACCTTACCATAGTTTTAAAGGCACCAAGGCGAGGCTAGGCGACAGAGGCCGCCTTGTCGCCTAGGCCATAGATTTTTTTAAGTAATAAACATATAACCTAGGGTAGTTCCCTAGGTTCCATAGCCATATTTCCTAAATAATAACCCATAATTTTCATAAAAAGAGTATAAAGTTCATGTTAAAGTATAGAAAATCAACATATTCATGAGAAGAAAAAGAAGAAATAAAAGAAAATTCAAAAAATATAGGGGTTGAACCCTATTTTTGTTATAGGAAAAGAAGGAAAGAAAAGGTGGAAGAAAAAACCTTGTCGATTAGACAAAATTTTAAGCTCTTCCTTATTGGTCCAGGTTTTGAAGTCTTTGAGGGTTCAATACAGCATTTAGCAATGTCTGTTGATTAAACCCTAACAAATACAAAAATAATAAAAATAAATTAGTATATAAATACACAAAATGAATATTTTAGTTTAATAATGTTTATTTTATAATTATAATCCCAAAAATTTAAGAATATACAAGTATTTTACAACATAATGTACAAAACTGCTTGGCAATTAGGCGAGGCAAGCCTCCAAGGGTGTCTTGTCGCCTAGGCATCACCTTGGCAACCATGAACCTTTTTTTTATCAATAAATGTATTGGATTGTAAATAAAACAAAACGAAACACAGATTACATACACAAGTTTTCCCTTTCTTTCTGGAAAGTGGCAAGACTGTTTGTTTCAACTTTTTAACCCTTTTTAACGCAAAAACTTTGTGTTTTGCCTCTTTTAATTTCCTTTGGTGTAAATGTCGGGAAAACAAAGTTTCATCCTAAAAGGGGCAAAAATATAGTTGAAATACTTAAGTCGGAAAATATCCCATCCCTTTTATATTGAAAACATACAGAGCCTAAACGAATTTTGTTACTATACGCAAAAAAGATCTCCCCCCCCCCAAATGAAAAAAAAAAAAATTACAAGTTCTTTATGTGGTTAGTGAGGAAAAAAAATCAGGTGCACCCACTATTGCTTATAATTTCAAGAGCCTTCAGGATATACGACCAAAACATCAAAGCTTATGAGATGCAATTGTTCAAAGTTTTTATTCTCAAAGATGCAATTGTTCCATACTTCCCACAGACCACAACAAAGAACAAAGAGCAGCAGATTCCTGTGAGATGGTGTCACAGGAACTAAAGCCCCAAGAAGGCCAATGGGAGATTAGCATGGATAAATCTCTAGGAAGAACCTAGTTAAAGCAGAAAAGGAGATAAAGTGAGATCACACTCAATACAAGAAGGAACGAATGCTAGGGCAGAAAATCAAGGACTCTCTCTCCTCTTATTAAGTATGGCAGTCTACATGAAGAACAGAACTTCTGAGGGGACATAAGCATCTCAAAGCTACCACCACAGACAGGAATCAGCAAAAGATGGGCCAGCCAAGAAGTTACTGAAGGATTAATGAAGAAGTAGTATCGGTTCACATGCATACATTTTTTAAAATGAACGTGAAGTTGTGAACTGAATTTCAAAGTGCAGAAGGGGAGTTTGCGTCCTAATGGCCAAATGCCCCTGACGTCTATGAATTACAATTGCTGCACTATTTCGAAACCACAGTTTAAACTTAACATCATTCACTATCTAATTATACAAGCAGTAATAGTTTCCTGGAACTTTTTATAACATGCACTCATACAGTATGCTCATGACACTTCTAAATGCTTATAACAATCAATGTCTACCAATAACAGTATCAACCTGAACACAATTATTTGAAAGGGAAGGCGAACGATGTAGCACCATTATAATGCGATAAATATGAATTATGAGAAATAACGCTTACTATTAAAAACATGAGATATTAAAATGATATTACAGACTTTAGAATTCCGTATTAAGATTGTTTTAAGCGATAAACAGAGCCTAGAATGAATCAGGAAGCAATGTACATAAAATTTCAAACGCGTATAGAAGAACTTTCAAAAAACCTATAAATTTTTGAAACAGAAGAAGTGAGAACCTCAGAGTTTAACAAAACGGGCCGTGATTATGGCAACATGGAACCCTAGAAAAGAGCACGACCAAACAAATAAACCCTGATAAAGATTTAGATAAACACCAAAAGGAAAGCCCTAACCAGATTATCGCGAAAACAAAAAAAGAGCTTACTTGTATTGATTTGAGAGTTGCCACATGTATGGATGGAACCAGGTAATCGCAGAGAACACGAACGAACCAATCCATATGTTCACGAATCGTTCAGGATCAGTGTGAGGAACGCCCGGGTCACCACGATATGGATTACCAAAATACTTCTCCACCTCTCTCTCTCTCTCTCTGAATTGAAGGTAGGCGCGGACTGCCGGTGTCACGGGGTAGGATTATGCAGCGAAATATATCCGTCCGGGCCTCGGCGGCCGATACAAGCCTTTTGTGAATGTAAAGGCTGCATTAAGGGCCTGAAGATAAAGTTAAAAAGTAAAGTAAATGGCACCATATCATGAACTCATTGTTATTGATCGGGGTTCTCGGGTTTTCGACTTTTTGTCTCGCTTATATGCGAAAAGGGATTTTATTAGGCTGCATTTGTTTGAGGTATAAATTCAAATTTTATACGATGGAAAATATGAATCGGTTTAGTGATGGATAGAAATTGGGACCGGTTGATTTTGAAAATTTACATCGATCATATTTGGTTTTTTATGGTGTAAATTTTCAAATTGGGTCTCGACGGAAAAAGATGAACAAGCAATGGTTACGTTGATAGGCATGAACGAGCAACGGTCATAGATACCCTGCGCCGGAAGCATCGAATACAACTCGGCCTTACCATCGAGTTTGTAAAGGACGACCAGTATGATCCATACCAATCGGATGGAAATCGCCGATGACTGGTTATCCACCCAGCATATCAGACCCTGAATTGATATTTAAACAAGGGAGGCAAACCCGGAGGATGGTACAGATAGGAGAATCAGGGACTTCGGCCATCGGTGTTCCGGGCTTGATACCGGGCCATTGACGGCAGAGACAGTGTTGACCATCCTGGATCTGTTTATAGACGGAAGCAACGTGCATTCCACAACCACACCCCATGTGGTCTTCCCGCATGACAAACACCTTACAGCGTAACATATCTTCTACTCTCCTCTGCAACTCCTGGCCTTGTGTTGATTTGTTTCAAAGATTTCTTAATTTGTTGAGTTTGCTTATTAAAAGCTGATGTGAGAGACGATGCCTTCACTTGGGATCTCTTGCTTTTTGTGACGGGCCAAAAATTAGAGATAGCGTCGTAGAGGTCGAGAAACCGGAACATCTTTTTAGAGTATCTCTTGCTTTTTGCGACGGACTCGACGAACCCGAAGAGATGGATGGCCCCTTCTCTGCAAATTTCCGAGAAACAAGATTCTCTGATTGACTGGGAGGTGGAGAAGACGTCTACATGTGGGTCGGTAACTCGGAGACTCAATGCCCCGGCCAGTGCGCTTGGTAGGGACGGTGACCAACCCATTCAACAGCTAGCGGTTTCTTTCAGGGGCCACCGAGCGCGCCATTAGAGGCCGTACGCCAATCCACCCATTTTAGGGACCAACCCTGGTAGGGACGGTGACCAACCCTTCTCCGCTTCTTCACTTGACCGAGAGGAAGAGTGGATCCTCTGTTGTCTGTGACTCTCGCAGATTTCGGCTGGTCTAAGAAGAGGAGGGGAGATGAAGCGAACAAAGGAGAGAACGGGTCTTATCGGTGTAACCGTTGGACAGAGGAAGGTAAAGTTTTACATCGATAAAATCTTTCCAGTAATTTTCGGTGAATATACTAACAAGAATGGAATATGCTTGTAAAATTGAACCGGATACACCTCCACCAAATGCAGCCTTGGGGAAAATTCCTCATCATTACCCTCTAATTTGGTTCGAAATCTTGAATGGAACTTTAAAATGCAATAATTCTATTAATTCAGGATCTGAACTTTCAAAATGTGGCAATACAGTATTCAAGCTTTTAAAACGTGACAATTCAGTACCTGAATTTTTAAAACGTGACAATCTAATATTTATCATTAATCAACCATTAAGTGACATTTAAAAAGTCAAAAATGCCCTAAGAATGCCATCTAATTCTCTTTATCAACCATCCAAACATTGACAATAAAATGAACAATCCCAAATTTTAGATTCTTCTAAACAATCACCAACTATTTTGAATAGAAGAGGTTAGGATTTGGGATTGTTCAATTTTTTATCAACATTTGGATGGTTGATAAAGAGAATTAGATGGCATTTGAAGGGCATTTTTGACTTTTCAAATGTCACTTAACGACTTATTAACGGAATGATTAACGGTAGGTACTGGATTGTCACATTTTAAAGTTCAGGGACCAAATTGTCACTCGAACCAAAGTACAGGGTACTGATCGGGAATTTTCCCATTTTATTAAGGGTATATTTCTTAAACTACCCTTATGGTTTAGTTAATTGAATAAGTGTATCTTTATTGTTTGAAAATTGACTAATGCTATCCCTATTGTCTCTGACAATTGACTAATCCTTCTTAATCATTAGCATGCGTGAGATATGAAAAAGAAAAGAAATGTCAAATTTTTCTTCCACTATTTCTCAAATTTTCAAAATAAAACCCAATTGATGAAAAAATTCAGGAAGAAAAAGCCAATGGCAACTCTAGACAATGTTTAGGAGATGAAAAAACCTCTCATCCCAGCGACAATGAAATTTTTAACTTGAAGAAAGCTTTGACTGATTCCCTCAACAGCACAAATCGAGGGTTGAGGTCCCCAAATCCACTCCATGGCCTCTCCCATTCAAGCTAATCTGATCTGATTTTCATTAATAATTTAAACAAAAAATTACAACCATAGTTCATTCACGTCTTCTTCTCAACACAATGGCAACAATTACCAGATCTAGTCCATAGTTCACTGACGTCATTCCCTCCCCCTTTTCTCCTTCCTTGCTCCGCTCCATCATCTCCACCTCTATTCATAGCAACCATCAGCATTTTTGTATTTAGGTTGACTATGCTCAGATTGGGTATAACAAGAATGCAAATTTTCTATGAACATGTTAAAAGATTGACTCTGCTCAGATTGGGTCTAACTGCTTATTTTTTCTTTTTCTGAATTAAAGAGAAGCAAAGCGAAGGTGGGAATTGAATTCTAGGGAGAGGGAGGGGAGGAGTCTGAGGAGGCCCGCATTTATTGACGCTCCCCTGTTTTCTTTTTCTTTTGATTAGGGTCAGCTTCTATGTCATCCTTTTTTCTTTCTCTCTTTAATGGTCTTCTTTTCCATCGTTCGAAAATAGGGGAGACAAAGAAAAACTAATATTTCAAAAAAAAAGGGTCCTTGAATGGACGATGGTTAGCTCCTTCGATCCCCATTTCCATTTCCAGGTACCCCACCACACAGTGAGCAAATCTAGGAGAGACCAAGTAACCCAGAAAGTAGGCATTGAAGAAGACTCCTTGTAAGGTGACAACCAGATTTCGCTCATACCACTTGTACAGTGATGACCAGATTTCTGTCCGTTCTTTGCTTCTTTCAACATAGCCTTAATCCAACCCCCACTGTGCTCGAATCGCCTCAAGGACTTGCAGGGCAAGAGCATCCCTCCGACCATTCCTGGCACGGCGGAAACCGTCTCCAACATCTTTGTCTGGATTTTAGTTACTCATAAATTCCACCCTGGAACTTGATAATCAAGGCATGGCCAGAAGGAGTTGAGACCTTGACTGGAACTCATCTCACAGTAACCCATGGAAGGATAATTAGAAGCGTGATGGCTAATGTGCACCAGAATTCTTGCTTGTTTACCAGTTTAGAGCCGTGAGGATGACGAAGGTCCAGAGTAAAACAAACGTTTGTCCAACCTGCAAAGCAATGGATTCTTTCAAAGACATTTTGGTGGAGATGGCAGACAAGGGGGAAGATAGTCGAGCATGAAAGGCAGAGAAGCGCAAGGATGCTCGCTACAGCACTTGAAGTTGCAGAGGTCAAAGGGTTTTTTAGGAATGGAGGTGGGAAGGGTATTTTCGGGATTTTTGATAAATATATTAATCACATGAAATGAAAAGTTAACAGATGATAACGGTAAGGGTTAAGCTAGTCAGTTGTCAAAAATATTAGGGATAGCATTAGTCAATTTTCAAACAGTAAAATAAACTTAATCAATTAGCTAAACCATAACGTCGAGGCACAAGATAGCTCAATCAACTTAAAGATGGGAGTAAGAGGTGAAAGGATGTGGTTATTACCAACCCACATGCAAAGCATGAGAAAATAAACCATATAGCCATTAAGCAGTGTCGCCCCACAAGGGATGTGTAGTTTTGAGAGTACCAATGGTAGCCATCTAAGTAAGTCGACTCAAAAAGAACATTTTTTGAGACTCCACTAAAAGATAATATTAGTTTTCCCAAAAATCATATTAGTATAAATTACGACAATACCATTCAATATAGCACACCAAGCATAAGACTAAGCCTTCTTTACCACTATAACAATTGAGCATAGAGAGCATGCAAAGTAGGGCACAAACGGCAAGCAAATCAAGTGTGTAGTCTACAATACATGACAAAATCCCAATAGTTCCAACTTCCAAGCAAATGACCTAGGGTGCAATCAAGCCAAGCCAAACTTTGGCTTGTCTTGGCTCAACTTGACTAAAATACTACTAGATTCAAGTTCGATCTCGAGTTTGATTCGAACCATATTTGTTAGATCGAGCTTAACTCAATTAAATATTTGATGAGCTTGAATTCACTTGAAAATGAATACATTTTTATATTATATATGATTTATTTGTTATAATATATAGCATATTCTTATATTATATATACAATATAAAAATATTTTTATAATATAATTTTATATTCTATAATATATGTACAATATACATATGTATGTATATATGTGTTAATCGAAGTCAAACTCGCTTTCAAAAGGAACTTTTTATTGATCAAGCTTAAGCTCAAATAACTAATCGAACTTACCTTTGAGGTCCAAACTATTGAATTAGAGTTTGATACAATTGCAACATTGAAGTGATCATGATGAATTTATGTACTTGGACTCAGCAACTGTTCACATAATCACATGGATCGTGCTGCTCAATATGAATCATGTGACCCCTTAAATCATTTTTTGTCACTTTAACCCTTGTCCATTTGGATGTGCCTCAGTTCTTTTAGCCCCTTTAATCGAAGAAATAGATAGCTTCTAACCCCTTAACCGATCTATTTTGGTCTACTTTCTTTCATTTTACCATTTGTTGGAGCAATTTTCAAGTTCCTTTGAATGTGGAACAAGGTTCAAAATTTCCATATGTTCATATCAAAAAAGAAATGCAAGGTTCAACGTATCAATACACCCCTTCCAACATATCAAAGTGTATCGTTAGTTTGAACCTTGTGTTGTAGTATTTCCATTCATTCATCCTAACATTAACATTTCTAGGACCCCTTGAAATGATTCATTGGGATTTCTATCTTTTTTCTCTTTCTCTACCTTTTCTACATTCTCTTCCTCTCTCTTTCTGTCTTGTGTTAATTTGTTCCAACCCTACTGCATCACCGTACCAAGTCTTTTTTTAGATTAATCTGATCTGGGTTTTTTATTTAATTTAGGAATAAAGGTTTAATTCATGATTGATGACTTGTTTCATTTGAAAGAATGGGACTTGTATCATTTGAAGTCTTTATGGTGAGCTTTATTTGAATTAGGAAACTGAATTAAAAAGGTTAGTATGGATCCCACATCATTTGAAGTGGGTAGTTAATTTCTTTTTATAGGTAATCGCGCGCCTGAAGTTAGTACATTTTATGAGAGTGGAGTTAACTAATCCCGTTTTTTTCTAAAAGTTGATAGAGACACTCTATGGATACTCTTATTTGAGAAGACAAGTAGCCACTTGTCTCAGGTAGAAAACCTTTAACCCAAAGGCTTTTCTATAGACTAGAGAAGAGCCCTTAGGCTAGAGGGCTTCTATTCCAAACAAACGGTTACCTATCTCCTCAAGAAAGAGCATGGTTTTCAAAATCAGACCGGACCGGATGGTTGGACCGAAAAACCGGTAATCGGTCAGCCCCCGAGTTTGGTTATACTAGAAATCGGAAATTCTTTAAAAAAGCGTTGAAAAAATTAGAAAACCGCTGACCTGGGTGATCGGACCGCTAAATCGTTTGACCCGGGTAGTGGTTCACGGGTTATCCTTTTTATTTTTGCTATTTTAAATAAAATAAAACATAAAAAATAAAATGGCCTTTATATCCCCATCCCAAATCGAATGTTTAGGGTTAGAACCCCATTTTCGTTCTAACCCAGTAACCCTTCCATCCTCTCAGCCCTCACACCCAACCAGCCACCTAAGGCGGCCAGCACCTACGGCATCCGATGGCAACACACAGCCTTCAATGGAGATTAACGGCGACCAGCAACGGCGGTCAGCTTCATTTACAGCAGCCAACATTTATTTTATAGCACTCTCCAGCAATAACAATTGCGGTATACAAGTTTGCAGCGGCGGTCTAGCGAGTTTGCAGCAGAGAGTTTATAATGGCAGTAACACCACCATTGGCGATTCTGCAGTTGCAGCAACACTTGCAGCAGCAATCACTTGCGACCAAGCCTAAGCCCACTGGCGGCGAGCCCACCATCATACCACCATTACCAGTAGTGAAACCTTGAAGGACCTGAAGGTATAAATTTTTTTTCTAAATTTTTTGTGAGTTTAATTGATTCTTTGAATTTTTTTGCTTAATTCTTTGTTTAATACTTTAATTAATCTTGCTTAACTATTTTTTCTGAATTCATTGCTTAATTAATTACAAAGATTCACAATTTCACCTACTCATATTGGCTTAATTAATTTTCTTTTTCAATTCCTTGCCTATTTTTTCTGTATTTTTTCTCTATTTATTTGCAATCTTCTATTTTATTTTTCTGTTTTTCAGTATTTTCTATTTTTATGTACCTTGTTCCTAGATAGTTTTATTTTTCTGTATTTTTTGAATTTTTTATGTTTTTTCTGTATTTTTTAGAAATTTTCTGTATTTTATTTTTATATTTTCTATGTGTTCTATACTGTATTATTTTTTATTTATATAGTTTTTAATTTCTGCATTTTCTGTTTTTTATTTAATTTTATGCTACTTTTTTATTATTTATAAACATATTTTTATTTTTAATTTATTTATGACATCACCGATCGAACCGTTCAACCTAGATGGTCGAACCGCTTAACCGGAAACCGGTCCCCTGACCAGTTCGTTTTTGAAAACGATGAGAAAGAGTATCCCGAGAGGTTATTTTTACTCTCAAGAAAAAAAAAAAAAAAAAAAAACAAAGAAACAAAAGTGAAAGTAGTAATCCACTCTCAAAAAAAAGTACTCATTTTAGACACATAGCTACCTATCGAAACAAACAACTACCCACTTCAAATGATGTGGGACCTATACTAACCTTTCTAATTCAGTTCCTAATGCAAATAAGACTCACCTATAATGACTTTCAATAATGTAAGTCTCATTCCTTGAAATGAAATAAGTCATCAATTACAAATTAAACATGATTTAATTTCCTAAATTAAATAAGAAACCCGAATCAGATTGATCTCCAAAAAAAATTAATAGCCCTGTAGGGTGGTCATTCCATAGTATATAAACATAAGAAAGAAAAATCATGGAAAAACAAGGTCCAAAGATTAATTTTATGTGTTTTTTTGTTGCACAAAAAAAAAAAAAAAAAAAAAAAACTGGTAGGAGCAAGATCACCTGCCCATTTGGTGTAGTTTATCAAATAGAAATTCCTCCCTTCTCTTAAATGCTGAATTGCAGTGTACATCTTTCGCCGGGGTCCAACAGCATTTATTCCCATCTCTTTGAGGTCTTCAAATGTAAGTAATGGCAGCACTTCCTCATCTACCTCATGCATTTCAAATATATCAGCATACCTACCAAACCCCAACTCCTCCAACCAGCTTCTTACACTATCTACAATAGTAACACCGGTTCCTATCTTGTCATACACTCGGCCTGCTTTGGGAATCATACAGGGTCCATCACTAGAATAGAATGTAGCATCATCTCTACAAGTAACAAGCATCATTTGTCCAAAACCCATCGGAATCACCTCTTACCTGCACGTCCCAAATAGGTTCTAAGCACTCACTTCCATGGGCTTCTTTGCTCGTATTTGAGGTATCACGGTCCGATGAATCCTTGAACCCCTCAACAGAATAGACGTCGTAGCTTGGATTTGATGTGGAATCAACAAAATCGACATCCCTATACTCTTTCTCATGGTCATTATTAGTTTCAGGACAAACCTTGGAACTCCAAGCGCTGCTAACAACACCATTGTTACCTCTCGTGCTCCGTCCCCTCCTCTTCATGAGATGGCCCTTCCGCGTTACAGTTCCGAAACCAAACCTTGGTTTACTTGCATTAGTTTCGTCCGAGGTTGCAAATTCAGAAACCAATTTCGAAAAATTAGGGTTCCTATTCTCTCTATTGTGCTGCGTATCAGACGAAGCCCTCGGAGATACACAATGACCTTGGCAAGGAGAACCCACAAATGGGATGATCAAATTTGAAATATTGGTTTGAACTTTGAACCTGGTTAAAACGAGTTTAAATCAGCCCCCCACAACGTCCCACAGCACATTCCTGCCGTGTATTGAAAACATCTTCCGATAATAATTATCATTTCTAGTATTATCATTGGAAGATATTCCCAGTACACAGCGGGAATGTGCTGTGGGACATTGTGGGGGGGCTGATTTGATGTCGGTTGAAACTGGTCTAAAAAGGTGGAGATGGGCTCTGGGCTCATGGACAGACCACAATTGTAATAATACTGGGAGCTCGCTTGTTTTCAGAAACCATTGACCTGTCAAGGTGGTCGATTTGGACAAGATAATAAAAATCGATAATAATATAATATAGGTGGAATGTCTGCAAATTTGAGTATAGTGATGCATTGGACTGATAAAATCATAAAATGATTGTCGAGTTGCAGGCAATTTATTGGATAATCCCCACATACAAGTACGAAGTACCAATTCAAAAATGCTTGCACAAGACAACAATAAACAAATATGAAATATTAGCATTTTGTTACGACCCATTGATCCCACATCGGTAGTATGGGATGCTGTTATGGGGTTTATATGTGTGAGTTCCCTCCCTCTAACAGCTTGCTTTTAGAGGTGAATTCTCTCAAGACACAACAAATGGTATCATAGCCTAAACTATGCTTCCCAGTTACAATCGTGCAGCACAGGTAGTGACGTCGGTATTGTAGTGTTCGGCCGGGATTTAATGGACTAGTGCAAGGTGAGTGCCGGTACTGCAGAGCGTGGTGGAATGTTATGACCCATTGGTCCCACATCAGTAGTATGGGATGCTGTTCCACAACACATTTTCTGTTCAAACTTGAAAAGAACAGGTACGAGTGGAAACTGGAAACCAAAAAAGAAAGCATGATGCAAATTGATCTGAAACAGATGCCAGAATAACAAAACTAGAGTATTGTACATTTGTAACTCGAATAATTACTAATTACATACAATGAACAAGCCATCAGTCCCGTAAGGGGAAACCACTACCACTTGGTTGAGCTCGGGACTCAAAGGAGAGTCTTACGGCGGAGTAGATGAGAGAAGGCTCAGCCATGGCACCATTTCCATAGTCCCCACAAGCCAATCTTTTTGCGATTGGGGGGATCAGAGAAACACCGAGGCCGCTGACGGAATCAAGATGCTGTTGGGTGAAAGGGTTATTCCACATAAGAGTGTTCATGGCAGGTGCAACAAACAGAGGTTTACCAAAGTCCCATGCTCGCACTATGCATGTTAACAGGTTATCACATAAACCCCCGGCAATCTAGCAAAGAGCAGAGAAAAGAGAACAGTGAAATAGGATCCTAAGACAATAACATATACAACAATAACAAGTGTCCCCTAAACGGCAAGTTGTATGGAGCAAGAATATCAATAATCCTTAAAAACATTTAGCCGTTAAAAATAATTCTTGTGCAAAATGGAGTTGATAACTTGATATATGGGTAATTTATCAAACATTTTAGGACCTTTTCGTTTCTACTTCTCCCCACTTACCCAGATCAACTAGGTTTTGGTGCACACCAGCAAACACGCTTCCATAAGCTACACAACTCATACATCAGACATCAGCATCAAAAAATGGCAACATGTTAAACAACTCATCCATCAGACATGTTGAATGACAAGCAGCTCAGCGATTCTGCATCAAGCTCAGTGAGCACTGGCTTCAGCATCAACTGTTGCTAGCCCAAACCAATAATTTGAAGGAAGTTGGGTAAGTTCAAGAGCATTTCTCTTTGCAAATCACCCAGCATAATTACAGAAAATATCTAAGCGGTCACATGAAACAAGTCTTGACCACTTCAATGAGGTGAGCTGGCTTTGGGATGATTTACATGTAGTTACCAATACTCTGTTCTCCAGGAATAATGACTTGGGTGAATCCGTCACAGAATGATAATACATTCAGCCAAAGGCCTAGCAATGCATGCAATTAACTGATTAAGACAGCATACAAAAGTTAACAAGTGCCTAAATCTGGCCTAATACATGAAGGTAAATGGTATGGAGATATTGTGAAGTTGAGATGGAGTTGAATCAACATTCTGTAGTTGTTATCAAGGACGTCAGGAAGATTGAAGACGACAGATTAGCACTGTAAGATGCTTACTTAGTGCGGAGATTTCTTGACTCAGACCCGGAGGAGAAGGATGTGTCAATACTTGGGCAGGGATTGAATGGAAAGAAAGACAAGGGTTTGCAGAGGGCAAGGAAACTTTATGTGGATTTGTTTCTTTTCATGTTCACAAAAAAAGAAGAGGCTGAAGGAGTTCTGGAAGAAGAAGAGAAATGAAGACTCAGATACCCAGAGTTGAGACTAGGTAGATGGTATTCAGTGGTTGAGCATGAGAAGAACATGGAAGGAAAAGGCTTCGTATGGATTAGCATCTACGCGATTCCGCTTCATGCATGGTGTGTGCAGACCTTCAATGCAATTGGAGATGCTTGCGGCAAATTCAAGAAGTTTGATAGCCATAATAGACGATGAGTTGATCTCCATTTTGCACATATTTTGTTTGAAACAGAAAATTTGGAGCTGAGCCCCTTGAGACTAGACTTATTTTTTGCTGGAGAAGTTTTCGAGATCAGGCTGGCAATAGAAGGGGAGGACCCAATTTTCGGTGTTAGAACAACGACCTTAGAGGAGTTGCAGGTTGCCAGAAGTGGGAGATGGGGGATGAAGATGGCGAAAGGACATGGAAAAGGAAAGGAAGAGGAAGACAAAACGTTAGAAGGAGGGAGGAGAGCGAAGACAAAACGTCAAAAACGAAGGGTGAAGAGGTAATTTAGAGGAAGGTATAAGGGCAATTGTTAGGGACAAGTGCTTCAACTTAAAGAAAGATAAGTGGGCCTATGATAATAAATGGTGTTGGATCAAGCAAGTGATGGACATGTGAGAAAGTAGTTGTGGCCCACATAAATAAGGATGAAAAGCAAGATTTTACTAGACAAGTTAAAATGATTAGGCCAAATGGCTTCAATGGGAAGCAAGCGGGTACCCAAGAAAACTTTTTTTGAGCCAGGGGTTGGATGGAGAAGAAGATAAGGCCAGAAAAGTAAGGCTTCAAAAGAAAAGGAATACATTTGGTGTATTACAAGATACATCCACAACAGCAAAGGCAAAAAAAGAGAAGGGGAAGAAGAAGAAGACCTCGAAGAAGGGGAGCAGGAAAGTTCAAGATCCAGCAAGGAACACTTCATGGGGAAACAACAGTGATATAGGTCAAGCACATTTCCTTGGAGATAATTGAGGAGTCATCTTCAGGGAGCAAGGTGAGTACAACAACCCAAGAATCGGATAGAGATGAAGACAGATCAGGTACTCTAGAAGTGGTGTAAACACACTTTTACACCGTGGAGTTCTGCATCGATTAGTTTATTAGAGTGTAAATGGGAATTGGATTGTTGGGCCCATTTACACTCCACACTTGGAAGCATTAACGTAAAGTGGAACAGGTAGGGAATGAAGGCTAAATGAGGCCTTTTGCTTGGCAGATACCAGTAGGGAATGACCCAGATAGCTTTTCTGTGAAGCATCGAAGGATACCAGATTCCCAAGACCAAGCCCGAGTTTCTCAGGAACCCCACCTGTCAAATTGTTCTGAGAGAGGTCTAAAACCTCCAACCCTTGTAAGCGCAAAAAAGAATCAGGCACCCCCCCCCACCCTCCCGAATAAAAACCAGACCTCTGCTGAAATCAAGCACTCTCAGTGAACTTAACTGAGAAATATGATCTGGGAGTATTCCCCAAATGAGATTGTTGCTAAGATTCAATGTTTGCAACACACTGCACTGAGAGAGATGAAGATGGATGGGCTGGTGACGAGATTGTTTGTATGACTGAGATAGGAGAGGTTGGGTAGTTGGCACTGGCAGATTGAAGGAGAGATTTCACTAGAAAGATTGAGACTTAGAATGTTGAGAGAAGAAACCGACAGAAAAACCGTAGCACTAGCAATGCAGGCAACACCAGTCCAGTTGCAATGGTGGGTAGCAGAGGTGTTAGAACTTAGACCAGGTAGAGAGAAGTATCTGTGCTTCATCTACAGCAAAGCTAAAGATCAAAACTGAGAAAAAGAAGGGAATGATGAACAATGGATGAGTGAAGTTAGCAGCCATGGAGAAATAGAGAATGAAAGAATGATCTTTGAATCTTTCAAGATTGATTGCACAAATGCTCATACCTCGGTTGCTGCCAGCAGGAAGATGCACCTTGACCATTGCAGCATCTCCTGTGGGAAGCAGAGCACTGGTTTTTACCTCCATGATCGGGAGGAGAGGAAGAGTTTACTTTGGCAGGGAGGAGGGGAAAGTTTTACATCGTTTTTACCAGCGGTAAGTTCCCCTCAATTCTCAGTGTAAAACTCGCGCTGTGTGTACTTTTACATCATATATCAGAGGTTATTAACACAATAATACCTCATCCAAATATTTACAAAACCCAACCAGAGTGTAATATAACATCGGTCCGGTATTTGCACCGCAAACAAACACAGCCTAAGGACAGAGGGGAGTGAGTGAGAAAGAAAAGGGGAATGTGGAGGCTTTTGAGAAACGAGGAAAGGCAAAACAGGAAGAGGGGGAAGGGGTCTTCGGGGGCAGAGGAAGGGGAGTTTAAGTTGATATCAGAGAGTGATAAAAGGGAAGAAAGTGAAAGGGTGCAGATATCTAGCAGAAATAATTTTTAAGCGGGACAGGTGAGTCAACTAAGGGTGGAGTTGGGAAAAGCAAGGGCTTCAGATAAGGACAGAACTTTGGCTGACGGGGTAAGAACTATTCAGGCAAGGGAAGGGGATGCTAATTCAAAGACAGCAGAGGAACCAAGTACAAAGGAGAAAATTCTGATTTCTGACTGAATCGGAGAAAGGGATTTTGGGATTTGTAGGAAAAAATGTTGAAGATCAAAGAGAAAGTGGGTCAGGACTCAGGAGGTGGTGGGTGAAGATTCAACAGTGGTGGAGGAAGAGCAAGTAAAAAAGAAAAAGTGGGAGGAAGATTCACAGGGTGGTAGCAAGCAATTTCACATAAGAAAAAAGAGAAATTATAGAACCAAGCCTTTGACAGAGTTTGAAATTGTAGATAAAGAGGGGTTAGAAGAAAATGTGCAAAGGGAAGAAGTGGTTTTAGATGAGATGCATGAGATACAAGGAAGTTTAGGTACAGATATGGTGGTTAATAGGGAGGTGGAAATGAGTAAATTTTGGGTTTGTTTTTTGTAGGGAGTGAAGAATTTGCTAGAAGGGCGTTTAGAGAATTGAAAGGTGAGGAGTTTCAAGAAAGAATAAAATCAATTGGAGTGATTAGGGCTGTTATAGAAAAATGCAGTGAAAAGACTGATTTTAAATTTTTCGAGAAGAACGCAGTTTTGGAGTTGGAAATAATCAATGCCAGCACTAAAGAGGTGGGCTCAAAGAGATTTCCTAATGCAGTAAGACGCTTCAGAAGGAACAAAAAGCACCAACCTAAAATTTCCAAAGCTTTTGCTAGGTTGAAGGGAGGTTTTTTGGCATTTGACCTATTAAAAAGGTGAAGAAATCCAGTAGTGTTGAAGAAAAGCAGGGATGGTCGCACACTTATCCTTGATGAAGCGGAATAGCTACGTCTAGCCGTGAGATTTTGATAATTTGGGAAGATGGTGTTAAGTTATTCATTTTTCCTTGGTGCCGGGATGTTAAGGGCGTTGTTGTAAGGAGGAGCTGGTTTGTTTTCTTTGTGTTTGGTGTTTTCTCTCTCGGTTGACTTCTTGTTGCTTTTCTTGTACTTTCTTTTTCTTTTAATAAATTTTATTTTTACTACCAAAAAAATAATAATTACATGTTTATGGTATCTACAATGGTAGAAGTTGTTGGGTATCAAAGAAATTATTCAATTTATTGTTTTCTGGACAACTTTTTTAGGATGATTGTAGCATAATAAGGTCATAAATGTTGATTTTAGTTCAAAAGCAGTCCTAAGAAAAAATCAGAAATTACTAGTATTTTCTTTTATCCTTCTTTTTTGCTATTGATAGTTGAAGACAAATTTAAGAATCCGAGAATAGATATTTAAATTATTTGGAAAGCATATTACCTTGGCAAGGGTATTTGCTGACAAGGGAGCAATAACCATGACATCAGCCCATCTACGAAGCTCAATGTGAAGAACATTGTCCCCAATTTTCTTCCAACTGGACCATTCATCCTCATCGGTGTAAAGCACAACATCCTTGGGAAGAGATGTCCTGTCGATAAAGTGTAAGGAGGACTTGGTAGCAACTGCTCTAACTTCTGCCCATTCAGAAAAACAGTGACAGAGGCTTCCAAATTTGATAGCAGCTACACTTCCACTCGCAGCTAGCAAAATATGTGGTTTTGGAGGCAATATATTATTTTGTATAAGTTCCCTCTCTGTGCTAACAGGCTCCACATACGCCATAACCTATTCAGCAGGTGCCTGCAACACTCATAATGAGTTTGATAAGAACAAGTGTGATCCTGACACCCTATTGCAAATAGGAATTTCTATTGACTATCAGTGGAAATGCAAAAAGTAATGAAACAATCAAGTTATTCAGTTACGATATCTGCTCACACATGTTGGGGGTTTATACCAGTACAAAGGAATTGTGGGTGTTTGAATATTCCAATTCAACAGGTTCAAAGGTCAACTCACATGCAAACACCATCATTGAATTTTTTGGTCCCCCAACCAAATAATAATAATTATTATTATTATAATTATAATAAATTACAACAACAACAACAAAGACTTTTCAACCATGTACAATTAAAAATAAGTGATATTGTAGCACCTCATTTTCAAATGACATGGCAAGACCATTGCAATTGCATCTGAGAAGCTCTATAAAATGTTTAGAACAGTATGTTCCTTTGGCAATATAAGCACAATACTTGGCAATACACCTTAATAACCATGTTGAGTAATCAAGGAATCAGCAACCCAATTGAATCTATATTTGGAACATTTTATGCAAATCTCTAAGTTGCATGTGAGAGGGAGGGTTCAGATGGTAAACTTTTTTATTGCTTCTTAATCCACATTTATTTGCAATTACTCGTGTATTGATAAGGGAATGCATGTTTACGTGCATGTCTGCAAAAGATAGCACTTTCTCAGCAATCTTAAGCCATCCTCTTACTACATCACCTCCCACAGCCCCACCCCCCAATGCCTCTTTGACTGCGCACCACTAGAGGGCATTTGTTTCTTCATTTCTCTTTCTTCTTTTTTTTTTTTTTTGAAGAATCAAAAGAAAATTTATTAAAGAAAAAGATTACAGAAGTGATAAGACATCACCTAAAGCAAGAAGCATCCACAGGAAACCCAAACAGGCCTAAGAAAACTACCCTCTCAAGCAGAATAAAGCCCAGACAGACTCCATAAAATAAACCCTGAACAAGACCCCATTAAATCGAGAACCATTGACAAACTCAAAACAAAAGCAAAACCTAACTAGTTGCCAACATCAATCTTCATCTGTAAACTCATCCTCTTGATCTGTGAATTCCTCATCCCAGACCTTGCTCCCTTTCAAATGCTCTTTGATCTTTAATTTCTCTTCCTCTTTTTTTCTTTCAAATTCTTCAAAGGCCCTCCTGGCAAATTCCTCACCACCCCAAAAAAAAAAAAACCCAAGCTTTTCCCAACTGTGACCTCCCTATCAACTAATTCTTTGATAATCATTTTATCTGTAGCTTTATCAGCATTTTCATTCTCCTGTAACAGCTGCATTGCACCAGGTTCTGAATCGGCATCAGAAACCTTATTGACATGTTGTTCCTTCAACAAAAGGGGGTTCAGTGGTTGATCTTATTTCCCCCCTATTATCAGTACCAGATATCCCATTAACCTTCATTCTTTTCCTTCTGTACACCCATCTATAATTTTTAGTAGGTCCTGCCCCTGCCAAGCTGAGTTTAAGTCTAGAAAAAACTTTTGACACATGGACTATATTGTGAGTTCTCAAATTACGTGATTTCTTGTTAATTCTCCCACCATTCTGATCTTCCTTCTCTCTCATTCTGCTCCTTCGACCCAAATCTACACCTAGCCCTCCAATCTCAACTTCCTGATAAAATAAGCCATCTTTGTCCTGATTTTCAGCCTGTCCACTGGAAGAATCTTCAACAGCTATATCTTCCTTTCCTCCAACCTTACCTCCATCATTGCCTTCAGCATATGACTCAGCATCTATACTGGTAATCTCTTTCCTAGTTGTTACCTCCCCTCTTTCCAAGTTCTCCAATTCAACGGGAGCTGTCTCTTCCGCACATGAAGAAACTAGACATTCCAAGTCATACCTATCCTGTGGAGACGTCAAACACAAGATCTCAGGGTCATTGGGAACACAATTCTCATCAGAGTCCCTCCTAACCTCAGAATAGCATCCAGCATTACCAAACATTGACGAGAGAGAACGGTCGATGAGAGTCTCTCCTGGACCAGAGACAAAACTTTTCTTACCACATTTGTCAAACCTAGCAATCACCCAGACCCACCTCTCCTCTCTTTTTCTAATCCCAGACAAGCTAATTCTTCTCGTCCTTCTCTTTCTTTTTTTTTGATGAATAATAGTAGTAATTCAAAGTTGATTTAGAGTTGTGAATTCATACGACATCCAAGGGAGAGACTCGAGCTGCAGCCCCTCCTTGAATCTTACAAGTAAAGTAGGAAAGAAATACAGGAATCATAGTTGAGCCCAAAACAATTCTTCCCTATTTACCCCTTGCTTGGCTAACACATCGGACAAGGTATTTGCTGATCTCCCCACCCACTGTAAAGAGACCAACATATTCCTTGTCAACCAACTGAGTTTCTTCATTTCATTCTTATAGTGCCATATAGCAACTTCAGGATTTTTCAACCAGCCCACCACCAATTTGGAATCCCCTTCAATTATTAGATGTTGTGCCCCCAGCTGGTTTGCAAATTGAACCCCTTGTACAACAGCTAATACTTAATAGCTTTGCCCTGATAGAGTCTCCAACTCCTAAAGGACCATAGTAGAGCAATAGAATCTCTCCCTTTTCATTTCTCAAGACACCCCCCATTCCGGATAATCCTGGATTACCCATGCTAATTCCATCAAAGTTCAGCTTCAATGAGCCTTCAGATGGAGGAGACCAGCTTATAATTGATTTACCCTTTAAGGGTGAACACCTCGTTACTGCTGACCAATTTCTCCAAAGGTCATTAAAAGAGAATTGATGAAAGATTTCCAAAGTCTTCAGCCAAAGTATTGCCCTATGCAACACACAGTCTTTCAATTCCTGGTTATTCCTTTCCTTTTTTTGAAAGATTCTAGCATTCCTTTCTCCCCAAAGAGTCCAAATCAGGGCAGCACGAGCACATCTCCACATAAGCCTCCCTCTTTTTGTAGGCCAAGAGAAAGTAGAATGGTTAAAGATCATGCGAACTTCTACTGGTAGACTCCAACTACTCCCAAATAACGAGAGTAGCCAAGCCCAAAGGTCTACAGAAAAAGGACAAGATATTAGTAGATGGTAACAATCCTCCCCGTGAGCTCTACAGAGGATACACCAATTGGGAGAAATACAAAGGAAAGGTCTTCACTTTTGCAGGTTATCTAGAGTGTTTACTTTCCCATAGAATACTTCCCAACAAAACACCATAATCTTTGGGGGAATGGCCTACACCAAATTTCCTTTGACGGAAAGAGTTGTTGAGTAGAATGCTGAGAGATGGACTTGAAGTAAGAAGCACAAGTAAAGGTTCCTTTGGGTCTAAGAATCTACACCCTTTTATCTAGCTTGGAGGGGTCCAAGCAAACCTGATTAAGGCAACATAGCAAGTCAGAGAGAGATTCAATTTCATCTTCCCTTAGCCCACTCCGAAACCCAAAATCCCAATTAGGAGACAAGGGTGTTCCCAATGGTGAGACAAATTTTGAGGCCACCTCTTTTTATACAATGAAACAGAAAATAACACAAGGAAAAGGTCCTTCAAAGGGGTGTCTCCTACCCAGATATCCTTCCAAGGTGTTGCTAGGTTAGCATGCCTTGATACACCAGCATCCCATCCATTCTTTGAACTCCCATGAATGCTTCCCACCACCTCATGCCACAGCCTTTCACTTTCCAATGGCCATCGCCACAACCATTTCCCTAACAGAGCTTGATTTTTTTCAATCACCCTCCCAAGTCTCAAACCCCCCTCTTCTTTACTTCTGCAAACAATTTCCCAATTAACCAAATGATCCTTTTTTCTTGTCCCGACTCCCACAGGAAGTCTCTCATCAACTTCTACAGCATCCTAGCTTCCCTAGCTAGTGTCCTAAAGACAGACAAAAAGTAAGTAGGTAAGTTGACCAAAGTAGCTCTTATTAAGGTAATTCTCCCTCCTAAAGAAATATAGATCTTCTTCCACGAGGCTAATCTCTTCTCAAACTTTTCTAGCACTGGGTCCAGTGAATTAAAAGGCGTGCCTAGCGCTCAGGCGAAGCGCATTTTGGGGTATGCGCCTCGCCTAGGTCCTAGGCACACACCTTTCAAAAGGCGCACGCCTGGTGCGCCTGATGCACCTTGCGCCTCAGCCCAGGCACACGCCTTTTTAAAATTTTGCGCTTTTTTCCTTTTTTTTTAGTCTAACGGCTAGACCGGGGGCGGGCTCTGCCCCCGAACCCCCGACCACACCCCCGAGGCAAGCCCAAACAAGTCTATGTTAGGGTTTGAAATTCTTATTTCTCACATGAAAAATAATGACTTTATAACTTTACTTGCCTTTTAAGAAGATATTTTATTGGAATAAATGAATGAATGAACAGCATTAGCAAATAGGGGGTTCAAACCCTAACATAGACTTGTTCGGACTTGCCTCAAGGGGCATGGTACAAAGGTGACTCATAGAATCAAGAATGCAATATGTTTTACATCACATTAGCTACTTGAAGCAATGCAATTAAGGAAAAAAAGAGATTGTGGGTTTTACATGCTTGAAAATGCTTTATATGTTTGCTTTTATATTTAAATTTTCATTTGAATACACTTTAAATGTTATGTTTATGTATTTTAATTTTAGACAATTCGTTTTTTAGAACATTTATTTTAAATTTTATGTTTAATATTTTTTGAATATTTTGCATTTTTTTTAAATTTTTTGGCTTTTTTTGAATTTTCTGACTTGTTTTTTATTTTTTAGCTTTTTTTGTAGTTTTGAACCTTTCTAAGAAAGGTGCGCACCTCGCCTTGCACCTCGAGCGCAAATTGACCCTCATGCTTTTTTGTGCCTTACGCTTATAAAACACTATTGGGGTCCTCTTTCTTTTCAAATTATATTTTTTGGGCCACAGATGTTTCCTCTTGTTATCTTTTCTGTTTCTGGACTGAACATCCTCCCTACGAATTTGCACATCATTCTTCGCATCCTTAAAACAAGTCAATCATTCCAGGCTTGTTTTCTTAATTGAAAGACTCGAAGACTGATTTGCCTCGCCTAACTTGTCGTCACCCTTGTGGAGACACTTCTCCAACCTCCATCTCTTTCTTCTTACCAAAACCTAAAGCCAATCTTAATACCTTTGTTCAATTGCAACTGTCACTGCTATCAAAGCCCACATAATGAAGAAAGATAAGAGGGTAGTTTTGAAGACATCTGTGCTAAGGGCATGTTATCAAGGGCATGAAAAATCTAGTTGCAAATAACCAAGGAGCATGCTTCAAATGGACAAGGAGATCAGCTAATGGTTTATCTCATACGTTAGCTAAACAAGGGAACGTGAGGGAGAGTATGTTCTGGGCAGTTTTGTAATAAAGATTACTTGGGGCTCAACACCTTTTTAGGGGTTGATATATGTACTTAATTTTGTATTAATGAAGCTACCATTTCCAATCAAAAATAAATAAATAAACAAGGACCATCTCATGACCATTATTGAAGACATGCTTCCATTGTTGTCACTTGGGCGACAAAGCATCCTTGATGGAGTGCCTAACATGAATGCCATTACACATCAAAAAGGTGCACACCTAGGCAACAAAAATTAAAAAGCAGATATGGGTGCATCTAATTTGTATTTTTCTTTGAGAAAAAGGCAACTTGCATTTTCAAAAATGGGGGGATATACATGAGATCCATCTGAGAGAACAACAGAGAGAGCAAGACATATACATTTTTTTTTGGGTAAAAGAGAAAATCATATGCATCCTGTCATAACACATTTACATATATATTACTCATGTGTTGTTTTTGAGATTTGATTTGTGTGCCTATGAGAGACAAAGAGAGTTTCTATGGGTCTTCATCAAGGTTCCCGCTTTGCTCCTTTTTTTGTTGTTGTTACTCTCCCTTAAAATTGAAACTTTTATTAGGATAAAATTATAGATGAATTAAAACTTGTGTTGCTATGGGTTTAAACCAAGGTTCAGCACATAGTCCTCATCTAATTGCACTGGTCATAAATGAATTGACTGAACATATTTAGGAGGAAGTTCCATGGTGCATGTTATTTGCGGATGACATTGTTTTAATTGATGAAACTAATGAAAGATTAAATGCAAAATTAAGCTTACATACAAATTTCTTAGAAACAAGAGTTTTAAGTAGGACTAAAACAGAGTATATGACAAGTAAATTTAGTAATAATAGGACTATAGGAGTATAAATCAAGATACACTTAGGATTGGAGGCCAAGAGATAACTCAGTGTGACCATTTCAGGTACCTTGGTTCAATAATTCATAACAGGGGAGAGAGTGAGGAGGATATCACCCAAAGAATTAGAGCAGGATGGGTAAAATGGAGGAGTGCATCTAAACTTTTATGTGATAGGCAAATACCACTTAAATTAAAAGGAAAACTCTGTAAGGCTAGCTATGTTGTATGGAGCAAAGTGTTGGGCAGTCAAGAAATAACATGTCCAAAAAAATGAATTTGGTAGAAATGTGAATGCTAAGATGGATCATGGATGAGTTGAAAAAGTAGAAAGAATACGATCAGGAATGAAGTTATCTGTAGGAACCTAAAAGTAGCTCCAATAGGTGATAAAATGAGAGAGTAGACTAAGATGGTTTGGGCATATTCATAGAAGACCACCAATTGCGCCAATTAGAAGAAATGATTTGTTACACATTACACATTAAAGCAGCTAGAAAACTCAGGATAGACCAAAAAGGGCATGAATAGAAGCAATGAGAAACGATTTAAGCACTAACAATTTAACAGTGGATATGGCTTTAAATAGAATGGATTGGCAAAACAGGATTCATGTAGCCAACCCCATATAGTTGGGATAAGGCATGGATGATGATGATAAAATTATGCTGATCAAAAAATGATTATGATAAAATTATAGCCTTCTTTTTTATTGGTAGCAGGAAATTTTATTACTTTTATAGAAAAGAATGGTGAACAATAGATCATGTGCCAAGCATGAAGCACCCCTCTTAGAAATTTAGGTAATAACTAACAACTGCTCCTAAACCCTTTTATAAGGATAAAATTAGCCTTCTTTAGTAGCCAATCCCATATACTTGGGACACAGCTTAATTGAGTTGAGTTTGAAATATTGAGAGTAACAGAGTTAAAATGCTATTTTATTTTAGATGTGATGACTTGTCATGTGTTGAGATGAAATGATTGTTATAAGCAAAAGGCATAGCCATGCATTGCTACTTTTTTCAAGTTTTAAGTTATCTAGTATATAAAACTAGGGAATTAATCTAAAAGTTAATTTCTTCTTTTGTCGAACTCTATTGCTTATGTTATCTAGTCACCTAGGCCACTAGGAACTCCACTATTCCCTAGAATCACCTATTCACCCTAACAACAATGGTGAAGAAAGTTAAGACAGTGTTTGACCCGTATCTGTCCACACAGCAGGCCTCTTACTGTGCAGTCATCAGAAGTCACCACATTGATGTAGGAGCATAAACTACAGCAGAATCCATATTTAGGAAGCCACACATAATGCTCCAAATGTAGAGATAATGCTCTTCTCAACCTACAACAAAGTTCAGGCACAACTCACGAGGATCTAAACCTATCCTTAATGTTTTGATGTAAACTTCTCTCCAAATTCAAGTTTGTTTTACATAATTTTAGTTTTATGTTAATTGTTGTATATCATTGCCTCTGGTTATTCCAAGCTCATCCAGAGTTTCATGGTAAGTATTACCGGTTTTCTTTTCTGTGATTCATATAAACAAGTTTAGGTGGTTTGGTATTTCTCTGAATCTTACAGTAACACAGCATACCATACATTATCTCTAAATTTTGTTGCACAATTTATCTGTTATTGATCCAAACATATGATCCTTTGTTAAAACACAAAGCCCATATAAACATTAAAATTTGGCATTTGGATTGTTAAGCTCAACTTGAAGAAAAAAAATACTTGTCAAAAAGAAGGCGGTCCTAGGATTAAAAGTTTTTTTTATGAATGATAATAAATTTATTAATTCAGAAGCAGATTTAGAGTGAGTTCATACAACATCCCAAGGAGAGGCGCGAGCTGCAGCCCCTCCTTGAATCTTACAAGTAAACTAGGAAAGAAAAGCAAGAATCACAATTGAGCCCAAAACAATTCTTCCTATTTACCCCTTGCTTAGCTAACACATCTGACAAAGTATTTGCTGACCTCCCCACCCACTGTACAGTGACCAACATATTCCTTGTCAACCAACTAAATTTCTTCATTTCATTCTTGTAACGCCACATAGCCTCTTCAGGATTTTTCAACCAACCCACCACCACTTTGGAATCCCCCTCGATTGTTAGGTGTTGTACCCCTAGCTGGTTTGCAAATTGCACCCCTTGTACAGCAACTAAAGTTCTGCCCTGATGGAGTCCCCAATTCCCAAGGGACCTAAGTAGAGCAACAAAATCTCTCCCTTCTCGTTTCTCAAAGCACCCCCCCCATTCCGGATAATCCTGGATTACCCATGCTACTTCCATCAAAGTTCAACTTCAGTGAGCCTTCGGATGGAGGAGACCAGCTTGTAATTGATTTGTCCTTTAGAGATGAACACCTCGCTACTGCTGACCAATTTCTCCAAAGGTCATTAAAGGAGAATTGATGAAAGATTTCCAAGGTCTTCAGCCAATGTATTGCCCTATTTAACACACAGTCTTTCAATTCCTGACTGCTCCTTTCCTTCTCTTGAAAAATTCTAATATTCCTTTCTTCCCAAAGAGTCCAAATCAAGGCAGCACGAGCACATCTCCACATAATTCTCCCTATTGTTGTAGGCCAAGAAAAGGTAGAATGGTTGAAGAGCATGTGAACTTCTGCTGGTAGACTCCAACTACTCCCAAACAACGAAAGTAGCCAAGCCCAAAGGTCTGCAGAAAAGGGACTATATTAATAGGTGGTAACAATCCTCACCGTGAGCTCTACAGAGGATACACCAATTAGGAGAAATACAGAGGAAAGGTCTTCTCTTTTGTAGGTTATCTAGAGTGTTTACTTTCCCATGGAATACTTCCCAACAAAACGCCATAATTTTTTGGGGAACTGGTCTGCACCAAATTTCTTTTGACGGAAAGGGTGGGTGAGTAGAAAGTTGAGAGATGGACTTGAAGAAAGAAGCACAAGTGAAGGTTCCATTGGGTCTAGGAGTCCATACCCTCTTATCTGGCTTGGAGAGATCCAAACAAACCTGATTAAGACAACCAAGCAAAACAGAAAGAGATTCAATTTCATCATCCCTAAGTCCTCTACGAAACCCAAAATTCCAAGTAGGATCTAAGGGTGTTCCCAAAGGTGAGACAAATTTTGAGACCACCTCTTTTTTGTACAAAGAAACAGAAAATAGCGAAGGGAACAAATCCTTTAAAGGTGTGTCTCCTACCCAAATATCCTCCCAAAAATGAACAGTGTTGCCAGAGCAAACTTCATACCTGATAAAATTGAGGAATTGAGGAAGGGTGTTGCGAATGGCCTTCCAAGGTGCTGCTAGGTTAGCTTGCCTTGATACACCAACATCCCATCCATTCTCTGACCTCCCATGAATGCTTCCCACCACCTCATGCCACAATCTCTCTCTTTCCAATGGCCATCGCCACAACCATTTCCCTAACAGAGCTTGATTTTTTCTAGTTACCCTCCCAAGTCCCAAACCCCCCTCTTCTTTACTTCTACACACAATTTCCCAATTAACCAAGTGATCCTTTTTTTCTTGTCCCGGCTCCCATAAGAAATCTCTCATCAACTTCTCCAGTTTCCTAGCTTCCCTAACTGGTATCCTAAAAACAGACAAAAAATAGGTAGGTAAGATAGCCAAGGTAGCTCTTATTAGGTAGGTAAGAAATCTCTCAAACTTTTCTATCACCGGGGTCCAAAATCTACTCTCCCTAGGATTTGCCCCTAAAGGAAGCCCTAAATATGACATAGGCCAAGCAGAGGTGGAACACTCAAGACACTCCGCAATAGCCTCGACCTCCCCTACCTCCAAATTTATACCCGCTATGCAGCTCTTTTCCAAATTTATTCTCAAATTAGAAATACTTTCAAAACCTTTGATTAGCTCCTTTAGGTTTGCTACCTTTTCGCTAAAACCTTCACAAAAGATCATTAGGTCATCTACAAACTGAAGGTGGGTGACGGGGACTTGGTGTCTCCCTATTCTCCAACCCCTAATGGCATCTTCACTGTCAGCCTTAGTAATGATCCTACTAATCACATCAGCTACTAAAGTAAAATGGAAGGGTGAGAGTGGATCCCCTTGCCTGGCACCCCTGCAAGCTGGAAAAAAGTCCCTCACCATACCATTTACCATAATAGAGTAGTGACAAGTACCGATACACCCAAAAATCCAACTACACCACTTGTCCCCAAATCCACAGTTTCGCATAACCTCTAATAGAAACTTCTAGTCCACCAAATCATAGGCCTTTTCGAGATCCAATTTACAAATGAAACCTCTCTTACTAGACCTTTTCATTTCCTCCACACACTCATTCGCAATTAAGATCTGATCTGTTATTTGTCGCCCTTGAATGAAAGCCCCCTGGGTTTCACTAAAGATAGAAGGGAGGACTGTTTTGATTCTCAATGAGAGCACTTTAGCCAAAATTTTATAGATGCTTGTCACCAGATTAATAGGCCTATAATCTTTTGGGTGGTTGGCATCATTCTTCTTAGGTATCAAGGCCAAAAAGATGGCATTAATTCCAGGGCTTATAATGTGATTGTCTGCAAAGTCCTTAAAGACTTCAACTAAATCCTCTTTCAACACCTCCCAACAGTCTTGATAAAAACCCATTGTAAAGCCATCTGGACCTGGAGCCTTGGATCTATCCATTAAAAAGGCAACTTTCTTAATCTCTTCTTCCTCGAAATCCCTTTTCAGCCACCTTGCCACTCTGTCATCAATTCTAGGCCATTCCACCCCTTCCACGACTGCTCTCTCACTCAAAGGTCTTCTATAAATCGATTTGAAGTGGTCCACAAATTTTCTGGCTATGTCATCCTGGTTGGTAATCACCTCCTCTCCTATCTCTAGCTTGGTCACAAGATTCTTTCTTCGTCTCCCATTTGCCAAATCATGGAAAAATCTAGTGTTCCCATCGCCTTCCTTAATCCACTTGTGTCTAGCTTTTTGTCTCCAACTGATTTCTTCCCTCAGTAACACATCTTCCAAATCCTTTTTCAATTGTCTCCTTAACACTCTATCCTCCTCGGTCAACCCATTTTGAGATTCCTTTACATCCAAGTTTTCTATTCGAGAGATTCCTTCACTTTTTTCACAAAATCTGGATGGGTAAGCCACATATTTTCGAAGCTAAAAGGTTTGGGTCCTATAGGAAAAAACTCAATACCTATCTGGATAGGACAGTGATCGGAGGTGACCCTGGGTAACGCTCTAGCAACCAAGTTTTCCAAACTATTCTCCCAGGCAAGGTTAAATAAGAACCTGTCCAACTTCAAACACAAAGGGGTTTCCTGAAGGTTGGACCATGTGTAACTTTCATTAAAAGTTGTCAACTTTTTTTATGGGAAACGGTAACTTTCATTAATAATAATGGATAAAAATTACATCCGCCACCATCCAAGGGCTAGATGGAGAACCCTATGATACAAGTAGTCTCATAAATAGGCCCAAAACAACTCTTGCCTATTGACTCCTTGCTTTGCTAAAGCATCAGCCATATCATTTGCTGATCTTCTTGCCCAAATAAATCTCACCCCAATCTCCCTTGCTAAGAGCCTAAGCTTGAGATTTCCCTTAGCTGATGTCTGAAAATCGACGTGCCCAAGCTTATAGATTGCAGTCAGCCTATTACCAATTTGGAGTCTCCCTCCACTTCTAACTGTTGCAATCTGCAATGCTTTGCCAATCTGAGACCTTGGAGTAAAGCAAAAACTTCTGCTCTTAGGTAATCTCCCACCCCTATAGGGCCTAAATACAGGGCCAGCACTCTACCTCCCTCATCTCTGAAAACACCCCCTATTCCCAAGGGGCCCGGGTTGCCTATAGAGCTTCCATCAAAACTCAATTTAGTTTCACTCTAGAACAAGGCGGCGGGGTCCAACTTTCCTGAACTGATGGGGAGAAAGATAAGGAACCAGCTATGATACTCCATCCTCTAGTGAAGTCAATGAAAGAAGTCTTTAAAAAGCTTCAAAGCTTTCAGCCAATGTATGATCCTGGTAGTGATGCCCTCTATAAGTGTTTCCTTGGTTCTTTACTGTCCTTGGAAAGTCCTATTATTTCTCTCCTCCCACAGACTGTAATACAGCTGCTCTTCTTGTTTTCCACATCACCCTGCCTCTCTTCTTTGGCAACTGGAAGAAGCTAGAGTCGAAAAGGTTCTGCGTACACAAAGAAAGAGTCCACCTACAACCAAAGAGAGAGGAGAACCAATCCCAAATACAAGAAATAAAAGGATAGGAAATAAATAGATGAGCCACTGTCTCTCCATTCTGCAGGCAAAGGCAATAGACATGAGGGGAAAGGCACCAGCCTTTCCTTTTTCTTTGAAGAAGATCCAAAGTATTGACCTTTTGGAGAACCACTTCCTAGCAAAAAGCCCTAAGCTTTGGTGGAAAAGGAGTAGCCCACACTTGTTTTGCAGGAAAAGGGGGCACAACATCAGAACTAAGTAAGGCATTTTAAAATGAAGAACAAGAGAAAAACCCAAAGAGGACTCTAACCAAATTCTAGTATCTAGGCAAGACTGATCTAGGAAAACTGCACCCAGAAGAGAGAACAACTCGTCTGCAAAGGCCACTTATGAGTCTCTCAACCCTCTCCTTAGTCCCAGATCCCATAAACACTCATTCACACGAACAGAGGTAATGACCTTCAATTTATTTAAAGAAAGAGAGTATAAAACCGGGAAATTGTCCTTAAGAGGAACGTTCCCAACCCAAGTGTCCTCCCAAAACAGAATTTTGTTACTCGAGCAAGCATCATACCTTACGAAAGGTTGAAAAGAAGGTAGGACTCCAACGATTGCTTTCCAAGGGGAGTGGTGAGAGGCCCCGAGGTCGACACCAACATCCCATCCATTTGCTGCCATACCATGAATGCTTACCACCACCTTATGCCACAAACTCTCATGCTCTAAGGGAAATCTCCGTAACCATTTTCCTAACAAGGCTAGGTTCCTTAATCTAACATTACCAATGCCTAAGCCCCCATCCTCTCACCTGTGACAACTTCCCACTTCACTAGGTTATCCTTTTTGAGTCACCCGGTTCCCAAAGAAAATCCCTCATCAACTTTTCAATTTGACTTGCTATCTTCACAGGAAGCTTGAAAGTGGACAAGAAATAAACTAGTAGGTTGGCCAAAGTAGACTTGATTAGAGTGATTCTACCCCCCTAGTGAGATGTAATTTCTCTTCCATCCTACTAGTTTCTTTGTGAGTCATTCCAAAACTGGGTGCCAGAAACTCTCTAATCTAGGATTTCCCCCTAAAGGTAAACCCAAATAAACCATTTGTCAATCATTTACCCCACAACCTAGAGATGTTGCCACAGGTATCACCTCTTCTTCTTGTCAGTTTAATCCCGCTACACAACTCTTATTCTAATTAACTTTCAAGTTGGAAACCCTCTTGAAGTGTGTCACTAAGAGCTTCAAATTCTCCATTTCCTCTGGTTCCCCTTCACAAAAAGAATGATATCATATGCAAATTGTGTGACTATCATTTGATGTCTCCCTATACTCCAACCTTTGATTAAATTTCTTGAGTTAGCCCTAGTTATCAACACACTCAAAACATCCGCTACCAGAGTAAAATGGAAGGGGGACAAAGGGTCTCATTGTCTGAGACCTCTCTTAGCATGAAAGAAATCTCTAGCTACATTGTTAACTAGTATGGAATAGTGGCAAGTAGTTATACAGCCCTTAATTAGTTACACCACCTCTCTCCAAAACCTCTATTTCTCAAAACATCCAACAAGAAGTCCCAATCTACCAAGTCAGTCTTTTTTTAGGTCAAGTTTACAAATCAAGCCCTTTTCACCTTTTCTTTTCTTGTAATCCACGCACTCATTAGCAATAAGGATTTGGTCGATGATTTCTCTCCATGCTACAAAAGTCCCTTGATTCGGTGATATTAAAGATGGGAGTACTTTTTTTATCCTCAAGGTAAGAACTTTAAAAATTAACTTATACATGCTCCCAATCAAGCGAATGGGTCTAAAATCCTTAGGATGGTGTGCACCCACCTTATTAGGGATCAAAGCTAAAAAAGTCACATTTGCACCCGAATTAATTTTCCCTCTTTCAAAGAATTCTGAGAATACCTCCATCAAGTCCTCCCTTAAAATGTCCCAACAATCTTGATAAAAGGCCATTGTAAAGCCATCTGGACCCGAGGCTTTTGACCTATCCATAGAGAAAAGTGTCGCTTTTATCTCCTGACTCTCAAAAGGTCTCTCCAAGGACTCCATCTACTCTCTGTCACCCATCTGCCATTCAAAATCGACTAGAGGCTCTCTCTCAAACTACTAGGGTTGTCAAAGATGGATTTAAAATGCTCAACTAGAGCTCTTGCAATATCCTCTTCACCAGTCAACACTTCTCCATTCCAATCCAAACTTCCTATCGTATTCTTCCTTTTCCTTCCACTTGCCAAATTATGAAAAAATCTTGTATTACCACCCCCTTCTTTCAGCCATTTGCACCTTGATTTTTGTCTCCAGCTTGTTTCATCTCTTCTAAGGATTTCCTCTAGTTCGACTTTTAACCTCCATCTCTCCTCCCTCTCTACTACCCTCATACTCCACAAGCTTCCACTAGGTCTAAATCTTGAATCCTTTTAATGATGGTCTCTTTTTTTCGTCAACTCTACCGAATTCCTCTTTATTCTAATCTTTAATCCTAACTTTCAGCTTTTGTAGCTTCTCATAGAATTTGTAACCTTTCCATCTAAAAGCTACTTGGTCCTCATCCCACCAATCTTTTATTTTCCTTCTAAATTCCAGGTGGACAGCCACATATTTTCAAATCTAAACAAGCACGGACCTCCCAATCTTTCTTGTGACAATCTAATTGGGCAATGATCCGGCATAGTTCTAGGTGGAGCTCTTACAGCCATCCCTTTCCAAAATTCCCCCTAATCTAAAGAGAGAAGGAATCTATCCAACTTACAGCAGAGGAGCTCATCTAGAAAGTTAGACCAAGTGAAATTAGCTTGTAGCATTGGCAGCTCTCTTAACTCAAAGGAGTCCACAAAGTGGGTGAACTTCCTTATGCTTGAGGTGATCCTATGGTTGGGGTTGTTTGTTAATCACATTAAAATCACCACCCAAAATTCACGAACTGTCCCACAGTCCCCTTCTAGCTACAAGCTCCTGCCAAAGCTCCTCCCTTTCCCTGTACGAATTTGGACCATGAACATTTGTTAGTGCCCATTCCAACTCATCCTTTCTCCTCCTAAATTTTGTTGTAACCGTGAAGCTACCAATTAATTCTTCGAAACAATCCAACTCTTCATTTTTCCAGATTGTCAAAATCCCCCCTGAGGCCCCCCAAGATTGTGCAAAGTCCAGCTTAGTCCTCTAGAAGCCCAAACACTCCTCACCCATCTCCTATCTACTTTGGAAAGCTTTGGTTCTTAAATTAGCACAATGTCTTGTCTCTCTTTTCTAAGTAATTCCTTAATCACTCTTCTTTTCCTTGAACTCCCCAAACCTCTTACATTCCAATTAACTATCTTCATCATGAAATCAGACCTTCAAACAACCCCTACCTAAGATTCCCACCTAATCCAACTTCCTTCTGGTGCCACCTTTATCATAGTCCACTCCACACCTAAGCTTCTCCACCTTACTCAGTGTGAGCATCGGAAAAACGGCTCACTTGCCACATGGGCTGGATTTGGAGTCGCCACCCATCAGTTTAAGAAAGGGAGGTGATGGGACCTCTAGGAATCGTATCAAAATCATTTAGGTTCACTAGTGACTCCAATAGCCCAAGGCACCAGCTAACCAGTCCGAGTAAGACTCGGATGGGAAAGGGAAGGGGTTAGGCACTCCTCTCCCAAGTCCAAATAGGTGGGGCCCACATGGAATTCCCAAACAAGCATAAACACAAAATGACCAATTCTTTAAACAAAAAGATAATAAAAAAAAACAAATCACATGAACAAACCAACACAAAAGAGAGACCTCCGTATTTTTACTTTTATATTTTCCCATTTGTTTATTTTTTGCTTCTTTTATTATTACATTTTGTTTTTATTTTTCATTATTTATATTATTTTTTTATTATATATTTCTGATTTCTACATTTTTTACTATTCTTGTTATTATTTTTTTAGCTATTTTCGTTTAAAAACCCTATTTGCATGTTTATGCACCAATTATTCAACTAACCTATTATTTCCCTTTGATTCTCCCCACCTGTCTAACCATTTTCTAATTACTAAGCTAGTCACTATAGTCCACAGATTAAACCCATTACCACAAATTCTTTTATTGTTATACCTTTTCTCAACACTTCTTTTTATTTTCTTCTTACATGATCATTTATTGTTTACTATTATTATTTATTTATATATTTATTTTCAGAATGTTCTCCTTTTTCTAGTTTAGTCTACCGCCAGAAGGGATTACTTCAATCCTTCTATATCTTCTTGGTGACTACTCCTCTCTCCCTCTTTTGCTAGTTGGCATCTGAATAGATTACCTCAACTTTCACCGAGCCTTCTTGTTAGCTGTTCTTTTCCTGCTTCACTTCTCATAACATCCTCATAAATGAAGTCTACATAGCAATGCAGGGTTTAACAGCGACGGGCTGAATAAATCTGATTAACAAAATGATGAGAAAACAAATCCGCATACACAAAGCACTTGAAACAAATGATTCAAGAGAATTCAAAACCCGAATCAGCATGCAATAGCTGAACTGAAGATGCCTACAACTGGGTATAACAAACATCAACCATTAATCCGAGAATGAGATATTGCCTATTAATATTAGAAGGAAACCTATCCATTTGCTATACCAGTAAAATCAGAAGAGTGACTGACTTAGTTACAAAACTTCTCAACCAATGCGTTCTGATTGAGATTTTGGCCTTGACGCGATCGATGCCGCAGGGAAAGGAGGAGCTCTTTATATCTGGCTGTTAATCTTCAGACAACATCACAATGAGAGACTTGTAATGCTGATACAACGATCTTACTAGACCGACGACGATGACAGAAGAGCAGGGTAAATCTCGACTAAGGTGAATCAGATCAGAAAATGGGAGGGGGTTGTCGCTGTTAACTCCCACTGCTGCCGCTGGTCCCGATCGTATTTCGGCCTGGGTTCACTGCTTGCCTCCGCCGCCTCCTACATATAAAAGCCGATCGAAGTGGTGTTGCCAGTCTGCCGTCGCTGTGCTTCGTCTCGAACACGGGAGTGTTCCAGATCTCGGCAGTGACGAAACAGAGAACGGAAAAAGAAGAAAAGGGAAGGGAAGGGAAGACGAGAGAGAGAGGGAGAGGATGAGAGGTTAGAGGTGGAGGTCTGAAATAGGAGAGAATCCACCGCTGCTTCAACAGTACAGTTTCGTAGGGTGTAGTTGCAGTTTCGTACATTTTGGGAAACTCGGGGACATTTGTGTAATTCTGGGAAATTTGGGTCAAACCGGGACTAGGAGGGTCAAACTGGGTCTTCTTGTTCAACGATGGGGATTTTTGGGCCAAAAGTGAAGGGTTGAGATAGGTTTAACGATAGAGTAGGATCGTGCAAGTGTGGACCAACAAGATTGGTCAAAATAGAATCTATTTGGATGAAGGGGTAAGTGAGGGTATTTTTTATTGAAATTTGGTAGGGTTGGGTTTTGGAACAACCTGAGTTGATAGGGTTGGATTGGCCCAATTAGGCCCAAATTGGGCAGATCAGGCAAGGGCTCGATTCGGTCAATTTGGAGTCTTGAAACGGAATTTGTGTGTGATCAAGGGGCAAACAATGTCTGTTTTGGATGAAAATTCACAAGGTAGGGTTTTCAGGTAGTCTGAGGTGATTGGTGAGGTTAGATTGAGCCAAGTAGGCCCGGATCGGGCAAACTTGGAATTTGGTCAATTTGGGACCTCTAAATAGAATCTAGGTGTGATGGACGGGTATACAAAGGTGATTTGGGCTGAAATTTCACAAATGGGTATTTGGGGGTGTCTGGGATCTGAGGGTGATATCTGATCAGTCCTATAGGGTAAAGATCGTATGAATTTAGGTCAATGGGATGTTTTGGAACATAAATTTGGTTTGATATAAGGGCAAGTGGGAGAATCTGGGGGTGAAACTTTATGGGGAGGTGTTTTGATGTATTCGTAGTCTAAAGGTGTGGTCTGATCAGTTCAGATGTGTCAAGATCAAGGTCATATGGGTTCTAAGTATTTATGCTAACGAGAGAGGTTGAAATGGAATATTTGTTTGATGAGGAGGTAAACCGAGGGGGTCTTGAGTTAAAATTTTATGGGTAGATGCATGTTTTGGGAGGTCCTAGGTCTAGTGGTTGTGTCTAATCTAATGGTTGAGTTTGTAAATGGGGGTCAATCGGGACTATCGGATAGGTATCAAACAAGTTTAACAATGGATTTGATAAAGTGTTTAGGGCAAACTAAAAATTCAGGCAACGGACCAAGCAGAAATGGGGTATTGACACTCAACTTCTTTCTCCTCTTTGATGTCTCTCCTAAGACCTTTTTACTTTCCTCTTGACCGGTGGCTCTTTTTTTTTTACTCTTCTTCTGCCCCTTCTTTTGTTTTTTTAGCCGTTGTACCTTTTTCATAGCACTCCTTATCTTTCCCTCTAGCTGTAAGATTTGAAGTGTTAACCTCCTCTTCCTTTTCCATGTTATTGCCTAATTCCTCCTCTACCAGAATATGAAAGGTTTGCATTACTAAGGCCCAAATCCTTTCTCCTTCCTCCATTGCAAGTTCTACACCTCCCACCTCCCGTAAAACCTCTGTTATTTCCAACTCACTGGCGCAGGCAGCATCTGAATGGACATGGCGTCACTTGTAGGCTGGACAAAATCAACAACAGGGGAAGGGGAGGGATTAATACAATGAACTTTATCAAAAACAGGGGATTGACTCAACATATCAGAAGTTCCAACATCCGATATCTTTCCAGACCCAAAGGACTTGTAAGGGAAAGGGCTTTTTTGTTATGGGTGCTCTCCTCCAGGTCGTCTTGTGACACATTAAAAGGGGGACAAGGAGAGACTGTTTCTTTGCCTTTCGAATTGGGAGAAGATAAGCTTGGACTACAAATTCCCTAGCTTGGCTCTAAACTCAGAACAGGTTATCCTTCACCTTGAATTGAAAGATTTACCTTACCTGTAGGGCGACCCTCTGACAACTTGCTCCTACCATGATCCAAAGAAAGTGCTACTTTTATCGGTGATACATCTTTAAAGAGAAGTTGTGTACCAAAGTTTGCCTCTACCAATGATGGCTTCGGAACACTCTTTACGCTGCCTAGGCTGGACTCTTCAAATGAAACCACATCTTCAGACTATAGTGGTTAAACTACCCAATCCGAATCAAAAAGTTCATCATCTACCCTATAGTGGTTAAACTCTGGGTTGGTGCTTTTAGGAGTTGTGGAGTATGAGACCAATCTCAGTCTCCAATCAAAAATTTCCGTCATCGACTGTTTTGCAGTTGGCTTCTTCAAGATCTGGCTCAAGCTAGACGATGATAGACCTAGATTGTGGTTTATCATCTTACCCCTGCCCCTGTCACATGACCACTTAAAGGCGCACATGACCCCTCTCTTATAACCGGCCCATCTGGTAAAACTGATCTCCCCACTTTTGAATTTTTCTTACAATTAGGCCCACTCACTGGGCCCTTTAAGTTATTTGATTCGTTAGAGGCCGGCCCAACTTGGTTTAAAGCATTCCCCCTCTTAGGCCCATTTTCTAAAGTAGGCCCATCTAAGAGTTGATTCGCAGGGCCTTGCCACGTGTTGATCCCAATTCAAACCTCAAAAGTTTGGAAGGTTCAACCAATGGCCCAATGTTGGTCAAATAGGTTTGAACAGCTGGTTGTGCATTTACTCCATCTGTCAGGGCTTGGGCATAGGTCATGCTCCCTCATTTTTCTTGCCTTGCACGTAACATTTTCCCCTGCTAGCAAGCCTTTTATATTAGGAAAAGTACCAATCAGCCCAGATCAGAATTCTCTAGCCCCAAAGTACAGGGTAATGCATCCTGACCTGAATTGATGCCAAACTCACGGATGTGATTTATAGGGGGGCAGAGGGCTACTAGTAGGGGGGGCTGTAAGTCAGAATTCTACATCGTGTGTTTTTTTACTTCCTTTACAGACCTTCTAAAAACGAGTAAGTCTCTACCAATTTGAAATTGGTTAGTGATGATCGCCACCTAGATAATCTTCCTCTACCTTCTCTTCCTCCTCCCTTATGGACTCTCTCCACAAGCTAGCTTCAATGGAGGATAGAAGCCAAATTGAGTAGAAGCAGATGTTGGTAAATACTTCAATTTTCCTTGGGATTTCACGAGGCTTAACTCCTCCCAGTCTAATGGCTACTGATTGAAGATCTAAGATGAAAACACCATCAAGTCGGGTCTTACATAACGAAGCAATGGACATAGGTGGAAATAGAGGTGTAAATCGGGTCGGGCCGCCCACCACAATTTTGGACCGGCCCGACACGAAGGCTAATGGGTCGTGCCAAGCCCAGCATGGAGGTCCATGTCGTGTTGGGTCGGGGATTTGAGGCCCTTGGGCTTGTACGACAGCACGTGCCATGCCGCCCGCGGCCCGCGTGCTGGCACGGCTTGCCAGGCCCGTAACAGGCTGCGCTCGGCCCGCCCGGGAGTATAGTCGTTAGGAGTCTTGGGACTTGGGTGGTTCCCCCCCCGCCCTCCAAAGGGTCCCAATGGCTAGTTTCAGCTTTTTGGGGGGCATTTTAAAGAAATACCCCTCTAACAGCTATAAATAGCCATATTAGGGGGGTATTTGTGTATTTTGCTTATGGAGGGTTAAAAAATGACATAAATACCCCCCAACAGCTATATAACAACTAGTTTAGGGGGGAATTTTGGGCAAAGTTATAAGTAACTTTACAATGACCAAAATACCCCTCCCAATAACTAAATAACAAATAGTTATTTAGGCATTTTGGGTAATTGAATTATGTTAAATTCCTATAAATAGCCATATCCTCCACCATTCTCATCACACCAATTCAACAATTCTCCTATTAAGTTATTCTCTTAATCTCTTTAGTCTTTCCTCTCTCAGTCTCTCTGACTCTCAATCTCTTTTGGTCTCTCATAGATTCTCTACCATCTAAGTGAACTCTGATAGTCTTATAGTTTGATTGGCTGATTGTCTGATTCTCTAAGTTAGCAATTTGGGAGGCTTGGAGTCTTGGACATTGTCACGTTGAAAGGCTTTAATCGTTGAAATCAAGTTGGGATTCTGAACCGGCGGTTCGGGATTCCGAGGTAAGTCCAATTAAATTAATTTTATTTCTTTTAGAATTTGAAAAAAATGGTCAACTATTCCCAAAACCCCAAGTTTAGTAGCCTGATTTGAAAAATATTTAAAATAGAAGATGTTGAGGGGAAGGGGAAAAGAGTTGTTTGCCAAAAATGTAGAAAAGACTTTAGCTATTGTAGCAGTGATGGTATTGGTCATTTGACAGGACATTTTCTCACACATGAGAAGGAAGAAGAAATAACCCACAATTTAAATGAATTTTTGAAATAATGGAAAATAAAATTTAAAAATATTGGGAGAAGTCAGAGTCTCGGAGAACATTTCTCGCCACCAATCCCGCCATGGCACGTGATCCGTGATCTACTAACCCCTCCGGTGTCTACAGGCTATAGTTTCATTGGAGTCTTGTTTAGTTGTTTTAGTGCAGGACCTGCAGGTACCACACTACGACACTACCACTGTACCAGCCTACCAGGGTTGGCTAGATGCAATTATGAATCAGGATGCAGGATATAGATTACAACTTTATAATTACACGACAAATGAGGGCATGATACTACAGTACTACATACACTGGATATTTGGTTTTTCACCTGAAGAAAATGATGAAAGTGTGTGTGAATGCTTTCATCATAATGTATATGTAAATTTTGTTTAAGTTGTAAATTTTAACAAATAACCCACAGTTTTTTATTTTGTCAAATTATTATAAATATTGTTTTAATTTTATTTAATTTATTTGCCATTAATGTAACTTTGTATTTTTAATTTGTAACTATATAGTCTATAATTCTATATTGTATTTTTTATATTTTATTAATTTATTCCATTTTCATATTTCATTCATCCAACTATCCAAGTATGAAGCTTATGAAGTATCCAACCATTGTATATTTCATAATTTCAATATTTGTATAATTGTAAGCTTTGTAATTTGTATCATTATTCATTCAAATTTAAATGAAATAAAATTTTTAAATTCCTATTTGAATTGATTTATACTTTTATTTATTTATTCTTTGGGTTATTGGGTAATCATAAATTTGTTATTAATTTATTATTCGTTTCTTGTCCTGATTCTTGAATCCTGATCCAGTGATCCCGAATCCCTGATATGACATTTGATTTGACAATAATCCATTAAGTGAGTCTATCCTGGTCTGGCCCAAACCCATGGCCCGCCCTATGGCCCAGCCCGGCACGGCCTGCAACCCGGCTCGGCCCAGGCCCGCGTGCCGACACGGCACGGCATAGGCCCCTTGGGCCTGGACCGTGTCAGGCCAACCCCCAAAATTTCCACCGGGGAGGACGGCACGGCCCGTGCCGGCCCGCGGGCTAGCACGGCATGGCCCACCTTTAGGGTGGGCTGCCCACAGGCTATGTCGTGCTGGCCCGACACTGCCCACTTTACACCTCTAGGTGGAAAGGCAGTCCAACAATAAGTCCTTTGAGTTTGAGCTAGGGGACCATTTCATAATTGTGATTGTTTCCTCTTCTAACTAGAAGTTCAATGCACTTACTTCCACTCATCCTCCAGCAAGTCTATCAAAGCTTCTTTGCAGTCTTCAAAATGAGTAATTAAGACAGGACCCTTCGGTCTCAATACTTTGATTAGGTATTCTGCTATTCTCCTCCAATCCACTTTTTCTTTTTCACGATAATTACTAATTGGTTTTCCCATTCATCATTCTCTATTCCGCGGGTTAGCTTCTCAATACATAGGTCGTTCACTACCAAGTTGACCCCCATTTCTTTCTTAGAAGTATAGCTTTCTACTTCTTCTATAGAAATCTCCGGAGACTTCTCTTCCTTATGCACTTTCAAAAACTCCTACAAGATGCTTCTAATATCCCTTCATATTACTTACACCTTTTTTTTTTCCTTCGGGCAAGTAGACTAATTGATTATTGATTTCACCGAACACTTCCAATACAACCAGAAATCTGCCTTTGGCATTACTTCTTCTCTCTGCTATGCATCTCCTCTTATCCCCTTCAAGAATCGTCTCCATGTGGATTGCTATTTGAACTCCATTCTCTCTCTCTCTCTCTTCTCTCTCCCTCAAGTGATAAAGCAATTGTCTACTTACAAATGATAGTAGAGAGGAATAGGAGGATATTTGACCAAAAGCAAAATCAAGATGAGATGTTGATCAATCAAATCATTGGTAACCTTAGAAGATGATGAGTATTAAGCTGCACTTCAAGGGTGATCTCGTCTTATTCTTTTTTGGTTGTTGATTTTTTTTGGGAGATCTTGCTGGTCTTCATATGTACATAATCTTTTTATACAGTGAACTAACATACTTGTATATTTATTTTTTAATACATCAATACAATTTTACCTTACCTTTTTAAAAAAAAACGTTGTTATGTAAAAATGCTCAAGTCTTTTAGCTTTGAAGAATACAACAATTAGATACTTTTGCATCTTTTTGTAGCCAAAAAAAAAAAAAAAAACTGAGATTATAATAAAAAAGGAGGTACATGGGAAGATGTACATCAAGAGCAAAACAAAGAAAAAGATTACAAATGCAAAGCACTGTTACTAAATAAACAATCACTATGAGCACTGGGTTTAGTTAACCCATCTGCTACAGTGTTCGATTCCCTTGGAATCCCTTTCAGCTTAACCTGTCGTTATATCTCTGGCTTCAGCCAAAAAACGAGCCACACTCCAAGGCCCGCTGTCTTTTTCCTTTGGCCATCTTAGCCAAATCGCCCTCGATGGGTATTGAGGAAATTCCTAACATTTTAGCACAACAAAGACCCGTGAGGACTGCCGCTATTTCTACCTTTGTAGAGTTAGAAGCCCGATTGTTATTTTTGCATATCTTCCATGTTTTTGCTTTTCAAAATATTCTTTTCCTAAGTTTAGGAGCTTATGTTTGCACTTTAGAATATAACTAGATCTTCAATATGGTTCTTTGAACCATGGAAACTATTTTTAGACATCATATCTCATAAGTAGTTAGTTTGCATCAATAAGCTCTATGTTGCTTAAGGGAAGGGATCACCAGAAGAGATGCCATTGATCAATACATTGCCACATGAAGCATTTAATTACCTATTGATGCAGCATGTAGGACAAGCAAGTCCTACAGGTGATTGGTTGGAACCAAGATGCATGATTTGATTTAAAGAAGGCTTTTAGGTCAGTAACACTAATATGACGGGAAAAAAAAAGAAAAAAATGAATTGAATGAATGCACTTGTTAAAGAATGGGAACTAAGGATCTGAGTTATGAGAAAACTATATCAAATAAAGATGAGTTATTTACATTTGTCTTCAAATAGATAAATCTATCATATAAAAATGAGTTATTACATGAAAGTATTATAAAAAATAGATATAAAGCAACTTTTGGGATATCGAGATATAAATTCGTTTTTATTTTTGTTATGTGTTTGCAATGTCTCCATTGTGATGATTTTATAGGATCAAAACTAAAATGAAACACAAATACATCATGCATGGTTGTTAGACACCTGAAAGAAGACCATAATAAATCAAAAACAACTTAAACCAAAATATTCTACAAACCAATCATAATTGATAATATTAGAATGTGAGAAATCCACTTAAACTGGTTTTATTTCTCATTCAGTGATGAAAAATATGAATAATCTGATAGAATCGCAATGTGCACAATAGTCTCTAAACAACATACACAAGAACAATGATGATTTCATGTTTCAATAAACATGGAAGCCTAGATTAATTTGCAATCCTAAAATACAAGCATGCAACATGCACAGCATATACTCTCTTACGATCATCACATCAACAGAAAAAGAGGAAAGAGAATAAGAGAGCATACTGATCAACACTGGCCATTGGAGATATGGTTGCAACCGGTGGAGTGGGGAGCTAGGGTTTCGTTCCTGACTTGAAGAGAGGGAGGCAAGATGAGAGGTTTGGATGGGATAAATGCCAAAGATGAGTCGCCATAGCTTATTTTTGCTAGTGAGATTAACCACCGCTGAAGGGATGATTGCATTTGGTGGAAGGGGAGTTACAGTTTTGATCCTCGCCCGAAAAGAAAAGAGGCAATGGTGAGAGGTTTGGGCGGGAATAGAGAGCCAAAGCATTGAATCTGGGCTTGCGGGAGTAACGACTAGGTTGCTAGTGTCGTTTGCCCCTCGCTCATGTTTTGGTCCTATACAAATCTGGGGATGCGTGGCGCAACGAGGTGTTGTGAGGACTGTATGAGGCCGACTGTGAGGAGAAAATCCGAATTCGTGACTTCATGTTCCTAGTACATGGTGGGATATGGCTATTGAAGTCGATGTGAGGTGCGCTTTGTGAGAAGTAGATCCCACTTCACATATTCAAGAGTTTTTTTTTAGGATAAAAAAAGTATATTAGCTAGGAGAACTGATTACATAGTCCTTTATATCTACTATTTCTGGAGGATAATGATCCAACAAAAAGTGATCCTACATAAGAGTTTTACTTAATTGTGCCACCTGATGTGCGGGAACATTGAAACTAAGATTTACAAACATAAGTTTTGTTGACTGAAAAGATTGCAATAAGTTTTTGGTCTCCATTAAAAGGCCCAGGCTTGACCAATGCAGAGAAGTCCTATTTTATAGAGCATGCACAACTTGTTGGGAATCCAAGCATATCAAAATATTAGTTTTGGCCATCTGGAGTGCATGATGAATTCCTTGTTGTATAGCAAAAAGTTCATCTTCCTCTACTGATTTTAGTTACTTCATTCCTCCTATGACACAAAGACAACCGATATTGGTGAATAAGATGATGATGCCATGACTAAATAGAGAATTGATTAATTTTGCCAACATCTGTAAATATAATGTAGTCAATGTTTGTTTTTATATTGATACAAAGTTTTGAAGGAAGTCATTGGGCTAAATATGACTGATGTTGTGGGGCATGAAGGCTATTAAAGATACTATTAATTTTTCCTACAACCTAAAGATTGGATACTAATGTTTTTTTAAAGCATTTCTCATTACGGTCAAACCAGATATAATATAAAGCTATAGTATACCAATTAGGCACTTGATTTAGCATAACTGATTCGGGAAATAGTTTTGCTAATTCATTGATACAATTGATCCACGAATATTGAAATATATTGTTTACATTAATATTCCAGGGAGTTGCAAATAAAATGGACCGAGTGAATGAGCATTCCATAAATAGATGATTTATTGTTTCTACACTATTATGACATAGGACACAAATTTGATATTGAGCTAACTGCAAAATTTTTCCTTTGATGGGGATGAATTCTTGAATAACTCTCCAGAGAGACAATTGGTAACGCGGAGGGACCAAAAGATGTCAAATCCATTTCAAACATAATTGTAGATTTTCATACAGTTTGTTTAGATGGAGCATAATAAGATGTTTGTAAGCTTTCATAGAAGAAAATTTTCCTGATGAGTGTTTTGTCCAAATCCAAGATACTGTATTTTTTATTGGTAAAATACGTGTGTTAAAAATTTGGGAGTTTTGTCCCCTATCGAAGGAAGTTATGAGACTATAAATGTTTCAGTTTCCATTACTAGTGAAATCTATAAAGGAAAGACTCTTTATATTAGGTAAAGTTGGTTGATTTATAATTTAAAAACTCTCATTGTTTGAATCAAAGGGAGTTGGTCAATTTTGCAAATAGAATTTACAAATACTAGGAAGCCCACTTCATGAAGGAGATTTTGTAGTTTTGGGGTAGTAGATTTACAAAAAGAAAAAACTTGATCGGGGGATTAGATAAGGGAAGATTGTATTATCCCGAAGATATTTTGATTTCCAAAGTTGAGCCCATAATTTATGTTGTTCATTTAGATATCTCCAAGCTAGTTTTTTAGTAAAACATAATTCACTAGTTTAATATCCCTAAATCCCAAACCACCAGATGATCATGGTTGGATTAGTTTGTTCCACGAACACCAACGATAGGGATAGGGATTAGCAACAAATTTAGCCTACCAGAAGTTTCTAATAATTTGTTCAATAGCGTTAATAGTTTTTTGAGGAAGTTGAGCTACACTCATTGTATGAATTGAAATAACTTGAAGAACATATTGGATGATGACCCTTTTCCTAGATTGACTTAAAGTATAATCCTTCCAACTATTGAGTTTTCACCTAAGATTATTTAAAATGAAAGAAAGTTGGGAATGCTTACTTCATTTCCAATTCAGAGGAATACCAAGATATTTAGAATTTTCAAGGAGGGCTATCATCTGAAGTTGTTTGTGTATCATTCTCTGATGTCTAGGATGAAAGCTCTTATTGAAGTAAATGCCAGATTTATCTAGGTTTATAAACTGACCTAAAGCATATTGGAATTGGTGATGAATGGTTTTAAGGGTATCTAAATCTTCACGATGGCCTCTTAGGAAAAGAAGAATATCATATGCGAAGAGCAAGTGAGAGATAAAGGGGGCCTTATTTGCTATTTGGATTCCTTTTAGGTGACCATCTTCTTCAGCTTTAACAATCATTCGAGTAAAGCTTTCCATTGCAAGGATAAAAATGTAGGGGGTAAAGGATCTCCTTGCCTGAATCCCCTGGTGGGTGAAAATTTCCCTTATACAGTTCCATTAATGAGTACACAGTAAGAAATAAGAGATATGCATTCTAAGATGATGTGACAGAAATCCTTTGAAAATCCTATAGCTTTTAAAACTAAAAGTAGAAAAGACCATTTGAGATGGTCATAGGCTTTGGCCATATCTAGTTTAATAGCTACATAGCCTGTGTTCCTTTTTTATGATGTTTCAAAAAATGAAACATCTCATGGGCAATAATGGTATTGTCCATCATTTGTCGACCTGGTTTGGGGCTATGCACTTCTCCAGGACGGTACGGAGTCTATTAGCTAGTATTTTTTAAATGATTTGATGCAACCTAGGATTAATATATAATAGAATAGGGTGGTGATCAGAACCCCATCGAGAAGATAATGTAAGATTCGCATTTGTGATAGCTGAAATCCAATCAAGAGTAACTAGAGCTCTGTCAAGTGTTCTACTAATGTGACTCGAGGCTCATTTATTGGACCAACTTAGATTGTCCCCTTGGATGTTGATCTCTAGAAGATTTGGTTCTAGAACAAGATTTCAATATTGGGTTGAAACCAACTTAGAGGGACCATTTGAGGAGCTAGGGTCCTAAACCATAACTGTAGCAACCTAATTGAAGTCAACAATAAGGGTATATGGAATATCAAGAGTTTGTAACCATTGTTTTAGATGAAGCCATAATTTATTTCGGTGGGCTTTAATTGAAGGTCCATAAATAAAACATAATAAACGGTTTTCTATAATAGGAGGATAAGATATTTTAAGAAAAACATACCTCGAGTGAACTAAACAAAAAGAAACCGGGGTATTAGTTTTCCAGAAAATAGCTAGCCCTCCAGCGCGTCCTTCGTGAGGAACTGAGTAGGAATTAGAATAATTAAAATGATTAGACAACTTTTTCATTTTGTCCGTATGAATTTTGGTTTCAAGAGTTGGAGATATGCAATTCATATTTAAGTTGCACTAACTCTTCCTACCCTTTTGTAATGTGTTATGGTGTCCTATCTGCCATGATAATTGAGAAAGTTAATATAGAATTGCTTTATGAAGTTAAAATGCGCAAGCAAGCCCACTAATCTTCCATCTTTTTTTAGACAATAATTTTATTTTCACATGAATATATATCAATAAATGTGGGGAAATGTTGAAGGATATCTAGACTATGAAGTGGTTTTCAGGACAAAAGGTGAACTATGAAAAATCTGAAGTTTTCTTTATGCATCCAAAACACAGAGAAATAATTTCTAGGGCCCTTCATATTCATTCTATCTATTTGGGATTGTACCCTATGATAGGTAGGAGGAAATGACAATTGTTCAAATATATTACTAAAAGGAAAGCCTTTAAAACATAAAGTTGAAGAGATTATCTTGTATCTCAAGCAAGGAAATAAATCCTTTTGAAATTAGTGATTTCAACCATTCATTTGTAATGCATGTCCTGCTTCGGTGCTTCATGCTTCCAAAGAAGGTGTGTCATGATATCTCAAAGTTCTGTAGAAGGTTTGGTGGCGAGAAAGCCAATGGAGGGACAAAAAATATTTGGGTTTCATTCGATCAATTGAGTAAAAATAAATTGAATATATGGATGGGATTCTGGTACCCGCATGCTTTCGATCTTGCCCTCCTAGCAAAGTTAGCTTGGAGGCTATGGTTACACACACAAAGCCTATGGGCTAGGGTGATGAAATCAATATACTTTAAGAAATGTTCATAGAACTGGACCGGGTAGAAACCCATCAAAGACAGAGGTTAACGGATTGGAGGTTTGACTGAGGTCAAATAATGCCGATGTAATAAATAAATTAAAAAAAAACTACTGGATATGAAGGAAAATTAATTCAAAATAAAAAGCCTGGAGCAAAAATCAAATTCCAAGCCCAAAGAAAATATCATATTGGAATTTCAATTTGAGCAAACCTGTAAACAAAAGTTACAAATCTAAGTAATTAATTAATTTTGAGTTCAGTAGTTTAAAAAATATTAAAAAATTAAATAAAATAAACTATAAAGTGTAAATGTTGTAGAATGCAAAAATTAGAATTGCACAATTTACATTTTTCCAGGGTTCAAGCAGTGGAAGGAGGAGGAGGATAAGGAAAGAGGGAAGAAGATTAGGAGAGGACTAGAGATTGTTGCGCGTTGAGCATAGGGTCACCTCAAGAGGAGGAGAGAATACCGACTGGCGTATGTTTTCCAATGTAAAAAATGGACTAGTGTAAAACTCCACACCCGGTCCACTTTTTTTTTCCAAGCGTTTGTTTCCAATATAAAGTCTACATAAACCATCTAATTGGTTGACTTTTCCATCGTTAATTGATGTAAATGTACATCAAAAAATTCAATGTATTATTTACATCAATTATCACATAAAAAAAGTCCAATGGTCCATTCAAATTTTAAATTGATCACAACTAACTTTTCCCTCGACTAACATTTACATCGATGATTTCCCCACCAAAATCAAATGCAACGTAAAGGCTAAGTCAAAAGTGGGGCAATTTTGGGGATGGAAAGGCATCCTTGAAACTGGGAAGGTCTTAAACAATGGCATTTTCATAAATGTCAATAGGGGTTTTTAGGGTGAATCCTTGGTCGTATCCTTGGATCCTTGGGATCAAGGGATTTACTCCTATAGGCCCGACTACCTACATTTAGTACAAGTTTATTTGTTTCAGATTTGATAGAGTGAGATAAATTGATACTAGGGGTGAGCAAGGTAAGGGATTTGTTTCGTGAGCCTTTTGTGAACAAAAAAATCACATATTAGATTATCTCATAATCCATGGGAGGATTAAGTTATTTGGGTGGCTAATAACTTTGGTATGTTTACTGTGAAATATGCTTATCTTTAGCCAATGTTCAAAATATCGATATGCTTGATACGCCGGTAGAGGCATGTCGGGCTGTATTGGTAGTTTTTTTTTAAACCAGTTCAGAGGGGTCGGTTTAAGGCCTGAATACCGTCTGAACCAGCGTATCGGGAAACCATTGGCATGATACGTATCGACCAATACGGGCCAATATGTATCGATACTTTGAACCTTGTTTTTAGCATCTTGAATTATCCAAAATACTAAACTAGTCAAGGTAGGTATATTGTGAACAAGATAATCTGGAGAACAACTTGGAAACTCAAAGTGGAACCAATAGTGAAAACTTTATTTAACAATGTTGTAATAATGGAACAAAACCTGTTTACAAGACATGTGATTCAGCCCCCCCTCCCCGCTTGCTCGAGATGTGATGGGTATAAGGAATATATTCTACATTGGTTCTAGTTTGGGCTTAAGAGTCAATGATGTTAATAATGATTTAAGTTTTTTTTAATGGTTTTCTAATCTTCAGAATTTCCCTTGGCCATGTTGAAGAGTCCCTCTTTGATAATGTTGCTTATTGTCTTTGGGAAATCTAGAAAGACAGTAGCAATATAGAAGGCACTGAGATAAATAATTAGTTACTACATCTTCTCAAACACTTTTACGAGGTTATATTACTAGATCAGTGTAATGATTATTAGAAATGACAAACCCATAAAATTTCACTTGTAGACTTGCAAAGGCTTTTCTAACAAGTGTCCAATGTCCCATAGATTTTCAAATCCATCAAACAAGGGATTATAAGGTATCAATGTTATCATTCTAGTTGTTTAAGGGAGTATTTAGCAATCCAAATACCCATGATTACTTTTGTCATCTTGTGATTTACATTTCTCCCTCACACACATTAATAAACCTACTCAGCTATTGCATAATCTACAGTGCCACATCGAATGCCTTAATCAAGGGCATCGTCTTCATGGTTTGCTTCATGTGGGTGAAAGAATATTAAATGCCCTATCTCAACCTAAATCTCTTAATTATCTACAAAACAAACTGCTAAGATTTCCCTGGCATGAGGACTGGTCAGCACTTGACCCGACCCTTCAATCCCCCTTGAGGCCCTGAAAAGTCTACTTTTACAACCTTGGTTGCATTTTCCAATCGAACTCACATCAAGATATGGACCGAGCTAATCTCTCAACATGCTTATTTGTAGAATGTTTGAGTAGTAGCTCACTTTCAAGACATCAAATTAGTAATTGCACTATTTGCTACTTGAGCCCTGCATTAGATAAAATTGAGATTCAGTTTTCAGCTATAGTTGCAAGTCGTATAATATTAACCACTGATCTTATTTACTCTTTGGTTTAAGGTATGTTGTTTTATATTTCCTTCTACCACCTAGCTACCTTATATATAGTAGAACATTTTGTGTTTTAGATTTTCTTTCATATATTTAGGTTTCTTCATTTGTTCTTTAGGCACAGTTTGGAAGAAATACAAATACAAATATGTACAGTACAAATACATACAAAATACAAGGTTTTGCACTCTATATATTTGTATTTGTACTCCTTCAAAACCGAGCCTTAACAAAGGGTTATTGTCAAGTCAAAAAAGGAAATTGCTCTGGATTGACTTGGCATAGTGATTCCATTTCAATGGCTTAGAATTCGCCTACAACTTAAAATTTGTACATCTCTTATTGCCGATGGGTCCAACATCTCTTACTATTGATAGCTCAAGCTGTGGTTAAATATATCCAATAATTTTGTTGGATCAATAACTACAAGCTTTATATTAAAGATAAAAAAGATAGCTACAAAAAGGTACAATATATACACACAGTCATTGAGAGACAAACAATCTTACTTGGGTTTTTGGGAGAGATATCACATTTATCCATTGAATCAATTTACAAGAAATGTAAAATAAATAAAGCATATGAAAAAAACAACTAATAAATTTATTAGAACATTTTTATAGTATACACAAAATACCTGGTTTCGACTTTAACTTCTATAAGGGAATCGACTAAGCCGTGTAAAAGAAGTTGGACAAAGAATCTATCAAACCAGTTAAACACGTTGATTAGCAAAGAATAAGAAGGGAAAAATTAAAAAGGAAGGGAAAAGAAAAAGAAGGAGCATGAGAGGCGGAGGCACTGTTTAGTTGTGGAGATATATGCAAAGAGAAGAAAAAGAAGAAGAAGAAGAAGAAGAAGAAGAAGAAGAAGAAGAAGAAGAAGAGGAAGAGGAGGAAAGAATCTATCGATGTTGGTTCAAGGAGATTAATTGCCAACAACGATAAGTCTCTTTGGTCTCTGCTATGCCAAAAATGAGTTCATCTCTGAGACCCTTCGTTTCCCCTATTTTTCCTCTTGTGCCTGGAAAATGGAACCCATGTCTTCATGAATTCACATCTGCCCCCTCCCTAGAGAGCACCCCATAAACGCCCCACAACATATCCTAAACCATGTTTTGGGAACACCTCCCACTAACAACTTCGGGAGATGTTCCCAATGCATGATGAGATGTGCATGTGGGGCGTTTGTGGGACACAGATGTGATCTCTGTTAGTGTTTTAAAAACTGACATGGAGTCCGAACTATTTTTGCCTCTGGGTTGTGTCACTAGTTTGATCATCCGGGTTGAACAAGTTATATTGTGCTACATAGACTTGTTTATGGGTTGGATTGGGTTGGGCTTTGCCTTTACATTAATAGAATATGTTCAGGTCCAAGCCCCATGCCCGACCCGACCATCGGGCCAAGGTCTTGAGCCCGAGCCCAAGCTTGGCCCTCGTATAAAGCCCAAAGCCCGAGCCCAGACAAAAATTTGGAAAAAAAACTTTTTACTTGTTAGTTTAATTAAAACTATTTTATTTATATTAAAATACCTCAAAACCTGAAAAAAAAATGAAAGCTCTCACTACTACTTGAAAAAGGAGAATAAAGATAAATAAAAAAATATTATATATATGTTTTTTTATTATATAATACATTATCAAGTCAGGCTCGGGCTCGGGCCAAGCCTTTTTTGAGAAAGCCCAAGCCAAGCCCGAAAACAGGTCAGGCCCAATATTTTAGGCTCGAGCCTAAGCTTGTATGCCTAAAATTCTATCCAAACCTGACTTAGATCGGGTTGGGTCGGGCTGTCGGGCTATTCGACCCATGAACAAGTCTAGTGCCACATAGTGGGGCAGCATAAATCTCAAAAAGTTACCCAAAATAAAAATAAAAAATTACCTCAATCGGGCATCTGAGTGCAAAGTTATGGCCTCCAGGAATTTGCATACACATTTAATGTGCAACCTGTAACCCGATCTCCGGGTCAGCGGGTCTAATGGCTCAATGGTCCAACCATTTGGGTTGGATGGTTTTCACCAAGTCAATAGTTTTTGACCATCCACTAGGTTTTAACAAAACAAGACCTGGAATCCTAGGCCGATGATGGTTTGAAAGGTTCAACTGGCTGAGTCAACTGTGGGTTGACAACACTAATCTTTGTTTCACGTGTTTTGTTTTTTGTTTTTTTCTTTCTTATCATTGAATCTCAAATGAAAGATTGAAGTGCAACCATTAATAATATTATTGTTAATATATACATGAAAGAAAAAATTCTCAAACTACTCTTTGTATTTGGGTTTAGGGGTGCTCACGGTTTAGTTAACCAAACCATGGGTTATTTTTCTTTACCAAACCAGTCCTACCTGTTTTTCCATATCCCCAAACTAACACCGAACCGATATCACTGATTAATCGATTGATCAATTTCGGTTTTTGACCATTTTAGTTCTTCCTTTTTTTATATTTATAACATATGTTACAAATAAATATATGTAATATATTATATTATAAATACTATAAATATATATAATAATGTAATATATTTATATATAAAATATAGATCATATGTGAGATATATTTAAAAATATATAATATACATATAAATACATATATCAATCATTTCGATTAATTGCTGTTTTTTTCTCTGTTAAGTGGTTAACCAAAAACCGAATTGGTCCTTAATTTTTTAGAAATGCTGAACTGATCAGTTTGCTTAACCGCATTTTTTTGGTTTGCTTAGTTTGATATTTTTTTGGTTTTTTGGATTTTTATGAGCACCACTACGGGTTCGACCCATAAGCATAATATGTGTAGCTTTTTTTCTCAACTTAATTCGGAGAGGGTCATTAAGCAAGTCAATACAAGGAAATCAAAGCCATAAAAATATAGCACATTGTATCAATTTGTTGTTGATCTCAACTAGTTAGACCATCACCGACCAGTCTAGTTCTCATAAAGCTCATCTTTTGGTATAACTTTGTTGATTTGGTCAACAAAGTAAGACCATTATTCCAAGTGTCGGCTAGTTAGACCATCCCCATCGGGGATGGGGAATCCCCAAATTTTCCCCACCATGAGGCAACAACCTTAAAAAATTTAAATTATGGATATTTTACAAATATGATTTTGGTAATTTGCGGTTATTCTAGGAATTGGATTATGACAATTTGGGGGTATTTTATAAATGAAATTGTGGGATGCTAGGATTATAAGAATGTGATGAAAACTTGTAGATATTTTAAAAATCAATATTAAATCTACAAATATTATACTAATTTACCATTGGGTTCGGAAAATTACATGCAAACCCCATCCCTAATTTGGGGCAAAAATATTTTCTTTGTCCCCACACCATCTCTACCCCGTGCTGTTTAAGATTTGAGAAAACTTGCCCAATTCGGGGTGGGGTAGGGTAGGGCCCTAGTTTTACAAGGAAATTTGCCATCCCTACAATTCCAATAATCTGTATAACTAATTAACTAACAGTAAATTAAATAACAATAAATTACAATGTTTTATGATAACTTCCAACAAATCATTGAAATTGCTATTGATTAGTAGTGATGTATAGTAAATTAACTATTTACAATCAAAATAGATTAATGTAAATTGTTTACTGTTTTAAGCCCAAATTATTTACTATGTTGAAGTAAATATAATTATCATAAATTTATGTAATTATGGTAAATTAAATTATTTTTAATTAAAAGTAAACCATTTGTTGTTAATTAATCTAAAACTAGGTATGATCGAAGTCAACCAAGTGGTCTAGATTGGTGTGGATAGACTTTATATTTTTTTCGAAATTATTTATTTAAATAATATTAGTGGATTGTTATTTAAATAATTATGAAACAGTTTTTGATAGATTAATTTCCTAATTTTTAAATAATTATTTAGTTAAATAATAATAATAATGGATTATTAACTAAATAGTTTTGGAAAATATTTTTTTCATAGATTAATTTCTTAATTTTTTAATTACTTATTTAAAAAATACTTATGATTATTAGTTAAAGAGTTTCCCTAAATTATTTCATAATTGTTAATTGTAATTATTGATTTTATAGAAATTAGTAAATTACACTAATTAATAATATCTTTTATCAATAAATCATTATTGTAAATTTAAAACAAATATTAAATTACTGTGGTTAATGTAAATTACACTAAACGTTGAAACTTTGAACATTTATTAATAACAAAAAATTATTAAATAATGGATTGTTTATTCATTTTTGGTAGATTGTTATATTATTTAATATTTGTTAAATAATGGGTTATTTCTTAAATAATTATTTCATAATTTTTTGTATAGTTTTTGGTATAATATTTTCCAAAAATTTTTACTAATTTTCATAACTAATGGATTATTTAACAATAGATTAATATTTAATAATAGATTATTTGACAATTATGGGGAATACTATGAATATATAATAAACATTGAATTCCCTTTACCGAAAATTCCCCTTATTCCCCTTTCTTTAATTGAAACCAAATCTTAACAAATTATGGCACTGTTTTTATAGGGAATTGGAGAGAATATGTAGGAATTAGATATAGAAGTGAAAGAGAGGATAAAACATATATTGGGCTAATTATGGAGAGAAGTGAGATTGTTATAGAAAGTGAGAGACGTGAGTTGGGGGGGGGGTGGGGGAGAACTCGAGGTGATTTTTTTTTTTGGTAACTTTTTTAGATCTATGTGCCCCAAGGGCCATAGGCATATATTGTCCCACTATTTTCACAAAAACCCCCTTTTTTGCCTTAATTTGTAATTTTGATTTTTTTATAAATTAAAAAATATATTAAGTATAAAAATATAACATATTTATACATTATTTATTGCTAAAGTATATATTTATACACATACATACATATGTATGTACACTTTTTTTTTGAAGGTTATATATATACATACATATATATATATATATATATATATATATGTATGTATATATACACACACACTTAATACATACTAGTAAATGTGTACGTGCATTTGCACGTGGCAGATTGGCAGTATCTCTATGACAAAACTACTTATAATTTATGATCACTTTTAATAATTCATCTATCAAAAAAATTAATTAATGTATTAAGTGGGCATTTTCTGAATAGTTATAATTCATGGTTCCAACACCCTGGCAGTTTTGGAACGTTTATAAGTGGATAGTTTATGAAGTAAGAGTAAAGGACATATATGGCCTCTTATACCCGTTGTATGCTTAGACAAAAGGGTGAAAAATGTCCAATGAAAATTCCAGAAAGAAAGAGCATTCGCTCTTTTATGGGTAGATAATTATATGCTGACGTGACACAGTATTAACTGTTCAACCCAGCCAATCAAACCGATGACCCGTGACTAGAACTGTTCATGGGCCGGGTATCCCGATGGCTGGCTCGACCCGGCCTGCACCCCGGTCGGGCTTGGTCATGTAATTAGACCCGCGGGCCTGACCTCGAGCCTAACATAGTAACCCCGACTGTGTTTTGGGCCGGGTTCAAGATTTGTCAAAAAAGCCCAGTCCGACCCGACTCAGCATTATATATTTTATAAAATATATAATATGTATTTTATATATTTTATAAAATATATAATATGTATTTTATATATTATATAAAATATATAAATAATATAATATTTATTAAAATATATATATATATTTATAATTTAATATATACATTTTTTATTTTTTTCTTTATAATCTCTCTCTATTCAGCTGCTAATAGTATGGGCTAAATTTCGGACTCGGGCCCAAATCCAGGCTTCAGGTTTTTTACGAGGGCCAGACTCGAGCCCAAGTTATAGGCCCGATGGTCGGGCCAGGCTCGGGCCTTAGAAAATTCTATTAATACAAAATGAAAGCCCGGCCCATGAACAGATCTACGTGACGTAGAGGCAAAAACAGATCGGCATTCAGGTAAATTTTTAAAACATTGTCAAATGCATACTTCGGATGAATTGAGATCTGTTCCTCAAATAGCGCGCCTCACAACGAACTCACAGCCACATCCCACCCTACCCTGTATTAGGAACGATCTCCCCATCAATAATAAATTACAAGTACGTGAGATGTTCCCTATCTGCGGCCAGGAGGTCAGCGTGAGGCGCATTCTATCAGAGGAGATTCGGACTCACTCCGGATTGGCTTCCTACACGCAAACAGTGTATATACATCTCAGCATGCATTGAGATTTGAGAACATTTTCCGTTCTTGTCAAGGGAAGATGTTCTCAATGCACGGTTGGGATGTGATATAGGGCGCATGTGAGAGCCAATGCGATCATCCAAATGCCACGCCGTGCCGTATGCTCCGGTTAACACCCAGTTTCTATCAGCGCACGTTAGCAAAATCCAGTTCAAAATGTGTCGAAAACCAGTTTTCATATAATATCTTCATGGGGAGAAAGAGGAAGTAAGAATCAAAGTAAGGTTTCCAACCATGGATTTTTGGCAGAAGGCTCGAAGTTTTGCTCAAGAAGCAGCGAAGAAATCTCAGGAAATTACACAAGAAGCCATTTCAGCAGCGAAGCGATCTCCAGAGCTAACAAGGGGAGCGGCCAGGATCTCTGATATCGTATCCGAGACAGCAAAGAAATCAAAGGAGATTGCCGCGGAGGCTACCAAGAAAGCCGATCAGATCAAGATCGAGGCATTGAAGCGAGCCGACCAGATCAAATCCCTTGCCGAGGGAATCTCTCCTCAGATTCCTGTCCCTACCATCTCCCTCATTGATTTCTCTTCTGATACTCTCTCTTCGTCTGACCTCGAGAAATTTGGTGTTACCGAAGAGCTGAGGGATTTTGTTAAGGGCATCACCATTAACACATTTCAGGATTTTCCCATACAAGGTGCTTGATTTCTTTCTTTTGGATTTTCATGTTGACTTGTCTGTGTTAGTTTACTTTGTTTCTTCCCTGAAATGTTGAAGTTTGAAGATGGGCTTCTTGTTTTAGGGTTCTGGTTGAATTTACCTGTTAATATATTAATAATTTGGAGTCCGTTGACTTTCGTGGCAATTCGCGAATAGCAGCATTTAGAAGAATAGAGGATAGTATAATATACTTAAGTCCAGTAATGCAGCTTTGAATATTTAATGTTTAATTCTCATTGGGCATCTTTCTGATGTTTTGGCATTTTGGAAGTTATATAAGAGTAACTTGCTCTAAGATTTTACTGGGTTATCTGGAAAAGGCCACTTGATTTACATTTGTAGCTGGTGTTACGTATCTTTATTGCACTTTTCCTACGCATCAGATATTTAGTAAGGGTTAACGAGAGAAGCCATGACGATTAGTCTGATTAGCTCAATTATTACTTCTTCTTTGAGTGGGGTCTCCAGAAAGGAGATATATTCTTTGTTTCCCCTTTTACATGTTATGATGAGTTCGTAATAGAAAGTTGGAAAATGGTACTCTCAAGAAGTTCTAGTAATGTCAATTTGATTTTACCAGACTAGAGTACTGAAAAATCACATATATATATTTATATTTAAATTTTTGTTCTTTTCTCCTTTCTCATCACATTCTTATGCTTACTTTCTGGACTTGCTTTACATGACATATAGATGAACCGGAGATCACTGATGTCCCCACTGTCTCAAATGTCCGGAAGGATCTTACAGAGTGGCAAGAGAGACATGCTACTCTAGTTCTCTCGACCGTCAAGGTTGTTTCTTACTTCTTATCTGAGCATCATTGTGCATACGGGATGAAATATGACTCCGTGTGTACTTTTAACTGAAATTCATAAACGTATTTCCTTCTGATTTTTGTTTTTGTTAAGAAGTAAATGTTAAGTTGCTAAATTCACAAGAGATGTTTTTGCCTCTTTTTTTTGGGTTGACTTGAGGGGAAGTAGTTATTTTCTAAATTATAGGATGGAAGTAGGTAACCTATCAAAGAAATCTAAGGAGGAAAACCTATACAATACACAAGAATAATAAATTGGGAAAGGAAGGACTTTTTCTTTAACTAGTGCTATCCATCTTAGAAAAAGCGAGGAATGCCTGCAGCTGCAAGGAAGGAAAATCCTTTTCTCTAAATAATGTCAAACACCACTCCAAACTCCCTTTTTTGTAGATGTTTAGATTTAAGTATCTTGAGCCACTGGAACCTTGAGTTCTGAACATAAGCATAGCAGAACTCTCACCACCAATTTGCAATATCTAGGCAAATTTGAATGGTTTATCATAATTCCTGGATAGGGATTTAAAGAATTAGTAAAGAAAATAAAATGATTTATCCTCAGAGACATGGTGCAGTGACTGTTTATAAGTTTTAGGAAGAAAAGGAGGATTCCAACTTCAAATGCTATCTATCTTTTCCAGTAAAAAAATGTTATCAAATGCTCTACATGGTCTTGAAATGCTTACCTCTTACCCATGTTCCTTTTGAGAATGCTCTTAATCACCCTTCATTCACAATTGATAAAAAGGTCATTCTTTATTCACTGCCATGCTTTTGGAGGCTGTGAGGATGATTTCACATGAAGAAAACATCATAATACCAATACCATGCTTATTTATTTTATTCATGTCCTCATAATTACTAGGGAATCTTAAAAAATAAAGCTGCACAGTGTTTGAAATTGCAATTTTTCTGTCTAGATACTAATGGAAGTGAAGAAAAATATATGTTTTCTTTGAAGCTCCTTGTAGACAACTTTCCATAGATTGATACATCATGCCTTGTTTTCCATTAGATGATTCTCAAAATATACCCTCTGACAAGTTTTTTGTTGCAGGAAATTTCAAGCCTAAGATATCAGTTATGTCCGCGCTTCATGAAAGAAAGGAAGTTCTGGAGGATATACTTTATACTTGTGAACAGTCATGTGGTTCCGTAAGTAATTCATCTTCTAGAGCAAACCTCCTTTTTGGCTATTGCTGGTGATAAAATGCTCTTTCGATGGATAAAAAAGTTAATTTTCTGATACTGTAAACGAATTGAAATTTGTTTTGGAGTTTGGGATTTAGATCAAAGGAATGGTTCTGCACTTTGAATTTCTATATTTTTTGCATTATCCAAAATAATTAAAATGATAACCTGCAATAAAAATTAAAGAGAGGATACCTCAAATCTCCTTCCATAAAATGCTTTACTGTCAAAACCATATTTTTTATAATGCACCTTTGTCATGCCAAATTTCATTTGTTGGATCCATTTTAATGTTGTATATGGCTGTATTACCATAGTATTGTTTATTCAATTATTCTATTATACTTTCCAGTCCTTTTTCAAATGGGTCAAACTTTTTGAATCCGGATTTATTGCCTAGCTGTTTTTTGAAATTTATCTCTATAGCGGCTGTCTTTAATCTTTTATCATCATTTACATCTAGACATATTCAAGCACATTTCCACCATATTTGCCAGATGCTGTTATTTTATTATATATAAACCCTGATTTTGGTGAATCTCAGCTTGTTTGACAGAACTGTACTGATGCATCTCCATTTTTGGTCAATTTCCCTTAACAATCCAAAGAGAGATGCATACTTGTATCATTGTATGGTATGCATTCAAATGAAGTACATGCAAACAGGATGAAAGGATTCCTTTTTTTTTCCCTCACTCAAGTTTGATATACATCATGATTAATGGGGAATATGACTAAGATTTAGATGATCACATATTGACCTTCATTTATTATTATGCATAACTGTATGTGTGATGTTGGTGTAGTTCTGGGTTCATTTGTCTGATGAAGTGATCTATGTGTTTGTATCTAGTAAAAAAGCAGCTTCATTTATTTTTTAAGTTTCCTCCTTTGTGGTTCCATATTAGATATGAGAAACAGTATATGGAAGAGGTTAAGCTGAAAGCTACAGAACAGACAAAAGATGATAAATTGAAAGAAACTCCAACAGTTGGAACAACATCTAAACCAGAAGTGGCCCAAACAAAGCAGCAAAGTAAGGGTTTAACTTCATCATCTGCCGAGCAGGACTTGGATGTATTTCTCTTGGGAGATCTTGGAAGCAGTGCTGATGAGGGCCCAGGTACTACTTGTTAAAGTTTTAATATGTGGTAGATGGCTTGACCATAAATGAAATCATTGCATCTAAGCATTTGAGAGGTTTCTTATATATATATATATTTCAAAGGATATTATGTTGATTTTCAAACTAGCTATTTCTAACTTTATAGTTAATGAGATGATTTAAGTTAAATTAACTGGGACATTGGATAAACCATCTCTGTGAGAGGGTGTTCATTAATGTATAATTACCCAGTTTAAATGGAACGCCTGTTGTGCCAACCTTAGCCCCCACAAAGCCTTGAGGTTGCATCTGTCTTCTGATTCCTAACCACTCACCCAACCAGTTTATGTTCTTTTTAACAACAAGGAGTTCCCCAAATGTTTTCTCTTTCTTTCCTTTTTTTAGATGGTAAAACTGATTGGAAGTTGTCCTTTAGTCTTTTACTGCTTTGAACCTTAGTAGTTAGCACAGGAGGTTGTCAGTTACTGGTTACTATTGATTGGTGGATCACCTTAGAATGCCACGTTTGACTCTTGATCTGTTTTTATAAAAAGGGTCATAATTCAGCAAGGGGCCCTTCGCATGTGGGACACACCTGACCAGTCGTTTGGTATCAGATGACTATACAAGGTCTGGTATAAGCGTTTAAGAAGATTTCAATCTGACAACATAGAATACACCCTCAATAAAGGTGCTCCCATTGAATTGAATTGCTTTACAAAATTAACTATCACATTATCAATTTATCACTAATCAAACTTCACAATGCAAGGAAGAGTTGGTACATGGAACTTATGGTAGGTTGTTGTCAATTCTTTGGTTAATCACTATATAGTCAAAATCTCAAAACATGGTCAATGTTAATTTTTTTTTATCCTGGTTTGATTATCTCAAAGTTGTTGGGAGCTGAAGCATAATCATAAAATTTTGTCATGGAATTGTAATTTCTGCATCCTTAACCAGACTTGAGTCTACATAGTTAAAGAAATCTACAAAGTATTTTTTGTTCCAGTGATGGTGCTATTAGCTCCTACTTTTAATTTATTGATGATCTATCTGCTATTTCAGATGCTGCAGATGATGGGGAATTTGATGATTTTGACAAGATTGTGGAGAACTCGGTTAGGCATCTTTAATATTCTTGTTTTGAATTTTAAACTGTTATTTTTATTACTTTATTCTCTTTGGACCATATGAATAAGGCCCTGGGTTGGCCTTTTGATACACCGACCAACCTAACCATGTGGGTAGGGGTGCAAGTGTACACCTCAGGCTGGTGAATTAGCATTTTACACTGCTTTTGGGCTCGGCCCTTGGCCCGGGTCCATTCAAATTTTGACAAAAGCCCAGCCCAAGCCCACTCAAATTGCACTCCTACATGTGGGGCAGACAAACTAGCTTCATTTAGTTAGTTTTGACATTGTCTGAAAACATTTTTGCTATGCGCAGGAGGATGAAGAAGAGAAGCAGATTTCAAAGGCAACTGCAGGGTAAATCAACTTTAGCCAAAATAAAAATAGGAAGGAGTAGGCGCCACTCATCCAAGAATTCAAGAAAACCATATGGTAGAGGTGAAACAGATAAGCATGGATTAAGAAGGTTGGTGGTGCCGTGGTGGTGGTGACACTGGTGAGGGGGTGATTGATGTTCCTTTGCTATATTGAGATTGTGAGATGTTTCCCTTGCCAATGCTCCGAGTAGGAGGAAAAAGGATGGAGACGGCGCTTATTTGGTGTAAATGTTAATGCTGTTCTTGTTAGTTCAAATCTAAATGTGTGTTTCTCTTGTATTGCCAATTTCATTTGACGCTTGGTCCCCTGATAGCAAGATTTTGAAAGGTTGATGTCATGTAATATTGCTTGTTCAAGTTTATGTAATATTGTTTATGTAGACAGCGCTTATTCATTATTTGTTCAAGTTTATGTAATATTGTTTCAATAGATTCCGAAGAATTTGGCGGTAAAAGAAGACTTGCAGGATATCTCTATAATCTTTAGTTCTTTACTGTATGATGCCGAACTTGCTTTGACAAGTGTGGCTCTGCCTGATTCCTGAATGCCACTATATATTTCCACCAATTTCTGTTTTGCCAATTCCATTGGTTTCGGTGGGATCGGGCAGTAATGATTCCTGGGATTGATCATTCGTTCGTGTTCACCTCTTTGCCTCTTTGGTCTGTATTCGTAACAAAAAAAAGAGGGTTCGACTATGATACAGGAAATTCATGATTTTCATCAAAATTCACCCAAAGCTCTTCCGGTACCATGTATGTCCGGTATCAACCCCATGAATTGTGGTGAAAACCCAAAACCCATAATCATCGTCATTATTATTATTTTGAAAACTAAAACCGAATTATTATAACACTATCAAATTTACAAAGCTCTTTACATCAGGAACCCCAAAGGGGGGGTAGCTTGGGAAGGAAAACAGATCCTGATTAATTGGTTCCTATTTTTATGATGCGGTTGATTGGTTGTAAATTTTTCAGTATCATGTCTTTCCAGTATAAGTGGACTGGGGTACCACTACGTATTGGGCCCTTCCTAATATGCCCCTACAGGGGTTGTACTATTGAGTCGGCCTGGTTCAGAGGGTAGCCGGGACTTAAACCGGCTCCTCTGAACCAAAATTGAAAAAAAAACTGGAAGTTTAAAAAGGCCAATACTGGCCGATATGCCGTACCGAGTATCGGCCAGTATCGATACTTTGAACCTTGGGGTACCATACCAAGTACCAACTACCAAGATTATGAGATCACAATTACCCTATCCCGGGAGAACCTGGGGGCGGTTAATTGGGTTAGGTATTCCATATTTGTAGGAATGTTTATTATATGGTTCCAACCATAAAATCAAATTGAACCAAACTACTGTAATTTATAGTTTCATTTGATCTAGACTTAGAATGGTTTAGTTCGATTTCTTAAATTTTAGAAACCAAACCATAAATTGTAAACCAAAATACTTTTTTACCGGTTTGATGATATCTACTCTAAACCGCACCAAACTGGAGTGCGAACACCCTAGGATTTTTTTTTTGTAAAACACCCTAGGAAAACTTGGGTCCGGTCCAAAGAGGGTTGGGTTCTTAACTGCAACAGTGCAACATGAACCTGGTCGAAAATTTTTGTGTTTGCCGGTGAAAGGCAGCGTTGCATATGGGCGTTCTTCTTACTGGATTTCATTTTCAAACTACACTACACAGACAAGGGAATAGCCATTCTCGGCAGTCCCATTCGCAGACCGCACTCCCTCTCTCTCTCTCTCTCTCTCTCTCATCACCGCCTTCCATGGTTCCATTTACGTAAGCTTCTTCCGCGCTTCTCATCTCGAATGCGATATTGCGATGTTAATCAGGAGGTCCTCTTTTCCATCCTTATTCCATATATTCACTCCCAAGTTGTCCGTTACCTTCTTCTCTTCTCTCTGCAAAGGAAGACTCTTTAGGCCTCCCTCTGCGGCAACTCCTCCTGTTCCGAAGAAGATTCCCTTCACAGTCTCTGCTCATGGAAGAACATGGGAGGATCCTTACCATTGGATGTCCAACACCAACGACTCAGACCTCCTGAAGTACCTAAACCAGGAAAACAATTATGTCGAAGCTTTCATGGCCGACACCATCCAACTACAACAGAAACTGCTTTCTGAAATGAGAAGCCGAATGCCTCCTAAAATCTCAACTCCCCCTGAACGCTGGGGGCCCTGGTTAGTTCCAACTTCTAGTTCATTCGTAGTCATTTAATCCTGAAATCTTGGTCATTCTTTCCCTCTTTTCCACGTACATGGTTTCTATCACAACAATATCTGCAAAGAAGATTGCAGCGGTGCAACTATACTACCGAAAAGAACAGTGTAAATATTGCCCAGCCATAATCCTCTATATAGAAGTCGAGGGTGGTGGACTCTAAGATGAAACCGACCTGCTGATACGGTGCTTTTTCCCTTCTTTCTATGGCACAGGTTGTACTACCAATACATCCCTGAGGGAAAAGAATACCCAGTTTTATGCAGGAGACTGGATGCCCGAACCCACAATAGTGGTTGGATCAAGAAGGTTCTCAATTACGTAAGTTGGGGATTAGCAAGGGAGGAAATACTGCTCGACTGGAATGAAATCGCAAATGAGTTTGGTATGCTCTTTGATTTTGAGTCTCTCTTTTAGTTGGTGCTCTTAAAAGAATATGGATGATAATATAATCCTTTACGTAATTTTAGTTGGATCCAAGCATGCTTTGTTATATCATAAATCGAAGCCATATTGGTTAGACTAATCCTGTACGTGATATCCTTATGGGTGCTGAATAAATGTCACTGTTCTGTTTGCTGATAAAAAATCTGTGCTATATACACACACATGAATCCTGTTGCTCCATTTTGCTATATCTGGCACTATATCTTCTCTTAAAATTTAGGAGATGAGATAGCTTTCTTTTGTTTGTTTAGACCACTGGCTTTTACCATATCTCTTCTTTTAATTGGTACATTGGTTGGGAGGAGTTTTAAGAAATGAGGCTGGAGAGGTTATCCTTCTCTACTCTGGCCCGTTGGGAGTTGGGAATTCTGTTAGGGCAGAATTGTTAGCCGCCATACAAGGAGTCCTTCTCGCAAAAGAATTGGATGTGGAGAATATACTGATTGAGGGGGACTCTAAGATAGTAGTGGGGTGGTTAAATAATTCAGAGAAGGTTGCATGGATTTACAAGAATGAGCTAAAGTATAAATGGCTGACAAGAAACATGTCTGTTACAGTACAGTGGGTGGGAAGATCGGTGAACGCTCTCACTGATACTTTGGCAAAACAAGGGACAAATAGGGAAACATTGTTCTGGTTACCCTCCCACAGTTTGGGTTCTCATTGCAGAATCTTGTGACGTTAAAGTCACCCCCAATGCACCAAGGAAAATCTTCGAATTCATGTAGAGAGTCTAGCTCTTCCCAAAGTCTTGCTCTTTCAGAAGGAGAGTTTGGACCATAAACACCTGTCAAGATCTAGTTGAATCCATCTGTGGCATTGGTGAAGAGAACTGAGACGGAGAAGTCTCCTTTATCTACCTCCAGACCGGACACAACCTCTTCTTTCTAAATGATGATAATCCCTCCCGCTGCTCCTGTAGCTGGAAGAGCAATCTAGTTCCTCCCTCGGATACCCCAAATGGTTTTGATTAATTTTCTATCCGTAGTTTCTGTTTTTGATTCCTGTAGGATCACAATATTAGGATTTTCCCTTCGAAGGGTTTCCTTGATTAGGCATCTCTTTCATTTCCCTTCCAGACCCCTGACGTTCCAACTCAATATCTTCATTAATTCTCTGTTTAAATCTTCACTATCAAATGTTGGAGTAGGGGGGGGGGTGGCGGAATCTTCAACGCCCTTGCCTGAGGTGAGTTGGGTTTTGTCTTTATTCGACCCAAGGACTTGGGCTAGCAGAAGAAAGGTTGGGGGAAAAAACAGGTTGGGTTTTATCAACTGCCCGATCATCCCTCCCCTTAGAGATTTTCTTTTTTTGCGAGTTTTTTGAAATTTGAACATCCTTTCCCTTTTCTGATATACTTCCTTTCTTGTTCATGCGAAATTTCCTAGAATGGATTTTTTTCCGATGTTTCCTCTTGGGTGAAGTAAACTTTGCTTCTATAGTTCTAGGAGCTTGAGCCTCACGCAACTTCCTCCGATCGGCAAATGGCACTACAATGATTCCCATTTTGCCACATGCACCCAAATCAGAGTGATGAGCCAACTCGACCGGGCCCAGTTGTGATTCAGTCGTCTTCTCCACCTCAAACGAGTGGTTTGTCTTCTCTATCTCGATTGAGTAGTAGAACCAGACATCCCTGTCCAAAATTGGAACTAAGTGAGGGATAGCATGCACTCCTCTTCCCCTTACCTTGATTCTTGCATAACGTAACTCCTGTAGGTCCCTTGTCTTGGCATTAATAGTCTCAAGACCACCACAGAGGCTTCCCAGAAGGTTGAAGACCTTTGTAGTCCAGAGATGAAATGGAAGGCCACGGATTGTCACCCAACCTTCAAAGGATAGGCTATTGGGAGAAGCATTAACCGTTGGCTACCATCTCTCAAGCAGCACACGCCTTCCATAGATGAGCAAAGAACTTAGTCTGGTCCAAATGTTGACTAGGGGCAAATCCCACTGGCCTATTTGCGTCCATGGGTTTCAAATGCAGTAGATTAGGGGAATGGAGGTTTGCTGAGAGGCCTAGCTCTACGTCCTTCCAACTTAGACTTTCTTCTTTGGTGCGTATAAATGCTGTCTTCCATATGCCAAAAGGTCCAGAGTGGTGAAAGATGGAGATAAATGGCCGTCCTCTGGCCACCACTACTCTGCTTCTGCCTTTTTCAAGAGTCGGAAAGTTCTTCAATAGGGGGGTATCTGTCTTTGGTCTCTCGTTGTTGGTGAGAAGTGGTTTGAGGGTGTTTGTGAAAGTCTTCCACCCAAAGCTGCTTCCTTCTTCAGGGATGCAAATGCTGCTCGTTTTGCCTGCACCATCCCAACGGCTAAATCTGATGAATCTTCCCGACTTATTTTTAGCCGCATGAATAATAGTTATCCTTCCTCTGTCTACTATTCGTTGAGGCTCACTTGACCAAATACGAGTGGCTCAGAAGCTTCTCTCAAAAATCCACTGTCCAACTCACCTCCGATTCATTTAGGGAGAGCCTCGCCTGAGCTCCTCTTCCTTGTTCTGTAATCACCAATTCTCCGTCATCGTTGAAACGACTGTATTCTAGCTCGAACGTCTTGGAGCCGATAGCAACCCAACGTCGCCAACTCTCTGTCATCATTGATCTGTCATCGTTGCATCAATGTATTATTATATGAAAGTTAATCTTCCTAGTTTATACACTGATAGAGGGTGGGCCTTTGCACAACGGTTGGGTTGCTCCATTGCGACTTGGGTGACCAGGGTTCAAATCTTGGAAATAGCCTCTCTGCATGTGCAGGGGTAAGGCTGCATACATCTATCCCTCCCCAGACCCTGCATTGGCGGGAGCCTCATGTACTGGGCTGCCCTTTAGTTTATACACTGTTACCAGGTTCTTTCATCTTTCCATTTTTTGTTTTTGTTCTCAACTTGATTTTTATTCTTATTAAAAATCTATAATTCATTGACTAATAGTTGTTGCAGGTTATGTTCATATTGGTGCATGCCGAGTTTCACCAGATCATAACTTTCTTGCATACACACTGGACACTAATGGCAGTGAGCAGTTCATGCTTCAAATTAAGGACCTCAGAACTGGGTCTATTCTTCCTAAAACATGGGTTGATGGGGTTGTTAGCTTGGCATGGGCTGAGGATGGCTGTACTTTGTTCTATACAGTCTTGGATGAGACCCAACGACCTTACAGGCAAATTCTTATGGTGTTATCTTAAGCATTTTTGTTTTGGTAATGGGGTTGTTCTTAACTGGAACTTTGTCCAGCAGGGTTTTCTGCACAGAACTGGGGTCATATTTCCAGGATGCTAATCTGATATTCACGGAAAGCGATTCAAGTTGCTGTGTGGACATCACAACCACAAAGGATGGAAAGTTCATAACTGTGAATTCTAACTCAAGGACTTCATCGGAGGAAGGTTACTTACCTATATCTTCTCACTATAAAACAAGCATGGTATGTGAAATTGTTCTGCAACATGGTTGATATTATCCTTCCTTCCTCCATTACAGGTTTACATACTAGATGCATCGAAACCACATAGTGGGTTGCGAAGAGTACGTAAACGTGTGCCTGGTGTGCAGTACTTTCTGGAACATCACTATGGTTACTTCTATATTCTTACCAATGCTCCTTTGAGGGAAGATGCGGATTTATTTGACAGAGGTTATTATTTGACTAGATGCAAGGCTGGAGATATACAGTTGTCCACTTGGCAGGTTAGTTTTATTATTAACAATATAACTGAAATATGAAAACCAGGTGTTCTGCTGTTTATAATGTTCTATTATATCATTTTGCAGAAGTTCTAAAGTAAAAGATGTTCAAAACTGGCATGGTCAATGTGTAAAAGAAATGCAAAAGAAAACAACTTTCATGTGAAAGATCTTTTTTCTTTTAATTTTTTTAGTCAACAGAGTTTGATTGTGTTCATTAACTTTTTGTGTGAAGATCCTGAGTGATGTTGGGATCATTGTGGAAATTGGGGAACCAAAGTGCAGTTATTCGTTTTTTAGAAATTTGAGACAGGGTAGATTTAACTTTAGTTTAATATATGTTCATTGAGTTATCTAAGTGGCAGCATAGTGGATGCACTTATACAAATTATCAAGGCATGGATGGAATGGAGTCTTTTAGGTCAACATTTATTAGATATTCCAGAAAAGTTAAGGCACAACTATTTCAGAAGCTTGGAGATTTTTCAGGCATGATCTTTATGTTGCTTGGACATGACATGAATTGTGACACCTTTTTTTGGCAGCTATTGGAGACAGAGAGTCAGAGACTATTTACTTAAATAATTCTGAAATTAGGATAATGATGGCACTTTTATATGATATACTATTAGAAAAAGGCAATCAAATGGTTGGTTCGTTGCCATTGCAAAATTGTCTTTATGGAACTATTGTTCTTACTTTTCGTGGCTTTAATTGAACTTTCTAAATTGTCCAAAAGAAAGAAACGAAAAATCTTTTGAGGAGGTTTGATATGAAAAGCTGTTGAGGGGGAGGGAGGAGGGAGAATTAAGTCATGGTGTATGAAGGGAAGAGGTGCTTCTGGAGTGTGGTGTGATCAACAACTTTTGGTCAAATTATGATAAACAATATCCTATTGGAGCAAGATGTACTTTGAAGGAAGAAAAAGTCCATAAAATGAGTGCAACAGAGATTTGGATGAATGGCAGAGACTAAAGTGGACAAAAGTAGAAATGAGTGCATTATGGGATGTACATATATATATGGAAAGTCAAATAAGATGGTTTACTAATATAACATACTAGCATTAGAGACCATAACCGCAGAAGGTGGTTTATGCCAGTTAACAGTTCTAAAGAGTTAGAGGGAGTTAAAGTGGACATGGCTGAGGTAGCAAGATACTCACCCTCATATATACCTTCAAGACATTCTTCTTTGTTTCTGTCTGGCTTTTTTGGATGGACAGTGTAAAATGTTGTGTTATAGTATGAGATAAACAGATTGATAAAAAAGGGTATGAGATAAACAGAGCAATTACAAACAATGAAAAGGGGAGAGAGGATTCTAACAGTTTAGGGTGCACCATGTTTTAAAAGCGAGAGACAAATAAAACACAAGGTCTTCCAAATGCTTGAGGCATGTGGCACAAGGCATAACCATATTTCATAATTTAGTATCTAGAAAGTCTTGGGCTGATAAGAGAACATGTATCAGAGAGTTGCCACTCTGTCTGTCTGTCATCATCATCCCAGCCTTATCCCAACTATATGGGTTCAGCTACATGAATTCTGTTTTGCCAATCTGTTCTGCTTTAATGCCATATCCATTGTTAAATGCCACTATGAAAAAAACAAGAGCAAGGGTTAGGTCTGTTTCCAGTCCACTCATCCCAGGACCCCAGAATGTTGGGACCAACATTGGGTAATGGCCTTTCTTAGTATCTGTAATATGCAAAATCCAAATCCATACTGCATAGAAGGCATCCAAATCCACTTTTTCATAGTAAATAAAAGATAATTAAAAAGGAATATCAGAAAAGATACAATCTTAGGCGATAAGATATCACTGAGACAGAAGAGGATACACAAATTGACTATTACTCCCCCAACAATATAGAATCCATCCAAATCCATAGAAGACATACAATTTATCAATCATGTTAATCAGTTTAATAACTGTTGTATCCTCTGTTTGGGGAGGAAAAGAACTTGTTGCCTTTTGATATTTAGGTTGCCATGCCATTGCGCCTCACCCAGGTTTGTTTGCCTAGGAGCACCAGGTGAGTACCTTTTGAAACTGTTGTTGCCTGGATTCAAGTGAGGCATGGATGTCAAAATGCGACTTGTCTATGTCCCTAGGTATGCTTTTTTAAAACACTGAGGGTGCACATTGGGCTGGGCTGGGCTGGGCTGACAGGCACTGTTAACTGGCTTTTGTATGCTGGGTTTAGTTTGCAGGTTTCAGCCCATAGGCTAGGCTGGGGCCTGATTTCAGGTCTATTTGTTAAAGGGGTTGTTGGGCCAGACCTAGTTTATCAGGCTTGGTAAGTCATGGTAAGCCAAGTATTATGTATATATATTGCTAGCAGTGCTCTAATAGTCTAATCCATATTGTATTTAACAATAAATTTATGGCTTTATGCGTTTTTATTTTCTAGAGGGTGTTGCATGCTTTTCATATCTTTGTCTGTTTCTGAAATAATTTCATATTAGGGACAATTTGATCTATGCACTATTCCATGTTATTATCATAATAATTATTATTATTTTTCAATTAAAAAAAATGAAAGAGGCTCGGTATGCTATTACTTGTTGGGCTGTGCTTGTTTTTTGATAGGTTAAGCCAAAGTGAAATTATACAGTGCTGGGCTTGGATCTGGCACAGGCTTTGAAGAAATCCAAAGGATTGGTCTATGACTGCACCTTTTGGCTTTTGGAGAAGGCCCGTGCCAATTTTTAAGTCTTGTTCATTAAATTTGTGGGCCTGGGAGTATTATTGGCTCGGTACAAGCCTGGTATTCTGCACGCTACCCACAATATAAACTTTAAAAGATACCAACCCCTACACCCAAAAGGCCATACCAATTGATGGGAATACCAATCCTATTATAGCCATGAAAATCCTTCAACCCAAGATACCAATTGGGCAAGAAAATATGTAATATCTTTTTTTTTGGAAAAGTTTAAGTGATATTTATTGATAAGAAGTTACACACAGGGGGCTGAGATCAGTCCCATAACAGGCTGACTGGTCAAATCAGCAAATACACTTTCCATCAAGAGCTAGAAAGAAATACATCTGACACATTACAGTTTCTAAAATCCGCAGCCACAGACACCCAAGGAATCAGCTTGCCCACTGATTTCTGAATTAACTCTTCCGGACTTAGAATCTTGTTACTGAAAATCCTTCTATTCCTTTCGGTCCAGATGGACCAAATTACAGCAATTGGAACTATCTTCCAGACAGTCTTCTTTTTCTTGTTCAAACCCATAAGCTGCCAGCAACACAACAGCTCTTTTACCGACCTCGGCATCACCCAACATACCTTCAAGGAGCTGAGGAAATGGTTCCACAACCGAGCAGAATACGGACAATGGATACACAAATGATCAGTAGATTCAGCACTGCTCCCACATAGACTGCAAGACAAGTCCGAAACCTGAATTCCCCTTCTCACTAGGTTCTCCTTAGAAAGACATTTATTAAGAGCCATAGTCTAAACTAGGAAGTTGGCTTTTGTTGGGCTGTTGGGATTCCACACTTGCCGATCTGGGAAATCAGGAACACCCCTCCTACCAAGATTAGCAGCCAAAGATTTAACAGAGAACACCCCATCAGAGTTCCACTTCCAATGCCACTTATCCTCCGAACTGTAATCCAACTCTTGGTTCTGAAGACAGGTCAACAGATTCAAAACCTCTTCCACCTCCCAATCAAAAAGATTCCTTCGAAATGAGGGAGTCCAAAGAACTGAACCACCAGAAATACTATAGCACTCTGCAATTGAGGCCTCTTGATCCGGAGCACACTGGAAGAGGAGGGGGAAGGACTCAGCAAGAGGTTCATTTGAGCACCAAGGGTCCTTCCAGAATTTGGTCCTGTTACCATTACCAACCCTAACTGAGACCCCCACAGCCAGAGCTGAAAAGTTCTTCATTATCCCTTTCCACAGAGATTTACCCCAGTTGGGAGGAGGGTCCCTAGTTCTCCAATTGCCCCAATTCACACCATATTTGCTGGCAATGAGAGATCTCCACCATGCATCATTTTCTGCAGCAAATCTCCAAATCCACTTACAGAGGAGAGCAGAATTAAGAGATTTCAGCTTCCTTATATCTAACCCCCCTTCAACTTTGGGGAGGCAAACTTGCTCCCAACTCACCAAGTGCACTTTTTTCTCCTCCTCCCAGCCTCTCCAAAGAAAACTCCTCTTGTGCTTTTCAATCTGATTTGCAACCTTGTTAGGAATAGAGAATAGAGACAGGAAGTAGGTAGGTAAATTGGAGAGAGTGCTCTTAATCAGAGTCACCCTACCCCCAAATGAGAGGTATTTTGCTTTCCAAGAGGCCAGCTTCCTTTCCAATCTCTCAATAACCGGGTCCCAAATTTCAAAAGAACCACCACTCACCCCCAGAGGGAGTCCCAAATATTTGATTGGAAGGGATTCAACCTGACAAGCCAAAATACCAACACACTTTGCTAAGTTGGAGACATGGCCTACTGGGATGATTTGGCTCTTGTTCCAATTAACTTTAAGACCTGTTGTCACTTCAAACCAAGACAAGATCCCAAGGATTAACTCCACCTAAGAGGGAGAGGCATCCACAAAGCACAACGTATCATCTACAAATTGAAGAATATTCACATTCTCCCCCTCGGCACGATTGCAAAACCTTCCCACTCACTTGAAACTGCAGCCTGCTTACAGAACAGAGTGAGGATTTCCATTACACATATAAATAGAAGAGGAGACAAGGGGTCCCCCTGTCTAAGACCCGTGGAACTATCAAAGAAACCTGCGGACTGTCCATTAATCAAGACTGAGAACTTTGGAGAGGTGATACAAACTTTAACCCAATTCCTCCATTTCTGCCCAAAATTCATCTGATGTAGCACAAGATCAACACATCTCCAGTTAACATGACCATAGGCCTTTTCAATATCAAGTTTACAAATCAACCTTGGGGAACCTTCTTTTTTCCTGGAATGAATGAGCTCATTGGCAATGAGAATAGAGTCCAACATCTGCCTACCCGGAACAAAAGCACTTTGGTTATTTGAGATAACACTACCAAGGACTACTTCCATTCTCTCAACAACCACTTTGGCAAGGATTTTGTAGAAGCTATGCAGAAGACTCTTGACAGTGTGGCCGACCAGAGATAAGAGGAAGAGGAAGAGGAGAGAAGAGAAGAGAAGAAGAAGAGAAGAGAAGAGAGGAGAGAAGAGAGGAGAGAAGAGAGAAGGTTTGCAGTGTAACAGCACTGGCGGCGCCAGTGTTTATTTTACTATATATAGGGCGACAGAAAATACAAGGGAAAAGACCCTTGTGCCCCTGAGTACAATAACAGACATAACAGAAAAAAACGAAATAAAAAAACACTTTAATTAGCCAAACAGGCCCTAACATCTACAACTAAGTTATTTTAACATTATTTTAACACTCCCCCTCAAGTTGGAGCATAGATGTCAATCATGCCCAACTTGTCACACAAATCTTTGTGCCGCACATGATGAAGACCTTTGGTGAAGATATCTGCAAGTTGCTCTTCCGAGCTGACATATGGTGTGCACACTTCTCCACTTTCAAGTTTCTCTCTGATAAAATGCTTGTCCACTTCAATGTGTTTCGTCCTATCATGCAGAACTGGATTAGCAGCAATATTGATGGCAGCTTTATTGTCACAGTAGAGTGACGTAGGATTGCTTACTGCGAAACCCAGTTCACCTAACAGATTTCTTATCCACATGATTTCCGCAACCCCATGAGCCATCGCTCTATACTCTGCTTCAGCACTGGATCTAGCTACCACACTTTGTTTTTTGTTTCTCAATGTGACAAGGTTTCCTCCTACAAAGGCACAATAACCACTGGTAGACTTTCGATCATTGACTGCTCTTGCCCAATCTGCATCAGTATATACTTCCACTTTTAAGTGACTGTGTTTCTGGAACAACAAACCAGCTCCAGGAAACTTCTTGAGATATCTCAAGATCCTCTCTGCAGCCTCAAAGTGAGTTGTCCTCGGGTTGTGCATGAATTGACTAAGGACACCCACTGCATAGGCAATATCAGGTCTGGTCATAGACAAATATAGAAGTCTCCCCACGAGTCTCTAGAACATCTTTACATCTTTCAAAAACTCTCCCTGACTGTCTCCCAGATGGTGATTAGGTTCAATAGGTGAATCAGATGGTTTTACCCCCAACTTGCCTGTATCTTCTAGTAGATCTAGTACATACTTCCGTTGGGAAATAAAGATGCCCTTGTGAGAGTGGGCAACTTCAATTCCAAGAAAGTATCGTAAGGGGCCTAGATCCTTCACCTCAAATTTAGTGGCTAAGAATTTCTTTAGTCTTTGGATTTCAGCCTCCCAATCTCCTGTGATCACTATGTCATCCACATACACAATAAGAGCTGCAATTTTACCTTCACCTCTTTTCACAAACAGGGTATGATCTGACTGGCATTGTTTGAATCCCATCTGTTGGATTGCTAAATGGAACTTACTAAACCAAGTCCGAGGTGATTGTTTCAACCCATATAGGGACTTTTTTAACCTGCACACCTTTTGTTCACTGCCTTTGGCACAGAACCCTGGGGGTTGGGTCATGTACACTTCCTCTTCCAAGTCACCATTCAAGAAGGCATTCTTGATGTCCAATTGGTGAAGATCCCAGTCAAGATTTGCTGCCAAGGAAAGGAGAATCCGGATAGAGTTCATCTTCGCTACTGGAGCAAAAGTCTCTGCATAGTCTACTCCATATACCTATGTGAAGCCTCTTGCTACCAGTCTAGCCTTGTACCTTTCAACAGTTCCATCAACTTTGTGTTTCACTGTGAACACCCACTTGCACCCCACTGGTTCCTTCCCCTCAGGAAGATCTACCAACTCCCAAGTATCATTTTTGTGTAAGGCATCAACTCCCAACTCCCAAGTACCATTCGGGTTTTGACAAAGCTTCCGCCACGGTCTTAGGAACGGGGACACTATCCACAGAAGAGAGAAAGGCACGGTACGAAGGTGAAACATGCTCATAGGACACAAAATTAGAGATAGGATGATTAGTGGTACAAGATCTAACACCCTTTCTCTTAGCAATAGGAATATTAAGATCATTGGTGACAGGTGAATCAACATTTAAAGGAGCAATGGGAGCAAGTGTACCTGGCTGATGAGATGGATCTGCCTCGGGTGAATCCGATGATGTTGGTTGCATAGTGTCTGGCTCCACGGCTCTTGAACTCTACTGGCTCTTATGGCGACGATGAAAAACCCGGAACGGAGGAGGATCGGGTAAAGGAGGTAGTTGAATCCGAGTCGTCGCCTGTTTCTCCTCAACCCTACTCTCCCCCTGAGGAGAAACCGAGAAGAACGGTTGACTCTCAAAGAATGAGACATCAATGGAAACATAGTACTTGCGGGCAATGGGATCATAGCAACGATACCCCTTTTGAGATGAAAGGGTAACCAAGAAAAACACAAGGAATAGCCCGAGGGTCAAGTTTACCACGAGTAGGTGACAGGTTGTGGACAAAACAACGACACCCAAAAACACGCATCGGAATGGTGGACAGCGGAGCTGTAGGGAACAAGAGCTGATGTGGGGCCTTATACTCTAGTAGCTGAGAGGGCATGCGATTGATGATATATGTCACACACAATACTGCATCCATCCAGAACTGTTTTGGCACATTCATATGAATCAGCAAACCACGAGCAACTTCGAGAAGGTGACGGTTTTTTTGTTCAGCCACACCATTTTGTTGGGGTGTCCTGGCACAAGAGCTTCGCTGAAGTGACCCATTCGAAGCAAAGAACTTTGTGAGATCACTATGGAAATATTTCTTTGCATTGTCCGACTGGAATATATGAATTTCCGTTTGGAACTGAGTGAACACCATGCGTTGAAAATCTTTCACAATTTGTGGCACTTCATCTCAAGATCGCATAGGGTAAACCCAAGTGTATCGAGAATAATCATCAATCAAAGTAACAAAATACTTATAGCCAGCCGTAGTAGGTAGAGTAACAGGGCCCCAAACATCAGAATAAACAATATGAAATGGAAATTCAGATCTTTTATTTCGTAAAGGTAAAGAACTTCTACAATGCTTACTCAACTGACAAGTTTGACACTGTAACTGACTCACTGACAAGGATTCAAACAATTTTGGGAACATAACTTTTAACGACTCAAAAGAAAGATGACCTAAACGACTATGCCATAAATAGGCTTGACTCTCACTCGACGAACTTGTGGACTCAGTCGCCACTAGACCAGCATTATTCTCCAACACATAGAGACCATCCACCATGCTTCCTCTACCAATCGTCTTCCCCGAGGTCAAATCCTGAAACACACATGAAGACGGAAAAAAGGTGACTGAGTAGTTCAAAGAGTTAGTAAGACTACTAATGGACAGCAAATTAATAGGTAATTTCGGAACATGCAGGACATTAGGAAGAGTAAGGCCAAGTGGGAGAGATATGGTGCCTCGGCCAGCTATGGTAGAAAAAGAACCATCAGCCAATCTTACCTTATCTCTCCCAGAGAGAAGGTTATATGTCTGGAACAAATTTGACTTACCGGTCATGTGATTTGAGGCTCTGGAGTCAATAATCCAAGGTGAATCAGTAGCATGAGATGACACATGGAAGGTTGTGGCATTACCTGATGTAGACGCAAATGAGGTAGGAGGGCCCATAATCCACTTGGCGGAGAGTCCTACCATACAATTCCAAATGTTCACGGAAGGAGTTGATAATATCTTCCTTAGGGTCAAAACCGGGATGTCTCTCCTGAGTTATGGAAGGACTAGTCTCTGTCGATGCCATATTAGCTGAGTTATACCTTTTTTGATTTTGCTGGCCTGGTTTCTTGCCCTGATCCGGTGCTGACTTCTTACCCAAATCTTGTGCCCATTTAGGTTTTCCATGGAGATCCTAGCATGTATCTTTCGTGTGTCGTGTCTTCTGGCAGTGAGTGCACCAAAGCTTGCTTTTATCTTCTGATTTTTTCTGAGTGTCACCCCTTTTAAAGCCACCTCCGACATTTGTATCTGAATTTCCCCGGACCGTTAGGGCAACTGACTCCCCTTCTACACCATTCATCACACTTCTTTTGCTTTCTTCTGACTGCACCAAGTCATACACCTCCTGGACTAATGGCAAGTCTTTACTACCCAAGATCTGTACCCTGATGGACTCATATGACGGATTCAGCCCTAGGAGGAAGGCAAACACTCGTTGCTGTGATACAAGTGACTTATAGGCCTTTGCATCTTCATCACACTTCCAATTCACATTCTGATAGTGATCAAGTTCTTTCCATATTGATGTCAAATCAGAATAGTACATCGAGAGACTCCTCTCCCCCTGCTTGCAAGTAGAAGATTCAGCTTGTAGTTGATATATCTTGGCATAGTGTCTCTGTTCTGAATAAGTGGACTTCGCTTGTTCCCATATCTCACAAGCAGTTTCAGCCCACATAAAAGTCTTCCTTACTTGTGGCAGCATTGAAACCAAGAGCCAAGACATCACCATACTGTTCTCTTGGTTCCACCTATCATGTTCAACACTTCCATACTTCGGTTCCTTTACTCTCCCATTGATGTATCCTATTCACCCCCTAGCAGTGATGTAGAGTTTTATCCCCCTAGACCACTCAAGGTAATTCAGACCATCAAAGGGAATGACAGCCATGGGAAAGTTCATATCCATTCCCCCACTCACTCCATTGTGGCTCCCTGAGATCTCTGAAGTAGCAGAATTCTCAGTCGACGTGGTCAAGCAGTTAATCAGTCTCAAACAACGGACTTAGGACCCCTCCTTACTCCACAAAACAATGCTCCACTCAGTTCACACCCACACACTCGGGTTTACCAGCCAGATTGAGCACAAACAGTACCAAATTCCGGACAAAAACTGAGGTAATATTCGGCAGATTTCAGACCTGTATAGTTTTAACAGTCCCCACCTACCAGAATTCCAGAATGTATAACAGCCACTAATCAGCAGGAGAGATCCTTCTTACTTATAGTCAACTCAAACCATTGAGAAGACAGGTCATCCTTGACTTACAGTTGTCTTAACACATCAACAGGATCACACGATCCAAGAAAACTAAGGTTACACAGGTTCGACAGCATTCAGCCGCCCCAGATTCATAGGGTTTTCACTCGGCACATGACCAAGGAGAGTAAAGAAGAGACAAATAGGGAGAACTGTACCAGTTGTAGCTATTCTGTAGTCCAGAATCAGATTTCTGTTCTGCTAGTCTGTTCGATCTGTTCTTTGGGTTGGTCGATCTTCTCTTGACAGTAGGGTTGATTGATCTGCTCTCTTTTAATCAGCATTCCCGCTCTGATACCATCTTGACAGTGTGGCCGGCCAGAGATAAGAGGAAGAGGAGAGAAGAGAAGAGAAGAAGAAGAGAAGAGAAGAGAAGAGAGGAGAGAAGAGAGAAGGTTTGCAATGTAACAGTACTGGCGGCGCCAGTGTTTATTTTACTATATATAGGGCGACAGAAAATACAAGGGAAAAGACCCTTGTGCCCCTGAGTACAATAACAGACATAACAGAAAAAAAATGAAATAAAAAAACACTTTAATTATCCAAACAGGCCCTAACATATGCAACTAAGTTATTTTAACATTATTTTAACAAAGACTAATCGGCCTGAAGTCCTTAATATTCACTACACCTTCAATCTTTGGAATGAGGGTTATGAAGGTAGTGTTCAAACTTCTCTGCAAAGAACCCCTCTCAAAAGAATCCTGGAAGACATTCAGAATGTCTTGTCTCACCACATCCCAGCATTTAATATAGAGAAGATTTGTAAGGCCATCAGGCCCTGGAGATTTCTCATCAGCCAACAACTTGATAGCTTCTTTTATTTCCTCCTCTGAGAAAGGTCTCTCAATAAGAGATGACTGCTCATCACTCAACTGATTAAAAGAAAGGGATCTAGGAAAAGGTCTGAAGGACCAAGACTCCTTGTACAACTTTTTATGGAAGCTAGTTGCCACTAGCTTCATATCAGTCTCAGTGATACCTACCCTGCCCTCTCCCTCCAGCCTGGTAATTACAGAAGCTCTAGCTCTGGCATTTGCCATTTTGTGAAAAAAGTGAGTATTCCTGTCCCCCTCTTTCAGCCAAGCCACTTTAGCTCTTTGCTTCCATTTTAATTCTTCCGACACTGCCAAATTATCAAACTTCAACTTTGCTTGAGATCTTTTTAATCTGAGCTCCTCAGAAATAGGACCCAATTCTTCAGCTATGTCGATTTCCTTTATGGTACTCAGGAGGGCCTTCTTCTTAGTCTCTAAACTCATATTTTTCTCCAATTTCCAAATCTGTAGTCTTGCTTTAATGGCCCCCAATTTCTTTGCCAAGATGAATGAACTGGTACCCCCCACCTACAGTTCCTCCCAAATAAACTTCAACAAAGGAACAAGAGTAGCATCCTCAAACCAGGCATTCTCTAATTTAAAAGGAACTTTTGCTCTCACTCTGACACCACAAACCAGCTGAATTGGAATGTGGTCTGAAACTGGCCTAGGAAGGGCAACCTGCTTAAACTCCAGAAAGATATCTTCCCAATTAGAAGTGACCAGAAACCTGTCCAGCCTCACAAGGGTAGGAAGTCTTGGTTGTTGGCCCAAGTAAACCGATTACCATGAAGAGGTAAGTCTTGAAGTTCAAATCTGTTAATGAAATCAGCAAACTGAACCATATCCCTCGATCTTCTCCCACCCGAGCTTCTCTCATCCGCAGACAGAGTAACATTAAAGTCCCCACACCCAAGGATAAGAGAAACTTCCCCTAGCCACGACCAATTCCTCCCTCAGGCTTTGGTCATTAGGACCATACACATTAGTAATTTGACAAACATTACCATCTACAAACTTCAAGACAAGGGAAATTGAAAAATTTCCAATCTGATAGGAAATCAAACTGCAAACCATCGGGTCCCACATGCTCAGCAACCCCCCTGCACTACCGACTACTGACTTTGATCTCCACCTAACATCCCCCTCCCCCCAGATGCTTCTAACCACTGCAGCCTCCACACTCTCCAACTTAGTTTCTTGAATCAACACAACTTTTGAACCTGAATTTTTCAGAGATTCACAAACTACAAGTCTCCTTCTCCCCTACCCCAATCCCCCAACATTCCAAGAGAGTAACTTTAACTCCATTACTAACCATTAAACCAACAGGAAATTTGGCTATTAAGCCTTTCTCCCCCCCCTTACACTCCCCTCACTACTGCCTGTTTTGTCATTTAGGCTCCAAGTCAAACACAACAGTTCTCTGCTTCTTTTAGATTTGTTACCCCCCTTCTTTGCTGCAGCTTTCCCCCTAGCCAGACGCACTCTTTGCTCAACTCCCTCCTAGTATTTGATAGTCTCCTCTTCCAATCCTTCTAACGAGATCCCCAGAAACTTTCCCAAACCCATCATCTTAGAAGAAACCCATGAAGAATCACAAGCCCTCACTGGTTGCTCCCCTACTAGATTCGGCTGAACCAATAACAAACTGCTGCTCTTCTGAGACTGCCCTTCCGAATCAGCACCCATAATAGTTTCACAAAACTTACTACCTTCCACCTGTGAACCAGCACCCTCTTGCTCCCCTCCACCACCTTCAACTTGAGAATCTGAGGCCACTATCGCAATCGGATCTACCTCAATCAGCTCCTCTTCCTCTCGCAGCACTGCTAACTGGTTGGACTCCAACTGAACCTTACCCTCGGAAGAAGCAGTTTGAGGGGGCATAGGCTTCACAGCAGCTGAGCCGAGGTCCAAAGTTCCCCCCACCCTTCTTATCCCTTCGTGATGAAAACAAACGACGGTCCTGAGAATCCCGAGTGGCCCCTGAACCCACAACCTGTGGACTACGCCAACCAGGAGAACTGAGACCAGGATTCATATGCACCCTTCGACCAGGGGGGAGCTAGGCTCACTATAAGCTTTTGGCCCAGGCCCAACATCCGAGTTAAAGGGATGTAAAGCAGGTTTGAATTTCAAAAATCCTTTCCAAAAGCTTCCAGGCTGAACCCATCTGGACCCTTCGTTGTCGCTGAGATCAGACGGCTCATAAGAACCCCCAGATCTGCATCTTCTTCTCTACCACCGGCTGCCGGAGAGGTTGCTCGCATACAAGTCTTTTGGCTTCGAACTGCTTCAGACAAACAGGGGAGAACACTTTCGCCAGAGTCTTCCAGGACCAAAGTCTTGGTACAATTTGAAAGCCCCTTTTCTTCTCTCTGAACGTCCCAAGACAGCTCTTCTCCACCTCTCCATCTTTGAACGGACGGCAGCAACTCTTGCCAAATCTGGACAGTGAACAACACTTCCCCTGCCACCACTTCGATCTTGTTCGGAATTTTGTTCCCCATACGGACTCTCATTCTTACCCATTCGCAGGTCGCAATCTCCAGGGGAGAGTCATCCGTCTCTATGAAGCCCCCGCAAGCATCCCCAATAGCCCTTATTACACTTGGGCACCAGAGAAGGAGGGGGAGACCAAACACCCTGATCCAACTCGACTCCGGATCCTCCCCTTTAGCGAAAGGGTCTGGGTAGTGGCAGCCTGCACTTGCACCCCACCAGTCCAGCAAGAGGGGGTTTCTTCCCAATTGCCAGGGCCCATTCCTTAACACCCATTCCGCACCAGCTCTAGACGGACAGATGAAGAGGAAGAGTCCATCCGCCATTCTCTTCACTTTCACACCCTCCACCTCCCTCCAATGTCTGTTTGCCCACATCTCCACATCTCCACCTCCCTAATCCCTTCCCCTCCACCTTCCCACCAAACAGTTCCGCAGGAATTCTCTTCTTGCATTCACTGCCTGAGGATCTGTAACTACCACTCTTTTACTGCCAACCCACTTCACCTCCGACGAGCCAAACGCAGGCCAAGCACCTGCTGCCGCCGCTTCACTGTAGGAGAGATTGAGCCTTGCCTTCCCTTCATTCTTCACTCTGCGGTACCAGTTGAAAGCTTCCCATTTTCGCTTCCCTCCACCAGGTCTACTGGAAGGGAAGTTGCGCTCCATCGAAACTACAGACAAGAAATCAGGACCACTCCTACCAGAACCCTTCACCGGAATCTACAATATTCTTGGCATGAGCCTCATTCATTTTGGGGCCAGCTACAAAAATCATCATCATCATCGAAAATATGTAATATCTTTCCCTCCTAAGACCTCAACAGAATTACAGAAAGGAGGAGGGAATGCACTTCCAGAGAATCTGACCTGTAGTTCCAAAAGCTATCATGGGTTGAAGAAGAGGTAGCCTTCCTCAAGAGTGTAGGTGCATCCAAACCACCCGAAAGCATAAAAATTGCCATGCCGTGCAGCATATATTTTCTATTTTAACTTTCATATGCAGTTTCCCGAAAGAATGTAAGGTGTGGCTAGGATGGCATTTTTTTTTGATGGAACAATTTAGGCGTGATGGCGTTGCCCAAAAATGGGACCCAAATTAGGGGTTAGCTAGGATGGCAATTTGCTTGGTTATTTTCCTTTTCATGATGTTTGATGTTTCCATATATAGTTGGTTAAATAGATGTTAATGTTGACACAACTTTATGATAAATTTCTTTTCACATTTTGCATGTTTTGTTTGATATGATTTTCTTGTTTACATTTAATTGTCCTCTCTTTCCATTTGTACTTCAGGATATTATCCTACCAGATCAAGATCTCATTTTTCAAGACATGGATATTTTTTATGAACACTTGGTACTTTTCCTTGATAAAGGGGGGTCCCCCATGATCTGTTCCATCGATATGCCTATCAATGTTACCAATGTCAATTTTAAGGTAATAAAAGTGATAATTGCAATTTATATTGTGTTTTTTCTTGATACCAGTGTATTCCTTATGATATCATTATTTCTTGTTTAAGGTCAAAATGATTACCGGAATTTACCTTCTGATATCTTTTTTTTTTTTTTTTTTTGGATCAGTAACTCAGAAAAAGATTTTGTTAAGATTAAGAGAAAGCAGGACAACAAGGCACTGTGGAAGATACAAGTAGATGCCAAGTGTCTAAACCCCCCAAAATATTACAGCTGAGCCCAAAACATAGTCTGTCTCTGAACCCCTTGCTTAGCTAGACCATCTTGTCAGGCTGTTGGCAGATTTTCTAACCCAATTAACTTGAATAAACATGTCCCTAGAGAGCCATTTGAACCGCCTAAGAACATTCCTTAGATGCCAAGATACTCCTCCCTTCTTTAGCCACTTCACAACTATCTTGGAATTACCTTCAATAATTAATCTTTCAATACCCAATTCTTTGGCATTCTCAACTCTAAAAACAGCTGCAAGAATTCTACAGTTGTCACATCATCTTGCTCAATTGGACCTTAGAAAAAAGCACGTATATTTCCTTACTCGTCCCTGATTACTCTAATTCCAGAGGGGCTAGGATTTCCCACACAACTCCCATCGAAGTTCAGTTTCAACCAGCCGCTTGATGGAGTTGATCAGTCCACTGTTTCTATCTGTCTTCTAGAAGAGGAGGCAGCTATAGCCCCCAAGATCTGAAAAAATCATCAACCTGAAAGTCTGAAAACAGATCCAAGGTTTTGACCCAATGAGCCACCCTTAGGGTTATGATATCAATCAAGACTTCCTTATTCCTCTCCTTTTCCCCAAATATTCTTGAATTTCTTTCCGCCAAAACTGTCTAAATAACTGCTGCCCTGTTACATCTCCACACTATCCTGCCCCTTCTATTTGTACAATTGCAATTAGAAGGGTTAAAAAAACCTTCAAAGCAGACAGGAGGGAGCCAACTACAACCAAAAAGAGAAGCAAACCAATCCCAGAAAAAACCAACAAAGGGACAGGAGATTAAGAGATGAAATGCAGTCTCGCCATTTAACTTACATAAGCAGTACCAATTGGGGGACAAACACCAGTTTGGCCTCTTCATTTGGAGCTTATCACAAGTGTTAATGAAGCCGTGATTCACTTCTCAACAGAAAGCATTGGCTCTATGAGGAATGCGGGAACACCGGATTTCCTTAATAGGGAAAGAACAGGAAGGTGAGGAGGCTACAAGGGAATTAAACAAAGGTTTACAAGTGAAGAACCTGACATGATTAAGAGTCCACACCCTACTATCCACACCCCCATCCCCAAGATCTACAGAGTTCAGCAAGGTAAGCAAAGTAGGCACACTAGGGATTTCAAATTCTCTAAGGTTCCTAGTGAAGCCCAAGTTCCATTCAACCCAAGAGGGGAAAGAGGGGGACAAATAAACTCTGACATTGTTATACTTTTGAGATTGGAAAGAGTGTAAAGGGAGGGAAAAAATCTCCATCAAAGGGGAGTCCCCAAGCCAAATATCTTCCCAAAACCTAGTTTTCTGACCCGAGACCAAGTCATACCTGATGCGGCTGAGGAAAACAGGAAGAGCGTCATGCATGGCTTTCCAAGGAGTAGCCATAGTATCTCTATGATGACAACTAGCATCCCAGCCGTTGTTTGACAGCCCATGCACACTTGCCACCACTTTGTGCCAAAGTCTTTCACTTTCTTTGGAAAATCTCCATTCATTTACTCAATAGGGCCAAATTTTTTATTCTCACATTTCTAATCCCCAACCCCCTTCTACTTTCAACTTCGCCACCTCCCAATTAAGTAAATGATCTTTCTTCCCTTCCCCAGGTTCCCACAAAAAGCCTCTCATAATCTTTTCAATTTTTTACCACAACTTGGGGCATCCTGAAAATTGACATATAATAAACATGTGGGTTAGCTAAGTGGATTTGATTAAGGTTATTCTCCATCCCGAAGAAATATAATTTTGTTTCCACCCAGCTAGTCAATTCTCAAACCTTTCCACCACTGGGTTCCAAAAACTGAGATTTGGGGTTGTGACCAAGAGGTAATCCTAAGTATTTGAGTGGCCACTCCCCTTTCTCACAACCCAAGGAATTTGCCATATCTCCCAACACATCTTCCTGAGCATTAATACCGACCAAAAAACTTTTATTCCGCTTAATCTTCAAATTAGAGACCCTCTCAAAAAGGTTCACTACCAACTTCAAATTTTCTACCCCCATCTTTGCAGTCCTCATCACAAAAAAACTAGGATATCATCATCAAATTGCAAATTAGTGACCAGAATTCTATCTCTCCCAATTAACTAGCCTTTAAACAGCTGCAAGCTATTGGCTCTAGAGATCAATTTGCATAGAACCTCAACTACCAAGGTGAAAGGGAAAGGTGATAATGAGTCACCTTGTCTAAGACCTAAGTACCTTCTGATATCATTATTTTCTTGTTTAAGGATGGCTGATGTAATGGGGATGCACTAGACTTGTGTCTTTAGAAAGGGAATATCATGGAATGCATACCTCTCTTCATTCCTTGTGATCTAGTGATGAAGGAGAAAATAGATAACCTAAAATGGGAGCAAAGATTTAGGGTTTCCTAAAATGGAAGTTTCTCCTTGGAATGCCATCAATGTGGTATTACCTCTCTTCATTCCTTTTATCAAATACAATCTTTATAGTGGTAATTGTATTAAATTTTGGGAACATGTTTGGTTGGGGTCTTTCAACTTTGAAGGAACGATTTCCCTCAATTTTTGCACTCACTTGTTCTTAAAATGAGCCTATTTCTAAATTCCTGGTCCCTTCTGATTCAAGTAATGGCTTTAATTGGGACTTGGGCCTTTGGAGGGGTATAAGAGACTCCAAACTCTAGAATAAATTAGAATAAAGAAGTGGATAGTACAACTTGATGATAGGAATGTCATTCCCTACTTTCAAACCCAAGTTACATAGAAGCCCAGAACAGTTGCTACCCAATGTTTAGAGAACTAGACCAGGCATTGGCCCAGAAAAGGGAGAGGTTCAACCGGGGTCCAATCGTGATGATATAATATATATATATATATATATGCATTTAATAATTATAAATTATAAATATATATATATATAATGTAATATATTATAAATTATATATTAGATTATAATATATTCAAAGTACATAATTATATTCTTTTATAGCATATATTTATATTTTTATTTTAGTTTCAAAATTTTATATTAAAAAAGATTCGAGGCCAAAAGGCGTTTTTTGGCAAAAATAGTGGGACAAGGTGCCTTCGTTCCTTGGGAACACATAGACTTCGAAATCCCCCCCAAAAAAAAGATCACCCTAATTGGACATCCAAGCGTAAAGTTATGGCCTCTAGAAGTTTGCATTTATGTGCTAAAAATTTTTCAAAAAACCAGCTGGTTTTCTAAAATTGGGACTGGTTCACTAGTTTTTTGGTTTGGCCAACTAGGTCAATGGTTTGGTCGGTTTTGGGGGTATAATCAAACCGGCCAGGAGCTCAGCTTTGATTCAACCGGTCTGACCAGCTGGTCTGGTCTGGTTTTCTAAACACTGTTGATGCCTCATAATCCCTTGTTTAGCAACAGAGTTAGCTAACGCATTTGCACTCCTTATAACCCACTTAAATTCAGCCTCTATTTCCTTTGCAATCTTTTCCACTTCCCTTATCATATGTTTAAGAGTCCAAGGAGTATGCCTGTTGGAGTTTGCTCATGAAATAACTCCAGAGTGTACTTACATTATTTAAATTGTTGGAAAAAGTCTTCTTTGATCCTTCTAAGTCTGATAACTGAATATGGACTTTTACTCCTTCTGGTTCTTTTTCTTGTGCTTCTTTTTTAAAGCCTTGTTTCAACCCTCCCCTATCTTTTTGCCTTTTTCCTTGTTGAGGTATGGCATTAGCCTATTCTTATGCTTTTTGTTAGGAAGTTGTCCATGAAAAGATTAATACTTATTATTTACTTCCAAAGAAAACGAACAAAGTGATGTTTATCCCTTCATTGGTGTACCTTGTGTAAGGCTAATGGTCAGATTTGCTATCACTTACTTATCTTTTGTTCTTTCAATGCTTCAATTTGGGAATGGTTTTCCTCCTTGTTTGGTTGTAGGTGAAATTCTCCAGCAGGTGTTCAAAGCCTTTTTGCTCTGACTATCTTTGCATGTCCAATGAAATGGGGAAGACTTATGTGGAGATGTTTAGGAGCATTAACAATTTGGGAAGAAAGAAATTCTAGAATCTTTCTAGAGAAGGTGAGAAGCAAGGAAGATGCAATGAAAACAATAATGATTAGAGTGGCACATTTGGCTGAAATCCATGGACACTTTTTCAAATGTGTCAATGGATGATATACTCAGAAAGTGGAAAGAAGTGGCTGAATCTTGCTCAACTAAGTCTGTCTCTAGTTACCAATGGTCTCCACCAGAAAGTGGATTTATCAAACTTGATTTTGAAAGTAGTAGCATGGGAAACCCAGGAAGCTCAGGTATCAGTGGAGTGTTTAGAGATGAGGAAGGCAAGATAAGTGCCCTATGTTCAAGACCGGCTGGGGAGGCTCTTGAAGTATTGACCTTGATGGAAGGTGGACAAAGTGAAGAATTGAAACTGTGCATCTACAACAATGAAAAGAAGAAAATCAATTGGCTGGAAAGAGATATGGAAGTCTCTTTTAGTTGGATTAGGCGATGTGCTAATTCGTTAGCTGATGCTTTAGCCAAACAAGGGGTGGGAAGAGAGACTTTATTCTGGGCACAGTTGTAAGTCAGGGATTTTGTTGTGGGGAGAGATGATCTTGTATGCATTATTACTATCTCTTTTGGCTATTCCATCTCCCCTCTTCATTTTTCAATTTTATAATAAAGCAAATGAAGTTCCTTAACTATTTGTGTTAATATGTAAAGTGCAAAAGAGAAGTGTTTGTACTGTTGATAAATAAATAGTCATCTTTCTGTTGCATATGAGGCAGCCCTTTTTTTACTACTAAATTTTGTCATCGTTTTTTTTTTTTTTGCAGCATCACGTGAAGGTTGATGATCTTAATCCATGGTTTTTTCCTGTACCTTCAAATTTCTGTAGCATTACTCCAGGTTCAAACCATGACTTCATGTCGTCTTTGTACCGTGTGGTGCTTTCATCTCCAGTGGTATTGTTTTCATCAAGCTTATAAATATTTTTGGACTTATTGATGCTTGACAGTTCCAACACTTTGTTGCATATACAGAAGACTGAATCTAAATGAGAAATTGTTTGATAGAAACTGAATCTTGGTTTGGTTTTAAATATCGAGCTTATGTAGAGATGCAACATGAGGATTAAATACAAATATTTGAGACTAGGAGCTATAATACTTTATATCACTTCCAATCCGGACTGGGAGTACATGCAGTCTGAATCTCATATCAACCTTAGGCATCTGACATTTGTTTCCTTTTCTCTATGGATTTTATGTTAGAGACCAATTAAAAAAGACAAAAAAAAAACTATTTTAGGAGCTCAATTACTATATGCATAGAGATCTTGATTTAGGGCTTTCTTCTAGAGAGTTGCACGTGAAACCTTCCTTATTTTGGAAAATGCAGATGCCCGATGTGATTGTTGACTATGATATGTTAAAGAAGAATTTCTCTATTTTGCAACAAGACGAGGTAGTTGGGATTACCAGCAATGCTGGATCAAGTTCATTATCATGTAATGTTCATAAGAAAATTGTAGGCATGGAAACCCATAAAGATCAGCTTATGCAAAATATAGAAGTCCAGAGCTGGAAGGATCTTCCTGAAGCATTCTCCTGTGAAAGGAAGGGAGTTATTTCACATGATGGTGCTGAAGTCATTCTGACCATCTTATACTCTACGGAAGCACAAAAGAAGGGTCAATCTCCTGGGCTTTTACAAGGATATGGAGCTTATGGAGAAGTTTTGGATAAAAGTTGGTGTGCAAATCGCCTGAGTTTAATTGATCGTGGTTGGGTTTTGGCTTTTGCTGACGTGAGGTAAATTATACCATGTTTCGTTTTCTTATTGATCTTTTTTTTTTCTGAATTAGATGCATGAGATCATGTCAACTATAATATATTAAAAATGGAATGGGTGTGGTCAAGGTTCAAAAGATCGTTACGTAGGCCGATATGTATCGTATTGGGGCTTTCCCGATACGCCCCTACAGGGGGTGTATCAGGTCAGGCCATGGTTCAGAGGGTAGCCAGACTTAAACTGACCCCTCTGAACCGGTTTTGAAACAAAATAAATAAAACACAAAAAAAGCACTGATACGGGCGTATCGGCCTGTATCGATATTTAGAACCTTGGGTGTGTTCATATGTTTATGGAAAAATGTTAAAATTGGAGTTAAAACATTTAGAAGGGTTCAATAACATCCGAATTGCCATGGTTGAGACCTTTGCTCCCTTCCACATGTCCACATAAATACCAATATGCTGTTCTGCTGTTTAATAGGGCTGCAACTTGGGTGGATTTGGTTGAGCATTTGTAAATTTTGAATGGGCCTGAGTCTGAACCTGAAACGATGTAGTTAAAACACTTAAAAACAGGCAACCCAATTTGCACCCCTACTGTCTGTGGCCTTATCTTTTGTTAGATAGTACGTGATGCAGAGGCAGAATCAAGGAAAGAATTTATGGGGAAACAAAACAATATTCCAATTCCTATACCAGTTTCAGAATTTGTGGGTTATAGGATATTGATATTGTTTCACTTTTTCTTATTTATGTTCTAGTTGTTGGTGTCTTAAGAACATGGTTATGTGTTTTAAGATTTTTATTTCGAAATTACTATTTATAGTAATTCCTGTATTACTAGTTTTAGTAATTTATGGTGTTTTTTAATTAAGTTAGTCTTAGTGGGATTAAGAAAGTGTTATTGACGTTTTTTAGGAGTTGGGGTCCTTATTTAAGTGTCCTAATGGGTTAGTTATTGATTTATCTTAGTTCTAAAGCAATTAAGAGTTGTTTTGGGTCAATTTCCTGGTCCAAATTGGAGTCTGAAAGGGGGCATCCGAATTAGTAAGTTGAATCTATAAATAGAGTCATTGTAATTGGAATTGAAGAAGAGTGATTTAATGAAATAAAGTTTGTTTGGTGAATTCTGGTTGTTGCCAGAAAATTTGCTCTTTTTTCCCCTCTCTGTCACATGCTTCTTTAAATTGACCAAATCTCATTGCTGTTTTCCCTAACAACAAGCATTCTACTTGCTTCTCCATTCATATTCTAATCAGGTACAGCCTCTCATTCACCCCCACAAAGCCCACCACCAGATCCTAAGTTAGTAGGGCCTGTACCTGTCCTACATCAATATGTCCTCGTGTATTCTCAGCACTTAAATCCGTGCCCTATCTCGTACCTTTGTTCTTTCTGATCCTTCAACCCACACCAAGTTACTTTCTTGTGTTTCTATTGTTATTTGTTTTTGATACAGTAACTTTCATTAAATTAAATTATCTTAAAGGTAAGAATACACATGTTCAGTCCCTAGTTAGGTAACCTTGAACCCCAAAAGAGTTCAGTATTACAACTCAACCTAAGAATAATTCTCCCCTGTTTATCCCTTGTTTGGCTAATGTATCAGAACTCAGAAGTACATCAATCTCTCTTAAAAGGCTTCTAATCTCCCTCATGGCCTGCCAATGAGTCCATATCCCCATGCTACCTTTTTGTCACCACCCTATTACCAACTTCAAATTCCCATTCACTTCCATCTGTTGGAGGCCCAATTATTTTGCCAATCTTAGCCCTTGAAGGAAGGCTAAAACTTCAGTCCTTGGAGAGTCACCCACCCATATGGATCCAAAATATAATGCCACAACCTTTCCTTCTCCATCTCTTATCGCTCTACCTATGCTGGAATAGAGATGGAAATCTGACCCGCCCTTGCCCTGGTCAGGGCAATTTTTTCTGACCATTAATACTGTAGAGACATTGAGAAGATCTAGCCGCAGGGCTATTTTTGTAAATTTACTTATTTTGTTGTACATCTATTTTCTATACTCTTTATTTTGTACACTAAGGGCAGATTTGTCCTTTTACTTTCTTTAATATAAATATCTCTTTTAGGGTGTTGACAGTCACTAGGTGGCACACCCACCAAACTGTTTGTTCTTCTCTCTTTTCTATCTCTGTCGTTCGACTTGACTCTGACATGGTATCAGGGCAGGTCACGATCTGATCTGCATATAATATCTTTTCAATCATCTCTGTTACTGTTGTCTCAAGAGCTCTCTATCAGTATTTGAGAGGCTCTTGAGTGCCTTTGAATCTTCTCCCCAGAGCAGCTTCAGATCTGAACTTTACAGATCTTTTCTCTAGACTGTTGCGCCATCAGATTTCTCCTTGTTGGATCTCCTTGTAGAGACATTGGGTCAGCCTGAAATCTTAGATCTGGTGTCGCCCAGAGCAGATCTATTGAATCCTTTTGGTTTGGTTTGGATCAGTTTTGATTTTGAAGGGTTTCGATCCACTTTTCAGTTCGGCAGAATATTACTGTTACCTTTTTTGGACCTCGGCTGAAAGGTACTATCTTTTCTATCCTCTGGTTCAAATTTTATTGGTTTCCTGGAAGTGTGCATTGCTGTCCTTTGTCTTTCAATGGCATAAAAAAGGATGGAGGTTCTCCCTATTAAATTCAATGGCACAAACTATGCATTATGGAAGTTTAGCTTTCAGTTCCATGTCAAAGCCAAGGGTCTTTGGGGATATCTGGATGGTTTTGTAGTTAAACCTGATGATTTAGATGTTAAGGGTCTTAAGGAAGATAGACAATGCAAAAATTGCATCATAGATCTTAGGATCAGCCGAAACTGACATTGCAATCCCTATGAAAGGCAGTGACTTAAAAGGCGTGCCTTAGGCGCACAAGCAAGGCGCATTTCAGGGCCCTTTCAAAAGGCGCACGCCTGGTGCGCCTCAGCCCAGGTGTGCGCCTTTTGAAAATTTGACACACCTAGATCACCTTGTGGTGAATCATGGAAACTATTATAGTTTGAGAGTCTAAAGGTGAAGCGGTGAAGCTCTTAGATTCTAATCATATCGGTGTTTGTTGCCATTGTAAGTCTATTAGTCTGTAATGTCCCCTCCCATTCTCCTTTTTTTAACCATCTTTCTTTTAATTGGTGTCAATGATAACCAATAAATAAGCTTGTAATCCCATTTTGGTTTGTGGATTTTATGGATTGTTGATTTACGGTTTTATATAATGGTTCGATTTACTAGAATTTCTTGTTTGGTTTACTAGAGTTTCCTATTCCTTGTTTCTCTCTCTGGGTTTACCGTATTTTAACAAATTTGCAAGTAAGCTGATCATTCATGTCTATCATGTGGTAGCAGACATTTGAAATGACCATTTCAGTAGCTTGTCCAGGGTGGGGTAGAGCAAATTTGAGGATCCCCATTCCCTGCGGGGATGGGATGGGGTTGGGATTTCCAGCCCTGCCTGGGTATAGAGCAAGGATGGGGTGTGGTACGTGTGTGGGGTTGGGGATGGGGCATGCGAAAACCATCCCTGGCCTACCCTTGAAGGACCTGGGTTACCATAAGGAATTACCACCAAAATTTGACTTATATCTTTGACCTATATTAATGGGGTCCAACACTCCTGGATCATAGACTTTGAGGATGAAGAACTTGCTAGTTGTCACTGCCTTCCAAGTCATAAAAAAATACTCCTTGAACAACTCCAATGTTTTTAACCACTAACCTTGAAGGTAATACTGTCTATTAGCTCTTTCTTTAATTTTGCCTTTTCTTGAAAGATTTCATTATTTCTTTCTTCCCAAAGTGCCCCAACTATTGCTGCTGTTGTAGCCCTCCTCTCCACATTGTTCTTCCCCTTTTCCTCCGCTGCCTCAAGGAGTTTGCATCAAAGAGACCTGCAAAACAAGAAGGCTATGTCCATCTACAACCAAAGAGAGAAGAAAACCAATTCCGAATGGACAAGATATTAGTAGGTGGGTTGCTGTCTCGTCACAGTCAAAACAGAGGAAGCAAACATTAGGGGAGAGACACCAACTTGGCCTCCTTTTTTGTAGAAAATCACAAGTGTTTATCTTATTGAGAACCACTTCCCAACAGAAGGTCCTAATTCTTAGAGGTACTGGACTACACCAAACTTGTTTAGCTGTTTTTATTGTTCTTTGATGCACATTACCAGACAATCTGATCCGATTTTCCCCAAGGCTGTAACAAATTGAGGCTACCCCTAGGTTCCTAACAATGCATTCATTTCTAACTTATTCTTACTGGTTTGCCACTCCTCTAACTCAATGCCCTTCTCAAGACAGATATTTATTCTTTCTGAATATTTTGCCCTATGAATCAAGACATTCGTATGGGCATCTTATAATACTCTCTCTTAGTTCAATTAATATTTATTGTTCATACAACACTTGAGAAGAACATCATCAAAGTTTTAACTATGGCTTGCCTCTTGTGAACATACTCTTTTAATAAATATGTCTTGTATTTTGTTGGAACTCTGGGTGCTGGGTTCCTGTGAATGGTGCAAAGATATCACCATTTTACCCAATGTCTACCTTGTGCATTTCTACACGATCTTTCTTCTCTTCTTTGGTGAAGAAGAAGGATGGCCTAAATAAGTAAATAAGCTCAGCAAATCTATTTGAGCTTTTTACTTACATCCAAATAAAGAGAGGAAGAAGATATTGGTTTTATCATGAGGAAGACGATGGCAATAAGGTTCCCTCCTCTGAAGATTCTTGCAAATATTGCTTTCATCATGATACACCTCCCAACTAAGAGCCTTAATTTTAGATGGCACTTGTCCTCCTGAAATAGCCTTTCACAGACAAATGGTGTAGAGGGAGTATAAGTGAGGGTCTTGACAAAAGAGGATAGGTAAGTAGACCAATGGAATTTGGAATTCAAATCATGGAGTTCACAAGAAAGACATCTTTCAAAAAATCAGGAATGAAGATGCATGAAGTCATCAAAAGCATACATGGAAAGCTATCCAATTGCTTTGTCAATGTGATTTCACCTAAGGAAATATGGCGCTTTTTTTTTTGTTTTTTAAATCTGGGCAGCCAATTGTTTTGAACCTCAATTTGAGGCAGGATTAAATGAGGAGTTGAGGATCCTTTAGGATTGGCACCTGGGGGAAGACTCAAGTACTACCTTGGCCAATTAGTCATTGAGCTGCCCAAAATATCAACATATCTCTTTATCACCCCTTCATCTAAGTTAAAAACCTATAATGAACACTTGTGCCTTTAAACTTGAGATGCATTCAAAACATTGCAAAAGAAGTTATAGGTTTTTTCTCCATCTTTCCCTTTATGTTAACAAATTTCATCCACGACTCTATGAATTGTACATGGATGACAACCACTTGTTCTCTACCCAACCTCCACCCCCCAGTTAAGTTTAATCCATCTTCTCTAGTGATTAGTTGGCTAAGGACATCTACTATCAGGGTTGACAAAGAGGAGATAATAGGTTTCCTTGCCTAAAACCTCTCTTTGTAGGAAAGAAGCCTTTCCACCTCTTCATTGACCAGAATTAAATAATGACAAGACTATAAATATCCTTTGTTCCGTTTTTCCCACTTCTGCCCAAATCCATACTTTTTTTTATGAATGTTTCCCACCTTTACAAGTAAAGGGTGTTTGGGAGAGGTATTCATCATCTGATGTCCTTTGTTGCATTTGTTACCCAGTGTATATGAACTATGAGACAGATAACCCAATGAATGCTGGGGTAGCTCCATATGAAAGATATTCTATCTCTTCTTGATCATTGCCTTGTATCTGGTTATATTGTCTTTTATTTTACTATTTTTTTGAGGGATTGGTTACACTATTCATGCTATACAGGCAAATTCTTTGTGCAGGGGTGGTGGTGATACTTCATGGCATAAGGCTGGCAGCGGTGCATACAAGCTAAACTCAATATATGATTTTATTGCATGCGGAAAGTACTTGATTAATGAGGGCTATGTTCATAAGGATAGGCTTGGTGCTATTGGATTTAGTGCAGGAGGTCTCCTTGTGGGGGCTGCAATAAACATGTATCCTGATTTATTCCGTGCTGCTATCTTGAAGGTCTCCATTTCTCATCGTTCTATTCAGTGTTATTGTTTGGTAGAAAGAAGTGTTCAAGCTTCTGTGCTATGTTTTTCTTACTTTATTTTCAATGCTAGTTCCTAATATTTACCATCTGTCATATGGTAACATGACAGAAAATGTCAATGGACCGACAGGCAAAGTTAAAAATCTGTAGGAATTAGTAGTGTGGTTTCTGTGAATATGAAAGGAAGTACTTGTATCTACTATTTAGGGCTGACTTGTTTTGGTTGGAACTTTTGATAGCTATGTTTATGGGGATGCCATCTTATTGGTTTTCCTGCTAGTTTATTATTAATATTGACGTAACTTCAGTGTGGGGCAGGGTTTTCAGGCCTGATATTTTTGATAGCACGTTGCTGTAAACAAGTCAGCCTAAAGAAGCAAAGTTATGGCTGAATAAAGAGGGGACATTGGTCACCAATTGGGTTAGGTACTCTTTCCAGGGCTTGCTAAAGGAACAACAAGAGTGTCAACAGTTGTTGAAGCTAGTTCTGCATAGTTCTGGTCAAGTGGTTTTCATTGGGAACCAGGATTTCCTGATGAGTAGCTATTAAGGGACAGTGAGGGTTCTAAGAATGAAATGGATGAAGTGGCTTAACTAGGAAACTAAATGAAGATGTTTACTAGTAGCAGTATAAAGAAGAGCTAGAAGAGAATAACACAGAGAACTAAATAACAATTAGGTACAATACTACCGCAGTCGACATCAATAGCTTCTCTAGGAGTCATCATTGAACAGAGCAGTGGCACTGAAGTTTTTAATTTATTCATCTCAAAAGAGCATTTTACATTGTTTTTTTAGAGAAAATGTGAGATCTAGAAGGGATTTCTGTCCTAATCATAGTAATAAAAAATGTCAGTGATCTTGCAATTATTTTTTTTACTTAGAAAATTTCAAGATTCAACAAAAATATTTGGAACATCTAATATTAAAGATATTCAATATTATCTGGGGCCCAGTAACTTGAATCTTCAAGCTGGGTTTGTTCGGATGGACCTAATTTCATGGCTACAGGCAAAAGCCTTCTTTTGCTTGGGCCTGTTGCAATAGACTTGGCCCACCTTCATCGTTTCCCAATTTTCCCCTCAATAAAAGAAAAACCCGATATAAGGAGAGGGCATGGGTATGTTGAAAATTATAATTTCAACCATGCAACTTTAGAGAGTCTCTGTTGGAGAGGTAGGGATTGCTTGGCCTAAATGAATAAAAATTTTCATCTGTTGGGCAATCTCACGGTTTAGGTTATTATCAGGGAAGATGGAAGAAAAAGAAATGCTTTGCCATTTATTTCTAGAACAATTTACAATGCCATATCTTCTCTTCTTATTGAGAGGGAAATATGATAATCTTCATGAAATTCCTCTAGACTAAATAGTTGGTGTTTCTGTTCTCAACTATAATGGTGCATGATCTCACAGGATGATGTTTGATCCATGTTTTTGTCAGGTTCCTTTTCTTGATATCTGTAACACATTGTTAGATCCAAGTTTACCTCTCACCATCTTGGACTATGAAGAATTTGGTGACCCTAGGATTCAAGAACAGTTTGAATCTATTTTTAATTACTCTCCTTATGATAACATTCCTCAAGGCGTTTGTCATCCTTCAGTGCTAGTTACGAGTTCATTGCATGACTCAAGGCAAGTAATAAGGTCAACTGCCTCAATATAACTGTGTATATGCATGCATTTCTGGAAACATGCCCACCTTGTCACACATACAACTGTGTATATACTATATACATACATACATGCATACACATAGCACACATGGATGGATATATGAATTTTAACAGCTGTTGTTGAATGATGGTTTGGCTTTCAGAGTCGGTGTTTGGGAAGCTGCCAAATGGGTAGCTAAGTTGCGAGAGAGCACATGTTCCAGTTGTTCTCAATCAGTCATCCTGAAAACAAATATGAGCGGGGGACATTTTGGTGAAGGTGGTCGTTTCAGCCACTGTGAAGAGGTAGCTTTTGAGTATGCCTTTCTGATGAAAGTGGTGGGAATGCATTATGGTAATCAGTAAGATGGAGTTTTGTGGAAGGGAGCTGTTCTATGAATCATTAGGGGAACTTTAGATACTGTGCCTTCAGAAAGATGGAATTCCTTGGAGATCACTAGAAGTGAGAATCAACGAGCTTTTTCAAGGCATCCCATCCCCAAGGTATTCGACATTGTCCTTTTCGGGTGCTTGTTTTGGCATATTATCATGGATGACTTTCTGAAGCTTATTAAAGGTTGTCTGGACTAAGCTAGATTTGATTTTCTTTTGATAGTAAATAAAAGAGAGCTTTCATTGAGTTAATAGGAGTTAGGGTAATGAGCTAGTGCTCCATCTTATATGAAATACATCAAAATAAGACTTGGTTTCTCATGCTACAAATTCAAATTACAACATCAAGTTACAGAATGAGACATTATCTATCAATGTTCCTTTTTATTTCTTTTCCTACTCTCCAAATACCCACCTCTAAACCTTTATTATATGGCAAGAAGGAAGTCTATGTGAAACATGGAAGTTATCTTGGAAAATTCATGATTAAAACCATGTAAATAGTTTTATACTGGTAAGATGACAGTAAACTTGTCAAGTAAAAGATTTCATGCACATATTTGTTCTGGATCTGCTGAAGTGCTTTGTTGCCATAGGGATGTGCATGGGGTTCAAGTTTGACCGCTTCCATAAGCTGAGTCTTTAATATAAAATTCAACAAGGTCAAGTATTGACCTTGTTGAATGTGAAATGACATTGTGTTAATATTGCAGGTACTGTTTAGAAGACTGACCATCAGCTCTAGTATTGACAGGCTTTCATTTTTCATATATACGGGTACAAGAAAATGGAAGACCGGTTCCAAAGGGAATCCCATTGTAGTAGATTTGATTTCAATATGGTTGGTTCACTGCCTGTGCTCAGTAGCCTTCTACCATGTTCCACTAAACAAAGGATTAAATCATAATTCACAGTATTTTGAGATGATCAGTGTGTATACACCAAATCCATGTAATGATGACCAGTGATGACCTCTGTCCGTACAAGACTTGTGGGGGCCTCAACCTATTTTATTTATTGCTATAGTTTTGTATTCCCTTTTTACAATTTTGTAACAAAAAATATTGTTATAAATTGAAGTTAATAGAAGGTAAAGCATGAGTACCAAAATCAAATAGAAGGGAAAATGTTATAAGTTTGTAATACACAATCCTATAGAAGAATAAATTACAATGCTATTAAATGGTATGGAAGTGGTATTTAAAGCCAAGGTTCAAAGTATTGACTTGTATCGGCCCATATCGGCAGATACATATCATTCCGGGACCCCTCCGATATGCCCCTATAGTGGGTGTTTCGGGGGTCTGACTGGTTCAGGGGGTGGAGGAACTCTAAACCTGCCCCCTGAACCGGTTTTAAAAAAAAATAAAAAAAGTGAAAAAAAGGTATCAATTCACCCGATAGGCCGGTATTTTGAACCTTGTTTAAAGCATAATTTACTTGGAGTAAAATTGAATTGCCAGATCTAGGAGAACCAAATGGGTTGGACATAATAGTCCTTGAGAACTCAGGACGCAACTAATTACCTAAAGTTGCTTACTGATTAAAATTATTCTAGCTAATAATATAATTGTTCATCAAAATACATTCTCGCCAATTTTGTAGTAAAAATTACTTCTTTAAAAATTTATCTTCTAAATCAGAGTCATCCACTAGTAGGTGAGGTCACTGAGGTGTAAGGGAGGAGTGCTAAAATCTAATATGGAAAGTTGCTATAAATAAATGAAATCAATGTGCTATTTACTCTCAAGGGTAAAGCTGTGACATGAAACTTAAGGGAGGAAATAATTATTACACTAATACATGATATTGTGGTGGACTAGTGGCTTTCAAGATTCTATTTTTTGAACTACCATTGGTTTTTTGGTGGGGGAATCAAATACAAAAACCATCAAATGGAGAAAAAAACAGAGCCATCAATAAATGGGGATACAACTAGTTGCCTCAAACTGTTTCTTTATTAGAGTATTTAGACTAAATTCCTTTACCTCTTACTAGAGCATCCACTACTTTTGATGAATGATAACCCGTCAGGTTATGTGTTTTGCCATATTGGCTAGGGGTATTGTTGTACTTCTAATGCTTTTAAGCAACGTGGGTCTTCCAATTCCTTCTTGGTTGCTCACTGATATCTTGTAAAACCTTGAGGGGGTTTCCTTTGTTAGACGGTGAATTTTGTAGGATACTGGAAAATTTGGCGTTATGCCCATTATGAGTGCCTAGGTTACTAATTACTAACTATATATGCAGAAAATTTGTATGGGAAGTAGCAAAGTTTTCCTTTTTTCCTTGTATTTGTTTTTCTGTTCATACTACAAAACCTTTCTTCTATATCTGAAATGGCAAAATCCTTCTAATATTAGCCCAAAGATGTTAATATGTGATGCATAAAGACACACAAGGCGTAGAAAGTAGAAATTAGGACTATACACACACTTCTGGAAGGTCCGCAGAGATGTATTTTTATTATTACTTTTATTTGGGGGTGGTTGTGGGGGTTGTAACAATCTTCCAATTTATACAAGGCATTAGTCCAAGATAGCGAATGAATGTCTTTCATGGGTGGGTGTTGATTCGTGTCACTAATACCCTAATATTTTTGCAGCCTGCTCATCCACGAGCACTTAATTGTGAATTTATAGCTCGTGAGATTTCTTTATTTGCATATTAAATAGTGGGCGTCTACTCGGTTCCCTTTCTGAACCCATGAAGACTCAATTCTTCGGAACTAATGACAGGGCCGATGGGTAATGCCGCAATGGTCCATCAGTGAATTAGAATCAGTTCATGTGATATTTCACACATACACACAAAAAAAGATGGGCTTCTGAGCTTCTCCCTTATCACCTATACTCAAGTTATGGACTACAGTGATAGATCGGACGGCTGAAAGACCCTTTGTTCCCTACTTATCCGTTTTGGGTAATAGGACGTGGTGTACCTAGGAGCAATCAGTGAGGGGTAGTGGGTCCTCCATGCAACCAGTCACGGGCTTACATGGAATATATCACATGTGGAAGTCCTGTATCCATTATACATATTCAGTGGGGAAGCAGAGCAAGTAGTATCTGAGCATTTTCCTTGACAAAAGAAAAAACGAAAGGGGTGGGGGTGGGGGTGGGGGTGGTATTGAATGCATCTCTCTCTCCTCCATTACCTACTTAGAAACCACAAGCCAGGGGTGCATTTGTAGTGTTCCATCAACCAATTGAGTGAGGCGGCTATTAAACATCACATCCAGCAAATACACACACTTCTAATTTTATATTATCAACTTTATTGATTAAAGTAATGTAGTAAGAACCATGGAATAATAACAACATAAAAAATACTATATTGTATATTAACTGGCCATCAAGCCATGTCGAAGCTGGCCTATTTTTAAATACGGAGAAGTATGGATTCATCTGATGCAGAATTCTGAATTCCAGCCTCCTCTTACTAATAGCCCTATCCCTCCTATAAATCACATCCTGTCCGTGAATTTGACATCAATTCATGGTCAGGATGCATTTCCCCTGTACTATACTATGAGACTATAAAATTCTTACCTGGGCTGATTGTTAAATATTGATTGGTTTTTGAAATCCACGACAAAAAGGTCAGAGGGAGGTCAACGAGAGCATCTCTCTCTCATCCATTGCCCACAGAGAGCGCTTCTGCGCAGCTAGAGACCGAGACAGAGAGAGAGAGAGAGAGGCTAAAAAGCGAGATGTCATCTCGTCTCGTGGGCTTTTAGAATGACGCAACCAGAAGCTCTTCACAAGGCTCACAAGTCACAACAAACGACACGACACTGTGCATTTACTCGTTTAGGCCTTCTCTCCTCAATTCATCTCTCTTAGCTTTTTCACTCTTTATTGCTTTTTGGTTTAGCTAAGTTTTTCACCCTCATGGACCGCCACTTTTTGTTTATTCTTGTCATAGTTTTTTTTAATTGATGCCGGGTTTCTAGTTCTGGGCCACGCGAGAGGCCAAGATGTGCTTCCCTTTCCTGATCCTTGATCCTCCTTGCATTTATTTCAGCATCTAACCCATTAAATACCCTCCTGGGTGCATGATGGCCCGCCGACCGAGGTTGATGAAGGATTCCTTCAACTTTTTAACAGTTCGATGATGGAATTGGAAGTCCCCAACCCACAAGTATGTGTTTGTTAATAATGTGCCTGTGGGCTGTGTGAGATATGGGAAGGGGGGAGGGCATTGGCTGTGGTTGAACACTTGAACTTGAACTTGCAGAAATGGACATCCCCGAATGGATGACTTACCTACTGCCTTCTCCTAAACTCCAGATTGGGACGATACATCGGGGGCATTTCCGTCAATGCATCTGCAAAAGGACGATGCATCGGGGGCCACTTTGGTTCATGATCGGAATCAGAATCCCCTGATATCGGAATCGTAATGATCAATCCCCCCTCACCTATTTGGTTCAGGCTGGAATTCCATTTCCTGGGAGGAGGGGGGAGGGAATGGCCATATTCCAATTCCACCCCACTAAACAGTTGAAATCGGGATAAATTAATTACAAACCTCTATTTACACAAACCAAACGGGCCCTAAATTTCTCTCTCTTTCTTTCTCTCTCAATCAATGCCATGTTTTGCGCTCCCCTATGCCCTTAGCCCTCTTCAAAAAAAATAGGCTTTGCCTGCCCAGTTTCCAAGCTTTATACCAAAGCTGAGAAACGTCGAATACATTGTTTGTGAAGTGCATTTTATACCGCGGTGGAGTGAATTAAGAGTATTGAATGTTGCAAGGAAAAGAAATATCTCTACTCTGTACTCTCTACCAAGAAAAAGCGTCCTATGTCCGGCCCTACTAGAGGCCAAATGCTGTTCCTGTACTATCTATACTTCCATGAGACTTGCTGGAGGAGAGAGAGATATTGATATATGGCCAGTCACACGGTGCTTGTATGTGCCTGTCTGATGTTGACTATTACTTGGTTTCTATTACTATAGTCTACAAATTGCGATTCTGCCCCATCAAAATTGGGATTGGGGGTCCACACTCCTTTTCATTCACCATTCACAAACCCTAAATTCTACCTGCCAACAACAATCTCCATTAAGCCATTTTCTATTAATCTATAATGTTTCCACTCATCCTATCGCACCCTAAAACCCCAAAGAAAAAGCCATTTAATTTCATTTCAATGATGTTTCTACTCATCCAATCCCATTTTAACCTCCCCCCTCAAAAAAAAAAAAAAAATCCATTTTATTATTTAGTGGTCGTGTGGAAGTGATTATTATTGGGTAAATAAGTGCTTATCCTAATAAGCATTTGAGTGTTTGGTGAAAATTTCACTTCGCTCAAGCAAGGTATTATAAGTCTTTTTGAAAATTATTAGAAATCAAGGTTAACTCAGCACCAAATAGATGTTTTTCCAATGGAGCTTTAAATTTTGTTTGCCTAAGATGTTTATCAAGAAAATGTTTTTCTTGAGTTATGTGAGTTGGTGCATAATGGTGTCTAACAATCATAAAGTAAAAACAACGGAAAACTATGGACAGATCCAATGCAGATTTCCGAATTCCGATGCAGAGTTATAAACATTCAAAATGTCAAAAACCTCATTCTATACATCAATGCCCGCCCATGAATTGGCATCAATTCTAAGCTGCCACCCACCTGAATTATACTTTGGGCCTAAAAATTCTGACCCTGGGCTGAACTGTCATTCTCCCTAAAAATATAAACGTTTTGTCCTGAATTTCAAGACAATTTCGTACAAAACATATTTTGATAAACATCAACAGAACTAAACAGCTCTTATATGGCAGGCTAAGATGGGCTAAAAACACAATAAAGACTTTTTTTATAAAGTGCTTAAAAAACAAAGCCAAATTGCTTATTTCCTAAAAACCATTTATTTCCTAAATGCATATAAGTGCTTATTTATTGGTGTAGTCCCAACCTAAAATAAGAGTTTTACAATAAAGTACCTAAAAACAAGAACTCCCAAATGGGAAGCTAGATTTACTCCCCACAAAACACTCTAGTATTCACACCAACCTCACACCCTATCTCTACAGTTATTTGGGAATATCTCCCCATGAATGTCAACAGCATAAATACTGTTAATGCTGTGAGCTTGGTGTGTGAAGCGCTCTCTATCAGGACACCGAGGAGCAACTCCGGATTATTCCCCAAACGAGGCTTATATTATTAGGGATTGATTCGGGCACACTGCTAATGAAATTATCAACATCCCATTGTTTGCATTGATCAAAAGTCAAAAACCACATGAAATGCTTTTGCCTTTTCAAAGATCAGACATGTACTTGATGATTCATTTACAAAAAAAAAAAAAAAAAAAAACTTCATGATTAGAGATATAACATTGTTGGCCCAAATCACTCCCCTTCCTTTTTAACCCATGTATAACAACCATGCTAACCATAGGAAAAAGCCACAACCGGTTCATTTATGGTTTAGATAGACTTGAGTGTGAATTGTGAAACCTATCCTTTTCTTCTAATCTACAACTAAGTAACAAACTAACAACACAACAAACAGAAGAAACAGAACCTATCCTTTTTCATTTCCATTCATTAGCTACAGATTTGGCACACAAAAAGAAACTGGGAAATTGCCATCTCCTTACTCCATTAGATTTATTAGATTCCAGTTGATAAAAAAAAATATTGTGAAATAAAACCGGAAAGCCTCAACACTCTGACAGCCCTTATATCGCGGCCCTTCATTTACTCGACCGTTTTGGTTTTTGCTTCTTCTGACACCTGGCACCGTTAACTCCATCTAACGGCGCAACCGACAACATAACGGAGCTAATTAACGATAAATCGTAACGACATATTGCGATAATTTGTCGGCATCGGACAGGTCACAAACGAGACGAATCTCGAGGATTCAGACCATCGGTCATCGGAGCTCCGAATCGAACGGCAACCTGATTGAGGCTTCTCTTTTTTTTCGGGTGATTCGTGTAGGGCTTTCAATGGGTGGATCATGTGACATGCGTGGGCCAGAAATGGGCCGTGTGGGGCCCAGGGCCTCGATTGGCGATCGCCACGTATGAAGTGATTGGCTGTCTGAGCTGTTTGACCATGGTTGGACAGGATCGGGCTGAGACAGGCGGAGGGAACTAACCCTGGTTAAAAAGTAAGGTGAGCGGAGGTGGGGTTCATCGAAAGCTGTACGGCACCTCCTCCTCCTCCTCTTTCTCCTCCCCCTTTTGTGTTGTTGTGTATATACTCTTTACTCTATATACATCACCGACGCCGAATTGACAGCTTCGCCATTTTCTCTCTTTATTATGAACCATTTTCCGGTGATTTTTTTCGCCGGGATCTGGTCGATCAAACCGGCTTTTCGGTGAGGTGTATCGGATCGGCCCCTCAAAAATATGTGATTGGAATTCTTTGTTAAAGAGGAAATCTCGAGGTGTTTGTTGTTACCGGTTTGTATATTGTGGAGGTTTTTCGATCTTCAAACGATTAGAAATTCAGGGTTAGGTTTTGTTTTCGGTTGCAGATCGAAGTGAGGGTTTTGGTTTGGTGGTAATGTATGTGGCTTGAGGGACATTTTTGAGAGAGGAGCTTAGTCGAGTGAGGTCTGAAATTAGTGAGCTTGTGGGGGAGTTCGTGAATCGTTAGAGGGCGAGTTGATAGCAGGAATTTTATTTCTTTTACATGATTGTTTTGTAGGATTTAGGTGAAGTTTTGATTAGAAGAGTTTTAGATTTTGTTTAGTTCTTGCTGTGAATTTGCTTAGCATTTTCAGGAATGCAAGATTTGGGTGGGTGGAGTGGAGCCGGGGTAGATAGCGACTTTTACTCTCCCGGGAATATTTTTTTAAGCTTTACTAAATATAGTCTAAGGGTTTTGTTGTAATATTTTAATACTGCATTGATCGGAATCGAGGAGGTTTTTACAGTTTCGAGGTATTTTCGGTTTGAGTTATTTATAAGCATGAATAATCGTCTTATTTCTTAGAGGAGAGGGCATCTATCGCTTGTTACTGATTGATTTATTCACGAACTTGGTGTTTTGCCTCTTGCTGATTGATTATTCACGAACTCAGTTAGATTAGACATCAAACAAAAAGGGGGTTGAGTTGAATTTGCAATTTCTTCTCTCTTGCGGTCCCCCAATCCCGTTTCTTCCCTTTATCGATTACTGCATTGTCGTCGGACAGGCGGCGGTTTCATATCGGAATCGATGTTTCTGATGGGGTAAAATAGTTGAGCCTCGACGTCTGTATGGGGGAAACAAGTCTCAGGGGTCGGTGTCACGATGTGCAAGTCGGAAAATTCTGACAAAAGGTTTGATTTCGGAGTGGAGAGGGAGAAACGGTGGCAGATGGCCTTCAAGTATCTGGGGGAGAGCAAAGTTGAAAAATTGAAGAGTTCGATGGTTCCTCGATCTCGTATGAAACTTTGGATGATCCGGGCGACGACTACCGTCTTACTCTGGACTTGTGTTGTCCAGTTGACGGCACTGGGGGAGATGTGGGGGCCGAGGGTGTTGAAAGGTTGGCCTTCGTGCTTTACGCCTTCGGATTCCCCTTTGTCCGTCAGATTGTCTTCTGCTCCAGCGAAAGTTGTCCTTCCACCCAAAAGTGAGTTCCCGAACTTTGAAAATTTCACACTGATTTGTTTCGTTTCCTCCTTTTAATCTAATTGATTGATACCGATTATCCACGTTTCATGTCGAGAAAAACCAACATTTTTTTTTCTGTCCTTGAGATTTTACACAATGACTTGTGCGTGTAAGGTTAATGGAAATATATTCTCTCTTACGTCTGAAGTGTGATCACGAGAGCTTCTCTTTGGTACATCGGAGTTTTATTCCTCTCGACTTGGGAGTAATTCGTAATTGAAGATTTCATACCTTGTCGATAATATCTCCAGTCCTTTAGAGTTTGCTCTCATGAAAGTTTGGTCAAGATGCCACCTTGCTTCGGAGTTTTATTCCTCTCGACTTGGGAGTAATTCGTAATTGAAGATTTCATACCTTGTCGATAATATCTCCAGTCCTTTAGAGTTTGCTCTCATGAAAGTTTGGTCAAGATGCCACCTTGCTTTTAGTCTGTTCAATATAGGTGAAGTTCTTCTTCTAAGAGATCCTAATGTGATTGATTTAATTTCATTCGGTGTAGCATCTCATGTTCATAGATCTGTGAACACCACCATGGCGTCTCCTCCGGTAGAAGTATTGGATTTTTTCTGCTTTTTTTTTTCTAGGAATTATTTTCAGTCATTGATTACAGCATAAAGCCATCTCCTATGGTATTCCTTTATTCGTGTAGTGAAAGTCCTTGCAATTATCAGTATTATTGTTTACCTTTGTTGATGTCTACGAGGTAGACCCCATTTGGCACTCTAGTTATTCATTACTATTTGTTTTTTGTTCTATAAGTGTTAGAGAGCTCTGGTCTTGACAATAAATCTAACTTATTTATTACCTGCTGCAGGGGTTTACAAGAACAATGGTTACCTGATGGTTTCTTGCAATGGAGGACTTAATCAGATGCGAGCAGCGGTGAGTGATCAGCTACTTGTATCACATTTTTCAAGCCTTGGCATTTTTCTTTCAGTGTGGACATGCTATCTCGTTTGGTATTGCTATTTACCTTTGCTGATAAAATTTTGGGCATCTTCTGTAGATCTGCGATATGGTTGCCATTGCAAGATATCTAAATGTCACACTTATTGTCCCCGAACTAGATAAAACCTCCTTCTGGGCTGACCCCAGGTGAGTTGATCATCTTGCCTAGGTGACTCGGTGAACTTATTAATCAGGCTTTTTTTTTTCCTGAAGTTCTTAATAATATCTGTTTTTTGCTATCACAGCGAGTTCCAAGACATATTTGACGTGGATCATTTCATAACATCATTGAGAGATGAGGTACGCATATTGAAAGAGTTGCCACCTAGGCTCAAGAGAAGAGTAGAACTAGGAATGCTCTACTCCATGCCACCCATTAGTTGGTCTGACATTTCGTACTATGTTAATCAGGTCTGGTTGCTCTCCAGTCTCATTCTGTTGGATTTTTACTATTTGTCTTATATTTTCAGCTCAGGCTTACTATGCAACACTTCACCAAATAAGTGCAATTAACATCCTTTTTTTTGTTTTTTGCAAACAGATCCTTCCTCTCATACAGAAGCACAAGATCATACATTTAAATAGAACAGATGCTCGACTTGCTAATAATGGTTTGCCTGTGGAGATTCAGAAGTTGCGTTGCCGAGTAAATTTCAGTGCTCTGCGATTTACCTCTCAGATAGAGGAATTAGGCAGACGGGTTATTAAGCTTCTAAGGCAAAATGGCCCTTTCCTTGTTCTTCACCTCAGATATGAAATGGACATGCTAGCGTTCTCTGGATGTACTCAAGGTTGCAATGATGAGGAGGTGGAAGAGTTGACAAGAATGAGGTAGGCTTCATTTTTTGTGACAAAATATTAGTTGTTCTGTCATTCATCTGACGTACTTAATGCCATTTTTGTAATTTTGTCAGATATGCTTATCCATGGTGGAAGGAGAAAGTCATAAATTCTGACCTGAAAAGAAAAGATGGCTTATGCCCATTGACACCTGAGGAAACTGCTTTAGTATTGAAGGCATTGGATATTGATCGGAATATTCAGATTTATATTGCTGCCGGAGAGATATATGGTGGGCAAAAGAGAATAGCAAGTCTGGCAGAGGCTTATCCAAATCTGGTCAGTAGATGGATGATAAAGCAAGTATTCAATTTCATTACTTGGGTATCCTGCCTTTTGTAACAGCTTTGGTTTTTGGAACAGGTGAGAAAGGAGACACTGTTGGAACCCTCAGATCTCATGTTTTTCCTGAACCACTCATCCCAGATGGCAGCATTGGATTATCTGGTCTCGCTTGAGAGTGACATCTTTATTCCTACATATGATGGAAACATGGCTAAAGTTGTTGAAGGCCATCGCAGGTACTATACTGCTGTTATTTTGGTCCAGAAGCCTAGTTCAATAGGCTTTGGATTAACACAATTGGATTTTGGTGCTTTCACCATTTTTAACTTTTGTCATCATCCTTGCTCCACTTTTTACTTATCTCTAGAAATCAATTATAAAATCCCTGCTTGACAAAACCAACATGCCGTAACTGATCCTTAGCCATTGCATTTTCTAAACGGGGATGAGTTCTTGTCCAGTAACCAAAACCCCAAGAACAGAGCAACCTGTATTCTTTGATACACCCTACCTGAGACTAATTTGCTCAACTTAATTCAATTGAATTTTATAAACCTGGAACCCACATTGCTGCACTTCCAGAACCATATATTGGAAAAAACCAAATGCTACCTTTATTTTCTTATTTGTATGTTTAACAGGATGGATAGCATTGTTTTTATTGACTGAGGCTTAAATCCAAAGCCAAAAATTGCTTTGGTCATTGGATTTAATGGTCCAAAATGTAACCTTGACATTTATCCATTAAAAAAAGTTGACTTGGTTTGTCATGAATCTTCGGTGACTTTCTGAAATGAGAGGGTTCTCAGTTACAGGTGGAAGTTAACTGATTGGTTTACCGGCTTTTTCCTCCTGTTACCAATATTGTTATCACTTTATAATTATCGTTGGTTTTTCTAATTCAGATTTTTTTTTGTTTTTTTTATTGAGGTTAAAAGTCTGACTTTTTCCCAATTCTTTTCAGATTCCTAGGGTTCAAGAAGACAATTCTGTTAGACAGAAAGCTTCTGGTTGATCTGATTGACCAATATGAAGATGGATTACTGGACTGGAATGAGTTCTCATCTTCAGTGAAGGAAGCACACCAAAATCGAATGGGAAGCCCAAATAGAAGAGTGGTGATTCCTGACCGACCCAAAGAAGAGGATTATTTCTATGCCAACCCACAAGAGTGTTTGCAATTGCCAGATGAGCCATTAAGTAGCAGCACATAAGCTTTATCACTGAGACGGGATTGTTTTGTTTGATTGTCAGCCCCCTAAATCGCCATTCCTCCAGTCTTAATGATCTAGTTCCCTACATAGAGGTAAAAATTGAGAACGATTGTGTTCTGGAAGCAGAGAAGGATGGAGCATCTTGGGAAGCACTCGGGGGTGACCAGGGAAGGTTTATTGGGAAATTGCTGGATTATATTTATATGTTTTATATTCACAAATAATACGATTCTTGTATAGAGAGAACCCTGCCATTGCAGGAAAATATCACATCAGCTGCAATGTACAACAAATGGGGATTTAATAGAGATTCAGTTTATTGGAATTGGGGGACTCAGCTGAAGGTTAGTCCCTCTTCTTTCATATCCGTGTTCTGTTAGTCCTCTCCCTGATTATCCCACGTCTCTCCTAGCATTTGTTACAGTGTTTCCATTTGCTATGTTTGATTTGAATCTGCATATGTTACCCATATAATTAATTTGAAATCTATATGTTGGAATCTGTTGATGCCATGGTGTCCTGGCAAAAGAGATGTTTCAAGTCTTTTCAAGTTACAGAACAAATAATAGTTTAATGAGGCATCAATTACACACCGTCAGTCTTCATAACAAAACCTTCTGGCCTAACAAATGAGATCTTAAAAATCTCTTTTACAAGCCAACTTTGGAGACAAGATGATAAGGTGAACTTACTTTTTTGCTAATGGAAAAGAAGTACCGTTTCCTGTTCATTCTATGTCTGTTTAATATTCTCCTGGTGGTTGTTCAGTCGCTTCCAAACGTTGCCATTTCCAAAAGATTAAACGTATTACTTTGTCATCCAAGTGTTTTTTCTAGTCTTCGGTGCCAGTTACCAGTCGAGCTCAATATTCTTCATCCTTGGACCTAACCATGCGTCAAAGTGTGTTTTGTGCAGTTGGAATATTTGCCACCACCCACCAGATGCTCTTTAAGATAAACACTCTCTAATCCTTCATCCTCGTGGTAGGAAGGACTTGATAGTTGATGGTTCAGACCCCTTACCCACCAGCGTCAATGTCTTTGCTTTTTTCTAACTTTGTTTTCTTCTGTTTAACAATTCACTTCATTCTTGTCTTAAATGGTGCCATTGTGGATTGAGACCACTTTGGAAATTAATTAGTTAAAGCATTTTAGTGGTATTGAATTAGAGATTGTGGACATCTCCCTAATGCCGCCGAACTCTGGACAAAGATGGACCCCTCATACAAAAAGGAAAGTGATGTCCAAGGGCTATTCTGGTGGCTCGAATTTGTACCCTTATGAAAGTTGGAGATGGTCACCATCTCAGACTGGTCGGCACCATGTATTGGATTTAGCTGGTGGTGTGTTGGGCTCTTCACTCTTGCCCTTGGCATCAAATCAAGTAATAGTCCTTAAATTGTATTGTTTTGACTAGTTAATAGAATGGGGAATTGAATCAGACGGTTCACAGTTGAATGGGCATATTACTGAGTAGTCGATTCTTTGGGGGATTTTTAACCATTGACTCCGTTGCCCAAAGGAAATCAAGAAATTTGTTCGTCGTTGCAATACCCATTTTTTATTACACTATAATTATCTCCGGTGACCGGGCGACAGCAAACAATTTCCATCCATTAATTAGTATATATTACTGTGAATGTGTCAATTGAGCGTAAGCTGGACTTCGTAGCCTTTTGAACTCAACCTCACCCAACCCCGCTCTTCCCATCAATCAATCCTTAATTCCTCAACGGTTGAATATTTCCTCCGCCGTTGAAGAAGGTAGACCGAGTAAAGCAACCTTTTTAAGGGTGACTTTTATGCGTGGTTAGAAAATTGAAGGCACTCAACCAAAGTGAAAATGGAGGCACCGATAAAATTAAATGATTGCCCACAATGAGAACTGAAGAAATTTCATTTTCGACCCCATTTACTCAATTCTATTAAAAACTTTATATAGTTTTTTTTTTTCATTTCTTTTTTTTTTTTAATTATAGAAGCGTGTTGATCACGATGTGGTTGTATCCAGACAATTGAGGTTTTGGAATATCCTGAATTTTGACATGTGGCAAGCAAACAGGTCCCCCCCATTTCCTTGTGTAGTCCCATCCTTACAACGTGGCAAATTTTGATCCAATATCCCTTTGCCAAGTGGCAAAAAGAGTCATACTTCTCCAATCTTTCCATAGTCAACACATGCCAAAAAGGAAAAGTAAAAGCAATTTTGGGGGCTAGCGAGGAAGTGAAGTAGATAATGATGCAGAGACATGATGTAGACGGAGGCACTTCGTATTGTTGTGACTGATTCCAAATGCACCTCCATCTCCTTGAACATGAAATGGGTGGACCGGATTAGCCCAGCCATCCATTCACCTGATTGAGAGTAGCTATTTAGGATAAGCAAGAATCTTGAATGTGGGTGTGGCACAAAAGTGCTATACTCTAGTAAAACCCTGGTGAGGGATCCAAGAGAAGTATCCATTTAGTGATCCGAGAAAGCTTGTCTCACCAATCCAAGAAAGTCCACCCGAGGTGCCTCGATGTGTTCCTGGTAATTCCAATAATTAGACTGAATTTGACTGTACACAGCAACATTTATTGGACCGTAGCTTTCGCACCACACAACGTTCACATTCAAGTAACGCATTTCTTTGGGCTTTAATTAATGATGCTGCCTGGTCTACCCAAAAGAATCAAGTCGAGCAAATCGAATCGGTTCTGATTTTGTGGTTTATGTCCCGATTAATAATTGGGTCGAGACCGGTTATTGCTGTTCTGAATCCGATTGAATACTAATATATGGAGGTCTCCTGTTTTTTTTTTTTTTTTTTTAAATTTTGTTATAGCTTAAGGACAAATTTAATAGATAATATATATAATATGATTTTAGTTAAAACACTCGTTTCATCAATTATTAAGGTCATATATTATAATAGGATCTAATTGAGTCGGATCCTTTTCCTTAAGGCTGCGTGTGGTTGCAATGCAAATAAATTTGCACTGATGCAAAACCATGACAGTGCAAATGATTTGAGTGTAAATTCTGACCTTTTTTTGTTTCAAACTTTAGCTTATTTTGTGTGATTGCAGTATAAATGAAGTAAATTAACCCATAAAGCAGAATAAAGTAAAATTCAAAACAAAATTAAACAGTAATTTGCATTTTTTACATTTGTACTCCCACACATTTGTACTAGTGCAAATAAATTTGCACTGCAACCAAACAGAGACTAAGGCTCAGTTTGGAAGAGGTACAAATACAAATTTGTGGAGTACAAAACCTTGTATTTTGTATTATTTTTATGTATTTGCACTGTTTATATTTGTATTTGTACTCTTTCCAATCTGAGCACAAGGCTGTGTTTGGTTGCAATGCAAACAAATTTGTACTGGTGCAAAACTATGGCAGTGCAAATGATTTGAGTGTAAATTCTGATAAATTTTTGTTTCAAATTTTAGCTTATTTTGTTTGATTGCAGTAAAAATGAAGTAAATTAAGACATGAAGCAAAATAAAGTAAAACCTAAAACAAAGTGAAACAAGAATTTGCATATATTTTCATTTGCACTCCTCATGATTTGTAATTTTGTATCAGTGCAAATAAAATTGCACTGCAACCAAACACAGCCTAAAGTGTAAAAAAAAGTCTGATCCCATTATCTCAATTAATAATTGATTAGGTTTTGGGACAGTTTTTAGAACTGGGCTTTTGTCAAAATTTAAATGGACCCGGCCTGAAGGCCCCAAACTAAAGCAGAACCGCACCCCTATCTCTAAGATATCATATTCAAGCCCAAATGCACTTGACAGTGGCTGCTGCGGTGAAGGTAGATGAAAACATTTGCTAGTGTACCGAATCATTTACGCTTGTACTAGGGACAGTTTCATCCATCACTCTCAACCAAACTGTAGATACAGACAGACACTTGAGTCGCTACCATGGCTTCTTCTTGTTGTTTTGGTTTCTTTAAATAAAGAGTCACGAGCAACAAGAGAGCTTCATGTCAGTGGGTAGATTGGTTACAGAGGCTATAATTAAATGTGGGGTTGCAATATCAAAGGCTATCGTCTGTTATTTTGTGTTTTAGCCTTTTGAGGCCTATTTTCTATTTCTGTTTCTAAAAGAATCTGAAATGATTAGAATCATTTTTGCTTGGCAGAGAAGCTGGCTTTGTCTTTTGAAAATGGGCCAAGTAAACCCATAATTAGGAAACGTTTGAGTGAAGCAGTTGTGAAGCTACGCTACATCCTTCATAGGGACGAAAATTCTGGCTCCTTTTCCACATATTAGGCAAGAGGTTTGGGAGGGTTGATTGGGTAACCAGCCCCAGACCTGCCATTGTTGGGGTAGTTTTAGTGGTACTGAGTACAAAGGTTAGGTCAGATTTAGCCTTTAACTCATTCAGTTCGTGACATTCCATAATTCCCTTTCATTTGTTCTACAAGCCCACTTTGTAATTTTGATAAACTTCCCTTTTTCATGAATCGTTATTTTTTCTTTTCTAATTATGATTGATGGGCCGAAAATGTTCACTTGCCTGATCTTATTTATGAAAAAAAGACAAATTATGGGCCCTTAGTTATAATAAACACTAAATTGATTCATAAATAATTCTAGAAACGATTTGGGTGAATCAGTTCTTAGGTCGTAGGTGGGTTATACAGAATGCATACAGCTACCATGATTAAAGTATTGAGTGTTTGTGAAGGCCCATAGGGAGTAGTAACCCATATAAGTGTCAGAATTATTTCTTACTACAGATTTCACAACTAATAACTTCATCTGGAACCCCCCTCCTTCCACCAATAGAAGCCTGAAGCCATTTCTTCCCATGTAATTGTTTAGCAAAAGTCCAATGGAGACTATGTAGGCCACGTGGCTATAGCTACTCAGCTGAATATTCCTACATATGGAATGGTGAGGGGCTTCATCAACCTGATACATGGATCCCATGGAGGGAGAGAGAGAGAAGAATTTATTTTCATTTTACAAATGTTATCTATGATATTGATCTTCTTGATGTTATTTTTAATTTTTTAATGTATATGGGCCTTTTTCTACATATGGGCTGTATGAAGGTTTTGTGGGCCTTTGGAAGAAATACAAAAATAGAATGGATGGTGCTAGATTTGGTTGAATGCAAAACCAAAAAAGAAATCCAGTGAGCAGGGCAGAACAAATCATATTTGTAAGCATTCTTATTGTTTTGCTTAACTTGGAAAATAAACTGAAATAGTTGAGACTTGAGAAACATGCAAAAGATGACCCCGGAAGAATAGCCTTTTCTTGAAAACAATACTTACTGTTTGGAAAAATATCGTTTTCTATAACCATTTTATGAGCAACAAACACTGCAAAATATCAATTTTTTGGAATTTTTCTTCATTTTACAAGAGGACAAATTGATGCCTGACAACATTTTAGCTTGATTTTGACCTTAGACCTGATCTTAGGAGTGCATCTCTCCCCGCTCCAGATCAGATCTGCTGGTTAGTTGCCTCTTCGGCCATGTTTGGGGGTGCTTAAAAATAAATGCTTATTTGGTTTGGGATCACACTATTAAGCACTTATTGGTGTTTGGAAAATAAGCCTAAAATAAGTGCTTATTTTTAAGCCCAAATTTCTAGTTTTTATTAAGTATTTATACGATAAGCACTTATTCAAAATTTTCTTCCAAAATTATCCCTAGTTGAATTTTATTAAAGTGCTTTCATAAAAGTATTTTTATAAAATTACTTTCATAAAAGTGTTTTTATAAAAATACTTTTATACCTGCTTCAGTGCTTACAAGATTGTGCTCACATCTTTGGCACAACCTTTTGTAGCCATGCATTGAAAATATCTTTGTACCTGTATGCTTTTTTTCATGGGGAGATAGTCACAAGTCCCAATGTAAGGCTGCAAGGGACTGCGAATGGTGTCATGAGCATGGTCTTGGGGATCCACCAATGGATCACACTAACAGGTAACCAAGGAGTCCGCACATATCTCTCCTAAGCATTATCTGATTACCTGACTCCGAAGTTTCTAGCGGATTTGATTGATAATTCCCACATAAGCCGCATATTGGGAATATCTCCTGTACTCACATATTTTCAATGTATGACTGGATTCTCATGCTTTTATAGTGTGTGCAGAATTTTTAATTGCAGATAATCCCCTTATGCCTATGCTCTCCCCATCCCCCACCCAAGTTTGTTTTGCTTACTAAAAGGTTGAAGAAAAAGGGGTTACCTCACTGAAATGCTACATACAACCTTTTTATCTACCATATATGGATGATAGTTTTGATTGAAAGTGGTATACGTCTCCCTTTTACCTCAGTTCCTTAGCACTATATATCAATTTCTTGACCAATCAACTCCCCAATCCCTTCAAAAGAAAGAAAGATATATTAGGAAATTACGAAATATTAAACTTTTATTTACTAATTTAATCCAAAATAGACTTATTTGGATTGCTGAAGGTTCATTCAATGTGACTTGTGAAAGATCTATTTAATTTAAGGATAAATTGCAAACCACCACACTGTACTTGGGGGTAGTGGCACTTAGCCCCTCAAAATTTGTTTTGCAACAAAGACCTCCCTTGAACTTCTGGCTTGCAACACTTTCTCCCTGCTGTTGCATTCTATCAGTAAATTTCATGGAATATTCCTTTAAATATTTCGGAAACTCCAAATGCTTTATGATATTTTTATATAAAATAACGTACATTTTACCTCTTAACTTACTTTTTTCTAAAATTGTAGCTCCAGTGTTTCCATCCCTAAGGAGAACCAGTCACCTTGCGAGATCATGCCGATGTATATATCCAACATCTATTGTCCAATTTCTATGCCCTTGCCTACCCTTGTCTTAACTGCTTCTTTGATCTGAACTTGTACAAAATGTGAAATTCACCAATTTGACTAGTAAGGGCTCGTCCATATCTATAATAGTTTTATTCTAAGCGAGTACAAGGTAAGCTTTTCCACCAATTCGATCCAGTTCAATGCGAGTCAGTCCAAACTAGATCCAATCCAATCCAATGAATATTTTGGATCATTTTAAATAGGTACAATTCAATGTCTGAACCATCCAATCTGTTCAAATTCGTTTTAACTTAGATTGATTTCAATCCAAACCTGATCCATTGACACCTATATTCTTATCTTATAAGGATGAACCAGATATTAACTCAATCCAACCCAATCTAATATAAACTTATTACAGACAGACTAGGTCCAATCCAATCTAATAAATATTTGGACTAGATTTGTCCAATCCAACATCTTGTTGGTCCATCCAAATTGATTTTAGATCAAAACGGGGTCCAATCCAAAACCGGTCCATTGACACCCTTAGCTGTGAGTCTGACCCTTGAGCGCTGAACGTGTCTCGGTTTATAATTTCAACGCAAACTTTCCAGGTCACAAGGGCGTGTGCACGCACTTTTGGGTTTGTAGCAAATTATAGGTTATCTCTAGATAAGAAGGCATAATTACAATGAGAAATGACGAGTCAAAGTACAAAGCAGAATATATCATATTCATATATGTTAACCGCTTTGTGGCTTGTGAACAATGTTTGCTCTTTGCTCCGTTGAGAATGCTTAAGCATTTGTCATTGTCAGATGGCATTGTAAATATCCCCACATATCATAATGTTTCATTCTCATGCTACTCATCCCCTATTATCTGCTTTAAGAGGTCACAGGTAGATACTGGAACAGAAGTCTGAAAGCCAGGCGCACAACAAAAAGAAACACGTCTGTTTACATTCCATGAAATTGTGTAGTAAAATATCCAAGATTAGAAAAGAAGCTCCACATGTGAATGGAAGCCTTGAAAAGGAAAGCAGCTTCTCAAAATCTTATGGAAGCCTCTCTTGAGAAAATTACAAATAAATGAATTCTAAGGCTTTCGACAACAATCAGTGTGTATATCATCCCAACAAACTGCAAGGCCGAGGTTGTAGAATCAATCTGGCTTGTTGCTTGCGGGCTAGGAAATGCCATAGGTCTCCTAATAAAGAGGAAGGGGGAGCCGAAAGAAATGACAAGCTAAATGAAAAATGGAAGAGAAACAAACAACGGGAAGAGAATGTCTAACTTCTTTCCGTTTTTAGTCTCTTTGAAGCTTGATCCGAGTCCTCACCACTGCTGGCACCCTTAGAATGTGATACTGCCTGATTGCCGGTACAGTCTTCCTGATCCTTAGGCAAGAGGAAAGAAAAATTAAACCAAAATTCATGAGTTAAATAAGTTGCCATATGCATTCTTTTCCCGTATTTGTTGTACATATAAAAGCCTAATTTTTATTAGATACAAGGTATTTCTGCAAGCCTAATATAAACTCAGGTTCCAACAAATAATGAACATGGGATTGATTTACCAACTCTATTTAATAGATTCCTTAAAAGTCAAAATTATTGTCCCGTATCCTGTTATGAGGTGAGTTAAGATTTGCCATGCCAGCTACTCAAACCCATTAAATAGAATACAAACTGACTGGGACGAACCAAGAAAGGATAAAAGCTTCACCCCATTTGAGCACTATACATGTACAGTGGAACTTATTTAGTTGACATATGGATCTGAAAAAAATTTTGGAATCAGTAACCCCAATAAGTCTGACTATGCATGGGCACATACTAATTTAAATGGGAATGCCAAATAATTCTTTATTTTACAATTTCACATATGCTAAATCCAACTACACCAAAGAAAATATCTGCCATTGTCCCCTTCCCTCCTGGGGCATAGGGAAATGATATACTCTTGAGAAAAAGAACAGCCAAAATACCCAAATTCACATACCTTGGCACTCGATGTCATGCCTGCCAGTCTACTAACTGCTCGCTTCCCAAGATCAATCTGCACTGAGATGCTAGCTTGTGATAGATCCACACCTGAGCACTGTAGTGCTTGCGTTAAATTATTCAACAACCTGCAACACATTAGAGATTTACAGTCTAACATCAGATTTAAAAGTGGTAACAACTGACATAGAGTTTTGTTGAACAGAAACTGTATTTGCTGAAGACTGGAAGATTTTACAGGTCCAAATATTATTAGTCTACAAGAATTCTAGGTAAAGTTGGAAATACTCAAGCTTACCTTGTGGCATAAGCCCACTAACAGTAGTCAATGGAAATGATTTAAATGAACTTTCCCAAAGACATTGAACTAATGCTGTCTTGAAATGTAGAAAAAAATACAAGAGGGACCATGGACCACTTGCATATGGAAACTCACCCTTGCGAATAGGCACTTGATATGCTGATTGTCCCTTCTTCAATAGTCACCTCCTCCTGTTCATTCACTGTATCACTTGTGGCAGGGCAATCAGTTGTGCATGTTCTGCTCTGCCACAACTGGGTTTGTTGCTGAGAAGCCATATTGTCTGCATCTGAAAAGGGTCTTTGGGATGGTTGGGCAAGCACAGCACCTCTTACCACAGGAGTGAGCATATTTGGTTGAAAGGAAATAGGCATAGGTACTCCTTTGTTTGTTAGCCCAGCATGATGATCCATTATTTTGTTTGCACCACCTGCCCTCAAGTCAGCATCTACTGCATTCTGAGCATTTGCGAGCATGGGTGGAGTGATGGCAATGTTATTGTCAAACATTAACCCTGGACCAGGTCCATTCTTTAGCACTTGAGAATGATCAATCATAGTTTCTCCAGGCCTGCGGATATTTCTCTGTGTTGAACAATGAATAAACACTCAAGCAGTTAAGTTCTCAACCATCTCCTTTTTTTTTTGAAGAAAGGTAACATTTTCATTAGGCTCAGTTTGGAAGGAGTACAAATACAAATATGCACGGTGCAAATACATACAAAATAATACAAAATACAAGGTTTTGCACTCTACATATTTGTGTTTGTACTTTTTCCAAACTAAGCCTTGAACAAAAAGGGAGGGATGTACAAAATCAAAGGCCTTGAAAACAAAAAGGAGCAAGGCCAACATTAAAAAATTGGCAATGTATTTGCACTGTATAAAGATTCCATTCTCAACCATATTTAGCTAAACTAGCTAAGAACCATAAATTTTTTTTTATCAGAAACGAATAACAAACATACAAGAAAACATGGCAATACAGTCCTGCACTAGCACCTGGGATTAGAGACTTGCTGAACTGCACACCCTATCTGGGCATAGTGCAGCAAGCAAGCAGATCCCCGCCTGATTGACACCAAATATAGGTAACACTTGACCCCAGGGTTAGCAAACATTCCAACATGCCTGACCCAAATGCACATAAAAAATTAATGTGTAGTGAAAATAAAGTTAATCAGATTTTTACCCATGGCACCAACTTTGTGGGCTCCTGATTCCATCCGGGAAATGCCGTCTCATATTTATTCACCTTTTCCTGTAAAAACTGAATGTATTCTATGACCTGCATTAAGTTGTAGATATGCTGTCAAAAATTAAAGAATTTAAATTGTTCTCCAATATATCAACAATAGAATAAAATGAGGAACCCAATGTTGGTCCCATCTATCTGGGGGGTCTTCGGAGGTGTGGACTGGATATGGTCCTAACAATAGAATAAAAAATATTTTATACAAAACTAAGTAATATATTTATTCAAATTATGGTAATTTACCTCTAATAGGAAGGATGCTTTATCTCTCTTTTGATCACTCTGGGGTATGAGATCTCTTAGTATCTGGAATCTGTCCAACAAATTAAAAAATCATCAGGTTGAGTGAGAAAAGGAGCTACTTTGCTAGAAGGAAGAATCTTAATGTCTAACAAAAGATCAAACGTGTTATGCACTCAAACTACCTAATTAAGAAAAAGAAGTAGCATATTCTTTTTTTTTTTGATAAGTAGCATATTCATTAGACAACAATTTTCACTATTCAATAAAAAAACTAATCCACTTTCTGGTATCAATAACAGAACTACAGGGATACCAACTAGGAAATAAGTATGTAAATGGCAGAAAGAACCAACATTGCAAGTTTTACTCTTTGGATGTACGTCTTGGGGCTCTATATTGGATTCATTCACCACATTTGACACTGGTCCAGAAATTATGAGCAAACAAGAGAGGTACAGATGCAGTTCGGAGCATCATTAAGATTTCACAAGAATGTCATAGCCTATCTGTTTTTTCATCAGTTAGACTAAGATTTGCAAAATGAGACATGGGAAAAAGTTAAACAATTGCCGTCAAGACCTATTACTAAAAACGGATGAAGGTCACTTGATAGAGTAAAAACTTGTGATATTTAGACTGGGCCAAACATACTGAAATAAATTTTACTATTGCAATAGGAAATCAATTTCAACATCATGACCAATCAAAGGATTACAACAAGGACAAATCAATCTTAAATATGGGTTTTACACAATAAATATTTCCAAGAACAGGAGTTCGAAAGATCTGCAATAAACAATTAAATTGTTACTGAAAAAGGATTAGAAGAAACACAAGAAGGCAAAAGGTGAACAGGCTTGGATATTATATCGCTCCTGTTGTGTGACCAGAGCAATGGGAGAGGACACTGATTGTGTAATGTAACTTGGAAGTAGCCATGGTGTTGATGATGTAGATAATTGGCAGATTCTAGAAATGAGCAAACTAGAAGCTGGAAGAAATCATGTCTACCATCAATTCACCAATAGGTTTATGCCCAGTAGATGTCCAACCACATTTTCATCTGACATGTCAATTCTTTTCAATTACATGCACTAAGAATAGCTGGAGCAACATTTAGATGGTTTTTCCTCCCTTTTTTGTGGTCGGAGGCATGGGATGTCGAAATTCAGAACCGGAACCATTAAGTGAGGTTGTCATCAATAGGCAACAGAGTCTCCTTAAACCATGAGCAAAGAAGATCAAGATTACTGAAGGAATTTAAACTTAGGTGGTATTAAAGACATACTACAACCAAGTTTGACATAAAATCATATATGTGAGGATGATAGAACTTGCCTGTCATTAATCTTGCTCCTTCTCCGCTGCTCTGTGGCAGAATGCTTTGATCGTGGTGTGACAGGCTTCTGGTCGGTGCTCTTCCCGTCCACCTTTACAGTTAAGTCGCCTGAACGAAGTTGAATATTTTAAAATATGAAAAAGAAAAGAATTGTAAAGCTGTCCATAAAAGAACTGGTCCCCAAATCTATCCCTTTAGATGGAAACTATATCACAACATAGTTTCAGAATACAAAATTGAATAACTGGTGACCCCAAAATAAAATATGTCCTTAACATGCACTCAATAAAACACACGAGTTAAGCAGCAAACAGATAGCTCCGAGAAAAGAAAACAAGGAGAAATCTTTTTTTATCGTCGTACATTAGACCTCCGCAGTAGGATTATACTGAATTCTAAAGGTGCGTAAGTAACATACCTTTCTGGGAAGGAGCGTCTCTCTTGGAAATGAACTCTTCCTCATCGTCTTCTTCCTCTTCCTGATGACCCTTGGCCGACTTCATCATACCCACGAAGCTCTGGGTTTTCTGTCCCGAATGCCTTCAAAAATTCAACGAGCCCCAAAAAAACTTAGGAAAAATGGAACACCTGGATAAGATCTTAAGAACAAGGGTAAGAAGAGGGAAAGAAGGCCACCAACTTGGAGGATGACTGAGAGCTGAAGCTGTTGCTGTGGATGAAAGGGGTCTGTAATTGCCGCTCCGACGACCACTGCCCTACCTTCTCCGCCGGCTCTGTGGAAAAAAATAAGAGAGAGATGATGCCCTAGGTGTTCTTAGTTAATTTCTTTTGATCAATGCTAACGTGCGCGGTGTTGGCGATGCTTCTCCAACCTGCGCTACAGCTACACTCGGAATTGATGTAAAGACTTTTAGATCTGGTTTATGGGGTCTTTTCGGTTCCGGATCCCTGGGCGGTGGTTGACTTGGGCCTACCCTACAGCCTACAAGCTACAGACGCTGCAAAGCAATTGCAAAGAAAAAAAAAACTAATAATAGAATAATAATTGGTGGAAGGCGCAGAGTGCACTTCCTTAACCGGTGCCCACGGCTTACGTTAGAATTTGGAATAACTGATGTGCATCACGTGTTTGGCAAGTGGGCTCTCGTGACCGTGAACTGGAAAATGTCTACTACTCTACTTGTACACCTGGCATTACGACAAACCAGGAAGATAATTACGAAAGCGAAGAGGGAGAGGAGTGGGTGGGGGACGGAAAGAAAAGTGACCTGCTTCTACTTTTCCCTTTTTTTTTTTTAATTTTAAGAAACAAATAAAAACTACCATCAACTAATATCTGATTAGACTTTACACATGCCTGCTCCTCTTCATCAGAACTCAGAAGGGGCCGGCACCTCAGACCTCCGTTTGCACTGAATTGCCTTTTTTCTTCACATCCTCATCTCTCCACTGCCCATTGTTACAGGGCCTGGTTTTACAAATTTAACGCCAAAATTTCTTTCTTTTTTCCTCGAATAGCACAGTTGCCGGTTAAAGAGGACAAAAAAATGAAAAAGGGTGTAAAGGACAGTTAATGTAATTATTACAGATTAAGTGGAAGCCTTAGGCAACACTCATTTTGCAGCAGGGTGACTGACTAACTGACGGTTATCCTTCTATATCTAAAAATGGAGACACACAATGATAACGTGTGGGTGTGGCCACCCTATTAGAGAAACAGTAGAAGTAATTATCGATTTAAAGAGGAGTCCTCAATCAGCCAACCGTCACCCCCCCCCTGTTTCTAATTTCACCCCGTTTTACGTGGGTGATGAGCTCACCGGAATAAGCCGACTGTTCACCCAAGAATAAACCATGCCATGCACGATGTGATTTTTTAAGTACATAGCCCTAAAGTCTAGACCCAAGTGACAAACAATAATGGCTAGTGTATGCCATGAATGATAATTTATTTAGTTTATCCTATTTCCTTGACTTTTTTTTTCTTCCCCCAATTTGAGAATCATTATTATTATAATTAAAAGGTTAAAATAGAACTTATTGGATAATTGTTACCCAAGAACGAATCTCTGTTTCCCTGGTTTTTATAGAGCCCATCAAAAGGTGACTACCATATCATGATGGATCCCACCCATGACATATGACATTGTAGTTGTAGGCTTATAACAGTACAATACATTGCACTCTCCCGAGGAAGAGAAAAACATTGATCGGACCCACCGGAAAATGGTGAGTTTGAGCCACATGTGATGCTACTGCTACCTACGTACAGGCCATATCAATGCAAAGACTAAAACACGTGACTTTATAATTGCGCAAGTTAAGGAGGCTGACTTTTCGAGCTCTGTGTGTGTGTGTGGCCAACCTCCGCTGCCGCTGGTGGCTTGAAATCCACTTTTTAATCCTGTCGTTAACCAAACAAATTAAGGCTCTATACCACGTAAAGCGGGATGTAAGCAAGGAGCTTTGTTTTATATTTACACTGGCACTCTCTTTCTTTGTTTCTTTCTCTTTTTTTCCCTTCCGACGGCCGAGCTACTGTCAGTTGTAACATTTTTTCTTCTTTTCATGACCTCTCACTAGTGTGGAACACATGAACATCTTTTCGTGTGTTTCACAAATAGGAGAAAAGGGGATCCGGTACATTGCAACCTACCAACTGAAAAGAATTTGGGGGGGGGGGGGGGGCGGGTCCCACCATGTTCGGATCCCATAATCCAGTACTTGAGCTGCACAGACAATATAAAACAATAACCACCAGCATTTTTTAATTGCTTAGCCTCAGATAGCACAGCTTAAGCAGCATTGTTTTATGGGATCCGATGATATCAAATTCAGTGGTACTATGAACTTGAAAGTCGAAGCTAAAAAACATGTCCATTTGCATTACTTTCTTATTTTCAGCCATTAGTGTAATATTAAAGGAAAACGAGAATGTTACCTTTTAAGACCTGTATCTCTCCAGCGGCGCTGTTCTGCACCATTGCTCCTTTTTCCTTCACTACAGATTCATTCCACAATGCGAAGGTCCCCCCACTGTGAGAAGTACTTTTAGGGTTAGGGGTAGCTTTATTAGCTTCACCATCCCTATCTGCAATGCTCGCTCGTGCCACGTTATATACACTTGTCTTCAGCTTTGAAACGCTTTCGTTCTTGAAATTGGAAATGTGGCTTATACTGTAGGTGCCAATTCCCCCAGGGAGAGCATGCTCGACTGAAGAGGGGGGGGGGGGCCGTCTCAACTGTGTTTTCTCCCTTGCCACTGTTCATCTCAACACTTTCCAGTGGTTTTAGAAAGTCATGCGTTTTCAGGAAAACTCCTGTGGAAAATCCAATACTTTCGCATCATTCAATTACATCCATGACCCACCCACATTGCTCTCAGTTTGGAAGGAGTACAAATATAAATACCTAGAGTGTAGAACCTTGTATTTTATATTATTTTATATGTATTTATATTGTACATATTTATATTTATACTCCTTCCAAATAAGGGAAATCGGACTCTTCTCGCTGCTTCTGTAGTTCTGTATCATGCTGATAAGTCTCCACACAAAATTCATCTCGAGATACTCTAGTTGGTTGGTTTAAATTCATGTATAAGAAAGTGCGTCATATGTTGGGTCATTTTCTAACCTTTGAATCCAATTACCAGACGTACCATGGGGTCCATGACAGTCCACCTACTAGCTAGTGTGTATTTCCACGAACCTCTGCGAGGCTCTGAGACCAATCGGACGGTAAAACAAACAAATCAATCAACTCCTCACGTGAGGATCCCCCCATTCCCTGAATCCTGACCACACATTGATTTCATGAACCCGGCATTTCCGAAGCTCTAAGTGCTGGACCATTCCGTGTACCAAGACCGTATTACTACCCTGATACAGACAGTCCAGTCAAGCTTCCAGTGAGGCCCAGAGGTAAATACAGGTGATGCTGATGCTGAGCCATTGACTACTGAAGCATAGCCTAGCCTGCTAAGCTAATGCAGTCCTGGTGGACTGAACTGTGAACAAACTGTGAACTATCACACACACACAAACACATGTACTCACGCTAAAAGAAAAAGAAAGGAATAAAACTCCAAATAGTTAATGGGTATGAACCCTCAACGGGGGTAGCCCAACGAATGAATGGCCCAGATGGATGATTCAGTAGGGTCACGTGCATAATCAATGGAGCTGCGACAGGACCATCTGATATTTTTGTTAAAGAAAACATTTAATTTCATAAAAACCGAAGGGGAAATGGAGATATTTCATACCATGAGGAGGCCTCGGATCCTGGTTTTGGAAAGATGAATGACTGTACAGTGAAAGAAAATCGTGTGTTGGTTTTTTGCCTGTAAAAAAAAAGTAAAAATGAACAACGAAACAGCATAATTCAATTGTTTAATTTGTGTGCAAAAATTATAAGGAAAATACAATACTAATTCTATTTCTCAGTGTATACTACATACCTTCGGTTCCGAAGGGACGAGGTTGAGGGAGCTCCATCTGAAAGTGAGATATATTTCCTTTCTTTTCTTTTTTTCTTCCGTAGAATTTCAGGCTCTCAACTTTGTTAGTCAATTTAACGCCGGTGCTAGAATTCCGACAACTTGAACGAATTCGATCAAAGAGATAGTACTTAGAAGTCCACAGATGAATTTCTACCTGAAAATCACGAAGCGTGAAGGTCCAAACCTCCAGGCGTTCTGAAATAGAACGGATGAATTTGAGTGCGGAATTGGATAAACAGAAGAATCTATAATTTTCCAAGAGCTTTTCGGATCCGTAACAAATCCAAGGATCAAGTCCTGACAGAAGCAACGACTCCGACTGAAGATCGGAGGCGCATTCACTTCTTCTATCAGGAAACCGCCTAGAATTCAAAGATTTATGAATTATAAGTCGAATTGTAAAAGAATCTAAATTCTTACATCCTTTCGTAATAAAGAACCGTCAATTGTAATGTTTTCTGCCAACTTTCACCTCGGCGCATTCCAAGTAATCGTTTATACAGCGAATTTTCTGGGACTCCCGACGCTTTTCAACCAGAAATCGAAACTTTCAGTTCTCCAAAGTTTTCCAGGAAATCTGTGAGGCAAATTATCGCTGAAACCAACAAAATTAACATAAAATTCTTCCTATTTAAACACTGGAACCAAAGATTTATATGGTATTTTTAACCACCATCCCGAATAAACTATAGAAATTTTGGTTCACTCAAAAGCACAGGAACCTAGAAGACAAAGAAAGCTGGATCCACAAGATAAACGAAGTTTCAGATGCCTACCTTTGACCTGAATTACGGTAAGCTCAGCAACGTGCAGCACAAATGTGTCTGAAAATCGAGAAAACATCAATTCTGTTGTTCGCTTGTCGAAGTAGGTCGAAATCAGATAAAATAAATTTGAATTTCACGTAAGTACAACCAAAAACAAGTATGCAGAGCAGAAATGTTGCAGAATCTTGTTCGAATTTCCAGAGAAGATCTTCTCTTTCTTCCTCTCTCTCTCTCTCTGTCTGCTTTCTTAACGAGCTGTGCGGCGGAAGAAGGGTCGTGGGTCGGAGGGACAATCACTCTGTTAAGATCCTTACACGGCCTCCCTTTCTTGTTTTTTTCTTTTCTTTATATGAATAATAATAATATAATAACACGATAAATTAAAATCAAATTTTTTCGTAAAATATAAACCTTCAATTTTCTTTTCCGTCACGAAAAACGCCGTTCTTTCTAACGCCGTCATAATGACCAATTTAACGCCGTTAAATTACTGACTGACGGATTCATTGTTCTCTCTGAATATAAAGTTACCATACTACCCTTCCAAACATCATTTTATTCCCTTGATAAGATTTCCATGAACAATGTGTGTGTAGGTTAACTAGACACTTCGAATGTCTGAGCTCCAATGTTCCATCCGTACTCCTTATGATCCAAGCCGTCCATTTGTGATAAACTTCAAATCAACGACGTTCGATGTGGAAGAATCTATTGAACCTTACCAAAACGAGGGCGAATAAAAAGCATAAAGAAGGGTAAAATATAAAAATCTACCCTGGAGTTGACAATCATAAAAATCTCCTCTACAGTTTTATTTTAACAAAATCCTCTGCTGAAGTTTTGAGAAATCCAACACATACCTCTGTCAATGACCCATATGAAAATTTTTGCAAGTTAAGAAACTGCCCGATTAATAGTGAGAGAATACGGGTGGCCACGGGCCGAGCTCTATACGAGCTATTTGAACTTGGCTTATGAAAAGTTTGGCTTGATCTTCAAGCCAAGTTCGAGTCTAATTTATAGGTTCGTTAAATAATCAAGCTTAATATAATTAAATTCATTAGACTTGTGTGAGCCGAGCTCAAATAGCTAGACACACACACACACACACACATATATATATATATATATATATATATATATATATATATAATAAAAATATTATATATAATATTTTATTTTTATATATAATAATAACTAATTATTATAATTCTTATTTTATTAAATATCAAATAAAAATATTTTTATATATAATTTTTTATTTTTATAAAACATTTTTTTCAACTTGAACTCGAGCCGAGCCTAACTCGAACTTATAAGTTTTTGACTCGAACCGAGCTTGAGCTCAAGTTTCTAACTCGAATTGAGCTCGAGCCTTATACTACCTTGGCAAGTCGAGCTCAAGCCCCGTACTATTCGGCTCAGCTCGAATCCACTCCTAGTGAAAACATCATCAAGATATTTTTAAAATGCTAAAAAATGTCCTTTACTCAATTCACTCAATTTTACTTGTTTAGAATAGTAAACTAATTCGCTCTAAACCCTAAACAGTAGAAAATATCATTTGCAGCGGCACCATCTATCCGAATATTCCACACATTGGAGAATATCTCTGGCCAATAAGCTTTCAACAACCTTCAAAAGGTGAAAAGAAAAACCATGCTTTTTTTATTTTATTTTATGTTTGCATTTTGTACAAAAGGGTATCTAATAGCAATGAGTTCTTAGCTGAACCGGTAGAAGGGCTTTGTGTGCATTTCTGAGAAGCCGAGTCTTTTCTCTACTGGTTTCTTTTCTCTCTTTATTTTTTTTTTTATGGTCTTGAAGTCGGAAGCCATGGCCGAGCGGATGTGGATGAAATAAAAACTGGGGAGATCACAATGGTGACAACTACTCAACCCTTTCTCTTCTTTATATTTATGTATAGGGAATGAGTGAAACAGGAATTCAATCTTTTTATGGAATTGTTTCACATAGATTCAATGTTGGGTCTGTCCAAGTTTTTCTTTCAAACCTCCGACTCTGAGTATAGGTCTCTCTCTCTGGTCCTTCCAATTTTCTTACTCTCTAACCACATTAGATATCGCTCTATTTTCCAATTTTCAACACAACGAATGTCATTTGGCCGATGGCACCACTCTCCCCACCAGCGTCACCAATGGAACTATCTTTGCTAGATTTCCCAATTCCCACCATTGATGTCAAGATGGCTATGGAGACCGTTGGAGGTGTAAATCAGGTTGTGCAACCTGTGGCTTATCACATTTTTGAGCCAGCTTGACCCAGCTTGATGGTCCATGAGTCGTGCCTCGACATGGCATGATTGTATGGGTTGTGCTAGGTTTGGGGTTTCAGGTCTGCAAGCCGGGCCGACATGGCCTGCAGGTCGGTAGCGGGCTGAGTGCAGCCCGCTCGAAGAACCAGCCATCGGAGACCCCCCCAACAACTAGTTTCAATTTTTGGATTTTTTATAGAAATACCCCCCCAATTGCTATAAATAGTATGGAGTGTTTATGTATTTTGGCTTTGGGGTGAGATAAAATGACAATAATGCCCCCTAACAACTGTATAACATCTAGTTTAGAGGGGTATTTAGGTAAAGTGATAAATGACTTTATAATGAAAAAAAGTATCTTGTCCTTCCTACCATGGCACATGATCTACTAACCCCTCCAGTGTCTACAGTTCATTGGAGTCTTGTTTACTGCAAGTAATAGGGTGTTGGACAACAAGAGAAGCTGTATGAATGATAAAAGTTTGGAGATGTGCATCTGCCTTAAAAATTGGTTGGGTTTTGAGGATAAATTACAAGACAAAGGAGGGCATGACGTTACACCTGATGTTTCACCTGAAGCAAATGATGAAAATCAAGGATATGATTAGATGAAGATGAGATGAAGTCAATATTTTTTATTTTTTTGTATACTCAATATTTCAATTATTGTATTTTTTCAATTTTAAAATTATTGTATTTTTTCAATTTTATTTAAATTAGTTGTTATTTTTCCAACAATGTGATTTTTTATTTTCAATTTATAATTGTATTATATTGTTCATATTTTATTCCATTTTCTATATTCCATTCATCCATTGACCATTGTGTTGTTCAAATTCAAGAAATAAAATTCTGATTTTTTTTCCAATTTGTTGTCAATTTTTTTATTTTGTTAAGTATTTAAGTATTTTTTTTTCATTTCTTTGCTAGTTTTTGTTTTTCCAATTTGTTCCCAAGGTTCAGTTTGGAAGGAGTACAAATACAAATATATATAAAATAATACAAAATACAAGATCTTACACTCTACAAATTTGTATTTGTACTCCTTCCAAACTGAACTCAAAGCTTAAAGGAAATAAGGAAAGTGAAGTATTTTAGTTTTAGTGTTTACTTAGAAAAAAAATAAAAAAAAAATCAAAATGTCAAAAAAAGGGTAAAATACAAAAACCTCCCTTTAAGTTTCTAACAATAATAAAAACCTCCCCTATAGTTTAACTTTAACAAAATCCTCCCTTCTCTTATCAAAAAAATCGACAAAACCCTCCCTATTGTCAATGACCCAGACGGAAAATGTTAAAGCGAGGATATTTTTTAAAATACCTATTTTACCCCTACATGAGTTATTTTATACCTATTTTTACTAAACGGTAAACCACTTTGGGGAGACGACGATGAACAACCATAATCAGCTCCTGCAATCTCTGGTTGTACCAAACAGTTAATGGCGTTTAGATTCAGAAGCTGTTGCAATCTTTGGTCCCTAGAGAACAGTAGATAGTTAGTTCCTTTTTTTGGCTTTCTCTCTGTGTTTTGTTGGTTGGTTAGTTCTAACGTTTGTTTTAGTGGAGCTGAAGAGTAGCCGAGAAGTATCTCTACAGCCATCAACGTCCACAAACATGATGATCTACGGTGACATCCCTGAGAGAACTCGGAGGGGTGCTGGGATGGAGTTGGAAGCATTGAAATATCTAAAAATAGTTGGAGAAAGATTAATGGCGGCTTTGCGGCACTTGATGTCTCATCTCGCCATTGAGGCACTTGATGTCTCATCTCGCCATTGAGGCACTTGATGGAGTCGAACAATATGACCTCAAAAACATGAATAATCACGAAATCAATATCAAATCAAATTCCAAGTTCATGCGTGAACTGACAGAGATGGTCCTTTATCAGGTTCGCCGTAGGAAACAATTCTTCTGGTACAACAACAATAGTTTCAAGAAATGAGGGAGGAACATTATGGGACTTGGACTTGCTTGCGATCTCTTGCATGAACGATGCCCATTGACCTTCGAGCCCAATCTCGAAGTCTATTATGTGTATGGACATGGCTCCATCAATGGCCTCGAAAAGCGCCTGATTAGCGATGAAATTCGCGAATTGAACGACGGGAGAGATTTCCTAAAGGGCCTTATAGGCTCTGATTCTGAGATAGTTTACAAGATGCAAACCTGAGCTGTTCAAGATCTCTTTCGCTACATCGGGGTTACAAGTGACGATGACACGAGTTTCTCCGAGACTGAAAGCCATGAGCCGACTAGCTTCGCACTACTTCGTCGCAGCTGCCAGCTGGCGGTGCGCGAGGCCAGCCATAAGGTTCATGCTTTCAAACACAGGGAATCCTGGTTTGGCTCTGGTTCCTTTCTTCCATTAGTACCTCCCTGGGTCTACCTGGGTAAGCCCAGTAAAGAAGAGCCACTATTAAACAAGCTAAACTCAGGAGGAGTAAAGAGGAGAGGAGATTAGTGGAGGAGAAAGCATTGCATTTTGCAATGAGAGCAAAAACCCAGAAGCACTCTATTTTTGTTTTCATAGTTGGCGGGAGAATTTTGCTTTGGATCCAGAGGGAGAGGAAGGACCTATAGATTTTTCGTGCGAGACTCCGTAAGAAGAACCTACAGATTTCTCGTACAAGACTTTGTGAACGCTTTAATGGTAAAGCAGTTGAAGAAGATGAACAGTGTTCAAGTGGATTATTATGGAGTGCATCGCCATTCTGCCGTTGTGCGTGCGAGAAAGAAGATGAACAGTGTTTGAATGACAGGGCTATTTTAGTAAAACAGATGCATATTAATTCGTAAAAGGGTAAAATAGGTATTTTGAAAAAAATGATAATCTCTTTAACGTTTTCTGTCTTGATAGTTGACGGAAGGGAGCTATTTGTTGAATTTTTCAAAAATAGAAGGGAGGTTTTTGCTGAAGTGAAACTATAAGGGAGGCTTTTATGATTGTCAGAAATTTTAGGGGAGGTTTTTGTATTTTACCAAAAAAAAAAAACAGTTTGGCCCGGTTCTGCCCATAGCCCAACCTGACATGGGCTGCCCAGGCCTGCAGCACGGTACGGCCTAACATGGGTTTGGGTCGTGGGTCATGCCGGGCTGACCCCTAAAGTATCATAGGGAAGAAAACACAACTAGTCTCACGTAATGGATCGGCATTACATGGCCCACACTTTGCATAGGCCCGATTTACACCTCTATGGTCGATATCTAGTTTGGCATTAACAATACCAACACTACTAACGGTCCTATGCAACTCTCTCTCTCTCAAGTCCTCCCAAGTTTCTTCCTCTTATCATTTTCCTTCTCTGCTCAACTAAGCACGTCAGATCTCCTTTCCTCTTCTTGAGTATAGTCTATAAATATCCTAAGAGACAGAGAATGCATTCTGTGCACCCGTGGGTGCACTAGACGAGTGCACCTACGAATGAGAGGCGAACACGTGTTAACCATGAATTTACGAAAGTTTTCTCCGTTATTAATAATTTGGCTGATTGAACTAGTTATTGTTGACTTTCCTCCACCGAATCAAACATTCATGGCAACTTAGTGCACACCAGTGTCATGAACGGGTAAACCACCTGCAGCGGGAAAAAATCCACCATTCCCTCGCTTTCATCGGATGACAAGAACTCCGGTGAGAAGAAAGGAGGGGAAGAAGAAGAGAGAGAGAGAGATGGAATGCACATGTTGAAGCAGAGCTCTTTTGCAGGACTCTACGCAGAGCTCTCTAGTGCTGGGAAAGCCAAAAGCAAGTTAGCCATTACCGATGAAGAAACCCTACACCTAGAAACTCCTCGATAGAGATGCCCCCGATCCCGACGAGTCTCCGTCTCTTCCCCAAGATTACTACCTGGTTCCGCCACTAACCGCTGCGATCGCCTGGGCAATGACAGCTAGAAAACCCTTGCAACCCATGCCGACCTTCGATTCCTCCATGGCTCTGACAGTGGTGGTGCTCCTGACGTTTCTGTTCTTCATGGGTTTCTTTGTTGTCAACATTCGTCGCTTTCGCGGAGGAGAATGCCTTGGAACTTTGTTGAGAAGAAGAAGAATGGAGAGGAGATGAAAAAGAGAAAAGGAGATGAAAAAGAGAAAAGGAGAAGAAGAGAAGAAGAGAAGAAGAGAAGAAGAATATGTTGTCGCTGGAGCTTTGTCGTCGTCGATGACTCGCCAGAGTTCTGTCGTTGCCGATGGAGGAAGGGTTTGGTGGAAAGAAATCGAAGAAATGGGGCCTTTAGTCTATGTTCCAGACCGGTTTGCATGGACACAAACCAATTTGTGGCTGTGTGAACCGCTCGATTGAACCAACCAGGCCACGTTAACGCTCAAACGCACGTTAATGTTGGTCTGGTCGACATGTCGTTTTGCCATTCATGGGTGCACAGAACCATGGTTTTTAAAACCGACCCGGTGACTGAACCGGTCAGAGGTCCGATTACCGGTCGAATGGTCCAACCATTCAAATCAAACGTTCGGCCCGTTCTGACAAGAAAATAAAAAATTCAAAAAAATAAAAAACGGTCAAAACCATTTGAATGGTGTCAAACGGTTTGAACGGTTAACCGCCCGCTTCAATGGTTCGCTAACCAAAATCAACAGTTTTGGGTGAAAATTTGGATTTTGGGGAAAACAAACCAGTTCCCAGTTTTTCCAATTCGACTATCCGGTCCGGTCTAGTTTTGAAAACCATGCACAGAACTCGGTCTGCAAGAGAAAACTCATAAAGGAGATTATAAGGGTATGTTTGGTTTGAAGGAAAAGGTAATGCATTTTTCTTCAAACTAAACATAACCTAAAGAGAGATGCATGATAAGCATAATGCACAAGCGTTTAGGAAATTAAAAGGCTTGTTTTGTCTATCGAGGTAAAAATCCGACAAAATTTGCATCCGCGTTCTCTAGTGCGTGAGCCACGAAATATTGTCTCCCTTTGTCAATCGGAGTAAGTTTTAGGTGTGGAAAAGCCTATCACAGTTGAGTGCTGCCTCTGTTTTTGTGTTTGAGTCCGAGATTGAAATGGGTATTTTGAAAAAAAAAATACTCATCAATCAAACATTTTTCATTCGGATTAGTGAGGAAAGAGAGGTATGTGTTGGGTTTTTTCAAAGTTCAATGGGAGATTTTGATAAAGTAAAATTTGAGAGGAGGTTTTTATTATTGTCAGAAATTTGAGGAAAGGTTTTAATATATTAATTTTTACCCAAAGGAGACCTCTTGAAAGCTTATACTGTACGGGGAGAGGTTGCGACTTGCGAATTTGCCATTGTCAGTCGGGTACTCAGGTTGGGGTAAACAAGGAGTTGACCAGAGAGAATGGCTTTGACTTTAAAAGGTAAAAAGAAAATAAAAATTATAAATAATTATAAATAACGATAAGTGGATAATAAAACTGATTATCAGAGGCGTAGATCCCGATTATTAACTAAAAACAGTTTAAGGTCAGAGCATGTTGAAGGTAAATCAGAAAATGTCACGTGTCGCATGCCGCTCTAAATAGAGGTTTTTTCTTTGAATTCGGATTAGCTGAAAACTTGAAAAGCCAAAGCGTTCAGCTAAACTTGCTCTTTTGTTTTTTTTCGGTGGGACCCGACCCTTCGCCCCGCGACGCTGCCAGGCATGTGCAGCAAACGCGGATTGTATATTATTCACAAAACGAGCTATCATGTGCTCCAGATTCCGGCCCGGCCCACTGACATTAACTTCTTCCTATTTTAATATTTTGTTTTAAGAAATCACTTATTAACAAAATAATAATATAAGTAAACTATTATTCTACAAATTAAATACAAAATGCGGACAAAGTGAAAAAAATATATAGTTAATTTTATATGAATTTTTGTAGAATTTGGGGCGGCAAAGGAACATGGCTCAACTAGAATGCACTTACTTCTTGGGTTTATAATTTGATAAAATTTCTCAATTCACTTGACACCTGGCTGGTTCAGGAATGCGGAAACATGGCCATAACATGCTAAAATAGGCCGGAGCCATAATCAACCTTTAAAAAAATTGAAAAAACAATGACTTAATTTCAAACCAAAATTTATCAATTTTTAGTATTATTTTATTGTCGGTTTATAAAATATATCTTTAGAAACGAAATATTTCAGCAATTACTTATTTATTTTGTCACCGTAAAATATTTAGCCTAATTTCGACCTGACAAACGGAGCCTATGACAATCCGCTGATATAAGTCTGACATGGATTGAATATAACAAAAGGCTCCACCTGCTTTGAGGTTTTGTTTTAGCCCCAGTTTTTGGTTTTCGTCCTTTCAATGCTGTCACCATTTTTAAGCTTTAATTTTTTTTTGGAGGGTGAGTGGAATTATGAGTTTTCCATCACGTGCTGATCACATGTGATGTGGGATCCACGACAAAATGTGCTGCGTATAGCTGAATACAAGTTTAGTCGACAGATCAAATGGACCAAAATTTTCTGGGGTTTTGATCATTGGATATAATGGACAGAGGGGTTACCACCCAGAATATTTTCGTTTTTCTTTTTTGTATTCATCCAAAATACTAATATGTGAACACAAATGATAAAAGTAAACGGAGAAGTATACTGCAGTCCACCCTTCTGAAATTACAGCCCTAATAATTTATTAGTAGCCCCCTACAAACTATATCTTATCCGTAAAATTGATATAAATCCACGATCAGGATTCATCCCTTCTATGCGGTGGGACTAAACAGTCAATCTCATAAAATTAATTTAAAGGGATGATTGACGAAGCTATAATAAATCCATTGGAAGAGAGGTGAGTAAGTAGATTGGTATACGGATCGAAGAATTTGCATGTGAGGCATGTGGAGTGTAGTGGACTGTATCACTATATTAGTACATGGTACATATCCGCCTGAGTGAGAAAGAGTGAGAAAAATACCGAATACGTACATTGGGAGATGGCTTCTGGGGTGTCGCCAAGGCTTGATTGAGACAATTACGCCTCCAACTCACGTGGGAAAAGCTATAATATGTTTCAACACCACCACATTACACCTAAACCTAATAGGCTAAAATACCCCCACCAACACCTTCGAGAACCGCCGTCCAAAACTATTCCTTCTTTTCTTTTTTATATCTTACTTTTTTTTTTATAACATCACTATTCATGTCCTTTTTTAAATAGAGGGAGACCTTTCTTCTGTGCCGTATCTTTTCAGACTCACGCAATGTGTGATATCGATAACGACAAAGCTAGTCCTTAGAACCAAGTATGGGAGTGATACATGTGAGGTCAAAGGAAGCAGGAAGGATTATCGCTTCTACACACCTAAATGCTAAAACAACACCTCTCTCTCTCAGGTTTTATACAAATATTTATATCTCTTGGCTTGTCCCTTCTCTTGTACTTCACTACTCTACTAAACTTCATAATTTGTTAAGATTTGATTAATTGCCTGCCGACCACTAACTAATGCGTTGTAATTTGATTAATGTACGCCAAACACACTCTATTCCTTGTGAAATTTGGGATGAATGAACCATTCCAAGCTGGCCAAATCTCAAAAGATCCTCCACATAACTTGAAATTAAAAGATATCATCGCACAAATTTGAAGTGCGGCATCTGGGTATTTAGGTTATTGGATCCGGGTCATTGACAACTTAACAATCCGGGCAAAAACTTGGAAAGAAAGCTTGTATTGTATTGAACTATTGATAATACATTCCAATCTGGACAAAACAATGACAAACCAACAAGCTTAATTTTGTCTGCCTCGTATCAGTGAAAGAGCCATGTGGCACACGTGTAGTTCTAGTGCCTCGTTCTATTAATCACAACGATGGGTTCCCATTAATGCTCGGGAGGTCCTTTCCTTTTTCTCCCTGTACTGGATCTGAGTCATCTCATTTTGTCAAATCTGATCTTCGAGCCCCATATTACTTGTCCTCCAACTCTCCAAGCATTCCCAGTACACATGAACACTGAGGGTCTGTTTAGTTTATCATCACGGAATCTGAATCAAAATCTTTTGAAATCAAAACTGAAATGATTTATTCTTATAGTCTGTTTGGTACAGATGGGATTTAGAATGGACATTAGAATCAATTAGAATAGGGTTTCATTTCAAGGAAGGGGAGGGAATAGCCATTCCCTCAAGAATGGAAATGAGACTTCAATTTTTCCCAACCAAATAATTGAAATCAAAATAACCCATTCCGTATCTAATTCCAAACCTCTATTCCCATGAACCAAACAAGCCCTGAAACCCTTCTTCATCCCTAGAGCCAAATTCCACTTCCAAATTTTCAATCATCATCCACCATCTAAGTTTATCTCGTTATATGTAGTAAAGTTCCCTAATATTATATTTATTTTAAATAGTGCTTAAATCATTTCCTACTACTCCAATCATAACATTTTTTATACCTTTAGTCCTTATAACTTCTTCGATATATATATTATTTTCTTACTTATCCCAAAATTTTCATCGCCGCATAAAATTACAGAACCGCCTCCATCAGTCTCAATGCAAAACAAATACTAAATAAAGGGGCATTAAAGCATGTCTATGTATTCACTAACAAGTATCAAGCACCCATATTTATATATTAGTATATATAAGCTGGATATCCACAGCCCCATTAGTAAAGACATCCTACAAACAATATATAATTATTGAAATATGTTAACAAGTTCCATATAACTTGCAGAGTAAAGATATTGTATTAACAAATAAAGCTCTACAGTGACCAAATAAATTAAGAAAAAGCTAAAGATTCCAATATATAAACAAAAAGCAAAGCAAGTTCATGAACAAAGATAAGAAGGGTCTCGGTATGAGTAAAGAAGCGAATTAATTAATTGATTAATTATAATTATTAAGATTAATAAGGCCTTAAGTGCCATTATTTTGCTACACAATTCCCAGTAACATGAACATTCCCTTTTTAAGGTATCCATTTAGGGATCAGTAAATAATCATCTTGTGCTTTAGGATAATAATATATATTTAAAGGGTCATTTAAATTTTTATTTAATTTTTAATTCTTTTTATTTTTTTCTTCGGGGGCTTGTTATGAGGGGCGCGCGTCAGTTCTGCCGGGTAAGGCGCACCGCATCACGTGATTAAAAAATTTCTGCCTACCGCATCGTCGCCTCCCAAATCACGTGGCCAACTCATGGAGGGTGGTGTGATGGGCCCCTGGAAAAGCAAGTTTTCAAAACCAGATATTAACAGTGTTGTGGGGTGGGAGATGAGAAGGTGGTTTTGGGAAGTGTGGGGAGTGGTTTTTTATGGCTGGGCATGTGATGGGGTGACCGATCTCGCATACGTCTACCTCATAATGAATTATCGGGCCCACGGATTAAAGACGTGGCAAGAGCACGTGAGCGATGAGAGCTGCAAGTCACGTGCGTCCATCCCTTACCGTTCATCTCTTTCATGTTGACGGCCGGTTTGCGTGCAGTGGGTCCTACATCCTTTAGGCGCTCTCTTTTATTTTTTTTTTCTTTATCCCTCGCGCTTTTCGTAAACACATGCGCCACTTAACAGGCGTTAACTGAGGTTAACGATGAATAAGACGGTAAACGTCGAAGTCCGTTAGAGAAACTCCAAGATCAGAATGTCTGAAATGTCCTTAACCTTTTTCCAAAATGACAGGTTCCCCCTTTCTAACAAAAGCACCCGAAAGTGTCCAAAGCGTCCTCAACAGATTCCTCATCGAGTCACCGTCAAGATTTTGTTTTACGCAAATAGCACACGTTTCACTGGTTTTGGCCACATACTTTAATACACGTATCACCAATTGGGTCATGGCCACATAAATTGCATCTAAAGTTTGAGATCAAACGATAAGAAATGGTACTTGGTAGCACTAGTTACGAATGCCTCAAAGCATCATTCAGGAGGCACTCTTAGCACTACGAATTCGTGAATAGTTGGTGTAGGTATCAATTCGGAATTGATGTATGAATTGTTGTAGATGTGGTTGCAGTGTATTTTCCGTTTATAATTGAAGGAATTAACTCGTGATCTTACCATTGCTCTTAACGTGGCTGGGAATCATATCAGTTGATAGTTGGTTATTTGCCTCTTGGTAAAGCAAGTGCTAGTGTGTTACTGGTCTGAAATGGGAAAATAAAGGGGAATGGACCATTTTGATTTTGGATATTTGTGCTGTGCAGGAGCCTCGAAGAAGTGTGGGCGAGTCGGGGCGTAAGTCGTTTTTAACTTTTTAACTTTGAGTCCTATCATCACCAGTATGCTACCTTTCGTACGTTAAAGCACGTGCTGTGACCAAAGCAGTGCGCCAGTGCCTATCCCTATCTTATGACGTGTGACGTGGGGAATGGGACCTACTGTTAACGAAGGGCAACTGTGTGGGGAGCATGTGCTCTCCCTTTGGAACTGACTTGTTTTGTCGTGGAAGGGTTAGAGGAAGAGAGATGATTGCTGAGGTGGATCCTCCCGTGTTTGTTCGCTGTTTGCATGCGGCATGCCCTTTCGGCTGGACGAAAGGGAACGGCTATGTATATCATTAGTTTAAACCCGTTGGATTAGAACCTTTTCACGATTGATTGATTATATTACAAGTAAAAGCTGATACTCCTACAAAAAGAAGCGTTTTGGATTGGGTTGATGGTTTTAGAGACCTCCCCCAAATGCTCTCCTGTTTCAAATCAGTCCCTCACAAGACTGCCCCTTACAACATCCCACATCATATACCCACATCCCCGCCATATATTAGAAACATCTTCTGATAATAATATCAGAATGATATATCATCATCAGAAAATATTTTCAATACACGGTGGAGATGTGGTGTGAAACGTTGTTGGGGACAGTCTTGCAGAGTCTGATTTGGTCTCCTGTTCTAGTGGCCAAAATTACGGTACCTTTGTTCCTATTTGGGCTGTAAATTCTTCTGTTTCTGTTTCCCAGTGACAGGCCTGGAAGCAGTCTGTTCCGAGTCCGGATCTGTTCCTAATTGTACAGCTGACATAATCTATCGATACAAGTCTTGGCCAAGAATTCTCGTCACATCAACTGGCTTCACTTGATCTTCAGTGATGGAAAGGGGAAACCAATTGACCCAGTTCTTTTCTTCTTCATTGTCTCCGTCCGCCGTTGTTCCCTTTTACTTACCGAACCCTAATGACGGGGCTCTAATATCCAACTTCGGTGGTTTGCAGCACTGATAAGATAACACAAGATCCTTAATTTGAGTTTGTGATGCAAAAATACAATAGAGTAAATAATTCCAACTTACATAATTTTGATCCTCTCGCTCTTTTTTTTAGCAATTAGACTCCAAAGTTTTTACACGCGTGGCAAATTAGTTTGCAACTTAAAGAAACTTCTCATTAATTCTCCTCACCCTGTATTCATGGAAAAAATTTTGACCAAAACACCTTGACACATGCATGATGATCTCACTTCTATTATAAGTAATTTGATATTAGCAAATTTAAAATTTTTAACAACTAATATTACTACTAAATATTAAAATCACTATGACAAGCCGACACGGTGGAATGGTGGATTATATGGACTTTGGGATCGAATCCCACCTGCACTTGGGTGGATTGGGTTTGGGGAATGGGCTACTCCGTTTGTATGGCCTTTGGCAGTGTTTTCAAAATCAGACTGGATTGGGCAATTGAACTGAAAAAATCAGGAATCAATCATCCATTTCACCTCAAAACCGTTGATTTGGTCAGCAAATTATTGATCCAGGTAATTAAACTGTTAATCCGGACAATGGTTTTTTATTTTTGATTTTTATTTTTTGTTAGAGAAGACTGTCCGTTTGGTCTGAACGGTCAGTCAGACCATTTGACCTGAGAAACCCAAACAGTTCCTTGTCCAGTTTGTTTTTAAAAACCTTATTTGGAGCAACAAAAAAATAGTGGATCATATGGACAATATATATGAATTGTGAGATTGAATATGTAGTTAATATTGAATCTCTTGATTCATGGTTGGACAAAAGATTCCTCCATATGGCATTAAAAAGGTGGTTAATGTCCTATAGGAAGGTCCCTATTCGTCCTTGACAAATCAGAATGTAATTAATTTTGCCTCTTTGCGCTGCTTTTAAACTGCAGCCGCGAGTTTCAATTATATTTTGCATCTCTAATTGATAATTCCTTGAAGCTTCATTTCGTTTCTTTGCAGTTTACTAGTATAAATGCAAAGAGTGCAAATGGGTTGATCGTAAATTCTGGATTATATATGCTTCATATTTCATTTTATCTTCTTTGTAGGATATCAGGACTGTCAATGGGTCAATTCCATTGGATTGAAATTTGAAAGAACCGAACCAAACTGATTACATCGGTTCTGGTTTTGAGATTTTGTCCCATTAATAGTTGGGCCGGTCATGATTCTTGCTTGTTTCAAATTGATTCTGTCTTGAACTAATTATTTTGTTAATAATATATAAAGTTTTCGTAGTTTTTTTGTAATTTTTATTATATTTTATTTATGTCTAAAAGAGTAAATTTGATAGATAAGATATAAGATGATGTTAACATAAAATTAATATATTATATTACTGTCATTTTTATTAAGGTCATATTATTAAAAATCAAGTTGTAATTTACTATTTACATAAATATTTATATAATATATTTGTATAATCAGGTCTGTTGGATCAGTTTGAATCAGTACGCACAACGTTGTAAACAGGTTAAATGAACACTTAGAAATTTTTAGACTTCATTGTCCCAATTACTAATTGAGATCGTTTTGAGTTTATGATTCTTGTCCCGATTAATAATCAGCTTAGGACTGAGACACCTTATGCCAATTCAGACCCAGATCCATTGATAGCCCTAGCTACTTGTTTGTCTATGATTCCTGAGTAGTAACATAGGAGGCTCCACAACATATGAAAGAGAATGGAAGTAGGAGAGTTTTTGTTAGGGAGAAGTTAGTTTGAAGGCTAAATAACGTGGTCCACAGACCACAGTATGAGAGAATCAAGGCAAGAGAAAGGCGTTGCAAATTTTGTTCCAGTCTTTTGGAAGCAAAGTTCATAGTGCCATTAAGTACACTTGTAGAAGTTCAAATCATAGTTAGGGATGCAAAATTGAACCAAGATTTTTAAGTCTCCAAAGAGCAATGAGAACACAAATAATAGTGAAATCCTGCACGGAAATGAAAAAAAAAAAAAAAAACGAAGTCCGTAATGTATTCAACTTTCATATATTAATTTGAGGCCAATAAACTCTCCTTTATCACATGAATGTAAAGTGAAGACCAATAGATGTGGGGACCTGAAGACCGATTGACCTGATAATTGTTATTTTGGCCAGTAGAAATAGAAATGGATAAGGTTTCAGTCATGTTTTTGTCCGATAATTCTTTTTTGGGTCGTGGGAATTAGCACTTAGAACCAGTTGGTGACCCGTTGAATCAGTAACCTTTCAGGATCCTTCTTAAACGATGGCTTTTATTACGGGTAATTTGGACGGACTAACCAACTAGTTAACCGGAAAAACCATGAACTTTCTTCTTTTCTGTCTGGCCCAAATCTGACAACATTGCCTAGGAGGAGGATAATAAAGGTTGTTCTCGCTCAAAACCATTGGATTGGTGCTTTTGGTGTAAAAGGTTGACAGATAATTCAGGCTGTATGGGCAGGTTTAACACTTTGGCAATTGGGAAATTGTGAACCAGAATAAAATATTTCATATATTGGCTTAGCCAGGTCATTAAGTGAGTTTCTTTTTGCAGCCCATGAATCTTTAACGTGGCAACTTTAGTTTGACAGCTCAAGAAAGAAATATCTGTATTTCTTTCTTTTCCATTGGTTATTTTTTTCGGTATATTGCATACTAAGAGTGGAATCGACTGTCGTCCGTCCGGTGACCTATGTCCAAAACGAGCCAACATTCTTTTCCTACGAAACTCTGCATGTACGTTGAAATCACTGGCATCCAGGTATGTGTATTTACTTATCTAAGTATTTTTTAGACAACATTTATCCGTGTAAGTTCATTTATTCATGCTTTTTTTTTTATTCTTAGAGAAATAATATAATGACAATTTTTATCCATATCTAAAAAGTTAATGTTAAAAATAATAAATTTGTCATGTCATGTTTTATAAACTTTTTCTTTCAAATAGGAAGGTTAGGGAGATAAATAAATGAAGCTTTCTTTACCACGGGACTTAGTATTAAAATCTAGGATAAAATACAAAAACCTCCTGAAGTTTCTGATAATCATAAAATCTCCCCTATAGTTTTATATTAGCAAAAACTTCTATACACTCGGATACTGTTCATCTTCTTCCTCACGACGGCAGAATGCCGGTGCACTCCCCTTCCAACCTTCTTTCTTCTTTAATGAGTGGGAAACCATGGAGGCAGATGGATGACAATGTCAGACGTCCAACGATGGTATTGGAAATTTTGTTCAGCAACAGAAACGGTACTCTGTTTTCTCGTTCATTACAGAGTACCGTTCAGCAATTGGAAATTTCGTCCAACGGGAACGCACAACGGTACTCTGTTTTCTAGTTCAGCAACTGGAAATTTTGTCCAACGATGGGCAACCATGCTTCGTCTTGTAATGGGTGGGAAACCGTGCTTCCTCCAAGGTGGGCAACCCTGTAATGGGAATTTCGTTCATTACAGGGCTAGCACCAAAGTTGATAGCTCTTGCTCTCTCAGATCCAAATAACCGATCACCACACTAGTTAGCCCTTCTATTATATGCAATCCGCTTCATCAAGACAGACATTCTCCTCCCCCATCCTCCCTTATCTCTGCTCTATCGATCATCACCATGTCTCAGCTTGCTGTTTTGTTTAACAAACTGCCCTTAAAGATTGCTTGTCTCACCATTCAGAAACAGTAGACCAAACTCAATGCCAAAGTGACAACCATGCCTTCGGAGGCCTCCTCCACTATTAATTCATGTCCCATCAAAACTATCGTGGTTTTAGTCCAAGAAAACCGCTCCTTCATCAACCCAGAAATTGATGGTGTCACCGGGAAAGAATACAACTTGATCTTTGCAAAGGATCCTAACTCGGAACGGGTTTACTTTGGGAACCTACAACTTGATCTCTACAAAGGATCCTAAGTCGGAATGGGTTTACTTTGGGAAGCAATCGGAGTAGGTCAACCCCGACCCTGCTCACTCGTTTTAGGCAATTTACAAGCAGGTTTTTGGTTTTCCATGGGGACTGTAGTCATCATCGGTTAATAAAGGCGGCGTTGGGACGACATGAACGGATTTACACAGCAGGCAGAGAGCGTAGAGAAGGGGTTGTCAAAGACAATGATGAATGGGTTTAGGCCGGAAGTAATATCGGTATACAAGGAGTTGGTGTCGCAGTTTGCAGTGTGTGATAGGTGGTTCGCGTCGCTTCCCGGTTTAACGCAGCCAAACCGGTTATTCGTGCACTCTGCAACGTCGCACGGATATATCAGTCACGATACTATGAAGCTGATTCAAGGGTTCTCATAGAAGCCGATTCTTTGGATGATGCTGGTTTATCTTTAGGGATATATTACGCCAACTGATGAAGGAAGATTTGACCCGACCTTTTGACCATTCAACACGTGGCAGAAGCAACAACTCGGCACGACAGTATGCTCAAGGCACGAGCTCCGAGAGGAGGAACCAGCGGTCTGAGCTCCCTAAAAGGAGCCCGAACTCTCCCTTTGACCCTGAGCCTTACGAGGAGCGCAAAGGGCAATAACCTGAACTGGCCCACCCCAGGGCAGTTCGGGTCACACCTCTATCCGAACTCAAGACTTCACCTCGCACACCACTCCAGCACTTCGTCTCCAGGCCGCCGAACTGAACAACCGTACCTGACCTGACACCAAAGGAGTCCATATCCTGAGGCAGCGCACCTGACTGATTTAGGATCTGACGCTTGATAGCCGCACTTCAACGGCCACCTGCCACCGCCACCTCCAGTCACAGAGACGGCTCCGACAAAGAGAGCAGTGGTGGTTGTCTGCCCCAGCAGAGGTGATGACACCCGAACTGGCAGAAGTGCATAGGTAATGATACCCGACCTAACAGGAGCTTGGGAGTGAGTGCACGAAGTGGTTATAAAAGGCTCTCTTCCCCCCAAGAAGGAGGAGGTATGTGATAACTTTGCGCCATCTAGTTTTTTTATCTTGCCTTTGAGGAAATACTAACTTGAGCTTCGGAGCACTCTCATCGGGTTCCTCCCTGGAGATTATTCGCTTTCTTCCCCGTTTCAGGCACCTTTTGCTCCAGCCAGAGGCAAGATCGTTGATAGCTAGGACCGGCCGGATTGCGCTCCATCACCAACCTTCCTTCTACGCTTCTCTACAGGTAAGCAAGCTTTCCACTGTGCCAAGGCCCAGTAAGGTCTTTTGTGGAGGAAGCATGGTTGCCCACCCATTGGATGTCTGACATTGTCATCCATCTGCCACCATTGTTCACCCATTAAAGAAGAGGGAAGGTTGGAGGGGAGAATGCACCGCGTGAAGAAGAAGATGAACAGTGTTCGACGTATTATGGAATTGTCGAGATAAAACTATTTTAGTAAAAACATCATCTCTTTTAACGTTTTAAAAAATAGAGGAGAAGCTTTTGTTAAGTAAAAGTATAGGTGAGGTTTTTATGATTATCAGAAACTTTAGGGGATGTTTTTGTATGTTATCCTAAAATCTAAGATACTGGATAGGCATGATATTGGGAAGGCTTTGACCAATCACAACCCTTCGTGAATTTTGGTAAAAATCACTTGATTGATTATTGATTGGTCGTAAGTTTTTCTCATATCATATCTTTCCGTCATCACAGTCAAACCCCGGTGCAAAAAGAACACTCTAAAGTTGATAAATGGAAAAGAGAAAGGCATTGATCAACTTTCCACCTCTTATTACTGATAAACAAACGAAGCCTAAATATATAAAAGATATTCCTAATGTGTATATGGATGGATGCCAATGCTTTCAGGGTGCCTACAATATTTTTGTAGGGAGTAGATCTCATATCTTTACAACTGGGTTCATGAAAAATGTGGGTAAATTACATATTGCCACCTCTATTTTGAGGGTAGTGATGTTTAACCCTTGAACTTTCATTTGTAACAAATGGGTGTACTCTTTGATTTCATTACTTACGCTACTTTGTCCCTTTTGTTACCATTCGATTGATTAACTTCTCACGTGATTGTCATGTGCATGTTTAAATATAAGAAATACAACAAAAAATGAAGAAAAGAGGAAAGTAAAACAAAGTAAAAAATAGTAATTTGCAGCAAATATAACAAGAGAAAAGAGGAAAGTGCATAAAACACAAAAAACAAAAACAAAAATACAACAAATATAAAATTGAGAAAATACAACAAAAATATAGAAAAATGCATACAAATAAAAGGGGAGAGTACAAATAAAGAATAGAAAAATACAAAATATGGAACTTTGAATGGGCAATTTCAAAATTTTATCTTTAGCATCAAGCACATTAATGGTGCAAGGGCCAAAGTGCTCAAATCTGAAAGTTCAGAGTGGGTGTTTGTTGGAAATAAAAGTTCAAGAGGCTAAGTATCAATAGCCCAAAGTACAAAGGTGATAATCTATAATTTACCCAAAAGATTATAGTTAAAAAAGACATTACCATGTGCAAAATAAATTCTATTTTAAGAATAATCTATTAGTATATATAAAAACAAAGATAACCACTCAAATGGCCTTTCATTTCTCCTTTACCCCAACGAGCACTCCTAGTCCCTCTTATAGCCTTCCTTGCTCTCTTCAGCGGTCCCCTTTTCATGCGAAGCCATTTAATTGTCTTCTAGATTATAACCCCCACAAATTTCTCTCAATTATGTCTCTATTAAATTATAATAGATTTATTTCCTTTGTTTTATCTCAGTGCCTCTTTTTTTGTGTGTTTATCTCAGCCTTCCTTCCCTCTATTGCTCTGTTCAAAGAAACCCAAAGGATCAAATGTGCAGAGAAAACCAAGACAATAATGCAATGGGTCTTATGTCTGTTTTCTGTGCTTTGATCAGGATCTAAAGAGACTCTGTTATCATGGCCATTACTATTGTTCTTCGGTTCTACTTTGATGAGAAATGAAGCTATCGAAGAAAGAAATACCAAGGAGTTGTTCTTCTACCTCATCCACTTCTCCTTTCATGAGGAATTCGTCGCAAAGATGTTCTTTTACCAGGAAGTGTGCAAGCTTGGTGAAGGAACAGAGGGCCAGGATGTTTTCTCCAGCCTCCCCTTTGGTCTCTCTCTCTCTCTGTACGCCTATTTGTGTTTGGGTTTAAAAGCTGTATCCTTGTTGCTTTACCAATAATTCGCCCCAAACAGAGGAGCAGTCTTTTGGTGGCAAAAGCTATATCAAAACAGCTGATGGGACATTTTTTTTCTCAGTTTGAGTTTTGTTTAACCCGATTTTCTCTTTCGGGTGAAGAGGACTTTTTTGAGTGAAGCTAGCTTTAGTAGCTTCTTCAAAGTGACTCAGTCAATTAAATGCATTCATGAAAAGATCTCCCAAATGGGCACTAAAACCATATAGAAGACGTAGACATTCAAAATGTGTGGCGTTTGACACATTCCCAATCAAAATATACCATGTATAGGTATTGCATTCCTCACAGTATCGGGTAATAAGGTTCGGATATTATAAATCTTGTCACGTGGCCACAAAACCATCTTCTAAAAGGGGAACCCATATTAGGTATGGGGTTCATTGTTGGTAATCTATGCATAACATGGGTTATGTAAATATTGATATTTTTAAATATTAGTAAAATTATTAAATTATATGACCCAAAAATAATGCATGTGCTAGACTTGGTATGGCTTGGCCTAACTGAGAATGTCATAAGACTCCTTCTGCCTTAATTTTCTTGACAATGCACCTGCATTACATGAGTAAAAGAACACCTTTGTGACAAATGACCTTAATTAACTTATTTGACCTACATATTGTAATAAACCTTATTTGACTTAACTATCTTTAATAAACCTAATCAATTAACAATCATTAATTTCTATTGAAACAGTAAAATACATTTTTAATATTAATTTATTGTTATTTTACAATATTTAAATTGTTTTAATGTTGTTATTCACTTATATTAACTAATTATTAATTTTTACAATATCTAAATTATTTCTGCCATCATATTGAACGTTGGCTTTTCCCAGTGGCACTGGTTTTTTATATTATCAAATTAAAAATATGGATGACTATCATGCATTGGCCAAAACTGAAATGCAAGATTGGGTCTTTGATAATGGTTAATAAAATTTAGGGGGTGTTCCTTTTTTAGATTTTGAGAGGGGGAAAATTTTCATTTTTCATATTTGTGTGGGGGATCAATGGGGGTAAATAACCTTCTCACCTGGGGAAGTTGTCAATATTTGGATGGGACAAAAATGCCCATTTTAATAATGAACTTTTTATGGTTAAAATGGTTATTGTCTTATTTACCAAAAAAAGAACATGGATAAATACACTTGCCTAAATAATATTTACCAAAAAGCGAACAGGGGCGTAAGTGGCCCCTTCACTTGGATTAAACTTTCGAGCTAAAAAAGTGTCTAATATAGTGAATTCTTTTTCATTTGCCACATGATCTCTCAACCTGGCATGGCAGAAAATAATGAGGTTATTAGAGAAAGCCCCCTACTTGACCCATTTATAAAACCTTTTTAACTATGTCTGGATTGGGATATAAGGCTATATTTGGTTTGAAGGAAAAGATAGGAAAAGGAAAGGAAACACAAATACTTTTCCCTTTCTTTCCCTACTTTTTTCTTCAAACCAAACACAAATTAAATGGTAAAAGTGGACTAAAAAGCAATCAGTGAATCCATTACATTTTGTATTTAACCATTCAGCTTCAAAAGTGAGCGCATTTCTTGCTAGTAAGTAGCAGATTTTATGAAGCTTTTCTCTGTCGCTTTGATGGAAAATGGGATGATCAGCGCTCAGCGGGATTGTCATTGAATTATGCATAAGCGAACTCCATGCTACTGTTCCAATTTTGGTCCCACAATCTAAACAAACCTTCGAGTTTTGACGTAAGAAATGTGAAAAACTTAAATAGAAAAAAGGAAAATCTACAATGCAAAAAAGATAAGATATGAAAAGAGTTTTGACCCATCAAAACTCACCCATAAATTTATACATGCATTAAAGTTAAAAGGACATTGCGTGATGGTAATTGACATATGTAAAATCTATTTGTCTAATTATTCATCATCATCATCATCTAAGCTTTGTTCCAATTCTATAGGAGTGGGTTCCAAGAATCCTGTTTGGCCAATTGATACAGTAGTATTTTAAGATCCATGGCGGAGAAGAGTTTTTGGCAAAAGTTTTTAATGTGTTATTGGTCTATCCAATTCATCCAAATTGATTTCTATCTAGATGGAAACCAACCCAAAACCGGTCCATTGGCACCCATATTGGGAATACATTTGCTTGACTTCGTTACCTTTTGTTACGTGAATTGGTGAACATCTATGGACTCAGGCTCTGCTAGAAGAGGTCATTTATTAAGAAGCTTTAATTAACTTCCCTGCTTGCCAATTTGAACAATGTGGAGGTTTGCTCTAATGTAGCTTTTCAGCTTTCATGAATTTTGAGGCATGCCGCATGCATGGAAAGCTGAAAAGCAGTGTTTTGATAAAATAAAACACAGACATGTCCACTTCGCAACGACAAAAGTACCCCAAGTTCTTACCAGTGGTTGTTTGGCTCTTTCTAGTTGTTACTCCTTGATTAGCCCCTATTGTTAAGCAGGTCAATATATAAGCTTAAGCCTCCCAAATGGGCCCCAAATTGATTTTTCATGGTTGTTTATCCAGGAAAATAGTTATGACTAAGTCCATTTCGACCTTTAATTTATTTTTGTTTTTTTTTAGATTTATTTGTTTTATTAGGCTGGCTATTGGTACCCAGAATTTGCACACAATTTCTAGGAAGCAAGGTCCACTGTTGTCCTTTGTTTGGAAGGGCTATCCCATCGCACCTTTTAGCTTTCACAAATATATTTTTTCCAGGAAAAAGATAAGGCACTACTCCTTTATATATTAGGATAGCAAAAGCAAATGCAGTCATCTAAGTCTAAACCACGGTGCTGATTTTAATTAAGTACTGTTTGGCTCCTCGGATGATGCATATTATATATGCCAGTCTGTGAGCAGTGCTATTTTGACCCTATTTATATATACACTGCTTCTGGTTAGCTTATCTGCTTGCCAAAAAATATTCTCAAAAATGCTTGTTCCGTCCATGAGCCTTGTGGAATCTTCCTAACCAAATCTAGGTCTATTGCGCATAATTCAGCATTTGGTTTCCATTGGCCTTGCGGTCTTGTCATGCTCCCAACAAATGAGGTCGTGTTTTAGATGAATTGGAATCACCTGTCAATAAAACAAGTTCCAACACCCTATCAACTTAATCTGATACCATACATCTCTTTATAAAACTGGGGCTCACCATACAAGTGGGACCTGTCGTGTATGAGATGTGTGATGTCATTTGTTATTGGTAGGGTGTTGGAATGTATTTTGTTGATAGGTGATCCAGATTCGTTTTGGATAAACTTAAGGTTTGTGATTTTAAAACCTAAAAAGCACAAGTACCAATTTTAGGCTTTTGTTTTGGGGCCCAAGTGTTTTGGCTTTACATTGTTATTTTTCAAAATTAACTTTTACTAGGTAGTCGATCAAAATGCTTTTTGGCTTTTTTTTTTTTTTTCACACAGCTCTATAGACAGAACTACATTGTCATGAAGGTGAGCAATTGAAACCGTTTGGCTTCTAAAATCCTTAAATGGTTATTCACAATTTATATTAAGTTTAAATTCTTTTTTTTTTCAAAATTAATCCCATTCAAATAAAAAATGTATGATCAATTTAAATACATAAAGATTTCACCCACTAAAATAAAGATACCAAACTTTATTAATAGCATAAAGCATGGGATGCCTCTTATAATTTTGGGAAAATTCTCTATTAGTAACCTATATTTTGGACCTAGTGCCATATTGGTCCCCAAACTTTAAAACATGACAATTCAGTACCCGAATTTTCAAAACGTGCCAATCTAGTACCTGTCGTTAACTAGTCATTAAGTGGCATTTGAAAAGACATAAATATCCTTCAAGTGCCATCTAATTCTCCTTATCAACCATCCAAACATTGACAAAAAAAAAAGAACAATCTCAAATCCTTGCCTCTTTTATTCAAGAAAGTTGAGGCCACGTCTCAATGGGCATTCTGGTGAGTGGTGACCCCAGCTTTCTTACATAGAAGAGGGCCAAAAGGCAGGGATTTGAGACTGTTCATTTTTATCAACTTTTGGATGGTTGATAAAGAGAATTAGATGACACTTGAAGGACATTTTCATCCTTTTCAAATGCCATTTAACGACTGGTTAATGGGCTGATTAACGAGAGGTATTAAATTGACATATTTTAAAAGTTTAGATACTGAATTATCGTATTTTAAAGTTTGGGGACCAAAGTGTCATTAGGCCCAAAGTACATGGTGAAAATACTTTTTTTGATGTTTTTTCCTTTTCTATCTTTTTTTTTGAGTTTTTAAGCCCACAAAAATTCCTGGCTCTCCAGTCTCCACGGACAGTCCAAAGTTCAAAAGTTTTGACTTTTGAGTGATCAGATGGTAACTTGGCACCCCTCCAAATAGGAGATACAAGATGGCACCCAAGTGGTGATGGTGGTGGGGGTGGGGGGTTCATTACTAACTGTCAAAACAGTGTTGGTGTAGATCAACGAACCCATGGTTCAACTATGGGAGACGTGTTTTTGGGTACCAGAATTGACATTGCATTTTCAGAATAGTGCTGATGAAAAGGATGGCATGGCTAGCTAGTTCTCCAGGTTAGGGTTGTCAATGGGTTGGGTCTCAGAAGTTCCCTCTTTGGAAGAATCTGAAGATGAAGAAGTAGAAAAGCAGGAGGAGGAGGTAAAAAACAAGGAAGAGCATGAAAGAGAAGAAACATCCAAATTCGAACAGGTGCAGGAGGAGGAGATCGATGATACACCAAGGTGCACTCGGGTCACGCCTTTTAGAGGCGGACGACGTAAACCGGTAAGCAGTTCTCATGAAATTTCTCATTTTCTTGAAGCTGCTTGTTGACAGTGTTTGTGAGACAAGTGTTAACGATTCACTGGAGCTTGGCTGAGTCGTTTAAGATGGTGAGTCAGGCAAAGCTAGTTAACTCGATCTTTATTTTTACTTTATAGTGAAGTTTTTAAACCTATCCCTCCTTTTAGTCCATTGTTCCACCTAGCCCATGCCCTAACTCAGAATACCAACATGTAGGAACGTTGTATATGGGGAAAAATGAATTACCTGAATATAGTAAAAGTCGAGTTGCAAAATGAGCTAACTCGGCCGAGCTTCTGAGTTGCAGCTTATAGGATGATAAAACGAGTTTGAAGGAGGTGAATCAAATGGGTGGTCACTGGTCAGTCAGATTGATTCTGCTAGACCCCCCCCGGCTCATAAATAAAAGCTGTAACTGTAAGGGTCTGATTTCTTGGAAGCCTTAATTTGGTCTGGGCACATAGGACTATAGACGTGTATCAGCCTGATTTCCTATGGACCAGAGTTCGGAACTGTTCTGTCCGGTATGAAGACATATTGGATTTGGATTGGGCCGGGTTGGTAAAACCCCAAGCTTAATCCAACTGAATTTAAGTCGAATTCATACTTCTCAACCCTAATCCTAATCTGAACGTCAATCAGACAACCCAACTCAGCTTTTTCGAATTGGGTACAAGTTGGGTTCTAACTAATTCAGCCCAAATTGCACCCCGAGCCCTTCCCCAGTTTCATCTCATCTGTTGTTATTGCTTCTTCCATTTACAAGCAAAGAAATAATAATACTATTGTTTGTTATTTTAGCAGCTTTTGTCCCTTTCTATTTGCTTAATTTCGAGGAAAGGGAAGTTTCAAAGAAAGAGGGTGTATCATATGGCAATCTCTTAATGATAACATGCAATTCGGCCTTCTCAAAAGGAAGATTTTCAATTTTAAGGGTTCCCATTTCTAATCCGGCCCAGCCTAATTATTTGGTTCAGGCTTGGGCCCAATACTTTAGACCTAGCCTGCAATTCATATTATATTATATATAGTGTATAGGGTAAATTGTTGAAACTTCCTCCAATGTTTGATAATTGCACTCGGTTACCCTGAACTTTCTGATACTGTTTCAAGTAGACTCTTTTGGGAATTCTCTAACAATAGGTACACAAATGTCCAAAATACCAATGCAGTTATTATTGAGGTTGGTTTCTATAGAAAATACAATACAAACTTTATAAATAACAAGAAAAAGAGAATTTAAAGATGTAGCAATACTTTTGAGCGATTGGTATGAATGACAAATTTGGAAAATAAATCAATTTCAACAAAAAGGTTGGAAAAGTTTGGACTAGTTATTCAAATGAAGAGAAATTAGAAAATAAAAATTTTGGTCAAAAATAATATTTTGGACATTCATACCTCTTTTTAGAGGATTCTAACAAAAGGGATCGACTTGCAAATATGTCAAAAAGTTCAATAAAAATGATTGCAATTATCAAACTTTAGGAAAGAAATGGAGCCATACGGATTTGGATAACTTGTGTGGGCAAAGAAATAGAGAAGAGAGAAGGAAGGGTTTGTGTGAGTCTAAAAATGATAGAAAGGTAAAAAAGGAAAAAGAAAAAATAAAACCAACAACAACTACAGCACCCTCTAGTCATTACACAACCGAATGTCACAGGAATTTGAGGACAATTGTAGCATTGCTATTGAGTACAGTACCGCATTGGACATACACTCGGACACAGCAGATTCAGACTCTAGAGTCCAAAGCAAGTCCCCAAACATCACTGAAGCAAATAAAAACAAGCGACCGAGGTGGCTCATTAACAGACCACCAAAAGCTAATCAGTTTGTTGTCTGATTAGCTTCCCAATATACATGAAGGTAGCTAAGACTCAGTTTGGAAAATACAAATATGTACGGTATAAATGTATATAAAATATAAGGTTTTGTACTCTATGTATTTACATTTGTATTCCTTTCAAACCGAGCCTAACACTCTAATCCAGCAGCACGCTCAGACAGCAACATTCATCACGGGGCGTCATCATCTTCTGAATACAGTCAATGACGAGCTTGAAATCATCTTCGATAATGATCGGTATACCTCTAAAGTTAAGAGAAATGTTGTGGGCTTCCCCAGCAGCCCAGGCTAGCAAGATTAATCTTTCGATGCCATTTAAGTGTATTTTTGGATTGCTAACCAAGTTGCTAATCAAAGGATTGAAATTGATTTGATTGTTGATTTTGGTTCATTTTGCAGTTCCACAGAGTTTTATCTTTTTGGAAAAGACAAGAGAAAGAAAGTGTGTAGAATTTTCAAGTTGGTATCTGGAAGGGTTACTATGAGGTACGTAGGTAATTTGGTAGAATTTCATAAGTTTATCTTATCATTTACATTCTCTTCCTTTGTAACGAGGGCTTAGTTTGGAAGGAATACAAATGCACATATAAACAGTGTAAATGCAAGATTTAAAAATACAATATACAAGATTTTGCATTATATATATATTTGCATTTGCACTCTTTCCAAACTAAGTTAAAAAGAATATTTCAAAAAGCAAAAATAATTATTCAGTTATCACAATTTAGGCTGTGTTTGTTTAAAGTGTAAATGAGAATCGGGGTAAATTTTACACCCCAATTCAATTTTGCAGGCATTTGATAGAGGTGTTATTATGGTGTAAAAGTCCATTCCTGTTAATATATTCATCGAGAATCAGGGGAAAGTTTACGATAAAATCAATATAAAATTTTACCTTCTTCTGTCCATTGATTTCGTTCGAACGAATAAGAGAATGAACCAGTGCGACGGTGACATCTCTGACCGGCGAATTCCGATTCCAAAGCAGCTCCACTAATATTACCAGTTTGCCATCCATCCACGTCAGCACTTGGCACCGCCGATCGGGGACTGACAGAAATGGGTTCCCACCTCTAGTAGTTCCGATTCCAAAGCCCAACTCCATTAATACTATCAGTCTGCCATCAATCCACGCTGGTGCTTGGCACCACCGATCAGGGACTGACAGAAATGGGTTCCCACCTCTAGCAATTCCGATTCCAAAGCCCAGCTCCACTAATACTACCAGTCTGCCATCCATCCACGCCGGTGCTTGGCATCGCCAATCGGGGACTGACATAAATGGGTTCCCACCTCTACCAGTTCCAATTCCAAAGCCCAACTCCGCTAATACTACCAGTCTGCCATCCATCCATGCCAGTACTTGGCACCGCCGATCAGGACTGACAGAAATGGGTTCCCACCTCTACTAGTTCCACCTGTACCAGTTCCGATTTCAAAGCCTAGCTCCACTAATACTACGAGTCTGCCATCCATCCACGTCGGTGCTTGGCACCGCCAATCAGAGACTGACAGAAATGGGTTCCCACCTCTACCAGTTCCGCTTTTCTGTACCCGCTTTTCTCTCTCTCTCGCCCTTCTAGTTCACTTCAGGCTGAATCTCGACCCTTCAGATTTCGGTGCTCTCTCTCTTGTCCGGGTGGTTTCAACTGTCAATGCTACTTACCAGAGAACCCGTGTTATTCAGCCGCTGGTATCTTCTGCGAGAGGAGATTCTCCGGTGACTCGCCAGTGCTCCGCATCACAAGAATTGTCTTGAAATCGCAGCAGCTCGATGGATTCCTTTCTCCTGCAATCGGTCGTCTCACGAAACTCAGAGAGCTCTCTCTCCCTGACAATCACCTCGTTGACAAAATTCCTCAACAAATCATTGACTGCCGGAAATTGCAAATCCTAAACCTGCGAAACAACCGCTTTTCTGGCAGAATTCCATCAGAATTCTCCTCGCTCGTAAGCCTCCGATCCCTTGATCTATCTTCAAATAGCTTTCCGGGCGATCTGTCCATCGGTGAAAGCAGCGGCTGTTGCTCCGTCGAGACCCAGTTTTTATGCAAACAGCAGCAGCAGTAAACTTTTTAATTTACACCTTACACAACCAAACATGGTCGGTGTAAATTTTCAAAATCAACCGGTTTCAACTTTCATCATTCACTAAATCGGTTCATATTTTTTTATGGTGTAAATTTTGAATTTACACCTCAAACAAATGCAGCCTCAGGGATTTTTGTTTCACACAATATCACAGTTGAGTTGACAATTCTCTCCCTTAAAAAATGCTTACAATACAACTATGAATCTGCGACAATTAAAATTGGCCAAATACACTATTAATTTTTCTCCCTCCCCAAACTTGGTGGGATCCAATCCTAAATCTCCATTACAACTAGCAAGAGACCTTATCAATTAGCCAGTTGACACCTTATAATTATAATTCATGGTTCTTGATTAAAAGATAGATTTGGCTTTACCAATACAGCCGGTTATTGTGAATGTACTATAGGACTCTGAACAAGAACTTAGATCGGATTAACTGAATGCAATGACTGTATAAGAGGCTATATAACCAATGATTACGCTCCACACCAGTCATTAATATGACAACGAACCTCTTAATCATTCATCAATCACCATTTAGGACAGGGGTTAGGTATTAGCATTGGTTCCACAACCCGGTACACAGCCGTTGCATTCAGTTAATCCAAGTTATTAAACAAACTACAAAGCCAAAAGCTAGTACAATGTTGGAAGAGCAAATGAACCCAAACAAACTTCATGGGCAGTAGAAAAATTCTTAGGAATGGCTACCATCTCCCCTTCCTCTTTCAAGGTCCCTAAAAGTGCTTCATGGGCTTGGAAAAGCATTTGCCATCAAAAGAAAGGATTGGCATGAAAGATAGGAAATGGGAAGACATGCAACGTTTGGAAAGATGCCCAAGTAGGAAACGTACCCCTGGAAAATTGACTTTCAAATGGTAAAGAAAATCAACAAAGTGATAATCACAAAGTAGAAACAATAATTAATAGAGAATTAAAATCTTGGGATGCAGAAAGCCTAAACGAACGATATCATCCCAAATGACCTTGTATCCCAAATCAAGGCTATACACATCCCGGCCAATGACTTTGAAGACCAAATTGTCTGGAGCAAAAATCCATTGGGAGATTTCTCAGTCAAATCAGCATATGCCGTGCCAAACAATGAGAAAGAGGATGATTGGGAGGTTAAAAAAGCAGCAACATTCATTGATAAAATAAACTTCTTCCCAAAGATCAAATTCTTTCCATGGATGCTTCTTAGGCTGTATTTGGAAATGATGCAAATAAGTATGAATGTAAATATGTAGAGTGTAGAACGGTTCATATAAATTGCAAAATTGAATTAGTTTGGCATTGATAAATTTACCTTCTTATCAAACAGATTTTTATCTGTAATGGATTCAAATATGAATTCCAGTAAAGCATTTTTTTTTATCAAAAGTCCACTTGAATGCAAATTTACTTTTTTTTTTATTGATGTACTTTTACATCCTATAATCAATGTAAATATGCATTGGCCTGTCATTTGTCAATGCATAAATGTAGTGTTGCCAAATACAGGCAAAAGTGAACCAAAGTGCAAATTTACCAACTAAATAGAGATTGTTTTAGACTCTATTTGTGAATGTAAATATGCATAAATGTAGTGTTGCCAAATACAGGTAAAAGTGAACCAAAGTGCAAATTTACCAACTAAATAGAGATTGTTTTAGACTCTATTTGTGAATGTAAATATGCATAAATGTAGTGTTGCCAAATACAGGCAAAAGTGAACCAGATTTACACTCTATTTGCATCGTTTCCAAACGCAACCTTAGAGGAAAAAATTACCAACTAAATAGAGATTGTTTTAGAAAGGATTTAACTGTGATCTCTACCCATTTTGGGGAGAAACAAAAGATGTAGATCACAAAGAGGAAGTTATAAAAGTTAGCATGGCTTTACAGGTATAAGGTTGGATAACTGTGGCTGAAATGAGAGTTGCTCTGGAAGCCCACAAAATAGCAAGACATCTTCAGATTAACGACATAATTATTGATGGCGATTTGGAGAGCAGCCACTGAAGCATTACAAGAGATAAGAGTCCCACCACCTGGAGATGCAGTAACATGAAGGAAGAATGCAATCAAATTGTTCAAGAACCCACCAAGACAAGAGTTCCGCCACCTGCAAGGTCTCTCGGTTCATGTTGAGGATTTCACACAATTCCTTTGGAGTTAAGATACATTCTCCTTGCTGACAGCTGCAGCTGTCCCTACGCTAGGATGTCCTAGCCGTTGTTTGTTTCCTTTGTACCCAAAAAGAAAGGTGCAGAGAGTGTACCACTCTCATCCTTCTTGCTGGAAGTAGTTCTTCGTTAGTCAATGGGGCAATTGGTGAAAAGGAAACAAGGGATTAATCTTGAATAAAGAAACTCCAAACGCTCCTCAAATGAACTCTCGCTTTGGATTGGATCACCTTTGGGAAGAAAGTAAAGAAAACAGTAGTTAGTGTCCTTTTCTGCAATGAATTTACGAAAAGGGCTCCTCAAAGTGTGCAACCATGCATTTCAGACTTCGGCTTCCTTGGAGAACGCATAACGGCCGTTTCCCCAATTATTGATCATGGTCCATTGATGACCTGATTTTATTTACAGCTTCCGGGAAGGTTTCTTGCTGCTATTAGCCTATTAGATGAGAGAAAGTCTATCAAAGTTTGCATAAATAAAACCACTAAGTGCCCGTTTGGAAAAGCTTTTGAGAAGCGGCTCATGGCATTATATGATCTGAAAAATCAACTTTTCAATGAAATTATTTTGGGTTTTTTTTTGATGGTTCAGTCAATACAGCTCAATCAATGTTAAAGCTCTCCCAAATGAGGCCTCAGGTAAGCTGGTTTAACTGCTTTAATGTGCCCTGGACAAGCTATCTAAAGAGACTGAAGCGGACAGCCCAAAAAATGATTGATTTGTGCTCTCCAGATTTTTCACCAAACATACTTCATAAGCTATCCATATGGGGCCCATCTCAAAATGCCAGAAGCCGCTGCACTTCAGACCTCCCAAATGGGCATTAAATCTACCCAGTCAGAGCTGATTGCAAGTGAATCCATGCATTGCATGGGGTTAAATATAAATTTATTAAGAGACTTACAAAATTAACAATTGTTTAATAGTATTAGGTAATTATAATATATGAGAAGTAAAATAAATGACTATACATATACATAATTAATGTTTATATTAAAAATAAACAAAAAACTCAACAAAGCATTATTCCTCACAAATAAAAACATAAAAGGCTAAGAAACTTGAACCACCCATCCAAGCTTGACCAAACCACAATGTTAATTCTCTGCAAACAAAAATTCTATACACACTTTGCAAGCATACTATGTGCAATTGTGCATAGAGTTTTTGTTTGCAGGAGATTCATCCTCAACTAAACTCATCTAATCCCATCTTAAGTTGCGTTGGTCTAGCTTATGTGGGATTTGGGTTGGCAAGCTTGTGTTTTAACCTTGGGGTCTAGTTCTGGGCCTTAGATCCATGTTTAGGGTTGGTACTGGATTGCCCTTATTCCGAATTTTAATAGTGATTTCTTATATTTTAATAAATTGGTTTAAAAATAAATAACTATATGGATGAGAAATGAGGGAAGAAAGTGCACGTGGGCATATAGGTATGCTCACAGCCACAGAGACAATAGAGGCGTTGAGTTTATGGCAATTTCAGAATTAAAATCTAAATTCATGTCCAAAATAATAAAGGTTTGTGTATATAAGTTTTATTTTGTCAAAATGTTGGGTTGTTCTTATACTGAGAATAACAGTTTCCCCCTATTAGAAATTTGAATGGGGTTATACATGTAAAGACAGCAAGACACACAAGTACTGTACGAGTTTAAGTCACACAAGCACATGCATGCACTATATGTAAATTATGTTAAGTTCTGTGCTGGGTTAGGTTTTCCGGGCTTAAGGTGTTCTACACTCATCCCATACAAAGTGTGGGCTTCACGCAGGTTCAACCCAGACTGGGCTTGGATGAAAAACCCAAGTGCAGGTGGGATGAACCCTTAGGTGGTGTTTGGTATCAATGTCGTTTCTCCTGAAAATGGGGATACATCAGTTTCATATTGGAAAAATTGGTGTTTCAGAAAATAGTAGTATGTTTGAAACCATTTTTCCATTAAAAATGGTGTTCCAAATCATACCTTGGACTTTGAAAAGGCGTGGTCTGGGAAACGTCAAATTCGATGTTTTCTCAATTTAGAGCTCATTGTTGCTAACGAAGACATGATGTGGCAGTGATGTGGACTTCCTATAATGGGTACCAGTGCTGAAAACAGATATGGAGCACTGGTACTAAACAGAAGGTGTTGTTGTTGCCCCAAGAAATGTCCTATCTGGCAGGAACGTTTTCAAACAAAAAAAAAAGACACCGTAGTGGTTGTATATGCAGCATCGATGCCAAACATATAATTAGTCCACCTTAGAATTCTTAGCCCCACTGTACAGGTGGGATGAATCCTAACCGTGGATTAATGCCAAATCCACATGCAAGATGCGGTTTATAGGGGGGCTACTAATAGACTATGGGGGGCTGTAATTTCAAAATTCTGCGGTAAACTGTAGTGTATTTCTCCAAGAAAGCATACAAGTACGAAAGATATTCTCAATGCACGATGTATAAGGCTGTGGGAACAGTGTAAGCACTTAAACCGATCTCTAGACAGGTTGGGCAATATGGGTAAGGTAACAATAAGCATATGTAAATATAGTTTTTTTATTCCAAATCCTGTCCTGAAGAATATTTTGTTCCAGTAATTCATCAGAATTAATTTTCTGAAAGCATGTCAGAACTCAGATGCAGCCTATGTTAACCATTTTGCTTACAGTGTTCTTTGTCTTGATGGGGATTAAATAGTAACTTAATAGATAGAAAAACTAATAACCACTGGAAAAGGTGATAAGGATGTTAGGCTCCAAAAAGCACTTCTCTCTCTTGGTCATAGGATGTAGCCCATGCAACGTAAAGAGTAATTCTAGCTCTGAACTTCTGATAATGCTTGGGCATGGAATTAGAGCCAAGAGCACTCTGGAATAACTGGTCCGCATGCGTAGGGGTGTCAATTGGACTGGATTTGGTCCAATCCGATCCAGTTTAATGTGAATCCATTATAAATGGATTAAGTTAAATCCAATCCAATGAATTTTTTTAATTAATTTGGACTGGTCCAATTCAATGTCTGGACCATTTAATCTGTTCAAATTCATTTTAATTTAGATTGGTTTCAACTGAACCAGTCCATTGACACAGATTGGATATCGACTTATCTAACCCAATTCAATATAAATTTATTACCGATGAACCAGGTCCAATCCAATTTAATAAATATTTTAGACATCCAATCCAATATGTCTTATTGGGGAATTCGATTAAGCTAAAACAATGGCTTATTGCTTTCTGTCGACACTAATTTTCAGACAAAAGCCCAGACTTGAACCAGTACTTAGTATATACAAGAATGAAGAACAATGGGAAGGACAGAAATTTTAGTATCCTTAGCAGGAGGGAAAAAGACTAGCCTAATCGCACTTTATGAGCGGTAGAGAAATGTTTAGCCGCGGCTATCATGATCGCCTCCGGATCAGAAGGCGATGGCGTTTTCAGCCCCTTCGCAATATTGTCATAGCTTCTGTATCTGTAGAAAAATGAAGACAATGATCTTAACAATGGTGAGTACCACCTCGCCTTCTTATCTTTGCTCATCTTCCTTGTTTATTATCACCCTTGTAATGAAAAGATCAACACCAAATCTCTCAGCACACTTTGTCAACGTTTCGATTGCAAAGAATGAAATTGAATGATCAATCTTCAAAGTTTCTAGTGCTATCAGTTTAGTCGTTCAGCTCTTATTTATATTCACGAAGTTTCTTGGGTATCAAGATACGGGGATCCTGGGTTTGATTTTTCAAAAGAGAAGATACACGCAGGAGTCTTCATTTTGACCATGATCACGGGAAACTTTTCTCTAACCCACCATTTCTATACAGACGCAGTGTTGAAGCAGTATTTTCCTGAAAACTATTAATCTGCCAAAATACTGTCAGCATCTAAAATGTCACGCTAATTACGAGGCATCGATGAACCTTCCAATATTTTCATGTTCGAGCTTTACTGGTCTAATGGTCTTTTCTCTCTCACAAAGTTTTTCTTCTGATCGAAGTGTTTTCTTGGTAAGTATTCTTTTGACCATCTTTATCCCTAAAATGCAATCATTAGATTTACCCAACAGTTTTGTTAATACAAATATCCATAAAAAAATCAATTTACCGTAAGACCCATAGTTTACCGAAAAAGAACTTTGAATTAATCACTTTCCTATTTTCCAATTAACCAACTCTGTCGCCGCCCAACCCTCCATCTACCAACAAATGAACGTCCAGAAAGTGGAAACTCCATAAGCTACATCTCCCAAAGGTGGATTAATTTTAATTCGTAGCAAGTGGTGGTCGATTTAGTTAGTTAATCATAAATGATTAGATCGAGACTACTTAATTAATTCTTTTACTGTGGAGGTTTACAAGATTCACCCAACCTTTATCTCTGATCTGGTGTGAAACCCAAAGTATCAATGATGATACCATGTCATCTTCAACAAACACAAAAAATAAATTGTACAAGTATTGAGACTTTATTTATATATTACATGATGGCACCCCAACATGACTGTTTTTAATCCATGATGCAAGGAAACCTGCCTAAATAAAAGCAACCGCTCATGAAATAAAAAAGTAACCCTCGCCTTTTGGTTATTGGTTATGATTTTATGTAGCAGTTAAAGCTTGGCCTATTCCAGAAAGAATCTTGACTATTCATCAGTTCTTTTAGATCTTGTCCATGTTTACTTAAAAAAGAAAAAGAAAAAAAAAAATCATAGAAGTTACACCTTCTAGCTTCTACGTGGGAACTGGGAAGTAGAGGTTAAAATTTGTGTTTTCCATTAAAGGCATTTAAGCTTACAACAAAATTGATTATGGAAAATTCAACAAAACTTTCTTAGGCCACAAAGAAAATTTGACTAAGTTACAGAGCCCAATACTAATGAAGAGAGCTTTTATATCTATCTGAGCTGACTTGGCAGAGCAGACTTGGGCAAATGCTATGCGCCGCAGCCCAGTCACTGAATGGTTGGCCTAAAGTTAGACCCAGCTTTCTCTAACCTGCTGTAATAAAAAACCCAGACGATCTCCAACCTTCCCAGGCTCTTGATCCAGGAAATGAAATCGATCCATATGTACATGGCTGCAAACAAAGCCTAACACTATAGGAACTTACTTTTTTTTAATGGACACTTTGAGAAACCCATTTAAGATATTATCTTTCTCCACCATCAAGTTCTTCTTGATCCTCCATTTGGGTTTCTTCTTTGGTATTTGTTTCTCCCCCACCAATTCCATGGTCACCATTGCCATGCCGAAAAAACATTCCCGACACAATATCTTCATCAAGGTCCTCTTCAGTTGCCTTGTCCTTTGGTGACAATGAAACCACTTTATTGTCCATCCAAGAAGGGCAACGATATTCTATTCCCAGGGCAGCCTGAAGTTCGTGAATTGAAAGATCTCTACCATGAGTTGATTCTTCTAAATTATCATGCCTCCAGCATGAACATTCTGGGACTGGATGTGAGAGAAAAGAGAGTGGTTTCAATTTTGTGGATGCCTCGGTTAGTCCGTCAAATAAGGTTTTGTTGAGATGCTTGCGTATTGATGTCAACCAAGTTTGGTTTGCCTGATATAGATGGTCCCGGTTTTCATCTAAAAGCTTGGCAACTTCTTTTCTGTGTTCACAAAAGCATTGGAGCAAAATTTTTACCTGATATTAGCCAACAGTAATTGAATAAATGATTTGGACATGTATTCTATCAAAGAACATAATAATTTGCTGACCAGAAGTTACATATAGATATTATTAGTTTATTACAGAATGATATATGCAATACAGTGAAGTCTACAGTCCCAGCCTACTGTTAAAATGGAAACAGCAAGAGTATGGCTTAGAGGATCAACTGCCACAACTAAGCCAATTTTGAGAGTATATTTGGACCAAATTAAGAGCTTACCCAGTAGATCAAGAAATCTTAAATTCACTATGACCGCATGATCCTAACCTTACGGTCAAATTAGTCATTCAAAAATGGTAAAAAACAAGGTCAATATATTCACAGAGAACCAAAAAAAGGAAGGACCAAACCATCTAGTAGGATGGTCCCGCATCCGATATCATGTGACTAAAACTCCCAGAAAGAAAAAATTGGATGTCCCAATGGACTAATGCATATCACAATGCAATAATGGATTTTCAGAAAAAGAAAGAGAAAGTAAAGGACTTTGACCTGGACCTAAATTCCATTTTTTGGAAGGATAAATTTCACTTGTGTTTTTCTAGTTAAATTTTACATTACCTTTTAATTGTTTTATCCAAGGTTTAAAATTCGTAACGTATCAGGCCGTATTGGCCAATACATATTGCTTCTGTGGGAGCCTGTACGTGGAATGCAACAAAACCAAGAGTTCTGTTTCTTTTTGTCTGTATCAGCCTGATACAGGCGCCCATATTGGGTCGTTTTGGATCTGTATCGGCTGATACGAACCTGATGGAGGCTGATACTATGTATGTATCAGCTGATTCATTCCAGTTTTTATTATGGTACTCCCGCTCTCTTAATAACTCTTATTAAATGCTATATTCCTTAAACTAACTCCTTTATTCAATGCTACATTTAGCAATATTCAAATTTAAAGTTGAATTTATCTATCCATTAAGCTAGCTATAAAAGCTACAAGTGGGAGGAATAAGGTATTCAGTCATCTCGTGTTGAGTGTGGCTATCTTCCAATACATCTTTTAAAATTGCTTTACCGATACATCTTGTGTTTCCAATACTATGAATCTTGGTTTTATCATCGTGGTCATTTGTCCTATTGGTTCCCAAGGAATAAGGTTATGGATTATGATTCTTTAGTGATCTTCTGCTCAGTTTGGAAGGGAAGGAATCACAGAATTTTTTATAGTGTTGAAAGGCCCTTCACACTTGTATGCAATTTTTCTAATGCATTGGGAATTGATGTTGAATGAGTTAAACTTGTTTAAAAGGAAGGGTTTGTTTTCAATTGGTAAGCTGTTTTGGGTGTAGGGGTGGCTCTTTGTAAAGCTTTTCAGGGCTAAGGCTAACGCATGACCCTTTTTTTGTAAGTTTAACAAAAGCATACATTAATAGTTTTGTTGGATAACTCAAAAAAAAATAATTGTTTTGTTGTATTTCTTTCATCAGTTCCTAATTATGCCATCAGCATTATTCAAAACTATCTGAAACTAGTGAAGATCTAGAAGAGCATTTACCTGTCAGGTCTGTATGTTTTAGATGCAGCTGACTGATAGAGCCTGTGGCCTGTTACCAAGCTTGCAAAATTTGGACGTCCCCTGCCATCCCGATCAAATCCAGGGATGAAAACATCAGCTTCAATACAAATCAAATAATCAACTGCTTCCCATAGTAGTTTATGAGCATTGATTCTCAACTCCATAATTGTACTTTCAGGCTCATTATCACTCTCAGCTACCCAACCCCACCAGCCTTCAATGTTGTATGGATATTTAGGCCTGGCTGGAGGTGGTGGCAGTGGCCGAGGACGAGGACCTGAGGTTTTCCATGCTTCAAGTTTTGCTTCTTCTTCAATAGGTGGGGCAGGCTGAGAAGTGCTAACCAGGCTAACCTCATGCCCATAAATTCTATTTAATTCACTGATAGTACTTAGGGATGTTCTGTCAACAACATTCTCAAACATGGCATGAAGAGGAATCAATACCCTCTGGCCACCAAATACTTCTCCCCCAGAGACATATATTATTGTGTCTGATGAATACCCATATGCACGAAGAAGAATGCCAACCTGTGGGAAACAAAAACTTATTATAGTTTACATGCCAACCTGTGAGTACCCATATGATACACGAAGCTCTCTGCAAAAAAGAAAAGAAAAATGATGCTAACTGAACCCCTATAACATAAAACATGGCCCAGCAACTCTGTGGTTTGGATGGTTAAACCAGGAATCCACCATTTTGGTGGTGCATAGCCCAGAAAACAAGTAATAAAAAGCATCTGACCACCCAAACTATGGACCCCATTGCCTAATCCTGACAATCACCTTCTGTTTCCAGGAGACAAAAGTCATAGCTTTAAGGGGTCATAGTTGACTGGTTGAATTTTTAGACAATGGCCTATTCAAGCAATGTGAACCAATATGTACAAACTTGATGAGCCGACTGGATATGCATAGAGTTTAGGCTATAAGGCTCATCTTCAACACTCAAATTACGTTGTCAGGAGTTCAGAGCAGCTTACCTCTTCCGGCATCAGTGGACATAAGCCATTAAGACGTTGTTTGGCAGAATCAATGGAAAGGTTCCCCTTGACAATCCCACGTTTAATCATCCATGACCTTCTATGCTGAATGAGTTCAGTAAGGACGTCCTGTTGGAGATGAGACACAATTTACACAAAACAGAAACTAATAAGCTTTGCAGATCTGGGAACTCCCATTATATCATGAAAGACCAGACTACGTACCTGGAAGAGCTCAGAACAACCATGATATGCTAAGGCATCTCTAGTAATCCCAGGATAAAAGGCTATATATGGTCGTCCAGAAAATCGTATCCTGAAAAATCATAGATATGAGATAAGGTACAAGGTTAATTGAATAAGAGGATAGTTAGTAAGAAGGTAATGTGTATCTTATAACCTATTTAGAATTTTAGTTGCAAGTTCTTGGACCTCATGTCGAAACCTAAGAGCATGAAAAGCAACTCTACATCTCAGCCTCTGGTGCTCTTCAAGATGGGGTGGAAGAATGGCCTGATCATATTCAATAAAAGAATTCATCACTTCAAAATGATGTTAAAGATTTGCATTGAATGCCCAAATAAGATTATAGCATATACCCAATACCAAGATGAAATAAAATATTAGAGATAATTATGTGAAGCAAACAAAAGATATTTCCTTAATATCAATTAAGACACAGCTCATATAAAGACAATGTCCTTCAAGTTCAATTTTGCTGCAATGATCCTCAGGCTCCAATGGACCAACCAAAATTTACCATTTTTCCCATGTTTCCATGTGTCCATAATGTGAAGATTAAGAGTCTCAAATAAGTGTGGTCATGTTGTGATTGTTTTGCAGTCATGCTCAGGTTCCAATGGACAAACAAAACCGGTCATTTTTCCCATGTTTCCATGCATCCCTACTGTTAAGATTAAGAGTCTCTCAAATAAGTGTGGCCATGTTTTGATTGTTTGCAGCAGCCTAGGACAGCAGCATCACTGCACCAGAAGTCAACTTACATTTGATTGGTGTCACATCTTCTTCTAACAAGTGCTGTTGGTGGTCTTCTTTGCATGTGACAAACCATCTTAGTCTACTTTCTCTCCTTTATCACCTATTGGAGATACTCATAGGCTTCATTTCAGACCCTATCCTTTCTAATTTTTCCACTCATCCATCTTAGTATATGCATTTCTGCCACTCATTTTTCAGATATGTTGTTTCTCGACTGCCCAGCATTCTACTTCATACAAGATACAACATAGCTGGCCTTTTTATTGAGAAAGGTTAACTGAGTTTTATTAAAAGTTAACTGAGAAAAGTTAACAGTGTACAAGAACCTTAGAAGGCAGGAACATAACTATAGAGGCAAAGAAGTATCAGAAAACAAAGATACTCTATGGGCTCCAGATTTGGCTAAGCTGTCAGCTACAGTGTTAAGTTCCCTGAGAATCCAGACTAGCTTCACATAAGACTTCAGGCACCCCCTCCATTTTGCCCATCCCCCTTCTAATTCTATGGGCAACATCCTCCTTAATCTCTCCCTTGTTATAAATTATCAAACAAAGATACTCGACTGCCTCGCATTCTACTTCATACAAGATACAACATAGCTGGCCTTTTTATTGAGAAAGGTTAACTGAGTTTTATTAAAAGTTAACTGAGAAAAGTTAACAGTGTACAAGAACCTTAGAAGGCAGGAACATAACTATAGAGGCAAAGAAGTATCAGAAAACAAAGATACTCTATGGGCTCCAGATTTGGCTAAGCTGTCAGCTACAGTGTTAAGTTCCCTGAGAATCCAGACTAGCTTCACATAAGACTTCAGGCACCCCCTCCATTTTGCCCATCCCCCTTCTAATTCTATGGGCAACATCCTCCTCAATCTCTCCCTTGTTATAAATTATCAAACCAAGGTACCCGGAAAAGGTCACATTGCATTATCTCTTGATCTCCAATCCTAAATCTAAGTGTATCCTCATTTGCACTCCTATTTTTATTAAAATTACATATCATATATTCTGTTCTACTTATTTTAAAACCACTTGTTTCTAGGGTATTAGTCCATAAACTTAATTTTGCATTTAATCCTTCATTAGTTTCATCCATTAAAACAATGTAATCAGCAAACAACATCCACCATGGGACCTCCTCCAATCTGTTTAGTAAATTCATCTATGATCAGTAAAAATAAATAAGGGCCAAGAGAACCTTGGTGAAGACCCATCAAAACTATAAAATCCGATGCCTCTCCCACAAGTGTTCTAACATTAGTTATTACACCCTCATACATATCCATATTTAGATTTATACCTGTTGGGGACTCCTCTCTTTTCCAAGACCCACCACATAATCTCCCTGGGGACTCTATCATATAGTTTCTCTATATCAATGAACACCATATGGAGATCTCTCTTCGTCTCTCTAAACTTTCTAGCATAAATCCAAATTAGTGGTTCTCTGATATATTTGTTTCATGCAATAACCTTTGCTCAATTACTCCATCTGAAATTGCAATTCTTGTAGTTAAGCCCAAGACCTTTCACAATCTAATTGAGCTCTACTTTCAATTTTAAAGTCATCCCTAAACCTTAGTCTAGCTAATTAATTCCTTCCTAGAGTCACCCTTGGTCATAGCTGTCCTACATCAGTTTGGTATCAAATGCACGCAATCCTACATCAATTTGATATCAAAACCATTAGTCTTATATCACCATCATTTAAGCTTTGTCCAATCTAATTGATCTCTATTTTCAATTCTAAAGTCATCCCTAAACCTTATTCTAGCTAATTAATTCCTTCCTAGAGTCACCCTTGGTCATGGCTGTCCGACATCAGTTTGGTATCAAAAGCATGATATTAAAACCATTAGTCCTATATCACCATCATTTAAGCCTTGTCCAAACTATATGGGGTTGGCCAGTACAAAAATACAAATCAAGATCCATGATCATAAGAGTTTGGCATAAGTTTTAATGCCAGCATCCAACCTCACACAACCCTCCTATTAGACAAGCTCACACTTGTGGAGTTCTATTAGTCCTACACCAGAGACTCAAAATCAAGATTAAATATTTGCACTTCCTTCAGCCCATTCATCGAAAAAACCTAATAAACTCAAACATACCAATTAAACATAAAATGCCTATCCTTTCTATTTTCTTTGCAATATGACATCTAGATAAGCATCATTCCATATTCAAGAAGAGACAGCAATGATATCTTGATTGTCAATTTGTTTGACTTCTTTTAGGTGAGTCAAGCCTGAAATACAAAATTTTCAGCAATCACTTCATGGTGGCACACAAGAACATAGAACAATAAAGGGGCTACTCCACGTGAACAGAAGGCTGTAAAGAATCAGAACAAATCATTAACTAACAATACTGTTACTCATAAAAAATCATTTTCTAAAATTGATCAAAAAGCCAAATCATTAGCCAATGAATACAATTCTCAGTAGAAAGCCAACATCAGTGTGACCTTCCAGCTGAACCTGACAGAACCAAATGAATTCAGGTCACCTCCAGTTCATTACCAAAATGTTAACTGTAACTACAATTGAGACATGAAGCATGGATCTTTCAAAATAAGCTTTGGCCACAAACAAATCAATAATCAATACCTGCAAGCAACCACCATCTGACACAACAAGTTCAATCACTAAATGCCGTTTTAGTACTGGGAGAACATTGTGGAGATAGAAATCTGGAGAAGCTGAGTGAGGAACCCTAAACACAGGTATCTCTTTTTTCCTTCTTGCTGTTTTGAGATTTTTAGGCAGGGTTTTCACAACTTTAACATCCTTCACTAATGCAGCTGTGAATTGGTCTTCATTGTAAAGGTAGGCAAAGCTCTTGAAATTAGAACTGCACAATGGGATTATAATTTATAAATGATTAAAATGTACAATTATTATTAATAACTTTCAAACATAAACTTATAATAATAGCAGAAATTGTGATATCTATTCTGGAAAGGACACAGTAAAGGAAGACAAGAACCTGATTCCCTTGCTACTCGTGGTTGATTGAATCTCCGGAATAACTAAGGTAGCATTCAGAAGCCGAGCAACCACAACAACATCACAAATCTGAAGGACCATGAAGATCAAACACTTCTCAGCAAACATGAGATACCCAATAGTTAACAAGGCGTAACACAATGAGATTCTCACCGAATTCCTGATTTCATGGAAACCTCCTAGTATGCGCACAAAGATAAAGCCATTGGTTTGTAATCCTGGAGCTGGAATAAATAGTATAGTTAGGAGTTAAGTACTCAGATAAAAAGTTAAAAACGAAACATACTAACTGGCAGCATATAGTTTTTCTTTTATTCTTTTTTTATTCAAATCTTTCATCTGTGCTTTGTATATAGTTGGGACTTCGGACTGAACCCCAGACCTCAAGGTTGTTACGTAAGCATCATCAACCTGCACTAGAATGAAATCCGCTTAAATGGGTGGATGGACATACACAGCGACCCTTTGTGCATGTATAACCCAGTAGGCCAGTAGAGAAAAGTCACATGAGAGTTTATTGGTTAAGAAGGGCTGGTATAAGCTAAATATTTATGGTTCTTCTCATGGCAAACCAAGGCCAAGTGGTAGTGGGGATATTATTCATGGTGATGGGAATAAATTTGTTGCTGCTTTTGCCAGGTTTTATGGGTTCCATTGCAACTTGTATGCTGAAGCGTTGGCATTGATAGATGGCCTTGAGTTGGCCAGGTCTCTAGGCATTCAATGGTTGAAACTTTATTCTGATTCTCAAGTTTTATGCAAAACCGCTAATGGGGATTTGGAGGTGCCTTGGTCTCTTTGGTATTGGAAGCATCATCTTTGGAGTATTCAGGGTATCCCGTCTTCCCCTTGTATAGAGAAGATGCTACATGTATCCCCTTTATTTGGATAGATAATTTTCTTTTTTATTTTATTGAGAATTCCTTTTGGTGTATATTTATATGTCCTATAGTTTTCAAGGTATCCTCCTCGTATAGGTTTTCAGAGGGGAAAGGTATTTACATCCCCCCACCCTTCGTAGACCTTTTTTTTATGATTGATAAAATACATGGCAGCTTCCCCTCCACCAAGAGTAAACTTTGGGGTTTTAAAAAAGAAACAAAAAAAAAGCTGATTGGTTATGAACATGGTTTAAAATATCAACAAGATTTGGAAAAATCAACCCATTTTACTAGGGGTAATATAAAATATCCCAAGAATATTTCTTTCCCTAACATCTCTGATTCATTGTCAATATATTGGCAAGAATTCAAGTTTAATTGATAAACTATACATTTAGGATTTAAATTTTAGAATATCATTAAAACTTCCCAATATTTTGTTAAAATCATTGAAGTTTTTTTTAATCTTTTCCTAAAAGAACGAAGGGGATTCAGTCACTGGATGATTGGCTTGCTATCTTGATATGGTTAACCTACCAAGTCACTATAATTGAAAAGAAAAAGAAAAAAGATTATATTTTTCCTAACAATTCCATGAAGTTCCGTTAATAAATTTCATGCTTTAGAAATATTTCTTGATTTCTTTAGATTTTCCAAATATCTTAGAAAAAATAATGAAATATCCTGAAACTTCTGCCTTTCCATGGCAACATGTCCATTGATATCAAAATTTTGAAGCATGGTTATTGATGCGGCACGATCCGGGCACTCCTAGCTGGCGGCTGACAGGCTCCTTGTTGGCAACGAGTGGCACTTGAGAAGACGAAAGGAAGGATTCCCGGGGGTTTGCCCGGTGGGAATACTCCGATGCTTAAGTTAGTACTGTGTATGGAAGTAAAGAGGGCAAAATGAAAGCTAAGAGTGGAGGTCGCGCTTATCACTATATTCGAGAGATTGGAGGTCTCCCAGAGAGTTTCTCCTCTGCCCTGGGGGCTTTTATAGGAGCGCTCTTGCGAGATCGGGCATAACCGCCACTGGGCTCCTGCCGCAGTCGTTACCTGCCAGGTCTGCGCAGGTGATTGTTACAGTGAACCGCTTGGTCGAGTGACACATCCCAAAGGGGCAGGCACGCCTCCATCTGTCGAGAGACATGGGCACAGACTGTCAAAAGAACAAGGACTGCGCCGCCAGTCGAGAGACGCAGCGTAGTCTGTTCGGTACGGTCTTGTCAGATGGAAGCTTCCTGAGAGCGTCGCATCACTCAGTCGCAAGTTACCTCGTAGCGAGCTATCCTTGGCGCGAGCTACTTTGCAGCAAGCTCTTTGGGGTACTTCGAGGTGACCCTCATCAAGGTTGGTCTTTGGGGCAGTCTTTTGCCCAAGTGCTAGAGCGAGCTGGTTTCCCTAGCTCACGAGCTGAAATATTCTTGGAGTATTCCCTTATTGGTAGCTCGGGGAACCTGGAGCTCGCGTTGTAGCGAGCCTCTCCTTTACCTTGCCACCGCGTAGCGGGCTGCTTTATGAGCCTATCACTTAGCCGTACCGGAATACGATGTTGAGCTGTCGCTTACGCTGAGTCAGCGTCCACGTGTCGCCGTTTCATAGGTTGGGTCAAATCATCCTTCATCAATTGCCCCCCACTCCTCGGGCTAAGAGTGCCGCCTTAGCGCGAGGAGTTTATGAAGCGCGATGGATTGATTTGACCGAAATTCAAACTTGATTGACCGTAATAAATGCATTGGCGGGAATCAAGAGATCTTCTGACTCCTCCGACTTCTCGGATTCCGAAAACGTGCTGAGGTGGCCTTTAATTCCGAATGTCGTGCGGATGCGACTACCTTAATCGAGGAAGATGTGCCGCCAATCGCCTTTGGTTTTCAGAAGGCGTGCGGTCAGGGCGCCTGCGGGCCGCTAGATCTGTTTCGATCCGGGCCGTCGGTTTGAGAGGGTGAGGGCTATAAATGGGGAGCCCCCTCGGCCCTACCTCCGTCCACGCCATCTTGCTTTGAATTCTGAGGTTGCGTACTTCGCCTGGTCTAATCGAGTTTCTCAGTCCGCCCCGTTCCGTCTACTCTGGTGAGTCCCGATCGCCGTCAGCCATGTCTGGGTACCCACGCCATACCTACCACAGGGGCGATGGTCAGGATGATGATGATGCTCCCTCGAGCTCGAGGGGAGCCTGGGAGCATATCCCGGAGGCTCGGGAGGCCTCTGGCGACATGGCGTCCACTTCCAGGGGGAGGGAGCCTGATACCTTTGGCCCTTCCTTGATGACAGCGGAGAGGCTCAGGTCTCTGATCCGCTACTTTCGCCTTCCCGGGGACCTGGTTTACAGCCTCCCCACTGGCAACTTCCCTTGGGAGCATGGTCCCAATGAGATAGTGATCTTTCAGGAACAACTCGAGGTTGGCCTGCGTCTTCCCCTGCACCCCTTGATAGTGGAGGTGCTGAACCACTTCAACGTTACTATAGACCAGCTTCACCCCAATGCTGTTCGAAACATGGTTGGGACTATATCCTTATGTCACGAGTATTGCCTCCCTTTAGACCTTGACATTTTCGCCTCTATCCTTTGTATAAAGAATGCTGCTCCTGGGGTTCCTCCGGAGAGGTGCTTTTACTACCTCTCTCCCCGTCGCGGCTACAAGCTCTTGTACGAGCTGCCGAATAGGATCCTCGCCTGGAAGTGGGACTACTTTGTGGTCCGTAACCCTGAGGGGTGGCCCTTTCCCACCACTTGGAGGGGCGCCATCCAGGACCCCGGGGCCGAGCTGGACCCTGAGACTCGGAAAATGATGTTGTCCTGGGCGTCGGTAGGCTTCCTTTGCTCGGACTACTTGGCCGAGGAGAAGCTCGTGCAGGCAGGCTTGAGCCCGGGTAGGTTGGCCTTTTAGGTCGTGTAACGTCTTGTGACTTGTGTACACATGCATTTTGCTTCCTGTTGGACTGATATCTTGTGGTCTTTTGGCAGCCATCATGTCTAGTGTCGATTCGCGCCGCCTTCTCTCGGGCAGCCAGAGACGCCAGGTGAAGAGGATGTGCCCCGACCGGACCCCTCCTTCGGGAAGCACTGAGTTTGGGTCTGCCGAGTCGGTCCTGCCCTCTCCTCCGCCCGAGGTTCCGATGCCCCCTCCTCCGCCTGAGATTCCAATACCCCCTCCTGAGGGGACTAGCGGGGTCAACCCTAGGGGAAGCGAGCCCTCTCTGCTGGGGGAGGCCCCCTTTAACCCCCTTCAGCCCCGTCCTTACCCCCGGTTCCCAGTGGGAAACTGGGAAGGGGTAAACGATTATCTGGTAGCTCACCGGAGGAGTCGGAAGGCGATCAGTAATGACGAGATAGCTCAGTGGGGAAACATGGAGCCCAGGGATCTCTCGGCATTCGCTTCTGCCCACTGCATGGTGGTGAGTGACCTTTTTCCTTCTTCCTCTCTTGTTTTGCCCTTTTCCGCTGTCTTCTGATCTTTTTTTTTCGCCGGTAGGTAAATTCTGCCATCCATGCCATGGCTCTCCAGACACGCATCCATCGCGTCGACGCCTTCGACCAGCGTGCTGCCAACCAGAAGCTCCAGGTCGAGCTCGATCGGATCCGGGGCGAGCTCCATCACACCCGCAAGGGGAGCGAGTCTCAGGAGCTGCTCGTCCACGACCAGGAGGCTCAAATCGCTCGGCTTACTAAAGAGAGCGCACGCTATAGGGAGGAATCGTCGAGGATGGCGGGGGAGAGGGAGCTCCTCAGGCAACAGGTGCGGGACCTGGAGTCCACTCTTCTGAACCAGACCCGAAACTTTGACCAGATGGTGGAGGCTGAGCGAGAGAGAGCAGTCTGGGATTTTAAGGACTCCCAGGAATTTAATGACCTCTAGGCGGAGTATGGCTCGGGTTCGTACCGCTCTGGGTTCAAGCTTTGTCGGTGGCTGGTTCGGAAGAAGTTCTCCGGGCTTAACCTCGACGGCATTACTATGAAGGGCCTGTTCCCCGAGACAGCAGACCAAGCAGATGAAGAGGAGCCTGACTCTCCGGAGGACGAGGAGGTGGATCCTTGAGGTGGCATTTCTCTGGGCTTCTGTGGCTTCCGGGTGCCGTAAACCCGGTCTTTCACCAGTTTTTTCAGTTGGGCAGTAGTGCCCCATGATGATCAAACCTTTCCCGAGCTGTTTAGCTCGGTTGCTGCATTGTTATTTTCCTTTGCCGCATTTGTTTGTTGAACTCCTTTTATTTTGCTAAAGCGATCTCATCATTTGGGTTATTGAGGTTACCTACCCAAAGTAGAGCTCTTCGGTAGGCGTTCTCCCTATTGGTCACGTTTAGGGCCTCCGCGGCATACCACGAAGCGATTACTACATACGCCCGAGCTAAGCATTGGTTGGTTATCCCTTAGGTCGACCGACGTATCAAGACGAGCTATGCTTCGTGGGGTTTAAACCCGAGCTGCTTACGCCTTTAATATTTCATACTTTGCCTTCGCTATTGCGGTAGCTGTCTTTCTTCACGCCGGGGTCTTTGTTAGCTCGGTGTTTTGGCCCTTAGGCTTAGGGAGGGACCCGTAGTCGGCTCTTGGATTCTCCCAAGCCGAAGTGGCGATTGGGGTCTTCTTGCGCCGAGGTCATGTTAGCTCGGTATTCTGGCCCTTAGGCTTTGGGAGTAGCACATGGCCTACTTCGCTTCTTACAAATAATATTGCCTCAAATTGACAATATTCCATGCTCGAGGTACTTGTTTCCCTTCGAGGGTCTCGAGCTCGTATGTTCCTTCCCCGAGCACTCGTTTCACTCAATAAGGACCTTTCCAATTGAACTCGAGTTTGCCAGTGCCGGGTTCAGGTACCATAACTTTACGAAGGGCCAGGTCGCCAACGCGGAGGTTCCGCTTCTTGACCCTGGCGTTGTAGTACCGAGCTACTCTCTGCTGGTAGGTTGCGGTCCTAATGTACACGAGATCCCTTACTTCGTCGAGTAGGTCGAGGTTGGTGCGTAGCTCATCCTCGTTTGTTTGATCACTGTATGCTTCTAGGCGCAACGTAGGTACTTCGATCTCTACGGGGATCACTGCTTCGGTGCCGTAGGTGAGATTGAAGGGTGTTTCTCCCGTGGCGGTTTTCTCCGTGGTCCGGTAGGCCCATAGGACATTGGGTAGTTCATCTGCCCACAATCCTTTAGCTCGGTCCAGCCGTGCCTTTAGTCCGCGGAGGATGGTTCTGTTCGTGACTTTTGCCTGGCCATTTGCCTGAGGGTGCACGACTGAAGTAAAGTTCTGTTGGATCCCCATGTCTCGGCACCAGTCTTGAAATTTGATGTCCTCGAACTATTTGCCGTTGTCGGAGATCAATACTCGAGGTAATCCAAAGCGGCATATGATGTTCTTCCAAAAGAAGTTTTGGACATTTCGGGTTGTTATTGTTACGAGGGGTTCGGCTTCTACCCACTTGGTAAAATAGTCCACTACTACCACTAAGAACTTCCTTCCACCCGTTGCTGGTGGGAATGGTCCAAGTAGATCAATGCCCCACTGTGCAAAGAGCCACGGACTGGTGAGGTATTTGAGGTCGGCAGCGGGTTGGTGGTGAACATTGGCATGTCTCTGGCATTTATCACATTTTTCTAACGAGTTCGATGGCATCTGTCTTCATCGTTGGCCAATAGTATCATTGTCGAAGTGCTTTCTGGGCAAGGGCCCTGCCCTCCAAGTGTCCGCCACACAGGCCCTCATGGGTGTTGCGAAGTACAAGTTCGGCTTCAGAAGGTCGCAAGCAACGCAGGTAGGGGAGTGTGTAGGATCTCCTGTATAGCCGCTCGTCTATCATGACGTATTTAGCTGCTTGACGTTGCATCCTTCTGGTTGCATTGCGCTCTGCATGGAGGGTCCCGTGTAACAAGAAGTTCATGAGTGGGTCAATCCAGCTCGGCTCTGCTTGAACGACGGGAGCGACCTCCTCTGCCCCCCTCGAGAATGCTAGGTCGAGACAGGTCCTCTATGTACACGGTTCTCATGGTGATGTCGCTAGTGCTGGCTAACATGGACAAGGCATCGGCCTCGGCGTTCTCCGACCTAGGGATTTGTCTGATGAAGTGTGACTGGAAGTTGAGCAGGGCCTCTCTGACTTTGGCTAAATAGGCGACCATGGTCGGCTCGCGAGCTTCATACTCGCCCGTGACCTGGTTGACCACGAGCTGGGAGTCGCTGCAGATAACGATGTGCTTGGCTTTTACTTCTCTGGCTAAGGCTAGTCCGGCTATCAACACCTCGTATTCTGCTTCATTGTTAGACGCCTCAAACTCAAAGCGTAGCGCGTATTCCAGTTTCATGCCGCTCGGGCCGTGCAAAACTATTCCGGCACCGCTGCCCTGTTGGTTCAAGGAGCCATCTACGTGAAGGATCCAGGGCTCCTCATCCCAGCTCGCGACTGGCCGAGATAGGAGAGGTGCCACACTGGCTACTACTTCACGGGGTTTGGACTCGACCGACCTGGGAGCTTCGGTCTCACCCGAGGTGGGAGCCTCGTGCTCAACCGGCCTGGGAACTTCGGAGCTGAATGTGCATTTGGCTATGAAATCTGCCAGGGCTTGGGCCTTAATGGCAGTTCGCGGCTTGTACTGGAGGTCGTACTCGCTGAGCTCAATGGCCCACTTCGTCAACCGACCGGAGACATCGGGCTTAAGCAATACTTACCTTAGAGGTTTGTTGGTAAGAACGATAACAGTATGAGCTTGGAAGTACGGGCGGAGCTTCCGAGCTGCAACTATCAATGCGTATGCCAGCTTTTCCATCTCTGGGTATCTCGTTTCTGCTCCCTGCAATACTTTACTAACATAATAGATGGGTCGTTGGACCCGATCTATTTCCTTTATTAGTACCGAACTGATAACCTCATCGCTTGCCGAGGGGTAGAGTTCTAAAACATCGCCCTCATCGGGCCGGGTTAGGGTCGGCACGCTAGTAAGGTATTCCTTGAGCTCGTCGAACGCGAGATGGCAATCTTGGGTCCATTCGAACCCTTTGCTCTTTATTGCCTTAAAGAACGGCAAACAGCGGTCTGCCGACTTAGACATGAAACGGCTTAGGGCGGCTATGCAGCCATTCAACCTCTGAACCTCCTTCGGCTTCCGGGGCGGTTTCATGTCTAAGATGGCCTTAACCTTATCTGGGTTGGCTTCAATGCCTCGCCGGTTAACGATGTATCCTAGGAACTTACCCGAGGTTACACCGAATACACACGTTTGGATTCAATTTCATATTGAACTTACGCAAAATTCCAAAAACAGAATGCAAGTTTTGTATTAATTCATGTGAGAATTGGGTTTTGACGACCATATCATCTGCATAGCATTCTACTTTTTTGTCGATTAACGGCACAAACAATTTATTTACAAGCCTTTGAAAGGTTGCCCCTGCGTTTTTCAACCCGAATGGCATAACCTTGTAACAGTACAGACCGAATTCAGTGATGAAGGTAGTCTTTTCTTCGTCTGTCGGGTCCATCTTGATCTGGTTATAGCCCGAGTAGGCGTCCAAGAAACTTAGCAACTCATGCCCTGAGGTCGCGTCCACCAAACGGTCGATTCTGGGGAGCGGGAAGCAGTCTTTTGGGCAAGCCCGGTTCAGGTCGGTGTAGTCGACGCACATGCGCCACTTGCCGTTGGCCTTCTTTACCAGGACGGGGTTGGCTACCCAGCTTGGGTAGTGGACTTCTCTTATGAAGTCCGCTGCGAGGAGCTTCTCGACTTCCTCATCGACCGCTTTCCACCGTTCCGGGGCTAGGTTGCGTTTCTTCTGTCTAACGGGCCTAACTACAGGATCAGTGTTCAGCTTGTGAGTTATGAGTTCGGGGTCTATACCGGGCATTTTTGTCGCGGACCATGCAAAAATATCTAAATTTTGAAGTAAAAAACTTACCAGTTCGGATCGTAGGGGCTCCTGGACGGAGACGCCGATCTGGAGCATCCGAGTTGGGTCTGCTGTTGAGGTCGGGACCGCGACTGTTTCTTCCGTGGGCGTGGCTCGTTTTTCGCCTTGCTCCGTGGGTCGTTCCAGTTCAAGGTAATCGGTCACCTTGGTTTTCCCCTTTAGGGCGGCAACGTAGCACTTGCGGGACTCGAGCTGGTCGCCCCGCGCCACTCCCACACCGAAGTCTGTTAGGAACTTCATAGCCAAGTGGTAAGTGGAGACCACCGCCCGTAAGACATGGGTGATCGGCCGACCTACTATGGCATTGTAGGGAGAGGGGGTCGCTACCACTAGAAAGTTGTGTTCGAATCTGACTACACAAGGCCATGTGCCGATCTCTACAGGTACTGTTATTTTCCCAAGGGGCCGGACTTCCTCTCCGCTGAAGCCTACCAAAGGAGTGTCTGCGGGCTTCAGGTCGCTTTTCTGCAACTGGAGTTGGTCAAACGCGGCTTTAAAGAGTATGTCGGCCGAGCTGCCCGAGTCGACGAGTATGCGCCTAACCTCGAAGTCATTGATTCTCAGCTTTATTACGAGCGCGTCGTCGTGGGGATAATGGACCCCTCGCGCATCGTCTTCTGTGAAGAAAATTGGCTCTTTCGTTCTTGGCCGCTTTGAGGGGTTCTGCTCCTCCCGGGCGACCTCGCGAACCAACGTCCGAGCTGCCGCTGAGGTGCACCCTGCAACAATCGAACCTCCCACTATCATGTGGATGGTTCCGCGAACTGGCCTCTCCTCTGGAGGCTGTCTCTGTGGTTGTTCGGCCGGCCTACTACTGGACTCGAGAGCGTCTTTACTGTGCTCCCCTTGCCGACCTGTTCTGTAACTATTATTATTGTTATTATTATTTTGTACAAAGTTTCTCAAATATCCGCGATGGATGAGCTCTTCTATCTCGTCGCAGAGGTTTTTACAACTCTCGGTGCTGTGCCCGTGGTCTTTATGAAAACTGCAATACAGACTCTTATTTCTTTCACTGGGATTCCCCCTCAGACGGGGCCAAATGATGCGGCGCGATCCGAGCACTCCTAGCTGGCGGCTGACAGGCTCCTTGCTGGCAACGAGCGGCACCTGAGAAGATGTAAGGAAGGATTCCCGGGGGTTTGCCCGATGGGAATACTCCGATGCTTAAGTTAGTACTGTGTATGGAAGTAAAGAGGGCAAAATGAAAGCTAAGAGTGGAGGTCGTGCTTATCACTATATTCGAGAGGTTGGAGGTCTTCCAGAGAGTTTCTCCTCTGCCCTGGGGGCTTTTATAGGAGCGCTCTTGCGAGATCGGGCATAACCGCCACTGGGCTCCTGCCGCAGCCATTACCTGCCAGGTCTGCGTAGGTGATTGTTATAGTGTACTATCCGCTTGGTCGAGTGACACGTCCCAAAGGGGCAAGCACGCCTCCATCTGTCGAGAGACGTGGGCACAGACTGTCGAAAGAACAAGGACTGCGCCGCCAGTCGAGAGACGTAGTGCAGTCTGTTCGGTACGGTCTTGTCAGATGGAAGCTTCCTGAGAGCGTCGCATCACTCAGTCGCAAGTTACCTCGTAGCGAGCTATCCTTGGCGCGAGCTACTTTGCAGCAAGCTCTTTGGGGTACTTCGAGGTGACCCTCATCAAGGTTGGTCTTTGGGGCAGTCTTCTGCCCAGGTGCTAGAGCGAGTTGGTTTCCCTAGTTCGCGAGCTGAAATATTCTTGGAGTATTCCCTTATTGGTAGCTCGGGGAACCTGGAGCTCGCGTTGTAGCGAGCCTCTCCTTTACCTTGCCACCGCGTAGCGGGCTGCTTTATGAGCCTATCACTTAGCCGTACCGGAATACGATGTTGAGCTGTCGCTTACGCTGAGTCAGCGTCCACGTGTCGCCGTTTCATAGGTCGGGTCAAATCATCCTTCATCAGTTATGAATAATTGAAGGGGATTTTAGAACAAGATAAGTCGCCCTTTAACCATTCACAACTTAGAAAGAAATTTTCTTCTTCTTCTTTTTTTTTTTTTTTTTTTTGGGGGGGGGTGGGTTTACACATATCAAGATCATATCATCCAAGCTACAAATGTGAGTCTATTGTTCCTTCCGTTTCAGAGAAAAGGCGAGTGAATAGTATGTATATACAGAGAGAGGTAACCTGGTTGGCCCCTAAGCATGTTGTTGAAGTTTGACCTGCCATAGAATTCTGTCTTGTTCGTTGACTGTAGAGTAAAGTAGACAGCAAGAAGTAGGAGAGGAAAGAAGAAAAGAGAGAAGAGAGAAAAGAGAGAAAGGCTGGTTCGAATTAGGGACAAAAGTTAATCCCTTGATTCGGCCAGACCTATTATTATATTATTGACTTATTGAAAAAGACTTGAGTGCCCTTCTTTAAGTAAGAGGCACTCGAACTAACATAACAGTACACATCAGCACACTCAACAAGTACAAAGACTGAAATACCCCTTCACTAACACCACTAACACTCCCCCTCAAGCTGGTGAGTATATATCATATAATCCCAGCTTGTTACATATGTAGTCCACTCTCCCCCGACTCAAGCCTTTTGTAAACAAGTCTGCCCACTGGTTTCCCGTACTAACATATGCAGTTTCTATCACCCCATTCAGCACCTTCTCTCTCACAAAATGACAGTCAACTTCGATGTGCTTGGTTCTTTCATGAAACACTGGATTGGAAGAGATATGAACCGCTGCCTGATTGTCACAGTAGAGCTTCATTGGAGTACTGATGTCATATCCTATCTCCTGTAGAAGGTTCCTCAGCCACACTAGTTCACAAGCAGTATGTGCCATGGCCCTATATTCCGCTTCTGCACTGCTTCTTGCCACAACTGTTTGCTTCTTACTTTTCCATGTTACCAGGTTACCCCCCAGAAAGGTGCAATAGCCTGTGGTAGATCGTCTATCAGACATAGAACCTGCCCAATCAGCATCGGTGTATCCTTCTACTACCAGTTTTCCACCACTTCTGTACAGCAAACCACGACCAGGAGCTCCTTTCAGATACCTCACAATCCTTAGCACTGCATTCCAATGTGGGACCAAAGGTTTCTGCATGAACTGACTCACCACACTAACCGCAAATGAAATATCTGGCCGAGTAATGGTTAGATAGTTTAGTTTGCCTACAAGTCGTCGGTATCTGCCAGGCTCTTCAAACACTTCACCTATATCACTGCTCAGCCTCGTATTTGTTTCCATAGGTGTCTCAGCCGGTTTAGTACCCAACAATCCTGTTTCTTCCAGTAAATCAAGCACATATTTCCTCTGGCACAAATTAATGCCATGCTTAGATCTTGCTACCTCTATGCCCAAAAAGTATTTCAACTTGCCAAGGTCCTTTGTCTGAAAGTGTTCCTGTAGGAATGCCTTCAATCTGTCAATGCCCATTTTATCATTCCCAGTCACAACGATATCATCCACATACACCACCAATATTATTTTACCTGTCGAAGAGTCAAGACTGAAGACAGAGTGATCAACTTGGCACTGTTTCAGACCAAACTTCTTGACCACCTCACTGAACCTACCAAACCATGCTCGAGGGGACTGTTTAAGTCCATAAATAGCCTTCTTAAGTCTACATACCTTACCATCCTCCCCCTGAGCAACAAACCCAGGTGGTTGCTCCATGTAGACCTCCTCGAGCAAATCCCCATGCAAAAAGGCATTTTTGATATCGAGCTGATGGAGAGGCCAACCAGACATAGCTGCAAGAGAGATGACGACACGAACTGACCCTATCTTAGCAACCGGGGAGAACGTCTCCGTGTAGTCAATGCCATAGGTTTGGGAGTACCCTTTGGCAACCAGCCGCGCCTTCAGGCGCTCAACACGACCATCTGGCAAGTACTTAACACTATACACCCACTTACAACCGACAGCCTGCTTCCCAGGAGGAAGAGCGGTGAGATCCCAAGTGTGATTATGATGCAAAGCAGAGAGCTCTTCTTCCATAGCACGGCACCACTCTGGAGAGGTAAGGGCTTCCTGGACATCCTTAGGAACAACCACGGAGGATAACAAAGATATGAACTGGCGATGGGAAGCGGAGAGGTGGGTAAGTGAAACAAAATTGGAAATAGGGTGAAGGGTGCAAGTACGCTTACCTTTCCGTAAGGCAATAGGAAGATCTAGGTCGGAGGCTGGTGTCGAAGCTGGAGCTGGATCTGTCGACGGTGATGAAGCTGGAGGAGCTGCAGCCGGTACACGTGGGCGATGTGTATATACGTGACGGATGGGTGGACGGTCAACCAATGGTGGCACCGGAGGCAAGGACGTAGGCATGACTGGAACCAAAGGAGGTGGATCAGCCACAGGAAGAGGAAGAGGAGGTGGTGATGTGGGGGAAGCAGCAGCACCGGACCCCACGAAGAACGGAGTAGACTCAAAGAATGTAACATCAGCACATACCAAGGAACGACGAGAACTAGGATGATAACACTTGTACCCTTTCTGAGTTCGGGAATAACCAAGGAAGATACACTTCATGGAACGTGCATCTAACTTGTCAGTCCCGGGACTCAGATTATGAACGAAGCAGACACACCCAAATACCCGAGGAGAAAGCGGAAACGGAGACATGTTGGGGAATAAGACACTAAAAGGAGAACGACCATCAAGGATAGACGTGGGCATCCGATTAATTAAGAAACAAGAGGTGAGCATTGCATCGCTCCAAAAAGTTTTGGGAACATTCATGTGGTGCATGAGGGAGCGTGCCGTTTCTACAAGATGGCGGTTCTTTCTCTCAGCAACCCCATTTTGTTGCGGAGTATAGGTACATGAAGTTTGGTGTATAATGCCATGTTGGTCCAAGTATTCTCGAAAAGATGAAGACAAGTATTCACGACCATTATCAGAACGGAAAATTTTGATGTGAACACCAAATTGATTGCGGATCTCAGCATAAAATTTCTGGAAGATGGAAAATAATTCACTTCTTTCTTTCATTAAATAGAGCCACGTCATTCTTGAACAGTCATCAACAAAAATAACAAAATATCGGTATCCATTATATGACATCACTTTATAAGGACCCCAAACATCTGAATGAATTAAAGAAAAAAGACTCGACACACGGTTATCGACCCTAGAACGAAAGGGAACACGATGGTGTTTCCCAAATTGACAAGACTCACAATCTAAAACAGAAAGTTGACTCAATGAAGGGACTAAGGACTGCAACACTTTCAGCGAAGGATGACCAAATCTACAGTGCCACTGGAGAGGAGAAATGGATGACTGAAGAGCCGTTGACGTTCGTCCACCACCATCAAGATAATACAGTCCACCGGCTTCATGCCCTCCACCAATCTTCATCCCCGTCTTGAGATCCTGAAAAACACACATAGAAGGGTAAAAAGTGATGGAGCACTTAAGTGACTTGGTCAGCTTACTAACAGACATAAGATTAAATGGAAGCTTAGGTACATATAAAACAGAGGATAGGGATACAGGGTCTAGGTCAACATTACCAACACCACAGATAGATGACGTGGAGCCATTAGCAAGGGTAACAGATTGTGATGTTGAGCAATGAGTGAGAGATGAAAACACACCTGGAGTTCCCGTCATGTGATCGGAGGCTCCAGAGTCAATAATCCAGGGGTTGGGTGTGGATGCCAAACAAGCCATACCTGAGTGTGCAAAGGAAGCTGTGTTCTGCTGCGACTTGGATTGAACAAACCTCTCATACTCATCACGAGGAACACTCACCATCTCCTTGCCTGGACCATCTGAGGGAGTAGAAGGCATCGGGTCAGCTGACCGTTTCTCCTGTGTAGGGCTGAAACTGGTGTCACTAGTCATGGCATGGTTGGCCCACGTCGAGGGAGGACCATGTAAGTCATAGCAGTAGTTAATGGTATGTCCATCCAAACCACAGTGAATACACTTCCGTGGACCCGAGCCACGTCCTCTACCACGAGCTCCCCCTGAATCTCTGCCTCCAGTACGACCACCACCACGGATATGTGTAGATCCACCACTACCACTCCTGCCAGGCTGGGTTCCTCGAGTCCCACTTCTGCCACCTCGGCCTCTTGACACTGCAAATGCTGATTTATCGGAGACATTAGAGTCCATAGATCCAATGGAAGCCCTCCGAAGACGAGCAAACACCTCCTCTAAAGATGGAAGAGCAGATCCCCCTAGTATCTGGGCTCGTACTGGTTCATACTCAGACTTCAGCCCCACCAGAAACCGTGTTACATCAAGCTGCTCTCGCTGTTGCTGTTGAACTTTGACATCTGAAGTGAGAGGATGATAGACATTTAACTCATTACGGATATTCCTCACATTGGCATAGTACTCCTCAAGGCTCTGATTTCCCTGTTGCAGATTGAAGTATTCCTGATACAGTTGATATACCCTAGTGGTATTATCCTGACCTGAATACAGTTTCTTGGCATGATCCCACACCTCTTTGGCTGTGTCAAGAAACATGAAGTTCACACTGATTTTGGGTTCCATACTGTTCCACAACCATGTAATGATCTGTGCATCTTCCTGTTCCCAGTCTTCATACTCCTGAGAATTAGCGGGGGGTTTCTCCTCTCTTATATGCTTCACTTTCTTCTTCGCCTTCAGAAAAACCTCTACAGACTTGGCCCAAGGGACATAATTCTCTCCATTCAGTTTAATGGAGGTCATTTGGACATTCAGGTAGTCAGTAGATATCATGACACTAGGTTTACTATCACTGTTATCTGCCATTGCCGAACTCCCTTAATTCTGAGCACTGAATTAGGAGCACTACACACTGCACACTACACACAGACACTTCATCGAAATCTGCACACTGATTTCAACAGCTGAGAACTGCAACACCACAAACCCTACTCACCGAAGTCTGTACACTGATTTCAGCAGTATTAAATGTTGAAAACTACAACACCACAACCCCTACTCACCGAGGTCTACACACTGATTTCAGCGATATCAAAAGCTGAAAACCACACTTGTAACACCACCAACATTAATCCACAACTATAGGAAGCTTCACCATTAAGTAGACACTATTGCCATTCGAATCACACACAAACCAGAATAAACCCTAGCATAAACCCTAGCATACTGCAATCTGAGAACCCATCATGCGAACTGTACTACACCTCTCATGTATTCCATAACAAAAAAAAATATATAAAAAAAACTTTACCTCATCGCCTGAAGGCCAACCATACGAAGGGCTGAGACACCACTGCACCACACGTACCAGCCCTAACTAGGGCTTAGAAACCACAGCAACCAATCACCAACGACACAATCGGAGGCATAGAGACCTCCTAGGGAAGAGGGCGATCACTCCTTTTCAGCCCTTTTCCCAGTCTCCAACTCACAACTGAGAACCCCAAGTGAAACCCTAATTCGAATGCGCAGAAGGCAGAATTCTAGCAAGTCTGATTTGGTGAACCTAGCTCTGATACCATGTTGAAGTTTGACCTGCCATAGAATTCTGTCTTGTTCGTTGACTGTAGAGTAAAGTAGACAGCAAGAAGTAGGAGAGGAAAGAAGAAAAGAGAGAAGAGAGAAAAGAGAGAAAGGCTGGTTCGAATTAGGGACAAAAGTTAATCCCTTGATTCGGCCAGACCTATTATTATATTATTGACTTATTGAAAAAGACTTGAGTGCCCTTCTTTAAGTAAGAGGCACTCGAACTAACATAACAGTACACATCAGCACACTCAACAAGTACAAAGACTGAAATACCCCTTCACTAACACCACTAACACATGTTCTTAAGCAACAGCAAAAAGATATTTAACATTGAACAATCTCAATTCTAAGGTCAAGAAAAAGGCTAGTAGGGTACAGAAGAAACAGCCATTATCTGTCCATCTCTTTTTTTCTTGTGACCACTAATTAGAATTTATTTCCCAACCCTAATTCACTCCATAATAGAGAGGCCTTACAACCCCAGCTCCTGCTAGAGAATCTTCCATACAGTTTGCTTCTCTATAAGGCTGCAAGCGGATTGGATCGGATATAGATAGATCCAAATTGGTTCGTTTTTATTAGAATTCAAATCAGATCTTGCCCATCAGATTTATGTTAGATTCTAATCAAATTCGGATTACAATCGGATTTCATAGTATACTTATCTTATACTATAAAGTTTTTGCCTTTAAACTTAAAATTGTGATACATGATATAAATGCATAATTTCACAGATACGTAGTTGCATATGCATAGATATATACACATAAACATGAATGCATACATACATAAATATATACAAATTTATATACATATACAAATATGAAGACATGTTGGGTTCAGGTTGGATCGGGTTGCCCATGGCCTCTCAACCCTAACAGAACCTAAAGTCAAGTTGTGCTCAAGTTTTTCAACCCTAACCCCAACTTCAACCCGACCTTTTCGGGTTAGGTTCAGGCTAACATGGCCCCAAGTGGCAGCCCTACCGCTAACCCTGCAATGGCTGCACTCATTCTCTTGCAAACTTTCTTAAAATTTTTTGTAGGACCTGCTCTCACCAAGCCGAGTTTTAGTCTAGAGAAAACTTTCATAACATGGACAATATGCATCTTACTAGAAGAGCAAGTCTTCTTTGGAACTGAACCAGCTTCCTTTGTTTCATTCCTTTCCTCAATCTTCCTCCTGCGACCCAGATCAACACCTAGCTTACCAACCACAACCTCCTTGAAGCAATCTGGAGAAACAGATGAAAGCTTGACTACAGAGACGAATCCTTCTCCAACGGTGTGTCCCTCATCAGTAGCAACAGTTTCTTCTCCACACTTTCTTTTGATGATCTGAGTGCATTGTCTTGACCTACTTGATCACCACACACCACTATAGATCCATCGTAACACAAATGCCACGTCCCCGTAAATAGACCGGTCTTGTCATTGATACAATTGTTAGAGTCGGCTGTACAAGGGTAGTACAGTCCTTTTATGTTTAGCTATATATGTACTGCTCAGATGATGTGGCTCTCACTTAAGTGAGGGCACAATGGTAATCCTTGTATATCTTAGAAGAGTATAAATAAAAGAAGGGCCGACTAGAGGGATTTGATTTTTTCTCTCTAGTTCGGCTGCGACCTTTTCTCCTTCTTTTCTTTCTCTTTCTTCTTCTCCTTCTCTCTCTCTTTTCCTTCTCTTTCTTTTGGTCTGAACATATACGGACATCTAATCTGAGTTTTATCATGGTATCAGAGCCACAATAATCAGTTCAGATCAGTTGTCTCATTTTCTCTCTGTTTTGCGCATTCCTCTCTAGGGTTTTGCAGAATTCTCATTGATATTTAGAGAGTTTTCCAGAAAGAAAGAAAAGGACTGGTCGTTTTCTCCTTTTGGGGGTTTCCATGCCTCCAATGAGTGCAGTCATTGTGGTTTTGTGTGGTTGGTAGAAAACCCTCTACTTGCAATTCGAAGAGGGCTGGTTTTGTGATGGTGACAATGCAGACTTGGTACCCTCTACTCGACAGGTACATGATCTTCGAACTAAGTTGTGGTATGTAGCAAGTATCTTTTATATATTGCAGAACTGAAAATATTATTCGTGAGGTGTGTTGTAAGGGTTTATAGTGCTGACAGTAAACGGCAACAGTAGTGTTGTTGCTAAAAGTGGTGAACAGTTGTGAATATTGTTGCTGAAACAATGGTGAATAGTTGTGAGTGTTGCTGCTGAAACCTGGTACTAGGAACCCTAGTGGTGTTCAGTCATTCGTGTGGAGTGTGGTGATTTATTAGGGCAGTAGAGTAACAATTTAGTGGACAACTTCCCACTGTTTTTTGTGCAGTTATGGGAGACAGCAGTGAATACAAATCAAGTGTGATGGTGCCTTCTGATTATCTGAATGTGCAGATGACCTCTATAAAACTGAATGGTGAGAATTATGTTCCTTGGGCTAAATCTGTTGAAGTTTTCCTGAAAGCCAAAAAAAAAGTGAAACATGTGAGGGAAGATAAACCCCCAATTGATTCTCCGGGATATGATGAATGGGAGCAGGAGGATGCTCAAATTATGACTTGGGTATGGAATAGCATGGAGTCCAAAATTAGTGTGAACTTCATGTTTTTAGATACAGCCAAGGAAGTTTAGGATCATGCAAGGAAACTATATTCTGGACAAGATAACACTACTAGGGTTTACCAACTGTACCAAGAGTACTTCAATCTGCAACAAGGGAATCAGAGTCTTGAGGACTATTATGCCAATATGAGAAATTTACGAAATGAGTTGAATGTTTATCATCCTCTTACACCTGATGTCAAAATTCAGCAACAACAGAGAGAGCAATTGGATGCGACCAGATTTTTAGTAGGGCTGAAATCTGAGTATGAACCCGTAAGGGCACAGATATTAGGTGGATCTGCTCTTCCCTCTCTTGAGGAAGTGTTTGCTCGTCTTCGGAGGATTTCAGTTGGACCCATAGAGACTTCCACTATGTCAGATAGGTCTGCATTTGCAGTTACGAGAGGGGGAGGTCATGGTGGTAGAGGAGGTCAGCATGGTCGTGGTAGTGGTGGTGGACCCATGTATGGTCGTGGTGGTGGTGGAATGTATAATCGTGGTGGTGGTCGTGTTGGAGGACGAGACTCAGGGGGAGCCCGTGGTAGGGGACGTGGTAATACTCAGAGAAAGTGTACTCACTATGGTATGGAGGGACATACTATCAACTTTTGCTATGATCTACATGGCCCACCTTCAACCTGGGCGAATCATGCAACTGTAAATGGTGGTAGTTCAAGACAAGAATCTCAAGTCACTGATCAGATCCCCACTACATCTACGGATGCTTCCAAAAAGGAGATGATGAGTGTTTCACAGGATGAGTATGAGCGGTTCATTCAGGGTACATCTCAACAGAACACAGCTACCCTTGCACACACAGGTACGGCTTGTCTGGCATCCACATCTTCCCGTTGGATTATAGATTCTGGAGCTTCCGATTATATGACTGAAACTCCAGGTGTGTTTTCATCCATTTCTCCGTCCTCCACTTCCCAATCTATTACTTTTGCCAACGGCTCTACATTAGCCATATGTGGTATGGTAATGTTGACACTGACTCATTATCCCTCTCCTCAGTTTTATATGTTCCCAAGTTTCCCTTTAACCTGATGTCTGTTAGTAAATTGATTCAGTCTCTCAATTGCTCAATAACTTTTTACCCTTCCTCTTGTGTGTTTCGGGATTTCAAGACGGGGATGAAGATTGGTGGAGGGCATGAAGCTGGTGGATTGTATTATCTTGATGGAGGTGGTTCGGCAATAGCTCTTCAGTCATCTCTCTCCCCTCATCAGTGGCACTGCAGACTTGGTCATCCGCCTCTTAGAGCTCTTCAATTACTTGTTTCGTCGTTGCGTCGTCTTTCTAATTTAAATTGTGAGTCGTGTCAGTTTGGAAAACATCATCGTTTCTTCTTTAGTCCTAGAGTTGATAGTTGTACATTGAGTCCTTTTTCTTTAGTTCATTCGGACATCAGGGGTCCAAACAGAGTAGTGTCTTATAATGGTTACAAGTACTTTGTAATTTTTGTTGATGATTATTCAAGGATGACATGGCTTTACCTTATGAAAGAAAAGAGTGAATTGTTTTCTATCTTCCAAAAATTTTATGCTGAAATTCGCAATCAATTTGGTGTACATATTAAAACTCTTCGTTCTGATAATGGCCGCGAGTATTTTTCCACACTTTCAAGAATATTTGGAACAACATGGCATTATCCATCAAACCTCATGTACCTACACCCCTCAACAAAATGGGGTGGCTGAAAGAAATAACCGTCACCTTTTGGAAACTACTCGGTCCCTCTTACATCAGATGAATGTCCCCAAACCCTTTTGGAGTGATGCTGTACTTACATCTTGCTTTCTTATTAACTGCATGCCCATGTCTATCCTTGAAGGTCAGTCCCCTTTCTCTGTTCTGTTTCCCACGTTGTCTCCTTTTCCCCTGACTCCCAGAGTTTTTGGATGTGTGTTTCGTTCATAATCTTGGGCCTGGAATGGATAAGTTAGATGCTAGTTCCACTAAGTGTGTCTTTCTTGGCTATTCCAAGACTCAAAAAGGGTATAAGTGTTATAACCCTCGTTCTCGGCGTTCTTTTGTGTGTTTTGATGTTACATTTTTCGAGTCTGTTCCTTTCTTCTCCAGGTCGGATACTTCTTCTCCTCTGTTGCCATCACCCCCTCTTCCAGTTCCTATTGAGGATCTCGTTCCTCTTGTTCCAGTCATGACCCAGTCTTCGCCTCCAGCGCAGCTACCTAAGAGAGGACCACCTATCCGGCAAGTGTATACACATCGTCAGGCATCGGCTCCTCCCCTAGCTTCATCACCATCGACAGATCTGGCAGTTGATCCCACCCTAGCCCCAACCCCAAGTTATGACCTTGATCTTCCTATTGCTTTGCGGAAAGGTAAACGCAGTTGCATTCTCGATCCCATTTCCAATTATGTTTCTGTATCTCACCTTTCGGCTTCCCATCGACAGTTTGTTTCTATGTTATCCTCTGTCTCTGTTCCCAAGGATGTCCAAGAAGCCCTCACTTCTCTAGGGTGGCGCCAAGAAATGGAAGAAGAACTCTCGGCCCTGACTCGTACTCATACGTGGGACCTCACCACTCTTCCTCCTGGTAAGCATGTGGTCGGCTGTAAGTGGGTGTACACGGTTAAATACTTACCTGATGGGAGTGTTGAACGGTTGAAAGCTCAGTTAGTTGCCAAAGGTTATTCACAGTAGTATAGTATTGATTACACAGACACCTTCTCTCTGGTTGCTAAAATTGGGTCAGTTCGTGTTCTGATTTCTCTTGCTGCTATGTTTGATTGACCCTTGTTTCAGCTTGACATCAAGAATGATTTTTTACATGGTGATCTTCTTGAGGAGGTGTACATGGAGCAACCACCAGGTTTTGTTGCTCAGGGGGAGGGTGAGAAGGTATGTAGACTTAAGAAAGCTATTTATGGACTTAAACAATCTCCTCGTGCATAGTTTGGGAGATTTAGTGAAGTGGTGAAGAAGTTTGGAATGAAATAGTGTCAGGTTGACCATTCCCGTATTCAGCTATGAATCAAATGCTAGGAAGATTCTCTTGGTGGTATATGTAGATGACATTGTTATCACAGGCAGTAACAGACTAGGAATTGACAGGTTGAAGACTTACTTGCATGATCACTTCCAAACAAAGGATCTTGGCAAATTAAGATACTTCCTAGGGATAGAGGTTGCAAGGTCCAAGAATGGTATTAATCTGTGCCAGAGGAAATATGTTTTTGATTTGCTAGAAGAAACAGGGTTGTTGGGTGCTAGACCAACTGAAACACCTATGGAACTGAATGTTAGATTGGGTAGTGATACAGGTGAGGAGTTTGAGGATCCAGGAAGGTACAAAGGGCTGGTGGGTAAGCTTAATTACCTAACCATCACTCGACTTGATATCTCATTTGTGGTCAGCGTAGTGAGTCAATTTATGCAGAATCCTAGAATCCCACACTGGGAAGCAATCCTAAGGATTGTGAGGTATTTGAAGGGTGCTCCAGGTCGTGGTTTGTTGTAAAGTGGAGGAAGTCTTGAGATAGAGGGATACACGGATGCTGATTAGGCTAGGTCCATATCTGATAGAAGGTTCACTACAGGGTATTGCACTTTTCTTGGTGGGAACTTAGTGACATGGAAGAGTAAGAAGCAGACAGTGGTAGCAAGAAGCAGTGCAGAGGCTGAATATAGGGCTATGGCTCACACGACATGCGAACTGGTGTGGTTGAAGCATCTACTAGAGGAGATGGGATACTCGATTGACACTCCTATGAAGCTATACTGTGATAATCAAGTTGCAGTTCATATCTCCTCTAATCCAGAGTTTCATGAAAGGACGAAGCACATAGAAGTGGATTGCCACTTTGTATGTGAGAAGGTGCTTAATGGAGTGATAAGTACAGCATATGTGAACATAGGAAATCAATGGGTAGATCTGTTTACCAAAGGGTTGAATCGAGGAAGAGTGGACTACATATGCAACAAGCTGGGACTATATGACATATACTCACCAGCTTGAGGGGAAGTGTTAGAGTCGACTGTACAAGGGTAGTACAGTCCTTTTATGTTTAGTTATATATGTACTACTCAGCTGATGTGGCTCTCACTTAAGTGAGGGCACAATGGTAATCCTTGTATATCTTAGAAGAGTATAAATAAAAGAAGGGTCGACTAGAGGGATTTGATTTTTTTCTCTCTAGTTCGGCTGTGACCTTTTCTCCTTCTTTTCCTTTTCCTTCTCTTTCTTCTGATCTGAACATATACGAACATCTAATCTGAGTTTTATCAACAATCAATACTGCTAGTCTGCTACCAGTGAACTTCTCCCCTTCGTCCTCTACAGATTGATTTTTAATTTCTCTTCTGTCTCTCAAAATCTGTTCTCAACCTTTTTATTAATTTTCAAGACTCCTTTTTCTAAAAGACATTCCTTGTCTCTTAACAACCAGTAATTTGGATAGCCTATTCCGATCTCCCCTCTTATTAAAACTAGACCTCTTGTGTCAATCCCCTCCCGGTTCACCATCCAAATTCTTGACCCCAGATGACTCTTCCACTCCCTTATTCATGGTTTTTTCCTTCTCTCTCCCTGGCCCCACATCATTAACCTTTTGACCCTCTACATGTCCTATCAACCCCTTTTGAACTTTATCCCCAAAGCTTTCCAAAGCCAACAAACCAACATTAGAATTCGAAGCATCCTTAGATTGGGACCCCTCAACTCTTAAAAATATCCTTAGGGGCGCTAATACCCAAAATTCTAGAACTACCCTCGCCTTCAACCTCTGAATTCTCCAAGTCAAATAGACTGTTGGACTTCCACTTTGTAACATCAGTCTGCAGGACTTTGCTATTATTCTTCCCCCACAACCATATTCCCCACCCATATCTCCGGATACAAGCCCTCAATCACAAGTCTCAAATCATATGTCTCTCCCGCTAATCTCAAAGGCAATGAGGAAGGCACTAGATGGATTTCATCCATTTCAACCAGGATATGCGTGAAAACTAGATTCCTCCAGGAGCTTGTTCTTGGATCGGCAAATCTGAATCCGCCACATGCTTTACCCACAGCTTCAAAAGTTTGGAAAGACCATGCATGGAGAGGAATGCCAAAAACATTAATCCACACCAAGCTTGTTAGTCCAACATCTCTGATAGCACCATCCAGCGGATTCCATCTTCTAATCCTCAGATCAGGAGACCAGAACTTTTATGTTCTCAAAGCAAAATATTCTTTGCCTCCTCATTTTCGAAAATGAACAAAAAAAATCCAGCGCTCAGTTTCCTCGCTTGGAAAAAGCCATTTGGTTTCCACTCAGAAACTGCCCACTTCTTCACATTTTCCTCATTTGGGTCTGAAATAATGAATTGTGCCACCAAACTCAGCCTCCCATACACACTCTCGTTTGTACTCACATGCACCTCCATGTTATTTTAAATAGATTGGATTGGCAAAACAGGATTCATGTAGCTGACTCCATATAGTTGGGATAAGGCATCGATGATGATGATGATTGGATCAACTTGACTATGTCGGATTGGATCAACTTGCCCAAGGCCTCAACCCTACCCAAGGTCAAGTCAGGTTCATGTTTAACTTAAAACTAAACTTTTGGGTTGGGCTTGAGCTAACCCATCCCAATTTGCACCCCTACTCATCTAGATATATGCAATCAACCAACCTTCTTAAATCCTTATGTCACCTTATTTCAGGCTACCTTCAGCAGTACACTACTACCACAAAGAAAATAAAATGTTTTCCTGTAAACTTTTCTCCAAACGGAGTCCTATAACTCCTCCCTTAGTTTTAGATGGAAAGCCAAATATACGTTAATCCCACAACCATCCTAAAATCTTCTCCACCTATCTGCCATCAACTCTCGTGCCTAAATATATCTCCTATTTAGTTCTCTAATCCCCCCCTTCCTTTTCCATCTGAATTCCCTCATCAAAATATTTCGCAATTTCAAACAATTACTTAAATTAAGAATTTTAACTAGTTTTACCTTCCCCTTGTACTTGAAAGATTTGGTGAGTTGGATGGATGATTTAGAAGGAATGCATACCCGGAGATTCTACAAACCAAAAAAACCATCAAAATCAACCCTAGCATTACTAGAAACTCCAATAAAAGGGGAATCAAAGTGAACTACAAAAGAATCTCACCCTTTCACTAACTCTAATGGACCAACCCCCAAAAACATGATGAAGCCAACAAGACAACTGAAATAAGTTCTGTTCAGTTATTGTTATAAAAACTTTATTAGGAAAAGGGCAAGTTGTTTCTGGCTTGATACAAAGAAAGAAGTTTAGGAAGATTTTTTTTCCAATAAGGGAGGTGGTCCACCATTAAGGTTTTGTCCCAAGCCATTGATCATTAGCTATTCCCTTGGAAGTAGACCTGTTCGCAAGTCGGGCTTTGCCTCTTTATTAACAAAAATGTCCAGGCCTAAGCTATAAAGAGTGGAGACTAGAGGGGGAGAGAGAGAGAGAGAATCTGATGGGATGAGTCACTGCCAGCCACTGGGAAGGGAAGGGTCGAAGGGATTAGGGATAGGGAACCAATTGGTTGGGAATGATGGGAAGTTGGGAACCATCAAAGGGACTAAGGCATGAAGGGGCCTAAATAGTAAATTGGTATTTTGTAATAATTTAATAAACTAATACACGTTATATATACTTATTATATATTATTAGAGTTCAACTACGATGCATTCACTAATATTGGCTGCACATTAAATCCAAATATCAACAAATCATGTTAAAGTTTACTTACTTTTTATTCGTTCAAAGAGTACTTTCACATGTAACAAGGTGTAGTTACCGTCATGCAAGCCCAAGCACACGGGGCTCAAATAATGTCCAAGCCCAATAAATAATGGTTAGGATGGGCAAGCCAGCCGGGTTACCATGCCCATGAACAGGTTTACTTGGAAGGAACTAAAGTCAACAGATCTTATGGGAAAGAAAACCAGAATCAAGGCCATCCTCAAGATAGGCATAGAACAATTGCACCATGATTAAGCAAATAAGAACAAAAGCTTTTTTTTTTCATTTTGAGTAAAGGTAAAGTATAATTTATATTAATAAGTATAAAATGAGAGACCCCCTTTCTGGGGCAATAAGAACAGCCTCACCATTGAGAAGAAGAAATTTGCTGCACATTGAAGGTAGTAAGAGGGCATGGGAAATAATAGAAGGGGGTATAGTTAAGATAGTGAACAAAGACTTATTTGAAAGGGTATAGGTGAACGAAAAGGTGGAAGAAAAGAATTGGGATACCAGCCCCATTGGTTACAATGACATTAGTTTACCAATACAAGGTTAATTTGATTCACTGCCATGTCATTTTGTTGCACATTTGAAAGGGGTGTACCCACCTGCAAGACCAAAAATAAGAGTTGCCAGCATTCCCAGTTCATAATCATAGTTCCCTTCCTAAATATCAAAGGCAACCACTTCTTACTTCTAACTCTCTCATAGCATTCCAGATCAATTTAAGTCGTTACCATTAATGAGAGAAACTACACAAGATGGTGAATAGGCCCCTTCACCAAATATCATTTTGAAACAACCATCCACCCCTCCATACAAATCCATTTTAAAATCTTGGATAAGGAATGGAAAAATCTCCAAACCTTCCTTCAACAGCCAATGACCATTGTTGAAAATCAAAAACCATCTTATTAGCAAGCTTTCCTTGTATTCCTGGACCTACTGATTTACAGCAAATCCCTCCAACAGAGTTCATCCATATTGTCTAAGCCTTGGACGTATTCTGCAGAAAGTTTGAAACTGTGTAGACAGAGCTTTTATGGGGTTAGGTGCCATCAAAGGTGATAGATTTTGATGGATTACCTTCCAATGGAAGCCCACATATTTTGCGGAGAAATTCAATTTTTCTCATCTCAACAAATAGCCCTGCCAATCATTTCCTCTAAATCCACAATTGCAGCAATACAGCTTTTATTCATATTGATTTTGAAACCTAAGAAATATTCAAAACATTCAACTATTTCCTTCAAATTGTTAACATAATTTCCCTCATCCTCACAAATTATGATGGTGTCAACTGCAAATTGAAGATGAAACATAGAAATTATCTCCCTTCTCACCTTACACTTTGTAATTAACCCCAACCAATGCCTTACACAATACTCAAGAATTCACTAAAGAGACCCAATTGATGTTATAGAGGATGATCTTGCTTCTAATCCTAATCCTCTCTTAGATAGGAAGAGGTACTTTGTGATTCCATTTATAATGATAGAGAAATAGGAATAAAAGACAATTTTTATTCTATTATAGCGTACTGCGTACAAGATGCTTTTTCATGCTTCTCCAAACATATTTTGTTCCATTGTAGCTGAACTACAGAATTTTGCACTTTGATATCTATTATATTATAAACAAAGAGTGAGAAGTGTCTGCGCAGCTAAAAGTTCACCTAATTGATACCATAAAGCTAATAATATCTATAAAGCTTCAAAACCTCAAATGTCCAAACTTCAATCTTTCAACCCCAACACAAATGCACCATAAATAATATGTCGTCATTTTCCTAAACACCAGAAGAAGACTTTGCAATAATAGAACTGAAGTACTAGAGAGAATAACCTTCATAGTTTCTTCTTGGATTTGCATGTGGAAGTAGAGACTCAAGATGCCTTACAGGACCCCATAACCTTCTATACATTGGGCCCTGCATAAGAGAAAGAGGGAAATAGTGAAAACCCAGAAGAATAGGTAAAAATAAAAAGGACAAAAGGAAGACTAGCAAAGATCTCACAGGAAAAAACAGGTCAATTGGAAGTGGAAGACGATATAAAAGGTGGTGGTTACATTCAATGACCACCCAAATGTAATTGATTCAGAAAACCCACCAACAGAAAACAATGGAATATACAGAATAAATATAAATCAAGCTTGTTCAGATGAGCATACGAGGATATATAAATTTTCTTCGTTGACTGTAGAATAACAATAAAAACAAAAAGAAAAAAGAAAGAACATCTAGAAGCAGTCACAAGTAAGTACGCACTGAAAGCCTCACAACCCCATCACAAACGATCAAACTGAATAACTAGAAAATGACAAGCAAAAACAGAAAAGACGAAATCTTGGTGGGTCTTTCTGCACATTACACTTCTAGCAAGATCCGCGTTATCGAATATGGGTCTCCACTGGAAGATAGTAATGGAAGGCTCGTAAACAGAAATGCTCCTCCCGGTGTATCTAGCGAGCAGAAAATGAGTAAACAGAGAGAAGGCAGAGAGAACAAGCCCAACCAGACCAACCCATTTCATCCTAGACTTCAAAACCATCTTCTTTTCGCCTTTCATGGCGACCCGACATCTAATGACATCAAAGCGCAAAGAGAGACAGCAGAAGATTCACTGTAATGCGAGAAATTTTCGCCATCTCTACCCAACAATCTAGAGTAGAGCTTCAAAACATGAAAGATGAGGACTGGCCGACTGGGGACGGAGTAAAGAAAAGTCAAAGAGAAGACGACACGTGTGAGAACATGTCTTGCGAAGGCCTCACTCTGCGGAAGTCGAGTTGGAAAGGCAGCAGCACTGCAGCAGCCAGACATCTTGCACATTCTTAAATACGAGTAGACATTTCCTTTGATAGAAAAAGGTTTTCTGAACGGGAACTTATTTCCTGGACTATCTCTTGTTTTCAGCCAGAGACTAGCCACATGGGAGTGTAGCGGCAGTCCACCTAAGCGGCTAGCTAGCCAAGATTGTTTTCTTCGCTGCACGACCCGTCTAGCAAATCGGTCTCACTTTCCGAAAGGAAGGGTCACTATAGTTGGATTTTTAAAAGGGAAAGGAACAGTAGGCTTTAGCAAATAGCAACTACCATATATGCTGCGACTTTATCTCATGGTGGCTTCCATTTTCATGAAAGAGTGAAGAAGAGAGAGAGGTCTGTATAAGCTTGAAATGTTAATTCGTAGGAGTTGGGACTGGATGTAAAGTAAATGGCTTTAATAGAAAAAAATGTGGATTCAATGTTATTATTGGGAGAAACATAAGGAAAAAGACTTTTCTACTTTCCAATGACAGAAGGTACATCTCTAGAATGGTTTATATAGAGATAAAAATATTGAGGATTAGTTCAAGCCATTCATCTCAAGGTGGACCAGGCTCTCTGAACCATTCACATGTACAGTGTCATAGAATGGGCCCAAGTGTTCAATCCATTAGCTTCTGGTCCTTCTCTCATAATGAACAGCTGAGATTCTAAATCTTTCTTTTGTTCTTTATTGCCATGTATTTATGGTGTTTTGGACCTCGAATTTGCCAGATTGATAGAAAGAGGAGAAGTAACAAAGGCTGAACAGCCTGAACTGGAGAGTGGAAATTGCTCTGGGAAACTCTTGAGAAGTCTGAATGAAGCAGATAAAAACAGTTCAAAACACGCATTGGTGGTTGAGGGCCTTGAGGCTGGCAAATAAGTGTACTAGACTGAATACATAGTCTTTCACATTACCCTGCCAAATGCCTATTAAATGCGCTTCTGTAAATTTCTAACCACCAAAACCCCTTTTTAACAGACAGCATTTCAGTAGAAACGGTAACTCATAACTCAAAAAGGATAAATATCAAAGTGGGTAGTTGAAAAATCAAAAAATTACCCTCAGAAGAGTTCTAGGAATAATAGCTTTGTAATTGCATCTTAATGTGCAAAGAGGCTGTCAATGCAGGCCATGTGAATATGGTTTTATTTATGGAAGAGTCAGTAATCTTGGGCCCAAAATCTTTGAAATCTTCTTCTGCATTTCTGTATTTGGTTTTATTTCAGTCATCTAATAGAATCGGATTTAAATCAGGGTATATTCGAATCCAGTCCAATGAACTGTAGGTCCACTCCGATCTGATCGGGTCTCACAAATATTGATCTGGATTCGAATCTACTAAGGATGTCGGATACCCAAATATCATTCGATCTAAATTAATTTAAAAAAAAAATAATACAAAAACAAAAAATAAAAATATTTTTCAACTATTTTTGTCATATATATACATATTTTTTATAAAAAAATTATAAAAATGCAATATAAATATTATCAGATCGTATCCTTTCAAATTGGATACAAATCTGATCCATTTAAATCAAATCTGTTTTTCAGATCCAAACTGATCCAAAATTCTAAAATAAAAATATCCGAATTCAACAAAATACGACCGGACCTAGGATCGGATTCCGATCCATTTACACCCCTAAAGTTGAGTTTTGCTTAAAGCCCTTTAGTTTCAAAATTTAATTAAAAGAAGTCTAAAATTGTCAAATTGATTTGAATTATTTTTACCATTGTGGGCCCCTTTAACGCCTTGTAACCGTAACATAGGGAAATTAATCAATTATACGGTTTTGCAAGTTCTCCTGGTTTCCTGTCACAATTTCATGGGCTGATGCTTATTAAAAAGGTGGATCCCCACTTTAATTGCTCTTTCATGTTAAAAAGGGGAACAAAATGAAAACGAAAAAAGAACCGCTGAATCTAAGAAATTTCAGTAGAATCAAGAAGATTTTTCTGGACCCACACGTTTTCTGAGGGCCAATCAAATGTACTTACTTTTTTTAGTGGGTGTTCGAATATGATACCAGAACAAACTTATAAACTCATGAAGCGGAATCATAAAAATGTTAAGTAGAGATGCAAACGGATGGGATGGGATTCGAATCAGGGGTATATTCGAATTCGAATTCGATTCGATCTGTTTATGTGTAATTCTGATAGTATTCGATTTGATCTGATTTATTTTCTTTAAAAATTAATAAATTATTAAAAGAAAAAATAAAATATATTAATTTAAATAAAAAAACAAAAAATACTAATATTTTTTAATAATTTTCATTATATATATACAAGTTTTTATAAAAAATAAATAATATAATAAATTTATAAAAATACAATATAAATAATATATTTATAAATAAATAAATAACATATATATTTGTATCTATTTATATTTATAAATATATAACACATTGGATCTGATCTTTTTGGATGGGATAGGGGTGATCCGAATTCTACCAAATAGGATTGGATCTTGAGTCAGATGGAATCATTATCTTATCCATTTTGCACCCCTAATGCTAAGGATCGGTTTGAAAGGAGTACATATTTATAGAGTGCAAAACCTTGTATTTTGTATGTATTTGCATGGTACATGTTTGTATTTGTACTCCTTCCAAACTGAACTAACCAATTGATAAGATTCAAAGGCTAATAAAATGCTAATCAATTTATCAAGATTAAGGGCATAATTGATGTCATGTCTTTCTTGCAGCAGCATAGATCTTTTCTTTTCTTTGATGTTTTAAAAACCGGTTTGGAATCAGAACCATTCTAACCACCGGTTTCTGAGTTGATGGTTCAACCATCTAATTTGAGTGGATGATCCGTTTTGACAAAAAAATTTAAAACAAGTTAAAATAAAAATAGTCAAAACTGTTGAATGGATCAATGATTCGACTGCCCAGATCAACGGATCATTGACCAATTCAACGTTTTTTGGCCAGAGACTGGTTTGGGTAAAACAAAACCAATTCCCTAGACGGTTCCCAGGCTGAACGGTCCAACCATCCGGGCCAACGGAGGTTAGAAAACCTTTCTTTTCATCTATCTTTTCTAATGCAGTTGCCCAACTTTTTTATACAATTTGATAATCTTCTTAATTAAGGCCCTGTTTGGCACGTCTTTCCATGCGGTCTTTCAGCTGCTTACAAGCCAAGAAGATCGAAAATCGGTCTATTTCCGTTTGGCACGTGGAAGATCTCGCCGCCAAAAGACGGGGCACCAAAAAGATGCGGGAAGCCCATTTTGGGCTGATTTCAGGAAGCTCCAAATGAAGCTTCCCGCGTTTTTCGCGTTTTAATTTCGCGCGAAAAGACTCGAAACAACGCATGGAAAGATGCGCATCTGCTAAACGGTCTTCGGGCTGCCTAAATCTTATGTCAAAAGCTCAATGCGTCTATTGACTGTCAGAGCTACAAGAAGATCGTCTCAAAAAGACTTGCCAAACGGGCTCTAAATTGCATCCGATGGAGCTCTTGATTGACTCTGTTTTCTAACTTCGAGTGTAGAAAGCACTATGAGTTATTTACCAAAATAACAAAGAAAGTACTTTGATTTGGCTAAGGGAGTATCTATAGATGCATACGGTGTACTGCATATACTTTGATTACCAAAATGCATTTGAAATGTTGCTTCATAGAACTACAGCATTTCAGCACTGTGTTTTGCTACAGAAGTTTCATAGCAGATCTCCACTCTTTGGTACGCCTGCTCTCTTTTATTATTGCATTTAAATAATTTGTCATATATTTTAGCATGAACAAATGAGTTTATGCATAAAAACAAATGCAATATTATGCCTAAATTATTGTCTGAGGGGAGATTATGGGCAATCGGGATCTCCTGCTCACAAGAATCCTACCCACAGGAGTAATACAGCTGTATATTACGAATATCTCTCTCTGAATGATAACATATAAAAATAAGAAATGTTTCCAATGTGGAACTATAGTGATGTATGGATAGGTATGGGCAGGGCTCTTGTGGGTAAGAGATCCGAACACAATTATGTGTAAGTTCAGATTTGTTAAAAACGAGATTGTAAAACGGTTAGTAACAAAGAAAAAAGAGAATACAAAGAGAAGCCAAACAAGTACAACTAACGGACACATTACCCACGAACAATTAACCAACTCAAAAGATTAGAAACAAATTCCCTATCTTCTAAAAACAGAGTTCAGGTCTCCTATCAACAAGGATCTTATCCACACCTACCCAATAGGACACTACAATGTAAATAGGAAAAGTCTTTCGTTTTTAGTTTTTACATGTCCCCATTCGTAGGAAGATATTCCTAAAATACATCTGTAGTGCCTCATGGGTAGGATTCTTGTGGGTACGATAGATGTGGATAGAAAATCCTGATTGCTAAAAACCCACGAATTGCAGTTGCATGGGCAACTATATTGCCCGACATACAAAAACAAACTTAACCTCCAATTTACCACATTCAAACAGCGCAAACTCATATTGGATCCAATATTGGATTTGGGCTTTGGAAAATGAACCTTTAGTCTGGTTTGGCCTTCTTTTGCTTTGTTGACCTAGGTTGGAACCCCACTGGGCGTTGTTTGGTGTAATGGTAAAATATAAAATCGAAACAGAATGTCAAGATTCAACTATTTTTATGAAACTTAATTCTAACCATGACCTGCTGTGGGCCAGGCCAAAGTGGATCCAACTCTTTATGTTTCCAACAATCAAGCTTGGTCAACAACTTGATTCGCTTCACATTAGACATGTCTGTAGACCATTCCATTCATGAACAACTCCTTCGTCTTCCTCCGGCAATCTTGAATAATACCTCTGAGGTTATAAGGCGGGACTGTCCTTTGTTGCAGGCAAGTGATCACAAGCTTTGAATCTCCCATTTGAAATTACAGGTCAGGTTGTGGTCTTCCCAAGCAGCCCAAGCCTCTACTATATTGATAGTTTTAACTCAAAGATTATAAGCATTTACATCAATGACTTCCCCCAAATGATTTCATGTTATACTAGCTATCGAGCAAATACCACCATCTGAACAAGATGCATCAAAATTAATCTTAATCATCCCAACCTCAGATAATTTTCAAATAATATGCTTTCAAGTCTTAGTATTGTTACTCTTTCAATCTCCCCCCACAAAAGGAGTTTAGGGCCTTTTCAACGACCAAATGGGGGGAAATTGAAGTGTTATTAAACATGCATTGATTTCTGTTCTTCCAAGCTACCACAATATGAAAACATAGAAAGTTCGAGTGTTAAGCTTAGGCTTAGTTTAACTGAGGGTTTAATTAAGACTATGCTATCTTTTGAGTTTGAGTACCCTCTCTTGGATTCTTTAAGAACGAAAGATGGGTAGAAGATTTAGGGCCTGTTTGGTTGATAGGAATCGGGGTTTGGAATCGGTTTGATTGGGTGGAATCAGAATTCCGTTTGCATTCCCTTCCAAATCCCATTCCATATGATTCTAGTTTTCATTCTAATTCCTATCTAACTCAAATAGATTATACGAATAGCTCATTCCAATTCTAATTCCAACTGTGAATCAAACCAACCCTTAAATATATCCTGAAGTTTTTATATAGACTTAAATATATCTTATTGAGTAACCCCACTGCACTTAGACTAATGAGACCTTACATACTGTTGGCATGTGGCATCACATAACTGGTTTTAAATTTTAAAAACCTTGTTTTGCCCTTCTAGTAGCTGAGACATTTCTTTGGTGAATTTCGAGAAGACCCTTGCTAGTTTTCTCCCGGATTGAAATTTAAGCAAATTATAAAATAATCTTCAAACTGGAATAATATTTCAGAAAATGAACATGGCAGAGAGGGAGGGCTCTTCTTTAGCACCTCTCTAATTTTACCAAAAAAACAAAAAAGAGTTTACTTTTGCTACAACGTGGTTTTAGCACAAATCACGGCCTCTGATGCATTGTTGTGGCCCCAACTTGATGTCACTTCATCCGATTCAAGATGAGGCCATGACAATATATCAAAGGCTGTCATTTCACAGTTTTAGGCTTAAAAATACACTCAGCAAGAGTGGATTGAAATCATTAATGGGTAGTAAAAAAATACCCCGAGGGCATAGCATCCAGTCATACATTAAGAATATCTCCCATATTTACGTTAACATAAGGAGATACCTTCGAGCATAGATTTCCTGCAGGCAAAAATTCTTTGCAAATTACAACTAACTGCACATAGGAATATCTCTAGTATGAATGTTGCTACCTTAAGAGCGTGTGTGGAGATTTTACTTGCAAGAAGTAATGTCATAATGTCTCCTATACTCGTATGTTAAAATATTAAGCTCTCAAAATATTTGCATGATTTTTACTTTCAAAAAATCCATATCTTGAGACAGCCTTTGTCCATTATCTTCACATTTTAACAATATTTAAATGAGATATTTAGAAAGGCTGTGCAAAGAAAAATAAAGGGAGGTAATCCAGAAATGTTAGTACTACCTCTCACCCTCCTAATACATGCCTAATTTTGTATTTATAATGCCTTCTCATGAGTATTATAAGCAAGAATTCCTTAGCTAGGGAACAAATGGCACACTTTATTGACCATTGGAGCTCAGGACCTGACTATAGCCCAAGAAATTGGTCTCAGCACAGTTAGGTCTGAGTTCGAAAAAAAAAAATCCATGGTACCATGGTTTTTAAAATTGGATTGGATGGTTGGATCGAAAAACTGGAAATCAGTTAGATGATAGGTTTCATTTTTCCTTAAAACCGGAATTTTACTAAAAAAATGTTGATTTAGTCAACAAATTATTGACTCAGACTCATTCGATGATTTTGACCATTTTTTTTTATTTTTTGTCAGAATGGACTGTTTATTTGATTCAAATGGTCAGATCATTCGACCCAGAAACTGAACCCCTGACCAGTTTGGCTTTAAAAACCTTACATGATACAGTGCTACCAACAAATAATTTTGTACCCCACTGCGTTTGGCGGGGCTTCCCAGAAGCACTTTTGGGGTTTTTTTGCATTCCAAAAGCCAAGAGCACCCCCAAAAAACCACTGGGTGAAAATGCAGTAAACAGAGAAAAGCACCCGATCAGTCGTTTTTTAGAGAGGAAAAACCATGCCAAACACAGTCCAAGCCAGCTAATATGTGTTATGTAAATATCACAAGCACACACACAGGATGGATTAGGCTAGGAACAAATACACGCATTGAAGTAAAGCATGGATTGGGCTAGGCCAATCACCCACACTTATAAGAAAAGTGCTTCTTAGGAAGCCCGTTTAGGGAAGAAAAGCCCTGCCAAACACAATCTAAGTCCCCTAATGTGTACCATGTAAACACCACAAAACACGCACACCACTCTCACACAGAGAATGGATTGGACTACGAACAAATACATGCACAGCATGGATTTGGCCAGGCCAATCACCCATGGAACTAAGATGGGTTCGGAATTCCTATCTGTTCATAAACTGTAAAAGCTTGTTTGATTTATGGAGACAGAACCCATAAATGGGCTTAGAGGCCCCCGCAAGGTTTTAATAATAATTAAGACCCATCATAGAATAGGTCCTAAATAAAGCATTGACTTTGCCAAAAATCAGAACTAGAAGAGCTTTCTTTTGTGTTTTTTTCACCGTCTGGAATGCATAAAATTTATATCATGATAATCTTCTGTATATGATAATGTTTGGCCTTGTTGATCTTATCTATTACACAGGAAAGACAAGACCTGCTACAAACAATTTGTGTAATACAGGCTACGTAATCCAACCAGCAAACATGTCAGCTATCTGTTCTTATTGGGTTAGGTATCCTGTTTTAATACCTTCTTGTAACAGATCTGGAGTCTAGATAGGACCTCTCTGATGTTTAGGGGTGCTAAGTCGGGCTGGTTAGGTTAGGTTGAGGTCAGTCCTAATTCAGCCCGAATTGTTGAACCTCAATCCTAAGTTCCTAACCCTTAGGATCAACTGGGCTCAGGTTAGCTTGATTTTTTACATTAATCATGTTTACCTACATGCATAAATACATACATTTGCACATATTTATGTGGCATTTATATAAATAAATATGAAGACATGTAAATTTTGGGTTATGCCTCAATCCTAACCCAATGCAAAGTTAAATTAGGTTTATAATTTTTCAACCTTAATCCTAACTCCTAACTGAATTCCAAACTGGCCCAACCCAGGCTGACTTCGTTGAATTGGGTTTGAATTAACTCGGCCAAAGCTGTACCCCTACTGATGCTGGGTTTCAATACTCAAAATACGGATAAATTGCAATTTATGAGGAACCAAATCCACCTATGGGTCCTGTATCCTCATACGGCCACACCTCACTTTATTCTAGAGAGGAGATTTCCTGATGAGGCTAATTAAGGTAGATAAATGAGATAGTCCCATCCATGGTTTTTAAAATTGAACCGGTGATTGAATTGGTCGGAGGTCTGGTTATCGGTTTGAACAGTCCAACTGTTCGATTTGAATGACTGGCCCGTTCTAACTAAAAAATAAAAAAATTTTAAAAATTAAAAAAAGGTCAAAACCATTCAAACGATTAACTAGCCGGTTCAGCGATTTGCTAATCAAAATCAACGGTTTTAGGAAAAAACAATTTTGGGGAAAAATGGAATCAGTCAAGTGACCGATTCCTGGTTTTTCCGGTCTGGTCAGATTTTGAAAACCATGATCCCACCTATTTTTGCTATGTAAATGAGCCTTGATCAATCCAAAGTCCAAACAATCAGCCAGATAGGCGCCATCAGGATTGACCATGTAATCACTCCCTTACAATGTTTGGTCATGTAACCACACTATCTGAGCTAATGCTTGCCCCGTGAACATGGTAAAGAGAAGACAGGGGGTCTTTTTTTGGGCCCAACATGAATTGCCACGTGTAAGATTATTTGGCTTTAAAATCAACCTGATTATGAGACTGTTCCCTTAAACATCCAATCTAGTAGTTAATAGAAACCTGATAACAGGAGAAGAAAGCTTAGAATTTAAAAGGTAATTCTTATTCACTTACAAGGCTACAAGCTTAAGTTCTAAGAAAAAAATACTACACACAAAAAACAATAATAAGAAGAAATGCAAAAAAAAAAAATTAACCATGCTACATTAACGAGGATTTTGTCATCATAACTGCGATGAGGTGTCTCCCTTCAATCATGTATAGTGGATTGGGACCGAACTGTTGAGTAGATCTTACCTAAATGATCACATATCTAAAAAGGTCCAAAAAGATAAGATAAAATCAAGTCATCTGATTGATTTTTGAATTATTTCCGGATCAGCATTCACTTTGAGAGTCTAAAGTAAATGTCTGATTGGAATTATTTGATTGTGACTTTCTTTATCTAACTATTGTTTGGAGTGTGAACATATCGAATGGTGGGTTTCATTAATCTCCTAACTTAGGCACATCATGTTATGTGAGGGCACCCTCATTATAGATTATAGTATACCTCAAACAAAAATCTACAAGGCTCCGTTCATTTTTTGATAAATAATTTATTTGGGTAAATTTTTTTTGGAAAATATTTATCCAGGTAAATGTATTTATCCATATTTTTTTTATTTCCCATGTAAATAAGGTAATGACCATTTTAGTTATAAAAATCCATTATTAAAATAGGCATTTTTGTCCTATTCAAGTGTTGGCAACTTTTCCCCTATGTGGGAAAGTTATTTATCCACCTAGGAGATAGGTATCACTTTCCCTGGTCCCCACATAAAACTGAAAAAAGAACATGGGATTCTTGGTCAATGGGAACCAAAATCCCATTGACCAACTTTCCCCTCTCTCAAAATGCAAAAAAAAAAAAAATGCCCCCTAAGAATTACTTAAGAGTTAAAATGATTAATCTCGAAAGGCATATTGTATATTGAATTTTATTATCTAGTTAATAGCAGAATACTCTCATAAATGTTCACCATAGATAGAAAGTTTTCAAGGCTTAGAATCCAAATATAAATGTGTTTGGTGCAAAACGTTTGTATATAGTATTTCTAAACCTTGTATTTGCATTGTACATATTTATATTTATGCACTTCACAAACTGAGCCTAATGGACCATTTGATAACAGCTGAAATTTCTGAACTGAATGCCTTATTGTTTTGCTCCTTCAGTGGTTAAAATAATTTATTAATAAAATATTCAAGGGTATAGTACTCTACCGAACTTCAGTTTCAGCCATTAAGGAGCTCACAACCTTCTTAAAAACTTATTCACTTAAAGATAAAACAATTCAGCTCAGCCATTTCAGTTGTTGTCAAATAGTCCCTGAAATGACGGAAAAGGTAAACCACTTTGAGTTTTATTCCTGAAAAAATCTCTTTGGAAGAGCCCACTTGAAAATGAACAAAGAACTACTGAAATGTGAGAGATGGGTCATGGATATGAAGATTTAAGGAGGAGATTACTTTCTATATAGGCTTTGATCGTCAAATTGATTTCTCATTACTTTACCAACATGTCAAGGATTTCTTGACTTCTTGTGATACATCAGCCATTAGAAATAACTGTGGAAATGAAATTATTCATGTAGGACTTATCCCAAACTTCATCACCTAGCGTTCATGAAATTGACAACACAATTACGAGGAAGTAATTTGGCATTTCACACAAGGATATGACTAAGACGTTTTCTCTTGGAACTTTGGAAGCGAGGGTTCTAACTAGGAGGTCCTCAAATTAAAACCATCAGGTTGGAATTTCTGAATGCACAAAAATGTTTCCACAAATAAAGCTGTAGTGGAGATTGTGATTTGTGAATAACAAAATATTCCAGTCATTTCTTTTTCTTTATTTTGATAATCTTGCATCAATTAGGGGTTCAACTTGGGTAGGTTTGGGTTGGGCTTTTGTTATAATTTGAATGGTCCATCTGAAGGCCTGAGCCCAAATTGAAGTAGTGTAAAATGCTAGCTCAAATCAACCCAAGTTGCACTCCTAGCATTAAAAAGAATATTTTGGTAATACACCTTCTTTTTCAATGATTTATTGAAAATTTAAGAAGCTAAAAGGACTGAAGGTAGACCAAAAATGACATGGGTAAGAATAGTAATAAATGATTTAAGTGTTCATAATTTAATAAGGGGCAAGACAAAGAGAATGGGATGGAGAAACAGGATTCATATAGCCCACCTCATGTGTTGTGTGTGTGAGAGAGAGAGGAGTACATGATTGGCTTTATAACAATCATCAGTAATATTTTTATGACAAAAATGCCTTGCACAAGAATATCTTGCTTGCTTATAGATTTATTGGCAATCCTGAACTCTTTTATCATTCACATAGATCATCAGAAAGTTGCACAATCTATTTAGTTGTGTTTGGTTGTACATAAAATGAAGGAAAATGAATTATTTCCTTTGGTTGCATTTGTTTTCAGCACAAATTTATGTGCATAGATGCAAAATTATGATAGTGCAAATTCTGGTTTAATTTTATTTCAAATTTTAATTTATTTTGTTCAATTATTGTAAAAATGAAGTAAAATAAAACCCAAAGGCTACGTTTGATTGAGGCGTAAATGTGAATTGACATAAAACTAAACTGTCAATTCGCATTTTTTCAAGTTTTACATTGGTCCACTTTTGCAGATGTTTGTTTTCCATAAAAATTGATGTAGTCATGTTTTTTGACTGACTATCATTAATCGATGTAAATAATCACTTTTGCATTCATTCTTACTTAAAAATTCCCAATAATTCAAGCAGTTTTAAAATAATGGACTTCTACATGATGTATTTTTTCATCAACTAACTTTTACACGGTGGATTTTTCCACTATATTCAAACGCCGCCAAAATAAAATTAAACCAGAACTTGCATTCTTTGTCTGTATTCTCACAACCCATTACAATAATCAGTATTTATATTCCCATGCATTTTGTACTACAAATAAATTTGCTTTGCACTACAACAAAACACAGCCTTTGGAAATGATATTGAATAGGGAAACAAATCAAATTATATTTCACCTAACTTGAAAAACAAACTATGAGAACCATTTCATATATGAATTGAGATGATTAGTCTTTTGTTAAATCTCTAAGGATTATGAATAGCTTCTATCACTATAACAGCTTTGTGGTTGAGGTAGTTGGTAAATCTGGTGGATTGTGGCTCGGATGGAATAAGAATTTAAGTTTATCAATTCTGTACCACTCCCATAATGTTATTCACGCTCAAGTTTCCAATACTCCAGCTCACTTCGCGGGGGAACTTATATGTGTGTATGGCCATCTACAAAAAGAACACACAGGTGAAGTTTGGGAAGATGTCCAAAATATTTGCTCTCATGTTGCTAATCCAATTTGTTTAATCAGAGATCTCAATGCTATCTCTAATGATGGAGAAAAGCACAGGGGACACAGAACTGATAAGCATCAAATTCGTTTATTTAACCAAATGGCAAAGGACTGTGGACTAGTGGACTTAGTTTTCACTGGAACCCTTATACTTGGTCCAACCGTAGACAAAATGAACTGGTGTTGGAACGCCTAGATAGGGCGCTTGTTTCAGAAGATTGGCTTGATAGATTCCCACATTCCCATGTAAAGCATTTAATTGTTGGAAGGAGTGATCACTACCCCATAGCTCTTATAACAATCCTAGACGACGTTATTGTAAAAAAATTAACCAGGTTTGAAGCCTACTGGACAAAGCTACACAATTTTAAAGCCATGGTTCAAGATTTATGGAACAAGTCTGAAGGAACTTTTAGAAAGAGGTGCACTTCTTGCAAAAAGAATTTCTTCTCTTGGGCTCTCGTGCAAATATGGTAATTTCAAACAACAAATTAGAATTATTGAAAATAAATTGAAGGACTCTATGTGTAATGTTGCGGAAGAAACTCAACTGAGAAAGGAGCTCGATCAACTTTTAGAGCTTGAAGAATTTTTTTGGAAACAAAGAGATCGAATTGATTGGTTAAAGGAAGGGGACAAACAAACTAGATTTTTCCGTATCCTGCAGGAGAAAAAATGGGATCTATTGGCTCCGAGACAACAACAGTAACTGGACATCAAATGAAAATACCATTTACTCTTTGGTACGTAATTTCTTTGTGGATTTATTTAAATATACTAATCCTAATATTTCCCAATTCGATGCTCCCTAATTCCCACTCAAGTTACAGAGGAGATGAACCAAAATCTCTATAGAATTCCTACAACCAAAGAGGTTAAAAAGGCCTTATTCACTATTGGGCCGTTGAAAGCTCCAGGTCCATATGGGGTGCACGCTCTCTTCTAACAAAATTATTGGAATGAAGTGGGTGCTGACCTGGTCTCCTTTGTAAAAGTTGCTTTCATTGATCCTAAGTTAATTGAGGAAATTAATGATACTAGTTTGGTACTCATACCAAAGAAAGGAGGAGTAGAATATGTCAATGATCTTCGGCCCATTGGTCTTACCAATGTTCCCTACAAATTAAATCATCCCTAACATCCTTGTACTTCGAATCAAGACCATCTTTGATCCACTGATTATACCTTTCCAGAAGAGTGCTTTCTCTCTAGGGAGACAGATACATGACAATAGAGTCCTTGATACTGAAATTGTTCACTCCATGAGGAAAATGAAAGGAAGAAATGGTAGCTTTCCACTCAAGCTTGATTTCACTAAAGCTTATGACAGGGTCGAATGAGATTTTCTCTTGTGGAATTTGCAGAAGCGTGGCTTTTCCAATAGATACTGTGATTTAGTCTGAGCCTGCATCACTACAGCTACATACTCAATTCTTTTGAATGGAAATTTAGGGAGCAGCTTCAAGCCAGAAAGAGGTCTTCGGCAAGGATGTCCGCTCTTATCGTATCTTTTTATTCTCTATATGGACCTATTTTCAAGACTTCTCCTTTACAAGATAGAGACTGGAATTCTGCATGGCTTCAAAGTTGCCAAGAACTGCCTAAGAATTAACCACTTACTCTTTGCAGATGATATTCGTATTATGGGTAGAAGTTCTAGCAATGAGATCAATGCAATCAAAAACACCATTGTTGAGTTCAATAGTTGCTCGGGTCAACAAGTAATTTGAGTAAGTCCACAATTCACTTCAGCTCCAATGTCCATAGAAGACTGAGATTTGAAATCGCTAATTGCTTGGAGTTACTGTTATGAAAAATAAGGAAATCTATCTTGGCTCTCCTCTTTTCAACCAAAGAAATAAAACCAATACTTGGCACTTCGTTCTAGAAAAATGTAAGAACAAGTTGAAATCTTGGAAATCAAATTGCTTATCTCATGCTGATAGGGAAGTTTTGATCAAATCTACTATCAATGCTATCCCCACTTATTTCATGCTGACTAACCCCCTCCCCTAAGGAATTTGCAACCAATTAAATGCTATGGCACGTGATTTTTGGTGGGGGTTTAATTCAAATGGATCTTATATTTATTTACAAAGCTAGAGTAAATTCTTGAGAGCAAAGAAACAAGGAGGATTGGATTTCCATGACTTGTGCATCTGCTTAGAGAAATCACTCCTCGGATCCAAGTTTTCATATGGCATTCTCTTAAAGGCATGCACTTTACCTTTAAAAGAGTCCTTGGCCAAAATATCTAAGAAAATTGATAAATCTTGTCCTTTGTGTTTTTTTCTGTGGGAGAGGATGCAGATCATTTATTCATCTATTGCCAAACTGTAAGACCAGTTTAGTTTGGATCTTGCTTAGCCATGCGTACGGAGGAAAAATCGGACTAGTCTCTTCTTGATTGGATGTCCCTTTGGTGGGAATAGAGTAGAAATAATCCAACGGATGATCTTGGTCTTTTCAGTAAATTTGCTATAATCCTCTGGCATTGTTGGAAGAGTAGATGTAATCATGCAAGAAGGCAATAGAGAATAAAGCTTTCAACCGAGTTGAAACTATTTCATCAGTCCATGCACAGATTGAGGAGCTGGCTTCACTAAAAAGGAAGGGGAGCATTCTCGCCTCTCAAAATAACCAAATTATCAGCAACCATTGTAGATGGTCTCCTCCCTCTCACCCATTCTTAAAGATTAATGTCGATAGTGCAAATACAGATTCTTTTTCTAGGCTTTGCATTATCTTGAGAGATCACACTGGAGGTTTTGTGTTTAGTAGAGCCATTTGCATGGAAAGGACGGCTCCTGACATTACTGGGGCATGAACTTTCAAAGCTGGACTCCAAATGGTGAAGGAACTCCACTTCCCTCGTAGTCACATTAAAGGAGATGCACAAAAAATAACAGATATCCTGTTGGATGCCTCTCAATAAGTCCCTTGGCGGCTTCACACAGTTATTGCTAATTTCAGAAATCTTTTACAAGAATTTCATTATGTTTTAATCTCCTTTATCCCTCGTACAAAAAATAGGGCTGTCCATGTAATTGCAAAATTTGTTTCTCATGTGTGTACGATCACTATTTGCTCCAAAAAAATAATAATAATAAGGTAAAAGAAATTAAAAGCAACGTCATTCTTAAATACTTGCTATTTAGAACCAAACACTATAAATAGGAAATTTCAGAAATTCATTGCTTTTTCCTTAATTTCCAAATGCAATCAAACGAAAGTTGATGTTGAAAAGTAAAAGTCATACTAACCATCGTTTGTTTATATTTACTTATTTGTCCTTGGCGTAAAAAGAATAAGAATGGAATTGTTAATATTTACCGGACTTTCCGTCCAATCCAATGAATCAAATCCTCCCCATTAATTGGGAGAGTACCTATTTTATAAAGCTCATTTACATAAACTATTACTTCAATTGTTACACAAGTGAAGTCAAAAGTAGGTCCAAATTGGCCCCTTAGGGTAACCAACTTTTACTCTAGCCTTTTTGAAAAAGGGCATTAAGGGGTGTATAATGTGGCCAATTACTAAAACACCCTCATCGACTCCTTGCTTTTGGATTCATGAGGTGAAACAGGGTTCCTTTGGTCAATGGTCCAACCGCCAACGAATGAATCTAAGGCTCCGCCAAGCAATAGAAGCTTGGAGAGTGAAGACACGTATTAACTAATTATAAAACTAGCAACTAACTTCTATTTGAACATTTTCAATGAAGAAGAAGATCCCTTTATTGGCTTAGGGTGTTCCCTATGCTTCCAAGCCCGCTGTTAGATGGGAATAAGGATTAAAAATGTTTCGGTATATTGAGATACGTTTTGATACACCAATGCAGAGCTATTTCAAGACTTTTAAAACATTTCATAAATAGATATCATCCCTCTAATTTTTATTATTAAATAGAAAAAGTTAAATTAAAAAAAGTAAATATTGGTTATATCGACATACATCGATATCAAATTTAAATAATAATGAATATCTATATTTTAATCTTTAAATGGAAAGATGAATCAACTGCTTGATAAATAAGCTGGACTAGACGGTATCAACGATGAGACTTTGCGTTTGGAAGGGAGGAAGGAGTACTCAGTTGTGTCCAATGATCATATTTGTACATGGCCGAAAAAGATAGATATGATGAAATTAATTACGTTTCTTATGCTATTCATGTTCATACATTAAGGACCCATTTGTTTTGGACTCGTAGTGCTCATGGGACAATTTAATACGATGGGCTCGAGAAGATAGATAGCTAGCTACCGCTTGAATTGGTTGTGTTGCCTTCTGAAGCCTAGCTAGCAGCCAACAAGATATATAGTGCTTTTCATGATTTTGGGACTATACGACTGAACAACTTGTTCTCTTGCTTTGCTTTTGAAAGAATCTGGAGTTCTGGACCACCATCAATTGAATGAACCTGCCCAAGTAATTAACCCCAATATATAAAATCAAGGTCTCAATATATAAAATTAAGGGTTTCACTTGAACAAAGAGTTTAGCCCAGCTTTGCAACTTTGTAATTTCACCATGAACGTCTTCCAGAAGCATTTATAGATTGCTAATTAACCATTTGGATGATTATCTGCTTCAGCCTAGATCTTTAGAGTGCTTGAAAACATCTGAATTAGCTTAGCACTGAATCTTTAGGTCAGCCCGCCCCTCCAAAGGGCCTGTTTGAGAGGGTTAAGCTTTGATTTGAGCTGCTTTGGTGAAGCCACTCAATGAAACTTCAGCAGAAAGGCATACCATTGGATGTAAGATAATTTTTGGGCTTTGTGAGGTTGGTCGCCCCCAGACAAACCTATAAGCAACGTCGGATAAAATAAAAATCGGGAAAGCCCAAATATACAGTGATTCAACAAAAAACAGGACCTTTCTTTTAGTGGATTTTTAAAGGGCTTAATTAGAGCAGTTGAACCAAAGCAGCAGCCCTCCCAAACAGGGACCAGCTTCACCTTTTAGCTCTTTAGCTGGTTCAACCGTTTGATAAAGCTTTGTCCAAATTACTGGGACCGTGGGACGTTCAGACCAGAGCTGGTCCGTTCCCACTTTCAAGCTTTCAGTCATTGGCTAGGCCTGGCTGGTTAGTGGGTTAACCCTCAACATCAAGAGAGAATGAAAAAACAGCAGGCGCGAAATAATAGAGCCCAAACCAGGTCGTATCGACCGCCCACGGGAACTCCTGGAATCCCGACCAATAATCCCCAAATACAAACGCTGCTTTCCACCTTCCACCAAACTCAATTCAATGCTTCAGCTTCTGAATAGACATGGGAAAAGGAAGGACACATGGACCATAGTAATCAGTTAATCACAATTGGATGAGAATCGAAAAAAAAAAAACAAACAAAAAACAAAAACTTGGGGCTATCTTCTCTATTTCCTTTATTATTTCCATCTTCCATCAATGCTAGCTCTTTTCTATGTTTGACTGTTATTATTATTTTAATACAATCATAAGAAATAAACGAATCACACCAAGTCAAAAAGGGGAATAAGACCGTTCGCACACATGAGGCTACGTTCTCATGGTCTGACATAAGTTTAGCCTTGTCTATACTTGATGGATTTATGTTAAGAGACATCATCATCATTTTCACCTGTAAGATTTTTAGGAGAATTGATGTTATCTTCAGGCAGACCTCCAAAAGCTTAACATACTCTTTGAGGAGGGGTGATCGACCTCCTTCGATGTCTGACCTTGGCACTCTTAGACTAACATTCCTTGCTGAGCGGTCTTGGTTAATGGCTAGCATGGCTACTAGGGTTTCTCATGGGTGCATATATGCTCATGGGGACAGTGCATGGACCGGCACTGTGCCACCGACACTCAAGGGAGGCTTGGCATGCGGGTCTGGCCTGGCTTAAGCATGACCCTTCACCATACCAGCCCCTCTCACTAGCATCAAATTGCCTCTCATCATGGTTGTCCCCCTTTAGCACGTAAACAACACCTCCCATGGACCGAAAGGAGTCAACACAGTGCCCTGGCCATAGGAACTGAGGTCATGATCCAATGCTACTGAACTTGGTGAAACCATTACATCGGGCAACTCCTAACCTTAAGCATACAAAAAGCTTATCCTGGCTTGCCTTAGCTTGAACGCCACACAAGTTTCTTCGGCTGCAGAACTACCCATAACAATGTGGCAAGATAAGACCCAAATATCACAAAAGTGCACGTGCCAGTTTCAAATGCTCCTTGGGCTTGACTTCAATGAAACCATACGCTGTTTTAGTGTTTACAATTTACAGAAGAACTTCCAAAAAATCCCAACTGGGCTGTGACTCAGCCCCTCGTGCCACCGAGATTTTAATTCCTTAAATAATACGCCTTTTTAAAATTTTAACCCAAGAATAACATATTAATATACGCGTATATACAAGATTACAAGAATACCCTCGACCTACTCTCATGAATAGTCCTTTTTAATTTTTCATATGTTGGGACGTCTTGGACCGTGCATCCAAGTTGATAAATAATTAAATAAACCTTTTTTCAATTTCCAGTTGCTTGTTGGCATTGTCTACCATCTCTTAATTGTTTTCATCTCCCTTTTTCCTTTCCTGAACCCAATACATAAATATTACACTTAGAATACTGAGGGCGTATTAATATATATATTCTTTTATCTTTGTATATTCTAAGTAAGCTCGGTCGACTGAGTTTATAAAATCTTTGATTTATGGCAAATTCAAGTTAGGATTCAAGTGTGAGCATATGAGCAAAAAAATTCTTACATTGAAAAGAAATAAAAGAAACGAATGATTTATAAGAATTGACCAAATGGCTTGAACTTTTAGGTTAAGTCCTGCTTACAAAATGAGCTCTCCCGTGTTTATAACACCCTATAGCAGTCTCTTGCTCTATAAGGCCCGCTGTTGGAGTTTCGCAGATTTTTTTAAGGAAAATGATAAGACATATATATGCTTGTCTTGTAGTGTCTTTTCATGGCTCCCACCATAGTTGTGGGACTTATGTTAAGCCTTAACGTTTAAAAGAGTTGCATAAATTGACTATTTATTGTTTACAAGAATTCTTATTAATTCTGGTTTTTAATAATTTTTGCAAGGTCCCATGGTGGACCTTCAATCATGGTTAAATTTAGTGATCAGAGTGAAACTTAACACAGGAGCTAAGTTGATCTGCAGATTAATTAAGCAATGTCAATTCTAAAGAAGCTGTTGTTTATCTTCTTTTTCACATATTAATTGCACTCTTTTTGCCATGTAATTAGTGTTAAGGCTTTGGCTTTGCCAAGAAGAATCAAGCTTTTTAGCAAAAGATCCATGCCACATGGACTACTGCTACGTCTTGATTAAAGAACTATATAGAAGTATAATATATATGAACTCACGATATGGTATATGTCATATAAAAAATGTCAATTCAGTAGGGTTGTTGGGAATCTTTTCATGTGATGAGCAAAGATTTGAGACCCATGAGCCTAACCTTTGTCCACCATTGTATTTGTGCCTCATTTGCACGCCTAAGCAGCTGACCTATTAAGAAAGATTGGAAGTCATTTTCATGGTTCAAGTAGTTTGCCTAACATGAAAGAAACTTCTTTCTTTCATATATCATATATTGTTGGATTCGGCTATGTTACGGGAAAGGCATGGTACTCAAAAAGATTATAACCAATCAACTGGTATCATAAAAGTAGAAACTAATTATGATACCAATTGATCCTTAAATCTTTAAAGTTGTATTTGGTTTGACAGAAAATAAAAGAGGAATAGAAAGTTGATGGAAAGTTTGGTAAGATTTCATAAGAACTTTCATCAATTTCTTTGTTTTCTCTTACTTTCTATCAATCCAAACTCAGTCCAAGTGGAATTTCATCAGATCACAAAAATAGTGAAGTCGACCTTCTATTCTTCGAGCTTGGATCTATTATTACCCGCAAGATGTTGCCCACACACTATCCACAAGACAACATAGCCATGTATTAGAAACATCTTCAATTCCCACTTTTATGTTGCCATTTAGGCCTAGGCCCTGTTCGTTTTTTGGTAAGTTACTTATCTACGTAAATGCAATTACCTGGGTAAGTTTTTCTTGGAAAATACTTACCCAGGTAAGTGTATTTACCCATGTTTTTTTATTTCCCAAGTAAAAAAGGAAATGACTATTTTAACCATAAAAATTTATTATTAAAATGGGTATTTTTGTTCCATTCAAGTGTTAGAAACTTTCTTCCCACCTGGGAGATGGGTATCACTTACCTAGTCCCCACATTAATCTAAAAAAAGAACATGAAATTCTTGGTCAATGGGAACCAAAACCCCATTAACCAACTTTCCCCCCTCTCAAAATCCAAAAAAAGAACGCTCCCTTATGAGAATGTTTTCAACATGCACTATAATACCTCATGGGAAGAGTGTGGGTAACGTCTTATGGGTAGAGATGATCTTGAGTTCCTCCTATTTATCAGTGCCCCCTCCCGCCTAGTCACATAAGCCTAATACAAATTGGACTGTGCTGTAAACCATAAGCTCAATGAGGCTTCCTTCAGCTATGTTATACAACTCTGAGGTCATTGAACTGGTTATCAAACTAACAATAAAGGCTATTTTCACTGGTGCAATCCTTCGGGAAATTTACGCTGCATTTGGTTGCAATGCAAATCTAACCCAGATACAAATCTTGCATCCACAGGTTAGTATTACATCTGTATACTTTTTTTTTTTTTTTCCTAAGTTTACTCCAGTTGGAGGGGTGACCACCTAAAAATTTTACTAACCATTATTAAAAGGGAGGTAAATCAAAACAGGGGAGGACATACCCCACCTTGCCCCAAAACCCAACAACAAAACACACAACCTTACCATCTCATTCCAATCCAATATAAGGTTTAAAAAACAAAATATTAAAATACAATCAAAACTAAACAAGACCATTAACCTATACGGAGTGATGGAATCCCAAAATAGTCTTCTTGAAAAAGTAATCTTACCTCTCTTGGAACCTCATTGATGGAATTGTAAGCATAGTAGTTTCCTTTATTAATACCCTCATTAGCAAAAAAGTTGGCACATTTGTTCCCTTCTCTTAATGTATGAGAAAAAGAAAGGTGCATAACAGCACATGTTTTCTCAATTTTCGGAAGGATATAAGTTAGAAGCCAAGGGTGGGGAATTTTTTCAAGGAGAATATCAATTAAGCATTGATTATCACTTTAAATCTCGACTTCCAAAATGTTGCAAGATAGGCAAATTTGAAGGTCATCATAGAGAGCATTAAATTCAGCTCTAATAGAAGCGCTCATTCCATAAAATTGTAGAAGGCAAAGCAAAAAACCCCTATAAAGTTTCTCACTAGTCACTACACCACCTCCTCCACTATCATCGGGGTTCCCATGACTAGGGGTGTCCAATTCAATGTGTGTTCGTTATAAATGAACCAGGTCCAATCCAATACAATAAATGTTTTGGACCAATTTGGATTGGCCCAATTTAATGTTTGGACCATCCAATCTATTCAAATTCATTTTGACTTAGATTGATTTCAACCCAAACCTGGTTCATTGATACATATATTCTTATCTTATATCAATGGATCAGATATTGGCTTAATATAACCCAATCCAATATAAATTTGTTATGGACAGACCAAGTTCAATCCAATCTAATAAATATTTTGGACCGAATTGGTCCAATCCAATTTATTTTGTTAGTCAGTCCAATCCATCCAAATTAATTTTGGACTGGATGGGATCCAATCCAAAACCGGTCCATTGACACCCTTACCCACGACAAGCACCATCCACAATTTAATTATAAAAAAGTTTGCGCAATTTCCAAGTGACCCACCTAATTCTTTCCTTCCCTTTTGTATAAGTATGTTGAGAATATCAAATACCTGATTCACTCTTATCTAATACCAAATTTACATTTTTATTTTGTCTCATTTGCATCTATTAACAATGCAGATTTTGCATCTGAAAAGTTGATGCAAACTTTACACCATTTCCTCCTACCATAATTTCTCTTATATAAAATGACAGCATCAATTTACTTCCTACCTTATTTCCCCCAAATAAATAATTTTCCTCTCGCCTTATTTATCTTTCTTATAAATCGGCAACCACATCATTTGATTTGAGCTCTTTCAACCGATACATGAACTGAACAAAGGAATATATGAGATCAGATATTGCCATGTGCCTCTTGTAGGACAGGGTCCCCACTCAAAGGATATAATTAAAAAAGGTAAAACCCGTATCGGAGGGTGGGAACCACCTAGTGGGTCCCAATCTTTTATCCAAACTACACGTGTTGAGCGATACTCCCACAGGACTACTACACAGTCCTGACACACCCTTGGCACTAAGGGTAGAGTCATCGCATTGAGTAACAAGTTAGCACATTTCTGAGACACCACGCCCATTGCATCGTCGCAACGTGTCTTTTCTGTCCGTACTACAACCAGAGGATCTGTCCCTCACTTCGTAAAGAGTATAGGTCTTAATTTATTATTTTTCTAAAATTGATTCATCATAACTGTTTAAAATTGCCTAGTAAACGACTAAACGTAGGGAGTGCTGAAATTTTCTCGGGCTCCTCCACGAACTTCCCGCAGATCCCGTAACGTCTGGAAGAATTCCCCCTCAAATTACATTAACACCCCTCTTGTATGCTTTCCGTGATCCCCAAATGTGTAAGGGTAAATTCGTCACTTTAGTCAGCTTCACCTTCTTGTTTCCGAGAAAATCCTAGTTTTAGAAAACTGAAAATGACCCTTTAAAATACAAATTTTACACGGTATCAATGATCCAGGTTTATGATAATTTAAAGGGGATGATCGTATGGTGGTACGAAGAGAAATCTTAAGGGCCCCACCATTCATGTCATGAACCTTTCAGTCAAATCATGATACTCATCGAATGATCCTGATAACGGGACCGGGCACGAATGGAAAAGCTGATCAGCTCAGCAGTTGTCAAAAGAAGATGCCCCCACCTAGGCCCGCCAAGTGGGTGGTGGTGGTCCATGTCGTCTCTATAACTTATTATATACTTGAAGGGTATTTCGGTCCATCGACGTTTCCTGATTTAGAATGGATAGAATGGTAACTCTGATATTTTCATGGAAAAAATGGTCAAATTCAAATACCTGCCGGATTACCGGCAACAAAAGCAGTACCTGTTTGACGAAGATATTAACACGTCACCGCCCAGTCACCTTTTTCCACGTAATTAACCCTATGGGCCCTACTTACAAAATCCCATTGGGCTAACATCAAGCGGTGAAGATGACATATTCCTTCGCAATCGACGATCCTGGTTTCGGTTTCTAGAATCTTCTTCGAAGGAGAAGCAAAACGAAAACCCCAGTTCTCTAACTACGGTTAGTTTTTTAACCCCCTCTGCGCCCTTGGCCTTGACTCTATCCACCCTTTCTTTCTTCACTCGAGACTGCGAGACGAGATCGGAGTTAAAAGGGAGAAGAGGAAGATTCGAAGAGAGGGCTTTGGCTTGGAGAAGAGGTATCTGAGGCAGTTCGATCAAATTTAACCCTTACGCGGTTTGTGTCTCGGATCCAAGCCGTTCGTCTCCGATTTCCTTCGTCCTTGACACGGAATCGAGGCTCTGGTGTTCTCCGCGTACGAACTCAACGCGTTTTGCTTCTAAGTCTCGCAATCTGGTCAGTTGCTCTCTTGGATTTTTCGAATTGTGTATGCTTGATCAGATTTTGGGAGAGAGATCAGTCTCGCCTTTCTTTTTCTTTTTCTTTTTTTTGTCATATGTTTTCTTAATTTCCGTAGATTACATTTGAAAGTTGATCATTGAAGTCCTCTCGGTTGTTCTAATATATCCTTGCGGATTTCTGGTTGGATTCAATGTTCAGACGAAATGGTAGAGGTTTCTTTCTCGCCAATAGAGATTTAAATTTTCGTTCATTTTTTTTCTGGTTTATCGGAGAAAGGAGTGAATAATTACTATATTTTAAGATGAAGAATCATTTGAAGTACGAGTGCCTTGCTTTTGTTTGATTTTTGAATTACGATGAACTCCGAACCGAAATTACCGTTGCAATTTCATGAAATGAACGAATGAACTTGAGTTTTTAAGGGTTTTAGTGGATAAACGTATTCAAAGTGCATTTTTCGCCCTATCTTGTGAGATTCTTCTAGAAAATTACTCTATCTTTCTTTATGAAAAACAAAGACTCTATCTTTGAAAATAAAGTAATAATGAAGGACGCTTAATGCAGGAAGATCCCTGTAACACTATATCCTTCACTCGTCTTTGCTCGGTTGTCCAGTTTAAGGAAAAATATGTCGATCTACCAATTTCCCCCCCTTTTCTTTAGCGTTTATTCTGCTTGTGCTGCAAGTATTAAAACAGCGAGACAGTTCATGATCAGGGAAAAATATCTCAACCTGTCAATCTTTTTCCCATTTCTTTAGCGTTCGTTTATTTTACTCGTATCCAATATCTAAAGTGTTAAAAGTATATTGTGTTACCGAACTTACGCCCCTACCCCTTCCCTCAAAATATATTAATTAGCGGTCAAGAATTTTAAGATACTTCTTTTGTGAAATGATTCTTGTTATTTTAGCTGGATTTATTTGGAGTAGGTACATATTTTTCTTTTGTGAGTTAACGGTGATTATTAATTTTCTTTACAGATTTCCCTCTTCTGCCTCACTCGGCATCCAATGGCTTCCCCAATGTAGCAACTTCATTAGATCTCTTTCTCTGTACCTGTGTACAGTGCCTTTCAATCTGATGTGAAAATTAACAGAGGCAGTTCAAATTCTAGTAGTCGATTAATGATTGTTTGGAAAATAGACATCTCTCTCATTCATCTTGTGTCAGCGTTTGAGTTTGGCGCCTGTTTGAGGGAGAGGAAGCTCTCTGCTGACGCCACCTCTGTCGCTGGCCTTGAAAGCAAGCACTTCTCTTCTCCCTTCCATGTCTCCTAACTTGGACAGCCCTGTTCAGACTCAGATGGCAGTAGCAGTCTTTAACGGCCCCATCAGTGCAGAATACCATGGGAGCAAGAGATTGGAGGGAAAACCAGTTGGGAGGAGGCGTGTCTTTGTGCAAACTGATACTGGCTGTGTTTTGGGGCTGGAGTTGGACCGAAGTGATAATGTCCATACTGTGAAGAGAAGGTTGCAGCTTGCCCTTAATGTTCCAACAGAGGAGAGCTCGCTGACATTTGGGGATCTGGTGCTGAAGAATGACCTCAGTGCTGTTCGAAACGATTCACCTCTTTTGCTGAAGCGTAACCTCCTGCACAGGAGCTCATCAACTCCATGCCTCTCGCCAACCGGTAAGGATCTCCAGCAGAGGGATCAAAGTGCTCTGATTGAAATATTAGGGTACTCAAGCAAATTTGCTAGAACAAAACAACTGGTGAAGGACATTGTGAAGGCAATAAAGAATGGTATTGATCCAATCCCTGTTCATAATGGCCTTGGTGGTGCTTACTATTTTAGAAACGTTCAAGGTGAGAGTGTTGCAATAGTAAAGCCAACAGATGAAGAACCTTTTGCGCCAAACAACCCAAAGGGCTTTGTTGGAAAGGCCCTTGGGCAGCCAGGGTTGAAACGTTCTGTGCGGGTTGGGGAGACAGGTTTCAGAGAAGTTGCAGCTTACCTTCTTGACTATGATCATTTCGCCAATGTTCCCCCTACGGCACTTGTGAAGATCACACACTCAATCTTCAATGTCAATGATGGGGTAAATGGAAGCAAGACTCATGACAGGAAGCAGGTTAGCAAAATTGCATCTTTCCAGCAGTTCATTCCTCATGACTTCGATGCCAGTGATCATGGGACATCAAGTTTCCCAGTTGCTGCTGTGCATAGAATAGGGATTTTAGATATAAGGATCTTGAATACGGACAGACATGCTGGAAACCTTCTGGTTAGGAAGCTTGATGGGATTGGGAGCTTTGGTCAGGTTGAACTCATTCCAATTGATCATGGCCTCTGCCTTCCAGAGAGCCTTGAGGACCCATACTTCGAGTGGATCCATTGGCCTCAAGCATCAATTCCATTCACTGAGGATGAGCTTGAGTACATTAAAATGCTTGATCCATTTAAAGATTCTGAGATGCTACGGATGGAGCTGCCCATGATACGAGAGGCGTGCCTTCGAGTTTTGATTCTTTGTACTATTTTTCTCAAGGAAGCAGCGGCTTTTGGTCTCTGTCTTGCTGAGATAGGTGAGATGATGAGTAGAGAGTTTCGGAGCCGTGATGAGGAGCCAAGTGAGCTTGAGGTGGTATGCATTGAGGCGAGGAGATTGATAGCTGCAGAAAGGGAAGCTTCATCCCAATCTGAAGCAGGAGAGGAAGAGGAATTCCAGTTTGATATAGACTGTGATGAAGCAATGGTGGACTCGACACCCAAAATGGCATACGATTTCATGGCTAAAACACCGTTCAATTTTGGGTTCAGAGCTGGGAATGGCCGAAATCCACTTTCTAAACTAGAGGAGAGCATCGAGGAGGAAGAGAGCGATGGGGAAAAGGAGCCAGAAAGGTTACAGGATTTTGCAAACCCACTAGCTCTTAATCGGGCACCAACCATTTCTAAGGTCTCTATGTCTCTGAAGAGCATTGGCCTAGGTGAGAAGAACTTGTGCTACCGGAATTCGAAGGCTGAAGGCACGTCTTCAGGGAATAGGAGTGCAAACGAGCAATTGCCTGCAAGCGTGAGCTTTGTGAAACTGGCTGACATGAACGAAGAGGAGTGGACGCTGTTCCTTGACAAGTTCCAGGAGCTGCTGCACCCAGCATTTGACAACCGAAAATCTGTGAGCCTTGGGCAGAGGCAGAGACAGAGGCTTGGAACATCATGCCAGTTTTGAGACAGTTGCATATCTGCCAATGTAAAAAGAGACGACTGAAGAAGAAGAAGAAGAATAAGACTTGGAGCTGTGTGGGGGTGAGGGTCCGTAGATAGGTCTGATTTTGGTTTTTCCTCCCGGACGAAGGTATTGTATTTGGGAGTTGGTAGTGGTAGTCGTAGGAGGAAGTGTTGTAAATATTCTTAGAATCTGAGGATGAGATGAGAGTATCGGTCATCAGCTTTAAGTGAAAGAGGCAAGGGTGATTGTTCCTTGTTCCTTTTTCACTTTTATTTTCTCTTTTAATCTTTTCACTCCATGTTCACTGGTTAGATAAATAACTTGGTAGAATAAAATCCCAAAAGAAAAAAAAGAAAAATGTTATTGTACATTGTGATGTTAGAGCTATTTGTTATTTTATGTTGGACTTGTTTCGAATGAGGTTGGTGTATTAAGCAGCATCGGTTTTTCCGGTCTCTCTTCGTGGACTTATTGTTTGTAGTGGCAGACAAGTGATTTAGGGAACTCAGTTGTTTGATGATTTGTCTGTTTAAGCATGCGCGCTCAGATGTTGGTGGTGGTTTTGTATAATAGTGTTGTGCACTCGAGGGCTGCCGCTGGTCGGAATTAGTATTTAGGAGGAAGAGAAATAGAAGGTGCACATTTCTTCTCATGCCAAGAAAGAACATCTAGGCTGTGTTTGGTTTGAAGGAAAAAAGTAGGGAAAGGAAGGAAAAGGTACGGAGGCCTATACAAACCTTCTTTAAGTTTCCCTTTCTTTTCCTACCTTTTTCTTCAAAACCAAACATATTCTTAAGACCAAGGAACGTGGTTAGATACTTGATTCGTTTTGTTGTTTAGTTAACTTAATATGGTGGAATGGTAAATTTCAATTTTTTTTGTAGGTTTTCGCATCTGTACCTTGTTTTAGTTGTTTATAGTTTATTTCTCATTGTCTCACTGTCCTCTTCCTCTTGCCTTGTGTGCGAATGAAAGGGCTTTGTTTAGTTAACTACATATTCGGATCATTGGATGCCACTTGGGGCAAAGATCCATTCATAGTTTTCCAATGCCAGTTTACAATTACGAATCCATTCTCTAGATGAAGACGGCAGTGTGCTTACAATTACGAATCCATTGGATGCCACTTGCCACATGTCCATACTTGTGACAGCATTACTGTGTACATTTATAGCTATTGTAAGAAGTCTATCACAGATTCCCAATTCACAAGTGTAGGTTGGATTCCTCCTGTTCGGATCTACTACTCATTAGAATCTTATCCACGTCTCATTACAGTTGTATATTGAGAATATTATATCTTTTATATTTGTATGCTATCATTAGTCTCATTACAGCTGTATATTGAGAACATCTACATCTTTCATATCTGTATGCTATTATTCATGGGAAGATGTTCCCCATATACAGCTGTAGTGAATCTTTATGCAAAGGATTAAGTGTGGATAGGAGATATAAATTGGGTAGGTGTGGGTAGGAGTTCTTGTGGGTTGTCCCGGTCCCCTGACATTTATATATCAATAAGGCTATGTCCGGTTTGAAGGAAAAAGAAAGGTAGGGAAACCTTTACAAACATTGTAAGAGAGTTATTATCTGAAAAAATACTCTATTATGCAGCCTAATTGCCCACCAAAATAAACAAATAAAAGGGTTATTGTCTGGAAATTCCACTTCTCTGACTTACTGTTAAACCTGTCTCGATTTTTCCATGCCTGCAGAGATCATACATTTGCCATTAGAAAACGAATGGAATTTGCAAGATTACTATGATGCCCCTTTATCAATTCCATACTTTGAACAAATCTATTGAAAATAGACTCGTCAATCTGCTCAGTTGAACTGTTGGAGGGGAGTTTACATTTGCATCCCACAGAGATAAGGGTATTTTTGTCATATGAAATTTAATCAATTAATCAGGGTTAGTTTTGTATTAAAAAACAATAATAATAGTGGTGCATTTGGACTACTTTCGTTATGATGGTCGCAATGTCATAAACAAAAGCGTCTGAAACGTAAGAAAACCGAAGGGCAGTTTGTCATAATAACCCTTGATAAAATTTCAAGCTACCAATAAAAATATCAAAAAGTATTGTGAACTCTAACTTTGTACTTCTCTACGTGTTTATTTATGGGTGCAATTATCAAATCCTGTGGTCATTGGTGTGTGGTACAGGAAACTTGTGTAGAAGTAGAACAAAATAACAATTTTTTCTCAGTAAATTGCTGGAGCTGTTGATGGAGCTCTCATGGCCTTTAGCAAGGTCCGACCGACATCACACCTACTTTTTTAGTGTTGTTAAAAGCTGGGTAGTGTCCAACAAGAAGCAAGTTGGGGCCATTGGATTCAAAGTCCCAATCTATATGTACTGAGCTCCTGACGGGTGGAAGACATGAACATGTTGTTTCTGTATTGACAGCATTGCCATGATTCCACAGGCATACTCTCATTTTACTTTTTCTTCCTCTTGGCAGGTAACCCGTTAATTCCTCTGATCCTTTGAGCTTTGATGTGCTGTTAATTTCACCTTGTAGTTACTGTGCAGACAAGAGTCCTTAGTCCTCTGATGCCAACAAGCGATGTTTTGTCTAGAATATATGACTGAAAACTACAAGGACATTTCATGGATGCTCACGCCCAGGCCATTAGACCCCTTGACAAACACTGAACAAGAAAGATGCCCATGACCATGAGTATGACCGCGAGAGAAATAAGCAAAAACAACAATCGAGAGCGGTCACAACCCACAACCCTCTCTTTGTCGCATATCTAGTGGTGGTCTTTGGGACACAGACAGGACCCTTCCTTGATCTTGGAGATCTTCCTTTTCAATTTTCATGGGCACTTGGGGTCTCGGAAACCCCAAAAGCAAAATCAACCCCATCTCACTTTTTTCTGCTTTTCTTATCAAAATAGAGCAAATTCCATTGTTACTTTAATCATTCATATTAGTGCTCTTTGTGGGGATTACTTGCCTTCCCAAAATCCATTTCCTTTGTTGCTTTAATCACTGATGTGAACTCTGAAGTACTTTTTTGTTTAGGATAAGTTGCCTTACCCAAACATAAACTGGTGAAGGTGGACATGGATCTCGAATAACAGATCTAATCCGCTTATAATATGACCCTATATTGGATCCACTTCATCCACTGTACTCGATCCAGACTGACTGTGAAGTCCTAAATGTCGGGTGTCCTTGTCGTTTGTCAAGCCTTTGTTAGTGAATAGGGACATCTTCAATTCCTCTTGGAGTTATCTCCAGCGATAATAGAAATGGTTGGTGAAGGTCCTCATCAATAGGCTTGTTTGTTAATAAACAATCTCTCTCTCTCTCTGTGCGTGAATGAAATAGCCTTTGCCTGAGGTGGCCTCCAAATCTGTAGTAGGTTTTATCAGGTGTTTAGTGTTTTATCGCCATTAGGCTATGGGTTTAAAATTCACAAGGCGTGAAATTGAAGAAAAGTGGCGTATCAATGGACCAGTAAGCAGCAAAGGCCAAGCGAAAATTGTCTTGAGATAAAATGGGTTATTGAAGCTTTATTGATTTTCTATATCGGCGTCGGTGAAGAAAGAAATCCAACATGACTTCAAATGGGTTTCCTCAAAAATCAAAATCATTGAACCAAGACTGAACAATTGAAATTCTCCTAAATGACTCCAGGAGATTGTAGAAGAATCTGGATAACCCTCACAACAAGAAAATTTTCTTTCAGCACCCACACAAATGACTGATGCCCAAATAATTCAATTTTACGAGAGATTTTTCATTATAAGGAGCGAAAATCAAAGATGAAATGAACCTTATTGTATGAGCAAATAATTAGTTTTGAAATCTATCAAAACGCAATGCAGAATACTGTATCATAGGTGGAGATTTTGATAAATAAAATTAGGAGAGAGAGAAATTATAATCATGTTACCTTAGCATGATAAGAATCCATTAAGGAAAACTTCTGCGTTGACTGAGCTGTGTTAATTGGGAGAAGCTACCTGACAGCTCCACTGGAAAGTCATTTAATTCAATAAACCTATTTTCGACTTTCCAGGTTTTTACCAGCTTAGTTTCACGGCATTCCAGATTTATCAGCTCATGGAACGCCAAAAAGCCGCTGCATAAAAACCATCTCCCGTATAGGCATTAAAAATCAAGGTTCGAAATTTTGATATGTATCAAACCGAATCGGCCAATATGTATCGTATCAGGGGTTTTCCGATATGCCCCTTTAGGGGGTGTTTTGGAATTTCGACCAATTCAAAGGTGGATGGACTTTAAACCAACTCCTCTGAACCGAAACTATTGATACTGCCTGATACTACCGGTGTATAGTGCGTATTGATATTTTGAAGTTTGCTAAAAATAACTCATTTATGGCAAGCCAGATATTAGAGTTGGGGTTGGTCATCTGAATTAGCATTTAGTTGAAATAATATGAGCCTATTCCATTTCCACCCTCAAGCCAACAATCCAGCTAATCCCCGATATCTAGTGTCACCTCATTGTCATCGCTTTCACAGATTATGCAGCAAAGAGCACCAACCCGTAGGATCATTTCTTGGGTGTTCTTGATCATCCCCGCCGCCCAGCTTATGTTTCTGGCTTTTCTGCTGTGATTTATTCTGCAACATGGTGCGCATGTTGGAGTGACTGATAAATACAAATTTGTGAATGCACAAGTTTTCGCCTTTCCAAGAGGATGTTGCAGTCCCCCACCATCCTTTTACAAAATCCCTTGTTTAAATTCCGACTTAAAAAAAAAAAAATATCTTAGGCGGATATTTTGGTCTGGTACTCTACATGGGTTAGTTTAAATTGTTTAATGACTCTAATTTCTAAAAGGTCCTCTATGTACTTCCTTTAATGTACAAAAAATAAGATCCTCTTTAGAGAAAATGTTCCTTATATATTGATCCTTAGATGGAAAATCACCAAGATGCTCTTGGTCGAGTAATGTGATCAAGAAGAGTATCTATGTACATGATTTTGAACCTTCATACGAGAGCTCACAAACTGTCAGAATCCGACTATACAACAAAGGCTGTTGCCTTTCCTTTGGGAGCCCAGAAAGCACGGTAGAATCTCGTCGACACCCAAATTCAGGTCCCTTGATTTTACTTTCAGCCTTTAACTTGTAGATTATCTCTCATCATCAGAAATCCGGGCAAAGATCTTGAAACAAAATTACTACTTCATGTTATTCCTGCATTATCTCTCATGTTGGTGATCTTACTCAGCTCTACTTGTTGATGCTCTATCCGCCTTACAACTTGTGAAACATCTCCCGCAAAAGACATGGTGTCTTCCTTGGTAAGCCGCCTCTTTCTTATCCTTGATATAGCCTGTGAGATATCTCCAATTGATGGTCGCTTTCTTGGGATTTTGTGCAGGCACTTGTAAGCAATGTTTGCAAGGAGCCTCACTTCTTCAAGGTTGCACTTCCCAACAAGTTTCTTATCAAGTATTTCATCTACACCATCTGAATCCATTGCCGCCTAGAGAGAGAGAGAGAGAGAGATGAATGCTGAGAATTTCTATAATGTAGATTAAGGGGCAGTGAGAAACTTACGAGATTGACATATTCCATTAGGTTTTGCTGAGGGTGGATGGCTGTAATGAGTTCAAAGATTATAATTCCAAAGCTATAGATGTCGCTCTTCTTTGTGAACCTGTTTGTGGACATGTACTCAGGATCTATGTAGCCATAGGTACCCTTCAGTCCTGACTTCCTACCATCAAAGACCTCTTCCTTGGACAGACCAAAATCGGCAACCTAATTCGATTTTAATTTGTGACAGATTAAACACGTGAAAAACATGCAAACAATAAGAGAGAAGTGAAGAGGAACAATTGGAAGGAGGCTAAAGATAAGGAAAAGTAAACACACACACACAATGAAGCCCTCAAAAATGGGAGGCTTCTCCTTCAGAAACATGGCTGGGCCTCCCTCTCAAAGAAAGGGACCAAATAAGTCTACATTAAATGAAAAACACAGAGTAGGGATTCCAGTGGGTCGAGTTAAGTGGTAAGGATTGCCGTGCAGCTAGTGGATCCCAAACAAAACACATTTATAGTTGCTCCATAGTGAGGAGAGGGTCATTAGCTAGTCAGTATCTATGTGGGGAATGCTCCCTAACAAAAAAAAAAAATTAATTTAGTCACCTCCCAACAATTGTAACTTGGGTTACACCCTACATGGAAAAAAATTACATAGCCAATGATCTATGACACATACTACATATTCATCTATTTTGCAGATACAAAGATATGTTCCTTAATCTATTTTGCAGATACCTAAATCTGCCAACATAGATGAGCAGAAATGAATTATAAATTATACATTTCCAGCCTACCTTTCCAGATTCTTCGTTCTTCAAAGACCTCACTTTTTTATTCTTTGCATTAGCACCAATTAATAGCACATGCAGTCAATTTTAATAATTTCTCTCACACAAAACCCCTTTTACTATCCCTGAATCAATTAAAGAAGACGTGATATCTGGAATAATCCATTGATTCCTAAAATGGGATGACACCAAAATAGAGTAGTCATGATGAAGCAAAATCTGCAACACTGACTCCCTTTTGGCATGGCACAATGAACAAAGGTTCTCTAAATTTTTCCATTGAGATCTTAAATGATACACGGTGAGGATTTTATTGATGTATATCTTTCACAGAAAAGGAAAAATCTTTGGAGGAATTATTTGGGCCTTAAATCTCACCATGGGAAGGAAAGACTCACCGCCCAATGGACATGTAAAACAGCTAAATTGAAAAAACAAAAAGCCACTGGGGTCTTGAACCCAGACACCCAGACAACTTCACTAGCCACTTTATCATAAATCCTGCACTGAGACCCATTCCATCAACTGACATGTTATACATGACTAGAAAATCATCACAAGGAAACTTATTCCAACATCAATCTTCTGAAAGCCAAGCCCAATTACCTCTACTCACGATTAAGGAGATGTAACTCTCAAATCAGCAAAATGTTTCAAAATCCCATGTTACTAGTCTCGTAAGGCTATTGTGATTGGACGAGATTACCAATTGTGCACCTTATACCAATGCTTGGTTCATGATTGAGGCTCATTGCCAGACCTTCCATAACCATTTATTCCTAATTTTTATTTATGGCAAGATGGGGCTTATTTGGGTGTGAATCAGATGGGCAATGCTGCCAGTTTACCATAGTTTTTCTTTTTCTTATTGCTGTGCAGTTCCTTTCATCTTTTACAATTACATAAGAGCCCCTTCAAACTGTTAGGAATTAAAGATTAAATATAATAGATACAAGGGACTGCACAGCAATAAAGAAAAAAGAAAAGTACAAACTATAGTACATTTAATTGGCATTCTTCATCCGGTTCACAATTTCAATCACTTGCAAAAGTCATATTAGGTAAATCACTGATATAGCTACTTAGGTCTTAAGTTAGATTTAAGTTTTACAATTTTTATGGATAGAGAATAGAAAATCATAGATGTTGGATTTATTTTTAACTATGAATAAAATGTGTGCCTCTTAATTAATTCTTAATTCTTTTGAGAACTAGGTCTTAAGTTAGATTTAAGTTTTACAATTTTTATGGATAGAGAATAGAAAATCATAGATGTTGGATTTATTTTTAACTATGAATAAAATGTGTGCCTCTTAATTAATTCTTAATTCTTTTGAGAACTAGGTCTTAAGTTAGATTTAAGTTTTACAATTTTTATGGATAGAGAATAGAAAATCATAGATGTTGGATTTATTTTTAACTATGAATAAAATGTGTGCCTCTTAATTAATTCTTAATTCTTTTGAGAACTAGTGGCTAGTGGTGTCAATGGATATTTGATCAATGCCCTGTTAGCTCAGTTAGTAGCATCTGAAATGAATGGGTAGGATTTAGATTCATAAAATATATCTGGTTTAGAACCTTGGCACCCAAGAGGCATATATAAAATTATAAATACATGACATTTTCTATTCTACTTTTCATTCCATTTTGTGCTTTTCTGTTTTAAATGTAGGTAGGGATGCAACTTGGGTTGGGATGGGTTGAGAATTTGTTAAAATTTGAATGTGCCCAAGCCAGATGCAGTTGAAACTCTTTAAATTGGGCAACCTGACTTGAAACCCTAAAAGTGGGGCAGTCAATAGGTTGGGTCCGGTATGGGTCATAGTAGACCTGGTCCCAAACTGAGAAGAAAACATCCATACCCAGTTACAACCCAGTGCCCGTATGTAATATAGACCGAGAACCAATCTTGTTATTAATTGGGCTTATTGGGTCGGACCTGATTATAATTGACATGCCTTTGGTTGCTAACTCTCTTGATCCCTGTTCTCAAAGTATCTTTTATTATTTCCTATAAAATGATCATTTTTTGCATTAAATGAAACTATAGGTAAACCATGTGAAACATCATAAAACATCAGGAGGTATTTCTATCATGTGCAGACATATGCATATATATTTGATTCAGTTTTAATCGGGTCAGAATAGGTAAAACCAATGCTATTGACAATTGGGACACAATGTAAATCCAAACCCTGTATAATAGGATCAGAACAGATCAAGTCTGTCAGGTTGACCTGGACCATTGGCAGCCCTATTTTAAATGATCAAGCATTAGTTTTGTATAGGCGGGTCAGGTAATGCAATAGCCAGTGCACGTCTACCCAACAAGACCTGGATCAGTATTTCAAAGGCATGCCTCAGGAGGAATTTCTATCATGTGCTAACATATTCATATATAATTATTCAGTTCTTAATCGGGTCAGAATAGGTAAAACCAATGCTATTGACAATTGGGACACAACGTAAATCCAAACCCTGTATAATAGGATCAGAACAGTTCAAGTCTGTCAGGTTGACCTGGACCATTGGCAGCCCTATTTTAAATGATCAAGCATTACTTTTGTATAGGCGGGTCAGGTAATGCAATAGCCAGTGCACATGTCTACCCAACAAGACCTGAATCAGTATTTTGAAGGCATGCCTCAGGCACACTTAGGCTCATAAGTAAGGATCCTTTTGTGGTGTGTACCTACCCTAGCTTGCTATATTGTGATGAATTAACCTGGAATTTGAAGTTGAATATGGAATTTATGGCATTCCTATGATGCTTAGAGTTTAAATGGTTTAATCAATGCAGGACTTACATAATACTCTAATCAATTGAGCAAGTAGGCCTTGGGAAAAGTTGTATAGTGGGGGTGAACTTGGAGGAGGGAGAGCTCAGGGAGAGTGCTGAAGTGTTGGGGTGTGAAGGTTCGGGGTGGCCTTTGAACTACTTAGGGTTGCCATTAGGTGATAATCCCATGAGAGAGAGCTTTTGGAACCCGGTGGTGGAAAGGTTTGAAAAAAGATTGGTATCCTGGAAAAAGAACTACCTCTCTTTCGGTGGGAGAATTACACTAATTAAGGCCACGCTTGCTAACTTACCCATCTTTTTCCTATCGGTGTTTAAAATCCTAGTGAAGATTGCTAACATATTAGAAAAGCTTATGAGAGATTTCCTGTGGGAGCTAGGAGAGGAAAAGAGGGATCACAGAGTTAGCTGGGAGATAGTATATAGGAGTAAGTCTTGTGGTGGCATAGGGCTTGGGAGTATCAGGAGAAGGAATATGACTCTGTTGGGGAAGTGGTTGTGGAGGTTCCCTATGGAGAAGGAGAAGCTATGGGCTAGAATAGTGGCAAGTATACATGGGCTAGAGCACAATGGATGGGACGCTGGAATCAGAGCTAGGACCACAAGTAATTCTCCTTGGAAAGCCATTCATGACCTGCTACCAGTTTTCTCCCCTAATATCAGGTATGACTTGAATTCCACTAACTCCATAAAATTTTGGGAACAAACCTGGGTGGGGAGTGCCCCTTTAAATGATCAATTTCCTTCTTTGTATGCTCTTTCTAATTTGAAAAATGAGCCAATCTCGTCTTTCATCACCCCGTCCTCTTCCACTTCTGGGATTGGGTGGAACTTGGGTCTAAGAAGGGATTTGAGGGACTCAGACCTTGACAATATTTCGAGCCTTATTGCACTTCTTGATAACGTTGTCTTAGACCCCACTAGGGCAGATTCTAGAATTTGGACACTACCCCCAATGGCATCTTCTCTTGTGCTTCGTTCTTCAAAGTCTTAAGTCAGTCCACCAGTCCTACCTTCCCCCCTTTCCCTGTTGGTGAGGTTTGGTGCAGAACAATACCTCCTAGGATTGGTAGTTTTTGTTGGGAAGCCTATCTGGAAAGAATCGACACTGGTGATCTACTCCAAAAGAAGAGACCCAATACTTGCTTGTCACCTCAGTGGTGTGTTCTATGTAAAGCGGATGGGGAGACTGGTTTTCACCTACTGGTGTCTTGCCACTTTGCGAGGTCAATTTGGGATTGGGCTTCCTCCTTATTTGGATGCAGTTGGAATCCCCCATCAGACTTGCAGGGCCTTTTCTCCCCTACCTTTTTCAGGTGGCGGATAAAAAGGGGAAGGATAATGTGGAGAGGACTAAGGGCTGCAGTATGTTGGACATTGTGGGAGGAAAGAAACTCCAGGACATTCTCAGAAACCCAAAGAGGAGCAGCAAATCTGAGGGCTATCATACATATTAGGGCGGTACAGTGGCTGAAATATTTGGATCTATTCACAGATTACACCGTGGATGACATGTTGAGGAAGTGGGGTGAAATTGCAAATTGCACATAGACCAAGGCAGTAATGAATGTGGCTTGGACTCCCCCACCTAGTGGATTCTTGAAATTAAATTTTGATGGCTGCAGTAGGGGAAATCCGGGGCAGTCGGGGATTGGAGGTGTTTTTAGGGACGAAAATGGGGTCATCTCTGCCATATTCTCAGGCCCAATTGGAGTGGATGACTCCCTTAGAGCTGAGATCTTTGCGGTTATGGAAGGAGTCCGGAAAGCTGAGGAGTTGAACATCAAGAAACTCATAATTGAAGGGGATTCAGAGGTGGTGATAGGGTGGCTGACTAAAGATCAAAATGGTTTATGGAAGTACAACAATGAGAGGAGGAAATTCATGTGGCTGGTGCGGGAGATGGAAGTTAAGACATGTTGGGTTAAAAGATCGGCTAATTCCCTAGCTGACGGTTTAACTAAACAAGGGGCAGAAAGGGATTCACTGTTTTGGGCTAAGCTGTAACTTTAGTGTTGTCTTTTTTTCTTCTTTTCTCTTTTTCTTCTTTTTTTCCTTTTATGAGGCGCTTTGTGGTTCTTGGAAGATAAGTGTGTTTGTCTTCCTCCTGTAAATCTTCTACTGATGATTTAATGAAAGTGTTATTGATCAAAAAAAGAAAAAAATTGAGCAAATAAGCCTTCTGGAATATTTTATTTATTCTGAATTTAGATTTGTTATTCTTGGATATTAGTTTTTCTTTAGTTTTCTTTTTTAAATGTGGCACTTCATGTTGTTCATGCATGGACCTCGCCTTTGTGCCTCAGCACCTGGGTACCTCATGCTGTGTACTTGTGTTTCTTGCTTTTAAAACACTGACTTGGACTTGGTGTACTGGATTGGGCCCGAGGTACAAGTATGCTTGGACCTGAAATAATTGGCACCCTCAACTGAGAATTCTTAGGATTGCAAACATAAAACCACATTTCTTATAAATAAATAAGAAAATAAATCACATGCAAGATGGGTTCTTTTTCCCCTTAAATTTGCCTAGAAACTTAGGCTTCAACTGCAAATTAAGGTATATTTTGTTAGCATTTAGCTTCATGGTAGAAATCAAAATTGTGAGTTTGACTAGCAAATGATTGTGCTAGTTTTGATCAGGTGTAATACTGTAGATAAGACTCGTCATTTGTCAACTTGTATTTGACACAGTAATGTAATGTCAACACAATCTAATTAATAAGCAGCCAAGGAATTTTTTACTATACCAGGTGGAACCAGATACAATTTGTGAGTTCATGAGAAATTATTATTATTCTGGTTTCTTAAGGGGTACAATCTTGAGAAGACTTGTCAACTTCGTATGTGATGGTAATGGCAATAAAATCTCATTCTGGAATGAGAAGCCAGGGAATTAATTAAATCAAGAGAGGAATGGAAGCTAATAGAACCTTAGATTGCCAACTTCTTGTAAGGTATTGGAAAACTTGAAAGCAATGAAGTTTGTTGTGTTACAACTGAAATGAACAGTGCACCCTTTTTGTGGAAAGCCTTGATGGGGGAGTGACATATGATATTTGAGAAGCATATTTTTTCTTTTCCAAAGGATGGACATAACATTGACTACCTAGGAATTCCTCAAAAGTTCATTTGCATTGAAAAGAAAGGTGCAAAGTCCCTGTTTTAGAACAAAAATTCTTGCTGTTTTAGTTGAAGAAAATGAAAAAGAAAATAAAGGGGCAGAGACACTGTTTCAGTAGCAGAGAGTAAATAAAACAGATTCACCGTTTTAGTGGCATTAGCGGTGCAAGGAGTTAAATAGGGAAACTACTTTTCGGGCATGTTTGTAAGGCTGTTGTAATTTGAGGGGTCACCTTTTTGAAGGTGATAGTTGAAATAATTTTCCTTAAAATTAATGAAAGTTACCCTTTCCTATTAAAAAAAAAAAGAAAAAGAAGTTATGGAGCCCCTGTTTTTGCACCAAATCCCCCTGTTTTAGTGGTGGAAAATGAAGAAAAAAGAAACCCTGCTTTAGCACCAAAACATGGCAGAAATTGGGCAAAATGAAAGGGACAAGACCCTGTTTTAGTGCCAAAACAGAAGAAGAAATACTTGCCTAGGCAGTTGTTTAAGCAGTTGGAAAGCACCTTTGTAAATTGTTCATAGCAATTAGGCAAGGCAATTACTAGGAAGTGCTTAGTTTTTTTTTTTTTTTATGAATAACATAAATTTTATTAAGATTTAAGAGTAAGTAGTTACACCAAGGGTAGCCTCGGTTACCCCTGAAAGTTAAAGATTGAAATCCCCGAGGGGACTTTACTTTTGCAGTTACAACTGAGCCCAGAAGCAGACTTCCTTGTAAACCCCCTGTTTTGCTAGTTGATCCGCTAGATTGTTAGCCGATCTTGGGATCCATTGAAAATCCACCTGCATTCCATTTGTAAACCTTTTAATCTTCTTGATCTTAGTTACCAAGGTGTTATCACCTTGACAACTATGATTCATGATTTTACATATCTAACTGCTTTGCTGAATGGAATTGTATATAGAATGTTAAATTTTATGATTAAAAGTTGTAGTCAAATTTTCAAATAAAATTAATGATAGAGCATATCCAATAAATTATAGGACATATTTGTAAAAACCACTGTTTAAGTGGTACCCTAGGCAGTACCCCGTCACTTGCCTTGCCACCTTTATAGCTGTGCTTGTTGGCCAAGGCCATACCTGAAAGTTTCAGTTTTAGTAATGCCAATCTATAAGGTGGTTTAACTAAAGGAGAGAGACTGTGTAGCTAATCAAGAAAAGGGAAAGAAAGATCCCAATTCAAGCATATCTGCATGTACTTTGTGTCTAGAAAGGTGCATAAATATCCCTAATGTAAGGCATCTCCATGCATGTTTGTCATCTATCAGGTAACATCTAGCCCAGAAACAAAGTGATGGAACTTTATAACATAATTGAATACAATCATAGCCAAAGAAATTTTGGGAGAGAAATGAGAGGAAGATGGAGCACAGAACTGAAAATGGGTGGATGCAAAGTGTAGAAGGCAGAAATATCATATAAAGGAAATAATTAATACCATATTCAGTTCCGTATAGTACTTGGATTTAGATGTCAAAAGATCACAAATATCTACACAAGAGAGATGATTCTATAATCTTGTCATCATTAGTTACATTCAGTAAGAAAATGGACTAGAACTAGCATGTGTATGTAGTATCCTTACCTTAGCTCTCATTGATTGGTCCAACAATATATTAGCAGACTTAAGATCCCGGTGTATGACAGGTGGGACTGCCTGTTCAAAGAATTGTATGTTTTAATCTCACTAGGATGGTTTTGTTTGCAAATAATGTGATGCTTTTCACCTGGAAATTAAAAAAAAAAAACCAATATCACCCAACATACCCCTTCATGAAGATACTCAATCCCATGAGAGACATCTAGAACAATTTGAAGTCTTTCTTCCCAACTCAAAATCCGTTCTCCTTCACCTATGTGCATGCACACCAGAGAACTTCAATTATCAGGGTTCAATAACAATCCAACAAAGTCGGATTCTGCCAGACGTTGCCAAAAACAAAGTTATATATTTATCAAACCAACTCCTGATTCTAGCTAAAAACAAAGTCTATATTAATTTGTAGTTTCCTAATTAAGTTATGTTTTTCTGCTTAATATCATTAGTCGTATGGTGTAATTTCCTATTTAATTTAGAACTTATGTTTAATATGGTCCTTTGGCATATTACATGTTTCCTGAATTATTATGAACCAACTTGCAAATTGGTATATGACTAGCAAACTGGGAAACTATGCTTCAGATATTTTCCCCTTTTTTGGTTTATATGCTTGAGACTCATAGCTGATAAAAGGCCACTTTTGTTGCTGTTGTCAGAATTCTGTTTAAGATTGATGAGTTATAGCTGAAAATTCATTTTGGTCCCACCATCCCACCTGAAAGGTCTCAGGTGAGATACTGAGATCTGACTCACTTGTCTAGGGTTCAGCAGAGTCTGCAGAGCAAAATATGTCCACAGAGAACTGCAAGAGCATCTACTATAAGAACAAATCAGAAAAATACTTGTTAATGATAGTACATGAATCACAATACCAACCATTCGCACCATAAATAGATATATCAAAATATCAAATATTACATGAGCTGTCATATGGATTTACTTAACATCACTGATGGAGATAAAGATGGAAGATTACCATGGCTCACAATACCACTAAGATTTGGCAATATCTACCATTTAGATGGGGGCAACACAAAAAAATTCTAAGAATTTTCCCCTTGTATCTCCAATTTTGTTGATATATCTAGGATATTTTGAATCTTGTTAATAAATTAAACATCTAAGATTCAGAATTTTAGAATACCATTGAAGCTTTCTGATATATCATTAAAATCATAAAAAAAATTTTAAAATCTTTTCCTAACAGAACAAATTGGGATCATATGATTGGATGATTGGCTTAAGTCAGGTACGTAGTTGCATATGCATAGATATATACATATAAACATGAATGCATACATACATAAATATATACAAATTTATATACATATACAAATATGAAGACATGTTGGGTTCAGGTTGGATCGGGTTGCCTATGGCCTCTCAACCCTAACAGAACCTAAAGTCAAGTTGTGCTCAAGTTTTTCAACCCTAACCCAAACTTCAACCCAACCTTTTCGGGTTGGATTCAGGCTAACATGGCCCAAGTGGCAGCCCTAACGCTAACCCCCCGCATGCAATGGCTGCACTCATTCTCTTGCAAACTTTCTTAAAATTTTTTGTAGGACCTGCTCTCACCAAGCCGAGCTTTAGTCTAGAGAAAACTTTCATAACATGGACAATATGCATCTTACTAGAAGAGCAAGTCTTCTTTGGAACTGAACCAGCTTCCTTTGTTTCATTCCTTTCCTCAATCTTCCTCCTGCGACCCAGATCAACACCTAGCTTACCAACCACAACCTCCTTGAAGCAAGCTGGAGAAACAGATGAAAGCTCGACTACAGAGACGAATCCTTCTCCAACGGCGTGTCCCTCATCAGTAGCAACAGTTTCTTCTCCACACTTTCTTTTGATGATCTGAATGCATTGTCTTGACCAACTTGATCACCACACGCCACGATCCATCGTAACACAAATTCCACGTCCCCGAAAATAGACCGGTCTTGTCATTGATACAATCAATACTGCTACCAGTGAAGAAATGCAAAATTTTAAAAAGGCGCACGCCTAGGCGCACCAGGCGCGTGCCTTTTGAAAAAGGTGCGCCTATGACCTAGGCAAGGCGCATACCCCAAAATGCACCTAGGCGTGCCTTTTAAATCACTGGGCTTACTAGTATAAATTTGATTAATTTACAGTAGAAAATCAAGACTGTAATCAGTCTTGAATCCTAATAGGTTTTAGGTTTACAAAACAGAAGAAAAGTGAGAGAAAGGAGAAGGAATAGAAGAGAAACAGGAGAACACAAGGGGTTGAAAGGAGGGACAGATTCTAACAGATCTGCCGCCGCCACTCTCTTATTATTTATAGGTTATGTTCAGTACATAATGGAAAGGACACATCTGCCCTTACTACTTACATGATAAATAAAGTAAATAAAAACTGAATAAATAACTGAATTAACAAACTGACACTACTATAACTGAAACAAATAACTACACATGCTGTCCTACAAACACAGTGGGGACCACTGCTGTGGGGCCCACATCAGTGTTCTCTACACTCCCCCTCAAGTTGGGAGTAGATATCTATCATTCCCAACTTGGATAGGTCTGTCTCTAACTTCTTCCTTGGTACAACCTTGGTGAGGATATCCGCGAGCTGCATATTAGATGTGATGTACGGAAGACACTTCTTGTGATGTGACCCTCTCTCGCACAAAATGTCGACCAACTTCAATATGTTTAGTTCTGTCATGCTGCACTGGGTTGTGGGCTATATTAATAGCTGCCTGATTATCACAATACAGCATTAAGGGCTTTTCATAGTCAATACCCAACTATTCAAGTAGTGACCTCAGCCATAAGATTTCAGCCACTCCGTTAACCATTGACCTGTATTCCGCTTCAGCACTGGAGCGGGAAACAACACTCTGCTTCTTACTCCTCCAAGAGACAAGGTTACCTCCCACAAGGGCACAATATCCAGAGGTAGACCTTATGTCATCAACACTCCCAGCCCAATCGGCATCTGTATAGACTTCCACCCTCATGTGATTATTGTTCTTGAGCAGTATATCTCTACCCGGGCATCTCTTCAAGTATGCTAATATTCTCTCTGCCGCAAGAAGATGAGAAATTCTAGGGGAGTGCATGTACTGGCTAACAACACTAACTGCATATCTGATATCTGGCCGAGTGAGGTAGAGATATAGGAGCTTTCCAACCAACCGTTGGAACATAACTTTGTCTTCAAGAGGCTCCCCGCCCTCTGCACTAATCTTGTGATTTTGTTCGATGGGTGTATCAGCCGGCTTAACACCCAACTTTCCAGTTTCCGCCAACAGATCTAGAACATATTTTTCTCTGAGAGATAAAAATCCCCTGCTTGGATCTAGCAACCTCAATACCCAAAAAGTACCATAGTGCACCAAGATCTTTCACCTCAAACTCTTGATGGAGCTGTTTGAGGGACTCAATCTCATGGCTGTCATTTCCTATCACCACAATATCATCAACATATACTGCAAGTAGTGTCAGAGAGGACTCCACCCTCTTGATGAATAGTGTATGATCTGACTGGGCCTGTACATAACCAAACTTTCGAAAGGCTAATCTGAACCTATCAAACTAGGCTCTAGGTGACTGCTTCAAACCATACAATACCTTGTTCAATTGGCAAACCTTCTTACCTGTCTCTGTATCATAGAATCCAGGAGGCAACTGCATGTAGACCTCTTCCTATAAGTCTCCATTCAGAAAGGCGTTTTTAACATCCATCTGAAACAAGGGCCAAGAATGATTTGCTGCAAGGGATAATAGAACTCGGATGGTGGTCATCTTGGCTACTGGGGCAAAGGTCTCCAATGTAGTCTATACCATAAGTCTGAGTGAACCCCTTTGCAACCAACCGGGCTTTGTACCTTTCAATAGAGCCATCAGCATTATGCTTCACAATGAACACCCATCTGCATCCCACCGGTTTCTTTCCTTTTGGTGGGTCAACCAGTGCCCAAGTATTATTCTTCAACAGGGCATCCATTTCGACTTGCATTACATCTTTCCATTCTGGAACTGATAAGTCTTCTTGCATTGTTCTTGGAATAGGGACATCGGCAATGGAAGTGAGATAGGACCGGTAAGATGGAGATAGACGATCATAGGATAAGAACTGTGAGATGCTGTGAGCTGTAGAAGTGGTGCAATGTCGTTTCCCTTTGCGAATGGCAATAGGGAGATCAAGGTCATCCACAAGAGGGGAAGTGGCAACAGTGGGAGGTGTCTCAGTAGGCTCTGGATCTGGAGCCGCAGAAAGAATTGGAGCTGGCCGGGACTGCCGATGACTAGGATTGACCTGCCTGCATCGCCTGTGATAGACTCTCAACTCCGGCTCCCTCTGACCACCCTCACCACTATAGCCTTCATTACCCAGTGGAATAGGTAAAGGAACAGCCCCACTTCCACTCTCACTGCTCTCCCCCTGAGGAAAGAAACTCAAAACAGCCCCACTCTCACTGCTCTCCCCCTGAGGAGAAACCCTAGGATAATAGGGTGTCTCCTCAAAGAAGGTGACATCCATGGAGACAAACCTTTTCCCTGAAACCGGATCATAGCAGCAATAACCCTTTTGAGTTTGTGCATAACCGAGGAAAATGCATTTGGAGGCCTTAAGTTCAAACTTGGAATGATGAGGCCCAAGAAGCTGAACGAAACAGGTACAACCAAAGGTTTTAAGGGGAACAATGAACAACTCCTTGTCTGGGTATAGAAGGGAAAAAGGGGTTTTCATATCAAGAACCCGAGAAGGAACTCGATTAATGAGATAAACTGCCGTGAGGATAGCATCACCCCAGAAGCGAATGGGTACATTGGAGGTAAACATAATGCTTCTAGCCACCTCCAAGATATGCCTATTCTTCCTTTCGGCAACGCCGTTCTACTGTGGTGTATAAGGGCAAGTGCTCTGGTGAATAACTCCATGGCTAAGAAGGTAGGAGGTCAATGGCTGAGCAAAGTATTCCTTTGCATTATTAGATCTAAGGACTTTGATTTTGGCCCCAAACTGAGTGAGAATCATCTGATGGAAGTTTTGGGTCAGAGTGGGAACCTCATCCCAAGAACGCATAAGATAGATCCAAGAAAAGCGGGTATGGTCATCAACAAACAGTAGAAAATATCTGTACCCACCCATAGAAGAGATATGATATGGCCCCCAAACATCAGTATGCACAATATCAAAAGAGGAATTACTCCTTTTATTACTTAAAGAATAAGAGGTTCTACAATGTTTGGCAAACTCACAACTCTCACACCTCAACTTTGATAACTCAACAGACTCAAATAAAGCAGGAAACAAACTCTTCAAAGACTTAAAAGACAAATGACCTAATCGGTTATGCCAAAGCATAACCGAACTCACAGACTAGGAAACAAAAGACTTCTTATCCACTAACTCCTCCCGACGAGAACTCTCTCCAAGCAGATAGATCCCGTTCGTCTCACGGCCAATCCCAATCACCTTCCTCGTCTCTAAATCCTGAAAAACACATCGGTCAGGAAAAAGGTTACTGAACAGTTCATGTGTTTGGTAATACTACTAACTGAAAGCAGGTTAGTATCAAGCTTAGGAACATGCAAGATAGAAGATAAAGAGATAGTATCCGATAGCTTGATATCCCCCTTGCCCGAAATGGGAACAAGAGAGCCATCAGCAATGGATACTCTATCTCGGCCAGAGGACAAGTGATAAGAAGTGAACAATGATGACAAGCTAGTCATATGGTCGGATGCACCTGAATCTATTACCCAGCAGTGGTCAGTATTACCTGGATCTGATGCTCGAGTACCTGAATGTGCAAATGCAGATGTGGCAGGAGCTGATGGTGACTGAGATGGCTAAGCTGAACTCCCAACTTCCTTTTCCAACTGTATGAGGGCAGCCCGAACAGCAGCTAAAGTCTCTAGGGATGTGCCTGATGAGGATGCTGAATCAGTGTTCACGGCCACATGAGCATTACCCTTCTTATTTCTTAGTTTTGCTGGGACCAAGTGGGGATGTAGCTTCTAACAAGTATCTTTTGTGTGCTTGGGTTTCTTGCAATGTTCACATACCAGATCCCGCTTATCTTCCTTCTTCCGGTCCCTTTCTGGATCACCCCCTGGCTTAGGTTTAATAGCTGTCAAGGCTAGGAAAGGGGGGTGAGGCAGTATCATGACTTTCCTCCTGGTCTCTTCACCATGCACCAGGGAGTATGCTTGAGAAAGGGTCACACTATCTCTTGTCAATATCTGTTGTCGCACAATGACATATTCTGAATTCAAACCAGCCAGAAACTCAAATACCTTATTCGTCTCGACTTGCTTTCTGTGAGTCTGTGCATCTTTGGGACTCTCCCACTCAAGGGTCTCTAGATGGTCAATCTCATGCCACAAGGATTTCAAGGTAGAGAAGTAGACAGAAACTGGCTTCTCTCCTAGTTTAAGGCTGTTCACCTCACACTTTAGTTCATAGGCTCTGGCAACATTAAGGGGTTGGGAATAGGTTTCTTTCACAACATCCCATATCTCTTTGGCTGTCTTTGCCCACAAGTAATTTCGGCTGATATGTGGCTGCATAGAATTACACAGTCATGCCATAACCAAATAGTTCTCTTAAACCCACTTGGTGTATGTTGGGTCCTCCTTGGAAGGTTCTTTCACATCTCCCAAGAGGTAACCCAGTTTTCCCCTTCCTCCAATAGCCATCATGGCTGATTGAGCCCACTCCAAGTAATTTGACCCATCAAATCTCATAGTTGTAATCTGAAACCCGGTTTCAGATACACTACCATAAGTGTTGTTTCCAAAACTACTTTCTCCTGACCCTTAAACTCCATCTTTGATCAAGAATCAATGGCTACAAACTGTTAGAGCCACTATACCAGAAAACAGAGTAAAAACAAGCAGGTCTGAAATCTGATCTAAACCAACACAAATCTGATCTGATCTGAAACCTGATCTGATCCGAAATCTGATCTGAAACCAACCCAAATCTGATCTGAAATCAATCGCCTATCACAGTATATACAAGAAATCAGCTCAAATCTGATCTGAAATCAATCGGCATGCACAGTACCAAGCAGCCTGTCAATCCGAGATGCTATTTTCTGAAATCACTACTGTGGGGCCCACTGCTGCGAGAGAAAAATTAGGGTTTCAACTGTAGGTCTGAAATAAGTGCTCAGCTGCACTCACCAAGTAGTCCGCACAAGTGGGACTTGTCGTAGGGCAATATGAAACCCTAAAACTGATCACCTCTGAGGGGGGGGGGGGGGGGGTTCGGCCCAACAGTCAAACCCTAGAAACAAACTTAAAAATAGTTCGGCCTCTCCTTCTAGATAGGTCCAACCTATCTCGACTGATTGCAGTCTCTGAAACTCAATAAAAAAAAACTTACTTATGGATTTCGGTTTACTGCCTTCCAGGGTTACCTGAACCCTAACCTTCGCTGCTTCTTCCTGATTACCAACTCTCTGCAAGCCGTGGCAAGTCTTCAATTGCTGTGAACCTCTCCTGGTAATCTCCAAGATTCAGCCACCGAATACTTCTTCATAAGCTTCCAGCCCTAGCTAGTCCTCATGTGGTCGGCTGGACTAGACACACATGAGAAGCCCTAGATAGGCTCTGATACCAAGTAGAAAATCAAGACTGTAATCAGTCTTAAATCCTAATAGGTTTTAGGTTTACAAAACAGAAGAAAAGTGAGAGAAAGGAGAAGGAATAAGAGAGAAACAGGAGAACACAAGGGGTTGAAAGGAGGGACAGATTCTAACAGATCTGCCGCCGCCACTCTCTTATTATTTATAGGTTATGTTCAGTACATAATGAAAAGGACACATCTGCCCTTAGTACTTACATGATAAATAAAGTAAATAAAAACTGAATAAATAACAACTGAATTAACAAACTGACTCAAACTGACACTACTATAACTGAAACAAATAACTACACATGCTGTCCTACGAATACAGTGGGGACCACTGCTGTGGGGCCCACATCAGTGTTATCTACATTTACCAAGTCATTATAATTCAAAAATGAAGAAAGACACATAATTGGAAAAGAGAATTCTTAATTGTTTTCCTACCAGAAAGTGGGAATCGAGCTGGGCGTTCGGAGCTGAATGTAGAGAGGCAGTGAAAATCAAACTTTGGAGAGTACAAAAAAGAGGGGGAAATTATAGGACAATACCAATAGGAGAAGACAAACAGTATCAAGACAAATGATTCACAGGACAATGAACAAGTAGAACAATCATCTGGAGAAAATGATGTGCAAATAGCATGAAACACATATCAGTAGAAGATATGGCTTAGAGAAGGTGGTGGAGAAAAAAGTATAACCAAAAATCCAGGCTTTGTTCTTTTGGGATGGATAAGGTTTTGCTCAATGTGGCTTTTAAAGATATAGAGAGTGATAGGAGAGGTGTGGTTACTTGTGGTAAGGATGGGAAGTGAGCAATAGAGAAAGATAATGAGGGGGTTTATAAAATCCAAATGCACTCCATGTAGGTTCTGGTTGATGGCCCATCAAATAGGTTGTTTATAAACTTAAGTTCTGGATTGATGACCATGTGCAGAAGTTATGGCGGAGCTGGAAGGAGCACAAAGCATGAATGTAAGCTTCACCATATTGTGAAGCTGCTTCCCTTACTTTTTACGAGTATAAGCTTCATTCCAGTGATAAATTTTAGCTCAGTTCCAGCATAACCCTCCTTAGAAAGGCAGTTTTCATGGCTTCCAGAAAGCCACCATCAAAAATAGAATTCCTTAACCCCAAAGCAAGAAACCTTAGTAAGATATCTTTGTTGGAAAAAATCCTCCATGTATCTGGTTAATGGATTGAAATAATAATATAATAATAGTAATAATAATAATAATAATAATAATAATATTTTCCTTCACTTATTAAAATTATAAAAAAAGGAACGTTTCTGGAGTCTGGACCAAGGTTCAAAATTTCGATACGATGTGCCCTGTATCGGGCATATCGTATTGGTGGCTTCACGATACGCCTATTTACAGGTGTTTCGGAAACCGGCCTCTTTTTAATGAAAAATATGGTTTAAATAGGCCCAAAAACCAAATTTTGAAAAAAAAAAATTAAAAAACATAAAAGTGTGTTATTTTAAGTACCGATACACTGGGGCGTATTGATATTTTGAACCTTGGTCTGGACCACGTCTGGCAACTAGGGATGCAAGTCAGGTACCTGATCTGAAGAATTTACACTGCATTGGGCTCGGGCTTTCAGGCCAGGCTCATTCAGATTTTAATAAAATTTCAACCCAAGACTGCCCAAGTTGCAGCCCTACTTGCAACATGAAATGCTAGTAATCTAGTTATGTTCTTGCAAAGTGTAATTTTGAAATACTGGTAGAAGCTTGTCTCTGTATCTAAGATGCAAGAGTAAAATCAATGCAATTTCAATCTAAAAGTATCATTTTCCTTTCCTCATCTGATTAAGAAAATGGCATTTAACCTACACTATTATAGTTGCATTTAAAGGAACATCAGTGTCTCAGGACAGATAAAAAGAAAGAGATATGTACTTACAATATAGAAGGTTTGCCAAACTCCCATTACTCATATATTGATATATCAACATGTGTTGCCCTTTATCCACACAATAACCAACCAAATTCACAAGATTACGGTGATGCAGCCTGCCTAACAGAAGTACCTGTGCGAAGATTGGCCAACAAACAGATACATAACAATCTCTCTATAAAATGGAAGGTAAATTTTAGTAAAGGAACCAATAGCCGTTAGAAAGCCCAATTTCAATTAATTTTTAAGATGCAATAAGCCAATACTATTGGCTTTAGCTTTTGAAATTGATTGGATAATGATGTAGTGTTGCTAAGAAATGGGAAGTAAGGTGTGATGCATTGGCTTGATGACCAATCCAGCTCAACCATAGTATAGATGGGCCAATCTCTGCTAGGGGTGCTCATGAAAAACCAAAAAACCGAGCCAAGCCACACACTAAAAAAAATACTGGTTAACCAAACTGATCAGTTCAGTTTCAGTTATCCTATAAGAAAACTGGCAGTTAACTGAGCCGACTGTACTTGTATTTACATATAGTATCATTGAATATTATAGATTTCATTAATTATATCCTATAATTAATTCACCTACCCAGGCTACCCGCAGCTATCCTACTTGTACTTGACTACTTTTCTACTAAAGATTCCCACCCCAATCTCCCCATCCAACTATTATTAATTATTAATTATATATATTTTAATTTACCTACCTAACCTACCCACCCAGCTATGGGCTACCCTAATCATTATTTTTTACCTTTTTGTGATAAGTGACACCCTTCTCTACTTGAGATTCCCAAATTCCCTACCCAAGCTACCCAACCTGTCTTTCCCTCCCCAAACCCCCATCATCCCAAAGGCCAAATCTCAATCGTCACTCTTATTTTTTCCTTTTCCTTTATTCTCCAGCCAAAACCCTCCATCTCCATTCCTCGGAACAAAATGGAACACCTCCATCTCCATTCCTCCTTTCCTCTGACCTCTCGCTCTTTGGCTCCTCTAATCTCTACCACAGCAGTACAGCACTACGTTGCTGCCTCGATGGATGCCAGTGACAATCTCCATACTCCACAACAGTGCAGCAGCACCATAGTCCATACTCCATAACCAGTTGGCCCGGCTTGGTTCTTCTCTCTCAATCTCAAAGGTACAAAACACCAGCCTCTTTCTCTCTACTCTTCCTTTGCTTTTTTTTTATATTTTTGGAGATCCACAGTTTACTGTATATGAAATTTACAATATAATAAAAAACGAAGAACCAAACCAGTAAAAAACCAAACAGATCAACTGGCTAACTGATTGGTATCGGTACGGTTTCAGTTCACGATTTTCCAAAAATTGAAGGACCGGTTCAGTTTGGAAAAAAGCCCATGGTTCGATTAACTGAACTGTGAGCACCCCTAACCCCTGCTCAGGTAAACCCAAGGAGCTCATTCTTCTATGATCAAGGTTTGGACCAGGTTGGGTCAATGCATATTGCTTTAGACTCGTGAATATCTTATTATCCATTGAGACATAAAGTAAAGCATGTTAGAGCTTAAACCCAAGAGTCCCAAAACTAAAAGAGAAACTTAAATTGTTTAATTTCTTATAAATATGCATACAGAATTCCATGCAGAATATATTGCCAGCTTCGGTGTGAATCACTTAGGCCTCAACCCAAAACCAGCCCAACTAAACTCCTAAAATGCTAATATTGAGTTATTCAGTTTGGTTAATCCAAGTTGCACGCCTGCAATTCTACCCCCCCCCCCCCCGGGCAGGCCTAAATAGAACAAGGCAGAAACTGGTAACAAAGTGTACACAGATCCATTATATCACTCTCACCATTATCAGCCTTTAGCCTATAGTGTAAGACTAACCTAGGGACGACCATTTTGGCCTGGCCTGTCCTGGAAATTTCACACCAAGCCCACACATAATGTAGGCCAGGCCCAGGCCAAGCAAAACCCTAGGCCTGGTTGGCCCGGCCTAGCCAGGAAGTTATATATATATATATATATGGTATAAAATCTTAATTCTTATATGGTATATATATATATATAGTATAATATCTTAATTCTTATAATATCTCATAAATAAATGTGATATAATATCTTATATATAAGGTATAATATATTAATATATACACATATTTTTTATATTTTTTGTCATTTCGATTCTAAAATTAAATTAACATTTTAATTTTTAAAAAATATGTAATTTATTAATTTATACGGGAATAGCCCAGATGCCCAGCTCATGATCATCTCTAGACTAACCCAACCTGCATTCAACCAATCTGGACCAAGCCATGAGTTTATATTGAAAAATGAGCACCTCAGGTTGGGCTATGACTGTGCTCAGGTCAGGCTTGGGTGAATTTAAAGCTAAAGTTAGTTAAAATGCATTTTTAACCCTAGGACCCATAAGCAAAACTCAACAAATCCAATCAAAACTAAAATGCAGTCTCTTTAGCATAACTTTGAAGAGATGGTTAGAAAATACAAGTTGGTCATGAAATTGTTTGTTTAACAGATAAGTATTATTTAGACATATTATTTGTCCTCAAATTTTGCAGTGAAATTTCATCTAGTTGCTGGGGGAGTTTTCAGGGATGGGGAGGGCAGAATGCAAGCACTTTATTCTGGCCCAATAGGTGTGGAAGACTCCTTAAGGGCTTAAGTTATGTCTCTACTTCAAGGTATGAGATTGTCCAAGCAAATAGGGATATCAAAACCTTGAGGTAGAGGGAGACTCTAAACTTCTAATAGGATGGCTGCAGACAAAAAGCTTGGGTGTATGGATCCTTAGACAACAGATGAGGGAAATACTTTGTCTAGCAAGAGAAGTGGGAGTAATCTTCAAATGTGTAAGGAGATCAGCCAATTCTGTGGCTGACAACTTGGCAAAGCATGGGACCCTCAGGGAAACAATCATCTAGTTGCTAAGACTTGCATTGGCTAAGGTAAACCATGTTGTCATGCAGATAGCAGTGGATCCTTTTATGGGAAACAAGAAGATGAAAGACTAGGAAAGTTCTATCCTACCTAGCAACAGCATTCTAAATAGCACTGACCTCCGTTTGGAACTCTTTTTCACCCTGTCTAGAATTAGAAGCGAGCACCTTTACAGCTACCACTTCACTTGTAGGCATTGTAGCTTTATAGACTGGGCCAAATGATCCTTGTCCCAAGATGGTTGTAAAGTTATGTGTGGCTTTCTGAATATCCCTGCACAGAATTAACAAACTAGGTAAGTACTTGCATTGGCATAATTAACTCAATTCTACACCAGTCTGACAATGAAATTTTGGAAGAGCTAAAAGAGCAGGGCTAATTTCTATTTGCTTTATCAGCACCCATTAGCAATGTTCAAAGGTTTTTTTTTTAAAAGAAGATCTTTTGGAGGGAACTTATTGAGAGATGTTTCCAGTCAATTCTAGAAACATAAAATCAAGAAAGGAGAATGATTGAGCTCAATAAGGAGTTAAAGACAGATTCTCATATTTATACAAGCCCGATTAAGTACATTCCCTGGGTTAGTTCCTTCTGTGCCCTTACAATCCTTCTTTTTTTAATAAGTAACAAGTAAACAAATTACAAATTACAACCCGGCCCTGGGCAACCCCCACTCTAGCCAACATGTCAGCCAAAGAATTGGCACTTCTGAGAAGGAAGCTAAACAAAAAAGGAGCTGAAAAGGAAGCTAAACAAAAAAGAAAAAGAAGACTAAGACTAACAAGTTACAAATTACAACCCGGCCCTGGGCAACCCCCACTCTAGCCAACATGTCAGCCAAAGAATTGGCACTTCTGAGAATCCATCCAAAGAATTGACCCTTGAGATCCTTCTCTCTTGGATGCAACTAGCCAACTACCTTCAGTCTCTAGGCACAATTCCTTTTGTGTGAAATTCAAGTGCCAAGGATAACATTTTATTTTACTTGAGTTTTCAGCAGTAATTAAGTGAAGAAAAACTAGCAAAAGTATGCAGAAAAGGAGAAGAAAACAGAGGTAGAAAGGAGAAGGGGAGAAGAAGAGAAGAGAGAGTGGGAGAGAAAGGGAATCAATTGTGAAGTCTGAAGTGACCCCCCACTTCTAATATAACTCACCCAATAAAGAATAAAAGGGAATTACAAATCTGCCCCTACTAAGTGGCAGCAATAAGAAAAGAAAAAGTAAGCCTCCAGCAGGCCAACAACCCAACTCAATGACAAAACTAAAAAAGCCACAATAAAGGCCAGCCAAGTTGTCAACAATTCCTAATCCTAAAATTATAGTTGTCAAGGCATCAACTAGGCACTCTTGGTTGGGCGCCTCACCTAAATGCCTTCTTTATAGCAACTATGCAACTAAAATGACAAGGCAGGAACCTTGTTACAATATCATTTATATTGCTACATCTTACTAATATATATGTTACTACATCCTATTATATACTATATATATCATTTAAGCTGCATCTGGAAGTTTTAGGTCAGAGGGTGGATGGGCTGAGTAAAAGAGGAAAGCTGATCTGGGATATAACCCCAGTGGTGGCATTTTGGTGTCATGGCAAGAGAGGAATGCAAGGGTCTTGAAAAACAAGTCTAGTTCTGCTGGTGCTATTTATCAGAAAATTTTGGGAAAGATGTTCTCATGGTTGGCCGGTCATAGGTTGTTTAAGGGTGTAATTTTGAGTCCTTTTTTTATGAATAGTTTGAGTCCTTTTTTGTATATGACAATCATTTTGTAAAGCAGGGTGGGGGGTCAAGGTCAGAGGGGACAGGTTTTTTGGGTCATTGAGTATATCATCTTGCTGCACTTTCTGTTCATGTTAATACATTTATACTTTGCCTTCTCTCCAAAAAAAAGTTTTACTATTGAAATTTAGAAGATCCAAAGGTTCTGAGAAGAGAAAAAGAAAAAAGAAAAGAAAAGAAATATAAACAAGTTTCTTTTTTTTCTAGTCTCTCTTTCTCTTACATTAAATAAAACAGCATCTCTACCCTTGTTCTTTTTCTCTTTTACTTACTTTTCGTCTTAAATTTTATCATATAAAATTATAACCTTAGTTGCTAATTTGATGTGAAATTGCTTTATTAAATACTTACTATATTTTTTTGATCAATAACACCAGCTTCATTAAATTAAAAGAAAAGAGGGAATATGGATACAAAAGGGGAGATAAAATATCTTAGCTCCCCAAAAACAGAAAACAAAGGGAATGCAAAGAGAAAAGATTAAAAACTAGCCCAAAAAACAGACTCCCTACTCACTCCTTGCTTGGCCAACCCATCTGCAAATGAGTTGGCACTCCTCTTCACCCAGCTGTACTGAATCTCAATGTCCCTACCCAGCCATAAGAACTGTTTTTTTTCATTGTTAAAGTTCCACAAACCACTGTCCTCTGTCTTCAACCAACTAACCACCACCTTCAAATCACCTTCCAGGATCAAACGACTGATATTTAATTCCTTTGCTCTTCAAATTCCTTCAAGCGCTGCAAGGATCTCAGCCCTAAGAGAGTCACCTTCTCCAATAGGGCCAGAGAATAAAGCAATAACAATCCCTTCCTCATTCCTGAAGACTCCTCCAATCCCAGAGGGCCCTGGATTCCTTACACTGCTGCCATCAAAATTCAGCTTTATAAAGCCCGAGGGGGAGGGGACCAAAATGGCCAAAGAGTCCTCTTGCATCTAGCAATGGAAGCAAACTCTTTCCAGTTTCTTAGAAAGTCATCCACAGGAAAATCTGAAAACAACTCCAAAGATTTTAGCCAGTGGACAGCCCTTAAAAGGATTCGATCTAACAATTCTTTCCTTGTCGGAAAAAATATTAGTATCATTTTTGTAAGTATTGAAATATAATCAAAATACTGTTGTCCTAGATATGTTGATTTGACATGTTTTGAGAGGAAATTAATGTTATTAATAAAGAAAATTTCTATTTTTCCAATTAATATGCATGCTGAATTGTATATAAAACTAGAGAACTAGGAAAAACTTAGGTTTTTATTTTATGAAATTCTTATTGCCTAGGTGCCCCACTGTTGCCTGGAATCACCTAGGCATCTTAACAACTATTCCTAAAATATAATAAATTGCTAACTAAGGCTTTGGGCATTTGAAAAGTTTTTGTTTTTTAAAATGTCACATGCCCTGGCCCATGCACTAAATCATTGGGACAAAGTGAATCCAGAGTGATGAGAAACAAGACCTGAAGGACCATAAAATATCATTCTAATATTAATGATTACATAGGTGATGGGACTCAAAGGGATCCAAAGACCAAAATGTCCCATTCAACCACAAAAGAAGAAAAAGTTATCCCCTTGAAATCCTTTAGAGAAAATGGCCCAAAAGAATAATTATCCTTTACTCAAGATTATACACCTCTTTTAACTGTTGCTGATTTCAAGAGTATTGCAGCATCATCCATGGCAAGAAGCACAATTAACATGGATTGGTTTCCCTCACCAACCCATTATTTCTGTCAAGCTCAACTTTGATAGAAACCTAGGGAATCAAGAATATGGGGAATCTTCTGCAACGATCAAGGATATTTCATGACTTTATTCTTGGGGCCAATTGGTCATAGGGAGTTCCATGAGGGCAGAAGCCGCAGAACTGTTAGCACTGCTGCAATGATTAAGACTGGGGAACACCCTCAACTAAAGAAACATTGTGGTGCAAGGAAATTCTAAGGTGGTGGTGGGAAATAACCGTGATTGGCATTGTGAGGGAAAATAGTCTAGCCAATACTTTTTGTCTAGAGAAGAGCTGCAAATAGATTGATTGTACTGAGAAGAAATATCCATTTAAAATGGTTGTCAGAGCAGGACTTATTAAGGGTGCTAGAGACATCCTATACTTGCACTTTTGTACACAATTCTTCTTAAAAAAATAATAAAATTTGATTCTTACCCATCAAAAGAGGAGAGCATAGAGATATTGAGATAATAAATCAAACTTGGTAGGTGAAATACATGACTAAAATGGTTTTACGAAGAGTTTGTACTCTGGCTCTTCAGATATCCTTCCATTCTGGAATCTGGATCAACTAATAAGGGCCCCCTGAAACAAATTCTTGTGTGTATCTCACACTCAATGAAAGATCCATCATCATAAGAAGATAATGATAATATTACATTGCTATCATGACTATGATTATATAAACAGCAAAGATATTGTTGGTGGAAAATGCAAACAGCAAAGGGAGACAATGCCTAAGTGTTACTGGTTACATTTGCACCATTGTACTTTTCCAAAGTTAAATGACATCAAATAACAGAGTACTTGCCAGTTTACCCCTCACATCTCTAATACTTAGAAACAACTAGATGAAGTTCTCTATGAAAATAAATCTTTCTTTTAACATATTAACCAATAAAAATGAGTTTGTGAAAATTATAATAAAGCACACACTTGTAAGAGTATCTTGGGATGCCAGATGCTGAAGCAAACAGGTCCTTGTTGTGTTGGTTCCACCAAGAGCGCTGAGTACTTTTGGCAGGGTGTTGTAACCCATTAGTAGTTATGGAACTTGAGATAGATGCACTAGAGTCAATACTAGTACCTATGCCATTTGTACGAATAGGGAGAGTTGTTACACTAGGCTCACTTGCACATCGTTGGGGATGAAACCGCTTTCTGTACCACTTTATACCAACAAAAGCACATAATGCTATCAAGATGCCAACAGCCACACCAACTGAGACACCGATGATAACCAAATCAGCTTGACTCATTTTTTTGTTCCGCTCTGACACTCAGAATGTAAGAGCATCTTGCCACTGAGATGGCCTCAAGTTCATCATTCACAGCGTAGATATATATAAGCGGTGAACCTGCATAACATCACCCATAAAAGAAAAAAAAAAAGTAATGACAATTAAATTAAGAAAAAAGAATTCAAACGTTCTTTCTCAGAGATTTTGCTTGTTTTTCCTCCAGAAATTAAATATTATAATAAGAAAAGGAAAGAACATGCAACAACTGTAGCCTAATAAAAGTTTTAAAAAAAATCCATTCAGAAATAGCTTCATCAATAGTGAAATGATTAAAAAAGGGCAAATTTCTTAAACTACCCTTATGGTTTAGCTAATTGACTAACTTTATTCTTACTGTTTAACTTGAAAATGCCCTTTTCAGTTTGGACAAGACGATTCTCTTCTCTCTTCTTTTTATATTTTTTCTTTCACTGTTTTTATCTTCCCCCTGCAAAACTGCTGCTGCAACTCCAGTCCCAAATGAGTTCAACGTATCCATGTTATCAAGATTCATGTATGCAGAGAACAAGTCATCTACCACCTCCCCTTGAGATTTCCTCTCACCCATTCCTTCTGCAATGATATCACCATCTCTATTCCACTTGGATTCCCATTTAACCAACTGAATTGACTTAGCTATTTTCGAATTCTCTCTTGCTGATGCCGATCATTCCAAAATGCCAGGGCCCCTAAGCGGTAGGTGAACAGTCATGGTTTTGGGGCTGGGAACCAGATTGGTGAACAGAGCCGAATTCTACCACCTGGTGAACTGGATTGGTGAACAGGAGCAAAATGGAAGATATCAGCATGGTTTTGGGGCTGGGAACTGGATTAGTGAACAGGTCATCAACCACCTCCCCTTTAGATTTCCTCTCACCCATCCCTTCTTTGAAAAGGATGGAGTACTCTTTTAACAGTAGTCGAGGGATAGAACTATGAATACTTCATCCCCTTTAGATTTCCTCTCACCCATCCTTTTCAAAGATACTGCAAACCACGCTGTTGAACTGATTCCCAGCCCCAAAACCATCCCGGACTCACATACTCGATGACTTTATAAGCAGCAATCTTTTTCAGCTCGTCTTGAGTCAAAATCACCGTCACCGCAGATGAAGACGAAACAATGATAGTTTTCTCCATCATGAGTCATCGCATTGGTCCCGCAAAGTGCAAATGGAAACGGAGACGGAAAATAGAGACAGGGACGGAAAATGGAGACAGAGATGGAGGTGGAGATGGAAACGGAGACGGAGCAGCGATTTGCGTCCTATATTCCTGAGTTTTTTCAACAGTTGGGTTTTATTTTGAAAATTTGAGGAATAGTGGAGGGAAAATTTGACATTTTGTTTTTCCATTAGCACTTAACGACAATGTCAATTGTCAGAAACAGTAGGGATGGTGCAAGACAATTGTTAAACAGTAAGGGTAGAGTTAGTCAATTAACTAAACCATAAGGGTAGTTTAATAAATTTGCCCTTAAAAAACTTCTTGAAAGTAGATGTAAAATTGTGAATAATAGGAATACAAGTCTAGAACCTTGTAATACTGTTGTATCTCTTCTAGATACAACAGTATGATAAGACTGATTAAAACCATGCTTACAATAAAAAAATTAATCCCAATAGTTTAAGATCAATTGCACTGTGAAGAAGAACTGCAAACAGTTGCCATTAAAAAGGGGTTCTTTTTCTCCCTCTTGATTGATATACAGGGAGGGGTTAACATAGAGACCCATGAATGGAAATATCCATCATAACAATAATATCATAATACATGTGACTCATACTCTAGAGGCTCCACCTTAGATATGATCTCTTAATTCATTTCTTATGTTCTTTTTTTTCGATAGGTATTTCTTATGTTCTTTTGGGAGGTTGAGAAAAGTCTATTTAGATGGTGAGAAAAGGTCTAAGGCTTAGATGGTCGCAAGTAACCTAACTCTACAGCTTTTGGACCATAATAATTCCTTGTTATGACCCATCAAGATGCATCTCACCTTGTCACCATGTGCATTTGTTCAAATATTTACCTACTGGTGATATTATTCCTTTCATATATTCAGAACACAGTTCCTAGTTCCCAGAAGGAAGAAATAATGCAGAATACAACATGACAGATGCAATAAAACACCTAGTTTCACATCTTTTCTATCCCTAGTTATCTGTGTTCAAGATAGGAAACAAGAATAAGATGGCAACAGGAAGTCCAAGAACTTAATGAAAAACATATAGATCACTTTAATAAAGGGTAAGCTGTATTTGTATTAATATATGGAAAAAGAAGGTGCACATGAGAAGTACATTGATGCACAAAATATGCATTAACAGCCCTCCCCCGTCAAAGTAAAAAAGACTAGGTAGGTAAAAGTTGTTACTATGGGCAAAGGATGTTTCCACCCCAGACCTATCTAAGCCATCTGAGTTTTGGTTCTCTGTTGAGATTTTATTTATAGTCTTCCGAGGAGATAGACCAGGCACCAAGGGCCTCTGCCAGCATCTTGGCTCCATCTAATAGCATTTGTAGAGTCACCTTCCATTACTAGTGACCTGATGCCTTGTTTTCCAATCCTAAGGGTTAGGAGTCAAGCTTTTCTGGAGTCAGTATCTCCAATGGTCCAACTTTCTGCCCAAAAAGTAGTAATATCTGGTATGTTTTAAAAGGTACCTTAGATGTACACCTGGAGCTGCACCCCCAGGGGCAAGGCACTAACAGATGCTTGAGGTGTATGTCTCATATGCTCTTACCTTTAAATCTAGTTTTTATAATAAAAATGTCATAAATAAAAGTGAGGCAACCATTTTATCATATTCCCCATTATACATTAACATAAGACAGGATAAAAACCCTCCAAATTTGTATATCATGATATTATAATAAAATGTTATAAATAGAAGTGAGAACATCATAGCTTTTTTTTGATAATTTGAGAACATCATAGCTTTGATTTCTTTTAATGCATTACATTCATTTGAAGATGAGACCATACACTTGTTTATGTTAATATTGTGCAATTTATGTGAATTGTTGATTTGAAATTTTTATTTGCAACTTTGTAAGTGATATATTGATGACTGATGATACTTATGTAATTATGGAGGATGATACTTGATGCGATTATATTTCAATTCTATACTTAAATGTGATGGTTTTATTATTAGAAATTGCACATATAAAACTTTTTAATCTCTCATAATTTTTCTTACCTTTATGGGATATTTACCATATTTCTATTTGTTTTACCCTATTTTTAATTATTTATTAATTAAAAAATTCATGCTTAGGAGACTTACGAGTCTTGCATTCTGGTTTACACCTCATGCAGGATGGTAGAACACCTAGCACTAAACCTCCACATTTTAAAAGTTAAAGCACTGATAAAAACACTCCTCCAATACCTGAAGGGCATGCTTTTCCTTGGGATCTTTCATCAAATTGGAGCCCAATGCCCCCTTGTGATAAAGGAGTAGGCACCTTTATAGTGTAGTTAGAAGGTGAAGAGTAGTGTAGATTACAAAATCCTTCTGAGATCGTCAAATAAGACACCTAGAAATTCTTTTGAAGATGGAAAACATGTAGATCATTTCCCTGATGACTCCCCTCAGGAACTAGCGACCTACAAGTGGGTATGAATGAAAGTGAGACATGCGAACGATTTCCCTGAGAAAGTGGAAATCGTCGCTGGTGAATCCATCTTCACGGTGTGGGTGTGGCCTGAAAAATTTCCGACGGTCAGAAGAAGGTACACAGGAGAGAAAATCAGTGAAAAAAGCCAGAAAGAGAAAGGGCAGCAGCCGGGTTTGTCAAAAACAATTTTAATCTTAGAGGAGGAAGGGGAGGGTAATTGTTTGAAAAGTGAGGAGGGGAGTTTGGTGCCGGTTTGACAGGCTTCTCAGGGTAGGGAGGCGGGGGAGATGGCGGCTAGGGTTACCGGAAGAGATGAGGGAGGAGAAAAGGGGAGGAAAAAGGGTGACCATTCGATCTCTTTGTTCTTGGACGGCCATGATGTGGGACTTAAGGGGAAGTTAATGGCGGGCTCCCAAGCTGTAATTTTAAATCAAGATGCTAATATTCTTAGCATTGAGAATTTGAAAGAACTAATTAAAGAGTGCATGTTAGAATTCCACATGGTGCAAAATGTGGAGAGGGAGACACATACAAGGGTGGTCCACAACGTGGGGCTTTTATCTGGAGATCCTAAAGACCCGAAATTATTGGGGCGGTCCGATCAGACCTATATAAGATCACCTTTAACCATAAAGACTCCAAACCTGAGTCCAACATCTGGGCTCTACTCAAACCAAGCTGAAAAGGCAAGTAGTGAACCCAAGCCTCAAACCCACTTCTCGGACTCTTCCACCTTGATTTTTGTTAGACCAAATTGGCTCAGCCAACCAAGTCCTAGACCTAAGAAGAAAAGACTTGGGTCAAACTCTGATGCTATTCCATTCCAAGCAAATCAAGGAGAATCACATGGACGAGATAAGGAAGCGTCCAGCGCCCCTCTCCAAGTGCAATCTCTGGTTGTTGATCACCCATCGGAAATGTTGAATCTCTCCACCAACCTCGAGTCAACGGAAGTTGTTATGGAAGTTGTGCCACTGGTGGTGGTTACTAGTGAGGTAAGCAATGAGAATCAATTTGGGGCTCAAGGGGAGTTTGAAGGCAGAGACAGAATGATAGAGGCAGGGAACCCATCGTTGGCGGGGAAGGTTGTCACAGTGGAGAAAGAGAGTGGAAAGAAAACTGTGGAAGGGACTAGAAGAGGTAAGACCATAACAAACTGTGTCTCCTCTTTGTCTTCTTGGGTAAACTCAAAACTTCTGGGGTTGGGAAAGTACTTGGGGGTATCGATGGAAGGTCTGGAAGAAGAGACAATAAAGTATCTAGAGGGTATTGAACAAAGAGTTTTATTGGAGAGAGGAAAGCTTGCAGCTAAGAAGGGGGGAACCGCATAAAAAAAAGCCGGTAAATCCTAAGACTAACATAGGGGTTGGATGACAAGGCTAGAAGTGGGGAAGGATCTTCAAGAGGGAGTAAAAAAGTGCATAAATAGGGGGGTGAGTACGGTGAATTACTCTTGTTTTGTTTTAAATGGAGTTGAATTTACTTTCATGGAATGTTAGGGGCTTAGGCTTGGGAAGGAGAAGGGTGTTGGTGTGCAATGTTCATAAAAGGTCTAGATGTCAAATAATTCTTCTACAGGAAACTAAGTTGGTGTTTATGGACGCCACCATAATCAGGAGTGTATGGGGAGATGATCAGGTGAAATGGCTCTCGAAGCCGACAGTGGGTAGTGTTGGGGCCTAGTGATTATGTGGGATCCAACGAAGTGCAAAATTTCCTCGCAAATGATTGGAACTTTCTCTATTTCAGTAATGGTGGAGTTGGAAGGAGGAGTGAAGTGCCAAATCACAAATGTGTATGGCCCTACTGATAACAGCCAGAGGAGTGAGTTTTGGTAGGACTTAGCCAGGGCTAGAGGAGTGTTTGATTACCTGTGGGCGATAGGGGATGATTTTTTTTTATAGGAAATGGTAACTTTCATTAGAAAATTGAAAAGATTACAACAAGCTTACCACCCACAAAATGGATGGAAAAAGAAAATAAAGAACATACAAACAGGCCCAAAACAAAGCCTCCCTAGTAACTCCTTGTTTAGCTAAAGTGTCAGCCATTCCATTTGCTGACCTTCTTACCCATTTAAAATGCACCCCAGTCTCCCTTGCTAAGCTAATAATCTCTCTTAGAGGTTGTCTAAGAGACCACACTCCCAGGTTTCCATCTTGCATCCACCCTATTACCAACTTGGAGTCTCCTTCCACTTCTAATTGTTGCATTCCCCATTGTTTCGCCAGTTTCAAACCTTGAAGTAAGGCCATTACTTCTGCCCTTAATGAATCTCCCACCCCAATTGGGCCCGAGTAATGGGCCAAGACTTTTCTTTCCTGATTTCTGTACACACCCCCAACTCCCAACTGACCTGGATTACCCAAGGAGCTTCCATCAAAGTTTAGCTTCACCCTGAAATGAGGCGGAGGTACCCAACATTCTTGTACCACATGGGAGGAAGGTGAGGATACAGCTATAGCACTCCAATTTCTAATTAAGTCAGCTAAGGAGAAGTCCTTGAAGAGATGATGTACTTTCAGCCAATGCATAACCTTAATGGTGACAACCTCCACAAGTGCTTCCTTGGATTTTTCTTGCCCTAGGAAGATCCTATTGTTTTTCTCTTCCCAAATTGACCATAGGATGGCCGCTCTTGTTATTCTCCACATTACCCTGCCCCTTTTCCTTGGTTGTCAGAAGAAGCTAGAGTAAAAAAGGTTTGGGGGGGGGTTCCATCTGTAACCAAACAAAGAAGAGAACCAATCCCACAAATAATAAGCAAAAGGACAAGAAATCAAAAGATGAGTCGCTATCTCACCATTTCTTAAGCAAAGGTAACAGAAGTGGGGAAATGCTCCAGTTTGGCCTTTTTCTTTGAAGTACATCCATAGTATTGATCTTTTGAAGAGCCATTAGCACAAGAGAATACCATATTTCTTTAGCAGGAAAAGTGACAAACACAAAAGAAAACTGAACTAAGGCGTTGAAAAAAATGAACAAGAGAAAGACCCTGAAGAGGACTCTTTCTAAATTCTACTATCTGGGCAGGAAAGATCTAGGAAAATTGAATTCAACACAGTGAATAAGTCATCTGCAAAAGCCAATTCTGAATTCCTCAACCCTCTTCTCAAACCCAAATCCCAAGTCCCCTCAGACACACAAAGTGAGGAGATAGTCTTGTATTTATTTAGGGAAAGAGAATACATTACCGGGAATCTATCCTTAAGGGGGGTGTTCCCAAGCCAAAGGTCCTCCCAAAACAGAATTTTATTACCTGAGCACACATCAAATTTGATGAAAGGCTAAAAGGAAGGCAAAACTCCAGCAATTGCTTTCAAGGGGAGAAATGAGAAGCCCTAGGGTTGACGCCAGCATCCCCATCCATTAGCTACCACCAAGTGCCACAAACTGTCCTGCTCCAAAGGAAATCTCCACAACCACTTTCCTAACAAAGCTACATTTCCTAATTTGATATTGCCAATGCCTAGACCCCCTGCTTCCTTTTTCCTAGAAACTACTTCCCACTTCACTAAATGGTCCTTTTTTGAGTCACCCGGTTCCCACATAAAATCTCTCATGAGCTTTTCTAACTTATTGGCGACCTTGGCAGGAAGCTTAAAGGTAGACAGAAAATACACCAGAAGGTTGGCCAGAGTGGACTTGATTAAAGTGATTCTACACCCTAGTGAGATATAATTTCTCTTCCACCCTGCTAGCTTCTTAGTGAATCTTTCTAAAACTGAGTACCAAAAGTTTTCTGTTCTAGGATTTCCCCCCAGGGGCAGACCTAAATATACCAAAGGCCAACCACTTACCTCGCAACCTAAAGCCCTAGCCACCAACTGCACTTCATCATCCCGTAAATTCACCCCTACTACACAACTCTTGTTCCAATTGATTTCCATATTGGAGACTCTCTCAAAATGCATCACCACCAATCTCAAATTATCCATCTCCTCAATTTCCCCTTCACAAAAGAGAATGATACCATCCACAAACTGTAGGTGAGTGCCAATCACTTGTTGCCTCCCAACTCTCCAACCTTTTAGTAGATTTCTTGTATCAGTCCTAGAAATCAAGACACTTAGGACATCCACAACTAAGGTGAAGAGGAAAGGTGACAAAGGGTCTCCTTGTCTAAGGCCCCTATTTGCAGGAAAGAAGTCCCTAGCTACTCCATTCACTAAGACTGAGAACTAACAAGAGGTAATACAACCCTCCATCCACTTACACCATCTCTCCCCAAAGCCTCTATTCTTCAACACTTCTAGCAAGAAATCCCAATCCACAAAAGCATAAGTCTTTTCTAAGTCAAGTTTATAGATCAGACCCTTTTCTCCTTTTCTTTTTTTTTTTTTTTTTGTAATCCACACATTCATTGGCTATTAAAATCTGATCGATAATTTGTCTCCCTTTCACAAAGGCCCCTTGACTCGGTGAGATTAAGGAAGGAAGGACTTTCTTGAATCTTAGTGCAAGAACTTTAGAAATGATCTTATACAGACTCCCAATCAGACTGATCGGTCTAAAGTCCTTAGGCTGAACTGCAAGCACCTTCTTAGGGATCAAAGCTATGAAAGTAGCATTTGCACCCGCATTTATTTTTCCTCTTTCAAAGAATTCCAAGAAGACCTCCACTAGGTCATCACCTAAGATGTCCCAACAATCTTGATAAAAAGCCAAAGTGAATCCATCCGGGCCCGGGGCTTTTGATCTTTCCATAAAGAAAACTACCTCCTTTATTTCTTGAACCTCAAAAAATCATTCTAGGGGTTCCAACAATTCCCTTTCTCCAACATGCCACTCAAAGTCAGTTAGAGTCTCTCTTACTCTATTGGGGCTGTCATAAATGGATTGCAAATGCTCCACAAAAGCTTTTGCAATCTCTTCCTCTCCTGTTAGCATTGCCCCATTCCATTCCAAACTTTCCACTATGTTCTTCCTCTTTCTTCCACTTGCCAAGCTATGGAAAAATTTTGTATTACCATCTCCTTCCTTCAACCACTTGCATCTTGATTTTTGTCTCCAGCTTATCTCTTCTTTTCTGAGAATTTCCTCCAAATCCTGTTTCAACTTCCATCTCTCTTACCTTTCTTCACACCTCAATCCTCTCTCTGCCTCAGCAACATCAAGTTCTTGAATCCTTTTACTAATAGCTTCATTTATGTCTTCAATTCTACCAAACTCTTCTTTGTTCCAAGCTTTGATCCTGGCTTTTAGCTTTTGTAGTTTCTTATAAAATTTATATCCCTTCCATCTAAAATCCACCTGATCCTCTTCCCACCATTCTTTCACTTTCTTTTGAAAGTCTGGATGTAACGGCCACATGTTTTCAAATCTAAAGGGGCAAGGTCCTCCTCCTAGTCTTTCTTAAGATAATCTAATTGGCCAGTGACCCGATGTAGGTCTAGGTACTGCCCTCATCACCAAACCACCCCATACTTCCTCCCAATTTGAAGAGAATAAAAATCTATCTACTTTACAACAAAGTCGTTCTTCTTGAAAAGTAGACCAAGTAAAATCAGCTTGCACCAACGGTAGCTCCCTCAATTCAAAAGAATCCACAAAACAGTTGAACTTCCTCATACTTGAGGTGATCCTATGGTTGCGGTTATTTGTTTCAGTTACAAACCTGATGACATTTAAATCCCCTCCCAAGCACCACGGACCCTCCCACAATCCCCTTATAGCTGCTAATTCCTCCCTTTCTCTATACGAATTTGGCCCATAAACATTTATTAAAGCCCATTCCGGTCCATCAATTCTTCTTCTTAATTTCACTGTAACCGTATAGTTACCAATTAATTCTTCTGTACAGTCCAAATCCTCGTTTTTCCAAATTGTCAGAATACCCCCTAAGGCCCCCCAAGACTGTGCTAAAGCTCAACTCAATCCTCTAGCCGACTAAACATTTGATTCCTGAATCAACACAATATCTGGCTTTTCTTTTCTGAGCATTTCCCTTATCACTCTTCTCTTCCTAGAACTCCCCAATCCCCTTACATTCCAACTAATAATCTTCATTGAGAACCAAACTTATGAGCAACCCTAGAAACCACCTTTTGCTAACCTGACTACTTTCCTTTTCTCCCAAAACACCCCGTATCATAGTCCACTTCACATCTCAATCTCCCCACTTCACTCAATTTCTTCTTCCTCTTTTTAGGTGTCCCTCCTTCAAGCTTTTTCTTCGATTTATCTTGTTCCTCCACTCTTTTCTTTTTTGGCTTGTCTTCCTATTTCTTCTCTTTGTTGTTTTTTCACCCGTTTTTACCCTTTCTCCCTCCCTTCCCCTTTCCTAGGAACTAGGAACTGGAGAGTCACCCTCTTGTTCCTTTTCAAAATTCTCCCCTAATTCTTCCTCTACCAAGAGTCTAAAGGTATGCAAAATTAATCCCCAAATCCTTTCCCCTTCATCCACAATATCATTCAGGGCCTCCACATCCTCTAACGTCTCTGTTACTTCAATTGAATCACTAGGACAGTCAACTTTTGGAAGAGTGTCACTAGGATAGGCAGCTTTTGGATGAGTGTCAACTTCACCTACGAGCTGAGACAAAACAACAACTGGGGAAGGGGGCAGATTAGTATCAAAAACTCGAGGAATACAAGAATCAAGGTAAAACAAACTAGAAACATCAAAACCTGAAATATCACCAATTATGCCTAGGTTTTGAGGGAGTTTGCTAGGAGAAGTCTCCTCAGGATCAACCTGTGTTGCACTAACAGGGGAGTAGGGATTGCCTGTTTCTTTAACATTTGACTTGGGAGAAAACATACTCGAACTATTGACACCTTGACCTTCATCTAGATGCGGAACAAGTTCTTCTCTGAATTTGGCCAAGACATTCACCTCCCTTGAAGTACCGCCTCCCATTCCCAAGCTCTTCGACAACTCCAAAGAGTTTGCAGGCTCAAGGGTAAAATCTTCTCCAAAAAGAAGTGTTGTTCCAAGGTCTACAGCCGCTATAGATGAGCTTTTCGAGTACCTGCTTCTCACACTTCCTATGCTGGAACCCTCGAGGAGAAGCTCATCATCTTCCTTTTCTTCTTCACAGTTTACCCACTCTGAGTCAAAACCATCGTCATCAGACCTCCGCCGAACAAACTTCGGGTTTGTACGTTCCGGGGTCGTGGAATGGTAGACTAGTCTTGGTCTCCAGCTGAACTTCTCCACCGCTATTGTGTTCGAACCCCCCCCCCCTCTTCGAGTCAGGTCTCGAGTTAGAAGATGATGGACCTAAACACTGGGCTATCACCTTCAGTCCAACCTTGGTCACGTGACCATTTAAGTGATCACATGATGCCCTTATTTCCTTCGGCCCAGCCCCTTCCTTAAACCTTAAAATATTGGATGATGGCCCATTTAAAAGCCCATTACTGAAATTCTTTGAATTGTCTAGAGGTCCAAAGCCAAGTGTCACTCGATTTAGCCCATTACTGAAATTCTGTGAACCTGGTTTGAATCTCTTCGAGTTACCCAGTTCAACACTTGGCCTGGTTTTGCTCAAAAAGTGAGCCCCTCCACCTGTCAAAGTTTGGGCATAGGACCTGCCCCTATCTGTGTCTTTAACTTGTCTTGCACGCTCAAGGCATTTCCCTGCAATCTCACCTTTCGCATTCTTCTTTCCTAGACTTTCCAAAACTGTGTAAACCTCAGCCATTTTCAAATCCGCCAATCCCTGATTTCCACGTAAGTATTCTTCTTCCACGTCCTCTTCCTCCTCCCTTCTGGACTTCCTCCATAGTGAAGCTTCAATGGAAGAGAGAAGCCAAGCTGAGTAAAAACAGTTATCAGAGAAAATTTCAATCTTCCTAGGGATTTCTTATGGTTTAACTCCACTCAATCTAATGGCTGTTGATCTAGCAGGAATACACCAACCAGTTTTTCCTTACATGAAGCAATGGACTCAAAAACCTCCTTCTTCCACAGATGGAACAGCAAGCCAGCAATCCTCACTGTGACTCCATCTACCACCGTCCTTTGAGTTTGAACCAGGGGACCAGTTCATGACTGTAGCATTTCCTTCAGCTGTCTGCACATTCAAAGCATTGATTTCGACTTCACCTTCCAACAAGTCAATCAATGCTTTACACTCTTCAAATGGAGTGATCAAGATAGGACCCTTCAGTTTTAAATTTTTTAAGTCTACAGCTATTTTCCCCCAATCCCTTGGTTCCTTTTTCAGTACTGCTATTAGCTTCTTTCCCCAATTTGCCTTCTCCTCTCTATAGACTAATTTTCTAGCACCCAAAGCACTCACCAGAAAACCTGTTGCTCCCTGTTCTTTTTCAGAGAAAGAACCCTCCATTTCTACCAAGGATTGTTTTGAGCCCCTCTCTTCACTCTTCAAGTTCAGGAACTCCTGCAACAGACTATTAATCTCTGCCCAGATTAATCATTTTCTTCCTTCAGGAATGCAGATAAACTGCCTTTTCTTTTCTCCAAAGAACTCCATCACAACCAAAAACCTGCCTTTGATATTACACTTTTCTCTCAGCTAAATGTTTCCTCTTTTCTCCTTCCTTCGAACTTTTCCAATCTCTCTCTCTGGTAGTAGAAAGAGCTCCCTCTACAAATCGTTGGAGCCATTCAACCACATCAGTCCTTACCAGTAGAATCATGGCCTTCTTCAATTCTCTCACCTTCAGAGTGACCTTTCCTTGCACTCTAGTTCTTTCGAAAAATAAATTCTTTGCTTCAGCCTTCAAAGACCTCCTCCATGTCGACTGCTGTTCAGAAACCTCCTCCATCTCCTTCTCTTCTTCTATTCTACTCTTGTTGCTGAAATCCAAATCTCCTTTACCTGTAAAGCCTGAAACTGCCGGAGTGAGTACACCATCACCTATGACCATGGATGTACCAAATAGCACCACAAGAAGTAGGGCAGTTCGCAACCTTTTATGTTTCTCAAGGTTGATGAATATGCGATAGGGGGTGATTTTAATGCGAGACTTTCAGCTGAGGAGAAGAACACAAGGGGTAGAAAATCAAGATCGATGAATATGTTTGCTGAGTTCATTAACAGTTTTGATCTGACGGACTTACCTTTGGTTGGTGCTCAGTTTACTTGGACTAATAATCAGGAGATTCCTGTTCTGGTTAGACTTGACAGATTTCTTGTATCATCAAGATGTAAATCAGCCCTCTAAAACTACTGTAAACTTGGAAAAAATAGAGAGAAAAGAGGAAGAAAAGAAGAAAACAGCAGCACAAAAGAAAGAAGATGGAGAAAAGAGGAGGAAGAAGAAGAAGAGTTCGAATATCTCTTCCCTCCCCTCTCTATTCCTTTTTACTAAACTTCAGTCTTAGCATAATTACATGTAAATCAGCCCTCTAAAACTACTGTAAACTTGGAAAAAATAGAGAGAAAAGAGGAAGAAAAGAAGAAAACAGCAGCACAAAAGAAAGAAGATGGAGAAAAGAGGAGGAAGAAGAAGAAGAGTTCGAATATCTCTTCCCTCCCCTCTCTATTCTTTTTTACTAAACTTCAGTCTTAGCATAATTACAAGTATACCCTTAAGTGGGCGGCCAGCTAGGCAGTAGCATAAAGTTAACTAGCAAAAATAAATAGCAGGCCCATTAGCTAACAGATAAATAAGAAACATACTACAAGAAAAAATACTAGGGCCCATTCGGCCCAGTCTCTTTACATATTACAATAAGGGATCTGGCAACTTCAACCACATGTCGGTTCTTCTTTTCCGCCACTCCATTTTGTTGTGGAGTGTAGGAACAAGAACTTTGATGAATAACCCCAAAAGTTTTAAGATAGGCTAAGAGGGTTTTCTCAAAATACTCCCTAGCATTATCAAAACGGAATATTTTGATCCAGGTGTTAAACTGGGTAAGAATGAGTTCATAAAATTTTTGCACAATGGTTGGTACTTCATCCTAGGATCTCATGAGATAAATCCAAGTGTAACGAGAGAAATCATCAATAAAAAGGATAAAGTACCTATAACCCCTCATAGTAGGCAAATGATATGACTCCCACACATCAGAGTGAACAATATGGAAAAGAGAAATAGATCTTTTATTGCTTATTGAATAAGATTGTCTACAATGCTTTGCCAGTTTACACGACTCACAATGAAGACTTGATAAAGGCATTCCCTTAAACATATCTGGAAACAAATGACTCAAAGCAGAAAAAGACAAATGACCAAACCGAAAGTGACATAGCATAACTTTGTCAACAGACTCTGACAAGACTGACTCCAAGGCAACTCCATGAGGTGGTCCAAGAGCTCTATCAGGTCTGTCCAACAAGTATATTCCGTTCGCCTCATGGCCACTCCCAATCATCCTCTGAGATTGTAGGTCCTGAAAAAACACAATGAGTGGGAAAGAAGGTTATGCTGCTAAGAGATTTAGTTAAGCTGCTAAGAGATAAAACGCAATTCAGGGATTTTGGAAAACGCAACGCGGATTTTGGAAAAACGCAATTCAGGGATTTAGTTAAGCTGCTAAGAGATAAAAGGTTTGTATTAAGTTTAGGGACATGAAGGACAGAGAATAAATAAAGGGTGTTAGAGGTCTTTATATCCCCTTTGCCAGAAATGGGAGCAAGAGACCCATCAGCAAGGGGTATTTTCTCTTTACCAAAGAGAATGTGGTATAAACAGAAAAGATTAGACAGACTGGTCATATGGTCTGATGCACCAGAATCAATGATCCAAGGGGTTTTATGATTACCTAAAACTGAAGCATGGTTTGCAGAAGCACGAATACCTGAGTGAGCAAATGCTGATGATGATGATGATGTGTTGCCTTGAGAGTGAGATGAAGAAACAATAGCCTCCAAGTGATTTAACAACCTCCCATATTTTCCAAAATCCGCCTTCGTTGTTGCCAACTGTTCAATGGTTGACTTCTCTTCACTCTCCTTCCTCCTTCCAATACTGTGGCAACATTAGCTGTCTTGGGCTTTCCTGTCTGACTGCCCTTCTTAAAATTGTTGTTATTCTTAAACCGGTCAAGAAGAAGATCAGGATGAAGCTTCCAGCAAGTGTCCTTCATATGCCTCGGTTTCTTGCAATATTCACATACATGCTCATTCTTCTCAGTTGGACCCTTCAGCTTTATCCCAGCATGTGCAAAGTGTTCTGTAGGTGGACTCTGTAACTGAACCTGCCACCTACTCTCTTCACTTCTTACCATAGCATATGCCTAGGCAAGAGTAACCTCATCTTTGGCCAGAATATTCTGGCTAATTATATCAAACTCAGGGTTGAGTCTAGTAAGAAATTCAAAAACCCTGTTTCTTTCCACCAACTTTCTAAACATTTTTGCATCATTCTTACTCTCCCATACAACTGTCTCCATAACATCAATCTCCTGCCATAGGGATTTCAATATAGAATAGTAGATTGCCACACTCTTCTCCCCCTGTCTTAGGTTCTTCACATCACTTTTCAGTTTGTAGACTCTAACCACATTCAACTTCTGTGAATAGGTTTCAGTAGCACTGTCCCAGATCTCCTTGGCCGAGGACATCCAGAGATAGTGCTGACTGATATGAGGTTGCATAGAGTTGACTAACCATCCTATGACTGTATAGTTTTGCATCCATTTTTCAAATTCAGGGTCTGTCTCTTCGAGTTTCACTTTACTGCCTGTGAGGTACCCTAATTTTCCTCTACTACAGATATAAATCCTTATAGATTGTGCCCAAACAAGATAATTTGTCCCATCTAGCTTAATTGTGGTCACACCAGTCAAAACGGAATCTACCGAGCCAAGCTCGGAAACTGGGACCTACTTGAACTCACTTCCGTATGTCTCCATTAATCAAACAAAAATCAAAAAACCAGAAATTTGGTCTTTATAAACTTACTTGAAGTTAAACCAGTACCCAAAAGCTTGAAAACTAGGATTTCACTGCGTCCGGTTGTTGGGGAGAAAGAGAGAAGATGCAGCCACTCCTACCAAAGCTTCCCAACCTCTTCCAAAACTAAACCGACCTCTTTTAGAAGTCAAAGGGCACCTCCCAAGCACAGAGCGCCACACCCAAAGCTTCACTTTTACCTGTAACTTTAGAAATCTCTAATCGGCTAGGGTTTTGGGCAGAAACAAAACAACACCACTTCTTAGCAATTTCCAGCCATACTTAAACTCTCTAAACCCTCTACCAACTAGGCAAAAGATCCTCTGAACTATAGAGAACCTATCTCTCCATACACTCTCTTAATCAAAAGGTGTATGGGAAAAGAAGAAAGAAAGAAACCCACTCTGATACCAAGATGTAAATCAGCCCTCTAAAGCTACTGTAAACTTGGAAAAAATAGAGAGAAAAGAGGAAGAAAAGAAGAGAACAGCAGCACAAAAGACAGAAGATGGAGAAAAGAGGAGGAAGAAGAAGAAGAGTTCGAATATCTCTTCCCTCCCTTCTCTATTCCTTTTTACTAAACTTCAGTCTTGGCATAATTACAAGTATACCCTTAAGTGGGCGGCCAGCTAGGCAGTAACATAAAGAGAATTAGCAAAAAGAAATAACAGGCCCACTAAGATAGGCCCATTAGCTAATAGATAAATAAGAAACATACTACAAGAAAAGATACTAGGGCCCATTCGGCCCAGTCTCTTTACACATCAGGATGGGATGACATTTTCCCAGAATTCACACAAGTTGTTCTTGCAAGGCTTGTTTCAGACCACTACCTATTCAACTGATCTGTGGCCCTCGAGAAAAGAAAAAGGTTCCCTTTAAATTTGAAAATGCCCGGTATGAAGAAGAGGGTTTCATTCCATTGCTAAAAGGGGCCTGGAATGAGTGTCCAGTGATTGGGTCGAGTTCCCATAGATTGGCAAAAAAACTGGGGGCGATTAAAGAGAAGGTCAAAGTATGGAAGATGGAAAACAAGCTGTCTCTAGACACAGGAAAAAAAAAGGCCTGTTTAAGCTTAATTGAGGAAATTGATAGAGCAGAAGAGGTGGGTCCCATTTCTCAAGATCTGAGGCTGAAGAGAGAGATGGCAAAGGCAACCTATGATAAAATTGCCTACAAGGATGAGATAAGTTGGAGGCAGAGGGCCAAAACCACATGGCTGAAGGTAGGGGACGGGAACACAAGTTTTTTTCATAAAATGGCAAATGTTCGATCTAGATTCAAGGAGATCACCAAACTGGAATGTGAAGGAAAAATAGATGAAACAGATGCAGGTATCAAGGCCATTGCTACAGCTTTCTATAAAAACTTCTATAAAGAGCCTTGGACTTTTAGACCTCTTCCTTTGCATACTCCTTTCAAGAGGTTGTCAGATGAGCAAAGTTCCTTCTTAGAAAGACCTTTCACTGAGGAGGAGATTAAGGAAGCAATCTCAAGTCTGGAGACAGAGAAGTCTCCTGGACCAGATGGTTTGACTAATATGTTCTACTTGAAATGCTGGGATTTTATAAAGCAAGACCTGCTGAATGTGTTTCAGAATTTTCACAGATCAGCATCCCTACAGAGAAGCCTAAATAATACTTTTATTTCTCTCATTCCTAAGGTTGCTAGAGCTACAAACTTAAAAGACTTCAGGCCCATTAGTCTCCTTAATAGCTTCTACAAGATTCAAGATTCTTTCAAAGGTGTTGGCGGAGAGGATGACGAAAGTTCTATCAAGTGTAATTTCTGAGAATCAGTGTGCTGTTATCCCTGGCAGACAAATGTTGGACAGTGTCTTGATTGCAAACAAATTGATTGACTCTAGGAGGGATGGAAAACCTGGTCTGATATGTAAACTGGATATTGAGAAGGCTTATGACCATGTCAACTGCAGATGTTTGGATTTTGTCTTGGAAAGGATGAATTTTGGTTAGAAGTGGAGGAACTGGATAAAGGTATGTGTTACCTCTCCAAAATTTTCTGTCCTCATTAATGGATAAGTGGTGGGCTTCTTTGAGAGCTCTAGAGGAATTAGACAAGGAGATCCTCTCTCTCCCTTACTTTTCATTTGTCAAATGGAAGTGCTCACTCAATTCAGTAAGCTAGCTGCCTCTGAAGGTTTTTGGGATGGTTTTGAAATTTGTCCAGGAGGGGAAAAGGTTCATATGCTTCAGTTTGCCAATGACACTCTTTGCTTTATTGATGGAGGGTCCCATTTATTGAATGGGACAAAAATGCCCTTTTTAATAATGAATTTTTATGGCTAAAATGATCATTGCCTTATTTACATAAGAAATAAAAGAACATGGGTAAATGCACTTACCCGGGTAAGTGTTTCCCAAGAAAAACTTACCCAGGTAACTGCATTTACCCGGGTAAGTAACTTACCGAAAAGCGAACGGGGCCTCAGTGTTCTATTTCAGTTTAGGTTTCAAAGTTGGTAGAGGGAACAAACTAAAGTTCTGGAAGGACCCTTGGTGCATGGATACCCCTCTTGCAGAAGCCTTTCCCCTGCTTTATCAGTGTGCTGCAGACCAAGATATCTCAGTTGCTGATTCCTATGAGTTGAGTGGTAATTCTATCTCCTGGAGTCCTCTATTTAGGAGAAATCTTTTCGACTGGGAGCTGGAACCGTTTGTGGAGTTCATGCAAGTTCTACAAAGACAGAGCATTTCAGTCAATTTGGAGGATGAGTGGATCTGGAAGTGGAGTAAGGATGGCATTTTTCTGTTAAGTCTATGGCCTCTAAACTTAGTCAGATTGGGGCGGCTGACTTCCCAAGAAAACAGGTTGGAACCCAATCTGCCCTTCCAAGGCAAACTTTCTAGTGTGGGCTTTGACCCTTAACAAAGGTCTTTCAAGAGTCAATCTGGATAGGAGAGGGCTGCAGATCCCTGATCTGAATTGTGGGATGTGCGGATTAGCACCAGAGACAAGTGACCACCTCTTTCTCCACTGCCACTTTGCTACGAAGATTTGGGCTCATTTTCTTAAAGCTGCTGGGGTCGTCTGGGTCATGCCTAGTTCCACCAAGGACTTGCTCTACTGCTGGAAATTGAAGGGCCTTAAGAGAAAAGGAAAGCTGATCTAGAGCACTATACCTACGGCTATTATTGTGATCATTTGGTCTGAGAGGAATAGTCACATTTTCTGTAACAGATCAAAAAATATAGATGATTTGATACAGATTTCTGTTTGTAAGATTGCATCTTGGTTGTCAGTTAGACCTGAGTTTAAGCATCAAAATGTATTTCAGATGCTTCACTCTCAGTCTGTCTGGAGTCTTTAATGAGTTTTCTCCTCTTTTTTGGGGAGTTGTTGTACCCTTCTCTTTATTTCAATAAATTCTTACCTTACCTTTCAAAAAAAAATGTTAGGGCTCCCTTTAAGGAGGAGTTTGTTTGGCATGTTACAAGACATATATACGGTGAAAGAGGCGATGAAAAGAAAAGCAAGAAGGCTGATCCGGAGTCTGTTGAGGAAGTCTTCAGAGATGGAAAGGAAGTTGGGAAGAGGAAGACCGAACACCATGGTGCTATAGTTTTCGAGGCAAGACAAGGGGAGAAGGTGGTGGTCATTATGGTCAATTTTGGTATGACATCATCTCAATCTTTAGTGAAGAAGCAAGCTGTTTTCAGGTCTGAAAGCAACACTCAAATTGGGGAGCAGAGTTCAAGTTCGAGACAAGAAGGCCAGCCAGAGAAAGGTTTTATTCATATTTATCAAAAAAAAAAGGTTTTATTCAGTGAATGAGAAAGTTGATTGTGCTCCTCCTCCTGTAAGTCGGATCGGCGGACCATCTGATCAAGGGAAGTTAAGTGAAGAGAGTCAAATCATGTCAAAGGATGAGGGGTGTGAAGAAGGAGATTAACAAAAGGATGTGGAAAAGGAAAGGAATGTCAAGGTATTAAAGAGGTCCGTATTAATAGAAAAAAAAAAAAAAAAAAAAAAAAAAACGGAGTGAAGGAGATGGTAAATTCTCTGGACCCTAGAACCAAAAACGTCCAATCTGTCAATTTTGTTGGAGTTCTAAGAAAGGGAGTAGGGAGGAAAGAGAGAGGGGGAGGAGATAGTTGGGAACTTGTTGATCCAAAACCATGGAGGGATTAAATATTGCTGATCTAGCATAGAATTGTTGTGATGTGGTTGGAAAAGAAAAAACGTCTCCAAAAGAAAAGAGTAAGGGTGAGGGAATTGCAGTCAAAACAAATGAAGGAGAGTTAACAAACTTTAATAAAGGGGCTGAAGATGAAGGTGTGGTTTCTCAAGGGCATGATACTATGATAGAGAAGTAAGGGCTGAAGATAGTAAGCAAGATACAGGTTTAGCTTATTCTAGAATGTACAAAAGGAAGAGGAATTATCACACAAGACCATTACAAGATAATGATGAATTAGTAAATTTAAGGGGAGAAAAGAGAGAAGACATTTCACATGGAGATGAGGTTACAATGGACAAGACTCGTGAAATTGAAGTGACAGTCGATCTGGAAAAGGTGGTGGAAACAGAAGTAGAAGTAAGTAAAGTTTTGGGGTTACTTATTCTTGGAGGGGAGGATTTTGCTAGGAAAATGTTTAAAGATTAGGAAGAAAGACATCTGATGCCTTTTTTTTATCAGTAAGACATCTGATGCCTTTGCGGGATAAAGGAGATCTTAGCTTGGGTGCCAAAGAGATTGATGTCAACTCAAGATCAAAGCTTGACCAAAAAAAGTTAGTTCAGATTAAAGGAGATGGGGCAGGTTGTAGAGGAGAGTTGGCACAGGATTAGTTTTTTGAGAGAAGCATAGTGCTGGAACTGGAAAGAACTGATGATAGTTAAAAGACACTTGTGAAGAAGAAGCCTAAAGTGTCTGAAAGACTGAAAGGAGGCTTGTTTGTAATTGGTCCTGCTAAGAAGGTGAAAAGGTTGAAGAAAATTATCAGGAGAAGCAAATAGGTCTCTAATTAATCTTATGGAGAGAGGGATTTTTTTGTTCTTTTGTTGTAAGGTGTTCACTGCTGGTCACCTTCCTCTGTATTCTCTCTTTTTAATTTTAATAAAAGTTTTCTTTTATTACCCAAAAATACAACTTTAAAAGGAAAGGAAAAAATATGTGATAAACATGACATTGCTATCAAAACCAGATAACCAAACATGATAATAAAGATAAAGGTGGAAAGTATGTTGATATGAATTGGCCTAGAAAAGTTCTAGTAAAATAATCAAGATATTATCAAAACAAAACAGATATTGGAAACCTGGAATGTATGACAGTTACTTGCACAACTTGTGTGACAACATTGTAAATGCTATGGCCAAAGTGTATTTCATGGTATAAAATATATATTATATAGGTAAACAGAAAGCTATCAAAATCACACAATTAGCACATAAGACATGACCAAACACTTGTAAATGGAATCCTAGTAGCACATCAAAAGGCACAATTAAGATTTACATAAATGAATGGTTGCTTTCTCATCAAACGTACATATATGGCATGCCTGTTTCGTTTTATCTACTAGAGATTGTACCACGTATATTCTATGGGCTGGATATTGTTCTATCTCCAACCAATATGACAGAATGGGTTGCAAATTAGTCCACCTTATGTCTTTTCTTGATGCTCAAATGGATTAGTTGTACTTATCATTTTTTCTTTTTTTTAATCAATAAATAGCTTATTATTGTCTAATTTAATTTTATTAGTCTTCACAAAAAGAGAATAGCTGATCAGACAAATCATTCTCTAAAAACAGAATTCCAATGAGACCAACTTAACTTGTTAGTGGGATGTTAATAAATAAGCCTTAAGATCATGAAGAAAGCATCAAGACAACATTTGAATTCAATTAATGTTCTTCATCTGATGAAAGAACATATCTTAAATATTTCATTGCTATGGAGATAGAGACTACATGAATACTTCAATCAAATTCGTTAAATTTCTCGACAAGCCGCTAAACCCTGAATGTTCTTCATCTGATGAAAGAACATATCTTAAATATTTCATTGCTATGGAGATAGAGACTACATGAATACTTCAATCAAATTCGTTAAATTTCTCGACAAGCCGCTAAACCCTGAATCCCCTAGTTTATTCCTTATGATCTACTACTGCAAATCCGGTCCTCGATCGACATGTTAGCCAGTAACTTTAAATGGGTTCTCCTGAAACTCAAAAATACGAAGACACAGGAAGCGAAACTAGCTGGAGACACAAAATAGAACAAAAAAAAGAATGAAAGAAGAGAAATTGACCGCCAAAATAAGAGCCCATTTCAGCAATATTCCGCAAAACCAGTAAAGACCCATCAAGATAAATGAAGCCATCCTACCTTGGGAGCTGATGAAACATGAGAAAGCCGAGTTAGATGGTCAGTTCTTGATTTCATCTCAAGACTGCGCTCTGCTTCGTTTGGGAAGACTGGAGAGAGAGGACCCTTAACAAAAGGGTGGTGGACTTGAGAAAAACGAGAAGTAGAAAGTAACGAAAGAGAGCGGGGAAAAAAAAACATGTCCAAATAAGAAAACTTGGGAATATAAAAACACAAGTTCTTATCAGCGCCACACAAATCGCGCCAACAACTCCCTACAGGACATCCCAGCTGTGTATAGAGAACATCTTCCGATGGTAAGTACGGAAGATGCTCCCTGTGCACGTTAAGATGTGTGTGTGGGGCGCCTGCTGTGGGGGCGCTGATGTGATCTGTAAAAACACAAGATTCTCCGTCAGTTAGAATATTAATGGTTGAAACTGGTAGACCATTAACACCAAGACATTAGGCATGGACACTCATCCACCTAAACATATCCGCCTTTACCAGTATTCTGGTCTTGCCGTCTTGCTTAAGTTGATCTTCGAAATAGAAACTCGATAGGGACTGGTTGGGCTAATTTGAATTAATGGTCCAGACCAGCCCATATATAAGGTGAATATGGGCTAATTTGAATTAATGGGCTTTTACTGCCGAAACTTGTAGCTATTATGTTCTGCAACTGCTCAGAAATTCTCTAGTTACGCCAGTGCTTTAAAATCTGGACTTGGACTTGGACTTGGACTTGGGACAGATTATCATGGCCCAGGTGGCGTTTTATTAAGATGTTGTCTGGTAAGTTTTTTTAGAAAGATCTTTTAGACTGTTTAGATGGTCAAAATAGAGTTTTTTATTGAACTTTTAAAAACTTTGTCTACAAGTTTATATATCATATATAAAAATCATAAAGCTTTATTTGAATATTCCAAAAATTCATAATTTTTTATCTTTTTGGTCTTTCCACACATGTATCTTCTCAACTTTCCGACTTCTAGTTACCAAAAGAAGGAAAAAAAAGACCAAATTCATGCAAGGCGTTTAATGTATAAACAAGAAACCTGAATCATCCCTGATGATGCACGATCTGGCCAGTCTTAGCTGTCGATGATCTTGCCTCTGAATTGAGTAATAGGGACCTGAAACGGGAGGAGAAGAGAAGCTCCGGGGAGAACCCGGCGTAAGGGCTCCGAAGCTCAAGTTAGAATCCTTCAAAGGCAAGAATAACCAGATAGCGCGAGAGTTAGCCTACCTCGTCCCTGGGGGGTAGCCTACCTCGTCCCGGCGTAAGGGCTCCGAAGCTCAAGTTAGGGCTCCGAAGCTCACTTCCAGGCCTCCGTCAAGTCGGGCATGATTACTTCTGAACTCCTGCCAGTTCGGGTGTCATTTCCTCTGGTCGGACAGAACCGCCACTGTTCCTTTTGTCGGAGCCGTCTCTGCGGCTAGTGACGACGGTTGCAGAATGTCGTTTGAAGTGCGGCTGTCAGGCGTCAGATCCCAAATCAGTCAAGTACGTCGCCCTTGGATAAAGACGTCCTTGGTGTCGGGTATGTTTGGCTGGCCTGGTGCTTTGGAAGTGAAGTGTTGGAGTGGCGAGCAAGGTGCCTTGAGTTCGGTTTGGAGTGTTCCGAGCTGTCACGGGTCAGTTCGGGTCAGCTTTGTGAGGCTTGGGGCCCAGTATAGTTCGTGCTCCTTGCAGGGAGCTCGGGTTCTCAATAGGGAGCTCGCTCTTGACAGCTCAGGCTCCTAGTAGGGAGCTCGAGTTTTAGGGAGCTCGGGCTCCTAGTAGGGAGCTCGGATTTAGGGAGCTCGCTCTTAATTAGGGAGCTCGGGCTCCTAGTAGGGAGCTTGGATTTAGCGAGCTCGGACTTGGGGAGCTCTGGTTTTAGGGAGCTCGGACCTTTGACAGGGAGCTCGCTCATAACAAAGAGCTCGGACTAAGTACAGCGGTCTGGAGTTCGGGCTCGGTAGTGAGTTTGGACTTGCTTCCGATGCTTGCTTTGGGTGCTCTACTGTCCCGAGCTGCTTGCCTTTGCCACGTGTCGGGCGATCGCGAGGCCGGGCCAAATTTCCCTTCATCAATTGCCCCCCACTCCCTGTGACAACGGTTCCGTCTTGGCGCAGGGAGTTTGCAAGGTAGTGGGAGGGTTTTGGTCCGTACTGAGCGCGCTCGCTCCAATTTGATTTTCAAAAAGGGGCGCGCGTTCGGAAGTCGTGATGTTAGTTATTCGAGAGTTACGCTGCAGACGCTTTTATTGCGAGGGGACGTGCGCCGTTGCTCCGTCAGTTTCGGGAAGACGCGTGCCGACACCTGTCCTCTGACAAGATGTGCGCGACGTTCCGTCAGTCTCTAAAAGACGTGCGCCGATTGGTTTTTGGAAGACGTGCGTCCTAGCGCGGTTGTGGGCCGTTGGATTGGCTTTGATCTGGGCCATCGCTTTCCGTACGCTGTGGATATAAATAGTGCGCAGGGGGGGGCTGTCCCTGCTATTGTCGTATATCTTGAGCTCGCGCCTTAAGTTTCAGCTCGCGCCTTAAGTTTCAGCTCGCGTCCGGGCTTTTCAGCTCGCGTCCAGGCTTTTCAGCTCGCGTCTCAGGTCTTGCTTGTCTTCTTCCCGGGTGAGTATTTTTTGGAATCCCGTTCCGTTTCGCGATGTCTGGTTTGGAGGGTTTAGACTGTTCAAGCGGGTCTGATGTGGGTTCTACGAACCAGTTTGCGTCCCATGGTAGTTCAAGCGAGCCCGATGTAGGTCCTGAGGGAGGGGTTGGGCCTACCACCCGAGGTGCTTCGGGTAGGTCGGCATCCACCTCCCGCCGTGGCCGGGTTGTAGATCAGTTCGGACCTTCGACCATGACGCTTGAGGAACTTCAAACCCTCGTAGACTACTATAATTTGCCCAGTGAGTACGGTTATTTTATCCCAACGGGGAGCTTTCCTTGGGAACATGGCCCTGATGAGATGGTGATTTTCCGGGAACAGCTCGCCGCGAGGCTGTGACTGCCCTTCCACCCTCTTGTTGTCGAGGTCCTAAACCACTTCGGTGTGACGGTTGGCCAGCTTCACCCGAACTCTATTAGGAACTTAGTGGGAATGATCTCTTTATTTTGCGACGAGAACTTCCCTCTGGATCTGGAGATTTTTTCTTCTATCTTGATGTTGAAAAAGCAAGTGGGTCCCCTCCCTGGGCGTAGACGGGCATACTACCTGTCCCCTCGCCCGGTCTTCAAGCTCTTACACGGACTCCCCAATAAGGTACCGGCGTGGAAGCGGGACTATTTCGGGGTGCGAAGTGCGATGGGGTGGCCGTTTCAGACCGGCTGGGGGTGGCCGCTCGTGGAAGCGGGACTATTTCGGGGTGCGAAGTGCGATGGGGTGGCCGTTTCAGACCGGCTGGGGGGTGGCCGCTCCTGATTCCGGCGTCACACTTGATGAGGAGACGGCGGAGGGCCTTCGGCAATGGGCGCGGCTTGGGCTGGATTGCCAATGGTATTTGACGGAGGCCAAGCTTATTGCTGCGGGCCTGAGTTCGGGTAGGTTCTTTCCCTAGTGATCTTGTCTTGTTCTGTGCTTACGTCTTATTGATGTCGAACTCCTTTTCGCAGGTACAATGGATTCACGAGGGTCACGAGGTGTGCACTTATTCGAGGGGATGAAGAGGAGAAAGCGGGTGGCCAAGCGAGCTCGCGCCGAGCCATCCCGGGCTGCGGAGCCCGAGGTGCCGGACTGTCCGGCAGAGGAGCCCGAGATGGTTCCTCCCATGCAGGGGCCGGCGGGGGCTCCTTATGCTGAAACCACACACACGGGGGCTCCCGCTTATTCCGAGTCCGCTCATATGCGAGCTGGGCCGTCGGGCTCGGAGGCCCCGGAGGACTTCAGGAGCGTGCTGTCGCCCGTGCATGCTCTTCAATGGAGTAGGGAGGCGACGTTTCCTGAGGAAGTCGCGGCGTGGACCGAGCTCCCTCTGCACCAAGTGGCTTGTCGTGCCGTTACTCATGCCATGGTGGTAAATGGCCTGCCTCCGTGCTTAGCTTCTATTTTTTCATTCGTTTCTCTGATCTCCTTTTCCTTTGATAGGTGAACTCCTCCATTCATGCCTTGGCGAACCAGGTGGAGAAATGCTCGCGGCAGGCGCGAGCTGCCGAGGAGGCTGCTCGGGCTGCCAAGGAGAATGCCCAGACTGCCGAGGAGAATGCTCGCGCTGCTGATGCTGCTGCTCGCCGTGCGCGGTCTAGGCAGGCGAGGTCTCAGAGGGATGCCAAGGCCATGGGGGTGGTGGTGCAGCGCATGGCGGAAATGAAGCTGGACTTGGAACACCAGGTCGAATATCTTCAGGAGGATATCAGGGAGAGGACTCAGATCTTCTCTCAGGGCATCGAAGACGCGAAGAAGAAGGCTGTTAGCGATTACATTGCTTCGCCGGATTTCGATGACCTGATGGTAGACTCCTACAGGAGGGGTTTCAAGCTGAGTCGGTGGATGATCCGGAATACGTACCCCGACCTCGATACCAATGCCATATCCACTTCGCGCATCACCCCGGAGATGGCTAATGCCGCGGATGCCGAACCAGACTCCGAGGGGGAGGCAGGTCCTTCGGGCGTTGTCGTAGAGGCATCTGATAACGATGAAGTAGCTCCGGGCTTGTAAAATGTAATGAAATGAAATGTACACATCTATTTTGAAATGAAACGTCTTTTTGTTCGTGTACTGGTGTCTTCGAGCTTATATTTTTTGCCGAACTGACCATTTCGGTCCGTCAGTTTGTTTAATGAAATGACTTCGGCGTACTTGCTTTGGTGGCCTATAGATAGTACCTTCTTAAGTTGACAACGTTCCATGCTCGGGGTACTTGTTTCCCTTCTAGGGTTCCGAGCTCGTACGCTCCCCCACCGAGTGTTTTCGTTACTCTGTAGGGTCCTTCCCAGTTCGGTCCCAGTTTCCCTACGCCGGTTTCGGGCACCATGACCTTACGGAGAACCAGGTCGCCGACGCGGAAGTTCCTCTTTTTTACTCGCGCGTTGTAGTACCGAGCTACCTTTTGTTGGTAAGCCGTAGTTCGGATGTGCGCGAGGTCTCTCACTTCGTCCAGTAGGTCGAGGTTGGTGCGCAACTCGCCCTCGTTTGTCCGTTCGTCGTACGCTTCCAATCGTAACGTAGGCACTTCGATTTCCGTCGGGATCACTACTTCGGTGCCATAGGTGAGGTTAAAGGGGGTCTCACCCGTGGCGGTCTTTTCCGTGGTTCGGTGTGCCCATAAAACACTTGGTAGTTTGTCTGCCCACAAACCTTTGGCCCGGTCCAATCGCGTTTTTAGTCCGCGGAGGATGGCTCTGTTCATTACTTCTGTTTGGCCATTTGCCTGCGGGTGTGCGACCGATGTGAAGTTCTGACTAATTCCCATACTTTGGCACCATTCTTGGAACTTGATGTCTTCGAACTGTTTGCCATTGTCGGAGATCAGTACCCGAGGTAGCCCAAAGCGACATACGATGTTCTTCCAAAAGAAGTTTTGTATGTTTCGGGCTGTAACTATTGCTAGGGGTTCGGCTTCTATCCACTTTGTGAAATAATCTACTGCCACCACTAGGAATTTCCTCCCGCCTGTCCCTGGTGGGAATGGCCCCAGGAGGTCGATGCCCCATTGGGCGAAGGGCCATGGACTGGTGAGGTATTTGAGGTCAGCAGCGGGTTGATGGTGGATGCTGGCGTGCTTCTGACACTTGCCGCATTTTCTGACGAGCTTGATTGCCTCTGCCTTCATCGTTGGCCAGTAGTATCCTTGTCGAAGTGCCTTTTGGGCGAGGGCTCTGCCCCCCAGGTGTCCGCCACACAAGCCTTCGTGGATGTCGCGGAGTACCAGCTCGGCTTCGGCTGAGCGCAAGCATCGCAGATAGGGGAGCGTGTAGGATCGTCGATACAACCGTTCGTCTATCATGACGTATTTGGCTGCCTGGCGCTGCACCCTCTTGGCTGTGTTGCGGTCCGCGGGGAGTGTTCCGTCTAACAAGAAGCTCGCGAGTGGGTCGATCCAGCTCGGCTCTGCTTCGGTGACGGGAGCGACCTCTTCTGCCCCACCGAGAATGCTGGGCCGAGGTAAGTCCTCTACGTACACGGTTCTCCTGGCGTTGTGGCTCGTGCTAGCCAGTCGGGACAGGGCATCGGCCTCAGTGTTCTCTGACCTCGGGATTTGCTTGATGAAGTGTGATTGGAAGTTGAGTAGAGCTTCCTTTACTTTTGCCAAGTACGCAATCATAGTGAGTTCGCGTGCTTCGTACTCGCCTGTAACTTGGTTGACCACGAGCTGGGAATCACTGTAGATAACCACGTGCTTTGCTCCGACCTTGCGTGCTAGGTTTAGACCGGCTATCAGTGCCTCGTATTCTGATTCGTTGTTGGACGCCGCGAACTCAAAGCGTAGTGCGTATTCCAGTTTTGTTCCGCCTGGGCCGCGTAGCACTATTCCAGCCCCGCTGCCTTGTTGGTTCGAGGAGCCATCTACGTGAAGGATCTAGGGCTCCTCCTCCCAGTTCGCGCTTGGTCTAACCAGGAGGGATGCCATACTGGCTGCTACTTCGCGGGGTTCGGACTCGTTTGGCTCGGGAGCTCCGAGTTCGCCCGAACTGGGGATCCGGGCTCTACCGGCTCAGGGGCTTCGAGGCTAAACGTGCATTCTGCAATAAAATCTGCCAAGGCTTGGGCCTTGATGGCAGTTCTTGGCTTATACTGGAGATCGTACTCGCTGAGCTCGATGGACCACTTCGTCAGCCGGCCGGAAACCTCGGGTTTGAGTAAGACTTGCCTCAGAGGTTTGCTGGTCAGGACGATGACGGTGTGGGCCTGGAAGTACGGGCGGAGTTTCCGTGCTGCTATCACCAGAGCATACGCTAGCTTTTCTATCTGCGGGTACCTTGTCTCTGCTCCCTGCAAGATTTTGCTAACATAATATATGGGTCGTTGGACCCGGTCTGCCACCTTTACTAGTACCGAACTGACTACCTCGTCGCTGGCCGAGAGGTACAACTCCAAGACTTCGCCTTCCTCGGGCCGAGCTAAGGTTGGTACTTTGGCGAGGTAGCCTTTTAGCTCGTCAAATGCGAGCTGACAGTCTTGGGTCCACTCGAACCCTTGGCCTTTGATCGCTTTGAAGAAGGGTAGGCAGCGGTCTGCCGATTTGGACATGAAGCGGCTTAGGGCGGCTATGCGGCCGTTCAGCCTTTGGACTTCTTTTATTTTCCGAGGTGGTCTCATATCTAGGATGGCTTGTATTTTGTCTGGGTTGGCCTCGATGCCACGTCGATTGACAACGTAGCCTAGGAACTTGCCCGAGGTGACGCCGAAGACGCATTTGTTGGGGTTTAATTTCATGTTATACCGACGCAGGATTTGGAAGACAGAATCTAAGTCTTGTATTAATTCTTGTGAAAACTGTGTTTTGACGACCATGTCGTCGACATAGCACTCTATCTTTGCGCCGATCAGGGGCCGAAACAGCTTATTTACAAGTCTTTGGAAGGTCGCCCTGGCGTTTTTTAACCCGAAGGGCATGACCTTGTAACAGTATATACCGAATTCGGTTACGAAGCTGGTTTTTTCCTCGTCGGACTGGTCCATCCGGATTTGGTTGTAGCCTGAGTAGGCATCCAGGAAACTTAGCAATTCGTGTCCCGAGGTCGCGTCCACTAGACGATCGATCCTAGGAAGGGGGAAGCAGTCTTTCGGGCAAGCTCGGTTCAGGTCGGTGTAGTCGACGCACATGCGCCACTTGCCGTTCGCCTTTTTCACTAGCACAGGGTTGGCCACCCAGCTCGGGTAATGGACTTCCCTTATGAAGTCTGCCGCGAGGAGCTTTTCGACTTCCTCGTCGACTGCTTTCCAGCGCTCCGGGGCTAAGTTCCGTTTCTTCTGTCTAACGGGTCTGACTAAAGGGTCAGTGTTAAGTTTGTGAGTTATAAGACTAGGGTCAATACCGGGCATTTCGGCCGCAGACCATGCAAAAATATCTAAATTTTGGAGTAAAAAACTTACCAGTTCGGCCCGTAGGGGTTCCTTGACAGAAGCACCAATCTGGAGTGCGCGAGATGGGTCCGTAGGTGAGGTCGGGATCGCGACTGTCTTTTCTGTCGGCGAGGCTCATTCTTCGCCTTGCTCCGTAGGCCGCTCCAGGTCGAGGTCGCCGGCCGGCTTGGACTTGCCCTTTAGGGCGGCGACGTAGCACTTGCGGGACTCGAGCTGGTCGCCCCGCACTACCCCCACACCGAAGTCCGTAGGGAACTTCATTGCCAAATAATAGGTAGAGACCACCGCCCGCAGGATATGCATGATTGGCCGTCCTATTATGGCGTTGTATGGGGAGGGGGTCGCGACCACCAGAAAATCATGGCTGAGTCTGACCGCACAAGGCCATGTGCCGACTTCCACGGACACCGTTATCTTCCCAAGGGGCCTGACTTCCTCCCCGTTGAAGCCCACCAGGGGAGTGCTCGCAGGTTTTAGTTCGCTCCTTGGCAGTTGTAGCTGATCAAATGTCGACTTGAATAGGATGTCCGCCAAGCTGCCTGAATCTACGAGTACACGCCTAACTTCGAAGTCGCTGATCCGGAGTTTAATGACGAGTGCGTCGTCGTGAGGGTAGCGAACTCCCTGCGCGTCGTCTTCTGTGAAAAGGATCGGCTCTTCGGTCTTCGGCCTCTTCGGGGGGTTCCGCTCCTTGAGGACCGCTTCGTGGACTGAGGTCCGAGCTGCCGCTGATGTGCACCCCGCCACTACTGAACCTCCCACAATTACATGGATGGTTCCCCGAACTGGCCTTTCTGCCGGGGGCTGTCGCTGCATTGGTTCGGCAGGCCTGCTGCTAGTCTCCGGGGCGTCTTTTAAGTGTTCGCCCGGTTGATCCGCTTTATTGCTGTTATTGTTGTGCTGTACAAAGTTTCTTAAGTATCCGCGACGGATGAGCCCCTCTATCTCGTCTCGGAGGTTATTACATAGCTCGATACTGTGACCGTGGTCCCTATGGAAACTACAATACAAATTCTTGTTCCTTTCGTTTGGATTTCCCTTTAGGCGAGGTGGCCATTTCACGAAGGGGGCGTCCTTGATCGTCATTAGGATCTCGGTCTGCCTCGTGTTCAGTGGCGTGTAATCCGTCCGAGCTGGGAGGGGAGCTCGGAGTGATTGGTTCGGTTTCGAGTCCCGGGCCGGGTTTTTTCGGTCGGCCGAGCTAGAGGGCTCGCCGTCCCTCTTTCTTTTCTCGTTTCCGCCCTCGGTTCTTTGGTTGATTTCCTCCTCCGTCCTCATGAACTTGTCCGCGAGCTTGAGGAACTCGGCCACGGTCGCGGGCTGATTAGCTACCATGTGCCACTTGAATTCCTTGTGCGTCACCCCTCTTTTCGCTGCGGCGAGCTGTACCGCGGGGTCCAACCGAGGTATCTGTAAGCATGCCTCGTTGAATCGTTTGATGTAGCCCCGTATGGGTTCTCCTTCCCTTTGGACTACTCCGAAGATGCTCTCCTCTGCTCTGGGGCACCGTTTGCTGGTAACAAAGTGTGTAGTGAAGACCTGCACGAACTGTGCCCAACACTTTATCGATCCGGGGGCCAGGTTCCTGTACCAAGTGCGGGCTACCCCTTGAGGGTGGTGGTGAAGGCCACGCACATGCATGATTCGCTGGCCCTGGCGAGGTGCATTTGGGACTGGAAAGCGTCGACGTGGTCGTTGGGGTCGAAGGATCCGTCGTACTTGTCTAGGGGCGGGAGCTTGAAATCTTTAGGCAAGGGGACTGCCAGGAGTTCTGAGGCGAGGGGGGAAGGAACTGAGAGGATCGGGGCGATTCCTACCTCGTCCGAGCTCGCCTCGCCTTTGCCTCTGAGCTCGGATAAGACGCGGGTGGCGGTTCGTCGAATTCGACGGCGTCTCCGCTGCTGAGTGGGCCTTGTGCTGGCGCTGCTGGCCTCCGTGTTGCCGAGCTCGATGGGCTCGGAGTTCTGGTAGTCCGCTGCTGTCAGTGCGCCGAATCGGTTTCCCACCAGTGGGGACTCCGGTTTTGAGACCCGAGGTGCTGACCTCGCTGGCGAGGTTCCTGATCCGCCTGCGAGCCGCGAGGCGGGGATGACTTTTCTTTCTCTCCGGCCTGGGGACGAGGCCTGGCTGTTTGGGGGATTCTGGGGCCTGGAGGCCTTTCCTTGGTGAAGGCGCCAATCCTGCGGAGAGGCCTTTACTGGCTTCGGGGCTGGGTGGCGAGGTGGAAGCGGTGGTTGGTTCGGTGTCAGTTGGGGAAACTGCTGCTGATAGTGGTATTGGGAGAGGTTGTGCAACACTTGGTGTTGGTGAAGCTGGTGTTGCTGGAACTGCTGCATCTGGGCTTGCATTGCCTGCATGCATTGCATTAAGTCGTCCAACCGATTCTGGCTAGCTGCCAGGGGGACGGCGGTCGGTTCAGAGAAGGTAGTCTCGATGGGAAGAGGGAAGGAGATGTTTGCGGAGGGCAGGCTTATAGGTGCCACTGTTTGTGGCGTAGTCAGGTTGAGGATTCCATCCACCGTGAGGGGGATGGTGAACTGCCCCACACACACCACGGGAACTTGGAGCTGTTCCCCGGTGGTGTTTGTCTCTGTGCCGCGTTCGGCATTGCTGGATGAGGCCATAAGTAATGAGTTTTTCAGAGAAGAAGGAAAGTGTATGAAAGTTTTGGAGGGAGGCTTTTTGAAGCGTATTCCCACAGACGGCGCCAATTGATGATGCACGATCTGGCCGGTCTTAGCTGTCGATGATCTTGCCTCTGAACTGAGTAACAGGGACCTGAAACGGGAGGAGAAGAGAAGCTCCAGGGAGAACCCGGCGTAAGGGCTCCGAAGCTCAAGTTAGAATCGTTCAAAGGCAAGAATAACCAGATAGCGCGAGAGTTAGCCTACCTCGTCCCTGGGGGGTAGAAGCCTTTTATAACCACCTCGCGCACTCACTTCTAGGCCTCCGTCAAGTCGGGCATGATTACTTCTGAACTCCTGCTAGTTCGGGTGTCATTTCCTCTGGTCGGACAGAACCGCCACTGTTCCTTTTGTCGGAGCCGTCTCTGCGGCTAGTGACGACGGTTGCAGGTGGCGGTGGCAGGATGCCGTTTGAAGTGCGGCTGTCAGGCGTCAGATCCCAAATCAGTCAAGTACGTCGCCCTTGGATAAAGACGTCCTTGGTGTCGGGTATGTTTGGCTGGCCTGGTGCTTTGGAATTGAAGTGTTGGAGTGGCGACCGAGGTGCCTTGAGTTCGGTTTGGAGTGTTTCGAGCTGTCACGGGTCAGCTCGGGTCAGCTTTGTGAGGCTTGGGGCCCAGTATAGTTCGTGCTCCTTGCAGGGAGCTCGGTTTCTCAATAGGGAGCTCGCTCTTGACAGCTCAGGCTCCTAGTAGGGAGCTCGGGCTCCTAGTAGGGAGCTCGGATTTAGGGAGCTCGCTCTTAATCAGGGAGCTCGGGCTCTTAGTAGGGAGCTTGGATTTAGCGAGCTCGGGCTCCTGGTACCGAGCTCGGACTTGGGGAGCTCTGGTTTTAGGGAGCTCGGACCTTTGACAGGGAGCTCGCTCATAACAAAGAGCTCGGACTAAGTACAGCGGTTTGGAGTTCGGGCTCGGTAGTGAGTTTGGACTTGCTTCCGATGCTTGCTTTGGGTGCTCTACTGTCCCGAGCTGCTTGCCTTTGCCACGTGTCGAGCGATCGCGAGGCCGGGCCAAATTTCCCTTCATCAATCCCATTTGGGGTGTTGATTGAACCGTATTGACTGCGTGGCTTCAAAGAAGTTACTGAAACTAATTTCACGGGAAAATCAATTTCTCAGCTCAACAAGAAATTCACAACTTTGACTGGCGGTCTGCTCACCTGATTTTGCACTCCTATTCACAGTACGGAGTGCCTTTTCTCGTTTCAAGTAAATAGGGTATTGATATGAGGAGTGAAATTTATATGATTTGAGAACAATTTGTGTCTTACCCAAAAAAATAAAATAACAATTAGTGTAGCTCGAATTTTTGAAAAAAAAAAAAAAGTTGCACTCCTATTCATCTTACATTTAAAAGAAAAGCTAATGATTATGGTTCATGGCTTCTCTTTAGGTGCCACGCTCATAAAGTTTTAACTTTCAAGTGGAGGAGATAATAAATGAAGAAATAGCAGGATTCTATTGGTGTTCTTAAGGCTTTCTTCGTTTGCAATGCAAATTTAACATCCATTAGAGTGCAGACTTTGTATCTGAATTTTTGATGCAAAATTAGCACCACTTCATTATACTTTATTTTTCTCTCATATAAAGCACATAGACCACTCTCAATAAATAACCTTCTTCCCGATTCATTTCTCTTTCATATAATTGGGGCTACATTGCTTTACTTTTTTTAATACAAATAAAACAAAGTCATATATGAAATAAAAATGAATCAAGATTTACACCCAGCCCACTAGTATTCTCACACATTTATACCAATGCAAATGAAATTTATATTGCAAAAAAAAAGGATCCCAACTTTCATTTTTTTAATAACACAAAAGGGAAAATACAGTTTAGGCCAAATGGCCAACTTTTACATCTAATTCCACTTTGGAACAATCAACCTCAAATATACAATAACATACAATATTCTAAATCCTTTTGGGATAAATTGTAGGGGGATTTAAAAAAAAAACAATTTACTAAAATTGTAATGTCAAAATATAGGATATTTTATACTACATACATATTTACTGGTTTTAAATCAGTTTGGATTTGAATTGAATATCCAAACATATAAATGTGTAGGCACATGTTGATTACCACAACTATAGTAGCACAAAATGTGCTAAACCAATGCCACAAAGGTACCTGTGACGAGTTTAGGACTCGGCACAAACATGCGATGAGCTTTGAGTCTGCTCAAGGCCACCGCAGGCCTGTAACAAATTCAAAGTCGTAATACCAAAGACAATCTCAGAGCCATCACATACCTACGATGAGCATAAAGCCATCACGAGGCTGCAATGAGCTTAGATTCATTGCATATGCGCGATGAGCACGAGCCATTGTGAGTTTGCAATGAACTTAGAGCCATCACAAACATGCGATGAGCTCAAGTCCATTGCAAGCTAGAGGTAAACAAAGAAACGCATACTTCACTGACGTCACATGTGACAAAATGCCCAGTAGGATTAGAAAATACACATGATATTAGTATCAACGTCATACGTGTCATGTCATCCTAAGAGATCCACAAAAGGAAGTAGCAAACGTGTATTATGAGAATCCTCAGATGAAAGAAAACATCATCCTTGGGATATCTCATAAGATACGTGACGAAACCCTAGCGGTGTTCTCTAACAACTGACACCGAATCTAAGATTCCCTTTCATAATGGTAATAAAACACTTTTAGCTCATTCACTTTAGGGCATCGGGATTTTTCCCTATAAATAGAAGTCTAATTCATAATGAGAAGATCATTCTATCATTCCATCATTCTACCATTCTGCCACTCATAACCTTTAAGCCTATCATTTACCCTTAGCCTTCACTCGTCTTTCAATGAGACCCTTGTGTGTAGCCTTATCACCACACTCACAAAATTGAATGCAGGTATCTCAAATTCTTTATCGAATCGAATATGGATAAAATTGAATTTGATTCAATTCATTTGCAACCTTACGAACCTATTGCTGAATTAAAGATAAGTTACATTGACCGCTTGGACTATGGGGTTAGTGACAATTGCCTCCTAAATTTTCATTTTGCGACAAATCCCCCTGAAATTTCACTTTATGATAAATAGCCCACTTCAATAAAGTTTCATCATATATATATGTGATAAATAGCCCACTTAAATCTCTAAACAACTGAAGTGACCCCATTCAGTTGTTTAATTTTCTTTTCTAAATCTCTAAACTAATTTTTCCTTATCTACTTTAACAATTTATGATTTAATTAATTTTCTAAATATAATATTGAAGTCTTCTCAAGTGCTATAATAGATCCTTCGCAAATTTTTGGTTGGATTTAATATTAAAGTGAAATGGTGCAAGATTCTTTTTGATATGTCCAAATTTAAGGTTTCATTTGGTTTTTCAAGTTAATTGGAGGATGGAGTGAATAATTTCCCCTGGCTTATTGGAGAGAAGGAGTGAATGATTTTTTTATTCCAATATAATGAGACATTCATGTCATTGAAATGAAACTTTTTTTTGGGTATCAATTGGGGTTTAAGAGAAAAATGTGAGGCGAATAAAATAAGGAAACATTAAGGCTGTGTTTATTTGAGATACAAGTGTAGAATTCGAGTTTGTGGGCGTTTGGTTACTAAACATAAACAAATCATTTAAAGGGCGTGGGGATGTATTTTTCGACTTATTCATATTGTAAAAAGCACATCAATGTATCCATTTTTTTAAACAAACTTGTACTATATGGAAAAATCGATGTAAACAGTCATACTAAATGCATCAATCGAGTGTTTGACCAAAATTCATCGTAAATGGAACATGGGTAGTTGAAGCGGTTAATGTTTCCTCCCATGCAAATTTGTACACATATGGAACAACAACAATATGAGTTTACAACTGTGAAATCACTTTGCATTGACCAGAAAGTGACCGTTGTTTAAAATTGATATAGTTTTTATATCGATTGTCGATGTAATGAAGTTTTACATCGATTATTAACGTAAAACTATACTCCATCCAAATGCACGAAAACTATACCGAATTGTAGTTTTATGACATCTTTCCAAACACATACAAAACTGAACCGATGTAAAATTTACATCGGTTCTTGATGTACAAACGGAGCCTAAAATAATGAGCTATGAACCGGAGTTTGGAGTTTGAACCAAGCAAACCTGCCAAAGACCGAACCTCCGAGAGAGGCAACTATGGTTTATGGCTTTCACTCGCTCACTCGCTCGGTCGCTTCCCCCGCCCCTCCCCGACAAGTTCGGCTTTAGTCCAAGAACTTTCAGTCAAAGCATCATTCACGCAGCATAAAAGCGTGCCACGCGTCCTAGAAACATGTTCATACTTGAAATGTGCGAAGTTGGTGGTGACTATTGCTCGCTATTCTTCTCCGTTGTGCTCTCTTCCCACTCCAATCTTTTCCCTCTACGTCTACGGGCTATGACACACTAAAAAATTTAGGGTCCATTTGGTTCGTAGTCGAAATCGAAATCAAAATCATTTGGAATTGGAATCAGAATGGTCCATTCCCATAGTTAGTTTGGTTCAGACAGGAATGAGAATGGAAATTAAAATCAGTAGGAATGTGATTTCATTCCCAAGGGAGGGGCAGAGAGTGGCCATTCCCTCAAATGGGGGAATGCCATTCCAGTAGGAATAGGAATGGGATTCCGATTTTGCCCAACCAAACAGTTAGAGCCTATTCTGATTCCGATTCCATACCCCTATTCTAGCAAACCAAATGGACCCTTAGAATTTTAGACTCAATTGGCTCTCTTGTCTAGTCGCTTCAGTAATCTGTGTTTAACTTGTCGATTTTTTGCTTTCGTTTTCTCGGATTCCGATCACAATAGTTTTTTTGCATCTTTCTAATTTGAAAAATACGAACTCGACATAGATCTCTCATTATTAAAAACGAGAATGATCAATGGCTCTTCATTGAACACCCAAATTTTTATTTCCAAATTTACCCCTATTAATAATACAAAATAGCCAAGCTAACATATACCCTATTATTTAAAGATTTTAAAAATAAGAAAATGATCAATTTTTTTGGTAGAACACCCTGATTTTTATTTACAAATCTACCCCTATTAATAATACAACTTTGAATGGGCTGACAACCAATCTAGCAAATTCACAAGTTTCTATTTTACCCTTATATACAAGAGAGACAAGTGTCCTAAAAAGATGAATACGTGGACATCCAAATTCTCCATGTAATGGTTACACTATTAAGGTAGTCATAATGTTGGTTAAATTTTTATCAAATATCAATGTGGTTGAACCATGGTTACCGGACCGAAAAATCGGGAATCAGTCAAGTTACCGGTTTCATTTTACCCCAAAACCTTTATTTTCCCCAAAACCATAGATTTGGTCAGCAAACCGTTGACCCGGGCAATCGAAACGTTCAACGGTTTGGCCAGTTTTTATTATTATTATTTTTTTTTAATTTTTTGTCAGAATGGGTCGTTCATTCATTTTGAATGGTCGGACCATTCGACAAGGAACCGGACCCCTGACCGATTTGTTGTCCAGGTCGGTTTTAAAAACCTTAGGCTGAACAACTCTCACATTACTCTGGATTGTTTTCATGATATTAAATGGAATCAAATCATCATGATAAGTTCAAAATTTCTCCTTCAAGGATAAACTTAATTGATAGGTTGAATGGATGTATCTCCCCATTTTTAATAAAATTGTGATCATATTTATAAAAATCCTCCAAATTTGAACCTAAATAGGGGTATGTTATAGGATTTGAATGCTATTTCGTTTTATTTGGATAGATAATCAATTCAGAATCCAAAATAAGAGTTCACTCGATAAAGTAGTTAGTTTATTATTATTTTTTTATTTTATCTAAAATTCTAAATTTTGATTTAACTTGCACTCACTTTTGGTTTCTCTTTTATGCTTATTTTTTTGGTTAATTTGTTTGGGGTGTATAACAGTTTATATGAAGAGAAAGGTGATTATACAACCCTATAACTTGCAACTGAGATAGTGGTTCGACTCTTCACTTTGAAACAGCTTTGGGAAGACTTTTATTTCTGTTTTGACATGGTCGTTTTGGGCTAGTCTATAAGGAATGTTTTCGGAAGGAAGGAACATTGCTATTAAATTTATAGATCAAACAAGAAAACAAGAAGAGGAGTTTAAATATTTATATTTGTAATGAAGAGGAGTTTAAATCAGAGAATGATCGAAAATATTTGAACTTATATTTTCCATTTGTGTTATTTTTTCATGCTCAATTGTTAGGTGGTGCCAATGAGTCATTCTGGTTATGTTCACTTGGTAGCTTAGTAGCCTTGATTGATTAATGTTCAAATAATGATTATAACGCTAAAGTTGGATTATAAATTCATAGTGAATTTAGTCATTTTTATCGTTGTCGGGTTGTTTTGTGTATTATTTTTTTGGAACTTGAAAATCAATTCATTTTTTAAATCACTTCAATTCAAATATGCTATTTTGACTAGTTAAGGGTGTTCATTATATGGTTTAAATTGCAAAACTGAACCGAACCAAACCAAGTTTGCGGTTTGGTTTGGTTTATTTAATTTTATAAACTGAACTAAACCATAAACTGTAAACTGAAATTATATATATAATATGAATATATGATATATAAATATTATATATAATATATTTAAATGGAATATGTAAAATCATAAATATATAATGTATGCTTTATTTTATAATAAATAATAAATAAAAATTTTTAAGTTTTAATTTTTAGGGGAGCTATTTGGGCTTTCTAATTGGGTTAAGTCCAAAAGAATATAGAATGGTCCAAAGTCCCTAAACCGTATTAGAAACTCCACCAAACTGTAGTAAAACGATTTGATTTGGTTTGTTTTTCATATCAAAACGGTTTAGTTCGACTTAGAAAATTTTCAAACCATAATTTACCGGTTTGATATGAGATTTTCTTTAGCAAATGAAACATACACGTGCAACGCACATGCACCCCACTAGTATAAGAAAAAAGAAGAATATATCTGTTATTTTTTTTAATTGGGGAATTTCATTTCCCGAGATGGAAGAGGATCTGATCGAGAGCAAATCTGCCCCTCACAAGATTGCCCCCACCAACGTCCCATTCAAGCCGTGTATTAGGAACATCTCCTGATGATGATACCAGAAGTGATGATGTCATCATCGGGAGATGTTCACAGTACACGGCCGGGATGTGTTATGGGACGTTGTGGGGGCAGATTTGAACTCGATCTGATCGACCACCAATACTAATTTGTTTAATGAAATGGCCAGCATAGACGCTGACGCAACTCTCAGTGATGTTGAAGGGGACGAATGGACGGTGCAATTCCGATTGTCCTCAACAACCCATCTCAAGAAGACATATCTGTGGAGAGTGCAAAATTTGAGCTTCAGACCTCGTTCAATTGCTTGAAGGTGCTCGCACATGAGGCAATCAAGAAGCGCGACGAGAGTGAGAGGCAAAGGGAGGAAGCGTTGCGTGAGAAGGAAGAACTTTTGAGATCCAATGAAGGAATTTCAGGGGAATTGGCGGAGGCTCTGAGACTTAAAAATGAGCTTCTGAAGCAAAGGGAGGATGTTGCACGACAGTTCGATGAAGCAGTTAAGGCAAGGGACTCGTCGAGATGGGAGGTCGAGGTTGCTGCTCATCTGCTTGTCGAGGTCGCATTTTTCAAGCATGCACACATTTGTAGGACGCGTGGCATGCTCTTACGCTGCACAAGCGGTGCTTTGACCGAGAGTGCCTTGAAGCCGAACTCCTTTTCTTCCCGTTTCAAAATTGTCGGGAAACTAACGACTTTCCGCCTTTCGTAGAACATAGAAAAACCCTAGGAGAGCACTTCCATGCTTAATCTCCTCCGTCAATGGATGCCGTCGCTTCATTGCCTTCAGACAACCCAAAATCTTACCCATCTCATTCATTTCGTCGTCTTAAAACCCTCTTGATGTAACCGTTTCTGGTCACGTATCATTTTTTCATGATGTATCAATTTTTTGGCTAAGTACCTCGTCATCTCGTCTGTTCCCATGTGGTTGGTGACTCAGAGGCTGAAGTGGAGCTCCTTGGTGGCGGGATACCCAGTGGCGAGCTGCTTGGTGGTGAGCTGCCTGGTGAGCTGCTTGGTGGTGAGCTACCTTAATGAGCTGTTTGGAGGTGAGATACCTTGATGAGCTGCTTGGAGGTGAACTACCTTGATGAGTTGCCTGGAGGTGAACTACCTTGATGAGCTGCCTGGAGGTGAGCTACCTTGATGAGCTGCCTGGAGGTGAGCTACCTTGATGAGCTGCTTGGAGGTGAACTACCTTGAACTCTGTAGCTCTTTTAGAGACTTGCAAGGAACCAGATGTCAGAGGACCCAGGGGTGTTTACCCGGCGAGGTCACTCCAATGGCTAAGTTAGCACTTAGTAAAGAGAGCTTGAAGAATGATATTAGGGAATGAGAGAGCTAGAGAGCAGGGGTTACTGCCTCTTCCTTCAGCATCTTGGCCTCCTTCTACCCCTAAGGGGCGAGGTCTTTATATACTGGAGTCCTCGTGGGTTTGGTGGAGCAATTCCTGGATTCTCGTTGTGATGGGACATGCTTTCGTGTTAGGTGGGTGAAACACCGTCAAATGGTAATGTTGTCCCTTCCGTCAGAACTAGGGAGTGGGTGAGCTAATATAGCCGCTACAAGTCACAATCCCGTAAAATGCGGGGTACGATGGTGAGCTCCTCGAGGTTGTTAGGTTGGCGCCTGTGTTAGGCCGCCAGGTTGGTGCTAGGGCCAAGCTGCCAGCTCGTGACAGGGCCAGGCTGCCAGTTCGTGCCAGGGGCCAGGTCGCGCTTGTGCCATGCCGCGCTTGTGCCAGGCCGCCTGGTGGGACACCATCAACTTAGCAAAGGCAAGTTGTTGTCAAAGTGGTCACGGGTGTCACCTAGTTGTTCTGAGTTGCCAGGCTACAAGATGGCGAGTTGCTTGGTTATCAAGAGGCTGCACTTAATTGTCAAGAGTCTGCCAGGTGTCACAATGTCATTGGAGGGCCAAATCTGCCCTCATCACCTCCTTTTCGACAATCGCAGCTGATGACTATTCCCTCTATCTCTCCACCTCTAACCCTGGAGACGATTCCATCTATTTATCCATATGCCACCATAGAGACCTCGTTCCAGAAATTCTTAATGGTTTAAAAAGCTTTGGCGTCAAAGAATATCTAAATAGCCGTCACTTTCGAACCCTAGTTTCATCCTTGAATTCTACACTGGTTGATCAGATTCTCCAAAACTTGAGAGGGAACGATGCCTATCTGCATTGGTTTTCTTCAATTGTTTGAGAAGTGAGTACAACTTTCAGCATTCTCGGATTTCCTAGTTTGTTATTTGTCATGTTTTGGCAAGACAAAGGCGTTTGAAGGAGTTGCGTCGGCTTTTAAGGTGGATGCTGGAGGAAGAAGGTATATTCTTTTGCTTTTGTTTTTTAGTGTTAAAAATGATTTTTTTTTTTTTTTGTCGTATCGGTGTAGTTTGCTTGCTTTTCACGTTGAATCTTATTTTTGGTGAAACCCATATAGTCTCTATAATCAAATTGCTAGCGGTAGTAGAATTTTTTTCTTGATCAGAAAGCTGCAGTAGGATATTTTTTTTTTTGTCGTATCGTTGTAGTTTGCTTGTTTTTTCACGTTGAATCTTATTTTTGGTGAAACCCATATAGTCTATATAATCAGATTGCTAGCTTTAGTAGATTTTTTTTTTTATCAGAAAGTTGCAGTAGAATATTCATCACAGTCATGTATTGGTTTGCTATTATTTAATATAGGATGCGATTCGGCGCCTTCTCTCTGTGAGCTTCTGAGTAATAATTTCAGGGGCTGGGATTCCACTAGTCTGGTATGGGATGTGTTGGCTGATGGTTATTCAAGATGTGAGATGATTAACGATGCACTCATTGTTCTCGGTAAGATGAAGAACTTGAACTTTAGAGTTTCAACATCAACCTATAACAGTTTGATGTACAACCTGAAGCACACAGATATCGTATGGGACATGGAAATCATATGAGATATATACCATAAAATCAATGCCAGTGAGGTGCCTCAGAATGAATATACCTATGCCATATTTATAGATGGTCTATGCAAGCATTTGAGATTACGAGATGCAGTGAAGTTATTTTGGGAGACTAAGGAAAAGGAATCTAGACCTTATATTGTCTCTCTGAATACCCTCATGTCAGGGTTCTGTAAACTGGGTTTTGTAGATTTTTCCAAGTCATTTCTTTGCATGATGCTAAAGTATGGAGTGGGTCCTGATGCATACAGTTATAGTATTCTTATTCATGGGCTATGTGTTGCATGATCAGTGGAGGAAGCTTTGGAGTTCTCTGAGGACATGGTATTGAGCCTGATGTAGTAACCTATAATATTCTTGTTAATGGATTCCGTTTACTTGGTGAAATGACTGGGGCTCAGATGGTCATTCAGAAGATGCTACACAAAGGGCTAAACCCAGATATTGTTACATACACAATACTGATCTGTGGACACTGCCAGATAGGCAGTGTTGAGGAAGGCTTGAAGTTGCGGGAAGAGATGGTTTCAAGGGGTCTCCAGTTAAATAGCATTACATACAGTGTTCTTCTTAGTTGTCTTTGTAAAAAAGGACAGGTTGATGAGGCCATAAAACTTCTTTATGAAATGGAAGCTACTGGACTTGAGCCAGATGTTATTACTTATTCAATTTTAATCCATGGTTTCTGCAAGAAAGGGGACATAGGGAAGGCCATTCAGTTGTGTTGAGAAATGAGATTGAAGAACATGATTGCCAACTCCTTTGCTCATGGTGCTATTCTATCTGGCCTGTGCCAGAAGGGATTGATATCAGAGGCAAGAATACATTTCGAAGGGACAAATAATCACATACCGTGGGACCAACAAGCATTATATGACCATATTTTTTAATTTCTATCATTTTTTGAATTTATAAAGATCTTATATGTAAGCAGGGATGTTGTTTTGCCAGTCCATGAATTAGCAAGGAGGACTCGGCATATGAACTCTTTTGTAAATAGTTATACCAGCTCTGTAAACTTAATTCATTTTTTTGTGGAACCATGTAAAGGGATCCAAATGCTTTCTTAACCTTCCCCTTTAATGAAGTCTAGTTGATCTTTGAGGAAAAAAAATGATTGCATAAAAAAAGGCTCATTGACGTTATTCACATTTTTATTTTGACCTTTTGTGAAACTCAACAACCCCCCCCCCCCCCCCCGCACGAGCTAGCTACAACCATGGCCATCAAACCACTGTCCAAAAGGTATATCAGAATACCTTTATCATTGATGTCACACATCTGCACTTTTAGAATTTTAGAATCTTCAATCCATTTGGCATCACCTCCATTTAATCTGTTAGCATGTGCTTTCTTCAGGGCTAATTGCTACTCAACAATTTTGCTTTGTATTGTTTTTTTTTTTGAACTTCAAAAAGGCGATTAGGGCTCTAATGGTAATTGATAAAGTCAATGGGAATTGATCAATTAGTCATTGTAATCAATACTAAAACCAATGGCTAATTTGACTACTTTTCTGTGCAAAGGAGATTTTATGAACAAAGTTATAACAAAAGCATTGTCTTTACTCTGGACTTCAAATCTAAAACTTGTATCAAGAATAAAGAGGCCGGCACTTACCAAACAATGATTCTGATGTAGTTGTATAAACTGTTTGGACCCTAGGAAGTTGCTTACCTAAGTGTTGCATAAACATTCAAAATTCACTTTAGTGTTCATAGGAACTGAGATAGTGGCTAAGAAAGAATGATATGGTTTAGACTTTGAAGCCATAGTTGCAGTTTTAGTGTCTTCCTTAGCTAAAGCTTCATAAGAACTACTCATTGCAATATGGAATTGAAATTTGGGTACTTTCATCATAGAAATGTGCTTCCCTTCACCAATGCTCTTTTGGCCTTTGAGGTTGCAGCAGTGTGGCTCTGAAATGCTGATAATATGGGAAAATTTTAAAAATTGAAGCGCTTTTGAATTTCAAACAACGAATTTAGAGCTGCATGGGTTCTTGGGTCATCACCATGTTAGTTTTGCCAAGTGACGCTGGTGCAACCTCTTATTTCTTTCTTTCTCAGTTATCACATCAAAGAGAGTTCTAAATGTGGATATTACACATCTAATAGATGGGCAAGAATTATTTGTAGAGAAAGAGATGAACAAGGATCATGGCATATATTTAAAAATTGAAATATTGAATTAAGTTGTTCCATTATCTTTTAGAGTTGGAAAAACAATAATAATACATGACCATTACTTTTAAGCCAATAAAAGCGCAAATTGATTGATATGAACTCTCAAATTGTGCTTGTACTTTACTCTTAATCTATTTAGTCTGTAAAAGAAAAGAAACTATTTATGGTGGGCATGACCTCAAGCAGATGTATACAGAGGAACTTGTGGAGTCTGTGTTCTACATATTGCTCTCCTTCCATAATCAAGTGTGGGCGAGTATGGATTCAACTAGTTATCTGTTGGGTGAGACATCAGTTCCCGTGTTTATTCAACCTAGGAGAATAAAACAAATGCAAAGAGAAATAGGGTAGTATGGACGTGACAGGGGAAACAAGGATGTAGCTTTGTTTTCTCGGCAACGGAGTTCAAGAGGAAGCTTGCAGTCATTGATGACATTTATAATGGCAGAGAGACGACAGACGAGCTTTTTCTTTTTGGGCTTGGACAAGCCGATGAAGACTCGATTGGGTTTTCTGGCTGATCTAGTGAGGAAGACACATATCTAAGTCTGAGTCTGGCCTGACCAATGGGAGGGAATAACGCAAAGACTTGCCTTGATCTCGGCAGAAGCACTGGCGTCAATGCTGTTGCCGCACGAGTGGTTAGTGACGTTTTCCATTTGGGCCAGTAACAAAAGGGTAAAATTAGTATTTAAAAAATTATGCATTAGTTAACGTTTTCTGTGTAGGTGAGTGACAGAAGCTAGGGAAGTTTTTGTCGAGTTTCTTAAAAGTTCAGGGAGGTATTTGTTATAATGAAATTATAGGGGAGATTTTTATGATTGCCAGAAACTTTAGGAAAAGTTTTTGTATGTTTCCTTTGATCCACAAGACACTACTCCGTCTTTAAATTAGGAACATCTCCCCCTTTAGGAGACATGTCTAATGGAAATCGGATTTAGTCCTCACAAGACTATATTCACACCCTTTGTATAATCCCTTGTAGTTTTATATTGGGAATGCAGGGCTACAAGACTGTCAATACGAACTGTCCCAATGACATGTCTAATGGAAATCAGATTTGGTCCTCGCAAGACTATGCTCACACCGTTTATATAGTCCCTTATAGTTTTATATTGGGAATGCAGAGCTACAAGAGTAACAAGACTGTGAACACGAACTATCCCAATGGGCTGATGTAACCCTGACGTAACAGTTATAAGAGTAATAATATGATAACCAATTTGGAGCTGAGATATCAAAGGCAGGGATGTATGAGCGTTGCTGGAGTTGTGAACCATTACACATTCATACTCTTAGTGGTAAGGTTAAAACGAATTCAGATTAGTGGACTGTGGATCCAATGAAAGGTTTTACGCTAGTAATAAATTCATGGGCTCCATTGTGAAAGGTGTGGGTCTTTGATTCCAAAAATCAATAGTATCGGTTCCATTTAAAAAATAGGGGTTTTACCGTTCAGTCCACCTCTGAAATTTTAGCTCTATCATACAATTGGGGCTAGGTGCCAGTTTGGAATTGATGCCAATTTACAGGCACGTATGGGTGTTATAAGTGGAGGTGATCATAAATTTGAATTGTTGTAGGTCTGCAGTTCAAATCTGAATTCTGAGCTGGGGTGCAGTCTAAAAGTCCCTAAACAATAAGCCTTGGATGAGCACCCCTAAATATCTTTGTGCCTGTTTGACAAGTTTTTTCCAGAAGATCTGTTATAAGATCTGATAGTTAAAAGACGTGATAAGCTTTTGGAAATAGATCTTAGAAGACCAAAAACTGTTTGGTTGAAATATTTTTCATATATCTCATGAAAGATCATAAAAGCTAGAAGACCGTTTGGTAATGTGATAAAAATATGTATTATATATATATATATATATAAGAATGTCTTGTGTATGGGCCAACGAACCTTTCATTTAACACATGAGACTCACATGCATTTTCTAAGGTGGACCCCACATACCATTGGTGGACATGTATGTGGGGCCCACATACAATTTTCATGGTGGGCCCCACATACCATTGGTGGGCATGCATGTGGGGTCCATGTGTGGATATGTATGTGGAGCCCACATACATTTTATAAGGTGGATTCGACATACCATTGGTGGACATGCATGTGGGGTCTATGTGTGGACATGTATATGGGGCCCACATGCATTTTACAAGGTGGGCCCCACATACCATTAGTGGATATGCATGTAGGGTCCATGTATAGGGCTCATATACATTTTACAAGGTGGGCCTCATATACCATTAGTGGACATGCATGTGGAGTCCATGTGTGGACATGTATGTGGGGCCCATATACATTTTTCAAAGTGACCCCACATAATACTTAATGTGGGCCCGCATACATTTTTTATGGTGGGCCCCACATACCATTGGTAGGTACCACTTACACATTTAAATAGATTTTTTGTAAAAAGATAACCCGTTTTCTCCCAAGCGTGTGTATCTTGCCACACGTTCGAAGAAGATGGGAGGCGCTAAAAGATTGTAAAAGTTTCATTTGACGCTTCCTAAAGAAACCCAAATTAGGGCTGTTGGCATCTTTTATGGGTTAGAGCTTTTTCTCAATAGATCTTTCTATTGCCAAACGGAAAAAGTCCAGAATTCAGGCTTTCGAGCTTCTAAATGCGCGAAACCCACGTGGAAAGATTTGCCAATCGCGGCTTTATCTTTGGTTAATCGTCCAAATCAGTACTTGGCCTAACAGGCAATGGTGAAATTTCTTTTGTACATGCGCGAGACAGTGCAAGCTGGGTTGGCAATCTGATCATCACCTTACTCTGCTTCTGATCAATTAAGGAATTTAGTTGGGCATGGAAAAGATCCACCTACCTACCCAAAGATCCTGAGGCCTTGCAAGGCTGCTGGAACGAACTGAGCAGTTCAAAAGGATCGATATAGTTATCTCTGTTCAACTTTATTGATATCAGATTAAATAAACCGTTGATTCGAATCAAAGATGGTTTCGATGATTGCATTGCTGCAGATGATTCAGGTGTAGCCAGGCATTGTGTCGTTGACGACGCCATTAATGAAGAGATGCATACGGAGATGCCTTGAGAGATTAAGAGAGAGAAAACGGTAGCCTGAGCGAGCTTGATACCACAAATGATTGGAGAGTAATTCAGAGTCTGAATGTCATTGGATGTGTTGTCGGTGCGAGTATTTATATACAGATTGTGTTGATTACAGAATTTGTAAACAACAAGACAAAAACCGACTAATTAATTAATGACATTTTTTGCATGGTTATGCATCAGTCTTGACTTGACTTGTAACTGCTGGAGCTTGTATTGGTTGAATTCATTTAATGGTCCAACAACATAGTTAATTACCCATAACAAGTGAAAACTACCTTCTCTTTGTCTTAATCTGAGCATATCGATTCATATATACCTGTAACTCCCAGCTTGTCCCAGGTCATCAGATGTATTACAGTGCGTGGGGTGTGAAGAGAAATTAAATCTTTTAAAACCCCCCAAAACTAAACTTCCTGCAACTCATTTCCTTCACAGGCTGCAACTCCTTCTGGAAAGAATTTTGAGCAGAATGAGAAGGTCTCCTAATTCCCTCGTTTTCATTTGTTTCACTATTTTCTTTCATGCGTTGGTAGTTAAAGCAGAAAATCCTCTGGCACCAGCTTTGTACGTGTTCGGAGACTCTCTTCTCGACAGTGGCAACAATAATCTTCTACCAACGATTGCCAAAGCGAATTACCTGCCATATGGGATAGACTTCGCCAGTGGGGTCACGGGGAGATTCACCAATGGCAAAACAGTCGCAGATTACATTGGTGAGTCATGGTGTCAAATGTGAAACATTGAAATTAACCCAAAACTAATTTGTTTCTGGGTGCTGTGTATTCATCTCAATGCTACTTGTTATATATTCTTCCACAGCTGAACAACTTGGGCTACCATTTGCTCCTCCAGCCTTGAGCCAGTTCAAGTCTGATATCATAACTGGCCGGAATTATGCGTCTGGATCATGTGGCATTCTCCCGGAGACTGGAAGCCAATTTGTAAGGAATTGATAATGTCTACTGCTATTCATTAGATATTAATGGCTTCTTTCTCAGTTACTTTTGTTTTCTCCAGTTTGGACTAATGGGTTTTGTGCAGGGTAAGTGCCTCAACCTAGATGATCAGATCGACTTGTTCCAAAAGACTATAGAGATGGAGCTGCAACCACACTTGGGCAGTTCCAAGGAGCTGTCAGACTACCTTTCCAAGTCCATCTTTGTTATCGCTATTGGAAACAATGACTACATCTCCAACTACCTTGAACCTAATCTTTTTAATACCAGCGAAACGTACACTCCTCAAGCATTTGCTCAACTACTCGGAGGCAGATTTTCTCAAGGCATGGAGGTAAATATTCACCATTCACTCTTCAATGTCCGGCCAGTTTCCTAAAGCACATTGTTTTCTTTATATCTTCATACATCCCTCCTGCAATTTGAACTCTGAACCTGAGTAGTAATCATATCTAATACAACCAGAATACGTAGCATAAATCATATCTAATACACACGATGCAGAATTCTTAATTCCAGCCCCCTAGTTCTAGCCCTCTCCCCCCTATAAACCACATCCTGCCCGTGAATTTGACATCAATTCACAGTCAGGATGCATTTCCGCTGTACTTTGGGACTATAAAATTTTGATCTGGGCTGATTGGTCATTCTCCCTAAATCATTTTAACCATCTCAATATCAGCATGTTAAAACAATTAAGCTACAATATGTGCGCTCATTTTTTATTTTAACCGCTGATATATCGATCGAGACCGAATCTAATAGGCACATCAAAGTAAGCACGTTAAATGAGCACTTGATAAATATTTTGACAACTATCAAAATCGGATATTAATCTTTTTCAAGGGTGGGGTGAGAGTATTTTAAGCGACAGGTAGGCAAGCCTTTAATTGATGTATGTTAAATTGTTAATGACCCATCTTGATATTAGATGAAGTTACGTCTTGGTAGGATCAGAACAATAAATTTAGGCCCCGTTCCTTTTCATTTGGTGGATTTACAATGAAACCCTATGGGTCATGGATTTATTTCCATTCGAACTTGTGAAAGGTTTACTGGTTCCTGATTTTCATGGTCTGACCATCCAGCCGGTTCAATTTTGGGTCTTATTACACTGCAATCTGTGCAATGAAGGGGCGTTCTTTTTTGGGATTTTGAGAGGGGAGAAAGTTGGTCAATGGGATTTTGGTTCCTATTGACCACCAATCCCATGTTCCTTTTTCATATCTATGTGAGGATCAGGGAAAGTTTATTTTCTTGGGTATCACTTACTAAATAACTTTCACATTTTGGGGGGAAAGTTGCCAATACTTGAATGAGACAAAAAGACCCTTTTTAATAATGAATTTTTATGGCTAAAATGGTCATTGTCTTATTTACGTGGGAAATAAAAGAACATAGATAAAAACACTTACCTGGGTAAGTATTTCTCTGAAAATACTTACCCAAATAATTATATTTACCTGAATAAATAATTTACAGAAAAACGAACGGGGCCGAAAAGATAAATCAAATGAGTATCTTAGGATCATATTTATTTATGAATGTTAAATATTGGAATCTTAATGGCAATAACAACAACATATGGTACACTTATCCTTTGATTTATTGAGAAATAAATGGACAGAGGCTTTACAAATTGGGGGCCAGGAAGATTCTAGTGTTTGAGATTGGTACGATTGGGTGCATGCCAACATTTGCAAGGAAACAACAACACGAAGGACCATGTGTTGAAGAACTAAACCAGCTTGTATCACTTTTCAATGATGGGCTTCCTACAATGCTGAAACAATTGACAACTTCGCTTCAAGGCTCCACCTTTACAGTGGGACAAAGTTCGAAGCTTGGATATGAAATGATCACAAATCCTTCAAGATATGGTGAGCTAGCATTGATCAGAACTAATTCCACCCTGAATAATCCCTTCCAGGCCTCCTATATTTACAACAAATTTAAGGATTTACTTTACATTAATTGTGGATTATATTTTCTTCATCAGGGCTGACAGATGTAACAGACCCATGCTGCATTGCGGGGAGCGATGGAACTTGGCCCTGCGTTCCAGGTTTTGTTTCGTGCTTCGACGTGCGCAAACATGCCTTCTGGGATGCTTTTCACCTCACTGAAATTATATATTCAACAATCGGGACCCGTTGCTTTAATGATTCTTCTGTCTGTTCTCCAACCATCCAGCAGCTCGTGCAAGTTTGAAATGCAACAATTAAAGGAGGATTCCTCCTCTCTTTCTCTTCTATCTATCTTTCTATATATATATATATATTTGCTTTTAACTATTCTATTTATCTGATCTACCGGTGTTCTGATCGAAACCTGTGGAACCAACGTTGGCAAATTGATTATATATATATTGAGTCATTTTTTCACTTGCTGCTCTTATAGATCTAATGGTATGAAAGGACCATCTGTTCGCAAATTGCTATTTTATTGTTAGTTCACACCCTGCATAGTTTTGAAAATCGAAATGGACTGATTGATCTGGGAACTGGTTATGGTTCTGGGTTTGGTTTTGGACCCCAAAATTGTCTGATCGGGGTTTGAATCATTTGACTCGGGAATGTGTGGTCAAAGTGATTCTGTTTTTGATTGGTTTTTAAAACCATAGTTCATAAGTACAGAGAATGCTCATCTCTTTTTTGTTTGACTAGTAGCATGTATGTGCATTTGTATGTGACAGTATCTCTATGACAAAACTATTTATAATCCATGAGCAGTTTTTGAATGGTTATAAGTGGACAGTTTCTGAATAGTTATAAGTGGATAATTTCTGAAGTGAGAGTAAAGAACATATATGCCCTCTTTTATACCCATTGTATACTTAGACAAGGGGTAGAAAATGTCCAATAAAAATTTCAGAAAAAAAGGAGCGTTCTAATAGATTTGCTATGTGACTGGGCTACACAACTGGGGTTAGTGGTTAGCCCTCCCCTAAACCACCAACATCCCTAATACGGGTTCTCCCATTAGCTGATGAATCAAAAGGCCCAACCCACTAGCTCTACTACTTAGAGCCCAAGCGATCGTTGCATGAGGACCTTTATTTTCTTATTTTCTTTATGACAGTTATGAGGTATCCAATCATTGAGTGATGGCCAATGATTGCTAGTAGTGACATGGCAGTAGCCCACAGTGATTGTAACGGCAAGGATAGCCTATATATAAGCCTTGCATATGAGAATAATACACAAATATTTTGTCAATTTTCTCTAATAACTCTTGAGCCTTCTAGGGTTTCTCTTGAGAGGTTTTATCAAGCACCATAGCTTGGAGGCAGGAAGCACTCTTCTCATCACTAGGAAGAGTTAGATACCGGATTGGTATAATAGCCTAGCGATCTAGGTGAGGAAAGATGGAGGACCTAGAATGTTGGGTTAGCAACATGGAGAGAAGTCACGAGTTTCTCTAGAAGACTCTGAATGAAATCATAAGCAGACTTGAGGCAAGGCTGACGTTGGAGGGAACTTGGCAGTGGCTAGGAGTAGGAGGGTTGCAGCAAAGGAGGGAGAACTCAACTCATGAAATTGGAGTTTAGATACAATCTCTATCCAGATTGAAGGTGGAATTACCAAAATTTGATGGAACTAATATGGATAGTTGGGTTGATGTTGTCAGCGCACAATTTTTGCTTGATTCCTTCACCATACCTCTTTGTACTCTACTCTTAGACCCCAAAACTTAGAAACACAATTAGATCAAATTAAGACTTTACAAAGCCAAAAATCCCTCTTTTGACACAATTCACAAGACAAATGAAAACCTCAAGATCAACATCGACGCCCAATCGAATATAATCTACAGACTTAGGAAACTATAAATTAGTCACACATTCACTAGTCATCATGCCAACTTCCTTTCTCATGGCCCAAATCCAATGCATCCATTGCCTCAAGATTATTAGGACACAATTAATTAGCGAATCCCACTAAAGTCTACAATGATCAACCTTGAAAGCCCTAAAATTCCATTATGAGGGCCCTGATTTAGAAAACCTATATTAACCTCTTTTAAATCAGAACCGTCTACTTGACTCCTCACATTAATCTGTGCCTATCCGCTAAATTTCATTCTAAAACTCCCCCGTTTAACACACCATCAAGCTTAGATCATATTTCAACAAATATCATCGATTAGAGCTTATCATCCACCATCCCAACTTCATTTAACCGGTCATACCTCACCACTGTGTTTAGAGACACAAAAAACCCCAGCACATCAAATTTCATAACTAAACTTCTCCATTTAACCGTTAAAAAATGAGATTCCATTTCAGACAATCTCGTTAACAAATAAATCATTGACCTAAACCAAACCTCTGATCAAAGATTCATCACTTCCATCAGATTTAGGATGTTAAAAAATGCTTACCCACCAAATTTCATCCCAAAATTCCCCCGTTTGACCCTTTATCAAATAAAGACTCTATTTCAGCAAAGCCTATTAATCTAAAGTTCTCAGCCATAGATCTCTATCATCATGACCCTATTTGGACAATCAAACCTCAGCATTGTTTTTAGAGACTCAAAAAACTGGCACATCAATTTCCACGTCCTAATTCACCTATTTGACCGTTAAACTAGGAATATGTCATTTCGACGTGCCAGATCGAATTGCCACCTCATCTGTCCAAACTTGAAACCTCAAAAGGGAGATAGCTGATGTCAAACCCATTCTTGACTTGTTCAAACACTTGGACCAATGAAATTGAGCCTAATAGACCCAAAAAGCCTAAAAACCTAAAGATACTCCCACTTAAAATTGAGAAAAGACAACATCATATTTAAAAGTTCATTAAATTTATATTTTCTGCCATGACAACCCCAAATACGAGACTGCCATGACAGGCACGCCCCAAGCTCCCATTAGACGCACAAAACCCATGAAAACCACTCCTAAATTGAAGAAAACCTTTCACCAAAGAGGAAGGCTTGATCGAACACCATTTTCTTTGAAAAATCTTTACCTATGTTACTATTTATGTAAAAAAATCTCTATCGAATCCCAAACACTATAGTTGAATGAGTTTCAAACCTCTTCCTCTCCCTTCATCTATAAATACAGACCCAACTCAAGCTATAGAGAGGGGAGAAAACTAGAGGGGAGGAGAGAACACTAGAAAGAGAGAGATCTAAAAGAGAAGAAGAGAAAAATGACAATTTTCCCAACCTCTGTAATGTCTCCATTTTACTTGAAATCCCAAAGTCCTTGAAGATCAAACTTCAAATCCGCCCATCTGTTTTCAACTGCAAAATTTGAAACCAAAAGTGCTCAATCCATCCCAATATATCATTCACACTTCTTTGAACTTGTTCCCACTGTTGGGAAACTCCCGTCAAGATTGTACACGAGAGGTAAGTCTCTCATTCCATCATTTTTTCTAAGTTTGAATTCGTAAATCTCTGTTTTTAGCTTAGTTCTAGGTTGCTTGAGGTCCAAAAACCATGGGAAACTTGCATCCCCGGTTTCATCCAGGTTGAGAAAAAGAAGAAGAGATGCGAGGGTCTTAGGTAAATCAGTACCTAAGACCCGATAACATCACCTCAAATCAATTATGGATAAGGTTGGAAGCATTTTTGCCTGATTTTTGGAGCTCTAAGCAACCATTTTTATTGGCGTTTTGTTAGATGTAGAGCCTATCCAACTCCCGTATTGGGCTGCTATAGCAACTTGGAGAAAAGGGTGCCTAACACTTTCCCTCTCCCAATCCTTAAGATCTAAAATCTCTCGGTTAGGTGCATTTCCTAGCAAAGAACAGAATCACTATCAAAGCAAGCAAATCGATTCAGATCTAAGAATGATGGCCCATTTTCTTTAAAAAATATGGATGGCGATTCCATTTCTTTGAGTTGACTATGAACTTTCTAGAACTTCTAAATGTTGATCCATTAGTACTTCGAGCTTCAAGAAGTACTGACAAAGCAGAGGTTGATGGTGGCGAGTGTGGAGTTTGAAGGAAGGGCAATGAAGTGGTTCTACTGGCTTAAGGATTACTGGCCAACACTGACATGGGACCAATTCGTAGAGGCAGTGGATAGTCGGTTCAACAGGCCCTAAGGAGGTAACCATACGGGAAGGCTGACAAAGCTAGTTTGAACCACAACAGTACAAGACTATTTGGATACTTTCCAACGCTCGTCGATCTGGGTGAAGGGGTGGTCAGAGGAGCATTTCGTGGCTAGCCTTAATCTAGAGCTGCGTGCAAGGGTAGGAAAGTTGGAACCTCCTATGGTGACCAGGGCCATTCGGTTAGCATTATTAGACGAAGATGAATGGAATGCCTAGAGGTAGCTGACTCGGCTAGACTTATAAGGAGCGCATGGCCAAGGGCTTGTGCTACAACTACGATGAGGTGTATCATCCCCAACATAAGTGCAAGATCCATTTTTTTTTTTTTTGAATTGTTGGACTTCCCACTGGAGGACAAAGATAATTAGTAGGAAGAAGAAACAACACTAGAGATCTCACTACAAGCGCTCTTGGGTACCACACCATCGCATGCTATGCGATTAGTTGGTAGAATTCTAAACCACCCCTTGGTTATATTAATTGACAATGGGTCTACTCATAATTTTTTGGACCCAAGAGTGGATGAGAAGACCCAAATATACCCAACTGAGAACACATCTTTTGAGGTTATGGTGGCTAGTGGAGAGAAGTTGTAGGGAACTAGTAAATGTACCAAGGTTCCCCTTTCCATTTGAGGGACCACGATCACCCCAGATTTCTATTTGCTACCCACACTTTGGGTCCAATAGTGTGGGACTTCTCCACCCTATGCCTTAAATATTCAAACCATAAGGGTGAATGTACTTTCAGGGGATTGAGAGACAGGGAGGCCAAAATAATAGACCCAACCAAGACCTTGAAGCCTTTGGGTAAAGTCTATCAAGCTTACTTGATCCAACTACTAAGTTGTACTGAGATTGTTCAAGACCAACCTGACCCAACAATTTAAGCCATTGTGGAGGAAATTAAGGGAGTGCCTGAGAAGCCCATTGCGCTGGCCCCATCCAAAATTATGGCCATGAAATTCCATTATTAGAGGAAGGCAGACTCATCAATGTCAGACCATATAGGTACCCACAATACCAAAAGAAGGAAATTAAAGTATTAGTGAAAAAGAAAGATGGGGGATGGATGATGTGTGTAGATAGTATGAGATAGATTTCTAATGCCTATTGTTTGATGAACTTCATGAAGCTTTCATTCTTCCTATGTTGGTCCTCAGGTCCAGTTTTCATCAGATCTAGATTAAAGCAAGGGATGAACACAAAATGGCATTTAGGACCCATAAGGCTCATTATGAATTCTTAGTTATGCAGTTTGGAGTGACAAACGCTCCCCCTTTTTTAGGCATTAATGAATGATATATTCAAGGAACATTTGTGTAAATACATATTGGTGTTCTTTGACGATATACTGGTATATAGCAATAACCTTGAAGAGCATGTGGATCATTTGAGAACATTTCTAAAGATACTAAGCTTCCATCAATTGTATGTGAAAAGGAGTAAATGCGAATTTTCCATGAAGGCTTAGTTTGGCAAGAGTATAAATACAAATATGTACGGTACAAATATATACAAAATACAAGGTTTTGCACTCTACATATTTGTATTTGTATTCTTTCCAAACTGAGCTGAAGTAGATTTAGTGCATGTTGAACTGTTTTTGGCCCAAAAACTATTAAAGGGCTGTGTGGGTTTCTGGGCCTAATAGGATATTATAGGAAGTTCATAAAGGGGTGTGGAGATATAGTACATCTTTTGACCCAATTATTGAAAAAAGGCAAGATGGAGTGGAATGAATTAGCAGAAACGACATTCAAATGACTCAAGAAGGCCATGACTACAACTCCAGTGCTTGCCTTCCCGGATTTCTCATAGCCATTTGTAGTGGAGATAGTACATGCATTGTGGCTGCCTTCTTCAAAGGTGGAAAGCCCATTGCTTACTTTAGAAAGGCCCTCCAAGGTAAGAACATACATTCTTCAACATATGATAAAAAATTGCTTGTTATCTTAGCTATACAAAAATGGCATCCATATCTTTAGGGGAGCAACTTCTAGATCAGAACTGACCACTGAAGCCTTGGATTCGTAGCAGAAGTTAGACACTTCTATCCAATAGAGACTTATGGGAAATTGGTGGGCTATGATTTCGAAATCTGCTATAGACGAGGAAGAGAGAATATCACTTCTGACTCTCTGTCCATAAAGGAACACATGGAGTTGTTGGTAATTATTAGACCTTTGAGTGAGAATTCTGAGGAGGATTTATATATAGAAGGAATTTTAAAACCAACAACTAATATCGTTGTTGGTAATAACATATTGGTGGATTCGAAAATGCATGGATACACCGATAATAATAATAATAAAAAAAAAAGCCTTTGGGGTTTTAAAACTTTGGAGGCTTATAAGGCTTTGTTTGGTTTGTGGGAATAAGGGTCTGCAATCGGAATTGGAATGAGTTATTCCGATTTCAATTATTTGGTTGAGTGGAATCAGAATCTTATTCCCCCATATGAGAGAATGGCCATTTCTTACCTATTCCTTGGGAATGAAATCTCATTTTTGTCTAAATCAAATAGACTATGAAAATAAACCATTTCAATTCCGATTCTGGCTATGAATTAAATGGACCCTAAATGGTTTTAAATCCAGCAAAATGCATATTTTTTAATACAACTTTTATAGCCTTCTCAACCTTGCAACATGATCGCATAAAAAAGGCTCATTGGATGTCACTCCGGATCTTCTACCCACAAAATCTTCCCACGTTCCTATCCACAAGATGCTATACCACCGTATATATATTGGGGACATTTCTCCGTGAATGACAAAGTGATATGTCCAATGCGAATTCACATCTGCGCCCCACAACATCCCACAGTACATTCCCGCCGTGCATTGGGAATATCTCTCGATGATAGTATCAGTCCTGATGATGTCATCATCGGGAGATGTTCCCAATACACAGCGGGGATGTGCTGTGGGACACTGTGGGGTGCAGATCTGAACTCGTCCAATGCATGCCTGTAATGTCCATTGATTGTGGGTAGGAGAGCCGAGTTCCATTGATTGTAAGTATGTCGTAACAGTTATATAAGTAATGATGATGATGACCGATTTCGAGCTGAGATGTCAAGGCAGAGTATGTGTAGGAGCGTTGCTGGAGTTGTGAACCATGATACAATTACTTAGGGGGTGTTTTACAACATGAACGTTTTTGCTTTCATTTATTTTTTGAATCACCACATCAATAAAAAATGAAAAATATATTCTTGAACTCTGTTTTTGTTTTCAAAGGAAAAAAACGGGTTGGTTTTGTTTTAAAAAACAATACATATTTTTTAAACCAACAAAACAATGGGTTTTTAAGCAAAAATAAATTTTTATATAATTCATGGAATATGATATTAAATAATCAAATGAAAATATGTTTTTAAAACCAAATTCATGAACATGTTTTTAGTTTCAGTTTTGAAAAAACACACACAATTAAGAACATGTTTTTGTATTTTTGTTTTAAGAAATAATCTATTTTCAAACTAAATGGTTTTAATTTCTTTTTAGAACCGGCAACAAGAAAAAATAATTCATGTTATAGAACGTCCCCTTAGTGGTAGAGTTAAAAGGTCATTCTGATCCAACTCATCATGGATTCTGGAAATTGTTAGCACCCGAATGGAGAATCTGGCTGGTTGGACCGGTGGATAAACCATGGACGTTGCTCAATGCAGGATGTCAAATGCAAGTACCGAGCTGGTGCCTGCCTGCCTGATGGGGAGAAAGTGACGGCCTCTGGCCTTACGCGCACTTATTAGCTACTGAGAGTCTGAGACAACAAAAGCATTTGGTTGGGCGCCAACAAATTAAATAATAAAGTTTGATAATTTATATTTAGTAAGATACATAAAAAGAAAGATATAGGTGCTGTTTGACAAGTGTTTTTAGGAAGATGTTTAAAGATGTAGGATCGCTTGATAAGTATCCTAATCTACCATCATCTATATATAGAGATGTTAAATAGAAAGACCATTTTGAGCGTTTTAGGATATAGGTCTATTATGGTTTCCTGTTATTTGTTGCCAAAAAGAGAAACAAAAAATTTTGATTTTCCGAGCTTTGAAAAGCCCAAAACCCTACCAGAAGAATTGCCAACACCTCCATATTCAACAGCAAATCTTGCAAAATGGCAACCGACAACAGAGGCTATCTAATGTTGGGTAACTGTATCCTTGTCCTTGTGCAATTGAAGGCGTTCACTTGAGTTTCTTTCCTTAGTAGGATCAAACAAGATCTTTGGTGAATCGCCCAATTCAATACTTGCCCAAACAGGAACAGGCAATGGTGAAATTTCCTTTCTTTACATGGGCGAGATTTGGTCAATCCATGCAGTATAAGCTGGGTTGACGATCTGATTATCACCTTATTCTGCTTCTGATCAGTTGAGGAATTTAATTAGATGGGCATGAGGTCTTGCAAGGCTGCTGGAACGAACTGAGCAGTCCAAAAGGATATAGTTATCCTTGGTCAGCTTTATTGATATCAGATCGATTAAACCGTTGATTTAAACCAAAGATGGAGCCGTGGTTGCGTTGCTGTTGCAGATGATTCATGTGTAGTCAAGCCTTGTGTCGTTGACGACGCCATTAATAAGGAAGGAGATGCCTTGAGAGATAAAGAGAGAAAAAACGGTAGCCTGAACTTGAAACATAAATGATTGGAGAATAATTCGGAGTCTGAATATCTCATGTCATTTGATGTGTTCGTGTGAGTATTTATATACAGATATTGTGTTTTGATTACAAAATTTGTAAACAACAAGACAAATCAGTTGTCTTGGTAGCCATAGCAGTGAAAACTGAATTCTATTGGTTGAGTTCATTCAATCGTCCAACTAAAATAGTTAATTACCCATAACCAGTGAAAACTGAATTCTCTTTGTTTGAATCAGAGAATATTGTTGATTCGTTCCTGTAACGCCCATCTTGTCCCAGGTCAGAGGTATTACAGTGGGGTGAACAGAAAATCTTTTAATTAAAACCCCCCAAAACTAAACTTCCTGCAACTAATTTACTTCACAGGCTGCAACTCCTGCTGGAAAGAATTCTGGCACCAGCATTGTACGTATTTGGAGACTCTCTGCTTGACAGTGGCAACAATAATCTTCTACCAACAATTGCCAAAGCCAATTATCTTCCATATGGGATAGACTTCGCCGGTGGGGTCACGGGGAGATTCACAAATGGCAAAACAATCTCAGATTACATTGGTAAGTCATGGTATCAAACGTAAAACATTGAAAATAGCCCACAACTATCAGAATATTTTCTTCTGCTGTATTCATCTCAATGCTACTTGTTATATATTCTTCCACAGCTGAACAACTTGGGCTATCATTTTCTCCTCCATCCTTGAGCCTGTTCAAGTCTGATACCATAACTGGCCGGAATTATGCGTCGGGATCATGTGGCATTCTCCCGGAGAGTGGAAGCCTATTCGTAAGGAATCATGTCTAGCTACTACTAGTCATTAGATATTAATGGCTTCTCTCTCAGTTACTTTTGTTTTCTCCAGTTTGGACAAATGGGTTTTGTGCAGGGTAAGTGCCTCAACCTAGATGATCAGATCGACTTGTTCCAAAAGACTATAGAGATGGAACTGCAACCACACTTGGGCAGCTCTGTAGAGCTTTCAGACCACCTTTCCAAGTCCATCTTTGTTATCTGTATTGGAAACAACGACTACATCTCCAACTACCTTGAACCTAATCTTTTGAATACCAGCAAAACGTACACTCCTCAAGCATTTGCTCAACTACTCGGAGGCAGATTTTCTCAAGGCATGGAGGTAAATATTCATCATTCACTGTTCAGTGTCCACATTCCTAAGTAGACACTTAGGGTCTTTTTGATTGTTGAGAAAGGAATGAGAAAAGGGAATATTCCCGAATTATTCTTCTTTTTTTGTGTTTGTTTACCGGTAAACAGTGTTTTGCGATGAGAAACAAGAGGGATACGGGATCCCAAAATTAAGTGAGCGGGGTCGCACCAGAACAATGCGACCCCGGTGAGAAAAGAAAACGCTAAGAAAATGCAAGCTGAGCAATCTAATACAAGGTGGGATGTGGTGTAAAATAGATTCCAATTGGACGAAGAAAAAAGGCATTCCCTCACTAAGGTGGTGTCCTTTGCCTTTAGGCGGCCGAGAAACATCAAAAGAGGAGGAAAAGGGGCGAAATCCAAGATCGGAACTCGAGAGTCCAAATTCCGAATAGAAGGAAGCGACAAGAAATGGAACAGAAGGGCGGTCGTCATCGTTTTTGATCAATCGATATTCGAGTAACGAGATGGTGGCGATCTCACTGTACAAAGGGAACCTGCACAGGGTTCCCGACGTCCCTCAGCGGTGGCTCATGCCAATCCCTCGCATTTCCCTCAAAGATTTCAGGATTCTCCTCCGCAAATGGGAGAAAGCTCTGTCTCGCATCTCCAGCACCACCGCCCCCACTAGCTCAAATCCCAACCCTAACCCTAATTTCAATCAAGAGGAAGGCGTTGGAGACAATGGCTGTTCCAAACAAAATGGGAGAAAGCTCTGTCTCGCTTCTGAGCCCCAATACCAGCCAACCATCGCCAGGAATTCTGAAGATGCGCCATCCCAGCATGGAACAGTTGAACACGCCAAAGATCATAGTGAAGCAGACTGCGGTCCTCGTGTTGAGCAATCTAAAGAACTCGGTGGCTCTATTGGCATTGAAAAACCATTTCAGGGGATACCCGACGCTGACGCCAACGACGAATCCGACGATCTCTACCTCATGACGGTTAATTTCATGTCTCAATGGTTGTCGGCTATCTCAGGACAGTTGAAATCTCTAGCAATTTCGGATTTCTGGATTCAATCTTGCTGGCGACGATCCGAAGTCCTGTCTCTGATTGTTGGCGACAATCAACTCAAAAAAAATTTCTCGCAAAACAAACACTAGAAAGTGGATTTTATCACAAAAATTTTCTCAGCAAACAAACATATTATAACTAACTGAGAAAATAAATTTTCCTTTTCTCATCCCATCCTTTCTCAGTCCAATTTTCTCAGCAATCAAACACATGCCCAGTATTCACATTGTTTTCTTTATATATATATATAACCTTCAATTTGAACTCTAAACCTGAGTAGTAATCCTAATACAACCAGAATACGTAGCATAAAAATCATTTTGACCATTTTTCTTTTCAAGTGTCACAAGGGAATTCTGAGCGGATGTAAACTCTTAAAGATGGGGTGGGAAATATAAGCCACTTTTGCTACGATAGCCCTGCTCTGGAGTCTGAAATAACAACATCAAAGCCTTTGATGTATGATCTTGAATTAGAAAAACTTATTAAGGCCATGATTCTCGGTTTTAACCCTTTATCAAGACACTATCGTAGCAACAGAAAACTCTTCTAGCAGGTAGCAGAGGAGTTGGAATTATAATCTACTTTACTCTGAATTACATTACGATATATCATACATCAGTTCCTCTGTTCCTGTACGTGTGGGGTCTATGTATCATCTGGTTGACGTGGTGTTTCATGATCCATGCACTTTTTTAGGGAAATTGGATTATTATATTATACGGCCTATCGTGGAGTTTATATTGGCTTTACCAGCTCAACCAAATAAGCACCTTTATTTCTCCATTATGGCACTAAAAGGATGTAATTATTTGAGTGGGTGGTTCAGACTTAAATTAAAACTCCAATGAGATCCATTTTTTTTATGCTGCTTCCAAAGACCCAGAAACTCTTTGCTTAATTAAGAATCGGGGTTTAAAAATAAGCCAGTTCTAAACCAAATTGAGAGGTTTGGTTAAGAGATATGGTTCAAGTTTTAACAGATTGTGGCACATCCATCTGGTTTTGATGGTTTTTTGTTGCAAGATGTGGATGGTTCATTCTCATAGGATTTTCAATGGAACAATATGGCCAGACTGAGAAATAGATCACTGGTTCCTAATATTCATGGTCCAACCGGCCGGACGGTTCGATTTGGGTTTTACTACACTGCAAACTGTGCAATGAAAAGATAAGTCGAATGGGTATCTTAAAATTAGGATCATATAATTGATTTATGAATGTTAAATATTGGAAACTTGACGGCAATAACAGCAATATGCATGGTACATTTATCCTTTGATTTATTGACAAATAAATGGACAGAGTCTTTACAAATTGGGGACCAGGAAGTTTCTAGTGTTTGAGATTGGTACGATTGGGTGCATGCCAATATTTACAAGGACACTACAACACGAAGGACCATGTGTTGAAGAACTAAATCAGCTTGTATCACTTTTCAACGATGGGCTTCCTGCAATGCTGAAACAACTGACAACTTCGCTCCAAGGCTCCACCTTTGCAGTGGGACATGGTTCGAAACTTGGATATGATATGATCACAAATCCTTCAAAATATGGTGAGCATTGATATCAGAACTAATTGTACCTTAAATTAATAATCCCTGCTATATATATATATATATATATATATATATATTCTCTGATATATACCTAGCTACTGCTCAACGAATATAAGGTTTTACTTGCATCTGTGGATTTTCTTCATCAGGGCTAACAGATGCAACAGACCCATGCTGCATTGCGGGGAACGGTGGAACTTTGAGCTGCATTCCAGGTTCAATTTCGTGCTTCGACGTGGACAAACATGCCTTCTGGTTCAACCATCGGGACCCGTTGCTTTAATGATTCTTCTGCTCACCAACCATCCAGCAGCTCGTGCAAGTTTGAAAAGCAACAATAAGGGACGATCCCCCCCCCATAGCTATATATATTGAGTCATTTTTTCACATGATGCTCTTATAGAGTGGTATGTGAAGACCATCTGTTGGCAATTTGGTATTTTACTGTGTGGGCTGGAAATGCATAAATATAATCTGAAATTCTTAACAATCTCGATATGCAGCCAAAGAATCCGAGTTGAGCAGTTTTGGATGCCGAAGGTATATGATGAGGGTGGATTTGGCCCTCTAGTGAAATTGTGACACCTGGCACCTCATGCAAACCAAGTGCAGCCTTTTGACGACTGGGCAGTTCGGGCAGCTCGGTACAGCTCAGGCAGCTCGGCACCTTACAGGTAGCTCGGCATAGGCAGCTGGCCACAGGCAGCTGGCCACTCCGTAGGTAGCCTGGAGTCTTACGAAGAGCTCGCCACTTAGGGGCAGCTCGGCGTATCGCAGGAAGATCTCCTGCCTGACAACTGTACCTGACTGATCCGGAGACCTGCGCCCACGTCTCTTGCTAGGCGGCGCCATGCCTGCCAATCCTGAGAGCTGTCCCTTGACTGGCAGAGCCGTACTCTGTAACAGCCGCTTGCACCTGCCACCTCAGCTCTGAGAGTAACGGCTGCGGCAGAGAGACAGAGGCAGTTACGCCTGATTTGACAGGACACCACTATATAAGGACTCCGACCCCCAAAGACAAGGGGGAGAGAATGAAGAAATGGAGGTAATCCTTGCTCTCTAGCTCTCTCATTTCTCTCCAAGCTCCCTACAATCAGAATGCTAACTTAGGCATCGGAGAGTCCCTACCGGGAAAATACCCCCGGGAGAGGATGAAGAAATGGAGGTAATCCTTGCTCTCTAGCTCTCTCATTTCTCTCCAAGCTCCCTACAATCAGAATGCTAACTTAGGCATCGGAGAGTCCCCGCCGGGAAAATACTCCCGGGAGAGGATGAAGAATTTGAGGTAATCCTTGCTCTCTAGCTCTCTCATTTCTCTCCAAGCTCCCTACAATCAAAATGCTAACTTAGGCATTAGAGAGTCCCCGCCGGGAAAATACCCCCGAGTCCTCTGATTCAGTTCTTGCAGGTCCCTCAGCTCCCGCCGCCTACAAAGGAGAGGAGATCACTTCATGCAGAGGGCAGTCGGGTTGCGCTACACCAGGGAGCTTCACCATCCCCTGAGTTACAGGCCGCCTAGGAGCAGGTCAGATGACGAGTCCACCAAGGTAGTTCACCATTAGGGAGCTCGTCACCAAGTAGCTCACCACCAGGGAGCTCGTCACCAAGTAGCTCTCCACCAAGGAGCTCGTCACCAGGTAGCTCTCCACCAGGGAGCTCATCACCAGGTAGCTCGCCACCAGGGAGTTCGCCACCAAGTAGCTCATCACCAGGCAGTTTGCCACTAGGGAGCTCCACCATCATCTGAGTCATAAGCCACCTGGAAGCAAGTCAAGTGACGAGGTACTTATCTAAAAAATTGATACATCTGAAAAAATTGGTACGTGATCAGAAACGGTTACATCAGTATAATAATAGGGTCCACAGTCCAGTCCACTAAATAAGATGGGGAACCAAATAGTCAAAACATAACACATTCTCTAAGTGGATTACAAGAGATAAAAAGTGTTGACATTGAAATTGGCCATGACGGAGGAGATTGGAAGTTGCTTGAGTAGGGTGTCATTTCAATTTAGAGTGTCACCTCCATTTGACACCTCGTATGCTAAGGGACACCTGCAACTAGAAGAGAACTCAGAAGCCTCGAGGTGATATCACCCCAAGGGTGTGGATTCTGACGATTAAGTCAATAATGATAAGGGAAGAGAAGGTGAGCTAGTGAGCTTGGTGAGATGATTTGGAGAGATCAATGAGAGACTTGAAGAGCTCCGTGGGAGAGATTAGATGTGAGACATATGCTGAGGTGTCTGGTGTGTCTTGTGCATAGTAGCGTAATGCCACGTTATGTTGTGTCCGAATGAATGAGGAGTTCACCTATTTATAAGAGAGGGGGCTTCATCTAAGAAATGACACATCTCTCAAACATGACTGGAGCTCGGTCCACTAGTCGCACCCTTGGTTGACATGTTACATGCATGTTGTATGCACGTGGTAGGCAGTAGGCTTACATGGAATATGTTAACGTTGATGTTCTGATTAGCTTGGCCACATGTTATGAGCTGGTGCCAGTCAGCTCAATAAGATTAGTCAGCTCCTCTAGGTTAGGTCAGTTTGGTCAATTAACAACTTCGCCCCTTGCATGTTGCCACTTGGCGGTTTCTGATTGCCCCCCTCCCCACTTTCAAGGATGAGGTAGCGTACAGATTGGTACGTCCGAAGGAAGTACCAGTTTGTCTACTTGTGTCTCCAAGCCGATAGGTTAGCTTTGTCTCGTGTTCGATTGAGTTAGCATGGTTTGGCCACTGCCACAAGTCACTTTTACCATATCTTTGGCTTAGCAAGGAAATTTACTAGTTGAGGTGATGAAATGTTCTTTTTGCTTAGGTTCCCATAGATGACACCATTTTATTGGCGTTGAAATTGGCTACGATGGTTGAGATGGAAAGTTGCTAAAGTAGGGTGTCATCTCAGTTCGGCACCTTGGTCGGTAAGGGAGATTTACAACCAAAAGAAACGTCAGAGGCCCCGATGAAATATCTCAATGGAGTGGACTCCGATGGTTAAATCAATAGTGCGAAGGGAAGAGAAGGTGAGATGGAGAGCTTAGTGAGATGAGGTGAGAGCTCGGTGAGAGAGTTGGAGAGATGAGATGTGAGACGTGTGCCTAGGTGTCCGACGTGTCTAGTGCACAATAGCGTAATGTCGTGTTATGTTGTGTCCAAATGAATGTTGGGCTCATCTATTTATAAGAGAGGAGCTTGACCACGTGTTGCTTGTACATATTATGAGCCAGTGCTAGGTCATCTTGGCCAAGTCAGCTTACCCTAGGTGAGCATGGTCAATTAACAATTTTGCCCCAAACATGTTGCCACTTGGCGGTTTCTGACTAGTGGTCGGTATTGGGTGTATCAAATTTCATCACATGAAATTGAGAACCAGATGAATTGTGGATTTCAACAGGTAATGTCTTGTAGAAAACACGCCTTATTTTATTTTTTCCATTTGCTTTTAATACTAAGAGGAATAACATGCGTGTAGAATGTTCTGAATTGTGGGATCCATTGACCACTAATATAAATTCTTTTTTTAACCCCAAAATTTACTTTGGGTGTAGGAAGGGAGAACATAGCCTATCTTTACCAGACCCATGGATAATTAACAAGATTTCTCACTATACCTCTCAAGGTAACCCCAATAAAAAATCAAGACAAAAAGAGTCATGCATTACATTGTGCTGCCCAAAACATTATGCCCAACAAGGAAATACAAGTCCCATTCATGAGGAGAGAAACCCAACATGGCTAGCTAAACCAACAAGGGACTTTACTAGCAAGCCAAATGGCACGTTCATATAGAAAATGTTAAGCTTGGCTAGGCTCTAAAGGTTCAAGTTTTGGGGGACGTGGAGAGAAAAATGGAGACAACGTTAACTCATTGTATCACAGCACTAAATCAAAATTGAATTGATTTAAGACAAAGAAAAAGGTATTCTTCTAAATAATATGATTAAAGTTATATGATACAATTTTATATCTAAGTATCGCGCATGCATATTGATTGTAATCTTTTTTTCCATATATATTATTAAAATATGTATTTTATATAAAATTTGTGACTATCTCAACCTTAATTTTATTGTGCTAAAATATTTGTAGGATTTATAGGAGTTTTTATAATGTATCTAAGTGTATTCATATCTTTGCACCCATCCATATATTTCTAAAGTGTACCTATATTTGTGTGGGTAAGATACTCCATATTAGATACCATTATTTTGAACTTTGCACTTGGTTTGGTGTGGAAGATCCATTTTATCACATGAAGGCATCAATTTATGAAAGGCTTGTGGACTTACAAGGATGCTATAAGCCTCTAAACCTTGCCTTTCCACCAACTGAGATTGATGGTGGCTTAGTTGGTGGGATCATTTGCTAGTTGTAGTGGTGATTCAGGATGAATTGGGATCTGCTCCTCATAGCCACATTATAAATACAAGTATGGGAGATGTTCCTAAAGTGTAGTTAGTACATGCTGTGAGGTCGGTGTGAGGAGTGCTCTTTGAGGAGTAGATCCAGACTTAAATTTTGTTACCACCAAGTTTGGGGGCTTATGGGTAGACTTGCTCATGGGCCAGGTCAAATCAAGTTCAAGTAGGGATGGATGTTCATCAAACTGATGAAACTACCCAATTCGACCCAGGTTGGTTGGTTTTCTAATTATTTTGGTCGGTTTCAGTTCAGTTCTTATGCTAACTTGAGAGGTTGGGTTGGTTTTAGTTTGGCCATTTGTAAACTAACCAAAACTGATCCGACCCAATCATAGATACATATTAATATTTTATGTTTTAAATTTATACTTTTTAATATGAAAAAGTGGGAAAATTCCCATATTTCCTAGTTTAAAGTATTTTATATTGTAGTTTTTTTAATTTCTGTTTTTAATAATACCATTACAATTGTTTAAATTTAAATTTAATTTTTAAATTTAAATATTTTAAAATGACCGACCAAACCAATACAACCAAAGTTGGCTAGTTTTCACCACTGGTTGGTCGATTTTGGATGACCAACTCTCTAACCTAACCAGGTCAGTTTGATTGGATAAACAGTTCGGAACCAAACTGGACCGACCTCTAAACACTCCTAAGTTTAGGTCAGGTTTTGACTTGACCATCGGTCCTAGGTCTTGGTTATAAATCTAACCATCATATAAAGCTTGAAGCTTGGCCTAGAAATTATTAGGGAAGAAGATTTTTTACTTAACAACACTAATTTAATTATGTTAAACAACCTCAAAACCCAAAAACACAAAAAGCTCTCACTATATATTGTTGGGAAATGAGAAGGGGAACAAAGAATTTATTATATAAAATATATATTTTTATCATATTATGTGGCCTAGCCGAAGCCCACAGGCCTAAAATCATGCCCAAACCCGACAAAGAATGGGCTGGGCTAGGCTGACCTATTGGGCTGCCCCACCCATGAACAGGTCTAGTTAAGGATGTGGGAGGTGGGCTACCCCGTTGTTTAACCTGCCTTTTTGAGAGCCTCTTTTCTACTCTACCAAAAAGGGTAAATTACAAATTACTTCCTACTTTGTACTTTGAGGGTAGAAATAATTACCTCCCTGAACTTTCATTTGCAACAAAGACCCTCTTGAACTTTCAGATTTTAACAAAGACCCCTCTCTATTCAGAGGTTGCTTGGGATCGGTGTGTTTCACGACTGTTCCGTTTTTGCTGATGTGTTTTTTAAGAAAATGTTTTTGTAATAATTAGCTTTGGGATTTGAGAAAGGAAGGGTTTCTTGAAATGCTAAATTTTCGTTTCTTGAATCGCCTTAGTGATCCTAAATCACCTTAGTGACATGGTGCATTGGAATTTGAAAAAGCTGATCACTTTTTGAGATGTCAAACATAGAGGTGTAAATCGTGCCATGCCACCCGTGGCCCAACACGACCTAGCCCGGCACGATGGTTTGGGCCGTGTCGCCCGCAACCCACTTGCCAGCACAGCCTAGCCCACGGCCTGGCCCAGCACGACTCATACATATTATTTATATATTTATATATTTATATATATAATATAAATTATAATTATATAATAATATATAGTATATAATATATTAATAAAATAAACAATTGTTTTCAATTTTATTATACTAATTTATTTAATTATTGTATATATAAGCAATTGTATACATCAAAATTCATATAAAATTAAACTTTTAATTTTTTTCATTTTTAAATAGGCAAAAATAGATTGGGCCCGGTCCATGGCCCGACTTGGCCCATGGACCAGCTTGGCCCGCTGTCACGGGGGTAGTTCTACAGCAGAAGAAACCCGTGCGGTGTCCTGGCCAAGGCAGGACAGGACAAGCCTTTATGCGCTTAGAGGCAAGGAGTTGCCCGATGGGATGGCTCCACCAAAGTCAGTAGCACTGGATCATGACCTCAAGTCCAATGGCCGGGGCACTCTCCTGGCTCAGACCGGTCCATGGGAGGCACCACTTACGTGCTAAAGGGGGACAACCATCATGGAAGGCGACCATGCGCCGAAGAGGTGACTTGGCACCGTTATGAAGGGTCTCCTGTATGCCGATGATGACAGGCACCTGTGTGCCAAGATGATAGGCAACCGCTTGGGCCGGAACACACCCGTGTGCTAAGGGCAACGGGATAGCTCAATCAACTTGGGCAAGGGGCTGGCGAAGTGAAGGGACATGCTTGAGCTAGGCCCGCACGCCAAGCCTCCCTTGAGTATCGGTAGCGCAGTGCCGGTCCAACACTGTCCCCATGAGCAAGTGTGCTCCCATGAGGAACCCTGGTAGCCATGCTAGCCGTTAACCAGGGCCGCCCCGCAAGGGGATGAAGGTCTAGGAGTGCCAAGGTTAGGCACCCAAGGAGGTCGACCACCCCTCCTCAAAGAGTACGTTAAGCTTTTGGTGGTCTGCCTGAAGATGACATCAGTTCTCCCAAAAATCTTACAGGCGAAAATGACGGGCATGTCCCTAACGTAAGCCTGCCAAGCGTAGGCAAGGCTAAGCCTGCTTTGAACCATAACAGGCTCCCCCACTCAATTCATTGTCGTCCTCGACAATGACTCCTTCCGTGAATGGGCGTTTGAGTCCCGTGCCATCCACTCTTCAGCCAGTTCGGGGCTCGCCTGGCCAACCCGGGTCTTGCCTGTATTGGTGTCCATTTATGGGGACGGAACCATTTCACCATGCCAGCCTGTCTGGACTTCACCCCCAGTGTCGAGGTTACTCAAACCGCGCAATGGCTATGCCGTTGAATGTGAAAAAAGGGCCCTCGAAGAAATGTGTGTGGTGCTTCGCGGAGGTCCGCCCCATGTATCATCTTACCTCAAGGCTCAACCGTCTTCTTGGTAGCTTTTCAGTGATGCTACCGAACACGTTGATAGGTCTACTCCTGCTGTTGGCGATGGATGCTGGGTGTACCCTTTCACCATGCTGGCCTGCGGTCTTCACCTTGCCCTGCGCGGGTTACTCAAACCTAGACATGGCTTATGCTCTCACGGCCCTCGAAACTACGCTTCACCTCGCTGGTTCGGGCTACATGTTTGCTCCGAGGGGGCCCCACGCTGCTGCCTCAAGGAGATCTGACCGCTTCAAACACGAGTGTGGCAACTTTTACCCATGAGTTGCCGAACATGCACTCGCCTTGTGATAAGCTTCTGCTACTGCAAGTGTTCAACCTGAAAACTGAGCATGTCCACCTGAAACTTTGCCGGTGTAGGGCCGCCATGCTCCAACGGCTAGCGTAACCGCTTTCCTAACAAGACCCACGCATCTGCCCCCGCATGAGTACAACAACCAATGCGTCTGCACCCGCAAGGGAAGCTGTTTTAGGGTCATTGGAATGGGAACGCGAACATTGAATGGCCTCTTGATAGGCCTGATAAACAATCTGCTCGGGCAGTGTACCCACATTCCTATCAAGGCTCACGCGTCTGCCACCGCATGAGGACAACGACCATCGCGTCTGCAACCGCGAGGGAAGCTGTTTTAATGTCATTGGAATGGGGACACGAACTATGAAATGGCCTCTTGCCAGGCCTGATCTGAATTCTGCTCGATCCTGGGTGGAGGTGACTAGGGACCGCACTCCACAAAATGCTGCTTGTCGAAATGACTGCTTCAACTGGCTCTGGGCTAATCTGCTGAAAACCAACTGCTGTTGCAATTAGCCAACTTGCTCTGATACCAACTGCCACGGGGGTAGTTCTACAGCGGAAGAAACCCGTGCGGCGTCTTGGCCAAGGCAGGACAGGACAAGCCTTTATGCGCTTAAAGGCAAGGAGTTGCCCGATGGGATGGCTCCACCAAAGTCAGTAGCACTGGATAATGACCTCAAGTCCAATGGCCGGGGCACTCTCCTGGCTCAGACCGGTCCATGAGAGGCACCACTTACGTGCTAAAGGGGGACAACCATCATGGAAGGCGACCATGCGCCGAAGAGGTGACTTGGCACCGTTGTGAAGGGTCTCCTGTATGCCGATGATGACAGGCACCTGTGTGCCAAGATGATAGGCAACCGCTTGGGCCAGAACACACCCGTGCGCTAAGGGCAACAGGATAGCTCAATCATCTTGGGCAAGGGGCTGGCGAAGTGAAGGGACATGCTTGAGCCAGGCCCGCATGCCAAGCCTCCCTTGAGTATCGGTAGCGCAGTGCCGGTCCAACACTGTCCCCATGAGCAAGTGTGCTCCCATGAGGAACCCTGGTAGCCATGCTAGCCGTTAACCAGGGCCGCCCCGCAAGGGGATGAAGGTCTAGGAGTGCCAAGGTTAGGCACCCAAGGAGGTCGACCACCCCTTCTCAAAGAGTACGTTAAGCTTTTGGTGGTTTGCCTGAAGATGACATCAGTTCTCCCAAAAATCTTACAGGCGAAAATGATGGGCATGTCCCTAACGTAAGCCTGCCAAGCGTAGGCAAGGCTAAGCCTGCTTTGAACCGTAACACCGCGGCACGACACGGGACCGCACGGGCTTGGGCCGTGTCGAGCTGACCCCCCCAAGTTATCCCAAGGGAGGGCAACACGACCTGTTTTACATAGTTCTCATTATAAATATATTATAATATTAAGCCAAATCACTTTAAATGTCTAGTCAGCTTATATCCCTTTTTTTTTGTATTTCTCAAAAAAAAACAAAAAACAAATGAAACGAATCACTTGTAAATCGGGACCCACTTATGAAAAAGAACGGTCGTGAAACACACCGGTCCCAAACGTCCTCTAAGTTAGTGATGAAAGAAGTTAATTTACCAAAATACCCATTCGAGAAACTTCTATAAAATTGAAATTGCAACAAGAAACAAGAAACAAGAAACTTATATAAAATCATGGAATTGCAACAAACACAATATGCAAATAATTTTATCAAGCAAATCAATAACAAATGAAAATTGAAAAATGCTAAAAAATCGATGAAAAAAGGGTAATTTGGAAAATTAGAATAGTTTAAACAATCACATGGAAAATTAATGGAATGCTAACATAGGAATCCTTAAAAGTTTAGGGGGTAATTGCCACTACAGTGTAATAATATGTGCTTTATCAAAAAACAAATGTAGGGATATTATCTAAAACTCATCATAAATCTTTTTAAATTTCTCCTAAATTTACCATGTTTTCAAAATATCCAAAGAGTCTCCTATAATTGAGTTTTATTGTCCAAAACTTACCTTTTGTTAAGATTTCCATTAAATCACCATTAGTGACCATTAATAGAATTTGTCCATGTAAGCATATAAGTATTTTACATGACCAAACTACCTTCGAATGACCAATCAAATTTATCAAATGATTTTGTGACAAAATTACCGCTGACCCGCACCCAGGTCCACACTAGGCCCACAAAATTTAGAGTTGGGCCTAGGCCTGAACTTCAAGTTGGGCCTAAGTCTCTTTTTTTGGTAGAAATGTTGGGCGTAGGCTTGAAGTAATTTTGTCATAAAAATATTTTATAAGGTTGACCAACCATTTTAGGGATAATTTGGTTATGTAAAATACCTAAATGCTTACATGGACATCATTGTTATATTGGTTTTGGGCCTTGTACATTTACAATTTTGTAATTTATTCGGATAAGTACACTTATTCATGTAAATGGTTTCTAAGTAACATTTTGGATAATTTCATTTATTCATGTTCTTTTTATTTTTAGATAAATAATACAATTTTTATAATTTTTTTCTATAAGATAAATAAAATTTTACCTAAATAAATAAAACTCTCTTTACCGTAGTGAATTTTAAATAATATATCCCAAAAAATTATAAGATTCCATTTCACATATTGTTTCTTTCTACACGTGAAACTTCTCGCACACATTCCCGATTCGGTTCTACGAGGATCAAATCCGAATTCCAATATATGTGGCCGAACCGCCGAAGTCGAATAAGATGACCCGCTAGGAGCTAGTCGATAAGTTTGTGAGGCTGTCAACATCTAGCACCTACCATAGCACGAGACGGGAGATGTTCCAAATGCATAGTAAAGGATGTGCAAGTAAGGCGCCAGATTTGAGAGCAGATCCGGTCTCCCATAGCACCATTTGCTTTGCGCTAAAAAAAATCGAGGCCTTTGATTTGAGCCCCGATTTATTGCTGTGGCCCCGTCAAGATGTCAATAAATCAAGGGCTACAGGACAAGGTGGAGGCGTGGAGCGGCTGAAGCCACACCAATAAATCAAAGGCTCTGATTTATTATGAGTCAATGCCCAAGTCCTACAGCCTACAGGACAACTGGACAATAATTATTTTCCCTCTTTCTGTTCTTTACGCCCCTCTCTTTCTCTCCACCGACAAGATGTCGACGAATCCCTCCGGGAGTGGAGCACACATATTAGTATTTCCTTTTCCTGCGCAGGGTCACATGCTACCGCTTTTGGATCTCACCCACCAGTTGGCCATTCGTAGCTTAACCATCACCATACTCGTCACACCCAACAACCTCCCCTTTCTACATCCTCTTCTCTCCAAACACCCATCCATCCAAACCCTCGTCTTCCCTTTCCCCCATCACCCATCTCTTCCCCCCGGCGTCGAGAACGTCAAGGACATCGGAAACCGCGGCAATACTCACATCATAAGCGCCCTTTCTGCACTTTCCGATCCCATCACCCAGTGGTTCAACACTCACCCTTCCCCACCCGTAGCCATCCTCTCTGATTTCTTCCTCGGTTGGACCCAGCACCTCGCTTGTCGCCTGGGTGTACCCCGGATTGCCTTCTACTCCTCCGGCGCATTTTTAGCCTCCATTCTCGACGTTCTCTGCCCGAAGCTCGGAACTATATATCCCTCCTCATCTCCCATCTCCTTCCCCAGCCTCCCACATTCCCCTTCCTTTCCTTACAACCACCTTCCCTCTATAATCCGTCTCTACAGGGAATCGGATCCCCACTGGCAGATCGTCAAGGATGGCATGATCGCAAATTCCTCGAGCTGGGGTTGCATTTTGAACACGTTCGATGCGCTGGAGGGCGTACATCTAGATCACCTGAAGAAGGCAATGGGTCACCACCGTGTTTGGGGTGTGGGCCCTCTGGTTATGATGGAGGGTGCTGGTGCTGGACCTGACGAACGAGGTGGGCCCAGTTCGGTGTCACTTGCTGATGTGCTGGAATGGCTCGACCGTTGCCCGAACGAGTCCGTGCTTTACGTTTGTTTTGGTAGTCAGGTGCTGCTGCCGAAACGACAGCTGGAGGTTTTGGGAGCCGGGTTAGAACGAAGTGGGGTCAGATTTATTTGGACCGTTAAGATGACGATGCCGGGGCAGGAAGCAGACGATCGCGAGGTTATCCTTAAGGAGATCGAAGATCGGGTGGCGGAGAGAGGTTTGATTATAAGGGGATGGGCCCCACAAGTCCCAATACTGAACCATCGAGCCATGGGCGGGTTCCTGACTCACTGCGGGTGGAACTCGGTGATGGAAGGGATTACGGCAGGGGTGCTGTTGCTAACCTGGCCGAGAGAAGCTGACCAGTTCGTGAATGCCAAGTTGATGGTTGAGGACATGGGTGCGGCAGTGAGGGTGGTCCATGAGGTGGGCATTGATGCCGTCCCTGACCCGGATCGACTCGCTAAAATCATATCCGATTCATTGAGCGTGAACCGGCCCGAGAGAGTCCGAGCTAGGGAGCTGTGCTCCGAGGCTTTTGCTGCAGTCAAGGAAGGTGGGAGCTCTTCAAGAGCGTTGGATGGGTTAATGGAGGAATTACGTCAACTTCAGCGGAGGACTACAGGCCTCAGCTAGTGCTTCTGGTATTAATATCAGAGAGGTAGAAGGAATAAATTAGTTAGGAATTATTTTGGGTGGTGAACGACATGGTGTATGAGTGATCGTTTTCTGTTTTTTGCTGTATGACCATATATATGGTCTTTGTCTATCTAGAAAGGGAACCAGATTGATCGTTATTTCAGAAGTGGTAAGCATTATACCACACTGGTATAGTGGTATATTCAATAAAAATTCTCAGGCCGGCCCAACCCATGAGAAATTTTATTGAATGAAAGATAAAAATTGTGTGAGTTTCATTGTTCACTCAGGAGTCAGGCCGGAGGTATTCTTCCTTCGTTGTGTTGTGCGATGAGACAACCTACGCCTTCATGGTTTGATGCAATGTATAGTAGGAATTCTCTTAGGGCCTGTTTTATCTGTTCGAAGGCCTTTTTATGGTTGATAGTTTAAATTAAAGAAACAACAAGAAGAATAGAGAAAATAGATATGAGGGGAGTCGACTTCAGTGTATTGGAGCACTGAAGTTAATGGTATTTATAAGCTTCAATGAAGTGTACAAGATAACAATATTGTGGATGAGCAGCAAGGTAGGTAACACCAAGATTGTCACACCATATTGTGGGCTTGGAGACTGGAAACCCTAGATTGGTCAAAAGAGACTGAATCCACAAGACTTCAGTTACAGTATTGGCGAGATACCAAAATTCAGATTTTGTACTGGAGAGAGCCACAGTATGTAGCTTCTTAGAGCTCCAACTTATGAGGTGGCAACCCAAATAGATTGCAAAGCCACCCATAAACCGGCGATCATCTGGACAGCTTGCCCAGTCAACATCCGTGAAGGCATTCAGCAGAAGGGAAGTAGAGGATGAAGCAAAATGCATGCTACGATCTAGAGTTCCCTTAAAATAATGCAAGATGCATTTGACAGCAAACCAATGTTCATCAGTCGGGGTTTGAAGAAACTGACAGACCTTGTTAACTGAGAAGGAGATATCCGACCTAGTGAGGGTGATGTACTGCAGTGCACCAACTATACTCTGGTACTCAGATGGATTTAAGAGAGGTGTGCCAGACGTCCTGCTTAGCCGAGTAGATGCTGCCAGTGGAGAGCTACAGGGTTTTGCTCCGTCAAGTTTGGTACGATGCAACAAATCTAGAATGTACTGTTTCTACGAGAGATCAAGACAATTAGAGGTCCATTGCGCCTCGATCCCAAGAAAATAATGCAATGTGCCAAGGTCCTTGACAGGAAACACTACAAAGATCTGCTGAAGTAGAGAGAAAATAACAAACGGAGAATTGCCAGTAACAATGATATCATTGACATACACCAAGGTGTACACAATAATAGACTTATTCTTGTAAACAAATAAGGAAGGTCAGCCATAGAATTGTGAAAACCCAATTGAAGAAGAGTGGAAGTCAGACTAGAGTACCAAGCACGAGGGGCCTACTTGAGCCCATACAAGGCCTTCTTCAATTTGTAGACATAATCTGGGTAGTTAGGGTGTTCGAACCCCTTGGGTTGTCGAACATAGATGTCCTCTGCTATAAGACCATGGAGAAAGGTATTGTTGATGTCTAGTTACCGAACATATCACCGATGAGTAGTAGCAAGAGCTAAAATGGTATGAACTGTGACGAGTTTGACTACCGGATTAAAGGTATCAATGAAATAGACACCAGGTACTTGATGAAAACCTTGGGCAACAAGTCTGGCCTTGTACCACTCCAGAGAACCATCTGATTTCCTCTTACTTTTATATACCCATTTAGTACTAACTACGTTCATGGAATGATGATAAGGCACAAGATCCCATGTTTGATTCCTCAAAAGAGCATCAAACTCTAGTTGCATAGTCGATCTCCATTGGGGAGATTTGGCTGCTTCTTTATAGGAGTGGGGCTTGTCGAAAGAGATTGAGTTGAGTAAAGCGTCTGAATTGGGATATCGTGTGGTTAGATGAGATCGAGCAGGTAGAGTGCCATCTATAGAATGTGTAGTCATGGAATGTTGTCGGGTGGGTGGTGGTACAGCTGGTGTGTGAACCAACAAGTCCTCCATCGTACGAAAGTGGGGCTGCCTATGGACAGAAGCTTGGATGGGAGAAGAGTTCTCAACTAAATTGGAAGTGGTGTTTTCAGGTAATGGTGCTGCAGTTGGTGGCGGAACTGAAGGAGGAGATACCTGTTGGGGAGATGTCGGAATATGTGAAGGTACATGTAGATAGAATCCCGGTTGATCTGTACTAGTGGATGATGGAGCTGGAGGAATTCTAGGAAATAATCCTTCATCGAATACCACATGGCGGGCAATGAATTCTCGACCCGTCGATGGGTGAAGGCATTTGTACCCTTTATGAGAGTGACTATAGCCAAGAAAGATGTACTACAAAGAGCGATACTGAAATTTGTGGGCATTGTATGGTTGTAGGAGAGGATAACAAGCGCATCCGAAACACCGTAGCATAGAATAGTCAAGGTTTTTCTAAAACAACATCTGAAAAGGAGATGAATCTTGCAAAGTGGGAGACGGAAGCCGATTAATCAAGTATACGACTGTCTCAGCTGCATCAGCCTAGAAGCAGAAGGGGAGCTTGGAGGTAGCCAGTAGAGCGAGAGTGGATTCAATTATGCGGTGATGCTTTCTCTCAACTATGCCATTTTGCTCATGTGTGTGCGGACAGGACACCCAATGAGAGATACCCTGTGAATCAAGATAGAAGAGAGCTTACGATACTCCCCTCCCCAATCAGATTGAAAAACAAGAATTTTGCTATTGAAAAACAATTCAACATGTCGCTTGAATTTTAAAAAGACCTAAAAAACACAAGATTTTTGTGCTAAGGGATATATCCAAGAGAATTTGGAATAATCATAAAAAATAACACATAATAAGAATACCCTTTATTAGACTTAATTGGGGAAGGACCCCACACATCAGAAAAAATTAATTCCAATGGACTCTGAGACCTAAACGAAGACAAAGGCAAAGACAATCGACGACTCTTACCCATTTGACAAGATTCACAAACAAACAAACTAGAATTTTGACCAGTATACGGTAGACCATACTAAGAGATGACTTGTTGGATGGTATGAAGTGTTGCATGACCAAGACGCTGATGCCAACCTTGAAGGTTTGTCCATTCACCAACAAGAGCAGACGGTGCAATTGTCGAGTTGTGTGAAATGGTTGTTGTTGATGGGAAGCAATACAACCCTCCTCTTCTGACTCCTTGAAGTAAGATTTTCCTCGTATAATCCTTCACAAAACAACAGTCATGGTAAAACTTAAAAAATATATTGTTGTCCTTTGTAAACTTGCTAACAGACAATAAATTTTTGTAGATTGCAAGAATGTGACATATATCGTTCAATGTGAAAGCATGTTGGTTACAAAGAAGAGATGAAGAACCAGTGTGTTTTATTTCCAAACCTTGTCCGCTACCCATTTGACCTGATCTGAAACCCAGATATTCTGACCGATTTTGGATGTTATCGACACCGAATGTTATATGATGTGTTGCGCCATAATCCGGATACCATGTTGGATCAAATGAAGAGTTACCATTGTTGTAGGAAGGCGCAGTAAGATTATTGTAGGCAGCGGGTTCATAATTTTGATCATTGTTATTGGCGAAATTATATTTTGCCTTCCTGCAGGTGAATGCACCATGTCCTGGTTTGTTGCAGACCTGACAGATAATCGGAGGTGCCTTACCTCGTCCACCATTAAAGAGTTGATTCTGGTTGTGATTATGTTGTGGATTAAAGTTTTGAAAATTTTGTTGTTGACCTCTCCCTCGACCTTTACCGTGGCCGTACATATTTTGAGATTGTTTTTTCTAATTTTGGAAACTTGTATTATTTTCCGGTTTCACTCCAGCTACATTAGCAGCCGATGAAGTACCCAAGTCGGACAAGATGAGTCATTGCTCTTCGACCCAACTCTCATGGTTCAGAAGAGAGCTAATAATATCATGCACACCAAGGGTATGCTCATCTAGCCTATGGGTTATAGTAGTCACAATAGATTCATATTCATTCCCTAACCCAGCTAGATTATACAAAACCAAATCAGATTTACGAACAGGTTTAGCAACAATAGACAAACTGTCTGCTATGGATTTTGCTTTTTGAATGTAAGCAGAAATAGATAGATACCCCTTCTTTAAACTGTGCAACTGCTTCCTAAGTTGTAGAATACAAGATCTAGCATGGGTTGAATAAGAAGTAGCAAGAGAGCACCATGTCTTTGTCGAAGTCGAAAATTCTACAACTTGGGCCATGACGCCCTCAGTAAGAGAAGAGATTAACCACCTCAGACCAAGTTGATCAGTATCATACCATTTGACATATTTTGGATTCAATATACACCCTTTGCTTGTTGGATCAGGTATCATCTCTAGTGGAGGTTGCTTTTTCCCTTCAACAAGATCCATCAGATGGTGATGTCAAAGTATAGGAAGAAACTGCATACGCCACAATAGGTAGTTGTCATTGCCTAGCTTGATGGGGAGATAGTGCATCACATTCTAAAGAGAGGGAATCAAAGATGTCGATTCTGAAATATTCGAACCAGCATCCACATTGGTTCGGCTGCCATTACTTCCTTGAGAGAAATCCTTTGGTTCTGATACCAAGTTTAAACTAAAGAAACAACAAGAAGAATAGAGAAAATAGATATGAGGGGAATCGACTTTAGTGTGTTGGAGCATTGAAGTTAATGGTATTTATGAACTTCAATGAAGAGTTTGGATCATACAGTGACGTACAAGATAACAATAGAAAACTAGATAGAGTACAAGATGGATCATCTTGATCCTAAGTTATAGTCCTTATCCTTATCTTTCTCAAAGTCCATATTGGTTTGGAGTTTTGTATCTGTTAGGATAATCTCCAAGATGATTATCTCCAATATTGATGATTGTTCGAATCGCATGACTAGGGTACTTGGTTGCTCATCTAATTTCACTTTTTTGAGCAAAGATTCATGATCAAGATCATCTTGCTTTTATTGCATTCAAAAGGAGGTGGTGGGGGTGAAGATGGATCATCTATCACGCATGCATGCACTAATTTCCAAGTCTAGTGTAAGCGCCCCTCTTGGGCTCGTGGTAGGTGTGTTGCCTTCTATCTACTCCATATGCTTCCTACCACGACTTCTGCTATTGCGGGGAAGGTTTGTGTTGTTGAGAGGTTAGAGCTGCGACAATTCTCGTTTTCCTTTCCGCACACCTCCATAGCTGGTCGAAGTTGGCTAGCTTAACGTTATCTATCCTGATTCAGTAGGCAGGTTGCACCCCTCAGATATATTATTCCACGAAGTCTTTCTCCATGGTGTGTTCGTCGAACATGATGAACCATTTGGTCATGGTGAGACGTCACACTAGTGTGAGCCATTTGGACAAATGTTTCTTGGCCAGCTCCTCCCACGAGTCTAGAATTTGGCATCAGACTCACAAATCAAGAGTGCGTTGGCCTAGTCAGGGACTGAGAGTTCTTGGACATTAAGGTTCTAAGAGAGGATGAAGGGACCCAGAGAATCTTCAAACATGCTCTTGAGGGCTCCTTTTTTGCCCATTGTATAGGGGCCATTGCTGGGGTCTTGCTCTGGCTAGCCTCTATCAAGGTTTGGACATATTCATGGAGCTCAGTCTTGCTCATAGGTGCTTTAGGAGTGTGGTACCTCCCATTTTCCATGACTATTAGGGCTAGCATGGAAAAGTGGGAGGTCTAGCCCGTATTCCTCATCGAGAAGGCAGAATTATGGATATTGTAGGCCTAGGGTTTGGGTACAATGGCTTGAAGATGGACGACGGGTCGGGTGGATTAGCCAACTTGGGTGAATGGTGCGATTTCCGATGCTACTTAGGGGTGATCATGGGTTGGGCCGGGCTTTGCACTTATGATAAGGGCTATAGCTTAGGCCCGGGCCTGGCTCGACCTGGGGTTTCGGGCCTGAAACATAAGCCCTAGCCCTAGTCTATATGGGTTTGGGCCGGGTCGGGCCTGATTTCGGGCCAATGTCTCTCATATATAAAACATTAAAGATCTATATATTAAATGACATAACATGCATATAAATTTATTTTATACATTACATAATATAAAATATTACATATAATATAAATTATACATGTCATGTTATAATATTTATATATAAAATAACATGTATACATATGTATACATTATACACAAAATGTGCAAGTTTAAATATATGTGGGCCGGGCTTGAAGTATTAAGACCAAGCCCGGCTCTAAAATTGCGAGCCTGATGTGGGCCCGGTCCTGGGCTGTGCCTAAACACAAAACCCAAGCCCAAGCTCGGAATTTCCAGGCCGGGCTGAAATGATCACCCCTAGTGCTACTGTTTGTGGTTGAGACATTGGAGTTGTAGCATCTCCTTCATCTTTGCTTGCTCCAATTGGTCAATGCAATCGAACTTTTGGAGAGGCACCTACATTGACATTAGATTAATTAGGGCAAAATACAAAAGCTTCCCTTGTGGTTTCTAACAATTATAACCTCCACAATAATTTCATTGTAATAAATATCTTCTCTCAACTTTTAAGAAATTCGACAAAAACCTTACTTTCGTCATTGACCTAGATAGAAAGTGTTAGTTGATGCATAACTTTTTAAAATACTGATTTTACCCTTTTATTACTATCCCAAATGGAAAATGTCACTAACCACCCGTGCGACAAAAGCATTAGCGCCACCACTTCTGCCAAGATCAAGGTAGGTCTTTGCCTTTTTCCTTCTCATTGGCTTGGCCAGGCTTTACTCAGACCTAGATATGTTTCTTCCTCGCCGGACCAGCAGGAAAACCCAAACACTTCCTCGTTGGCTTGTCTCAGCCCAAAAAGAAAAAACTTGCCTGTCGTCTCTCGGCCATTATAAATGCCATCAATGTCTGCAAGCTTCCTCTAGAACTCCTTTGCCGAGAGAACAAATCTACATCCTCATTTCCTCTGTCTCGTCCATACTATCCTATTTCTCTTTGCATTTACTTTATTCTCCTGGGTTGAGTAAATACGGGTAACAAATCATCAGGGTTTGCGATGAAGTGAGAAAAGCTCAGCACAGGAAGGAGTTTTCGATGAGGTTGCAATAGAAGAAAACAAACTTGTCAAATGTACTTCTTTGTTTCCATAAATTAAATACAAGAAAGTTTTAGATATCTATAAGTGACGGAGAGGCAGGTTAGTTGCAATCTTAAATCGTGTACAACTGTCTTGCCAGGTCTGCATATTTTAGTTTTAATTGTCTAACCGCCGTATGTCCTTGCTAACAATGGGAACTGATGTCTCACCCAACGGCTAACTAGTTGAATCCGTACTCACCCACACTTGATTACAACAACACTGAGAAGGAGAGAAATATGTGGAACACGGACTCTGCAAGTTCCTCTATATGCGTCTACCTGAGGTCATGCCCACCATAAATAGTTTCTTCTCTTCTACAGACTAAATAGGCTAAAGCAGTAAAGCACAAACACAATTTGAGAGTTCATATCAATCAATTTCCATTTTTATTGACTTAAAAGTAATAGCCATGTATTATTATTACTTTTCCAACTCTAAAAGATAATGGAGTAACTTAGTTCCATATTTCAATTTTTAAACATATGCCATGATCCTTTGTTCTCCTCGCTCTCTCTCTCTACAAATAACTCTTGCCTATCTATTAGATGTGTAATATTCATATTTAGAACTCTCTTTTATGTGATAACTTAGAAGAAAGAAATAAGAGGTTGCACTAGCGTCACTTGGCAAAACTAACATGATAAATTCGTTGTTTGAAATCCAAAAGCGCTTCAATTTTTCCTATATTATCAACGTTTCAGAACCACACTGCTACAACCTCAAAGGCCAAAAGAGCATTGGTGAAGGGAAGCACATTTCTATGATCAAAGTACCCAAACTTCAATTCCATATTGCCATGATTAGCTCTGATGAAGCTTTAGTATATATTTGGCATTGATGCTGCAGATTGCTGCTGATGTGTGGGTTGGAAGTACCGTTTTCTCAGAAAATGGTGTCTTTTTTTTTGTTTGAAAATGTTGCTGCTAGGTAGGACATTTCCTAGAGCAACAACGACACCTTCTATTTGGTACCAGTGCTTCATATTTGTTTTCAGCATTGATACTTATTATAGGAAGTCCACATCACTGCCACATCATGTCCTCGTTGGCAACAATGAGTTCCAATATGAGAAAACGTCAAATTCGGCGTTGCTCTAAACCACGCCTTTTTGATTTCCAAGGCATGTCTTGGAGCACCGTTTTTATGGAAAACGGTTCCAAACATATTGACGTTTCCTAAAGCACCATTTTTTTTGTTACATGGCGCTGATGTATTCCCGTTTTCTGGAGCAACAACATCAATGCCAAACAAACGCTTAGTTAAGGAAGACGCTAAAACTGCAACTATGCCTTCAAAGTCCAAACCATATAATTCTTTCTTAGCCACTATCTCAATTCCTCTGAACACTAAAGAGAATTTTGAATGGCAACACCTAGATAAGCAATTTCCTAGGATCCAAACAGTTTATGCAACTACATCAGAATCATTGTTTGGTAAGTATCGGCCTCTTTGTTTCTCATACAAGTTTTAGGTTTGAAGTCAAGAATAAAGACAATGCTTTTGTTATAACTTTGCCATGTGATCTCTAATAAGAGACAGAGAGCCATCTTCTAGTTTGGTATTGATTACAATGACTAACTGGCCAATTCCCGTTGACTTTATCAATTACCATCAGAGCCCTAATCGCCTTTTTTAAGTTCCAAATAAAATACGAAGCAAAATTACTGATTAGCAGTTAGCCCTGAAGAAAGCACTCGCTAACAGATTAAACGGAGGTGATGCCAAATGGATTGAAGATTCTGAAATTCTAAAAGTGCAGATGTGTGGCATCAATGATAAAAGTATTCCAATACACCTTTTGGATGGCAGTTGTTTGGGCTCAAGTGGGAGAAAGAATTCGTTCAAATGAAAATGAACAAATTCAGTTGAGGATCCCCTCTTATGAGAGTGGTTTGATGGCCATAGTTGTAGCTAGACCTATTCATGGGCTGGACTTCAGGCATGACTTTACACTCTGTCGGGTTCGGGCTTCGGGTTGGGCCCATTCAAATTTTGGCAAAAGCCCAGCGAGAGACCGGCCCATGAACAGGTCTAATTGTAACTAGCTAGTGCTTATTCGTTAGCAGAAATGAGGGAAATTGGGAAATGTTGGTCAGAGCAAATATGGTATTTTATGATTTCTTTAAATGATGTCCTAGGGTAATTTTGTAAATATATATGTTTTCCGTCTACGTCAATAACGGAAGGGAGGTTTTTCTTCACAAAAATTCAAGGGATGTATTTATTTCGACGAAACTATAGGGCAGGTTGTTATGATTGTCGAAACTTTAGGGGAGGTTTATGAAGAAGGAGATATACCTTGAGAAACCAAGAGATAAGAAAATAACGGTGGCCTGACTTGATACTATAAATGATTGGAGAATAATTCGGAGTCGGAAAATCTCATGTCAGTTGATGTGTTGGTGTGAGTATTTATATACAGATTGTGTTTTGATTACAAAATTTGAAAACAAGACCAAAACAGTTATCAGTCTTGACTTGATTTGTAACTGCTGGATCTTCCATTGGTTGAGTTCGTTTGATGGTCCAACTAAAACAGTTAATTACCATAACCAGTGAAAACTAAATTCTATTTGTCTGAATCTGAGAGTATTGATTCGTACCTGTAACGTCCAACTTGACCCAGGTCAGAGGAGTTAGTGTGGAGTGAACAGAAAATCTTTTAAAATATAAACTTCCTGCAAATCATTTGTCATTTCCTTCACAGTCTGCAACTCCTGCTGGAAAGAATTATGAGCAGAATGAGAAGGTCTCCAAATTCCCTCGTTTTCATTTGTTTCACTATTTTCTCCCATGCCTTGGTAGCCAGAGCAGACAATCCTCTGGCACCAGCATTGTACGTGTTTGGAGACTCTCTACTTGACAGTGGCAACAATAATTTTCTACCAACAATTGCCAAAGCGAATTACCTGCCATATGGGGTAGACTTCGCCGGTGGGGTCACGGGGAGATTCACCAATGGCAAAACAGTCGCAGATTACATTGGTGAGTCATGGTGTCAATATGTAAAACATTGAAATTAACCCAAAACAAATTTGTTTCTGGGTTGCAGAATTTTCTTCTGCTGTATTAATTAATCTCAATCCTACTTGTTGTATATTCTTCCACAGCTGAACAACTTGGGCTACCATACGCTCCTCCATCCATGAGCCTGTTAAAGTCTGGTACTATAACTGGCCGGAATTATGCGTCTGGATCATGTGGCATTCTCCCATTGACTGGAAGCGAATTCGTAAGGAATCATATCTACTACTAGTCATTAGATATATACATTAAGTGCTTCTCGATCTCTCGGTTTCTTTTGTTTTCTCCAGTTTGGACTAATGGGTTTTGTGCAGGGTAAGTGCCTCAACCTAGATGATCAGATCAACTTGTTCCAAAAGACTATAGAGATGGAGCTGCAACCACACTTGGGCAGCTCCAAAGACCTTTCAGACTACCTTTCCAATTCCATCTTTGTTATCAATATTGGAAACAATGACTACGGCGGCTACCTTGTATCTTATGTTTCTAAAACCAATTTAATGTACACTCCTCAAGCATTTGCTCAACTACTCAAAGACGGACTTTCTCAACGCTTGGAGGTAAATATTCACCATTCACTGTTCAGTGTCCACTTTCCTAAAGCACACTGTTTTCTTTTTATCTGTATATATATATATATCCAACCTTCAATTTGAACTCTGAACCTGAGTAGTAACTAATCCTATATAGTACAGCCAGAATACGTAGCATAAGTCATTTTAACCATTTTTAATTTCTGTTGAGGTGTCACAAGGGAATCCTGAACGGATTGGATGCATGCAAACTCTTGGCGGTGGGGGTGGGCAAGAGCCACGCCTTTTGCTACGATAGCCCTGCTCTCTGAAATAACAACATCAAAGCCTTTGATGCATAAGATGACCCCATCTTGAATTAGCCAAACTTAAGGCCATGACCAGGACACTGTGGAAGCAAGGGATATGGTTCAAGTTTGAACAGATCGTGGCCCGCCCATGTCTGGTTTTCACTTTTTTTTTGGTTGCAAGATGTGGATGGTTCATGGTTGATTTCTCATAGGATGGCTCGCCCAAATGGGTCATGGTTTTTATTGCCATTCAGTTCAAACTCGTGAAAGGTTACTGGTTCCTGATTTCATGGTCTGACCACCCGGCCGGTTCGATTTTGGGTCTTACTACACAGTTTACAGTGCAATCTGTGCAATGAAAAGATAATTCAAATGGGTATCTTAATTAGGATCATATTGATTTATGAATGTTAAATATTGGAATCTTGATGGCAATAACAAGTAGAGCAATAATAGCATATATATATGCATGGTACATTTATCCTTTGACTTATTGAGAAATATATAAATGGACAGACTCTTTACAAGTTGGGGGCCAGGAAGTTTCTAGTGTTCGAGATTGCTCCGATTGGGTGCATGCCAATATTTACAAGAATAGTACCACACGAAGGACCGTGTGTTGAAGAACTAAATCAGGTTGTATCAGTTTTCAATGATGGGCTTCCTGCAATGCTGAAACAATTGACTACTTCGCTCCAAGGCTCCACCTTTGCAGTGGGATATGGTTCGAAGCTTGGACATGATATGATCACAAATCCTTCAAAATATGGTGAGCATTGATATCAGAACTAATTCTTCAATTCGTACCCTTGAATAATCCGATCCCTACTATAAATATATATATATCTCTGCTAACTAACTACTGCTCAACAAATTTAAGGATTTACTTAACATCTGCGGATTTTCTTTATCAGGGCTAGGAGATACAACAGACCCATGCTGCATTGCGGCGAACAATGGAGCTTGGACCTGCATTCCAGGTTTCGTTTCGTGCTCCGACAGTGGCAAACATGCCTTCTGGGATGGTATGCACCTCACTGAAGCTATATATTCAACCACCGGCACCCGTTGCTTTAATGATTCTTCTGTCTGCTCTCCAACCATCCAGCAGCTCGTACAAGTTTGAAAAGCAACAATGAAGGACTCTCTCTCTCTCTCTCTCTCTCTTCTGTTTTTCTGTTTTGGTTTTAAATTTTTCCATCTATCTGATCGAAACCTGTGGAACCGACGTTGGCAAATTGCTATATATTGAGCCATTTTTTCACATGATGCTCTGTTTTGGTTTTAAATTGCAAGGACCATCTGTTGGCAAATTGCTTTTTTTTTTTTTTTTGAGTGAGGCTGGAAATGCATAAAAATAATCTTAAACTCTTACCAATCTCGATATGCAGCCAAAGCACCCGAGTGGAGCAGTTTTGGATGTCAATGGTATAACAATAGGGCCCACAGTCCACCAAATAAGATGGAGAATCAAATAGTCAAAACATAAGAAAATTAAACGAAGACATTCTCTATGGTATTAATAAGTTGATTACAAGAGATAAATAAAGACATATCATCACGTAAAATTGAAAACCAAAGATGAATTGTGGATTGATGATGCTCACCAACTCAATAGGTGAAGTCTTGTAGAAAACACCTTATTTTCTTTTTCTTTTTTCCCTTACTCTTTCTACTAAGAGGAAATAGTGAAAGAAGATAAAAGAAATAGTGAAGTGTGGGATCCACTGGCCACTAATATAAATTCTTTATCAACCCCAAAATTTACTCTGGGTGGAGGAGGGGAGGACGAGTCATGCATTAGATTGGGCTGCCCAAAACATTTCATGCCCAACAAGGAAATACATGTCCCATTAATGGAGGAGAGAAGCCCAACATGGCTAAAGCGACGAGAGACTTTACTCGCAAGCCAAATGGCACATTCATACCGAAAATGCTAAGCTTGGCTTGGCTAAGGTTCCAAATATTCAAGTTTTGGAGTATGTGGAGACGAAAATGGAGACAACCTGATTCCTCATTGTATCATAACACTAAATCAAAATTGAATTGATTTAAGACAAAAAAAAAAAACGGTGGTCTTCTACAAATAATGTTGTATGATACAATTTTATATAATGTGTCTTGAGTCTTAATTGATGCATTAGCAATAAAGTTGTATGATATCTAAGTATCCCGTCACATTGACTATAATGTATCTTTCTATATATATTATTAAAATATGCATTTTCAACATTGACTATAATTTTATTGTGTTAAGATATATGTAGGATTTGTAGGAGTTTTCAAAATGTATCTAGCTATGTAAATATCTTTTCACCTCATCCATACATTTTCAAAGTGTACCTATTATATCTGTATGGGTAAGATACTCGATATTGTGTACCTTTATTTTGAACTTTACCACACGAAGGCATTGATCAAGAATTTTACCTTCAAACATATGATGAAAGAAGCCAACAACCTAGCTGACTTGTTGGGTGAGGTTGGAGGACTTAGAAGGATGCTCTAAGCCTTTAACCCTTGCGTTTCCACCAACATAGACTGATGGTAGAGTAGTTGTTGGGATCTTTGACTAGTTGTAGTGGAGATCCGGGATCAAATTTTGTTGCCACCAAGGCTGGGGGTTATGGGTAGGCTTCTTCATGGGTCAGGCCAAATCAAGTTTAGGTCAGGCTTTGCCTCTATATTAATAGAATATGTTCAGACTTGGGCCTCAGCTTGGCCCGGCCATTGGGCATATAACTTAATCCTAAGCTCAACCATCTTATAAAGCCTGAAGCCTGATGTAGAAATTGGGCAAAAGAAGATTTTTATTTATGTTTTTACTTAACAACATTGATTTAATTATATTAAACCACCTGAAAACCCAAAAATACTGAAAGATCTTACTATTGCTTGGGAAAAGAGAAGAAGAACAAGATTTATTATATATAATATATATTTTTATCATATTATGGGGACTAGCCTATGCTCATGGGCCTAAAACCATGTCTAAGCCCAACAAAGAATGGATTAAGCTAGTCTGACCCATTGGGCTACTTAGCCCATAACCATGTCTAGTTATGGATGTGGGAGATGGGCTACCACTCTTATTTAACCTACCTTTTTGAGATCCTCTTTTATACTCTAGAAAAAAGGTAAATTATATATTACTTACTAGTTGTAGGGCCCTATGCGAAGCACGGGAAACGCTGCTATCCAATACGATGATAGAGGGATTAAAATTGAAGCAAAAGAGCAATGTAAGTATCGTTTTTGTTAGGAGAAATTGAAGCAAAAGGAGTCTTGTGACATTTCCAATTGGGTTGTTCTGGTTCAAGTCCAATTCAATTATTATTTTTGGGATATATGAGCTTTGTTAATTGTAATTAATTATTAATAAAGTTAAAGATTTTATTAATATTTTAAAACTTCTTAAATTTTAAGATTTGAATTTATATTTATTAACTAATTAAATTTATATTTTATTAATGTAATTATTTATAATAAAATTTATTTTAAATTATTAAAAGTAATTTATTTTTACCCAAATTATAATTTTTTAGAATATTATAATTTTATTAAGTGGATTTTGTTACTGTAAAGTTTTATTACTTAATTTTGAATTTTACTAATGAATTTGTAAATTACTAATTATAATAAAATTATTTGAAACCTACAAAGGATACAGTTTATCTCACAGCTCATTGTATAGACTCATGAAGCAAAAAAAAAAAAAAGAAAGAAATAGAAAAAAAAACAAAAACTGAAACTTGCAGCCATATACCAAATGGATAATTGAGTATTGTACAATAAATGAAGTTACATTTAAATTAATTAAGTTATTATGTAATTTTTCTTTGCTTAATTTAAAATTTGTCTTCCAAGTGTTTATTGAGTTTAATACTTCTATATATAACTACAACAAACAAAAAGAAGATATTGCTTGACAAAGGACTCATCTATTCCCTTCACCACCACCATGCTTTGGACCTTTTGAGTCTTCGCCACCAACTTATCCTTCTTCTCATCTTTAATTTGTCTACTTCACATGATGCAAACATATAAAAACGATAATATTTGGCATTCATAATCAATAAAAACATATGTTACATGATAAAAAATATAAATTAAAAAAAAAAAGAGTTTCAATGACTTACTTGACAATGATGGCACAAAGCTTAAGGTAGACAAAAAAAACTATATGGAAAAAAAATCATTTAAATAATATATTTAATATTCATTAATGTGTATAAAATGCATGTTATGCATATTAATTTGTTGACAATTTTGTGTATTATCGTATATTTTATTACAAGTATATGCATTTTCTTCAAAATATCTATAATATTCAAAAGATTCTATATTTGATTGGAAATTTATGCATTTTTGACAAATTCTATCCAAATGTTTATGATATCATTAACCTTAAGTAAATATCAATAATTTTCATTAATTATTAACTCTAAATTATTTTTATGAGCATCCACTAATAATTATTCTTCTAATTATCATTAATGATAAGTAAATAAACAATTAATGATAATTATTTGAGTAATAATTTGCATAGATAAGAAACAAATCACGTTCAAAGAAGCTTCAAAGAAAAGAACCAAAGCCGAAATAAACAGGAAGAACAAAACTCTTCACTTAATACTTAAGAAAAAAATCTACAAAACACCCCTAGTTTCGCCCTAGCTACTCTAGACTTTTTTGCACCCTTATGCCTCATACAAGGAAATTTCCTAATATAACAAAACACTCTTTGTTATAATCCTACTAAATCTCTTCGAAAAAAGAATTATAATTGAATATAAAATTAGAAATCTCACTGTAACGCTAACTTGGTAAATACAAACTAAGATAGGAATTGGAGCTAACTTGGTAAAAAAAAAAAAACTAAAATAAAAATTGGAACTTACTTGGTAAACATGAACTAAGATAGAAATTCCACGATGATGTTATTTCATTAAATATTTATTAAGTTGGGTTGGTGGCATCATGTTTGCTTCTTACATGTCTTATAGTGATTTCCAACTCTCGTAGAACTTATTAGCCTCCTTTTGTACTGCATCAATAATTTTATTAATGTTTGGGAAGCTTCCACCTTTGTTATGGTAGTGAATTGAAAGGTAGGGTGATGTGTCTATAGGTTAAGAGCCCGATGATGTGGCAAAATGAGGAGCCTAGCCTGGGTAGTGTGAAGGCAAACCTATATTGAACTAGATTTCTTGTGTTTATTTTTTATTATTTTAAAATTAAATTTAAATTCAGTATAATATAAGTGTAATTAATTTTAACAATTATTATTGTTAAAATAAAAAATTAGTAACTTATTTTGAATTTTCCATTATGTTAATCATTTTAAAATTGAAATTAAATTTTATCACTTTATAATTATAAATTTATTATAATTAATTATTAAATTTTATAATAACAACATGGAAATATTATTGATGAATTATAATAATATTTTTAATTAATAACTATATTTTATTACTTATTTTTTCTTATTTTCTTATTTATTTTTTCTCTTTTTTGTATTTTAGATATTTTTTACTCATCTTATTTCAATGTTTAAGTTTTTTAAGTTAAACTATTTTGAAAAAAAATGACTTAAACATTAATATTTTAATACATTGATGAAAAACTAAATGTATGTATTTAGAAGGTAGAGAAAGATAGAGATAGGAATATATAGAGAGACATATATAGGGGATGGGAAAAAGGTTTTACAATGGGATGCTTTGTTGTGAGATAGATTAGGAAATGTTTTAGGAGGGGGAGGTAGCTTAGGAGAAATTTTAGGAGAGGAGATTATTTAAGTTATCAAGAATGTCTGCGGAAGAGAAAGTCCCTCATTGGTTGTTCAAAAAATGACATTGAATAAAAAACTAAAAATCCAAAAAATATGAAAATTCCTAGACTTTCTTCTTTTAGTATATATATATATATATATATATATATATATATCGAGATCAAGAGAGAGATGGGAGATGGGAGATGGGCTACCACCATTGTGTAGCCCTATGAAACAAAAAAAAAAAAGTAGAGAAGGGTAATTGCTAATATAGAATAAAAATCTATACTTTATCAACAAACAAAAAAAAGTAAGATTCTATTTCACTAATTATTATAATTCTTAATTTTTTAAATATCAAATAAAAAATATTTTTTACATATAATTTTTTTTTTACAAAACATTTTTCTCAAGTCGAGCTCGAGCTTATGAGATTTTGACTCAAGCTCGAGGCTCGTACTACCTTGGCGAACCAAGCTCAAATAGCTCTCGGCTTGAATCCACCCCTAAAATGGGTCACGTAAACCCCACTTACCATCCTGATATCCTCTCAAAAGCATTGGAGGTCAATCTATGCCAAATGAATCAGACTAATTAGAAAGGGGAATTGAATGTATGTCAAATTTTGCACTGCTAGTATGATTTTGTAACCACCGTCTACTACCGTTCGCACTTATCCAACCTTTGGGATATGACAAATGGGTCATATAAACCACACTTATCATCCCGATATCTTTTCGGAAGCATTAGAGGTGAATCAATGATAGAGGAATCAGATTAAGTGGAACAGAGAATTAGATGTACATCAAAATTTTGCACGACTAATATGATTTTGTGGGCATCATCCGCCAATGTCCGTGCATATCCCCTCGTGAGGTTGTGACAAAAGATTCACGTAAACCCTGCATACCATCTCGATATACTCTTGGAAGCATTGGAGGTGTAGCAATGGTAGAAGGATCTGGTTAAGTGGATAGGGGAATTGGGTATATTATGTTGCACCATTGATCTAATTTTATGAGCATTTTTCGCCACCATCCACACGTATCCCACCATGGGGTTGTAATGGTCATGTAAATCCCACCTACCATCCCGACATTTTCTCAGAAGCATTGGAGGTGAATTCATGTTAGATGAATTATATTAAATGGAAAGAGGAACTGGATGTATGTCGAGTTTTGCATCACTAGTTTGATACCATCCGTTGTCGTCCACAATTATCTTACTAGTTTGATACCATCTTGATATCATATTAGAAGCACTAGAGGTGAATCCATGGTAGAACTAGATTAAGTTAAAAGGGGAACTAGATATATATCCAAAATTTGCACCGCTAATATGATTTTAAGAGTGTCGTGTGCATTATCCAATTGTGGGATTGTGACAAACAAGTCACATAAATACCACTTACCATCTGGATATTCTTTGGGAAGCATTGAAGGTGAATCCATAGTAGAGGAATTTGATTAAGTGGAAAAGGAATTAGATGTACGCCAAAATTTGCACTACTAATTTAATTTTGTATGCATTGTCTGCCGCCATCCGTGTATTCCGCTATGAGGTTGCATTGCTAGTTTGATTTTGCACTGCTAGATGCATGTAAAGTTTTATACGGGAATCTGATTATGTAAAACAAAGATATATTAAGAATATACAATGGGCGAACACCACTTGGTTGAATAACCAAATTCATTTCATTGATGACTAAATGCACAATCCACGCCAAATTTCAAATACTTCGATTCCAAGTTACAACAGCTCATACTTATATGCTTGTTGTCCATTTAGGCCCGATGCAGAAGACACATCAAAGGAAGGAAGGGATATTTCTCTGCTTTCGTCAGTTTGTGCTGGTGAAGAGGGTCAAAGGCGCTACATTGTAGGTTTTCTAGCAAAGACGTTCAGGTTGTTGGACGGAGGTGAAAAACGAAGGTGGGAGTGAATGGGGGAAGAGGAAAGGGAAATTAACGCTCGTTTGTGAAATGGTCATTTTGTGTATTTCAGAATATGGGTGAGGTGGCATTTCAAAATATGGATGACATGACATTTCTATATGTAGTGGAATGGGGATATTTCAAGTCTTGTACACTACTTTCGACGATAAATATTTATTTTTATGGGTGCCTAATGCGTAAATTTGCCTGGATTCTGTAATGGATCGTTGTCTACAACGAGGTTTCAGTACTATGATGGACAAAAGAACAAACAAGATGTTCCATGTGCGTTGGCTTTATCTGAAAGGCTAGGTTGCTGTGTTATATATAGCTTCTTCTGATTCAAATATTTACTCTTTTAAGCTATTCCTAACATTTAATATTGGTGTAAAACCATGCTGCCAATGTTTACGATGATTACTTTAGATAGGTTGTTAGAACCTGGGGCTCAAAAATTTGTTCCCAAAACCTCTTAATTCAAAGCTGCAGAGCCCAAAGCCATCCATAGAAAGACAATTCATCCGCAAACATGTAGTTGGGTTTGTGGATTTCGTAGAGTAAGCACAATTTAAGGAAGTAGATGATGAATAGAATGATAATTTTGACATTTTCAAAAATTTATAATCACACAAGATGCCACAGGATATACGGCTGGTTAATGGTTAATACCAAATTGACACATTTGGAAGTTTAACTACTGGATTTAGCATGTATTGAAGTTTGGGGACCAAAGTTTGATTAATCCCAAAATAGAGGGTATTAATCTGCAATTTTCTTTTTTTTTTCGAGAGCATATAGATTGTATCGTAACGGGTAACAAGTGGATGAATCCATAAAATCAAAATGAGAGGGGGTAAAGATAGTATAATTTGGAATTCTTTATTTTAAGGGCCTATCTCTTTTGCATTTAAAAATAGCGTGTTCCATACAGTATTTTCAGAGATAAGTCTGAATGCCAAATGCAAACTAACAAGACCAATACAGTAAATGTTTATGAGAGGTCATTGTCGAATAAACGTGGACGACTCTGGATCCCCTGCCCACCTCTACCCTAAACAATTGGGGTAAACGTGGGCAGAGTTTGTGTGGGCAGGAAATCCGGACTCGAACTTGTTATCCGCCTCCCAATTTCAGCGATTTACAATTTGCTTTCTTATTAATAGTTACTACAGTCGCATTTGGGAGGGTTGTTGCGATTGTTGGTAGCAGATCAACAGCCAACAGATCCGGTGTAGTTTATAACAGAGTTCGAATCTGCTTCCACGGCGCTCAGCCGACATGTCAAACTCCGGCAACAGTGGTGGTAATGGCAATAGTGTACACGTACTGGTCTTCCCTTTCCCAGCGCAGGGTCACATGTTGCCGCTGCTCGATCTCACCCACCAACTTGCCCTCCACAGCAGCTTAGCCATCACCATACTCGTAACGCCCAAAAACAAAACCCTACTAACACCTCTTCTCTCTAAACACCCTTCCATCCAGACCCTCATCTTGCCTTTCCCCAATCACCCCTCAATACCCCTTGGTGTGGAGAATGTCAAGGACCTTTCAGCCCAAGCTTTCGTTCCTATGATTTGCGCTTTGGGCCAACTTTATGACCCTCTTCTTCGCTGGTTTCAGTCTCATCCCTCACCCCCTGCTGCCATCATTTCCGATTTCTTTCTGGGCTGGACCAACCACCTCGCCTGCCATATCGGCATCCCTCGTATCGTCTTTTCTCCTTCCGGCCTGGCGACTTTGTCACTCTCGAATTCCATGTGGCGAGACCTTCCCAAGATAGACGATCCCAACGACCCCAATTTCCCCATTTCCTTTCCCAAAGTTCCCAACTCTCCCACATTTCTCTGGTGGCAGGTCTCCACTGTCTATCGCAGGTATGTTGAGGGACACCCAGATTCGGAATTCATAAGAGATAACTTTCTTGCCAATATTGCCAGTTGGGGAATAGTTTTCAACTCCTTCTTCGAGTTAGAGAGCGTGTACTTTACTCACATGAGGAAGGATTTAGGACACCACCGGGTTTGGGCTGTAGGGCCTCTGCTTCCTCCAGGTGATGATCCAACAACCGAGAGGGGTGGGTCCAGCTCCGTGGCTGCCGGCGACGTGATCTCTTGGTTGGACAGGTGTAGAGATAATTCGGTGGTCTATATTTGCTTTGGAAGTCAGGCGGTGTTGACAAACAAGCAGATGGAGGCGGTGGCGGCCGGTCTTGAGCAAAGTGGGTCTGAGTTCGTTTGGTGTATCAAGGAGGCTACCACGATGCAGGCGGCGGGAGAATATGGGGTTATTCCGTCAGGGTTTGAAGAACGTGTGGGAGGGAGGGGACTTGTGATAAGAGGTTGGGCTCCTCAGGTGTTGATACTGAGGCACCGGGCCGTCGGCGCATTCTTGACTCACTGTGGGTGGAACTCGGTGCTGGAGGCACTCGTCGCGGGTGTGCCGATGCTTGCCTGGCCGATGGGAGCAGACCAATTTATAAATGCAAGGCTGTTGGTGGAGGAAATTGGGGTGGCCGTGAAGGTCTGCGAGGGTCCTGAGACGGTTCCAAATCCGACAGAGTTGGCTAAATCCATTAACGAATCGGTGGGCGAAGAACGGGCCGAGAGGGTGCAAGCGAGAGCGACGGAGCTGCGTAAGGCAGCGCTAGAAGCAACCAAGGGAGGTGGAACTTCATCCAACGACTTGGAAGGATTGGTGAATTATTTATGTGCACTTCAATTTTAACACGATTAGAATATTCTATAATAGACTGCTGGATTCCATTGAGTGTGGTAGACGACAGAGAACAGGACGTGTGAATTTAAGTTTTTTATTGTTTTCCGAGAGATTGTAAATGGTGAATGAGTACTCATTTTGGACAACTAGAATTTAGCACTTTGTTCTGGGTCAACTGGTTACCTACTCGCCTACTCCTACGGGAATTATACAACGGCCATTTTTGACGCCAGTATTGCAATACAACGTGGGGTTGGTGATTATTAGTTGGGATCTGCTGTTTATAAGGAGTAGATCCAAACTCGGTGATTAGTACATTCGGACCACATATTTAGAGTTATTAGGGTATTATCGTTATTGTTTTTATCGTGTGCGAACAACAACTCGATTAAGGACCAACGGCACCACATCAATGCTATCGTAGGAAAAAAATGGTGTTTTAGGAAACTGCTATATGTTTGGAATCATTTTTTTCATAAAAAAAATGGTGTTTTATGTCACGCCTTGAAAGTCGGAAAAACATGACTTAGAGTTAACACCAAATTAAGCATTTTTTAGAGTTACAATGACAACAGGGTAATGATATGACATTGGATAATGGGTAGAAGTGCAGAAAATGTTTTTTGAAGCATTAGTACCAAACAAAAAAATTGTTATTGCTCTCAGAAACGTCCTACTTGACAGCAATGATTCCAAACAAAAAAAAAGACAGAAAACAGTACTTCTAACCCACACATCAGCAGCACCGTTTTCTCATAAAACAGTGCTGCAACTACAACATCAATGCCAAACAAATACATAATCAACCCAAAACCCAAAACCTTAGGGGCAGAAACAACAATCATTCCAAACACAACCTAAATACAAATTATTAATGGATTGAACGTGATCGGTGAAATAAAGAACTGGCCCGCTCAGTTGCTCGTTGTAACTCTTGTTCTCTCTAGCTCTAAAGCTCTTCAGCTTGCTTGGCTACAACTAGCGTTGGAATGCTCCTCCTCTTTCACAGTTTCACCTACTGATTTAGGCATTGGAACGCTCCTCTTAGGGAATCACCTCAAGGCCTCTAATTGTTGTGCTTGCATGTCATTAAATCCACATCATAGTCCAACTCATCAAGACATTATTTGTTACTCGTCCACTTCACTTTGGACACCATTATTACCCTACTTCTAGGGGGTGTTCATGATTCGGTTAATCGAATTATGGCATTTTTTTGTAAATCGAACCGGTGGTACCGTTTTTTCCAATTCTCTAAACCAAAACTGAACTGGTACCACCGTTTAATCGGTCTACCGGTTTTGGTTTTTGCTCGTTTCAGTTCTTTGATTTTTTTGTTTTCTATATTTATAATATATATTATACAAATATATGTATAATATTATATAATAAATAATAAATGACATATAATATATTATAAATATTTGAAAAATATATAATATATTTATAAATAGATCATTATAAATATAATATAAGTATATATTTATATATAATACATAAAAAATATGTGACATATTAAAAATAGATATAAAAATATATATACCAGTCGGTTTGGTTAACCGTTGGGTTTTTTGTAGGTTAACCGAAAACCGAACTGATCCTTCGATTTTTCAAAAAACTCGATCCGAAACCAAACCGATGGATTTGATTCAGTTTTTCGGGTTTTTATAGACACCCCTACCTACTTCTTCTAAGAAATTTCTGAAACCTCCCTTGAACTTTTTAATATTGATGCAGCTACTCCTCCTTCACTACCTTGAGCTGATGGAAGCATGAATACCAAAATACCCCCAACTTTGATCATTTGAATGATAAGTTGGCTTTTAAATTTGTCCTTCCCTATTACACTCTCCATAAAATTCATAAAATTTATGTTTTTTTCTATAATTTTTGTTTAGTTTGCTAAACATATTTGAATCTTTTTATGAATTTATGATTTTTTTTTACATTTTTTACTTTTTATTGAAGTATGTATTTTGTTATATTTTTTTATCTTTTTCTTTGTTTTTGCAAATTTTGCAAAAATTTTATCATTTTATGTATTTTTTGCAATTCTAATTTTCTATTTGATTGATCCGATGCATCAATGACCACGAAACTCTGTAGAATATTTATTTTTTTTTTTTTCAAACACCCTAACACGTCTGAAGAGAACATTGTACCATCGTTTCGACTGAAGAGAAAACTATCGCTGCTATCTACTGTTCTCCAGTTCGTTGATGCCAATAAGACGGCTATCAACCCTAAGACCCTCTATATTTCCGTTTTCTTTTGGTAAGCTAGTTCATATTGACATTTTTTTTTTTTATATTTTTGCATATCCATTACTTCTTCCTGCAAGTCTCCCCTGTTCATAAACCATCTATTGTCTTCTTCCTGCCATTGACCCTAAGACGGATCTACTTGTTCTCCCGTCTATTGGACCATTAGATACCAAATCATCCATAACGCCCTTCAAAACAGCAAAAGACGAGGAAACGTTTATCTTTGTGAAATTAGAAAGTGATTTGGGCTATTTCGTAAAACACCAACATAAAGCCCAAACCAAACAACAATAAAAGAAAAAGTTTAGAATAGCATTTATCATAAAGGTTTTTTGTTTAGTGACGGTGCTATTAATATAAAGCATAAAGTTGGGTATGAACGATGTCAGTCAGAACTCAGAACTCAGAACTCAGGAGGTATAAGGGGGAGGTTCAGCAATTTACCCTAGCTAGTTTCTTCTGCTTTTCACAAGAGAATCACTTTCTGATCAAGGAAATCAATCTGAAGATATGTCGAACGCCGGCGTCGGCGTCGGCCGCGGCCGTACCCACATATTGGTATTCCCTTACCCTGCGCAGGGGCACTTGATACCTCTTCTCGATCTCACCGACCAGCTTGTCCGTCGGGATTTAACCGTCACCATATTGGTTACCCCAAAAAACGTCCCCATTTTGAACTCTCTTCTGTCCAGACATCCTTCTACTTCCATCCAAACTCTGGTCTTACCTTTCCCGTCTCATCCGTCTTTACCCCTTGGCGTAGAGAACATGAAGGACGCCCCAGAGGGCTCCTTCCGTCCTATGATGCTCACCTTGAATAAACTTTATCATCCTATCCTCCACTGGTTCCACTCTCATCCTTCACCCCCTGTTGCCATCATCTCCGATTTCTTTCTGGGGTGGACTCACCATCTAGCCTGTCAGCTCGGCATCCCTCGCATCGTCTTCTATACTTCCGGGGCTGTCAACTTATCAGTGACCAATTTCCTGTGGCGTGACCTACCCAAGAGAGATGACCCCAACGATCCCAATTTCCCCTTTTCATTCCCCAAAGTTCCAAACTCCCCGATATACCCCTGGTGGCAGCTTACCCCCATCTATCGCAGCTATGTTCAGGGCGACCCAGATTCAGAATTCATAAGAGATGGCTTTCTAGCCAACTTGGCCAGTTGGGGAATCGTTTTCAATTCGTTCAACGAGTTAGAGGGCGTCTACTTGAATCACATCAGAGAGGAGTTAGGCCACCATCGGATTTGGGCGGTGGGGCCTCTGCTCCCTCCCGATGACGATCCATCGAGCGAAAGGGGTGGATCCAACTCCGTTGGAGCCGGCGACGTGATGAGTTGGCTGGATAAATGTGAGGATCATACCGTGGTTTACGTGTGCTTTGGGAGTCAAGTGGTGTTGAGTAATGAGCAGATGGAGGCACTGGCCGCTGCGCTGGAGATAAGCAGGTGTCGGTTCGTGTGGTGTGTGAAGGAGGCAAGCGGCGGCAGCACGGCGTCCACGGGGGGAGCTTCCGGTGTTGTTCCGTCAGGGTTTGAGGAGCGTGTGGGAGGGAGGGGGTTGGTGATAAGGGGGTGGGCGCCACAGGTGTTGATACTGAGGCATCGGGCTGTAGGAGCGTTCTTGACTCACTGCGGGTGGAACTCGGTGCTTGAGGCACTGGTTGCGGGTGTGCCGATGCTTGCGTGGCCCATGGGCGCCGATCAATTTATTAACGCAAGGCTACTGGTGGAGGAAAAGGGGATGGCTGTGAAGCTCTGCGAGGGTAGGCAGGTCACCCCAAATTCTACGGAGTTGGCTAAAACCATTGCCGAGTCAGTGGGTGATCAGGCCAAGAGTATGCGAGTGAGAGCAATGGAGACTCGTCAGGCAGCGCTACATGCAATCAAGCAAGGGGGTACTTCGTTCAAGGATTTAGACGAATTGGTAAATGAATTGAATGGATTAAAATTTAATATAAAATCGAGAGCCAAGTGACAAGTTGAATTTTTACTGTTGTATTAGTCCGACGATTAGAATTTTATGCAAAATAATATTATGTTGTATCCCATACATTACATTACATATATGGCTTTGTCCCAGGCCTTGGGTCCTCCTGCTTGAGAGTTGAGACTAGGCCGGGTTGGGTTTAAACCCACCGAACCAAGTTAGCCCGTTGTAACAAATAAACCCCCCCAAACATAAGAAAGTAAGATATCCATATGCATTTCTCATCAACCAATTAAGGGGTGTTTGTAATGCTGTTAGCAGTTGACCGGTTATTAATTCAATTGTCTGACATCAGGATTTTCTGTTACATTGATAATGGAGACATAACGAAAGGGGTGTACTTGCAACGTTATAATAATGGTTTTAGACTACTGACCTGCCACTGGTCCGACGTTATAATAAGGGCTTTAGCCACTACAGTTATCTATTATTTATTTCAACAAATATTATATGCTCCAATAAGGTTGATAATAACAGGCAATTACCTCGTAAATTATAAATTAGAAAATTTTTACACCCCTATGCACTATGTGTTAGCAACTTTGAGCTGCAAATTGGTTTGAATGTGGTGTTTTTAAGTCATTGGTTCAAGTTTTTATTGATTTTAAAAATATTAATTGAAGTGATCATGATATATAATATTAAATGCATTATTGATTTATTTTGTTAACAATATATTATATTTTGATGATTTTTATTTCATTTATTATTTGAATCCCACATTTAGAATAACTAAGAAGCTTTTATGGAAGTGATATTTTTTTCCTGTTCTTATGCAATACGTATGTAATTGACCATAATACATAATACATTGATCTACTTCGTTGATTGCTCTTAGTTTTTGTATTTGAAGTGGGAATTCAATTTCTCGTTACTGGTGTAATGTAAGTTATGGCAATGCTCCTAGAATAGTAGCCCTACACACCTCCACTCCAAGACTTTCCATGACGAATCAAACATCTCATGGAAGAACTCTGCTCCAATCTCCTCCGTTGTAGCTCTGAATGAAGCTTCAATTGCATTCCCCTGAATTGCTCCAAGATGCAGCTTGTTACATACCCCAACAATCAAAACCTTAGTTGGGTTCTTGGGTTAAGCAGAGCAGATCAAAAGCTTCACTTTTGCACCTTTCTCCTATAGAGCATCTATCAAGAAATAACAGAATTTGGTCAAGGTTTGTGGATATCCCAACAGCTTTGTGTCGTCAGTAGCATCTTCAAGCTTCAACTACCTGAATTTTCTGCAACTCAATATGGAACCACTATTCACTATGGCAGCACTTCCTTGTCTTAGGATGGCTCTCTATATCATAATCACATCCTACATATTCATTCTTAGCTTATTAGAGTATATCCAACTGTTATATTCCTGTATATCTAGGACTCCATCCACAGGATAACAATTATCCTTCGGAGTTAAGATAATTGTTATCCTACTGAGATGACAACTGGTTTTATGTTGTCTCTTGAATGTTATCTAGAACTCTATCTATTTTGTACAGTTCCTCCATTATAAATACAATGCAAGGCCAATGGCCAATTCACTGCGCCCAAATATTTCTTGGTCTTTCTTTACTTTGAGTTAGTATTAGAGCCTTGCCGATCCCATGGCTTCCAACAACTTCAGTTCTGCCTCCCAGCAATCGTCAGGTGCGTTAGCCCCTAGGAATGTGGTAGGTTCAAATTCGGTTCCCCACAGTGGGATCCATTATCTCCCTATCAAGCTCACCAACGACAACTACTTGCTTTGGAAGGCACAGCTGCTGCCGGTTCTCTACATCAATTGTTTAATGGGGTCGTAGATGGTTTTATTGTTGCACCTCCTCAGTATATACCAGATCTAACAAACGGAGGTCAGATGATTCTCAATTCAGAAAACGTCGAATGGTTTGAGAATGATCAACTAGTTATGTCCTGGATCATTGCGTCGCTCACGGAGAACGTGTTTGCCCAAGTTGTAGGACATCGATCATCCTGTGGTGTATGGAACGCTCTAGCCAATTCTTTTGCAAACTATTCACGATCCAGGCTGATGCAATACATAAGGCAGCTTCAAAGTCTCAAAAAGGGAGGTATGCCTATTTCCGAATATGTCAGTAAAGCTAAATCCATAGCAGATAGTCTTGCAGTTGTAGTTGAACCAGTAAAAATGAGTGATTTAATTATGTATATATTAGTCGGATTAGGGTCCGAATATGAGTCTGTTGTTATTACCATTACTAACAGGTCCGACATAGAGGACCTCGATATTGATGATACTTTAGGCATTCTTCTTGGCCATGAAGGCTGGTTAGAACAGAATACTACCATGGTTGGTTCACCCCCTACGGCCAATATGGCCAATTTTAAAAATAAAAATCAGAATAATAATCAATACTCTTCTTCTGGGAATACCCGCAGGACAGGCAGGGGGCATGGTTCTTCAGATAACCGCCCAAAAAATGGTGGCAGAGGGTGTGGTAATACAATTGTTTGTCAACTATGCAATAAGCTCGGGCATGGTGTGATTAAATGTCGCCAGCGGTATGATCTCAATTACAAGAATGAAAAAGCAAAACTGGCAGCCTACAACAATAATATTGCTCCTCCGTCTCAGTTTTCCTTCGATCCAACCTGGTACCCGGATAGTGGCGCAACACATCACATGACGCCAGATGTCAACAATCTGCAAACTCGGTTTGAATATGGTGGGTCAGATCAAGTCAAAGTCGGTAACAGTTTAGGCTTGGAAGTTAAGAATGTTGGTTCTTCAATTTTACATATTGCTACTCGCCATTTTTCTTTAAATAATATTTTTCAATTTTACATATTGCTCGAGATAACAAATTGTTCTTTGAGTTTCATGGTGATTATTTTCTTGTGAAGGATTATACGGGGAACATCATGCTGCGATGAACCAGTAGAGATGGGTTGCATCGGTTTCCGAGCGAGGTGAATCATACAAGTCAACCTTCTGCATTGATCAGTGAGATTGCTTCTGTTGATGATTGGCACAAACGTCTTGGGCATCCAACAATGCGAGTAGTCAAGCAAGTTGTCACCCAGTTCGGTCTTCCTTATGAATGTCATTTTAGTATCAGCTCTAATTTATCTTGTGAGTCCTATCAAGTCAGTAAGAGTCATAGGTTACCTCTCCCCTCATCCTCTTTAGTTGTTTCTCGTCCTCTAGATTTAATTTTTTCAGATGTATGGGGACCAGCCCCAATTTTATCAAATGCAAGGTTTCGATACTATGTAATTTTCGTTGATGCTTTTAGTAGATTTTCATGGTTATTTCCATTGCACTGGAAATTAGATGTGTTTGATGCCTTTTTTATCTTTTAAGCGTCATGTTGAAAATTTATTTGAGACCAAAATCAAGGCTCTACAATCGGACTGCGGTGGAGAATATCACAAACTATCTTCTTACTTGGACTCTATTGGCATTACTCATTGACTCGCTTACCCTCATACACATGAATAGAACGGTTGTGCTGAACGGAAACATCGTCATGTCACTAAAGCAACCCTGTCTCTTCTGGCTTCCTTGTTGCTCCCCTTCTCCTTCTGGGCAGATGCTTCCCTTACAACAATTTATCTGATTAACCAGCTTCCCACTGCCACTCTGAAGCACAAATCCCCATATGAGGTTCTCTTTGGCTCTCCTCCAGATTACAGGTTCCTCAAAATTTTTGGACGTGCTTGTTATCCTCGGCTTCGGTCGTACAATCGCCACAAGTTTGATTTTTGTTCCCAACAATGCAATTTTCTTGGCTACAACAACAAAAATAAGGGGTATCACTATTTACACCTTGCGACTGGTAAGGAGTACATCTCCAGACATGTTCTCTTCGATGAGCAGAAGTTCCCAGGGTATTTTGTGATTGCTCCCACTGAATCCATCTCCCCTACTGGGGTATATCTACAACCGCCGCTGTCACCTCCAGCTCCTTCTCCGGAATCATAAGTTTCTGACTCACTGCTATAGAGAGATTCAGATCCACCATCTCATCAGTTTCCAACTCACTACCCATCCCATACAGGATATTCTTGTTGCATCAGTCCCTGTTGCTTCTCAGCCTTCTAGTCAGCACCCAATGGTGACTCATTCGATGGATGGGTCTCTCCCACCTCGTTCTCAGCTCAAAACCAGGTATCCTTTACCACAATCTTTGTAAGTTCATTCTGGTGATGACACTTCAGAACCCTCCAGGTATTCACAAGCAGTTAAATCTACTCATTGGCATGATGCCATGACTAAAGAGTTTAATGCATTGGTTTCTAATGGTACTTGGAGTCTTGTTCCCTATTCCTCTGACATGAATGTGGTTGGGAGCAAGTGGGTCTATAAAATCAAACGGAAGGCAGATGGTATCATTGACAGGTACAAGGTGCATTTGGTAGCACAGGGTTTTACTCAGATTCCTGGGGTTGATTTTACAACTACTTTCAGCCCGGTTGTCAAACCCGTAACCATTCGTACCATTCTCTCTCTTGCTGTAATGTATCGATGGTGTATACATCAGATTGACTTTGATAATGCTTTCTTCAATGGGGTACTTCGTGAGGATATCTACATTAGACAGCCTAAGGGTTTTGAAGATCCTACCAAACCAGCCCAGGTGTGCAAGCTGCACAAAGCTCTTTACAGCTTCTTTAGGCTCTGCGAGCTTGGTATGCCCATCTCACTCATCAGTTGGCACAGATGGGTTTTTGAACATCTATAGCTGACACTTCTCTGTTTGTGTTTTGCTCTAAACATGTTACTCTGTATCTCCTTATCTATGTGGATGATGTCTTATTGATTGGGAACTCCCAAAGTCCTATTCATAACTGCATTCAAGAGCTCTCTCGGCATTTCTCTCTTAAGGATCTGGGCCTTGCTGCTTTCTTTCTTGGGATTTAGCTTCTTTGGCATTCTAATGGGGTTCTTCTTAGTCAACGTCAGTCTATTACTGATCTGCTACATCGTTCTCACGTGGGTGCTGCTAAACCGATTTCCTCTCCTATGGTTGTTCATCCCAAGCTTACTCGTCATGATGACTCCCCTCTTCCTGATCCTACTAATGTTCATTGGGTAGCTGTGAAACGCATCTTGCGTTATCTCAAGGACACCATAATGCATGGTCTATACATCTCTCGGACGTCGTCTGCCTCTCTTACACTTCATGTGTTTTCAGATGCTGACTGAGCAGGCTGTCCGGATGACTGACGATCCACCGGCGGATTTGCTATTTATTTAGGGCCTAATCTTATTGCCTGGAGCTCCCGCAAACAGGCCACAGTAGCACGCTCCAGCACCGAGTTCGATTTTCGTGCTTGTGCTACATCTACTACTGAAGTGTTGTGGATTTCCTCTCTTCTTCGAGATCTTGGCATCACTCTCTCTGAAACACCTACTATTTGGTGTGATAACATCAGTGCCACTTACCTTGCTGCCAACCTTGTGTTTCGTGCTCGGACTCGGCATGTTGAGGTTGATTTTCACTTTCTCTGGGATCTTGTGCTTGCAAAACGGCTTACTGTGTGGTTCATCTCTTCCAAAGATCAGGTTGTTGACACTCTCACCAAGCCCCTTGCCGGTGATCAGTTTCACTTCTTACGGGACAAACTCCATGTTCATGATGAGCATGGAGTTTGAGGGGGCGTCATAGAGTATATCCAGTTGTTACACTCCTGTATATCTAGGACTCCATCCATAGGATAACAATTATCCTTCCTACTGAGATGAGAACTGGTTTTGTGTTATCTCTTGAATGTTATCTAGGAAGATAGAATCCTCTCTTTGTACAGTTCCTCCATTATAAATACAATGCAAGGCCAATGGTCAATTCACTCCGCCCAAATATTTCTTGGTCTTTCTTTACTTTGAGTTAGCTTGTCAAGATTACTCAAGGACAAAGCATCATAGGCTACACCAAACTGTTTAGAAGCATAGGAGCCATTAGATTTCCAAGGTTCGAATGCTGTTTTGAAATAAAGCTTCTGTTTCGTGCAGGATTCTCCTGTCTTCAACTATATAAACATCTTTTCATTAAACCAATTAAGTTTGTACACATTACTCACACATTCAACTACCTGCATTTTGCATCCATTCCATTTGTATTTACTTCACCGCGTATTAGTTCTAAGAAGGAACCAAGTTTATTGAGAAGGTAAAAACGAAAAAGTACTTCTGGATTTATGCAAATACATCAATCTAGAAGCTGCATCTGCATAGCCTATTCACTTCTAACCATGACATAACAAGCAATTTTCTCATTACAACGGATACCAAATGACCGCACAGTAGCTTTAGAGAAAACTGGAGTTTCACCATTGAGTTGCTCCAAATCCTTAGCTGCTCTAGTAAGGCAATCAGTACTCTCACCGACAGAAATGTTAAGAACAAGTTTTTACACCTTAATCTCTTGATCGGATTGAACAGCTTCTTTTTCGATGCCATCTTGCTTACTCTGGCCCTCTCCCCTGCGGGTGGTAGCATATCGTATCATCTGGTGTTGTGCTTTGTCAGATCTGATAAACACAGTTGGTGAGCATCAAGAATAAGAGAGGTGCACCGTTGCTGCAACTCCTCTATTCTCGTCGTAGAAGACGCTGAACAGAGGCCCTATGGCGGAGGAAGATGGAAGGGAAGAGGGGAGAAAGTAACAGATGGAGGCAGTGAGAGGACCGAGAGAAATCAAAAGAAGGGGTTCTTATCACCTATCGCTCTGCTCTTCGTCTCAAAGTTGAGGACTATGAAAAATTCACAAGAAAGGTATTTTAGAAATTTAAAAAAAAAATATTAATCACGTAATATCACATATAAAGGGAGTGCGACAGAAAGTTAAAAGATAGGGAAGATTTTCAACAATTATTGAAAAGATAGAAATACTTTAAAGATAAGAATACTTTAAGATAAATATATAAATAACTCAATTAGCTAAACGATAAGGATAATTTAAAAAATTTACCCTTAATTTTTCGATAAACAAAGCGCTGCATCCCACGGTTCCCGACTAATACGATTATTAACCAATCCGTTTGTCAGGTATTACTAATTTACATTTACAACTCGAGATTGTCAACGTGAACGAAGCTAGCACATGCGCGGCCTGGCCTGCGTATTAAATAGAGAATCAAACAGCAATTATGCATAAGCACACTAGCTACTTGGTACAGTCAAAGCGGCTCATGTCGATGTTTTGAATTCAAATTCTTTACGTGGCAGTGTTTTCATCCCCTACTTTCATGGAGGAACCAAAGTGTGACTTGTCTTCCTGTTTCACCATGAGATAAGAGGTCAATGTCAATCCACCCTGGAGGTCAGAAGGCTCAGGCTTGCCTTCCAAGAAAAACCAAACCCAAAAAAAAAAAAAAAAAAAAAAAAATTCAAAATTTGATCGATTGGAGCGAGTAATAATTCTCAAGATCAGCCCTCAACCATACATGCCAAGGCGGTGAACATTAATTCCTCCTGTCAGAACCCCTTTATATATCAAGGCGGGGAACAGAACCTCTGATCTGGAGGTGTTTTTTCTTTCTTTTTTTTTTGTCCCTGAAAAAGGAGAAACCTGAATACAGTCTGAAAGATAAATATGTTAGACTCCGCTGGTTGTGGTGGTGCTCACATACTGATCTTCCCTTACCCTGCGCAGGGACACATGTTACCGCTACTAGATTTTACGCATCAACTCGCAGCTCGGGGCTTAACCATCACCATACTGGTGACACCCAAGAACGTCCCCATACTAAGCCCTCTTCTTTCTAAATACCCTTCCATCCAAACCCTGGTCTTACCTCTTCCGCCTCATCCCTCTATACCCGCTGGCGTCGAGAACGTCAAGGACCTTCCATTCACCTCCTTCACTGCTCTGTACTGCGCTTTGGGGAAGCTTTACGATCCTATTCTCCACTGGTTCCGGTCTCAACCCTCACCCCCCGTCGCAATCATCTCCGATTTCTTTTTAGGGTGGACCCACCACCTTGCCTGCCAGCTCGGTATCCCTCGCATCGTCTTCTCTCCTTCCTCCGCTGCGGCCATCTCGCTGATGCATTTGCTCTGGCGCGACCTTCCTACGAGAGAAAATCCCAACGATCCTAATTTTCCCATAACGTTCTCAAAAGCTCCGAATTCCCCGACCTATCCCTGGTGGCAGCTCAGTCCTATCTTCCGCAGCTATGTTCAGGGAGAGCCGGAGATGGATTTTATAAGGGATTCTATTCTCGCCAACTTAGCGAGTTGGGGAATAGTTTTCAACTCGTTTAAAGATTTAGATGGCGTGTATCTGATGAACTACGTGAGGGAGGAGTTGGGACCCCACCGCGTTTGGGCGGTGGGGCCCCTGCTCCCTCCTGATGACAATCCATCGATCGAGAGGGGTGGATCCAACTCGGTTGCAGCCGGCGACGTGATGAGTTGGCTGGATAGATTTGAGGATCATACCGTGGTTTACGTGTGCTTTGGGAGTCAAGTCGTGTTGAGTAATGAGCAGATGGAGGCACTGGCCGCTGCGCTGGAGGTAAGCGGGTGTCGGTTCGTGTGGTGTGTGAAGGAGGCCAGCGGCGGCAGCACGGCGTTCACGGGAGGAGCTTCCGGTGTTGTTCCGTCAGGGTTTGAGGAGCGTGTGGGGGGAAGGGGGTTGGTGATTAGGGGGTGGGCGCCACAGGTGTTGATACTGAGGCATCGGGCTGTAGGCGCGTTCTTGACTCACTGCGGGTGGAACTCGGTGCTTGAGGCACTGGTTGCGGGTGTGCCGATGCTTGCGTGGCCCATGGGCGCCGATCAATTTATTAACGCAAGGCTACTGGTGGAGGAAAAGGGGATGGCTGTGAAGCTCTGCGAGGGTAGGCAGGTCACCCCAAATTCTACGGAGTTGGCTAAAGCCATTGCCGAGTCAGTGGGTGCTCATGGGCCCAAGACCAAGAGTGTGAGAGTGAGAGCAATGGAGACTCGTCAGGCAGCGCTACATGCAATCAATCCAGGGGGTACTTCGTTCAAGGATTTGGACCAGTTGGTAAATGATTTAAATGGGTTAAAATTGAGGGCAAAGTGACAATCAAGAAAAAATCGTGATCGTGGGCCGGGCCGGCCATATTTTCAGGGTCTCCATGTGAAACTTTCAGTTTACAACAATGTTGTTCGGTATTTGGAATCGGAAGCTTTTAAATGGTTACCGCTCACACTTATTTATTATGTTTCCTTTCATGTTAAGCTTGTATTTTACACTTTTTTTAGTTTTTTTTTTCACTCATAATAATAAGGGGTTAAATATTTAAATGCCCATTTACTTTTTGGTAAATTATTTATTGGGTAAACACACTTACCTAGGTAAGAGTTTTTTAAGAAAGACTTATTCGGATAAGTGCATTTGTTCATATTCTTTTATTTCTCCATATAAATAAGATAATAACAATCTTAATCATAAATATTTCATTATTAAAAGGGGCATTTTTATCTTATTTAGTATTGACAAATTTTCCTTAAATGAAAAAGTTAATTTAATTATCTAACAGATGAATATATAAATTTCATTGATTCTCATATAAATTTAAAAATTAAATATAGATTTTTTAATCAATTAGAATCAAAGTTACATTGATTAACTTTTTTCCTCTCAAAATCAAAAAAAAAAACCCAAGAAAGTATCTTAATGCTTAATAAAAAGCCCCCAAAAAGCATCTCTATGGTTAGTAAGGGACAAAAGACAAAACACCTATTGAGAGGCTTGTGCTCAAATCAGTCACAGTTTCACAAAAGACAAAAGAAGACAGGGATTGCGGTGTCAGTTTGAAGAGATTCTTGTACATAAGGAAGGAGAAGCCCTATTAGAATCTCTACCATCACACCCTTTGTTTATTTTAGGAGGTGATTTGACAAAAGAAAACATCGGTTGGGTTGTCGATTTGAACACACTTTTGTAAACAGAAACGCTTCGGGATATGGGTAGTTTCACTGAGTGAGAGAGTTAGAGACAAAGTTTTATTAAAATAATCTCACAAAACTATGCAGGTGCCCAAACAATGATGCAGCGCTTTTTTTCATTAAAATAATCTTACAAGAATTCTCTTCTGTTAGGTCGGGTTTTGGGCTTTTTATTAGGGCCGGGCTTGGGCCTAACAAAATCTTGTTTATGAAGAGTAAAAATCCGGCCCGGTCGGCCCATGAACCTGTCTAATGATAGGTATTAGTTGACATATTTTAAAAGTTCAGATGCTAAATTATGGCATTTTAAAGTTTAGAGACCAAAATAACACTATGCCCAAAGTATAAGATACTAATTGGGAATTTTTCCCATATTTTACTCTTTAATCGTTGATAAAGAAATCGAAAGAGCTAAATTAGTCTTTTTCTTATACACATTTCTTAGGGTAATTTATTGATTATTTTTTTTTTCTTTGTTTTGTTTCTCTAGGATTTGTGATTCTGGACTAATGTAGATGTGCTGTTTTTAGGCTGAAGGTAGTATGAACGCTGAAGCTTTGAAGAGGTTCGTTGAAAGAGAAGGAAAAATGTGTGGTGTTGAAGGTGGGAGAAGGAATGCTCATTGTATGGTCGTAATAGGGAGGCGTTGATGGAGTTGGACAACAAAGCTAATGAAAGGGCCAAGGAGGCTGAAATAAACGTCCTTGAAATGGAGGATTAATTGAGGAGAGTTGCAACGGAGTTACAATTATACAAACAAAATTAAATACGTTCTCCCGAGCTGATTGGAGAAAATCTTTAGAGGTTGAGGATACACTAGATTAATTCTAGTTTCTAGATACTAGCTAGAGAGATGGCAAGTGATTTTTAATCCGTAAGATCGACCACAGAAAAGATTATAAGTTATGTAACAACATTACATAACGTTACATGCGAATAGATTGTAATGGTAATATTAACAAGATAAGATGATATCCCCAAATTAAATGGTACAGCCAAAATGGGCATTTTCCTACCTACAAGTTTTGACCATTTTGACCAAATAAGATACTCTGTTGCAAGTAGTGCCACAACTTACTCTGATGACGATGATGTTAGGAATGGCAACATGACGGGTGGGGGGGACCATATTTTCCGAATTTGAAACAAACTCCCCTTCCTGATCCTATGTTACGCCTTTGCTTCATGAATATATCTCACAGTTGATAAAAGAATCATGCATAAATCAATCCTGCTTCTGTGACCATGCGTTGATCAAGAAACATTTTGATACATATCAAAGATGCCTGGGTAACAGATAGTAGAGTAGGAGCACAATACTTCCCATCTTTCACAGAAGTAACTAATTTCATTAAAACAAGGGTTACTAAAGGCATGTCAATTTACAGTTTTTCTACTATTTCCTTCCTACCCTACCCTATATGATGGATGTTTGGCTTCAAAAATTGGATCAAAAGGGAGGGCCTTCTCTCTTCCTAATTCCTTTAATTTTGGGGGAGGGGGGACAAAATTGTACTTAAACCTAAGCTACCAGCTATGGTTTCAAAGGCACATTGTTGTTGATTGGCGGCTTTCGACGAGGGCTTGCTCTGTAATCCTTATGCAGCAAATTCACCATCTCGTTAGTGGCCTCAAGAAGTTGTTGGTTTTCACTCTTCTCAAACGGATTATGGAATTCTAGAATGCCTAATAATCTTCTAGACCTTGATGAACATTTCAAGCTGTCACAAGTTGAAATAGCATCAGAGCCTTGGGGCCTCATGAATTGGCTGCAGGTAGCAGAGTATGGGAGCTTAATTGGTCCACTCCCTTGAATTTCCTTGCTGTCAGAATTCAATGCCTTTGGCTTTGGCTTTGGCATGCTTCTGTCATTCTGGAAATTTGAGATGAGAAAGCCATCCAGTGTCAGTTTGTGGGACAATGAACAATGGAACAATATAATATATATATATATATACGAAAAACTGTCTCAAATCCTTTAGAGAGAGAGAGAGAGGACCTTATCACTCATCTTCCTTGGCAGCAGTGTTCCAATGGACTTCTTTGAATAAACATTCTCATCTCCTCCTGCATCCAACCAAATCAAATATTCAAATTGAAACTCCTCCTCCCCCCCAAAACTTAATTATATCATACAACTCGATCGGTTGGATGAGTGTCTAAACAACCCCTCAGGCTACAAAATCAAAACTCAGTCATCTTATTTATGTCCAACGCAATTTTCGAAACAAAAGGAGATGGTATCCATTAAATTTAAAACATATATAGGAACTTTGGGCCACTTGGTATAATAAATTCTTTAAACATCAAAGTCTTATTACGTAAATACAACTATACAAGTATGAAGATGTTTTCCACTTGTTTTTCCCTAGAACATAGGTAGATACAAATTAAAGAAAGAAAGGCAAAACTGGAGCTACTTTAATTTGATGCGCTTCACTGCTATATGTTTCTCAGTTATTCTTAGGTGGGTGGGATTTGGGGAAACGATAATCAGCACTAAAAGCTATAAAATCAACTACTTTGACGTTGACACTTAGGAGACTTCTATCCTTCAATTTACATTCTACATTCAACAACTCTCCCTCCCCTTCATAGTCATCAAATTTTCCATGAGAACAGGCTGCACCTGAAATCTTTGGACTCTTTCCCTCTGAAGATTCCTTTCCCATCATCAGGACACTACCGGCTGCAACTTTTCTTCCTCCAAGCCTATTGCTTCTTGCGTTAGTCTCAGCAGGCACCCCATCAAAAAGTTCCTGTTAATATGTTTGATTTAGGGGGCAAAAACACTCTTAATGGGTAACAAAATGGTATAAGAAAACAACAATATTAATGGAATAAAAATTAAGCTACCCTGTCAACAGACACTTTACTCAATTCACTCTCTGCAAGCCCGTTTGCACCGACGACCACCTCTGTCCTCATAGCTACAAATTAAGGAAAGGCCAAGAGTTAGTCGCACCTTGATCATGTACAGAAATTAAAACTCAGTTTTCTACTGAAATCAATTAAGAAAGTCGTATGTATACCTACCTTGGTGGTTTTGTGCAACAGAGACCCTTTGGGCAAGAACAGTGAGGAGAAGCCCTACTACTGAGCGTGTAAACATTGTAAGCGCCATCCTTCTCTTCCTTGGTATGTTTGTTTAATTTCTTGTCAACAACAAAAGAGAAGAAAGAAGGAAGACAGAAGCTGGCTTTATAGAGAGGCCAAAGTCCAATCCCAAGTCAAAGCTAGCTAGGGTTGGAATATCTCTTTTATCTATCTTTTTCTTTCAAATAAAAAATAAAAAAGTTTCTCACTTTCTCCTGTCTACATATGTAGAAAACAACAGCGTTCAAAGCTTGAAAAGTTGAACGTGGTTTTCTGGGTTGGCTTCAGAGTTTGAGAAGGGAGGCGTAAGATAGCGTGGAATGGAAGATACGGGTGTTTTGCGCTTGTCTGCTGCCATGCATGCAGGAGGAGAGTGATTTACCACTCATTAAAACCTAGGGTTTCTATATTGGTGATTGAAGACTCTAGTCCCCAAATTTGGCGTTTTGTATAATTAGTATCATGAGCTGCGGAAAGCAAGTTTCAAGAGCAATGCCAGAACACAACTTTGTCTCCGGCACACATTCATATGGTAGTGCAGGCTACCTAACTCAGCTAATCTTAGCTTAACTTGTTCTAAGTAAGTATGAAGCTAAAATAACGATTTCGAACCAAGTCTAACTCATAAGGGGTTGTTTGAATTAACTCGGCTTCTTCCTTGACTACATTAAGTGCCTCTGTTCTCTGTTTAAAAGGGAATAATAAAAAAAGAACACAAGTTAAATTATGGTTTCAGTACATTGTTGAGATTAACATCACATCACATTAGCTTCTAATATCTAGAGAAGTCGAAAATTATATTGAGCTCAACTATGGACTCATTTCTTAATTTATATGGCATATTTAACTTGATTAGTAAATGAGGTTTCTCATTGAATGTTGATTAGAAAATATGGTCAAGTGTCGTCTTTTCTCAGTTTAGATGCAAGGGAGACTGAGTCAGAGATTCGACATACAGCTCAAATATGACAACAAAATAAAGAATGTGAAAAAACCAGCTACTCATCATCCCTTGGATACTCTTCAAACATGGTTCACAACTGCAGAATCTTTTTATTTTAAAATGAGTAAACAAGAGAGCTCAACACTCCACCCCCTCCCCCTTTCAAGAGACTGGTCCTCTTTCTAAGGACATCAAAGGTATATATAGGTGAACACCCATCATGTCCTTTCAAGCTTCTCACTAAAATATCTTGCAATATTTGTCATTTGTCTTTGGTAGTTTTATCAAGTCCTGATCAATCTCTCTTTGTTCTTTAATCCTTTTGGTAATAATCAGTCAACCTCTTGAAACACTGCTTGCATTTTCGACATTGAAAAGAACTCAAACAAATTTGCAGGTATTGTTTGGATAGAGTATATATATGAGATAGCTCCCCAAAAGAGTATAGGAGATAATCAACCTCTTTAATCTTTCCCTCACATTTCTATTTCTCTTTTATTTTCTAAACCAAACACAGCTTTATTGACTAAAGTGGAAAGATAAGCTCCCACTTAATCGAAAAAAGGAGCCTAGGTATTGTTTGGAAAGAGTATAGGAGAAAGCTCCCCAAAAGCATGAGTTCAGAAATATCCTACTTCCCAGTTCCCATCCCGAAGAACAAATTAACTTAGTAGATTAATGAGCCTATTATTTTATTGGTAATTTATAGCCGGTGAGTAGTCCCCAAGAAGGCATGAGCATCAAATTAAGAGTTGGAAGGAACATGGGCAAGTGGTTACTGCATAGAATTGCTAACCCATCATCATTAACAATAAATACACAGTAAAGAAAGGCTATATTTATGGGCGTGCCTTCCTGTGAAAAACATTAATTTCTATCTGAATAGAAAATTGTGCCATGTGGCAAGCAAAAGTAGGCAGCTAGTCACATGCATCATGTGCCACATGTTTTGCCACGTGTTACAACGTGTTATGTGGAGATTTGATCCACGTCTTGGAATGAGCAAACCACCGATTGTTGCCGTGTATTACGTGTCACAAACTGGTTGTAACATGTTGCCTCCACCCTGTAATGTTAAAGAGATCTATTCTCGGAACTCGGAATAGAGAGACAGTCCTGCAAATATTGGATTCGATTCCAATTGGATAAATCCTAAATCCAAATTAGTATTCAAATTTTCAAATGGGAAAAGAGCTAGATAGGATCATAGAACTTAAATATTATTTGTCATTAAAAAATTAAATCAACGATGATCAGAAAAAAAATATATTATTAATGAAAAGAGCTAGAAATGAATTTATTATTGTAAATTGTGAACTAAATAATTTTTAAAAGTAATTTATAAGAGATTCTGAACGCATGACTCTTGACTAAACAAAACATTCAAACCAACTTTACTGACATTAGTATATTAATTTTATGTATCAATGTATGTAAATGAGATCCTATCAGATAATACAAAGGTGCATATCTCTATTTCATCCGATCATAAAACAGATTAATTAAATCTGAGCACCTTAATTGAATCGAATTAGAATTGGAAGACAGTCAAACGGATAATAGAGATCTGGACTCACACATTGCATTTCACAGGTTCATGTAACGTTTTCTTATTGGGCCGGGTTGTTCAATTGGTGGAACATGGCTTTGTGCTTCGGTGATTTGGATGGCTTTGGTGGGTGGCGTTCCCAAAACCCAAGATATATAGCAAACAATAGGAGGATGGGGTTGAATATAGCTAGCTTGAGCTTGATCAGTTTGGAGTTTGGACTAGTGTAGATTAATCCATGTGACTAATGGAAAGCTTCCTTCCTTAATTGTGTATGGCTGACTGGCCTGCCACTCTAACCCCATCTCGACTTTAGGGCCGGGTTGGGCCAGGCCAGACATAGAGAATCCTTTGTGTACCTGCTCGGTCAACTTGGCATTTTCTAGGCTCTGATTGAATTGCAGGTTAAGTTGGATTTACTGGTTATTATTTATCCCAACATTATATACATAGCTTAAGGGTTACAGAGTTTTACAGGTCACATTGGATCAAGTTGCAGGCTCAGAAAGCAAAGGCAGCGCTTTGGGGTTCTTGTGAGAGCCAGTAAATCCGAAGGCCGTTCTTGGACCAAAATCTCACGCCTCTATCTCTCAGTTTTTAATTGAATTTGAATTTGATCCATTTTTTATTGGATCAAAGATGGATCCATCCACCCCCTAGTCATTGTACCTGTCTTCATTTACGAAATTGCATATAAATGCCTAAACAGGCTTTTTAAAAGTCATAAGGAGATTGCCACGTGGAATGTTCCTAAGTTGTTTATTAGACTTCCTATACCACTAAGACATGTTTGGAGGTGCTTTTTGTCCTAAACAGGCTTTTTAAAAGTCATTTTTTGAAATGGGCTTCTTTCGAAAAAGCACGTTTTTAGCATTTGACTGGCCATTATTTATTTATTTATTTATTATTTGTTCAAAGTGCTTATTGCAAACATGAGAAGCTAAATGGATATTTTTTCTACATTTTCAATTGGGCTTTTCTGATGAAAATGACCATTATTTCAAGCTTTTTCACTGAACAAGTACCAAAAAAATAAGGTTTTTTTCACTGAATGATCTTCTCGCTAGCTTTTGAATTCTCCAACGTAAATTTATAGCACAAAAAACCCCATAAGAGAAAGGCTCCTAGACATGGCCAAAATTATACAAATGGCTTTGTTTACCCAATGACCCTATTTAGACAGTGAGATGTTATAAGACCAGCGTGCTTTAGACTCCGGTGCCATTTGATAAGTTTCTTTAGAAAGATTTTTCAGCAGCTTACATGTATAAATAAAAGACGTATTGAGCTTTTATAGTCTTTTCTTTAAAAATAAGGAAAATTTTCTGATTAGTACGCTATATTTTTGGTCTAGTGCCATTTTGGTCTCTAAATTTTAAAGCGCGACAATCTAATACTTCAACTTTTAAAATGTGCCAATTTAGTACCTATCATTAGCAGTTCTTCAATTATCTATATCACATGATGAAATGTAAAACTTTCAAAATGTCAAAACTACCCTTAAAAAAGATTGTTCATCGGCCTCTACCTTGAGACTGAAATAGTGCTCCATGACCTAAATCAGATCTTGAAGAGTGTCTGCTTGAGAGAGAGAGAGATGAAGAGTGCTTGTGACCAATCAGTTTCCGCAAGCCCACCTCTTGTTGCCCAATCATCTACATTCCATAGGCTGTCGTACACCCTCATGGGTTGCTTGTTGGGGAAGCAATGCCAAAGATAGAACTGTTGAGGAAGAAGATGATGAACAGTGTTTTAATTTTGAGAAGGCATTTGGATGGTTGATAAAGAAAATTAGATGACACTCGAAGGGCATTTGTGTCTTTTCACGTGCCACTTAATAGCTGGTTAACAACAAGTACTAGGTTGGCATGTTTTGAAAATTAGAATACTGAATTGTGTCACGTTTTAAAGTTCAGGGACCAAAGTGGCACTAGGCCCAAAGTACAAGGTACTAATCCAGAATTTTCCCTAAAAATACAGGCCGTTTAGTAAACAATTTGGTTTATTGGGCTTTTAAAAACACATTTAAAGATTATTTATTGCATAAAAAGACTATGAAGCTTCATTTGAGACTTCCCAAATTTTAGCATTTAAAGTATTTGAAATGACACAAATACTTTTGTAGTTTCTTTGTCAACTATCCAAACATTGATAAAAAAACAGTCCCAAATCCTTGCATATTCTATTCATGAAAGTTGGGATCAGCAGAATGCCCACTGAGATTGACCCCAAACTTTTTTGAATAAAAGAGGCAAGGATTTGGGACTATTCATTTTTTGTCAACGTTTGGATGATTGATAAAGATGATTATATAACACTCAAAGGACATTTGTGTCTTTTCAAATACTACTTATTGACTGATTAACGGCAGGTATTGGATTGACACATTTTGAAAGTTTGAATACTAAATTATCACATTTTAAAGTTTAGGGACCAAAGTGGCACTAAGCCCACATTACAAAATACTAATCGACAATTTTCCCATTAAACTATTATATAGGATGAGGTAGATAACAGCTTGAACTTAAGTTTTGATAATTATTATTATTTTTTCATAATGAAATAAAAAATAGTGAAGGCTGAAGGTTGATTTAGTTCTTAAAAATGGTTAATCAGCTTCTATTAATATATTAAATTACGGGTTTCTGTTAGGTTTTAACCATTGAAACTTCCAAGCCAATCGTGTCAGTAAATGGAGAAACATAAAGAAATACAGCATTTTGCTGATAACCGAGAAACTTTCAATGTCCATTGAAATAGAAGCTATTCTGCGTCGATGCTCAGTGCTCTTATACAATTTGTCTTACAAACATAAAATTAAATAATACAGCTGATCAGTAAACGGTGGGGAATAATGTGCCCATCAAATGGGGTCTTACAACGGCCGAAGGGGCAATAAACTTACTAATTAAGTGAAAATATCATGTCTAATGAATCAATATACTCTATGCCAAATTTTAAAGGTGTCTTTTGGTTCACACAGGAATAGGGCTTTGGAATTGAAATTAGAATGGATCCTTTTAATTTTAACTGTTTGGTTGGACAAAATTGAAACTTCATTTTCATTCTTGGGGGAATGACATTCTTCCATTCGAGGGAATAGCCATTCTCTGCCCCTCGGGAATGAGAATTCATTTTAGCTTATTCCAATTCCAATCTTAATTTATGTTTGAATCAAACAAGCAGAAGGAATAGATCATTCTAATTCTAATTCAAATGAATTTTGATTCCATTTCCAATTCCAATTTTGAATGCAAATGGACCCTAAGAATAGGAAAGCCATTAAGTTGCACATGAAAATAAGTAAATGTGTATACGTGTGCATTCCTAAAAAAAAAATGAGCCAATAATATGGGACTTTATTAAGAAGGCAGAAAATTTGTACCATGATTTATTTGTGTGGCTCTCTCCAATTACACCTTCATTTCATCGGTCATCTATGAAGAGGAAAGAGAGGAGGTGATGGGTCCTCTCACCACAAAGCTTATGAATTCAAATCAGCCCCCCACAACGTCCCACAGCACATTCCCATCGTGTATTGAGAACATCTCTCGATGATAATACCAGGAATGATGATGCCATCGTCAGGAGATGTTCCCAATACACAGTGGAGATGTACTGTGGGATGTTGTGGGGGGCTGATTTGGTCTCCAAAGCTCACATGGACCTCCTTTTCTTCTCATTTTCTTGTACATGTAGTTATTTTTTTATAGGGAAAATTCCCGATTAATACCCAGTACTTTGGGCCTAATGCCACTTGGGTCCCCCAAACTTTAAAATGCGATAATTTTGTACCCAAACTTTTAAAACGTGACAATCCAATACTTGCCGTTAACTAGTTGTTAACCAGCTGTTAAGTGGCATTTGAAAAGACACAAATGCCCTTCAAGTGTAATTTAATTTTCTCTATCAACCATCTAAATGCTGACAAAAAATTAACAGTCTCAAATCCTTGCCTTTTCCATTCAAGAAAGTTGGGGCCACGTTTGAGTGCATTCCGGTGACCCCAATTGTCTTGAATAAAAAAGGCAAAGATTTGAGACTGTTAATTTTTTGTCTATGGTTGGATGGTTGATAAAGAAAATTAGATGGCACTCAAAGGGCATTTGTGTCTTTTTAAAATGCCGCTTAACGGCTGGTTAACAGCTAGTTAATAGTAGATATTGGATTTTCATGTTTTGAAAGTTCAGGGCGCATTTTAAAGTTCAGAACCAAAGTAGCACTAGGCCCAAAATACAAGGTACTAATCAGGAATTTTCCCTTATTTTAAAATTAAATTATCAAAAATATAAGAAGTTAGAATAAAAAAGACTTCTTGGATCTTAATTAATTATCTATGATAAAACCCACCGTATCACTCTTAACCCTTTTTGACCACAGCTTGAACCCAAACTGATGCCATAACCTTGTCAAGAGGAAAGAGGGAAAGTGAAGGGTCCCATCACCTTAGAGCTCACAAGTGCCCCTACTCCTCTCATTTTTGGCACATGAAGTTACCTATTTTTAACTTAACTTATTAAAAATACAAGAAGTCAAAATAAAAATAAACCTAGGTTTTGACCCCAGCTTGAACCCAAACTGATGCCACTTAATGGCTTGTTGGTGACTGTTTAGAATAATCTAGAATTTGGGACTGTTCATTTTACTGTCAATGTTTGGATGGTTGATAAAGAGAATTAGATGGCATTCTTAGGGCATTTTTGACTTTTCAAATGTCACTTAACGGCTGATTAACGGACTGGTTAACAGCAGATACTGGATTGCCACGTTTTGAAAGTTCAAATACTAGATTATTACATTTTAAAAGTTCGGATACTGATGGATTGTCACACTTTAAAATTTAGGTACCAAATTATCACATTTTACAACCATGAAAACACCCATAGCTAAAACCAGTATTGTTATTCTCGACTCAGCTCTGAACGCAATTATATCTGATTTGGATGTTAGAAATTAAAACCATTAATAATTGAATTGAATGCATATCTAACCTCATCCAATCTGATGAATAAAAATAAAAAATTCCTAAAACTTTTTAATTTCTTTCTGTCATTTTAAACTCGATCAATAAGATGAATCCAATTACAATTACAACCTAGGGAATGTTTGTTGGTTAATATTTTATCGGTTAATCAAACGGTATTTCATTCTCACAATTAACCAAGACTCGGAAACGTCACTGGGTCACCGAATCATTTGTTCAATATCTAGTCTGGTCAGTCTGATTACCTAAAACTAAATCATCTTTTATCTAAGCCTTAGCCTTATATGGGTTTGGCTACAAGAATCCTGTCTATGAGATATAAATTATTAATTACCAAAAAAATAAGATATAAATGAAACCATCAAGGTCGAGGTTTAATGCAAGGCAAAAAAGTGCAGTAGTGACATCCTTAGCCTGTTTCCCTATATATGCACACAACAGTTTTGTTGGCCGAGAGAGAGGTGTTAGGAATGATTAATTAGTTTTGGGCCGCATGCATTGATTCATCATCCCCTAGCTCTATACTAATTACTCCCAGTCAATATTCTGGGTAACGGCTTCATGAATTCATGTATGAACACCAAGTATACATTTTTCTGCAGGCCAAAATAATTACAAGTCAGAATGATATGGAAAAACTAATTTAGGAGAGTAAAAACGTGAAAGCCTACATTAATTTCTGTAGCTGCAACTGGGAAGGTAATTACGAGGCATTATAAGCTAGCAAGAAGCTGAATGTCTAGTATTCCAATCTCCAAAGAAGCACTTGCAATTGATCACATCGCAAGATAGCTATTAGCTTAGCTCTGGAGAAAGCTTCACAGCTACTGCTGCGTTGTGTAGTATTATTGCTTATGCTATTACATCCTGCTGGGTTGTTTCTTGTTGTCATTGCCAGAGCCCAGCAAGACAGTGCTCACGCACCAGCTATCTTTGGCGATTCCTTGGTGGATGTTGGAAATAACAACTATATTCCCTCCACAGCGCTAGCAAACTACACGCCTTATGGGATTGATTTTGGTTTTCCTACCGGTCGCTTCTGCAATGGCTTCACTGTCGTCGATTATGGCGGTATATCTCTATATATATACATATGCTTCATCCCTTAATTTATACTCTCTTGTATGCATGAATTACCACACTTTTATTGAGCTCATTTCACTTTACCTCAGCCACTCTACTCTTATAAACTAAGGCCCCATTTGATTCACGGGAATAGCTAGGGGTTTGGAATCAGAATCGGGATGAGCTATCCCGATTCCAATTGTTTGGTTGAGCAGAATCAAAATCTCATCCCCATTCCTGCTGCAATGGTGTTCCCCTCGGCCCTCCCCATTTGAGAGAATGGCCATTTCCAGCCCCTCCCTTGGAATGAAATTCCATTCCTCTCTGAACCAATTAAAGGATTTTGATTCTAATTCCAACTGTGAACTAAATGGACCCTAAGATATTATTGTTTGGCATTGATGCATTTTTCTGCACTTGAATTTGCATTCCTCATCTGCCACAAAACAAACAAGATAGTGTACAATGGGCTTCAAAATCCAATCAGAGAAATAAACACGTTAGCAGTCAATACTGTTAATATAATGATCCCAAAGAGCATCTATTTAGTTTGTATCTAGTTGGTTCTAATGGTGACTGGTGAGTCTGGATCTCCTTATACCATGAACACTTTGACCAATGGAAAATCCATCAAACCCAGTCGAATTTTGATGAATTTTAGTGTACGTAGGAGATATCTGGAGTACTTCGTACGTAGTGGCATGACACAATTTATACACACCATGAAGTCATGAACCATGTCAATTAACCAGATTGGTTCATTCTCTGATTTATATATATTCATCATGCATGGTCTCATACTCTCATTACTTCTGCACTCTGAATTGAAGCACGCTTACTGGGGCTACCACTCATACCACCATGTTTGAGTCCAACGTCGAAAGGAGCAAATATTACCAAAGGACTAAACTATGCATCTAAAGCTGCTGGCATCCTCGATGAAACTGGCAAGAATTATGTAATTCTCGTCACCCTTGTATTCAATACTTGATTTGGATATATCTTATCTTGTATTAGATCTGAGATACAGTTTATTTCTCGTTTTCCTTTGGAGATGAAAAGATATATATATATATATAGCTAGCTAGCCTAGCCTGTGTCCTTCTTCTGGAGAATCAAATGAACCATTCTGGTATTAAAGGATCCATTAATTGATATTAATATCAAGAGAGCTAATATATCTCTGATAAGCTTTCATTCCTTGGTTCAAGGATCAGTTCTTGCTTCTTTAATTTCTCCCATATCTGTTACGTTTGTAGGGGGCAAGAATATCGATGAATGAACAGATACGGTTGTTCGAGAACACTGTGAAGGAGGACTTACCACCTCTGTTCGAAAGCCCCAAGGCCCTCCATAGTTATCTAGAAAAATCCATCGGAAGCAATGACTACATCAATAATTATCTTATGCCCCATATCTATACAAGTAGCAGGATCTACAATGCTGAAGCATCTGCTGATCACCTCATTCGGAATTTTTCTCAACAATTAATTGTAAGTCCCTAATTAAAATGTCTTTCTAGCAAATTTGTTTCATGAAATGAATTCAAAACTGAACAAGAAAACTTAAATTTGGTCCGAGTGAAGGGAATCAGCCAGCTGGTTACATTACAGCCCCAACGTTTGGGGCTTTAGTACCCGTTTGGGAGGGCTTTACACAGCAGATTCTGGCTTTGCAGTGTGGATTCCACACGGAAAGCTTGGAAGTTATGTTTGGTGAAAAAACCCATTAAACCTCGACATGATTTCATTCTACTAAGAATTAAGAAAATGATTTTTCAATAAAGCTAATTTTAGTAACTTCTTCAAAACTACTCGGTGATAGCAGCTAGGAATGGCAATTTTCCCCTATTTCCCCGATCCCCATGGGGATCTGCCCTGAATGGGGCAGGGATGGGGATGAATTTCCCCCCATGGGAGCGGGGATGGGTAAATTTTCATCCCCATTAGCGGGGACGAGGAGAGCACTCCCCGCCCCGTGGGATCCCCAATAATATATATATATGTAATCATACATTTATATATTAGTATTTTTAAAAATATGGTTGAATATGTTTGAATCTTTTCTAATTAGATCGTAAATTTTAATTATTTTATTTTTATGTTTTTAAATAAAATAATAAAACAAAAACAAAATGGTTAACATTATAAAAATCATAGGGAATGGGATCCTCGTGGGGATGGAGATGAGAATAACCTTGTCCCCGTTAGCAGGGACGGGGATGGAGAGAGGCTCCCCGTCCCCGCCCTGCCCCGCCCCATTGCCATTCCTAATAGCAGCTCCATAAAAATGAAGCCCTTACAAACGTAGGGGTGATCGCCAAAAACCAAAAAATCTAAAAATTAAACCCAACTGAAAAATCCTGTTAATCAAACCAAACCATGCAACTGGTACATATGTATTTGTATTATCTTATATTATTATTTTTTGCCCCAAAATTTACTTCAGATGGAGGGGTGGCCCCCTTAGAATTTATAATTGAAATTCAATTGAAATAAAACAGGGGAGGACGTAACCCACCTTGCCCCATATTATATATTTATATATTTAAAGCATATTATATATGTTATATATATATTAAATACAAATACATATACATTATATATAATACATGATATATTATTTATAATATAATATATTGCATATATTTCTAGTAGTTATATTATATAATTGTATATTTATTTATAACATATATCATATATCCAAAAAACAAAAAACCAAAGAACCAAATGGTCAAAAACTGAACTGATCAATAAGTTAACCGATTGATTTTAGTTCCGTTTCAATTTTGAAAAACCAGTAATACCAATTCGGTTCGAAAAAAGTACCATACGTAAGCATTCTTACGCAAACAGCCCCTTAGTTACAATTATTAAAACCCGAAATAGAAGACCGGTTTAACAAGATTTCACAGCAAGTTCAAAAAGAGAAACACGGGCACAACGCAAAAGCAGTAAGCTTTAGGGGAGGTCTGCTGGCCGGGAGCGCCAGGTGGGTTGAAGAACTCTACCCATACCTACCTACAATACAATACAGCCGTGGGTTAGAGATATCTCCGCATGAATGATAAGATATCCTTAATGCACCTGTGAGTAGATCTCGTTGCCTATCATACATGGCCCCAGTTGATAAGTTTAGATTTCCTATCTACAACAACTCTACTTACATTTATCCACGTAACATTGCAGTTACATATAGAAAATATCTCATCCTCTTATATGTTATTATGCGCAGCGAGATGTTTCCAATACACAAGAGTAGTGTTTTGTGCATAGGCATAGGTAAAATTCTTATGAATAGAAAATGTGAACATCCAAATGAAACGGATTGTGATTGAGAAATTAGAGAACTATCGAGAATAATGTGCTATACCGTTTGTCATAACCTTGAGCGTGAATCACATGACCTCAATATATTGCTGTAGGCATTAAGGCGGTGTTTGGAACCGCGTAAATCTTGTGGAAGGGACCGTCAGTCCCGTCCACACCCTAATATAGCGTTGATAGGTCCCTTCTACACCCCAATTTCTCATCCACGGTAAAATCTTGTGGTTAGGGACCATCCACACTTGATTTTTGATCCCCTACTTCACACTTTTCCTGAAAGTGTACCATTGTTTCACATTTTAATATTTTTGTCAATAAAATATTAATTATTTTACTTAATTTTTAATTTTTTTTAATTTTAATGTCTTATCAATAAAATATATTTTCTAAATTTTTAATTATTTTACTATTGTTTTTATAAAAAAAATAATATTTATTGGTTAATGTTAATTCATTGATGCATTTTTCAATATATTTATCATATAAAATGCAAAAATTATATATTTATGATTAACTGTGTAGATCAAGGTTTTCAAATCTCCGTTGACTCGGATGGTCGGGCCGTTCAACTCGGGAACCGTCCAGGCAAGTGGTTCCGTTTTACCCCAAACCCGGTTTTTGGCCAAAAACCGTTGAAAAAGTCAACAACCCGTTGACTTGAGCGATCAAACTGTCAACCCGTTCAACTGTTTTTTACTTTTAATTATTTTTTTATTTTTTTTAATTTATTTGTCTGAACGGGCCATCCAATCAAATTGGACAGTCGGACCGTTGACCCGGAAACCAATGGCCAGAACGGTTCCATTTCCGGGTTGTTTTTTAAAATGTTGGTGTAAATCATTCATAAATGTATATGAGATATATAGAATCAAAAAGTATGGTGTCCACACCACACCTACAGAACACCACTGTGGGTGTGGACTGGTCCAATCCATACAATTTATCCACAGTTCAGAACAGTTGTGGACTGTGGTGTGGTGTGGATTGGACCCTGCCATAGGGTGTGGTTTCTCATCCACATTACAGGCACCCCCTAAATCAATTCATTTTGATTGTATATGTGGAAGTACTACCACCCCAACTGTACTTTGGGCCTAAAAATTCTGACCCTAGGCTAACGGAGCTATAAACATTCAAAATAACAAAAACCCCCACTTTATACACCAATGTCCGCACGTGAATTGGCATCAATTCCAAACTGGCACCCACTCCAACTGTACTTTGGGCCTAAAAATTCTGACCCTAGGCTGAACCGTCATTCTCCCTTAACATTATTGATGTCTATTGCAATTAACATTAGGTTGTGTTTGGTTTCAAGGGAAAAGTAGGAAAAGAAAAGAAAAAGTAAGAAATCCTTTACAAACTTTGTATAGATTTTCCTATCTTTTCATTCTTTTCCCTACCTTTTCCTTCAAACCAAACATAACCTTAAATGAAATGTCATAAACGGCTGCACTCCTTGCGACCCACTAAAACATTGAATGCCAGCTGAGTGGTGGCTTGATTGACAAGTAAACTGGGTTGGTTCCGGTGAGATGCCGTTACAAGTCTCATTATTGGTTCTTAATATCTTTGAAAAGAATTATTAATATTCTAGAAAATTGTACCATACCAAGGAAATTTGAAATAAGGTCCCAAGGGCAAAAGAGAGCAATTTAATATCAAAAAATAAAATAAAACATTGAATTGGGAGAATTTGGATCTCCTACAAACAAAACACTTTCCAACTCCCCCACTATAATGTAACACTGCAATCTCATACATGGCAGATACCACTTATCAGTCTTATCATGAGATGTGTGGTGTCGGATCATATTGAATAGGGTGTTGGAACTGTTTTAGTGACAGGAGATCTACTTATAATTGGTATTTCTTATTAAAAAACAAAACTGTCCCAACATTATTTCAACAGTGGTCTGTCCGTATATCTTGGACCCGTTATAAATGAGATGTTCTAAGGTGTTGGAACGGTCTTTTGTTGGGAGTAGCGCTGTTCATAACAATGCCTAACCCGACTAAACCGATCAACTCGGACCGATCCAACCTAAGTCGGCCGGGTTTTTATTAGTACCGGTCGGTTTCGGGTTAGGCAAATATATAAATTGATATATCGGGTCGGTTTGTTTTCTTGTGTGAAAACCGAAACCAACCCGACCCGAACCGAACTAGTCTTCTACTAGTTTCCTACTTAACCATAACTACTCTTCTACTAGAACTAAAAGGCCCATTAAGCAATCTATCATAGTTTCTAACTTTCTATAATCTTTCATACCAAATAGGCAACCCTTTAGGCAGTTACAATTAGAATTCAATTAGGTGTCATTTTGTACAGGAACAAAACCGAAACCGATTCAAACCGACCAGGTCGGTTTGGCCTATCAATAGATCGATTTCGGTTTCCACCTCAGGTAACCCGACCAAGTTGGGTCGGTTGGGAAAACCCCAATAACCCGACCCATGAACACCCCTAGTTGGGAGGAAATCGGGTTTCTCAAACAATGTCATGTCATTGATGCAAATTAAAAAGCAATTAACGTGATGTTTCAAATTTATTTTCTATTGCTAGCCTGTTAGCGTTTCATTATGGTTGCAAGGGAGTGCTGCGACAGACAGTGACAGGAGATGATCCTCCCGTTATAAATCTCTTGCACTTGCATTAAAAAAAATGTTTGTCATTTTTGTTTTGCCATAAGTCTCAATTTTGCAAAGAGTACAAATACAAATATAAATATGTACATACAAAATACAAGGTTTTGCACTCTTGTATTTGTATTCTTTCCAAATTTAGCCTTAGGGGTTTCCTCGTGTATAATTTTACGGGTGTTTTCTCTTGTCCTTATATTTGTGCCATACATATTTGTATTTGCACTCTTCTTAAACTGAGCCTTGGGCTAGGTTTGAAAGTGATGTAAAACGTTATCAATTTTAAAGCTTACATCAGATTGGTTTTGTTGGCATTTGGGTGGAGTGCCAATTAAAATTGATGTAAAATTTCATTCGCAGTTCATATCTATCAGCGTTTGAACGAGTAGAATTTTATATCGTAAATCAGTGTAAAACCTCATCTAAAGTAAAATAAAGTTTTATATTGATTATCGATGTAAATACTAATCAATAAAATTGATGTAAAATATCACATTTTTCAAAACTCAACAGTCAGAACCATTTTAAGGTTAACATCGAATTTTACATCTATGAGGTTTTACACTGCTTCCAAAAGCAGCCTTGAGCTGTATTTGAAAACAGTGCAAACATATTTGTACTCTTACCAAAGGCAGCCTTAGGGTTGGCACTTTATTCTAGCATGAAAATGCAGACTTGATTTGATTTTACATTGATAAATTTAATCAAAGGTATTTGGTGATACTGGGTAGAAACACCAATGGCTAAATAAGTATTTTTATCCATAAGATCCAATTTGGCTTATTTATTGCTTAATACTTTCAACCATCTCCGAGAGTCTGAGACTTGCATTGGTGGAATGGAAGCTACATCCATTAATTACAAGTCAGTTTAGTATTCCCCCACTGCATCTGGGATCAATGCTCTCTGCAGTATGCAGTTAGCTTTAATTAAGACACTCTTTCTCCCGGCCCTCATCTCCTCAGGGACGCGCAGACCAGCAGGTCATGAATCATGATGCAGTGAGTCAGTGACAGTGGGGTTGCTCTCTCTCTCTCTCTCTCTCTCGCCCTGCCTGTGTGTGTGAATTTGCAGAAACTGTACAACTTGGGGGCCAGGAAGATGGTGTTGACTGAAATTGGGACGCTTGGATGCATACCCAATCAGCTATCCATGGCAAACGCTGACAACGGTTGCGTGGAGAGGGTCAACAACCTGGGCATTTTGTTCAACGATCGTCTCGCCCAGCTCACCAAAACACTCAATTCCACCCTCCCTGGTTCATTTTTCGTCTATCAGAGCGTATACCAAACCTTCTATGATATGGTGATCCACCCTTCTAACTACGGTCATTACCTCTCACCTCCAACTTCATTGTTTGCAGGGTTCTTTGTGGCAAACGCTGCTTGTTGTGGGAACGGGAGGTATGGAGGAGAGGTGACCTGCCTCCCCTCACAAATCCCTTGCTCCGACAGAAGCCAATATCTGTTCTGGGATGCGTTCCATCCAACCCAAGCTGTCAATGACATTATAGCGAACAGGTGCTATAGTCAGAACGCTACCGACTGTTCCCCTATCAGCATCTATCAGCTTGCTCAGATATAGCTCATTTAAATGGGCAAAAAATTAATAATAAATGCTTCGAGTTCCAAATTTCAAATCATGTCTCCATTTCCCTCGCTTGGCTCATTAGATTGAAACAATAAGGTTCGCTCAGATGTGGGTCTATGCTGAACAAAAATAAGAGGGAAGAAAACATTCTTGAAGGGCAAGTTCTTTCGCTTCAAAAGAAAATGGAAGGATGGATTGAGTTTGAATAATCCAAACCAGTCGAACCAGCAGATTAGAGTGCCTTAACAATATAGGACTCGCTGCCCTGCCCCCATTTTTCGAGTGTTGATCTATAAAAATTTTTGGTGAGTTAACATCACAGTTTAATGGCTTCATTGCTTGGCATCACCAGATCTGTTACATCTTTCCCTTTCCGGTTCTGGGTCGCTCTTTATTAGTTTATTTATTCTTTATCCAAGTAAACTAATGAAATCTCTACGTCGAATTGCCATCGTCCTCCGTCCAAAACCTGCAAACTCTGGATTCTGAAATTCAAACTACATCCCAGAAGCTTACTTTGGGAACCCCTGCTTCAAAGCATTTACACCAGTAAGGAAAATATGATACCGATCAAAAAACAAAGTGCGGAAAATATGAAGTACGCGCGCTTTTCCAAGACTACCACATGGTAAAATTGATAGCAACTTCTAACAACCCCCACCTGGCTAGCTGGTCCAGGAACATGACTAGAAGGTGCAACAAGTGTGAACACTTGGCTCAGCTCAGAGAAGCTCTTTGCAGCAAACCCTAAGGGAAGCCCGGACAGGGAAGATGGAGAAAGGAGTTTTAGTTCTTGTACCATTTCTCAGATCTCTGTCTCTAGTGCTATTTGGGTTTGCTGTTCTTGCCGTCCGAAGCCAAGATAGCCCACTTACACCAGCCATGTTCATCTTTGGAGATTCATTGAACGATGGTGGCAACAATAACTATATACCCAGCATTGCACGAGCAGATTACTTGCCTTACGGGATTGATTTTGGTTTCCCAACTGGTCGGTTCTGCAACGGCCTCACCGTCGTCGATTATGGTGGTAATATCACATGTTAATACAACACTTCAGCATGTTGTGTCTCCAAGAACATCGAGAGCTTCATATTCCAAATCTAATTTGACCATCCAATTTTTTTTTCCCTTTTCGTTTTTATTGTTGCTTCATAGTTCATACCCATCGAATCACTCACTGTGTCTCTCTTATCTGATTAATTTCTATTAATTTTAGCTCGGTTATTGGGCTTACCGCTTATACCACCATATTTAAGTCCACTATCAAAAGGAATGAACATCTTGAAAGGAGTCAACTATGCATCGGCAGCGGCTGGAATCCTCGACGAAAGCGGCAAGAATTATGTATATATCCCTACCCTTTGCTCAGTTTCTTTAGTAAATCCGAAAACATACTGGGTCTTTGTTTTTTCTTCTTATTTCTTCTTTCCTTTACATAGTACTTTTCAGAGGATATCAAAATAATGCAAGTTCAGTGCTTCCCAAAGAGTTACTTTTGGAGAATCCAGGAAGGAAATTTTCATCTTTATAAAATGTGATTACTGATTACTGTAGCAGTAATTAACCCAGATTATAAGGCCTCAAATTTGACTGATTTGTTACAAGATATTAGAAGTATTTGAGCAATTTCATTTCAAATATCAAGCACAGGAAGATTTGTACAGGGGCCATATCATTTTAACTTTTGTTTTTTTCATTGATTTGAAGGGAGCACGAATAACCTTTGATGGACAGATAGCATTATTTGAGAAGACTGTGAAGCACGACTTACCGCCATTGTTCCAGAGCCTCGAGGCCCTATCCAGGTACCTTGCAAAATCAGTTTTCATCGTCACAATCGGTAGCAATGACTACATCAACAATTACCTCAACCCCACCATCTCCAACAGTAGCCAAATCTACAGCGGAGAAGAATTTGCAGATCTCCTCATCAGGGCCTTATCTCAACAACTAACGGTAATCACCAACTATAAAACTCTGTGATCAATGCCCTTTGCTGAAAATATAATCTCAAAAAACCCATCAATGGCGGTGCATCAGGCCTTTGCAAAAGAATCAGTTTTAAGCCCGCAATTAAAATCACGGTAACAAAAGAAGAAAAAAATAGAGAGACTTTGTTATCGAAACCCAACAGAGCCTCTATTACCACCCGCTAATGAATGCTAGAGATTCTCTTAGAGACCACCACAAGTCCACAATATCACCATGCCAAAGGCAAAGATGAAAACTTCTGCTATGAAGACTAGCTTTTAGATTATATTTGTCAGCGTCCTCTTGCTAAATCATAACCCCAAAGATCATAATTGTGTCTGACGATAGTGGTTTCACTGTCCGCAGAAATTGTATGGTTTGGGCGCCAGGAAGATGGTTCTGGGGGGAGTTGGCCCAATTGGATGCATACCCGATCAACTATCCAAAGGAAATGGCAAGAATGGTTGCATTCAGCGGATCAACGACTTGGCAGTTTTATTCAATGATCGTCTCATGCGGCTAGCAAGCAGCCTCAATTCCACCCTTCCAGGCTCATTCTTTGTATATCATAACATATTTGACGTTTTCTATGACATGGTCATCAACCCTAATGAATACGGTTAGTACCCATTGCCATTCATTTTTTTTTAAAAGGACTCTTGCAAAGAGGTGTTTCAAGGCTTTGAGAATCTCATTAGACATGTAGGCTAGAAACATAGAACTCTTATTCATAGCTTTTCTAGTAAACATAAATGAAAACTTTCTTGTGTTCTTGAATTCCATTTGGGCTAGATCTTGATTACCTTTCTTCATATTTCTAAGTTGCCACCTCATGTTGCAGAGTTTACTGTACCAAACAAAGCCTGCTGTGGGAATGGGAGGTATGGAGGGGCTCTGACTTGCCTTCCTCTACAGCTGCCATGCTCGAGTAGAAACCAGTACATTTTCTGGGATTCCTTCCACCCAACCCAAGCTGTCAATGCCATTGTTGCCAACAGGGGCTACAGCAAGTCTGCAACTGATTGCTACCCAATCAGCGTCTACCAGCTGGCACAGATATAAAAAATGAAATGTGGAGAAACAAGCAACTACTGTATATGCAATGACAGAATGACTGATTGGAAATTGGAATACAGGATAACAAGATTGTGCATCATATTTTCCATCCACCCAATCTATTTTCTTAAAGCTGCGTTTGCTTGGTTCCTGTTAGTTTTTGCTGAAAAAAAAAACAGAGGTACTGATCAGAAGTACCTTAATGCTAAAAAAAACACTTGGCAAGTCATTGCTTCTTCAGGCCAACCATCTTTACTATATAATGCTAATATCTGCCTTGGCCTCGTATCCAGACAACCATCCAAAAACTCTAGTCTATTTATTTTCTTATTGCCACTACCTCCCCTCTCTCCTCTTGTACGTGGCATTCAACTAGTCCTAAGTAAAGCAATGGCAATGCAATTCTAGCTGGACCATCAACAGTAGAAGCCACCAGAACAACTCAATGTGTTAAATATGGCAAAAGCAACCCCCTTCCCTGAAAAATATGGAAGTTTACTTAATTCATTACTTTTTGTTTGTTAATGAAAATCAAATTCAAGCTTCTAGGACAAGATCATCCTATTACATCCCCAAAGAGAATATATTTAAATTGGCCTCTGGAAGCAACCAGTACCAATAAATATAATTCTTTATCTTGTACAATAGTTAGCCTTCTTGGTTCATTTCATGATATCCTTTTCCTCCAACTGTTTCTGCATGGTAATTTATATTCTTCATATTGGAGTTCAATGATGTCAGTTTGTGCGTGTGTGTACTAATTTGGGGTTAGTCCATCTATGACACAATGTATGTCCCTTTGACTAGGTGCAGAACACCTCTGTATTCGACCAGAAGCATTCAACTAGTTGGCAGACTTGGATTGGCAACAAAGGTCCAAAATTCATTCTTCTAGACTGAGAATCAGCAATGAAGCACTAGAATTCTGAGGAAGAAATATTTGGTCTAGGTGTATGAAGACCTTACCACTACATTAACAATAGCAATTCGAACATCAACAACCATATAGACATTTGAATGGAACAGGCGAACAGCCCAACTTTCAGCAATCACCTAGTAGCCATTTACTGATACTTGCTCAAGAATACTACACCATAAAAAGCAAGTCAAAGAAATCAAAAAAGAATGGAAGATAAAGTAAAAATAAAGCAACAAGAGTATGCCATTTAGACTTCTCTTGCAATCAAATTGCAGCAACAAATTGATAACAAAGGGAAGTACCAGACTCTAGAAAGAGCCACTTACATGTGTTGAATATTTTTAGACAGTATATATGAATTTTAGAAAATCCAAAACTTTCTTGTATTCATTTCTGGACCTCCCTATCCATGATGCCTTCATCTGACATGTTTACTCCTTGACCAAGAATCTAACTAGTGAAGCAATGAAGTCATGTCAACGACCAAGCCTTTATCCCAATTTCATTGGTAATTTAAAAGCAAACCATGGAGTTAAGACTTGTTTCTCTAAGATGGAGCAGTTGATGCTAAATTCCTGAATGTGGTGCTCTCTTAGGATGATGAAAACAATATGCTAAGATAGAAAGGCAACTGGATACCATTTTGCAGCCAGTTAAGTAAGAAAAACGGAAATCTAACTCATGGATGGATGGATAAATGTGCAGAGACAGGGAGGGGGCAGAGATTGAGGAAAAAAAGGTGAAGCAAATGATGATAAACCATGAAACTCTCTCCAACAATTGGAAGGCATTGCCACAAAGTGCACTGCCCTTCTCAGTGGATGGAAGCATCAAATCTTGGCTCATAGAAACAGACCTGGCTGTTGTAGGACTGAAGAGCACAACCAGCAATCCAAGACCATACTTTCTTATCTACATCATAAAGAAGACCTTTCCCTTGATTCCATGATGTAAAACAGATCAAATTATCCTGTCCAAAGCATTCGAACCTCTCCGCTGATAATCTCAAAAGTGCCCTAAAATACTTTGGGGGCATCCTACTTATCTCCACCCACATAATCTTCGTATGATCCAACTCCCAAATTCTCATACTCTGTAGAGTACTATAAAGTCCTATCCTTCCAACCAGAAACAATCGCTTTTGTGTGCCAGCTACCAAATATCCATCCAACAAGGAACGAGGGAACTTAGCTGGTATATGTTCCCAGCACCCTGTGTCTAGGCGATACATCATCAAACCAAGTGGAGAAAGGGTCTCCAGGTAAAGCCTTGAGTCACAGAACGCCATCTTAGAGGAGCAAAGATTAACGGCAGGCATTATCTGATGAACTGACCAAGTGTTAAGCTTGGAATCATAGACCTCAGTGGGTAGTGTCTTGTCACCATAAATATCACTTGTGGCAATCACTTTGAACGATCTATCTGTCCGGTTGGCAACCATGATCATTTGCCTTTGCTGGTTATAATGCATACTGGGCAACGTCCTCCAAGCTTGGGTGAGGGGGTTGCAGACCAATGTCTTAAAAGTTAACCCATCTAATCCGGAGAAGCAAACAAGACCCCCAGAAGAACCAACTAGCCAGAATGCCCACTGTGGTAAGAATGTCAATGGGATTTTATACCATGTTTTCAACGGCAAGCTGAAGACGGAGCACTGAGGGATCTGCGAGTTGTTCCAGAATGTGAGAAGACAGGGCCCATGCGATGGCACTTCTGAATGGAACTTAAGAAAGCTACTATCTTGGAGAATCGAATTCCACCGTTTACACACGGACCGGAGTCGGAAGATCATGAATGGGGGAACCCTAGCTAGAATTTCATTGAGCAGGTCTTCCGGTAACATTGCCCATATATTGTCTTCCATCTGAACATCAGGATGGACAGGTTTAGCAAATGTGGCAGCAGTTTCTTCGTCGAAGCCGCGTGGCTTGGTCTTGACCACCTTCTGCCTAGAAGGGCTTGTATTCCTCGATCCAGCTCTGCCAGAAGGGCTAGTGTTCCTCGACCTAGGTGCCCCCAAAGGTGAAACTGCCTTAGAACAACTGTCATCTTCCTGGTAAACGTCATTTCTGGACAATGAGGACCCTAATTCTCCAGCTCCAGATTCAGAAACCCCTCCTCCATCTCCGCTCATTGTTTCAGAAACCAAATACAATCTGAGCTCCCAGTTACAATGATAGTTTTGATAAATTGAACACCCAAATCTAAACCCTAATTCACATGTTATGACACCCGAAATCTCCCATGCAATCAGGCATTTTCTTCCACCAAAATGGAAGCCCAAAGATCCTAAACCCTAAAATCCGTAACTTGGCAATGAGAAGCGCAGCTCAGATCAAAAGAAATACTTCTTCAAGAGATCCAATTACTGAGTCAAAACGATCAAGAAAAGTCGAAACTTTAATGCACAGAAAAAAAAAGGGTAAAGAAAACCAAAATTCCAGGATCAAAAGGGTACCTTCGATTCGATTCTCAACACAAGCACTTACCCCTCTTCAGCCTCTGTTACCCTGAGGAACAAACGCCGTTCAGAATTGTCCAGGCACGTAAAGGAAGAAGGAAGCCACCCAACACCAACACCAACAGGCCAACAGGCCAACCCCTCTCTGTCTCTATCTCTAGTCGGTGCACAGAAGACAGAAGTCCCTCCCCTCGCTGAGCCTCTGGCCCTTTCTGTGTCTGCTGTATTGCCAATGTGAATTTTTTATTATCGCTAGTGAGAAATCTGATTATTTTATGGGGGAAACGGCGCGTAAAATATGTGAAGCGGCTCAAACAGTCAAACGATGCGCTCTCTCTCTCTATCTCATTTGGAACCCACAGCCACGCCCACGCTGGCATGCATCACCGTACATGAAGATCATTTTCTATACCATATTATATATGATTTTCCCAACTCTACCAACAAGTCTGAACTCTCTCGTTGATTTGAAGCTCCAGCCCACCAATCAAACAGGGCGAAGATTGAGGAATTGTTTGGCAGTTGGCAACTCGGCAGCATGCCACGACAATGATCTTCATGGCCAAAACTCAAAAGGCGCCCCTCCACCTCCACCTCCACCTTCGGATATGGATCACAGTGCTTGTCAAATGGTAGGTGCCTGCACTTTTTCAACCCCATCAAGATTCCGGAGTTGTTGTTTTTCTATGGAAGTTGTTGCGGAATGTACTACAAGTGAAGAAAAAGAAAAAGATGGAAGCAAGAGAGAGAGGCCCATTATTCCAATCGGTGGATTGTCTCCTATCACATCATATACTGCAATTTGCTTCTCGGGTCCTGCCTGCACCCTTTTTTTGGCTTGGCCGATGAGAAATCAGAAATGGGCTACAAAAAGGTATTGGGAATTAGAATGCAACCATAAACAGGCAACCTACATAGAGCTGTCAATACTGAGTCGGGTCTACTTGATAGATAGATTACAACTGACCAAACTGATTACATGGTTCATGATGATTCTATTTATTGTTTGTGTCCAAATTAATAATTGGATTAGAATTGATTATATAGTTAATAATATATAAACGCTTATTATTTTCTCAACATATATATATATAAGCACTTTACTATTTTTGTTGAAGCTATATTATCATAAACCAAGTTGATCAGACTGGATTATCATTGATTCAATTCTGGGTCTAGAACTGATTAGTTATTGGTTCGGAACCGGAGGTGAAGGGTCAGTTGGATTCAAAGTTGGGTTGGGATGGAAAATACCAAACCTATGTATTAAAACTGGGTTTGCCTGGCAGGGCCTCGGAAAACCAGACCTAACCCAACCCATCAATCTGGATGTTGGACTGGCTCGAAAAAAGACCATTAGGTTGCCAAATGCCGATCGAGCCTCTAATCAACTCTATCTGAACGATGCCGCGCGTCCTCTACCTGACTACGCTCGCTCTGTTACTGGGTCCGGACTCCGGAGTCTGAGCAGAATTCATGATGATGATACATACAGTGTGATTATATTCATTCACTTGTTAAAGCCATATTTTTACGAGGCTGCTCATCCACCCGATCGTACTTACAGCATGAGGGGTTGGTTCACTGAACCGCCTTGACAAGGCTGCATGCCCCTACGCTGTTCACAATTCCTCAGGCCACACTGTCACAGTAGGCAATGGGCCAGACCCAACAAATTAAAGAGCATCACAGCTGATAGTAGCTGGGCAAAGCCAAGCCCAACAAGACAACTGTCCCCGTTTAAATGAGCTGGAAATTTTGACAACTTGTTAACCTCCTGGATAAGGAGATGCAATCTAGAGTCATAGTAACCTGCCTCGTGCTGCACTCCTAGAGAATCAGATCCCACTAATGAAGCTGTGTCCCATTTAATATATTGAAATGTCAAAAATTAGCTTCACCAAGCCGAGCCATTGCACTTATGCTTTCATGGTACTTATTCTCACAGTGAAGATAACATTTTATAAAAGTTAAAGAATGCTCTGATCTCTGAATTAAGTTCATCTGATATTTCTGATTTCCATGCTGCATTTTAGTGCATTAGAATATGCTGTAGCCTGTAGGTCAGGCTGAATATTTTGTCCTGGAACAGAAGACGACCTGTACGTAGATTGGTCCGAGTCCTCAATAGTTTGGTAGCTATTCCCTTATTCCATGGACCCACCATTAAATTGGCCCAACTTTAACAGATCAGTAGAGACTAGAGACAAAAAAAAAAAAAAAATGGAGTACTATTGCATTTAATTGGACAGTAAAATCCTGATTAAGAAGCTCGATCTACAACTACAAACAATGCCTAGAACATATGGTTGAAGATCTGACTCTGCTCATTTACTTGTATGGTGGTGAGGTGTTCATTGTTTGTTTTTAATTGGTTGTACTGGGATGGTGTTTCACTTTCAGAAAGGAAGCATCAGTGTTGATTGGTATACTACTTCAGTGGTATTTCACTTTTAAAGTAGGTGCCTGATGGTGCTAGTGCAGTGATTGTACTTGAGTGTTGATGAATGTGAATGGGGTTCCACAGAAACTTACAGATTGCTTTTATACTTTGTAATAGAGGGTGCTAGGCTACAGGAATCCCACTTTTTCAAACCAGTTTAAGTTTAAATAGTGCAGTTCTGCCAGGGTTTCAGCATTGGCATGCAGATTCCCATTTCAGAGAGGGGATTACAGTAACCATTCTAGCTTCATATTGTACTGGTTGATCGCATTCTGAAATAAAACCATATTTTGCAAATTGCAAGTGAACCTCTCAATAAGGTTCAATTTGAACAAGTTCTGCTTGATGGTAGGATTGGATCGGATATGCCTTAATTCATTAATATTCTGATTCAAACCAGATATTATCCACTGATTCAGATTGGGCTTGGATTTTCATATTATTAATAAATGAAAATAAAATAATTAAAATATTATATGTAAGTAATAGAAAGAGCTAGAAATTAATGGCTTTGATATTGTCTAGGGGACTTTATTAGGGTCCATTCCATTTTTAATAAATTTGGCATATCCCCAGTGATGACAAAGGATCATTATGTGTTTCTATGAGACTTGAAACCTTTGATTCTTTGGCAAATATAAGAACTTGGGGTGGATCCATATTTGGATCAAATTCAAATGCAAAAAAATCGATACCATTTACAGCCTACTTAATTAAAAGGTTAAAATAACCCTTGGGGTTTGGCTAGAGGGTGATTCTTAAAATGTCATGAACTCATGGTTTGTCTGATTCAAATAATTCTCCATCAAACACAGTGGTGCCTGTTACAGACCTTCAAAGGCCAATTCACCATATATGATTAATTTCACTTTTGTTTATCTGTGTCCCAAGTCACAATTTTGCTGGACCAGGGCGCTAATGTCCATCACGAGGGCATGCAGTTCCTAAATGATCCCAAATGAGTATGTCTTGATGATATACAGTCACTGAAAGGCTTGCTGAGTGCTGGTTTACATCAATTCAATCTGTAATATTAAATAATACCAAGAGTTGAAACCATAATTTAAAGTAGGTTCTTAGCTCAAATTATGTTCAAGTCGGAAGCAACAAGCAAGCAATTGAAATAATATTCCAAACCTGGTCCATATCTAAATTCATGGCTTTGGTCTAATTAATCATAATGTGTGTTATGGGCCCGAGCGTAGGATCGCGTCACGGGTTGCTCTATCGCAGGAACCTCAGATCTTTCCTTGCCCTTGGCCTTGCGTTCAAACCCTATTTTGATTATCTCAGGGGTGATTTGTCCAAGAGATCACCGAACTCTCCTTTACTCTCTTTCTTGACTGAATATTCGATATATTCATTCAATAATAGCGTTTCCTTAAATAGGAGATTACAAGAGGAGGGTTCCTTGCTGGATTCGGCTAGGTTAGTCCTAAACGGACTCAAAACTCCTACTTCTAATTAGACTACTTACTTTTAATGGTACTACAATTCCTTCTAAGAATAGGGGATAAGATAAGGGAGAATGGGATAAGGGATAAGGGATAAGGCGCGTTCTCTTGTCGTGTCCGGATAAGGGTGGGCCCACCCTATGAGCTGTCGTGTGGGCCCCACTCTGCTGCTGCTGGTGTGCGTGTGCGCGGCTCATGGTGCCGCTGCCGTGCGGTGCCTGTTGTGTGCGCGCTGCTGCCTCAACTGCTGCCGTGTGGTGCGGGTGCTCATAACATCACTCCCCTCCTGGACTACGAGCTTGTCCTCAAGCTCGAGGTCTGGATAAGCGTTGTGGAGGTCGGTCCAGGGAATCCAGGTCGCCTCTGCTGGGGGTAGTCCCTCCCATTCGACTAAAACCTCGAATGTGCCTTGATGGATGCGGGACCGGATGAGGGCACGAGGCTGGAGGATAGGTCTGCCCTCCTGCAAAGGGGGTAGGGGAGGCACATGGTCGGGAGGAGTGCCAACATAAAGCTTTAAGAGGGATACATGGAAGATGTCATGGATCCTGCTGTGCTCCGGGAGCTCGAGTTGATAAGCTACCTTTCCTATCTTCCTTAGAATCTTGAAGGGCCCGTAGAATTTGGGGGCCAACTTAGGGGGCCCCCGGTGCCTGAGGGACAACTGCCTGTATGTTCGGAGTTTCAGCCAAACGTACTGCCCTAGTTCGAAGGTGACTTTGCGGTGCTGCTGATCGTAGGCGTGTTTCATATGTGCCTGCGCCTGCTGTAAGCGCAAGGAGACTTCGACCAGGAGGGCATCGCGAGCTTGGAGGCTGTGGTCCACTTCTTCCAGCCGCGTTGAGCCCGGCTCGTAGGACAGAAGGCATGGAGGATCTCGACCGTACACAACTCTAAAGGGAGTCATTCCAAGGGAGGAGTGATAGGATGTATTGTAGCAGTATTCAGCCCATGGGAGGTACTCCTCCTAGCGGCGCGGCTGGTCACCCACAAAGCAGCGAAGGTACATCTCAATTGTCCGGTTCACCACCTCTGTTTGGCCGTCTGACTGTGTGGATGGTAGGCTGAGGAGAAGGCGAGGGTCGTGCCTTGTAATCTAAAGAGCTCCTTCCAGAATGTGCTTGTGAAGATCAGGTCCCGGTCACTGACGATGGACTCGGGGAGTCCATGTAGGCGAAAAATGTGGGTGAAGAAGGTATGGGCGACCGAGACTGTGGTATAAGGATGGGATAAAGGGAGGAAGTGAGCATATTTGGAGAACCGGTCCACTACCACGAACAGGACTGACTTCCCCCCGACTTTGGGCAGCCCTTCAATGAAATCCATGGCAATATCGGCCCATATCTGCGTTGGGAGGGAGAGGGGTTGGAGCAGGTCTGCGGGGTGCAGATTTTCCCATTTTTTCTATTGGCACACTGCACAGTTCTGGATAAAGTCCCGTACCGAGACCCTCATAGCTTGCTAGTGGAAGTCAGCATGAATGCGATGCAGCGTTTTTTGAATGCCCTCGTGTGTCGAGTGGTGTATGCTAGCGATGATGGAGGGGATGAGGGGGCAATCGGCAGGTAGGTAGATCTTCTTTTTGTAAAATACCAGCCCATCGTGGAGAGACCAGTTCGGGTTAGCAGACCCCGACTGTATTTGTTGGACTAGGTTGTTCCATTCTGATGACTGTGGCAGTGTGTTCCGAATGTCTTCTAGTAGGGTGGCTCGTGGTTGGGAGATCGCATGGAGGAGCATACTATCTTCTTCTTGTCGGGACAGGGCATCTGCTGCACGGTTCAAGGATCCTGCCTTATAGTCCACTCGGAAGTCGAACCCCAGAAGCTTGCTGACCCAATGTTGCTGTAGGGAGGTGGTCAGTCGTTGTTCCAGCAAGTATTTGAGGCTATAGTGGTCTGTGTTTGACGACAAAGGGTCTGCCCCACAAGTACGGCCTCCAGTGTTTACTGCCTTGGCTAGGCCAATGAGCTCGCGTTCATAGGCGGGTAATTTGAGATGGCGGTCAACTAGCTTGCGGCTGAAAAGGCTATCGGGTGCCCTTGCTATTGAAGGATGGCTCCTATGCCTGTGCCGGAAGCATCACACTCGACTGTGAACTCGAGATCAAAGTTCGGTAGCTGGAGGACTGGTGTGGAAGAGAGGGCTTCCCTTAGGCCTACAAAGGCTGCATCGGCTGTGCTATCCCAGTGGAAGGCATTTTTCTTGAGCAGGTTGGTAAGCGGGGCTGCTAACAGGCCGTAATTTTGTACGAACTTTCGGTAGTACCTTGTTAGCCCTAGGAACCCACGGAGGGCCTTGGTGGATTGTGGTCGGGGCTAGTCATTAATGGCCTGAATCTTGGAGCTGTCCACAGTTACACCTTGCCCGCTGATTACATGTCCAAGGTAAAGTACTTGGTGTTCCCCAAAGGAACACTTGGATCTTTTAAGTAAGAGTCAGTGCTGCTTTAGGAGCTCAAGCACGACCCACAGGTGTTGAATGTGTTCCACCCACGTCTTGCTATAGACCAAGAAGTCGTCGAAGAAGACCAGTACATATTTACGGAGGTGGGAGTGGAAGACTTCATTCATCAGGGTCTGGAATGTGGAAGGGGTGTTGTAGAGGCCGAATGGCATAACTAGGAACTCGAAATGGCCATGATGCGTCCTGAATGCTGTCTTTTCAACATCTGCAGAAGACATCCTGACCTGGAAATAGCCTGACCTGAGGTCTAATTTCGAGAAGAATTGTGCATCGTGGAGTTCGTCCAATGATTCATCTACGATGGGGATCGGGAACTTATCCTTGATAGTTCGGCTGTTGAGTTCACTATAGTCTACACAAAATCTCCAAGTCCCATCCTGTTTGGGTACCAACAGAACTGGGGAGGAAAAAGGGGAGTGGCTGGGCCGAATGATCCCCTGTTGTAGCATATCTGCGCATTGCTTCTCTAACTCATCTTTCTGTCGGTGGGGGTAGCGATAGGGCCGAACCACGACCGGGTCTGACCCTACAATTAGAGGGATCCGGTGGTCGCAGGCTCTAGGAGGTGGGAGGCCCTTGGATTCTTGGAAAACGGCTGAGTAATCGGTGAGAAGTCTCTCCACATCCGTTGTGCGCAAATTCTCCCCCTGGAGTGCATGCAGTTGTGTCTTGGTCCTTGTCCGGGTTCCCTGCCAAGTAACCGGTTTTCCATCTAAGTGGAAGGTCATGGTCAGGGCAGCGAAGTCCCACAGGATTGGGCCTAGCGTGATCAGCCATTTGACGCCTAGGACGATGTCAAATTCGTCCAAGGACAGTACAAATAAATCTGCTCGGAAGGATTCTTTTTCAACCTGAATTCTGGTGTTCTTGCAGATACCAGGGCTGTGGACTCTTTCCTCGTTCGCCACGGCTACCTATAGTTATGGCCTGACTTCCATGGGCAACTCTAACTTGTGGGCCACCTTATTGCTGATGAAATTGTGGGTGCTTCCAGAGTCTACTAGAATGCGCATGGGTTTCCCCGTCACTAGTGCCCTTAGTTGCATCGTCTAGGAGGTTCTAATCCCTATGATTGCGTGAAGTGAGATCTCGAGTTCAGTTGGTGACGGCTCTTCCTCATCCTCTTCAGTCTCATCTACTAGAAGGCAGAATAGTTTCTTGCATCTATGCCCTGCGGAGTATAGATCATCGCAATTGAAGCACTGCCCCTTCGTGCGTCGTTTTGCCATCTCGGCTCGGGACAGACGCCGGATGGGGGGTGACACCCTGCTGCTCCCTGTCTGTGATACTGATCTGGAGGGGTTACCGGTGTGGGTCCTCTGCTCCCTGTTGGGCGCAGGGGTAGACACTCCCACAGGCCTTGATGGTGCCTAAGTCGTGGTTGGCCGTCTAATGCTAAAGGGTCCCTGAGTAAGCTGCATCTTTCGTTCAAAGGCGCGGGCGAGGTTCATTGCCATAACCAGATTTGGGGGGTGTTGCATCTCTACGTCTACCCTTAAGGGTTCTATCAGCCCTGCTGTGAACATGTCCACTTGCTGGTCTGGTCTAACCGTGGCTGCTCTGGCAAGCAAGGTTTGGAACTGGCGTTGATATTCAGCCATGGTTCCCATTTGCTTGAGATTGATTAGCTCACCCAACGGGTTGCTCGTCATCGGGGGTCCAAACCTGAGGAGGCAATAGGACCTGAACTTTTCCCAGCTGAGCCCGGGTTCTTGCTCCACGCGGTAGAACCAGAGTTGTGCCTCTTCCGTAAGGTGGAAGGCTGCCAGGCTGACCTTGTCTCTGTCATCTATGCGCTGGTTGTGGAAGAACTGCTCGCAGCGGTACAACCAACCTAATGGGTCTCCGGTGCCGTCGTAAGATGGAAATTCAAGCTGGCTATACTTGGGGACAACTGCAGTCATCGGTGTTGTGGCTTGATGTTCGTTGGCTGATTCTGTCCCGTCCGTGTGGCGACTGCTGGTAGAGGCTAGTCCCTCTGAGTTCTTTTCTTTGCTGGAGAGGAATGCTTCTAAGAGGCAACGCAGCTCCCGAACGTCATCTTTGACCTCTCGGACCTCCATACTGGTTTCTGCGAGCCTATGCTCCAGTTCATGGACTCTGAAAGACAGCGGCTCCTGTTCCCCCATGACGGTTGGCTCTGATACCAAGATGTTATGGACCCAAGCATAGGATCGCGTCACGGGTCGCTCCACCGCAGGAACCTCAGATCTTTCCTTGCCCTTGGCCTTGCGTACATGCCCTATTTTGACTATCTCAGGGGTGATTTGTCCAAAAGATCACCGAACTCTCCTTTACTCTCTTTCTTGACTGAATATTCGATATCTTCATTCAATAATAGCGTCTCCTTAAATAGGAGATTACAAGAGGAGGGTTCCTTGTTGGATTCGGCTAGGTTAGTCCTAAACGGACTCAAAACTCCTACTTCTAATTAGACTACTTACTTTTAATGGTACTACAATTCCTTCTAAGAATAGGGGATAAGATAAGGGAGAATGGGATAAGGGATAAGGGATAAGGCGCGTTCTCTTGTCGTGTCCGGATAAGGGTGGGCTCACCCTATGAGCTGTCATGTGGGCCCCGCTCTGCTGCTGCTGCCGGTGTGCGTGCACGCGGCTCATGGTGCCGCCGCCGCGCGGTGCTACGCACGGCTCATGGTGCCGCTGCCGTGCAGTGCCTGTCGTGTGCGCGCTGCTGCCTCAACTGCTGCCGTGTGGTGCGGGTGCTCATAACAATGTGGAAACCATGAAAAGCAACTGAGACTGAGAGATCGGATTCTACCTAAGAATAGTATAGATGGATGCAAGGTTCTAAATAGGGCGTATCGGCCTATATTGATGTTTTCTTTTTATGTTTTATATATTTTTCTCAAAATCGGTTCAGAGGGATCGGTTTAAGTCCCAGCTACCCTCTGAACCATGGCCTGAGAGGTATCGACTGATAGATAACGATATTTTGAACCTTGGATGGATGTGTGGTGGGGTTTGCCCGTTAGGGCATCTTTGCAAGACCCTCACGCCACCTCTATTCCCAAATGAGTAATCTAGTGATCTAACATTTTACGTTTTTTGCTACGGTTTGTGGATACAAACATCTATGGACTATTTATCTTTCTTTTTCCATCTTCCAAATGTTTGGTACAGGTCTTGAAATTGATTCTTGCTAACCCCATCTTTTCTACCCTCGGAAATAATGGAAGGAAGCCATGTCCACTACCAATTAAACCATCACTCCAGACAGAGAGGAAAGTATTGTCTTGGCCTTAGTATAAGCACTATTATAGCAGTATCCGTGTTGGAGTTCAAATCAGCCCCCCACAACGCTCCATACCACATCCCCGCCATGTATTGGGAACATCTCCTGATGATGATACCAAGAATGATGATATCATCATCAGGAGATATTCCTAATAATACATGATGGGGATGTGGTGTGGGATGTTGTGGGGGACAGTCTTGTGGGAGGTTGATTTGGTCTCTCCCTATTAGAACTTTCAGGAATTACTGTCCAAATGTTTCTCATTTGTGTTCTGAATAAGAAAAACAGTTGTGAAATTTTTCATACAAATTTTATATAATATATGAGTAGTACGATAGGATTTTCAGACAATATGCCTGTAAATGATGTAGCAGGGAGAATAAGAGAACACCATCTTCTTAAAAAGAAAAACACAACTTTGAATCGAAAAGGGGAGAAGAAACTGAGAAATTTTACTCAAGTCCTCTACTTCCCCAAAATAGTAAAATTATTAGAAACGGTAAACCTTCTAATTGGACTTTTTAACCTCTCTAAAACCACGTGGAAGGCTTTCTAAACAAGTTCCAATTCAGAATATGTTAAAACAATAATATAAAACTTACTATAAAAGAAAAGCTTTTAGAATAACCCACTTTAAAAGCCAAAGTAATGGAATTTGTGGTCTTGACATATTATATGTGGAAAACAGAAACTCTAATTAACTTTAAATGGGGTAAAATACAAAAACGTTCTTTGAAATTTTTGACAATCATAAAAACCTCTCCTATGGTTTTATTTTAATAAATACCTCCCCTGAACCTTTTAGAAACTCGACAAAAATCTCCTTTCTGTCACTGTCCCAGACGAAAAACGTTAGACTGATACATCAGTTTTTTTTCAAATACCCATTCTACCCTTTTATAAATTATTTTACATACAAAATTACTGAAATAACTCCATTTTAACTTAAAAATAAACATATTTCAGTAATTTTGTATGTAAAATTATTAAAATGATCATTAAAAGAGGTTTTTGTTGAGTTAAAATGGGGTTATTTCAATAATTTTGTATGTAAAATAATTTATAAAAGAGTAAAATGGGTATTTTGAAAAAAACCAATGCATCAATCTAATGTTTTCCGTTTGGATAGTGACGGAACGGAGGTTTGTCGAGTTTCTGAAAAGTTCAAATGAGGTATTTGTTAAAATGAAACTATAGAGGAGGTTTTTATAATTGTCAGAAATTTCAGGTGAGGTTTTTGTATTTTACCCTAAAAGTTATAGCCATTTGAAATTTTATTATCCCTTTTAGCCTCTTTTCTTCTTCTTTAGATCATAAGCTTCTAGAAACTTTTCAGCAACTTGTTCTACATCAGTAAAGAACACCTAAGCATCCATTTGGTTCACAGTCAGAATCAGAACCTAAATCCAAATCCTTTAAAATCAGAAATGAAATTATTTATTTCCATAGTATGTTTGATTCAGACAGAAATTGGAATGGGAATTGGAATCAGCTTGAATAGAATTTAGTTCCCAATGGAAGGGGAGGAAATGGCCATTCCCTCAAATCGGAAAATGCTATTTTACTAGAAATGAAAATGGGATTCTAATTCTATCCAACCAAACAGTTAAAATCAAAATAGGCCATTTTAATTCTGATTTCAAACCCTATTACTACAAACCAAGATCGAATCCCACATTCTTCAAGGTTGAGGGGTTTGGTGAAGAGATTGCCTAATTTAAGCATTTTGAGGGAACGAAACCTGCTTTGTAAGTTGTAAGAGATAGATCAATATAATGTCATTGGTAGCCCATCCCTCTCCCTTTAACATCCCAACCCTGGTGGCAGCAGGATATATTTGATCCCAAGTCTCAGTTGATGGATCGCATTCATATTATTAAGGAATTAACAATAAAAAACTGTTTTCAGCAAGTAATGCATGTCGCTTGTGACACTAACAAGCACATAAAGAAATTAAGAATGAGCCAATTTATACCTAGACATGGTGGGGTTACGGACAATTGTTTTCGGAATCCATTTTGGACCGTCAGCCCAAAATCGCTTCCTCTGGTCAATCCGGCCTGGCCGCAAAAGAAAAAGAAAAAAAAAACTCAATTGCAATATTTTTAGTGGTCATAATTAAATAAGGCAATCATGGGGTTTTGAATTATGATGCAACAATTTGACTGGATATGTCGGTGCAAATCGAGTATACCCGTACCCGGATTTAATCTAATTATAATTGAATTAGAATCGGACAAATCGGGATCCAGTTAAATCAATTAAACTCTGCTTATGGGCATAATTGATCTTGATGTGGATGGTTCCCCAGTAACTACTTTACCATGTATCTCACAGCTTTTCTTATGAAGGTTAATAATGAAAAAAGAAAGTGATAAAAAGGCTTTGACTCTACATAGAAAAGGCTGGAATGTCGCTTTTTTAAGTATAGATAAAATTAGATAGTATATTTTATCATATTGAAGTGAGTTTAAGTTCAATCCAACTAAAGGGGTATGGGATAGGTGTGGTGGTGGTGTGAGTGGTCTAAGCTCTTAAATTGGGGAAATCAGGGTTTTAGAGAGACTAAGTATCAATTTGAGAAGATACTAGGGAATGGGGGAAGATAAGGATGTTGGAAGTTCCCTCCAAAGGGAAAGGATCCCTTATTTAGGTCCAGTTTGCTTTTGTTTATTGGGTAACTGAGTTTACCTTGGTTAGTGTTTTTTGGGCAAAGTTATTTATTTAAGTAACTTCGGTGCCAGCATTTGAGTGCATTTTCATTTACCCAATTAAAAGGAGAAAAGTAGGAGGGAATTAGTATTTTCAGTGGGTGAATAAGTAATTTACCCATCCTTTAGGAAGGTATTGATTATCCGAATAATTAATTCTTCCCAAAAAATTCTTTTACGTGTAAGAACGTGGGGATTATGGTCAATTACCCAATTAACCAACTTACACCCTACGAGATACCGGCAAATGAACATGGCCTAAGCAGAAAGAAAATTTTCAAAACATTACCTAGCCAATTAGAGCTTAGACCCTTAGATTGATTGGGTAGGGACATGCATTAGGTTGTAAAGTGGGGACCAACTGAGATTGTTGTTATCTCCTCCTCACAATCCCACCACTTCTCGCTCATAAGAGGCCCTAATGGATCAATGCATGTTGTACAGGAATTGCATGTCTCGTGCCTATAAGCTTTATGAATTCTGCGGTTCACAATAGCAATGTACAAGTCCATCCTCTTACAAGGTGTTTTACTTGTGAATCAGCAATTTTTGAGGTTTAGGCTGTATTTGGTTGCAATGCAAATAAATTTGTACTGATGCAAAACCATGGCAGTGCAAATGATCTGAGTGTATATTCTGATCTATTTTTGTTTTAAATTTTAGCTTATTTTGTTTGAAAGCAGTATAAATGAAATAAATTAAAACATGAAGCAGAATAAAGTAAATTCTAAAATTAAATTAAATAAGAATTTGCATTTTTTACATTTGTACTAATGCAAATAAATTTGCACGGCAAATTTATCACCTCCTTAGGGAAATGTCCATTTAATCTAAAATATATATATATATATATATATATTTAATTAAAATAATGCTGATGTGGGTATTAGGGAGCTTTTCATTGAACCATTACAGTTTTGATTTCCTTGTTCTTCTTCTTTCGAGTAATTGAGATCATATTTGGATTTTGTGTATTCAATGAGTGCTTTATTTTTGGCATCCTCTGTGATGTTAGTGGTAATTTTTTCTTTAATTTTGAAACTTACGAGGATGGGTGTGATTCAGAAGAACCTGTTAAAAACAGTTTGTAAGAATTAATGAGTTCTCCTATTCCTTGCAATAGATCAAGACAAAAGTACTGCAATGAAATAAGGCCTCTATTAGATTTGCAAAGCTTATAACAACTAGCAAGAATGACTTTTCATATACTTGCAAGGGTTCAAGACAAAAAGCATGGAATGAGAACCTCCATTTGTGAACTGTAAAGGTGGGTGGTAGGAATGACTTTTATATAACTCGAAAGAACATCTGGACAAAAACGCTTCAATGGGGTGAGACCAAGATTGTGATTTTTGAAAAGCCATGACTTATAAAGCTGGGATGTTGAAAGAAGTGAGAAGAAAGGATGGGAGGTAGGTAGAGAATGGGCCATGGATCTCCATGAAACTTGAAAAGCTAGCTGCCAAGAAAGAAAGATTTGAGGTCCACTCCACTTTAGGCTTTTCAGCCCTAACAATCGATGAAGATTGCTGTGCATTGAAAACCCATTCACCCAAAGTCAAAATTAGTGGCACTCCATTGCTACAAATGGAGTGTTCCCCTTCATCTCAACCCCATCATCATCCACTTTGCAGCATACGAAAGTCTCCTTTTGGCATTGCTTTGTCCATTTAGATGCTTTAATTACTTCCCACTTAAGTACTTAACCCTTAAGGGATCAGTGACCTAAGACCAAACCAGAGGCAACACTGGGTCTGGTCAATTTGGAGTAACTGGGTCCATGATCACATGTATATGTGTGATAGATTGACAATTCTTAGGGAGAATGACTAATCAGACCAGATCAAAATTTTATAGCCCCATAGTACAGGAGGAATGCATCCTGACCGTGAATTGATGACAAATTCATGGGCAGGATGTGATTTATAGGGGAGAAGAGGTCTAGAAGTAGGGGGGGCTGAAATTCAGAATCTGTATCAGGTGTTTCCGTACTTTTCCGCAATTCTTAAGGCCCAAAAACGTTGGGGAGGGCCCACCCAAGCATTTGCTTCTATCTACCATACCATGTAGAATTGTAGAGATTGTGAAAGGGACTTGGCGTGTCTATAATTGAAGTGTGATGCTACAGCTGTTGTGTTCGAATTTAAACAGAGGATAAGATGTGGACCACATTATATGTTTACAGAAGGTCAAAATGGAAGGGCTTCGTTAAGCAAATGGACCCAATGGGCCAGGACTCATCTAACACTCGCTATCAAATTAAGAAGGCAAAAAATATTCCTTGTCTGTGCCCCATTTTGGAGCTGACTTGAAGCATATTTTTCTGCAAGGCGAAGGGGTGGTTTGGTGGATCCATCCATCCAAACGAACCCTCTAGAACAACGACATGTTGTCGATTTCAAAACCATTAGACCATTAAATTTTGAGTAGTGAATATTGATGTGAAATGAAGGCTAACCTGTGCGACTGCGAATCATTCATTGGTTCCATAATTCGGACAACAAAAGAAATGGTGAGAGCTGGTGCCTGGTGGTGATCAGTTGAGAATGCTCTCATGTATTTTGGTTGGAATTTTCTAGCCAATGAAGAACCAACACTTGCAGTGCCATTTCGATGAAAACTATGATAGGTATGATTTTGTTTTTTCAAAACAAAAAATACTGCCACGTCAACGAAATTGCCAGGTGGCAAATATTAACGTGAATGAACTTGCAACAAGGGAAGAGATTGAAGGGGAGACAGGTGGGCCCTTGTCTTACTGGCGTCTGAGATTCCACGTGCGGCAATCCTGACAAGCAGGACTGGGACTCCACGCCTGCATCATCTGAAAAGTGAAAACCCAGATTATAGTGGAAGGTAGGCGTGGTACCAAGCAGGCCTGTGTTACCAGTGGATACCATTGCCTTTTCCCACGCCAAAATAAAGATAATTTAGTGAAAATTTCCGATTAGTATCCTCTATTTTAGGTTTGGTGTCATTTTGGCCCCAGAATTTTAAAATGTGATAATTCAGTATCCAAATTTTTAAAACGTGATAATATAGTATCTGTCATTAACTAACTGTTAATTAATCATTAAGTGGCATTTGAAATAGGCACAAATACCCTTAAGGTGTTATTATTTTTTTTTATCAATCATCTAAATGTTGACAAAAAAATAACAATCTCAAATCAAGAAAGTTGGGGTCACGTTTGAGTGGGTATTATGGTGACCCTGACTTTTTTTAATAGAAAAGGCAAAAATTTGAGACTATTAATTTTTTGTCAATGTTTGGATGGTTGATAAAGAAAATTAGATGACACTCAAAGGGCATTTGTGTCTTTTTCAAATGCCACTTAATGACTGGTTAGCAGTAGGGGTGAGCAAAAAAAACCAAAAAACTGAATTGATCGAAACTGAACCAAAAAATCGGTTAATCGAATCGGTCGGTTCGATTTCGGTTCGGTGTTTTTAAAAAGCTAAAGGTTAACCGAACCGACCGATATACATGTTTTTTGATATATTTTCTATATATTTATGTATATTATATATTTTATATATTATAAATTAATAAATATGCATTATATATAAATATGTATATTTATAATATATTATTTATTATTTATTATTTATTATTTAAAATATACTATTTTATATATATTTATAAATTTTTATTATATATTTTTATAATAAGTATTATAAAGTCAACAAAACCGAAAAACCGATGAACCAAACCATTGGTTAACCGACTGGTTTCGGTTTGGTTCTGGTTACCGGTACTACCGGTTCGATTCACAAAAAAGGCCCACGGTTCGGGTAACCCCTAGTCATGGTTCAAAGTATCGATACGATATGCCCGATACGGGGCGTATCTTTTTTAATAATAAAAAGCATGCTAAAAGCTTCCCAAAAAACCAAAATGTGAAAAAAAAAACTAAAAAAAATAAAGTTTCGGCCATTTCTAAGTACCGATACAATACAATCGAAACTCATATCGTATCGATACTTTAAACCTTGGCCCAACTAATTAATAATAGGTAGATTATCATGTTTTAAAAGTTTGGATACTAAATGATCATATTTTAAAGTTTGGAATCAAAGTGACACTAAGCCCGAAGTAAAGGTACTAATCGAGAATTTACCCCCTTTTTTCTCTCTCCTCACCGATTCAAATAATACACGAGTGAAGAGGGAAAGAATTCAGCAAAATTGAGTGTTCCCTGTCCCCCATTTTAAGGGCTGTCCCTGTCCTTGTAAGTTGTAACGTAACGGACCGGATTCCAACTCCCATCCGTTCTCGTTTTTAGTTTTTACAAGAAGGAAAATCCTTAAGCAATAAACAAAACAAATTATAGGACAGAAATGACTCTTGATCTGGCCACATGGCAAATTAAAAGCGTTGGCTTAAAATATAAGCCATGACTTCCACTTTCCACGTCAGACTGATACATGGCCCCAGGCGTATGGAGCTGATGTGGGGCATAGTAATTAACTCAGTGTTTCGAGTGCAACTGTAGACGATTTGAACACGCTGGCGACCCAATCATTACTCTTGTAGTTGTAGTTATAGTTAGAAACCCAGAAACGGGACGGGACTGTAGTACTGTAGTACTGTACAAGGAGTGGGGAGAGAGGGCGTAATTCTTCGGAAACCATCGAATAAAGCGATTGTCCGCTTTATAATTGTACCACACGTGCCACTTCCCTTTCGACGCCGGAAATCCCTCCAAATTACACACCGTAACGTAGCTTCTCTCTACTCTCCTCTTCTCTTTTTCTTATTTTCCAATTCATTTCCTTTTCCTGTGCTTCCTCCGTTTTCCTCTGTTCTATCACCCCTTCTCTCGGCACCCCAAAACCAACACAGATCCAAAACTACGCCAAAACCCTAGATTCGTTCGTTCCGACTTCTCCTACTCCTGACCCAAAAGCCCTGAGCCCTCAACTTCACTCTCTACTGCAATCCCCATCTCCTGTTCTTTCTCTCCCTCTTGTTCGATGCAGAAAGTAAGATTCCGACGCTGTTTTCACCCTCCGATCTGATCCAAACTAGAAAAGATCCCATTTTTTACCTTCTTTTTTGTATTTTAACTGGAAATGGGTGCCATAACGTCGTCAATGGCGGCGAAGTTTGCCTTCTTCCCGCCGAATCCTCCGTCGTATAAGCTCGTCGTCGATGAACATGCCGGGAAATTGATGATTTCGGACGTTCCGCAACGAGAAAACGTTGATGTATTGAAACTCTGTACAAAGAGAGGAAACGAGATAATTGCGATGTATGTGAAGAACCCGTCGGCATCTCTGACCTTGTTGTACTCTCATGGCAACGCTGCCGATTTAGGGCAGATGTATGAGCTCTTTACGGAGCTTAGTCTTCATCTGCGTGTAAACTTGATGGGGTTAGTACTGATTTCACATGTAGAAAATTCGGAACATTAGTTCAAATTTTTCTTAACGTTATAACTGATTTGAAAAAAAAAAAAAAAACTACCATCTTTTGAGTTATAGCTTAACTAGACTTTTCGATTATTACGGGAATTTCTTGTTTTGACATAATAAAGAGGATGGACATGGACTTATAAGCAGTGTGAGATGTAGGAGACCTGTGAATTTAGATTCTCTGCGATGTGTCCCATTTGAAGAGCTCTCGGGAAGAAAACTTGATCTTTTATATAATTTGCAGGTACGATTATTCTGGGTATGGGCAGTCTTCTGGAAAGGTATGATATTTATATCATGAATTGTGGGGAAAGTAAAAGAATTTCTGGTTTTGCTTTCTTTTCTCTGGGTAGAAATGGCTGATTTATAATGCTTATGCCTACTGGTAGCCAAGCGAGCAGAACACCTATGCCGATCTAGAGGCTGCTTATGGATGTCTTGAAGAGAAATATGGAGCCAAGGAGGAAGACATTATCTTATATGGTCAGTCAGTCGGTAGTGGCCCTACTGTGGATTTGGCGGCCCGTTTGCCTCGGCTGAGAGCAGTGATTCTCCACAGTCCGATCATGTCTGGCCTTAGAGTCATGTATCCAGTGAAAAGAACATACTGGTTTGACATATATAAGGTTTCATTTTCTTTTTAAAAATATTTTGAATCTTTATTTTTCTATATCATTTGAATTTATATTATATTTAATGAATCTCCATTGATGAGCATCCAAATTGTTATTTCATCTCTCTGCAGAATATTGATAAAATTCCTTTGGTTAACTGCCCAGTTCTCATAATCCATGTGAGTAATTCTCCTCCAACTTTTATATAATTTGGTTTCTTTTTGTTTCTAATGTTTGTTACAGCTAGCTTGGCATGTAAATATGATACAATTTTGGTACCGAAAGTAATAGGTTTAGCTAGGAACTTCAACAATTTTCAACGTTTGCATTTGGGATTGATTAGCATAGTTTGAAATTTTGTAACTCTACATTTAGGTCCAGTACCCAAAAACGCTTGAAATTGGGGTGCCAGTTTCAGACTTCGAATCCATTGGGGGTGGGGTTGCCATTTGAATTCCTCATAGTTCAGTATGGTGTGGAATTCAATTTCATTTCTGCCCTGAATAGACTGAATTCCATGTGAATGTAACTACAGCCTATGCTAGTAAATGGTTAAATATTATTATTGGTGTTTATTCATTTATTGTTCTCTTTTTTAAGGTGTTTTGAGTCATGAACTTATATCCTATTAAATCTGTTTGATGTCATGGCATAATCAAAACTTTTATGTCATTTATCCCATTTGTAATGGTCCCCTGCAAACATATAAAATACAAACTGCTCTATCAGTTTTACATCTCTTGCATGGGTTGTGTGCATGTAGTGCTAGATCTTGACAAACTATTGATTCTAAATGCCACTTGAATGCCCTTATCCAAGTAAAAATTTGCTTTTAAGAAGTAAAATGGTGTAGACCCCAACTTATATGCAAGAGGATGGAGGTAGGGATGGCAATTTTCCCCATCCCCGATGGGGTTGGGGATGGGGATTGTTTTGATGGGGTGGGGACGGGGATTAATGGGAATCCCCAGTCGGGGCCGGGGATGGGGGATTGAGGTCTCCACCCCACCCTGACCCCGATTATATATATATATGTTATTTATATTAAACATATATTATTCATATTATATATATATATATATATATATATATATCAAAACATATTTAAAACATTATTTATAATTTAAAATTTTTTTATTTTAAGTAAATTTATTTTTCAAAAAATACTATTATCTTAAAAAATTTTGGGGATTTGGGTCCCCGCGGGGAACCCATCCTCGTCAGGGATCGAGGATGGAGGACAAATTTTATCCCTAGCAAGGATTGGGGACGGGGATGGGGGTTAATTTCAGAGTCGGGGGCGGGGATGGGGAATATGATCCCCGCCCCGTTGCCATTCCTAGATGAAGGTAGGAGGAGGGTTATTTGATGGAGAGTGAGATAGGAAGCTAGATGATGTGGTTCCCACTTTATTTGAGAGAGGTGGTACAAATTTTGCATCAGCTCTTGAGATGCAAAATTTGCACTGCCAACAAATGCAAATGAGACAAAAATACAAATTTTGTATCAGGTAAGAGTGCATCATATTTACAAACAAATGGATGCAAAACTGAATTGGGTACAAAATTTGTTTCTGGTTTAGATTTGCATTGCAAAGAAACAGAGCCTTATGCTCAGTTTGGAAGGAGTACAAATGCAAATATGTACAGTGCAAATACATATAAAATAATACAAAATACAAGGTTTTGCACTCTACATATTTGTATTTGTACTCCTTCCAAACTGAGCCTTAATGCTTTGAGGTTTAAGGTTAAAAACAGCAGTTGAGGGTGCCACTTGGATCTTTATTTCTGGATGTTCAATCCTGATTGGTCTATTATGAGTCTAAAGCTTTATTTTGTAATGAAATTAATTCCTTCCTTGAAATGGAACAACTCGACTTATAGAGCTTTAAATGCATTTATGACTTAACAATGTGATGTAAATCCTGAGGAAATTTGATGGATGTGAACGACTTTGTAGCAGGTAAGTAGGACATATATTATACACGTGCTCCATGAACTTAATATATGGTTTAGTGCAAGTATCAAAGGATTCTTTTTGTGAGTTAGAATGTGCTCTCACTTGTCAAGCCATTTTACCTGGTTATTGGTGCATGCAGGGAACTGCAGATGAAGTTGTAGATTGCTCCCATGGTAAACAGCTTTGGGAGCTTTGTAAGTTGAAGTATGAACCACTATGGCTTAAAGGAGGGAACCACTGTAACCTGGAACTTTACCCAGAGTACTTAAGGCATCTCAAGAAGTTCATACTAGCCATTGAGAAAACGCCGCATCTCAGCAATGGATGTCAACAAAGCATAGATCAGTCAGAGGCTCCTCGGAGCAGTATGGACCACAGAGAGAAGTCCAGACCAAGCATAGACCAGAGAGAGAAGCCTAGGTCCAGTGTTGACCAAAGAGAGAAGTCTAGACCAAGCATAGATCGGAGAGAAAAGTCAAGAATCAGCACAGATAGGAGAGAAAAATCAAGAAAGAGCGTGGATCGCCCTGATAAGGCAAGGAACAGCATTGACCAGCCAGAGAAAGCAAGAAACAGCATTGATCGGTTGGACAAAACTTGGATTGGCTAAGAGTGTCTTCCTATTTTTTTTTTTTTCTTTTTCCTTTCTTTAAATCTATTGTGGCCTATATGACTTACAATGTACATATATAAATATCTGGTTGTCTTGACTGTTGGAATGGCAGCTTTGGAGATGTGATGAGATCGGTCAGACTGTGCAATATCCATTGTTTCAAGCACACAGCATCAGGGATCTGAGGAATCAAAGGTTAGTGCTTGAAATCAGGTTGTATCTCCGTGTTCCTTTTTTCTTATTTGATTGGTCAAGTGGGATGCTTGGGTGATAGCAACAGCCGCTCTATCTCTCTTTCTTCCATGTGCTAGAGAAATAATAGGCAGGTTTTGTATTTCAATTTATCATTTGTCCATAGTAATAAATCTAAGCAGACATCTACGTTTATCAATGTGCTTCTATGAACTCATTAGTACCATAGCATAAATTTCCTAGCCCAGACTGCAGGAGAGAAACAGTTATACTTTGAAAAAGGGGGAGTGATTTGAGCACACCCAATTTTCTGTATAATGGGCAAATCCCCAATCATCATTGGTCAAAAGTACATTTTTTTAAAGAAGAAAAATTCCATGTTTTGACTTACCATCACCAACAGTGATTTCTTTGTCCATGTTTTGAGTTTTTAGTTTTGACTAGGGATGTGCCCCATTTAGTAATGAGATTTACCCAAATCAGTCCTATTGAAGCGGAAGGAAAACTTGGACAAAGTTAATTTGGGGTAGGGTTTTATTTGAGGCTCGACAAATTAGTACACCTATTTATTCATCAATTGTGCTGTTGATGTCTGGGGAGTGATTCCCAATATCATCTCTAATAATCTAAAGAACATAGAATAATATTTAACCTTCAGAGTTCAGATATTTTTTTGTTATTTTTTTATTTTTGGTTTTAGACTTTTATGGGAGTGATTTGGGCAATTCCTTTTTAATGAATGGGGAATACTCCTGGTCATCACATTGATTTCTTTGATAACCTGGCAGTGATTTCTTTGTGTTTTGTAGGGATGTACCCATTTATATCAAATATTGGGAAGAGCCCTAACCACTTCCCTTTTGTTGATATCAAATATATGTTTCTTTGGTGAGGATTCTTTTTTATTGGTTGATCGTAGTTCACTTCACTATTATGAGGTTGGGAGTTTTTAGGACCTGATTCATTGCCTGTTTCTGTTTGGGATGCTATACGTCGTGGGCTGGCCTCAAAATGTATATTGATGCCCAAGACAACCAATTCAAAGTTGGGCCTTGATCCCCCTGGACATATGGTAATCTACCAATGAGGGTATACTGTTAACTCAACACACGTTCCTTTTTCTGGGTTTTTTAGGGCCTCATGTCCGGGTTAGTAGTGCAATTGGGTTTTAATGTTTTTGCACCAGCGTTGGGTCACTCGAATCAACCAACCATACCTTCCTTTCTCACCCCAAAAAACTAGGATAAAACGCAGTAGATTAAGCCAGGCCATTTTTGTTTCATTGATCGTCTTTGCTCAAATTCTGGAGTAAGAAATGTCAGAATTAGCGAAATGAAGGATATTCCCCGCATTTTGCTGTAGTGAAATTGGGCTTGAGTTGCTTGATTTTTTTGAGTCCGGCTTCAGTCAGAGCAAAGCCTGTTCGAACAACCTTTACAGCCTTGCATTGGGAGGGAATATCTCCCTAGTTATGTGCTTTATTTCATGGGTAGAGATATTCCCAATGCAAGGTTACAAGAGGCTGTTGGAACAGTGTGAGCATGGGCTTGCTCTGACTGAAGCCAAACTCGACTTTTCATAGCATGTACCAGAAAAGAATGACTTTTCTAGTACTACGAACTTTGTTGTTTTTTTGCCCTGAGCGCATATGGATATGATGAACCAAACAGGTCATGTGTACCTCTTGCCCAATACAAGGGAAGAATAGGATTCAGTGAAGCCCACGGCAGCAAAGCAAACATGGCCCAAATATCTTGTTTGCCTTGGGATCTTATGGGCAGCTTGATATTTCAATTTCCAAATGCCAACCGTCTTGTCCCACCTAGTGGAGTATGCACTGCATATTATACTTTCACCCCAGAGTTGGCATTGCAAAAGGAATAAGAGGTGGAGAAAGAGTAGGGTGCACGTCAGACCCACTATTCATTTCACGGTGAGCCTGTGGTTCCATGGGTTTGATTCTGTGCCTCTTATTTTGGAGGGATGCCATCACTGAGTTTATGTTTGGTTTCGTTGACGTTTACAAAGATGTCATTTATTGCTTTAAATGCTTATCTACATTATTTTACTTCAAAACATCTTTTTGTTTTTTTTTTTATTTGATTGGGCATCACTTTTAAACATTTTTTGTTTTCCACTTCATATTAACACCCATAAAAGCATGCCGTATCAGCATTTTGTTTCAAGGAATGCAGGGATTTTAGGGGAAACAAAAATTTAACGTTTCTCCAAGTGCCTCATGCACAAAAATCAAAGCATTTCAGTTTCTTAGTGTTAATTTGATAAATGGTGAAACCAAATAATGGTTTCATATGCAATAAATGTCAATGCCTATGTGGTGCGCTGATGTGGCAGCGTTTATTGAAAAACTGCCTATGTAACCAAACATCACCTGAATCATCAGCCATAAAATGCAATTTGGATTTCACTCCATGAGACATTTTTGTAACCTCTTTTGGCTATGTTATACTTAAATCAACCTAGGGCGTAGGCATTGTTGTCTGTGAGAAAATGTCAAGCAACGGCCTATTAACATTGCCGCACCATTTGCTGATCATTGTCGTTGTTCTATTCCATGTCAAGCTGAAGCGTCCATAGGGGGCAATAAGTTGAAGTGACGATTTCACTTAAAAGATATGTTAATTAAATGGAGATCGGATCTGTTCCTCACACCTAACGCCTCACAGGCACTTCACACACATCCTACCATGCATTGGAAACATTTTCTGCCCTTATTAATTATTTTTCACATGTAATGTTCGGAATGCATGGTGGATGTGCATATGAGATGCCCATTTCTGAGGAGCAGATCCAGTCTCAATTAAATTGAGCTCGCATCAGCGCCCCACACAATGAAATGGGGACACCTGTCCTCTCGCATGAACTCCATCATTATGCGTGTGAAGCTAATGGAGACCCCATCCTGCTCAACCCTCTCTATTGACTCGACTTCGGAGTTTGGAGTATCCATATGACCATTCTAATTGGAACCCACTTCCTTCTCCGGTGCCGACATTTGTTACGGCAGTCACATTGTCTGAAGGTAAATACACTTTTTGTATGGAAGGCGGGAAGAGAGAAAAAAAAACCTCATGTTCGCTGGAGATGTATTTGGCAATACAGAACATTTTGACGGGAAAAACACGAATAAAAAATAGAGTAGAGGAAAAAGGAAAAAAAACTGCATTTGTTTAATGTTTCCGGTGACTGGTGATAAAAAAGCCCTTCCCTGGAGATGTATTTGGCAATACAGAACATTTTGACGGGAAAAACACGAATAAAAAATAGAGTAGAGGGAAAAGGAAAAAAAACTGCATTTGTTTAATGTTTCCGGTGACTGGTGATAAAAAAGCCCTTCCTCCCTTGTCTGTTTTGTTTTTGCAGTGAAAAAAATAAGAAGAATAATATAGGAGTGGTAGTTAGACAGAGATGAAAGAGACAGAGAGTCGATTACCTTCCGATGGTGTGATTGCTGGAATGCTGGTGCCGGAGAAGAAGTGGATTCCGATTTAGGATGGAGACTGAATGATGGTGAACAGGGGTATCCCGGATCTTCTGTTCACGAGAATTCTGCCCACATTTATCTCAGCCATACACAGAGAACATCTCATCCTCTGCATAGTATTATAAGGGGAGATATTCCCAATTCACAGGGGATAGTGTATTGTGGATAGACATGGGCAGAGTTCTCGTGGGCAGGAGATCTGGAGTCTCCAAAGAGATGGTCGAGCGGGAATGGGGTCCCCATTAGCTCCGCTGCTCCGCAAGTGTAATAATGGAGTTCATGCAGGGGACAGTCCCGTTTCATTGTATGGGGCGCTGATTAACAATTTCTGACCATTTAAATAAATCTTATAAACAAACTTTTTAAGCAGATAGCAAACATAACACCTTTCCTGTGAGATCGGTTTTTCATTTAGGCTTAGTTTGGAAAGAGTACAAATACAAATATCTAGAGTGTAAAACCTCATATTTTATATGTATTTACAGTGTACATATTTGTATTTATACTATTTTCAAATTGGAACGAATACAAGTACATATTTATATAGTATAAATACATACAAAATAATAGAAAATACAAGATTTTGCACTTTACATATTTATACTTTATACTCCTTTCAAATAGAACCTTAGACTTAATTTGAAGAGAATGCAAACGCAAATATGTACGTATAAATACATACAAAAAATATAAGATTTTGCACTTTACATATTTATATTTGTATTCCTCACAAACTGAACCTTGAGTGGCAAAGGATACTGAATATGGAGCCCAAGAGTGATGAATCCATCATGTGGAAAGCATCTTTGGACACGCCCGCTCTGTGCAACAAAGAAGAGAAGAGGAAACCATAAAAGAGATGCTGCTGTTCTGTGCGCGATATGGCTGTATTAATTTGGTTTAGATCGAACCTTGGTCCGACTTTCCGTAGAGATACCAATTTATCCCTTTAACAGGTTTTTATCAATTGACTCAAACAAAGTTCATCTGATTTCTTTATGTTCTTAATTTGCCATATTTGCATGGTTTATTGAAAAATAAAAGGAACATCTGTGTATTAAACGGTCTGATTCCTAATCCATATTACCCATAATCCATTCGATGGATGGGTTTATTTATCAGATGGAGATGGAGGAGGCAGCACAGCAGTTGGACAAGGGTGAGCAATAAACTGGAGCGCCACTCTCCATAGTTTGACGCCATTTATTTGAACATCTCACCTTAAATCTCCTTGAATGGCCTGTCGTCGCAACTCGCAAGGTTTAGACTTTAGAGATTGATTGATACGTGTACACGAATAAGTTGTGATATTTTGAATCTTGACCTAATCCAAATTCCAAATTTATGTGTGGAGAGAGAATATACTGATAGTAGGGACCCGTGTGATGCATGGGAAAATTTGAAAGATTTAATAATTTTATTTTTTATTCAATGTTGATTTATAAAAAAATAATTATTGTTAATTGAATATGAATAAATATTTTTTAATAAATTTATTTTATTAATAATTTGCAGTAATTTTAATAACTTTTTTATTCTTTTTAAATAAAATTTTGATTAACTTTAAATAAGTAAAAATAATTATAAAAATTAATATTTTTATTAATTCCACTAATAATTAACAATTATATAGGAATGACAACGGGGTGGGTTTAGGGCAAGACACCCCATCCCTTTCCCTGCCCCATAGTCAAGACACTCTATTCCATCTCCACCTCGTCCCCAATGTCATGCGGGTTCAGGACAAAGTAACAACTTTTCAATATTAGGTGAGTTCAGGGGCAAGGCACCCTACTCCTCATTAAGGATGGAGAATCCTCAAATTTCCCTACCTCATCCCTAGTATTGAGCAGGTTTAAGTAGAGGTGTAAATTGGGTTGTGTTAGGTCGGCACGACACAACCCGCATGTGCCCCGCACAAAGTGCGAGTCATGTCGTGTTGGCCCACAAGGCGTCTCGAGCCGTGCCTCCCTCCTCTAGGATAGTTTGGGGGTTAGTTTGACACGGCCCACATGGGCCCATGCCGTGTCGTGGGTCAGGCTAGTCCATGGGTTGGGCCTTAGGCCAGGCCATGCTGCAAACCAAACCAAGCTCAAGGCAAGGCACACACTCCCCATCCAAGGTTTTTTTTAACCATTTTGGGGTAGAACGGTTCGACTATTCAGTCCGAATGGATGACTCGCTTTGACAAAAAAATAAAAATAGAAAAAAAAGGCCAAAAACTATTGCCTAGGTTGACGGTTCGATCACCCAGGTCGGCGATTTGCTAACCAAATAAATGGTTTTTTGACAAAAAGCGGTTTTGAGGTGAAACGGTGTCTAGTTCCCAATTTTCCTGGTCTAATCATCTGGTTTGATCCAATTTTGAAAACACTACCCCTGTCAACCCAATATTCAATTTGATGATAGAAATAATCGAATGGATATATTGAGTAACAACCACATGGTAAATTTCTAAAAGTATACTAAATTGTTTTTAATATTCAAAAATATAATTTTATGAAAAATTTGGAAATTTTATTGTACTTTTGTAATTCTAAAAATTTATTCAAATTTTTATTAAATAATTTATTTTCCTTTTAAATGGTTTAGTTACAGAATTATGCTAATTTATCTTATAATTTCTAATATAAACTAACCAACAATTTCCTTTTTCCAATATTATACTAATTTATCTTAATAATTTGTGTAATTATTTGTTCAAATTATAGTTTTCCATTTCCTATAGTCCTTTATCTTTAATAATTTTCAATAATTTGCAATAAAAATTACATAATTTTTAATGGATTTCCAAAATCTATCAAATGTAATAAACTTTTCTAAAATTTCCAAAATATTCTAATAAATTTCAATAATTATTTAACGCATTTTAAATAAATTTCAAATAATTATTTAATGCAGCAAGGAGAGGAATGGTGATCGGGACCCGTGCCATGCACGGGCGTTAAGCGAAACTTACATAAGAGTATATAATTGTTTTATATTTTAACTTTTTAATAAACAATCCGATCAAACTCAACTCGAGTTGGTCGGTTTTCTAGTATTTCAGATCGGCTTTGGTTTAATAAATATATATTAATATTTTATATTTTAAATTTAATTTTTTAATACAAAAAATAGGAAAATTCCTATATTCTTAGTCTAAAATATTTTATATCATAGATTTAATTTTTGTAATTTTTTTTAATAATGTCATTGTCATTTATGAAATTTAAAGTTTAAATCTTTTGAACAAACAAACTAAACCAAAAATAGACCCAAATCGATACAACCCGAGTTGGTGGGTTTTCAGTAATGGTCAATCGGTTTTGAGTGACAAACTATGGACTGAACCAATCATTAAACACTCCTAATTTCAACTAAATTTATAGTCTAATCTATAATAAATAACAATAGTTTAATCTCTAATAATTATTGAAAATTTATAGCAAATGTACACAATCATTGAAAATAAGTTTATAATGAAAATATAATAGATATATAATAATTACAAAAATATAATAAATACTGAAAATATACTAAATTAGTCAATAAATAGTGCAATCTCATATAATAAGTATTGATTATAAATTATAAAAAATATATAATTATTAAAACTAAATTTATAACAGAAATACAATAAATACGACAAATTAAATTTCAAAAGTTAAATGATAGTTTTTTAATCTCCAATAATTATTGGTAATTTTCTATTAAATAACAAAATAAAATAGATTTATAAATAATTATTGAAATCATAATTATAAAAAATAAATAAATAATTAGTGAAAATAAAATAAATATTAATTATAGTATATATAAATATATAATGAATATACACTGTTATTGTAAAATTATTACTAATAAATATAATTTTGTTGGTCGTTATTTTCTGTAATTATTAATTGATATAAGTGAAGTTAGCTATTGACAATATTATTTAGTTATTGAAATAATATTGTTATTTAAATTCTTAAAATATTAATTATTTATTGAATTTAATAATCCATAAAATATAATCGTACTATTATTACATAATTCGTTATTAATTTTGTAAAATATTAAATTATTATTAATATGAATATTATGAATTCTATTATAATTATTTATCTACTTTTAAGATTTTTTTAATTTATTACATAATTTCGTTATTTTAACTATTTAAAATTTTGTCATGTTAAATATTTTGTTATTTAAATATTTAAATAATATGTAAAATATTTAAAAATATTCATTATTTGAATTTTATTTATTTTAATGTTATTACGTAATATTAAATATTTTGTTATATTATTTAGCTATTTTTAATGTTTTTTATTTAAGATTTTTAGTTATTGAAATATTTTATAATGTTTTATTTTTTAATGTTATATTTTTATTATTTGTATAAAATTTAAATTGAATAATTCGTAAAATTATAGTTTGTATTGTTACTACATAATTTCATGATGAATTTTGTAAAAATATTGAATTATTAATAATATGAATATTTTTAAATCTATTATTTTTTTTTTGTGTTTTGAATAAATATTTTAAATTTAGTATATAATTTTATTATAACATTTAAATAGTTCTGAATTTTTTAAATTGAAACTTTCTTTAGATAGATATTGATAAAAAGTGGGGGAGAGGATAAATAGGAATTAGAGATAGTTTATGAGAGAATCTCTCTATAAATTAGAAATAATTCAAGAGATAAATAGGAGTTAGAGATAATTTAGGAGATAAATAGGAATTAGAGACAATTTAGAATGAAGTGGGGGGAAAGTGGTGCCACTTGACTAAACATTATAAAAGCAAATCACTCTTTCTTTATGGTTGTTAGAAATAATTAAGCATATGTGATTTCCTTATTGATTTAATGGGTAATTATATGGAATTAAAAAATAAAAAATTAAAAAAAAAACAGAAAATTAGGAAAGAGGATTTCCTGCAAGGAGAACTATGCTGATATGGCAGAACCAGTTTTAATCTCTCTCTCTGTCCAAATTCAAAATTCCAAATCCAAACTGTTAAGTATTGGCCTTTGCTCTTATGACAAGTTGAACTGTGCAATTTCATGTCTCAATGCTCACATTTAACTCTATGAAATATGATTTTTAAAACCAGACTGGACCGAATGGTCAGATGGGAAAACCAAGAACTGATTAGGTGAACGATTTCGTTTCACAGCACCCTTAACCGCAATGCGAGAAGAGGGTGCAGGTCATCCATCGTCCGTATATAAATGGTCATTAATTTGCGGGTTTAAACATGTTATCATTGTGGAAAGATCCAAGGTGTTGTAGCCCGAGCAACGTTTGTGTGTACAGGTACGGGCCCATTGATATATGGATCATGAAGAATTAAGAATCCAATCCTCTTAACACTGGATCAGACCATATTAGTCGGACTCGGACCATGCAGTACAAACAATCCCAACCCGAACTCTTGTGGGAATACCGAATATCTTGCAGGCACCGGATATTTTTATAGTGCCCCAAAGTTCATGCAAATTATCTTCTTGAACGGTTATACCCTCTATTCCAAATTCCAACGAGTCGATTACGATCAACGGATCAACTATGCAATTTATTTTTCTTTCTTTTTTTTTAATATAATTTTCGTTGATATAAAGTCTTGGGATATTGTGGCTGCTGACATGGCGGCATCTACGCCTTACAAAAGTAAAACCCCAAACGAAAAGGAAATGGTTCGTTGGTTTCTTCTGGAACCATCTCCTCCCCTTAAACCCTGCACAGCGGGTTTTACTTTCTTGCTCTCTAGCCTCGTTAGAGTTTTGAGTTCCAGCCAATAAGAAACCAGTAAGGGAGTAATTGTTTATCTGTTTAGGGCTTTTATCTGCATTCCTCTGCAAGCTTCTTTAGAGTCCAATGGCACCCGTCCTAAGCAGGAGCTTGGCTTCAGCTTCTGTTGCCTCTCTTCCTTCGTCATCATCATTTTCGGTGAAGAACCACAATAAAGTTTCGAATTTCAGAACTTCTTTTATACCCCGGAACGCTTTGAGACATGGATTTCCTGCTTGTGGATTGAAATGGAAGCTCGATAGGAAAAACAATCGATTGGCTGTCCGCTGCGAGGCGGCCGTCGCTGAGAAAGAAGCCGAGGACGCCTCTGCTGAGAAGTTCGAGTACCAGGCGGAGGTTGGTTTTCTATGTGCATCTTTGGTTTATACTGTTTCGGGTAGCTTCTGATACTAAAATCGAATTGAAGTGTTTGGAATTGAAGTCCAATGCATCATCTCATTTCTCGTTATGTAGATACTGATTAGATATCTGACTATGTAATGGATTAATAAGCACATATTTCTTTTTGGAAAACATGTTCTTTTTTGAATATTTCACCAAACATTTGAATTGTCATTTATGGACAAGGTTATCGCTTCTTCATCTTCCCCAATTGAAGATATGGATTTCTAACCATTATTAGCATGTCTGGGTGTTTTATGCTATCATTCTCTGCTACTTTTTATGCTGCTGCCATTTTTTTTTTTTTTAATTTTTATGTACATCTTTATATATAGTATGTGGATTATCATCTCATGGCTTCTGAAAATTCGAGTATCAACTAAATGCAGGTCAGTCGACTATTGGACTTGATAGTTCATAGTTTATACAGTCACAAGGAAGTGTTCCTTCGGGAGCTTGTGAGGTGGGTCTCTTCGACATGTCTTTCTATTATCTTGTCTCACTCCGGTCATGCATCTGTGTTTTATTTTAATTTTGTTTCTTAGCTTCCTCTCTTAGCATTTATTCACTTATTTGAGAAGATAGACACTGGTTTAAATGTATACTCTGAGGGAGTCCATTTGGGAGGGGAGGGTTCTCATTCTTTTAGTTTTGGGATCGAAGTTAATTGTCTCCTCTGCTCAACATGATTGTTGATTAGTTCTTATTTCTAACTCACTCTTGAAATTGTTATATAAAATATTTTTCAATAACTTTTTTAAATGCTCCTCTTTTATGACTGCTTTATGTTCTGCAATTTCAGCAATGCAAGTGATGCTCTAGATAAGTTGAGATTCTTGAGCGTGACCGAACCTTCTCTTCTAAGTGATGCTGGTGAACTGGAGATACGCATAAAACCTGACCCAGACAATGGGACCATCACCATAACGTATGGTTACTCCGGCCATTTTCTTTTCTTGCTTATGAGTGGGATGTGCTGCTTAAATTTTTTCCTTGAACTTGCAGAGATACTGGTATTGGGATGACCAAAGAGGAGCTCGTTGACTGTCTTGGAACTATTGCTCAAAGTGGAACCTCAAAATTCTTGAAGGCTCTTAAGGTGTTTCTTCCCTCCTGTAATTCCATGTGATTTATGTTCTTGAAGGATGGCACATTTCCCTTTTCAAAAATAAAAAAAAAGATGGCCCATTTCTATTTGGACTTTGGAGTTGCTCATTGTTTTTTTTCCTATGAGTAGGAGAATAAAGATGTTGGAGCAGACAATGGCTTGATTGGTCAGTTTGGTGTTGGGTTCTATTCTGCATTTCTTGTTGCTGAGAAGGTACATTTTGATCCTTAAGAGGCTAGATTTATGTGGTTCCACCAAACACTTGAGATTGATTATCATGCATCTAGAGATTTCATATATATTTTCACTGTGATGTTTCCTTATTAATGTCATTTCTGTTTCAGGTGGTTGTGTCTACAAAGAGCCCAAGGTCAGATAAGCAGTATGTCTGGGAGGCAGTAGCAGACAGTAGCTCATATGTGATTAAGGAAGAGACTGATCCTGAAAAATTTCTACGTCGTGGAACACAAATCACCCTTTATTTAAGGGTATCTTTCTTGTTATTCTGTTCTCTTCATGGTACTTGGGTGTCTCATATAAGCCCCTAAGTTTTGGCCGCTTTCATCTTGCAGCCAGATGATAAGTATGAATTCTCTGAGCCAAGCAGGATACAAGGTCTGGTGAAGAATTACTCTCAGTTTGTTTCCTTCCCCATTTACACATGGCAAGAAAAATCAAGAACTGTTGAGGTAAGGGCATCTTTTTTGTTTACAGAAACAATATTATCAACACTCACTCCCAAACAAAAAATGGTTTTAATTGGACAGTGACTTCTTTATAGGTAGAAGAGGAAGAAGCAAAGGAGGGAGAAGAAGCAAAGCCTGAGGTAATTTTTCGAGGATCCTATTAATGGGAAATTGGGAATTATGGTTTGTCAGATTCTTTTAGACTTTAAATATCCAAGCCAATTGCTTTACTTCTTTCCAGGGTGAGAAGAAGAAGAAAACTGTAACTGAGAAATACTGGGATTGGGAATTAGCCAATGAAACAAAACCCATATGGGTAAGTCAAAATCATTTCTAGTTATTATTCAATTAGTAGCAAAGTATGTCTCCTTATTGACCTGTTAATTGTAACTGGCTTTCCTATGTATCACTTGATTGGCTTCTTTGTGTCATGTTTATGGATAGCTTATGTTTTTTCTTTTAATTTATTTGTTTTAGATGCGGAACCCAAAGGAAGTTGAGAAAGATGAATACCATGAGTTCTACAAGAAGACATTTAATGAGTTCTTGGACCCACTTGCATACACCCACTTCACTACTGAGGTATACAACTTTCCTTTTCTTGGGTATCACATTGGTTATTTTTCTAGGTTGAGATTTCTAACCTCAGTGTGACAATTGAGTAGGGTGAGGTGGAATTTAGAAGCGTACTTTACATTCCTGGAATGGCTCCTCTTAACAACGAGGACGTAATAAACCCCAAGACAAAGAATATCCGACTGTATGTGAAACGTGTATTCATTTCAGATGATTTTGATGGTGAGCTGGTAAGCATTATTTTACAGTGTTGCTATGGATAAAAGTACCCTCTGCTTCATGTGTTTCAGAGTCTCTTTGGTCATAATTATACAATGTTTCAGAGGATTAACTGATCTTGAATCTCATGTAGTTTCCACGGTACTTGAGCTTTGTAAAAGGTGTGGTGGATTCGGATGACCTGCCTCTCAATGTTTCTCGAGAGATACTTCAAGAAAGTCGAATAGTAAGTGAAAACTTGTTTTGTTTCTCATTAACAGGAGTGGTCCTAGGTTATTCTGTATTTAATAAAATAACTGGAGCTCCTCTTCACTGTTAAATGGATAAATGGTTCTCCATATGGAAAAGTACACATGTGTGTTTTCTAAACTCAAGGGATCAAAATAGCTTTTAGCTCTTGTAGATGCTATTTCACAGACATTTACTGTGCTATTCTTCAAATTTATACTGGCAGGTAAGGATCATGAGAAAGAGACTTGTTAGGAAAACATTTGATATGATTCAGGAGATATCTGAAAGTGAGAACAAAGAGGTAAGACAAAGCTCACTTGTAATCTTTAGATTTTGCATATGAAAATTGTGTTTAAATAATTCTATTATTTAACTTTTTGCAGGATTATAGGAAATTCTGGGAGAACTTTGGAAAGTTTCTTAAGTTGGGATGCATTGAGGACTCAGGCAACCATAAGCGCTTCACACCCTTGCTGCGGTTCTACTCCTCCAAAAGTGAAGAAGAACTTACTAGCTTAGATAACTATGTTGAGAACATGGGTGAGAACCAAAAGGCTATCTATTACTTGGCAACAGACAGTTTGAAAAGTGCAAAAACTGCCCCCTTTTTGGAAAAGCTGGTCCAAAAGGATATTGAGGTATGTGCCTATTATATCTTTGATGACACTTTACACAAATAAAAGAGAATGTCTAATAACCCAATTCCAACAGTAAACTCAAGTGTGATTTCTAACTCCATGGTTTAAGTATGGAGTTCAAAGATAGTCAAATAGCAAACAAGACAACAGAGCAAGTTTAGTAACTAATCTATGTAAAATCAGCTTAAAAGTATGCTTCTGTCTGATATTGGTAAGGACAATTTTTTTAGATTGGAAATTCAGTATAAAATGAACTAAAAGCCACTTCTATGAAAAAATGATATTAATCATGGCTTTTTGATAAGTAAAGGAAAAGCAAAAAATAAGGAAGATGAAAAGAAATACAAAAAAAAATATAGATTTCTTAAAAGGCTTTTCACTGCATCCTATTGTAAGACAGTTTTCTTTCTAACATGATTTCCTCTCTTTTAGGTTCTATATCTAATAGAGCCTATTGATGAAGTTGCCATCCAGAACCTGCAGACCTACAAAGAAAAGAAATTTGTTGACATCAGCAAGGAAGATTTAGAGCTAGGTAAATATTCATTGTAATTTCTAATCTGGTTAACTTGGATAGTTTCTCATGATGGCTTGACTTGCATCTGTTTCATGACTTCATCTATTCACACTCTTGGGTACTTGGTCATAACATAAATGTGAAATCAGGTGATGAAGACGAGGTCAAAGAAAGAGGAAAAAAGCAAGAATACAATCTTCTTTGTGATTGGATAAAACAACAGCTCGGCGACAAGGTGGCTAAAGTGCAAGTTTCTAAGCGTCTTAGCTCATCCCCGTGTGTACTTGTTTCTGGCAAATTTGGGTGGTCTGCTAATATGGAAAGGTAGATCATGCTTATTTCAGAACATTTTTGGTCCAACTAGTGCAAAGAATCTCTCTTTCTTCGTGAATATTTTAACTGAGATGACACGTTTTCTTTGAAGGCTTATGAAAGCACAGACTCTTGGAGACACTTCTACCTTGGAGTTCATGAGGGGACGAAGAATATTGGAGGTCAATCCAGATCATCCCATAATCAAAGATCTAAATGTGAGATCCGAATCTTCTATTCATACTTAATACTTGATGCCTGTTTTGTGAATGGTATTTGCTCATCTGAAAGTTCTCGTAAGATTCATATAGAGGGTGTACTGTGCATGAAAAGATTCCTCGGACCTCAGCCAAACATAGATTTTGGTCCAAGCTACTGAAAGCCATTTGCAGTCACTAATGACATAATTTGGATGGGAGGTCATCTCATCTGATTTTAGTGCACGAAAATTTTCTTTCAAATTATGGGATTGGATCTGGTAATTGGTTTTTCATTTTTCTTGTCAATAATATGAACTCACCCAGCTATGATGGAGTCAAACTGAAGACTATAATTGTCAAATTGATAAGATAGAAGAAAACATTTGCAAATATATAACAGGATGAACTAAGAAGATAATAGTCTTAGTTTAGCTTGAGGTTTAAAAGATGCTATTATCAACAACTATGTATTTAACTGTTCAATTAGTTTTATTTTCCTTCTGGTCATAGAATTAATGCTGGGATACCTATTATTTCTTCTGACCAAATTGAAGGGTTAGCAACATCTAAATTGCTGTTAAATTGCAGGCTGCATGCAAGAACGCTCCTGATAGTACTGAAGCCAAGAGAGCTGTTGACCTTTTGTATAATACAGCCTTGATTTCCAGCGGATTCTCTGTAAGCACTGTATTACTATCTTTGCAATGTGTTAATGATATAATATTTTGTTGCATGAGTAGCTTTAATCTCTTGTCTAAACTTTTTCGTTTTCCCAATTGAATGGCACAGCCTGAAAGTCCTGCTGAGTTGGGGAACAAGATATATGAAATGATGGCAATTGCCCTTGGTGGAAGATGGGGGAGATTGGAATCGGAAGAGAGAGAGACAGAAGCAGATACCGAGGTTGAATCCGATTCAGGTGATGCTGAAACCTCGGGGACAGAAGTGGTTGAACCATCAGAAGTGAGGGCGGAAAGCGATCCTTGGAAGGATTGATGTTCCTTTTGTTTTTGGTAGAGCTTCCACAATTGTTAGCTTTTATAGGTACGGCTTAGTGGATAAGAGGTTGAGAGAGCGGATAGATAAAATGCTATAACCTATAAGCTGTGATATATGTTTCCTGAGAAACGCATTTTAATCTTTAGTAAGAGGAATGATATTGAATCGTACTGCAATTTTTGGGACCACCACCATCCTGTTCAGCTACTTGTGCAATTCTTTTTTTTTTTTCTTTTCTTTTCTTTGTTTTTTTTTTTTTTTAGGCCAGGAGGGAGGGTTGGGGTAAAGGTTTTAATTTCCTATATGTGCTTAAATGCGTCCGACGCCAAGAATGAAGAACCAAAAGCCATTTGCATCCTCAGGTTTGAGAATGAGACCACCTAGCAAATTCTGAAGTGGTTGCAGGTTGCCGCTTGCAGGACATGTGTTGGGCTCTCCTCTCAACAAAAACTGTCCCAACATCATCTGTGTCGGCAGGAGACTGGAACAGTTTTTCGTTGGAAGTCCCGGACTTGCAGTACATGTAATGATAATGTATTACATTTACATACATGCCTTGGTTGTTTTCCCAACCATCGGGGCGTCTCACAACGTCCCACAGTACATCAGCCGTGTATTGGGAACATCTCCCAATGATGATATCATTATTGTTTCTGGTACTATCATCGGAAGATGTTCTTGATACATGGTGGGGATGTGCTGTGGGACATTGTGGGATGCCCCCTTGTGGGGCGCAGATCTGAACACTCTAATGTGACCTGTATCCAGTCATCTCATATAATTTGCACTGATATAAAATCATGATAATGCAATGATTCATGTTGGGAGCAAATCTAAACTCTATTGTGAGATGTGCAGACATATGATCTTGAAAGAGTCTTGGCCTGGGATAACTTTTGTTGTTGAGAGGTGATCCCGATTCCACTCGGTCACCCAAATCTAGTTTCTCTTTATATCTCTTGCTACTTTATCTTGTTTGACGAGTTAGTTACTTGGCCATGACATATGAAATAGACAGCCCCGCCATTCCCCTTCACTGTCATCTACAACACTGCGGGGAGGAGGTAGACAAAGGTCAATTGTGATGCTTCCATGCCTTAGAGATCTTTCTCTTCTGGTTGAAGGGTGTGTTTTCGTTCTTGGAGGTGTGATCTCATCTGGGCCTCAGCGGTGAATGGCGGTCTGGCAAGATCTTATTGAAGCTTGTTGTTTCCCTTTTAGATGGTGTTTGGTATTGATGCAGCTTTTCGAAGAAACGGTGCTAATTCAGCATTGTAGATGTGTTTAACAAAAAAAAAAAAAAAACACAGCAAGTTTTTGATTGAGCCGCTCTCTAAAATCCTGTGAACCATTTATCAAAAAAACACCAATTTTGACGTTTTTCATTTTTAAGATCGATTTTTCACTGTTTGGCTTATATGGTGTCTGAAGGCACTAAGGTGTAAAAAAATTGTATAAAATGTTTTATCTTATAAATGCCACCGTTACCAAACAACCCCTTAATTTAGCTGAACAGAGTTAAAATCAGCCTCCCACAAGATAGTTTCCCACAACGTCTCATAACATGTCCTTGCCGTGTATGGGGCAATCTCTCGATAATGTCTCATCATTTTTGGTATTTGATCATTGGGAGATGTACTGTAGGACATTGTGGAAACTATCTTGTAGGGGGTTGATTTGAACTCAGCTGAGCGTGTTGCTACTTGCTAAGAGCGATTAAGCAAGGCTATTTGATCGAGAGCTCTCAGCCATCAGATATGCTATCTTGGCATTTGGTGGGCTCCGCTGATGTCTCCAGAATGAGACCAGATCTATTCCTCACACCTGTCGCCTCACACGGACATCCTATCATGCATTGGGAACATCTCCCGTATTTATTAGTTATAATTCACAGAAGATGTTCTCAATGCACGTGGATGTGCTTGTGAGGTGCCCATTTGTAAGGAGCAGACCCCATCACCTCCAGCATACATATTTGCGCCCTACAATATATCCCAACTATATATTAAGAGACAACTAGGGAGATGTTCCCAATGCAGGCTGAGATGTGCATGTGGGGGCTGATTTGATCTCGTCGATGTTGTGCACTGCTTTTCTATTCTACCAAAACTTAACTGTAACCAGAGTTATGGATCCGGATGCGCCCCAACAGGGTCTTCGGGATACAGCTAGACAGTCAGTCACTCTAGTCTCCTACCAATACAGATTACAGTTACAGATGGAGCCACGGAGGTTTAAGAAGGGCTTACCTTCTCCCCGCCCACCGCCCACCTCCCACCTCGAAACCATGAGCTGGAATCTCGTAAGCTTTGCTCTCAGGCCTCAACTGTTCCTTCAATCAATTTATCTTTTTCGTTCATTCTGATCCTTTATCCTCTTTCTTCTGAAAACTGTAAAATTTTATGTCAAGTAACGAAACTCTGATTTCAGCTACGAACCTAAGCAACTTGGTTCAAATTATTTAGCCCCAGACGATAAATACAAATCTTTCTAGTTTCCACCCAAAGCCATCAAACATACGCAAAAGGGATGTGGAGAAATATAGTGAAACAAGCCTGTTCAACGAACTTTTTTTCCCGCGATTCCTCTTCTATGTTACGCACTTTTGGTGTTGTGGGCTACTCTCAGTATCCCGTTTTTCACGATAAAGCCAGACAGTTTGAGTTCAAAAGCAGCATAAATGCCGGGTTTTCTGAAAGTTGTTTTCTTCGAAATGGGGAATCACCATCCAAAGAAGACGATTTGGGAATACTCAGTTTTGGGTGTTTCAGGAATTCGATGGGTCTTTCCAGGTTTTCGAATCATCCCAAGGGTTACGCTAGTGTTGCCGAGGTTCTCTCTTCAACGGATGCGGAGGAAGATGTCTCTGTTGTTGACGAGATTCAGGAATTATTGGAGGAGATGAGCAAAGAAGAGAAGGAACTTGAATTCAGTCATCAGAAACAGACAAAATTGGTTGGAGGAATGGGGCAAGGGAAGTACCTATTGCTTCGGAGGAGACAAGTGAAGATTGAGACAGAGGCGTGGGAACAGGCTGCCAAGGAGTACAAGGAGCTTCTTATGGACATGTGTGAACAGAAACTGGCTCCCAATTTGCCTTACATGAAGTCGTTGTTCCTTGGTTGGTTCGAGCCATTACGTGATTGCATTGCAGCAGAGCAGGAATTGTGTAGGAAAGGAAAGAACAGGGCTGCTTATGCTCCATATTTTGATCAATTGCCAGCAGAGATGATGTCAGTTATTACGATGCATAAGCTCGTGGGGTTGCTAATGACGGGAGGAGAACATGGCAGTGCTAGGGTGGTCCAAGCTGCTTGCCTGATAGGTCAAGCCATTGAGAATGAGGTAGGTGATCTTTCATTTGAATCAAGTACTTGATTTATTATTACTTAATGAGAGAGACCTTTTCTTCTTTTTATTTACAACTAAATTCTAGTTTGAATCTGTTTATTTCCATCCCTGTAAATGGATGGAAGACAAATATTAACCTCTTTTTTTTTCTCTAAATCCATCTTGTTATATATATCTGGTAACTTCATGTTCAACCGCGTTAATGGATAAATGTCAAATCTGATAGACAGTACAATAAGCAGTAGAAGCCCATTTGAATGAAAAACTTATGTTTGACTGCCTGCAAATGGGTTCCATTTCTCTCGGTTTTTTTTGGAATTTCTTTTTGTTGATTATAAATAATTTATTAAGAGATGTAGAGAAATATGACTAAAGTCATTTTGGACTTTAAGAGAGGGGAAGGGAATGTTTCAAACTTAGTGAGGTGAACCAACGGAGAGGTTAAATCAAGAATGAAATTACCTTTTTTATCAGTACCGAGATAACATCATTTATCTGAAATACAGCATACGTTCTACTCTAGATATGAGATGGGGAACCAAAAAGTAAAAAAGGATAAACAGTCACAAATGGGCTTACCGGTTCCAAAAGAGTAAAAAAAAAAAATCACAGATGGCCTATAGTATCCTTTGGTGGTAGTGAGGGGACATTTTGGACCAAATATTATAGATTCCCTGAGTGCGGCAAAGGTGAGTGACAGAAGCAGATTAGAAAGTAAGAATCAGTTCAAGAATGAGAATTGTGAAGCCTTTCTAGCACAAATGTTGTTTCACTTGTTTTCTATATATGTCTATTTTATCATATGTGCAATAACAAGTGATGCATCTAATGATTGGAGGGACTCAAAAACTGTAATTGGCTGGATGAATGGTGCAATATCTGGCCTATAGACCTTTAGACATCAAATTTAGGAAGCAAGACATCTAGTTTAGAGATTAGAAGCAGTGCCTGCTTTGGTGCCTCAGTCCGTTAATTGCTAATTGTCTTGCAAATTCTCTAGCTCATGAAGTGTAGTGGTTATTATCTGGACTGAAACTGTTTTTTCAGCTCTCTTAGGAGGGCCTTGTTAGCAGTATTGGGACTATATATAATGTTATTAAACATATAGAGATGGTGTACCTGCTGTAAATATACACTGAGTATACTATCAATGAAACTCTTTCAAGTTACTGATAAAAATGTTTGGTGGCCCTTCTCCATGGGCTGAAATTGGCCAAACAGTTGGGGCTTCAGCAACATGAAGTGAAAGGTGATTCAAAACTACTGATAGGGTGGATGCAGACTAGAAATTGGGGCATGGACCCACAGACAGGTCATGAGGGAGATTTTTCATTTAACAAGGGAGATTGATGTCAACTTCAAGTGGTAGAACAAGCCGATAGTTTAGCTAAACAAGGGACAAATAGAGGGGAACTCTTTTGGGATGCTTTGTAATTGTTTTTAGCACTCTTGTCTTGGGTTCTGATCAATGCAACTTCTTTAGTTATTAATCAAAAGTTACTGTTTCCTATCAAAATAAATAAATAAAAATTAAAAAGGTGATGCATCTAACTTTTTTACAGCTTCACATGTCTTAGTTATCTTCAGCTATTTTTCTCCCTTCTTGTGTTTGTATGTTCAGAAAAAAACCCATGGTCATGTTGAATCTTGATAATTCATATGGAGACAGATTCTTCATTGGAAAGATTATTAAAAGTAGCATATCAATAAAAAAAGTTCACTGGAAAGAGACTGAAAATTACCAATATCAGCAGCTGGTTTGAGGAGGTTCCTGCCTGAGACCCTTCAATCCTACTTAGGAGGAACTCAGAAATTAAATTCTATTCATCAACTTATAGATCACTAGGCATTTTTTTCTTCTTCTTGAGGGAGACAAAACTAATGCAATTCAATTGCACCAAAGTTCCGGGGCCAAAGCACCCCTGCACATTGCTAAATGAAATCCTTATCAACCTTGAAGGTTCAGGCTAGATGGGTTCCTAGGGAAATGAAGGCTAGTAAATGTGTACATGTGTTGCACGTGGTGATTTCAGATAATAATAACAATAACAATTTTAATCTCTATCAGAATCCATATAACGAAGACAAGTAATTGAAGCATGCTATACTAGTGGATTTATTGGTTTTAAATTTTGTATTCCATGTCCATCATTAATAAAAATAGTTCTTATTATATCACACATATTTTTGTTTAATATGATAAACATATATAATATTTTTTTGAATATATATAATATTAGAGATGTGCCCAAATGTTTATTACCAATTTTCTGAACTACTTCATAATTTTTTGTGTTTCTATCTTTTTTAAAAATTCATGATTTAATTATGACATTATGGATTGAACCATTTGACTTGAAAGGTTAAACCATTAACTGACCACCTAGACAGGAAAATGATTTTATTTTTGGGTCAATTTTAAATATTTACTTGATTTTTCATCATTAATAAAAATAATTATTGTTTATCATAGTTAACTTTCTTACTATAATTAATATATGATATTGGAGATCTGTCAAGCATTTCAATTTTTTTTGCAATTTTTTGTATTTATTTCTATTTTTCAAAATTTTATTATTTAGTTATGACATCATGGGTTAACTCATTTGACTGAGTGGTTGATCAATAGCCAGCCACCTAGATGGAAAAACGGTTTTTGTTTCTGGGCCAATTTTAAATCTTGTATTCCATTTTTGTCATTAATAAAAGTACTTCTCATTTTTTGTTTGATATGGTGATCATATAACATTAGAGATGTGCCCAATTTTTTCTACAAAATTTCTGTATTTTCTATTATCTTTTTTATTTTATCTATTTTTTTAAATCTTTTGTTATTTAATTATGGCATCAAAGGTTGAACCATTTGATGCAAATCAGAAAATGGTTGAATTGAACTACTTACTCCTCACCGGGACAAAAAAAATAGTCCTATTTCTAAGTTGGTTTAAAAACATAGGATTTTGTGCCCTTAAAATTAGGGAAAATTGCAGATTAGTACCCTGTACTTTGGGCCTAGTCGCACTTTGGTACCCAAATTTCAAGACATGCCAATCCATTACTTAAACTCCCAAAATGCCCCAGTTTAGTCTCTGTTCTTAGCAGTCTGTCAGTCATCTGTATCACGTGATGACATGTGCAACTTAAAACTTTTGAAAAGGTCAAAATTACCCTTCAAAATAAGACATTGTTTATCATCTTCTTCCTCAAGAATCAAGATTGAACCAAAGCAACAGTGAACAACCCAAAGGGCATTTGGGTGGTTGATAAAGAAAATTACATGATACCCGAAGGGCATTTGCATCCCTTCACAGGCCACTTAACGGACAGCTAATGGTGGGGACTAAACTAGGACATTTTGGGAGTTCAGGTATTGGATTGGCATGTTTTGAAATCCGAGTTCCAAAATGAGACCAGGCCCAAAGTACAGGGTACTAATCTGCAAATTACCCTTAAAATTATTGGGTGTAGATTTAATCAGTGGAATTTAATGGTGAAAACCAAAAATGCCTCAAATATTGGATTTAATGATAGAGAATGGGAGTCAGTGCATTAAATTTAGAACTTAATGAATGGAAATAGAGTAAACTTATTGTAGTAGTTAAAATTATGATTCCTGCCCTCACATAGAGAGTTATTATATTCAAAGAAAGGGGGATTTAGTGTAGATTATCAATTATTTTTTTATATTTGTTTGGTGGCTAGAAGGGAGTGGTTTTACAAATGCCCAAGGCACTAGAGATGCAACTTGGACAGGCCCAACCTGAGCCCAGGCCAACCCAGCCTGCAATTTTACATGGGCTGGGCTTGGATTTTAGGGCCTCAGTCTGGGCCCAGCCCAAGCCCGGCCCTACCTTATCCTAACCTGAGCCCAGCCTGCCTATATACATACATATGCAAATACAAACATATTATGCATATTTAAACCATATATATATGCATACATGTATACATATATACATACATTTATATTAAATTTTAATGTGAGCTGATTGACCAACCGGCCTGGGCCCAAGCCTAACCCGAGTGCATCAAATTTCAGTTCAGGCTGGGCCCAGGTTGGACAGTTTGGGCTTGACGTCAGGCTTGGGCCTTAGGCCCAATTTGTAGGGTTGGACCTGGGTTGAGCTTAAGCCCGGCCAAGCCCACCCAACTTGCACCCCTACAAGGCACTTTATGAGGAAATAAATGTTATAACAGCTGGGTTTATAATTTTTCTTGGCTAGACAAACAAGGATAGCTTGAAAAGCATAGGCACCATCTGTCAAAAAATTTTCTAAAGTAAATGCTACAATTGATCAAGTTGATGTTGTTGCCCTCATCTTCAAATGAAGACAATTAAAAAACATGGGCAATTTCTGTCAAGAAAAAGTCCAGAAATCTTAACAGGCCCTTGGTGCATTTTATAGTAGTATAAATAAATTTGGGTATTGGGAGGCTTTCTTGTATAGCAATAGCTCCACTCTTATGTAAATTTGGGTATTTCGAGAGCTGCATGAGGCAAAATTCTCACTTATTGGGCCTTGGATTCCAAATTTTATTCCATTGCATTTTTTCCTTTTGAATATAGTTTGCTACTCTTTATCTAGTTATACTCTTTCTCAACGTGTTAAACCTTCTTCATTTCCTCCTTTTATGCATCTGTGGGTGGTTTTTGATTTGGAGTCAATGTTGCAGGATGAGTGTGCGAACTAGCACATCTCTATGTCTTGGGAAGTTCATCCTTCTGTGTTCTTTGTGTCTTGAATGAAGCTAGGTTTTCAGTGGCAAAACTTGGTGTTTCTGCTCAAGCAAGGCAAACAAATATAGTTGGTTTTGAACTATCATTATTTCACCCTTATTCACCATCTTGGGTTTCTACCACATCACCAAGTATTCATTTTTAAACAATGTTGGGATGGATCAGGTTAGGATATACAAGTTTTTGGAGAAGACGAAGAAAAAGACCGATAAAGATAAGAAAGCAGAAGGTGGTGAATCTGATCCCGCAATCAAAGAACAACAAAGATTAAGGAAAAAGGTTACTGATTTGATGAAAAAGCAAAAGCTGCAGCAAGTGCGGCAGATAGTGAAGAGCCAGGATGATTCAAAGCCATGGGGCCAGGATGCTCAGGCTAAGGTATGTATCCTTGATTGTATTTACAGGAAAAAAACTCCTGGTTTCTCCAGTTTTCTGTATGTAAAATTTCATGCCATGTTCTTGTATATTCCAGGTTGGAAGCCATCTTATTGAATTATTGATGCAAACGGCCTATATACAATCTCCAGCTGATCAGCTAGCAGATGGCCCACCGGATATTCGACCTGCTTTTAGACACACTCTTAAAACTATTACAAAAGAATCACAGTGAGGACTTTGTCCTGTGTGATTGATTTAGAAACCTAGATTCCTTTTTTCTTGTTTATGTTGAACATTATTAGAAGAACATTTCTTCTTGTTCAACAGGAAAACCAGCAGAAGATATGGGCTTATTGAATGTGACCCATTAGTTCGCAAGGGATTAGAGAGAACTGTAAGTTGAACTACTGTTTTTAGAGAGGTTGGTGTTGCCTGATTGAAGTTGATTTGTTTCAGTACCAATCAATTATTTCTCTACTGCATGTATTTGTGAGCATATTTGTAGACTTGTATGTTCTTAAGTCCTTGAGGTGTTTCCAAATGAAAAACTGTTTCCTGCATAATAATCTCAACTTAAGCCAATTAGGCCCTAGATCATAAGCAAATGTTCTTTTTTTCCTAACAGGCAAGGCACATGGTGATCCCTTATATGCCAATGTTGGTGCCTCCACTCAATTGGACAGGGTATGACATTCCAGAATCTACTGATTACTTCATGTCTTTATTTCAGAGTTCATTTTATTTTTAACTTAATGCTTAGTTCAGTTAACAAGGTAAGTTCTGACTAGTCACACTTTTATTTCTCAAATAAGATGAGCTACTTGATCACAGTGTAAATAAGTTTCTGTTTGCTTGTATCCAGTAGTTATATAAGACAATAACTACTATTAGAAGTTGAGAATGTTAGCCAGATATTTATGTGAACTTCCTCTTGTTAAGTTATGTGGTCAATTCATGCTGTGTTATGGTTTTTCCCATATATTTTTTTTGGCAGATATGATAAAGGTGCATACCTATTTTTACCATCTTATGTCATGCGAACTCATGGAGCAAGACAACAACGGGAAGCAGTTAAGAGGACTTCAAGGAAGCAGTTAGAACCAATTTTTGAGGTTTGAAAACTTTGGGTTCATTCCTTGTCATTTTCCATGTTTCTTGCTGTTTAAAAGTTAATCTTGAGTTCTGTTATGTTACTGATAGAAAAAAAAGTCTTTCATTTTCTTTCATGACTATGGCTGTGTAACTTCTATGTGTTGTCACTTTCTTCGTCCTGTTCTTTGTTGCAATAGTGCCTTAACAATGTCCTAAACTGTCCAGGCACTGGATACACTTGGCAATACCAAATGGAGGATTAACAAAAGGGTACTTGGTGTGGTAGACAGAATATGGGCTAGTGGAGGTCGTCTAGCTGATTTGGTTGACCGTGAAGATGTAAGTTGCATTTTACCAATTACTAGTAAACTAATTTTTAGGGCTGCATTTTTCCTTGTTATTGAAGTGATCTGTTTCAAGTTGAAGGAGCTAGAAGGGCTAGGGGTAGACCAGAAAGGACATGGGTTGAAGTAGTAAGAAATGATTTAAGTGCTCATAATTTGACAATGGATATGGCATAACAGAATGACGAAATAGGATTCATGTAGCCAAATCCATATAGTTAGGATATGGATTAGAAGATGATGATGAATTTTCCTTGTTATTGAATGGAAATTCACAAACATCACCAAACTTATACATGCACCATTGCATATATAATATAATATAATAATACTTTAAACTAGTAAATGCACACACTTGAATTTACTTGTGTGAGAAGCCCTGACTTAACTTCTATTTTGATAAAAATGATCTTTAATTTTGTCTGCTTCAGGTTCCTCTACCAGAAGAACCTGAAACAGAAGATGAAGCAGAACTCAAGAAATGGAAATGGAAAGTTAAGGCTGTGAAGAAAGAGAACAGTGAGAGGCACTCACAGCGTTGTGACACAGAACTTAAACTTGCTGTAAGAAGATTTCTTTCCAACCCCATATTTTGGTGTTATTTAATAGATGTTGCACCACCATAGAGTGGACCAATTCTTCTTATTTAAGAGCAGGTAGCTAGGAGAATGAAGGATGAGAATGGTTTCTTCTATCCACACAATCTTGACTTTCGAGGCCGTGCATATCCCATGCACCCATATTTAAATCATCTTGGTTCGGACCTGTGTCGAGGAATCTTGGAGTTTGCCGAAGGACGTCCTCTTGGAAAGTCTGGCTTACGGTGGCTGAAGATACATTTGGCAAATTTATATGCTGGTGGTGTGGACAAGTTATCCTATGAGGGTCGGATAGCATTTACAGAGAACCACTTGGATGATATATTTGATTCTGCAGACAGACCACTGGAAGGTAGGCGCTGGTGGTTAAATGCAGACGATCCATTTCAGTGCTTGGCAGTATGCATCAATCTCTCTGAAGCATTAAGGAGTTGCTCACCAGAGACCATGATCTCACATATACCCATCCACCAGGTACTTTCTTATGGTCAAAAATCTTTCTCTTGTAATTTTTCTGTGATGCAAATAATCATGCAAGTGGACTATAAAAATGTTAATTTCCATAGGCTTTTATTGGGAAATTTTCTCTCTTCACAGGCGAGGGAACAATAAGGATGTATATAAGTAATTAGTATTTTATTCATCAAATTCTGAACATAAAAACATGGGAGGCTAGGTCTTTGGCCTGAAGAATGAAAACCTTGTTAAAAATGGATCAGGAGATTGACTAACACTCTAGCAGATGCACTTGCTAAAGGAGTAAATAGGAGTGAACAGTTGGTGTCTGTCCTTTTGTGTTTTTGGGTGGGTGCTAGGTGTTTTTCACCTAGCCCTGTTTTTCTAAATGCTTTGTATTCTGTTATATTTCCTAAAACTCCTTTGAACTGTTATAAAATGAAAACAAATAAAATTGAAATTCCTCTGAGCATGCAAGGTTATTCTTATATACTGAGCACCAGACAAGGCATTGGGGGTGTACAACTGTATTCATATATGAACTTACCTAAGTATCTATTTGTCCATGTTTGGTTTTGCATCTTGTGTTTTGGTTGTGGTCTTCCAACATCTGAGCTTGTACTAGTTGTATTTTATCTTGTGCTACCAATAAATGAATTTTAAAAAGTAAATAACCTCCAGAGTATTGGATAAGTTGGACACTTTCTCTTCTTATCTATTTATTTTTTAGTAACAAAAAAGTGAGGTTTACAGTATATGAAATATAAAAAATCAAATTATTTAATTGTGAATATTTGCAGGAAATGTCATCAAATTTCTCCTGGAACCACCTTTTTTAATTGCCTTATAATCTGGTTCCTATGCCCTACAAATGAGAGACCATTTACTGTACCTAGATTTGAGTTATATTTTCATATCAATAGATATATGTATCTAGATCTGTAATAGAGGAAAATTTGATTCATTAATGTTTGTTTTTCTATCTTATGCGTCCAGGATGGATCATGTAATGGCTTACAACATTATGCTGCCCTTGGAAGAGACAAGGTAATGCCTTTTCCTATTCATTATTAATTCATGTTACTTTATATTGCTAAATTCTGTTTATGATGGTTTCAATTTGTATAATTGGAAATGGAGGTCTATAATTTAAACTTCAGTCATAAGTAAAACATTTTGTTTTCATGTTTATCAAATCACAGGGAAAATTGAACCAGCAGTTTTTCCTGTTGTTTGATTGGTGCCTCATGAGAGAATTAGAAATGAAATTTCTTAAATTGAGGAAAAAGAAGAGACATGTGGGATCTCAAGTTTGATAATTTCTTAGGCATGCAATGGTCGCGATGATTTGATATAAACCTTTACCTGGCTCCTCTTCTGTCTCAATTTCCAGGCCTCTACCACACCTATATAAGTATTTCCTTCCCCCCTTTGTCTAAGTCCTCATTCAGCATCAGATCATTCTCGTTTGAACAATCTGGTCTTGAACCAAATCTAGGTATGGATAACTTCCTCAACTTACACTAAGGGTCCATTTGGTTCGCGGGAATTAGGGTCTAGAATTGGAATCGGAACAGACCATTCCGATTCCAACTGTTTAGTTGGCAGAATCAGAATCCCATTCCCATTCCTGGTGCAACGGCATTCCCCCATTTGAGGGAATGGCCATTCCCTCCCCCTCCCTTGGGAATGAGAATCCATTATAGCTGATTCTGATTCCCGTATAAACCAAACTGGCAGGAGGAATAGACCATTCTGATTCTGGTTCTGATTCTGATTCCAACTGCAAACCAAATGGAACCAAAGTGTATTTCCTTTGTTAGATAGGGTGGGAGGATGGAAACAAGATTAAGTTTTGGACTGACCTCTGGTGGAGAAATCTTACCCTTGTTTATTTCACCTATCCGAAACTCAGGAAGCTACCATTGCATCTTGCTCATCTTGCTCCTCTCCCTCTCCCCTTGGGATTAGTTGGAACCTTAGAAGACCTCCAAGGGACGTTAAGATTGATGAAATTACTAACATCCTCCACTCCCTATGGGAGGTCTATGTTTCCCCTTCTTCTGTAAACCATAACATTTGAATCCTTCACCCAGCCGGTAAATTCTTGACCAAGACTTTTTTCAAGACTCTTGTTTCAGGTGAGCAAAGTTCTTTTTTTTTTCCTTACAAGAAAATTTTGATTCCCCTTGCTCCCATGAGAGTTTCCTTCTTTGTGTGGGAGGCTTGGGGAGAATTAACACTTGTGGTCTGATCCAGGAAAAGAACAAAGGCAGATTATGTATCTCCCCTCACGTTTGCATCTTGTGCCTCCATGATGGTGAATCTACTGAGCACCTCCTTATTCACTGTTTGGAAACAAGAAAATTCTGGAATCACTTCCTGCACCTTGTTGGTTACAGCTGGGCAGCCCCTGAACATGTATTGGAGCTTCTTAAGCAATGACTAGGTAGGGGTTTGGGCAAGAGAGGGAAAGCCTATTGGAGCACATTGACTCATGCAGTATTACAGTGATGTGGGGAATGTGGGAAGAAAGAAACAAGCAATTTTTTTGAAAACAAGGCAATAACCACTGAAGAACTTATTTCTTATGTAACCTTTTTATGTTACACATGGGTGACAAGCTCTGAGGTTTTCAAAGGTTTCTCTCTATCAGACTTACAAAGGAATTTAGTGGAAATTTTACACTCCTTTACCCTGTCTCTAGCCTCTGTTCAGGACCCCTTGGTTAGAAAGAAGGTGGGAACAAGACTAAACTTTAGTGGAAAAACTGTAGGCAATCCCTGGGAGGCAGGGATTGGAGGTGTGATCAGGGAGGAATATGGAAATATTTGCTGGTCTTTTAATGGCCCAATAGGGATTGTGGACTCTACAAAATGTGAGATTTTGGCTGCTTTAACAGGTCTCCAAATTGCAAAGAATTTGGGGCTATCTCTCCTAACCATCTAAGGAGACTCTGAAAACACCATAAAATGGTTAGGGGAGAAGGACATGGCCCTTGGCAACTGGTACACAATCTGGGCGAGGCAAGAGACATCATGGCCTAGATGACTAAAGATTAGATGAATCCCTAGGGAACTTATTTCTTTGGCTGATGGTTTAGCCAAATCTGGGGTCCATAGGGATTCTTTGTTTAGTGATTGCTTTCTGCCCTTGTAATCTCTTCAGAGAGTCCCTCCTTGTTTACAGTTGTACATCTTCTCATGTACCCTTTTTCTAGTCTCTTTGAAATCGTTATTCTCTTAAAAAAATCTAATCGTTGACAGGCCTAATGTTTCATATTCTTTATTTTCTTTCTTACTTGGTTCCATTAACATGGTCTTATTAAGGCATTTTCACCCTTGTGTGTTTGTGCAGCTAGCCAAAAAATATCATCTGTTAAACTTTCCCTTTCATTTTGGTTTCTACATGCAGGGTTCATGTTTATGTTACCATTATTAGATCATTGTGTTGATTATCTGTTAGATGGAATTAGAAATGCACTCTTGACTAAACCATCCACTGCTTCTTAATACTTCTGTCTGCTTCTGTCTAACATGTTTCTTGTCTTTTTGTTATTCAAATTGTTCTATTTATTCAGTTGGGAGCAGCTGCAGTGAACCTGGTTGCTGGAGATAAACCTGCAGATGTTTACTCAGGAGTAGCTGCTAGGTATGCTGCTTCCTGTAAATGCATAAAAGCTTTCTCTTCCAAACCATCCCTTCAGTAAAATTTTCTTTGCATCCATTTGTTTCAAGCATAGGAGATGGAAAATTTTCCACTTTAAATATTTTAATTATATTTCTTCCCCTTTTACATCAAAACAAGCACAGCGTCAGGGGAAAGAATTAGAGAGCACATGGCATAGGAAGAGAAATGTAAATGGGAGTTGCTACATAAAGGAGAAATTTCCAGTCTTCCATTCTCTAAAATATTAAAATTTAAAAACAAGGCAGATATACCAGAGTTAGGTAGCATGCTACAATACAAAAACAAGAAAAGGAAACATCCAAGAACAATCTAGGCTGAGCTAATAGTCTCCCCATAAACGTCATTAAAACAATAAACATGCTTTAATCAGGAAGAGTTTAACCCTCATAAGATGTATTCCTTCCTATTTCACTTCTAGCCAAAGAACCACCCAGCTTCTTGGCTGATATGATCCAACAGAGTGTGCTATTATATCTAGCTGCCAATATTTTAGCCCTTTGACAGAATGGAGTAAGGCACCATGGACTGTCCCTTCTGTCCAACATGGGGAATATGGCCTGTCCACCATATTTCTTTCTTCATTTTTTCCCTGTTTTCCTCTATTTGGATAATGGTTGAGACCTTTTGCTTTGTATCATCCTCATTTTCTCTTATTGTGGACAAGGTAGTGGAAAATGCAGTTCAAGTAAATAAGGCCTTAGGTCTGGTGGTGTTTGTGTGTCGTGTGTGTGTGTGGGGGGGGGGGGGGGGGGGGGGGGGGAATGACAAGGAAGCTGTTCAAGGAAATGGAGGAAAGGTATCTGATGAGTGAAGAAAGATCTGTAAGGTTCCTGAGGGCTGTATTGGGGTGGGGCCTATTAATGGTTTTAGGTCTTTAATATCTTGTCACCTGCTTCTTATCCATTAAAATCAGTCTCATGATAAAAAAGTGAAATGCCACAAAAGGATGATTTTGTGGTGTTCCACAAGCTTCTATCTGTAGGGAGTATTTGGGAGCAGAGAGAACAGATGCCTTTTTGAACTTGGTAATCAGAGGATAAGATGTTATTGCAGTTCCTGGAATAAAAGGCATGAAATTATGCAGGAAAAGGTCTCATCCTTTCTAAGCAAACACAATGACACTTATGCTATTGTGGTGCTTCCAACCCAGCTTGACAAGTAATGAAATTTCGTATCTGGTTTCTAAAAGTTTGTTAAAAATCAAGAAGTATAAATTAAGATTTGAGAAGGGTTTGATTTTCATCTTAGTCAAGAATGGATAATATCATGATTCTGTGATTTCTAATTGTGCGATGATATAATTGTTGGAGCCTCAGATCTCTTTGGGAACTAATCTAGTTGATTGTATAATATTCATAATCCAGAGTTCTTGATATTATGCGAAGAGATGCACAGAAAGATCCAACAACTGAGCCAAATGCAATGCATGCTAGGCTTTTAATTAACCAGGTTAATTTATTTTCTCATCATATTTTGAATAGTATTTTGCGATGCATATGTTGGTAGGGTAATTTAGGCTGGTCAGAGTACACTGAAACATGAATGATATCTTTTTCTTCACTTTGCTTATTTAGGGTTTATAAGAATTAGGTAATTTTATTATGCTTCTGAGAGAGTATCCGATTTTGGTATAACTAACAGTTGATTGGTTCTGGACATCTCTAGGTGGATAGGAAATTGGTGAAGCAAACAGTAATGACATCAGTGTATGGTGTCACATACATCGGTGCCCGTGACCAGATCAAGAGGAGGTTGAAGGAACGTAATGCCATCGCAGATGAATCAGAGCTGTTTGGTGCATCTTGTTATGCGGCAAAAGTAAGTGATAGAAGAATTGATAGTTCTACAGTTTTACTTCTATTGGACAGAAGTATTTGCTGCAGACAGCATTAGGGTGCATAGTACTTTTCAGTCATTTTTGGAAGATGCACAACAACCTTTTCTTTTATATATGTTCTCAGGGGGTTTTTAGTGATAAAATCGTCTTTTGTTGTTTGTGCAGACTACCATAACTGCCTTAGGTGAGATGTTCAAAGCTGCACGCAGTATCATGAGCTGGCTTGGTGACTGTGCAAAGGTATTGTGCATCATCTATTTCATGATTTATATTTTGCTTAGTATAACATGCATTTGAAAGCGAGCCATTTAGTTTGTTTATATGGGGTTTGGTCCTATTTTTCACCTCAGTTATCCTATGTAGAATTTATGAATTATCTCTTGTAATAACATTCAAGATTCTCTATCTATATATATTGGGGGCAGGTTTTCTAGTTGAATTGCTTAATGATGACCAATGAATCTTCAGCATGGCAAGTTGGTTTAGGGCCCCCACACATTCCTCTAGATTATCTCTACTAATACAATAGGCCAAATTTGAGCCCTTGCCATGTGTTCAAAATAACCCCTTACTTTTGAGGTTAGTTTTATGTTGAACTATTTGAACTTTTAATGGTCAATATTGCTAAGTAAAACACTAATACAAGGTGGGGTATTATGGTTGACTTGGACCTGAGGATTGAACAGGTGGCCTATCCAGAGGGTACCCCACCAAGTTATATCTATCACATCATTGTTCCATATAGCAGAAACCAGAGGGTACCCCACCATTTAAATCTTCTAAAAGATCACTTTGCTAATGGCAACATTGTTACAAAATTACAACACCTTTAACATACAGGTGAAGGTTAGCTTTTCTGATAGTTGGTTCTGAAATCCTGTAAATCTTTATTTGTCCACATCTTTCTTGGAACCTTAGATCTTCATTTTAATCTTTATATCTTCCCTATAAAGTCGTTTTTCCAAGCAAGACTTGTGTGTTTGAACTCGATGAGAACAAGATCCCATCCATTAAGAAGGACAAACACACTGAAAGAATTGCATCCCATGTCAAGCAGGGAAAAATGCAAGTATAGCCAAAAGATAAACAAGTGATTGGGTGGATTAGAGACTTTCTTCTTGTGTTTTCTGGGCACTTAAAGACTGTCAATATCTCCACAGCTAGAATAAGAACCTCTCACGCAACCAATCACCACTTGAGAGTCACCCTTAATATGGACCATACAGAAGTACAGCCTGAACCATGGAGAAAGGGAATGAAACTATGCTAGGTTGTCACTGAGTCATCAGTTTCTGTGGACCCTTTTGAGTTTTTATTCTTATATTTCTCTCTTTTTTTGGTCCATGATAATTATCATTAGTTTGTTAGTTTGTAAGGTTTTACAATTGCTGTCCACTAAACTTCAAAATCCACCAGATAATTGCTTCAGAAAATCAGCCAGTGCGTTGGACCACCCCTCTTGGGCTGCCTGTTGTGCAACCGTACCGCAAATTAGGAAGGCATCTTGTAAGTGATCTCTGAAATATCTGTTTAGATGTGCACTTACATGGTTTTATCAATGTCATTGTTGCATTCTTTTCCTGTGAGAAAACTTGGTGGCTATTCTAAATTGTTTTTTTCTTCCTTTTTTGTGTTGATTGCAGATTAAAACCTCCCTTCAGGTTTTGACACTGCAGCGGGAAACTGACAAGGTAATTATTCAATCTGCTTTATCATCCCTCTTCCCCCACACACTCACATGCCTCCACCTCTGCACTTAACTCCCTTTAGATTCTAATCTTGGGACCTTAAGCAGGTTATCAATGTGTTTGAGCTTACTATCAAATATAGCTCATAAGTTTCACATGCAAACAATTGAATTTTTAAACTATTTTGTTCTAGTGTTGTAGACCATAACGAAATAGGGTATCACTGATCAATATATACAAACACAGGCACCTGTGCATCTTACTCCATAGAAACATCAGTGCACCTATTTAAATGCGCTTTATATTTAGAAACATTTTTCTAATAAAAGAATTTCTGGATAGTTTCTTATTGTTGGTGACCTATGATATTTCCTGTCATGATTTATACCCTTGCTTCTATGGTTTATCTCCTTGTGTACATTTTGCAGAGTTGCAGTGCTAATCATTTTTTTGTTCTCTTTCTGTTTTTTGAGCCCTACTATCACAATAATTGATGGTTTTGCCATTTCGATCATAGTAAATATATGCCATGTACTGATGTACACCAACCTGCACCTTCATAAGAGAAAAATACAAATGCTAAATCTTTCTGACATTCAAAACGATAACTGTCTTTGGACCCTGAGCTTATGAATCATGTGGTAAGTAGCCAAATATTTCTTCCAAAATTCCTCTTCAGCGTGCTTTTAGTTCCCCCTTGAAATATATACCATTATACCTCATTAGATTTAACCAGAGTGAAGCACCGCACAAGATTTTTCAGCCAGAACCCTTTTGTTATATTTACTGCAGTTGCTTCTTTACAAAGGATATATGAGAGTAACTTTTGTACTCTACATGGGATTAGTGAGATAAAAATTCCAAGATTACTTTATGCATTGGGTAATGACAATGTGTATATTCACCAAACGTTTCTTCATGATCTATTAAAAGAAACTTTGTTAAATGCAAATATGTAATTAGCTATGTCATCCAACCACTTGGGGAAAAATTGTATTTATGTCGGGTGATAAATTTTGTAAGAACAACGACAGTGCCAGACTTTAATTGCATCTTAGTTGTATGTGCCTAACATAGATTGATAACTTGTTTTTTGTCTTTCTGTTTTTTTATAAAAATTTTACCATGTTATTGATTGTTGGAACTGACTTCTTACCATTTATTTCCTGTGCCATAATTTTTCCTGTAAAAGTATTTCCTCATTATTGCTTTAACTATTATAGGTCATGGTTAAGCGACAGAGAACAGCCTTCCCACCCAACTTTATTCACTCTCTTGATGGTTCTCATATGATGATGACTGCAGTTGCTTGCAAGAGGGCAGGCTTAAACTTTGCAGGTTTGTAGCAATCCTCATCTTTTCGTTTACTATTTCTGACATTTTTATTGCATCTGACCTTCCCTAATTACAGGAGTTCACGATTCATTTTGGACACACGCATGTGATGTTGATGAAATGAACAAGATACTCCGAGAAAAATTTGTTGAACTCTATGAAACACCAATCATGGAAAATGTAAAGTATTTTGCATTCTTAAATGTTTAATTACAACTTGGGTAGAGAAGCTACTCTTGATTGAAATTCAACTTTGTGAAGGCCAAATCCTCTCTAATCCAATACCTTTTCCATTTATTTTTGCCTTTTCTTGTGAAAAGATTACTTATTTGGAGGAGATGGTGAATGTGTACTCTAAAAATCCTATCCCAACTTTATGGGATTTGCTATAGGTATCCTGTTTTATGATTCTTTGTTAGTGGATGGTGTCAAATCCTTCTACTGGTGCTGTCTCTTCACAGTTCTAGCATCTAAAATGGTACTGGAATGTGTATATTACGTAGTTATAATTGTTGTAATTCTTGGATTGAAACATGTCAACTGAAGGATCTCTAACCATGCATTAACATTTATAAACATCAATTTTTATTAGCTATAGGTATTGCCATTTTTTCTTCCAAATCATCTAGCTTGTATGTATCAAAAAAAAAAAAAATAGTGCTAAAAAATACAACAGAAAATAGCTTGTCAAACCTAACAAATAGCATATCCCTACAAAGAATTACCCAGTTACTTTGGTCAACCTCCCAGGGAGGCACCGGTATAGAACTCCTTATTCTATGATACCCAGATACCTGATATGGAAACAATATTCTGTATATTCTTTATACTTGATATGACACTGGATACTGCATCAACACTTGTATATTCTTTATACCTTATAGCATTAGCACTTTTAAAATATGTACATGTTAGAAATTTAATTAAACTTGGCAACTCGTGTCTGTGTTAGTATCCATGTCTGAGTATCTTAGTCCTCCCTAGCTAGGGAATCATCTAAAACAAGGTATTCATACATATGTATGTTGCAGTATATCTATTCTCATTTAAGTTTAATTAGATAGAAATTGGTTAACTGTTTATTGGAAACCCAAAGCCATATTAATAATAATGTTTTTCATCACCTGCTTGCATATGCAGTTGTTGGAGAGCTTTCAACAGTCCTTCCCAGCATTAAGTTTTCCTCCTTTGCCAGAGTGTGGAGATTTTGATCTACATGAAGTTCTGGTGTCACCCTACTTCTTCAACTGATCTGCAGCTTATGCCTTGCTACATCATACTTAGTTGCTGCATCATGATTCTTACCAGTATTCTCTACCTCTGCTGTTAAGTTACAAGGCAATGGAGGCTTTGTTTGCATGCTTTCATCCATGGGCTAGCAAAGCATATGCTGAGTTTCCTAGAAGTAGGTTGTGTTTTTAAATAGAGGTTGTGCTCAAACACAATTAAAGATACAGTTTGCAGAAGGCAGTTCCCTAGTGAATCCAGCTTTCGCGGCTGATATTTGGAGACATGACAAGAAAGTGAGAAACTGACCAGCTAACAGGTAAATGTTACCCAGTACATGAAGAGGTTGGAGGAAATACATAACATGGGAGTGATCTAGCAGCGATGGTAAAATGACTCAAATAAACATCACCTACAGTTGGTAATTGAATGAAGCAACTTGTCTTTGACAAGGTTCAGATTGGCGTAAAGCAAGAAACCAAGGCATCAGAGATATCAGCGGCGAAACGCCATGTGAAAGTGCATAATGGTCTGGTTCAAACTGATTAAAGACCGCCAATTTTCAACTTCTAGACTAGTGTACATCTTCCAGAACTGCATCGAGTGTAATTAGTTTAGCACCTTCCATTTTTCAAATTTAGTGTTGTTGAAATACCGCATCTAGTGTAAATAGTGGTCCTTTTTTTTTTTCCTTTTTAAATTTTAAGGGTGTAAATAGTGGTCATAAGCTGTGGTTTACATGTATACTTATGTGGTATTCTGTGCCAATACGGCAATACTTGAAGCTAGTATGGGTGGATACCTACGTATCTATTTAATATAAGTTTTCTTTCTATTTGTTAATTATTTTTTCGACTGTGTAACAGCAAAATTGAATTAGGCGTTGTTACAATCCATTGGTCCCACATCGATAGTATGGGATGCTGTTGTGGGGTCTGTCTGGTTCCCTCCGTCTAACAGCTAGCTTTTAAGGGTGAGTTTTCTTAAGGCACATAACAGATGGTATCAGAGCCTACATTATGCCTCTCAGTTGCAATCATGTGGCACAGATGGTGATGTTGGTATTGCAGTGTTCGGCCGAAACTAGGTGGACTAATGCAAAACCAGTCTACATGAGCATCGGAACTGCAGAGCATGGTGGAATGTTATGATCCATTGATCCCACATCGGTAACATGGGATGCTTGGTAGGGTGTATGTGTCTGGATTCCCTCCCTCTAACAACTAGCTTTTAGGGGTGAGTTCTCCTAAGACACATAACAAGCGCCATATTGACAAATTTGAAAAAAAAAAAACATCAATTTAATGATACAACCCATGACCATTCCCAAATGCAAAGAAAGAATGTTAGTTTAAAAGGATATTGATGAAGGGAAATTTGGCCCGACCTCGTGATCGCCCGACACGTGGCAAAGGCAAGCAGCTCGGGACAGTAAAGCACCCAAAGCGAACATCGGAAGCAAGTCCAAACTTACTACTGAGCCCGAACTCCAGACCGCTGTACTTAGTCCGAGCTCCTTGTTAAGAGAGCTCCCTGTCAAAGGTCCGAGCTCCCTAAAACCCGAGCTCCCTAAGTCCGAGCTCGGTACTAGGAGCCCGAGCTCCCTAAAATCCGAGCTCCCTACTAGGAGCCCGAGCTCCCTGTTAAGAGCGAGCTCCCTATTAAGGGTCCGAGCTCCCTAAGAATCCGAGCTCCCTATTAAGAACAAGCTCCCTACTGGGAGTCCGAGCTCCCTATTAAGAGCGAGCTCCCTACTGAGAACCCGAGCTCCCTGCAAGGAGCACAAACTATGCTGGGCCCCAAGCCTCACAAAGCTGATCCGAGCTGGCCCATGGCAGCTCGGAACACTCCAAACCGAACTCAAGGCACCTCGCTCGCCACTCCAACACTTCACTTCCAAAGCACCAGGCCAGCCAAACGTACCCGACACTAAGGACGTCCGTATCCGAGGGCGACGCACCTGACTGATTTGGGATCTGACGCCTGACAGCCGCATTTCAATTGGTGCCCTGCCACCGCCACCTGCAACCGTCATCACTAGCCGCAGAGACGGCTCCGACAAAAGGAACAGTGGCGGTCCTGTCCTGCCAGAGGAAATGACACCCGAAGTGGCAGGAGTTCAGAAATAATCATGCCCGACCTGACGAAAGCCTGGAAGTGAGTGCGCGAGGTGGTTATAAAAGGCTTCTACCCCCCAGGAACGAGGTATGCTAACTTTCGCACTATCTGGTTATTCTTGCCTTTGAAGGATTCTAACTTCAGCTTCGGAGCCCTTACGCCGGGTTCTCTCCGGAGCTTCGCTTCTCCTTCCGTTTCAGGTCCCTATTACTTAGTTCAGAGGCAAGATCATCGACAGCTAAGACCGGCCAGATTGTGCATCATCAGATATGACTCCAGTCTCCGAGCAGTCTAATATAATTTTCCTTTTCTTTTTCATCGTGTGACCACAATACATTGTATAAAAGATGGCTGGATTAAAAAAAAAAAAAAACTATTTTCTTATGGAGGATTACTGGTGCTGGGTTTATTGATTATCGACATGGTAGGATCACTAAAACGGACTAATCGTATGAACGATTATGCACGTTTTATAAGCAAACAATAGCCTGACCACAACTTTAGGCTAGTTTTGAGCTATCATCATCATATATTCATATTCACCGGAAAAAAAACAATGCTCACCAAGTTTTCAAAAAAAAAAGAAAAGCATTTACATTTATTGCACACGACATTTACATTGAAAAAGAGACGTTTGAATCTAACGCAATCCTGAATCAACACACCTCTACATATCAAACTCAAAGAGCAGTACAAGAATTTATTCTCTTTTAGACCAGCAGAGCAACCCAACTTAACTATTGAGTTGAGTTTTCTTGTAATTTGAACCGATCAAACCATCCCAGAAAACTCTGATTTTCTATTGGATTCCAATTGATCTTGCTATTCTTAGTTCTTTCTGTGCATATCACCGGTCCACCGTCCACGTTTACTCTCCTGAGTCCTGACCACCGAAAGTTCAATCGAACAGGGGAAGCTATCAGGCACGTGGTGACGAGTTCCTCTTGAACATAGCATAGGCATCACTATATATGGCCACCACATTCGAGAAAACCGCAAGAACAATCATGAAAACAGACAAGAACTTGTCCTTCTTTGTTGCTATGCCATGAGGGTCCCTGAAACAATCAAGAGATACGAAACAAGTTAGATTATCATTCTTATCCAATGGAATCATCCAGGAAATTCAAGGGCATTCCAAAGTTTGAATCAGCAAGAGAAATTTTCGGAGAGAAAGAGAGAGAAGCAAGTAGAAATAGCAAGGGGTAAAGAAGCAAATCTATCCATCATGAATTCATGCTGCATGTGCATGTGCATGATGACCCTGTAATTATTAAAATATTACAATTTACTATGTGATTTATGATTCAAATTGTGAATCTGAAGTGTTTCAATTCAAGTCTTATGATTCAGTCCTTGTCTAAAAAATTCTTATGATTAATGTTTTAAGTCTTTAAATTCCTTTGTTTCTTTTAATTTTCAGAAATAATTACCAGTAGGTTAAAAAGGCACATATAAACCTTAACCTGACTGTTGCAACAAACAGACTTGCAGCAACTACACAACAAATGTGCTTGAAAGAATATCATTTATAAAAGATGAATTCTCAATTACAAGGCCTGGAATAGTAACAATACAAGTGCAAGGTTTATGAGACAGGCCTTTGACATGCCTTGCAACCACAAACTTTTTGAGGGGGTTGGGAGGTTTGTGGTACGTGTAACCTTGGTTAGCAAAACCCCATTAATGCTTATGGTTTTTTAATATGAAAGTAGGAAATTAAAATAAAGAAAACAAGTAATTGATCAAGTTTTTACTGTTTATTCATCAAACACTTCTTTTATGGATAACAATCAAGTTAATCATAAAGACATAAAACACAAGTTTGCCTTGGTGCCTTCTTGATTTATTTGATCTGTAAGTTTCCCAGAAGAAAATAACAAGCTGAGACATCACCACTATCGCTTTTTATGGAGAAAGCATTGCCAATCAAATTTTCATTTGATTGACATGTCTCACAGCATAAGATATCATAACATCAATGAGTGAATGCAGCATTACACACAGGAAAAATGGCTATTTTCTATGTAAAACTACAGCATGCCATCCAAAATGCAATAGCTTGCCTCCTACGAGTTCCAGACATAAAGTAAGTTAACTCACCTGAGAGCGATGGCAGCAGGAAAGATGAACCCTATACACACAGCAGCTGTTGCTCCAGTGAACTGGAAGGCATCCCAAATGCTAGGTATAAAATTTGAACCCAAGAAGATGAGAGAAATGAGACCTATGCTGATCAGTGCAAATCTTTGGTTGTCCAAAACCAAAGGCCTGGCAGAGGGAAAAAGGAGGCCATCCAAGTTGAGCCGCAAAGCAAAGAAGATGATGGGGAAAACAAGCATGAGGTGGATGACATAGCTAACGCGGACTGCATCGTTGAGCACTGAGCTGTATGGGATACCAAGATTGGTATCAAAGTTTGCAAGGACATCATCAAGGGTTGACTCACCAAAAAGGAGGAACCCAAAGAAGCTCGTTGTTATGTACACAGTTGAACACAGCGCAAGTGAAGTTCGCACAATTGGTTGGATCTGGGAAGAGTCTTCAAGTTCATTGTCGATTGTGTGCACTACAAGAAGTTGAGGAAGTTAGACACACCAACCAAGCACATGCAACAATTAATTCAGAAAATAAACATCCCTTTTCACTTTTCAGTAAAGTACACAAGTCTCCATTTGTTTGCATTGCAATTTCATTTGCACCAGTACAAATTAGAAAACTGTAAATTCTGATTCTCTTTTGCTTTGGGTTTTACTTTGCTTTGAGTTTTATTTTAGTCCATTTGCATTGCAAACAAACTAAAGAAACCATACTTTGCATTTATCTCATTTGCATTCCCATACTTTTGCATCAGTGCAAATGAATTTGCATTGTGAACAAACTTAGGCCAAAGAAACAAAAGGAAAAAAGGAAAGAAATATTGTGCATGAAGCCGTGAACCCTTTTTTATGTTCCCTGAATGCCAGTTATGCAATTGTTTTCATATTAGAAAGATAATGCAGTTTCTATTTCTAGCTTGCATACCATTATAATGGCAGATGTATGCTGTGACAAGGACAGGAACCACGGTGAAGAGTTTCCAGAATGACGTCATATCAGTAACATTAGGAAGCCACCTGGGCATTGCAATACTTCCACTTATCAACTTGACAATCGTGATTCCCACAGTAATAACAACAAATGCGATAGCAAGTGCGACTGATAAGGCAGATGTGTATCTCAATGAATCTGCACAATAAAAGAATATGAGATTTCTCCTCTTCACCAACCCCACCACAAAAAAAAAAAAAAAAAAAAAAGAAACTCTGAATACGGTATAACATTATATATTCAACATCTTCAACAAAAATATTAAGTACGGGAATCTAGTCAGAAGTCACCAAACAAAATAAAAACTACCATCTATGAGAAAAGGTAAAAAAAGTTTAGAATAAGTGAAAAGCCTACAAGCATTAAGAAGATTAGTTTTGCAATGACACATTGTTTGATTTCACCAAACAATGGGTACAAGAACAATTAAAAGCTAGTCAATAGACCATTTAATTAAATAAAGAATTAATTTCTCCATTTATATAAACTGAATAACAAACATGACAACAAATCATATATATATCTACTACTACTCTGAATTCCATATTTGCAATTTAACTTTTAGTTGTGAAAATCTGGAAGTTCGAGGCTGGAGGTTAAAACCTAATACAGGAAGGTAGTAATGCCTTGTCTCATGCCATTAATAATCAAAAATAGCGACAAGATATTGGAAGGCCTCTAGGGATTCATCCAGTGTAAATGCTAAGGACTTAAGGAGTGTGGATTTAAGGACTATGCCCTTAAATTCATCTGGAATAAAACTTAAAGTGAATCAGGAACTGCCTACCACAAGTCAAACCACAAAATTTGAACCGAATCAGGATATTCATGGGGTTCACAATTCTTCAATTGATAATAAACCAAACTACAAGGATATCCGAACCTACTGAAATGGACTTAAGAATAAATTTTAGAATAAAAATGGATATCAGCAATAAAAACTATTGCCATTAGCATACTAACCAGATACAGCAATTGAGAAGGGTAACTCCTTACTCCCACAAACAAAGCGTTTGTTAGATATCTAATATTAAATTAATAGAAACATGCTTACCTACACGCTTAAAGCATGCCAATGGAGCAAATATACCAAGAGTTGTGACGAGCAGAATAAAGGCGCGACTATTCCACCAGTGTGCTCCAAACCAGCCTTCCAAGAGACCAGAATGGTGAACTCCACTTGCAGATGTTCCAGAGAGCACATCACCTTATAATATAAGTCATCAAAACAATTAGATCATCGATTATTATCCACACAACACATAATGAATGAGGATTGTTGATTGATTTGAGGGTAATAAAGGAAGAACAACAATTATTTGCAAAGACCCTTATCTTTCCACATCCAGAAGCAACAGATGAGAGCAAATCGAAGTTAAGACTACACCAAGTGAAAACCTAACATAAAAAGGAGGGGAAAAACCAAAAGAAGAAGAAGAAAGATGAAAATTATACCAATAATAATCATGTACACGATAAGCACTCCAACGTTGTTGATGACAACACACATCTGCAACAGCATCCTACCAATCTTCCCAAAGGAGTCTCCCATAACTCCTCCATATGAAACTGTCTTCCCTGCTTTGCTGAAACGGAGCAACATCTCAATGGAAGCCTCCGTAAGGAACGCCATGAAGATGATCAAAGCTATTCCTGCGCCAAGACCTAAAATTTTCATGGTCGCAGGCAAAGCCATGATTCCAGCACCAACGATGGTGGTTGATAGATTAAATACAGCCCCGCCAAAGGAAGCTCCATTAAATTCATGGAACTCAAAATCTTCATCTTGTCTTCTCGGCAACAAAGGAGCTTTTTCGTCAATAACCTGTTTGTTCTTTCGTGATGATCTCTTCTCCTTCACCGCGGCAAAGTTTGCAATAGTCATTTTATTGATGTAGGTTTCCCAACAGAATTAGTATTTACAAGAATTTTTGGAATTTACAAAAAAGAATTTTAAAAAGAAGGAACTTTTACGGAGAGAAGGAACTATATAGAAGGCTTAACTCAGAACCGCGGAAGAATTTAACCTAGAAAGCTAGAAATCTAGCCCAAAAACCAAGTTCAATCGCTATCTATTGTGCTTAAAGCTGCAAAGTATCAGAAATGCTTAGTTGGAAGTTGGAACAAGCTTCTAAATCTAAACTCTAGAACTCGAAGTACCATGAATCAAAACGGAAGATCGAAATTTAGGTTTGAATTATAGACGAGAATGGCTCAGAGTTTGAGTGGATTGGTTTGAAAGAATTGGCAAGCGGAAGTTCGACACTTGGAACTGAAAAAACCCCAAACCGTTCAAAATCCAAATCTTGTTAAGGCCTATTGCTCCCTAACCATCAAACAACAGAGATCAAATAATCCGAAGATCTGAACTACTTCGGAATCAGCTCGCAGTCTCGAAATAGTGCAGTCGAAAGATCCTAGAGCAAACCCAGGGATTACGAATAAGAATTCCCGAAACCAGGAAACGAAGAGATGGTAATAAAACTTGGAAAAACAACAAATTCTTTAACCAAAACGGTTATAACCAACATCTTTAATGCAAAATCCAGCACAAACCACGAACGAGATGGGGAACCAGGAAAAGGGAAGAGAATTGATTCTGAACCCTTCCTTCAAGACCTCCCCTTTCCTTTCGTGATATAAAGACCTCAGAAAAGAGCCTCACGTATTGTTTACGTTCTACGGTTCTCATCTACGATTTGATGAAACATAAACGTCACTTTTCCACGCAATGGATTAAAGTGACCTCGAATTTGTCGTCTCTCTTCGTTTCGAACTGTAATTCAAGGTCAATTGATCGATTTTTACCGGACCCGACGAAACAAAGATGTCTCCGTCGACGTCGAAAACCCTAAAAAGCCATCAAAAGGAAACTCGAGAGAGACAACAGAGAAGAGATAAGCCAAAACCGAAACGCTGATACTGTTTCTGCGTTAATAAGGCTCAGAATCTCAGATATTTTGGGGGGAAAAGAGTGAATTACAATTTTGCCCTGATAATTCTGAATAATTTTATGGAGATGGGATGGGCTGATCAGATCAGGAGGCCTCCAAATGTAAAAACCCAAATATCCAACCCCGCTAGGCCGCTAGTATGAATGTATGATTACAATTTACAAGCAGCAGCAGCAGCAGCAGCAGCGCGGCTGCGGGAAAACGAATTGACGACGTATCCGCTAAAAATGAGCGGTGACGTGTTTGAAACTACTTGGTGTAGCCACATCAGCCCTTCAAGAAGCCAAAAGCACATCTGGATCTGGTTGCTCCACCAATTCTGTATAAAAAAGGAAACCATCTCGTCTCGTAGGGACGGCAACGGCAAGGCATAGACCAGTTGACCACGCTATATAAATATTTTTGTCTTCTTGTACATAAACCACACCACACCACAATTAAGATGGGAAACCGGAAAAAGGGCTTTTCATGCTAAGACTCGCCTAACCGTCAGAGGTTGCGTGTGAATATCCGACTCTCCGTTCAATTCAATGATGAAGGGGCATTTTTTGTAATTTCAATTAACTCCAAGACCTTTTTTTTTGTCTTTGTCCGGAGAATAGCTTCCAACGTATCAGAATTCCGAAGGCCAGAACCAGGAATGGTCAGGCTGGAAAAGACTAGTCCAAGAAGTATATAATTGCTATTCGTCAGACTCGAATAATAAATAAACTTTTTAAAAATTAAAAGCATGAATGAAAGGGCAAACCTGCACATACCAACCAAAAATTGTAAACTGCAAATTGCAAAATAAAATTCGACAAATTTTGTCGTGTCATAAGCTAAGCCATTAACTTTCATTCACGTGTCATACGATGATACTGTCTGCCAAGTGTACCACCAGTATTAGAAATTTAAATTTGGGAAAAGAAAAAAAGACAAAATACGCTGTTCAAGGATGGGCATGCTTGGGCAATAATGCAAAACGAGTAATATAATATGAAAATATGGTATACTAATTAGCTTAGTTTATAAAAGCACGGTCACGGTTTCGCCACGTGTATCTGACGTGTGCAGACCCAAAAAAAAAAAAGAATACCCTACTATCTAAGCAAGGTTCTTCATTAGTTAATTAAAACAATAATTTACGCTGCCACGGCTAATCGTATTGCCTGCCTGCCTGCCAAGCCAGGCCTGTTCATCTGGACCACTCAGATCCTTTCTATATTTCATCGGACACCCTTGAAACAGGATCTCTTTTATTTTGTCCGTTACTATGCCACTAGCCATACAAAAATGTTTTCTTTAGGTTTAGGGGGGTCTACATTGCTCATATATTTGAGTCATGCAGATGCAGATGGACAGTGCCGTTGGGCCATGGCAGTGGACCATTCCTACCATTGAGTAGTACACTAAAAAAAACATAAAACGCTGACGTTTGATAAAGTCGGTGAGATCGGGCATGAATCTCAACCACAACGTATGAGGTGGATTTGATCCTAGTAGGCTAGTACTACTCATGCTTGGTGGGCCCATTTGATTTGATACCATATATAAAAGGGAAACAGTTCTATAGGAAGGTCCCACTACCATTAGCTATTGGATCATATACATCAAACCTTCTCTAGTCTATAGCATACAAAAAATCGCCCATTGATCCGTTGATCACGACCTTTAATAAGTCACAAGTTCACTTATTGAGAAGTTGCCATGTGACAAGAATTGAGACTAAAATCTATGGGCAGAGGATGTGACCCCAAAAGTTGTAGTCATCCTGATGAAGGGTGATTTGGCACGACCTAGCAAGAAGGGGACACGTAGGTGTGATCTGATCGAAGGGTGATAGCTCAATCAGACAAGCCCAGTTCGTAACATTTGGAGTTTGGGTATTCATCCACATCGGCCCAAAAAATCACCTCGGTGTAGATATACTTCAACACCCAATCCAATTCGAGACTAAAGAATCGAAGTGCCAACTCAGAGCTAATGAGTCGAAATGCCACTTAACCGACTCCAAAGGCCTCCCCAACAGATCCCGAATTTCTCGAGATCACGATGAGAACTCGTCCCGGCTCCGCCTGAATCGGAGGTAAACGATAAACCTTATCAACATATTACTCCCCTTCAAAAACGGAACAAACCTCATCCCACAGCCAGGAGATCCTGGAGCTCTTTCGTAAGGCCCACGACTACTCCAGTATATAAAGACATGAAACCTCAAGGCAAAGGTATGTGTGATTGTTCTACTCATTAGCACTCAAATTCTCAAACATTCAGCTCGCATTTACAGCATAAAATACTGACTTAAGCATCGGAGCGACCTTACCGGGTTAGCTACCCCAGGTTCTCTGATCCACTGTTTTGCAAAACGGTCCAATTCGCCGCCCAATTGAAGTTCAGATCGCCATCCAACTAGGAGTAGCCAGATCGCGCACCATCAATTGGCGTTGTCTGTGGAAATTCGACCGAAAGGTCATCCCTAATTCTTTATAGTTTCAAACTCAATCGCAACCGCAATGGCATCTTCCAACCACACCGGAAAAAGCATCGAGATGAACGTCACCGGGGGGCAAGCTTAGCAATCAACCTTCCTCCAAGGTCCTACGGTATGTATCGGCCAGTTCACCATTCTGCTCACAATGTCCGGAGTCCCATCATTGTCTGCACCATAGAGCACCTTGCAAGTGAGTGTCCCACTTTCCCAGTGGTAGGTGCGACTTTCTCTGAGCCATCCGTGGTTCCCCCTGGAATTGGGCATTCCTACTTTCATGACCACGTCCAGTGCGTTCGGGCAATTCAGATCCAGATGCAGCAGGTCCAACAGTTCCAACAGTACCAACAGTACTATTTGTACCAGCAGAATCAACACTAGTTCCCTCCACTACAACCGAACCAGTAGCCAGTTCCACCCCGGCACCTAGGGCCCCGTTAGGGCCAGAACCCGAATCGGCCTGGAACTAACCAGAACATCAGCCGATCTCCCCATCGGGGTGTAGAGACCTCACAAGTGTACCGATTCCTCTCAGGAGTCGGGTTTCACCCTGTGGGAGGAGAGATGGTTAGCACACTCCTCCAATCTCGCAAGGAAATCTCAAAAATAGGTATGGGGATAGTCAGCCCAATCCGCCTCGGTACTCCTAGCAAGAAAATGATAGCTCGCGAGCAGATAATAACCAGTTCGGAGTTTGAGGTGCGATCTCGAAACAAGACCTCTCTGTCCATCGCGATAGCCAGTTCGAGCCCCACAACCAAGAGAATCCAACGAGAAGGAACCAGGATCTACCTCGCGACAAGGCCGAAGTACCAGACAAGACTGAAGTCAACAGCACCAACGCTGAGCCGGTGAAGAACCAACAACGGTGACGTCGCAAAACACGCCACCCCTCGGCCAGGAACAGCCCGCCGACGAAGCCAGGCCAGCAAGAAGAGCAAGCTAAAGGAAAGGAAGAAACGAGCTCAGTGACTACGAAGACTGTGCCTCCACTACTTTGTTGGTCATCCCCTCTGTCTCCCGAGCTCTTGGTAACTCCAATGCCAAAAGATTTTAAGATGCCTCCATTAGACAAGTATGACGGGTCGTTTGACCCCAACAACAATGTGGACTTTTTTCAGTCTCATATGCACCTAGCTGGGGCCGATGAGTCCTGCATGTGTGTGGCCTTCTCCACTACGTTTAAGGGGGTAGTCTGAACTTGGTATCGGAACCTCGCGTCGGGCTCCATCGAAAGCTGGTCCCAGATCGCCAACCTGTTTACTATGCACTTCATTACCAACAAGAAGTGTCTAAAATCATAGGAAAGCCTTCTGAACGTGGTTCAGAGAGAAGGATAATCAATTAGAAGCTATATAAAGCACTTCAACGACACTTGCTTGCAGATACCGGACCTCAACCCGGCGGTACGCCTCACTACAGCAAAGAAAGAAATCACCCATAAAGAGTTTAAGTGGCATGTGGTAGCTAACAAACCAAAGGACATCATCGAATTTCTTAAGTTAGTAGATCAGTTCATCGGTACCGAGGAGGAGATCAATCAAAAGATTGACAACCCACCGCCGAAAAAAGGAAGAAAGAGAATGAAGGAACGAGTAATGGTGGGCAGAAAAGGAAGAAAATCAAGTCCCCGAGCAGGGGAAGAAGCAAGTCAAGAAGCGGATCCCCCTCGCGAACTCGCAAGTCAGGTCAGCGCTCCAGGACCCCACCTGTGGAGAGAATGAGCTACACGCCTTTGAACGCTAAGAGATGAGAGATCCTAATGGCTATTAAGGACTCCTCTTTCGTCAAATGGCCTCCCAGGCTAAGGGGAGACCCAACAACAAGAAACACAAATGTTTACTGCCATTTTCATCGAGATCATGGACACAACACAAAGAATTTCAGGAATCTCTGCAATGAGATCGAGGAACTTATCCGCCGCGGATACCTGAAGAACTTCATCTTGCAAGAAGAGAGGGGACAAGTAGATCGACAGACAGATCGACAGGGGGAATAGAGGAGGAGTGGCCCCAAGGTCAACATGCAGAATGAGCAACCACCGTGACAGTTGCCAAAGGAAAAACCAATCCGTAGGGTAATTAACATGATCACTGGCGGGTCCATCATCGTTGGGTGTACATCAGCAGTCGGGAGGACCTCAGTCTGTGAGTTAGAGAATGTAGGGGAGAACCCGCTAAAGTGACATCGGCTCGAAGAACCGATCTACTCCACTGAGGACGATACGCGCGGGTTCCAGTACCCTCACGATAATGCCTTAGTGGTGAAGCTAAGAATTAATGACTTCGAGGTAAAACACATCTTGGTAGACTCAGGTAGCTTGGAAGATATACCCTTTAAGAAGACCTTCGACAAACTACAGTTACAGCAGAGCGACCTGAAACCGGCAGATACTCCTTTGGTAGGGTTCAACGATGAGGAGGTCAGACCTCTTGGTCGAATCACAGTACTCGTGGAAGCCGGCACGTGGCCAAACATTGTGCAATTTGAGTACACGTTCCTGGTAGTCGCAACTCCCTCCCCCTACAACAGCATAGTAGGTCGACCCATCACACATGTTCTACGTGCGATAGTATTCACTTACTATTTGGTGATGAAGTTCCCAACTGATTATGGAGTGGGAGTCGTGCAAGGTGACTATCTCGAATCACGCAAATGCTACGTGACTGCCCTAAAAGGAAAAGTAAAGCTAGCAGAGGATGTCGAGTTTGAGCGACCAGTAGAGTATCTCAACGAACGAGCTACCCCGAAAGAGGAGACGGTCCATATACCAGTCTCTGCTGCCGAACCAGCCAAGACTCTCCAAATCGGTGCCCCGATCAGCGAACCACTCCGAACTCAGCTAGTAAATTTCTTACTTGAAAATTTAGATATTTTTGCTTGGTCCGCAGTAGAAATGCCCGGAATTGATCATAAAATTATAACTCACAATCTTAATCCCGACCCTTTAGTCAGGCCAGTAAGGCAGAAGAAGCGCAACCTCGCCCTAGAACGTTGGAGGGTAGTCGATGAAGAGGTTGGGAAGCTCCTCGTGGCAGACTTCATCAGGGAAGTCCATTACCCGAGCTGAGTGGCTAACCCGGTTCTGGTGAAAATGGCCAATGGCAAGTGGCGCATGTGTGTTGACTACACCGACCTGAACAGAGCCTGCCCGAAAGATTGATTCCCACTACACAAGATCAACCGCTTAGTGGACGTGACCTCAGGGTATGAGTTGCTGAGCTTCCTGGATGCCTATTCCGGTTACAACCAGATTAGGAAGGATCCTGCTGACGAAGAGAATACCGCTTTCATAACTGAGCTTGGGTTATATTGTTACAAGGTCATGCCCTTCGAATTGAAAAATGTTGGGGCAACATTCCAGCGCCTTATAAATAAGATTTTTGAGCCGTTAATCGGCAATAAAGTAGAATGCTATGTTGATGACATGGTTGTAAAGACCCAAATTTTAAATTTTCTGTTAAACGATTTAAAAGATGTTTTTCAAATTTTAAATTTTCTGTTAAACGATTTAAAAGATGTTTTTCAAATTTTACGAAAATATAACATGAAATTGAACCTGAATAAATGCGTCTTCGGAGTCACTTAGGATAAATTTCTAGGCTATATAGTCAACCGGCGCGGTATCGAGGCCAACCCGGACAAAATAAAAGCGATTATAAACATGAGACCACCCTGAAAAATAAAAGAGGTTCAGAGGCTGACTAGTCGGATAGCCGCCCTGAGCCACTTCATGTCCAAATCGGCAGACCGGTGCTTACCCTTTTTTAAAACCATAAAAAAGAGTAAGGACTTCGAATGGACTGAAGAATGCCAGCTCGCTTTTGACGAGCTGGAAATATACTTAGGTAACGCCCTAGTTTTAACTCGACCCGAAGAAGGGGATGTGTTAAAACTATACCTCTCTATGAGCGACGAAGTGGTTAGTTCGGTACAGATCAAAGAAGTAGATTGGGTCTGACCCATCTACTATGTTAGCAAAATTTTGTAGGATGCAGAAACTAGATATCCGAAGATCGAGAAATTAGCATACGCACTAATCAAAGCAGCCCAAAAACTTTGTCCGTACTTCCAGGCCCACACTATCGTCATTCTCACCAACAAATCCCTGAGGCATATTCTACTCAAGCCTAAGCTGTTTAGGAGATTAACGAAGTGGTCCATCGAGTTAAGCGAATACGACATCCGGTATGAGCCTCGGCCAGCAATCAAAGCTCAAGTCATGACCGATTTTGTAGCAGAATGCACGTTTAGCACAGCGACCCCCGAGCCGACCGAGCTCACTCACACGACGGGAGCTTCAACCAATGCGGCATCAGTCCCAATCAGAGTGGAACTGACGTAGGACGAGGAACCCTGGATCCTCCACGTCGACGGCTCGTCCAACCAGCAGGGAAGTGGTGCAGGACTGATACTGTACGGTCCAAGCGAAGTGAAGCTGGAATATGCTCTCCGGTTCGGATTCGAGGCATCGAACAACGAGACAGAATATGAAACACTGATCGACGGGTTAACCTTAGCAAGGGAAATGAAAGCAAAGCACATCATCTTATGCAGCGACTCACAACTAGTGGTTAAACAAGTCATTGGTGAGTACGAAGCCCGTGACCCCACTATGGCAACTTACTTGGCCAAAGTTAGAGAGATCTTGAGCAGCTTCGTCTCCTGCTTTATCAGACAAATTCTGAGGTCCGAAAACGCTGAGGCCGACGCCTTGTCGCGACTAGATAGCACGAGTAGAACACCATGCGAACTGTGTACATAGAGGACTTACCTTGGCCCAGCATTCTCGAGGGGCAGAAGAGGTCGCTCTCGTATCACAAGCGGAACTCAGCTGGATCGACCCACTTGTGAGTTGTTTGCTCCACGGGACCCTACCTGCAGAACGCAATGCGGCCAGCGCCAGTCAGCTAAGTACGTCCTCGTAGACAAACAGCTATACAGAAGATCTTTCAAGCTCCCTTATCTGTGCTGCTTGCAACCCTCAGAAGCTGAGCATGTACTTCACGACACCCATGAAGGCTTGTGCAGCGGACACTTGGGGGGCAGAGCTCTCACACAAAAAGTGTTAAGGTAAGGCTATTATTGGCCCACGTTGAAGGCAGATGCACTCAAGCTCGTCATAAAGTGTGACAGGTGTCAGAGGCATGCCAACATTCACCATCAACCTGCTGCTGATTTGAAATACCTCACTAGCCCGTGGCCCTTTCCGCAGTAGATTATTTTATGAAGTGGGTGGAGGAGGTTCTTGGTTGTAGCAGTAGATTACTTTACGAAGTGGGTGGAAGCCGAACCCTTGGTAACGATCACAGCCCGCAACATACAAAATTTCTTCTAGAAAAGCATAGTATGTCGCTTCGAACTACCTCGAGTGTTGATATCTGACAATGGGAAGCAGTTCGAAGATGTTAAGTTTCAAAACGGGTGTGCTGAAATGGGGATTCAACAAAATTTTACCTCGGCGGCACACCCTAGGCGAACGGGCAAGCAGAAGTAACTAACAGAGCGATACTTTGCGGGTTGAAAGCTCGCTTAGCCCGTGCCAAGGGATTGTGGGTGGATGAATTGCCTTGTGTCCTTTGGGCCTACTGAACTACTATTAAGACCACGACAGGTAAGACCCCTTTCAACCTCACATATGGTACAGGAGTGGTGATCCCGACGGAAATAGAGGTGCCCACATTACGATTGGAGGCTTATAATGAGGAAACGAATGATGACAAGCTCCATACCAACCTAGACCTGGTAGAGGAGGGTACGAGACCTGACTTACATTTGGACCGCAGCTTACCAACAAAGAGTAGTTCGGTACTATAACGTCTGGGTCAGAAAATGACACTTCCGCGTCAGTAACCTGGTTCTTCGGAAGGTTATGGTACTTGAGCCCGGCATTGACAAGGTTGGATCGAATTGGGGAGGTCCATACCAAGTAAAGCGGGTATTAGGGGAAGGCACATATGAGCTCGAGACTTTGGAAGGGAAGCAAGTACCACGAGCATGGAATATCGATAACCTAAGAAGGTACTACTTATGAACTTGTAACTCAATGGCAAAATTTCTTCAAGTCTATGTGACCACCGAACTAGTCGAAAAAGACGACTGACTTGAAAGAGGACTGCGAGTCACTCCTAGAAGCCTAAGGGCTATGGCGCCGATCTAACAGAAGACCTCGGCACTACGACAAGTCCTAGTTACCTCTTCGGCATAGGCAGACAAGTCTTAGTCGCCTCTTCGGCATAGGCGGACAAGTCCTTGTCGCCTCTTCGGCATAAGCAGTCAACTCCTATTCGCCTCTTCGGCATAGACAGACAAGTCCTAGTCGCCTCTTTGGCATAGGTGGACAAGTCCTAGTCACCTCTTCGGCATAAGCATACAAATCTTTATCGCCTATGAGGCATAGACAGCTCGGGTGCAAACCCTATGGTGTCTAATTCACCTCGGCATACAACAACATAAGGTTAATCCCACATGGAGTCAAGCTCGTTAGCTCGACACTTAGGGATAACCAACACTTAGGCAAATAAGTGACCCAGGCATAGACAGATCGGGTATGTACCCTACAGTGTCTGATCGCCCTGGCATACAATGGCAATTAGATCATTCTTACTAGTGTCGAACTCACCAGCTCACCAGCTCGGCAACAACATATACTTAGAAAACAGTTCGCTCCAAATTGGTTTAACTCACCAGCTTGGGAGCAACCTATACTTAGAAAAAAGTTCACTCCTATTTGGTTTAGTTCGCCAGCTCGGGAGTAATCTACACTTAGAAAAATTTGCACACAAAGATTGCAAAACACTTGTATTTCATTGATATAGAAGTTCAAGTACAAAAAATAAACTACTACAACCGAGCTCGGAGGCCCGGGATATACATTGTATTTAGGGGGGTCCAAGAAAAGTGGCACAACTAAGCATTAGATCTGCCAGAATCCCCTCCAGTAGGTAGGTCGGTTTCCATGTGGTTCTCCTCCACGTCCTCTTGGCCTACCTCCCCTGATGGCCTCGCCTCGAGAATTTCATCGTCACTCTCCCCTTCAGAGAAGTTGGGTTCCTCGCCAGCCTCCTTCGCCATCTCAGGAGTGACAGTGGACATGGAAACAGATCCGAAGTCGAGCTCGGGAAACTTTCGCCGCATCATCCACTTGCAAAGCTTGAATGCTGACCGGTACGAGTTAGATCCATACTCGACCTGGAGTTCGCGAAACTCAGGGGACTCCTTGAACTCCTCGATGGCGCGATCTCTCTCTTGAACCTATGCCTCTTGGATGGTGGTGTCGAAGATCTCGGTGCGCTCCTTGATCATCGCCTCGAGGTTCTCGTTCTCCCAGAGGAGAGCCTCCTTCTCCCCTTTGAGTTTCTTCTTCTCCTTCGTCAGTACAACGATCAGCTCCTCCTGGCTCCGAGCTCCCTTCTTGGCTCAAAGAACCTCACCCCGAGCTAAATCCAGCTCGTGGTAAAGCTTCCGAGCATTTTCTTCAGCCTCCTAGGCTTGCTTCAAATGGATCTCAGACTAATAGACGAGTGAATGGATAGCGGAGTTCACCTGGCAAATAAAAAACAGACGTAAGTACCATTAACAGAAGAATAAGAAAGTAAACAAAGGGGTAGGTTTCTCACCACTATACAGTAACTAGCCGCTCTTCCTCCGAGCTGACTCATTGGCATGTCAGCCCATTCCTCGACCTCTGCAGAAAACATGGCATCCTTGCTCTTAAGAAGCCCGAGCCGCAGAGTCATTATGCTCTCCTTCGGGGGCTGAGGCTCGGGCGTCAAAGTACCCTCGGGCTCGCGAGGTGGGGTCCCCTTGTCTTGGTCCTCGTCTAGGTCAACAACTAGAGGTTGGGGGTGAACCTCCTCCTCTGGGAGCTCGATCGAGATCGGCTCTGGTGCAGCGACCTCGGGTTGGGCAAGAACCGAAGGACCGACCTCCTCCTGACGGGACCTCTTCGAGGCCTTTCTCTTCTTTCCCCTCTTAACACTCCGCAAAAGGTTAGTTGCATCAACACCTGTCATAGCTTCTGTATGAGAAAAGGAAAAAAGTTAGTCACGAACTGAAGCAAGTGCAAAAATAAAAAAAGGAAAAGCGATGTGTGTGCTGAGGTGGAGGCCTACCAGGAGGACTCAGCCCAACTCGTACAAGCTTTTCCTTAGCCAGGAAATCTTTCATTTCAAGGTCGAGGTCCCTCCAAGAATTAATGACCACCCTAGTCTCAACATTTAGCCTCACTCCGGGGTCCTTAATGGCCACTCACCAGTGAGTCGGGAATGGCCATCCCTCAGGATTTCGAACAAAGAAGTACCTCCTCTTCAGGCGGGTACTTTGTTCGGTTTACCAAATAGAATTTTGAACCCAGGGCGAGGGGAAATATAATAGCTCTGTCAGGTGTCCCCGCACAGGCAAGAAGAGTTCTTCTTGATGGAGCAGATCTAACTAAAGATGTCTAGGGTAAGAGGTTGGTTATACTCGTGGAAAAGTGAGGTCGTGCCAACAATGGTTCGGATGGAGTTCAGGTATAACTGGTCAATGGTGATGTCGAAGAACTTAATGATTTCTATGATGAAAGGGTGGAGTGGGAAGCACAACCCAGCTACGAGCTGCTCCTCAAAAACCGTGAGCTCGTGGTGACCGTGAACCCAAGGGTATTGACCCAAAGAAGTACTGGAGGTAAGGACATTGGGAAGACGGTAATGGGCTACCAAGGACAAAAATCTGTCTGAGGTCATTGTGGAAGGGCCGAAGTCGTCTGGATCCCGACCCCGACAAGAAGATGGGACCCCCTCTCCAGAGGTTGGTCGCTCTACCCGAGGTTTAGGTTCCTCAGGCCGAGATGGCCCGACGTCGGGTAAAGGTGTTTCCCCTAAAAGGTGTGAAGAGGAGCCCTCTAGCGAAGAGCTGGCCTCTCTGGCGGGAGCCGAGGACCGCACCTCGGCACCCTCGGGCTCGCTAGAGTCGCTAAGTAGCCTATCTATGCTAGCACTAGACATATTGGACAGGAAAAGGAAAGGGGAACAATGACCTCAGACACAAAGGGAAGAGTGGCAAGTTGAAGGACTCCGACGCGATCTCAGGAGAGCTCAATTGCATGATTTATGGCGAAGATAATGGGCCATTCGGCCCCCTATTTATAGTTCACCACATCCAGCAATCAACGGTTGAGACTTGTATGATCCGAAGGCTCCCATGAAAACCAGTTGCACGCTACCCGAGGACGAAATCGGTTGACGCCCTTTGGCGTCTGCGGAATCTATAAATAGTGTGACGTATGCACGTGCCCAAGACGCGACCTGGGTCATTTCGTGGTTGAGCCAGATGGTTGAACAGGCCCGACCAACGGTTCGCCCTCCAAATTGACTAAGACCTCGCACCAAATCCACCTGGACTCTTCATGAACTCCCCGCATCGGGTTAGGACCCCTGGCACAAGGAGTGGGGGGCAATTGATGAAGGGTGATTTGGCACGACCTAGCAAGAAGGGGACACGTAGGCGCGATCTGATCGAAGGGTGACAACTCAACCAGACAAGCCTAGTTCGCAAAATTCGAAGTTCGGGTATTCAGCCACCTCGGCCCAAAAAACCACCTCGGTGTAGAGGCATCTTGGCACCTAATCCAGTTCGAGACTAAAGAATCAAAGTGCCAACTCGGAGCTAATGAGCGGAAACGCCACTTAACCGATTCCAAAGGCCTCCCCAACAGATCCTGAATTTCTCAAGATCACAATGAGCCAACAGATCCCAAATTTCTCGAGATCACGATGAGAACTCGTCCCGGCTCCACCTGAATCGGAGGTAAAGATAAACCTTATCAATATATTACTCTCCTTCAAAAACAGAACAAACCTCATCTCCACAGCCCGGAGATCCCAGAGCTCTTTTGTAACGCCCACAACTACTCCAGTATATAGAGACATGAAACCTCAAGGCAAAAGTGTACGTGATTATTCTACTCACTAGCACTCAAATTCTCAAACATTCAGGTCGCATTTACAGCATAAAGTACTAATTTAAACATCGGAGCGACCTTATCAGATTAGCTACCCCGGATTTTCTAATCCGCTATTTTGCAGAACGGTCCAATTTACCGCCTTCCAACTAGAAATAGCATGATCGCGCACCATCACATCCCATCTAAATGTGTTGACAAGACGACCATGAATCAACAAGAAACACTGGATCCGAATCAAGTCCCTAATCGTCAGAAAAGCCATTGGATGCTAATTAATCAACGCGCAGATCATTTCGGTGGGCCCACTTATTGGAGGGGAAATATAGGCCAGCCCCTATGACATGTGTAGCACAAGTAGGGGGAGGTTGAAGTAGCAGGGGAGGCAGAAAAAGAGAGGTGGGTCCAAAGTCCAAACAAATAAAAGTTAATGGTTTCGGAAATTTGATTGAGCAAGTGGAGCCCGTCTGCAATCGTCAGGTTGGAATCTAGTTAACACTCATGAATCCAGCACTACAGTGGGCCCATTTCATTCTTCGCTTTGGAATGTACGTGATACCCTAACGATTATTGGTAATGCTAATGCTGAGTCTTATGGAGAAGTGCTAATGCTGACGCTTATGGCAATCGGCAGAGAAAGAAGAGGATGAAGGCTGCTCTGAAAGCTGAAAAGAAAAAGGTATCAATTATCAACTCTGCAATTGCATCTATATACATAAATAATTGAGGGGATGTTTATAGCTATGCAGTGGAAATCAGATATCCCATGAGTGTGTCCGTATTTTTCCATAAATTATTTTCGTTATAGTTCTTTCACACACTATTGTTACCTGTGGTCACTAATCCCATCCCCTTAATCAACTGCATTCTTTTAGAAGTGGGAGTTTCATCATTAGAAGATGCTTTCAATACACGGAAGGGATGCCTTGTGGGACATTATGGGGTGCCTTCTTGTGAGGAGCAGATGTAAATTCCTAGAGTGAAAGTCAATAAATTTTGCATCAGAGGGGAATTCACATCTGCGCCACACAACACATTACCACTTTATATTGGAAACATTTCCCCATAACAAGTACGGTAAGTGATGAAACATTACTGCGAGATATCCCCAATACAAGGTGGGGATGTGCTGTGGGGCACAGATGTGAGGCATGGGGCCTTCTCATAATAAAAACTGAACTAGCTGAGCTAAATGCCTTTTTATTTTTATCTGTTAGTGAAAACAACTAATTTATCTGACATTGAAGTTTTCTTTTACATGTTATGTTTTGAAATGTTGTTGCAATCTATTCCATTTCCCGACCTATATTTGTGGAAAATAACCAAAAGGCAAATTTTCATATTAGGTTGTGGTGGAAGTGGAGTTCTTGGGATGTTATAAACTCAATCTATTTTTTAGCTTATAGACGTAATTTGAATAAATTATGTTTCGATGTTAGGGCTATTTTATGTATCTTTGGTTTGCACGAAAAGATTAATAACAAGTTAAAGAGTAAGAATTGGAGTGTGTTGGAATTTAAGGTTTCTATTAGAGTGAGAGTGTTTGCATAATTTTGTATTTTTACATTGCCATTTTTTACAGTTTATTTCATCTCCTTCTTCACGTTGGACCTAAGTCATAAGCCTAACTTTTCTTTGAGTTTTTCTATTTGCTTTACCTTCTTATCTTTCTATATTTTTTATCACTTGATTTCAGTATTAAATTGGTTTTACGGTAACAAGTCAACAAGACATGTAAAATTGGGGTTGGATCCAAAAAAGATATGTTTCTTATGTGATTATTTTGTTTATTAATTTTTATGGCATTAAAGGTTAACACATTTAATCCAAAAGTTGAATTATTTATTAATAATTTTTATATTTCATTTTCATTATCAATAAAAATAATTATTTTTTATTACATTTTTTTTAATTTTATTAATAAAAATATCATAAATGTATCTAATTTTTTTACATCTTTTGTAATTTTCTATATTTATTTTTATTTTAAAAATTTTATTACCTAACTATGACTTTATAGGTTGATCAATTTGATTCGGATGATTGAATTGGTTAGCCACCACTTGGATAAAGAACGATTTTATTTTTGAATCAGTTTTAAAATATATGAGTTTATATTGTTAAAAATATTGACATAGATCTAATTAGTATCATTTATTAGTGAAAAATAAATTAGAAATATAAGATTTAATAAGAGAAAATAGGATTTAATACCTTAAGTATAAGATTTAATGAGCGGGTATTAAATAAGGTGGAAAGTAATAATTGAAGCCCTTATCATTAGAGATTGATTAAATACACAAATATGACCATTTTAATAGACATTAAAATTAACATAAAATGAATTTTATACTCCTTGTCAAACAAAAAATAGAGAATACTTTTAGTCCAAAAAAAATTTCACACTTTTATAAATAGACGTGAGCCTTCATTTATTTTGGCCTCTCTTAGAGGGTGGCACAACTGCATGTGTTGATGGCTAATAATTTTTGGATGAAAACAATGGTGAATAATCAAGGGATATAATTTTGGGGATTGTTACGGTGTTAGCAATAGTGGTTTGACGTGGAGAGGCAGGAACAGAACACAACCATTATTGTTTCTTGAAGCAGAATATATTAAAAAAATAAAATAATAAATAATAAAAGGAAGCAACAGCCAACACTTCTTGACGTACATATCGCATGTGACATGGGAAATTAAGATGTGCAATCCACCTTCAGCAACCTTATAGGAGTGATAGACATAAGTCCTTATAATAATGCATAGCTAGGGATGTCAGTCATTGGCCCTCATCAGGTTCCAAGTTGGATTTGTCAGTTAATACAAATTCAACGTATCCACATCACTTAACCTATGGTGTTACGTGAATCTCTCTTCTTTGTTAGGAGAGAAATTTTGAAATGATGTTCTGACTTTTCTCATTTAATTGAAACTTTAAACTATATTAGATTTTAACTATACACGTTAAATTCAGCATCTCAACCAAAAATCTGGCTTATTTTTCATTTCATTGGTTTACAAAATATATTTTCCATGTTTCTGAAGATGCATTTATCATGTCACACGTTCAAAAGAATTTAAAAACAAAAAACTCATCAGGAATGTAGAATAGAATAAAACAGGGTGAGCTCGTTTTAGAATAGAATAAATGTTGAAGGGTTGGGCATGAGGGCCCAGGTCCAATGCAGCGAATAGTCCTCAAATCCAATACCAGATTTTGCAACCCTACTAAAAAAATATCACATAAAATAAAAGCCAGCCCTTGATGTATAATATTTTAGTAGTTCACCAGTGGGACCCGTGTAATGTACGGGTTTTTGTTACTAGAAATTAAAGTGGCATGGTCTAATTGAACTGGGCCCATGTAAGTTCAATTCAAATAAACATGTATTGCAATAAATATTAAATTTAGAGTTAAAAACACTTACTTGCCTTATCAGATGATGCAACCTATACAATGCACAAATAAGAAAGCTTTCTAATTAATTTAAATTTAAAATTTAAAGAAAAACAAATGGTGATTTGAAGACGAATCTGGGAAGGATGGGATATATGAATCCGATCCAATCCGATTTAAATTTTGAACACTTTAATAAATTATTAAAAGAAAAGAAAAATGATAACAGTTAATATAAAGAAGAGCAAAACATATAAGTATTTTTTTTAATTATTTTCAATTTTTCATCACATATATTTAGGGTCCGTTTGGTTTGCAGTGTGAATTGGAATGGTCATTCCCAGTCTGTTTGGATCAGACAAAAATGAGAATGAGAATTGAAATCAGTAGGAATGAGATTTCATTCCCAAGGAAGGGGCAGGGAATGGCCATTCACTCAAATGGGAGAATGCCATTCCAGCAGAAATGAGAATGAGATTCTGACCCAATCAAACAGTTCGAATCAAAATAGCCATTCCAACATGAATTGCTACTTCATTAAAGTGAAATACTTAAATTTCAAATATACTAGTAATTAAGCACGTGCATTGCATGTGAGAAATTTTTCATATTAATTACTTAAAATTTAGATATATCATAATTAAGATAAAAATGAAAACTGACAAAAGTAAGAATAAGATTAAAAAATAAAATCAAATGCTTGTAATAAATGTGCATGTGCGTTGCATATGGAAGTTTTAAATTACAATAACAATTATTATTATTATTATTAATTTTTTATTTCATTTTTCCATAAATAAAAAGAAATTTTATTTTAACAAATATTTTTATTTATTATGATGAATATATAACATTATAAATGTTCTCAAATGTGACGGAATTTTGTACTTTTTCATTGTTTGTGTTCCATCTTTTTTTAAATATTTATTATTCAATTATGACATCATGAGTTTCTTTGAAAAGTTGGATCATTGACCCACCATCTAGATAAGAAAATAGCTTTACTTTTGGATTTTTTATAAATTATATATCATCTACATTATATAAATAATTTTTACTTAACATACTTAATTTCGGTTTGACATAATTAATATATAATTTTGTATATATTCTTTTGATTACTTATACTTTTTTTATTTTTTAAAGATCTATTATTTAACTATTATATCATCGGTCAATGCATTTGACCCAAACCACTAACCCACAACTCAAAAAGGAAAATAATTTGATTTCTAGGTTGACACTAAATTTTATATTACGTTTCTATCATTGATAATGAATGTATAATATTAGAGATGTGCCCAATATTTATTTTTATGAATATATAACATTAGATATGTGCCCAAATATTTTTTATTTTTGTTATTATTTATATTGTATAATTTTAAAAATTTTATTATTTGACTATGACATCATTTCATTTATACGTTGATTTTAACTTTGGCATTCCATTTTCATTGTTAATAAAATTTCTTTTTACATTTCATATGTATTTTTATTTGGTATAATGAATATGCAATATTAGAGATATGTCCAATTCTTTTTATTCTTTTGTTCTTTTTTTTTGTATTCTATATTTTATATATTTTAATTTTTTATTATTTAATTATGACATCATTTATTAACCCACCATTGGGAGGGAAGAAAATAGTTCTTTTTCAAAATAATTTTTTTTTATAAAATTAAAATTAATTTTTTTGGATAAAACATTTCTTTATCCATTAATAGTTTATTTCTAATTGGTTTTAATTTAACATTTCATTTCCATCATTAATAAAAACATTTGTTATTTATCATACTTACTATTGTTTAATATGTCAAATATATTATGTTAAAAATGTTCCCAATTTTTTAATTTCTATATTTTTTGCATTTTATCTATTTTTGAATTTTATTATTTAATTGTGACAACATGGATTGACCCATTTGACATGAAATGGTTTAATTTCGTACCACTGCCTAGATGAAAACACTATTTTTTTGGGTAGATTTTAAAAGTATGTTTTTATTTTATTGGAATTATTAATTTATTATGTATAGATTTAATTAATAGAATTTAATGATGAGAAGAAATAAAAATGCCTTAAACATATGATTCAATGAAGGTGAATGCAAATTAATACCTTAAGTGTTGGATTTAATGAGGATATATTGAATGCATTGAATATCTTATAATTGTATATTTTCTACTGGTTTTAATATTTATAATTGATTACCCTTTTGTCCTCATTTTATCAATAAATTTAAATATGAAAAGGTAAATTTTGTCCTCAAAAAATTCCAAAAATATTACTAAGGCTATTCGTGCTTTTTAAAGTAGTATAGATATATTTTTTCTCTTTCCTCATTTAATTCGACATAAAATTAAAATGAAAATAATCTATTTTGTGCACTCACAACCAGAGAACATATCAATGTAAAGCATTAACTCACTAAAAACAGAGACATTGAACTTCTTTTCTTTTTTTTATTCCTAAACAGATCAAATGAACTTACTTATCACAGAAGATATATAGTAACATTAGAACCCTAGAAACAAATAAACAATAACCATGAATGAAAGATTATGGATTCTTAATCTTAGTTCAGAATACGCAAGGATGTTAAAAACTAAAAACAGCGTGAAAACGAAAAACATTGAAAAGAAATGAAACAAATGATAACTATCTTATAGCAACTTACAAATGGGTTGTTGATGAGGCAAGCATGTACAAATGTTGGTAATATAATAGAAAAGAAGCTCAAGCTTCATGTGTACAAAACAGAAGGAGAAGAGAGACCGGTCTAGAATGAGACACGCTAATGTTGATCGCCAGTGTGTTCCGGAGTTATTTCAATGGGGGTAGGGTTGCTGAGAGAGAAGGGGGTTGAAAGGGGAGGGGAGGCTAATTGGCTGGGTTTGGCAGAACTCAAAAGAGCGCTGAGTTGTTTTGGATTTTGCTCACAAATCTGCCCATTAAATTAGATGCCACAATTAATTTTCAAAAGGGTAAATTTCTTAAACTACCCTTATGGTTTAGCTAATTGACCAAGTGTATCCTTACCGTTTGAAAATTGACTACTATTGCTACTATTTCTGATAATTGACTAACTCTACCCTTACCGTTTACATTCATTAAATTTATATATATGTGACATATATATATATATATATATATATATATATTTAAATCTAATTTACCTTTACTGTCTTCTTCCTTTCAACAGTAAACTGAACTGGTTCGGTCTTTAAGGAACCCAGATCTGAGTAAGGTCCTTAAGGCACGGTTCTCGCTTAGGATTGACCAACCCTCACCGAGCCCAATTTGCCTAGGATTGCTCAGACTTCAGAGAAGATGAAAACGGCTCTGCGTCTCATGCTTTGGTTCTTCTTATCTTCATTAATGATACTATTATGGCTTAAAGAAGCACCGGCCGTAGAAGCAACATCCTTGGCGAAGCCTAGGTGCCAAGACAGATGTGGGGATGTCAGTATTTCCTTCCCCTTCGGCATTGGAAACCCATGCTCCAAAAGCAAACAATTTTTGATAACTTGCAATCGATCTTCTACCCACCCCAAATCCTTCCTAAGCTTAAGCACTGGTCGCTTCGAAGTTCTGAACATATTGATGAATGGAGAACTGTGTATCAACGTTCCAACATTCTCGAGCCCCAACGAGACAGAAGTCCATGGACGCATCAGTTTAGAAGGAAGCCCATTTTTATTCTCACAAAGCGGCAATGTCTTCGTGGCAGTCGAGTGCAACAACCGTGCTTTCGTTCATAATCATCAAGACAACAGCACAGTAGGTTGCATCTCGACTTGTTCAGGCAGAGAAGTCGACGAGAAGGGTTGTTGCGGCATCAACTGTTGCCAGACCCCGATTCCATGGTCGCTGCGGATCATAGATGTGACAATTTTACCCGATTCCATTATGAAAAATCAGAAGAAAGAGGATAATGATAGGGAAATATTCGAGTATGGAACCCAGATCTGACTATCTCTCAAGGAATCCATATCTGAGATATGAGAGATACTCAGATCTGAGATCCGGTCATCATCTGCCATTCTGGCTGTTCCTGTGGTTCTGGTAGTTCCGGTGAAGAAAAGGAGAAGGAGAGGGAGAGATCCGAGTAACCTATAGTAGAGGGTAAAATAGTCTTTTTCACATCTCTGTTGACACACGTTAATGAAAAAGAAGGATTAATCAATTGTTAGAAACAATAGGGGTAGTGTCATTCAATTTTCAAACAGTAGGGGACTAGGGGTACATTTAGTCAATTAGCTAAACCATAAGGGTAGTTTAAGAAATTTACTCTTTTCAAAAAGTTGAAAAGGAAAACGTGTCTGGTTGTTATTGGAGGTCGTTGGGTCATGTGACATCCGAGGTTGCCGCAAATGATCATTCATCTGGCGCCACTTTAATAGAATCTCTCTCTCCTTCAAAGGGAGGATGATTCTTGGGTCCACACTGAAGAAGAGATTGATTGAGAAGTCACTCTTTACGTTATAGAGGTATTTACTTCTTTAGCAAGCAATCCAAGAACTCGGGATCATGTTAATATGTAGGGGTGAGCATTCGGTTAAAAACCGAATTGAATAAACTGAAATTTTAAAAATCGAACTAAAAAAATAAAAATCGAACTGAAACCAAAATTTTCGGTTCAATTTTCGGTTAAAATCATAGTCAAATAATAAAATTTTTAATAATATAAAATACAAAGAATCACAAAAAAAAATAAAAGAATTTTGGGCACATATCTAATGTTATATTTATAGAAAATAAAATATTGGGTACATCTCTAATATTATGCATTCATTATATTGAACAAAAATATGTTTTATACATAAGAAATAATTTTATCAATGATGGAAATGTAATACAAAATTTAATGTCAACCTAGAAATCAAACTACTTTTCTTTTTAGATGGTGGGTTAGTGTATTGAGTCAAATGATACCACAAACAAACAAAAGTTAAGTGCGATAAGTGAAAAAATATTTTATATAATGTAAATGAAATATATAATTTAAAGGGAAAATTATAGTCAAAGTCGGTTGTACATTTAAAAATAGGTTGCAGATTGGTCCAAAAACCAACAAAACTCTGACAACCGGCTTTACATTTCAAATTATAAAAAAACCCCGCCATTTCATCAAAGGTTTATGTGGTTGTTGCCAACATAGGACTCTTAGTCCATGTTGGACACAACAAAATACTCTTAGTCCATCTGTCTCTCCCACTCTTTCAGCTTTGGTCTATAACTAAACCAAAGCCTCTCTTTCTCTCTCTATCGTTCTCCCTCAATCTCCCATTTTCTTCTCCCTCTCGATCAATATCTCATTTTTCCCTCAATCTCTATCATTCTTCAGTTGGTGTAAATTTCATAGCCAAGAGTTTCTTGTGAATTTTTATCAAATTGGTGTAATGATTTTTTAACCATACCAAGTTGGTCTCATGCTCTTTTATACAATCTAATTAATACCATATAAGTGTATAAGAAAATAAAAAAAAAGAACTAGAGAGGGAGTGGGAGAGAAACTAAGGGAGAACGATAGAAATTAAGAAAGAGAGATCGACTATGAAAGAGAATGAAAGAAATTGAGGGAGAACGATAGGTAAAGAGAGAGAATGAGAGAAATTGATATAGAGACCATAAATACAGAAACTAAAAACATTTTTATTTATTTTCAAGTCACACAGTCGTTGAGTAGATAAAGATGACTATGAGAGTGAAAGAGTGTGAGGGAGAGAGAGAAACTAAAAATCCTTTTTTTATTTTTCCAATCACCCAACATTAAAGGGCAATTTCGATGTAAGCTTTTTGTTGTGTCCAATATGGATTAAGAGTCCCATGTTGGCAACAGTCACATAAGCATTCGATGACATATTGAGGGTTTTATAATTTGAAATGTAGAGCCAATTGTCAGAATTTTATCTGTTTATGGACCAACTTGTAGCTTAATTTTAAATGTACAACTGGCTCCAACTATATCTTTCCCTAATTTAAAACTAATATAAAAGCAAAGGTATTTTCTTATCTAGATATCTAGATGGTGGGTTAATGGTCCAACTTTTCAAATAAACTCATGATGCATAATTGAATAATAAATATTTAAAAAATGATAGAACACCAAAAATGAAAAATGTACAGAATTTTTGTCGAAAACATTGGTGAACATTTTTTATGTTATATATTCATCAAATTAAAAAAAAATGATTGTTAAAATAAAAGTTATTTTTATTTATGATAAAAATTTAATAATAATAATAATTGTTATTTTCTACAAGCATTTTAGTTTATTTTTAATCATATTGTTACTTTTGTTAATTTTCATCTTCTATCTTAATTATGATATATCTACAATTCAAGTAATTAATATGAAGAAAATTTCTCATGTGTAGCGCATGTGTTTAATTACTAGTATGTTTATAAATATACATATAGGTTGTATCGGATAGGGGGTGATCCGAATCCTATTCGATTTTCATTTGCATCTTATTATCCAACCCGAAATCCAACAAAAAATCGGATCGGATCATGGTCCGATCCATTTGCACCCCTACCTTTAATGCATTGTATAGGATGCATAACCGGTAGGGATGTCAACAGGTTGGGTTTGTTTCAATCAATCCCGAAGTGAAGTGCCTCCAACTTGAACTTCAACTTGGGTGGCGTCTAGCAAATCTTTTCATGTGGACTTTTGGGCTTCGACAAGTTTGGAAGACTGAAACTCGGTCTTTTCTTTCCATTTGGTCCTAAAGTTGGTAAGACAAGAAAACGTGTATGTGGAAAGACACAAAAAGACTGAAAACGCCAAATTTTCAGGTAGCTTCAAGTGAAACTTTCTGGTCTTTCCATGTGACAAATAGCTTCTAAACATGCCTCTATAAGCTCGATAAACTGAGCCACTTGCCAAACAATCATTGTCTTTAAAGCTCAATTTGGAAGGAGTACAAATACAAATATGTACACTGCAAATACATACAAAAGAATACAAAATATAAGGTTTTGCACTCTACAAATTTGCATTTGTATCCTTCCAAACTGAGCCTAAAGGCAATATCTCAAAAGCTTAGGCTGAGTTTGAAAGGAATACAAATGCAAATATGTAGAGTGCAAAACCTTATATTTTGTATATATTTACGCCGTACATATTTGCATTTATACACTTTCCAAACTGAGCCTTAATAGTCTTTTTATCATTAAATTACTGAAAAATCTTTCCAGAAAAATTTGCCAAACTACACATTGTTTTGTTTGAATGGAACCCGAAGTGAAGCGCCTCAAGGCTCCAACTAGGACTTAACAACTTGATCTGGTCAAATGGAGACAATTTGACCTCGACCAAACCCATCCCATATATACTACTACACATATACTTAACCAAGACAAAGTATACTAACATTTGAATGTTGTACTAGTTGGGATTCGTGCGTTGCGCGGGCTTTCTAAAATAAAATTGGAGCAACAGGAGCCTTATAATATCGCCAAGTAAACTTAAGCCTTATAGTTAATTTTTAACCAAATTATTGTTTTGGGGGAAAATAGTAAAATAGTGGGAGAGGGACAAAGATGAGATGCTGATATGAACAACTGACTTCCCACAATACCCCAAATAATAGTAAAATAGTGGGAGGGACAAAGATGGGATGCTGATATGCTGATATCAACAACTGATTTCCAACAATACTAATTGCTGCCATTAAAGTTCATGCTTGTATGTTTTAATTCAAGGAATATGTTCCTCGTGCATGGTGAAGCCAATGTGAGGACCAATTTTGTGAGGAGGAATTCCACATTGGCTTGAAGACCTTGGCATCATTACTAAGGCAAGTGGATGGGAGTTTTGTGTTAATTAAGCAATCAATACTATCAATCAAAATGTTTTTTTTTTTTTTTAAAACCTAACATTTATTCTAACTGACTAATAAAATTTAAACCAAGTTTTAATTTATCTAAGATAATTAACGTTGATTATAAATTATTGTCAATGTTTATCATTAATTTGAGTTATCAATACATTCAAATTTATTGTTAATTAAATTACCGTAACAGTAATATATTTTATTGGTAATTTACTAAAATTTAATAACAATTAATTATCAATATTATAATTAACAATAATTACTGTTATTCGTCAGTAATTATCAATAAATTACTGTATTTAATAGATAGTCACAGTAATATCATCACTTTAAACTTATGAAAATTCTCCCTTTTCTAAATAGCCACCCAAATAAGAAAAATAGATTTCAGCATTGTTCGTCCGGACGTGACTACCCAAACAACCAGCACAATAACATTATTGTCTCCCCTAAACCCAGCAGGCCACTAACACTCCTAATTGGGGATAGTTATCTATCAAATAAGCAATGTAAAATATATGAATTTCATTTACTTTACAAATAATGCAGGGCCCGTGTATAATACGAATCTATTAAAATAGTTGACGAATGGACACTGTAAATCATACAATACCCATTTATAATATGGGTCGAACCCGAAATAAATGGGTGCTATCACACGGCCTCATGTACGGTATAAATCTCATAGACAACAAATCACTCAGGAGTCTGTACACACCAACCCCACAACACGTTTCAGTTGCATCGGCCATATGCAGACTTGGCAAAAAAGTTGACCCAACCCAACCTGGAAAACAGGGTCAATGTCTCATATCCAGCTACCTGAATTTGAGATTGACCCGACCCGACCCAGGAAAATTGGCTTGGGTCGGGTTGGGTCATGGGTCAACTCATTGATCCGATTGTCAATTTTAATGGGGACTATTTATGTATTGTTAAAAGTTTCCACCATTTAATTTTTACTATTTAGTCTCTTACTCTTTATCATTTACTCTTTGAATTGTTGAATGCTTAAGTTTTTATATCATGTTTGGAATTTTAAGGTTAATTCCTTCAATTTTGATATTTTTATATATATTTTTTTATTTTTTAAATTTATAGTTATTTTAAAAATGACCCGAATTGACCCATGGGCCAATCCTAACCTGAACATTTAGGGTCAAAATCCAGCATTTGTTGATCCAACCCAAAATCAACATAAAATGTCTTGATCCAACCTGAACCCGACCCACCCAACCCAATTGTCACATCTAGGCACATTTCCCATACTTATATATATTGTTATTATTGGGGATGTGAGAGAGTTTTGAGAGGTTTCAAGAGGTATAGATATTTTAGTAGGTTGTTGTATAATTGATCAATTTATTAATTCGTATTTGTATATAGACTATACAATGAAAATAACCTATTCAAAAATCAATATAAAAATTGAAGGACATTAAATTATGTTAATAACTTAAGGGAAATTGTCAAAAACTCACCATGAGTTTTCAGCATTTCTCTTAAATTCACCACAACTTTTCAGAATGTCTAAAACTCATCAAGTCACTAACTTGATGTTAAAGAGACTTACGGTTGTTAATATATTACCATTTTAACCTTCATAGAAAATATAAAATATATACATATATTTTAATAGTTAGATATGAAAAAAAAAGGAAAAAAGCTCAAAAAATATTTTCAAATATAAAATACATAAAAACACAGAAATTGCAAAAATATAAAAAATTATAGAAATTGCACACAAAATAAAAAATTATTTTCAAATTATAGAAACTATAGAAATTGAAAAACAAAATCAAAAAATAAAATTGTAGAAAAAACACCAAAAATTATAGAAAAACACAGAAATTTCAAATAAATAACAAAAAATGCAGAAAATTTTATAGATTGTAGAAAATAGAAAAATGTAAAAAAAAAAAAAGAAATTATAAAAAAACATTAGAAGTTATAACAAAACACTAAAATGTAAAAAAAGAAAATGAAAAAGACTCCTTTCCTCTAACTTGCCATTCAAGGGTGATTTGGTCATAAAAATTGTTATTTATGCTGATATGGACACCTCTGTTAAGAAACATTAATGGTACACTAACGGAAGGTGAGTTTTGAAAAATAAAAACTTGTTGACATGGTGAATTTTAGACGTTTTGAAAAGTTGTGAATTTAAGAGAAATGCTGAAAACTCATGGTGAGTTTTAGACAATTTCCCATAACTTAATTACACCATTTAATTAATTTAATAATTGAAAATAACTTAATTAAGCGAAGTAAGTTAAGTTAATTAAATTAGTTAAGAAAATTCAGTTCTTAAGTTTCAATTACATCTTTTGATCGTCTAAATATTTATAAAAGGTGTTTTAGTAATATTCCAATCATTTGCATCATGCAAGTATTTGATGATTTCTTTATTCACATGAAAAGAAAAGAATCTTTCTTCCTTTATTGCGCCAAAGAACAAAACACCAAGAAAAAGTAGAAGTAAATGTTTATTTTTTTTTTTTGAAAAAAATAGAGGTAAATATGGGTCCTTCAACTGCAAGGCTGTACAGATAAGATTTTGGAAGCTGAAATGTCTAATCAGATCTTGTTTCTGGTTAATTTACAATTAATCAACGTTAATATAATAAGTAGCTTGACGTTATAAAATGGGTTGTAGAACTGGTAACCTTCATGTTTATTTCAGGACGGGTCCTATCTCGTTTTACATATCATCATCATCTTCTTCACCCAGTCACCCGTACGCACGTATATTCCAAAATGGGTTTGGACGGCATGGTGAAGAAACGCCAAGATTTACAGTGTGGATTGGCTTCAGAGATCCCAACTCCCAAGGAAATGAAGATGAAACGGAAGAAGAAAATTTTGTCAGTGCTAAGAATACTCTCACCTCCCTTCTTTGCGCTCTCCATTTAGAAAATATGAAGGATCCTTTTTTAATTGTGCAATTTTACCCGAAGAGGCAAGGGTGTCAATGGACTGTTTTTGGATTGGATCCGTCCAGTCCAAAATAATTTGGACGAATTGGATGGACCGACAAGACATATTAGATTGGACCAATTTGATCCAAAATAATTATTAGATTGGATTGGACCTGGTCCATCCATAATAAATTTATATTGGATTGGGTTGGATTAAGCCAATATCTGGTCCCTTGATATAAAAGAAGAATATAGGTGTCAATGGATCAGATTTAGGTTGAAACCAATCTAAAACAAAACGAATTCGAACAGATTGGATAGTCCAGACATTGAATTGGATTGGTCCAAAATATTAATTGGACTGGATTGGACCTGATCCATTTATAATGGGCTTGCATTGGACTGGATCAGATTGGACCAAATCCAATCCAATTGACACCCGTACAAGGAGGTAGACCAACGGTTGCATCATTGCTGCTGTGTTTAGTTGCAATACAAATAAATTTGTGCTGATGCAAAACCCATAGCAGTGCAAATGATTTAAGTGTAAATTCTGACATATTTTTGTTTCAAATTTCAACTTATTTTATTTGATTTCAATGCAAATAAAATAAATTAAGACATGAAGTAGAATTAAGTAAAATCCAAATCAAAATTAAGCAAGAATTTACATTTTAACTTCCATATAGTTGTATTAGTAAAAACAAAAATTGCATTGCAACCAAACACAGCGTACAGAGGAAAAAATAACGACAATTCAACTCTCTGAAAAATAAGAATTAAGAAATTTGATGGAATGTTATCATGTTGAAGGAAAAATAATAAAAAAAATTGATATAACGCTACAAATTTCAAAGGGTAGAGTTATTTTCTCACTTAAGAAGTCTAATAAAAGAAAGCAATTGGCTCACATATAGTAATAGGAGGCATTGTGGACATGGTAATAACTAATAGAATAATAATTAATTTGTTATTTTTAATTAAAACATGTAGAAAAGTCAAAAAAGTATGTAACCTAATCTACTAGGCTTCACCCTTAAGTCTTAACCTAATCTTCTCATTTCGATAACCAAGTCATCGTCAGCATTAATTGAGTTTGGGATGTGGGTAAGGGGTTCTCCCCATACGGAAGTAAATAATGGAAGCAACCGCCCACCGAACCCTCTGAATGTTCAGCAATTAGCTGCTTTGAAACGCTCTGGTCTCCGGATAAGCTATATTCAAAGAGGATGAGGACAGCCCTTCAAATTAGCCGATTTGGGCTCTCCCGATTTTTCACCAAACATATAGCTTCAGTGTAGAGCCCACCTCGGAAAGCCAGAAGCAGCGCGCTGCGCTTCGAGCCTTCTCTACCCTCTCAAACGGTCACTTTATCAACTTTTGGGCTAGCAGTTACACCTGGTCCTGGTGATTCGTTAAGCTTGGATTGCACTGGTTGGGGACACAAACGTCAGCATGAGTTCATGTTTGATAAGTCCATGGCTGCTTGGAGTGCACGGGCTATGGAGTTAGAAGCAAGAAGAGACCGTTTCAATGGGTTGCTACTTGCTAGAGTACATCTACATTCATTAAATTCTTAAACTGAGATAAATCGATACATTCATATCGGAACCCAGATGCCGCTTGATTCAATACATTGGATATTACACCACGATTTATCTCAATCAGCATGCGAATCAGTACTCAGGTTTTCCACATTGAAGTAACCCTTTAAAAAATGGCAGAAAAGAAGCTCCCACCAATCCATAGCCGTTCAAGTTTGCTCATTCTCCGGCCACTGTGACTAAGTCATTTAAGAGAGAGAGAGAGAGTGACGTGTCTTATAAGAGGTTGGATTCTCTTCTTGAACAGCATCCATGAGGAGTGGAGAACTTATAAGAGGTTGGATTCTCCTACCAGGAAGAACAATTGAGATAGCAGTTCATTGACTTCAGTCATATGTCGGTAAGCAATTCTAATTTTATCTCCTCCAACTTTTTTGTTTATCATTATGAGTCTTCTAAATTCTAACTTGTAAATAAAGGTTGATCATACTTAATTTGGAGGGATGATGCTAATCTTTTGGAGCTCAGATAGATTACATAGTGGTTAACTTTGGAGTATTAATTAAGATGAACCAAAAAATTATCAGCCCATAAACAGCGTTTGTAAATACGAAAACTAAATGAAAACTCTGGGAAAACAAGTTCCTTTTTTTTTCCTTTTGTTTCTTTCATTCTTTGGCAAACCCAGAAAAAAAACTCGTCTGGAAAACAAGGTAGAGTTCATAGGTAATAACAGATTTGCTCTTCAAATTTTCAGTTAAAGCTAAACTATCAGGTAATAGTTTAATCTCAATAGAATTTTCTTTAGTTATAAAAAATTGAAGGTAATAACAGATTGACTCTTTGTAAGGATTTGGAGATTTAAATTGAACCATTCCAAGTCAGAGAAATTGCTTCACATGCTATCACTAGGTACTGCCCCATGCCTCAACTTTGGGGCACGGACAGACCATTTTACAGGCTTTAATTTTTCAAGGTAATCCGCTGCAGTCATCTTCTTGAGAGCTGAGAAGGGAAAGAACTGAAGCAAAGAGCCAAAAGAGTACCACTTTGACCAAGTTTACTATATTCCCTACCTCCTTCCCAAAAGAAAACAAGAAAATAAAAATCAGAACCCTGTTATTTTTCAGAAGAAAAAAAGAAAAAGAAAAGGATCAGAGCTCTGACAGAATGGTAGTTTTGGATTTTTGGGTGATCCCATCTGCCTCCAAGTATCCTAATCTTACTGAGTGGTTTCTCAGGTTCTCTAACACATGCCAACTATCAATACTTTAAGCTTCCTTTGTGGCTTTTAGAATCAGAACTCTGACAGAGCTACACTCTTAGTTGATTTCTATCAGTCTCCAAGCATCGTAATCTTAACAAGAGGTTCTCAGGTTCTTTAATATCCGCTTACTGTTCATATTTTGGTACACTCTTGATCTGTGGCTTTTAGAATTCTGAGACAACAAAAAGATGTCTCCAAAGAGCACTTGCATCCAAGAAATCTAAAGTCCCAATTAATATTTAATCAGCATTAGCCCCAAACTAATGCAAGTATGACAATTGAGGGCCCTCTTTGGTTTGTTCGTCATTCTCCCAACTTTGGGTGGTTCACTTCATTTTGATAATTTGATAACTTGATAAGTTCCTAGAAATTTCTCTCTAATTACCCGAGTAATACTTTGCACTTCAACACATTATTACATTGTCATCCCCTTCACTGGATACACACAAGGCCAAATTCAGTCATTCTAGGAACTTATCAAGCTATAATAGTATCAGAGACACTAGTCCTGTTTAGTAGGCAATCCATAGCAGGACTGAATGGGTCTTACATTCCTAGAGAAGTCCTAAACTTGCCTTTTTAGTGCAGGTTTATCAAGGGGCATGAAAAAAAAAAGCTAATTATTTCTCCTAAAGTAGGGCTATTTATTAAGAAACACTTTCATGCACCTGAAAGGGCAAACCTATTGCATGGTCCTTAGCTAATTCTAAGTATGTTCTTTTGATTTTGTCATACTGCACAGTTTGAACTAAGTTGTTTCAAATTATATATTTACATATGAAATAAAGTATAATGATAAACTAGGCCCTTGGTGGGTCAGTGTGTTTGAGACTCTCTTTCTGATGGAAGGATTTTCTTCTTCTTTTTCTTCTTGACTTGAGTTTACATAATAAGTAGCCAGTTGTTGGAAGTGTAAAAGCAACTTGGGAATGGTCCCATGCTACAACCAAAATAACCTGTTTCGTTTCCTTTTCAGCTGGTTGAAGATACAAGTCCAATTGTAGTTCTTGGACAGACATTATTGGCTACAATTTCTGAGATCACAGCCTCAGTTGTATGTGTTGAGATAGAACAGGAGAACTTCATGGAAGTTGGATGCTATCTCGATCGAACTTCTCCAGCAATAATTGAGTTGCAGTTTAGTGAGAATAAACCACTAAATGCAATTGAGATTCTACAAACTCTAACTAAAAGCATCAATCATGCCAAGGATCTCATGGAAAAATGTCGTACCAAAGGCCATTCAATTCTAGATGCAGAAGTCAAAAGCATAATAGAACAACTGGAGGGAGTGATAAAAGACATAGGTGAGGGGTTGAGCTTAATACCATCTTCAATGTTCAAAGAGCAGGAATATGCAGAAGTTGCAATCAGGTCTCTTTCACAGGAGATGCAAAATGTTCACTTTAAAGTTAGTCCAACTGAAGCATCAGATACCAAAGATGCAGTACAGGTCCAGTCTCTTTCAGAGGAGATTCAAAATGTTAAGTTTGAAAACAGTCAGACTGAAGTACCAGAGACTAAAGAGACAATACATGTCCAGCCTCTGAAACAGTTACCAGAGGAAGAACACACAGCAATAGAAACAGATCTTTATTCCATCAATGCCGAGTTTTTCACTGATGATCTCCAGTCAATAGATATGCTACATCTCACCGGCTCCCCTAAAGGCATGAAATTCATTGATCAAGTGAGCCTTAGAAACAGTAGTAACCAGTATTTGAAAACATTGCCACAGGTGGCTGAGTACATTGAGCCTCTATATGAAGCTTTCATATGTCCACTCACACAGAAAATCATGGATGATCCAGTCACCATTGAAAATGGAGTGACCTATGAGAGGAGGGCTATAACAGAGTGGTTCAAGAAGTTTGAAGATAGTTCAGGTGTAATCTGCCCAACCACAGGGAAAAAACTATCAACTAGAGATTTAAACACCAATGTAGCTTTAAAGACCACAATAGAAGAGTGGAAGGAAAGAAATGAAGCAGCAAGGATAAAAGTTGCCCGGGCAGCTTTGTCATTAGCCAGCTCAGACAATATGATCCTTGAGGCACTAAAGGACTTGCAAGATCTCTGCCAACAGAAGAAACAAAATAAAGTACAGGCACGTAACATGGGAATGTTATCATTACTTGCTCATATTCTGGAGTATAAAGACAGGAAGGTTAGGTGTGCAACACTGGACACATTACGGTTACTAGTCAAGGAAGATGATGAGGGCAAGGTTTAATTCGTTCTAACTTCTAACCATGAAATATTGTTATTTTTCCTTTACCAATGCAACACAAATTTAATGAGGAGCAACTAATGCTTGACTGATCCCTGCATTACACCATGGTTTTTATAATTGACTAGTTATGTGGTTGTACTGGATGACCATTTCTTCTAGTTATCATTTTTCATGTCTTATATATAAAATAAGTTTAATATTCCATATAAGGGAAATCTCTTTCAATTATGACAATTTTTTTCAAAATTAATAGGCATATTGGGTTCGTTTGGGTTAAAACATGTCTGACATTGGCAAAAGAGTTTAACATTCCATATAAGGGAAAGTGACTTCTTTAGGAGATGGACACTATAAATCGAAAAAGTTTTTTATACTTGCTACTTGTTGGGAATTTGACATTTCTGACCATAGGTATAAAACCTTCACTGCATATTTCCTTCTTTCCTTGCCTACATGGTGTTATTCCCTGTATATCATGATGATGTTCCTATTCTATGGTATGACAACAAAACAGTAACTGTATTATGTAACTATATGAAACTTTTGATTGGTCAATGGGGGGGGGAGAGACTTCAAAAATGAAAACTTACATCTGATAAATTGCAACATGGTTTGGATCTCTTTGCAGGATATCATTGAACAGACAAAGGCAATTCCAACAACAATCAAAATGTTGTCAAGTAACTACCTTCCAGAGAAACATGCATCTTTGCTGTTCTTGCTTGAGCTTTCTAGGTGCAAATCACTTTGTGAGAAGATTGGATCAGTTACTGGGTGCATTCTGATGCTGATCACAATGAAATACAACTATTCTTATGATCCCTTTGCTGCTGAGAAAGCTGATGAAATCCTACAGAATTTGGAAACATCTTCAAAAAATGTTATGTGCATGGCAGAGAATGGCCTTTTGGAACCACTTCTACACCATCTTATTGAAGGTATATCATCAAATCTTGCAGCATCATCAGTATCCCTCTGTGTGTTATCATCTGCACATTCACTTATGCAGAGATGACAAAAACCTAATACTGTAGTTTTCCATGTAGGCATTCCTTCTACTTGTTTCTTTTTCCTGAGACTGATATTCCTCAGAAGGGGGTGGAAGTTGTGTGAGATAATGTCTTAATATTTCATGATATGCATCACTAGTTCAACAAAACCTTCTGATCAAATATATTCTCTTTAAGATTCATTAAATTTTGAATAAACTATTTCAATACATACTATGGTAGAATAAATGGCTGATATTCACAGGTTTTACATGTGAGCATCATCTTTCTGGCATGTCTCCAAAAAAAAAGTTCTTTTGTTATGTTTGATCTTGTTAGGCTCACAACAACCACCAACAGGATGAAACCACAGTGTTTGAGATAAAACAACAACCAAGAGAACCCAATAGAAACATAAAAACAAAGTAAATCCAATCAAATACAAGAAAAACAAGTTCTGCGAAGTTGCCAAGAACATAAAGGATTTATGTGGTTCAGCCTTACTTCCTATGTCCACGGGAGAGATGAAACCATTCTTCAGTATAAAAGAGAATGAGAAGCAATACAGGTACCATGTGGTTTGGAACCCAAACTAACCCTTAACTCTTGTACACCTGTTTTCCCTTTCCTCTCTCAAACCTAAAGAACCCAAACAACAGGGAAAAAACACTCTCACACCAAGAGCACCCTCTCTCACTGCTTCTTTTTCTCTCTAAAAATCTCTCTCACTTTCCACATACAAAAGAAACCTTTTATTATGCAAAGCCCACTGTAACTTAAAGTGGGACCACACACACCATTAGGTTACAACCCAATGCAAAGGTTAAAATAGGACATAAACCAAACAGATCTTACATAAATGAAGACAAAATGAAGCAACCATGAGTCCATGATAAAGATGTTTCCTATCTTCTCTTGAGTCAAGATCACCTGGAATTTGAGTAGATACTGGTTTTTCCACTTAAAAACATAAAATTGTTATTTGATCAGAAAATTGAACAAGTTATTTATTTTGAAATGTCTTCACTATTTGTTTCTGAGAAAGTTCCCTTTAGGAGGTCTATATCCATCCATAAATGAAAATTTGGAAATACCATTTTCATGAATGGCTTATAATCGTCAATTGAGAATCACTAAACTACTAAACTTTCTAAATAGATATATGTGTTATATCTCCCAAGAAACCATAACCAGATGGTTTGCACCAATTTAACTCAAATATCTAGCAAGACTCTACCACTTCTGTTTTCTTAAAAATTTGAAACAGGTACAGAAGAGATGCAAATGGAAATGGCAAGGTGCCTTGGAGAAATTGTTCTTGCACGGCAGATCAGAACACATGTGGCTGAGAGAGCTTCTCCACCTCTGATTAAGATGGTGCACAGTGGAAACTCCCTAACAAGGAAGGCAGCATTAAAAGCTCTAGTTCAGATCTCATCCTACAGCCCTAACAGAAGAATACTTGTGAATGCTGGTACGGTGCCAATCATGATTGAAGAGATTTTCAAAAGGACAATCGACAATGAGCCCATGGATGCTAAGGAAGAATCTGTTGCAATCCTTGCAAATATACTTGAGTCTGATCAAGCTCCAGAAGACCTCCAAGTAAGCACCCAAGGTCGCACAATGGCATCAGACCATGTTGTGTACAAAATCATCCAGATGTTGAAGAGTTCATCCCAAGATGAAGTCAAATTCAACCTCATTAGGATCCTCCTCTGCCTCACAAATGCCCCTAAAGCAACAGTGACCATTGTTTCTGTTGTCAAAGAGACTGAAGTCAGCTACAACCTGATAGAATTGATCAATTCTCCACATGAGAAACTTGGAATTGCATCAATTAAACTCCTCATAACACTTTCACCCTACATAGGGCACACACTTTCTGAAAGGCTCTGCAAGACTAGAGGTCAACCAGAGAGCCTAATCAAGAAGCCAACTGAAATAAACCAAATCACTGAAAAACATGCAGTTTCAGCCAACTTCCTAGCTAGGCTTCCCCGCCAAAACCTAACACTCAATCTAGCCCTCCTCCACAAGAACACAGTCCCTACAATCCTTGAAACAATAAATGAAATCCAAATAACTGGATCAAGAGCAAGTAGGTTTGCTATTTCATACCTAGAAGGCCTAGTAGGCATTCTTGTCAGATTCACAACTACACTATACGAATCTCAAGTGCTACTACTAGCAAAAAGCCATAACCTCGCATCAGTTTTCACAGAACTACTCATAAGAACAGAAAGTGATGAAATTCAGAAACTATCAGCAATTGGGTTAGAGAACCTTTCGTCAGAATCCATAAATCTATCAAGACCACCACAACTTAAAAAATCCAACTCCAAGATAACCAGGCTTCTGTCATTTCATTCATCAAAGGAGCGGAGTACACAAATCTGCCCAGTTCACAGAGGAGCTTGTTCTTCACAGACCACCTTTTGCTTGCTTGATAACAAGGCTGTGGAAAGGCTGTTGGCTTGTTTGGACCATGAAAATGTTGAGGTGGTTGAGGCTGCGCTCTCGGCTCTATGTACCTTGTTGGATGACAAGGTCGATGTGGACAAGAGTGTGAGTTTGTTGAATGAAATGAATCTCATCCAGCATCTCTTGAATGTTATGGGGGAGCATAGAAAGGAGAGTGTGCAACAAAAATCATTCTGGCTGGTTGAGAGGTTCTTGGTGAGAGATGGAGGCAGATCTGTTTCTGTTTTATCACAGGACAGGTTCTTGCCTTCTATATTGGTAAGTGCTTTCCATGGCGGAGATGTAAACACAAGGCAGATGGCTGAGAAGATTTTGAGGCATTTGAATAAGATGCCAAACTTCTCAACACCCAAATTCTAAATATGTTTTCAGATTTACTGGTTACAGTGCAAGAACCAAGATCAAAATATGCAACAATGCTCTGACTTTGTTAGTAGAATTTGAACAAAATTCCATCAATACAAGTGGGACGTATTGCCTGCTTGACTAAAGAATGAGCTAGTGTTAAAGATCCTGAGTGCAGCTATGTAATATTGTAATGTAACTTTGGATTAAGTGCCACCTCCAATAGCTCTCTAAGGCTAATAACTTCTGCACATTCAGGGGTACTTCGCTGTAAATGTTCTGATAGAAGTAGCAATGAATCCGTCTATCCCTTGTTAAATACCCTACTACTGCTGCGGATTTCAAGTCTTTAGTAGCTGCTTCAACAAACCACAAGGAATAATCAGCGTCTCTGGGATGGTTGCATTGTATATGCAAGTGAAGCCTATGGCCGTGATCTAATGTGTTCAAAAGTTGGGTACGTAGGATTAAGGTCCCTATGTGTCACAACTGCGACATGCAGGAGAAACTGATCAATGGCTCCCGACACCAAACTAGCAAGATCATTTGTCAAAAATCAACATAAACCGGATGGTCGTAGCCCATAGGCACCAAATTGATGGCTAAAATCATCTGATACAAAATAAAGATTGTATCGGATAGGTTTCAGAGAACAGAACAACCCACTCGATGATCCCATAAGATCACATGCCTTGGGTTTCAGCTCCTCGTGATAAAAAACCATAATTCTCAACCGCATACTTGAAGTGTTTGTCTCTTCCAAGGACAAACAAAATGGAGATCATCGACTTTTGGGCTGGAGGAAAAAGAAAAAAGAACTTTTGGGCTGGAGACATCTGACCTATAGAATCACCCGATAATAGTATTTGTTCAAACTTCAAAAGTTGAGCAAGGCCAGCTGATGCTAAATTGTAAGGCTGCAAGCCTGCAATGCTTAAAATCAGGATATTTCCGCTCTTTTGCAACCATGGATCATTAACTTAAAAGGGTGAATAAAAAAAAGGAAAAAGAAAGAGAAAAAATGGCATAACAACATCAGCAGGTAAATGTGTAGGGGCCGGGGAGATTTTGGCAGAGAACTTTATTTTAATGCTAGCATAGTTTTAAATGAAATTTCAGAATATACAAGTTTTGGGGAACTACACTGAAATGTCAAATTGAATATTTCGCCTAGATATTTCAGACAAAGTTTCAGAATATTTTGGAATAATTTTTACATAAATTTTCGAACATTTTAAAATAACCAAAGTTTCATTTTTTACAAGGTTTAGCGGTATTTTTTTCGGCTTTATAAATCTTAAAGAATTATATTTGTGTTTTTGACGGCAGAAATAATGATTTATCAAGATTCCTAAGAATTGAAATGAACATTCCGGAATTCCCCATGTGGCCATGTCAATTTGAATTTCACTAAAAACCATTTGAAATAACCTAGGCTCTTAGGAATCTCTTACCACATAGAATTTCATTAAAATCAAAAGCTGACAATACAGACTTTGTGGAAATGGATTCAAAGCGCAAAAATTGATAGTTTCAACCCTGAGCCAATTTACTTGCTCTCTTCTTTAATTATTAGTTATGATGGTGCGTGATCTGAATGTTCTTAGCTGGAGGGTAGTTTGGACGTCGGTCCATTTTACTGGTTGGTCGAATTGCAAGAAAAATGACACTTAGAGGACCCGGGGTGGTTTACCCGGTGTGGGTGCTCTAATGCATAAATTAGTATTTTGTGTGCGAGCTGAAAACTTGTATGTTAGAAGGCTAGTGAACAAATAATCACGCGTACCTTGTGTCATTTGGGTTGGTGCCTTTATGTAGATGAATTGTCGTAGACCTTATGAAAACACCTCCGAGATCCCCGGTCCATGCTACTAGGAATCCATTCTGCACCAAGAGGTGGACTTAGTGTTAGCTGATAAGGCTTATCGAGTCCGTTCGATCCAAACAGGATAAAGATAAGGCTTGCAAACATACGGCGTGATCCCGGAGCATTTGGAGACAGTTGGCTAGCTTCTAAAAGTTGGCTACGTGTCACCTCGACAGGTCGAGCCATCACGAGCTGCTCGGACCTCGGTCTTGGTCGAGGTACCCAAGTTGACCTACCTCACTGAGGTGGCAGGGACTGTCAAGTCATCATCTAGTCAGTAGGTCGCTTTCACATGTCTGGGTGTGGATAGGTCGGGCCAAATTACCCCTCATCAAGTTAGGAATTCAAGATTTCCACCAGTCTTCATGTGGGTCACTACTATTCTCCCAAGACATTTGTTCTGCAATGCCTGTTCTTTGTTTTTAGGTTTTGTTATTTTTTTGAGAATGTGTTTATCCAAGTAAATATATTTAGTAAAAACCATACTACACTCCACTTCAGAATACTAAATTCCACTGCAGACCTATATAATAATTCAAAATTTAAAATACCCCCACCTATAACACCAATAGCTGCCCATGTATTGGTATCAATTTTGAGCTGACACCTACCCCAACTGTACGATAGAGCTAAGATTTGTTGGGGTGGACTGAACAATAAAAATCCCATATATTTATTCATGTTCTTTTGTAAGAAATGTTAACAAGGTAAATAAAACAATTTTCCAAAAGAGACCTAAATTTTGTATACCACCACGAGGGGCATTTTAATATCATAACAATTTGGCCATCTCCCCACTTAGGGAGTGTTCTCTTTTTTTTGGATTTTAAGAGGGGAGAAAGTTGATCAATGGGATTTTGGTTCCCATTGACCAAGAAACCCATGTTCATTTTTCATATTTATGTGGGGACTAGAGAAACTTTATTTTCCTGGGTGTCACCCCCATCTCCTAGGTGGGTAAATAACCTTCTAACCTAGGGGGAAACTTGCCAACAATTGAATGGGAAAAAATGTCCCTTTTAATAATGGATTTTTATAGATGAAATGGACATTCTCTTATTTACCTAGGAAATAAAAGAACATGGATAAATGCACTTACCCAATAAATATTTCCTAAGAAACACTTACCCAGATAAGTTACTCAGATAAATAACTTACCAAAAAACAAACAGGGCCTTAATGGGAAAGTGCCCAAAAGAAAATGCACTTTCCGTGGGCTTATTGCATAAAAGAGCACAGGTAAATTGATGAACTTCCTTCCCCCCCCCCCCGAGTGTAATTGAACTTAGATTTTCATTAACGCCCAAGCGCTGGAGCAGGTCGGAAATTAGGAATCATCTCTGGGGTTGCTTGCCTTCTTTCTGGATATGGAGATTGGGCTATCACCATACCTAAGTGAAACCTGTATCATCTGTTCTCCTTCCCTGTTCGTTTTCTTCATCTTCTCCTAATTGGGTCTTATTGTCCTGACGCCTGTAAGGCTGTAACAGTTTGAGAAAAGAGAAAACTCCTTGAAACTTAACTCATGTTTGTTGAGATGGTACAATCAAATCTAAGCGATTTTATGAGGAAGAGGCATTAAAGGGTTTGTTTGAACTTTGAAATAATTGCAATCAACAACATACCAAAATTTGATTAATATTATATGCAAATTGCAAAAAATAAAATAAATAATAATTCACATGAACCCACTATTACAAAATAACATGCATAGCATTCAAAATTAAATAACATATTACACACATGAATTATAGTTTTGTATTAATATACAGTTTCTATATTGCATTTAATTAAACTCAAAAAATACATATATTTAATACAAAATTGCTTTTGGATCCGTATGGGTTTATATCGACCCCTACGAATCCATATTAGTTTGTAACTATCCGTATCAATGATGTATTAGTGTTTTAGTATAAGGATCAAAGTATCAACTATCAATATCAGGTATCATATTGAATAGCTTGGATACAGATATGGATATAGGTATACTTTGAAACTGAATAAATGAAAGATCTAAAAATGCTTAGATGTGTTAAGGAAATGTATAAAAATCACACAAGTACATTAATAATACTAAATCTAAAGCTGAATTATCTATAAATAAGGTATAAACACATGAAAAATACACACTTTAATAGATTATAAGAAGAGAAACATTACAATCAACAATACTGAGACTCTAGAATATATATACATAATATAATAATTATCACTCCATTTCAGTTTTTATGATTAGAATTTTCAATTTTTATTGAAGTTTCTAGAAATCTTTATTTATTCAGCATTTTTATATAAATCAAGCACTATATACTTTTGTATTAGTGTGTATCAAACTGTATTGGACCATATCGATCGACATGGCCCAATATAGAGGCAGATGGTGCCAATATGCATGGCTTATGGAATAGATAGCTAGTTGTAGTGTAGCTTACATCGGTAGCCATTTATACAAATATAATACCCCTATCGATATGGACCAAAGAGATGACATATGCCTAATATATTTGGACTTAGTGGGCTTACCTTCTCCTTCGGCCCATAAACAAATACATATGGGCCATCACTCATGCCTGCCATCTGAATTCACTAATCTTTAACTGGAAATTGAAAAAGAAAAGTGTAAAATGGGCTCCACCTTCCACAACCAAGTAGCTAAAAATTATCTGGCTATGTTGATTTTTGGCAGTATCTATTAATCGAAGGTAGCCTTTGTTTTAAAATGAAGTTTCAAATTACCCAGGTAAGCAAAATGAAACTGTGCAAAGTGTTTGGTTCATGTTTTATTAAATTTTTACTTCTCTACAATTTGTTTGCTCCACTAGGTAAAGCAGTGAAGCAAAACCTTTTACCATTCAAAAGACAAACAAGTTTTGCTCAATTCCCAAGTAGAATCAAGTGTTGCCATGTTATAACCGTTTGATACACAGTAGGACTTTTGAGCAGCCATTAGGATTTAGGACCTGTGACATGTCCTCATCCAATGGGTCCCGACATGGCTTCTGAGTTCCACATGGGCAGTTTGCCAGTTTGTCGTTTGGTGGGACCCATACAACACAATGATGATGGTGTTGACCCCACCCATAAGCCATAAGCCGTAACCTGTATCTACTAAAACTCTATCCATGTTCAGTGGATGGTCAAACCGTATTTACATATGACGATACCATACTGCACCCTGGATGGAGCCTAAAGCCTTCTGCAAACAAAACAGTCAAAAGTCTCTGATCCTATGCAATTTCAGATGATAATAGTATGGGGTTGTCATGAAGCTATTCACATACAACTGCAAGTCTGCAACTGCTCTATCCCTTCTCTCCTTGTCTTTCACTCTGCCTGTGTATCAGTGTAAGAGCAAAGAACAAAATTTCCCTCCCTCTCATAACTAACATTCAGTAAAGGAAAGGGCTTAAGGCAAGTCTTCGCTCTCGGGTCTCGGCTCGGCTCGGCCTCTCAGAGTTGGTCAACTGCAAAAGGCTTTCAACCTGCTGTAAGACTTTCAGATGAATTAATTTCGAAAAGTTGGGCGTGTTTCCCAATGACCAAAAGCATTGACTTTCAAGGAAAGTATTTCACGAGAGTTTCAGTTTCAGACTTTCAACATGAAGTGTTGAACCCACTACCACCACTATCAGCCTTATGCGCCACAATTTGTTTCAACTTTCAACTTACCTGGAAATTGCCACCATCTAATTTCTCCAGCAATCAAACGCCTTCTCTGGGGGTTGTTTTTTGTGCGACAAAGACGAACCCAAGAAGCAATATAATATCCATGGCCAAGCCAACAAAACAAACTTGATACTTCAGAGGTCTAACCTCGATCAGACGTTACAACTTTTATCTTGTTGGCAAATGGTTGCCACGGAGAAGAAATACAGCAGTATCTAACAGTAACAGGAACATTCAGGAGTCAGCAGTCTGACTCACAAGTCACAAACAGTTGAATATTGAAAGACAACTGGGTCCATCTCCCAGATTTCAAGGTTAACTCAAATCAAATGGACAGAAGCAGCAATGAAGATTCACAATCTAAATGGGCTTGACGGACGTAATATATGCACTGGGTTTGCTTTTCCTCTTCCATTACTTCACAGAGTTGCTTGCAAGGAGCCATGGACATAGACTGCAGTACTGCACAAGGAAATAAGTTAAGGGGTCGCCTGAAACTTTACGGGCGGTAAACTGCTTAGGCCCTAACGAGAAGGGAATCTCAAGTCAAAGTAGATCACCTCTGCAAGTTCCGTACCTACAGATTTTGAACACCATGAATTACAGGGCCAATAATGTCCTGTTGCTGACAGACCCGTCTGACCGTATGCAACTCATGGCCTATCAAATCTGCCAGAAACTGGGTTTTCCCTTTACCTCCTCTATACTTTTGTTTGGTTATTAGCATTTTTGACGCCTCCCATGCTTTCGTTGGATCTTTAGAACAGCTTTTTGCAGTCTCGTTTTGCTAGATGATGTCGAATATATTGGTTCCACTGGACTTCATCACTACATTTTAGAGACCAAGAGAATATTTCAGCTGGTTCAGAAGCGGACTCGTTCGATCGCGACGGCCATTTAGTCTTGTCTTTTTTGTTACTCTGTGTAGGAAAATGCGAGTTGTCCGAACAGAAGTCGATAGCGACATGTTATTGATTCTACTAGACAGGGAATCTAGTGATCTTTTTTTTGTTTCTCTCTCTCTCACACACACACATTTTGAAGTTCTAAACTTGTAATTCAAAATTAACAGTTAACTGCAGCTTGCCATGGGTTATTTTGCCACTAAAACTAATAAAGGGAGCTCTAAAATAATTTCTCTTCTATGCATCAGAAAGAATTCACTTTCAACAAGATAACCATCCAGGAACAAGGAAAAAAATGAAAAATGATTTTCATTTGTTAATATTTGGTAAAACTTACAACTTACATTTCTTCTATTAGAACTGAAACAATACAACCATAATTTCAACTGCAAATCCAAAACCCAAGGAACTGATCTCCCCTCAAAACCTGTCAAGATTCGCAGCAAATTCAATGAGAGAACCCATTGAGCATCTTACCCATCTCCCTCAAGCTTCAGTAAAAGATTCCTTTTACAGCACTCTCAGCATCCACATCATTCCCAGAGGAAACTAACTCTTTATCTCCATATACAATGGATTTCCTATTTTGCATATATATACTACTCAGAAAACAATTTTAGCTGTATAATATACCTGAGAATCTTTGGAGGCTGAGTTGCTTTCCCCTCCAGCTGTACAAGCAACTAGTGACCCTCAGCCATGGCTCCAGATTCATAATATCTAAAGTAACAGAAAGATCCTCCCAGTAAAAAAAAATGGATGAGAAATTTCCTCTTATCATCCCTCTTAAACTAGAAGGTCGTGATTCTAAGTGGAACTAGATGCAGAAGATGTCGATCAAAGCTCAACTTTCATATGCCCCGGTGGCAAAGAACCTGCAAATGCAAAGGATAAATTTTAACTGTGAGCAAACCATAGGCAACACTAACTGATGATCCACATAGGATAAACAGAAACTCTACCATTTAACTCTTGGTTGTTGAAAGGAACACTAGCACCGTAGTTCATCTGGACAACATTGTGAAGCTCATCATCAACCCACATGTTGGGTAGCTGTAGATAATTAAGATGTAAGGAGACTGCAAAACCAAATTAAGACTTCCATCCATCTAAAATTAAAAAAATGCATGCTTTACTTTGTACTTTCATAATGTGGCCCACCAAAAATACCCAAAAGAAGTCTTGGCTTATGGAGACTTGCTTGCCTCACTGACATCACAAAGTAGAAGTCCTTTTCATTTTTATTTATTTATACAGCTCTCTCTCTCTCTGTTTTTTAGAGATTTATTGCCTTATACAGCTAGTTTATATACTTAATTTTTTGTCTATTTGCTAAGCATTTATCAAAAGATTCCAAGATGGAAAGAGAAAAAGTGAAATGATCCATTGGGATAACAAGTGAGGTCTCAGAAAAAAAAGGGGATTGAAAAGCAATGGGATTCAAACGAGTGGTGTTAATTTTGCAAGGAAGGCATGGTACCTGAGTTGGTTCCTTGTATCCACCACTCATTGCTGTCAATTGTGAATTAATGGTCCTTCTAAGTGCATCAGAGGGGCTTCCCATGCCAGGAATTCCAGCTTGGATCAATCCCTGTTGAGATGGATGTAGCTGGGGATGAGACATCCCCATATCTGGAGAAAAGCCCATTGTAGAAGAACCACCACGTGCCTGAAGGATCTGTTGTGAAGCAGCAAATAGTTAGAACATGAAAGAAATCAAAATAAAGTATTCATGTATAAATTTTGCATCTATGTGTTTATGCGACTTCACTTACATCTTTGGCTAGGAAGCCTTCAATATTGAAGTCCAACCGTGGATTGACAGCTGCAAGTTTCATCGACAAAAACTACAAGAGAGAACTTTTCATATTTTCAACCATGAACCAACAAAGTTCTTAATACTAACTATGGCAAATATCAACATACACTATGACAGTATCACAGTATATACAATAGGATGAGAAGCACAAAGATCCAGGATATATGCTATTTTCCTGTTCTATATCAACTATTGTGTCAAATCATGTCTCCTATGTAACCCAATTCCGGGATTCAGGTCCATTTTCCCAATCAACAATCCTTTTAAAATTTGAAGCACCTGTGAGTACACAATTACGCAATTAAGAGATTTCTAAGTCTTACAACCACCATACCTCAACCTGCCGTTGCAGCGACTGTACGTAGTTAATGATTTCATCTAGCATGACTGCCTTCCCTGTGACCTGTAAAACCAGCACACCTCATAAAATGAACCACAGACACAATTGAGTCATGAGAAATTCAGTTAAATGAACTCCCAACACCAGATAAAATACCTTGCTACAACCAGGGACAAGGTCTTGAAGAAATTTCATCCTCTCACTGATCTTTTCTCTTCGTACCTATGTTTTGACCAAAAGAAAAGGAGATATGCTATTACCAAAATCTTCATGGCAAAAATAGACTATATAAAAGAAATTTATAGTAGAAGAATGTTACTCTTTCTGCAAGGCTATGGCTGTTTGTTGCCTGACCCCTTCGTGCTCTGACATGAATGTAATCTTCTTTTGGTGCATCAGACGGCTGGGAGCTATCTTTACCATGTTTCCCAGCAGGTTTTGCAGTAGCTGATGTTAGATTTTGGTCACCTTTCTGCTTGGTTTCAGTGTTATCCTTTGCACCCTCACCAGGTACTTGGGCTCCCTTAACTTGGTCAAGCTCATTATCCTTCCATAGAAAATTACTAAAACATGTTAGAAAAATCAAAGAAGAAATAATTAAGTAGGATAGGGTAGAAATTAACAAATCAGAAGCATTATTTCTACCTGACCACTCCTTTTCCTTTTCTTGATGCTAATTCCTTTACTGGAAGAAGGATCCCCACCTGCACTCTCCAACATAGATGGATCCCCCTGCCCATCACCACTACCACTAAAATCGGCTTCATCAGACTCGTTGCTAGAAACCCCAATTCCTTGTTTTTCTTCATCAGGATGCCTCATAAAATTCCCAGTTTGTCTCTCATTTTCTATAGGATTCCCTTCAGTGGCTCCATGATCAGCAGATGGGGTGACTTCTTTGGCAGCTTCAGGCAAATGCATCTCATTGTTCTGAATTGGGGCCTGAACTGTTCCACCCTTTGAATAGGGGACCAAGGTTTGTGGAATGCTGAAAGGATTCATCATATCACTAAAATTCCCAGCATTGAAACATGAAAAACGAGCAGCTCTCTCAATGAAGTCAGCATCCGCTGGGAACTGAGATAAGCTCTGGGGAATGATTCCAGTGTTGCTTTGCAAGAACACCCCACCCTTTGATATTGTGGGATTCCAGCCTATGTCCAGAGCTTTATCAATACTAGTGCTTGAACAAACAGGAATCCCTTTCCTGATAGCTACTGTGTTGGAGGTGTTCGTACCGGTTTGTGCATTACTATCGCAAAAACCCAAGTTCAGTGAATTGGGGTGGTCCCAAATGGTTGGACAAAATGAGTTTACCAGAGAAACAGATGAACCCATCAGATCCCCTTTGCGAACAGGGATGGAATTGTCTGTAGGAACCAAACCCATTGACTGATTAGAGATATTGGCACCCCCAAATCTCCAATCCGTAGACATATTAGATGAATGATAGTTGACGGGATCTCCACTTCCCTTCTCCAAACCAAATTTATCTTTGTCACCCATATCCATCTAACCTCGACAGAAAGTGCAGCAAAAGCAGCAGGAAAAAAACAGGATATCTTTCCCTAACCAAAAACTGGTTTGAGCAAACAACGAGCAATGTACAACATCCAGAATAGTCAACCAAATAAATAGAAGCCCAAATCTGGCAAAGAAAAACAATCCCAAATGCACAAAAAACACTAAACAAAGATCAAAAATTAAATAAAGAACTCAAAAGTCTTCCAACGAACATCAAAGCTAATATAACTTCCAAAGTAGAGATGAAATCAGCTGAAAATAAATAACAAAAGATTACGAGAGTCGACTTCAAATCTTGAAATAGCAATATAAAACAAGGCCAGCCCAAGTATATTGATATGTAAAAAAACAAAAGTATATTGATATGTAATAGAAACCACACAAGTAAAACTGCTACACTCCCAGAGCTATCACTAAATTTGCTACTTCAAAATTACACAAGGGAAGAACCAAGCAACATAAACCCACTTGAAAGGCAGAGCAGAAAAGTCCCCTGAAGAAGTCAAGAAACAACAAAAAAACATTGATTTCAGGATCAAAACCAACCACTCAAAGCCCTGTAGTAAAAAATAAAAGCCCTAGTCAGAGCTTCAGACCGAGCTCTGAACCAGAGAAAGACCCGACCCAAAAGTGGAAAGGGAAAGATACCCACTTGAGATTCGCTGCTACTTTTGGCATTCTGTTCTTCATTGAAACCTTTACTGCACCTTTGTTGAATATGGGCTGCGTTCCTGTTTTTGCTCAGAAAACTGCTAAACTGCCATGTCCGGTGCCCCTCCCCTGGGAGAAAACAACCATGAACAGTGGGAAGAGATAAAGAGAAAAAGAGAGACCGGGCCTTTGAAGGGTAAAAGAGAGGATTAATGGCAAAGGTTCAGCATTTATACCCACGCTTGCATCAGAAAGAGAGCCATTGAATGATTAACCACCGCCACTGCTACTGTAAAATATACAAAAAAACACACCAAGCTTTCTTCACCACCTTTATTTTTTAAATTTTTATTTTCTTTATTTACTTTTTTTACCTTTTATTTTGTATTTTTAATCCCATATTTTAGCCATATTTATACCAGCTTTGAGCTAGCAACTGACATTGCCAACCATATAAAGATTGTTTTTTAAACTTTTCTTGCATGTCCTTCTTTAAACCTTGGGAGCAGAGTTTTAAATCTTATTTAAAGGGTTTTTGTTTGGTCAAGAATCTAACCATCCAAGATCTAATCGATTTTCTCGTCGATTTCTCTGTAGGAGATATATTGAGCTACGTTGCAGTTGCAGGGTGCTTCAGACAGACGGACGGACCCCAGATTTTGCATTATTTTAAAGGGTGCCCCCAGTCGTAACCTCACTGTGATAATTTGGATAACATATCCCTGCACCATCATCTTGATGTTCATTTTTGAAAGGACAGAAACTTTAAGTAGACTGCGAATCCTCTACTCGTACTCGTACAACCGTAGTTGTAGTTATTGCTTCGTGGTTCACGCAACTATCGGAGATACGTACGAAGCTGCTGAGACCCTGAGACGGAAGAGTGTCTTTTGACAGACAATACAAGGAATTGTAGAGGTGTTCTTAGTAATTGCGCTTCTGTACCTGGTACAACACCCTTCACCTGTATTCAAGATTGAAATGTATTCCTGAATCCTGATCCTTCGGTTAAAAGACTTTCGGAGGATTTGCAGTTCAATGCATCACGTTGGAATGATGGTGGAAGAGAATAAAATGAACCCAATAATCAATTCATGTGGAAAGGCCAACGGAGAATGGTCAAGTGAACAAAAACAGAAATGGGTATACGGATCATAAAGTCGTGGAGAATGGGTATACGGATCACGAGATTATAATGAACTATGTACATTCTTTGAACTATACACCACCGATGTGTTCATGTCTTCAATCCATGTTTGGCAAGGACAGTCATTACCCATTCTTGATATGACGAGACAACCTCCTCTTTTCTTTTCTCTTATTAACCTCAAGTACACATTGAACAAACTTTTCATAATGGTTGGATCTAGGTCGGATATTCGGGGACCCCATTTTAGATTATATGGTACTCGACTCAACTAAGCCTTGTCCCAACTCCCAATTATTATTTTAGGGTGGCATGCTTTGAATTGTAACGTGATTAGAGAATGTGAGCTCCATAACCCGGTCGAATGGAATGGAAGGTAATAACTTCGTTTCACCAACTTTCAAGCTCTATTAAACAAGTGAAGAATAAAGTGACTCTCTTTTCTTTTAGAATAATCTACAGATTCGTGACTCGTAAAAATGACATCAGATATTCCCCAAAGAAAAATTCCAGATGAAGGAAAAATCAAAGAAAAACAGCGGAAGATAGAGGAAAGATTCAATAAGGCCATCTACGGAAAAGTCATTGCGGATAAGCAGATGAATGCATTTGGAGTTCTACAAAAGGTAAAAAAATTTTGGCCAAATTGCAAATACGAAGTCATATGGCTAAAAGATGAAATATTGTGGATCATTTTTAAGAAAAAATCGGATATGGAGATCTTCTTATCTCAGGAACCATGGCTGTACCATTGATATTGCAGCGGTGGAGGCAAAATACCATCCCAAGATCACTTCCTTTCTCTGAGCTAAAAATGTTCATCCGAATAGTTGATGCTCCGATGGAAAAAAGTTTTTTTGGTCTTGGGGAGCAAAAATGGTAAGTGATGTCGCATATTTCGGCTGCTCCCTACTAGATATGATTTGGCTGCTAGCAATGACGAAAACTGGGGTAACCTGCAAGAGAGGAGCCAGAGATCCCGGGGCGGCTGACCCGGCAGGGACACTTCGATGGCTAAGTTAGCACATAGTAGCTGTAGTAGAGAGCTTGAAGATGATGAATAGTGAGTTTGAGAGCTAGAGAGCAAAGATTACGCATAAAAAACATACATACGCCCCTAGGGGTGAAGTCTTTATATACTGGAATCCTGACAGGTTAGGTGGAGTAGGTCGCTTTGTCAGATCCGTTACCGTGTTAGTTGGGAGTAACGTCTCTCGCGGTGAGGTTGGCCATCCCCGTCTGAACCAGGGAGTGGGTGAACTAATGTAGCTGTTACAAAGTACGGTTCTGAGGGATGCAGAGTACGGAGGTGCGTTCCTCGAGGTTGCCATGCGGAGGTCGATCAGACTAGGCAACGGGCTGCTCACGAAGTGTCGGGCTGCTTGGTGGCGAGCTGCTTGACTTCGCGTTTCACAAACTTGATCTGCCCCGAATGCCGAAGTGCTTCAGTACCGAAGTGATCTTGCACTGAGGTAGGCCTGTTCCGTGGTGGCTCATCTGTCCGAGCTCGACCTGTAGCGGACTTGGCACTGTTGTCCTGCTCACGAACTGGTACCGGGACGATCTTAGCCCGAAGTAACTTTAGTTCAGGGTGCTAGCGTACCCGAGGTTGCTTTGTAGCGAGCTAATCTATGTTGAGCTGTCACCCGTGTTGAGTCATGTCCGCGTGTCTCTTGATTATGAGGTCGGGCCAAATTCCCCTTCATCAATTGCCCCCCACTCCCCGAGCTAGGGGTCACAACCCAGTGCGGGCAGTTTACGACGTGACAAGTGGATTTTGGCTCGAAGTCTAGGCTGCTCTGTTAGATCGCGTGCGATTTACGCGCAAACATCACACGATCTATAGATTCCGCGGACTCCAAAAAATGCGCTAAACTATTTTTGATCTCGAGGGTAGTGCAACTGGTTTTCTTAGGATTCGTCGGATTGCTTTGATCTTGACCGTTGCTTCTTCGATACAGTGGCTATAAATAGGGAGACCCGAGACTCATTTCCTTCGCCACAAGCTTACTAGTCTTCGATCTAAGGTCACGCTAAGCTTCTTTAGCTCAGGTTTTCTAGTTCGCCACTTTCTTCCAGTTCGGTCGTCCCTCTTTGGTGAGTCTCCCTTCGCATTTCTTTTTAGTTCGATTCAGTTCCATGTCTTCCTCTAGTTCTGATAGTCTTTTAGATGAGGCCGAGGAGGGTACCTCGGCCCAGGTCGATAGCCGAGACGAGGCTACTTCGGGCTTAGAGGCAATTTGTGGCCTTCCCGAGGTACAATCACCCCGGGAGGCACGGGAGGCCTTGGGTAGTCTGGCATCCACTTCTCAACAAGGTCGGGTGCTAGACAACTTTGGCCCTTCAACAATGACCTTGGACCGGCTCCAGGCCTTAGTGTGCTGGTACAACCTCCCGAGAGAGTTCTCCTACAGTCTCCCCTTAGGTAACTTCCCTTGGGAACACAATCACAATGAGATTGTGATTTTTGAAGAGCAGCTCGTGGCTAGGCACAAACTTCCCAACAGGATCCCGGCCTGGAAACGGGATTACTTCATGGTCCGTAACCCCGAGGGGTGGTCTTTCCCAACCCATTGGAGGCCAGGCATTCAGGATTCTGGTGTTAGACTAGACCTGAAGACAAGGGAGACACTCAAGTCTTGGGTGGAGCTCGGCTTCATTTGTGCGGACTACCTCGTCGAAGATAAGCTCGTGCAGGCCGGCTTGAGTCCTAGTTGGTCACCTTGGATTTTTTGCTTTTTTAAGGTTCTGATTAGTTCGTGGCTAATCTTATTTTTCATTTTTGCAGTTACCATGTCGGTCAATGTAGAAAGTCTCTTGAGAAGCTCCCAGAAGGGGAAGAAGAGGGATGCGAAGAGATCGTGCCAGGAGGTCGGTCTTTCATCTGAGGTCTTAATCATGGAGCCGGTCTCCACTGGGCCTCCCTAGGAAGAGGTCCAACCTGCTACTCCTGAGGCGGTTACGGACGAGGACCACCGTGAGGGAGCTCGCCACCAAGAGCCGGAGAGTTCGTCTGCACCCGTGGAAGCGGGTATCGCACCAGAGAGTACTCCTCCGAGCTCGCAAGAGAGCATTATGGACTACGTGCTCGCCATGCGTAAGAGTCGGGATGTCGTCTTCCACTACAAAGTCGCGAGGTGGGCGATGTCTACGAGCCAGCTTTTGGGACTAATCGCCAGTCACTGTACGGTGGTGAGCATTATGCCTTTTTCTTCTCCCCCCCCTTTTTCTTTTCTTTTTTTTTGACTCACCTCAGTTTTCTTTTGGTAGGCTAACTCTACTGGTCATGCGTTGGCCTGCCAATCGGCGATCGGTTCAAAGGAAGCTCGTGACGCCAAGACGGAGGTGCAGAAGCTCCACCGCGAGCTGTACCTGACTCGGGGTGAGGTACTTAGAGCCAAAAAGTCGGTTGAGGCCCAGAAGCATCTGATCTTGACCCATGAAGGATAGATCTCCGCGCTGGTTGAGGAGAAGGCGCGGCTTCAGTGAGAGGTCGTGAACCTCGAGGCCACGGTTAAAGAGCGCCCCGAAATCTTCGAGACTACCATCGCAAAAGAAAGGAAAAAGGCCATCGAGAGCTTCAAAGAGTCCCCGGAGTTCAAGGCCCTGCAGGTCGAATACGGCTCGAGCTCTTATCGCTCTGGGTTCAAGCTGTGTTGGTACCTGGTCCGGCAGAAGTTCCCCGATCTCAACCTTGGTGACGTCACGATGACAGGCTTAGACTCCGGCGTGGCCAAGGCGGCGGATGAGGATCCAGACTCCCCAGGGGAGGAGAGTGATGATGAGGTTGAAGTGGTGGACCCCTCCGCGTGATAGCTTGTTGTTCTTTCTCTCTCTCTCTCTCTCTCTCTCTCTCTCTCTCTCTTTTGTTTTGAATTGTGGATGTACACCCCGGGGCCATTGAGCTCGGGTCATAGTAAAATTCCTGTACTTGAACTTTTTCATTAATGAAGTATACTGTTTCTAAGTAACCTGAGTGCAAAATAATTCTAAGTGAGAGTGAGCCCCGACCTAGGTAATTTAATGTGTAGATTACCCTAATTGTCGAGCTATCGAGTAAGATAACCAGTAAGGATAACCAAAATAAAATTTGCCCAAGTGTTTGTTACTCCAATTCTGTGTGGATTACCCCGAACCGTCGAGTTACCAAGCTTGGTAACAAGTAACGGTAACCAGAGTGGAATTTTTCCAAGTGTTTGTCGCCCCGAGCTGCCTGCTATGGCTATCAGTAGGGGTAACATCATGTAATGTACTCCGCGCACGGGCTACTTGCTTAAATGTTGGTTTGTCCTCTTCAGGCCCGACTTGTCGAAGTTTTCGTTAGTTTGGTGTTTTTAGCCCTTAGGCCCTGGGAGCAACTTAAGGTCCAGTCTCCTTGGGTTTGCCCATGCCGAAGAGGCAACTGGGTCTTGAGTGCCCATGCCGAGGAGGCGACTGGGACTTGGGAGTGCCGAGCTTCTTGTGAGGTGCCAGGCTAACTGGGTGCCAAGCTGCCTTTGAGGTGTCAAGCCGACTAGGTACCAAGCTCTCTGCCAGTTCGGTACCTTAGCCCTTAGGCTCCGGGAGCGACTTAAGGTCCACTCCCGGGTTTTTCCCATGCCGAAGAGGTGACTAGGTCTTAAGCAATAACTTAGTCCACCCTCCTGGACTTTGCCCATGCCGAAGAGACGAATGTGTCTTATGCAGCAGTATAGCCCTTAGGCTTTGGGAGCGACTCATAGTCCACTCCTGAACTTTGCCCACGCCGAAGAGGCAACTGGGTATTGCTGTGGCCCTTAGGCTCTGGGAGCGACTTAAGGTCCACTCCTGAACTTTGCCCACGCCGAAGAGGCAACTGGGTCTTGTTGTGGCCCTTTGGTTCTGGGAGTGACTTAAGGTCCACTCCTGAACTTTGCCCACGCCGAAGAGGCAACTGGGTCTTGTGCTGGTGCTGAGGTCAATTGTTAGCTTGGCCTTTGGTTTTCTAGGGGTGTTTCTGCAGTTCGCTCCTTAGTTTGGCAATCACAGGTAGTATCGCCTGAGATTACTGATATTCCATGCTCGAGGTACTGACTTTTCTTCTAGGGTTTCGAGTTCATACGTACCTTCCCCAAGTACCCGCTTTACTCAGTAGGGACCTTCCCAGTTTGGTCCGAGCTTACCTACACCGGGCTCAGGCACCATAACTTTCCGAAGGACTAGGTCGCCGACACGAAAGTGCCGCTTCTTGACTCGGGCGTTATAGTACCGAGCTATTCTTTGCTGGTAGGCTGCGGTCCGGATGTATGCGAGGTCCCGTATTTCTTCCACCAGGTCGAGGTTGGTACGGAGCTCGTTATCATTTTCTTCGTCGTCGTACGCCTCCAGGCGCAGTATAGGTATCTCGATCTCGGCTGGGATTACCGCTTCCGTGCCGTAGGTGAGGTTAAAGGGGGTTTCACCTGTCGCGGTCTTGACGGGAGTTCGATAGGCCCATAGCACGCTAGGCAGCTCGTCCACCCATAGTCTTTTAGCTCGGGCTAAGCGGGCTTTTAGTCCATGGAGTATAGCTCTGTTCGTGACTTCTGCTTGCCCATTTGCTTGAGGGTGTGCCACCGAAGTTAAATTCTACTGTATCCCCATCTCGGCACACCAGTTTTGAAACTTGATATCTTCAAACTGCTTGCCGTTGTCAGAGATAAGTACTCGAGGTAGTCCGAAGCGGCACACTATACTCCTCTAGAAGAAGTTTTGTATATTTCGTGTTGGGATTGTTACCAAGGGTTTCGCCTCTACCCACTTTGTGAAGTAATCCACTACTACCACCAGAAATCTCCTATGTCCTATCGCTGGAGGTAATGGTCCAAGGATGTCAATTCCCCACTGTGCGAAGGGCCAAGGGCTAGTGAGATACTTCAGGTCGAAAGCAGGTTGATGATGGATGTTGGCGTACCTTTGGCATTTATCACATTTCTTGACGAGCTCAAGTGCGTCTGCCTTCATCGTGGGCCAGTAATATCCTTACTGTAGCACTTTCTGGGCGAGAGCCCTGCCCCCCAAGTGTCCTCCGCACAGGCCTTCATGAGTGTCGTGGAGAACAAGCTCAGCCTCTGAAGGTCGCAAACAGTGCAAGTAGGGGAGCGTGTAGGATCTTCGGTACAATCATTCGTCTATCATGACGTACTTGGCTGACTGTCGCTCTACCCTTCTAGCCGCATTGCGATCTGTGGGTCGGGTTCCGTGAAGCAGGAAGCTCACGAGTGGGTCAATCCAACTCGGCTCTGTTTGCGCAACAGGAGCGACCCCTTCTGCCCCCCCTCCCCCCGAGAATGCTGGGTTGAGGTAAATTCTCTATGTACATGGTCCTCATGATGTTGCTGCTTGTGCTGGCTAAAAGGGACAGGGCGTCGGCCTCAGCATTCTCGGACCTTGGGATCTGCCTGATAAAGTATGACTGGAAGCTGCACAGAACTTCCCAGACCTTAGCTAAATAAGCAACCATGGTGAGGTCGCGAGCTTCATAATTGTCGGTGACCTAGTTGACCCCGAGCTGGGAATCGCTGCAGACGATGATGTGTTTCGCTTGTACCTCTTTCGCCAGTGTGAGTCTGGCTTGTAATGCTTCATACTCTACTTCGTTATTGGATGCCGCGAACTCGAATCGAAGTGTGTACTCCAACTTCACCCCGCTCGGCTCGTGCAAAATAGCGCCGGCTCCGCTTCCTTGTTGATTGGATGAGCCGTCTACATGGAGGATCCAAGGCTCCTCGTCCCTGGTTGGCCTTGCTCTAACCGGGGCCGGTGTCGCGCTGGTCGAAGCCTCCTCTTTGTGTTCGAGCTCAATCAGTTCGGGGGCTACGGTGCTGAAGGTGCATTCTGCAACATAGTCGGCTAAGGCTTGAGCCTTGATCGCTGTTTGAGGCTCGTATCGGAGGTCGTACTCGCTAAGTTCGATGGCCCACTTCGTCAGTCTGCTAGATACCTCGGGCTTGAGTAAGACTTGCTTCAGGGGTTTGTTCGTGAGGACAATGACTGTGTGAGCTTGGAAATACGGGCGAAGCTTTTGAGCTGCTGTGACCAGTGCGTATGCCAATTTCTCGATCTTTGGGCACCTGGTTTCGGTATCCTTCAAAACTTTACTCACATAGTAGATAGGTCATTGGACCCGATCTACTTCTTTTATTAGTATCGAGCTGACCACCTCATCGCTCGCGGAGAGGTACAACTTTAAAACATCACCCTCCTCGGGTCGGGTTAGAACCGGGATACAAACTAGGTACTTCTTCAGCTCGTCGAAGGCGAGCTGGCATTCTTCGGTCCACTCGAAGTCTTTACTTTTCTTGATTCCCATGAAAAAAGGTAGGCAGCGATCTGCTGACTTGGACACGAAGCGGCTTAGGGCGGCCATGCGGCCATTCAGCCTCTGAACTTCTTTCAGCTTGCAAGGTAGCTTCATGTCTAGGATGGCCTTTATCTTTTCAGGGTTTGCTTCGATGCCACGTTGGTTCACTATGTAACCCAGGAATTTACCCGATGTGACACCAAAGACACACTTGTTGGGGTTCAGTCTCATACTATACTTGCGTAGAATTTCAAAAGCACATTGCAAGTCACTTATTAAATAGTCTGAGAACTGGGTTTTGACGACCATGTCGTCTACATAGCATTCAACCTTATTGCCGATCAACGACTCAAAAAGTTTGTTGATAAGCCTTTGAAAGGTTGCCCCGGCATTTTTTAGCTCGAAGGGCATGACCTTGTAACAATACAATCCTAGCTCAGTTACAAATGCTGTCTTTTCCTCGTCGGCGGGGTCCGTCTTGATCTGGTTATAGCCCGAGTATGCGTCCAGAAAACTCAGCAACTCGTGCCCTGAGGTCGCGTCCACTATACGGTCGATCTTAGGGAGTGGGAAACAATCCTTCGGGCAAGCTCGATTCAGATTGGTGAAATCGACGCACATGCGCCATTTACCGTTGGCCTTTTTTACCAAAACTGGGTTAGCCACCCAGCTCGGGTAATGGACCTCCCTGATGAAATCGGCTGCGAGTAGTTTCCCGACCTCCTCATCAACTATCCTCTAGCGCTCTGGGGCGAGATTGTGTTTTTTCTGTCTAACTGCCCTGACTAATGGATCAGTATTCAATTTGTGAGCTATTAGCTTGGCATCTATACCAAGCATCTTTGTCGCGGACCATGCAAACACATCTAATGTTTTTAGTAAAAAACTTACCAGCCGAGAGCGGAGAGGCTCCTTGATTGCTGCTCCGATCTATAGGGTCCTGGCTGGATCTTCTAGTGAGGTAGGGATGTGGATTGTTCCTTAGGCTGGCATATCTCGCTCCTCGAAGTACTCTACGGGTCGCTCTATCTCAAGGTCGTCTGCCAGCTTGGCTTTCCCTTTGAGGGCGGCAACGTAGCAATTGTGAGACTCGAGCTGGTCACCTCGCACTGTTCCAACCTCGAAGTCCGTAGGGAACTTCATAGCCAAGTAGTAGGTGGACACCACTGCGTGAAGCGCGCGGGTGATGGGCCGACCTATAATGACGTTGTACGGGGAGGGAGTTGCGACCACCAAGAAGGTGTGCTCGAATCTCGCGAGGCTAGGCTAGGTGTTGATCTCCACGAGTACTGAGATTCGCCCTAAGGGCCTGACTTCCTCTCCGCTAAAGCCAACCAGTGGAGTTCTTGTCGGTTTGAGGTTGCCTTCTCGGAGCTGAAGCTTGTCGAACGCGTCTTTGAACAGGATGTCTGCTGAGCTACCGAATTCGACCAGGATACGCTTCACCTCGAAGTCGTTGACCCTCATCTTTATCACTAGTGCATCATCATGGGGGTACTGGACCCCTCGCGCATCGTCTTCCGTGAAGAATATCAGGTCTTCGGGCCTGAGCCGCTTCGGCGGATTCTGCTCTTCGCACTCCAATCCAGTGATCATGTTGATCATCCCACGGATCGGTCTCTCCTCGGGTGGCTATCTCTGCGGTTGCTTGTTGCGCTGGCTGCTAGGCTCGGGGGCATCTCTCCTTTGCTCCCCATGTCGATCTACCTGGTTTTTATTACTTCTTTGTACAAAATTTTTCAGGTAGCCGTGACGGATGAGCTCTTCGATCTCGTTGTGGAGTTTTTTACAGCCTTCGGTACTATGACCGTGATCTCTATGAAAGTGACAAAATACATTTTTATTTCTAAGGGCCGGGTCCCCCCTTAATCGGGGTGGCCACTTCACAAAAGAAGTGTCATTGATCGCCATGAGAATTTCCCCTCGCTTCGCGTTGAGGGGTGTGAAGCTCGTTCTCTCAACTGGGGGAGCTCGGGGGTGAAAATCCACCCTGTTCCCTCCCCTGGTTAGGGACTTGCTTTTCTTCCTTTTGTCGTCACCGTTGTTCGAGCTGCGGTCTTCTCTCTTTCTTTTCTCTGTTGAGGCTTCGATCCGTTGGTTCATTTCTTCCTCGGTCCCGATGAATTGATCGACGAGCTTAAGGAATTCTGTGATGTCTTTGGGTTTGTTTCCCACCACATGCCATTTGAATTCCCTGTGGGTGATTCCCTTTTTTGTTGCCGCGAGTCTTACGACGAGGTCTAAGTTCGGGATTAGTAGGCAAGTGTCATTGAAGCGTTTGATGTAGCTTCGAATCGACTCTCCTTCCCTTTGGACTATACTGAGAAGGTTTTCTTGTGACATCGGACACTTCTTACTGGTGATGAAGTGCGGGGTGAATAGTTGTACGAGCTGCGCCCAACTTTTGACTGTCCCTGGCACGAGGTTTTTGTACCAAGTGCGAGCTACCCCTTTGAAGGTCGTGGAGAAAGCAACGCACATGCAAGCTTCATCAGCCCCAGCGAGGTGCATCTGGGACTGGAAAGAAACTACGTGATCATTTGGGTCGAAAGACCAGTCATACTTATCCAGGGAAGGGACCCTGAAGTTCGTCGGCATCGGGGAAGCCAGGAGCTCGGAGGATAGTGGAGAGGGTACAGAGAGAAGGGGAGTAGTTTTTGTGATTTCCGAGCTTACTCCCATCTTACCTTTGGGCTGCTTAGGTCGGTCGGGTCCTGCGGGCTGGCTTGGATTTACAGCGCGAGGTGCTCTAGCATGTCTCCTTTGCTGCTGCTGGACTGGCTCCGCAGTAGTGCTGCTGACCTCCGCACTGTCAGATGGTTCCTTGGTTGGAAATGATTCAGACTGCCGCCTACTACGGACCGAAATGCCTTGTCTGGAGTCCTCGGCTAGGACCTCAAACCGGTTTCCTGCAAGAGTTCCTTCAGGTCATGAGGGCCGAGGTGGACTGGTTCTAGTGTGTCGAGTATCTCTCGACCTGCTTACTTGTTGGGAGATGGTAGGAACAACTTGTTTTTCTTTCCTGTTGTGAGACGAAGCCTGGGAGGTCTCCCCCCAGCAGGAACGGCTGTTTTGGCAGCGAGGCTTTCTCAGGGTGATCGGGCACTAAGGTGGGGTTGGTTGTTGGTTCTGCTACAGTGGTGGGAACTGCTGCTAGTACATATGGTGCAGGACTTGCTATTGGTACTGTTGGAACTGCTGGACCTGCTGCATTTGGGCTTGGATAGCCCGCATATAGTATACCAGAGGAAGTGGGGTTTCAATGGAGGTCGCACCCACTACAAGAGGAAGTGGGGCGTTCATAGGCACGGTTGGTTGAGGTATAGTAGGTGCTGGAAATCCCATCCGCGGGGAGCGGTATGGTGAACTGGCCTACGCAGACAGTGGGGAACTGAGGTTGCCCCCTGGAGACGTTTGCTTCGGTGTGCTGTCCAACATTGCTTGAGGAAACCATGGGTTTATGTTTTAGGTTTTTGGAATAGAGATAAACGGCTTTTAGTAACGAGTTTCCCACAGACGGTGTCAAATGATGTGGCATAATCTAGCTGCTCCCTACTGGATATGATCTGGCTGCTAGCAATGACGAAAACTGGGGTGACCTGCAGGAGAGGAGTCAGAGATCCCGGGGCGGCTGACCTAGCAGGGACACTCCGATGGTTAAGTTAGCACATAGTAGCTGTAGTAGAGAACTTGAAGATGATGAATAGTGAGTTTGGGAGCTAGAGAGCAAAGATTACGCATAAAAAACAAACCTTTGCCCCTAGGGGTGAAGTCTTTATATACTAGAGTCCTGACGGGTTAGGTGGAGTAGGTCACTGTGTTAGATCCGTTACCATGTTAGTTGGGAGTAACGTCTCCCGCGGTGAGGTTGGCCATCCCCGTCTGAATCGGGGAGTGGGTGAACTAATGTAGCCGTTATAAAGTACGGTTCCAAGGGATGCAGAGTACGGAGGTGTGTTCCTCGAGGTTGCCATGCGGAGGTCGATCAGACTAGGCAGCGGGCTGCTCACGAAGTGTCGGGTTGCTTGGTGGCAAGCTGCCTATTGGTGAGCTGCTTGAGTTCGCGTTTCACAAACTTGATCTGCCCCGAATGCTGATGTGCTTTAGTACCGAGGTGATCTTGCATTGAGGTAGGCCTGTTCTGTGATGGCTCGTCTGTCCGAGCTCGACCTGTAGTGGACTTGGCACTGTTGTCCTACTCATGAACTGGTACCGGGACGATCTTAGCCCGAAGTAACTTTAGTTCGGGGTACTAGCGTACCCGAGGTTGCTTTGTAGCGAGCTGATCTATGCTGAGCTGTCACCCGTGTTGAGTCATGTCCACATGTCTCTTGATTATGAGGTCGGGCCAAATTCCCCTTCATCAGTAAGTATTGTTGGGCAACCAATACCTAAAGGGAACTGGGAAACAGATACAGACGAAGAGGATCCACAGTGGGAGAAGGTCTCTAAGATCCAAGTTATGCTGGACATCAGGAAACCCCTGGCTTTAGGAAATTGGGACAGAGACGACGAAGGGGTAGCAAAATGGTTCTCTTCCAAGTTTAGGAGTCAAATCAGGATGACGTGGAAGAGAGACTGGTAAGAGACATACAACGATTGAAAAAGGGGGAAAATGTCATTTACAATAGTGAAAGAGCTGACATGGCCTTCGAACTAGAATTTTCAGGCATCATAATTAGAGAAATCCACTCTGAAGATCTGATGGATAAAGAAGGTTTTGGATTGCTAGCAAAATGGGTCAAATCTTCCCAACCCGAGAAAACAAATTGGAGCCAAGAGGATCAAGCTTATTTCAAACAAACCCGGAGCCCTTTGCCAGAATTTACCCTACTTCAAGATCAGGTTAGCTTGGAGAGTATTCTAAAACAAGGGCGAGATGATCAGGAGGGAGAACTTGTGACCATGGAAGAGGATTATATCAAGGGAAGCCAATCGGAGGGAATGAATCTGGAGGAGGAAAAAGACCAAGGTGATGCAAAAGCTTTAATTGGAAACACCACAACATCACAGGAAGAAGAGGTATTTCTCTCCCTAAATTTTCTCCCTCATTATTCTCAAGATGAAATATTTTCTACACCAAGTAGCTCTTCCATCTAGTTAAATGATTTGTATTATAGGACTGACTGGTTTTTGAAGAAAACATTTTTCCGAAAATGGAAAAAAACAAAGAAATGCCAAAATTTAGAATACTTGCCTCCCATAAGGAGGATATAACAAAAGGAGAAAAAAAACAGAAAAAAAACAGAAAAAATGAAAATCCCCTTTCAAAAATCCTCCTTTTAAAAAAGAATGTGAAAAAATATTTCATCAGTAACTCAGTTTAGAGGGGTAGTTTATTGTCAAAAAATATCTATGCTCAAAATATAGGAGGGGGGTCAGTAGAATTGGAGAGCTCTTTGCTATCCATACACTATCACCAAAGAAACAACTAGTTCATGAGGAATCTTGCTAAAAATAAGTGGGTTGGGGTCTATCCCGGAATAGACCCTAGGGATCAAATGAGTATATTAAACTGGAATTGTGAGGGAATTGGGTCTCCACTAACAATTCAAGCTCTAAAGGAGACCACTAGAAGAACATACCCAAATATCATTTTCCTTATGGAGACCAAGCACTCTTTATTAAACTTCAAGAAAAAATTAGGTTTCCTAAAGTCCTGGAGCTGTTGGGGGAGTGATGCAAAGGGGTTGAAAGGGGGATTAGCCCTTTTTTGGAAAGAAGGGATCATTCAAAAAATTCTGTTTGTTGATAATCAGTTCATCCACTCTAAAATCTGCAAGGAATGAAATAAGAAATGGTACTGTACTTTTAATTATGGAGAGCCCAAATGACACAAAAGAAAAAATTTCCTAAAGAAATGGGGTGTTTTGTCCACTTTTGTTAGGGGACCTTGGCTTTGTTGTGGGGACCTTAAACCTGATCTTCAGCAAGGAGGATAAAGAAGGTGGGAGACCCTACAATCTGTGCCTTCCAAACTCTAACAAGAAGTTTCTGAATGATTGCGTCTTATCAAAGGTAAGAAGTCATGGAGTTAAATTTACCTGGTCAAATAAAAGGGAAGGAAAAGAAAAAATAAAAGCAAAGCTAGATAGAACCGTAAGCAATCAAAGCTGGAATAACCTATTTAAAGAAGCCCATGCTAAAACCTTGATCTGCCTAGGATTTGACCATTATCCAATTATAATGAACACAGTACGAAATACAAGAGGCAAATGAAGTCTTTCAGAATGGAACAAATGTGGCTAACCCATGAGAGTTTCAAGGAAATTGTCCAAGCTAGTTGGATAGAGCAACCAAATGGGTCATCTCATGACAAATTTCAAAGCAATTTTTCAAACATGCAAGAAAATCTAAGAATTTGGAACAAAGAAGTCTTTGGAAATGTTCAATACAAAATTAGAAGCCTGAGGAAAGTAATAGAGTTAGAACTGAACTTGGGATGCTCAAAGAATGAATCAAGAATTAAAACTCTAGAAGCAAAACTGGAAATCTGGCTTATGAGAGAAGAACAAATGTGGGCTTAAAAATATAGGACAAATTGGCTCCAACATGAAGACAATAACACCAAGTTTTTCCATGCCCAAACCATAAAAGGAGAAATAGGAATAGGATTCTCAACCTTGAAAAGGAGCCAAGTGTCTGGATAGATAATCAAATAGAAATAGAAAAAACCCTCACTCAACACTTTGAGAATATATTTCAAACAGCAATTTTGCATGACCCTGAGGAGATTCTGGAGAGCATGAGTAGGAAAATATCCAAAGAGGAAAGCAGATGAATGGAGAGAAATATAGAAGAAGAAGAAATTAAAGAAGCCTTACTTCAAATGGCTCCTCTGAAAGTTCTGAGCCCATATGGCTTTTAAAACATTTTTTTTCCAAAAATATTGGGAAATTGTAGGACCTGATCTCTACAAAGTTGTTTTGGATTTTTTAGCACTTCTCACTTAAGTAGGGACATTAACAAGATTTTCATAGCCCTAATTCCCAAAGTTAAATACCCCACAGAGGTAACTCACTTCCGACCCATCAATCTTTGTAACACCACTTACAAGGTCATAGCAAAGGTTCTAGTAAACAGAGTCAAACCCTTATTGCACAAAATAATCAGTGAGAATCAAAGTGCCTTTATTCCAAATAGGAAAATTGATGATAATATCTTAACCGCCCATGAAATTATAGATTTTATGAGGAAAACAAGGGGTAAGAAAGCTTTGGTGGCTCTAAAATTGGACATGAGTAAGGCTTATGACAGAGTGGAGTGGAGTTTCTTAGAGAGGGTTCTAACAAAGCTAGGTTTTGGAAACAAATGGGTAACTTGGATATTAGAGTGTATCAGTATCCCACCAAATCTTGATAAAAGGCTCCCTGAGTAGACCTTTGATTCCAGAAAGGGGAATTAGACAAGGAGATTCACTATCCCCATACCTTTTCCTTTTTTGTATCTAAAGCACTCTCCACTCACCTTCATCACCATGTTTTGTAGAAAAAATTTCAAGTGTGAAACTGGACAGGGATTGCCCAGCAATTTCCCGCCTGTTTTTTGCGGATGATAGTTACTTATTCACAAAGGCAACTCCATTTGAAAGTCAAAATCTGGTGGAGGTAGTCAAATTTTATGAAAAGTCTTCTGGCCAATAGATAAATTTTTCTAAGTATGAGATCTTTTTCAGCAAAAATTTTCATCCAAAGCTACAAAAACTCTTAGCTAGAAGGTTAAAAATTAAAAAGGTGGACCATCTTGGAATCTACCTAGGCTTACCCACAACTGTTGGAAGATCAAAGACAAATTTATTCAATCATTTGACAAGGAGAATCCAGTCCAAAACTTCCAAGTGGAATGAACTTCTCCTTTCAAATGGAAGGAAAGAAGTCCTTTTGAAATCTGTAGTAGCTGCCATTCCAAACTACACCATGTCTTGCTTTTTACTTCCCAAGGCCATCTATCAAGAGATGAAAAAATCTCATAGAAGATTCTAGTAGGGATCACAAGAAAAACAAAACAAAGAAAATTGGGTCAGCTGGGAGATCACAAGTAGAAACAAAGGTGATGGTGGAAGGTGATAAAAGCAACCTCTAGTGCAAGGTGATAAAAGCAAGATATCTAAAAGGAAAAAAAAAAATCTAACTGATGACCTACAACATAGAGGATCATGGGAGTGGCACAGTGTCCTAGCTAGAAGAAAAATCCTTATGTTAGGGGCTTGTTGGGATATCAACTCGGGAGAAAATATCCTCATTGACCAAGAAAGAAGGTGCTAGAACATAGAAGTCTTTAGGGAGCATTTTACAAAAGAAATTGAAGACCAAATTAAAAAAAAAAAATCTCATTGGCTACTTGTAATTAGGGGGACAGACTAATATGGAAAGAGAGTAATAATGGTTTGTTCTCTGTCAAGTCGGCTTATGTCCTTGCTAGCAGAGAAAGATTTGAATCCCATGCTGAAAACCAATCTTCAATCAGAATCATAATCAATAGTCAAAACAAATTGCACTATAAGGAGTTATGGAAATTAAAAATAGACCCACAGATCAAACACTTCATCTGGAAATGTCTATGGGATGCAATAGCAGTCAAGAATAATATAGAAAAAAGGAAAATAGTTCAATTTAATATTTGTCCAATTTGTTCTAGAGAACCAGAGACAACAATGCACATCCTCTTCAAATGTGATCATGCTAGATTTCTGTGGTTTGGCTCTTGTTTTGGCTATAATTCAGATCTTGCACCAAATGATTTTAAATTCTGGTTTGACAACTAGATTGTAAAATGCAATCAGTTGAAAGACAGTAAGGAGGAGCTTCTAAACTATTCAGCTCTATTGTTATGGACCATTTGAAGAGTAGGAATAAATATGTTTTTGAAAATGAACTCCCTAATCCGCATCTATCTCTTCTATCTTTTAGCAGGGCCTGGAAGGAAAGGATGATGATTTTGCTGAAAAAATGGCAAGGTTCTTTGCAAACGCCTAAAGAAGATAGGCCATCTTTTTTGTGGAAGCTCCCAAAGGAAAATTCCTTGAAGATCAATGTGGATGGCAGTTTTGTGAGAACAGGTAAGGCTGGCTTTGGAACTATCATCAGAAATCATCTCGGCTGTTGTGAAGCTTTTTGTTTTAGGCCTGCTCCAGTTCTGTCACCTTTGCAAGTTGAAGCCTTTGCTTGCCTCCAAGGCATTAATCTAGCAAAGAAGTTTTGTAGGGGCCCTTTTGTGGTTGAATGTGACAACAAGCTCTTGATGCAAGCTCTAGCCTCAAAGAACCCGCTTGGAACTCATGATGCTTTCTTTTTTTGTAAAGATATTTTAAACTCCAGCAAGGACTTGGACCTTTCTTTTTCTTTCTCTGGTAGAGAAAGTAATGTGCTAGCACATAATCTAGCAAAAAAAAGGCCTATCAGATTCAGGTGTTTATACTGAAGCGATGCCTTTATGGTTAGCTAGCTGGGTGGAGTTTCCCCTTGCTTTGTAATTCTTGCTCTTTGAATCTTGTCTTTTTTTTTTTTACCCAAAAAAAAAATCACATCTGATCTGACCCAAACCATTATGTGTGTAAGGAGGCAAAGTGGGCACTCACAACCCTGGTTGCATTTGGAATAAGTGTAAAATGTCATTGGTGTAAAAATATATCACTCTGAAATTATTGCATCATGATGGTTCTTGGAGTGTATGTGAGAGAGACGTTACTAGTGCTTTTACACCAATGGAAAGATGAAAAACCGGTTTTTACATGGAAAACATTACAAAAATAGAGGTGTAAAACAACCTACAGGCAGCCCACGCAAAGTGCGAGCTGTGCTGTGTCGGATCATGGGTCGTTTCGGGCTGTGCCGCCCTCCCTTGAGATAAGTTGGGGGTCGGCCAAGCACGACCCATGGCCCAAGCCCGTACGGGCCCATGTCGTGTTGTAGGTTGGGCTGGTCTGTGGGCCAAACCGGGCCATGGATCGGATCAAAACTATTTATTTAAAAAATTGAAAAAAATTAAAATTTTAATTTTATGTGAATTTTGATGTATACAATTGTTTATATATACAATAATTAAATAAATTAGTATAATAAAATTGAAAACAATTGTTTACTTTATCAATATATTATATATAATTATAATTTATATAATATATTATATATGTAAAATAAAAAAAATATATTATTTATATAAATATATATGAAATATATAAATAATGTATATGGGTTGTGTCGACATGCGGGCCGCGGGAGGCACGGCCCACTCGGTTGTGTTGTGCCGGCCTGACCCGTGGACCTAAAATCCCATTCCCAGCACGGCCCACACAATGATACAGAGCATGGCATGGCCCACAGACCGTTATGCTAGACCATGCCGGGCCAGTCTAAATTCATGTCAAGCTACAAGCGACACGGCCCGATTTACACCTTTAGACAAAAAAGGTCGTTTACACCAATTTCGTTGCTATTTTACAAGCGACACTGCTTCCATATGCAGCCTTATCAAATTTGGGCTCAAACATCTCATTTGCCACGTCGAACCACGGGTGACTAAGGACTAACCCATTGGAGGACACTCTCCTCTAATTGGGTTCCATTTATTACTGCAAACCTAGGAACTAGGAAGGTATAGTTGATTTAATGGTCATTCATTAACTCTTACAGTCTTACTTCAAATCAACGTTTTAAAAAACGATCCGGAAATGGAAACGTTCTGGCCACCAATTTTTGGGTCAATGGTCTGACCGTCTGATTTGAATGAGCGGTCCATTCTGATAACAAAATTAAAAAAATAAAAAAATAAAAAAATAGTAAAAAACCATTGAATGGGTCGACGATTCGACCCCAGATCAACAATTTATTGACTTTTTCAACAATTTTTGACCAAATTCTAGATTTTGGGTAAAATGGAATCAATTGCCTAAACGATTCCCTAGCCGAATGGTCCGACCATCCGGATCAACGGCAGTTCGAAAACGTTATCTTCAACTCCGAGAATTTGACGAGATGTCAAGTCACTCAATTCGAACCCTTTCCTCCACGAGAAATTTGACAAGAGCCAGGAAGATGTGAGGTTGGGATTCTTATGTTACCTGTTCCAGAACGTACGGCTGGAAGGAAATCTTACCTTGGATTGCATGGGATGTGCGGATTCTGAAATCCTCTTTCAAACTAGTTAATTCCCTCAACCCCCCAATTTCTCGTGGCTTCAAATGTCTCCTGGAAATGGAATCATAAGAAAGCACACAATAAAGCTGATTCAGATGAAGGAATTGAACAGGAGAATGGGAAATCCTTGATCTTGCGTTAATCAACTGGCTTATCAAGCCATCAAAGGAGGAGGCGATCAACAGCAACCCACTTGGGTTGACTCAACGATTTTGGGGCTGATGACTTTAATTGAATGAAAAAAAAAACAGTAATTGAGAGAGGAAACTGTGTGTCTGTTGTGGTCTGTACAAACATATAGTTTATATTTTATAAACCAAGATAAACTAATTCCCCGTTCATAATTTTCCTTTCTTTAATAAAATAAGATAAAATATATAATATTGTTTTTACAAAATTATATATTTTATCTCTTTCTCTCTCTCTTGTCATTATTAGTTGGCATTGGGACTTGCATTCACCAATTCCTAAGCTTTAGAATAGTGGAATCTCTCTTACTCTTTCACTTTACTTTATTAAACTCTAATCTACTGCTAAGCTAAGGTTTAGTAGAAAAAAAATGGCAATGTAAGAGATAAAAATGATTTGTATTGATTGGGTGGGTTTTACTATGAAATTGTAGAAACAGTACTTCTCTTGGCTAGCTTTTCTTACTTTTTTTTTTCCTTCATTGGTTTTCTTTAGTTCCACCTCTCCTTCAGATTCTATCAATGTTTGTAATATTAAAAACATTTTTATATCCACTTACATAAGAAACTATGTACAATAATCTAGAGAGGAAAGGAGTTCATGGAAGAGAGGACAATGGGCAAAACCTACCACAGCATTAAAGAAATGGGGGGGGGGGGGTGGATTCCTTGGTTCTCTCTCTCTCCAATTAGCTTATGTGGAAGTCAGGAACTGAGCAAATGGGGTAGTGCCACGTGTAATATTTGTGCCTTTTGGAGTAGGGACAGACAGGTAAAATCTTGGAAGGCTTATTGACTGGCAGCACTGTAGCAATAAGATAATAAAGATAAAATAAACAGTGCATGGTTGGCAATTGGAATGGCTCTCCTTTTGGGAAAGGTAAACCTAAGCAACCAAATCCCATCTAAAGCAATATGGGATGGGATTGTGGGAGTTGGGGATTCGAGATCTCTTGGAAGGGGTTTTACAATTCTTTATCTGGAATCAAAGTTTGATTGCATCATTGACGAGAACCCTGCGCTCTCTCTCTCTCTCTCTCTCCACACACAGAGAGAGAGAGTGGTTGATAAAAGATGCCCAGGTTTTGAACTTTAATCAATTAGGCTTAAATTTAACTACCAACAAAAAATTATGTTACTGAAACTAAAAGTACTGATCTGTTAAACAATGTTCCTTTTTCTTTTTCTCTCCTTTTTTTTTTTTTTTTTTTTGTGAAGGGGGTTTACGCGGTGAGACGCTGTAACAAGGCTGTAATAGTGAAGATGACAGCTTGCTTAGTTGGTGAAATTATGACTTTTCATATCATAAACATATATGTTTAGAAAACTGTCTACATTCGTCAAGCTACCAAGTATTCAAGTATTCGTAACCCCCCTTGCTTACAGTCCTAACTAAACCTCTTCCCCCAGGCCATCCTCACCTCCCATAGAAAAAGAATCAAGGAAATTTTGAGTAGAATAAAAGAAAGCCAAAGTGAGGGAGAGTTATCTGCGACCAGGGTCACAGATCAACTCAACGACCTGTAGTGATTATTGATGGTGAAAAAGACAAACTATCATGTCTAACACACTGGCGTGTTAGAAAATCACTGGGGGTCGTTGAGTTGTTCTACCACGGTGGTTGCAGGTAATGTTTTCTCAGCCAATCCATCAAACGGGTCGACGGTGGTCGCCGTTTTTTGATAACTTCAGTTGTCCTGGTCTTTTGTCTGCAGCCGTAGGAAATAGAGTTATGGGTTTCTCATTTCTCATTCCTGCTATACAACAATATTAAAAATATAGACCATTTGTGGTAGTTCCCACTTGGATTTATACTATGTAAAGAGTATGATATGTCTCAACCAAATACTCTGGTGGCAATATTTAGAAAATTGATTGAAGTGATAGAAGTCAGTTTGGCCTTACAAAAAGGCATCAGCATCTCCTCATGACTTGTGAAATTCATGGAGACATCGGGGCAGAACATGAATATATGGCATTGAATGATTGCTTTTGTAACATCTTTTGGGTCACTTTCTTTAAGACCCAACTCATTGATCTGCCTTCTTCTTTTTTTATCATAGCGCTGATGCTTATGCTTTTATCCTCAAACTGTGAGGATCTCATCTATAACACAAGTTCTCCATCTTCATCCTTTCTTTTATCAGTGTTGAGTTTGGATTAATACGGGGGCCCATCACTCAGAGAGGCCCTCACATATCCCTATCCCTGTGTCCCCTCCATGTCAATGTCAATATCCCTGAGAACTCTAGAAAGAACAGTTGGCATATTGATAACCATCTGGTTAATATTTACATTAGTTCTGGAATCCCCTAACCTTTTTCTTGTTGATCTGCAAGAACTTGTCCCCCATGTGTCATGGTCGGACAAAGGAAAGATGAAAATTTTATCTTAGCTAAGGTCCTTTCATCACAGATATCAGCCCAATAGTCCATGGAGGCTAGACAGGCATACACAAGTTGTTCAATATCAAACAACTACTCCCAATATTATAATGCTGGTCTTTATCGAAAGTAACACAGTTAGTGTCTGTTTATTATATGGTTAAGTATACAGAATATGGGCATTATTGATCTATGGACTAAGTCCATAAGCTATATATCTGAATAATTGGTGGGTCACAAACAGTGAGTTAATGTGCTTACTTTAAACAAAAGTTATAAAGCTCTTCATCTTTTGTTTAATGGACCTAACACTGCCTTTAGACCCATATCAGATGGTAAGCCCATAATTAAATATGTACTAATATAAATTGCATCAGGTCTAGTTAGTTAGTCCAAGACAGTTTGTAGTGAATGGATGGATTTTGAGACAAAGAGATTAAAATGTTCATCACTTAAGAAAGGTGATGTGGTTGTGACCCATTTTAGGAGATTTATTTTAAGTCCTTTATATTGAAAGATGGTGTCCTTTCTAGTAAGTGGGGGGGGGGGGGGGGGGGGGGGGGGGGGGGGGGGGGGGAATAGTTAAAACTGTTGAGTTTTGCATGTTTTTCATACACCCAGTTGATCTAGTGGAGGGGGATGAATGGGGAGTCAGTGAATGTGGGTAATTTCAGGCCACAGATTAAGGTTTCTGTTTTGAGATTGTTGATTCTGTTAAGAAAGGGAGATGGGGCCTTGAATTTCCCCCCTTTATGGTATGAAGTTGATGGTGTGCTCTTGTGTGGCTTTAAACTTGATCCCAGAAGATAAGGATAGGCTTTGAGCATGGGTTCTCCGGGAATTTTCAAGTGTGAATGTCGCTTTCAAGTAGCCTTTGCCATGTGCTAACTGGTGAATGCAATACCCTTTTGATAACATTCATGCAATCAATCTTGTGCAACTCTTTTCAATAGAGAGATGGTCTGTTGCTTAGATAACTAATTGCAGCATGGAATAATAAAATCTTGCTTATTGTGAATCGTTTCTCAGTCTTAAACTGTTATAATCTTTAGCTGCTATTTGAGCCAATTTCTGCACTAGACGATTGGATTAATTTTGTTTAATCCATCTTGATTACATGATAGAATTGGAGCTCAGCTCCATTTCTGTAGAATTGATTAAAGTGGTTAGATTCTCTAGGAATTTCAGAATCCACAAAACGTGGGATTTGTGGCTTTAAAGTTTAAACCCATTAACATTGGAATTCAAAACTGCTGCCCAAATGCACTCGGAGTGTGAAATTGAGAAATTCGTGGAGTTGGGACAATCAATTCCACTTTCTGCCCCTGAGTTCCCAGGGATCCAACTTCCAAGAATACACACATTATTATTTTAAGACAAGTGAAAGATATCTTAAATCTTTCTTATCAAAGGGACCATAACAAAAGCATCACAACAACAAAATTAATAAAAGGAAGATCATAAGAGAAGAAAAGAAAAACGAGAAGACAAAACAATCCAGAACGAAGGTGATCCAGTTTACTTTTAACAGTTGCAAAAGAAAATTAAAAGAGGTGAAATGAACAGTGGGACCAAATTCCGTCTTCATTTCCTAGTCTATCTAGGAACCAGACTTTGTCCCCACCCTAGGGCAAGAGGAATTTAGTCTTAACTCTTAAGACGCATGAAACATCAATCATGTGGAAAGATAGAGGAATTGAAGCAGCAAAAATGGAGGACACTATATGACACCATCATGGTCTCGGGTTTTGGTGCATGGAAGTTTCATCGGGAGATGCAGCTTTTTCTTTGGAAAGCAGTGTCAAATTGATAACCAGCTGCAGCTGGGTTTCTCAGCCCAGGTATATATATGTAATGTAATGCGTGTGGTCCAGTGTTGAGAGATGAAACCCCACGTTACAGAGTGGAACCTGGACCTCAAGTGAACAGAGAAGCGAAGCCCATTGAAGCCATTACAGTCACAGATACGTTGCCACCTTTTCTGTCTCCCTCCTGCTTTCTTACAGAGACAGCATTGGTTTGTCCGCCTTGATCCTCGCACGGGATGGTTGGGAATTTGGGTAGCAAGACTGTCAAGTGTCAATGGCGGGCGGGATTTAGAATACTCATGAGTCATTAGCAGCTGGACTGCTGGAGCGGCTGGAAAGTGGAGGCCTGGAGCAGATCACCTGATCACCATCACATTGCATAGACGTAGACCATTCATTCATAATTTCATATCATATGGGAGCGTTATTGGCTAGTGGTCTAGTCTAGTGGTTAAGGCTTCACGCCACTGCACATTGCACAAAGGCGGCCCAGCCCAGCTCAAGCCCACTGGAGCTCAGGTCATTCTGGGCTGAATAGTTGAAGAAGGTTCCTACTTTCTTGTTCCCTAATTGGGTCATCTAGGGAGGTTCAATTCCATACGTTAACCTACTATATTTGTGCTACGTAGAGGGATGGTGTCAATCTCAGCTATCGGCTAAGTAAGGTACCTTCTGAAGTGGCCAGTTTTTACAAATTCTTAGCCCACATCAACTTATTGCCCACCTTTTATTAGTCTCTTCCACAAGTAATATTGCATGTTCAGAGTGTCGAAATTCTAATATTAAAACTTGCTTCAAAGAGAGAGAGAGAGAGAGAGAGAGGGTTCTTTGGACTCAAATTTGGCTTATTAATAAGGGATAACAAGAGAAATTATGGGCCCATCCAACCCAATTTGCCACGTAGCCCAATCACTCACTAAGGCTCAGTTTGGAAGGAGTAATCACTAAGGCTTCACGCAACTGCACATTACTTCTTCCAAATGGAGCCTAAGCTTGTAAGTCCTGCGGCCCATTTTCTGTCTTACCGTCTTGTGTAAGGGAATGTTCTACTAAATACTCCACTAAGATCAACAGCTTAACTTATTCTTATGTTCCAACCAGAGTAATGCTTATTCATCTCCAAGCAATTAAGTCATGTACCAGTGGGCTTGCAAGCCAAACAACTGGAGCAATTGGAGGCACTTATCCAAGTATCTCCCGTTTAATATCAAAGACGATAGTTGATTCTTGTAAAAAGCAACTGCACACTACTTGGATTGTTGAAACGGGAAGCATCAAAGAAACATATGCATTCACTTTCCTCATTTCCATTGATGGGATTGTAAAACCAATTTGTCTTCACTTTCAGTGCACACAACCTTTAAATCTCTCCCTCTTTCTCTCTCTCTCTCTCTCTCTCGATTTGTTGGTCCTTCTTCAAACTTCTTAGCAATCAAGTTATAGTTCCAATAGCCATATTGAGTGTGGCTAGCTCTTCGGGCTTAACATTCTCAGCTAGTCCAATGGCCTCTAGAGTAGCTATACCCTATAGGTTGCTGCTGCAGTGTTTTCACCTTCTTCCACATGCTGGTTTTGTCTGATCCCTACAATACCAATTACCCCCACCCTCTCCACGTCTTAACACAATTCAGGCAGGTTGGGTTGAGGGTCAACCCTGAAGGTGCAAATCTTGGGTTTGGGCCTATCCCAACTAGAGGCCAAATCTGAATTTACCAATCTAGACCCAACTCAAGCTTAATCTAACACAACTCCATTTGGGCACGGGTTAGGTTAAGCTGGGCTTAATTGGCTTTGGATGGATTTATCAGGCACATTTTCTGGACCTTTAACCCAAATTAGGTGTAGAATTGATTGAAAATATATTCAAATTTCATTTCTGAATGTAGATGTACATATATTTTTCCGACTGATGTACACATGTAGATATAGTTAAGGAGAAAAAGATATTTTTATATAACTAAAATTGTATGTATTTGTTTGTTCGGGTGGGCTTGGAATAGATTTAGCGGGCTCGGGCTAATCAAGACTCAACCCAAGCCAACCAGAGAATAGGTCAGGTCAGGCCCGAATTCTCTGATACAGGCCCAGCCCGCATCCGGAAAATACCGGCCCGAACTATGCAACAAAACTGGGTTGGGCCCGCCCAAGTTGCGGGCTTGCAGTACGCGAACGAGTGGAGTGATGAGGGTTTTCGTGGAACAGAAATCAAGTAAATCTGACGGTTAATAGAGGACCCTTCCTGATGTTACCATTAGGCTGTGTTTGGTTTGAAGGAAAACACAAAGTTTGTATAGATTTTCTTGCCTTTTCTTACCTTTTTCCTTCAAACCAAACACAGCCTTGTGGTTACCCAAGGGGATTATGAAACGATGCAGTATTTGGATAAGTACTTTAAATTACGTTTTTAGTCTTCATTATTTGCCAAACAGTTGCCAGTAGGGCAGTAAGTCAGTAACTTTCGAAGCAGGGGTATTGTTGGCGAGACGCGATAAAAACTCTGCCTTCCGTCACGCGAAAAGAAACTTTATTCCCGCCCAGGCGCCACGCGCCAAAGCAAAACCTTAGTCCTATACATAGATAAAACCCTAGAAGAAATGAACTCGGAGAGGAGCAGCAGGGATAGATCGTTTTGTTATATTCCCTGGGATCTCTTCAAGCCTAGCATCTCTTGTCCCACCACCGTCTCTCTTATTCGACCATCTCCATTCATGATCTCTCCCACCCTTCGAATCTTCCTACGGCTCCTCGTTGTCACAAAGACGCTGTTCCACTTGTCTGGCTTCTAGGGTTGATCATTCTGTTAAGCTATACAGATTTCCTGGTATTAACATGTTTCTCCATCTATTTGTCAAAAATAATGCAATCCCTCCTTTTTGTTCAACTTTCTTTTATTATTTATGAGTGATTTGAGGCGCATCATTCTGTCCCTGACTAGGTCTTGATAAAAATTTTGATCGGAAGGGAACTGGGAAATATCAATCTCTAGATGATGAAATGCCTTGTAGCAGTGTATTTTTAGGTTGGCTTCATTAGCATCATCCTTAAGTGGACTATGAAGTCTTGTTCAACCTTGTCTGGCCATGGTATTGGTTCACAACTGAGTAAACGCGGAGCTTTTTCCCATAATGAAGAGATGGGTTTGTCGGTTTTTTCTAATCCCTTCTGGTTTATCTTTAATACTAAAGAGATAATTCCCTCATGTTCATATATATTGCATAAATATTCATTGTTGTCCACACTATTGGACATTTTCTGTTGACTACTCTGTGTTTAAAGCTGCTTCGCTTCGTCTCATATTATACACTATTTGTCATGTAAATTTATGTGGTAGTTGTACAGGTAGGTTTCCATGAAACTGGGAGAGGCCCTAGGGTTCCCCAAATAACTGTTTATTTTGGTTTCCTGATGGCTTTGTTTAATGAGAATGGAAGTGTATTTTGAAGTCCATGCAAGAATGATAACGACACAATACTTTCATGTCTATTCAATATCTGGGCAAATAACAGTTGGGTTTGGTCATTTGTTTTCAACATGTTTAAATGATTGTTTGATATAATTTCTTCAGTCTTAATTCAATATAAACTGATCTGGAATAAGTTGAGTGAATTTAGTGGTCCATGCTTGCTTTGTGTCTCTTGTGCTTTTGGCTAATTTCTTAATTATATTTTTGCCCTATTTATTGCCAAGTTTCATTGCTTAGATGAGCCAGAGCGGTCTTACTGTTGTCTAGAGATAGGGTTTTTTGAGAACTTATTTTCTCTGAGATTTGAAATGGTTTGACCAGACATTGTCCCATTTAATAAGGTATACAAATCTTTCCAAAAGTGGACATGGTTTTCATGTTTATACTTAGCTCTAGGAGGGGAAAAGGTGGAGGCACCAGAATACACAGTCTGTTCTTTATTTCTTGGTTTACAGACTATACGAGCATGGTGTGACAGAAAAACCTTCTTCATTGTCCGAAATCTGTTGTTGGCACATTCTTGCGATGTGACAAAGTCTATGAAGATGACATTTTGACATGTTATAGGATTTTGAATTATGTGATTGTTTACTTCCTTTCAATGGTGGAATGTGTTGTGCTGACCTTATTGTTGTACTTCTTTATGTTTTTGTGATGTTGTAACATGTCTAAAAACTGAACTAGACTTGGTTCAGGAACAGTTCAGGTAAAGTTGTCCAAAGTAGAACCATTAATATTCATTTAGCATAACCTCTGCTGTGTATATTGCCGAGATATGCTGGCCACAATCTGAATATCATAGAAATGATATGAAAATACTGGTTTTAATTTATAACTGATGTAAGCTTTTGACCTATGATTTTGTTTCTGTTGTCTTGTATCAACTTCCTTGCCTTGTAAATTACAAAATTCTGGTTTTATCTTAATTCAGCAGCATGATGAATATATGATTTTAGTTTATATTGAATCTCATAAATCAGAGGTCTTCAAAGTTCTCTGAGCTCTTTCCATGTCATGTACATAATTATTTTTGTTTTTATTTGTTATTATTGTTATTGTTAAGTGTCATGTGCAAGAGAGAGGGGAAAGGAAGCGAAGAGAAGGGTGGAGGAAAATAAATGAATTAAATTTATTGTATATGGTGGTCTGGACCTGAAGCCAAGGCAAGTATTGGTATTATATAGTAAAGATTAAGGCAAGAAATGTTTTATTTGAAGAAGAGAGGCATGGGAAGGTGTGTATTGGGATGCAGTGGCACAATGATGAAAAGGAGATCCATCGGATGCCCTTGATGCCTATAGAATTGCTTGGCTTTTTTTTAGTGAAGGGCTCTACCTAAGATACTCACTGAATACAGAACTCCATTGAGCAAGATGTCCAAAGAAGAGATCTGTGCAGGTATTTTGCTTTTGTTCAAAAAAGTTATTAGTTTGGTTTTGATTTTTCATGGCATGGTTAATTGGTGATGAAGTCAATACATCCTGGTTTCTTGTTAGTGCTTTCACGTCTGTACTGTATCATTTTATTGCTCACTGGCTCACTGCTATTTCTGAAATAACACCTACTGCAATGAGCATTTTTGGTGAATATGAAATTTCTAGTTCAAATTTAATTTATTATCTTGTTGAAAAATTGACATGTATTTGTTGGGGGAATGTGTATGTATATACTACATAATGAGCAAAGGGAGTAGTGTTTTTAATCAATGAATACAAGTGTTTGTTTTTGTATTTTTAATTTTATGTCTACTTGTTTGATTCTATGCAAGCAAAGCAAGATGATGAGATAATACTTCTGAACTGTTAATGGTGAAGAAACGCATATTACAAGTTTATAATTGCCTTCAAAGTTCTCTGATTGCTTTGTTAGGTCAAGGGTCACTAAATGTAACGGGTAAGTTTCTGACTTAGTGACCAAAAGATTACTAAGTTGAGTGCTTTATTTTATTTCTTCTTTTTGTCTTTTCTTGTGTCCATATTGTTGCCTTTTTTTGTTTCTGATGCCAACCAAAGTAGACTTGTGCAAAATGATGATATAATATATCTGAACCATAAGCTGAAGCATTCAAAAAATAAGTGCCTTTAAAGTTCTCTGATTGCCTTGTTATATTATTGATCTGTATATGTGACAACAAAGTTTCATCTGTGATCAGTATAAAAGATGAGCAGGTTATTATTTTATTGAGGGCTTTGTTTTATGATTTTTCTTTCTCTTTTCATGTGCCGTTATGGTTGCATTCTTTTCCACAAAGCAAATAAGAGTAGGCTGATTCTATGATTGCAAAGCAAAATGATGAGACTATATATCTGAGCCATCAGTGCTGAAATGCATAGCATAATTGCCTTCAAAGTTTTCTGATTGCTTTGTAATATATATGGTCAGTGTGTGACACGAAAGCATAAAGTTTCAACTGTGTTGAGCATAAAACGAAGGCAGGCTAACAAATTTTGTTTTTTGATTAGTAGGTTTACAAATTTGTTTGAGTGCGTTTTATGTTCGTATCCTCTTGGTTGCTTTCTTTTCTTTAAAAGCAATTACAGAACTGCAGCAATCACAGCAGACTGATTCTATAATGGCAAGGAAAAATGATGGGCTAATATGCTTTTAATGCTGAAGCACATAAGATAATTGCCTTAATGGTCAGTAAAGTGACATTGATGTTTCAACTGTGTTGAGCATAAAATAAAACAGTTTTAAATATTTTTTGATTGATCTATTTTATGCTTCTTTTTGCTTTCTCGTTTGCCCTTATGATTGCTTTCTTTTTCATAAAACCAAGGAAAACTTCGATGTAATGTTGTTATAAACAGATAATCATAAACAATCTTCGATTGTTCTTTTATCTGTGATGATATATAACCTTATTAGAAATTTAGAGGGAGATAGTGAGTAGTTATGCAGTCACTGACCATGTATGTTATGGAGACAAGATTGAACTTGTGACTTGTGAGCTGCTGAGCTGCTGCTATACACAGTATACTGATTCCATGACAGCAAAGCAAAATGATGAGCTAACTTATCTGAGCTATTAGTGCTGAAGCATTTAACGTAATTGCCTTAAAAGTTTTCCGATTGCTTTGTTGTATCAATGTTCAGTATGCGCGACATCAGCCTTTGTGTCCTTGTGGTCACTTTCTTTTTCATCAATCTGCTACCCCCATAGGCATGGTTCAAAGTTCCATTTTCTCGATACGTATGTTGCGTATTGGATGTTTGTAATGGACATAATACTGATTTAAAAAAATTAATTAGGTTTCGAGAATCGTGTCGGGACATCTAAAAGCAGGAGTATTAGACTTGATTTTTCTTCTATTTGTATGTGGATATTGTCATTTACGGGGTGATATTCATGTAGGGCTGTAGTGTTTTAAGAATATGAGATCCTAACTTTTATAGAACCTTATTTGAAATTGGTGTCAGAAGGTAAAAATGGTTTAATGTCTATGGTAGTCACATAACTGTTCTTCGCGGATAACTCTCTTGGCATATATTTATTTTTTAATGCAATTGAATGGCGTCTGCATCTTCTGCAATTTTTCTTATGATTCTTGCACTGAGATGGAGAAGGTTTCACTCAAGCTGCCTTCAGTTGCTGTCCTCTTTCTTATTGCATCTGGTTAATCTCTCTCTCTCTCTCCATCTCGCTCTCTTTGAAAAACACACGTACACCAGGCACATTGCATTTGATCTAGATATATATTAGTTGAGTTGTAAAGTTTTTAAAAATCATGCATGCATGCATGTAACTGTTTGGCGTAGGGCTGGCGTTATCGACGACGACTGAAGCAATGTTTAACCTGCAAGTCCTCCGAGCGTAGAGTTGTGATGGTCATGACTGAAAAGGCCCAGCACGCAACCGAAGCATTTTCGGTACTAGCGTTTTGCCACACAGACAAGGGCTGCAAGAGCAGGTGCCCGCCAAATTGCCCCATTGTGAATCATGTTAACCGTCAGTGCTTCTGTGAGTATTAATTCAAGATTTATGGTCGGTTTGAAAATTGAAGCTCCCCCGATCTCTCTGTTGAATGAGGCTACTTCTTTCAATGTCGTCTTTTGGTCTTTCATAGAAATGGGTTAATGAATAATGATATCTGGTTCTATGTTTCATGGATTTCGTGGAGTTTTATTGCTAAATGCTAATGTGCGAATGCAAATTATGACATCCACACGCTTTCACACAGAACAGCCATGAAATGATATGGCACATGATAGACCACATTGTCGAGCAGGATAGAGTTGTGATTTTCTCAATCGGACCCAACCAGAACTGAAGATTGTCGTTGAAGACAATTCAAGAGATACGTGTGGGTAGAACCACATTGAATGTAAAACTGGAAAGCTCACCGGTCATGGTTTTATGTGTTTTCTCACGATTTAAAATAATTTGTCTAGCCGCGTCCAAGGTTTCTAAATGTGCTTCATCAAGATTCACCACTCACTAGAATTCTCAATAATAATTAATTTTAGGTGGATTGCCATTAATTCCACTATGATCAAGCACTCTTGGGTGAAAGTGTGTGGTAAGGGTAGATGGAGCAGAGTACCATTAGGCTGAGAATAGTGGTGGAGAAGCTATTTGCCATTAATTAGAGAGCTCTCTACAGTGAGCTAAAAGGGCTTGACTTGACACGTCCAATCGTTTTTGGTTGAGCTTTCCTTTCATAAACGGCCAGTGCCAAGTATATTGGTGGGGATCCCTGCCCCCCCTACAAACATTATTCATATGGTTACTGATGGGTGATTTGGCCCTACCTACTAATAGGTGGACAGGCGGACGTGACCAAATGACTGGATATTGACAAGGTAGTTCTTGCCTCTTCAGCATGACAGGTCACTTTGGGCACCTTGGGAAAGACCGAGGTTTGTATATTGCTCGTTATGACCTGACATGCAGAAGTGACTTGTAGCAGACTAATACAAGCTGTCCAGTCCTCTAAATTTTATGGGATAATGTTGCATTTTAGCAGGATTTATCCATATGCTGTTGGATCGGACGGACTTGATAAACCTTATTGACAATCACGAAGACAAGGAGATAGTACGTTGTCTGTGTTGAGCATGATACAATGGGATGGGCCATATTGGATTAGAGGTTTCAGATCCATGAACTGATATGACACAGCGGGCTGTGGTGCGTGCTGCGTGGGCCAATCTGTGTCCCAGCCTTACCCAAGACTTGGTCCACATATTAGCCTTGCCTTTGACAGGCATAATACAGCATGGGCCCGCACCACCGCACGGGCTCAAGTCATGGGCCATGCTAGGCCGACCCCCGAAGTATCCAGAAGAGGGAAGGATGGACCGTGCCTCAATTATACCACTGAACTTGGCTTTCTTTTGGCAGATAAAAGAGGAGGAATAAAAATTTACAAGCAATAAAATAACAAGGTTCGACCAGCTGTGTCAGTTTCCGCAGTACCAAAAGATATCGGAGCGATTAACGTCCTGGTCCTGGGCAACCATGTGCGCATATTGATTTAGGTCCTTACGCCTGTATTTAATATTTAGTATTTGCAGAACTAAAACTTAAAGAAAGTTCCGGAGTCCAGATGGTTAGATAGAGAGCCATCAAAGGGAGACCCATTCAGCGAGTGAATCGTGAATTGTGAGTCGTGAGATGAAAGGCTCTTTGACATTATTTCATTTCCTTGTTGATAAGCATTGCTTACCTACTTTTATGTGTCATCTTTTAAATGGGTTTGGATTGGATCGGACTTTTCAAAATAAAAAAACTTAAAAAAGGGTAAATTATAAAGACGCGTCCGTGACAAAGACCTTCTGTATTTTGTTTTGTGACAAAGACCCCTATATTAGGACTGTGAGACAAAGACTTCTTTTCATTAGTCTTTCATCTAAAAAATGAGAAGTCCATCATTGTAATATTTTTTAATCTCTATATTATTCTTGTAATAATTATTCGGACAATTAGAAGAAAAATACTATTCTTCCCCTTCCCCTGTTTTGAGAAGCTTCCATTCATGAAGTTGTTCGAAATGTCAAGGTGCAGCAAGTGAAGATTGGCGATGGGTTTCACGCTCCCTGAAATGTTAGTTGAGCTCAAATCTAATGCTCGAAGCAGATTCAAACGAGAGAAGAGACGATTTGGCAACTTACCACTTCTTGGATTTCCAAAATATAGCAGTGTGTGCAACTTACTGTAGGAGTTGCTTAGAATCGTTGTTGTATTCCCATCTTGTTTCTTTAGACCTCCAAAACAGAAGAGTGCAGAAAAACAAAGATTTGAATGATCCTCTATTGTATTTGTATCTACATCCCAAGTCAATGACAATTGACGGGTCACCCCAAGATCATCAAGATCACTGAATCCTGATTTTGTATCCTTAATCAATTTATATTCATCTCTTGAAAGCTCACGCACTATATCATGGAATGGCTCATGGATCTTGCATCTAACAATGTGCCCATCTTCATCTCTTTTCAAATCCCTAAAGAAATCAGTACGTGACAGCAGTTCTTCAAGGTATTCCATGGCAGATCTCTCCAACGTCTCCCAACTGTCATCCTCACTTTGGAGCCATCCATAACTGTGTTACGACATCCCTCTCAATCCAACAACCTTTGGGGAATAGCAAGAAGTACTTTAAGCACCTTTTTACATCTTTGGGCAACCTAACGTAACTCGATTTAAGCATTTGCAAGACATTCTTCCACACATTTGACCTCGGGTAAAGTTGCCATTTGGCCAGTCTCTTTCAAGGTTACACATCTGTGTAATCTCTTTCGAGATTGAAAAATAGGGGTAGTCGATGATCTCTAGTGTAACGGATAAGAAGAAGAAGGAGAAGAAGAAAATGAAGAAAAAAAGAAAGAGGAAGGAGCAAAGGGATAGGGGGAGAGAAGGAGAGAGAGAATAATGTAAAAGAATTTGAGGTAGAGGGGGTTATCGCCGCTATTTGTATAATAATTATTACAAGAATAGTATGAGGATTAAAAAATATTACAAAGACTTGTCAGTTTTTGGACGAAACGAAAGGTAGGTTAACAGAAGGGGGTTTTTGTCTCACTGTCTTAGTACAGGAGGTTTTCGTTGCAAAAAAAGGTAATAAGAAAAGGTGTTCGGATCCGATCGGCTACCGAAAAGTAAAAGAGCGAGCTCTGTGAAACCGATCCCACCCAGAAGCTTCATTTTCTTTGTAGTTTATGCTTGACTCGTGAGGAAAGAGGATTCTTTTCTTTTTCCTATTTGGCAGTCGACACTTGCAAGTTGCAACCCAACAGCCGATGCCCGAGGGTACTTGCCGTTAAACACCACTGCTCTCTCTCTCTCTCTCTCTCTCTCTTTGAGTTTGTGGTAGTCGCTTTGTGTCGGAAGTCGGAAGGGACCGGAAGAACTGGTTTATGCCGTTTCCTTCATGATAGTGGTAGTGGTGTTCCTCATACACCTTCCTCACGAAAATATTTACATAAAAATAAGGAAAAAAAACTGAAATTGAAGTGTCAGATTTCATGTCATTGGGTTCTACTGGCATGAATCCTTGAGGTTGGTTGCATGATATGCTTTAGCCGGTGGTATTAAGGAAAATACCAGAGAAAATATTCAGAAGAACAATAAAAGAGATCTCTCAAATCTTAAAGGTGAAAGAGAAGAGTTAAACCAATGGATCTTGGGTTAAGATTAAGTTGTTTCACTTCGCCGGAGAAATATACTAACTTGTGGGCGGCGAAGGCGATGTTCTTTGTGTAAGGGTTTCGTTTCTCCGGAATTGACCTATCTGATCGATGGAACTCAAAAAAAGAGTTGAATAATGTTTAAGGATTTTGTTGGGGTTCATCTCGCCCCCAGGACCTTGAAGCGGACAGTCACAGATGACAGAACATCCCAACTCGGTCCGAACATCGAAGGAAGCTTCAATGATATGATGATGTCATCGTCTATCCCAACAAGTAATCGGTTTAATTGTTAACCCGTCAATCCTTTGTCTCCGTTTCTTGTTTCTACACAAAGGGCCGACGACGCAACACAAAGGATTCTGCCACAGAAGAGAACGAGGGCTACGATCAATCTATTCCTATTTGCATCGTCCGATCTCATATTCAGGGATGGCCTGCTTTAGTAGTAATATCTGGTTCCCTCTCTCTCTCTCTCGATCTCTCGTTTTGAAACTTTAATATTTTCAACTTTTCATCCTTGTCAGCTGCTGAATTCTCCGAACATATAAGAAAAAAAACTACAAACCTAGGAAAAAATATTGCAACACGGAATTCACAAAAGAAAAAGGAAAGGCTAGTCTGAACCGAAATTTAATGCCATCAGTTCATCACAGAGAATTGAAACCTTGTGTGTTAAAGACTCTATTTATCAATCTCATAGAGAAGGAAGTGACCAGAATCTGAAATCAAGTTTGAATCCGCGAAGACATTATAGATTGCGAATAAAATCGGCCAGAAACTGATATTGCTCTAAGGAAGAAAACGGACTCCAGATTCGATCTTTTGCAGCATTTGTTAGTGGTTGGTTTCTTCATCATTATTTCCTCATAAGCAATTAATTCTACCTTTTTTTTCAATCTTCACATAGTTTTATATTTTTATCTTAATTTCTTTGTTTGGTCGTGCATTCCTATCATGTGGTTCTTCAGTTCTTGATATTTGTTCCGAGTCTTCCGATTCGTTTCTCAACCAGATCGTAATTCGGAAGTTTATGGCTGAGCGTAGGGATTTTGCATCGCTTGCGACCGCCCAAGTCCTACAAAACATTATCAGTAAAAGTCTTGCTAGAGGTTAAAAAATATTATTTATTTAAAATAATCCCGCCGGTCGGTTGCCGCTGCGTGTATCTAAATTCGACCGTCGTGCGACAGCAACCGTCATTAAAGGAATGGTGCCGTGAAACATGGTGGTCAAGCATAGATTACCTACTTTTTTGCGTGTCATCGTTGGGTTAAAAAATTCTGATAAGGGCTGATTGGTACTTGTTCCAAAAAAGAAAGAGTGGGAGCATGTATTGTCCCATCACTCAGATGGCAACCAGAAGCTTCGCCCTCTTTTTCTCTGTATTTTTTCGTAGTTCTGAAATTTCTGACATCGTGACATGTGAGGAAAGATGAAAGAGACTGCGGTGCCAATGAAACTTCTGGGCAGCTTTCATTGCAGTGAGCTGTGAACGTCAACATATAACGCAAAGCAAAGTTGGAGTTTGAATCCATGGGAATCGCCATTGCCGGGCGCTAACTAATGCGCTATGTCGGTGTAAGAATAAAATGGCGCAGGGTGCCAAAGAAAAATTGCTTGCAATCTCTGAGGCAGTAGGTGCGAGAGTGTGGGTAAGAGCAGAGAAAGTGAAAGTGAAGCTGCCTTCCCTTCTTCCCGTGAGAAACGTAGTACCAGTACCACATGAAGTTCGGACTCGACCTGAAGAATTGATCTATGCACTTTCCTTCATGATAGTGATTTCCCTCATACAACTTCCCTACGAATATATTGACGGCAACCCAATCCCGACCGTTATTTTTAAGGGCCAACCCACTACTTTTCATGCTTTTATCTTATCCCTCGTCTTTTCATTCTCGGGTTCGGCGTGTGCTATGATGTTGAGAGAACACTACCCCAAGGCCGCCGGATACTGTCGCCGTTTCGGTCTATTTGCTTTCTCACTTGCTTTTTCTGTTTTCCTGTGGGCTGCCATCCCCGACGCCTTCCGGCTGCTGTCGTCCCTTACCTCCTCTTCTTAATTAAGTTTATATCATATATATTATATATAATTTGTCGTTGTTGTTATTGTATAAATGAATAACAGCAAGAAAATTGCAAGATTGTTCTACTAAATATGGATGGTTGCATGCGCGTCCCTCCCGGTCCCGGGTCCCGGGTCCCGGCTGAATTTTAGTCTTTTTATTTTATATATGGATGGTTGCATTTGCATGTGCGTCACATGCACTTGCTTTTCTATATTATTGGGATTATGTCATTATGATTTAATTAGCCTTTTAAGGGTATTTTTGTCCTTTTATTTTCTATTTTATGGTTGCATACAACATACGATTCCTAATCACGGCCCAACTACGAGTGAATGAGTGATCATTTCAGCCCGGTATGGAAATTCTGGTTTTGAACCTCCGTTTTGGGCTTTATACTTCAAATACGGGTGTTCATGGGCCGGGTCGGGCTGGACCTGGAACGGGCTTTGCACTTATGATAACGGTTATAGTTTAAGTTTGGGCACTTATGATCCCCAGGCCTGAAACATAAGCCCTATCTTAGGTCTACACGGGTCCAAGTAGAGATGGGCCTAATTTAAACTTATTTTATACATTTAATAATATAAAATATCACATATAATATAAGTTATATATATTATGTCATAATATTTATATATAAAATATATAGTATAGTATAAAATAACTTGTATACATATGTATACGTTATACACAAAATGTGTAAGTTTAAATATATGCAAGTTGGGCCCGTGCCAGGCCTGAAATATTCAGCCCAAATCCATCCCTAAACTTTGTGGGCCTGATGTGGGCCAGGCCTGAACACAAAACCCAGGCCCAAGCTCGGAATTTCCAGGGCAGGTCGGACTGAAATGATCACCCCTAACTTCAAATAATACATAATTACAAATAATAATTTAAATATTAGTTAATAAATTTATGTGTGATCTCAAATAATGTGTGATCTCAAATAATAATTTAAATATTAGTTAATAAATTATAAAAATACATAATTACAAAAAAAAATTGATAACAAAAATACAACAAATACGATAAATTAACTTTCAGAAGTTAAATAGTTGTTTAATCTTCAATAATTATGGATAATTTACTATTAAATAACCAAACAAAAAATAGATTTATAAATAATTATTGAAAACATATTTATCAAAAATATAATAAATAATTACTAAAAATAAAATAACTATTAATTTTAGTATATATAAATATATAATGAATGTACACTATTATTGTAAAATTGTTACTAATAGATATATTTTTTTGAAAGTTATTTTCTATAATTATTAATTGATATAATGAAATTAGTTATTTACAATATTATTTAGTTATTTAAATAATATTATTATTTAAATTTTAAATATTAATTATTTTTTAAATTTAATAATCCATAAATTTATAATTAGTACTATTATTACATAATTCATCATTAATTTTGTAAAATAATAAATTATTATTAATATGAAAATTATGAAATCTATCATAATTGTTTTTCTACTTTTAAGATTTTTTTTTAATTTATTACATAATTTAGTTATTTTAACTATTTAAAATTTGGTCATGTTATATTTCATTTTTTAAATGTTTAAATAATATGTAAAATATTTAAAATTTTTCATTATTTGAATTTTATTTATTTTAATGTTATTATGTAATATTAAATATTTTGTTTTATAATGATTTAGCTATTTTTAATGTTTTATTCTTTAGGATATTTAGTTATTGAAATATTTAAATAATGTTTTATTTTTTAATGTTAAATTTTTATTATTTGAATAACATTTAAATTGAATAGTTCATAAAATTATAATTTGTATTGTTACTACATAATTCCATGATGAATTTTGTAAAAATATAAAATTATTAATAATATGAATATTATTAAATCTATTATAATTAATTTTTGTGTTTTGAATAAATATTTTAAAGAGTATATAATTTCATTATAATATTTAAATAATATTGAATTTTTTATAATTCAAACTTTCTTTAGATGGATGTAGATAAATAGTGGGGGAGAGGATAAATAGGAGTTAGAGATAGTTTAGGTGGGAATCTCTTGACTAAATTAGAGATAATTTAAAAGATAAAAAGGAGTTAGATATAATTTAGGAGATAAATAGGAATTAGAGAAGATTTTGGATAAAGTGAGGGAAAGTGGTGCCACTTAGCTAAATATTAGAAAAGCATATCTCTCTTTCTTTATGGTTGTTAGAAATAGTTAAGCCTATATTACTTCCTTTTTGCAAAACCGTTGACACAGTAACACAAGAATGGGTCAACCCCGTTTTTGAGTCCACACGTGCATTGTACAAGAATTGAGAGGAGTCCATGTGAGGCCTGTGGTGAGAGGTCCCTTACCTCTTCTCTTAGTCTCTTTCCTCTTTATAAAATATATATATATATATATATATATATATATGGCCATTCCCTCCCCCTCTCCTCCTGGGAATGAGAATACATTCCGACCAATTGTGATTCAGATTTCAGACTGAATTAAATAGGTGAAAGGAATAGAAAATTCTGATTTCGATTCTGACTGTAAACCAAATGAGTCCTAAGTAATGCAAAAGAATGACCATCTATTTCTCTCATTTGGATTGCCTCCCTGCCAAGTATATGTTTGGTATAACTTTCATTTATTAAATAAACATATTTTTTTTTATTTGTCTTCAAAACTAAGAAAACTACTTGATGAACCCTTTATTGACAAATAGGCGCCATTAAGCACCATTAGGCACCACATCAGCGAAACAATGAATAAATGCTTAACCGATGGGGGAAGCGTTAAAATGAAGCTTCCCCCAAAGGTTAGTGCACACATAAATCCTATGCATAAGAATGGACATAATGGGATAATTGCTGATTTGACAATAACATGACAGCATTTATCAAAATGCCTATCATAAAACACCCACATAACCAAACATATGCTAAGTATTCCTCATACCGACCATATATAGTCGTACATTGGGAATATCATATTACTAATGTGTGATTACAACATGGAAGTTTGTTCAAGTGTTTCAAGTAACTAATTTGGGTGGCTATGAGACTTCATCTATTGAAATGGATCAAGTTGGCTACCCAAGTCTAATGTTTAAGGGTGATTATTTTATCTTTTTAATTTTCTAGTGTTTTAAAATTTTACATTTATTAAAATGGCCAAATCTTCCCAAACACCCTTTCCCTATGGACATGGCTTTGATCAAGCATACTCTCAATTCCAATATGTAGCACCGATGGATGTTGATGCTAATGCTAACAGTAATGTTGGCGCTAGTGAACTAGGGAAACCGGGAAAAGAGACTAGTGGAGTATGGTCTTACTTCAAAGTAAAGGGAAAAGGGAATCTATGACATTTGTTAAAAATGCAAAGAAGACTTTAGCTGTCAAACCAATGGTAGTATTGAACATTTAAAAAGACACATGGAAAAATATACACAACAACGTGAATCAACTAAAACACAAATTGTACACACATCTAGTTTATTCTGCACTTTTCAATATTTCCAAAAAAAAAAAATTGACACAAGCACTTGATAAATATATTATATATGCAAAACAATCATTTAAATTTTTTGAAGATACAAAATTTAAAAATTTTTTACAATTATTTGTAAATTATTTTTTCTAGAATTTGTAGAAATATTGTAAGAATATATACATATTAAGCTTTTTCTTCCACATAAACGAAAATTAATTTCTACATTTTCAACTCTTATTTCTAAAGTTTAACTTGTTTCAAATATTTGGACTTTCAAATATAGTATTAGTTATATTTATGGGGTAATAGTAAAATCATTATCATAAACATAATTAAAACTAATAAAAAAATAATTCTCAATATCATAAGTACGTATAGTATTTAAAACATCACAAAAAATAGTTGAGCCACTACGTGGCTATTCAAGTTCTGTAAATCTTAGCATTCTTTTTTTGTAGTAGCCATGAATCATCAATAAAATGCCCCAAGACATAAATATAGCTAATATTATATTTAGAAGTTTAGATATAGTGAAACTTCAGAAATATAGTTTGAAAATGTAGAAATTAAATTTTGTTTATATGAAAGAAAAAAATTTTATACATCCATTCTTGTAGAATTTCCAGAAACTTCTTTTAAAAATAACACTGATGATTGTAATTTTTTTTTCAAATTTTAGATCTTTAGAAAATGTAAATGATTGTTATACATTTACAATACAACTAATAATTACTTGTGGCATTTTTTTCTTGTGAATATTGAAAAATTGCATACCAAACTTGATATATGTGCAATTTGTATTTGTTTTGACTTGTCTATTTCTACATGTATGTTTTTTTAAACTATTTAGTGCCACCATTGTTTTGGCAATTAGAATCCTTTTTGCATTATTTTTTATTATTATTATTATTATTATTATTATTATTATTATTATTATTATTATTATTATTATTATTATTATTTGCAAATGGCAGTCATACTCTTTCCTACAACTTTGATTTATTTTTACTGTAAATTAAGAACATACTTCACTATTTGGGGGTATTTGTAATTTTCCCATAAAGAAAATTAATTACCCTTACCTAGTAATTTGATTTGATATTCTTACTTGATTTCAATTGGTAAAGTCTCCTAACCTCTCAAATAAGTTGAGAACTTGAGAATTGAGATTGATTCTAGAAATTTGAGTGTAAGAGATTGATTGTAATAAGAAAGTACTAGTGGGTACCTGTGTGACACAAGGGAGATTTTAACTTAATTGTCAACTAGGAGAGAGGGAATTGTAACATTGCTATTTGCTACATTAAAGTAGACAATGGTTTCTTAATAAGAAACTTGCAATTATAAGTACTCAAGTCTTAAAATTTATGTGCTCGGTTTTTAAATATTGCTTCAGCAAAGCATCTCATAGTTGTCCTTTATTTCACATTGAGAACTTCTAGTTCACCCGGATGGTAGGACCGTTCGGCCTAGGAACCGTCTAGGCAATCGGTTTCGTTTTATCCAAAACCTGATCCTTGGCTATAAAACATTGAACGGATCAACGACTCGTTGACCCGGATAGTCAAACCGTTGACCCATTGACTCATTCAATAGTTTTTGACCATTTTTTATTTTTAAATTTTTAAATTTTTGTTTATAAAATGAGTTGTCCGTTCGGACTGGATAGCCGAACCGTCAACTTGGAAATCGGTGGACAAAATAGTTCCATTTTCGGGTCGTTTTTTTTTAGATGTCAATAATTAGACGAAAAAACTTTGTAGTCATAGCAATGGGAAGGGTGGACATTGCGAGGGATTCCAAAACCTTGAAAGGTAAACCCAAAGTGACCTTAAACACAAAAAAATGACAGTAAATCCACTAAACTAGAAAACCAAGGAAAAAAGCAAAAAATCGAGTCCAAATTTTCGCTTTGAGACGGAGCTAAATACACATGCAATTAAAGAAAGAGATGGAGTAAATCACCTTGTAAGAAAAAAAAAACATTGCATAAGAAAACCTAAAGAGAAAACAAAAGAGAAGAAATAAAATGGACCCTAAACCATTTTGGAAGATCTTGAATAAGAAGACAAAAAAAAAGTAGAAAATGAAAAAAAAAAGAACATACCTTTGTCAAACCGCAGACGCTCGAATAAAGCCCACAACAGAAGAAACTTTGAATTGTGAAAATCAGAAAGCATAAAAAACCAAGGTTTTTGAACTGTCGTTGACCCAAATGGTTGGACTGTTCAGCTTGGGAACCATCCACCCAAATGGTTGGACCATTTAATGGTTTTTGGCCATTTTTTTAATTTTTTAATTTTTGTTGTTAGAATGGGCCATCTATTCAAATCAAACGGTTGGACCGTTGACCCAGAAGCCGGTGGCCAAAACAGTTCCATTTCAGGGTTGTTTTTTAAAACCATGTAAAAAACCCTAAAAAAGTAGAAAAAGAGGGAGAAGAACATAAAGATGGGGCGAGACATAAGCTTTGCCAAAACAAAGAGAGAGAGAGAGAGAGAGAGAGAGAGAGAGAGAGATTACTATGTGAAACTTGAGCCGCACAAGTGGGTAGGTTAATGCGTGTAATATGATTCACACGTGGGGATTACATTTACTGGACGCTCAAGGCATCCACGAATCACCATTATTTATATAAATGATTAATTTATACATTATTGGGCTTTTAAATAATTACTTTATACATTATTTAATTTTTTTTGAAGCCTACCCAGTATTTATTAAATTTAATCAAAGTTTATTATATAAATAATTACCCACAAATAAATGTTTAATTATTAACTAGTTAAGCTTTTATTGAAAGCCAGTAACGAATTAAACTTTAATGGTTGGTAAAAGTTTAAATAACTAAGTAACTCCGAAAAAATCATTTTAGGTAGTGGTGCAAATGGATCGGATGATGATCTGATCCGACCCGAAGCTCGATCATATTTTGTTGGATTTAGATATCCTACATTATTTTTTTCTTTTGTAAAAAACATGCATATATATAATAAAAATAGTTGAAAAATTACTTTTATTTTTTGTTTTTGTTCATTTACTCTTATTTTTTTCCCTTTAATAATTTATTATTTTTTTAAATCAAATTAAATCGGATCATATTCGGATATCCAACATCTTGATCAGATCTTCGAATTGTATTGAATCGAATCTATAGTGTATCGGATTGAGTTCGAATATTTATTGATTGGAATCTGATCCATTTGTGTCCCTAATTTTAGGGGTGGATAAAGTGATTAATGCAACCATACAACTTAACCAAATTTATAGGTAACAATAAAATTTTATTAAGGTAAACTCTATTGGGGAAGTTTAAGTAATTTGTACATTATTTCAAAGTTTTCTGAAGCGTACCCAATATTTAAACTTTAAAGTTAATTAAATTTAATATAAGTTAAATATAAAAATAATTGCCCACAAATAATACGTATTTAGTAATTAATTAAAGGAAATGATAAAGTAACTTAGTAAATAATTAATTAATTTACTTTATCCATATCAATTAAGTGGGTTGATTAATATAGTAAAATAATTAATTTTCGTAATGGAACTAATTAAAATTTTAATTATAGAATAATATTTAATTAATGGAAAAAATCACACAGAATAATTACATATAATTATAATATTTAATTGTTTTATGTAATTATTATATTTAATAATTTCCAAAAAAGTAAAGTATTTTAGGAAATGTTTATTAACAACATTTATTAATAACCCTGCGATTTACGGGAAAGTCCAATATCTTATATAGTTATATGAAGACAAAGAGAATGATTGGAAATGTAAGATAGATAGACCATTATATATTAAAATGATAAATAAGAAGTGCTGTGTAAAAATTTTGATCTATATAAATAAATCAATGTAATTAAGGAATCAAAACAAATAATTGAACCATGTACATTATACATGGCCCATCTCTAGAGCAGTATACATTGCAATGATACTTTGCCACTTTGTCAGTCAAAATTATGATCTTGCTACATCTCCCATATCAGTACGGATGTTCTATTCACAATAATTCTGCCCACGTATCATCGTAGTCATATATGGAGAATATCTCATCCTCCTACATAATATTATGCATGGGGAGATATTCTCAATGCATGGGGGTATAATAGAGTGTTGTAGGTTATTATGGACAGGAGATCTGGAGTCCTCCCATATGCCCACAGGCCCAACACCTTAAGCCATTAGATCCAGCCAATAAGCTTAAAAGCCCCTCTAAATCAAAGGTTACCCTTTTCTACTCCAAAATAGCCCTTGTAGACCTAAAAATTCTTTTTGGTTAAATTTTCACCAAATGTTTTCTTTAAACCTCCACCAAGTAGAATTGTGCACTTCCAAAAGTACTATGGGTACCTGTAATAAGAAAGTACTAGTGGGTACTTGTGTGACACAAGGGAGATTTTAACTTAACTGTCAACTAGCAGAGAGGGAATTGTAACATTGCTATTTTCTACAATAAAGTGGACAATGGTTTCTTAATAAGGAACTTGCAATTATAAGTACTCAAGTCTTAAAATTCATGTGCTCTGTTTTTAAATATTGCTTCAGCAAAGCATCTCATAGTTGTCCTTTATTTCACATTGAGAACTTCTAGTTGACCTGGATGGTAGGACCGTTCGGCCTGGGAACCGTCTAGGCAATCGGTTTTATTTTATCCAAAACCTGATCTTTGGCCCTAAAACATTGAATCGATCAACGACTCGTTGACCCGAACAGTCAAATCATTGACCCATTGACTCATTCAATAGTTTTTGACCATTTTTTATTTTTAAAATTTTAAATAATTAATAATTATTCATATTTTATGTACTACTTTTAATAATTTTTTTATAATACAAAAATAACAATAATTAATTTCAGTTAAGTTTATTCATCAAACTGATGAAACCAACCAACTCGATCAACTTGACTTGAGTTGCTCGGTTTTCTAGTATTTTAGGTCGGCTTTGGTTAAAAAATTTCCCAATTCGACCAAGTTGGATTAGTTTAACTTTGGCCATTTGTAAACGGACCAAAATTGAATGACCTAACCATAGATATATATTAATATTTTTTATTTTAAATATAATTTTTAATATTGAAAAGTTGAAAATTTCCCATATTTCTTGGTCTAAATTGTTTTATATCATAAATCTAATTTTTAAATTTATTTATTAATAATTGCACTATAATTTCTAAAATTAAATTTAATTTTTAAGTTTAACTCTTTTGAACCGACTGACCAAACCAAAAAATGGACCCAAACCGCTACAATTTGAATGGGTTAAATTTCACAAAAGGTCAATAGGTTTCAACTAACCAACTCCTCAACCTAACCAAGTCCGTTTGGTTGGCCAAATAGCCTACAACCGAATCGACTCAACTCACGAACACTCATAATTTTAGCTAAACTAATAGTCTTACTTCTGATAAATAAAAATAGTTTAATCTCTAATAATTATTGAAAATTTATAGCGAAAATACACAATCATTGAAAATATATTGATAATAATAAAATATAATAATTACAAAATACAATATGTACTAAAAATATATTTAGTCAATAAATAGTATAATCTCAAATAATAGTTTAATCTCTAATAAAAATTAATCAATAAGTTATAAAAATATAATAAATACAATAAGTATAATAAATTAAATTTAAAAATTTCAATAATACTAGTTTAATCTCCAATAATTATTAAAAGTTTTCTGTTAAATATCAAAACAAAATAAATTTATAAATAATCATTGAAAATATGTACATTTATCAGAAAAAATTATTGAAATACAATAAAAATTAAATTTAGTATATATAATTATATAATAAATACAAATTAAGAGTTTAAAATTATTATAAATAAATATTACTTTTTGATAGTTATTTTCCTGAATTATTATATGATATAATTGAAATTAGTTATTTACAATATTATGTAAAAATATTAAATTATTATTAATTTCAATGTTTTATTATAATTATTTTTTCTAATTTTCAGGATTTTTTTTTTAAATTTATTACATAATTTCTTTGGTTTAACGATTTAAAATATACTTATGTTAAATATTTTGTTATTTAAAATATTTATTTATTTAAATACTTAAATAATATGTAAAATATTTAATTTTTAAAATATGAATTATTTATTGAATTTAATTATCCATAAAATCTTAATTTCTACTATTATTACCTAATTTCATTATTAATTTTTTAATATATTAAATTATTATTAATTTCAATATTATGTTATAAATATTTTTCTACTTTGAAGAAATTTTTTAAATTTGTTATGTAATTTCATTATTTTAATAATTTAAAATCTAGTTATTGTAAATATTTTGTTATTTAGATATTTAAATAGTCTATAAAAATATTTATAATATTTTGTTATTTTTATTTAAAGCTATAACATATTATTAAATATTTAAAAAACATTTAAATTGATAGTCTAGAAAAACAAGTTTAAATTATTAGTACATAATTTCGTGATATATTTTGTAAGAATATTTAAATAATTCTTAATTTTTTTTAATCTAAGCTTTCTTTAGATGGATATAGATAAAAAGTAGGGAGTGGATAAATAGGAATTAGAGATAATTTATGAGAGAAACTCTCTACTAAATTAGAGATAGAACTTTGGAGATAAATAGGAATTAGAGATAATTTTGGAGAAAGTAAGGGTTAGTGGGGGAGGTAGTTTTGGAGAATATTTAGGAGAAGAGATTATTTATGTTATTGGGTAAGTGCATCTCATTGGTTGTCTTGAAAATGACAATATATATATATCGTGTGATGCACAATTTTTGTTAAGCAAAAGCTAAATAATTGAAATATATAAGAGCATGTAATTGTTTTGTATTTTACCATTTTAATTATCAATCCGATCAAACTTGACCCGAGTTGGTCAATTTTCTAGTATTTCTGATCAGATTTGCTTTAGCAATTTTCCAATCTGATCAAGTTAGGTCAATTTCAGTTTCATCATTTGTAAACCGACCCGACCATAGATATATTAATATTTTATATTTTAAATATAATTTTTTAAAACGGGAATGTGAAAAAATTCTCATATTTCTTAATCTAAATATTTTATATAATAAATTTAATTTTCAATAATACCACTATAATTTGTAAAATTTAAATTTCATTTTTAAGTTTAAGTCCATGTTAGAATGCCTCTCCTTGTTCAATAATTTGCCATCTCAATATCCTCTCTCTTCATTCCTCTCCTTTCTCATCGGGTTCTCCCTCTCCCCCCACAACTCAATTCTCTCGCTTTCTTTAACAACCTATAGTAAGACGGTCCACATCTTCATTCCTTTCATTCACTTCTATCTCTAATTCCCCTGTATTCTCTCCACTTTCACATATAAATGGGACCGTAGTTTATTAAGATTTGGTTTTTCAAATTAAACAATATTTATATCTATAGACATGATTTCTAGCAAAGAGTGGGGGAATAAGGGGAATCCGATGTTTCCTATATATTCATGGCATCTTCCATTATTGTTAAATAATCTATTCTTAAATAGTCCATAGTTAAGAAAATTGTTAAAAAATTCTAGAAAATATTCTACCAAAAATCATGAAAGAATTATTATTATTCAACTTAATAATTATTAAAAAATTATGAAAATTATATTAGGAAATTGATCTATTAGAAATTGTTTCATAATTATTTAAACAAAAGTCCATTATTATTATTTCAATAAATGATTATTCAATAAATTAGGAGAATTATTAAATCTATTCACACCTATCTAGGCCACTTGTTTGACTTCGATCATACCTAGTTTTACTTTAATTAACAACAAATGGTTTACTTTTAATTAAATTAATGTAGTTTACCATAATTACATTTACTTTGATTAGTGGTGGATAATTTAGCCTTAAGAAGTAAATAATTTATTGTCATTGTAAATAAATTTACTATACATTGCTACTAATCAATAGCAACTTCAATAATTTATTGGAAATTATCATAAAATATTGTAATTTATTATTATTTAATTTACTATTAATTAATTAGTTATAAATATTTATTAGAATTGTAGGGATGGAAATTTCCCCTATAAAATTGGGGCCCTACCCTGGCCCACCTCGAACAAGGAGAATTTTCTCAAATCTTAAATGGGGATGGGGTAGAAACAGGGTTGGGACAAGGAAAATATTTTTGCCTTATAGATGGGGTTTAATTATAATTCCATGAAACCTATGATAAATTAGTAAAATATTCATAAATTTAATATTGATTTTTAAAACATCTCTAAAATTTTCTCATATTCTTATAATCCTACGATCCAATAATTCCATTTGTAAAATACCCCAAATTGTCATAATCCAATTCCTAAAACACCCCTAAATTTGTATAATCCTATTTGTAAAATATCCATAAATTAGGAAAATCTATGATACGGGAAAGATATGGTATGGAAACCCACCCATGAATTTTGATGAATAACATTTGAATCATTATCACGTTTATCATTCTACTTTATTGGTCAATTGTTTTTCCGGTATCATATCTTTTTCATATCATAATTGAACCCATATAAATTAGATTTTCTTTAGATGATTGTCTTAGGTTGGTAAAATTTTGGAGATTGGAATGGATGATTCATTTTGAACCCGTCCTGCCACTTGAATCGGGGTGGGGATGAAATAGAATGTCTTAACTTAGGGGGCGAGGGACACGGAGGGGTGCTCATCCTGTACGTCTCACAGAGCCTACTCTAGTAAGGCTAAAAATAGCCGTTGGGATGAGAGAAGGGCAAGGATTCCTTTCCAACTTATTGTATTGTTTCGGTTTCGGTTTGGCCCCATTTTACACCTGTCAAAGAATTAGAATTAAAATTGAAGTTTGAGTTTGGGATTATACTTGATAAGGGCAAATTTTAAGTCTTATTATCAATAAAAATAATTTTTGAAATAGGATAACTTCTTTTAAAAAAATATAAAAAAAAATGTAAAAATACTGTTAATCTCCTTCCTCCTTTATACCATCAAACAAATCTCCCTACTTTGTGTCTTTATTTTCTCTTTCCTCCTCTTGTACTGGTGTTGTGAAGATTCATCGATACCAACTACTCGGTGAACCCAACTTTGTTCAGCACGGGTACACCGTCACCCTTGGCGCTGAGATAGTCGGCACTTCATTCTTGTCTACACCGTCTTCTCTGCAACTGACGCCAAGAAAAACGCCAGAGACTCCCACGTCCCTGTCCCTGTAGTTGTTTCTTAAATTGGATTATCGTTGTCATCCTTATTTTGAGAGTTTAAACATTTATTTTTTGACTGAATTTTCAAACTGCCTATTTACAAGAAGATAGTTCTTTGAGTTGTGATTCCTGAGTATTAAAAAAAATTTTCAGCTGATCTGTAAAATGAAAAGTTGCCTTTTGAATTAGAAATTCTTCCGGTGGCCGGGGTTCGGTGGGTTCTGTTGTTTATTTCTGATTTGATTTGATGAATAATTGTCATAAAAGTGTTTTGATTTGGTGAGGTATAACTGTGAAGTATTTTTAATTCGATAAAGAGAATTAGTGTCTGAATTTCTATCATTTCTTTGATATTTGAAAAAAAAAAGATTATATTATTTTTAAAATTATGTTCAAAAAATTATTTTTATTAAGAATAAAAACTAAAAATTACCTTTATCAATTATAATCCCTTCGAATTTCCGAGGTGTTTCGAAAGTGAACGCATTACTTTTTTTGGACGACATGACTTTTTCTTGGTAATGGTGAACGCATGACAATAATGTCATAGGAAATTTCCAAGAAACTGTGTATTTCGCTCAAGTTGTTTGGTGTGGAAATTTGAACGTCGATATCCGCCAGCTGTTGTTCCTTACACGACACGTACAGGTCGCTTTCAAGAAGTCAATATTTTATTTTCGTCGTGACTCGTGAGAGCATTTCTACACCGCCATAAATCATTTACCGTCCAGTAAAAATCTTGTGATCAGGTATATATATCGTTCGCCGGGTTCTTCTTATCTCTTCGCTTCTTTATATATCCTTCGCCGCTGATACTGATTTTTGCTGATGAAACCCGGTGAACCGAGAATTAGCCAAACGTATAAAACGTTTGCCTCTCGAATTCCATCTGAGGAGCTTATATTTGGAATTACTTTTGTAGCAGCAGTGACACTCGCCCAATTGCCGTTCGAGATCATAGATGGAAATCCTATTCCTACGGTTTTGTTCAAGGGTCAACCGTCCATCTTTCACGCCTTTCTCTTAGCCCTCAACTTTGCTTTCTTTGGTGCTCTTGGAACCATTTCTGTCCGTGAAAGATACTCAAAACTCGCATCATATTTTCGACAGTTCGCCGTCGTTTTTATTGCAGCGGCTGCCGGAATCCTTTTATGGGTCACAGTGGTTCCGGCTGGGTTTACGTTGATTTCATATCTTCGTAGTAGTAGTAGTACTGCGTTTTACTATACATCTGTTTGATGTCTCTCATCTAAATTTGTATGCTTTTACAAGATATTTAAATATAATTTCGTTTCCCCTTCCCCTTCTCTCTTTCCTCATGGGCAAGGAAAAATCCGATGCCAGATGAAATTAAACAGCAAAGCGATAGTTTTCAATTTCTCAAAATTGGTAGTCCCAATCTAAAATTGGTAACATGAAAGGGAAAATTTGAAGTCAGTGGAATAAAGGGAATCCGTAATCCCTAATACCTTCCCTCGCACTGGACGAGGAGAAGATTAGAGGGTAAGAGATGGGATTGCCAGGACAGAACAGTGGTGCCGCGCCTCGATCCTCCTTCAGAGCTCCTTGTGAATGAAACCAGAAACTGAAAAAGACGTCATACCGGAAAAAATCTATAACCGATCAACCCATAATAAATGCGATTCCACCTCCACTTTTCCCCATTTCTCATAAACTTACTCTGGCTTTTAAAAGCGCCTTCCGTCCTTGTTAAATAATTGCTAAGCTTAGCCCATTTGAATGGGCAGATGAACGCTCAAATCTAGAGAGGGCTAATATTAGTATAATAAATTGCGTCATTCCAGAAGGTTGGGTAATATGGATAAATTTTCAGGATTTCTGTTACAAGCGTGGGTGGCTTGCTCCGAATTCGACACCCGGGATAGGGTTGGGGAATTTTCAGGATTTCATGCGAAATATGGGCAATGGAGATAAATTTTGAGGATTTGACAAGGGGTGGGGAGTGGGTGTATTGACACGATTCCTGTTCCAGGGGGTGCATTTTTTCGGGTTAGGGTTGGGATTTTGTCAAAATTTCAATAAGTTTAATCCGAAGCCCAAATCCGAAACAGTGTAAATTTGCACCCTAGTTCCTAGTTTCAGTAAGTAGGGTTGTTTACGGGTCGGGTTGGGTTGGTTTATTGGGGTTTTCCTAACCAACCCAACCTGGTTGGGTTACTTGAGGTGGAAACTGAAACCGATCCATTGATAGGCAAAACCGACTTGGTCGGTTTGGGTCGGTTTCGGTTTTGTTCCTGTACAAAAAATGACAGAGATGCCTAGAACTAGAAAGAAATTTATTTGAGAAGATGGGAGGGTTGGAAGAGCCAAGTTCAAAAATCAAATGATGTCTTGAGTTGAGGGGGGCGGATCAAGTTAGAAAATAGAAGAGAAGACAAAAGTTATCAATAAAATAGAAAGTCAAACTGTTTTATAGAAAGAAGGCTAAAATATTTATATTTCAAGAAACTTTATAAATTCTAAACTAGGTAAAAAAGGACACATAATTCTAATTGTAATTGACAAATGGGTTGCCTATTTGGTGTAAAAGACTATAAAAACTATGATAGATACAATTTAGGTAAAAAATGACACCTAATTCTAATAGAAGACAAAAATTATCAATAAAATAGAAAGTCAAACTGTTTTATAGAAAGAAGGCTGAAATATTTATACTTCAAAAACTTTCTAAATTCTAATCTAGGTAAAAAAGGACACCTAATTGTAATTGTAATTGCCTAATGGGTTGCCTATTTGGTGTAAAAGACTATAGAAACTAGGATAAATACAATTTAGTTAAATAGGAACTACCAAACTAGAAGACTATTTGGCTCGATTCGGTTCGGGTTGGTTTATGAATTTGCCCAACCCGAAACCGATCGATGCTGATGAAAACCCGGCCGACTCGGGTTGGGTCAGTCCTGGTTGGTCGATTTGGTCGGGTTGGGCCTTCTTATGAATAGTCCTACCAGGAGGTGCTGTTGGGTTGCTATTTCTATATTTGATAATTATTAATGAAGTTAATAAAATATTAAGTTTTATAATTATTATTTTTTATTTAAGTCAATCATTATTATTTAAAAATAATATTAATTATTAAAATTATTATAAATGATTAATAAAATTAAATTTATTAAAGATATTTATTTATATTAAATTTACAATAATATTTTTTTTTTCAATTAACATTAATTAATAACAAATTTTGGTTATTTATTAATCAATAACTTAATAGTAAATAAAGTTATTCAGTTTTTTAGATTTTCTCACGCATTGCATGGTTCACGTAAACTTTTTTCAAGGTCTTCGATGTGTTGGTGTATTTTCTCAAGGGGTTTTGATGTTTAAATCATTTACTTCTTATTTCTTCTTACAACTTGTGTTAGTGCTTAAATTGAAGTTTTATATTTTTGTTTGTCTTTTGTGGTTGTCATTAGGTGTTTAAGGTTTTGGATCGTGGTTTCACTGTTTTTTGTGGTCTCTGTTGAAGTATTATCACCTTCGTTCATTCACCAGCAATTTCTTTATTGGTGTTGATTAGCCTTGATCATACTTTGCTGCTCACTTTTCTTAGGTTGTTTGTCTAGTTGGATTTGATTGGTTTTTATCAATTTTATCGGTTTAAATTCCATCCAACATTTGATTAAAATTAATTAGTGAAACTAAAAATAGCTAAAATTACAACACATTTACAATCCATTCAAAAATATTTTATAAATTACATAGATGTAATAAAAGGTAATTCTTATTATTGATAGATCATTTATTCATTTTTTATTTTTAGAATAAAAATAAATAAAAAAAGATTTATTAATAGAATATTTGAAATTAATTAAACTAAATTTTGCTAAAACTAGGAGAAAGAGTAAAATTAATAAAATTTATTTATCTTAATAGATTAGTAAAACAATAAAATAAATTAAAAATTAATGTGAAACACTAACTTGGGTAAAAGCATTTACCCATGCTCTTTTATTTTCATAAGTAAAACAATGACCACTTTAGCCATAAAAAATCCATAAGTAAAACAATGACCATTTTACCTAGTGCATGGGTACCACTTGTGAGAAGGGAGGTAAGGCTACATACGGGGGTTTCCTTGAGGGACAAAGGAAAGCCGTGAGCAGTAGGTACGCTAAATGGTAGGCCGAATGAATTGATAGATTAATTGTATCGTTATGAGTTGGACCCCTATTAATAGGGAGAAATCCCGAGGTTCTGAAAGAAATGAGCCAAAAGTGTTTGATTCCCATTAGGGAAGGGAATATTGAATTTGGTGTTAGTTGTCAAGGAACATTGCTAGGGTTTCATCACATGTCTTATGAAATATCTCAAGGACGAGCTTTCCTTTCGTTTGAGGATTCTCATAATACATGAATGCTACTTCTTTTCGTGACCTTTTTAAACCGATGTGGTGCGGATGACATCACTATTTATCTCATGTGTCCTCTTTATGCCTACGAGGCATCCTGTCACACACGTTATTAGTGACATACGTGTTTCTTTTACTTGTTTCTGACCTATGATGAGTTTGCACCTGTTGCGGTTGCACGTTGGGCTTAAGCTCATCGCAAATCCGTGCGGGTCCTGAATTCATCGCAGCTCATTTCAATTCAGGAGGTCATCGCATGTCTACACGTTTTCCGAACTCATCATAGATATGCAATGGGTTATGAATTCATCGTAGGCATTTGTGTATTATTGATTTAGCACCTTCTGTGCTCTAATAGTCTAGGTGACCATCATGTACCTACACTTACCAGAAAAAAAAAATAATTCTTTAAAATTTTCTTTAATTTCCACATAAATCTCAAAAAAGAACACGAAATTCTTGACCAATGAGAACGAAAATCCCATCGACAAACTTTCCACACTCTCAAATCCAACAGTCATTTTGTCATTTGTGTCAATAAATGGAGTTTCTATGCTTACGATTAGAAGTAGGAACATGAAAATAACGAGTATTATGATCACTGGTGTTTAACACAATACATTAACTTTTTAGCGGGATTTGAATCCACATATCTGGGACTACCCAGTTTAAATCTGCGCTGCACACGGCTGGGTACCCGCACAATCGGAAGGTGCTAAGTGTCCTTCCACACGATTTCCCCGTCAGTGCGTCTCAACTCTTGACCTGGCCTCGTTTCTTGACCCTTGCACTCCTCCATTCGAACTAATGGCAGGAACACCGACGAAAACGACCACTCCGACAAACACACCGGAGGTACTCCTCGTCCCTCTCATCTTATCCCTCTCTAACATCCTTTACATGTTTTGCTGAGTAATTTTTTATCTTTTTTTTCTCAATACAAAACACAGAAGGAAAGGAAGATCACCGGCGAGCACCCAAGTTCAGTTTTTCCCTATTCATTCTTATCTATTAGAAAAAAAGTGAATTCTATGCAAAATCACCCACATTCAAAATTAAGAATATCTATATTCAATGAAGGCCTCAAATTTTGTTCTTTTTTTACTGTTGATGGTGGGTCATTTGGCCCGGCCTCGTAGTACAGGTATACGTGGGCATGATCTTGCTCAAACAGTGACTCAGCATGACAGCGCAATGAGCGTGAGCACAACTCCCTACGGCAACTCAGCAGGTAAACTACTCGCCAAAAGCCGCCTTGCCCGCACCTCTTCCCCAGGGTTAAGGCGCTTCGGGGGGTCCTGAGTTCGGGGCACCCTGACCCCTTTTGAGACCCGAGCTCCTCCCAATGGACCTTGGGTCACTCCCAAGCAAGAACGCACCGATTCTTCTCCGGACGCCCCGATGCACAAACACCTCGGGTCGGCTAGCTCGGCATAACCGACTATAGGTGGCCCGTCACTCAAAGGACAGCCCAGCTCAGGGTAATTCGCAGGAGAGCAGTTCGGTATAACACAGGAGGGCTTCTTGCCCGACTGCCGTACCCGAAAAATCTGTGGATAGCAGGCATGTCCCCCTCGCCGCTCCTACCACCTTTAGAAAGGCGTCCCGCACCTGACAAACACGTACCCTGCAACGACGACCCCGTGCATGCCACTTCAGCCCTGCCTGTAACGACTATGGTAGACTGACAGTGGCGGTTATACCTGCCCTGTCAGAAGTCAGAGGGCCTGAAGTATCGAAATTAAGTTATAAGGGGCTTATTCTCAAGGAACAAGGTATCTTCAATCACTTGCGCAACCTACACTCTTAGCCTTCGTTTTCCTTCTGCTTCTTGCACACAATACTAACTTAAGCATCGGAGCGTTCCCACCGGAAAACCCCCCGGGAGTTCTTCCTCTTTCCCCTCGTTTCAGGTACCTCTCAGGAGCCACGCGAGTGCCAGCTAGGAGTGACCGGATTGCGCTACATCATTTGGCGCCATCTGTGGGAATCGCTTCAAAAGGCCTTTCTCTCTAATCTCTTTCAGTTCTTTCCCTCTTTGAAACAATCGAACGTTCATGGCTTCATCTAGCAACGTCGGACGAAACACGGAAATGGATAACTCTTGGGAACAACCCTAGCTTCCTACTATCTGTATCAGACAGTTCACCGCCCCCCTCTCAGTGGACGGAATCCCCATCTTGAATGTGCCTCTCACAGTGGCACCTATCGTCGCCCCACTCCCTAATACAGTCGGAGCGATGTTCGCCGAACCTTCGGTTGTGCCCTTAGAGGCCAACCCGAACCAACTAGAGGACTTGATGCAGTGCATGCGGGCCAGGCAGGCCCAAATGCAACAGTTCCAACAACTTCAGCTCTATCAACAACACGTACTGCACCAGGTCTCCCAATATCAGTATCAGCAGTAGTTCCCCCAACTGCTTCAACCTCAGCTTCGGCAGCCTCAGCTCCCGCCTCAGTGCCCAGCCTCGCAGCAAGCCAAGTCTCGCCACCAGAATAAGCACCACTCCGGCCAAGGAGAGGCCCCTCGCGGCAGACGGGAGAGACCGGATAGCCCGATCTCGCCGCGGGCATCACCTCGACAGTTGAAGTTTGGAACCCCGATCCTTGAAAACCGGTTCGAGATCCTGGCAACGGATTCCAAGCAAGACCCCTCTGTCCATAGCCATCACCAGCAGACCGGGCTACTTCCTGCGCAAACCATTTCGAACAGCGCAGAGGTGAGCAGCACGAACGCCGAGCCCACCAAGAGGCAAAGACGCCACCACCGAGCTCGGTGATCCGTCACCTGCGATTTACCTGAGCTCATGGGCAAAGAAGAGGTATGCTCGGCTGAGGTCAAAGCTCCCCACCTCTCAGTTCCATCCCCCTGTCTTCCGAACTCCTGGCAGTCCCGATGCCCAAAGTATTCAAGCTCCCTCCACTTGACAAGTACGACGGGTCGTTTGACACGAATGATCATGTAGATGCCTTTTAGTCACAGATGCACCTGGCGAGAGCCAATGAGTCGTGCATGTGCGTGGCCTTCTTCACCACTTTTAGAGGAGCCACCGACACGTGGTATCGGAATTTGGCACCTGCGTCGATAAGAAGTTGGGCGTAGTTCACACAAACCTTCACGTCCCACTTCGTCACCAGCAAACGGTGCCTGCGAACTGAAGAAAGCCTCCTCAGCATAGTGCAAAGAGAAGAAGAGTTCATCAGGGGCTATATCAAACGGTTCAACGATGCTTGTATGCAGATACCACGCCTGGACCCCGCCGTACGCCTTGCAGCAGCCAGGAAGGGCGTGACACACAAAGAGTTCAAATGGCACATGGTTGTCAACTAGCCCACGACCATAACCGAGTTTCTGAAGCTTGCGGACAAGTTCATAGCCACCGAAGAGGAGATCTACCAGAAGGGCAACGGCGCACCCGAAAAAAGAAAGAGAGAAGGAGAGCCTTCCAGTCAAGGGAACAGTTGAAAGAAAAAGGAAACTGTTCGGGGGGCAAAGCCGGATCAATTGTTCCGAGCTCCTGTAGCGGACCGAGCTGATTACATCCCATAGAACGCGAAGCGAGCCGAAATCCTGATGGCGATCAAGGATGCTCCGTACGTGAAGTGGCCACCCCGTCTGAGGGGGAATCCCAATGAAAGAAATAAGTCTGTAATGCAATTTTCACAAAGATCACGATCACAGTACTGAGAGTTGCTAAAACCTCCGCGACGAGATAGAGGAGCTCTTCCATCGCGGATACTTAAAAAACTTTGTACAAAATAATAATAACAATAGTAATATAGCGGGTTGACAAGGGGAGCATGGTAAAGATGCTCCCGAGTCCAGCAGTAGGCCGATCGAACAACCGCAGAGGCAGCCTCCGGAGGAGAGGCCAGTTCGGGGGACCATCCATATGATAATGGGAGGTTCGATCGTTGCGGGTTGCACTTCAGCAGCAGCTCGGACGTCAGTTCGTGAGGCCACCTGGGAAGAGTAGAACCCTCCAAAGCGGCCAAAGACGGGAGACCCAATTTTCTTCATAGAAGACGATGCACGAGGGGTCCACTACCCCCACGATGATGCGCTCGTTATAAAACTAAGAATCAACGACTTCGAGGTCAGGCGCGTACTCGTTGACTCAGGCAGTTCCACTGAAATTCTTTTCAAAGCTGCGTTCGACTAGCTTCAGTTGCAGAGAAGCGACCTAAAGCCTACAGACACCCCTTTAGTGGGCTTCAGCGGAGAAAAAGTCCGTCCCCTTGGGAAAGTAACAGTACCTGTAGAGGTCGGCACATGACCTTGTGTCGTCAGATTCGAACACAACTTCCTGGTGGTCGCGATCTCCTCCCCCTACAATGCCATAATAGGTCGACCGATCACCCATGTCCTACGGGCGGTGGTCTCCACTTACCATTTGGCTATGAAGTTCCCAACAGACTTCGGTGTGGGAGTAGCGCGGGGCGACCAGCTCGAGTCCAGCAAGTGCTATGTTGCCATCCTGATGGGGAAAACCAAGGTGGCCGACGACCTCGAACTGGAGCGACCCACGGAGCAAGGCGAAGAGCGAGCCGCGCCCACGGAAGAAACAGTCGCGGTCTCAGACCCAGCTCGGATGCTTCAGATCGGCGCTTCTGTCCAGGAACCCCTACGACCGAACTGGTAAGTTTCTTACTTCCAAATTTAGATATTTTTGTATGGTCTGCGGCAGAGATTCCCGGTATAGACCCCGACCTTATAACTCACAAGCTGAATACTGACCTTGTAGTTAGGCTCGTTAGACAGAAGAAACGCAACCTAGCCCCGAAGCGATGGAAAGCGGTCGACGGGGAGGTCGAGAAGCTCCTCGTAGCTGACTTCATAAGAGAAGTCCGCTACCTGAGCTGGGTAGCCAACCCCGTCCTGGTAAAGAAGGCCAACGGCAAGTGGCGCATGTGCATCGATTACACCGACCTGAACTGGGTTTGCCCGAAAGACTGCTTCCCGCTCCCCAGAATTGACCGTTTGGTGGATGCGACCTCAGGGCATGAGTTGCTAAGTTTCTTGGACGCCTATTTGGGCTATAACCAAATCAAGATGGACCCGGTGGACGAAAAAAAGTCTACCTTCATCACGGAATTCGGCATGTACTTTTACAAGGTTATGCCCTTCGGTTTGAAAAACGCAGGGGCAACCTTTCAAAGGATTGTAAATAAATTGTTTGCGCTGATAATCGGCAAAAAAGTAGAATGCTATGTAGACGACATGGTCATCAAAACTCGATTCTCACATGAATTAATACAAGACTTGCAATTTGTTTTTGAAATTTTGCGTAAGTTTAATATGAGATTGAACCCAAAATATTTGGGGATATATCGTTAACCAGCGCGGCGTTGAAGCCAACCCGGATAAGATTAAACCCATTTTAGATATGAGACCTCCCCGTAAGTTGAAGGAGGTTCAGAGGTTGAATGGCCGCAAAGCCGCCCTGAGCCGCTTCATGTCCAAATCCGCGGACCGCTGCCTGCTATTCTTTAAGGCAATCAAGAGCAAAGGGTTCGAGTGGACCCAAGGCTGTCAGCTCGCATTTGACGAGCTCAAGAAATACCTCTTTAGTGTGCCGATCTTAACCCGGCCCGAGGAGGGTGATATTTTAGGACAATACCTCTTGGCAAGCGACGAAGTGGTCAGTTCGGTACTAATAAAAGAGGTAGATCGGGTTCAACGACCCATCTATTATGTCAGTAAGGTATTGCAGGGAGCAGAGACGAAATACCCAGAGATAGAAAAGCTATCATATGCACTGGTAATTGCAGCTCGGAAGCTCCGCCCGTACTTCCAGGCTCACTCTGTTATCGTTCTCACCGACAAACCTCTGAGGCAAGTCTTACTTAAGCCCGAGGTCTCTGGTCGGTTGACGAAGTGGGCCGTTGAGCTCAGCGAGTATGACCTCCAGTACAAGTCGCGAACTGCCATTAAGGCCCAAGCCTTAGCAGATTTCATCGTCGAATGCACATTCAGCTCTGAAGCCCCCAGGCCGGTTGAGCACGGGGCTCCCAACTCGGGTGAGCCCGAAGCTCCCAGGCCGGTCGAGTCCGAGCCCTGTGAGGTAGAAACCAGTGCGACATCTCTTCTACTTCGGTCAAACCCGAGCTGGGATAAGGAGCCCTGGATCCTTCACGTAGATGGTTCTTCGAACCAGCAGGGCAGTGGAGCCGAAATAGTTCTGCACGGCCCAAGTGGCACGAAACTGAAGTACGCGCTAGACTTCGAGTTCACGGCATCTAACAATGAAGCGGAGTACGAGGCGTTGATAGTTGGACTAACTCTAGTTAGAAAAGTAAAAGCCAAGCACATCGTTATCAACAGTGACTCCCAGCTTGTGGTCAACCAGGTCACCGGTGAGTATGAAGCTCGCGAGCCAACCATGATCGCCTACTTAGCCAAAGTCAGAGAGGCCCTGCTCTACTTCCAGTCACACTTTATCAGACAAATCCCTAGGTCAGAGAACACTGAGGGTGACGCCCTGTTCAGGTTAGTCAGCACCAACAACATCACCATGAGAACCGTGTACTTAGAGGACCTGTCTCGGCTTTGCATTCTCAAGGGGGTAGAGGAGGTCGCTCCCGTCATTCAATCAGAGCCGTGTTGGATTGACCCGCTCGCGAGCTTCTTGCTACACGGGTCCCTCCCGGAAGACCGCAATGCAGCTAGAAGGGTGCAGTGCCAGGCAACCAAATATGTCATGATAGACGAACAACTATACCGGAGATCCTACACGCACCCTTACTTGCGTTGCTTGCGACCTAGCGAAGCCAAGCTCGTACTCCGCGACACCCATGAGGGTCTGTGTGGTGGGCACTTGGGGGGCAGGGCCCTCGCCCAAAAGGCACTTCGACAAGGGTATTATTGGCCAACAATCAAGGCAAACACTATTGAGCTCGTCAGAAAATGTGACAAATGTCAGAGACATGCCAATATTCACCACCAACCCGCTGCCGACCTCAAGTATTTCACCAGCCCGTGGCCCTTTGCGCAGTAAGGCATCGATCTACTCAAGCCATTCCCACCAGCAACGGGTGGAAGGAAGTTCTTAGTAGTGGCAGTGGACTATTTTACCAAGTGGGTAGAAGCCGAACCCCTCGTGACGATCACAACCCAAAATTTTCAAAACTTCTTTTGGAAAAACATCGTGTGCCGCTTCGGATTACCTCGGGCATTGATATTCGACAACTGCAAGCAGTTCGAGGACATCAAATTTCAAGACTGGTGCCGAGACATGGGAATCCAACAGAATTTTACTTCAGTCGCGCACCCTCAAGCAAACGGTCAGGCAGAAGTCACGAACAGAGCCATACTCCGCGGACTAAAGGCACGGCTGGACCGAGCTAAAGGATTGTGGGCAGATGAACTACCTAGTCTCCTATGGGCCTACGGACTACAGTGAAAACCGCCATGACAGAAACACCCTTCAATCTCACATACGACACCGAAGCAGTGATCCCCACAGAGATCGAAGTACCTACGCTGTGACTTGAAGTATACAGTGATCAGACAAACGAAGATGAGCTACGTACCAACCTCAATCTACTCGACGAAGTAAGGGACCTCATGTACATTAGGACCGCAGCCTACCAGTAGAAAGTAGCTCGGTACTATAACGCTAGGGTCAAGAAGCGTCCTTACCGACTGAGACGAGTGCTTAGGGAAGAAACATACGAGCTCGAGACCCTCGAAGGGAAACAAGTACATCGAGGATGGAATATTGTTAACCTAAGACAATATTATCTGTAAGAATCGAGCAGGACACGAGCCACTCCCTAAGCCTTAGGGCCTGAATACTGAGCTAGCATGACCTCGGCACAACAGGACCCAGTCACCTCTATGGCATGGGCAAACCTCGAGAGTGGGCCACGAGCCACTCTTCCAGCCTAAGGGCTAAAACGCCGAGCTAATGAAAAGACATCGGCAGCGTACAAGACTTAGTCGCCTCATCAGCATGAACTAAGTACTTACAACGCCCAAAGTGCAGGCGGTTTGGGCACAAACCTTGTAACGAATAGCCCGCCCTGGAATGCAACGAGTTGAACCCGTTAAGGACAACCGATGTCAACTTAACCCGAGTGTAGACAGGTCAGGCATGTACCCTACTTTGTCATTCACTTCGGGTGCGCAACTCTAATAGCTCGGGTGTTGAGATCGCCTTAGCAAAGATAAAGAGTGTACACCATACTTAGGAGAAAAAGAAGAACTTTCATTACACCATACTAAGCAAAGATAAAGAGTGCACAAGAAAAGGACTAGTGCCACTTCAGCATGGGAGAAATTCCGGAACGGACTACGAATCCCTCCGAAAGCCTAACGGTCACAAAATGCCAAACTGACAAAAACCTGTTTATCTCTAACCCTTAAGGTAAAGACGGCTCGGGTATGAACCCTACGGCGTTTACACCCCTACTGCTCTTACACAGCTCGGGTAACCTATACATTAAATTGACCAGCTCGGAGTCCACTCACACTTAGAAGTATTTTTGCACTCAGAGATACTCGAAAGAAACTATATTTCATTAAAAAGAGATTTCAGGTATAAGAATTTTCACCCGAGCTCAAAGGCTCAGGATAGTACATTCACCGTTCAGAAAGAGAAAAGAATAAGTTACAAATATAAAGAGCAACCTATTTCAGGGGCTCACCGCCTCTAGAAGGGACCCCCTCGGGGACAGTATCTGGACTGGCATCCTCTGCTCCATTTTTGACACCCTAATCCTCGGAATCGGGGTCATCTTTTGACTGACGCACGATGTCGTCAGTAATCCACGAAGTAGTAATGGCACTCGTGTCCAGCTCGGGGTAGAGGTGCCTGATCAGCCACCGACTGAGCTTGAAGCCCTTACGGTAGGCCTCCGTCATCACGTCGTCGAATCTCGAAGAGTTGACGTAATCAATGACGACTTGGGTCTGGGCCTCCTCGAGAGCACCCTCGAAGATTGCAGCCTTGTCCCTTATGTCCCCCTGGAGGTACTCCACTTCATGCTCCAGTTTCCCCTTCGCCTCCTTGAGGCCTTGTACCTCGAGCCTCAGGGCATCCCGCTCAGCCATGAGCCTGCTCACCTCGAGCCCTAAGGCCTCCTGACTGACCTTGAGGCTGTTCACTTCGGCCCTCAACTTGTCTTTGTCTCGAGCCAGCTCCCCCTCTCTAACATTAACACCTCGATGAAGCTCTTTTGAGCCGAGGCGTCACTCTCCAAGCGGTGAACCTGACAACGAGCTGCCCTCAACTCCGTATGGGCTGCACGAGAGGAATTCTCAACCTCCAGAGCCCGTCTCAGATGTCGATCTGATTGGAGGGTCAAGGCGCGAATGGTGGAGTTCACCTGCAAAAAGGAGAACCGGTTAAGAGGGAGACCAGCAAAAAAAAGAAAAAGAAAAAAAAGGAAGAAAAAGAAAATAGAAAGGGGACTCACCAGCATAGTATGTGTGGCAGCTCGGGCGCCGAGCTGACCAGGAGTGAGTTCGGCCCACTCGCTGTCCTCCCCCGAGTATGCAACCAGCTTACTCTTCTTCAGGCTGCACTCGGGGTTCAGGACGGTTTGGCTCCCCTGACTCTCCGAGCTGGAAGCCATCATCTCCACATCGTGAGTGGAACTCTCGGAGGTCTCGGCGGCAGCTTCGGTAGGATGAGCCCCGGCAGCAGCAGCGTTAGCCTTTGCAACGCTTTCTCTGGAAAGTCTGGTGGGCTTGGCAGTAGGTTCCGGCATCACCTTGGGCCCCTTAGGCACAACCCCCTCTACCAAGTCGATGACGGGCGCGGCTGCCACCTTGGGCCCCAAGGAAGAAGTCTGCGAAAGTTGGGGCTCGGCTGAAGCTTGCGGGGACCCAACGCGCGCATTCTTTGCTACGCCTTTCTTCCTCTTCATATGGTGGAAGAGCTTCTAGTTGTCTATTTTCTCCGCCTCCACAGAACCTATAGTGAAACACGACATCAGCAAACCAAAGCAAATATATGAACGGAAAGCTGAAGTGGGGAAAACCTACCCGGGCTCAAGCTCACTGGGACGAGCTTCTCCTCAGAAGTGAAGTCTTTATAATGCAACCCGTGCTGAGCTAGTGACTGGAGCTCCTTCTTGGTCTTTGCCTCTAGGATGGCACCAGGGTCTTGAACGGCTATCCTCCAATCGGTGGGGAAGGGCCACCCCGTACTGCTCCGAACTATGAAGTATCTCGCTTCCAAGCTTGGACTTTGCTCGGGAGCTTGTGCATGAGTTTGAAACCCGGGCGGGGGGACAGGTAATAGGACCGCCTATGCCCGGGGAGAGCGCCCGAAGCGCTCTTCTTTATAGCCAAAATTGTACTGAGAACATCTAAATCTATAGAGAGTGAACGGTCAAAGCAAAGAGAAATGGACCCCACCACATTCCGTATGGAGTTCGGGTTGAGTTGGTCCAGGGTGATGTTAGAGTGTACCAATACCTCAACGATCAAAGGGTGAAGGGGATGTCTGAGCCTGACTATCAGTTGTTCCCTGAAGATCACGATCTCGTTGGGACCGTGCTCCCATGAGAAGTTGCCGGTGGGAAGACTATATGAGTACTCCTTAGGGAGGCGGAACCTCTGTATGAGGTCCTGAAGCCTCTCCAAAGTCATTATGGAAGGCCTGAACTGATCTGGTTACCGACCTCGGTGGGAGGAGGACATCAGATGACCCGAAGCCACCCGTACTTTGGATGGCTGGGCAGTAGAGGAGACACCCCGAGCCGAGGTACCTACCTCGGGCTCGTCGATGAGACTGTCTACACTAGACGACATACCGAACTAAAAGAAAGAAACAAACTAGATGGGAAAAGGAAGCTCGGGAGGGCTCACCAAAGAAACACAACCGGACTGGAAGAACAGAACGAACTGGAGGACCTGTGCTAAGAGACCCCTGGCGCGAGCTCAAACGCTAACGATGAAAGCTTTGTGGCGAAGAAAATGGCCAAGGGATCCCCTATTTATAGCCGCAACCGTGGGTTCATCGAGGCGAAAACGATTTAGCGCGTTTTTGACGTCCGCGAAGTCCAAGTCGCGTGAAGTCTGTGCATAATCTGGACGCGACTCAAATCTTTTTTCTGTCGAACCGGGCGCTAGACCGGTACAGCTAGACAGAGCGCGTGACAAAGCGTCATAAATACCGATGCCAAATCCACCAGGCGCGTCATGACCTCGCCGCGCTGGGTCACCGCCGCCAGCGCACGGAGTGGGGGCAATTGATGGAGGGTGATTTGGCCCGACCTCATAGCACAGGTACACGTGGGCGTGACCTTGCTCAAACAGTGACTCAGCATGACAACGCAACAAGCGTGAGCACAACTCGGAGGAAAGTCCCACCGAGTTCAGCACGACAACTCGGTAGGTAAACTACTCGCCGAAAGCCGCCTTGCCCGCGCCTCCTCCCCTGGGTTAAGGTGCTTCGGGGGGTCCCGAGTCCGGGCACCCTGACCCCTTTTGAGACCCGAGCTCCTCCCAATGGACCTCGGGTCACCCCTAGGCAAGAACGCACCGATTCTTCTCCGGACGCCCCGAGGCACAAACACCTCGGGTTGGCTAGCTCGGCATAGCCGGCTACAGGCGTCCCATCACTCAAAGGACGGCTTAGCTCAGGGTAATTCGCAGGAGAGCAGTTTGGTATACCACAGGAGGGCTTCCTGCCCGACCACTGTACTCGACAAATCTGTGGACAACAGGCATGTCCCCCTCGCCGCGCCTGCCACCTGTAGAAAGGTGTCTCGCACCTGACAGACACATACCCCGCAATGACGGTCCTGCGCGTGCCACCTTAGCTCTGCCTGTAACGGTTGTGGCACTCTTAGCCACGGAATTCAGTTATAAGGGGTTTATTCTCAAGCAACAAGGTATCTTCAATCACTTGCGCTGTCAGAAGTCAAAGGGCCTGAAGCAATGGAATTCAGTTATAAGGGGTTTATTCTCAAGCAACAAGGTATCTTCAATCACTTGCGCAACCTGCACTCTTTGCCTTCATTTTCCTTCAGCTTCTTGCACACAATACTAACTTAAGCATCGGAGCGTTCCCACCGGGAAACCCCCCGGGAGTTCTTCCTCTTTCCCCTCGTTTCAGGTACCTCTCAGGAGCCACGCGAATGCCAGGTAGGAGTGACTGGATTACGCTACATCAACTGTTAAAATAAGATGAATCCTATTTTGTGCAAAATAATAATAATAAATACAATAATCCATATTCAAGTAAAGCGCCAAAATATTGATTTCTAGTGATCCAATACTCCGATCGCGTAGATCAATTGATGCTCACCTACATTGGCGATGGAATCAGAGCCTGGCGAGAGAACACTCACAAGGGAACACCAGATCATCCTCCTCCGAAGCAAGCGCTTCCCCGAGGATTACAGCATGCGAATGTAAAATCTTCCCAACGCTGGTGGAATCGCAAGGATTCAACATACCAGAGAAAGTTCGACGTCTTTAACTTCTTGGCCCGTCCGGCGTGGCCATCGAAAACAAAAAGTTCCTCCCTGGAGCAGAAGTAGAAAAAGAGCGACTGGTGAGTAAAAGGTTGGAGGAGAGAAGTGGAGACTACTGGCAAACGGGGAATACCTCCAGTGTGTATACCGGAACGGTCTTCGTCGCCGAAGTTCTTGCTGTTAGCTCGGGTGTAGGAGTGCAGAGGTCAAAGTTAGATAGAGGTGGGCAGGTCGAGAGTCGAGAGTCGAGAGTAGCGGGAATTTGGAGCTAACAGCCGTCCCATTAGCTCCACGCACACTGAGGGAGGAAAATGTTTGAGAGGACACTTGGACTTGGTGCCTTATGTGTGGCATTTGTGGGGCGCAGATTTATACTGCAGTTAACATGCCAACCGAGCCACCATTCGATTGGTATCCTTTTGCCAGTTAATCTTCGGTATTTATAGGGGAGGCTGGGTCATGACGCAGCTTATGTTGTTGAAGTAGTTTTCTAGGGGAGGCTGGGTCATGTTGTAATTGAAGCAGTTGGTTCTGAATTTGTGAAATTTGTATTGTAATTGAATTGATGGGATCCTGTTTAACAGCATCTAGTTTTTGTATTAAAGGACCATCAACAGAGCGAGTTCACATCTGTGCCACACAATGCACCTACGCCGTGTAGTGGGAATATCTCCCGATGATAATATCAGACTCGATGATGTCATCTTCTGGAGATGTTTTTAATACAAGGCGGGGATGCGGTGTGGGACGTTGTGGGGGTGTTTTATCGTGGGGCGTAGATCTGAACTTCAACAGAGCACCGTGCCATATCAAAAGTGTCATGAAAGGATGGGTGGTCAAACCAAAGCGCCTCATCAAAACGCTAGTGTCTGTTTGGCTTGCAGTCAGTATGGGAATCAAAATCAGAATCAAAGGCCTCGTTTGGCATCATTTCAAAGAATCAATTCTCTTAGTATGAGAATGGTATTTGATAGAGAGAAGCCACCAATTCTATTTTGAATGAGGATGGCTTTTTCGCTCCAAAAATTGGATTCTAGGGAGTGAAAAACTTTCACTTCTTGGTTGGGTGGCAAATGGGTGGAGTGGGTTGGATTAGACAAAGGTTGAATATCAACCCACCCATATTCATCCACCAACCCATCATGACCCATTACCAATCTTTGTTAAAGTACTTTCATAAAAGTACTTTCATAAAATCACTTTTATGAAAATGATTTTATGATTTCATAAAAATACTTTTATAGAAATAATTTTAAAAAAATACTTTCATAAAAGTACTTTAATCACATTCACTATTTGCTCTTTTTTCATTCATTCTACCTCGTGGGTAAAAATTACGAAGACTATCACATTCACTGTTTTCCTCTCCCAATCATTCCATCTTTAGAGACGTATCTTTAACAGTAACATCACCTTCTCCTATGTCGTGGTGGTTGGTCTCTCCGTAGGCATTTGTTTGCTGTCTTTCATTTTTTTCTTATCTCGATCTTTGTTCGAAAGACAAAAATTTCATGTTTTGTTTGATATTCTTTTTTCCAAAAAATCTAGAAATCTCAAAACCATCGAGTTTTCTACTCGTTCGTTCACAGGTATAAACCTCTTATTACTTGAAGATAGAATATTATTTTTTTTATGGAGCACTTCCTAGCGGTTCATTGAAGCCGGTGGTCAACTTCCATATATTGTTTTCTTTGTTTCCCCCTATTTGCGTCGTTTTAAGTCTCACTGAAGTTATTGAAACTGAAAACGATGGGATTCCAATTCTTAATGTGATTGTGTTGTTCAATGTTTAGGGTAGATTTGATAAATCCTAGTTTCACCTTTTCCACTCTCTTAAGATTCATATCTATTGCTTTCTGCCCCTCCCCTGACTACATTGCTTCCTCTTCAAACATCTCATTTTCTTGAATCACTCATCAATGCAAACGGGATTTCCTACTCAATGATTTATTCTCATAATTTGTTTGGTTCAGACAGAAATAAGAATGAAAATTAAAATCAACAAGAATGAGATTTCATTCCTAAGGGAGGGACAGTGAATGATCATTCCCTCAAATGGGGATTCCAATTTCATCAAACTAAACAGTTGAAATCTGAATAACATATTCCAATTCCGGAGACCTATTATTCCCACGAACCAAATGGACCTTAGTGTTGCTTGTCCTCCATTCAGAAAATAACTGAAGTAGAATTGGTGCGTGATCGCTAGCTGATGCAAGTAAATGGTGGATTGAAGCATTACGGAACAACTGAATCTAATAAACTGATCGACCCAAGAACACTATCTAATCTCATCTCTATGGGGGGACTGCTGGACGATGATTATGCCAAGTGAAGTGAAAGGAGACCCATGATCGATACATCAAGGTCTGAAGAAGCTATGATAGGGGATGGGGTGAAACCGCCACTAGTCTTTTCTTCCATGCTTGTGATGAAATTCAAGTTGCCCATGATTGAAACACCAAGGTCCTGACTCCTAAGAATCAGATCACGAAGATAACTGTTGCGACTAGACCTGTTCATGGGCTGGGTGGCCTGACGGGCCGGCCCGGCCTCTGGATGGGCTTGAACAGGCTTTTTGGCCCGCGGGCTTAACCTCGGGCCAAAAAGCCCGACCCGCATAAAATTCGAGTCGGGCTCGGGCTTTGCCAAAATAGCCCGGCCCGACCTATAGTGAAACCTAAGTAAAATCCTTATGTAATATCCATTTGAATAATTTTTTTTGATTTAAGAAGGTTGTTGATTCACTTGTAGGCCCATTGTTCATTTAAATAGGGAAAAAACATCTGAATTAAAATAGATAATATCCATTTGAATAGGGAAAAATTCGAATTTCTTTTATTAGGTCGGGCTTTGTGCTCGGGCTCGGACTTCGGGCTTTTTATCAGGGTCGGGCTCGGGCCCAAGTTGTAGGCCCGTTGGTCGGGCCGGGCTCGGGCTCGGGCCTAACATTTTTCTGTTAATCAAGAGTAAAAGCCCAGCCTGAGCCCAGTCCAGCCCATGAATAGGTCTAGTTGCGACCAGTAGAAATGGGTTGCGCATAAAAACAACATATATATATATACACCAAAAAGCAAGCCATGCATTGAGAAATTTGTGCAAAAATATATAATGAGAAGATGCCGCTAGCCTATTGGTCACTGCTTATGTATTTGGGATTTGCTCCTCACAACACATTTGCTTGTGATTGCTGTGAGCTCGAGGATGGTGTGAGGAGCGATTTATCGTGAGGAGAGTAGATCTGATTTCGTCTCATCTGCAACAAGCAAGAGAACTTGGCAACTGAGCCTTCAGTTGGTGGGCTGGATTTTTTAATTTGGTCACGATGATTCCAGCACAGGGAAATTTATAATGCGGGAAAGACATGATATATGGTATGGAAAAAGTTATGATCAATCAAAACTCAATCCATGAATTTTGATAAATAACACCTGATTGAGCACACGTTTATGATTTACCGTCTTGCCTCAAGTAGAATCATATAAAAATAGTCAGTATTTGTATTCAATCGGGTAAATTTTTACTAAGGCTTGAGGTCATGAACTATTTGACAAATATTTAAGGATCCCTGAAATTTCAAAGCCTACTGTTTTTGTAAATTTGAGTTTCATAAATCAAGTCTAAGCAGTTCAATTGAACGGAAAAGACTATTTTGCCCTTATCACTATTTTTTACATTTTCCTTTTTAGTTACTTAGTCTTCCATTCCACTGAAGAATTTTATTTCTTAATTACCATCAGAAAGTAGGGGTGTAAATGGATCGAATTCAAATCAGATTATGCAATATCTGAATTCGAATCGGATTAAAAAATTTGATATCCGAATTCAGTTCGATATCTGATAGATATTAAAAATTAATATTTGATTCAGTTCGAATTCAACTAATTAATTATTTTAGGTAATTAATAAATATTTTAGTTATATAAATTATTTATATAATTTAATTAATATATATATATATATTATAAAACATTTAAAAATTTTATATATTATATATAAGAATTAAATAATCGATCCAATTTGGATATTTATTGAATCAAATCAGGTTATATCTAATTTTGAAACCCATTAGCTATTCGATATAAATAATAAATACAATATCCAAATTTGTCCGATTAAATATTCGAATTATCCGAATTGATTTGATTATATAGAATTTTGAATTCAAAATCCGATTTTCGAATACAGTTGATGCGAAGATCGCAGTAAGAAGAGGAATAACGCTGCTATATGAACCCACACATACTCGATATCTCTTTGGTCTGAGAGTCAAAGGCAGGGTTGTCACTCAGAGAATTGACCAGGACCCGCACAAATGGTTCTTTACAGTATGGGCCATGAGGTTGGCATTCTGTATATATATGGCTCGTGATCTGGTTTATAACATGTTCGACATCAGTCCCCACCCTTGGTGGTTGCAAATTCGATTCACTAAGCTGACCTGCTGGGAAGTATGAAACCAGCCCAGATTTCCCATCTGTCGTTCACTTTCTCACGGATGCTGGTAGAAATGAAAATTTGACGATTAAGTTTGATGAATTGGAAGAGAGGTAAAAATTTTATGAGTGGATTCATTTTCACGGAGCGTTCAAACTCTCCATTGCCACAGCTCTTCAATTGAATGATTGAACGAGATAGATACTCCATCAGCATCAAGTGTTCAGGTAATTAAAAAGGAATATAATAACAAGAAAAAAGGAAAGAAATGCCTCTATAAAACATCCCATCTGTCGTACGAGATTTATTAATGGTTCACCGCCTCAATCATTATACCCTGGAGCTATTTCTTCTATGACCAGCCTCCTAGCTCTGTTGATAGTGAGGAAGCTCAAGTAGACATGCTCCTCGAGTTCCTCTAGCTGCTCCCGGAAACAAGACTCGTGGGTTTCAAAGTCATTTACAACCACCTCCAATATCTGCCTATTCCGGCTCTGCGCACACATTTTAGCTATCGCCTTTCCATGCTCTATCTCGTCATTCAACCTCTTCACAAGCCGGCTGATTGTGTCCATGTCCCCATTTAGAATAAATATCCCCCTCGCTGCTGCATCAAGCTGTGCATCCAGCCTTGCGAGCTTGCTTCTCTTCAGCCCAAGCCAGTCACACTTTAACTTCTTCATGAAAGCCAACATCCCAGCAGCTGGTATTGCCGCTATGCCGATCAATGTGTGCACAGCAAGGACTATGGCTCCAAAGCCAAGTGCAGCACAAGCGATAACGAGGCTTAATCTAGCAGCCTTCTCGCTTAAGCCCATCAGCTTTTCTCTTCTTACTATCTTTCTACGCTTTGACCTTAGCCGCTTGAGCAACAGCCTATATCGGTCATGAATCAGACGGAATTGCACCGGGCTTGAGCGAGAGAGCGGGTTGTCGAGCTTCGCAAATGAGTCGAGTTCACGGAACTTAATTCGACACTGATCATCAGTGTAACTGCTATAGTCAGCTGGTAGCGTTTCGGTCAGGCTGATGATCCTTTGAATGATACAATAGTTGATGCGTGTTTGATTGATTCTCTGCAGAAGGAACTCGCATATCTTGCATGCTTCAAAGCTGCCGTCGAAGTAATCGATGAGAAGGAAGTGGAGTTCAGAGTTGTCGATCATCTCGGCTACGAGTTCTTGCGGAGGTTCGAGCAAGAAATCGGAGAGACGTGAGTAGGAACGTGAAGGAGACAAGGGGGAGGCTCTATCTTGGTTTGTGGATTGAAGTTGATCTTTAACTTTGCTGCATATGTCTATAAAAGACTTGGTCCTGAAGGCTTCCATGTATTCCTCATTTACGCTTAACTTGTTTCGCACGCGACCAACTTGTTTGATTGAAGATCCGCCTAAGAAAATCACAAGGAAAAACAAAGAGAGAAGGAGACAAATCAGAAACGGAAACCTTACAAACCTCGACCTCGAGGGCTTTATCTCTCTGCACTTGTCCTCTATTTCCCATCATCCAAGACTTCAAAACCCTGTGAATCTAGTGGATCAAAATCAGAAACAGAGCTTATTAATCTAGAGGCTTTCGGGAGCTTTCTCTTTATCTCTCTCCAGACCAAAAACCCATGTAGATAATCTCAAATTTAGGACCTTGCATGTTTGACAATGCCTACTATGAATCAGCTACAAAAATATAAACCGTCCCAAAACCCAAAGAAATCCATATTAAGAAGCCAAAAACAACAAATCTCCATATATGTGCAAAATGCCCATGAGAACGAATCAAATTCAGTAGACTCACCTCTCTTAAGAGAAGATTTCAACTTGGGCCACATGATCTTTGTGATCTGTGACATCAGACACAGGGGTTTCACTATTTTCGCCTGGTTGATTGAATTTAAGAAGGAATAATCTCCCTCAGAAGCGGAGCTTGCCACCCACACGATAACTTCAGTAATGTGGTGAATGGTGTTGACACGATAGATCAAATTGCAGTCTCTGTGCTCCGTGCTCATTTTTCTGCAAAACAAACCCTACGCTCTGTAAGAGTTTGGTTTGTATTATTTATAAGCAAGGACCCATTAATCATTACTTTCAAAGTCCAAAGATACCAATCCACAAGTTGGTGATCTTAGTTTTCACTCAATCTCTGGTAGACACCTCTATAGTCTATAGATATCTCAGTCTATAACTTGGGCCTACAGTAGATAAAAGTTGTGCATATATATGCCTGGCAGGTGGCAATGTAGCGTTGCTCCCACGTATGTAGCTAGAGATTATAATGGATATTTTAGACAGCCAAGTGACTCTACTGATCTTATGACCATGTAGATAATTTGTCTGATTAGCGAGGTGAATTATTTTGCCACGTGTTCCACTCTAATGAAAGTCTAACTCTCCTCTTTGGGATGGTTACGGATCTAGGATGATTTTGGTGCACGGTACCTTGCTAGCTGCTAGCCGCAACCCATTATTTTTCAAACAAGAAATTAAAACCATTATTCGGTCTAGCTCCAAGTTTTCACACACAAATACAAATAATAGAGAAATAAAAAATAAAAAATAAAAAAGATGATGTAGGCAAATGCACCACATGACACTCCTACAGCTCTAGGCCGGTTTCTTAGCGACAGTGGATCAATTATGGTATGCCATGTCAGCAACCACGTGAAAAAAAGCGGATGATGTGGTATGCCGTGATAGGTCCAGTATTACGAGTAGAACTATAGAAGATAGGGGGTACATACGTAAGAGTTGAGTGCATGGTTAAGAAGATAGATACACACGGCTTGGCTAACAACAGCCGGGTTTTATTGTTAATAAATCTCTTCTTTCCAGTTTTCATATGGTGCAGGCCTTTTTTTTTTTCGGGAAATTGTCTAAAAAAATTACCATGAGTTTTCAACATTCTCTTAATCTCACGACAATTTTTTAAAATGTCTAAAAATATTTATTTTTTAAAACTCACTTTCCATTAGTGCACCGTTAATGCTTCTCAATAGAGGTGTCCATGTCAACATAAATAACATTTTTCATGACCAAATTATCCTTGAATAGTGAGTTAGAGAAAAAATGATTTGTTTTATTTTCATTTTTTTTGTATTTTTAGTGTTTTTTTATAATTTGTTTTTTTTATATTTTTTTATTTTCTACAATCTATAAATTGTCCTATATTTTTTGTTATTTATTTGCAATTTCTGTGTTTTTCTAAAACTTTTAGTGTTTTTTCAACAATTTTTATTTTCTGATTTTGTTTTTCAATTTCTATAGTTTCTATAACTCGAAAATAATTTTTTATTTTGTTTGCAATTTCTATTATTTTTTATTTTTTTTGTAATTTCTATGTTTTATGTATTTTATATTTGAAAATATTTTTTGAACTTTTTCCTTTTTCATATCTAAATATTAAAATGGTAATATATTAGTACCCGTTAATTTATTTTGTATATATTTTATATTTTTCTATAAAGGTTAAAATGGTAATATTATCCATTAGTTTGTTTACAGTCAGGTTAGTCACATGGTGAGTTTTATACATTTTGAAAATTTGTGGTAAGTTTAAGAGAAATGTTGAAAACTCATGGTGATTGTTAGACAATTTTCCCTTTTTTTTGATAAATCAATGAAGGCCTATTTCAAACGAGAGAGAGAGAACTCTGCTCAATGCATGCACGGATTGATGTGGGTTAGGACTTCTTCTGTCTTGCTTCCATGCAATTCACCAGCTTACATCGATCTAGAGAGGCATAGAAGGGGTCCCTCAGGTTTGGACTTTGGATTCGTCTAGTGGCCATACCAGCTCAATTCTAGTCTCGACATAATGTGGCCTTGAAAAGACTGGTTTCTAGATAAAGAAAACAAAGAGAGATGATGGAAAAAAGGGATGATGAGGAAGAAAAAGGAAGAAGAATAATGAAATAAGCTTAAGCAATACTATTCTAAAACCCAGATGATCGATCGTGTGCTAGTTGACTATGTAGAGTCGGGCTAGTCTTTGTGAACGGGAGCAAGAAAATAGTGCGCCCAGAAACTAAGGCAGCACTTGTTTGAGGTGTAATTTTAAATTTTATACCATGGAAAAATGTGAACCGGTTTAGTGATCGACGGAAACTAGGACCGGTTGATTTTGAAAATTTACACCGATCATGTTTGGTTTTCTAAGGTGTAAATTAAAAAGCAATTTGATTAAAGGTGAACAAAATGGGTCTCGACGAAAAAAGGTGAACAAGAAATGCTTACGCAGTGAATCTTACCGCTGTGCAGTGAATCTTATGCAATGCTTTAATGCGTACACCGGCAGGATTAGCACTGATACGCCGCTCAACGCTGCCGAAACTCTGATACGCTGCTCACTGCTCACCACTCACTGATATGCCAGAGCTGGTTCACTCTTTTCTTCGATCGAACTTTGATACGTCGCCGTCACTCACCGCTCACTCATACTCTCTTCTCCGATCGAACTCAGATACGCTCACCACTCACTGATACGTCGCCACTCACTGCTACGTTAGAGCTGGTTCACTCTCTGGACGGAACTCCGATACGTCGCTATCATCGCATTAGTTCACTCTCTTCTTTGATCGAACTCTAATATCCTGCTACCGCTCACTGCTCACTGATACTCTCTTCTTCGATCGAACTTTGATACACTCACCACTCACTGATACGCCGGAACTGGTTCACTCTCTGGACAGAAGTTTGATATGCCGCACCATCGCATTGGTTCACTCTCTTCTTCAATCGAACAAAGAGATGTAGCCGTTGGACAGAGGAAGAGGAAAGTAAAGTTTACATTGATTTTATCGATGTAAACTTTCCATTGATTTTCGATGAATATATTGACAAGAATGGACTTTTACACCCATTGATGAGGTATATTAACACCTCTACCAAATGCCTGCAAAATCGAACCGAGGTGTAAAGTTTACCTCGGTTCTCATTTACAAATCTACCAAACATAGCCTAAGGTGATGTTTGGCATTCATGATGATTTCTCTAAAATTGGCGCCATGTAGAATTTGAAGAATTAGTGATTTTTTTTTCTTGTTTGATTGGCCAATTATGCCAATTTGTAGGAAATCTGGCAAAATTTGCTTATTGACATCAGCCCTTTTCAGGGATCACCCATTCTGCTAATTAAACTAATTTCGATTTTTTGAGGATGACATAACATCCAACATGACATTTAGGTGGCGTTCGATTGCACTTTTCAGATGTTTGAATCTGAAAATGTTGCTTTTCAAACGCCACCTTTGTTTGGTGTTGCATTTGAAATGGGGTCTGAAAACTTTTATCAAATCTGAAATTTTTAGACTTAGGCCTATCACTTAACACATTAAGATGCGTTTCGGATGTGGTCAAAAGTCAAAACTATCCCTCCCCATTCGACCTTCTTTTTCTCGTCTTCATACATCTCTCTCTCCCTCTCTCTCTCCCTCTCTTTCTCTCTCTTCACCCTGTCTTCCCACCACCGACGCTGCAACTTGCAGTGGCAACTCTCTCTCTCCCTCCCCCTGTCTTCCCGGTTCTCTCTCTCTTGCTCTTGCTCTCTCTCTCTCTCTCTCAATAGCGGGGGTTCGGTGAGTAATAATAGTATTTTTATTAATTATTTAAATATTTTTTATTAAAATTTATTTTGTTATTAAATTTACTTGTATTTATTAAGTACTTTTATTAACTAGTATTTTTTATTTATTTCATTAATTTTTAAAAATTATTTTATTTTTTATTTGTGTAAATTATTAGTTATTTTAATATTTTTGTTGTCATTAATTATTTTTTTTTTAATTTTAATCGTTTCATTAGTTAATTAGTAATTATTAATTTATTGTTGTTTATTTGTATTGTTTCAATATTATTTTGAGGTTGAAAATTATTTTTTATGAGATAATGCAAATTGAACTCAATATTTCAAAATAATATATTCTAGGGGTAAAATAGTAAAATCAGTAAATTTCAGATGGTAAAGAGTTGATCCCACACAAACTAACTTATAGATTCAGATCCTCTAAAAATTAGAAATACATCTATGACTCTTTTCACATTTAAAACACTTAAAATCTTTTTAACTTTTTAGATCTGAATTTTCAGATTTATCAAACGCCACGTGAATAATAACTCTAATACAAAAATAATCGGCCTTTAAAAATCACTGATTCCATAAATCACCCGTTTCTGGATAACCAGTAAATCCATGCTAAGCATCATCTAAAAACATGTCCAGAATTAAACATTTTTTGGGATAATGGGAATTGGACCTATATATCTTGCGGCCAGAGGCTGGCCAAAAAGTCCAGGATCTGGGACCAACATAAGATTTATGTCTAAAAAGATTATTACTTTAATTGCTTGTTAGTAACTCTTGAAAACTCCAATACGACTATTTAGAAGGTTATGCGTTAAGGTAATATGGTCAGGGGAAAGAACAGGTGGCAAAATCTAAAGATTCCCTAACTAATAGATGGTGTTGGATTTGCCACATCATCCCTTCAAAAGCAGAAAAACAAGTGATCTTCACTTGTAAACATGTAAACTATGCAGTGTCACGTGGTAGCATTTGCTTTTCCAAATACTGGAAAATAGCACTTTCTGACAAATCATTCAATTTTCCTCATTTTACAAGCAACAAAACAAAGGAACTATAGCAATATATTAACTTATTTTGCTGTTATTTACCAAAAAAAAGGCAAATTATGTAAATACATGGGGCAGCCCCTAAGATAAGCAATGCTAAATCTTAGGTGTGGTGGGCCCTAGTGGCCAATTATAAGGGCTGCAGGCCCATCAGCGCATCCTGTGTCCCCAGACCCAAGATGCTCTCGTCAAGCAAAATTGGACCCACAAGCAATTTAACTAGACTGGGCTTGATTGGGCCAAGTGGCCTGGCCTGGCTTATCTATTTCCTTACGTACTCAAATGATAGTTGAATTTTACTTGAGGACCTTTTCTTTTACAAAATGGTTTAGAAGAGAAATTATTATAGCAGAAATGCAAACCAAGAACTTGATTCTTGAAAGACAGATAATGGGTTTGCAGAATGTAACTGTTTGTTTCCTCTCTTGCAGATTGCAATGAGCAACCTCCGCTTCATCCAATCCCGGCCTGGTCCCTTGCAGTTTCCGGCCAAGACAGGCAACGTTTCTGCTGATCTATTGACCTTTGATTGAGTGGATTGCCTACTTGCTGTTCCCCAATTCTCTAAGCAAGTTCATTTCATTTGTGCACATTAGCTGGATTTGGGCTGTGCAACCCACCCTCATACACGCCCGTTATGTAGTAAGCCCAAACATGAGGCCAACATATCCAGCCCAAATAAATCTTTTTTTTTTTATCTATTGATCCGGACCAGCCTTCACAATTCACATTAGTATAAGGCACAGCCCGTGAGTCATGAAGCGAATATGTGACTTAATGCTTTTCTTTTTCCTACTCTTTATTTGTTTTTAATAGGAAAGCTGTGTTCAATTCATTTTTTCTAAGAAAAAAAATGATAAATATATAAGATTTAGTTTGGGAAGAGTGCAACTACAAGGTTTAGAAGCATCGTGTCATATTTGTATCGACACTCTTCTCAAATATATATAGTGCAAAATCTTATATATCTTATGGGACCAATCTCTACTTAATACTTACAATTTATGTGACAGATGTGCGTCAATCTTGTGAATTTATATGGAATGCATAGAAATTAGGGGTGTTAACTGATGTTATCCAATCTGAGGTGTTCCGAATTGAGAACACAATCAGATCTATCAATTGGATGTGGTCGAGATGGAAGGATGAAGTTACACATTAAGATCTGCAATCAAGAGAAAGGTTATAGGTCCAATGAGTTGTTCCCCAGGAAGGTACTCTGACATTCAAGTCAGTAGGGTAGAGAAAAATGTGGCCAGGATGAGCAAGTTGAAATAACGTTGGTCCAATCCAAAGAGATAATGTGAAGAGGTATTGAAAGAGCATTCTTCCAAAAGTCCCTTACCTCAAATGGGGAATACCTATTTATAGTTGGGTGTCCGTGTACCAGATGGATAGGGTTTTCGGGGTTATCAAGATGAGGGCGTCCATCGACGTCTTCAGGAGGTTTCCTCTTCCCCGATGGAGTCCGCTTCCTTGTCCGTGTAGGACACTCCTTGTTAGTGGTGCTCTTTCGTTACGTGTGGTGTTGACATGGCCTGAGAGAGGGGGCGGCCGCGGAGATTGTTACGTGGCATCCTTGGCCTACTAAACCATCACCTGAAAACCACTCCCCAATTCTGAAGTTGAGAAGTGTAGTGCTCGGCTGTGGTTGGGCATGGAGAAGTTTTGTAGTCCTCGGTTGAGTAGCTTTAATTTCTTTGAGTTGACTGTCCAGAGTTAGGCTGGTTTGCTAGGCGGACCAGCCGATTCAACACTCGTTCTGTTTTCGATACGGGTCGACAGATGCGCCATTTTGTCTTCCCGAGGTCACACACGTGTGAAGGGCGACATCAAATCAACGTCGTTGATTTGGGCTGATCTGGATTATTGGTTCCCCTTTTAAAGGGGAGGTGGCGAGCCATTTTACTTTGTCATTTTGAGTGAGCGATCTTAGGATCTCGGCAAGAGTTTGTCCCCGGTTGGTGCTTTAGGTGTTATGCGATGCAACTCTTTGGTAAGATGTCTTCATGTTCCTTTTTGTCTTCTTGTTATTCCTCTTCATTGAGCTCTTGTACATCGAGTAGTGAGTCCGAGCCGGAGTCTCATCCCGAAACCACTATGCTTGTGGTCCGTGGGACTGACGCGCACGGAGCCAAGGTCGATGGGCCTGAGGGTGAGGGTTCTACGACAGAGGAGGCCAAGGTTGGGGAAACCGATGAGGTCGAAGTAGATGTTGTGTCAGAAGAATGCTCAACGCCCCTACACAGTTTGGCAGCCGATTCGCGTCTTCACCTTGCAGAAATAATACTCGGGGACCTGGCTTGAATTAAGACCTTTATTGTATTCCTGAGGAGTATGAGCTAAGGTACCCATGTATCAATGAGAGGGATACCTCGGCTCAATCGGGGGAGCTTTATGTCTATAAGCACAACCTAATAGCTTGGTTGAGGTTTCCTTTGAGTAAGGGTATCGCAAATTCGCAATGGTGCTAAGGTGGTTCTGCATCCAGATAGTCCAGTTGATGCCCAATTCCTTTAGATACTTGGTTAGCCTCTTCTATTATTGCTCAGTTCATAACGTGGACATCACCCTACCGATGTTCACATACTTTCCGCACTTGAAGAATCAGCAACATGGCTACTATTACTTCTCGGCTCAACAACACAATAAGGTGCTCATTGAAGCCCCCTCCCTGGTGATATACTGGAAGGAGGGGTTATTCTTTGTGCATTTCCCTGGGAGCTGGCCGCTCCCCTCTGAGATGTTATCCCAAGGTCCAAGGTGAAGGTACGCAGTCGAGGCCATGCTGTCTAGGGAGGAGTTTGCGGCCATTAGGCGGATAGAGAGGGTAGACGTGCAGGAGTACACATCGTTCTCTATGTTGGTCCATGTCAGGCTAAGGGAGCCTTCGGCTAATCAGTCCTTGCTTTTGTAAGTGTTTCTTCTTGTTCCATTTCTTTGGATTTGACCAACTCGTTCTCTTTAGTAGATATGGTAGTCATTGATGAGGAGGAGAGAACATGATGAATGCAAGCTGCCGCACAGAGGAGGGCGGCAACCTAGACTGGGGCAGCTCCATAGCAGCACCGTCCTGAGGCCGTGAACCCTCGGCCGAACTAGAGATCGTTGCCAGTTGAGAGAGACATGGTGGACATCGGTTCCGATGGGTCTCCATCACGGTACGTGCCACAGAGAGGTCTTGAGGTCCCATCTCTGGGTTTGGTGGATCCGGTGACCGAGGTATACAAGCTGAGCTGGAGTGTTTGGCCAGAGGACACTTTGGAGATTGAGGGCGTGCCCGATCAGTTGGCTAGGGGCATTCTACTACCCGACATTCGTAAAGAGACCAGTGACTGCACGAGTAGGGTGATGGAGAGCGCGGCCATCTAGGAGTCCATTGCGGTAATATTTCTGTACTATCATCTATGTTCTTCGGTTTATTTGGTCGCTTGGTACAAGGAGTTTGAGGAGTTATAGATTGCCTATGATGGTTTTGCTATGGACTCATGGCAGATCATCTTTGCTCGCTACAAGAGGAGGGTCATGAGCGAGCACCCTGAAATTGCTGTGGTCGTGGAGCCGTATGGGCTCTTTGATGCCGAGGCGTTGCTAGTCGAGCAGTCTGCCCCATACTAGAGTGTGGCCATCCCGAGGAGGTAAACCTTGCTGAGAGCACGATCAGCCTATATTGATTTTCTTTTTTCCTTCTTTTGTTGTACACAACTCGGTATGCTGAGCTTATAGTCATTGTATCTAGGGGTGAGCAAAAAAAAAAAAAAAATCAAAAAACCGAACTGACCAAAACCAAACCGAAAAATCGGTTTTGAACCAATTGGTTCGGTTTTGGTTAACCAATATAGAAAATTGGCGGTTAACCGAACCGACCAGTATACATATATTTTTGTATATTATATATACTGTATATATTTTATATTTTATATATTATAAATTAATAAATATGCATTATATATAAATATATATTTATAATATATTATTTTTTATTTAAAAATGATATTTTATATATATTTATAATTTTTTATTATATATTTATATATATATTTTATAATATATATTGTAAAAACTAAAAAACCGAAAAATTGCCAGTTAATTGAACTGGTCAACTAGTTAACCGACTGGCTTCAGTTCGGCTCCGGTTACCAATTTTCCAAAAACCGGTAGTACAAGTTCAGTTCCAAAAAATGCCCCACGGTTCGATTAACCAAATCATGAGGACCCCTAACTGTATATATCCTTTTATTAATGGAAGTTCGGTCTTTTTGCTGAGCATGTTCTGTTTCATTTTTTCCTTCGTTTTGTTATGTTGTTTTACTTCTGAGTTAGGTAGGTTTGTAGGGTCCATAGGCCATGCCAACATCTTCGACTTCACAGCCTCGATCTTATGTTGACCGAAGTTTTGGGCTTTACGTTAGATGGCCAGGGTCTTCAACTTCGTGGCCTCGGTCTTTATGCTGGTCGGGGTGCTTTTGAGCTCTCAACGGTGACGGGGAACTCGGTGGCACTTGGTCTTGGAGAGCCTTACACTCTTTGAGTGGGCTAGCCATGATCCTTGGTTGGCTCTGCTCCGACCATTAGTCGGCTTGGTGTGCGGAGTTTGATGCCCGCCCTCTTGTTGTTGTGGTAGGGATGTCATTCCTACAACACCCGATGGGGCTTGTTGGGCTTTAGGTCTTTTCCGCTTTAGTTTGGCAAGGATTGTCAGTCGCTCTAGATCTTTTCAACATATCCGACATGTGTGAGCTAGTGTGTGTGGTGACGTGTTTCAAAATCCCTAGCCGTTTTTGGCTGGGCAGGTGTGTGTGGTGCATATTTGTCTACTGAACGTAAAAATAAAACAATATTTCTTGAATTGTGTACAATTGGTGCTCGTCTCTAATCATTGGTAGTAAATCCGTAGATTCCCGGTGTTCGAGCTCCTCGGCATTGACTTCCCATCAAGGTCTTCTAGTTTGTATGTGCTTAGGCCGAGGGCTCTGGTCACTCTGTACGGTCCCTCCTAGTTAGGTTCGAGCTTTTTCTTCTCTTGGCTTGGGCACTATGACTTTGTGAATGACGAGGTTTCCTGTCTTGAATTTCTCCTTCAAAATTTGGAGTCATAGTACGTGGCTATCATCTCTTGTTGTGTTGTCATCCTGATGTGACTCAATGCTTTTCTTTTTCTTACTCTTTGTTTTTAATGGGAAAAGTGTGTTCAATTCATTTTTTGTAAGAAAAAAATGATAAATATATAAGATTTGGTTTGGGAAGAGTGCAACTACAAAGTTTAGAACTATCTTATACAAGGTTTTACATTGTGAATATTTGCATTTACACCATTCTCAAATATATATAGTGCAAAACCTTGTATATCGTATGGGACCAATCTCTACTTAGTACTTACAATTTGTGGGACACATGTGGCGTCAATCTTGTGAATTTATATGGGATGCAGGAAAATAAAATTGTATGCCTAGAAATTAGGGGCATTAACGTTATTTAAAAATTCAATTTTGAATTCGAGATTTGACTTAATCGAATCGAATTTGGATATGACCTGATTTGATTTTATAAATATCCGAATTCAACTGATTATTTAATCTTATATATAATATTATATTATGTATAATAATTAAATTATATAACTAATTTATATATCTATATATAATTTATATAAATACAATATTTATTTATTAATTATCTAAAATAATTAACCAGAAAAATTCAAATGAAATCGAATATTCGAATATTTAATCGAATCGGAAATCGGACATTGGTTTTCAATATCCATTGGAGATGTAATTGAATTCGGATGTCAAAATTTTTTAAGGGAGGTTGCAGGCTGCTGCTGCATATTGCCACATGTCTAAAGTTCTTGGCTATCTTGAGGGCATCAAATTTGCAGTAGAATTGGGTCTCTCAGCGATCCACTTGGAAGGAGATGGGCAAAAGATGTGTTCTCTCCTGTTCCTGTTGAATCAGAGTTTGTTGGTTCCTTTGTAGGCTTCACCATGTGATTGCTCATTGTAGGAGGCTTTTTCGTTGGTTTACCCACTACCAGTACACGATCTGTGTCGTTCATCTTACGGTAATAAGCTAATAATGTAACACATGTGGCAGGCCCAGGAGGACTTGTAATCTCACCGGAACAAAAACTATGCTCCCTTCCCCAAATTTCTTATTACCTGAACTATTGAAAGATTATTTGTAATGTTTTCCTCAAAAAACTTGCCACATGTCTGGTCAGATGATTGGTTCCCACTTCCCACCATTAAAAGGATTCTTGTTAAGATAGCGTCTGTATGCATTATTTCGCATTCATGTCTGAAACCTCTTTTTATTGGCCTTATTGTTCCAAACTATTTTTTTTTGCCCATTTTTTATAATGGAATAAAGAAAAATGAAATCCCATCAAGGAAGCAAGTAGTTTGTGACCAACTTGTCATACTCATCCAAATGTGTACACGTGTCAAGTTAGAGACCATGCTACCTAAAATACACTAGTGAGCAGTGAGATTGGTAGAAGATGGAGCCAATGATCAGAATTCTATGGATTAGTCAGAATTTTGGGAATATAAAATGGCCCCCTTCCTACCTAAAATACACTACCCATTAAAAATTAGAATAGCAACACTTGGACTTGGGCCTTAGCACATAGTTAGCTCCAGACTCCTTATTCTCATCAACCTTCCTACTAGGTGTTATGCATCATTACTCCTTAAGACTTTAAAGTCTTCGCTGGATCCGTAGTTAGCCCGAATCCACCGCCCTGACTAATTACGAATCAGGCCTTTCTCTTTCTCTCTCTCTATTATGGAAACAGTTTTGACCAATCAAAATTTCACTTTATTATTCAGTTGTTTTTTCCGTATTATAATCTAATACGCACCCTTAAAAACAAATTAAAACAGTGTCGATTGGAAACAAATAGTTTCTTCAAAAAATCCTAGAGAACATGTTCTTGGTTGTAAATATGCTTTTTGTTTCTAAAACTGAAACAAAAAATTATATTCTTCGATTTATAGTTTAAAAAAAGTTTTATTTTAAAACATACAATATGTTTCACCATTTTTCATAAATCATACAAAAAATAAAAAACATTCATGTTGTAGAATACCCTCTTACTTTTGCCCAACCAATTCAATAGTATATTTGTTGATTTTTTTTCAGTAATTTTCTTTTAAATAAATAATACATTAAATACCATCTTATTTATTTATATAATAATTGACTCTTTTCATAAATTTGTCCTATGAGATTTTAATTGTCTTTCCACAAGCTGATATATTTGCTTTCTTTTGTTGTTTGTATTTTCTTTTTTAGATGTCAAAAGCAGAATCCATCTAAATTTAACATTATATTTAATAGAACTAGTCAGAACAAAGAAGCAAGGCAGACAGACACTTATAATTTGTAAATGAAAATAAAATCTTTGGATTATTTTTTATATATTTGCCCTGTACATATTTATATTTGTACTCTTTCCAAACTGAGCTTTAAGGCTAAATTTGTTTTGTTTGCATTGTAATTTGATTTGCAAATGAACAGAATGCAAATTCTGACTTGACTTAAATTTGTTTTACTTCTATAAGCAAAACCCAAAGCAAAAGTGAATTGGAATTTTCACTTTTCTACTGCCACTTGTATGATATGTTTGTTTTTTCTTATAAAAAAAAAAGTAAATGGATTCGAATTGATTTTAGAATCTATTCGTAGAATCTGAGCTGAATCAAACACTGAAATTCTTGTCAAATTCGGATTGTGCACAGAATTGAGATTCCATCCAAATGGCATTTTAGTAAACAATGGAAAATGTAGAAAATAGAATAAATCAAAATTAACAACCAAAAAATCCGAGAGGTCGCAAACCATAGAGGGCAATCCGCAGCTCGCCGAGTCGCAGGTGCAAAAAAAGACTGTTGAATAACGCGTAAAGAAGCAAGGGTATATATGTAATTTTTCTGGTCTTAACTTCTCTTTAAAACCTTCCAAGGAGCGAAACAGGAAAAAAAAATTTAAAAAGAAATTCTCTGAGCTTTTCAATTTTGTTCGTCCATGGCGGAGGTTTCGGATCTCCACCTCTCTGTAGAAGATGACGAGGAAGGAGTAGAAGATATTGAAGATCTAGACTCTGTTCCTTACTGGTCCAACGACTTGGATCATGACGACATCTACGTCTCTGATTCCGACCCTTTCTCTCCCCGCCTCTCCGAATTCGTTCCTTCAGATCCGTCTGTTCATGCTCAGGTTTTCTTCGATGGGGATGACATCGACGAGCGGGAGGCCTGCGGTCATATTGGCGATGGAGACAGCTCTGATTCCGATTCCGTCGCCGATGTGAGTTACTTCAACCATGAAGATCGGGTAAGCTTCGTTATGGATTTGTTTGAACGCCGTGCGGAACAATCTCATATTGTTGGTAATAATGATAGGGTGGATAACCCGTTTTCGGAAACCCTAAACGACTCGAATTTTAGGGTTTTTGAGGGGAATGATGAAATCGGCTCTAATTTTCTTGACCTAGGGTTAGGATTGGGGTTGGCTCTTGATAGACATGCTGGGGAGGATGATGACAGCGGTGGGTTTATGATTCGGGAGCGTGGGGACGATTTCTTCGTGGGTAGACGACCTTCTGTCTCTGAATCTGGTGATGATTCGAACTACCGTTCCTTGGACCCATATGAGGAGAGCAGTCCTCGGCTTGTTAACATTGAATCTGATTCTGGCGATGAAGAGGTGGGAGTCTTGGGGATTGATTTGCAATCTGGGGATGATGATGATGATGGGTTGGATCGAGCTCCTGATGATCTGGGTCTTCCTCTTTGTTGGGATTGTCTCCATCTGGAGGATCAGAGGGACGCCAATGAAGATTTTGAGTGGGAGGAAGTCATTGATGCGAGAGAGGTTCTAAGTATGGTGATAGATGCTGATGAAGAGAGATCAGTTTCAACTGAAATCCATGAAGTTCGATCTGAAGAAGAAGCGGGTGAAGACAGGGAAGAAACCATGAGGAATTTGGAGTGGGAAGTACTTTTAACGGCCAACAACTTGGAGAGGAACCAAGAATTAGAACACGAGGAATCTTACCTGGCTGATCCTGATGCTTACATATATCCAGCAGAGTATGAGATGATTTTTGGACAATTTGCAGAAACTGAAGCTTCTCTGAAGGGTAGTCCTCCTGCTGCAAAAACTGTTGTTGAGAATCTTCCATCAATCTTTTTAACTCAGGACGATGTGCAGAACAACAATGTCCTTTGTGCAGTTTGCAAGGATGAGATTTCTACAAGCGAACAAGCAAAGCGGCTCCCGTGCTCCCACCACTACCATGGAGACTGCATTATTCCATGGCTTAGCATTCGTAATACTTGCCCTGTTTGTAGGTACGAGTTACCTACAGACGATCCTGATTATGAGCGGAGGAGGACCCAAAGAGCTGGTCATCGCCTGTCAGGTGATTCTCAGGCCAGAAATGATTTTGAAATATTTCCCCAACACTAGGATGTGCAAAATGTAGATACAGTTTCTGGAGAGAGTCCATTTCTTTTTTTTTTCTTTTTGTTTTTGTGACAGCAATAATGTTGGTGATTTTCATCCTTTCTGAGTAAGAATGTATGTTTCAGATTGCAAGTGTAGGATCTTTCTATTAAATAAATGTCGCATGATGTCTGGTTTGCTTGTACACCTACCCATATCATTTGGAATCAAATGTAGGTCTTGAGGATCTCTGTACATATGGGCATTACCATTGGTTTTTATGGTTTATTCTTCACATTATATATCTTGTTTTCAAATTCTCATGGGCATTAAGAGTATGCATCCTCAGGAAAAATGTGGATAATCCATTGGACAAAGCATTTGCTACTCTTTGTTATGTGGGATGATTTTTGTTTAGGGAAATCTTCAATGAAGCCCACCTCACAAATTTTTGTTTGTCCGTACAGTCACAACAAATTGTAAGTTTCAAATCCTCACTTTATGACACTGCACCCTCCTTTGTATTGGCATCAATTCCCCTCATTGTCACTGTTCTCAACTGTACAACGTAATAAAAATTTGTTGGATGGGGGTAATTGAAGATTGGCCATTTTTTTTTTAATACTGTTGAACGGTGCAGCTGTACTCTGTCAAATGCTACAAACCTGAGAGAGAGTTAAAATTAGCTTTGCATCTTCTAACCCAAAATTGCAGCTTAGGATTATGTTTTAATACCATATCGCCCAGCCAAGCAATTTTGTATACTGTCTTATAAAATGTTTTTATATTGTTATTTTTTTTAGACTATAATTATAAAATAGACATTATTAAACAAAAAATATTCATTTTTCGTGTTTATAAACTAATTTCTTTTTATTGTTTTCTTATTTGTTAGGATTTAACTAACACAAATATTGCTAACTGCTGTATTGAAGCCCCAAAGACTTCAAAATATGAACTAACAAGAGAAGAATTTAAAATTTTGTCTAATCAACACATTTCTTCTTCCACATCTTCTTCCATCTTTTCTTTTCTTTTTTTCTTATAACAAAAATAGGGGTCCAGTCCCTATATTTTTTTAATTTTCTTTTGTTTAGTCTTTTTCTTCTCATAAATATGTTGATTTTCTGAAATTAAACATGAAGTTTATAATTTTCTTATGAAAATTATGGATAGTTATTGAGAAAAAGATGGTTATGAAACTTAGGGAACTACCCTAGAATATGTGGTTTTTACTTAAAAATAATTCATCCCCTAGGCACAAGGCACCCCTCGGTTGCCTAACCTTGCCTTGGCGCCTTGAAAACTTTGTGCATATTATCTTGGTTGGTGCTTGTACATTACATATTTCTTTTTTTTTGTATTTATTCTAGTTTTTTTAAAAGCAAGAAGTAGAACCAAAGCCAAAGGGTTCCTAGTGTGTGAGACACAAGGTGCAAGGTGAAATGCATGCTTGAAAGAAGTGAGGTGCCACTAGGGATGCAAATGGATCGGATCGGATCTTTGGATCTAATTTGATCTGAATCCAATCTGATTTTTGATTGGATCATAGAATCTAATCCGAAGATCCAACCAGGGGTGATCCGAATTCGACCAAATAGATCCGATCCATTTGTACCCCTAGCTGTCACCTTTTGTCCTAAAAGGAAAAAAGAAAAAAAAACTTAGTACACAAGAATATATAAATAGAAAGAAATATAATAATTTAAAGTGCTGGTAGCTCTTGTTTGTAAGTTCAAGTCGTACATGGACTAAATTGTTTAAATGTTGAGCATCATATAACATCTTACACCATAACCGCAAAACTGTCAAGTAAAACTAAGTTTCATTCATTTTATCTTGATCTAACTCACTTGACATGATAATGTCTATTAGGATGCATGAACCATGAGAAAAAGATTTGCTCTGCTTGAAAGGAAAGAAATTTTGGGTGTGGTTTAAATGTTTCAATTCGAGTTGGTGGGCCTCAAATTTGGGCTTCAGGTAAGGCAGGCCACATGAAAACTTCAGATGAGAGGAAATATTTTAATTCTGGTAATTACTTTTACAGAACCAGACTTTTAAAACAAAATAAACTTGTAAGGGAAAGGCTTTAGATCCTGAGTGTTCCAAAAGAGGTTTTAAAATTCATGATAGAAATTTGTATATTTGCCAATTTGCATGCTTTGATTTATCAAAAGAAAAGAAAAAAAATTGCTACATTTGCAAAATCATGTTATTTTTGTTGTACATGACAGTTGTTTTTGTCCCGAAAAATAAATATTAAGGAATACCTAAAGAATGATAAATATTAAGGTTCGGTTTGGAAGGAATATAAATACAAATATGTAAAGTGTAAAGCCTTGTTTTCTGTATTATTTAGTATGTATTTATACTGTACATATGATTAAGTTAAGAGCTTCTGGAGTGTTTGGTGACGAGACGGTGTGCATCAAACTGTAGTGTGTTAAGAATTCTTGCAGCTGATACCTATCTTCTCTTTTCCCATCACTATATCTTCTCTTTTTCCCATCACTTGGGAAAAAAGTTACCTATATATGATATTATAAAGGGCTGCTTATTAATATAAACTATACTTACCTACCAATGATGTATAAAAGAAAAGATTTCCTAATCGGGTCAATTTGGGATGCCTATTTCTACCGGTTGGACTGTCCTGCTCCATCACGTAGAGTCCGTGTTCTGTGCACCCCATGGGTGCATTGGATTTGTGCACCCATGAATCATGTTCCAACACGTCCATCAGGGGAAGTATAACGTTAACAGTCAAAGGCCCGTTAACATGGGTTTGGCCGTTCAACTGGACACAAACCGCCAAACCCATACACACCAGTGACCATACCACAGCGAATGACTCGAACCAGCGGTTGTCGGCGGCAATGGTGAGAGCTCCGGCAGCACGTTCTGGCCTTTTCTTCTCTTCTTTTTCTTACAAGGGGCTTCTTGTGTCAACAAAAATCACCCACCTGAACAACCACCGACCATACAACCACCAACGGGAACGATGAGAGCTCCGGTGATGCGTTTCTGGCCTCTTTTTCTTCTTCTTCTTACAAGGGGCTTCTTGTATCAATAGAAATCACCCACCTGGACAACCACCTACTTGTAAGGTTCAAAATATCGATATGTCCAATACGTTGGTAGGGGTATATCGGGCGAATCAATTGTGTTTTTTTTTTTTTTTTTCTGAAACCGATTGAGTGGGGGCGGTTTAGGGCTCCTCCACCCCCTGAACCGGTCAGACCCCCAATACACCCACTATAAGGGTGTATCGGAGGGGTCCCGGAACAATAAGTATCGATATTTTGAACCTTGCCTACTTGGACAACCACCGGCAGGGACATTGTGGCCAGTTTGAATCCGGTTGAACCGCCAAACCTGTGTTAACGGGCCTTTGACTGTTGACGTTGTGCTTATTTCCCCGGTCAACGTGTTGGAATGTGATTCCTGGGTGCAATCATCCAGTGAGTGCACAGAACGCGGATTCCATCAGGGTTGGTCATTTCTTTGCACTCCTTATCACTTTAGTATAGTTTAAGCGATTCCCAGACAGTTATGATCTGTTTTAGACACTATGTTGCATAAGTATTGTAATCCGAAATTGTCAATATAAATGAAATGAAGGTGGGACGAACAAGGGGACTAAACAATCTTCCAATGAAAGATGCCCAGGAAATCTCAATATGACCCAAACAGCGTATTTCTTTAGTTAAATCTTGCGCTAGAACTAGAAGGGAGAGTAGAAATTTCCCTTTTAATACTACTTTTTGGATCCCTGGGGTCCCATCAAAAATTGCCTCCATGGTGTGGACTGCTGTGTTGAGCAAGTGCCTTAAGAAGAAAGAACCTTATCGTAAAAGGATTTGATACTGAAAGAACTTAAAGAGAAGAATTTTCAATGTCCTGTATAGTATTTACACAATAAGTTGTATGCGTACAGGATAAATACAAACAAAAGCAGACATAAATGTATTTGATTACAACAGTATACGAGTTTCTGAATTTGTTCTTTTATCTCAAATGCTGGGTAACCGAGTGCTCTAACACATACGCTTTCACCTTTGCTTGCTTGCTATCTGTCATCATGCCGGAGACTCCCAAGAAGACAAATCTGAGGTTGGTAGTGGCTTGCGCAAGAGGAAGATTATCTGGAGAACTATTTGGACTGTCTGGAGTTGGACAGAGTTGAATTTTAGATTTTTTCTTTTTAGATAATTTCTCTCAAGAGGATAAGGTGCCAAGGAAGGTAGTAACTGCATTCTCTTGGTTAGCTAATTCAGACAAAATATACAGAATTGTCCCTTTCCTAAAGTCCTCCGGGTTGTTTTCTTGGTGTCGTCTATCAGTATTTCGTCTGTTTGGGTATACAGTTTTAACCTTTGAAAGCCGTAATAAAAAACTAAACAAAGAAAAGAAAAGAGGGTTCATTAAAATGGTGTTGTCATGCATCCAGACCTGACAAAAAGTTGACCCAATCCGAAAAACAGAGTTAGGGTCTCATATATAGCTATTTGAATGTGAGAATGGCTCGATTCGATTCGACCAGATCCAAAAAATTGGGTTGGGTTATGGGTCAATCCGTTGACCTGATTGTCAAGTCTAATTGGGACTATATATGCATTATTAGAAGTTTTCACTCTTTAATTTTTTTATTTAGTCTTTACTCTTTATTGTTTACTCTTTAAATTGTTATACGTTCAAGTTTTTTTTTATTTTATACTTGGAATTTTAAGGTTAATTCCTTTAATTTTGGCATTTTTTATGTAGTTTTTCTTTAATTTTTTAAATTTCAGTTATTTTTTTGGAATGACCCAAATTGACCCATGGGTCAATCCTAACCCGAACATTTAGGGTCAGGGTCTAGCATTTGATAACATGACCCAAAATCAACCCAAAGTGTCTTGACCCAACCCGAACCCGACCCACCCAACCCAATTGCCAGGTCTGCATCTAATGGCTGAAGAAAAGAGTTTGAATTTTCTGTACATTTTCATGCACATCCTATCATAATGTGCCAGGTCAGTCTCATACTATTAAACTCTTACACGTGCAAATTGATTAACGAATGCTGGGAGAATTTCCGTTTCTTTGCTTTGATTTTTAAATATTAAAAACAATAAAAACAAAAAAGAGAAGAAACCTTTTCTCCTTTACTAATGGTTCTGAGGAGGATTTCTTTGACCTCTCTATCTACAATAGAGGAGAAACAAAGTAAAATCTGTTTCTAATATGCAACAAAGGGCAAACAACAAAATTTATTGTTTATTTACATCATTGCATGTTTCCTTTCCCCATTTCCCTCTACAATGGGAGAAGCAATAGATCACCCATGTCTTTTTGTGCAAAATACCCTGAAACAGGGTGTCTCCTCCGGTGCAAACAAAATCTAACCTGAACTTTCTAAGCAACCACAACAGATATGAGAACCTCCCATCATGTGATTTAACTTTATGCTTGGTTTGAATTTGGTCAGGGCTTCTATATTTGGCCGAGGCTATCATGCATCTTTCAAAGTGCTTGCAGTGCTCTAGAACGATGGAGAAGATAAGCTCCCAAATTTGTCTAAACCATCATTGTTGTGTCTTGAGTAGACTGTAGGCATCTCCTTCTTCCCATTCCATTTTTAACGCTTTCATCCAGTTCTCTTTGCAAAAGCCTTCTCACAACAAAAACAGAGAACATGGGCTAGAAATTTTTATATAAATCTGGCTTCTTAAAAGGAAATGGCAGTAAACCCCTTGAAGAAGAAGAAGAAGAGAGTTTTCTAATTCTTTAATGTATTTTAATATTTAAAAGTAAGGAAACAATGCAAAGGGATGCACTTTCACATCCTTAACTAGTTATAGAAATTTAATTGTGCGATGATGATCTGGCACATTATGATAGGATGTACGAGAAAATGTGCAGGAGATCCAGACTCCTAGGAGTGATTTGCTTGAATCTTGATCACCGGCTGTTCCAACAGGACTGACAACACTCCACTGACATTGTACATTTCATACATCACGGGTTGCACTTTTATGTAGGTATGTCATTTGGTACAATCCGATCCAGTCCAATGTGAGTCTATTATAAATGGACCAGGTCCAATCCAATTCAATGATTGTTTTGGATTAATTTGGACTGGTCCAATTCAATGTTTGGACTGTTCAAATTCATTTTTATTTAGATTGGTTTCGACCCAAATTCAGTCCATTCACACATATATTCTTATCTTATATTAATGGATTAGATATTGACTTAATCCAACCCAATCCAATATAAATTTGTTACAGACGGATCAAGTCCAATCCAATCTAATAAATATTTGGGACCAAATTGATCCAATCCAATATGTCTTATTGGTCCGTCCAATCCATCCAAATTGATTTTAGACTGGACGGGATCCAATCCAAAACCGATTTATTAACACCCTTACTTTTATGGTGGTCTCTAGTTTCATAGTGTAATCATCTCACTATGTGCAATACCGGATCAAGTTGGCAGGGTGTGGGAAGGTGTTTCATTGGTAGGAAATCCCAACTCGATTTGCTTCATGTTGAAGGATCTAAAAGAAAAAGAAAATGTCAACAGAAAGAATAAAAGGGGAAATAATGGTGGAAAAAAAAAGGTCTTTATGGTGGGAAAAGATTAGAATTTATTCTATAGCAGACAAGTTGTTCAAATGATTGGATGAGAGAGATTTCATTGAGCAAGAAGTTGAGAGGGTGTGGGGAAGAAGGCACAAGAAATGTGTGGAGTAGAAATGGTTATTCTGGTAGCAAGGGCTTAATTGAGGAGTCTATCCTATGAGGTGGATTAATATCTAAATAATGGGTGGGTAGGTAGGTAGGAAGATTAATTTTGCAAGTGGAAGGGGCGAGTTCGGGTAACAAGTAACAAGAAAGAGGTTGCAGGAAGGGAAGGGTAGGCGGCATTGTTGTTCGATTGGGATGGGTTGCTTCTTAAGCTTAAGCAGTTTTACTTTTCTTTTTTGCTCGCCAAGGTTCGCATTCAAGGAGCATGGTTTTGAAAATCAGATTGGATCAGACGATCGGATCGGCTGATTCGGAAATCAATCAGGTGACCAGTTCTGTTTTATTCTAAAACTATTTGTTTGGTAAAAAATTGTTGATTTGGTCAATGATTCATTTATAAGGGTGATTGAACCGTCAATTCGGATAATGATTTTTGACATTTTTTTTTAATTTTATTTACTTTTTATTTTTAAATTAGAACAAGCCATTCATTTGAATTGAATGGTTGGACCATTTGACTCAGGAATCGATCTCTAGAACAATTTCATATCCAGTCCAATTTTTAAAACCTTACAAGTGACAGTGGCCATGGATTGGGGCTTTCTTTTCTACTTTTCCAATTTTTTGGGCTGTGTGTATGTGCTGTCAGGATCTGGGCCGATCTGCTGCAAATACATGCCATGCAAAACGGGCTGCCTAATCAATCATGAGTTTGGTTATGTACCCAATTTTGCACCTGTATTTGCAGCAGAGCACACTAGTGTGTTAGCTGGCCTGTTTTATATGTCTATGTTCACAGCAGATGGAGAGTTGTATATGTGGGTAGGCCGGTAGTAACGGATAGGATGATTTTATTTTATATTTTTTGATATTCTTATTTCTTTTTTTTTTGGAGGGTTAAAATAGGGTTGTCTAGAGTTCAAATCTGCACCCCACAACGTCCCACAGTACATTCTCGCCATATATTGAAAATATCAGAACCGATGATATCATCATCATCAGGAGATATTCTGTGAGGCGCCCCCTTGTGAAGCGCAGATGTAAACTCGGTTCTCTGTGTTCACGAAGCTAAAAAAAAATGGAAGCGTCCATAATGAACCATCAGAAATCAAGCATATTCTTCAGCCCAAATATTCCTCGGCTAAAAAGTGGGCCTTTGTGTTTTCCGTTGCACCTTGCATTCTTGGGCCTTTCATGTACTTTCTCCATATTACTCGTGTATATGTTTTATTTTTTTCTTTTGGGGGAGGAGGGGCTAAATTACAGAGACTACCACTTACTTGTTCATCGGCCGAGCTGGGCCTTAACAGAAAATTATTATCCCGAGCTCAGCAAAAGTTGATTATATTGGATAAATCACTGTTTTGCACTCCCAAAGCAAAATACTTTCATCCAAAAGTTGGATTAGACTACTGTTTTGGAATATAAATGTTGGATTAAATGTACAGAATGACAATGGCGTGGACTCAAATACTTGAGAATGATTCCGCTCATACTGCCACTTGAATTGACACATGAGAGAGAGAGAGATCTTAGTTGATAGAGAATTGATGAAGTTTCCCGGAGATAGGCCAGCTTACAATAAACGAAGACTTCAGCTCTGTCATGGCCACTCTGGAAGACGAATGAGGTTGATCTTTTAACCCTGTGTACTGAATTTTACGGTTCAATCCAAATCACATTCTTCTTTTCCATTGAGGCTCCACACTCATTGTCAGCAATTTCCATTAGTTGCCTTTCATTCTTAAGTATATAGACAATGGATTATTTATAACATATGTTAGAGAATAAAAGCCTATTCTGGAACCTCATTTAATAGCTTAAGTTTTTTGAGATGGTATCTGAGTCGCTTTGACCAAATGGTATAGTATTCGATCCTAATTGTTTCCTATTATAATTAATTAAATGAGTTTCTATTTGTCCACCTTCAAGCCTGATGAACTTTTGTGTGAGTGGGCTTGATTGAAAATAAAAACCTAATCAGTGACTTCACCTAATAACTTAAGCTTTTAGGTTAAACTGTGTTTGAAAATATAACTTTATATACATACCACTCTAGTTTATATTTTCAAAGCTTCATTTGGATGGATTGAATTTGGGGATGAAAATAGCCCTTAAGATTCCATTTCAGCTGTTTGTGAGCATTATTGTATGAGTGGATTGGAAATCCCTGGGGTTCCACTAGAATGCCAAATTCAAAGCCCATAATCCCGTGTTGATGATTTTATGCCCACCCAAAATGGACCCATATGATGAAATCCATATATTCGTAAAATTGGCTATTCAAATTCTGCCTCAAAACCCAAATCCACCCAGCTCCAAAACACAATCTAAGGAGAGAAAGTCATTTCAAACTTCCTTTCTCGGATTTCTCCAAGGGGCTGCTCATTAAGAAAATTGCACAGTTCCATTCCTATAGCTTGATTAGAGTCAAAAAGAAAAACAAAATAAGTTGCTTGTAACTGTAGCTAGGGTTGAAATTAAACCCAAATAGAAGTGAAGTGGCCCATACCCTTTGGATTTGGAACAATGCGGTTGGATTATGAGAATCAAGAGGTGGGAATTTTGGCAGGTTTCCACAAGGCATTCCACTTTACTTTGCTTAATTGATATCTTAAAATCGCCTTTCCACAGCAATTCTCCATGTTTCATCCCTATAACCTTTTTTTGTATTGCAACCCAAACACGGCCTTAAAAAAAAGAGGATTTTGAATCTGTAGAAGATTTGGCTTTAGGCCAAGCACCCATATATGCATATAGAACAGATAGATAATATGAATGGGTCATATCATTATCATCATCCTCCCTCCACATGTCTGAGAAAAGGGGAGACGTTCCCCGAAGGTTTCTGGACATGCTTTCCACCCACAATGAGCCATCAGTTTTCAACGTTGAAGAAAAAAAAGCACTTCTCTCTCCTCTCCAGAGAATTGTTATCAGAGAGGGAGAGAGAGAAAGAGATCCCTCATGTTCATCATTAATTTGGTTGAAATTAAACAAAACAATCTTTCTAACTTCCAGAGCTATGGCTCATGGCTCATCAAACACACTGGACCTTACAGCATCTTCTTCATTGCTTTTTTTTTTTTGGTGAGTGGTTTCCTCTGAACAATCATCTTCTTCTAGACATCTACACTACAGTACCATCTATAAACTTCACAGTTTGATTCGATTTTGTGATTTGTGACCTGGCTGGTTAACCCAAGTACCAAGATTTGGTTCTGTCTTTAATTTGATTCGCTGCTGTGCTGTGAATCAGAGGAATAGGTTCAAGTGAATCAATTCGTGGTTCGTGGATGGATATGATGGCCATATGGGAACCTGGCAACTTATGAGAAGAGAGAGAGAGAGGCCCAAGAATTGTTTCTGGTTTGGAGAACGATGATGTGCCAATTAAGGGTGTTCATGAAAAATCGAAAAACTGAAAAATCAAACTGAATCGAGAAAATTGAATCACAAATTGTGGTTAAATGAATCGGTTGGTTTGGTTTCGGTTCAGAATTTTTGAACAACCGAAGGATCGATTTGGTTTTTGATTAACCTATAAAAAAAATCGACAATTAACCGAACCGATCAGTATATATATTTATATGTATATTTTATATATAATTTCTATGTATTTTATATAAATATATATTCATTATATATAAATATATACTTATATTATATTTATAATTATCTATTTACAAATATATTATATATTTTTAAAATATTTATAATATATTATATATCATTTATTATTTATAATATTATATTATATATATATATTATAAATATAAAAAACCAAAAAACCAAAGAACTGAACTGGTCAAAAATCGATTGGCAGACCGGTTCAATTTCGATTTGATGAAATGAAAAAACTGATACCACCAATTCGGTTTACAAAAAAGGGCCATGATTTGGTTAAATAGCTGAACCGTGGACACCCACGTTTGATCATGGCTGAAGTAGCTGAACTGATTCACTTATTGCTACGTCTTTTAGTGGATAACCAAGTGTTTAGGGATGTAGTAATGAGGAACCCAATGTAATTCACCCTCTTCAATGGCTTTATTCACTGAAAGACAAAAGAATAAGCCATTCTGAATGTCTCAGGTCCCTTCCCTTTTTGGACCCTAGAAATAAATCCATCCTGCTCCAAACCCTGATGATATTCACAAAGATCCGTATTGTAAAAATATATCCAACATTTTTATCCGAATCCGAAAACAATTTGGCCAAGACATGTGGCATGTGCTGGAACCGACCCATGAGCAGGACCGGTGTACAAAATTCCAGTATAGATTTGGACCTCTACATTTGGATCTGGACTAGCTGGGTCCTCTCCGAAGGACCAAAGCCAACTCGCTTTTTGGGCCCTGTTCACTCATTGTCCTTTTATGCTTTAGAGGCCCATGGCCACTGTGGCTCGTGGTGCTAGCATTCGTCATATTCGTCTAAACTTGTGGAACATATATGCGCCTTCCTGGATGTCAAGTCAACGAAAGCACAATTTAGGAATTGTTGTCGATTGAAGTATAAGACAGCCGAACAGTATCAGAAACTGTTATTGTATACTAAGTTCTCAGACTGGAGAGACTATTTGGCCCGTTGGATGCCAACAGAAGAAGCACAGAATGTTACGGCCCAGCTCTTTTCAGTTAGCTGTGGCAGTTCTTGATTCAACCTGCCAACCCACCTTTTCAAAATTTCTGTTTGTGTCTAAACCAGACCTGACCCGAATTACCCACCTTTCTCATTGGTAAACCCATTGACCCAATTGCACCAATTGTTTAATGCAGCCTTGGATAAGCTCCCTATGCTATGCCAATGCTTCTACAACATTTAGGCTGCTTTTGGTTGCATGTAGAATGAATTCCTCAAAAAATGCTATTCAATAGGAAGAATGAATTACTTTTACATGGGTGTCAGTTGAATCGAGAAACACCAATTTCTTCTTGGAAAATGACTTATCAAAGAGTAGAAAGGATGTCATTTTCCTACAACTACCCATTTTGAAAAATCATTTTCCTTCCATGGTCATTTGCTTAGAACCAAACACTGCAAAAAGTATTTTCCATGAAACTAATTCGTTTGCCTCTTGCTTTAAGTGCATTCAAATGAAGCCATTATCAATATCAAACCATAGACCCGACAATTAAAAGTTTAAAGCTCCTCAATCTTCTTTTACAAATTTCATTTGAATAAAGAAACCCACATGATGACAAACCGACAATGACACCCACACTTATTAATAGGTTTAGTGGTTTCTCTAATTGACTAGAACACTTATTGGATTGAGTGGCACATACCCACAACTTTGTTCGGACAAGTGTTCTGTTATTTTGACTGAGAGAGAGAGATAGAGAGAGAGAGAGAGAGAGAGAGAGGGCTGAGTAATTCAACCCAATTCAATAAATCAATATACAGTATGTTTCAATATATTGTCCCAAGGCAATTTAGCTGGAACCAAAATCCAAATTATTAACAAAAGGGGCCATGGGAAAACAAAGCTGTCCCCCTGACTGACGGGGAAGCAATCAACCAACCACTTATCCTCACTGGAGATGTTATTTGGCTTTAATGGGGGTTGGGTCTGGACGTCTAGTTCACAAATGGACTTGGGGGGTTTTTGGTTTCCGAGAACACTATTACAAGGATTTGTTTTTCATATTGTAAAATATATCAAACAGATTTTAAGATCTAATAGGGGAATGCATCAGTCATAAAAAGGGGTGGAGTTTTTAGGCTTTAGCTCAAGTTAATAGGTTGGTTTGAATCGATTTTTGGTCAGTGTAGTAGTGACTCCCCAGCCCAGCCCAACCTCTTTCTTTGGCAATACTTGAAAGAGGAAACTGAATCAAGTGGTTATCTGGGTTAATTGAGAACAATAATGGTCTTGAAATTCTTGAGCCAACTCGCCAACTTCTTGGATTTGGAGATAGAATTGGTGGCAAATCAACTTCCCTACGTACAGGATGGCTTGGATTGGCCACATCATCCATCCAAATGGCAAAAGTAAGGCATCCTATTTCCGATAATAAACCGGGTGCCATAGTAAAATGACAAAAATACCCCTACTTGTATTGATAAGGTTGAATACAGAGGGATGTTATTTCTTATTTGTCCTTTAAAACATTACCTTTTGACTATTAGTTAGGTTTCTTTTGGTAGGCCTCACAAAGTCACAAGCAAAAGAAAAAAAAAGGATTTCTCTTTTTAATCTGGCCGGCCTACTCAGTTGAGATTATTCTTTTTCTTTAATTTTTTGTGGGTGGGGTGCTTGATTGGTGGGTTGGTTAGATCAGTGATTGCCACCCTAGGCTCATATATATGCTAATATTTTGATTCTGGGGGATGACAATAAATATGATTCCAATCTTAATAATGAAGCCTCATGGTTTAGTTTGGGGTCGCTCATGATGAGACAATAAAATTGGGGGGGTTGGGACCATGGAATGGAAGCATCAGAATTCAGAACATGAGCAATATTCATCGAATATCTTCCATTAATGCCGTAAAGTGTTTCCCAGTAGGGATAACTTTCCTTTCAAACGGAAGCATCCTGAGATGGTGTGTCGCTGCCTGGCTACTTCTCCGTGGACTGTGCTTCACGGTTGATGACGATTGCATGGGGGGGCATTCAGCTTTTGAGCGTAGCCCCAAAATTCGATTTGTCACCGTCCATGAGAATAGTCACAAGTGAATGTGAAAGGAGGGACCCCGTTTGCCATATGAACAACCAGATATGGAATTGCCCCAGGACCCAGGAATCTTTTCACTTGGCAGTAACTTAACGCGGTTGCCCACATCAATGACTTTTTACACCATCCCCATCCTGTGTTCAGTGTTCATTCATTCAGTAAGTGACTAAAGTTCAATTCAACAGCCTTTACATCAACAAGGTGGTGTTTGATAACTGCTGATCAAATAGGTGCTTGAAGTGGAATGAAGTAAAAAGTAGTCAGTAACTAAATATAGAAGTTCACTATCTAATGGATATATGACTTGGAGTGATATATAGAACAGATCAACTAGAAAAGAAACTGGAGAGAGAGAGAGAGAGATCTGTCTACTTGTCTAGAAAATCTTTTACCCGAAATAATAATGGCTTAAGGTCAAAGGCCTGCTAACAATGTCTTGAGCTCCATTCATTTTGGAAATTATAGAACAAAGCAAGATCAGAAGGATTCTAACCAATTTAGAATCATAAAACAAGATAAGGGTACACAAATAAACAAACAGAAAGCGATGGAGAATGGTCTATGTAAGACAACCAAGTGTTTGCTATCTTGTATTAGATGGAAGTGGCAATGATGATCGACCAAGTCGAGCCAGATTTTAACTGGGTTGAAACTGTAGGGTCAAATCCCTTCTGGAATGAACGAAAGTGTCAACTTAAGCCAGATGCGGATAGAGAATGTACGTCAATACTCAAAAGCTAATAGAATCAAAAACTTAGTTCCATACTTCCATGCCTCATGTATAGAGAGAGACCTGCCAAGTGCCAACCAAACCCATAAACGAGTTGACCCAGTTTAGGTGGATTTGTGGCTGGGACCAATAGTTACATCCTTCATAACTTGGTACCAATTGACTTTGGCACTAGTTAGCAGTATGTGTCAGAGAGCGGGTTCATTAATAATCCAAGTCTGAAATGTTTGACATATTGCTAGGAAGGAATATTGGAATAACCATGAAAACATGGATGCCCAGATGACCACCGGGTGACATGTCAAATGAGCTCCAAGCTCGACATGTGGCCTTATATGGTAAATATCTACATCATAAAAGCAACAGCATCAGCATCCACCAGAGCTAGAGTGAAGAACTACACAACTAACTAGGAGGGAGATGATGATGTTATTTTATATATATATATATATATATATATATATATATATATATATATATATATATATATATGTAATAAAGTAATGCATGTCCCTTAAGATGACTATGATGGGTTAGGGTATTGAGCATTTCTAGCTACTTCAATAATGGGATCGATACAGTACAAAGAATCATGTCATTAATTCAGAGAAGGCTAGCTTAAAGCAGCTCAATGCGCCTGAAAATTTGAAAGAGTGGTTGCTTAATTTTTATGTGACTCGAGAGCGGTAAGCTAGTAGAGCTGGCTTAAGTTGACAGCTAATAGCGACGTTCTTAGGAGCTCCATTCGTTTTCAATGGATCATGGAATGAGATCAGAAGGTTTGCCTTGCCACTAATCATCCTACACAAAGCAAGATTATTCTCAAAAGACATGGCTCTGCATCAATAAACAAATCGAAAGGAACCTGGCATGGAATGAACTCTAGGAGACATCCAAAGGTTGCTATCTTGGCACTAGGTAGAGAGTATGGGGTATCAACAATTTAGGTCGGAAAATGCCCAACCTGGAATGTGATTTAAACTCATTAATTTGAGAGATAGTTACTTAGACCTGATGATCAGGTCAGTTCACACAAAATAATCTGGTCTGATCCATGATGGGTCAATCTGGATTAGCCTGAATATATATATCCAGGCATACCCCAAATCAGGCTGAAACTAAATTTGGATTTGGGATTATATTTATCAATAAACCCAATTCAGTTTTCAGATTGGAACTGAATTGAGTTGATTTTATCAATCCAAACCTGGAAGATGCCAGGTGAGTTTAGTGGATTGATGGGTCAAGACTGAGGGCAGAGATGGGCACTTGCACAATGGCACATCGCCACAGAATAATAAGTGAACGATAATAACTCAATAATCAAGAATGGTCTCCGCTTCGCATGTAAAAGGCGTAGGAGTTGAAAATGTAGCAATGTACCATAAATTAGGCATAATAGGTCTAGGCCATGTGCATCACAGCAAGGGAAACAGTAACAAAAGCAATGACAGCAGCATATGAAACAATGGAGAGAGAGAGAGAGAGAGAGAGAATGCAGAATTGAAATCCGAATAAACAATTAATCATATACCCATTTCCTGAAATGCGTAAAGGACTTTGTTAGTGGTTGAGGACCTTCTTGCAAGTACGCAAGAACATTTATATAATCATGCGTGCAAATTCGAATCACTCAACAAGGCACCCACCAACCACTATAAAAATTTAAAGAGAGAACAAAGATGAAAGATTATCGAGACACGACAAAGATAGAAAAGGTTAAACGAGACACATAATACTAGTTAATAACCCATGCCAAAAAAATAGTAGTTAATAAACCCATAAACTTTAAAAGCTGAAACCTTTTGGTGTAGCAAACAGATTTTTAAAATTGAAGAATAAGTTACAAGGCAAAAAGATGGAAATGGTGTGTGTGAGATGATGAGCTTATCCTCTATCACCCAATCACTTCGCAACTCATGACCTCACCAAGAGTGGAAAAGTTGATTTTAGTGGGCTGAAGTGGAAACAAAGCCCACATGGTAGTACAAGTGAGGGTACCACGAACTTGAAAATTCAGCCCCTTCATCGCCATCCATCATCATCCATCCCATGATAGGTGATGTGAAGGGTCCATAGTAATGACATAGAGCTATAGTCTGCACACATACACACACAGAGATTTCATTTAGCTTCTTTCTTTCTTTTGAGTTGAAGGCGGTTCAATCCAGTGGCAAGGTGGTGCCCGGCAGCCATGCGCGACTTTTAGAGGGACCCACTTATATTATCTACCTATCCTGCAACCGTGGCTCTCGGTTCTCTGCTTACTTCTGTTGGATAGAAAAGGATAACCGTTAAATCGAATCCTCCTCCGTACCTAGCCGAGGCGTCATTCAAAGGGCACCATGTTCCTCCTTCCCTCAGCAATATCTTTTCTCTTCACCACCCTCCTTTGGATGAGAAAGAAAGAAATGGTGAATTTTCAAATTCCCCCACCTCACAATTTTTTATCTATTTGTACAATTGGGAATAGTGACCAGTGGTGGAACCTAATAGAGTATATTATTATAAGTAGGGGTTTTGGAAAATAAAATTAGGAAACAAATAAAAATTTGTAAGGTGAGGTCAAGTAAAGTAAACACTGATAAAAAAAAGGTGAGGTACAGTAACGATTTCTCAAAAGAAAAGGCTCTAATCGCAGAGTGGGATCCCTCCCATCTAAAATTTTAGGGCTGCCCTTAGGTGCTACTGCAAATCTAAAGAAATTTGGAACCCAATGATCAAAAGAGTCAAGTCTAAGCTGATCAATTACTAGTGTGACTGCCATACTAGGAGAGGGGATGGGAGAGGAGAGGAAGTACAAGCTGGCGGGGAAATGGAGACTGGAGTTGTTCATTGAAGCCAAATCTTTCCTGTTTCAGCAGGGAAGGACAAAGGGGAAGGCTCACTTGAAAATCAGAGAAGGGAGCAGGGCGACGATTCTCCTACCAGAGGAGGCCTGTGTGTGGTTGAAAGGTTTTGTAGATGGAACTGTTAATTCCTTACGGGAAGAAGGTTGGAGAAACTCGCTGACCTGTGAGAACAAGAGGTTCGAATTTGTGCTAAAAAGGAATGGAAAAGGGTGGTTCATAATGGTTACCGAACTCTTTGGTATTAACAAAAGGCAAGTGTTGTGTATTCCAGAAGGCCTGAAGCGAAGAGGGTGGGCTTCCTTCGCTTTTAACCTTCAGGCTTTTCTCTTGGAGGTTGAAGGGAGAGTGGAAGAAGCCCCTGGCTTGAAGGATTGTCATCTTTCTGCCCTATTTAATCAGGTGCCCTGCTTTAAGCATTACCCTGAAGTTTTGGTGCCCAGATCGACTGCCCTTCGACGAGTAGCTTTGGAAGTAGGGAGTGGGAGCTGGGAGAAGAGGGTGGTCCTAGTGGCTGATAGGGTGATAGGAAATTGGATGAAAGTTTTAGAAGTAATTGCAGAGAGGTTGGGATTAGATGAAGATGTAATGTTGCTGCCTTTTGCTGAAAAGAAAGCTTTATTAGATACTGGAGATAAGAAACTGATCTTCAGTACTTTCCTTGTAGAAGGAAGTTTGATTCAGGCCTAGATTTGGGCTCCAGATTGTAACAAAGTTGAATCTAGAGCCGACAGCTTCTTGATTAAACTTCTCAGTCTTCCTTTCAACCTTTGGAATGATAAAATACAGAGGAAAATTGTTAGAGTATTGGGTGGAGTTCTGTTGGAGGTTAACTCAAGAAACTTGAGAGCTGTGGAACTTAAGGTTGTTGGGATTAAGCAGGAGAACTTGCCGCGGGCCTTCGAAGTTTTCTCAGAAGGTGCTTGGTACAAGGTCTGGTTAGCTTCAGAAGATGAAGCCTTGCTTTGGGGAAGACAAACAGAGGTTGAAGGAACTGACGAGCTTGCAGGCTGGTGTACACGTGGCCTCCAGGGGCTGGCGGGAAAGCCTGGCGTGTGTGGGCAAAATACAGAGGAAGGGGAACAATCGCAGGGGTGCCCCAAGTCTCGAAGCTTTCCCTTTAAGGCTTCTAATTCAAATTTTTTCGAAGAGGGGTTGTTTAAAGAGGGCGGCCCGTCCTATGCTGACGTGGCTAAAATGGGAAAGAGTCGTTTGTGCTCAAAGTCTTTCTCTGAACCGGCTTTAAAGAAGGTTGGGTCAGACGGGTCAGTGGGTGAGCCTTCACTTGGTTTTAAAAGCCCACGTGACAACTTAAGCCATCACGTGGGGCGGGGCAAGCTTGGGGAGATGATAGATGACAACATTCATCTATCATCGACGGATAGCCGACGACGCGCAACTCAACACTTTTGATCGCCCGAACTCACGCTATTCGAGAGGTAGTACATAAAAGAAGGAAGAGGCCGACCAAGGTTGGTTAAGCTGCGGCTCAGATTCTGAATATGATGAAAGTTCGGAAGCCTGTAGGAGTTTAGGCAGTGCGGCAGATGAAGCTCTTTCTAAAGTTCAAAACAAGGACCCTTTTAGCCTGGATTGTTTGTTCTTAGGGGATTCGGTGGGGGAGGGAAAGGAGGAGGGGGAGGAGCGGGTGAATGATCTTAACCCAATTCTGGCTGAGCCCCCCCTAGTTCTAGTGCTTTGCAAGAGGCCGAAAAGGAGGTAGCTCGGGTCTTCTCAGAGCTGAACAAGGGTACCTCACAGAGAGGTACATACTTGGGTACAGAAAGGGGTCATTGTGTTGATACATTGACAGGGATTTTCTTCCCCCAACTCTGGGAGACAGAGTGCTCTAATTTCTCAAAAAAGAAAGTGACTACCACTCCTTCGCCTTTGCTCTCTCCTCACTTCTCTGCCTCAGGTAAATCCCTCAACTCTGTCAATACAGTTTTGGATACTGATGAGTGCTCTGTGTCTCTTGTTCCAGATTTTCTTCCCAACCAAGAGTTAGAAGCCCTTGGTCTGAAAGCCACAATGTGTCTACAAGGGGGGGGGGGGGGGAGTGGGTGAGGAAACTTACAGAGAAACAATAATATGGGAAATCTTAGAAAGCCTTTTGGGTGAAGTGGAAAGGAAGGAATTGCAGAGAGGGAGCCTGGAGGGGACAGAAAGGGCTGTAGTTGGAGGTAATGTGAGAAGGAACAAGAAGTTTCCTAGGAGTGAGGAGAGTGCATCTTTAGAAAAAGAGGAAACTAATGAGGAAGAGTTAGTTGCAGAGTTTGTGAAAAAGTTGGGGTGCAAGCTGAAAAACCCAAATGATCTAAAAGCCTACATGCAAAAGAAAGAGGACGGCAAGTTGAAGTTTAGAAGGCTGAGTGAAGTGGAGAGGTTAAAAAAAGATATTGAGGGGGACAAGAAGTTTGAAGTGAAAGGGATTAGAAGAAAATGGTCTAAATAGATCTTGGAGGAATTAGGGTTAAGGCTAAGAGTTTTCAATGAGAATCCTAAGTTGGAATGTGAGGGGGTTGGGCAGCATTAGGAAGAGAGCAACAATTAAAGAGGTAATTAAGAAGTTTAATCCGGATGTGGTAATGATTCAGGAGTCCAAAAGAATGGATTTTGATTGCAGATGGGCAAAGAGTGTGTGGAGTTCTAGGGGTATAAAGTGGGTGGTTGCTCCTTCGTGGGGTTCCTCATGAAGGATTGTGACCCTGTGGAAAGAAGAGATACTCATAGGTGTGGAGGAGCTAATTGGAGATCATTCTGTCTCCCTAAAGTTCAGACAGGTGGACGATGGATATGAATGGGTACTAACAAATGTGTATGGCCCCAATGACTATAGGCAGAGGGAGAAATTATGGGAAGAATTGAGTGACATTAGAGGCCTCTAAGATGGACCTTGGTGTGTGGGAGGGGATTTTAATGTAGTGAGATTTACGGAGGAAACCAACAACCCCAGACAGAGAGTGACAACAAGTATGAGGAAGTTCAATCAATTTGTGGACTCTTTTGAACTCAAAGAACATCATTTCCTAAATAATAACTTCACTTGGTCCAACCTTCAATCAAGGCCAATTTGCTCTAAGTTGGACAGATTTTTGTTCTCAACAGATTGGGAGGAACATTGGGGCAATATTACTTCTAGGGCTCTCCCTAGACTTACTTCAGATCACTGGCCTATAGTGTTGGTCAAGGAGGAAATAAGAGGAGTAGGGCCTACCCCTTTCAAGTTTGAAAATTTGTGGTTGACTCATCCGGGTTTCATTGAGGAGATCAGAGAGTGGTGGGAGCAAGCTAATCCGGTAGTTGATTGGGAGGGAATGAGGTTCCACAAGAAACTCCAATACTTAAAATCTCAATTAAAGGAGTGGAATAGGCTGGAGTTTGGAAGATTAGAATAGAGAAAACAAGTTCTGGTGGAGCAAATTGAGGATTTGGACTTGAAGGAAGAGAGAAGCCCCTTTGGAGAGGAAGAAAGGAAGTTGAGATGGGTTTTGAGGAAGCAAATGGAGGACATCTGGTTAAGGAGGAAATCAGTTGGAGGCAAAAATCTAGGTGTAAGTGGCTAAAGGAGGGAGACAGAAACACAAGATTTTTCCATTCAGTGGCAAATGGAAGGAGAAAGAAGAATTGCATCTCTAATTTGGAAGTTGATGGAGCAATTTTGTCTCAACCTAAGGATTTTAGGCCTATTAGTCTGGTGACTAGCTTGTACAAAATCATTGCAAATGTGCTGTCTCTCAGGATAAAGAAGGTGCTCCCCTCTATTATTGCACCCAACCAAGGTGCTTTTGTGGCGGGAAGACAGATCACCGATCAGATTCTCATTGCAAATGAGAGTTTGGAGAGCTTTAGGAAGTCAAAGAAGAAGGGAGTGGTTTGCAAACTGGATTTGGAGAAGGCTTTTGACTTGGTTGATTGGTCTTTCTTGATGGAGGTGTTAAGGAGTTTTGGTTTTGGTGACAGGTGGTGTAAGTGGATCTGGGGTTGTGTTAGGACTTGCCATTATTCTATCCTGGTGAACGGGTGTGGTTGACTTCTTTCTTGTGTTGAGAGGTCTAAGACAAGGAGATCCTCTTTCCCCTTTTCTTTTCACACTGATCGTTGATGTGCTTGGGCGATTGATCCATAGAGCAGACTCGAGGAATCTGATAAGAGGGTGGAGAGTAGGAAGGGAGGAGGTTCCCTTAACTCTTCTATAGTTTGCAGATGATACTATCCTTTTCTGTGAATGAGGGAATTTCAATTGGATCTGGAATCTAAAGTTGACAATACAACTTTTTGAGCAGATATCTAACCTCAAGGTAAACTTCGATAAGAGTTGTGTGGCGGGAGTGAATGTGACCGAAAGAGACCTAAGGGAATTTGCAGGTGAGCTAGGTTGTGCAATTACGGACTGGCCCCTGACATATTTGGGCCTCCCTTTAAGAGATAATATCCTAAGAGTGTTAGCTTTTGGGCTCCGGTAGTGAAGAGGTTTGAGAAGAGGCTAGCGGCCTGGAAGAGAAATGATCTTTCTTTAGGTGGAAGAGTCTCTCTCATTAGGTCTACCCTAACTAACCTACCTGTTTACTATCTTTCAATGTTTAAGATCCCCTCAAAGATTTCAATTCTTTTGGAAAAATTAATAAGGAACTTTCTCTGGGAGCCTGGAGAGGAGAAGAGAGATCATAGGGTGAGTTGGGAGGTGGTCTCTAGGTGTAAAAAATTAGGAGATTTTGGGATTGGTAATTTCAAGAAAAGGAATATGGCTCTATTGGGGAAGTGGTTGTGGAGGTTCTCTTTGGAAATGGATAATTTGTAGAGTAAGATTGTTGCTAACATTCATGGGCTAGAAGACAATGGTTGGGATCCTGGAATCTTGGCAAGGGCTTCAACTGCTTCTCCTTGGAAATCCATCCACAATCTGCTTCCAGTTTTCTCCCATTGGATCAGGTATGGTCTAAATTCTGGTAATCGAATAAATTTCTGGGAACATCTTTGGGTCAGGGATTCTCCTCTGAAAGACTAGTTTCTTTCCTTGTATCCTCTTTTAGACTTGAAAAATGAACCCATATCTTCGTTCTTGGTCCCTTTAGCCTCCACTTCTGGCTTTGGATGGAACCTTGGCCTACGTAGGGCAATTAGGGATACAGACTTGGATAGCTTGGTAGATCTGCTAGCCTCCCTTGAGGGTGTCTTTCTAAACCCTGCTAAGGGAGACACCAGATTTTGGACCCTTTCTAGCTCTGGTACCTTTTCTTGTGCTTCATTCTTTGAAACCTTAACTCATCCTCCTTTTCCCTTGGGGTTGTCATTTCCAGTTAAGGAAATTTGGAGCAGGCCTATTCCTCATCGGGTTGGTTTTTTTTGTTGAGAAATTTTCCTGGAAAGAATCAACACTTTAAACTTATTTCAGAGAAAGAGACCCAACTATTGTCTACTTCCTAATAGATGTGCTCTTTGTAAAGCTGATGGGGAATCTGACTACCACCTCATGGTCTCTTGTAAGGTTGCTAAAACTGTTTGGGAGTGGGTTTTCTCCCGTTTTGGGTGCTCTTGGTATCCTCTGGAGACTGCCCATTGTTTGTTTTCTCCTTTTTTTAGTTGGCCTAAGAAGCGAGGGAAGACTATGTGGAGGTGTATTAGGGCAGCGATTTGCTGGTCTTTGTGGGAAGAAAGAAATTCATGCATTTTTTCTAACAAGGAAAGAACATTGGAAGATTTGTTAGATCAAATCCTTTTAAGAGTTGTCCACTGGCTAAAATCTTTGGAATTGTTTTCAGATTTTCCTATGGATGACTTGCTAAGAAACTGGAAAGACATTGCTTCCACTGCTAGATGCAAGAGGACTCTTTGTTCGTTCTGGTCCCCTCCCCCCTCGGGCTTTATAAAGCTAAATTTTGATGGCAGCAACATAAGGAATCCAGGGCCCTCTGGGATTGGAGGAGTCTTCAGGAATGAGGAAGTGATTGTTATTGCTTTATTCTCTGGCTCTATTGGAGAAGGTGACTCTCTTAGGGCTGAGATCCTTGCAGCGCTTGAAGGTATTCGAAGAGCAAAGGAATTAAATATTAGCCGCTTGATTCTGGAAGGTGATTCGAAAGTGGTGGTTAGTTGGTTGAAGACAGAGGACAATGGTTTGTGGAACTTTAACAATGAAAAAAAACAATTCTTATGGCTGGGTAGGGACATTGAGATTCAGTACAGCTGGGTGAAGAGGAGTGCCAATTCATTTGCAGATGGGTTGGCCAAGCAAGGAGTGACTAGGGAGGCTGTTTTTTGGGCCAGTTTTTAATATTTTTCTTTGCGTTCCCCGTGTTTTATGTTTTATCTCCCCCTTTGTATCCTTATTCCTTCTCTTCTCTTAATTTAATGAAGATGATGTTATTGATCAAAAAAAAAAAAAAGAAAAAGAAAAGGCTCTAATCATGAAAGTTTGCTGCAATCCAACCTTATACTGTAATACATTTACCCCATTTATGTTTTTCCATTGAGTTGGTATGAATTCTTGGTTGAAGATTTTTTTGTTTTTTAGAACCCAACAGGAGCAGATTGGCTAATCCCTGAACCAGAACCCAATATATAGTCCAGTTTGATCCAGAAACCCACATGTGCATCAAGCAATCCAATAAACTTGGCATTTGAACCATTAGAGCCTCGTTGTAGTTTATTTTGCTGTAATGATTCATATTCTTGACTCTTTGGTCCCCTCAGGAATGTTAGTGGGAGATCCAAATCAAAGCAAACACTCCCTCCTACCCAAGAAAAGATTTACCTCAAGAACAAAATAATCACCAAAAGTTTCTAAAATTTTTGGTTGATGAGCACTAAAACCAGCTTTGCAGATTGTCTATTGTCTCACACACGCATCTACCCAACTAAGAACAGCTGGGGCTCATATGTTGAATGCCCTCTAGAAATTATATTGAACGTGTAACACATCACCTTTCTTGTCCCCAACACATCACCTTTCCAGAGCCCAACAGAGGCTTCCATAGTGGAGAATAAGATCAGAACTTATTTAAAGCAAACACACAGAATACAGTTAGGAAGCTTAAGATACTGGCCTCATAGCTACAATATATAAAATTACAAGATTTGGGTGGCAAGTTGCTGCCTCTCAACTTTCTTACAAATTTATCCAACCCAAGTAGGCCATCAAGGGGATTAAAAAAATCCAAACCAAATAAAGAAAGCTAGAAGCTATCGTCTGAAAACAGTGCATCTAACTTGGATATGAATAAACATGAGGTAATCCAATCCATTTCCAAAATTGATAAGTATTCAATTCGAACCATCTTTACCACAAAAAACAAGTTGTCATTACATCAGAAAAGCTGTTAATTAATTGAAGGGAAGTCCTTTGTGTGATCATTCTCCTGTGATAGATTGATGGGTGTGATCATGGGTCCATTAATTTGCAGTGGTCGTTGAGTCATCATTAATAATTTTCTAATTGTGGAAACGGAGCTCTGAGCTCGATCATCTTCAGGCTTCAATCATCTCTGAAGTCTTACTTGTAATTACGTCATAAGTTTTAGTTGGCTAAGCATGCTTCGTGCAGAGGTTGGTTGGGCTCAGGCTCACTGGAAGAGACGATATTAAAAACTCTTTTAAGATTGACTTCATCCAGATCCATATAAAATATATATAAATAATTGACAATTCTCATCAGGTTTCTTTTTCCAAAACATTCCCCATTTCTGATTTCTACAAATAATTATTCTTCCCACCAATCTAACTTTCTTCCCACCGATGTAAGCATTATTTTTATTGGGTACCCTTGTTTATTTGATGTTAACTGATGGTACTGGTACCCCTACCCACATTCCCCATGGATGCACATACATGCATCTTTTGCATTCATTGCATGCATGCATGAACCCAGTTCCACCACCCACTGGACCCATTGAACATTTTCCCAAAAAGCTTAAGCTAGCTGCTAGCCAGTGTGCCATTCTCAGTTCCCACGCCTACTTATACATATGACTACATGCATACATGACATGCCATATACCCACATGCATGATGAAGTGCACGGCATACCTCTGGGCTGGGATGTTAGATGTCTGCTCTTTAAGAAACTCTTGGGCGCTGTTAATCTAGTTGCAGAATGTGGGCCACTGATCTAACTTTTCTACTTATATAAACACCTCCATTCCCCATGCTTCCCTCCCCTTCTCCTTCAACAACACCATCTGCAAACTACTTCCCTTGACAGAGCTTCCTCTCCTCCTATCTTCCAGCTCAAATCTTAGAAGAAACAAGCTACCTCCAAAATTCACTGTAGAGTTCAGACAATGCAGCCAGGTGAGGTTGCCGGACTCCAGTACATGGCACCTATGGACCCCAACCCCTACACGGCTCACTTTAACTTCAGCATGATGCAGAACAACATGCCAGCATTCCATTTCAGCAGACTGTTAAGGCCTCCTCCCAATCCTCAGAACCTTCCTTCTGTCCATGACTTCACTGCACAATCCTCTTGTCTCAGCAACAATTCAACCTCTGATGAAGCAGATGAGCAGCAGTTGAGAATCATTGACGAGCGGAAGCAGAGGAGAATGATATCTAATAGAGAATCCGCTCGCCGGTCACGGATGAGGAAGCAGAAGCATCTGGACGAGTTGTGGTCACAGGTCATCAGGCTTAGAACTGAGAACCGCCAGCTCATAGACAAGCTGAACCATGTCTCAGAGTGCCATGACCAGGTCCTCCAGGAGAATGCCCGTCTCAGGGAGGAAGCTTCTGACTTGCGCCAAATGCTCAGTGGACTGTAACTTGATAATAATCCTCATGCTGCTTTGAGAGATCTTGAAGACGTCCCCTGCAACACAGCTCACCTAAGAGTCGAATCCTCAAACCAACTCATCACTAGTTCCATGGATTTGCTTCATTGAGATGAGAAAACCGTGTCTACTCTCTTCTTGCTCCCCCCCCCCCCCCCCCCCCCCTCTCAGTTCTCTTTCTCTTTCTTTCATTTTGTGTTGTGTAACGTTGGTATTGAAGGCAATCAGATGCCTTCATTTGAGAAATATGAGGTTGAGAAATCATGCAAATAACAGCTTTTGCATCTAAGCTTTTATTATGATGTCATATATAAATATATAAAGGTTACAGGTGTCTGCATGATTGCACTCTGCATTTAATGTGATTTACATTTCTCTCTGTTCTCACCTCTTCTCGCCGCATAAACATCTTGCAGCTTGTAGAGCAAAAGTATGTGAGGATGATGTCAGCACCAGCCAGTCGGAGACACATCAGAGATTCCATCATCACTTTTTCTTCATCTACCATTTTTAGAGCTCCACCAGCCTTGATCATAGAATACTCGCCTGAGACCTAGATCAAGAAAGCCAAACAAGCCGAATTCAATAGAGGAAAACAAATAAAGATGAAATCGAAAAGCTTCTGCTTCAAAATTTAGTAATGATTCTATCAGGTTTACAAAAAATAGAGCCAAGGAATGTACATAACATCCAGAGAGAATGCCCCTTGAACAACATACTACAGTAACTTTGAAGGTAATTAAGGCGAGGTCCCATAACCGGTCCAGAGTTGGACATGGTAACAGTAACTGACGGTGGTGGTGGTCGTGGTCCATATGATACAACTATCACAATAAGAAAACACATTTGAAAGCTCATCCACGATCCACCAAAAGCAAGTACTGTTCCTGGCTTTTTTGTGAGAGCCCCAAAGCCTGTCCTGTCTCTGATTTTTGGCCAGACTGTTTCTCAATTCAGATCGAGTCAAGGGTAGTAGAATGTAGATTGCGCTTTGGTTGTTGCTCATATGGTACAGTTCTCTGAACAGTAGCTAAAATTATTATTCACTTGGTAAAGACCCCAAGATAAAGAGCTGCCCAGAGTGTTCCTTCTTTTCATTCTCCCCTTTTGTTTTACTCAGGAAAAATTTTACCCGTGGAGTCGGTGCATACGGGAGGAAGGAACCAGTGACCCCTCTTCTGACACAAATTACCGTGAAAAATGCACATCCCATCAAAAAGTTCTGAACCCAATTTTTGGCGAAAGCATAGCTGATTAGCTGACAGCTCCACCCAACTAGCTTCCTTAGTTTTGGACCGACTCTGGCATAGGCTGCTCTTTGGGTGTTGGTTCATATCATACAGCTTTGTTTAGAAGTGCTGTATCCTGTAGCGCTTTTAAACCAGCCATGTGGATTGGGGTTAGAGAGAGAGAGGGTCGGAATACCACTTTGTTTTATGCATAATTGCAGGTTGCAGCAACCAATCGTCAGCTTATTCTTTCATGCACATGCAACAATTTCTAAGCACATGTTATGACGTGTGCATGGTCCCCTTCTATCTATAGAGATGCCCCCCTTAAGCTTTGGGATCATGATTATCATTCTTGTCACTAAATGGGATTTAGTGCTGTGGGTGGGTCCGGTGTGGTCCAGACCAGGCCAGGGTAGACCTAGTCCCGAAAAATAAATGTGCAGAACCAACCTGAACCAGACCTTATTACTAAGACCCACAGCCAACCTAATTATTAAGCGGGACTATTGGGTTTGACCTATTAAGATCCGATTATAATTGACAGTCAAATTTTTAACTTGTAATTTGACAATAAACCTGCAAATTTATTAAATTGACATATTTGGACATAATCATATTAACTTAGGATCATTTTTATAATATGCTAATTTAACATATATGATTTACATACAATTGGTTTAGATCTTAATTGGTATGGAACAAGAAAAACCAACCCCAATCCAATTATAACTGGGGCATAATATCAAAATCCAGAACCAGCCCAATTATAATCAGGACACGTGATGCAGAATGGGACCCTATATAACTGGGTCAGATCTGTTTGGTTCTATTGGGTCTACCGACCCATTGACCGCCTTAAATGAGATATCTCACTAATAACAAAGAAATCCATACCAATATGTCATACTAGGAGTCTTGGACTGAACGTAAAATCATTTTGGTTACTGGCCATGGGTCAAACGGTCCAACCATCAGTTTGACTGCTCGACTCACTCAAATAAAAAATGTGCTAAAATAAAAATATAAAAACCAATAAATGGTTCTAGGCTGTGGGCTGTGTTTTAAAGCTATTTTACATCAAAATAAGCTTATAATAATATGTAATACGTGTCATAATACCTACTTAAACCCATTTTGGTTGCTGAATCCTGGTCCATATGGTCCGGCTGATAGGTCAGTTCGAAGTATGACAATATTGATTCATAGAACTTTCTTTTGTTATTGGTTTGATTCATACAACTTTTAACTGAACTACATCCAGATTACATAGATTTGTTTTATTGGAAAATGATTAAATGTATTTGTATAATAAGAAATCATATGTACATGAGAGGATGCACATGAAGCTAAAAAAGAATCCAACCCAAAATTTACAGAGGCAAACGAGTTTTCACCATACAAACATTCCCTTTGCACACCCGGCTTGGCTAGCCCATCCCATCAGTAAAAGTTTAATTCCCTAGTGATCCAACTGCAATGTCCCTAGCTCCCATCAATAAATGAGCCATCCTCCAGGGCCCACTCCAGGCTTTCCCATCCAGTTGATGGTATTTGCTGAGTCTCCTACATTGGATAAGGAAGACATACTGTCTGTTTGGCAATGCTTAGACCAGTTAATAGAGACAGCACTTCAGCCTTAGTGGAATCTGCAACACCAACAGACCCACTAAAAGACCAGCAAACAGTCCCATCCTTTCTAAAGAAGGCTATATTGCCTACAGCCCCAGGGTTAACAAGAAAGCTCCCTAGAAATTTGCCAATTTTGGATTATTTCATTTTCTTGCAGAGTGATGGACCAACTAGTGTTCTGACCAGCTGGTGAGGAGGTCAGAATCTTGATTAGGTTCCTCTTGAAAGTTGAAATCTCCAACAGAGATACCACTAAAGGCTTCTGAAGTAAGAACCCACGAATTATTCATATTGAGGATACGTGTTTCCAAATCTTCATAGGAATTGGCTTTGTAATCAAATATTCTTCTGTTTATTCATGAGTAACTGTCCTCTAAAGGATTACATTATGCTTGACTGTGATTCTGAAAACCAAGGAGAAACAAAATTATAATCCACTTCACAATACTTTCTCTTTCTTTTTCTTTCTTTGTTTTATATTGTTGAGAAGATAGATATGTGATATTAGAAAATATTGTGCATGAAAGATGTACAGAAGTACACAAGGAAGTGTCTATATAGCATAACAACAAAAAACTACCAAAGGTGTTGAACGTTTTCTGTACAAGAATGCCCTATCAACACAATCACACCCAATCTAGCCAGCCTGACTGCTATGGTAATCAACTCCCTCAGGTTCTGACATTTAAGAGCACTCATTCCATGCAGGAAACCATTTTCTTTCTGCATTGACTTTATAGTACGGAATAAATTCAAAGAGGTACTAAGAAGGATCTAGTTGCTCAACCAACAGAGATTTCTCAAATAATCATACTATTATAGATAGCAAGGATGCATCCCGTTCTCTTCAGTTAAGCTCAGCAAGAAACTGATAAATATCAATATTCAGAGGAAATCTAAAATTACTAAGAAGGATCTAGTTGCTCAACCAACAGAGATTTTTCAAATAATCATACTATTATAGATAGCAAGGATGCATCCCGTTCTCTTCAGTTAAGCTCAGCAAGAAACTGATAAATATCAATATTCAGAGGAAATCTAAAATTACTATTTATTACAGATTTTAGCCATTATGTACCTTAATTTTCTTCAGAATCTCATCCCTCTCATCTCAGGTTGGGCTTGTTTGTTTGGTAAATTTGGCAGTGTTGGTGGACCTCCAAAAGGAAGTGTTCATGTTGGGCACATGTCAGATTGCAATAATGGACTCTTCATAGGGCGATCATCTTGGCCTGGGCTGGACCAACATATAATGTGGGTTGGGCCCAGGCCAAGAAAACCCGCTTAGCCCAGAAACTGTGGTATGTATGTATACAAGTATATTCTGTATATGTATAAATACCATACGTACATGTCTGTGTCCATGAAATACTGGTAAGTGGATACATGAACAACTTCAAGACAGCATGCCACCTTAATTTTATTGGTGGATGGAAAAAAATACGGGTGAGAGATCCCACTGGATCAAACTTGAACCATGAAGTCAACAAATGCCAATAGGTAACTCCAATTTATCAGAATGAAATAATATAGCCAGATGCAAGATACTGGTAAAAGCAATATGGCATGGGTCAAAAGTGACAAACAGATCCTAATTATTACTTTATTAGGGCAATAATGAAATTTTAACAAGATACTTCCAATGGTTGTAAACTCTATATCATGACTATGAGATACACACCTAGGGTAATTAAATTTTAAAATATTAGCATAGAGAGGAGGCTCCATGAAAAGTGGAAAAAGTGAAATTCAAGTCTTCAAGTACGATAATATAACAAGCAACTGAAGTACCTGGTATGCAGCGATTAGTAGTGGAGAGTTATCTCAAAGAATCCATATAACATCCAAATATCGCAGCAAAGGTTTCACCTATGAATCCAGATAAATTACTGTTGGTATGAGCAGGGGCTTCTCTCAAGAAGTTGGGGTGACTCAAATTCACAGAAGAAGAAATTACTGACCAAAAGGATATCAGCTCCCTCATCCTCATCTGCATATGTCTCAACCAGAGCTTTTCTGTAGTTTTCTGGGTTCATCAACTTTTGTTCTTAATGACAAAATACCAAGCAATAGTAAGCATTTGTCACAGAAAACTTAAAAATTTGACAAAAGGAACTTTGATGAGTTCCATACGTTTTTTTATATCCAAAACAAGGATTTGAGTCTAAAGCTTCACGGTATGGACCATAAAAAGCATTTGCATACCTGTTGACAAGGCAGATTACATCAACATGCTAAGAGAAAACAGTATATGATGAATTCCTCCAACCAGGCCAGACAGATATAAAGGTGGGGAAAATTTGCATACAAATTTGTTGGCAGTCATTGTTGTCAGAAAGACAGAAGCAAGACATTGATATGCATTGTTGAGTTGGTTCGAGTTGTTTTTTATTAGTTAGGAAGTTGCTGGGCTTTAGGCCCATTAGTTTATGTTTTTTTAAGTTGTGACTGTTCAGCTATATTAGTAGCCACCCTACTAAGGGCATCCTTGTAATATCTCATCCTTTAAGTTAAGTATAAATATAATGAGAGGTAGGAGGCTAGGGTTAATTCAGAATCCTGGTTGACTTCCTACTCTTTTCTTCTTCTCCTTTCTTCTCTACTGCTGAAATCTTCATCTTCCCCTTCTTTCCTTTCACAAGAAACCCGACTAAATCTGCAATTAGTTATTTCTACTTGCATGTTGGACAAAGTAGTAAGAAAAGGTAGCAAACATGTAATATAGCTCTATATATTTAATAAAAACAAAACAAAATAAAATGGCAAGAAAATTATAAAAGACAGTTCCCAATTGAACTGAACAAAGAGACAAAGCCTTGTTGCAACTACATGGAAAATTTAATATTAATATTTTTGTTAGAAATAAATAGCGTACCTTTTTTCTTTATTTTCTGAGAAAAATATATGTAAGGACAAGAAAATAAAAATCATAATGCACATTTTCCAGGAAAAACCTTTGGCATAAACAGATACAGTTTACATTATCCGGTCCTGATTGCAAAGTTTGATGGGAAATTGGCAAAGTTCTATGATTCTTTCATGTTGTATTTGGATTGGGGGCCAGAATTTGAAATGCAAGATGGAAATGTAGAATGAGGGATGAGAATAACTAGCCCTGCTTTGGAGTCAAAATCTGATAAAATGGCAGAAAACATATATTGATCTATTAGACAAATAAAAAATATGGAAAGTAGTGGATTTGAAACTCCTTTTTCATCATGGTTTTCCATTTCCACTCCAATCTAAACGCTGCCTAATGGTTTTGAGTTGCATTGGATCAATGTCCACACTGAACTTTGATCATTAATGGTGCATGATGACTGTAATAATTATAATGTGAAAAGCTCATCCTCAATCAGGGATGAGAAAAGTACAAGAAACAGAATACTGTTGTTGCCCATTATATGCTTGACTTCCTTATTCACCTAGGGCCTCCAAACCAGATCTAGTCCTGTGAGTCCTGGTCTATCCAGAAAAACAGCTATACTATTGGCAGACCTTGGAATCCAATTGAATGAGCATTTCAAATATAGTGACAATGTCTTTGACTCTCTAATCAGATGTCTAAGATTCCAAGGAAATATTGCATTTAAGTAAACCACAAAATTATAACCTGGCAGTCTCCCAGAGTCCCACTACAATCAGACAATCTTAAATTAAATTTGCCTTAATATTTATTTAGAGATGATTCAGTTCCTTAACTCTATCTGAGTAGGAAGATTTTTTTTTTCATTAGAATAATGTGCTTGCATCGTGTCATATTATTTGACTTCAAATGATATTTATATAATTTAACTTCTTAAATAGGTACCAATTAGAAAAGTGCACTGCATTCCATCCAAGCAGGCACCAGAGCATGCTGACAATATTTTATTTTTTAACAACAATTAAAACAAGAGATTGTGAGGAAAATAGTGGGAGAACAAATTGTGTAACAGTAAAACATCAATAAATACTTTGCTGTATAAGACATCATTGGCACATGCTGAAAACCTTCAGCATCCAGAGCTGCTTGAATTACTCTCACATGGCCATCCATCATGTCATTGGGACAACATCCACTCCTGCTTGGGCCTATTGGCAGAGGCAAGAAAATAAAATAATAAATTAATCAGAAGAAAGTAAAACTGGAAAAATGTAAATATAATATCATCAGTAGAATAAAAATTTTAAATACATCTTGAACAAATAAATCCGTTGATATTACCTGGGAGACAGCTTGTTTACATAACTGATGAACTGTTTCATCATTCATTATAACTCCTGGAAATTATTGATAAAATGTAATCTGATCAATAATGATATTGTTGTAATCTTTGTTTCTTTAGAAAGCTTCATAATTTAGAAAGAATCACAAACTGCTTAGTTCATGCAGATGGCTCTCTACTGTAAGATATTGGAAACTGACTTCTAAACATAGTAACAAACATTTTCCCAACCAAATGCAAGATGAATTTATTATCACATTTTATGGTATTGTTACATGGTCTAAGTTTCACTATTTGAAATGAAGTTTGTGAATATTCCTTAAATGAATCTCCACTTAAATGGCGTTGCTAGAAAAGTTGAACAGCAACAGCAATGATTTCTTCTTAAAAAGATAGAAGAAAACCAAAAACAATGTATCTCTAAGAAAAAAGGAAGGAATCTAGAAAAGGAAACTGTGAATATCTTCTAAAGATAATGTGGTGATACTTCAATAGTGTAGACCAAAATGAACAACCCTATTAAAAGGGGAAGGGACAGATAATCTTTGGGGATCTAGAAAAGAAAAATATATGACAGGATGGTGGAAGGCCTAGCAGGTAACTAGAAACAAGGAAAAACATTGAAAAGTGTAAAGTGACAAAGGAAGAAAACTTACTTGAGGCCAAACTACAAGATGGTCAGTCAACTAAGTTATGTCATGTGAATTAAAGACCAACAAGTGAATCAATGAGTGATGTGATGAAAGCTCAAGATTTCTACAAATATGAGTGAAGGTGAAAAGAATGATTGGTCAAAGCAGTGAAACTTGACAGAAAACATGGTAACAAGATGGCTGTAGAAGATAAGACGGCAATACATTAAGAAAAACAAGGTTTTGATGCCAATGATGAAAAGAATGATGTAATTGTCATCTTAGTGCTTATGATGATGAATGCATTCAATGTTGATTGGAGATGTAACAATTCGTTTGAGACTGGTGATCTCATGAACTTTAGCCACCACTACATGCTAAATCATGGGAATTTTCCCTCCAGAGGAGGCATGCTCTGGCAATGGTGAAGTCACAGGCTGGAAATAGTGCATTACAAGAATTACCGGCAGTGGTGGCATTGGTGATAATATCATCAGCCTAAACTCAAGTCCTATACATGGTTGAAACATGTAAATGAGTCAGTGAAGACCAGGTTGCCAGATGGGTGAAACTGGTCCTAGAAGTTTATGACTGCATCTGAACATTATCCAACCTTTACATGGAGGTAACAGCTTTCCTTCATTTTCATCAAATATTTCTATAATACCAAATTTAGTAAATCAAAATAATACATAAAAGAAAAAAAATGAAATTTTGAAGAAAATGAAGAACTTCAGATATCCATCATACCATCTTCTCTAATAATGCTGTCATGCCCATCAGAGGAATATGGATCCAAAGTAACATCAGTGTGGATAACCTAAAGAAAGACAATTTTGCTTTGATCAATCTGAATGGTTATCACACTTTCATGCTGAAAGTGAAGCAAAGATGATCATAAATGGGACACAAAATATTTAGACTGATGAGGTCAGGATACTTGTCTTTGAGAAGCCGTATTGCTTGAGTCACTAGACCATTATCATTATAATGTTTCATCTCCTGCGGAGGACTGAAGGAAGAATATACCAATATTTTATGTTAATCCTTGTTAACAGAGGCTGTAGTAAAGCGAGATGGAAGAGAGGAACCTTCAACACATGAGGAACTTTAGGGAAAGCACAAAATTTTGCTATAGAGAAGCCAGCACATGTTTTCCTGAAAAAGTAAAAGTTTGTATTGAAAAGAAAAGAGAAGATTTACGAAAAGATCCTTCATACACGAAGGACCTGTACAGGGGACCTATATAACCACAAAAAACTAATCCAATCTCTCCCCTTCACAAAAGCAGAGGCCTAAATAAATAAAGTATTAGTGAATTATCAAAATAAATAAATGAAGTATTAGTGTGAAAAACCTGTTATAGGGTATACCCCCGAACACCCTATGAGTTGACAAACATGAACGTTATTTGCCTTTGAATCTTTTTATAACCACATCATTTGGGCTTGCTTTGCCTCCAAAAACTTTGTTATTCCTTTCAGCCCATAATGCCAATGCAAAGGAGCAATTTGAAATGCTTTTTCTTTCTATAGGTAGGTATGAATATGTATTAAGCTACAACAAAAGGACTGAGGCCTATGTATAAAAAGGTTCATGATAAGAATCTAAGAGTAAGTACATGGCTGTAGAGTTGCTTATTAAGCATTGATCCTCAAGAATTCCTTGAGAAGCATTTGATAGGATAACATATGCAAGTAATTAGAAGTTGGGTTCTTGCACTTACACAAACTGCCTAAATTAATTAAGTTATTCTGAAGCAGAAACGAAGTCAAAAAGGCAATGGAAGACAGTCCTCTTCAGCCAAGAGATGTAAAGGCACTATTTGCAGATAAACTGATAAATAAGATTCTTTATTTCTGTTAAAATATTTGCATGTGGCTTTTGATAAAATCAACAAACTTCTTAATTAAAAAGTACAAATAAGGAGAACAAACACTTCTAAATAAATACTAGCTAAATGTACCTCTTCTACAAGACCATGTCGCCATCCAAGTCCATAGCATCCAGGTAGAGCTCCAATTGGGGTGTCCTCTTCACCTGCATTCTTGTACGCTTAGAGACACAACAAAGTTAGACCCAAACATAACTGCAGATGGATAAAAAAGACAAAGAAAGGAAAGGAAGGGGAAACTTAGGGGAAAATAGAAAGTTCCATATATTACTACCAAGTTACCAACCTTCATGAATGAAAAGTGGATAAACAAAATTTGCAGGAGATTTGTTTCTTGGAATGCTGATCTCAATGCAGTTTACTTCTGATTACAGCGAGGACGCCTATTAAGTGGCTGGCAGAAACCACCGTATGAGAGCAAAAAAAAAAAAAAAAATACAGCAGTACACCCAGAACTTAAACTGGTCCAAAGGTAATAAAACCAGATTGATCAGTCTTTTAAAGTGGTGCATTAAGCCCAAAATTCTAGAGAGCATAATGACTAGAAAAAAGTTCTACTTAGAAAGTTCAGTAAGTTCACCAAATGGTTCCACTATTAACTACTTATCTTATTACTTAAAATTTCACTACTTTATACTTCTTATGAAATGCAGGTAAGGTAATGATCTAGATCAGTCATTGTCCTACTTACAGGTGAAGAAACGAGAGGCGTCCCAACTGGTGCTGCTGGTTTAGGAGGAACAGGTAGTGCTTCAGGAATAATTCCAGCCACAACAGCAGATCCACAGTCCCCAATGCTCAATCCAGATCTTTTTGATGTCTCTTGTTCATTGCTTGCTTTTATAACCAAGAAGAATCGAGAAGACGGAGTCTTTATTGCATGGCCAGCGTTAATAACAAACTTGACGTTTGTTGCTGATGATCTCAATCCAACATGTTTCTTACCATCTAAATGCTTACTTGCTGGAACATTGCTCGATGAGATAGATATAGAGCAAGCCATAACTTGCAATGAGCTGCACTCTTTGGCGCCTGGCGTGACATGCACAATCTCGCTGAGGGACTAAAAACCACATCAAAGAATATCCAAATACCGTGCATTGTAGAAATTCATGGCCACATAACAAAAATTTTCAATTGAAAATCAAAAGAAGTAGAACGAGCAAGTAAACTAGCAGGAAAAGAATTAAGCATATACTACATCAATGTCAATATCTTTAAAACCAGTTATCAGAAATACTCTGTGACCCATTTCGGTTGATCTAACACAGACGGGCAATCTAAAAGCAGCAAGAATCAAAATTTCCAACTGTGTCCCAAAATCAAGATGAAGTCTACGAATTTGATCTCTTTCAACAGCCAAGAAAATGTTGATCTAAAAGCAAGAAAAAGTCTACCAGTCGAACAGGATTTGGATTTTGGAAACGATTGAAGCAAATACTGTACAAAATTGACAAGGATCAGATGTTTAGAGAATTTACTTTGAATGCGAAGATAGACAACAGTTCTCGTGTATTAGGTGGTTTTGTTCGAGCGAATTCCTCACTCACGTATGCTGAGTTTGGAAGGAGTAAATGCAATATGAGTGCAAATACATACAAAACAATACAAAATACAAAGGTTTTAACAGCCGCTACTCTACATATTTGTAGTTGTACTCCTTCAAAACTTAAGAAGGCAGAGGATAAGATGTTTTTCATGCATGACTGAGATAAACGTGAACAAAATTCTCGTGGGCAGAAAATCCGGACTCCGATTTTATCAAAAAGGCATTTAAATACAGTTGCCTTGCCTGAAGCAACCGTGTACAATTGTAGTTTGGCCAACCCGTAACGCTAGCATCTGCCGTAATAAATAACGGCATTTATTGGTGGTCCAAGATTGGCAACGTTTAACCTATAACGAGCCGTCAGCTGTGGGGATCAGGGAGATGACTTTTTTCTGGTAAACAACAGACCTGGGAGATGACAAGACTCGAACTTTAATCAAACAATTAGTCCAATTATCCAAAAAAATGGTTCAATTAGTCGATTCAAATTTGATCTCAATCGAATAAGTTCAATTAATTATTCAAACTCGTTCGACTTAAAAGCTTAACTCACTTCAGTTGAGTGAGCTAGTGAGCTCGGTTTGAATTTTGATTACACTGTGAGTCTGTGACTGGGCCCTCACTGCTGGGAAAGATAAGTAGGCTACTAGTTGGGCTCATGGTACGTAAAGCCCGTAAGGCCAAAACTTGTAAATATTATGACGCTAAATTAAGCATGCTGAAAAGTGAAAACAAGTGCCGATTGACCCAGTTCACTTGGCTAAATATAGCTTGTAAATATTAAAAGTTTGGGCAAATTAACCTCAAACGGTTAGTAGTGACTTCATGAACTAAACTTATCGAAACTTTAGGTTCATTGTCTCTAATAATCAGTAGATACAACAGGGACAGCATTTGTTAAGCATCAGCTGTAAATGGCTTGGCTGGGTTTTCCTGGACTCTCCAGCAGGAGGCAGAGAAATGCGCATCAACTGCTGCTCCTCTTACACGGGTTTTTTCTACTTGAAGGGTTGGTGGAAGTTTCTGCTGCAGAAGGTGATGATTTGCATTGCTCTTCAAAACTTTGGACAGGGTCTGTAAAAGAATGCGTGCAATGCCATCTGGAAGAGGGCAACAGCTTAGCTCAGGCTCAGGCGGGGAAAACCATATTTACTTTAGAAATGACCAAATAATGTTCAAGTACCCACCTACCTGCTTGATCTGATAGTCTCATTGTCTATTGTCACATCCTTGTCAAATATACTGCCTGCAACAATGTCAGAAAGACTCTTTGTCTAATATTATACAAAAAAAAAAAACAAATAAATACTAATTGGTTTAGTCAATCAAATTTGAGAGAACCAAAGGCACTTACATACATCCCATGTAATATCTATTACAATTTACAAAACAATTATTAAAAGCATATTTCCCATTCATAGGATACAATTCCAATTCTTTTGCAAAGCAATTTTAGAGGTACTCAAAAATTGTAATAGAGGTGCTCAAATGCAATGCTGAGACCCTGGCTGAAGGGGTTACAATTGTCCTAAGAACACTCTTCAAAAGTAGAAGGCTAGCTACTAATCTTAAAAATTATATATTCCTCTCAAACAATGACTGAGTGGTTTTTGTTGTTTCAAATAGACCAACAGGAAGTTTATAAGAGATGCAGAACTTGGATCTATTTATGTTTCAGTATCAACTAGATCATCTTCCAAATACACTCAATACAAATATGCAGAACTTGGAAATGGTAAGGTAACTTTTATTGATCACACAAGAATACAGCCAGCCCCCAAGGACAAACCCTCAGGATGGGCAGAGATGATACAATACAACAAAATTACAAATCCCACAGGCTCCTAGACCTCAGCAACCACCGAAGACTTTGCTGATGGAACCCCTTAGCAGCTGAAATCCAAGACACCAGTTTACCAAAAGACAAAGAGATCAGATCATCCACATCCTTTGAGGTATGGTGGAACAATCTTCTAATTCTTTAAGACCACAAAGTAATAATTACAGCCACAGGGATACAACAGTTAGCTAGCTTTGAGAGGCCTTGCAGCTTCCAACTCCACAGTAGATACAAGACAGAGCTGGGCATGATCCAGGCCACCCCCAGAGCATTAAGATAGTGCCACCAGAATCAAGAGACAAAAGGGCAATGGAGAAAGAGATGATCAGTGCCCTCAAGATCCTGCCAACACAGAATACAGCTCTAATCCTGAATCTGGACCACCCCCCCCTTCTAATAAGATTTTATTTGAGGCACCTGTTTAGCTCTGCTGCCCACACTAGAGCATTAATTTTTAAAGAAGAGAGAGGGTTCCAAATTCTGGATGCAGGAACTGAGCCAAAGTTGCAATCAGTCAGCTTAAGAGTGAAAGAGTTAACAGTGAAGAGGCCTTCGCCTTCTACAGCCCAGATCCATGTCCAACCGTCATCCCTACTTAGAATCCACCACCTGACCCGAAAGCAGAAAGAGCAACTTAGCAAAATTTTCTAGCTCCAAGTCCTGAAAGTTTCTCCTAAAAGTAGGATTCTAGACCACAGCTTTCTCCAGAAGCTCGTAGCAGCCAGCAACCACTGCATCTTGGTCAACAGCCAGCTGGAACAACTGTAGGAAGACTTCAGCTAGTGGATGGTCAATTCACCAGGGATCCTTCCAAAAAGACAGTCTGCCACCATTCCCCAAAATTTGGCCTAATGCCTCTGCTGAAACAAGGAAGATTGGTCATAATTTTCTTCCAAATGCCCAGGGAAGGAAGGGAGCTAGTGGTTATCCAGTCCCCTCTATCCACACCATACTTAGCGTCAATTAAACCTCTCCACGAGCTCTCTCAACTCCAAATCTCCATAGCCACTTTCCTAGTAAAGCCAAGTTAAAAACCTTTGGTCTTCTGACCCCCAAACCCCCTTGCTCCAAAGGGGAGCAAACTTGATCCCAACTAACTAAATGGATCCATTTTTTCCTCTTCCCAACCTCTCCACAGGAAATCTCCCTGCAGCTTTTCTAGCCTTGAAGCCACCTTCGCAGAAATTGGAAAAGGAGAGATAATTAGAAGGCGAACTAACAAGGGAACTCTTCAGAAGAGTGATTCTACCTCCAATGGAAAAGTATTTTGCCTTCCAAGAAGAAAGCTTCTTTTCTAACCTCTCCAAAACTGGTTCCCAGATTGAGGCCAAGATAATTTGTTGGAAGATAAGTGATAACCTATCTGACAAGCAAGAATTCCAGCCAAAGAATCAACATTTTCCACATTATCCACTGGGATCAAAAGACTTTTACTCCAGTTGACTTTTTAAGACAGAGACAACTTCAAACCAACAAAGAACACCCAGAAGCACTTCCAACTGATCTTTCTCCGCATCAAGAAACACAAGGTATCATCTGCAAACTGAAGAACCTGAACCTCTTTACCTCCAGGAACCACAACAAAACCTTCCTAAAAACTAGCCTCCCCAACTTGATGAATGAAAAGAGTCAAGATTTCCATCAAGCAAATGAACAGGAAAGGAGAGAGAGGATCACCCTGACGAATCCCCCTAGAACTTCTAAAGAAACCAGCTGACTGCCCATTTACTAGGATGGAGAATTTTGGGGAAGTTATACAGACCTTCCTCCAATTCTGCCCAAATTGTGGTCATATGCTTTCTCCAAATCAAGCTTGCAAAGAAGGCCCAACTTCCCTTCCCTCCTGGAGTCGATCAACTCATTTGCCACCAAAACACTGTCCAACCAGGGACAAAAGCACACTGATTTTCAGCCACAACACTTCTAAGCAACTTTTTTAAGCCTGCCAACACCTTTGCCAAAGATCTTGTAAAAACAGTTTAGAAGGCTGATTGATCTGAAATCCTTTCTATTCACAGCTCCTTCCAACTTCGGAATAAGGGTGATGAAGATAGCATTCAAACTTCTCTCTAAGGATGCATTACCATGGAAGACCTTATTACATCTTCCTTCACCAGCTCCCACTCCCAGCACTTCTTGTAAAAAAGAGGTTCGTGAGACCATCCAACCCAGGAGACTTATCATTATCTAGGATCTTAGTCACCTGCCAAACTTCATCTTCTGAGAAAGGGCTTTCAAGTTCCCTTTGTTGAACCTCAGAAAGTCTTCTAAAGAGAATACCTGTAGGTAAAGGCCTACGAGCCCAAACTTCTTTTGAATTAAAACTTGTTTAGCTCCTTCTCTGAGTGGACAGTCTAGCTACTTGTTTGAAGGAGAAACTATATAAATGACCTCTGGAGATTGTCTTAGGACAACAGAGGACATAGCCAGGTGCCATTTAAAATTTATAGCTGCATTTCAGTTTTCTAAAGAAGGTTGAATTCATCCCTGTTCAAGAGAACGAAAGTTACCTATAATGTCATCCTATTCTCTCCAAAAGTGGTCAAAACACATAGAATGCCAAAAACCCATGGTGTGAGATCAAGATGTTAAGTTTTTCAACTACTTTTGGAAGACTTGGGTCAAACATGGGTAGATGATTTAAAACATTTCAGATGATACATCCTTGAAGAGATTGTCAAAGTGGTTAACAAGAGTTTTAGAAATCTCCAGAGGCTTAGTGGAAAATGGTTATATGAAAATTAATTCCTCAGCAAGCAGAATGGGGTGGGGTCACAACTGGTTTATCAGTCTCATTACCAATCCAGTCTCCCTTCAAGATTCTTACAACAATATCCACCATGAAGTTGTTATCTTTTTTTTTTTTTTGATAAATAACCATCAAGCTGTTAATTTCAGAAGGTATGATCAAGCTATGGTTCAAATCCATTCTAGAAATGTCAAGTTACAAGTTTTGAAGGGTTCAAATGCTAACTATTCTGGTTCACCACACCACTGGACATGCATAATATCTTCAATATTCAGGACTTGCTTGCTTGTCATTGTTCATTTCTTTCTTTCTTTCTTTCTTTCTTTCTGTCTCTTTATTTTGCCGATCAATATGTGGAACTGTGGAAGCAGATGCATAAAAGCAATCAAGTGAGCTTCTTATGCTCCTCATTCAATGAAGATGTGAGAAGCATACTGAAGACAGGATAGAGGGTTGGCTAGTTTTTGCTGGTAAAGGCAACCAAAATTTTGTTTTTTTTTTTTTTTTTGAAGACCATCTACTTTGGGATTTTATGTGGGTTTCAGAAGAAGATTCTTTTCAACCAGACTTAACTGAACATTATCAGACCCTTAGCTTAGTAGCAAGCACCTCAAAGCTAGGGAGAGTTGATGTAGCAAGGACCACAACCTAGAGGTCTATACTTGCAAGCTCAAATCCAAAAAGTATTGAAGTGACACAGGCAAGGCCAACAACATTAAGCCTACATGGTCACCTTAAAGAGCATTCAAGTAAGCTGGTAAGAGTCAAATTGAGGACCAGGGTATAGGAAATGAGACTCTTCACCATTGTTGCTCTTCATCCCCTAATTTTTTTTCCCTTGCTAAACTAGTTGAAACTAAATTATTTATTCAAGTCATGAGGGGTCCATTACTTGGTGTAATGGTAAAACCTCAGTCTGGCAAGCATGAAAACATGGGTTCAAGTATGAGGGCGGCAACTTTGTGCCAAAAAAAAAAATGTCAGAGGTTAGGCTAGTACCCAGTCCCTCCCAAGACCCCAGATAACTGGGACCAACATTGGGTAATGGCCTTTTTTTTTATAAAGTCATAGTTGTCAAGGTGACACCTAGGTGACAAGGCACCTATGAAGGGTTGCCTTGCCCAAGTACCTAGTTGCTTTTGTATAAGCTGTCATATATTTTTATTTTTTGATAAGCAATTATGATATTTTTTATTTTGTGGAATTACAATATTACAATAGGAATTATTTTGATTATCAACAAAAAACATAATATTACAATAGACATCATTACACCAAATTATTCATTTTGTGGCTTTACAATATTTTCATATTTTTTTGAGAAAAGGTAAAGTATAATTTTATTAATCTAACAGTCCTTTGTACAAAGAGAAGCTGTACAAAAACTAAACAAAAGGACCTCAAAACAAGGCCATCCTCAAAAAAGTACAATCAGATGTTTCCTCTTTAAAACCTGTGTATAATATTTTCATAATTCATATACTAGTTTCTTTTTAGTCTTCTTCTTTTCCAAGGATAAAAACAGGGGCTCAGCCATCAGCCCCTATATTTTCTAAGTTTTCTTTTCTTTCTTTATTTTCTTTACATAAACATGTTGATTTACTACATTTTGATATGAAGTTTTATACTTATTTAGCGAAGCTTACTAGTAATTATTAGTAAAAGATGATTGCCGGTTGCTATGAAACCTAAAGAATTACAAACCATTGCCTAGGCAACAAGGTGTTCTCCTCTCACCTAGCTTCACGTTGGCAGTTGGCACCTTGACAACTATGATTCCAGTTGTGAGATCTAAAACCATGTGAATGCTTGATCACCCACCATTCTCAAAATACTGTCTAATATGATTCACAAATCACACATAATGTCCTCAACAAGGCACAGCAAAGCACCAGTACTGAATGTGAATATTTTTTTTTTTTTTAATAATAGTTATGCTATGATATGTTAAAATCACATACAACCACGGAAAAAACATGTTATGGGAATGGAATTACCTAGTTCACAGGTCCCCTTACAGAGGTATTTTATTTGGAGTAAAGTCATATAATATATAAAAAAAGGCCATTACCCAATGTTGGTCCTAGCTATCTTGGATCTTGGAAGGAACGGAGTGGATAATGGAACTAAATTTTTTACACTTCTCCACAAAGTGGCCATTCTCAGACCTGAACCCACTTTTTTGTGCTTGTCAGACTGAGAGTTTACCATTACACCAAGCAATGGCTCCTCCACAGACACACACACACTCCCTGGCTGAACAGGACAAAACAATGGTTAGACAATTTACACACAAATGCACTTTCCTTGGGAGGAAATCCTATTAAGTTGAAAGCATAAGTAGTTGATGTAATTACCCTTAAATTTGTATAGACTAAAGGAAGAAGAATTATTTACTTGGCAGTTGGCAAAAGACTTCCAAAGTTGTATAGACTAAAAGGAAGTAGCCACTGTCAGATTTGAACCCACTTTCTTGTGCTTGTCAGGCTGAGAGTTTACCATTACACCAATGGCCCCTCCACAGACATACACTCACTAGCTGAACAGGTCACAAAAATGGTTAGACAATCTACACACAAATGCACTTACCTTGGGAGGTAATCCTATCATGTTAAAAGTGTAAGTAGTTGTAGCTACCCTTAAAGTTGTATAGACTAAAGGAAGAAATATTATTGACTTGGGAGTTGGCAAGAGACTTCCAAAATTCAAAGAAGACATTGGGTTTACTTTTTTTCTGCAAAAGCACATTCATAGTGATGATCAGGAAGAATGCTTATATCCTTAGTTTGACTATCAAAAGGCAACAAAAGTTGAACTTGACTGGCAAGTTATAAGGGCATATTTAGTTTATTTAATAATAAAAGGATCTGACCGGTCTCAAAGAGGAACTCTAGTTTATTTAATAATATAACATCTGATCTTATGTAGTTTTTTGTTTCGGTAGTATGTACATACTTTGTACAAAGAGGATATTCTTGTTGCTGCTGATAAAAATAACTCCAGAAATAGGGAAATATCTCTTCACACAAAAGATCTTGCCTCTCTTTTGGAGAATTATACTTCTCAATGAACAAGCTAAAATTGTGTCATTAGCTAAGATATTTGGTTCCTTATAAACTTAACCCAGCAATCTAATACGAAGCATATAGGACCATGGTTTGAAGTATCAATACTCTTGATATGCAACTTCTACATATCAAAAGTTCACTTTGACCGAAACTTATGTTTTTTTTTTGGTTTGGTATTTTAATAGAAGACCTGTCACATCACTCATTAAAGCCTCAAACTTGTTTTTTTAGGTAAACAAAGCCTCAAACTTTGTCAACTATAAGAAAAGTTAAAATGTTTATTGGTATCATATACAAATAAATGCATTTAGCATATCTTAAGTCATTTATTAGGATTTCAGAATGACCTTTACCTCCATATAAGTTCTTCTTAGAGAAATACTTGGCCTTTAGGCGCCGAGCATATTCAGCTTCATATGTGTTGCACTTCTCAATATAGTCGTCAGTATCTGTATCCCTGGAAAAGAAAACATTAAGATGGGGAACCAAGTTGAGAAGGTCATCAAATAAGAAGGTGAAACATGGAAATTTTATGTGAACTTGCACTGATTCCAAAATCATAAGCAGGAGTGACACCATCAGAAGAGGAAATTGGAAATTTTATTTCTGTATACAAAATTGAGAACATGAAATCTAGCTCATATACCCAGGCACAGTTGAACCAAATAGTTAACAACCAACAACCTTGAACCCTTATCTGTTAAAATTCTTCACAAAAAAGAGTTTGCTCATTTATTATCCTCGGTTTCTTCTTACACTAACAAAGACTCTAGTTATTAGGCAATTAAATCCATAAAAGTTTGTGATAACAGGAGCTTCATAATGTACATTGACCAATCCCAGCTGTTTGGACTCTGGAAAAGAAACTCTATAGTGGAAAAACAAAACCAAGAACAGTCATATTGTCAAGCAGATGGACTCGCCAGCCCACTACTTCAAACTATTGAATGTATGGTAATGCATATTGAGATAAAAAAGAAAACAGAAAAAAAAAGTCTTCATCTATCCTGTGAATAATGATTGCCCACTATTGAATGTATGGTAATGCATATTGAGATAAAAAAGAAAACAGAAAAAAAAAAGTCTTCATCTATCCTGTGAATAATGATTGCCCAAGTACTGCAACTTGGCTTTCTGGGCATTGAAGGAGCAATCACCATAGCAAATCATTTTTTTTATAAAAGTCATACCAGATATATTAATTCTAAAGATGACGGTTGGCAAATATTCAAATTGTCACACTGAAATCTTGCAATTAATTCAAAATACATTCATTCATAATAATTCCAAACTGATCAAAAACTCTCAAAATCATAAATAGAAAATTTGCATTTAAATGTATTGTAATGAAATACTAGAACATCAAAATTCTTGGGAAGTATCCTTATCAAAGCATTTACAGCCTGTCCATAGAAAATGCAATTGGAAGTTATACGAGCAAGAAAGCTAAATTACCTATCACTAAAAGACAGTCACATTAAATAGGTGTTGTTTCAGAGCTTCAATCCAGTGCCATAACAGAATCAATACCAAAGGAGAGTTGGATCCCCAATGTATTCTGCAATCTGCTCCAGGCGCACATTGAGCAATGCATGAGTATCAGCATCTCGGATGACACCAGTTTCACTCTCCATGTCTCTCTCCACTATGTTTCCAAAGATACCCTTGTGTTTCCACAGAGAACCAGAACTGGACCCCCACGCTTTGGAAGTGCAGTCTCCAAAATTTCCTGATCCACACACACTGGATAGGCTCCCTGCTCTCATCCATGGATATATCACATGCTGTTGGTCCTACAACATCCACGACCTCCCCTTTTTTTCAAATACAGCTTCCCACCTTTGAAATCTTTGCTAATTATTCTAACCCGGATATGACTCAACAACCAAGAAACTTGTGCTCCTGTTTCTTCTTCCCTGCAGCTACTTGATCAAGATGTTGCTCCATTGTCAATTTTCATTTCACCACCTCTTCTTCCCTCTTCTCTCTGTCTCTTATCCTTCCTCCTATAGTCATTACTTCCATCCCTCTTTTCTCTGTCATAACCATGGCTACCTGAAGTAGCTCTTCTCTCATCCCTGCTGCTTTTGTCATCCCTGGATTCTTGAATTTTCAACTCCACCAAGTTCTTCAAGCATTTCTTTTCTTCCACTGAACCCAACTCAGCAACTTCATTAACCTTGGAAGTGACCTCCTCTCTTCCATCCAACAGCTAAAACTATCTTTGACAAGTCAGAACTTGCAGAACCCAATTTCTCCACGACCTTCCCCTTCAAACCCATATGCCTACCACCGACAACCCTAACAACCATACCAACCGATACGCCATCCTTATCCTCCCTAGACGCGATCTTCTCATGCCTATCTGGCCTAGTTGTCACAGTGTGGTCAGGCCCAGAATTACCCCTTCCTGCTTCCTATCATGCATCTCCGGCTTAAACCCAAGTCCTTCCTTGGCAGTTCTCCTCTCATACTGCACGATCTTCACATCTTTCTTGGCGTTTCTTCCAACCCCTCTTCCTTCAATCCATCCATAACCAGCAAGTAAAGCAGCACCAAAACCCTCAACAGGAACAGTAGTGAACTCATCAAACCCCAGATCATCAGGCAGCCTCTTCATATCCTTCTTAACTTTTGCAAAATCAGATTCTCAGAGGATACAGGTCGAGCAGGTGCCTCAACAGCATCATTATCAGCCTTATCCCCAACGCCGTTGTCAACAGCACCGGCGTCACCCTCCTTGTTCAGTCTGAAATTCAGGCCATAAGACATGCCGGAATCAGGAATGCCAACAGTGGAGGGAGCCTCTAGCTCGAAGCGGATGTCAGGGTCGGCGGCAGTGGAATATTGAAACGGGAGATCGAGGTTTTTCATCTTCTTGGTAGGCCTCCATTCGTTCTGCTTTGGAGGGATTATGAGCTTTTCTGATTTGTCAGTTAGGGCTTTTGAAGCGTCAAACTCCGTAACATAGTCGAGCTTGGTGATCCCGGTATCATCTCTCTCGTCTCCGTCGTTGAAATTCTCCGATGGCTTCTGAGTTGGTTTCCCAGATTGCTTTGAAGGTAGAGAGAACGAGAGTTTAGAGAGAGAGAGAATGTGGGGAACGGTGGACTGACAACGATAATATCTCCGTCTGTCGGTCATCACCATAGCAAATCATTGATCATAGACGTGCGGCCACGGCCTGATTAAATCTCTGATGACCTAGGACGACACACACATACTACTTGACAGAAAGTTCCAATTCTATATTTCACCATGAAATCGCTGCTAATATAAATTGCTAATAATCTTCCCTACGTTCCACTATTCAACAATGCACCAAATCACTAACAATGCAAAACCAATCTCAAACAGGATGCCACAACAAAACCTTCAACAGGTCCGACACGAAAAAAAAGAAAAAAAACTATAGGGAACAAAGGAAATTTCTAAAAGAACTTACTGAAATCTCTCCACTACGTCAGGCTTTCTTTCGAGGACACTCATGGTATCGTCGCTCCCACCAGTCCTACGAGAGAGAAGAAGAAGAATAAATGAAAAAGAGGAGAGAGAGAGAGAGAGAGCGTTACCAAATCGTCAAATTCACATGATAACAAGGTGCAATTTTTGCTAAGTAGGTGAAGATGAAACGAAAAGAATTGCACTTGCTTGCAGCCTATGAATTTACGACGGAGAAGTACGAACACACCCAATCATTTCTGTTACCGAATAGTTATAAACATTCAAAACGTCAAAAACCCTTTATTACTCGTGTGGAATCTCATCATTGATTCTACAGCTAAACCATTCAACTAATCGAACGAGATTTGATTCTCATCAACTGATTGATAAGTATCTAAATATCTAATTAGTTTATAGTTAGATGATGTGCTCTCGAAAATTGACTATTTGGATAATAACTGATCAACCCAACTTAAAATTCTTAGCCTCAATGTACAGGAGATAAAATCTGAATGTGGATTGATGCCAAATTCTTAAGCAGGCTTATGGGGGGCTACCAGTAAACTATGAGGGGCTATAATTTCAGAATTTTTCATTGGACTGCAATGTACTTTTCCCACTATTCTATCTTACAAGACTGTTTGGTTAGAAGGAAAAGATAAGAAAATGGGAACTTATAAAAAATGGGTTTTATATTTTATCAAGCTAAATACATCCTAAATAGCATACACAAAAAAAAAAGTTATTTATAATAGATTAATAGCCAAAATCATTATAAATAAATGATCATTCTTCAGACTTGGATAAATAAAGGCTTTATCTATACCAGGAAGTGGTAGGGGTGCAAGTTGGCTATTCAAATTTTATCAAATTTTCAACTCAAGACCGTCCAAGTTGTTTATACAAATGTTACATCTACATCAAATAAAATTGGGTAAATTTCTTAAAACTACATTTATGATTTAGTTAATTGACTAAATATATCCCTACTATTTGAGTATTGTCTAACACTACCCCTACTATTTCGGAAAATTACCATTATCGGCAAAATATTCATCAAAGGGATGAAATGTTTGTTTTGCCCTTAAGTTAAATTGGAATCTTCACTTCTTCATCTTCCTTGGTCTAATCTTTGTTGCCCAAGTCCACTTAGCCCGCCTCCAATGCCAGCATTGTTAGGACCCGATAGACAGAAATCCATGGATCTTCCATTTTAACGCATTAGGAGTAGGACCATTTTACATGGTCAAATGGTTTGGGCTGCTCGATCCAATGATGTTTCTATTTGCGTTTTGAAAACAATAGGAACTAAAATGAAGATAGTAGGAACTAAAACACGGAAGAAAAGCAATATTGAATTCCATGATTCATTATGTAGTAGACGAGAGAATTTATACAAGTATAGAATTTTACAAATTAGGAGAAAAAGAATAGAGCGATAGCTAGCTAATTTACAGAGCATGATTACAGCCTAAATTATAGAAATTTACAGCTAAGATTATGATATATAAGGTAACAGAATATCTTCTAATATTCAAACGATTTCTTCAAGATCCCCCCTCAAGTTGGAGCATGGAGATCTTGAATGCCCAACTTGCGAAGAAGAAAATGAAAACGATCTCGTCCCAAAGCTTTAATTAAGATATCTGCCAGTTGGAATTGAGTTGAAACATATTTTGTAGCAATGATGCCAGATTGTAGGTGTTCACGAATGAAATGGCAGTCGATTTCAATGTGTTTAGTGCGCTCATGGAAGACGGGATTTGCAGCAATGTGTAAGGCCGATGTGATTGTCACAGTGCAAAAGCATTGGTTGAGAATGTGACAGGGAAAGATCAGCAAGTAAACCACGTAACCATATCAGCTCACTAGTTGTAGAAGCCATAGACCGATATTCTGATTCTGTAGAGGAGCGTGAGACTGTGGGTTGTTTCTTGGATTTCCAAGAGATAGGAGCCGCACCAAGGAAAATGTAATACCCTGTAATAGATCGTTGTGTCATCGGACAACTTGCCCAGTTAGCATCACAGTAAGCTTTGATCTGAAAATCACTGTTTGAAGGGAAAAAAAGACCTTGACCAGGAGAACTCTTCAAGTAACGAAGAACATGATAAGTAGCATCAAGATGAGGATGACAAGGTTTTTGCATGAATTGACTGAGAAGTTGTACTGCATAAGTAATATCGGGCCGAGAAACAGTGAGATAAATGAGACATCCAATTAAGCGACGATATTGGCTTGGGTCCTTTAACGGTTCACCACAATCTAAAGACAGTCGATGTTGTTGCGAAATAGGAAAAGAAGCTGGTTTACTACCAGACATTCCTGTTTCTTTCAAGAGGTCAAGAGTGTATTTGCGCTGGCAAAGAGATATCCCTAAAGGAGAACGGGCAAGCTCTAAGCCAAGAAAATACTTAAGAGTACCAAGATCCTTTACAAAGAAACATGTACTGAGATAATTCTTGAGCTTTTGAATCTGCAAAACATCATTCCCGACAATAATCATGTCATCCACATAGACAAGGAGAGCAAGAAAAAAAGTACCTCCAATCAAAGTAAAGAGAGAATGATCATTATGAGATTGTACGAAGCCAAATTTCCTCAACGATAAAGAGAACTTTTCGAACCATTGACGAAGAGCCTACTTTAGCCCATACAAAGTTTTATGAAGCTGACAAACATGAGTATCACTTGGTGAAAGATAACCCGGAGGAGGAGACATATAAACTTCTTCATGTAAATTATCGTGGAGAAAAGCGTTATTCACATCTAATTGATGTAATTCCCATTTTTTTTTGCAGCAGCAACAGCCAACAAACACCTAACAGTAGTTAATTTTGCAACGAGAGCAAATGTTTCGGTATAATCCAAACCTTCAATTTTGTGTATATCCTTGGGCTACCAATCGTGCCTTATAGCGCTCAACAAAACCATCTGACTTGTATTTTACTTTGTATACCCAACAAGAACCAACTGGTTTCTTCCCTAAGGGTAATGGCACTAAGCTCCAAGCACGATTTTTCTCTAGAGCAGAAATTTCCTGTTTCATAGCCTTACACCATTTCGGGTCTTTGACAGCCTGGGAAAAGGATTTAGGTTCACTAACAACAGAAATATTAGCAAGAAAAACTTGATGAGATGGAATAAAACGAGAATAAGACAAATGACATGACATAGGATAAAGAGTACCTGAAGAAACTGCATTGGATGTAGGTTGTGATAGCTTATCTACCCCAGGAAGCTAACACACATAATCATCAAGACGAGAGGGAAGGCAGCGAGTCCTTTGAGGTCGTGATGAGTTAGGAAGAGAATTTTGTGTGGGACTTGATTGTTCGGTCGAGATTTGTGTAGGTGAGTCTTGAGATGATGACGTAACCTCATGGTTAGAGTCAACGGAGGCAGGTGTGGTAATATTATCTTCAAGATCAGTTTGTGGACATTGTATTTGGGAATTGTGACAATGAGGCACAGCAGCTGATGTCTCCAAAGAATCAATAATTGGTAAAGGAACTTCTACATTTGGTTCTTTTGGAGGGTTGTGAGAATGAAAAGGGAATTGATTCTCATAAAAAATGACATCCCGTGATGTAAAGATTTTGTGTGATTCCATGTCATAAACTCTATATCCCTTTTGTCCCATAGGATAACCAATAAAAATACAAGGCTTGGAACGAGGTGCAAACTTATCTTTTGATCGATTTTTATCATGCACATAACACAAACAACCAAAGACACGTAAATGAGAGTATACTGGAGGCTTTGAAAATAACATCTCATAAGGACTCTTTCCAGACAATTTAGGTGTAGGAGTATAATTTATTAGATAGGCTGCAGTCAAAACACATTCACCCCAAAATTTGATTGGTAGGTTTGCTTGGAATCGAAGAGCACGAGCAACCTCTAATAAGTGACGATGCTTACGCTCTACTATTCCATTTTGTTGCGGGGTATCAACACAAGATGTTTGATGTGAAATACCATTAAGAAAAAAAAAAGTTAGACATAGGACCAGCAGTAAATTCTAGACCATTATCACTCCTAACTTGTTTGATACCACGACTAAACTGGGTATTAACCATAGCATGAAATTGAATGAAGTGTTTTTGTGCTTCTGACTTGTGTTTGAGGAGATAAACCCATGTGCATCTTGTGCAATCATCCACAATAGTAAGGAAATAATGGGCACCGGAAAGAGATAGGGTTTTATAAGGACCCCAAATGTCACAATGAACCAAATCAAAAGGGAAATCAGATTTATTATTGCTTAAAGGAAAAACATTTCGAGTTTGTTTAGCACGATGGCACACATCACAACATCTGTTCAAATTTTTTAAAGATAAACTAGATAATTCAGGAATTAGAGATAATCGATCAAATGAAAGATGACCTAATCGTTCATGCCATAAGGTGGATGAGGAAGGAAGAGAAGCAGCTGCAGTAAATGGTAATTGAAGCTCACAAAAGTAGTATAAGCCATCACATAATTCACCCATTCCAATCAGTTTCTTCGATTTGAGGTCCTACAAGACACAAAATGATGGAAAAAATGTGATTGAACACTGAAGAGCTTGTGTCAATCTACTTATTGAAAGAAGATTGCATTTGAAAGAAGGTATATAAAGAACATGATTTAAAACCATATTTGACAATCTAATTTGACCAATAGAGTGCACAGGAACAGTTGTCCCATTTGGTAATTTGACAGGTAAAGAGTAGGAAGTAGCATTAAAGAGAGAGGGTGCATCACATGTAAGATGTTCGGATGCACCACTGTCTAGGATCCAATCTGAAATATCATGAGATTGGGTGACCTTACCAACAAAGTTTGCTACATTCTAGCTAGCAGAGGGCAATAAGGACATGAGCTGCTTATATTGTTCTTGAGTGAGACTAAACCCTTTACCCGTAGACTGACTTGAACCTGAAATGGCATTATTGGATGAAGCAGATTCTATCTTCTCCTTTGAAGTTTTTGCTTTGCTTTGCCAACCCGGAGGAAATCCAACCAGCTTAAAACACTTTTCTTTAGTATGCCCAGGTTTGTTGCAATATGCACATTTTGATTTATTTGTCCATCTTTGTTGATTCCCTCTTGGCTGCTCTCCATTAAATTCCCTTGTCTGATTTCTAGAGGGTTGGACAACAAAGGTTGTTGCTTCTGTTGACTGATTACGACCCATTTAAGCAATGGCTTGTTGCTTTTCTTCTTTGGTTACAAAGGCATAAGCCTTGTTGATTGAAGGAAAATGTTCCATGTTTAATATTTGAGATTGAATGATTTCATATTGATCATTCAATCCCATAAGAAATTAATGAACTTTTTCCTTCTCCTGTTCTGCCACGACTTCTTTTCCAGCACCACATGTACATGAAAGGATAGAAGAATAGGTTGCTAACTCATCCCAAAGACCTTTTAATTTGGTGTAGTAGGCAGCCATAGTCAGATCTTTCTATTGTGCAAGAGAAATTTCTCTCTTCAACTCATGAATGCGTGGTACATTTCCTTGAGAGAAGCGTTCCTGCAAATGTATCCACATCTCGTAAGTTGTATCTACATAAGCAACACTATCATGTAATTCTGGAACCAAGGCATTGAAAATCCAAGAGATTACCATTGAATTATATTTTTCCCAAGCTTGAGTTTCTTGATCATCGTCATCTGGTTTGGGTAAAGAGCCATCAACAAAACACAACTTGTTTTTGGCTCGAAGAGCATTCATCATAGCACGTTTCCATGTTGGATAATTCTCACCTTTGAGGAGACAAGAAACTATAATTGTGCCTGGATTATCAGATGAATTCAGAAAATAAGGGGAAGAGGTATTATGTTCAGACATCAACCTAGATGCTGAACTTTTGGTTGTATTTGAGGAATTTTCTTCACTCATGGCGATTGAGGGTTGTAGGATTCAAGGATCAGTATCGGCTCTGATACCATGAAAACAATATGAACTAAAATGAAGACAGTAGGAACTAAAACACGGAAGAAAATTAATACTGAATTCCATGATTCATTATGTAGTAGACGAGAGAATTTATACAAGTATAGAAGCTTACAAATTAGGAGAAAAAGAACAGAGCGACAACTAGCTAATTTACAAAGCATAATTACAGCCTAAATTCTAGAAATTTACAGCTAAGATTATGATATATAAGGTAACAAAATATCTTCTAATATTCAAACGATTTCTTCAATTCATGAAATTAATCTAATTGCAATCCTTAGAGTTTAAGTTCTGAGATTACTAGAGAAAATGCAGAGCTCAGGGAGCTCGGCTTTGCAGTCGGAGGGTATATTGGAGTGGCTTGGAAGGAAATGGGGTACCAGCCCCCAGGGTTGAGGGTTCTTGTTGTAAAGCCGAAGATGGTTTATGGAAATTGCATTCAGCCTCTTCGGTAGCATCGTTGTTGTCTTCGGTTGTAGGACTATTGTCGCCATGGTGGTGATTAGGGGTTTCACCAGGGAACATGTACCCCAATGGATTTCAACCTGCAAACCTTGGCAAATCAGGGGGTCCAAGAGTGATTCAAGACCGAGGGAGATAATTGAGGCTCGAGAGTGAACCGATGACTAGTTTGGTGAGCCAATAACGAGGGTGAAAAGTTGATACAAATGCTACTGCTCAAAAACGGAGAGAGAGATAAGCCTCTGTAGTCAGTTGAAGAAATATGGGTAAGTGATAAGAGAATTGCTAAAACTCATATGATATGCAAAAGCAATAGATCATCCTACTGAAATTCTTATTCCTTGACCTATTAATTAGTTAGAGGGTTTGCCCTAATAAGATGTGAAGAAATGAGAGCTTGAACAATCATAGTTACAGAAATGGAGATGCAATTCAGTTCAAGATAAGCAAAAGAGCTCCTAGAGGCTTTTTCCATTGGCTATGTTGTTTAGTTGGCTTCGATCAAGCGTCAACAACGAACAATCCTGTTTCAAGCAAGCTGAGTTTTGTCAGTCTTTAGGGAAGCTGACCCCAATGGATTTCAACCTGCAAAAGGCCGTCGGTTCACTTTGAGATGGGATTGATTCAAGAGCATGATCAAACCAACGAACCTACTCATATATGAGATGGGATTGTACATAGGGGAGGTGGAGAGGGAGAACGAAAAGGGGAAGGGGTGGAGGAAGAAGATCATCGCCGCTGCTAGAAGTTGTAGTGGTGGCAGTGATTTTGATCGATATAAGAGAGAGAGAGAGAGAGAGAGAGAGAGAGAGAGAGGGGTCCACTATTGCAACTCGAGTTGCAACGATGGTGATAAAATAGGGGATAAAGAATGAAAGGGAAGGAGACAGAAAAAGAGGCTGAAGGTGGAGAGGGCTATTGCTGCCGTTGGTTAAGGATTGAGTCAGTTCGATTTGCCACTGCTAAGAAGAAGAAGAGGGATGAATGGTAAAATTAGATTTTAAAAAAATTATACGTCACGTGTGTATGAGTTATGACGGAGTATTAGCGGATGTTAACGGTAAGGGTAGAGCTAGTCAATTATCAAAAACAATAGGGGTAGCATTAGACAATAGCTAAACAATTACTTAGTCAATTTGCTAAACCATAAGGATAGGTTAAGAAATTTACACAAAAAAATTTGCACTATTAGTGAGTACAATGTGGAACTTTTATTACAGGTATTAGTAAGAGTAAAAATTATAGTTACAAACAAACAAAACTCAGCTCACATTTATACTTCAAAGGAATAGAGCCTAAATAATCATTTCCAAGAGGGAAAGTGCCAACAAAACGCTGGCCATATCCTATTGAGAGTTTGAATCTTGTTGCATTAGCAGATTGAAGATAGGTTGTTAAAGACTAGTGTGTTCACTCTTGATTGGTCTTGTAGCCTGTTGTACACAACTTGGTTTGTAATTCATCTAGCAGGTTTTCTGCTAAATTTGAATATTTAATGGATTGTAATTTAAAGTGGTTGTGCCAAATCCGTGGTAATTGTTCAATCTCCCTCTTCTCTTGTCCGAGCTGGTGTTACAACGCTCGCATCGTCTATTCCCTGTATCAACCAATAGAAAACTGCCACGCCACCATTTACATTTGAATTTTAGATTTAACATAGTTAGACTTAACTACTGGATTCTAAAATTCATTTTAAGTTTATGGGAAATTTTCACTTTGGTACCTTGAACCTTGGGGGTAATGTCAACTTAGTATCTAACTTTTAAACGTGTCACTGCAGTACCTAAACTTTCAAAAAATGTCAAGTTGGTCTAAAACCATTAACCAACATTAAGTATCATATAAAAGGACAAAAATGCCCTTCACCTATGGTCATGAGATATGTGCCTTTGATTCTTTGCTACTCTAGGCTGCGATTCTTCTATTCACCTAACATGTAGGGCGGGTGTACCACCCACTCCCCTCTCTCTCTTCCTCTTATCTTTCTTCTCCCCTCTCCTCTTCATCTCTTTCCCTCTGTCTCACTTACATCATCTTTTCCCCCTATTTTTTTTGCCCTCTCCATCTTTACTGTAACTAAACCAAGTAATCTCACAGCTTCCATTGTTGAATCCCTGTTAATGTCTCTCCACCACCAAGCTTTATTTCATCCTCGGCCGTGAAAACACTACTAAAGCAATAGTTAGACAATCTTGCTCTACAACCCCAAATCGGTCTACATTCCGACATCCTACAGCCAATGGAAATTCGGTCCTACGATTTGGAGTCATTGGAGTCCATTGATGATATCCTAAATACCCCATTTCACATCATTGTTTGTAGCACCAACCGTTCTCCATAGAATAGCAATGACCATCCATTCTTTCATTGTCAATTCACCTAAACACCAAACCCCTTTATATAAAGTTGCGAGAAGCAATTGAGAAAAACAGAGAAAAGGCACCTTTGTTTATTACAGAGTTCAGTATATATAGTTACATAATTACACGTGTTCTAACTAATGCTAACTAATGCAAGTTGTCAGTCCAGTTGGACAGCTAGACTAACAGAATCCATTCCAACAGATTTACATGTGCTTCTATGCACCCCCTCAAGTTGGAGCATGAACTTGGGTGATGCCCAACTTTGGAACTAAAACTTGAAACTGGTCTTGCCCCAAGGCCTTCATGAAGATATCTACTGGTTGTAACTTCGAGGAGATATATGCAGTAACAATGATTTGGAATTGAATGTGCTGGCAGATGAAGTGGCAATCAAGCTCAATATGAATGGTGCATTCATGGTAAACGGGGTTAGCAACAATGTGAAGAGCTGCTTTGTTGTTATAGTAGTGTTGCATAGGCTCTGGATGATGGAGGCCCAAATCATGAAAGTGATGTTTCAGCCATAATAGCTCGCTAGTGGCTGCAACCATGGAGTGGTACTTGGCTTCAGTAGAGGAACGAGATACAGTGAATTGCTTCTTTGTCTTCCAAGAAAGAGGAGAAGAGCCGAGGGTGGTGAAGTATCCTGTGGTGGATCGACGAGTAGTCGGGCAGCCACCCAGTCAGAATCACAATAGGCCCGTATAACAAGATCATTTTGTGAAGGCAAAAGAAGGCCATGATCTGGGGAAGATTTCAAATAACGAAGTATATGCATTAAAGCTTCCAGATGGTGTTGGCGCAGAGCAGCCACGAATTGGCTTAAGATGTGCACTAAGTAAGTGATCTTAGACCGTGTTATAGTCAGATAAATGAGGCGACCAACTAGTCTTCTGTATTGATCTAGATGATCAATGGGTGGTCCAGAATCATGTTGGAGGCGGTGTTGTTGTTCCATGGGAAATAGGCTAGGTTTACAAGCTAGCATTCTAGCATCCTTTAGAATATCCAACGTGTATTTACGTTGGCTAAGAAATATGCCACGATCATCACGAGATACCTCAATGCCCAAGAAATAATATAAAGGTCCAAGGTCCTTGATGTGAAAACAGTCGCTAAGATACTCTTTTAGGGCTGCAATGGCGGAAGCATCATTCCCAGCTAGTACAAGGTCATCAACATAAGCTAACACAACAAGAAAGCACCCCGGCTTGGTCATGGTGAATAGTGTATTATCAACAAGAGATTGCACAAATCCCCATTGCTTTAATGCTCGTGCTAAGGTATCAAACCAATTTCTTGAAGCTTGTTTCAGGCCATATATGGACTTGTTAAGACGACATATGCGTGCATCTCCTGGAGAAAGTAAACCTGGCGGTGGTAGCATGTAGACTTCTTCTTGCAATGCTCCATGTAGAAAAGCATTATTGACGTCCACTTGGTAAAGCTCCCAGTGAAGTGCCACAGAAAGGGACAACAGACATTGAACAATGACAATCTTTTCTACAAGAGCACATGTGTCAGTGTAATCCACGCCTTCAGTTTGCGTGTAGCCTTTTGATACTAGGCATGCTTTAAACCACTCAACACTACCATCTGCCTTGTGCTTGACTTTATAAACCCACTTGCAACCTATGGGCTTCTTTCTAGGCGGCAAATTAGTGAAGGTCCATGCATTAGTTCTTTCTAAAGTGGTTAGCTCATCAGCCATTGCTTGGCGCCAACAAGGAAATTGATGTGCTTAGGAAAATGACTTTGGTTCAGTGGGTGTTTGCATAAGGTTTATTTGGAAAGCTGAAGGTGAAGATGTAAGATAATTGAAAATGGAGTATCGTGCGTTGGTAGATGATAATGTTGGACATACAAAATCATTAAGATGGGATGGAGGACGACGAGAGCGAGTGGGTCGGCCCAAGGTAGGCGTAGACAAATTTGAGATTGTTACAGGGTCAATATGTGAATCAATCTCATGAGGTGGGTCAATATCAATAGTTGGACCATGGGTTGGTTGTGATCTCATGTCAGCATCATCACATGCTGGTAACGGGATCACAATATCTAAAGAGTAACCATTTTTAGATGAATGTCCAGCAAATGGAAATTGGTCTTAAAAAAATGACATCTCGTGATACAAATATCTGCTCAGTTTGTAAATCATAAAGGCGATACCCCTTTTGTCCTTGAGGGTACCGAATAAACACACATTTACGAGAGCGTGGCGCAAATTTGTCTCGGGCCACCTTGGAGGTATTAGCATAAGAGAGGCAACCAAATGCCTTCAAATGATTGTAAGAAGGAGGTTTGTGAAATAACAATTCATATGGAATCTTTCCATCAATCACTGGGGTAGGTAGATAATTAATCAAGTATGTTGCAGTTAGGATGCATTATCCCCAAAATTGTATGGGTAAGTGGGCCTGAAATCGGAGAGCCCGCGCCACCTCAAGAAGATGCCTATATTTATGTTTGACAACTCCGTTTTGTTGTGGAGTGTCAACGCAGGACTGCTAATGCAAAATACCATGTTCAACTAAATATTCTTTCATGGAACCAGAGAGAAACTCAAACCCATTATCTGAGCGAATATATTTTACTTTGGCTTGAAACTATGTATTGACAATTGCACAAAACATGGTAAAATAGAAGTACATATCTAACTTGTTATTGAGCAAGTAGACCCATGTGGCCCATGAGTAGTCATCCACTATAGTGAGAAAATAATGTGCTCCACTATGAGAAGGTGTACGATACCCTCCCAATAAATCATAGTGAATCGGTTCAAAAGGAGTTGCAACCCTTGTGTGACTAATGGGAAATGGCAATCTAGGTTGTTTTGCTTTCAAAAAAGTATCGCAACAATTATTCTTAGGCATCATGATATGAAAACTAGGGATATGAGATAAGCGGTCATAAGAGGCATGCCCCAATCGTGAATACCAAAGGGTGCAGGGAATTGTATGTTGAGTATAAAAAGCAGTAGAAGGGCTCAAAGCCTTGAAATGGTATAGTCCGTCATGCATCGTCCCTACCCCAATCAGTGTCTTGGAGGCAAGGTCCTGCAAGACACAAAAGGTGGGGAAAAATAAGGCCACACAGTTCAATTGTACAGTAAGTTTGCTTATGGAAAACAAATTGCAGTGAAAATCATGAACAAACAGGACATCACAGAGCACAAGATTAGTGGTCATCTTAACATCTCCTTGTGATTGAATTGATAGTAAAGAGCCATTTAGTAACTGCACGGGTTTATGGGTTGAAGTGGTATTAGAACCACTAGAGACGTGCTCAGCAGGTACCATGTGGTTTGTAGCGTCACTATCCAATATCCATTTAGACAGATTAAAAGACCAAGATGATGAATTTGTCTTACCAGCAAAGTTGGCTGAAACCAACGCTGTTGGTGGTCCAGAAAGAAGAATAAGTAGCTATTGATATTGGTTAGCAGTTAGCCATGTAACAGGAGAGGATTCCACAGTGTTGTTGGATGCTGAAGCAACATTAGATTGATTCCTTTCATTGCTGACCTTTGACACAGTACGTGGTTTCTTTTCCCAATTTTCTAGATAGCCTGCCAGCTCATAACAACAATCTTTGGTATGCCCGGTTTTCTTACAATGATTACATCTGAATTTTGGATGATCTTTTCCACTCTTGGAATTGAGTTTGGATGTGCCAATAACGTGAAGAGCTGCCTCCATCACTGGTGCCTTCTAGACAAATAAGAGCTGATGTTTCTCTTCTTGTGAAATTATGGAATATACTTTACCAATACTTGGTAGAGGATCCATTCCAAGGATGTTAGGTTTCACTGTATTAAACCGATCATTTGGCCCAAGGAGAAATTGATACACCCGTTCCTTGTCTCTTTCAACAAGGAATTCTCTGGCTGCACCACCGCATGAACATGAAGGCACATTTGTATAGATGGAGAGCTCATTCCAGAGTCCTTTCATCTTTGTAAAATAAGAAGAAACTGGGAGATTTTCTTGCCTTAGTAAGGTTAACTCATGCTTCAGGTGAAAAACCTGTGGAGCATTTCCTTGTGAGTATCTGTCTTCAAGATCCATCCAGATACAAGCACTTTCAAAATAGGCAATGCTTTGATGTAGATCTCTAGACAGGGCATTAAAGATCCAGGAAACCACCATTGAGTTGCACTTTCTTCAAGCAAGTAATTTTGAACTTATGGATTCATCAGGCTTCACAATTGTGCCATCGACAAATCCAACCTTATTCTTCACCCAGAGAGCATTTAACATGGCTCTTTTCCAGGTTGAATAGTTATCACCATTCAATGGATAGGACACGAGCACAGTTCCGGGATTATTAGATGGGTGCCGATAAAAAGGTGATGCCAGATTTGTGAGCATTTCATTGATGTTGCCGCTGCCGGTGTTAGCCAAATTGGTCACCATGATCACCAATCAAGAGAAGAAGCAGATTCGTGATTGAGGAAAGAAATAAAGAAACGACCACTGATCAAATCATATTGCAGAGAAAAAAACATAGAGATGATCACCGATCAAGAGAGGGAGTAACTACGTGATTGAGAAAAGAAACAAGAAACAATGATGTATTGCAAAGAAAGGAACCAAGAATGCACAAACGCAGTGCGAACCACACTCTGATACCATATAGAGTTGCAAGAAGCAACTAAGAAAAATAGATAAAAAGCACCTTTGTTTATTACAGAGTTCAGTATATATAGTTACATAATTACACGTGTTCTAACTAATGCTAACTAATGCAAGTTGTCACTTCAGTTGGACAGTTGGACTAACAGAATCCGTTCCAACAGATTTACATGTGCTGTTATACTTTATCTTCCATTTCTTTCCACTATTTCACCATCGATATGTAATCAATTGAGGTAGTAGTAGCCAAGGTTCAAAGTATCGGTCGATATGTATCGTTTTGGGACCCCTTCCATACGCCCCTATAGTGGGTGTATCAAGGGTCTGATCGGTTCAGAGGACGGAGGAGCCCTAAACCGGCCCCTGAACCAGTTTTAGAAAAAATAATAAAAAAAAAACAGTATCGATTCGTTCAATATGCCCATATCGGCGTATCAGGTGTATCAATATTTTGAACCTTGATAGTAGCCAAATACTAAAATCATTCTCTATTTTTATCAAATTTATTTGTTTCAATCGAATGTCAAATGTTCAAGCCAACACAAGGATTAATAGTCAAACCTATTACACTTCCTAATCTACCAACTAGTTCAATATCGAATCAATAGAAGCCCTTCTCATTCTCCCACCATTTTTTCTCCTAAAACCTTTCAATCACCTTAAAATTATCTCTCGGCATCTCGGTCCACTTCTATCTCTATCTCTCTACGAGGATTCCCTTCTCTATCTCTTGCATAGGCTTTTAAATCTATCGATGAACCTAGCCGTAGAAGAAAAGCAGAGGAGAAATGCTATCAAGGTTTAATGGCGTCATTGGGATGGAGGAACCAGGAGAGAAAAGGATGATGTTTCATGAACCAAGAACAATGTTGAAGGAGGTATAGACAATAAAGACAAGATGGGCTCTTTGTTAATGTTCAAGTCTATGCTTAAGGATGACTGGAACATGAATAGCAATGGAAACCCATCTCGCCGTGACTTTCAAACCATCCAAAACCATCACGAAATCAAAGGCATTGCTTTCTCAGTGTTATTATGGTTCAATCTTAAGGTAGAAGACAATGAACAATGTTTTATTTTCAAGGGTAGTTTTGACCTTTTGAAAAATTTTAAGTTGCACATGTCATCACGTTATAAGATAACTGACGAACTATTAATAGTAGGGACTAAATTGACACTTTTTGAAAGCTTGGGTACTACAGTGACATATTTGAAGGTTCGGGTACTAATTTGACACTATCCCCAAAGTTTAGGGCACTATTAAAGTGGAATTTACAACAATTCAAAATTATAATTCTGAATTCAACAGTAAGCCTACAACAATTCAAAATTATAAACACTACCTATAACATCCATACCCGCCTATAAATTGGAATCAATTCCGAGTTGACACCTACTCCTACTGTACGATGGAGCTAAGATTTTTGGGAGTGGACTGAATAATAAAAACCCCTATTTATTTACTTGCCCAACCTAGTCCCTCCCGGTTTGCATCCGCCCCCCACAGAGTTGCCCCCCAAATACATCCCACAAGTTGTGGGCACACCGTGTGTCCGCCTACACGCAGATTAAAGAGATTCATGCGAAGCTAATGGGACGGCCGTTAGCTCTGCCCCGTTAACTCCCTCTCGCCCAAAAGGGCATCATCCCCTAGGCTATTCTGTGTCCATATCCTCTTTCTCCAGACTCTAATCTCATAGCTGAAACCTTCACCTTCCGTAACCTGCCAGAGATTGCCCTCCTTCGAGTTCCGCCGGTCAACACCGACGACCGTTCCAACAGGAGGTAAGTATCCTCGACCTTCCATAAGTTTTTATCATTTTCTACCTTGTTTTTTTTTCTCATTTTCTACTGTTCTCAGATCTGAACTCGCTAGAGTGGGAGCCCCCTTCGAGTTTGTTTATTTTGACTTTGTTTTTCTTCATTATAATGAAACCAACTGATTTCTCCGCATAGATGGTTCCCTTGAAAAGCTTCTCACCTGCAATCTTTACAACTTTTTCCTTCTTTTTCACAATAATTTTAACTACTTCCATTGGCGATGCAGGACATGAACGCGAATCAGACATTACCAGTTTACCACCACCACCAGAGACTATGGTTCCTTTTTTTTCTCCTAAAAGGAACCACTAAAATCTTTTCAAGATCCCCAAAAGCTCATTTTGGGGTTTGGGCGACTTCTCCTTTTATCCTTTTCTTGTTGTTTGCTTCTCATGGCAACCATACCAAATACCACTACCAGTGCTGTTAGTGTTGTTATAGTTACACTAAATAAAATTCTTTCCTTCAAGAATCCAAACTGATGTGTCCACTTCCTCCTAGGCTCCCATGGAAAATGGGAAAAGATAACAACTTGTGGGTTAGAAACTTAGAGTTCAGAGAGAAAAAGAAAGAAAGAGATGAAAAGAAATAATTCCAAGTATGATCAAAACCAACCAATTTCAAGTTCTATCAATACACATTTCTGCAACTCAAAAACCAGAATGTCATCGCCAAGTATTTTCTATTTTTTTTTCTTTCCTATAATCAACATCAAATGAATAACTACATTCACTCTCCCCAGAAGAAAGAGAATTAAAAGAGTGAGAGAAAATAAAATTGAAAAAATGGAAATAAGAAATTTCTTTATGGGCTCTTAAAGGCATAGATCAACAAAGAAAACTCAACTCTCTCTTGGTCCTTCTGCAATGTCTTCTCCAATGAACATAACCGGCTGTCCAATCCACTTCTTGTCCTAAACATGAAAACAACATATCTAGAGTTTGGATTGTAGAACCAGTCATGAACATCCCACATCATATCAACTAGCAACCCATCAACAAAGATAGTCTGGTTCCCTCTAAAATTCCACTGCAACCTCTTCACTCGAATTACGTTCCTCTTATCGATATAGATTGATAGCACTGGATCCTTCAACCCTTCGTCTTCTCCACTGCATCTGATCAAAATGTCGTGGGCCGTCCCAATATCACAGAATTGCGCCTTGGTCGAATACAAAGGGTTCCCTGAGAAATGCTCTGTTTGGGAGACCAAGGAGAATTGGGCAACCGAGAAAGGCGGACACGTGATGCGCCCAAATACAAAGCATGGGATGTATTTGGGGGGCAACTCTGTGGGGGGCGGATGAGAATCCAATCCCTTCTCTCTCGTTCATTCCTCTCTCCCCCTTACCCTTCTTTCTCTCTTCCGCCGCCCCTCCTCCTCCCTCTCTCTTTCGATCACCACCACTACAAGTCTACAACCAGAGACCCAAACAGTAATGGAGGCCACCGAAGAAGAGAGCTTGCTGACTCCTGAAGATCGATTAGATCAACTACCCAAAACACAACCACTTCTTCCTCCATTTATATTAGCATTTGCATAAGTTGTACAATAACAGATACTCTGGCACTGGGCTGCGCATTCTTCAAGACTCATGCTTGTTGGGTTTCTTCCTGATTTTTGGTTTGAATTGCTACTTCTTTCATGATTGATTCAGAGTTTCTTTATTTTTATTTTTTTAAAGAGTTTAATTAATTAAGACATGGGGTCAACATCATTCAAACTTGGAAGAACAGAAGCTTGGAAAATTCCCATTTTTTTTATCTACGCTTTGTTCAAATGGATTTTGATGATCCTATGGCCTGATTGCTTTTACGTACTGCCAATGAATTTGCCCGGTTCTTCAGAATGAAAATCCCTTGCCTGTTCTGTATGAGGATCGATCATGTTCTTGCTACCAGAGGCCCCTATTTTTGTTACAACACTCCATCTGTGTGTGAAGCTCACAGGAAACATGTATCATCCCCTTGTGTATTGCCATGTATCATCCCCTCGTAAGTTTGGCCAACCATGTCTCTTTCTTTGCCGAGTATCAAAATATCAATATGCATTATAACACCATACCTACCTTATTACCTAGGATCTATTACAATTTAGTTAACGGAATCGTTGGATTTTATTTTGAATTGAACTGAAACCGTAAATCGAAACTGAACCAAAATCAATTAGTTAAACAATTGACCGATTCAGAATTATTAATATATAATATAAATTTATCAATTTTTTCAAGCATTCCTCTTCTAATTTTATCAAAAAGCTCTTGATGACTAGCAACTGTTCTTAATCATTAATCGTACTACTTCATTAACATAAGGGGTCTAACCCACTTGCAAATCCCTGCCGCAACCTCCTTGTTAAAAGGAGTAGAATTGGTAACCTGGGAAGTCTCTCCCCGGCGAGGAGGGCGAATGTTCTGGCGATGTGACAGATTCTGTTGATTTTGTTGCAGCGGAGGGAATTGTTGCTGATAAAACTGATGAAGTACTTGTTGTTAGTATAGTTGATACTACTGGCGATTTGGACCTAAATGCCCGAACACAGTGTACTAGGTCGTCGAGTTGGGACTGTCTGTTATGGGCCCGTGCATAGGATCTCGTCACGGGTCGGTCCACGGGGAGAAAGCCCTGTTTTCCCTTGCGTCTTCCCTTGCGTGCAGACCCTTTTGCGGAAACTGAATGGGTGATTTGTCCAAGAGACCACCCGAACTCTCCGAATGGGTGATTTGTCCAAGAGACCACCCGAACTCTCCTCACTCTTCTTGACTAGAAAACTGAATGTCTTTATTTCAATTCGTAGCTCCTTAAATAGGAGATTACAGAAGGGAATTCCTTGTTGGATTCGGCTAGGTTAGGGTAATCCAACTCAAACTTAAACTCCTAATTACCTACTCCTAATGGAAACACAACTCTTACTTAAGAAGATAAGATAAGATAAGGATAAGGATAAGGGATGAGGAATAGTGTGGCTAGCGGTGAGTTGGTGAGCAGAGCTGATGTAGTAAGATAAGTGTGGATCCACCCTGATGAGCTGTCATGTGGGCCCTGCCCTACTGCTGCTACCGGGCGGTGCGCGCATCTCGCAGTGCTGCTGCCGTGAGGTGCGTGCTGCTGCCGTGTGGTGCGTGCTGCTGTCGTGCGGTGCATGCTGTTGCCTAGTGCTGCTGCCGTGCGGTGCGTGCTGCGCGCTGCCGGGCGGTGTGTCCATAACACTGTCCGGCTCTAGGGGGAACCACAGACGATTCAGCGAATGTCGCACCGACTACAGGAGAGAGTGGCGCGTTCACTTGCATGGTCGCTTGAGGCACGGTCAGCGTTGGAACCCCAGCCGCGGTAAGCGGGATGGTGAACTGAACGATGCAAACAAAAGGGAATTGAGGCTGCCCCCCAGAGACGTTCATGTCGTTGTTTCGTCCGGCGCTGCTAGAGGAAGCCATGGATTTGATTGTGTTTGTTGGTGGAGAAAGGCTTTTTTGTCGCGTTCCCACAGACGACGCCAAATGATGATGCCCGACTTAGCTGCTCCCTGTTGGAGGTGATCTGGCTTCCAGGCGAACGATGAATAGTTGATCTGCAAGAGGATCAGAGAACTCGGGGTTGCTAGCCCGACGAGGTCACTCCGATGCTTAAGTCAGTATACTGGTTGTGAGCTAAAGATAGCTTAAGAATTCAGAGAGCTAGAGAGCATATAAATCACACGTACCTGGAACCACCGGGGGTGGAGCCTTTATATAATGGAGTCCTCGCGGGTTTTACGGATCGGTTCCGGGATCATCATTACGATAGGATCCGTTTCCGAGTAAGTTGGAAGATAATGCTGCCAACTTATAAGGTTCATCAGTTCTGCCCTAATCGGGTGGGGAGACAATGCTAGCCGTTACACAGCGTGATCTCGTGAGACCCGGGATCTGTTGGAGGGGTTTTCATGATCACGTAGTGGCATGTCGGTATCCCCGAACTGACGTCTTTAAGTCCCGAACTGGGTTGAATGCCGAAGTGCCTTGGCATCGAGCTGCTCTTGTTGCGATCTGGTACCGAGTCGAGTTCGTCCCGGGGTCATTTTAGCTCGAGGTAGTAGGGTACCTGAGCCCGATCTGCTGCGGACTGGTTACATTAAGATGAGCAGTCATTTCTTGGTCAGGTTGTGTCCACGTGTCCCCTCTTTACTAGGTCAGGCCAAATCACCCTTCATCAAATTATATAACAAAATATTTAATATTATGTAATAACATTAAAATAAATAAAATTTAAATAATGAAAATTTTTAAATATTTTACATATTATTTAAATATTTAAATAACGAAATATTTAACATGACTAAATTTTAAATAGTTAAAATAATAAAATTATGTAATAAATTAAAAAATTTTAAAAGTAGAATAATTATAATAGATTTCATAATATTCATATTAATAATAAATTAACATTTTACAAAATTAATAACGAATTATGTAATAATAGTATTAATTATAATTTTATGGATTATTAAATTCAATAAATAAAGAATATTTTAAAAATTTCAATAAAAATAAATAAATAATATTGTAAATAACTGTTTTCCCTTACATCAATTAATAATTATAGAAAATAACTTTCAAAAAAATAACATTCATTATAGTAGTAATTTTACAATAATAGTGTATATTCATTATATTTATATATATACTAAAATAATATTTATTTTATTTTTTGATAAATATGTTTTCAATAATTATTTATGAATCTATTTTTGTTTTGTTATTTAATAGTAAATTGTCAATAATTATTGGAGATTAAACAACTATTGTTTAACTTTTGAAATTTAATTTGTTGTATTTTTGTTATAAAGTTATTTTTAGTAATTATATTTTTTTTTATATTTTATTGATTAATATTTATTAGAGATTAAACTATTATTTGAGATTATACTATTTATTTACTTTTGTAATTATTGTATTTTTATTAGATATCTATTGTATTTTCATTCTAAATTTATTTTCAATAATTGTATAGTTTTGCTATAAATTTTCAATAGTTATTGAAGATTAAACTATTGTTATTTATTAAAGATTAGATTATTAATTTAGTTGAAATTAGGAGTGCTCAAAGATTGGTTTAGTTCGGTTACAAGTTGTTTCCCCAACCAAATCGACCTGGTTAGGTTGGGAGTTTGTCACCTGAAACTGATTGACCATTAGTGAAAACCTGCCAACTTGGGTTGTATCAGTTTGGGTCTATTTTCGGTCTGGTTTGTTTGTTTAAAAGATTTAAACTTAAAAATTAAATTTAAATTTAATAAATTATAGTGGTATTATTAAAAAATTAAATTTATGATATAAAATATTTTAGACTAAGAAATATGGGAATTTTCCCACTTTTCTATATTAAAAAATTATATTTAAAATATTAAATTATAATATATATCTATGATCGACTCAGTTTAGTTTTGGTTGATTTGCAAATGGCCAAATTGAAGCTGACCTAACTTGGTCGAGTTGGAAAATTGCTAAACCAAAGCCAGACGAAAATACTAGAAAATCGACCAACTCGAGTTGAGTTCGACCGGATTAGTTATTAAAAAGTTAAAATATAAAACAATTATATACTCCTATGTATTTCTATTGTTTAACTTTTGCCTTTAGCAAAGCCCGTGCATCGCATGAGTCCCTACTAGTGTGTGTGTGTGTGTCTATATATATATTAAAGGAAGTTCTTCAAGCAACAACTCCCACCCTTCTGACACGTGGCATTGTTAAACTCTAATCCCTAAAAAGTGGCCACTTCAAATGTTAGGGTAGTAACTGAATTTTATTCAAACACAACCATTTCAAAAGTAATGATTAAACAAATAATTTAACTTAAAAATATTCAAAATATTAAATGGATAAAAATAAAAATAAATGAAATTCATAAAAATGACTAAACAATTAATACAAATGGTGTGATTCATTCTTTTAGATTTAACGTTTTTTGGAAGCATAACCTAATTTAGCTTTTAAAAATAAATTTATCAAATAAATAGCAAATACCAATTAAAGTGGGTTATTGCTTACAAATAAGTCCTCATTTAATCTCTTAAATCATATTAAAAACAACATAAATTAGTAGTGATTTTCAAACAAAATAGATCAGAATAGATTGTCAATTACAAAGATATAAGACCAATAATGTTAATTTTTCTAATTTAATTTTTTATAGTTAAATAATAAATCTCAAATTAAATGATACTATAATTGCCACTTAGTATGGGGTCATTTTCTAGATAAAACATGATAAGTTTCTTAAAACAAATAAAAAGCCTAATCTAAATGTCTAATATAAATAATTTAAAAAAGTGAAATAATTCAAATTAATGATTCCCATACTTAGTATGGGTCATTCCTCATAACTAATGATAGGTAACCCTAACAGGGCTAACATGGCTAACCCCAAAAATCCAATATGACGTTTATCTTAATAAAAGTGAATAAAGAAATTACAAAAGTTCAAAATTATCTTGGGTACCTTGAACTTCTCCCCTTGCATACCTTATACCATCAATCCACCTGGGTTAATGCAAGCTTGTGGACAAGGAACCTCGATTACCTCTCCATGCAACGCCACAAATCTTTAAATGTTTCTTATTTTTATTTAGTTTTTTATAAACAGCATAAATTATTGGCTTGAAGATATTTTATTAGTTGTTGTATCATGTATGGCTGGAAGCCACTGGTGTACTTTGTTCAATGTCAAAAATTCTGAAATGCGTGGATCATATAACCATTAATTTCTCTACCTGAGGGAAAGCTGTAACACTGTAACGTGTATTATATATGTTAATCTAATTGATTTAATTACTCAATCAATTGGACCACTGAACTGGCTTAAAACACAACCTACGAAAATAGTGCTTCGGTTATTAATAGTTTAATTACCATACTTGCAATAAGCCAACAATGTCAAAAGGAGCAAGACTGATCTAGAAATATTCTATGGACGATCAAGTCAAATTTGAGAAGATCTCCCCCTCTTAAGGTTGGGAAGATCCACTCTTCCCTCCTCCCCACGAGCCACGAGGTCTTAGGGCCAATTGATAACAGCTCAAAATGCTAAATCGAAAAGCTTATCATTTTATTTTTTATCTATTAGATTTAGTGGCATTTGATAAATCTAAAATCTGAAATATGAAAAGTTAAAAACATATTAAAAGTGTCTAAAATCTAAAAAGAGATACATATGCTTTTCAATTTTTTAAAAGCTCTGAATAGAGAAGGTTGTTTGTGTTGGATCAAACCTTTAGCATATGAAATTCCTTAATTTTGCAATTTTACCCCTAGAAAAGACTATTTGGTAATTTAGAGTTCAATTTGTACTATTTCATAAAATAATAATTTATTAAATTTAAAATAATATTGAAAAAGTAGGAATAAATTATGATAAATTATAAAAATATTAAAATAAGAATAAACTTGAAAAAATATATAAATTTATAAATTAAAAATAAATTATTACCAATTAAAATAATAATAAAGTCCATGAAGCAATGAATTATTAAAATATTTAATAATTAATAAAAAAATCAAATAATTAATACTAATAAATTATTAAGAATAAAATTCAAATGCCGCTACCGAGAGTTGCAACAGTAGTGGTGGGAAGACAGGAGAGAGAGAGAGAGAGAGGGTAATCGAACGCCGCTGTTGAGAGTTACAACGGCGATGGCGGGAAGACAGGGGAGAGAGAGAGAGAGAGAGAGAGATCAAACACCACTGGTTCGCCGTCAATGAAGAAGAAGAAGAAGAAGAAGAAGAAGAAGAAGAAGAAGAAGAAGAGAAGGGGGGAGAGAAAGAAAAGGGCAAAGGGAGAAACTTGCGGTGGAAATCGAAGAAGAAGAGAGGGAGAAAGAGGGGCATAACGAGAATAGACATTTTTTGTCTTTTAATGTGGTTTGAAAAACATTTGAACGCATTAAGTCACTGGCCTGCCTCTTACAAATTTAGATATGAGAATGCACTTTAGATCTTTTTTCAGACTCAACCCAAACATAAGTGGCATTTGAAAATCACATTTTTAGACTTCAGAGGTCTGCAAAGTGTTATCAAATGCCACCTTATAGTTTGAATCAGAATGAGAATATTTCGAAATCAGAATCTCTTGAAATTAGAATAATGATGGGGGAATGCCATTCCACCTAGGGCTGTAATTGGATTGGGCTCAGATCGGATTCAGCAAAATCCAAATTCGATATGACTACTGAAATCCTGCACCCAAACTCCAATCGGATTTGAAGACATCAAATTCGAATTTGAATCCTAATGGATTTGGATTGGATTCAGAATTAATCTGATTCTGTTTTAATTTGTCAAAATAGCAAAAAAAAAATTTAATTATTTTCAATTTGTATATGAAATAAATTAATGTAAATATAACATACTGAAATTATTATATATTAAATTCATATTTATTATATATAAATTCATATAGAATATAATATTAGAATATATATTTTATAATTTTAAATATAATTATATAAATTTTATATATTAAAATCAATAAAATTTATAATATAATCATATTCAAATTTTAATCGGATTAGATGGAGTCAAACCTGAAACCAATCTGATTATGTAAATGCATAATCTGAATTTGAGATAATCAAATTGGGATTTAAGTTTTCAAATATCATTGACAGGCCTAATTCCACCAAGAATGAAAATTCCAGAATTATAATTGATTAAATGTCAATTTTCTATTTGATTGACGCTGTCTTGAGTTAAAAACAGACATAAAAATGTCTCTACTAAAATCATACATGAGTGGGGTGTTGGAGAACATTTCATCCATCAGTTGTCCATTTGGTTCACGAATACACCATCGGATACTCAAACCCTACCTTCTTTTGATTCTACACTCCATTAGATCTGCATATATTAATCCATCTGTATTTCTGTAATAATAAGTATGCTCATTAGAAAATATTTATTTTTAAAATTGACCATTGAACGAAAATCAATATAATAGGGCAGTATCACATTCAATAGCAAGAAATCAAAAACAACGGCCACACATGAACAAAATTACACCATTTTTACTGATGTAGCAATTGTATTTGTTTTCAAAAGCAAGAAAGTAATCATGTTATCAAACACTCCTTAAATGTTTGAAGCTGAAATGACAATGATACCAAACAAAATCAATTTTCAGTTTTTTTACCTAATGACATATAAAGCAAAAAATAAGTTTTATTTTAATTATGTTTGTTAACATTGTAACTTCACAATTCCTTAACTTGTTTTAATTTAATTTTCATTTTCTTTTTTCGGGTTGCATGTCTGACTGCAACTACCGCCTACAATGTCAAAGCTTCTACACTTGTACTACAGTCTTAGCCTAAGATATCCATACTGTGCCATAAATGCAACGCGTATGAGTGGGGGGTATTCTTGTTTATAGAGTCTTGTGTTTCGACTTTTGAGTTCTGGCACTCCCAATCTCCCAAGTCCTACCCCCTTACCCTGTAACCCTGTTTTTATCTAAATCTGACCCGTATATGACATGACGACCCGACTCATGAACAACCCAGCAGTAGTAGATGGTAGAACCAACGGTGCAGTGACCACTGGCCAGAACACTTCTCAATAATGTCTCTAATGGTGGGTTTTCCGAGGAACAATTAAGTTAGATTAATCAACCATAAATGGATGGTGGATGAAACTCTTTTGACTTTTTGGTGTTTTGATCCCTGAATTCCACCGTTTTGAATCCACCCCATAATCGATGTCCAACGTGTCTGTCTCTCTCTACTCGACTGTGTCGTCACCGCTCGTTTCTCCATGAATATTTATAGCATTTGTATCTCGTCTCTCTGAGCACCGATCGGTTTCTTTCTTTCTTTAATTTATATCTTTCATCAGTCCACTCGCCATTCATTGCTTACTACACCTCTACTCCCTGCCTAACCCTCCCCTTCTCACTCAAATGCATCTCCCACCGCCAGACTTGCCGGTTTAATCTCATTCTCAGCTCAAAAACTAGAACTACTCCTGCTTCCTTCGATCCAAACTTCCCGGCTGGCAATGGAAACATCAAAGGTCTTTGTGACCCTCCTTTTAGTTCTCGCACTAGCTTCTCTGTCTGCTGCTAGACCTCTTATCACTGCCACCAAGCCTACCATCTCGTCGGAATCTGACCCACAAGCCCTTATTTCATCATCACTGGTAAGTCTCTCTCAATCTCCCTCTCATGTTCAACTGTTGGTATGCAAAACTAGCTTTTCATATCCTTTTGTTCTAATTCCTTTGATGTGGGCAGGAGGAACCAAGCGTCATCAGGAATGTTGAATGCGAAAGTTTGGAGGACAAGGAGTACTGTCTGAGAAGGATGATGATGGTTGCTCATACAGACTATATCTACACTCAAGATATAAAGGGTCCTTGATTTTCTTCATTTACCTTTATTTTTTTTTTCTCCTTCTCTCTTGTAAATTGCATCTTTTATGTTGATGTAATTTTGGAGACATGAAAATTTCTTTTTGAGACGCCTGAGATTCTCTGTTAGTCCCTGCATCTCTTTAGGAATGGACTTGCCGGGTTAACCATTTGATTTGAGTTGTCAAGATTTGGACTAGAATGCAAGGAAATTCATGGTTTCCTATGAGTTTCTGGTGGATTTACTCAAGCTTTTCTGAAATCAGCTTCCGTTTCCCATATTGTATAAATGAGGCAAATGGGTATCTCAAAAATCTCAACTGCACCAGATAACTCCCCTCAACAACTCTCCTCCCCCAATTACCACTATCATCCTCCCCCCGGCCAAAATAAGGATGATGAGGAGGCAAGCTTTGCACCAACCACCAAGTGGACTGTGCGGTTGAATCCCGGGCCGAGGTGGTGATAAGGAAGTTGGGGAATTAATGGTGACCGGTCAGCCCATTGTCGTATTATATTCACAACAGCCACCCAAGCGGTGGAGATTGGAGTAGATGGATTGTCTCCTTACGCTCATAAGCAGTCAGGCCCTTAAAAATGGCATTAATTTGACCTAAGTTTTGTAGGATTTTGATTTTCTTAATTTAATTTGAGCTGAATAAAAATCGAAATCATCGGATTAATTCCATGCTAAAAGAGAATTAGACCACAATTAATAACTAAAAGGATTATGTAAATGTATAAAAATATCGATTTTATGAATGTATTGATGGAGGGTGATTTGGTATGACCATGCACGTGGATGTGATCTGTACGAAGGATGACAACTCAGCGAAAAGAGCCCAGTCAGCAATAGTTAGAGTTCGGGTGTTTGGTCACTTTGGCACAAAACTATTTCAACGTAAAGGTATCTCGGCACTTAATCTAGTTCGGGTTCAAGACCTAGAGTGACACATCATCAATTCCAATTCCAGAAGATGCCTAATGAACTCCGAACCTCACAGGATCACAACACATAACGGAAGGCCTTATCTTCTCCCTGCCCGGATCGGGCGGAGATGATAGACCTCCTTAACTAGTATGCTACTCTTTGACTAAAGCGGAAACGGACATCATCTACTCAGGCCGAAGATTCCCATGATCCATGGCAACTTAGTTATATAAGGGCTGCAATCCCTCCAAAGCCCAGGTATGCACGATTATTTACGTTCAAGTTCTTTAGCATCCAATACTCTAGCTCGCAATCACAGCACATTATTAACTTAAGCATCAGAGCGACTTCACCGGGTCTTCCACCTCGGATTCTTTGATCTATTTTCTTGCAGTTCGAACCAGTTCACTACGCAACTAGCTTTTAAGTCATCTTCTGGCTAGGAGCAGCCAGATCGCACATCATCAATAATATTCCTTAAAAACTTTAAAAATATGAAAATGACTAAAAGTATAAACTTCTCCTTTTCATTCGTGGGAATAGGAGTTTGAAATTGGAACCAGAATTCAATCAATTCCCATTTACTTCTCAATAGTGTGGAATTTTCCCATTTGAGAGAATGGCCATTTTCTTTCCATTTATTGAGATGAGAATTCATTTAACCTGATTTTAATTTCAATTCCGGTGGTTCTTGTCTGAACCAAACATCCAGTAGGAATAGACTATTTTGATTCGATCTGATGGGAAAGTAATCTTAAATAGCCTGATACTTAATTTAATTATATTTGTAAAAATTCAAAAAAAAACTACAAAATTCTAAATGGGTTGAGAAGCAATATGACAAATCTAACAAACATTTCAGAAATAGTAATAGAAGGGACTGTTGCAATGCACAAACTGAAGTTAAAAGGATGCGCATGTTACCACATTCGATCAGTTTATAACAATTGGTTCTGAGCGAGTTTAAATAGCCTTGCTGTTTTTTTTTTTTGTTTTTAAAAATAAAAAACACTGAAATTTAAAGGGGTTGGGAAGCAACATTAGGAATCTGACATGGACAACTGCACTTGAGAATATAGAATAGATAGATAAAAGAAATATAATAAACGAATTCAACTATAATGTCAGAAAGACATGATACTAAGAAAAGTTTTCCCAATCATCCAGTATCATAAGAGTGGTAATAAATTAGGTGGATTTTCAGCAAAATTCATTGGGGGGGGGGTTGATTGGTCATTACCTTTCCAATATCATGTCTTTCTTGCATTATAGATTTTTCCATAATAAAATATTATATATTAATTAATTTTTAAAAAATTTCATTTCCCTCGACAAAAAAGAAAATTAATGCAAAATTATTACATAATTAAAACTCTTGGGCCACTTTAATTCCTCCAATATGAAGCTCCATAGTTCATACCAAGTTGGATATAATTCATTTCTATACAATGATGCATTTTTCAACTTAAAGATCTACATAGAAGCATTTTCTTAAGAGGGCTGTGCTTGGTTGCAATGCAAAAACAAATATGTACTCTGCATAAATATTCTCTTTCTAGTTCAAGAATGCAAAATGGATTTATAATGTAAACTGTTTTTTGCATTCTTCTTGTTTGTTTGAAATCGGTGAAAAGCATGGGCCCCATCATTAAATGCCTTAAACTTTTGGTCAAATGCACAAATTATCAACGAGTACAAAAAAATGTATCCAAAAAATGGGTACAGTAATGTCCTCTCCTCAAGATACAAAAATGTCATAAAGCACATTTTTTGCCTCTTCATTGCATTTTTTCATGTCAAATAAACACTCACAAATCCGATCTGTGGTACATAAATACCCCAATTAGGCGTTTGTATCACAAACAAGCGCAGCCGAGAGAACAAATTTTGCAACTCTTGGAGTTTGTTTTTTTCCCTATAATATGCGCTTGCAAATATAATCCAACCATTTGTTTGGTCGGAATCGGATCCAATTCTCATTCTAGTTTGCAAAGAAGAAAAGAACTCATAAGAAAAAAAACCCCTAAACCCTAAATTAAATAATAAAATATTAGTAAAATAGTAATAAAATAGTACTATTATAATAAAATATTAATAAAGTAATATTAACAAACAAATATATTAATTATTAAGTAACAATAAATTATTAATAGACTAGTAATAAAATATTATAAAAATAATAACAAATTCATAATATTAATAAAATATTCATAATTTAATAATAGATATAAAGATATTAATTATTAAATACTGATAACATAATAATAATAATAATAAACTTGTAATAAAATTCATAATAAAGTGCTAATAAAATAATAATTGAATATTCATAAAATATTAATAAATACTAATAAAACAATAATAATAAAATATTTATAAACTAATACAAAATTAAAAGTTTTTTTTTGTTAATTCTAATTATGACTTCAAAGGAACCGAACAACAACGATTGGAATATAATCTAACTACGATTCTCATATGAACCAAACAACCGTTTGGCTGGGTGGAATCATAATGATTCCGGTTTCTAGTGGAATGGTATTTCCTCATGTGAGGGATTGAGATCCCATTCCAGTTGATTTTAATTCCAATTCTAATTCCTATAATAATCAGACAAGCTATGGGAATGGACCATTCTGATTCCAATTGCTAACAAAATGGACCCTTAATTTATTAAATGCTCTTTGAGGTTTTCTAGAAGATCCCTTAGGGCAACTTCATTCATCAAAAGAACTTGGTTTACATCTCTTGTACAACAATAAAGAAAAGGAAATTTGGAATTTTTGATCAAGTTTTTACTCTTGTACAAGAAGTAGAATGTTTGGCTACTTTGTGTGCAGCCATGTTTGTTTTTCTAGAAATATGGCAAACTGAAGAATTTGAAAAGCAACTCAGTAGATATTTGCACTCAGCGACCAAAGTGCTAATAGACCACGGTGGCTCTGGCAATCCACCAACAAACAATGATCAAAGGGCTTTCTTTCTGACGAGGAACCACTCTAGCAAAGAGGAATTCATCAGCACTGCTTCGAAGTACCATGCCACCACCAGACATGTTTATTCCAACAACGCCACCCACATTGAGTTTTACCACTCCCCATGGTGGTTTTGACTTTTGACCACCTAACTGTGCTTAGATCTAAAGAGAAAGGTAGAGTGTTGTGGGCCATGGCATCAGAGATAGAAGTTTGGATGATTGTTTCTGCAAGAATCTGGGCCCAGTTGATGATGATGGAGGGAGGATGGAAATTTGAGCCCTTGAAGACTAGATCATTTTGAGCTGTCCATATGAACCTTATCTTAATAAAAGGTGGTTTTCATTATTTTGTTGCTTGTCCAATTCCAGCCAGAGATCGATCCAATTAATAAGGTGGTTATCATCACTCTTCGTGTTTGAAAGTTTGCTGGATCCAAACGAGATGCAACGAACCAGCTGAACCAAAAAAAAAAAAAAAAAGAAGTTTCATTGATTCTCCTTCTGAACTGCAAAATGGGGCACAACTTTTCTGGTATGCGATCAAATCTGAAAAGGTTATCTTTGACGGACAGGAGATTGTATGGGTTGAGGATGACATTTTAAAATGATGGAAATGAACTATTATCTCATTACTTTGAATAAGAAAAAAACAAGATACGTAAATAAAAAGGTTTATACAGATATGTAAAATTAAGGGCAAAATGATCCCAACGGAGGGTAATTTGGAGATTCAGAAATGTTAAATAAATACAAAACAAATACATAAGAATATTTTTAAAAAATAATTAACGGAATGTTAACGGAGGGGGCAAAGTGTTAGAATCTGAGTTCATGGGAATCTTTGTGTTAAATATGGAAATAGGATTAAACTAACTGAATGCAATAGCTGTTTAGTGGTTCCATGCAGACCTGTTCATGGGCCGGGTTGCCTGGCTCAGCCCGTCTAAGCTTGGACAAACTTTTAAACCGGCGGGCTTGAGATTGGGCTTAATTGGGCTTGGTCTTTTTCAAATAAGCCTGGCTCAGGAGTCAAGCCCGCCCAGCTTGATAATAATAGGAAATATAATATATTATATAATATTATGTAATAATAATATTAGTAGAAAAATGTATTATATAATAAAATATAATGTATATAGAATATTATATAATATGAAAATGTTATTAATATATTGTAAAATATCTGTCTAGGTCGAACTTTGGGCCTTATATAGGGCCAGGCACGAGTTTAGTCAATTTCTGTTTATAAAGAAGCAAAGCATGGCCGAGCCCAGCCTGTTAATAGGTCTAGTTCCGTGGCCCCTAAGCCATGGTTTTCAAAATCAGATTGGACCAGATGGTTAGACCAAAAAATTCAGGAATCAATTCTGTTTCACCTTAAAACCATTTTTTGGCCAAAAATCATTAGTTTGGTCAATAACCCGCTAACTTGGGTGATCAAACCATCGACCTGGACAGTGGATTTTGACCATATTTTATTATTTATTTTTTAAGTCAAAATTAGCCATTTGAAGCAAACGGTTGGACCATTTGACTCAAGAACCGCCCGCCAAAACAGTTCTCTATCCAGTCTGGTTTTAAAATCCTTGCCTTAAACAGTAAAATTAGGGGTCGGTCGCAATGAAGAAAGAAAAGCTTGAAGAAAATTCACAGATATTTTTAGCCGTCTACGTTTATAGACGGTATGCAATCTCGATAAAAATACCGCCAAACTCTCTCTCTCTCTCTCTCTTATCCACCATATATCTCTTTAACATACTTGCATGCTAGTTCAATAATGAAATAGATATTTGCAGGCGCAACAGAACCCACTACTCCAACTGAACTTCACTAATCATGGCAACTTGTTCTCTAACTCCTATCTCTGCAATCTCTCTCTCCAAATCAACGTTGCATAATTCAACTAAAAGGTCTTCTTCATCTGCTTTGAGCACAAGTGCGATGGCTAAAGAGCTCTACTTCAACCATGATGGTTCGACCATGAAGAAGCTTCAGGTCACAATTTCAGTTGGGCTTTTCATTTTAGTTGTTTATTCACTCGTGTCGTGTTTTTTCATGAATTTCATGCATTTCGTGATGCAGGCGGGGGTTGACACGGTAGCAGAGCTGGTTGGGGTGACTTTGGGTCCCAAGGGTAGGAATGTGGTGCTGGAGAACAAGTATGGACCTCCAAAGATTGTTAACGATGGTGTTTCCGTCCTTAAGGAGGTAAACCGCGGATGCTTTTCAGTTTTTCTCTTTCTCTTAATTTCTGTTCTTTCATTCTTTTATGATTTGGTGTCCTTACTTGGTACTGATGTTGGATTATGCTGCTTAAATCATGGTGCTCCTTGGAGAGCACTGTTTTCTTTGTGTTGTTCTTCGTACTTGGGCCAATTGTTAGTTCTTATGCGTTCCTCTATTCTTCTTTCTGAAGATGTGGCTCTGAATCACGGTTATGAAGGGTGAGCCCTTGAAAAATATAAGTTAAAAACGGATAGAGAAAGAAACTCTGTTTTTCCTATTTCGTCTTATGTTTTAGTATCTATTTGGGTCTATGCTGCATGAAATAGAATTGAAATTTGAGAAGCATTGATTCAAATTACAGTGTTCTTTTTCTGAATTAGCAAAATGGTGGTTATTATTATTGTTCACATTGATCGGGCTGCTGATGTGTATGGCTTCCTACCGATTATGGAATAGTTTTTTCAGATTTAATTTGGCTTGGTGAAGCCGAAATGGAGGGCAGTGTTTTTTCTCTTCTCTTCTCTGATTATGAGGGTTCTAATTTTTCATTTAATTTGTTCCAACTTGAAAAGACCCTCAAAGTCAATGATCAGTTACTATAATGTCCAAGAGGTATTTCTTGTACAGGTTTTATTTTGAGTTTATGAAGGTTGAATTGACTGAACAAATTAATAATAACGAGTGGAAGTATTTCTGTTTTCTCACTGTATTTTCCTTAGAGAAGTATAACCCTTTTGGACCTTCTAGTTTTGGCCCTAGTTGGGTAAATTGTGCAACTCTTGTACTTCGTGCTGTTTACTTACACTCATGGGGGAAAGAAAAAGGGAGAAACAAACAAAAGAGAGAGTTAACTATCACTTCTTGCTTTTTCTATATAACATTCTATTTCTCTTCCACTTTAATTTGCTTTTATTTGTATTTGTTTAAGATTCAATTGGAGGACCAACTGGAAAATGTTGGTGCAAAATTGGTGAGACAAGCTGGTGCAAAAACTAATGATCTTGCTGGTGATGGATCCACCACTTCTGTTGTTCTTGCTCAGGGTCTTATCACTGAGGGTATGAAGGTATAAATTAAATCCTGTACTTTTAATAGTGTTTTTCTTTTTCTGTAGCAGAAAAAGGAAGGAGAAAGGAGGAAGTGTTCCCTTATTCTTTCCTTCAGTGTTTTGAAGTAGTGAAGAGCCACAGTTATTTTGCAATTCTGCATACTATCATGGTTGCATTTGTTTTTTATTATTTTTTTGATAGGTCTGGTTGCATTTGTTATTAAATTGGAAATGTACCTTTAGGATGACATTCTTTTTGAAGTCCATGAAACACTTTTAACCTTTGCAATATTTTGTTTTTGTGGTTTCCTTGGGTTCAAGGTATCAACATGGGCTCGTTGACAATGAGCCTAGATAGAAAGACTTGCACTTAAGAGTATTGCTTCTTGGCAGAAGAATTACTTGCTAATAAATAACACCTAAAAAGTTCAAGCTCATTTGTTTTTCTTAGGTTATCGCAGCAGGCATGAATCCTATTCAGGTCTCACGTGGGATTGAGAATACTGCAAAAGCCCTTGTTGCAGAACTTAAGTTGATGTCCAGAGAGGTAGGTTGCAGAATGAAGCTTCTTTATATGTTTGAGGGTAAATTCTGTTGGGGAGCTTCTTACATCATTGGTTCCAATTGGATTGTTGGGTTAATTCTGTTAATGGGGTTATGGGAATACCAATTTGCAAAGACGTAATTTATGCCACCAGAACTCCTGATGCGTGTTGTTTTGCGTCAATAGGATCTTAGAAAGCTGTCGTTTAACCAATTATCTCATGTACCTTGGCAATCATTTAGCTGCCAGGTCATCCCTGATATAGGAACCAGCAATATAATATTAGAAACTTTTGGTTCCATGCCAGCTATCCTTGATAGAAACTAAATGAGATGTTGACTGGATACAGACCTAACCTTTGTCTTTTTTATCATAATTTTTTTTGGCACAAAGTGGCTGCTCTTGCACTTGAACCTTTGTTCTCAAGTTTGTCAACCTGAGATTTTACCATTGCACTAAGCAATGGCCCCCTTCTATTCCTATCAAAACGAAAGTAAAATAAAGCAGACAGAACTATAAGGAATAAGAAATTAAGAATATAGTTTAAATTCAGAATAAAAGAAAATATGCCTTTTGACTTGGACAACTTTTATATTATCTCATGCTGGCTGAAGTTAGACTGCCAAAGGTTCTACACCATGCAGGTTGAAGATCATGAACTTGCAAATGTTGCTGCAGTTAGTGCTGGAAATGATTACGTGGTAGGAAACATGATTGCAGATGCTCTCCAACAAGTAGGGAAGAAGGGTGTGGTCACCATCGAGAAAGGGAGATGCACCGAGAACAGTCTGCAGATTGTAGAAGGAATGCAATTTGATCGTGGATACTTGTCTCCTTACTTTGTCACTGACAGGCAAAAGATGTCAGTAGAGTTCCACAACTGCAAGGTAGGACCCTGAATATTGTTATGTTCTATGCTGTCATCCTATTAAGAAATTAGAAAAATGGATTTTTTTTTCTTGCAGTTGCTTTTGGTTGACAAAAAAATCATAAACCCAAAGGAGCTGTTTAGGATATTGGATGGTGCAGTCAAGGAGAAGTACCCCATTGTGATAGTAGCAGAGGGCATTGAGCAGGAAGCTCTGGCTCCAATTATTAGAAACAAACTCAGAGGTGTATTGAAGGCAGCTGCTATTAAAGCTCCTGCCTTTGGAGAGCGCAAGAGCCACTACTTAGATGACATTGCAATCCTGACTGGAGGTAGTGAGCTTATTATTAGAATAATAGTGTCCTGAGTGTTCCAGATGATCTCTCGTTTATAATTGCTAGTACCATATAAACTTTGACACAATAAAATGCAAGTGGACATTCATAATTAGAAGAGGCAATAATTGTCATTTTTCTTTTTAATAACTGTATGAGATTATGAATCTTGTATTGTATGTAGGATTTTCCATTGTTTTGCAGGTACTGTAGTCAGAGATGACATGGGGTTAACACTAGAAAGGTCTGGCAAGGAGGTATTAGGGACTGCTTCTAAGGTGGTGATAACCAAAGACTCGACACTGATAGTTACTGATGGGAGTACTCAACCGGCTGTTAACAAAAGGGTTTCTCAGATCCGAGCCCTTGTTGAGGTCTGTACTCTTCCTTTTAGTGCTGATGCATGTTTCTTTTCTCCTCCATCAGTTTCAAAAGCACTATATACAAATGTCACAAACTACATTTCAAATTGGTATTTTATTTCTCTGTTCCAAGTGTAGTTCTTTGATTGGAGCAGAGCTTTTTATGTCATATGCAGGATTGAAATTCTGTTGTTTTCTTGAACTCTGTTTATCTTTCTACTACATCATAATACTTATTAAACATCTCCTACTCTCCCTCTCTGTCTCTTCCGTTTTCCATATTCTCTACTGTATCATGGTTTGAACCATTTTCTTTCCTTTTTCCAACTCTCTTTATGATATACTGAATTTCTGATCCTTGCAGAATACAGAGGGAAATTTTCAAAAGAAAATACTGAATGAACGAATAGCAAGGTTATGTGGTGGAATTGCTATTATTCAGGTATCCTATTTGATAAAAGAATCTTCAGAAGTTGGCGTTTTGAAAATTTGGAATCTCCAATGTTTCAATGCCTTTCGAATCTGCTATGTTTTACTGTATGCCCTGATGACAGGTTGGAGCACAGACAGAAGTTGAATTGAAGGACAAACAACTGAGAATTGAAGATGCATTGAATGCAACAAAGGTAACAGATTCTCATCTACTCATGCTTTTAGTGAATTTTCAAGTGATTTATTGCACTTCTCTAAACAATTAACTTTCAGGCAGTTTTTTTCCCCTGATTGGAAATGGTAAACTTTCAGGCAGCTATTGAGGAAGGTATTGTGGTTGGTGGTGGCTGTAGCCTGTTGAGGCTATCTCTGAAGGTGGAAAATATCAAAGACACGTTGGAAAATGAAGAGCAGAAGGCATTATACCTTTTCCTCTCCTTTAGATTTAGATATAACAATTGATCCTGTGGTAAAACTAATAATTCAATTCAGTTTTAGAGTGTTGGTTGTCTATTGTGTATTATGTTCTTGTTATCTAATTTTAAATTATAAATGTGGTAGCATTATTTGAGTCTTGATGTACATAAGACTAGGATATCCTATTCTAAATCACAAAACAGATCACTATTACAATTTACTGCCCAACAACACTGTCATGACAACAGCTAGTTGTAAATGCATTGTTTTCTTGTATTATTCCATCTGAACTGAGACACTGTACTCCTATAGAACTCAAATGTTATACATTATGCTATGTATATTTTCTTCCATATCATACATACTCTTCATACAGTCTTGTTGATTTTTTTTTTGTTTTGCTTAAATATTTTACATTTTATAGTTACTTCTTTATTTTTTTTGTTTTTTATTACTGTATTTGACTATGGGGCCAATGATATGAAGATTGTGTTATTACATATAGAAATTCTTTTTATTTTTGGGTGCAGATTGGAGCTGATATCTTTAAAAGAGCCTTAAGCTATCCATTAAGATTGATAGCCAAAAATGCAGGTGGAAACGGAAGTGTTGTTGTAGAGAAGGTCTGCATATAATTCCTTTTTGGAATACTTGAATGCGATTACTTTTTTACTGTTTTTTTCTCAACTTGTTTTCTCTTTTTATTTTGATTTTTGAATTTTATAAGAGCAATTATGTTGACATTTAACAAGATGTACTATTATAAACTATTTTGGTTTGCCAGGTCCTGTCTATTGATGATGTGCGGTATGGATACAATGCAGCAAAGGACTGTTATGAAGATCTAATTGCTGCTGGAATTATTGATCCAACAAAGGTATACTTCAATAGATCTTATAGAAATGTAATAATTATTCATTTATTTCTAATAGAAAAGTTCTTTTACACCCTCATAATTCATAAAATGTAGAGACAAGCAGTATTGCTAATGCAATGAAGCAATAACTAATCTCCTCCTAATCTCTTCAGCCACCTATGCGATGCCACATCCAAACTAGTGCCTAGATGTTGATAACATTGGAGACAAGTATTTAAATAAATATTGAAATACATTAGATTAGAACTGTATAAATGGTATAAAAAGTTTTCAGGTTGATGGTTAAGTCCATCTTATGTCTCCAAACTATGTTAGTATCTTATTAATAATAAAGAAAAACTATGTTAGTAACTTGATATATAGGTGTTTGATGATGGTTGACATAGTGTGCATATGGATGCATTCTATTTGTTCAAAGACCAATTCTAGTGGTTTTCTATTAAGCTGGACATAGATGGTATATCATACATGATTCTCCATTCCTAATTGATCCAGGTGGTAAGGTGTTGCTTGGAACATGCTGCATCTGTTGCTAAGGTTTTTTTGACATCTGATGTGGTCATTGTTGACATCAAGGAATTAGAGCCTGTTCCAATGAGAAAACCAATTCCAAGCTCAGGTACTTTCTCTTAATATTATACATAATTTATATTTATTCCCAAACACAACCATTTCTTTGTTTCTGTTTTTATTCTTATCCTCATGAGAAGGTCTTGTTGAAATTTTAAATTTTCAGCAGTAACACAAATTGGCAGTTTTTTTGTTCCTCTTTCTGCTCCTCGCATCATTTCCAGTGTCTTCCCCTGTTCAGCAGTCTATCAACAGTTGGGCACTTCTCTAGAGTTGCAGTTCACACCAGGAACTTCACTTTAGATGGAGATTGGATCTGCTCCCTGCACCTACTGACAGGACACTACAGCCACACATCGGGAACTTCTCCCATAGTTGTATGTTGTCATTCATGGGAGATGTTCCAATGCACATCTGTAGTGTCCCATGGTGCAGCTGGGCTCCAGATTGTGTGGCTAGGGAAGTTAATATTAGGATTATAGTCCAGTTTCTTGAAGAAGAATTTGACAGGAAAAAAAAACCGACTCATCCCACTCCCAGCACCTTTTATCTGCCTGCCCCACTTGTGGTGTTAAAGTGTGAATTCTTCAGAGCAGTTTTGCTGCTTGTTCTTTTTTCCTGACTTTCCTGTTATGACTCATGAAGTTCCTAGCAAGCTTTACAAAGTAATTATATTCTGATTTAAATAAAAATGAATTTTTAATAATAATCTTCACATCTTTCTAGTACTCTTTGCGTATCTTAAAGTTATGGATATACACGCCTCTGGCTTCTATTATGGTATGAAGAAACATCCAGGAACACAATTAATTTGACAGAATTGATACCCCAAGTTAAAAACCAGATATCACTGTATTGTCTTGACAATAACTAATCCAGTATGTCTTGTATCATGTAGGTGTAGGACCTGTCGGTTTGAAGTCTGGAGTCTTTTAGATGAGTTGGACTGTCAAAAGTTCAAATTCTCTGCTTCTTTGCTTTCAAATGAAAAAGACTAGTTCCCTGGCAGTGGAGATGATCCAAGAGAAGGGATTGAAAAGGATGATCTTCTGCACTGGTGGATTCTGGTTATCAATTAAAAATGCAGTCTAGAGATCAGATGAAGTTGCTTTCATGCACTTCTTCTCCCTGAATATGTACTGGGGAAAAAGGGTTGATGCAAGAGCTGGAAGCTCAAAACCACCTAGTTTTCAGCCTCAATTTTGGAAGGAAATGCTGCTGTGACCTGGTGAAGCTGGAGGAGGAAAGCCAGAAAAGAATGCCACTTAAGGAGATTGCCACCATCTTAAAATATGTACAAAATAATGAATTCATGTTATGGATCAATAATGAAAATCTTGGTTTTTTTTCCTGGTTTTAGTTTTAATCTTAACCCACTTTAGAGATTAATATTTGCTTGTGGCTGTTTTTTGAGGGGAGGAGTGTCAATTTGGTATCAAAATATTGCCGTCTTTTTTTTATTGATAACATCAACGATCTTTTGGTGGGTGTTAATTTTTAGCAGAATAAATCAACCTTAACCGGCTTTCAGGAGGTCGTAGGTTCAAATCTGTGGTCTTCCCACTTTCTGATACTGTGCCATGGTAAGGTTGCTTAGCCTAAACGTTATCACGGTTTCCTTGATGTTCTCTTGAAAAAAACTAAATCCTTAATTACCCACTTTCCAACAAGTACAAAGGAAAATATAAAAAAAACACAAAATAAGTGGTTGAGGGAAAGGGAGAACATCGAAAGAAAAAACATCCCCATATATAACATTACATGTATAATATCGTTGGAGGGAGATTCAAATTTACAAGAATCTCTCTTTTCCTTTTCTTGTGTTTTGTTCCTTCCTCTTTCCACCATTGAATGACTCTTTGTCCCACTTTGCTTGGGAAAGGAGTGGAAGTGGAATATATTTATAGTTTTGCTTAAATTGAATCTTTTCAATTCCATGTATGTGAGGTTTATAGATATTCCATGTATGTGAATAGACGTGGGTAGAGTTCTTGTGGGCAGGTGATCCAAAGTCTCGAATAAATGCATCATAAGGGACAAATACGGTTTTAAAGAAAGTGACCAAGTGGCACGACTCAGCCCTCTATCTTCTTACAATTCCTAGTTTCAAGTTCTTATAACACCTTCACAAATTGTAACTTTGGTTTGGAAAGCGATTATCAATAAATTTCATGTTCTCTCTTTACAATTTTTACAACAAATATTTTATTTTTTATTTATATATTTGTATGTATATATTATTTTATATCTATAATATATATAGAAGAAGCACATGAGCCTCGGTTTAGATCGAAGTATCAAACTGAATTGAACTTTTCAGAGAACTCTAAAAACTCGTAAAAAACTTGATTCGTGAAAAGCTTGAAGTCGAATAACTAGAATTGAGCTTTTCACATTTTTTTTAAGCCTTAAAAGGCGAAATTCGTTCATAAACTAAATGCTCAGATTTACAATCTATGAAGCATTTTCACATGCTATGATATCATGTTTGTAGTCTGTATCATATGAAACGGTTTTGGATATCTCTCGCTCTTTTTTTTCTGTTTGTTCTCTCGTTTCTTTGACAGAAATTCTCTTAAAACTCCCCTAGGCCCTAATTCTCTGATCCATTGAGCAAAAATCGATTAGAAAAACAAAAGAACGTTAAACTCTTTACTGAAGTTTTGAATAAACAAGACATTATCATTCATTTATTCATCATCAGTTTTTTTTTTTTTTTTCGTCGAGGAAAATAAGTTCACTGGATAATAAGAACTTCTACAAGGGCTAGGATGAATCAATAAAACAATTTTGCTTCTTCTCTTCGTTTCCTGTAACTCGGCAATTTTGGAAGGTGTTGCCTGTTTTCACAAGTGGAGAAGCGACAGACAGTCAGAGAATCCCAGTTAGAGTTTCCCCCCTTTTTTAACCAGGAAGCCAATCTAAGGTGAACACGAGTGAAAAATGATGGGAATTCCTCTACAGTTCCTAATGGATATGGTGTTATCGGGGTTTCTTTGATTATTGGTTTGGGAATCTTCTCATTGGTTGCCTTCATTCTCTGCTCTGTTGCTTTCCTACAGAATGCTATGGGCGTCTCTTAACTTGGAGGAGGTATTTCTTACGCATTTCTGTAAAACCTGAGTCAAACTCAAAGCTGTTGTTAATTTGCCGGGAAAGATTAGCAGTGGTTCTGCTCCGGACGAATAGTAAGACCAGTCGGACAAGGCCGAGAGAGAATCATGAAAATGGTTCACTCCACAATGAGGCGGTTTGGGTTTGAAGATCGGGTCGAACCAGATCCCATCCCGACGGTTTGAAAACCCTAAACCCTGCTCTGTAGCTGGTAAAAGCATAATTTCCAAAGGAAGTTCGAGACAAAACTTCTAGACAAATCAAGCAAAGAAGAGAAATCTGAAAGTCGTTGACAAGGAAGAAAGAGAGGATCGACTCCTGTTCTGGGCTTTCGGATTATTCTGTTTTTAAGTTGAGGGTGAATTTTTGAGATTTCCAGTATATTATATCGCTCTGGTCAGGTAGCTCTAAGCTTCTAACTTCTTCTTTATTCTTATCTGGTTTGTAAAATAGTCTTGGGTAGCTTATGAAACTGGAGTCTGGAGGCATGTCTTCTGGTTAGAGAATGTGAAATGATCCTATAAATTTTCCTTGTCCTGGGCTTTATTTGGTTCAAGTTGGCGTGCATGATCGAAGGCAGCAGTAACTTTGGTTTCTTCTCTTGCCATTTGATTGTTGTAGTTGTACAACAATGGCCATGGCCATAACCTCTTGCAGTCTTGCTAATGTAAATATTCTTGCATTTCTTAGTGAATAGCAGTCTTTGTGGAAGATTGACGGTTTACAGAGCAAGTTCTATAAATTTTCCATCAGAACTCCGAAGTTATAGAACAGGTAACTTTGAAATAGGTTGAGAAATTCAACTAAACGGAGAGAGAGAGAGAGATTTCAATTGCAGAGAATATACTGGATCGTAAGCTTCCAATAAACCAGCTGGTCGATCTACCGTAACCAGCTGGTCGATCTACCGTATGGAATAGAATACAATAGATATGTAGAATCTTAATACCGAAAATGCCCTTATAAAAATTCATTTTGCTCCCCCTCTCTCATTTGCTCTCTCTTCTCCGTGGTTTTCTCTCTGCGTCGCTAAACCCTCCAATCCCCCCCTCTCTCTCGCCAATCCCACTCGCTCTACATCTGTCAGAGACATTCTATCGCTCTATCTCTCTCCCATTGGGTTGTAAGCTGAAATCTTTATCTTGTAATTGTTTTGACAGCCATAGCTAATGGGTTTCGTGCTTAAAGCTCCAACAAACTTTCTGCGACAGGAAAACCTTGTATCTTTCTCCAGAAGCTCTAGGAGGAACTGTCTTACTCTTAGAAAGCAGAGACTAACAGTTTCAATGTCATCCGTGGCCAATACAGCAACTTCGATAGTCAAGCCAGAAACTGAGAAAAATCTTGGGTTTCCAATTATGGTACTGATGCATTAACATTTGTTGTCTCTACTATTACCTTTATGCTTGCTCGTAGGGCATTTCTGGGCATTAGGATAATTTCATTTCGATTTGTATTTTCAATGATGTACTTGTATGATCAAATGCCTCCGTGTGGCTATCAAATGCCTCCTAATTATTGTCTTCCTTTTTTCTTCTAAGAATTTCATTAGGCCTTTTATGTTTATTTATTTTATTTTATTTTTTCAGACGTTTCTACAATGCTAGGAACAAATGCAAAAGTTGTTTTCTTTTTTACCCTTTCTCCAGATTTTGGTAGAACATAAATGTTTTTTTCCCGGCTTATTTTACATAACTTTTTTTATTTCATTATTCTATATAATTAAACCTATTGTTAACATTCCAGCATGACCGCTGCTGTCTAGAAATATTTTTTTTGAACTTTATATTTGTGATAAAAATTCAGAAAATTTGAAGCTCTTTTTTTATTCTCTAATAAATATAACATGAGATGAAAAGGTTATAGCTTTTTTCTTTTTGCATTTTATAACAACCTCTTGTTATTGTACATTTTTTATTGAACTTTATGTATCGTTTTGTGGCAGAGGACTATCATATGTGTATGCATGTATGATTATTAGTTGTGTTTGTCTAGGTTAAATCGGGTTAATAATAGTTGACTAGGAAGTCTGACATTATTGTTCATATCATTAAAGTCATGTCTTTATATTCTTTTTCCTGATTGATGACCCAGAGGAGTCTTTACTGTTGTTTGTTCCTTTTCCAGGGGATCATGCTACTTTAATTTTTTCCTTTTTGGGTTTCAATGAAAAGAACCACTTAATATTTATTAAATCTTATTAACTTTCTATAGTAGAACATCCCAATCTTTGTTTGATATCTATGTTGTTGGGAAAAACAATGTTAAAGCAAACCATATCTTGTCAAGAATAAACATTGCTATATTCCCTTGCTGCATGTGGAATTGTAAATTAGCCTCATACTCTTTGGTGTAATTTTGTAGGTGAATGGCTGCACTGGAAAAATGGGAAAGGCAATTATACAAGCAGCAGTTTCAGCAGGACTTGAGTTAGTTCCTGCATCATTTAGCAGTCCAGAGGAAGCTGGTCAAGTTGTGCAAGCAGGTGGGAAAGAGATTCAGATATATGGTCCTCCTGAAAGAGAAGGTGTTCTTGCATCACTCTTTGATGAACACCCAAATCTGATTGCCGTGGACTTTACTGTGCCTGCTGCAGTGAATGGTAAGTTTTTATGTTTCTTTCTTCTAGAAACTTGTTTACTATGAATATGTTCCTTGTACTGGTGTCAAAACAATATAGCACTGATCAGCACTAGATATTGCATAGGTTTCCTAGAAAACTTCTTTTGACAGATAACAATGAGAATATACAGAGGAAAGAAGATAATATCAAGGTTATTGGTTTATTATTTTCATTAACTTTCTCTTGGCAATTTAGCTCCTAGCTATCCATATACATATATGCTTTGTCAAGATAATTAGATAAATAGGGATAAAATTTGACAAGCTCCTAATGATTTGAACCTCCATTGAACATGAAGGGATATGAGTATAAAAGATAAACAGCCTAAAGAGCTAAAATAATGGTGCCAACCTATTAGATAGGATTCTTGTATCCATTATCAGTGGCTTGGATATTTGAGAAATGAAGAATAATATCTTTTATGTTTAATCTTCTTATTGGTATCTGTATCCAGGCATCATAGCTGCTTTAGTAAATAACAAAAGAAGGAAAAAAAGAGATGCATAGACACTATGTTTACTTGTGGCTGATAGATCATGTAGGACCTCCACGATGAGATGGGATGCATTTAGATACAAACATTACAGCATAATTGCATGAAACTAAAACACATGCGTACTATCAGAAATTGGTAGATTCCATGAGTGGAAACTTATACAAAAGAGTTGTCATTAATGTTTTCTGATGTCTAATGTAACTTGTGACCGGTGCATGTCCAAACCTTGGTAATCTCAGAACTCAGAAGCTGGAGCTTGTTGCAAGTATTTATTGTAAATTCTGTTATTATAATTATGGTCCGATCTATACCTCGAATGTTATAAGGTATGGAAACAGTCAACAAAGCTCATAACCATGCATGTATACATCCAGGGTGTGTACCTCATCCTTCAGTGGTTTTCACCAAGGAGCCAGAGATTTCCTAGGCAAACTAACACAATGATTGATGTTATCTGACTAGAGTCAATGACCCCCATGGTTTCACCATAATTTTGTTGCCTATCCAAGAGAATGTGATGGCTAGGAGGCTATCTGTAAATTATTGAATGGTAGCCATGGCCAATTGATCAGGAAAAAAGGGGAAAGAAAATGTAGTAGTGAATCTACTTGGGTCAAGCTGTTTTTGAATATTCTGTAACTTAGCTATTTGAAGAAAAAAAAAGCTATTTGATGTTATTTTTAAATTTTACTGTTTTTCCTTTTCTTTTTCCCTCTCTTTGAAGTAGGACAGAATTCATTTTGCTGAGATCAAATAGTTTGGATTAAGGCTGAGTTGAGTTGAGATCTTTTTTTTTTTTTTTTTGATTGCAGGCAATGCAGAGCTATACTGCAAAGTTGGTGTACCTTTTGTAATGGGAACTACAGGTGGGGATAGGGAAAGACTGTATAAGACTGTGGAAGACTCAAATGTTTATGCTGTAATCTCTCCACAGATGGGAAAACAGGTTTTTATATTCCTTTTTACATCTTTTTGTTTTTAGTATAGTTGGGAATGTTTTATAGCTAGATTGTTCCTATTTCCAATAAAATCCATTGTGGTCGGTTTTTTCCTAGGTTGTTGCATTTCTTGCTGCTATGGAGATTATGGCCGAACAATTTCCTGGAGCCTTTTCAGGTTATTCTTTACAAGTATGGTCTTCTCTTTCTGGATTAATATATACCTTCTGGTGTTTGATTTTATACATGGATTTTCAAAAGCGTTCCTGATTAAAACTATTAAATCATGTTACCATGATGTTGTCCATGATGAACACACAGAATCCTGCCAGGAATCTATTAAAAAGGATCTGCTGAGAAGTTATATACCAAGAATATTGAGAATGTAAAGAGGCTTCATAATCTGCTAAGAGACTCCACCCATGTTGCTGTGGTTCTTGAGAGGCCTAGTTGAATTGTTGGAGATGTATGCAGCAGGAGAAGATATTTGTATGGTGCATGAGGAGAGGAATGGTGGAGAAGAAAATTAGAAATGTAGAGCAGAAGAATAGGGAAGTCAAACCTGATTACATTATTAGGAATTGGAGTAGCTTTGGGGGGGGGGGGAGGGTAGGAGGTATAGGAGTTGTCCCTTTCATGAGCCCCATTAGAGGGGGGAACATGAAGAGGGGGCTTAGTGAGGTAGTGGGCAGAATTTGGATCAAGATTCCCCTCACCCTGAAGAGGAGGCTCAAATAAAAGAGACCTCGATCATTAATTAATAAGCAACTGCCTACAGAAGTTGTATTGCGAAGATTGGCCTAGGTCACTAAATGTTCAGGGTCTTTTTATGGGAGGGGAAAATTTACAATGTCTATGTTTAGAACTTCAACTATGAAGATTTTGTTTGGTGACGAGTTTTTTATGACATGATAAAATAAGGAGGCTACATTAACTAGATTTGCCAAGGATGGAGGTAGACAGTGTCTGACATAAAATTTAGATAAAGGATTGAAGTTTCTGATACAATAACAAACCTTTATACAAGTATCAAAGTATCATAGTACTGAATCCTAGCATAGAAAAAATGGAACCCAGTACAGCCTGAGCTAGTAAAATAATTGAAAAGTAAGGTTACTGATAGGTACTGGGCTTTCTTTTTGTGGTGGTAGTATGGGACCTTTGTATGTAAATAGGATTTGGAGCATCTATTGTTGTTGTTATTGTTATTATGATGATGATAAGTCGCTGATGCTCCTCTCTCTCTCTCTCTAATTATGTGTGTGTTAATTGGGTGTTTATACTTTATTGGGTGCTTTCAGAATGGGATTGGGAGGAAATGGTTCTCCTGGATTATGTTATGCCACCTCTACACATTTTTCTATCTTAATAAGTTGCCTAAAGGTTAAGGCAGTTTGTGGTTTTCAGCCAGAAGATCCTTTGTCCCCCATGTGATTCATCATAGTTAGCCCCCAACTATGTCTATGGGTGAATGTGAACTAATTCACTTGGCTTGTTCTCTTTGTTCTACTACTTATCAGAAAGTGTAATCAACCCCAAAGATGGTTGTGTTCAATTGTGATTGTTTCGAAATATTGATGGTCATCTTTCACATAATTCTTAAGGTAATGGAGTCTCATCAAGCAAGCAAGTTGGACACGTCTGGAACAGCCAAGGCTGTCATCTCCTGCTTCCAGAAACTTGGTGTCTCTTTTGATTTGGATCAGGTATTTCTACCATTCCCTTTATAGTCTACTACTGTCTCAAAGTGAAAAACTTAATGCTCAACCGTCAACTTGGAAAACTTGACCTGGTTTTGGGTTGTTATTAAGTGATGTAACATGATAAATTGCTTATGTTTTCTCTAATTTGGTCTAGTAGGACTTTATAATTGAGGTATCTTTTTCCATATGTGCAGTAGGTTCCATTATTGTTCTTTATGCTTTATATTCTTATGTCTTATTGACAGATACAACAAATTCGGGATCCTAAACAACAAATTGAGTTGGTAGGGGTCCCAGAGGAATACCTATCTGGCCATGCATTCCATATGTATCACCTTACATCACCTGACCAGACGTAATCTTACTGTCCCATGTATATTTGTTGTAATCTTGGAACCCGATGTATTTCTGTACCTAAAATCTAATAAGCACTAAATGCTTTGTTTCTGCAGAGTTTCTTTTGAGTTTCAGCATAATGTCTGTGGGAGATCAATATATGCTGAGGGCACTGTTGATGCTGCCATTTTCCTAGCCAAGAAGGTCCCAAATACTTTCCTTCTCTTCTAGGTTACTCCATGCTTTTTATTTTCTTGTGATATAAATTGATCATAAGAGTTTCTAATAATGCAGGTTCGAACCAAGGCTGACAAGAGAATCTACAATATGATTGATGTGTTACAGGAAGGAAATATGCGATGATAGGTGGTTTTGATTTTTGAAGGTCTAATATAACTTCTAGTTGCTGTCATCATTGTTTGAACTTAAAGACATGATTGAAAATTCAAAGATGGAGGGCGGATGATGAACTTGCTTTATGGAATTTTATGGCAAATTAAACTGAGTATTTTCCTCTTTCTTTCAATTGGCCAGGCATTGGTGCGGTGGTAAAATCTTCAGTGCATAAGAATGCGGGTTCCGGCTGGCCATTCATGCAAAAAACTGCAGGGGGGGGGTAATTAGACCAGGATGCTGTGTACTGCTTCGAGTATGCATTTGCACATCACTTTTCTATCACAAACAGTCCAGAACAAATAACCCAATTTTGTTACTTCTTGGTAAAAAGAGCTTTCTAATGAGTTTTCTATCTTGTGCTTGTGTAGATTTTGCATTTACCAACCTAGGGTTGTCTCATTGGTGTGTTAGCTTGTTTGTTCCAGCGTTGACGTGGAATCAAATCTTGCAACGAGCACTTTGGGAAAAACCGAAAAATGGGTCAGGGGAAAGTTAATGATGAATTGCATTTAATTATGTACAACATATAGACCTGTAAAGTGGGCTGGGCTGCCCGCGGGAAGACACAGCCCAGCATGACTCAGGCCGTGCCAAACCCTGTGCTGTTCCGGGCTGGTCGGGGTTTTGCCGTTTTGATGCTTGTTTTCAATTTTATTATATTAATTTATTTTAATATTGTTGTAATTTTTTACAATTTTATTTTTATTTCATTTGAAGTGTTTTTTTTTCAATTTCCTGTCTATCTTGTTAATTTATCTTCTTCTTTTTTCATTATTTTTTAGTTTTTCTAAAAAAATTGTGCTGCCCACTAGTGAGCATCCCGCAAAAATGGATATTGCTGGTACAACATATTTTCACCTGCTGTATTCAAAATTTATTTGCCATTATAACTCCCAATGTCCCCACTGTGCATTCTTTGATCAACTATTGCAGATGCTAACGTGGATCTCATGTACTAGCATTGGAACCCTGTATCTGTAGTGCCCAGACTTTCAGGTATCTTTCTGGCTGACCAGCTTGAATCGATAACTGTTTTGTGTTTGGTATCGTATTCTGGGAGCCCATGAATGGTTGGTTCATTTTATTTGATTATAGAGTCTAGACATTCAATCATGCTTTTTTTTTTTAATCTCTTTTGAAGAAGGGAATTGGGAAAAGAGACAGCCATCAAGATTGATAAGATCAAGGCTAAATTTGTTAAGAAAAATTCATAATCCCTTGCGTCGATTTTGTTTTTTATTTTTTTTTTTGTTTTGGTATTTGATGATATGCACCACACCCATCCCCAAAATCAGTGGTTGAGGGAATCGAATCCACGACTATATCGGATGAACCAACTAACATATCAACTGAGTCACCCCTCTTGGTGCTGAGAGAAATTTAGGTATAGGTCGTGATATATAGGCCTCTTTCCTCGAGGGGAAAGTTGTCAAACTGTTGTGGGATTAAAATGCCTTTGCCAGCATGCATAAATTAGTGCTCTTTTGGGACATATTCCCGGTGAAAGAATAGGGCCCTAGTATTCAAAAATTCTAACACTGGGGAATTGGACGCTATATACAGATTATTTGCCATAAACAATTGAAATGTGCCTTTTGTAAGCAAAATTTCCTATTGCCTATCGCTTACCTGACTTCGGATCTCCTGCCCATGAGAACTCTGCCCACACCTACCCACAATACACTATCCCTTGTGAATTGGGAACATCTCCCCCTGCATAATACTATGCAGAGGATGATATGTTCTTCATGTATGGCTGCAATAAACGTGGGCAGAGTTCTCGTGGGCAGGAGATCCGGACTCCGCTTACCTTACCCTCCCAAGTCCCAACTCGTTTTGGATTGATCTCGATTGATTGATTTTACAAGGAATCTGTTTGGTTTGGTAAAATTCTTAGTTTACAATTTCACATGAAAATTATGGTTAATTGGAAACATAGTGCCTGTTTAGCAAGTATTTTTCAGAAGATATGTTACAAGATCTGATGGTTAAAAGACAGAGTGAGTTTTTGCAAATAGATCTTGGAAGACCAAAGATTGTTTGGTTGAAATATTTTACATAGATATCACAAAAGACCATAAAAGCTAGAAGACCATTTGGTAACGTGAATGTCTTGTGTGTGGGCTAACAAACCTTTCATTTAAGTATTTAACATATGAGACACACATACATTTTCTAAGGTGAGACCCACATACCATTGGTGGACATACATGTGGGGTCTATGTATCGACATGTATGTGGGGCTCATGTACATTTTACAAGGTGGGCCCAACATACCATTGGTGGCCATGCATATGGGGTCCATGTGTGGACATGTATGTGGGGCCCATATACATTTTACAAGGTGGACCTCACATCCCATTGGTGGACATGTATGTGGGGCTTATATACATTTTTAAAAGTGGGTCCCACATACATTTTCCAAGGTGAGCCCCACATACCATTGGTAGGTCCCACTTACACATTCAAATAGTTTTTGTGGAAAGATAACCCATTTTCTTCCAAGTGTGTGCATCGTACAACACGTTTGAAGAAGACGGGGCGCTAAAAGACCGTAAAAGCTTCATTTGAAGCTTCTTGAAAAAGCCTAAATTCGGGCTTCTGGCGTCTTTTATGGGCTGGAGCTTTCCCGAATAGATCTTTCTATTGCCAAACGAGAAAAGTCCAGAATTCAGGCTTTCGACCTTCTAAACAGCCTGAAGCCCACGCGGAAAGACTTGCCATACGCGGCCATATGTATTTAGTGTTGGTATCCAATTATCCATCTATAACTGAGTGATCTAAGGCTTAGTTTGGAAGGAGTACAAATGCAAATATGTACAATGTAAATACATATAAAATAAGGAAAATTACAAAGACCCCCTATACTTTGTTTTGCGACAATGACCCCCTGTACTATGACCATGAGACAAAGACCCCCCTTGACCATTAAGTCAGATGACAAAATGCATTAAATTACCAAAATACCCTACTAAATTTTTTCTATTTTCTTTTTTTTTGCCCTTTTCTCTTAAAACTTATTTAACTTATTATTTTCCATTTCTTTTCTTCTTTTCCCCTCCCTCATCGTCCTCTCTCATTCTCTCTCTCCCAGCTCTCCCAAAACAGAGCCAGAGACTCTCCTCCTGCAGCACTTGCGGAGTCGGAGCCGGCATCACGTCCCGACCTAAACGTGTTCGTCGTGGTTGGACTCGTGGACTACTTACTAACTACCAAAACCATTTACAGAAGATACGTGATTTTGGCGTCATCACGCCCACCGACTACTTACTAACTACCAAACTGTAGATTATGCAGATTTCCTTTCCAAGCTTTTGATTCTCCGATTTGAATCTACATGGAACAAACCTATTTCCTCCCTCCCCACTCTCACTCTACCCTTCCTTGAAATTTCTCTCCCCTTCCCATCTCAGTCCTCTGATTCTTTCCTATATATCCTCACTTCTTCCAACATTCATTGGAATATCGGCCTTATTTACTTGGTTCCTCTTTTCTTCTTTTTTCTATTTATCTCCATCTCATGTCTGTCGGTCGAAGAAGGCCACATGTGGAAGCAACCGATGCTTTGGTCATTCGGTTGACTCCTTGCTACCAGTCCGTGCTTGCTGTCATGTTGGAAAAAGCAGGGGTTTAGGCCGGTTTTACCTACTACTGGATTTGAACCAATGACTCTCGCCGCATGAAAGCGATACTCTAACTGTTGAGTCAAGTAGGTCAAGCTGAGTCAAGTCAGAGAAAATAGACCTAACAGAGAAAGCCGCACAACTAGAGTTCTCCGTGGGGCGGACTCCCTCTCCCTCTCTGCTCAAATATCTTTGAATCATGAAAGGAGAAAAATGGAGAACAATCAACAGTCGTTTTGGCAATTTAGCGATGAACTAAGGCTACAATCAACAAACTTGGCAAATCTTTCTCTTAACAATTCAATATGGGGGAATTCAATGATCAGCTGAGGCTACAACGATCAGCTGAGTCCATGAGCCGGAGCCGGCGTCACGTCATGGTTGGACTCGTGGACTACATATGCCAAAACCGCCTATCTTCTGTAAATAGTTTCACAGAAGAGAAGCAATGAAGAGATGTATTGTGTTCATTAGTTTCTAGAGGCTCCACAAGGCGTCGGAACGTGTCCCCAACTCAATGGAGAGAGAGATCGGGATTGAATTAAATGGGTTCAATCCCGATGCTGTTAAGGGGAAGGGAAAGAAGAGAGATCGGGGGAAAGAGAGGAGAGAGAGGGAAAGAGAGAAATGTGAAGGAACAGAAGGGTAGTATCGGAAGGTTGGGGAAGATGAACAGTTTTTTCTCCTAGTTATTGCAAGGGTAGTATGGGGATTAAAAAAATATTATAATGGCTTTTTTGGACGGAAAGCTAACGGAAGGGAGTCTTTGTCTCACGATCATAGTACAGGGCGGTCTTTGTCACAAAACAAAGTATAAGGGGGTCTTTGTCACAGACCCCATAATACCGGGGGGGGGGGTCTTTATAATTTACCTACAAAATAATACAAAATATAAGGTTTTGCACTCTACATATTTACATTTGTACTCCTTCCAAACTCAGCCTAAGGTCATTATTGAAGGCTATGCAGCAGCCTTGATTGTTAAAAGAATTTGCCTATCAGAGGAGATTTCCCTGCAACATTATTGCCCTACTTCACCTCTCATCTCTAGTTCCAACTCAATGAATTTTTGTCTCGATTTTTACAGGTGCAAATTCCCCATGCTTAGAGACAAGTAACGGCATGAAATGGAGGGTTAGGATGTATTGGACATAACAGCTGTGCAATGGGAATATATCCCTTGCCATTTATGGGAGATGTTCGTGGTGGTATTCTGTGAAAACAATTTGTGGTAGCAGATCTGAGATCTAATCCTGTTTCTTGTTGATAATTGGTAGGATTGGATCTTCACACAAGATTAGATTCAGTTAATGTAATATAATCCCATCATACATGTATTTCCTTCAGGGTCCAATGGACCTGGTATAGATACGAAGATATCTAGCTAAGGTCCAAATCCTTTTATTCCATCTAGATGGATATGGATTGTTTGGATCAGCTCCCGATCTGATCCGGAGCAATCAAATAGCTCAATGTCTCGTAAAGAAAGTTTAGGCCTCGTTTGAGAGCGATTATGACATATTTTTTGTTGGTAAAAAGGGAAAGGGAGGGCTGCTTCGGAGAAGCTACTAAAAATGACTTTACACAGAAAATTGTTCTCATAAATGTATTTTTGGCTTTTTGAAAAATTTTTCACCAAATAAGACTTTACGATTTTCTGTGTGAGGCTTACCTTACAACACCAGACCAGATCCACTATGGCGGTGTTTGGAACCGTGCCGTTGTTCCAGAAAATGGTGATATATTAGCGCCACATTGGAAAAATCGGTGTTCCAGGAAATGTCAATATGTTTGGAACCAATTTTCCATAAAAAAGGTGCTCTAAGCCATGCCTTGGAAATCAAGAAGGCATGGTTTAGAGCAACACTGAATTCGACATTTTCTCAGATTGGAGCTTGTTGCTGCCAGCGAGGATATGATGTGGTGGTGATGTGGACTCCCTATAATGGGTATCAGTGCTGAAAACATATATGAAGCATTGGTACCAAACAGAAGGTGTTTTTGTTGCTCCATGAAACTTCCTACCTGGCAGCAACGTTTCCAAACAAAAAAAAAGACATTGTTTTCTCAGAAAATGGTGCTTCCAACCCACATATAAAGCTATTTTCAGAAAACATCTTTGTATCTGCAACATCGAGCCAAACATAAAAGCCCTCCCAAACAAGAGATTAGCTGAACTATGCATGAGCCATTGAATGATAGTTAATTTTGGATTTTCTGTGCACACTCTGCTAGTAGTCTGCTGAATGGTGGCAGGACCTCTTGTTGCACAACATAAAGGAGATAGCATCTGCACCCCACAGGTGCCTCCCAACACATCCCAATCGTGTATTAGGAACATCTTCCATTGACAATTATGAATTGGGATCTGCTCCTTACACCGATCTCATAGCTACATTCTACCATGCGTAGAAAATATTTTCTATGAATAATAACATATAAGTATGAGAGATGTTCCAGATCCGATCGGGAGTTGTATGTGAACTCTACATTCTGCAAGCACATGAGAACATTTGATATGAATTTAACGTACATACTGCATACATGTAAGAGAAATACTGGCTGTCCGGCTGAATTTGGTCTCTCCAAGATGGGGAACTAAGGCCTCATTTGATAACACTTTTCAGATGTTTGGTGTTTGAAAAACTTGCTTTTAATCGAAATGGGAGGCTCTTAATGCGCTCAGACGCGTTTAAGAGCCATGAAAATGCCAAAAATATCCTCTATATTCTTTTAGAATGACGTGCATACCCCCGGCGCCCCCCAAACCCAAGACAACCCTACCAGACGCAAAAACCCCCAAACCCATGAAACTCTCTGCTCTTGTGAAAGCAAAGGTATGGCGGTACAGGCACTTGGAAGGTTCGTTTACAGTTTCGTTTCTTCTTTCTTTAGATTTCTTAACTAAAAACCTTTATTGTTTCAGGGTTACAGGCGCCTACCAGTTCGTTTCTTCTTTCTTCATCAAAGGTATCTTTATTTCGATTTTTGGAATTTTAGCACTTCTTTTCATGAGGGTTTGTTTCATTTAGGTTCGTTGTTATTGGGTGTAGTGATGATAATAACAAGGTTGGGTTTATTTATGTGGGTATTTATTTTTCAAAATTTACTTAAATGCCAGATCTTCTTGTTTTGCTATGCGATAATTGATGTAGGAAGTTGGTTTTCTTTTCTTTTTAAATTTCTTGAAAGAGCCTTGTTTACATGTTTTGATTATCAATTTTCTGGAATAGTCGTTTAGTTTGTTTCTCTTTTGACATTTGGGCAATGTAGAATGTTTTGGTGAATAGATTTTCCAATGAAGTAATTCCACCTTTAGTGGTGATGATTTTTCTGGACTTGGTCCTCTTGCCCTTTAATTTCAAGGTTTATGATGCAGGGACGTTTGCCCAAATAATTTCAAGGTTTAATGGTGGAGAATAAAAGTAAAAGCAATGGTGATGACATGTAGTACCACGTTTCTTTGAACACCCAGCACCCATCTATCTCTGTCTCTGTCTCTCTCTCTTTGTCGTGTGTGTGTGACTTGACTGTGTCTATCTCAAATTAATCTCCATTGACACAGTGGTTGCTATTTATAAAGGAAGACATGGAAATGAAGTATTAACAGCTAATTAATTTGCTTTAACATTATAGAATTAATCCATATTTCTAATTCGAGGGCGAGTGGATCTCTCTTTGGCCCCAACTTGTGCAGGGTATAAATTATCTAATGGCATCAAAAGCCAATGTTTATTCCCTTGTTAAACATTTATTATGTTATTTATTAATCATTTTATTATTTTTAATAGTTATTAATTATTTTTATTTTGTTATTTATTAATTATTAATTATTTTTAGTAATTATTATAAATTATTATGTATCTACTTATTTTTATTCATGATACTATTAATTATTAATTAGTAACTGATGAAGAAAGATTTGGCCCGACCTCGTAACCACTCAACACGTGGCAAAGGCAACAATTCGACACAACAGCTCGCCAAGGCGCGAGCTCCGAAAGGAGGAACCAGTGGTCCGAACTCCCCGTAAGGAGCCCGAGCTCTCCCTTAGGCCCCGAGTCTTACAAACACAAAGGGCAACAACCCGAACTGGTCTGCCCCAGGGCAGTTCGAGCCACACCACTGTCCGAACTCAAGACTTCACCTCACACACCACTTCAGCACTTCGCCCCCGGGACACCGAACTGAACAAACCGTACCTGACACCGAAGGAGTCCGTATCCAGAGGCGGCGCACCTAACTGACTTGGGATCTGACGCTTGACAGCCGCATTCCAACGGCCACCTGCCACCGCCACCTGCCACCGCCATCTCCAGTTACAGAGATGGCTCCGACAAGGAGCAGTGGCGGTTCTGTTCCAGCAAAGGTGATGACACCCGAACTGGCAGAAGCACAGAAGTAATCATACTCGACCTGACAGAGGCCTCAGAGTGAGTGCGCGAGGTGGTTATAAAAAGGCTCTCTACCCCCTGAGGACAAGGTATGTGAACTTTGCATCATCTAGTTTTATCTTGCCTTTGAGAGAATACTAACTTGAGCTTCGGAGTGATCTCGTCGGGTTCCTCCCCGGAGATTCCCCACTTTCTTCTCCGTTTCAGGCCCCCCTATTGCTCCAATTAGAGGCAAGGTCGTTGACAGCTAGGATCGGCCGGATTGAACACCATCAATTGGCGCCGTCTGTGGGAACTACGCTTCTAAAAGCCTCCCTCTAAAACTCTCATAACCTCTTTTCTCCAGAAACCCCAACACTCATGGCTTTTTCCAGCAATGCCGGACGTGGCACGGAGATGAACACCATCGGGGAACAACTTCAAGTCCCCGTGGTGTGCGTCGGACAGTTCACCATCCCCCTTCCGGTGGATGGGATCCCCAGCTTGAATGCGTCACAAGCAGTGGCGCCCGTAAACCTTCCTGCCATGAGCATCCCCTTTCCTCTCCCTATCGAAACAACCTTTACTGAACCAACTGTTGTCCCCCTGGCAACCATCCAGAACCAGTTGGAAGACCTGATGCAATGCATGCGGGCAATGCAAGCCCAAATGCAGAAATTCCAACAACATCAGCTTCAGTAGCACCAAGTACTGCACCACATCTCCCAGTATCACTATCAGTAGCAGTTCCCCCAACTGCCTCTGAACCAACCACTACTTCCACCTCGGCACCCTGCTCCAAAGCCGGTTAAGCCCTCCCCTCAGGGTGGACGCCGTCACCGAGGAGAGGCCTCCCAACCTCAGAACCCCCACAAGAGCCAGGCCTCATCCCCGGGCCGAGGGCGAAGAAAGATCACCCCCGCCTCGCAGCTCGCCGGCGGGTCAGGCACCTCGCCCACCAAGTTGATATCCCGACACTCCAAGTCTGAGCTCCCGCTGACAGAGAATCGGTTCAGCGTCCTGGCGGCAGACTACCAACAGCCCGGGCCCATCGAGCTCGGCAACACAGAGGCCAGCAGCGCCAGCACCAGGCCCACTCAACAACGAAGGCATCGACGAAGTTGCCGAACTGCCACCCGTGTCCTACCCGAGCTCAGAGGTAAAGAAGAGACGAGCTCGGACGAGGTAAAAGCTGCCCCAATTCTCTCAGTTCCTTCCCCCCTCGCATCAGAACTCTTGGCAGTCCCCATGCCCAAAGACTTCAAGCTCCCGCCTTTGGACAAGTATGATGGGTCCTTCGACCCCAACGACCACGTCGATGCTTTCCAATCCCAAATGCACCTCGCTAGGGCCAGTGAATCATGCATGTGCGTTGCCTTCACCACCACCTTCAGGGGGGTAGCCCGCACTTGGTACAGGAACCTGGCCCCCGGGTCGATAAGATGCTGGATCCAGTTCGTGCAGGTCTTCACCGCACACTTTGTCACCAGCAAGCGGTGCCCCAGAACCGAGGAAAGCATCTTCGGAGTAGTCCAAAGAGAAGGAGAATCCATCCGGGGCTACATCAAGCTGTTCAATGAAGCGTGCTTGCAGATACCGCGATTAGACCCCGCGGTGCAGCTCGCGGTGGCCAAGAGAGGAGTAACACACAAGGAGTTCAAATAGCACATGGTAGCTAACCAGCCCGCAACCGTAGCCGAATTCCTCAAGCTCGCGGATAAGTTCATGAGAACAGAGGAAGAAATCAACCAACGAACCAAAAGCGGGAACAAGAAAAGAAAGAGGGAAGGCGAGCCCTCCAACCCAGTCGACAGAAAAAACCCGACCCGGGAGCCGAAGCCGAACTAGCCGTTCCGAGCTCCCTTAGCAGTTCGGACAGATTACACACCGTTAAACACGAGGCGGACCGAAATCTTGATGACGATCAAAGACGCCCCATACGTAAAGTGGCCACCTCGCCTAAAGGGGAATCCAAACGAGAGAAATAAAAATTTGTACTGTAGTTTCCATAGAGACCACGATCATAGTACCGAACAATGTAATAATCTCCGGGACGAGATAGAGGGACTCATCCGTCGCGGATACTTGAGGAATTTTGTACAGCATGATGATAATGATAACAATAAGGCAGGTCGGCAAGGGGAGCACGGAAAGGATGCCCCCAAATCCAGTAGCAGGCCAGCTGAACCGTTGCAGCGATAGCCTCTGGAAGAGAGGCCAATTCGGGGAACCATCCATGTAATAGTGGGAGGTTCGGTGGTAGCAGGGTGTACTTCGGCAGCGGCTCGGACGTCAGTTCGCGAAGCAGCCCGAGAGGAACAGAACCCTCCAAAGAGACCGAAGACTGAAGAACCGATCTTCTTCACGGAAGACGATGCGCGAGGGGTCCACTACCCCAACGATGACGCGCTTGTCATAAAACTGAGGATCAGCGACTTCGAGGTCATGCGAGTACTCGTGGATTCGGGCAGCTCGGCGGACATCCTCTTCAAGTCAGCATTTGACCAGCTATAGTTGTAGAAGAGCGAGTTGAAGCCCGCAAACACACTTCTGGTGGGCTTCAGCGGAGAGGAAGTCAGGCCCCTCGGAAAAGTAACAGTACCTGTGGAAGTCGGCACGTGGCCTTGTGCGGTCAGACTCAACCACGATTTCCTAGTGGTCGCGACCCCCTCCCCATACAATGCCATAATAGGGCGGCAAATTACGCATATCCTGCGGGCAGTGGTCTCCACATACTATTTGGCAATGAAGTTCCCTACAGACTTTGGTGTGGGGGTAGCGCGGGGCGACCAGCTTGAGTCCCGCAAATGTTATGTTGCCGCCCTAAAGGGAAAAACCAAGGCGGCCGACGACCTTGAACTAGAGCGGCCTATGGAGCAAGGCGAGGAACGAGCTTCGCCCACAGAGGAAACGGTCGCAATCCCAACTTCGGCTATAGACCCAGCTCGCATGCTACAGATCGGTGCTTCCGTCAAGGAACCACTACAAACCGAACTGGTGAATTTTTTACTTCAAAATTTAGATATTTTTGCCTGGTCCGCAGCCGACATGCCCGGTATTGATCCCAACCTTATAACTCACAAACTTAATACTGACCCTGTAGTCAGACCCGTTAGACAGAAAAAATGTAACTTAGCCCCAGAGCGCTGGAGGGCGGTCGACGAGGAGGTCGAAAAGCTCCTTGCAGCAGACTTCATAAGGGAAGTTCATTACCCGAGCTGGGTAGCCAACCCAGTGCTGGTGAAAAAGGCAAACGGCAAGTGGCGCATGTGCGTCGACTACACCGACCTGGACCGAGCTTGCTCGAAAGATTGCTTCCCCCTCCCCAGAATTGACCGCCTAGTGAACGCGACCTCGGGACATGAGTTGCTAAGCTTCTTGGACGCCTACTCAGGCTACAACTTAATCAGGATGGACTAGTCCGATGAGGAAAAAACCAGCTTCATAACCGAGTTCGGCCTATACTGTTATGTAGACGACATGGTCGTCAAGACGCAGTTTTCACAAGAATTAATACAAGACTTAGATTCTGTCTTCCAAATTCTTCGTCAATTTAGCATGAAATTGAACCCTAACAAGTGTGTCTTTGGTGTCACCTCGGGTAAGTTCCTAGGGTACATTGTCAACCGGCGTGGTATTGAGGCCAACCCGGACAAGATAAAGGCCATTCTAGATATGAGACCACCCCGAAAAGTAATAGAGGTTCAGAGGCTAAACGGCCGCATAGCCGCTCTGAGCCGTTTCATGTCCAAATCAGCAGACCGCTGCCTGCCTTTCTTCAAAGCAATCAAAGGCAAAGGGTTCGAGTGGACCCGAGACTGCCAGCTCGCGTTCGACGAGCTAAAAAACTACCTCGCTAGTGTGCCGACCTTAGCCCGACCCAAGGAGGGCGAGGTCTTGGAACTGTACCTCTCGGCAAGCGACGAGGTGGTCAGTTCGGTACTAATAAAAGAAGTAGATCGGGTCCAACGACCCATCTATTATGTTAGTAAAATTTTGCAAGGAGTAGAGACAAGGTACCCGCAGATAGAAAAGCTAGCATACGCACTGGTGATAGCAGCTTGGAAACTCCGCCCATACTTCCAGGCTCACACTGTCATCGTCTTGACTGACAAACCTCTGAGGCAAGTCTTACTCAAGCCCGAGGTTTCCGGTCGACTGATGAAATGGGCCATCGAACTCAGCGAGTACGACCTCTAGTACAAGCCACGAACTGCTATTAAGGCCCAAGCCTTAGCAGATTTTATCGCCGAATGCATGTTCAGCCTCGAAGTCCCCAGGCCGGTCGAGCCCGAGATCCCCAGTTCGGGTGAGCACGAAGCTCCCAAGCCGACAGAGTCTGAACCCCGTGAAGTAGCAGCCAGTGTGGCATCTCTCCTGGTTAGGACAAACGCGAACTGGGATGAGGAGCCCTGGATCCTTCACGTAGATGGCTCATCGAACCAACAGGGCAGTGGGGCTGGAATAGTACTACACGGCCCAGGTGGCACAAAAATGGAATATGCACTACGCTTTGAGTTTGCGGCATCCAACAACGAGGCGGAGTACGAGGCACTGATAGCCGGACTGAACCTAGCGCAAAGAGTAAGGGCAAAACACATAGTTATCTGCAGCGATTCCCAGCTTGTAGTCAACCAAGTTACGGGCGAATACGAAACACGCGAGTTGACTATGATCGCCTACTTGGCAAAGGTAAAGGAGGCTCTGCTCAACTTCCAGTCACACTTCATCAGGAAAATACCGAGGCTAGAGAACACTGAGGCCGACTCCCTGTCCCGGTTAGCCAGTACGAGTCACAACACCATGAGAACCGTGTACACTAGGGCAGAGGAGGTCGCTCCCGTCCTTGAAGCAGAGCCGAGCTGGATCGACCCACTCGCGAGCTTCTTGCTAGATGGAACCCTACCTGCGGACCGCAATACAGCCAAGAGGGTGCAACGCCAGGTAGCCAAATACGTCATAATAGACGAACGGCTGTACCGACGGTCCTACACGCTGCCCTACCTGCGCTGCTTGCAACCTACCGAAGCCGAGCTCATGCCCTGCGACACTCATGAAGGTCTGTGCGGCGGACACTTGGGAGGCAAAGCCCTCGCTCAAAAGTCACTTTGACAAGGATACTATTGGCCAACGATGAAGGCAGAGGCCATCGAGCTCGTCAGAAAATGCGACAAGTGTCAGAAGCATGCCAACATCCACCATCAGGCTGCTGCCGACCTCAAGTACCTCACCAGTCCATGGCCCTTTGCGCAATGGGGCATCGACCTCCTGGGACCATTCCCGCCAGCAATAGGAGGGAGGAAATTCTTAGTGGTGGTGGTAGATTACTTTACAAAGTGGATAGAAGCTGAACCTCTGGCAACAGTTACAGCCCGAAACATACAGAACTTCTTTTGGAAGAACATAGTATGTCGCTTTGGTGTACCTCGGGTACTGATCTCCGACAACGGCAAGCAGTTCAAGGATATCAAGTTCCAAGAATGGTGCCAAGATATGGGAATTCGTCAGAACTTCACATCGGTCGCACACCCGCAGGCAAACGGTCAGACAGATGTAATGAACAGAGCCATCCTCCGTGGACTGAAAGCACGACTAGACCGAGCTAAAGGGTTGTGGGCGGACGAGCTACCAAGTGTTCTATGGGCTCACCGAACTACGGAAAAAACCGCCACAGGAGAGACCCCCTTTAACCTCACCTATGGCACTGAAGCGATAACCCCGGCGGAGATCGAAATACCTACACTGCGACTAGAAGCCTATGACGATCGAACAAACGGACACGAGTCACGTACCAAGCTCGACCTATTGGATGAGCTAAGAGACCTCGCGCACATCCGGACAGCAGCCTACCAGCAAAAAGTAGCTCGGTACTACAATGCTAGAGTAAAGAAGTGGAGCTTCCGCGTCGGCGACCTGGTTCTCCGTAAGATCATGGTACCCGAACCCGGCGTGGGCAAACTTGGACCAAATTGGGAAGGGCCATACAAAGTAAAGAGAGCGCTCGGGGGGGGGGGGGGGGGGGCATACGAGCTCGAAACCTTAGAGGGCAAACAAGTACCCCGAGCGTGGAACATCGTCAACTTAAGGCGATACTACCTATAACCACCAAGCGAAGTGGATAAAATCGCTATCAGAGCCCAAGGGCTAGGATGCCGAGCTAACGAAGTGGTGACAACGAACTAATAAGGACATCGGCATCTCAGAGACTAAGTATTAACACCAAAACAGGCCGCGCGTGTGCAGTAACCCGGGCAAGAAACAGATTAGGCATATGGTCAGTTCGGCAAATACGGTCAGTTCGGGAGAAAAAACTACCAACACTTAACCAAAAGAGATTCCATTCCAAACTAAGGGAGTGTACATTTCGAACAAAAACAAAATACATATCGAGCTCACAGGCCCGGAGGTGCTTATTCTTCATCAGAAGGCACTTTGACAACACCCGAAGGTCCTGCCTCGCCCTCAGAATCCGGCTCACCATCAGTGGCATCGGCCATCTCCTGAGTAATGCGCGAGGTGGATATCGCACTAATATCAAGCTCGGGGTATGTATTCCAGATCATCCACCAGCTTAGTTTAAAGCCCTTTCTGTACGAGTCCACCATCAGGTCATCAAAGCGCGACGAAGCAATGTACTCATCAACAACCTTCTTCTTGGCGTCCTCAATGCCTTGGGAAAAAATCTGTGTCCTCTCCCTGATATCCTCTTGAAGATATTCAACCTGATGTTGCAAGTCCAGCCTCAAGTCCGCCATATGCTTTACCACAACTCCCATGGCCTCAGCATCTCTCTGAGACCTCGCCTGCCTGGCCTGTGCGGCGCGAGCAACTGCCTCAGCAGCTTGGGAAGCCGCCTCGGCAGCACGGAAGGCCTCTTCGGCAGCTCACGCCTGCCTCGAGCTTCTTTCCACCTGGGCCGCCAAGGCATGGATTGAAGAATTCACCTACCAAAAGGGGAAGAACAAAATGATCAAAGGAACGACAAAAGGATAAAAGCAAAGAGCCAGACAAGAAATCTGACTTACCACCATGGCATGAGTGGCAACACGACAAGCTACCTGGTTCAAAGGAAGCTCGGATCATGCTGCAACCTCCTCAGGATAGATGGCCTCCCTACTCTTCTGCAGAGCGTGGTTCGGTGACAACACGCTCCTGAACTCACCTTGGGCCCTTGAGCCTGAGGGCCCAGCTCGCGTGTAAGCGGATTCAGAGTAAGTAGGAGACCCCGTATAAGTAGCTTCGGCATAAGGAGCCCCTGCTGCCTCATGGACTAGAGGGGCCATCTCGGACTCCCTAGGCGGATCCACAGACGGGTAGTATGGTACTTCGGGCTCCGCGTCTCGGGGCACCTCGGCACGAGTTTGTTTGGCAACCCGCTTCCTCCTCTTCATGCCGTAAAACAAGTGCCCACCGCGAGTCCTCTCTAAGTCCATCACACCTGCAAAATGAGTTCGACATCAGGAAAAAGCAAAAGAACAAAGCAAAACAAAAGACAAACTTGAGTAAGGAACCTGCCCGAACTCAAACCGGCCTCAATGAGCTTGGCCTTCGACAGATAATGATGGCATTTTAGCCCAAGCCGTGCCCATTGCCGGAGGCCCTTCGCCGTCTCTTTATCAAGCGTAACACCGGAGTCAGGGGCGGCCATTCCCCACCCGGTTTGGAACGGTCACCCCAATACACTTCGCACCCCGAAGTAGTCCCGCTTCCACGTCGGGACCTTGTTGGGAAGTTCATGTAAAAGCTTAAAACCCGGGCAGGGAGACAGGTAATACGCCCGCCTACGCCCGGGAAGGGGACCCGCTTGCTTCTTAAGCATTAGGATGGAAGAGAAGATCTCCAAGTCTAAAGGAAAGCCCTATTCGCAAAATAGGGAGATTGTCCCCACCAAGTTACAAATGGAGTTCGGGTGAAGCTGGCCGACAGTAACGCCGAAGTGGTTCATGACCTCAACAAGGAGGGGATGGAAAGGCAGTCGCAGCCCCGTACCGAGCTGCTCCCGGAATATCACGATCTCTTTAGGACCGTGTTCCCAAGGAAAGCTACCCGAAGGTATGAAGTAGGCATACTCCCCAGGCAAGTTGTAATAGGTAATAAGGGATTGGAGCCCCTCATGCGTCATGGTCGAGGGACCGAACTTGTCTAACGTCCGACCTCGACAAGAGGTGGACGCCAAGTTACCAGAGGCGGCTCGGCCTACGGGTTCGAACTTTTCCTCGAGCTCTAGCTCCGGTTCGCTAGGACCATCAGGGGATGCAGCTCAGTTCGTAGAACCTGCATCTGACCCCCTTGAAGAACCGTTTGAGATATCCGAGCTAGACATCGGGGAGAGAAGATGGATTCCAAGAAAGTACTCACCCGGAAAAATGCTTGAACAGACTACGGGAACTTGAACACGAGCAAAAGACCTTGAAGGCGAACTAAAGGAGGAAGATTTGGCCCGACCTCGTAACCACTCAACACGTGGCAAAGGCAACAGTTCGGCACAACAGCTCGCCAAGGCACGAGCTCCGAAAGGAGGAACAAGTGGTCCGAACTCCCCGTAAGGAGCCCGAGCTCTCCCTTAGGCCCCGAGCCTTACGGACACAAAGGGCAACAACCCGAATTGGTCTACCCTAGGGCAGTTCGGGCCACACCACTGTCTGAACTCAAGACTTCACCTCGCACACCACTCTAGCACTTTGCCCCCGGGACACCGAACTAAACAAATCGTACCTGACACTGAAGGAGTCCGTATCCAGGGGCGGCGCACCTGACTGACTTGGGATCTGACACTTGACAGCCGCATTCCAATGGCCACCTGCCACCGCCATCTCTAGTTACAGAGACGGCTCCGACAAGGAGCAGTGGCGGTTCTGTCCCAGTAAAGGTGATGACACCCGAACTGGCAGAAGCACAGAAGTAATCATACTCGACCTGACAGAGGCCTCGGAGTGAGTGCGCGAGGTGGTTATAAAAAGGCTCTCTACCCCCCGAGGACAAGGTATGTGAAATTTGCGCCATCTGGTTTTATCTTGCCTTTGAGAGAATACTAACTTGAGCTTCAGAGTGATCTCGCTGGGTTCCTCCCTGGAGATTCCCCTCTTTCTTCTCCGTTTCAGGCCCCCCTGTTGCTCCAATTAGAGGCAAGGTCATTGACAGTTAGGATCGACCGGATTGCGCACCATCAGTAACCATTAATTTTTATTGATTATTTTAATTTTTATTAAAATTTAATCATTTTATTATTTTTAATAGTTATTAATTATTTTTATTAATTTAATTATGTTATTTATTAACTATTAATTATTTTTAGTAATTATTATCACTTATTATGTATTCAATTATTTTTTATTCATGTTAGTTCAATATTATTAATTATTAATTAGTTACCACTAATTTTTATTGATGATTTCAATTTTTATTAAATTTTAATAATTTTATTATTTTTTATAGTGATTAGTTATTTTTATTAATTTAGTTATGTTTTTCTACTAATTATTAATTATTTTCGTAATTATTATTTATTTTATATGATTTTAATATTATTTTGAATTTGGTAAATTATTTTATATGAAATATTACAAATTGAGTTCAAATTTACCAAATAGTCTACTTTAAGGGTAAAATAATAAAAACATAGCATTTCAGATGTTAACAGTTTGGTCAAACACAAACAAACCAAAGTATTTAGAACCTCTAAAAAGTAAAAAAGCATCAATGCCTCTTTTCAGATTTCAGATAGTTTTAATATCTTTTTAACACTTCAATTTCGATTTATCAAACGCCACCTAACGCTGTATTTGATTTGATAGAAATTAAGAATCAACAACTTTTCATCAACTTTTTAATATTCTTCATAAATCAAACCACACATAACCCAAAGGCTTTAGAGTCCTTATGCCTCTAGAGACCGTGTGCTTCGATGGCTTTGGTACATTGTTTTGAAAACAAGACCAGAGTGACCACTCACCAGACTGCTGCCCCACTTGAGCAGGAGCGAGGAGGAACCACGTCTTCACATCTTTCTACTTTTATCATTTTATAGAGGTTTTGACTTTTGATCACTAAACCACTTATTAAAACTGAATTGAAAAGTTATTATTTTTTTCCTTTCAATGTTGGATCTGGATTTCAAACCATGAACCAGACATCCTTGTGGTTCAATGTTTGGTCCGGATTTCAAACCATTGTTATTTGTAACAGTGGGATATCAAACCATGAACCGGGCAGCTTTTTGGTTTAATGTTTCTATAAGATATCAAAACCAAACTATATAACCCATTTGAACTTGACAAAATAGTTTTCTTTGGTTTAGAGAACTTTTGAATTTTTTATAATCAACCAAGCTATCTGGTTTAAGCAGGAAAAACATGAACTTACGGGCCGGATTTCAAAACACTAATGCTTTATGATTCATACTTGATCCAGATATCATACTTATTAGAAATATGGGGTCATAGAAATTTGAAGGAGAAGTTCTGAGACGTGTCTAAAGATATTATATTCAGAATGTTATTTGTCCTCACTCAGATTTATTAAATTTATTATTAGGTTTAGGGGCAGAGCCAAGGGTGGCAGAAGAGACCCATGACCCCTATACCTTTAGACTTCCTATAAACACATTTAAATTCCACTTGTATTTTAACCCCTTTATCCATGTTTCTTAGCTTTTGGCCCCCTCAAGAAAAAATTCTAGCTCCATCCCCTGATTGGGTTATAGGTAAATCTGTTTCTAGGATATAACAGAGTCTTGGGTGAGAGTCTTCAACTAACAAAGTTAAAGATTTTTCGAAAAAATCTTTTGTGAGACAGTAGCAGAACAAGCAGAGAGAGACAATAGTGATTTTTGAAAAGCTTATGTGTGTATTTACTTAATTCACGCTCCTTAAATAATTTTTGAAGAATCATAGTATAGAAGAAGGTATTGATTCAGAAAAAAATTCATTGAACAATCACAATTTCAAGCATTATGATTATTAAAATGGTAATTAATCATTAATAACCGTTAACTTTGAATAATACTCATGATCACGTGTTCAAACATTTTTTTTAATGTAATTAATCAATCAAATTCCATTAAATTTAATCTCTAATAAAATTAAAATCCAACCAAACCAGACACTTAAACTGGATAAAGCAGAATCATAAAACAGTTAACAGGAACACCATTCCAGTTGAACAAGGATCATTAATTCGATTCAGGACGTAGACTGACGCAATGGCATTCGTCATTCCTACCTACATTAAACGGGTCGGATCCACGTAGATTAGGTCCAGAAACTTACATTAGACACGTTGCAATTTAATAAAGCAAAATTCGCCACGTTTCCCGACGGACAAATCCAGCGGCAAACTCTAAACCCGAATAAAAATCCAAATTTGCCACTTCTAGTCATCATGTGGGTGTGGGACCCGGTGTCCTAGATCTAGTCGGTGTACGCTAGAGTATGGTGTAGAGCAAAACAGTAATTTCAATTAATATTCTTTTATCCAAATAAATTGATACACTTAATAAACAGGGAATCATAGATTTGGACGATTGGAATATTCGACTGCGCATGGACGTACTGTAATACAAAGAGCTGGCACTACTACATCATTCTTTCCATCACCTCGCAGGTTGCAATCTTATTATCCCATCCCAATCGTTCAACCTGTCGCCTCGCACCTATCGCGTCCCATCCAATAAATATTTGTAAAGACGAAAGTGCCCCTAAAACCCAAACTAGTCAGTGGGTCGGGCTAAATGGCAAACTCACACTAGCCTCAATGGGGTTTGGGCTCCGGTTTGTTTACATGGGCAGCATTTGCATACATAGGCATGGCTGAGTCCTGAGTGCAGTTGGTTTCGGGTTAGAATCGATTCGAGTCGGGTTTCGCGCGGGTAAAATGCCGTTCCCAACCTGACCCGTGGGCCGTGGGCCGTGGCGTCCCTACCAAGTACTAACAACGTTCAAACCGGAGAGGGGAGGAGGTAGCAGTCAAATACTTAAATGCCAAGGCGATCAGCGGGAACGGGCCTTGCACTGACTGAATCCGGTTTCGAACGGGAAGGGAATCGAGTGGTTGAGGGGGGAAGTGGGAACTGGGTAGTCTCAATTGAGTACCTTGGGTTCGTGAAGCATAAATAGTCGAATATTTGAGCTTTTCAAGCTTTCCAGTTATATAATTCTGTTTAAAACTTCGTTTTCTGCAATACCCAGATTTTCGGTTTCTGGGAGTGGATTGGTTTCTGAAGTAATCTCTGATTCTTCACTGAGGAGTAAAAGGTTCGGTTCTTTCTCTTTTCTGGGTTTTGCTGTAATTGCATTAAGTCTCTTTTAATTCTCTCATGTTCTTTAATCTGTTGGACGGTTCTAGTTGACAATTGCTGATACGGTTCCCCTTCTTCTGTGCTTTGGTCTATTAATCATACTTTTTTCCCTTAATTGGGTATCGCTTGGATGATTTATTTTTCGTATGTGGATCGTTAAAAATTCTTAAAAGCCATACCTTTTAAGTGGAAAAGGATCAGAAAGTTGTAGGGCCTTTTGTTTATTATCTTTAGGTAATGTTAGAGGAGATTTTCTCGTGACTTTCTTGCAGAATGTACACTTCTCTTGTATTAACGTACTCTTTAGTATGGCGGGTTTTGATCCAGATTAATATATCCTTTTCTTCTCTGAAAAATGGGGGCTAGTCGTTAGTTGAATTTTCTTTTCAGGCTAATTTCTTAGAAGAGCATTATGGATTTGGTTTGTCAGAATCACGATTTTTTCCCTAAACGTATGTGCGTGAAGTTAATTGAAGGACTAAAATTCCATTGAACATTGTGAATTTGTTACTAGATTCTTGTTGAAGTCCCATCTTTGCTTACTTTGCGAGTGTCTAAATGCTGGGTTCTTTTCTCTTCCTTTGTTTTCTTCATACATCCCAGATTGTTCATGTCATTCAATCTGATGGATATTTCATCAACAAACACTCAAGTTCTCTGATATTGAATGTATGTGGGCTTCACTTGGTCAAAAGAAAAAAAAAAGATGCCCAAACTGATTTCTTCTCATAGAATTAATACTTCTTGTGTTAGAAAGTACGACTTTTACCTTTGTAATGTTTTTCACACAATATATTGGATCTTTGTGCTACATTTCTGGCTCAATTTGCACGTAAAGTTAGGGTAAATGAATGATCTCCCAGAATATGCTATCTTCTGGTGTTTGGTTGCATGTAAAATGGTCAAGGAAAAACATTTTTCAGTGATTAGTATTTGTAGGAAAATGGCATTCCTTCCAACCCCCTATGTATCATTTTTTGAAACCATTCACATTCAATTTCCAACTTAAGCCAAACACTAGGAAAATGATTTGATATCCTATTGTATATCATTGAGCAACTAATTGCAGATTTTTATGTCTTCAGAAATGTGATATATCAATTTGCCAGATTTCCCACTGATATTCTCATTCTTCTAACAGGAAAAACAAATGGCCGTGCCTCTTACAAGAATAGGTCTTGCAGGGCTTGCTGTTATGGGACAAAATCTAGCCCTCAACATTGCTGAGAAGGGATTTCCAATTTCTGTTTACAACCGAACCACCTCCAAAGTTGACGAAACTGTTGAACGAGCTAAAAGGGAAGGAAACCTCCCCTTGTATGGCTTCCATGATCCTGAATCCTTTGTTCGCTCTATCCAAAGGCCTCGAGTCATAATCATGCTTGTTAAGGCTGGGGCTCCTGTTGACCAAACAATAAAAACCCTTTCTGTGTACATGGAAAAAGGTGATTGTATAATTGATGGTGGTAATGAGTGGTATGAGAACACTGAGAGGAGAGAGAAAGCCATGGCTGAATTAGGTTTGCTCTACTTGGGAATGGGAGTTTCAGGTGGTGAAGAGGGTGCCCGAAATGGGCCATCTTTGATGCCTGGAGGGTCCTTTCAGGCCTACAAGTACATAGAAGACATACTTCTCAAGGTGGCAGCTCAGGTTCCTGACAGTGGCCCTTGTGTTACTTATGTAGGCAAAGGAGGATCTGGAAATTTTGTTAAAATGGTTCACAATGGGATTGAGTATGGAGACATGCAGCTAATTGCAGAGGCTTATGACGTCCTAAAATCAGTTGGAAAGCTTTCTAACGAGGAGTTGTGCCATGTCTTCTCAGAGTGGAACAAGGGGGAACTTCTGAGCTTCTTGATTGAAATCACTGCCGATATTTTTGGCATTAGAGATGACAAGGGAGATGGGTACTTGGTTGACAAAGTTTTGGACAAGACTGGAATGAAGGGTACAGGTAAATGGACTGTTCAGCAAGCTGCTGAGCTATCAGTTGCTGCTCCCACAATAGCATCATCTTTGGATGCACGGTCCCTTAGCGGGTTGAAGAAAGAAAGGGTTGAAGCTGCCAAGGTTTTCAAATCAAGTGGAGTTTGTGGCATCTTGACTGAGCATACTATTGACAAGAGGAAGTTGATTGATGATGTGAGGCAAGCTCTTTATGCATCCAAGATTTGCAGTTATGCACAGGGAATGAATCTGATCCGTGCTAAGAGCATTGAAAAGGGGTGGAACCTGAAATTGGGAGAGCTTGCTAGGATTTGGAAAGGAGGTTGCATTATCCGTGCTGTGTTCTTGGACCGTATTAAGAAGGCCTATGACAGGAACCCAGATCTTGCAAACCTTCTAGTGGACCCAGAGTTTGCAAAGGAGATCATTGAGCGACAATCTGCTTGGCGAAGAGTTGTCTGTCTTGCTATCAACTCAGGTGTCAGCACCCCTGGTATGTCATCCAGTCTTGCATACTATGACACTTACAGGAGGGAAAGAGTTCCAGCAAATCTGGTCCAAGCGCAAAGAGATTACTTTGGAGCTCACACTTATGAGAGGATTGATGTAAAAGGATCCTTCCATACTGAGTGGTTCAAGATCGCTAAACGATCAAAGATGTAAGCTTTTGTTTGTGTTCTTCTACCTAACCAAATGATTGTACCTAATAATGTTCCTTTGAGAGTTGGAACTAAATAGTGGGGTAGAGTTTCACTATGTTATTTAGTGGAATCATCTGTTCAAATTTGAGTAATGGAATATTGTCAAACTGTGTGCATTTTGCTTAGTGTGACTGTCTTCCGCATACACTAGCTCATAATGTTGGATTAGACATTACTTAAACTTCTGTTTCTTTTGTTTTGGTGTTTATTCTATATTTCTATGGATTCCAGTCATGGTGAAACTCCAATTCTTTGTTTGTTTTCAAACAATGGCAACTATTAATTCCTGTTTCATGTGGCAGATGCCCTCTTGATCTGGTTGTATATGCTAGATTTATTCTTGGATCTATAGCCACATGCCTATCCACAGATATGAATTAGATTGATAGGTGAACTTGTCTTTCACTGGATGATTAGAATTCACTCACTGCTGCAACTTCTGAGATATGGCACATCAAGCTGAAGAGTAATCAAACATCTCAGATTTGGCGACTGCATATGCCATCTGTAAACGAGTCCACAGTTTTTTATTTTTTCGTGTGGGAGGAATGATTATCTGCAACATGAAATTTTTATCAATGACCACGAAGAAATGGCTGTTGGTTCAATTTTCCTGCGAAAAGAAAACACACGCACACAGACCAAAAAAAAGTAGACTGCAACTTGTCTCTACGTTTGATGGGCTTATGTTCTTCTATTAACCTATTATAGGTCCTGCTTATACAGAGTTCGGGTGTCTTAGGAATTCTATTTGGCCATTTCTCATGTTTCAGAGCCTGAACTCTCTTGTATGGAATTTGTATTGCATGCGATTTTGTTTGGTTCAGGTTCTGAAGGTTCGGCCATGATAACATGCCTTTTGACTGTGATCCTCTACTGAACAATATAATCTTGAATTCCATGACACTGGACCATTAGTTTTTAATTTTTCTTTTTTAATTACACATGGGGGTTCCACCTGAACAGCATCTATACTCAAGCTAATTACTGCATTACTGTAAATTTTGTTATCTCATCATGCTTTCATAGATGTATCCCTTGCAGGCTTATCCCAACACTTGCCTGCTCTTTTGTGAGAGTATGGCCTACTTTCAATTAATACCATGGATGCCAATCTATTTTTCTATGTTGAAGCTCTTCATTCAAGCAATCATAATAACCTTGGATGATCTCTATACTTTCTCTTGAAATCAATCTCTTGATTTCACAAGGGAACCCGAACTTGGTTGCAAGATCACCATTCATATCGCAGGCTTCTCCATATAGTTTAATGCATAGAATGAACAGTAATCAATCTTGCAAATTGATGGACGCTTAAATTTTGGGTTGTACTGGATGCAGGGATCTGAAGTTCTGAAACACTGGAAACAGACCAGGCTGCTAAGTGACTATTTGATCTTGAGTCTTCTGGTGTTAGAAGCGCTTAAGCAGCATCAAAACCATTCAACCTTTGAGTCCCCTAACATTGGAGCTTATCAATGTGAAGGATTTTATCTGCCTGCATGATTCATTGGGTCATTTCTTAACTTGAGCATCTACAGGGCCAATCTACCAACAACCCAGATGAAGACATGGGATCTCATGTATGGAATCTGTATTGGACAATTAATGGGCTATGTAAGGTCCAAGTCTAGGCGCTCAATATATCATTTCTTACTCGCTGCTCTCTGACTATGGCTCTCCCACGTAAAATGGTCGATCACAGCTCTTTAATTTATCCATGGAGACCCATCTAAACAACATTTATTATCATGACAGGCCCATCCAAACAACATTAATTGTCATGACAGCTTAGCTCATCATACTACAGATTTTCAGAGTTGTGCATCTCTGTCTGGCTGATCCAACACTCGACACTCACCACTCACCACTCACCACTCCCCTTTTTCTGCTACTCTTTCATGTCCATGGTGTACTGGGGAGGGCTAACTACCATTGCATTGAATGAATATAGCCTACTTCCTTTGCATTAATACTACCTGTTTCTCCACTAACATTTATTTTCCAGCTTTTGTACAGGCATTGAACTTTCATTTCTCTTAAACTGTACTGTAGTCTGTAGAGGGGCCAGAGCTCCTACTCTGTCTTGGTGTATATTGTTCCCTGTCCTATCATTCAATGTTGTCAAACTCAGACCAGACGTAGAACCATTTTGGTCACTGGGTCATGGGTCAAATGGTCCGACCATCTGGTTCGATTGTTTTGACTTGCTTGATAAAATACAAAAAAATCAAAAAAAGAAATTGTTTTCCAAGTTTTCTTTTAAACCTAATTGACATCAAAGAGAGCATAAAACACTCGATATTAGAGGTCATAACACGCCTACTATTAAAACATGTATTTGGATAATTAGGAATTAGACAACCCAAAAACCATTTTGTTCTGAAAATCCTTTCAACCGTCTGGTCCAATCCGAATCTGAACACATTGCTATTACTTAATTGTTTGTACTACTGACCCTACTAGTATTTACTACTACTGCTACAACCATTTTCTTCACACAGACATCTCTTGAGGGATTCATGGACATTAGCTATGATTTTATGTGGCAGTACATTTGCCGTATGGTCTGTCGGATTGCTTGGTTCATGTCACCATTTACTGTGCTTTTAGCATTAGACCGAGTGTCTGAGAGTGCACTGTGTACATTGAAGAAAATACTGTGGATGTTAAGTCCAGCTAGCATAGTTGGAAAAGTCTAGGAGGGTTGAAACCTGGGCCTGAGATTGGGTCCACCTTCTTCACCAACAAATCATCAAGCTCCCTAAGGCTGTGTTTGGTTTGAAAGAAAAAGTAGGGAATGGAAGGGAAAGGTACGTAGGAAAACCCATATAAGGTTTGTATAGGTTTCCCTAGCTCCTTCCTTTCCCTACCTTATCTTTCAAACCAAACACAGCCTAAAAGAAAGAAAATGTGGATACAGGTCAAAACCAGTAAGAGGGCAGCCTGAGTCATCTTTCTGCATCCATTCTTCTACTAGTTATACATGGTTAGCTTATTTATCTATGGACTGCTTTTGTACTTTCAATCAAGTAATATTAATGTAGAACAGTAGAAGTCTAGAAGATAAGATATTCTTCACAACTCTTTCCTTAACTTGAGAATTAATTTATAAAGTAATTTGATGCAAGCTTGTCGCCATCTCAGGTTCCTCTAGAGTCTGCCTACTTGGACTGTCTTTTTCATTTTCTCACATCACGGCACGTCTGTGTCTTATCTTACATTGCCCATATGATCAATTATTTGGAGATGCCTCATAAAATGTCTGGTGCAATGCAATAGAGACTCGTTTATATCTCTTATAGTTTATACCCTTATTACCCAACGAAAATAATTCTGAACTCTTTGTCATTCTGAAGATCTCTTATGGGTCTAAATGTTCAATACTTGAACAATTTATAAGGAGGAAACATGTTCAGAGGTTTATTTCAATGAGCATAATCAGATTCTGGTCTCCTGCTTTTCCTCTCTTGAATCCTCAAGGTCAACCTTACAAATGATGGAATTAAATGTTGTCACGCCTCTGAAGCTCTTACAGTCTTACCAAGGGCCCTGCCGTTGGTAAGCTATTACAGATGGCGCGCACAGAGTCCAATATCATGGTGGTTTGACTCATCAGCTGGGCCGGCATCCTCATATATATATATATATATATATATATATATATATATATATATATATATATATATATATATATATATATATATATATATATATTTTAGTTAGGTCCAAACCAGTGGGCTGGAGTTTTCTCAGTTTAGGTCTGGACAGGTGAAGTGTGGAGTATGGTATCCGGATCTCCTGCCTACAAATTCTTCCCACATCCCTACTCACACGATCCTACGGCCGCACATTGGGAGCATCTCGCCATGAATGACAAAGGATGTGTTCCCGATGTGCGAATGGCATATGGGGAGAGCTTGTGGGTAGGAGATCCAAGCTCGGAATATGGATCAGGGATGACCTGCTTTGCCCCACTCTTTATTGGGGCAGGTTTGGTAATGTCTCTAATCAATCAACTGATCAAAGTTAGGCTTGGGTTCAGGTTCCAAAATTTCAACCACCTCTGAATCCCTGATGGATTATAGTTGGGCTCCATTATGATGTGCACTCCATGTATTGTCATAGTCATACCATGAAGACTAGTGTTTAATATAGATTTCAAATTTTCTTAGTTTTATAATTCTTTTTATTAAGATCTTTACCATATAATTTAGATAATTCCCTTCATTAAGTTAGACATTCAAAGAAATACAGTAAAAATATAATTAAAAATCTAAATGTCTTTTCATCCTTTTAATTGCACATACACATGCACTTCTCTTATTTTTTTTTTATATCTTATTTCACTTGCCGGGTCTTTTGACCGGAAATCGATCGGATCATCTGGTCTTCACAGTAGATATTCCCAATGCACGGCTGCAAATGAATGTGAGGAACAAATTAATCTGATCTCTATAAGGTGGGTTAGGTTTAGGTAAAGGTGAAGCACGTTGGATCAAGTTCAAATTAACCCTAGTCATACTCTAAGGCTCCGTTTGGTTTGTGGAAAGATTTGGGTGGGATGGGATAGAAAAGTGTAAAAATTTATACTTTCATTGTTTGGTTTTATATATAGGAAAATAATGGGAAAAGCATTGTTCATCATCTCCTACCTTTGGACAGTGCCACCGGAGATAGTAGTTCGGATTAACAGGTAGCAGTAGATTGTTTGGACTAAAGAGAAACCTAATTTTCCTATTCGGAAGAAGAAGAAAAAGGAGGAAGGGGAGTGATTGTTCATCATCTCCTACCTTCGGACTAACAGGTAGCAGCAGACCGAACCCCCATCTCTCTCCATTTCTAAATCTTACTTGCATATTTCTCTCCTCCCTCCATCCTCTTCTCCGTTTGTTAGTCCTGTGTCGAACGTCTCTATCGACAGCAAGGGAAGAAGTACACCAGAGTACCAGAGCCGTTGGTGAAATCTCATCGAACCACCTCCTGCTTCTGGGTTCGAACGGGGAAGAGGAGGTAGCAGACGCCAATGGTTTTGGTGCGATCCCTCCAACTCTTGCTTCTGGGTTCGAACGTCTCTGTCACCAAACCAGCTCCTGCTTTTGCATTCTCCACACAAGACGTCCCTCACTCCCTCATCTTTCTCAAAATTTTCCATCAGGATCGCACAGTTTTGGTACGGCCCCAAATCCACGATTTTAGGACCTGACATCCCACATTTTTCTCATCCCATCCCTCTCTTTCCCTCAAAACAAATGAGAAAAAAAAATTGGAATATTCTCTTTTTCTCATCCCCATCCCACAAACCAAAAGAAGCCTAAGTCTCTTCATGGTGTTCACACCAATGCATTAATTATTATTACTCCTTTCAGAAGAAACATATACCACTGTATATATGTGTTGTAGTAAGGTACATAGTACTACATTTATTCTTTGCCACGACGAAAGGCAGCTCTATGATTTATTCACCAAACTGGGGGTTGAACTTGTTTTGTCATAAAGATGCGTCCTTGGTTGAAGCCGATACGAAAAACCCATCTTTTATATTTGTGGGGGTCACTAGCGGCAGAGACAAGAACTACATATGATCACCATAAACTTAGACCATATATATTACAATGCAGGATAATCAGGTTTAATGCGCAATGCCACTGCCAGACTAGCTATATAGTATCGGGCTCTTGAACAAGGAGACGTTTGCAGACTGAATTCCGTTCTTTGACTTCTTTTCATATCTTTAATTTGGTGGTGTTTCTTAATCAGGAGTTAGATTGGTTCTTTCTACTTTGATGTGATTGTTCAACAATTGATGTATGTATATATGTTGCCACAAGGCTCCATTAATTTTCTTTTTAAGTCGTATAGGTTGAACCAGTACACATCTAAGTTGTGTACTCGAGGGGTAATTCTTTGTAATCTGGGTTGGTCTCGATTCCAGGAGTTTGATCGGGTGGCATATTCAAGTCTAAACTCCAAGTGAGATAGATTGCAACATGAATGTTTTTGTTTTTCATTTTTTTGAAACCATCACATCAGATAAAAAAATATGTTCTTCAACACTGTTTTTGTTATCAAAGGCAAAAAACAAGTTGGCTATGTTTTAAAAAACAATACATGTTTTTGAAACTCATCAAAATAATGGTTTTTAAAATAAAAAATGTTTAGAAACTATATGGTTTATGGAATATTATATTAGATAACTAGATGAAAACATGTTTTTAAATCAGGAATTCGAAAATATGTTTTTGGTTTCAGTTTTGAAGAACATATACACATCCAAGATCAGATTTTTGCGTTTTAGTTTTGAGTAATAATCTGATTTCAAATCAGATGGTTTTGATTTATTTTTGGAACTAATAATTCATGTTGGGGGCACACCTCTGGCCTCACCTCTTAGTCCTTTTAAAACCATTAAAAAAAGATCTCATTAAAGAAATCAAATTTTATTTACCCCATAATTTTTAAAAAATTGAAACATTTTCAAATCACATAACTGAGGGCACATTTATCAATTTTATGAAGACAAAACTCATATATTATATTATTAAGGGTATTTTTTACTAAAATAATCTATTTGTCTTATCAATTCCGTCTCTTTCATTAACAAATTAAACCTGTTTTAGTTTTGTGGACAAAGGAGATAGAAGGTAAACCCAACTAAACCCCAGTTGAGGTATCAGTAATTTACCATTTTCTTTTTTTGAAAATGAGTAGTTCCCGGCCCTTTTTCCCTTTTCAAAACTAGGATTTGCCCATATATCGATCACATCCCCCACCCACCCACCCACCTAATTAATCTTCATTATTATTTGTAGTTCTGCTCCAACACGGATATACTACAAATGAACTTTTTTTCAGGTTAGTAAGCTGGCATCATCAAATACATGGTGCCATGGTGCTCTGCAGGAAGCTAAGCTACCAGCTAGTTGTGCCGTGGGCTCCATCTTAACCTATCTATCCATATTTCACGCAGAAGCAGAAGAAAAATTCTAACTTGCAATCTTACATTGAATAATATAATTGGAAAAGCACAGCTAATTTCCATTAATTTTCCAGTGTTTTATATCAGTAAAAAACAATGTAAATTTTATTCCTGGTTCATCAATTGCCTACGATGAATCTACATCTGATTTCTTAAAGCCACAGTTTGAGCTACAAATTGGATACTTGCAGAGAGACGTAATAATAAAAAACCAACTCATTCAGAATTGTGTTTGCATCGTCCAGACACGCATAAGTTTGGCTATATATCTGACCCTAATACTGTTGAAGATTCAACTATTATACAGGAAGCATAGAGCACAGACATAGATTATAGTCTATATTTTGCTCATCTGATCTGACAATCATGGCCAGAAACATGCTACAGTCCTAAAAGGAAATCTGAGAAGGAAATTAATAAAATGTCTCTATTTTCCTTTCTTGAACCAGGTAGTTTTTCTTACCTTTGCTCCATTCTGAACATGACTGGTAGCACTGTTTGCTGGCACGGAGTCTTCTTTCTCTTTTCTTGTTCCTCTCCTTTCCCCTCCTTTTTTCATGTTTCTGTGAGAACTTTTGTGTGGATAGTACTCGTCATCAGCCTCATCCTGATCATGCTCCAACCTGCCCACGCCATGGCCATCCTCACCATGCTCAAATGGATGTTCACGATGACTGGGACCAGTTGAGGCATCGGAAGCCATGGAGTCATCACTGTCGTTGTCGTCGTCGCTACTGTTGCCGTCGTTACCGTCATCATCTTCTTCTTCATAATCATGGTGATCATCATCGCCATCATCATTATGTATGGGGGAGGCAATATACATCGTCCATCCAGATTCACTGCTACTACATTCTTCTGTACCTCCAAAGAGTTGGGAAGACTCCATTACTGTAGGTAGCTAGAGGAAGAGAAGAAAAACAAGAAAAAATGGACAAAGAGAATGCAAAGCTTGGAGTTTTTAAATGGGAAACCGGAGAGCTATATCTAAACTGTAAGACCAGATATCCTAATCATCTGGGAAACCCAACGATACCTTTATTTCTCTGACCCTCTCCATCAACCAAAAGGCAGCTTCCACACCAAGAACCCTATATCGATCACAACCCGGTAACTACATAAAATTAACCTATATTATTCAATAGCTAGAACCAAAGTTCAGCACCTGGACATCCTAACACCATTAACTCTCGGGCTTTTAATCAGCGGGGCCAGCTTTTTATGCAGACAACAGAGAAACCCATCTCACAAAAAGAATAAAAGCCCAAGTTCTTAAATTTGATAGAACCGGGGTTGCTCGGTTGGCCATTAGATTTCACACCTGAAAATACAATCTTCTTTATTTCTCTGCCTTTGTCATAAATAAAGAGGCAGCTTTTAATGCAAACACACAGATGAACTTGCTCCACAAAGTAGAGAGAATATGAGATCCATGCCCTTAAATAGGGTAGAGCCGGACACCTTCACTAACTACATGTATTTATCTTTCGCAACTTTAATTCTGTCTTGTCATCGCCAAATGGGTCAGCCTTTTTTATGCAAAATGCACAGAACCCAACTGGATTTTGGGCTTTCAGATGAGGCTGGGTGAGATCATGAGGTTGTCAAGAGGTTCAATATCATCAGTCTGATATTGTTCCAGTCTCCACAAATTAAGAAGGCTAGTGTCTTTTGTGTCATGGGCGATGAACATGGAATTTAATTTTTATAATACTTTGTTTAGGTATTATTTACACAGAAGAAGTATTTTGTGATTGTTGAAGTAATCATAGTTGCTGTGTTTCAATTATATATAATCGTTCTTTTATATATGTTGGATAAACAGTGCACATTTTGGCTGAGTTGCTTTCATTTTTCACGAGAAGGTTCGTTCAATATCTTTTGCTATCTTTTAATTTAATTTTCGTAGGGTCTTACAATAGAGCCCTCTCCAATTGGGATTTGAGAGAGGAAGGAACAGATCTAAGGATATCTGCTAATGAATTAATTCAAAGTGGGTGGGCATACTTGCCCATCTTTTTCTTGGTCGTTCCCCATTTTGCATTCTTCCCTGACTAGCTCTTATTTACTGTTCAGACTAGACAAGTAAGACTCCTTGCATTATTCTTTGCTGCATGCACGTCCTTTGGTCCTGTCCTGGGGGCTCCATGTGAAGATATTAATTTGGAAGTTTTCTTTGATAAATGAGACAACATCCCCTAAGTTAAAGATTGGATTCACCACTTTTCACTTTGTGGGTCTGCATTTTACTATTTTATTTTTTCACTTGTAAACAGTGCAATTAGGTTTCATGTTAGGTCAGTAAGTCAGATGACTCTGACTGTACTACTAAGTATAATGCATATATATATGTATATAATCCATCTCAATCTCATGGTTAGTATAGTATGCAATTATGCATCCATGGTCTATATATGGATTTATAAGTGAAAGCAAAAAGGAATTATTATATATGCAATGTTAGGTCAGCTGACCGGAGTAGATAGCTCTCCCATAGAGTCATTATTTTAAGCAGGAGGTCAGAAGTGATTGGCAGACCCTTCTGCATGTAAAACTAGTGGCCGGCCGAATGCCTGGACAGATGTTAGACATATCCTACAGAAAGTGAACCCATATCACTATTATATATAGCTGCCGAAATTATCACAAAGGAAAGCACAATGAGATGAGACCAAATCAAAGGTTGGTCCATTTCATATTAAGAACAAACCCTGTCAGAAGATGCCAGCTATCTTGCTGGTGAGGTTTTTGAATGGTTGCAGAGGAGATTTGGATCCAATCCCACCTTCCCCAAGGATTTGGGGGCTTGAGGGGTTGAGGGAGGTCTACCTTTAATTTGTTGCGTTGCCCATGTGCCTTGGCTGCTAAAAAGATTGAAACAGGCATACCATGAAAATGAATGTATGATAGGTTGTTTCTAGAGATGCTATATTTTTTGTTCCAAAAAGAGATTGATTCATATATGATGTGATAATACATATCTTTTACCAATTTGTATTGACCAATTCAAAACATTTTCAGGTAGAAACAACAATACTATCAAACAAAATCCTATTAAGTGTACTTCTATGGGGTACTACAAAGATGCAAGCATACTCAACTTGAGGAGCCAGAATAAATTCTAAGGCTCAGTTTGGAAGCAGTACAAATGCAAATATGTACAGCCTAAATACATACAAAATATAAGGTTTTGCACTCTACATATTTGCATTTGTACTCCTTCCAAACTCAGCCTAATGGAATTTAGTTCTTGGAAACTTTTGATACAACAAAAACATGGATCGAAAAAAAAAAATCTTTTAAACAAGATTTTCATTCTTATTAATGGCAATGGAAATTTCAAAAGCCTACATGTTTTTTACTGAAAATGAATAAATAAACAAAAGGTGATCAGATCTACTTACTATGTAAAAAAGAATGTATCATTTTGATTTAGGGCAAAAGACTAAAACATACCCTAAGTTTTTAAAAAAGACAATATACCTTATGACTCTTTTGTCCTTCATTTTCATTTAAAATTTTAAAATATACCCTGAAATTTTCAAACTCTTTTATATATCATTCTAAATCTTACAACATGGTCAGATTTGGCAGTATAGAAGTTTTGTTTTAGATCTAACCAATGACAGAAACAATGCAAAATAGGGAAACAAGATAACACACTTGTAATATGCATTTCCAACAAAAAAATCTGGAACTTAAAACACATTCAATTTGTAGAACTTAAATTAAGTTTTAATGATTGAATTCCAATTTATCAAATAAATGACATCATCATAGTTAATGACCTTATGATTCAAATGCTATGCCAATTACTAAATTGCAATAATTCCATTTCACGTGGAACACAAAAAAGCTCTAAGTGAATCATACATGAAACTCTCTCTCTCTCTCTCTCCTCTTGTTTGTTAGGTAAACCAGTTCATTGGCCCTCTTTTTTTCTCTTCTCTCCTCTCACATTCTTCTTGTCAGAAGGATAAAATAGGATTTTTAAAATTTTAAATGAACTCATATGTGTCTTTTCATTGTTGGAGGGTAAGTTTTAAGTTTGAAAAACTTAGGACATGTTTAAGTTAATTAATGAAAATTCATGGTATATTTAAGTCTTTTACCCTTTGATTTAATGACCAAGATTGATTACCGCATTTTTATTTAAAACCTCCCTAAGTCCCAACTTTATTGAAAACATCTCAAACTTTATCCCAACTTTTAAATAATGTAGAGGCCCAGTTCCCTTGTTAAAGTTTTATATACCACAAAAGACCATTACCCAACATCCCTCCCATCTTGAGACTTGGGAGTAGGGCTGGCAATTTTGACCCCAACCCACTTGACCAACCCAACCCACCCACATGATAACCCACCCATTTGAATAGTGGGTTAAGATGGGTCAAATGACCCATAAGCATTAGGAAAAAAGGGTTAGGGTCGATTCGGTCAAGGGTTATCCATTGACCCTTTTTTGGGTTGGATTTATTCTCCTGAAACCCTCCCTCTCCCTCTCTTTCTTTTTCATGTCAACGTTGTCGGTCACCCCTCCCTGGCCCCTACCTCTCTCTCTCTCTCGCCTAGACCTCTATGGAAAGCCGACCACCACTCTCTCTCTCTCTCTCTCTCTCTCTCATGTCGCCGATCACCCCTCTCTGCTTCTCTTGCCCAAATCTTCAATTAAAGCCAATTGTCGCACCAATTTCTAAAATCTATTCATCCAGATCTTTGATTAAAGCCGATTGCCACACCGATTTCTCAGATCTATGGAAGGTGGACATCGCACCATCACTCTCTCTTAGATCTTGAAGATGGTTGCTACACTGATTCCTCAGATCTATGGAAGGTAGATGCCACACTAGACACCACCCCTCTCTCTATCTCAGATGTTGAAGTTGGTTGCTGCAACACCACACCACCACCCTCTCTCTTTACCACTCAAATCTCCGATTTGAATTAGAAACCACACCCCTACTCTCTCTTCCTCACTCAGATCTCCAGATTGAATATTCGAAACTTGGAGCTCGGCTTTTGGAGTAATACCTATGTTTCAGCCTGATATTGTCATTATTTAAGGTATTATAATAAAAAATCAATTACCAAAGCGGAAACATTTTCATTTTACATGAAAAAAATTGTTTTTTTACATTGGCACAATCTAATATGAATATTACCCAATGACAAAATGCAATGAAAAATCTTTTGATTTTTTCTAATATGAATTTTTTGCAGTTTCTAATTTTTTCCAAAATATTTTTTTTGAAAAATGTATCATTTTCTTGTTTTTCTGCATTTCTTTTACTTTTTTGCTATAATATATAGATTTTTGAATATTCTATCATTTTATGTATTTTGTAGTTTCTGTTTTTATCCAAATTTTATGTTTTTCTGAGTTTTTTTGTCTTTTCCAGTTTACTTGTATTTTTTTTGCAATTTCTGATGTTTATCATTTTTTGTTGTGTTTTTATGTATTTTATATTTGAAAACATTTTTGAACATTTTATCTTTTTTCATATCCTTTTAGTTGAAATATATATATATATATATATATATATATATATATATATATATATATATATATATATATATATATATCCGTTTGTGTATTTACATTTTTCTGTATTTTTTTTTAATTTCTGGTGTGTTTACATGAAATATATATTATTTACCATTTTCTGTGTTTTAATAAGTTTTTATTTTTTATTTGAAAAATTGAAACTTTTTATATTCGTTTATTCTATATTTTTATACAATTAAAAAAAAACTACTTTAAATTAGAGGGTCAAATAGATGAATCAGGGCCAGAGTAGGTTGTGACCCACTTTGACCCATAGACATAAATGACAAATGGATTAGAGGGTTAATATGGATGAATTGATACTCAATCCACTCAACCCAATCCACCCATTTGCCACCTCTATGAAAGGGACAGACTGTATAGCATCTTAACCTTTGACCTGTTTCTTCAAAAAGTGGTCACTAGACTTTGATCCCCATTGTTTATAAATCATACATGAAATGTTAAATAAATAATGATAAAAACGAGTTCCACAAACTCATGAATCGCTCTCTAATTCACATATCACGTATCTTCCACATGCAGCACGAGAACTGGCGCTATGTCCTATGTTCTTCGTTTCAACTATCTCTTTCACAACCGCCCATATCATTAATTGTTATTAACTTTAACTTAAATATACGCGGCTAGAGGTTTGGAGTAATGACACTTGGCCACCAAACTTTTGGATTCCAGTACTTTGCTTCTGGCATCAACACTCCATCAGTTAAAAATATTTGATTAGATATTTCTAAAGCCCCAAACTATTATGTTATTTTATGAAATCATTTTCCCTATTAATTTAATTTTTTTATATCCTAATTCTTACATATTTGATGTTTCTAATTCTATAGTTTTTCTTTAATCCATGTTCACTTCAGAACACCTTTGAACATCACCCATCAAACTTTAGGCACTCAAAAACAACAAAAAAGACAACATAATGGAAATACATCAAACTGATTTGTCAATGCACCGCTCCAAAAATGATGGAATACCAATAAGCCTGTGCTTGAAAATGATGCAAATAAGTATGAATGAAAACGGTTTATATAAATTAAAAAATTAGGTTATTTTTGCATTAACAAATTTATCTTCTTATCAAATAAACTTTTAGTTGTAATGGATGCAAACATGAATTCTAAGAAAGTATATGTTTTTTCTTTTTTTTTTTATTCAAAAGTCCACTTGAATGCAAATTTACTTCTTTTTTATTGATGTACTTTTACATCTTATTATCAATGTAAATATGCATTGGTCTGTCATTTGTCAATGCATAAATGTAATATTGCCAAACACAGGCAAAAGTGAACCAGAGTGCAAATTAACCCTGAACCGGGATTTACACTCCATTTGCATCTTTTCCAAACGCAGCCTAAATGACGAAGCAATTATCCAAAATGAGTTTATTTTGACCATGCATGAAGCCAAGAGAGGGAATTAAGAAAGTTTTTTATAGCGTAAAAATTTTGTAAATTGTTTTGATTTTGAAACTTGCCGCACGGTGATTAGGTGGGTGTTTGGCATCGATGTCGTTTTCTGAGAGAAAATGGCGCCGCACCAGGGAAGCGGCGCTTCAAACAACACCCTCTTGTTTGGTACCGTTTTTCTAGAAAAAAACGTTACTCCAAACCAATCCTTAGAAATTGAGAAAGTGTGGTCTAGAGTAATGCCAAATTCAATGTTTTTTGAAAAAACGGTGCATTGTTACCAACGGTGTAATGATATGGCATCATCCTGGACATTGGATAATATAGATCAATGTTGAAAACGTTGCTGCCAACACTGATACCAAACAAAACCAGTGCTATTTTCTAAGAAAACACCTATGTGGCAGCACTGATTCCAAACAAAAAATAAGCATCGTTTTATGAAAAAACGGTGCAATGTTCTCAGCATTGATGCCAAACACCTATTAGATGTTCGTTAGACCATTTGTCGCATTTCATGACCATGTAAAAATGATTGAAATACACAATATATCAACCTTCTCTTTCAATACGAATAATGGGTGGGATATGAACCGGGTTTGAGCCTTATAACTCGGTTCATGAATCTTGCAAGTTTAATGGAATTTATATTATAAATAATGTTTTTAATATAATATTTTACATGTATAATTTTTTTTATTTTTATATGAAGTTTGACTCATTCGAGCCAATCTTAGCCGAGTTCAAATATATAAACTTTTGTGTCAAGCTGAATTTGAACTCAATTTTCTAGTTCGAATCAAGCTTGAACTTGAGGCCAAACCTCATATTTCTCTACAAAACCAAGTTCAAATAGCCAAATATTTAAATCTTGGCCCCTATAATCATTGGAATGTCCATATGAAACTTAGGTCTTAGTACACTTGTTTTGATGTTCTTCAATGTCAAATATTGGGACAATACAAGTATTTTAGCACTCTATTGGATGTCCAAATAGGATGGCAACGGGATGGGTTTGGGGCAGAGACCATACACCCCGTCCTTGACCCAATCTCCACGGTGATAAAAATGACCCTTCATTCTCAATCCCAACCAAATTTCCAAAATTTTTAAATTAAAATATTTTAAAAAAATCAATTTACTTAAAATAAGGAAAAATTTTAAATTATAAAATGTTATATATATATATATATAATATAATATATAGTCAAGGCGGGGTGAGAAATTCACTCTCCATCCCCAGTCAGGTATCACTATCAATCCCCACCCCTATTCCCGCCAAGATAATCTTCACTGAATACCTGATAGGACTAGAAAAAATTGCCATTCCTAGGTCTAGACCACTGCTTAGCTCCTGAAATTGACATCTAATTTTGACGTTGGCACATTTTCTTATCATTTTTCTTTCTTTCTGCTGTCAAATATTGTCACTAGCTACTTTGATAAAATTTCAAACAAATATTTGATCATATGCACCATTTAATTTCGAGTAAAATTTTGGCTTTTTACGTTACACAGCCAATGGATGATTGTATTACGCAGGGGCGGAGCTAGGGGGGGACTCAAGGGAGCCATGGCCCCCCTATGGTTCAGAAAATCTTCATAATAATACAGTTTTTTTATGTAAAATTTCCCTTTCTCTCACTGTCCACCTCAATGGTTGGCCCCCCTATGGGTTCATTTATATTTCATTTAGGTTTTGGCCCCCCATTATAAAAATTTCCTGGCTCCGACACTAGTATCACGTGTTACATGAAGAGAGCTCTATGGACACAGGACAGCAGAGACTGTCAAAATTGGACAGCCAAAGTTGTCTCCCATTTCGATTATGGATGTTTTTAGTGAGTCCGGATCACCTGCCCACGAGAATTCTACCCACGCCTACCCACAATACACTATCCCCCCGTGAATTGGGAACATCTCCCCTTGCATAATACTATGCAAAAGATGAAATGTTGTCCATGTATGATTCTGATAAATGTGGGCAGAATTCTTGTGAGCAGGAGATCCGGGCTCATTCATGGCAGGAATAGAAGCAGTATAGATCAGTGTTGATATTTGCAGAAAGAAGAAATAAAGAGAGAAAAGAATTGAACTTAGGCACTTTCAACTAACATCTTTCGATCAGTGTTGATATTTGCAGTAATTCTAGTTCCCCTAAATTGTACATATATTGTCTTCGATCGATTGTGATTATACCCTTTATTGGAAAGAAAGAGATTTATTAGCATATTTTATGGGTATTTTTGTCATATTAAATTTAGATGAAATCATTCAAGTGATGGGTCGAGATAATTTTTATCATTTAGAAAAATATTATTTGCAGTCAGATCAGATGCACTACTTTATCATGAGACCAGATGGCAACTTTTATTCAAGAGATACTTCTTTCACAAAACTTCTGATAGAGAGTTCTTAGAATTAGGGGTGGATTTGAGCTGAGCCAAATATCTGATTATTTGAGCTCGGTTCATCAAAAAACTATGAGACTTGAGCTCAAACTGGAATTCGGCTAGACTCAAAAGTTTGTAAGTTTGAGCTCAACTTGGCTCAAGCTCAACTGTGAGTCAAATTTCTTATAAAATAAAAACTATACATATAAAAACATTTTTTATTTTACACAAAAATTAAGAATTATAAAAACTAGTTATTATTATACATATAAAAAAATAAAAATATTATATATATGCATATATAATATTTTTATTTCTTATTTATAAAAAATAAAAGCTTGATTAAGCTTGTGAATCTCATGAATCGAGCTTTATTGGGTTTGAGCTCAACTTAAAATCCAGTTTAGATTGAGCTAAATCTAACTTTTCACAAGTCAAGCTTCAATAACTTGTGAAAAACCCGATTCATGTCCACCCCAACTTAGAGTTATCTAAAAGTTGGGTAAACTTTTGCTCGCCTGAGGAAGCTTTCATGTGGCTGCTTTTGGCTATGTAAGATAGGCCTCAGCTGAACAGCCTATAAATAATGTTTAGTGAAAAATACCTAAGGTCCAAAACAGCTGTGTTTTTGTGAAACTTCTTTAATTAGGGCCCATTTGGGAAGGCTTCTATATTGATTGAGCTACATTGACTGTATCATTTTGGAGAAACCACCTAAGATAGCTTCACCGAAAAGTCAAATTTTGAACATTTTGACTTTTTATCAAACATGGCTTCACAGATTTCCGAGTTTCTCAGCTCATGTAACACGAGAAGCTACTGCATTAAAACCCTCCTAAACAGGCAACAAGTTAATTTTCCAAAGCAATTCAGCCAACCCTCCCAAGCTGACCCACATTGTCAGTAAAACCAGGGAGATTTTAGATAATTTTCCTGAAATTTGTCTATGCATAATATACTATGAAGATGGGTATACCAGTTATTTCATTTCTTATGTTGTCAATTAATTGACTTTCTATAAGGCTATGTTTAGACAGAAAGAGAGATGGAAAGTTGAGAGTGTTTTTAACAAAATTTACGGATATACTAAATACTGCTCTGAGGGAGGTTTTAGAAAGTTTATGATAATCTTTATTTACCATCTACAAGAGGGCTATAGGTATATATATATATAGGTGGTTCCCAACATATAGACAGCGCCAGATGGTAATCTCCTACATAATAGGCTTAGGATTAGCAGAGAAGCCCACAATATAAGAAATCTGATAGCATTATATATCCTGGGGATACAACTAGGCTTGGATTCGCACTCGACTCTACAAGAACTTGCATGGGTTCACTGCTTTTTTCATAACCTGATTCAGAATTAACATGTCTTATAAAGTTTGCATTGTGCAAAGGATTAGGTCTGTAATTCTGCACCTAGGTCACCCATCACAAGACCCTATATAGCCATGATCAACATTGGGTAATGGCCTGAGAAATTTTAGGTATTTTTTGTTAAAGGTCCAATTTCGATTGTGGAAAAACAGGATATCTGAAAATTTTGTGACCAATCAGCTAGTATATCATAAACATGTTAACCAATCAGATGGAATTGATTAAAATTCATGGATAGATTTTGATTGATCAAAACTCTTCCAATATTATATCTTTCCACATCATAAATCTTATATTTCAGTTAGGGTTACAAGTTGAGTTGCCCAATTTAAAGATTTTAAATATCAGGCTTGATAAGGGTTTGGACTCATTAAAAACTTAACAAATTCCCAGCCCAACTCGACTCAAGTTGCACCCCTAATTTCAGGGCAACAAAATATTTTCACTCTCCCCCGTTTTGTATATGTGGCTCATGCTTTAACTAATTAAGCAGTATCAGCAGAAAAATATGTATTTTTCACTCTACCCCTCTTACACAAATTAAAGAGAAGATAGCCATGAGGTTGACAAATGTCCTCCTAAGAAGGACAGAATACAGGTTGAGAAATGTCCTCCTAGGCAGGTCAGAAAACAGTAACTTGAAATAATATACAACAAGTATGGACAAAGCAAATATGGCACTGAATTGTCATATCCCCAACATGGAGCAAGCAAGTTCTAAGATGAATTCTTGTGTCTAAAGAAACAAAAGATAAAAGAGGAAGAACAAAATCCTCAATCACTTGAGAGTTGAGAGTTGAGACTACCCACATGGTGCAAAGAGTCTTCTTTGTCAGCATTCTGGTTATTCTTTCTGACGTGTTTGTTTGCTTTTAAGCTTCCATCTCTGTCGTCTGTCTTTCTCCAAATTCACCCTAGACTTTGCATTATATGGTCATCACTTGGTTTGCTGGCCTCCTTAGTTACGAGGCCCACTTGCTTCCATCCATATCAACTGAACTAACCTTATATGCATGGAGATTCGTCTTCATCTAGTAGGAACCTCGGGCACTGTATTTGCATGTTCTCGTGGATGAGAATGTATGTTTGTGTATGAGAGTGAGAGAGAGAGAGAGAGCCCAACTACTATATTTGAGCTATCCGCCATAGGTTGATAGTTGATGTGGATTGGTGAATAGAAGACATGACCAAAGTCTGGTCCAGAATGGTTAATTTAATTGAATTATAAATGCTAGTTGAGTGCCGAGAAGAAGAGAGATTGGTAGAATGAGCTGAGGGGAGAGAGGAAAACAAATGCACTAAATTTTTCGGGTGGTTCTCAAAAATAAAACTAACCATTTTGTTGAAGGGATGGGATCTAGTAAGCAGAATAAAAAACGCGTTAAACGAACACTTAATAAATATTTTGATAAGTGGGTGTTAATTTTTTTCAAGGATAGGCTGGGAATATTTTAAGGGACAGATAGGTGTCAAAAAAATTTCTAAATACTCATTTAACATGCTTACAACGTCGTACCTAGCTGATCTAAACTGTTTGTTGAACACCCTCTAATGGGGAATTGGATCCCAGTGATTGGGGCCTTCTATGGTTGGGTTGGAGCTAACCAATGTTTCAGCTTCATTGTCACCATCTTAACCCTGGACCAATAACTAATAGAGTCGGTCAATTTGTCACCTCCCCACCCCCCACCCCCCACAATAGCCTATGCTTCTCATGCCCCACAACCCACTGACTGTTAGTGGGCCTAAGTTGGACCACAGTATTTAAGAAAATGTTACTTAATCCGCCAAAGCATCTACTATCATCATCTAAGCCGTGTCTTAATCATATGGATCCCGCTACATGAATCATCTTTTCGATGTCATTCTATTGTGTTTGATGTCACATCTATTGTTAAATCGTGCTCACTTATTCATATCTCTTTTGGTCTGCCCACTTGGCCATTTTAGCCCCTTCAACTTGTATCCAATCACTTTTTTTTAGAGGTGTTGTAGGTGGTTTCTATGGATATGACTAAACTATTTAAATGTATTTTCTCTTGTTTTATTTCCTTAATTCTTCAAATGACTTCATTTCTGAATTTATCCTTTCTACTATTTTTTATTCATCCATTTCAGCTTAAGGCCATGTTTGGGAGTGCTTATGTTAAAAATAACAGCTTAAAAACAGGTGCTTATTCGAATAAGCACTATTTTGCATTTGGCAATAAGCACTTAAATAAGCAATTGTGGCTCTTTTATCCTTCATTTTCTTTCACATTTTCAAAACATCCAATCCAAAGTAAATGAATAAAAGTACTTTGATAGAAGTGCTTTTATAAAAGTACGTATACAAAAGTGCTTTCATAAAAGTACTTTGATAAAAGCACTTCCTTAAAATACATTTATAAAAGTGCTTCTATAAAAGTACTTCCGTAAAAGTACTCTTATAAAAGTGCTTTTGTAAAAGTACTCTTGTAAAAGTGCTTTCGTAAAAGTACTTTCACAAAGGTGCTTTCATAAAAGTATTTTTATAAAAGTGCTTTCGTAAAAGTACTTCCATAAAAGTACTTTTATAAGAGTGCTTTTGTAAAAGTACTTTCACAAAAATGCTTTCGTAAAAATACTTTACTTTCATAAAATTACTTTTATAAAAGTGCCTTTGTAAAAGGGTTATAATTGGTATTCTAAAAATTCACTGGGGACAATTATGGGAGAAAAAATGAATAAACGCTTATTGTATGGGCACTTAAAAAAAGCTGAAAATTTGGGCTTAAAAAATAAGCCCTTATTTTTAAGATAAGCACTTATTTCAAGCTTATTTCCCAAACACTAATAAGTGCTTAATGGTGTGGTCCTCGTCCAAATAAGCACTTATTTTTAATGACTCCTAAACATGGCCTATGCATCTTTATCAAACCCTCTTTTTTTTAGATATATTATTTCTTGATTGCCTAGGGGCGGAGTTAGGATTTTATATTGAGGGGGGCAAAAACCTAGAAAACATGGATAGGGGGGCCAAAAGTTAGAAAACATGAATAAAGAGGGTAAAATACAAATGAAACTTAAATAAATTTAAAGGGAACTTTGAAGGCATAGGGGGGCCATGGCTCCCCTCCGCCACCCCCTGGCTCCGCTCCTATGCCTAACACTTTGATCTATAAGATATTGTATTTAAGAATTCAAGTATGATGTATTTTGAATATTTAATGAATCGTTAAATAAAATTTTCAATCAATCATGTTAAAGATATCACATTATCTATTTATTTTTTAACTGTCATAAAATATACTTACTATTAAAGACTTTAACAATATTAAATTAACACTCAATTGTGGCAGTTGCTTTATTATTGCTTCAAATTTTTTTTCTTCATGGTGCAGTACTCATATGCACCATAGCCCCTGCCTACATTTAAATCACAAATATATAGACCTATTATTTTGGTTAGAAGACTGGATGTTGGGGGTTGGAAATAATTAATTGGGGATTAGAAGGCTACGCTTGGACCTCAGAAATTCTCCAAAAGCACGAGAACAAACTTAAATATTGAACCATCTTAGCTAGAATACAATCGGCTTTGTTATGATAAATTTTGATGCATTTCTTCTTCGAAGAGAGTCAGTAAAGAGTTCTAATTTTGACTTTAATTTGATGCAACCAACCAGTCAATACCACAACCTTACAATTGGGCAAAGAAGGCCCTTTCTTGGGTGTAGGGGTGTCAATGGACCGGTTTCGGGTTGGACACCGTCTGAATCGGAAGTGATATGGATGGACTGGATGGTCCTAAAAATGATATGGACGTGGACCGGTCCAAACATGAATAGTCTATTCATAGAATGGACCGAAAGTGGACAAAGCCACTAGTTCGAATGATCTGTTCAATGTTCATTTTCGTTTGAACTTTGAAGCATCAAATGTGGAAGCTTTCGAAGGCTAGGGTTCAGCGCCTCTGCGCCTCCATAGCTCCATCCTCAGTCTTGCTGGCGAACGGTGATATTTCGTTTGATCACCTGATTTTGTTATTTCACCATGCCTGATGCCATGTTCTCTCTCTCTCTCTCCCCTACATTTGAGCCATTGTCATTTGTCCAACTATATTCATAGTTATCTGACCCTGTACATATATTTAACTATTGTTTGGGATTACCAGGTTTGATCATTTGGGTAATGCTTTCTATTTCTTTTAGGACAATAAATTAGGTTGGATACGTAATTGAAAAACCCACTTCACTTATTGGACCATGAACAATAAATTTGTTTTTTAACATACCTAATAAAAAAATATCATCACTGATTAGATTTTAAGTTTTTTTTGCCTAAAATAATTGATTTTCTTGTTTATATTTTGGCCTTTGATGCCTATACTTTTAGATGTTAAATTTGTTTTTTCAATTTGGGCATTTTACTCTTTCATTTTAAGTGAAGTCTATGCATATGATGTCCTAAACTTGATCTCTAAGGTAAGTTCATGTGTTGACAAGTATATAGAATAGAAAAAAGCTCTAAAGGGTTGCTCTCATTAGAGAGCCTGTGGAAGTAGATATCAGCCATGTGATGGTATATGAGGAATTGGCTGTAGTGGACTACTGCTCTACGTCAAATTCTACATGCCAGAGCTAATATTAATAGGAGTTTGGAGACCATACAAACGCAGGTAAAAATCACTAAAGCACCTTGCACAAATATTCCTGCATGACCCAAATATGCTCCCTAACATGGAGGAACATTTTACTTGTTTTTTCTGTTTTTCTCTTTGACCGATTGCAGAGCATATTTTTGTTTTTGTTGTATCTTAAGACCTGTTATTTGGGGTGTTTAAATAAAAGTTAACCCCACCTTACTTTGATATTTCAGATTGAATTGACTGAATCTTCATCACCTGCTTCATTGTCACTGCTACTGCTCCCACTCCCACTCTCACTGTTGTTCTCATTGCTCCCAGTTGAACTTGAAGTCTGCTCATCTTTTTCTTCAGCATTCACCTGAGCCCTCAAGGCCTCTGCGGCATTAGGGCCCTTTTCTGCCTCATCATCACTGATATTGAGGGTTGGAATCTCTATAGGTAATTTCCCAAACAAATTGTTCTGATAGACATAGAGATATCTGAGGGTTGGAATCTTCCAAATGCTTATGGAATCTCTCCAGTCAATCTATTTGTAAACAATGCAAGTTCCTCTAGTTTACTCAAAGATCCCAACTCACTTGGAACTTTGCCTTCGAGTTGGTTTTTCTACAAGAGTAATTCCTTCAAGGAACTACAAGTCCCAATCTCTGGTGGAATTACCCCTGACAAAGAGTTCTCATTGAGGTAAAGTAGCTCCAATTTAGTTAGTAATCCAAAGGAAGAGGGGATCTGACCCATTAATTTATTACCCAGAGTTGCAAGAATCTTAAGCCACTGCAATTGCCCAAGCCTGATGGTATTTCTCCATCAAATTGATTATAAGTCAAGACCAACTCTTGCAAATTCCTGCAACTACCTGAACCCCCCAACTTTATTTTGCCCTCAAGTCTGTTCGAACTGACATCCAAGTAAGCAAGGAACTGAAGATTGTTTAGGCTCTTAGGCAAAACTCCAACTAACTGGTTCTCAGTACGATAGAGTTCTTCCAATTTAGTACAATTCCCAATAGATTCTGGTATCATCCCTGATAATTGATTACTATAGAGCCATAGAGATGAGAAGGTTTATTGAGACGTTAATGGTAGTGACCCACAACTAAACCGGTAGATGATGCAGTAAACTGCTTGTGTGAAATGAAATCATATCCTTTTATGTTGACTTTTAATGGCTTTCAGATGACGTTAATGGCTTTCAAATCAGACCAGATGACGCAGTAAACTGTTTGTGTGAAATGAAATCATATCCTTTTATGTTGATTTTTAAGTATGGAAAGCAGTTTTTGAGGAAAACATTTAATTTGGATTGGATTGGGTCCAATCCAGTCTATTTGCATTTCAATTGGACTGGACTGGATCCGGTTTGTATGGGGTTTGGACCGGATTTGGTCCAGTCCATTTGTAAATGGACCAATGTTGGACTGGACCAGATTGGATCAAATCCAGTCCAATTGACAGCCCTACTTGGGTGGTCATAATATCTAGGTTACATAATTAAGAGGGTTTTTGCCAACGTCAGTGATTCTGATTTTATTGATTCCAAAAGTTGGAATCACTCAAAAACTAGTCTTGTCTCACTTTCATTGATTCGAAAGTTGGAATCACTGAAAAACACCACAAACTTGTTCTTGTTTCACTGTGTTGATTTCATTTCCATTTTGAAGTGATCCATTAATGACTGTACCTTAACATTGAAAAAATTTAAAAGCTACTTCTAAGGCTCCATTCGTTTTTTGGTAAATCACTTACCAGTATAAATGTAAAGGAAAATCCCAGCCCAAACCTGGCCCGTGAACAGGTCTAAGGGGAATCAAAATCCTATTAACTAACTTTCCACCCTCTCAAAATACAAAAAAAGAACGCCCCCTGAAAGGGTTCAGATTTCCACCTCACCAAATCTTCTCGTTATAGTCGCACATTAGGAATATCTCTTGTACTTATTGTATCTGTATGCTTTTATTCTTGGAGAAATGTTTACAATGCATGACTGCATATACTGTGAGGTGGGTGTGAGTAGGAAATCATTAGAAAGAATTTCACGGGGATCCATTTCACTTATATTTCTGAATGCCTGGGAAGAAAAAATAGAAATAGGCCGCAACCAAAAATAATGTTTTATTATATATGATATTTCCATCTTCATGAGAAACTGTGCAACAAAATGATTTCTTTCTTGAAAAAACACCTAAAAAGAAAAACAGAAACCTTGGTGAACACCCCATAATTAAATGAGTAAATCAAAATTTGTTCTTTATGTCGTGCTTGGTTGCAATGCAAATAAATGTGCACTGATGCAAAACTATAATAGTGCAAATGATTTGAGTGTAATTTTTTTATCTATTTTTATTTTAATTTTTAGCTTATTTTAATTTATTCGATTGCAGTATAAATGAAGTAAATCAATATCCGAAGCAGAATAAAATAAAACCCAAAATAAAATTAAACGAGAATTTGCATTTTTTTCATTTGCATTCCCATACATTTGTAGTAATGCAAATAAAATTGCGCTGCAACCAAACGCAGCCTTATTTTAAATTTGGGGAATGCTTGCAGTCAACTTTTAGTGTTAAATCTGCACCATGATTAATCCATCTAACCTGGATTTGCATGTATAAATGTTTTCAATCTTTAGATAATCAGTATTTTCAAATACAATAAAAGGATATATGATAGTGCAATTGATTTGGGCACAAATCTGATTTATTTTTGTTTCATATTTTATCTTGTTGTATTTGATTGCAATACAAATGAAGCAAAATAAGACCTGAAGCAGAGTAAAGTAAAACCCAAACCGAAGTTAAATCAAAATTTGCATTCCCATGCATATATACTAGTGCAAATATTAAAATTGCACTGCAACCAAACACAGCCAGGTTCTTGCAAGGTGCATTCTTTGCATACGTCTCAAATCTGTTAGATGACTTTGATCCATATTGCCATATTGCATGGAGATCGGAAGTGCAAAATTTTCAGTATTTTTTTTTTCTGGGTTTCAACTTGAACTCTGAACCCAAGAAACTAATACTCGGGAGATGGAACAAGACATTGAACATCTTGGTTAAGTTGAGCTGCAAAAATGGAGAAATGTTAAAGCATCTTTTGCACATGCATGGATTCAGAGAATGGGTATCGTGTCTATTCCATGGCCAAGCAACAAAGACTGCTAGCTGATAGATAGGTATGGTTTACCTATAATTCCAGCAATTATTCCATAAGATCCCGTGATGATCCAGTGTTGGTAATAGTAATATTGATAATGATTGATAATGAGATTTTAGATCAATTTTAAGGGGAAAACCATCTATTGATGATGATATCTACTCTAATCTTGGTCCATATTGGAATCTTTTAATTTCATGGAGATGCCTTCGATGGACTGTGGTTATGTGGTCGAGCTTTTGACCCATTGATCACTGCTGTTGCCTTGTCCGGACTACCCATTGATCACTGTTGTTGATCGATCATCTTAAGAATAGACCATCTTCATAGAAATGTGCCGACCAGCCGGTGGAATGTTGTTATCAGAATTTGCTTGAGAGGGATCCGTATTGTTGTTTTTTCTTCTAGTCATATATGGATATGGATGGATAGTTAATCAATATATGCATGGTCGGTTATATGTTTAGATAGTGTTTGAGAGCGATCACTTTGTGCAAAAAAAAAAAAAGGTCAGAAGTTAGAATCACATTCAGTCTACCCCTATCAAGACCCTAGATAATTGAGATGGGTAACGTCTCAAATTATAGGGCTTTGCACTTTATATATTTGTAGGCAAGGTAAGGCTGGGGTGAGGAATGGTCTCTTTGAAAGATAGAGAAGGGTCTTATGAACAGGGAAGTGAAGATCTTTGGGTTGAAGATGCTGGAAATGGGTGTATCTTGGAGGTACTAGGTAACAGATTGTTTGGGATCGGATGATTTCTGATACGAGGAGGATCCCTATTTATGGAGGGGATCCCGAAATCTTAAAAGGTAGGAGATGAGGATATTTGCTCCGTATTAGGGAAGGGAATATTTGATTCGCTATCAATTATTGGATGCGCTATTGGGGTATCACCACGTGTCTCATGAGGATTTTTTCAAGGACTGGCTTTTTTATCTTTGAGATCCTTCATTACAAACGTGTGCTACTACCCTTTTTGCGCGTTATAACTAATCCTATGTAGCAACGGTGACGTCAACATTCAGCGGTTGGTGCTTCATCGATTCCACGTGGTGGCTCGTAGGGTTATTTGCTGTCGTGGGTCTGTGTGCGTCTGGGCACACGCGGGCCTCGCCATGGGTTCGGCCTAATGTCCCTTCTAACCCATCGTCAAGAGTGTAGCAGGCGTAGTTTCATCACACGTTGTAGCGGGTGTAGCTTCATCGCACGCTCAGGTGGGCTTGGGTCCTTTGGACTGGTGTTGACTGAGTTTGGTGGACCGTGGGTTTATCGTGGTTTTGCTTCGTGTATTGCAAGTTCATCGCAGAGGTGACAGTGTGTCATAAGTTCATTGCGACATGGGGGTCAATTGCAAGATGCTCACATATGCTTCTATGGTGTTAATCTTGATGTCTGAGTGTTCTTTAAGGGTCTGAGTAAGCGGTATATACCTACAATATTTATATTCGTATTCCTTTTAAACTAAGCCTTAGGCTGTATTTAGTTGCAGTGTAATTTTATTTGCACTAGTATAATTGCATGGGAGCGCAAATGAAAAAAAATACAAACTCTCATTTAATTTGGTTTTGGGTTTTACTTTATTCTACTTCATGTCTTAATGCAAATTTATTTACATTGCAACCAAACACAGTCTTAGGAGTAAAAGATGAAGTAAAACGATACGGTTTCCAGTTTATATCAAAATAGAATTTAAAAAGGTGGTGTTTGTATCAGTTAGGAGTGTAAATCATATAGTTACAATCAAAGGTATATGAATTTGAGTTGGGTGCAGAATTTGTATCTAGCAGAGATTTGTAGTGCAAACAAATATATTTAAGAGGACAGATAAGTAAGTGTTAGAGAATAAAAAACCATTCAGGAATTTTAAGCTTTTATATTGAACAGTTCTTTGAAAAGGTATAAGTGCTTGTTTGACCAAGTGGTATGGTGTTTGATTGTTGTTGTCCCATTAAAAGTAATTAAATTTAGCACAAGGTATGGGTGGACCTGTCCTTATCCATGCTTCAAGCCTGATGGGATTTTTTGGGTAAGGGGGCATATTAAAGAATAAAAACCTAATCGGGGATCTCATCTAACTGCTTAAGCTTTTAGGTTGGACAGTATTTTGAGAATACGGTTATTAAGCCTTCTTTACAGGGACTACATGGTCATCTTGGTGCTAATCTTTCTCTACAAAGCACAACACGATCATTAACACCTTGTATACTTTGTTATGCACCTCATTTCTTTATTTATTTTTACCAATAATTGTGCTGATTAATAACTTCCCAAAACCAGCATGGATGTAGGGGTGTCAATGGACCGGGTTTGGGTTGGATCCTTCGAAGTACAATCAATTTAAATGGATTGGACAGACCAACAAGACATATTAAATTGGATTAGTCCAGACTTAATGGTCTAGAGCATTTATTGTATTGCACTGAATCCAATATCGGGTCCATAGACAGAAGAAAAGAGTATGGGTGTCAGTAGACCAGGTTTGGGTTTGGCCCAATCTAAATTAAAGCTAATTTGAACAGATTGGACGGTCCAGACATGAAATTAAACCAGCAAGAATGATTCAAAGCATTCATCAGGTTGAATTGAACCTGATCCATCTGTAATGAATTCATAATAGACTGGATTGGATTGGACCAATCCAAATTAAAGCTTCTGGTTCTTGCTTTTTGAGGTGGATGACCTATAGTCCTATATTTGGTGAAAAATCAAGAGAGACCAAACAGGCTATTCGGCTATCAATCAATTATTTATTGGGCTGTCCATGTTAGCCTCTTTAAATAGCTTATCTGGAGTGCCTCAAAAGGAACTGAACCAGCTTAACTGAATGTTCTGGGTGCCTTTGCCTGGTTTCAGAAGGAGGACCCAAAGAAATAACGGAAAAGAAGAAGAAGATGGAATTTCTTTCAAAGGGTCTAGACCTAAATGGATACCATTTGAAATTTTGCACTTTTTTTTTCTTTTTATTTTCATGGGCTAGTCCTTAATGCCCACAATCCCCACCCCAACCTGGTGAGAGCATAATTTGGTAGAGGCGAAAGTTGGACTTTGGAGTGTACCTGACTTGAAGAATTTACACAAGCATCAGGCCCAGTCCTCAGGGCCAAGGCCCATTGAAATTTTAAGAAATGCTCAACCCAAGTTACAGCCCAAGGATTTGATCTCAAGTCTCCACAGCCACAAGCAGCTAGAGACTTTGTCAATTGAGCAAGTAGGTACCTTCTTACCAATTTATAATATAAGAACAACGATTCTATTTTTTTTTTACTCTACTGTGTTATCACTTTGATTCAAATTTAGCCTCCTAGAATCATGTTGTTCGAAATTTGAATGGATAATGGTGTATTAAGTTAAAATAAGGATAAAAGACATTCAGAAATTGATGGAAAAACACTTGATGTTTAATGGAACCCTCCTCAATAAAATAACAATCTTCAGAAAAAAGGTCACTGGATGTCTTAAAAGGCATTTAAGAAGTGGCCGGGCAAAAACCACAATTCCAGAGTCGACTTGTATTGAAAGCATTTTCATGGGTAAAAAGTTTTGTTTGAAGAATGTATGCTGTTTTGACTGTAACCCCCCCCCCCCCCCCCCCCCTTAATAAATTATGAATAGGAAAGTAATCTACTTCTTTTGACACATTAAGAGGGGAGAGAGAGAGAGGTATTTGGGGTCAAATTCCATCAAACTCCACTAAGAAGATGAACAAGAAAAATGTGGATATTGATAACTATATGGGTCTTCCACTGGAGAAGATGATGTGGAGTTCCACTTCCTTGGGACCAAGTTCCTAATAAAAACCACACCTTTTCTTTTACTTTCCAGCATATGAATTATGAAACATTGTTGCTTTTCCACATTTCAGCTTTTGGATCAGGGTAAATTCATCAAACACCTCTTCTGCGTCCCCAAGCCGCCGCGCCCACTTACCTAATCCACATTGGAACACTGTTCCCATTCCTTCTTTAATTTGTCAAACATGGGGAGCTACTCCCACTATATAATAAATTAATGCTATGTATAAAATGTATCAACTAATACATCACATTTCACTTTTCTGTGTATTGTTTGCCTTTGTGGTGTGCCCGGGGCAGCATTAACAGTGCAAAGGTTACGTACATGGAACTAGGGTCTAAACTTTTCTTTTAGTTTTACAATCAATTATGATAGATATCGATGGTTTGGGCTGAAATTAGACTTGGGTGCACATGGAACTTATGAGAATTGAAACAAGTTTTTTAGTGCACTTGCATTCGATGTGGATTTCATCCCATAGGATCCGATTCAAATCCGAGTGTGTTTTTTTACTTTTTTTTATTTTATTTCTTTTTTATATATATATATATATATAATTATATATAAATATAAAAGGTATTCGAAGAGTTTTGACCAATCAAAGCACTCCATGAGTTTTGATGAATACCATGTGATTGTTCACCTCTTTTATGATACCAGTTGATTGACTGTAAGTTTTTCACATATTTTGTTTTTCTGTTATCATAATCAAACCCAAAAATATATAATTTATATATAATAAATTCAACATTTCATATTTATATTAATTTATTATATACAAATTAAAAGTTCTTAATATTTTATTTTTTCTTAAATTTCTTTCTTTATTAAAAAAACTGAAGCAAAATCAGATTAAATTAAAATCCAATCTGATATCCCGAAATCTGGTAATATTTTGGATCGGATTCATCCGAATCCAACCCTGCCGTTTACAGCCCTACCTACAGATGGTGGATCCACCCATTAAAGGGCAATCCAATTTTTTCTTATGGTGTATTGGGCTCCATTTTTTATATTTTTTTTGGAAATCCTAAGGTTGACTCCATAAAAAAAATGGGAGAATGACTGTTCAGCCCACCTCAGAATTCTTAATCTCACCATACTGGTGGGATGAATCCTGTGGATTGATGCCAAATCTGTGGGCAAAATGCGGTTTAAGGGAGGCTACTACTAAACCAACCAAACTTCTGAGTTCTGGGTTTTCCCAATGCAAAATAGTGAATAAGTATGAGCTTCTTCTTACCTTTGGAGGATGTTTCAAGGGAAATAAATATCAAACATCCATAATGGGTTATGGACCCAAATGTCTGGTTGCAAGTGTTCCACAAGGTTTGTTTAATTTCTTTTGTTTATGTCATCATGTCCTCAGTTTAGTATCCTCGTGGATCTCATATTACCTTGCTTTAATTAACTTCTCTGAGTTTTCCTTTTCCTAATAATCAATTTGACGGTCTGGAGAGAGAGAGAGAGAGAGAGAGTTGCAGTAAAGGAATAGGAAGTGCCAAAATGAGGCCATGATGGCTTCATCCCGCTTGAGACAGTTGAGTGAGAAAATACTGTAAGACAGAGCCCGATACATTACATTCTTTATACTGGCTGATAAAGTATAGATCAGAGGCTTTCATTATACTGACGATTGATCCCCAGAAAACAGGGGAAGAAAACACATAAACAGTCGTTACCAGAGCTTATTTTCATATAAAGAAAGATTATAGATCATGACGATATTCATTATTTACATATTCCCGGAAAGCTCTAACAGAAGCTGCAAAAGCTTGAAAGAAGGAACGAAAGAAAAGAAAAGAAATGAAAAAATAAAGATAAAAGAAGAAGAAGAAGAAGAGCTACTAAAATTTTGCATCTCTGAAAAAAACAAAATCCTCATCATCTTCTGAAGGCCCCCTTGTTCGAGGCCAGTAAGCGGAAGGAACTTAAACTTGTTCGCTAGCGTTTGTTGAACAAACGGGCTTGGCAATGAACGTCGGCTTGTATTCTCCCGGCATGACGACAACAACCTTCGGCTCAGTGTCGGGCGGTGAGCTGATGGGGTTCGCTGGTTTTTCCTCAGTTTGTTGGGACGAGTTGTCTGAAGACTTTCGGTGGGTGCAAACCAAGACAAGCAATGCCAATGCTATGAGGCCCAACATGGCCGCTATGCCGGCAAAGAGGTAGGGCATCGGAGAATTCCATCGCCGGAAACCGGTGGCAACGGTAGCTGGAGCATGTGTAGTTGCACTCACAGGCCTCATCTTAGCTCTTTGTTCGTAGCTTTGCAAAGTGCAACGAAATGAAATTGATGATGTGTAGCTAATACTTATAGAGGAGAGACCAGGCGAGGCAACTGGAATTGCATAGTGCCTGGTTTCCGAGTTCCGACCAAATGGGTTACTTTTGCTCAAATTACTAAAATACCTTTTAATTATAAAAGCTAAATTTTCAAATATGACCCTAGGATCTAAGCAAGCTTACTATAAAAGCTAAATTACTAAAATACCCACTTTTGATGTTTGTTAGAATAAAAGCGTGTTTACGCCTACTAGATCGGGTCCCATTCCCATCCAAAGGAAATAAACAAACACTCTCTTTACTCTCAAGGTTATGTTTGGTTTGAAGGAAAATATAGGGAAAAGGAAGAAAAAGATAGGAAAACGTTTACAAATCTTGCATTTTCCTGTCTTTCCTTATCTTCAAATCAAACATAGCCTTAAGGAAATTTATGTGTATAGACATGAATTATCGGGTTGATTTAAAGGGATAATTTGGTAACTGAACCATTCAAGATGATCAATTTTATTTATTCGTATGAGGGTTGTTTCGTAAATCTCCTCCGGTAAGAAATTCATGTTTGATGAATGACGTAACCAACAGGAAACCATGGAGAATGTGTATGTGTGCAATAGTTCTTGTGCGCTTTATCTTGGAAGCGGACCCAGTACCGGGCCCATTTTCCACACACTTAAATTTATTAAGCTTTTTTTTCCTCTTTCCAGAATGTCCAGCAATTCATTTGCCTTCAAATCAATATTGGTTAGACCACAAAGCTTTCTCCTGTTTAAATAGCACATACTAAATTATCCATTTTAAGCAGGGCGGGGGGGGGATTTTGACCCGACCCGTCAGACCTAACCCAAATCAACTTGACCCGCTACATTTCATTTATTTACTTCTTCATATTATCACTTGGCTAGAAGAAATAACTGATCAGCTTTAGTTAGTAATTTTCGTGGGATTGGTAATATTTGATAACAATGCAAAGAAAAACTTTGTCATCAGAAGACGTTGATATCTAACTCCATACCCCACAAATATACGTTATGATTCATGCTTTTTGATATCTCTATTTTTTACAATTGCCAATTATACCAGTAGCTGATGATACAATGGCATCTGATCAGTTGTGTAGCAAAATAACTAATACCACGTCTAGAAGCCAAATTTCATTCATTCCATGAGAGTTGAGGTTGTTAGATTTATATATATATATATATATATATATATATATATTCTTGTTGTTTTTCCTTTATTGTCCTTGTCTTGTTTCTTTGTATTGCAATTTCATTTGCATTAACGGTGCAAAAGTATGGTAGTGTAAATGGGTTGAATGCAAATTCTACTTTAATTATTTCTGTTTTAAACTTTACTTCATGTTATCTGTCTACATCGTAAATGAAGTAAAATATAACTTAAAGCAAAGTAAAGCAAAATCCCATTCACTCTTTCTAATTTGTTCTTGCGTGCATTTGTGCTGATGCCAAACAAATGTTGAGAATGGGGATAAACAGATTTTTGTTTTCTGCTAAAAATGTTGATAAACCTAGCCTAAGAATCTCATATTCTCATGTGCATTTTAGGGCATTTAATTTTTTTCTTTTTTAGGGAGAGAGAGGCACCCATTAAAGTCAAAAACCAAGATGCAGGAGACAGAGAGCAGGACAAGCGCTAAGTGATCTGACTTTCTGAGTCCTCCACCATTAGTGTACTGTCATGGTGGAATGGATTCGGGGGATTATTCTTGAGAATCTAAGTGAAACCCTGTGATTGTTGTAAAATATTGGTAGCAACTATGATTGAAAGGGAGGTGGAAATCAAATCACTGCAAAGTGCAAAGAAGCAAAGAATTGAAAAGAAATATTAATTTATAAGAACTAGCTTCGTTGTAACATTTACTTCCTCTAGAATATGGGATATGCTTTCAGTTGATCCTTTATCCTTTTTTCATGGAAGGGCCATAACCCATAGGTGAGGTTACTAGGGCATAGGGGTGGGCCGGGTGGCAACTCTTTAGGGGTGGCAAATGGGTGGATTGGGTTGCGTTGGGTGAGGGTTGAGTATCAATCCGCCCACATTGACCCTCTATCCCATTTGGCCCACCCTGACCCACCCATATGACGACCCATCTATATGACCCACCCTCACCTAGGTTATATATACAACTATATATAAAGAAAACATAAAAATGATAAAAGGTTCAAAAATTATTTTTCAAATCAAAATAAAAATGCTCAAAAACACTGAAAATGATAAATATATTTTATGTAAAATATCAAAAGTTATAGGAAAAAATAATAAATAATTAAATGAAATTATCATTTCACATAAAAACAAAAAATTGTAAAAAAGAATACAAACTTTCAGAAAAAATGTAAAATTTATAAAAATGCAGAAATTTATAAAATATAAAAAATGAAAATAGAAATTACACAAAAATTGAAGAAATTATAAAAATTACAGATAAAACAAAAATTCAAATATATAACAAAAATATAATAAATGTATAAATTGCAAAAAAAAAGACAACATAACTTATGAATCATTGCAAATTATAGAAAACATTAAAATGCAAAGAAAATACAAAAATTACAGGAAATGAAAAAAATGAAAAATATAAATTGCAGGAAAACAACAAAAATTATAGTCAAGCAAAAAATTGCAAATAAATAACAAAAGTACAAGAAAACTAAACATAGAAAAATTGTAGGAAATTACAGAAATTGATTTTTTTAATATAAGAAAACAAAAAATAGAAATGTAGGAAATTTTTTTTGATAGAATTTTTTATCATTTTTTTTTTGAAATTGATAGAAATTTAAAAACAATGTAGGAAAATGTAAGAAATTTAAAGAAAACCAGAAAGAAATCAAAAGTCTTGATAAAGCAAATAGAAATTTAAAGAAAACCAGAAAGAAATCGAAAGTCTTGATAAAGCAAATAGAAATTTAAAGAAAACCAGAAAGAAACTTGAAAGAAAACAAGACTTTGTTCGAACAAAGTATTAGAAAGAAATCGAACAAATACCACCCTCTCTCCCTTTTTGATTGATGGGGAAATCGATGAACACAGATCTAGTTCAAAACCAAATGTACTGTAAATTTAATGTTGAACCTTCCATTCATCACTCCAATAGTGGAAAACCTTCCACCTTTCTACCATGGCAGAAGAGGTGAAAATCGAACTTCAGAGTGTGATGGCGGAATACCTCCCCCTGACCAGTAGATTGGCCGAACAGATTCAACCGAGCTTCAAACTTTGAGACTCCTAACCCTTTTTTCCCGAGTTTCAACCCTTCATTTACCCAACTAACCCTGACCCTTTTCCCTTGACCATAATAGGTCACTGAACCCATATTGACCCACCAATAGAATGGGTGGGTTACAAGGTGGGTGGGTCAAAGAGGTTGGAGTCAAGATTTCCATCCCTACAACTCTTTATCTCATAAATGAACCCAATCAGGCCGGTTTGGGTTGGCTTGAGCTTTTGCACGATAACCAAGTTAAGTCACACTAAAAATGTTTTAATTAAGGCTTAGTTTGGAAAGAGTACAAATATAGATACATACAGAATATACAAAATATAAGTTTTGCACTCTACGAATTTACATTTATACTCCTTCTAAATTGAACCCAAAAAGGAAAATATAAGGCTTAATTATGTGTTTGTGGCTCGTTTCCCTTGGTTTCAGGCCCATCATAGAGAGAAAATGTGTTTTTTTTTGTTGTGACATGCTCTGAGCTGAGTTATGCTAGGTTTTGGAACTGAATATACTGTGAAATTTGGTGTACATCAAAATCTAGTGTTCCAAAACCCATTATACCTTAGAACACTCATAAAACATTGATTTAAAATATTTTTAATAAAAATACATGTATTTCAAGTCTTAAATCTTTGAAACACACCACACAATCACAATATAGAATATGTGGTGTTGTGTGGTGCGTTTCAAAACCTACCATTTAAAACTAACCACAGTGGGGCTCACTGGCCCAGAACATATACCATGATTTTTGGAGCCACAGTATCAAATACCATACATAACAACCATTATCAATTCTGTATGAAATTCTCCACCATGTTGTGCTCAGATTAGGGCTTGGGCCTATTAAAAGTTTAACAAATTCTCAACCCAATCCGACCCAATATCCACAAATCAAAGCTGTCCCAACACATTTGAGTCCTGATCTTCTGGTGACGTAGTTACATTCTTGCACATACGCTTCTCAAGACTCTCATTTAAGAAAAGAGGGAAACATGGGGGCCCATTACTTACTAAGGGCTGAAACTCAGGAAATTTCATGTTGGACACAACACTGGAATATACCATGTAGGGCAGAATATGCGGAGAATGGTGATCTGCCTTGTGATGAGATAACCCAAAAAAGAGATTCGAAGGTCAAAACTATCCTGATAAAATGATCATAGCCGTCCATTATACTTTATTGCTGACTACTTTTAGCTTGACTTACAACCACCCTTTAATCTGCTTCTCCATGTTCAATACTTTACAACTTCAACATAGAGTTGTCAACAAGAACCAACTCGATCGGTTTATTTCTCGGGTTAGGATTGGTTGTTCACAAATCGATCCGAACCCATCATAGCACATAAAGCCACACAGCTTAAAAAAAAAATGGATAATTTTTCTGATTCCCGGTTTAGGGGTTGTTCAGTATTAAACCTTTTATCTTGTTTGTTGGGTTGAAGTAAATGGATAATTGTAGAAACTTTACTCAATCCACTTGGAGTTCAGATTTCTTTTTCACAGAATTGGTCCTCACGCCCACCTCACAGTTTTTACAACCATACATCGGGAACATTTCCATACGCCCACCTCACAGTTTCTACAACCATACATTGGAAATCTCCATACTTAAATGCTTTTATTCATAAAGAGATATTTCCAATCCGGATTCACCCACTTGGGCCTAACACAGTCTACCAATCCACCCGACCCGCAGCATGTTGGTGTGGTGTAAAGAAGCCGAGTGCCGACAGGTTTGATCAAGGAAGAATTCGTATGATTGTGTCAAAAAGATAATTTATTAAACTTAATGATGACATGTAGGGCATAAAGTAAGAGGATCCTCCAGATTAGAAAATAGAAGATATCTCAATGGGCCCCAGGGCCCAGCCAAGTTGCTGCTAATTTGCCATTTTCTTCTAAAAAGGATTTAAACTGCAAGTTGAAAGTATTTAGTGTTCATGATTCGGTTAAACTGAACCATGGGTATATTTTTTAACCAAACCGGTCCCTTCAATTTCATATTATCCGAAACTGAAACTGGACCGAATCAATCAGTTAATTGGTTGATCGGTTCTGTTCTTCGGTTTTATATATAAAGGGTTCAACCAAATACAGCCGTAGTGAAAATCATTAGGAAAATAAAGAGGTAACTAATAAACATAGCCGTGGTGAAAATTATTAGGAAAATAGAGAGGTAACTAATAAACATAGCCGTGGTGAAAATTGTTAGGAAAATAGAGAGGAAACCAAATTATTCTTAACATTGCAACAATTAATATTATAATTAAGAGCAAATTAGGAGGAATTCTAACTAAATGAATTTTTACACCTTACAACAAATACTATATAGGAGTCCGATATAGGAATGCAAATGCATAGGAATGCAAATGAAAAGACTACAAATTTTGAGTCAATTTTGCTTTGGCTTTAACTTTGCTTCAGGTGTTTTTTTTTTCCAAAAGAAAATTCAGAAAGCTTATATATGCACTGTAAACAAAAAGAAAATTAAAAAAAAAGGTGCTTGGTTCGTGGTTCCAGATAGAGTGGTTATGTTCCAGAAACACACACACACATATATATATAATAAACATTAATGATTTTTATCACCATTTTTATTATTATTTATAAACTGCAATTTTTTATGACATTCATATAGTCTATGGGTCCATATAAATTGATTCTTATATGTCAAACCCGTAAAATTATACGGGTCATTAAATTCAACTTGAACCGTTTATTACTTTAATTTAACCATTCTTCTTCTTATTATTATTATTAATTTATTTTAGTATTTAATTTAAAATTTTTGTTATATAGTAATAATAATAGCTAAATTTGTAATTATTTAAATATTTACTTAAAATATTTTTTTCAACCGAGTATAATTATTATATAATAGATTTGTTAATTCATATTTTGCATTTAAGAATAAACATTAATGATTTGGCTTAACAATTTTAATGACTGTTAATAAATATTGATTCTTATTTAAGATTTAATTACTGTATTCAGTAATCCTTTAATATATATTAGATATGGTCCATAACGAATTTTTTTTTTAATTGAAAATATTAATTAAGGGACCGTTTGGTTTAAGTCAAAATCAAAATGGTACATTTCCATAGTATATTTGATTCAAACAGGAATGAGAATGGAAATTGGAATTAGTATGAATAGGATTTCATTCCCAAGGGAATGGCAAGGAATGGCCTCAAATGGGGGAATGCCGTTCCAGCAGGAATGGGTATGGGATTCCAATTCCACCTAACCTAACCAAACAGGGCCTAAACCCGTTTGGTTCCGTGGTTCATGTTATCAAGTCAACACATTTTGGGCTTTTTTTTTTCTTTTGCATTTCTTACAAGTAAGTCATCTATCACCATTCAACTTTTGGTTCTAATCATTTACTTTTCATAATATATAATACGTTAAATATATATTATAATATATTAAAAAGTATATAATTGTACATTCTATACGTGATGTGTATAAAATATATTGTATTTTCTACAATTAGACCTATTCATGGGCCAGGTAGCCTGACGGGCTAGCCCGACCCCCAAACGGGCTTGCCCATGGATTTTAGCCTGCGGACTTGACCTCGGGCCTAAAAGCACAAGCCCGACTATTTTACAAGACGGGCTTGAGATTTGTCACAAAAGCTTGGCCCGAGCCCGACCCAACCCGACATTTGTAACTTCTTCTAAACCCTAGCTGAATAACCCTTTCCTATTCCCTCTTGTCATCTTCTATCTTTTCTCCTCACTCTCACTCTTAAGAACTAGCACGAACCCAGACAGGTAGCCACCGCTCTCATTCTTAGAGGTGACAAGCGAGCTCAGGCATCGGTCCTCTCTCTCTCTCTCTCTCTCTCTCTCTCTCTCTCTCTCCACCAGTCCTCTCTCTCTCGCAGTTCTCATTCTCACTCACTGTCGCATATTCTCAGGAACCAGTGAACTCAAGCACCAGCACCAGCCGCACCACCAGTGAACTCAATCGCCCTTCTCTCTGGCGGTGAGTCCTGCATTTCTCAACTTTGTACAAATCATACATTTCAGCCTCTGTTACTTTGTAGTCTGTACAAGTCATGCATTTCTCAACTTTGTACAAGCCTTGTCAGGCTTTGGGCTTTTTATGAGGGCCGGGCTCGGGCCCAAGTTGTAGGCCCATTAGTCAAGTCGGGCTTGGGCTTGGGCCTAAAAAAATCATGTTAACGAAGAGCAAAAGCCTGGCCCATGAACAGGTCTATCTACAATATAAGAATATGACCAACAAGATGAATCACTTAGTCATGCCGGCCTTCTTTTTGAATGTTTGTGTTCAAAAAATAAAATATCTTAATTTGAATCAACACAATGTGTTGTAGAAGTGAGTTCAAATGAAAATGTGTTTTAGAATGCTGATTGTGTCTATGAACAAAATGAAACACCAACAAAATCGTTGTGTTTGAAAACAATGCAAATGGAGTGTAAATCCTGGTTTAGAAAAATTTGCACTATGGGTCAGTTTTGTTTGTATTTGACAACATTACATTTATGCATTGACAAATGACAAATCAATGCACAGTTACATTGATAATAAGATGTAAAAGTACATCAGCACATCAATAAAAAAGAAGTAAATTTACATTAAGTAGGCTTTTGATAAAAAAAAAAAAAACATATGCTTTATTGGAATTCGTGTTTGCATCCATTACAACTAAAAGTCTGTTTGGTAAGAAGGTAAATTTATAAGTACAAAACTAACCAAATTTTGCAATTTATGTGAACCGTTCTTACCCTCTACATTTTTACATTCACACTTATTTGCATTGTTTCCAAACGCAGCCAATGTGTTTATATAAAATGTCTTTTATAAAAACCCCCTTATACTATGGGATCAGTGATAATTACCCCCTGTTTATTTGCAACAAAAACCCCTTAGTCATTACCTCTTGTTCCTCGCCACTTTCTCTTAAATGCTACTTGACCCCAAAATACATCAACTTTTTCCAAACAAAATTGGATAAAATAACAAAAATCATTTCACTTATATAGATAAACATTTTTTTTTGTTTTGTTTAAGTTCTTGTTTTATTTCACTGGCACAAATGCCTCTCTTCATCTTAAAATATAAAAATTATTCACTCTTTCATCTGATAAAACAAGAAAAGACCAAACGAATTGAAACCTTAAATTTATATCTATCAGAAAGAAACCTATCCAATCAGAATCTGCAGGGACCTATTAGAGCAACCCAAAGGATTTCAATAGCAAACTAATTAAATCATAAATCATTCAAATAACTATAAAAAGGATAATTTGGAGATTAAAAAATTTAAATAACTGTTAAAATCTTTTCCATAGTTAAAAAACCCTAACAGAAGGAGTATTTGTTACGATGTAAAAGTTGAAGGGGCCTTTGTGGCAAATGAAAGTTTAGGCATAATTGTCACTGACCCCATCCGAGTTAGCTGTTGATTGCTACAGCCATTTCAGCGGTTACCGGAGCTGTTGATTGCCACTGTATTAATGCAAGATGCGATTGCAAGCGACCGCACGTCCAAGTACTTCATCACCTCGAAGAGCAGATGCTCATCGAGAAGAACAAATCCAATTTCTTGACTACTCTCCTCCTTTTCTTCTTCACTCCCTTTCTTCTTCCTCCTTACTGGTCATCAACCATCGAATCTTCATCGGTGACAAGTGCTCTCTTCATCGAGACTGTATTCTGTGCACACTAGACGAGTGCACCCTGGAATGAGAGGCGAACACGTCATCTCATTTGTCTTAATTATGAATTAATGAAAACTTTCTCCGTTATAAGTCGTTTGGTTGGTTGAACTGGCCATTTTTTATTCTCCTTCCCATTTTTGACTCTCCTCCACCGAACTCAAGCATCCATCAGTGACTCGTTGCAAATTGGCATCGTGAACGCACAAGTCATTGGTAGTAGGAAAAAATCCGCTGTCCCCCCACTCTACCTCCCCTCCATCATCTTGTTTGATACTTGTCCATTCTTTTGAAAGACTCCGTCAGGTTTTTGCCGGGAGCTGTTCCAATTCAACACATTTTCTGTATTTATCAGAAATAACGTAGAAGGAGAAATTGGAGGAGAGAGAAAGAGAGAGAGAGAGATAAAGTTCAGGAAGAGCCTAGGCAATCAGATCGAAGAGACATTGCCTGAGTGGAGATATAAGTTTTTTTGGTACAACGAATTGAAGAAGCGTTTGAAGATAATTGATCTGAAATTATTTCACCCCTCCAAATCAATAATGCTAATGTCATCTTCAGATTGATCAATAACAGATTAACAAGGTTTTTTATATTTTGAGGGAGGGAGCTGAATTGTAGTGGAATATTACAAAATCACATCGTGGCAATACTGATTACAACAACAATTGTGTCGTGCCTTCCTATCCCACCATTGCTCCTTTCTTCTCCGCCAATGCCCCTGCCATGATCTTCTCGTACCCACCACCACCACCATTGCCAGCTGCCACATACACCACCAATGCTACCTGAACTAGCCCCAGGCTTGGATTATACACTACCGATTCCACAAACTACCCTTTGTAGACCTCTCGTTTAGTGTCCATTAGAGCCACCCCAGATGGGCATCCACTGTACGACGCATGGGATTTGTTCGCCACTTCAAGTGTTGCATACTTCAGTTTCTTGTTATAATTCGATAAAACTTTGTCATTGCTATAGCATCGATTTGCGTCGTTGTTAATCTTAATGACATCGTTATTATGATCGTCATTGCTGAAGGTCATTGTGATGGGGCTCTAGAAGTAATGGCACATCCTTGTCCAGTAGATCATTGGGACCGAATCTCTGGGTCAATGTCTCCTATCGGATAGGATAATGGAGGGGAGGGAGAACGGGGCATTCACAACGCCGGTGTGCAGTGAGTCACCAATGGATGCTTGAATTCTGTGGAGGATAGTCAAAATGGGAAGGAGATTAAAAAATGGCCGGTTCAACCAGCCGAATGATTGGTAACAGAAAAAGTTTCCATTAATTCACAATTAAGATAAATGAAATGACGTGTTCGCCTCTCATTCGAGGGTTGCACTCGTCTATTGCACCCATGGGTGCATATAACACATACTCCTCTTCATCTCGAAATACAACCAAAAGTCTGGGTCTAGGACTCTTCTCCGTCGCTTCTCTCAGCTCGCTGATTCCATAGCTCTGCTCTGAAATTGGCTTTGATTCGGTGATGATGGTCTATCCGATAAAAATGGGAATATAGGTCTCTAGCCCCAAAAACCCCAACATCAATGCTGAGTAATTTATCTTATTTGGTTGAGTTATTAAAATATTTAGGATTCGGAATTGATGAAATAACGAGGGGTGCCATTGATGGACGGACATTTGTGTCCTTTCATATATTATTTAATTGAAAATCTATGATGCAAAAAGGATATAATATTGATAGAATTTTGACCAATCAAAACCCGAATTTTGATAAATAACACCATATTTACTACCGCGTTTGTGATTTCATTTATTGGTCAGTTGGTTTTTTCATACCGATTAACGATAGGTACAATGTTGTCGCGTTTCGAGGTTTCGGGTATGGGATTATCGCATTTGTTTGAGTACTACATTGTCACTCGAGCCAAACACTGATCGGAAAATTTTTATTTTTTTAAGTAGTTAGCACGAGAGACGACCGTGTCTGTTCTTCCCCATTTGGACTTGATCATCCAACATCTCTGGACATCTTTTTAGATTCTTCTGTAATTCAAAACCCAGAATGGGTTTATTGGAATCAATAAGTTCAATTGATTGGGAGCACGAATCATATCCACAATATAATGATTTCAGAGTTCTTCCATTTTTTGCTTTGTTTTTTCCAGCAGTTCGGTTCTTTCTCGACAGAAACGTCTTCGAGGTAGTTCGCTCAAAAGGAATTATCTGATTGTTCTGGGTTTTTCGTTTTATTCTCTGGGCTTCTACTCGTTTTTAATTAAGTTGACTATTGATGAAGTAGATCTCCCTTGCTCAAATGATTCATGCACATCTGTGAGATATATCCTGTTTTGCTTAAGATATCCTGTTTTTAGGCATATGTATCTCTGACTGATGCGCTTGCACTTACTTTGGGTTGTTTTATTTTATTTCTATTATTCCTGTATTGTGTAGGTGTCGTTAACTGGACGAATTACCTATCTAGTATAAAAAGAGGCAAGTTTAATTTTGTCAGCCTAGATCAGTCGTCGGAAATTGATGTTTTTGCTCTTTTTTTTTCTCCCTATGATTGTTTAAATATGTTACTTGGTTCTTCCATTTGGGTGAATTGGTTTTTCTTTTCTCTTATTTTTCCTTCTTTTGGTTTGGATTTAAGAAGAGATGGTTTGAACGAGGAAATTTACAGTTTTAGTTGTAAAAGAATATTTGATTTGTGGACATCTTCCTTGGAGAATTGGTGATGATTTGAGATGTACTATTACTCTTTAAGTGTCTGATATTCCCATGAAAATTTTGTGTTTAAGTAACAAAAGATGGTTGTACTCATTTTGTGTGTGGAAGCCGAGGAGTATCAGGAAGCTACCGTGTAAGGGTAGGGAAGGGCATAATGAAGATATTGATGATTTCAAGAAGATCACTTTCTTTGATATTAGGAAAGGAGAACTTTGGGCGGATGCTTGGTATGGGTTGAACCCTTTTATGCTGTCCTTAACTAATATCTATAGTCTGACCAGGGATTAATAATTTGGTGGTGGATTTTCTAGTGGGAACAATGGCGAGGTTGGAGAAAGTTTTCCTCCCTGATTGCAGGGTCGTTGATAGGCGGATATGGAAGGCCAACCTTATTGTACTTTAAATCGGTCAAGTTTAGCTTTTTAGTTTATTGATCACTTAATGCCAATAAGAATGCTCATCTCTAGCACATGCATCTTGTCCAGCAAGAGCAAGGGAGCAATTGTCTACCTTTTGAACCATTATCTTCATAACAGGTTGTGGAAAAAAAAGCTTGAGAAAAGTTAAAACATGTAAATGGGGCTTTTCATTTAGATTGTGTTTGGTTTGAAGGAAAAAGTAGGGAAAGGCAGGGAAACCTATACAAGGTTTGTAAAGGTTTCCCTACATTTCCCTTCCTTTCCCTATCTTTTTCTTCAAACCAAACATAGCCTTGGTGCACACAGGATGCAAAAGAAAAATTATAAATGGAGGATTTATTTTTTTATCTTTATCATTTTTTCTCATGTCATTGCCCATTATTGTTAGAATTATAGGCAGAAAAACAAATAGAGTTGTAATTTCACCATTTATTATTATTATTTTTTTTCTCTTGTACTTAAATCGATTTCAGGTTGTTTTATGGTATCGGAGCTACTATTAACAACCTGAATTGATTCTTTGGGATTAAAGAAGTCTGCACATAGAAAATCCTTTTCCTTTGGTGTAAAGAAACAAGAATTGAAGTGTTGTGACTAATCAGATTAAGCATTAGAGGCTGTTATGCCTCAGTTTGTGTAGTTCGAGTAGTGGATAAAGTCCCTCTATTTGGCAGTTCAAGGAGGGATAGGCTGTGATCAATTGAGGAATGCTTTGTTTAGTACTTCAGTTTGATGATTGGTTAAAGTTCTCTGTTATGATAGTAAGTGTTTCTGAGTAGTTTCCTACTGATCTTATGAGGAGTGTGCCTTTTTATGCTGCAGTAATGATTTTATAGTAACTTGTGTGTGGTGATAGTCTTGATTTTTTGCCTACAAGGCGTTTGTTCAGTGGTCTTACTATGGGCAAAAAGCTGCAATCCTTTGATGGCTGATTAGTTCTTGAGATCAACAATCAGATTTGTTGAGTTTTCTTGAATGATTCATATGATAAACCCAAATTTTATGGCTGTTGCTAGAGGAGGTGGTGCTGATGGAGGTGTACATAGACGGCATGCCATGAGAGGTGATGGTTGTGGTGGTGGGAGAGATGGAGGAAGTGCGATGGATTTCTAGTAATGTTAAATCAATTGGTGGTGGACTTGCTTTAGGAGGTGGAAAGGAGAAGGTACTAATAACTATCACACATAGGGGTGTTCATTCAGTCGGTTTGGTTAAAAAATATAACCTAACCGACATTTTGGTTAGGTCATTTTCTTGAATTTAACTGAACCGAATTAGATTTAGAAACTGAACCGAACCGAACCAAATTCAAATTGGTTTGGTTTTAAATCAATTAATTTGATTAGTTAAAATATAAATGTATGTTATATTTATATTAATAATTATTGTCAAAATATATCAACATTTATAATTAAAATACATATCATATACTATTATTAATATAAATAGTAATATTAATATTTATCATTAAAATATAAATATATGTATTTATTTTGGTTAATTCGGTTTTCAATTTGATAACCGAATTTAAACACCCCTAATTACATGTGAGTATGAGAAATGGTCTTTCTTCTTCTTCTTCCAATACTACTGCCACCCTTACTAAAATTAGGTATAGATAGTCTAGTTTCTTGTTCTCAATCTACTTTGGAGCTTTAGACTATATGGCTGGATCTCTAGATTTCTTTATATCCTTCCTCCTCCTTGTACATCACAAAATGTCACCTTGGCTGATGGTACTATCCCTCTATCATTGGTACTAGTAATGTGTTTCTTGATTCTAGCATCGCTTAATCTTTTGTATTATATGTACCCTAATTCCCCTTTATCCTTTTGTTTGTGAGTAAATTGGCTAAGTCTCTTAATTGCTCAATCACCTTTCATCTTTCTTATAGTATTTTTTAGGATCTCAAGATGGGGAAGTTGGAGGGTTGTTCTATCTAGATGGTGATGGTGGTTCACAGAAAGCTATTCATTCTCCTCTCACACCTCACCAGTGGCATTGTCGTTTAGGTCATCCTTTTCTCCAATCTTAAAGAAGTTAGTTTCTACCTTAAAGTCAGTTTCAGGTTTAGAATGTGAGTCATGTCAATTTAGCAAACATCACAGAGTGTCTTTTGTTCCAAGAGAAAATAAGCATGCCTTAAGTCCTTTTTCACTTATTCATTATGATGTTTGGGGTCCTAGTCTTGTCTTATCTTACAATGGGTTCAAATACTTTGTAACCTTTATTGATGATTTCTTAAGGACGACATGACTTTATTTAATGAAAGATTTTTTAGAATTGTACTCTATTTTTGTTTCATTTTATGCTGAAATATGAAATCAATTTGGTGTTATTCTTAAGGTGTTTTTGTTTCGATAGTGCCAAAGAATATTTTCATAGTAGTTTCCAATCTTATTTTGATTCTCCTGGCATTATTCATTAGTCTTCTTGTTTATATACACCTCAACAAAATGATGTGGCTAAATGGAAGAATTGCAATGTGATTGAAACAACTCATGCTTTACTGATACAAATGTTGGCCGTTAACGTTTATTGGAATAATGTAGTTTTCACTTCTTATTGTTTGATAAATCACATGCCCACTTCTATTCTTGATGGGAAATCCCCTTTTTGTCTTATTTCCTATTGAGTTACCTTTCTCTTTGCCTCATGTTTTTGGTTGTGTCTATTTTGTGCACAAGTTGGGTCTAGGTCTTAATAAACTTAATTTTGGGCTATTAGGTGCATGTTTCTTAGTTATTCACATATCTAGAAAGGAATGTATTATGATGTTCTTTCAATCCCTTGTTGTTCTTGATGTTACCTTCTTTGATGGTTTTCTCTTCTACTTTGGAAGGAAACCATCACCCTTAGTTCCTCTCCCGTTTGCTACTAGTGTCATGGTCATTCCTCTCCCTACACTTGAGGAGCCTATATGATCATCGATTCGCAAAGTGTACAGAAGACGTGAACAAGAGCCATCCCTTCACCATCTAAACAGGAGCCAATTGTTTCAGCTTAGTGCTAGCTCTTGCTTATGATATATCAATAGTGCATTTGCTATTAATAGATCCTTCACCATCTGACCTAGATCTCCACATTGCTCTTTATAAAGGTAAATGTGCTCGCACTGATCATCCTATTTCTTGTTATGTTTCCCTTGCTCACTTGTCTCCTACCTATCAAAAGTTTGTGCCTTGTCTTTCTTTTGTTTTCATTCCTCATTCTGTCCAAGAAGCTCTTACATCCCTTGACTAGAAGGAGGTGATGGACAAAGAATATTATGCTCTTCAATCCAATCACACTTGGGACCTCACCTCCGTACCTCCTAGAAAGCAAGCTGTTGGATGCAAATGGGTGTACATAATGAAGCATTGTTAGGATGGTAGTGTTGAGAGGTTTAAAGTTTGACTAGTTACCTAGGGTTACACACACAGACATATGGTGTTGATTATTCAGATACCTTTTCTCCAGTGGCTAAAATGGGTTCTGTGTGCGTACTTATCCCCTTGGCTACACACTTTGATTGGCTTTTGTTTCAACTTGGTATTAAAAATGTCTTTCTTCATGGTGATCTCCAAGAAGAAGTATATATGGAGCAACTTCCTAGGTATGTTGCTTAGGGGGAGGTAGGAAAGGTATGTAGACTGAGGAAAGCTATTTATGAGTTGAAGCAATCACCACAAGCCTGACTTAGTTGATTTAGCAGTGTGGTGCAGAATTTTGGTCTATGTTAGTGTAGTTTTGACCACTCAATTTTCACTAGAAATATGTCATCTTTGATGACATAGTTATTGCAAAGAGTGGCATATAGGGAATCAATGAGTTAAAACAATTACTTCAACAACACTTTCAAACCAAAGATTTAGGCTCTTTAAAGTAGACATGTTCATGGGCTAGGTAACCCGATGGGACGAGCCGACCGACCGCTCTTAGTTGGGCTTGGACATGAATTTAGGTTTGCATGCTTGGTTTTGGGCCCAAAACACTAGGCTCCACATTTTTTATGGAACGGGCTCAGTCACTTGAGCTTGACTTGATACCATTTTATATAATAAAAAATATATTTTGTATAACGAAACATATATTTTATATAATATTTTTTGCTTTGTTCATCTTCTCTTTTCTCAAGTCATAGTGAGATCTTTCAATATTTTTGGGTTTTTAGGTCATTTAATATAAATAAATCAGTTTTGTTGTTGAGTTAAAAAAAATCTTTTTTCTCAATTTCCTGGCTGGGCTTCAGGCTTATCGTCAAGCTTCAGGCTTTATATGAGGGCTTGGTCTCAAGATCTAGGCCAATGGTTGGGTCAGGTTCGGGCTTAGGCCTGAATGTGTTTTATTGATATAGAGGCAAAACCTAGCCCGAACATGGCTAGTGAACAGGTCTACTTTAAAGTAATTATTGGGGGATTGAAGTAGCAAGGTCGAAGTGGGGGATCTCTCTGTCATAACTTGTTAGATGAAACAGAGTTGTTAGGAGCCAAGCCAGTTGAGACACCCATGGATCCTAATATGAAGACAGATACTAGTCAAGGGAGCCATTAAGTGATCTTGGAAGATACAAGAAACTGGTGGGAAATTTATATCACCATTACTAGACCTAACATTTCTTTTAGTGTAAGAGTGTTGAGTCAGTTCATGCTGAATCCCAGGATTATTCATTGGGATGGTGTTATTAGAGTGTTAAGGTATCTAAAAGATTCCCCGGGCCATGGGTTGCTATATAATAAAGGGGAGAGTTGGTGAGTTGGTGAGTTGGTGTTGGAAGGATATTCAAGGTGCAGATCGGGCAGGATCCTCAGTGGATAAGAGGTCCACCATAGGTTATTGCACTTTAGTGGGACCAATCTAGTTCATCATTGACTCCATGGTCATAGGCATTACAATATTAGTTATATTAGCATCATACATGTAAAGGTTTTGGTTCTGGTTGGGTTTTCTGAGGCCTCAACTCTAACCCATTTTTTTGTTGGGGTCAGATCTGTTTTCTGTTTGCCTGACCCCACTGTCAATCCTCTGCTGTGCACTAACGTGGATGATATTTTTTTTAAGAAGCATTTTCTTTTAACCCTCATTATATCACACAGGTGAACACTCAGAGATGCAACAAATACATGGTTCCAGTGGTATGAATTACATTTGCTCAGCTGTAGGGTGACTATTCTTTTCTTTTCTTTCTTTTTGTTCCCTATGGGATCTGCAATTGGAACGATGTTGACAAATACATAGTTTACTTCCTTAAAGGTGGAATTTCAGTTCTTTTTTCCTTTTCCCTCCATTTTTGAGAAATGATAGCAGGATTATTTTGTATATCAAAAGCAGGGAGGCAAACAAGGGAATGTGCACAAATGCACAAGATATGGACAAACTACTCACAGGAGCATCATTTCCGCTAATTATGTGACTGCTCTTGACCTTAATAAAAATTAATGGCTTGGCACATGGTTATCATTTCATCTAAGTGACCATGGAAACTCCTCTTTATGGACTTCCATTTGCCCAATTGGCTTGTTCATTTATAGAGGAATTTTTATTGTTAAAATGGCCTTTTGAGGTCTTCTCTCCTTTGTTCTTCTTGTTCTAGGTAATGATGATTTTGTACTTTGCTCTTCTTATAATTTATATAAACATTTTAAGATTCTCCTTGGGATAAGACTAGGCCCTATTTTTAGATTGGAAAGTCATGTTAGTAATTTTTTTTCCTAACATATAGATGTTTTGTTTTCCTCAAATCCTGAATTATCTATAACAAAACCACTTTGCTGGATGAAAAAAAAATTAATTGCTTTTTTTTTTCCTGGGAGAGGCCAGTAATCTAGTACATAACATTGGAAGAAGCATATCCTAGTAGCATTTCCACCATATCAGTTTTCATATTCCTTATTGGATTGAGTAGTGATTGCTATACTCAATTGGTTCTGGTTGTAGTAATCTGTTATATCTATCTTGTTTATTGATAACTTATTTATGAAGTTCACTCATCCCTTCTAATCGTGAAATTAAATTCTGCATCAAAGTAAGGTTACTTTCTATACAGTTGATGTAGTGTCTTTTCCCCTTACCGTTCTGTTTACTATTTCCTTATGTTTGTCTCTTTGGGATTTCTTGCTTAGTTTGGACTGGATGTGCATGCTTCTTGTAGAAATTGGCAAGACGACTCATCCTTGGAAAGGGGAATCAGATAGTGGATGCTCAGGTAGAAGAGAGGAGGAAGAAGCTCAAGAAATTTAAGGAGTCAGCATGGAAATGTGTTTATTTTCTTTCAGCAGAGATTTTTGCTCTGGCTGTTACGTATAATGAGCCCTGGTTCACTAATACCAGATATTTTTGGGTAGGGCCTGGAGATCAAGTTTGGCCTGATCAAAAGATCAAGTAAGACTCAAGCCTGTTTATGAGTTTTTCCCTCTTTTATATAAATCTATCCATGCTCAAACAGGAAAAAGAAGAAAATACTGTTCCTAAGTCTCCCTCCAATAGTGTGGCAGCAACTGTCCTTTTTTCTCATCTTATTGTTAAGAGGATATTTTTTTTGTCTCTGTTCAAATTGGAGAAGCCGTTCATTGTGGCACCCATACTTCATTCTATAGTATCCTGATTCTTTTGCCTTCTTGGTTTTTCAAGGATAGGCTTCATGTCTAGCTTTAAATTCATGCAGTTTCTTTCTGCTAGCCTAATTGTTTTTAACATAATTTGTGAAGAGGAGCATGTCCTGTTCATGGTGTTGGCTGACTGACCACTTTTCTGGTGCTTAGATTGAAATTGAAGGGCTTGTACATGTATGCTGCCGGATTTTACACATACTCGATATTTGCTCTGATTTTCTGGGAAACAAGACGTTCAGACTTTGGGGTGTCAATGGCTCATCATGTTACATCTGTTATTCTCATTGTGTTATCTTATATACTCAGGTACTTTTCCATGCCTGAGGTTCTACAGTGCATCCATGATGTCAAAGTTCAATTTCAGCTTACTTACCGAAAAAATATGTACTGGGAATGGTTTTATCCCAAGTCCTTACTGTCTGTTTAACTGCATGCATAAAAAACTACATATGAAAAGATTCCAACTCTTGTTGGATATTAAAAATTTTGATTTTATATTTACAGTACAGAAAGCCATGGCTTAGTAAGATGTTTTATCACTCCAAGGATCAAAATTTCACAACGTATTGGCCCATACCGACCAATACATTGCTTTTATAGTTTTTTCTAAAAAACGCGTTGTTTTAAATGTTAATTTATATTATTTCCACCCCTCCCAAAATTTGAAAATAAAGCTAAAAAATAAAATAAAATGCATTAGGTTTAAAGTATCAATACTCCCCTTCCGCTGTATCAGAATGTACCTTGTATTGCTCTACTTCTATATTGTAACATTTTGCACCTTGTTGCAGCTTTGCTCGTGTTGGTTCAGTTGTTTTAGCTCTTCATGATGCAAGTGATGTGTTTTTGGAAGTTGGAAAGATGTCCAAATATAGTGGCTGGGAAAGGATTGCTAGCATTTCTTTCATTATTTTTGTCTTGCAATGGATCATACTTCGCCTCATATACTATCCATTCTGGATACTTCGGAGTACAAGGTTGGTGTAGTTTACTGTAATTATTGTATTAATTGTCATACTTTCTTCCATATAGTGGTAGAAAAGGTGAGCCAACAAGAAATGCAAAAATTAGTCATAAAAGGAATGTTGACATAATTAGAAATGAATGGACTAGGGAATTGAAACAGCCATAAAAAGAATTATTATAGCAAGGGGAAGTAATGTAATTGGATCTTGTTTTAAACTTTTAGTCTAGTTAGGGACTGTTTGATTATAGCTGAAGTGAATGATGTGAACTGAATGGCTTATTGGGTTGATACTATATCCTTGAATATTTTATCCACTAAAAGCGTAAGTCAACAGTTCAGTCACTTCATCCATTAAATGGCCCCTTATCTGGATAATTGGCTTCTCTTTGGTAATTTCTGAATGATGACAGCAACCCATTGGCATGATTAAAATCTCCTTTGTAGTACCAGCTAACTGCTAACATCACAGTCTATGCTTATATTGAGCCAACTAATAGAATTTGCTAAGTTACAATGATTAGTTTTCAATCAAGCTTGTACATTTGCCTCGTTTGATTTCCGAAAACCATTTGGGATGAAAAAAAGAAGAATGTCTTTAGAGTATCATTATGGTGGTATTTGGTACTGTGGTAGTTTCCTTGGGAACCATTTGTACTTGACTGGTGCATTGGAAATCGGGAGAGTTGTTGGGTTGTGCACATAACCCAAAACTCATTTGTTTATTATTGCTTATTCCAGCTAGGTGCCATTAGGCTCCACATAGAATATGAAGCTGAAAATGCTAAGTCATTAATACCTATTTCCTATTACACTCTGTATAAAGAAGTCCATACTGAACTTAAGACTAAACAAACATTTGGGGATGGAGTATGGTGTCAACTTTCCCATAGACATTTATGTTATCCTCATGATTTTTCAGTTGCTGCTAGCCAAATTCTCACCAGCATTATTTCTCCATCATGATGGTTAATTGTTTGATGCTTCCTAAGAATTCTGTATTTATTTTATTCGTCCTTCTCTTGTTTAAGAAAAGTTTGATTCTTCTATCTTCGGAATAGAAAGAAAAAGATTTTTGATCCCTTATTATAGGTAGTAGTCATTATGCTAATAAAGATCCTTGACAGCTAACTGGGGTCTACAAAGATGATAACTAAAGGGCAGTATCATGGTAGTGCCTATGTGGGACCATTTACTAGAAATACTTAATTCTTCTTTTTGATATTTGAGCTGCTTGATTGTTTGAAACTGTTTACAAAGAAGAATAATTTTTAATTTTCTTGTTAATCTTTATAGTGAAGTGGAAGAGGGTATTTAATTATATTAAGAGAATTATTTTCACTGTTGTCAGTTTGTCACCTTGATACTTTTGACTAGGGACTAAGAGATAGGAAACTAGCGATGAAGAACAAAGGCTTTTGCTAATTGTTTTTCTCCATTTTCCTTTTTCTCCTATTCTCTTTCTTGTGGAGTTTGTGGTGCACAAAGCACAATTTAATCCTATGTATTCTGACTATTTCTTTTCACAGCTATGAAGTTTTACTAACATTTGACAAGGAGAAACACAAGAAAGAGGGCCCCATCTACTATTATGTGTTCAATTCTCTCCTATTTTCTTTGCTAGTTCTTCATATTTATTGGTGGATATTGATGTTCCGGATGCTTGTAAAACAAATCCAAGCCAGAGGCCAGATTAGTGAAGATGTTCGATCTGGTATGTAGGACAAGTCTCTGATGGTTTTCAAAGTGTGCACAAGTTTGCTCATATGCAAATTCTAAGATTAGAGTATTTGCAAGTTGAATTACAAAAGACTTAATTTTTTATTGTTGACATCAGATACTTATTTCCAAGCTGAGTATCAGTATTATGGGACAAAATATGAGAATGAAATTTAGATAGACTGAATCCGGGGTGGGTTACTTATGATATAGTTGGTGCACCTTGATAAGTGCATTGTACTGGGATAACTGGATACCACACAGCAAATGTTTGATGGTGGAGGATTTATTTTACTAAACTTGCACTGGTTGTTGTTAGTATCTAAAACTTTCCACTTTACAGTTGTTAATGTAACTATCTCATTCCTTGATCCCTGAAACACTTCTTTTTATCACATGCAGATTCTGAAAACGATAATGAACATGATGATTGAGACCCAAACAGGATTGGTGGATAGTCAAATGTGCCTAAAAGGTACTCAACAAATTTATGATCTCCATCATTAATATTATTACTTTTGTTTTTTGGCTTTCAATTCTGCAACTTCCCACTTCTTACCACAGTAATTATCTTTGCACTTGCTATTGAGGGACTAAAGAAAGAACCTCTTCATTCCTCAGAAAGCTAATCCAAACTTTACAGATCTCCACTTTCTTATTTCAACATGTATGTTTGATATGTTGAAAACAGTTCTCATCAGAAGTCCTTTGAAGGAAGCTCATATCTTTGAGAAGACGTGGAAGCACATTGGTATCGTTAGGAACTAAGTGATTTTTTTTTTTATTTCTTTTCTTTGGGGGTGGGGGAATTTTTTCATGGTACTTAGTTTTTGTCGGCACAATTGACTACCTAGGTATTAGTTGTAAGGAAACTTGAATTTGTAACACTTTGTTGTACTAGGCTTCGACAGAGAGCCCAACTTTGTGGGGGATCTAGATTGGTCTGGGTTTTGATTTGCACGTATCACTCCATTTAATTGTAAATGAGGGCATTACAGTTTAGTGTATTTAAAATGGTCTCAGTGGACGATCTAGATTGTTTATTTATTTATATTTTTCTTTCCCAATTTGCCTGAAGGAATTCAATTGCATATGCTAGATAATTTATTTCCCCCCTTTCAACTTATCTATTTTTTCTTTTTTTTTGCATTTGATGATTACTTAATGAATACCGTCAACTTGCATGTTTCTTGCTTTTGTTCATCTCATATATATGAATATGATTATTACAGGAACTGCTTTTTCCTCCCTCTTTTTTGTTAGGCACATAGACGTTTTCTAGAGACCTGTATATTAATTGCAAATGATCAGGAACTGGGATTCTGGGAAGATATAAATAGTTGGGTTGGGTTGCCTTTCCAATGCCTTTCTAATGACATGGACTTCCTATAATGGGTACCAGTGCTGAAAACAGATATAGAGCACTGGTACCAAACAAAAGGTGTTGCTGTTGCCCCAAGAAACCTCTTACCTGACAGTAACGTTTCCAAACAAAAAAAAGACACCGTTTTTTCAGAAAATGGTGCTTCCAACCCACACATTTACAGCACCGAACAGAATCGATGCCAAACATATACTTGGTGATCTTAGTACTACAAAACCTGTTTGGTTAAATGTTGGTTTAGAATAATGTAAAACTATTGGAGCTGGTGCATGAATTTCACAACAGGTGGACGTGGATCTTGAACGGATTGAATTGGATTGGAGCTTTAGACCTGAATAGGAAAAATTAGATCCAAGTTGGATAAAAAATGGGATATGATGGGATAGATTCATATCCACATTCTTGTCTGTTATAGGGTAAAGGCAATGCATGTTTAACAAAATCCACACCAGGAAAAAAGACTTGCCATAAGCCGAGAGGTGCTACACAAGTCACACAAACAAATAAACCTTAGGTCCACACTCCCACCAGACAAAGCATTCCGTGGTAGCCAATCAGCAGTTTGGTTTGCTTCTTGAAACGAACGAATGAATGAGACACTCGGACACCTGTGGGCAAGAACAAGCACAAGCTACGACATTCCTTAATCTCCACGGCTGTTCGATGAACTTTTTGAGGCAGTTAATGACGAGTTTCGAATTCTCTTTGATCACAACGGGAAATTCCTTGAAATTGACGGTGATGTTTAGAGCTTCCCAAGTGGCCCATGCTTTTGTTACGTTAATTAATGGAGGTGCTTCCAATGAAGCATGTTTTAAAGTTCAGCACCAATCATCTATGATCTCAAGCAAGACGAGCCACAGAACGCTTACCCTCCTGATTACATGATTAATTTTAATTGATCCCATTTAGAAGCTTTTCACACAATGGACTTTCAGCTTTTAGCCCCACCCGCCCTTCCCCTCCTTGAAAGTTAGAACAACTACACTCAACTTCACAAAAAAAGGCGAAGAGCTTGGATAATGATCCAAAGTCCAAATAGAAAGATTTGCCATTTTATTCGTATCTATGTAGCTGGGTTCATTTTGAAATATGGATAATGATCCAAAGTCCAAACTTTCTAGTTTTGCCCCATTTTTATGTTTATGCCGCCAGACTCACAGAGCTCTCACCCTAAGTGGAAAAGTGCAGTGGCTTTTGGCTGTCCACAGACAGCCTATAAGCTATGTTTGGTAAAATAAATCCAGAGAGCTAAATCAGCTGTCGATCAGCCAGTTGACGGGCTGTGGGCTTCAGTCTTTTTGAATTATTCAGAGCACCTTGCCAAGATTATGACTTCTGACTTCTTAAGCAGTACAGCCACTTGTCAATGCGGTGCAGATTGGTTGGGCTCCGGTTTTGAATTTATCAAAATTTGAATGGGCTGGGCCAGAAAACCCGGGTCCAAACACAGTGTAAATTCTTCTGACTCCGACTTTCACCATTAACCAAAACTTCAGCTCAGACCTCTCAAATGGGCCCTTTACCAGTGAGATTAGCTGGCACCTTACAGAGAAGGGTGCAATTTGAAGCCTGTAGAGGTAGTAGGCATAAGTTTCTCGGAAAAAATTTTGGCTGTCCAAATTTGACAGCATAGAGCTTTACTTGCATGACACGATAGTTCACAGAACTCCATGTAGCAAAAACGAAAAAAGATTACTAGAATTAAAGGGTTGGATTCACGGTGGATGACAAGGCCACGCGTCCTTGTTTCCAAAAAATAGAAAAAAAAAAGTAGTATAAATTCAGGTGGACCGTCTCCTCTTTAATAACAGTAGCGAAAGTCAGCTGCAAACATCAACTTTTCCAAAGGTTATCCGAGAAGTTGATGAGTGAGAGATGGATGACCTTTACTTAACTCTCTGGAAAAAAAAAAAAAAAGCTACTCTGTCCTTTACCCTGTAAAGGATTCCCATTTCCATATAACCAAACCAAGCTCAAGTTAAAGAAGAGAAACAACGTGCATATTTCAGAAGGAGAAAGATATTACCCAGAGAGGCTAAGGCTGTAATTTGGTAAAAGTGTTTGCTGTGGGGCATACTTCTCCTAATAAAGGGTTGCAGGGAATTCGGATATGATGTGGCCTGTGGACAACCCAGTCGAAGATTCCTCCCTCCTTTGGAGGAAAGCTGTGGATGGAAAATTGTAAAACTAGCTAGGGAGGAGAACCTTTGGACGCCTCTACCTAGCTTTGTCTCGTTGACATGCAATCTCTCATGAAGCAGCTGCTATAATAATAGAATTTGCAACTTTTAATCACAACTTTTGTGGCACCCTTTGCTCTTCGGAAGTTACTTATCCAAGTAAAATGCATTTATTGAATACAAGACAATTTAATCATAAAAATTAAAAAGCCATAAAACCTGGCAGACTTGTGGTCCGACGGCTCAGTGACGAACGTATCTTCAGCAAACAAAGCTCATATCTCTTTTTGTTGAGACATGAATGCTCGCTCATTCCTTTCTTTCCCTGTCCTTGAAAACTTTTTCAACCAGAAAGTAGGAATCTTAGGCTGAGACCATGCTCCATGAGTGAATAAAGCACCGAGGCTAGCCAATGGCAGTGCATGAATTGATACTTAAAGCGAAAAAGCACATGGCCCCAGGGTCACTTGGGAGTTGGGGCCCAACCAAAAGATCAAAAGCACTCAAAAGCTCGAATAATAGCTGAAAAGGGCAACAGAGAATCAGAGTACCTTAAGGCCCATCCCATCCAGCAAGCTGCAAGCACCACTCCTTCCTTTCCTTTCCATGTGGCTGAAACTTTGTTCCTTTTTTCTCTTACCTTTCCCTCTAAACGGTGTAAAAGCGCAGAGGACTTTTTCTTAAAGATCACCATTGATTATTGACTATATTCAAATAGATACCAATGAGCTTTTCTTCTTTTTCCACTCCAAACCAAGACTATTGTGTAATGCAATTCATCAAAGTAATTGAGAAAAAGGCATAGAACCATCTAGAGAGATGAGCCACAGATTATGCAAGCATGCATCATCATGTATTACAGTAACACAGAGCAGTAGCTCAATCTGACCCTGTAAAGAACGTACTCTTTTCTTATGAGAATTAGAATGACAAATGCCTTATCCACCTGGTTTGAGGCCCCAAAAAGAGGGGCTGAAACTATCTTCACTATATATATATAAAGCTGAAATTTGGTTAAAGGGTTCCAAAATGGAGAAACTTTGGTAGGATTTGCTTGATAGCTTTTAATTAATAGATTTCTAAACGGGCACTTCTTTGACTTCAAAAGTGAGATCAAGTTAGATTCTTCAGTGCTGAATAGATTAGGTTAAAGAATAGTTCAAGTAGGTGGAAGCTAACATATCCCTAATATAACTTACTTACTTACTATCTTCAATGAATACTGTATAACATTATTTTTCTTTGTTGCAAATGGTAAGCTATGGATTTTCAGCAAAGACACTTTGGTACACATGATCCAAACGATTAGTCAATTACATAGATTTGACACTTCATGTTTTCAGCTGCAATGTCAACAGTTGATATGGCAGATACAGATGAATGATTGTAGACACCCCGAAGTTTATTGACCTTTTCTTGAGGTCTCGACCATTTTGCTTCAAGATTATGTTATGATCAATATTCACCTCGACAAACTATTGTTGTCTTTAGTTGATGAGTTGCAAAAAACTAAATATCTTTTCATATCAAAATATGAAAGTTATGTGAAAACTGAATCCAATGTCAAACAGAATTTTCAGCAGGAAATTTTAATGGAAGATTCTCAAGTATTACATTACATTCACATATAGACTGAATAAATGTTGTGCAGGAAATAGGGATGGTGTAGATTTTTTGGTGCCATTGAGATCCAAAGCTTTCAGATAGACTAACCAAAAGCCATAAATGGGTGATCGTAGGCCAAAATCAATATTATCTATTGGTATTACATCATCTGGTGGCTTGTGCTCTTCTTTAATTTCTTCCAGAATGTTTGTGGTAAATTTGCGACAGCCTGAATTCAATTCATATAACAGAGACTCTATGGTTTGTCCTGTAGAGCTCTTAGATGCTGTAATAGGTCATGTCTGTAAATATTTACCCTTATCATTTTCTACCGCACGTATCTTTGGGAGAGAATGTCTTTCACATGTTTTTCAAGTAACTGAACTTCTTCCACAGGTTTTCACATATTTCATGGCTTTTCTCCATTCGTGGAGTTGAAATAGTCTCCAACAGTGGTCATTTGAACCTTAGTTGCCACAGTTACAGAACAAAAATGGCATCGTCAAATGAAATGAGACTCGTTCTTAATTGGTCGGCATAAATCAAAACATAAATTTTTTATGTCTTCTAAAAGCAATGTTTCAATACCAAGCTTTAGTAATTACCAGTCTTATATTCTTTTTCCGGTTGGTAAAATTTGAGCATCTTTCTCACCGAGTGGAAAGTGGTGAAAAGTGCAGTGGGGTTTCTTAAAGATCACTATGGGAATAGATTTGACACTCCTTTAACCCTCTATGACCTTTTCTTCCTTTCTTCCACACCAAACAAAAATATAAAATTGATGTGATAATCAAAGGTAAAAAGTATTTGCAAAAGCTATAGATTACAAGCACTGAAGTTCTTATGTATTTACAATAGGGCACAGAGAAGAGAATTTACAGAAGTTAACCTGCATGGTTCTCACTCATTAATTCATCCAAACTACTTGCCTCGAGGAAGGTACATAATAGTAATGGTGCTAATAGAAACTCACTCTTCTCAGATACATAGATGACATGATCTTTTTTCTCCTTTGCCCCTCTCGAAGTTAGAATGATGGAACAATGCCGTAGCCACTTTCTGCAAGTACAGTGGTAGAGAACATTTGATCCACTTCAACTTCTACATCTGTTCTCTTCGCAAACCGCCCTTTGATTCGGGGTCTGGTCTCTGCATAGGCCTTCCTTGAGGCATACCTAATTGTCTTTTCGAACTTCCTTGTTTTTCGCTTCTCTCTATATCTGAGGACTTTGGCTTCTCTGTCCATGGGAGTAAATTGGGGTGGCATTGGAAGGGGGGGACTTGAAAAGAGGTCAATTGTTCCTTTGGGTGGTCTAGAATGTGAGTTTGATATGTCATTCATTATACCATCTGGTACCACACTTGCATCTATTGATGAGAAGGAGACCTGATTGTAAAATCACACAAAAACCCAAAAAAGACAAACTTAATTAGACTTGTAGCTAAGCCATTAGGAATAGCAAATTTTATACGCAATGAGAAGACCAAGGCACGAGACAATATAATGAGAAAAAAAAATTACTGTTTAACAATAATGAAGAACCCATTGATGCAACTGATTATTAGTAACTTTTATTAAAAAACATGAGGAAATTCACAATAAAATTTTAATATCTTCATTTGGAGAAACTGGACAAGAAAAGTGTAATTCTTCAGTTTATGTCAAAAAAGCACAACAACTACAGATAATCTATTGAAAGAGCCAAAGGTACCAAAACAAAATTCGTACAAATTCATCAACAAGGAAAAATAGAAAAGAAATTGTAACAGAAAAACTCAATCTGGCTAAAAATATAACTGAATTCTATAAATTGAAAAGACTATTCATTTATTGCATGAAACAACTCATAGAGAACATAAAGTTTCATTGAATGAAAGAGGAATGGAAAAGTAAAGAGCAGAAAGTCAGAGCTAACCATGCAAATTAATATGAAGAACCTAGGAAAATAATTTGAATGAAAGATGCGGATGCAAAACCAAATAACAAAATTAAGAAATTATATACAGAACTAGATTGTTTCTCCTTAATCGGCGAAGAGAGAAGATGGATGAAGAGCCCAATATTTCATTTGGCCATCATAGAAATTGCCCCACTATATATAATTATATAAAAGGACTTACACTGTGACTAAGTGAAGCAGTATAACTAAACCCAGGTTTTGAAGCCTCATAATCCATCTCTAACTGAAGATTATGTTGATTCTCCTTTACTGCCAGACACTGGATTGGCACAACACTGTCACTCCCTTCATTCTTCTGCTGAACACTGCACTGATTCTGCTGATAGTAGTGATCGTTATACTGATTCTCAGTGCAAGAATTGTAATCCACAAGATCCAGATACTCATCAACCTCCCCACCAAACAGCAACCCACTATTGTTCTGGTTGTTGTTTTTTACAGGGTTAAGCAACAACCAAGATGCTGCTTCATCTTCATCTTCTTCATCAGCCTCCTGGGTCATGAACTCATCTTCTATATTGATCTCAGGCCTCACAGGCCTACCGGGGTTCATACCCGAAGGCCCATACAAGCAACCAGAGATGGGGAGTATGGGAACCCGGTGGTGACGCCGAGCGAGCGGATTGGCGGAGTGTATGTCGGCATCACAGGTGGTGCAGAGGGCGGCAGCATCGGCCTTGCAGGTAAAAGCTGCAGGAGCTCGCTCGCAGACCTCACAGATCCAAACGCGCTCGTGCTGCGACACCACCTGATCGTGGATGCGTGCGTCGCATCCGGCGCAAAGGTATGCGGAGTCAGCTCGGCAGTAGACTGCGCATGGTGCAGAGCAGCATGAGTCACACATACGCGCCCAACCGCCGCCTCCTCCAGTTCCGCCGGAACCCCCCTCCTCCTTTATCATCATCCTCTTTTGTCGTTCTTGCTATGTTTTTATTATTTTTTTTTCTCTCACCTTCTTCCTTTTTTAGTCTGAAGAAACCTGAATGAATTCTCTCTGTCTGTCTCGCTTCTGTGTCTGCTGTGTTCTGTTCACGATGGAGTCGTAACTTTGTAGTGGCGGGGAGTGAGGGGCTGGTTAACTGTAGTGTGAAGAGTATTACTATTAAGCAAGCGAGAGTAGTTAGAGTGAGGGAGAGAGGAGAATCCAGAGGGTGAAACGTGGCAAGATATTAGAGGATGACAAGGGCTGGCCCTCTATCTTGTGGTTGCCGCTGTTTTCAAGTGGGCCCTAGAAGCTGAGTGGAGGTTCATGGGGCCCAAACATTTTGATGCTTTGGCCTTTTGGAATCACTTATTGCAGGCTCGCTCCCTAGGGGGTTCGCATCCGCCCCCCACAACTTTGCCCCCCAAAAACGTCCCACACGCTGTGAGTGCGCCGCGTGTCCTCCCACACGCGGATTAGAGGGACTCGTGCGGAGCTAAACGTGTGTCCTCTTGCCCAAAAGGTGATCCCTCTCATTTCAGAACATTTCAACCCTTTGAGCTCTGCCGGTCGACGCCGACGACCGTTCCGAAAGCAAAGCATTTTTAACAGCGAGAAACGACGAAGAATATGTCCACTCAAATACCTTGTTACAGGTCCCCTGTTATATCCATTTTCTCAGTTTTCATGAACCCATTTTACCGTTTGTTTTTCTTGCTTCAAAACCCACATAATCAATCAAAAGCAACCGATTTGTTATTTGAAAAAAAAAAATAGATTTTTCTTTCGAGTAGGCGAAGATAGTTTAAATTGATTGAAAGGGGAGTCTTTGATGCCGTTATTCTGTGCAAGCCACGCAACACAACTCCCACATAATTTGGTAGTGAGAAGAAATGATCTCACATCCAAGCATGTAGGCGTTCTGCTATTATCCAGTAGTAAATGCTGCCTAGCCGCCTCTTCCATCAAGGTGGGTCTCTCAGAAAACGCTGCTTCTCTTTCGGGTTTTCATCGAACTTCTCCATCGATCATGGAGGACGAAAAGTTGGGGATTATATCCTCTGAAACAGAGGAATATCCAACAGAATTGGATGTTGCTGTTAGAACCGTCTAAATGGTTTGCTTTCTCTGTCAGAGGGTGCAGGAGAGCTTGATTTCCAAGGGCAATAATCAGGTTAAATCCAAAGATGATAATTCTCCGGTCACAGTTGCAGGTAACTGCATCGACTGTCTACAAAATGGTTTCTTTTTGGTGATTCTGTATGCTTTGTTGTGTGCTACTTATTTTTCATCCATCACAGTTGCATTAAATGGAACCCTTGCTTTTATCCTTTTATTTATTATATTTTTTTCGGCGAGTGTTCTTTAAGTTTTTCCCCTTTGTTATTATTATTTTTTTTTTCTTTTTGAAGGAAATGGTTCTGCTGCTAAATATGAAAATTTGTTATTTCTCTGAGGGACTGAGGGTATGGGTTCCGTTTCGTTTTGTAGTAGCCACATCTTGAATTTGTTGGCTGGTTTTGGTTTGGTTTACAAGTGAAGTCTGGGAGATTTTACCAACATAGGTAGATTTTTGGTTTTGGTCAATGGAAGAGATAGAGTTGCAGATGTTGCAGCGATTCTGACTTGTTGGCGTCGACCGGCGGAACTGGAAGGGGACTCTCACTCCGGCAAAAATGAGAAAAAAAAAAAACATAAAAAATGAGAAAAACTTACCTCCGGTAAATAAATCTGCCAGAGTGGTCGTCGGCAACGATCGGCGGAACTCAAAGGGAGCAATCTCCGGCGGCTTTCAGTTCTGAGAACAGAAGATCCAGGTTGAAGTGTTCTGAAATGAGAAGGATGACCTTTTAGGCGAGATGACACACGGTTAGCTCCGCACGAGTCCCTCAAATCTGCGTGTGAGAGGACACGCGGCGCACTCACAGCGCGTGGGACGTTTTTGGGGGACAAAGTTGTGGGAGGCGGATGCGAACGTTGGTAATTGACATTGTAGGCGAGTAACTCCATTTTTTTATCCCTCTTTTGCTGAATTGACACGTGGAAAATGAAAACTTTTTGTCTATTTTTACTATAAAAAATAAAAGAAAAATTAAAAATCGCTTTTAGTCCGGGGCCTAAAATATTTCAAATGATTTTTTTTTTCAGCTTTACCCTTCTTTAGTGGGAGCATTATTCGTGTATGTATTCTTATTTATCTTGACAATGAAAGAACATGTAGGAAATTTTTTTTTTTCTTCGTTTTATTTTTCTGTACTACTCCGAACCGAGAAAAACTTTCTTATAACAAAAACCCAAGAGAAAAAACCCTAATCACACTATTCTTACAGCCTTTTATTGCAGTGCATTGAGAATGGGGGTATCCAATCCCCTAACCCATAACCCCTCAACCAACCAATTCAGGTACAGGCGGGATTTGATCTTAAATCGTTTATGATTAGTAAATCTGACCAATCCCAGGTGAAGGTGGTGGGATTTGGCCTTTAAAAGTCCATGTAAACAATCTCAAATAATGTTGGGAACACCTAAAACCCACACGAAATATTGGCATATTCACTCATCATTAATTACGTAAACAACTAAGCCTTTACACACCACGCAGCAGATGCAGGCTGTACTCTATCAGAAAGTCTTGGGTCTGAATGAGGGAATGACTTTTGTTGGTGGAATCTGTAAGCGTTGCCTTGAGATACTGTGGTCTCGGAGCAAATAATTTGCCATGTGGACATTATTATATGCAGAATATATTATACAACCCCATCACCCATCACCCATGACGACATGTTTACATCAATAAAAAATATATTTCTTTCTTAATTGAGAAACACTAGAATTCTAAAAACTGGGAGAGTTTTGTATTTCAAGACCATATATAGGCTTTGTGGTCCTGGCTAGAACCATAAACCCATGTCCCCTGATGTGAAATTGTTTTTTTTTTTTTTTCTGAAAAAAAAAAGCATAAAATTAACTAAAGATCGAGCACTCTTACTGCCCTATATCGATAGTTTTTCCTTAAACTTTCTAAGTTTCTTTCCTTTAAAAAAAAAAAGAAAAATAGCTCATTCTGATAGGTGATTATGGGAAAACTTTGGTTATTTGGAAAATACAGTCTCAACTATATAGAAGAAGCTTTCGTGCATGACATGTTATCTCACTTAAGTCCCATTTGGTTCGTGGGAATAAGGGTCGCGTCCAACTGTTTGGTTGGGCAGACTTAGAATCCTATATTCGCATTTCTATTCCTACTGGAATGACATTCTCCTATTTGAGGGAATAGGAATAGAAATGAGATTCTAATTCTCCCAATTCTATTCCTATTGAAATATCTTTGTACTTAGGGTAATACAGAAAGCTCCCAAACAGTCTTTTTTTTTTTTTTCAAACAGCTAAACTATTTTCCTGTCACTATAGTTTTGAACTGCAGCATATGCATCCCATCAAGCCCCTAAGTAAAGTGCCAGAGTCCAGATCTGCTGCTCACCACCCTGTGTAATATAAACTACGTAACTAATCACGAGATGGCAAAGAGCTTTGAAATAGGGGTGATCATAGACCAGGCTGGTTGGGCTTTGCACATGTGATAAGGGCTATAGCTTAGGCCCGGGCTCAGCTTGGTTCAGGCTCCAGGGTTAAGACTGCACAGGCTCAGACTTGATTCCGAGCCTATAACTTTTATCTATTAATGTATTAAATATAAAATCTGTTTATATTGCATGCATATAATATGTGTCAAATATTTATTTTATACATTATATAATATAAAATACAAATCTATTATAATACGAATATATACGACATACAATATAACATATATATAAATATGTATGCCAGCTAAGCTTTAGACCCTGGTGGGGCCTGATGTAGGTTCAGACTCAAGATGGGCCTGAACACAAAACCTAGGTCCAAGCCCAGTCCAGAATTTCTAGGTTCGGTTTTGCAGGCCGGTCTAAAAATGGTCACCCTTATTTTGAAATGAAGCATATAAGTCAAATCCTTATTACCTAATTAAGGTTTTTCATTTTTTTAATGCACGTTTTTTTTTGGGTGGAAACGCTCTCACAGCCATGACAATTAACAAAGTGTATGTATACCAATATTAATCAGATCCTCCAATGAGTGCTCTCTCTTTTAGTATTCTTTTAGATTTTAGGGTTCTCACACGAAAGCATTGTCATTTGATCCCATGGGCCACGAGTTTTATGTAGATTGTTGGGTTCTCATGTAGTCGTGTGATGAGATAAGGGCTTCCTTCGCTCTCTGCCTTGGTCCGTTGTAAAAATTTCTCTATGAATTTTGATACATACAACCACATGATTGTTTAAGAGTTTTATCCATGGTTTTTAAAACCGGTCTGGTGACCAGACTGGTTAGGGGTTCGGTTATCGGGTCAAACGGTTCGATCGTTCAAATCAAACGTTTGGCCTGTTCTAACAAAAAAATTAAAAAAATAAAAAACGGTTAAAACCATTTAAACGGTTAATTGCCCGGTTCAGCTGTTCGCTGATCAAAATCAACGGTTTTTGGAGAAAACGGAACCGGTCGCCTGACCGGTTCCCAGTTTTCCAGTCCAACCGACCGGTCTGGTCCGGTTTTGAAAACCATGGTTTTATCCATAATAAGTCTTTCCATTTTCTTCTGTTTTTTTTTTGAAAATAAAGTCTTTCCGTTTTCGGTATCATAATCGAACCAGTTGAAACATTCATGACATAAGGCCCAACTCTTAATAGCGTCCTCACTTCTCAGACTCAAACTGAACCAAGTTTACTATACCAGATTACTAGTTTTCTTTTTAGGGTAAAATATAAAAACCTCTCTTAAGGTTTCTGACAATCATAAAAACCTCCCCTTAGGTTTCATTTTCACAAAAACCTCCCTTGTAGTATCGAAAAAACCTGCCACTACCTCCCTTTTATTATTGTATTGAATGGAAAATGTTGGTCAAATGCATTAGTTTTTCAAGAGTACCCATTTCACCTTTATATCTATCAATTCATATGAAAATTTATTAAAATATCCCCAAAAGAATTTTTTTCACTTTTAATTAAAACAAATCCCAGAGTGAGATTGAAAAGAACAAAGTAATTTTACTCTATAAAAACGTTAGATCTAGTAAATTCTAGAAGGGAAAATCTGACATTTTAAATTATATGAAAGGTGCCCTAATAAGTTGTGAAGGTAATTTGTAACTTTGAAGTCCCCTAGGACAAAGATGGAAGGGAGGTAACTGTAGGTTTTTGTGAAACTACAGGGAACGTTTTTATTAAAGTAAAACCTCAGGGGAGGTTTTCATATTTTACCCTTCTTTTTATAATTGTATGGACTTGCCGATCTATTATTTATTAAACCAGTGCAACCATGACCCAGTGAACTTTCCATTTCTGATTTTATGAATGGTCCATTTCGAAGTTGAATAACAATACCTTGATGTTAACTAGGGGTGTCAATGGACCTAGTCTGGGTTGGACCCTATCCAAATCAATACCAATTTGAATGGGTTGGATGGTCCAATAAGACATATTGAATTGGATCAATCTAGATTTAATGGTCCAAAGTATTTATTAGAGTGCATTGGATATTGAATTAGGTCAGGTTGAACCAATATCTGGTCCATTGATGGGTTTAGATCGGATTAAATACAATCTGAATTAAATCCAATTTAAACAGGTTGGACAGTCCAATAAGACATTAAATTATACCAGTCCAGTCCATAATATTTAAAGGATTGAATTGAATCTGGTCCATATATAATGGACTAATATTGTACTGGATTAGATTGGACCAATATCCGATCTATTAACAGCCCTAACCACAACACACGTAGTCGCACTAGCTGCTGAGAGACTATAGTATTGCTCAAAATCTCTCCCTCATTTCTCGAATGGCAAAGCCTATGTTTGCATTAGCATGGAAAAAGGAAACGGAAATAGTAACAGATTTTTTTTTTTTTTTTATTGTGAAAAAAATATCGAGTTTGTAGCAACAGAATTTATCTTCAGACATGGTGGGTCTCGGTCTTGTGGTGAAAGTGTGGACACAGATGAAGTTAGAAGCATGTTGGGACAGGTCTTTTTGGGAGCAGATTCTAATTATGGTCAAATGGCTTCTAACAATTGAATAAGTTCTGGTAAGGGTGCACGTCTGGTACCTGATGTGATGGTTTTACACTGCATGCCATATTCAAATTTTTTTCTCAGTTTGAAAAGAGCGCAAATACAAATATGTACAGTGTTAGTGTAAAAACAAGAATTAGAAATACCATATACAAGGACCAAGGTTTTGTACTGAACATAATTTGTATTTGCACTCTTTCCAAACTGAGCAAAAATCCCGACAGGCGCCCGCCCAACTTGACCCAGTAGATAAAAGATAGAAAAAGACACCCTTATATGAGGTCCCTTGTAGAATCAAAATCTCCAACAATTTTACAGAGATTTTTCTTTTGCAATAATTAAAGCTTGTGTAGTCGCCCTCTGCCTTACTTCATGTGTAAAATTAAAACTAGGCTATGATGTAAAGGCGTTTTCATTGCATTATCAGCAATAATAAGACCCGTTCTTGTGGTTGAAAATGGCTGAGACAGAGTCCAACTAACCGGCCACGTCTATCATTCGATGTGTCAAAACTAGAGGTTGGGGAGAGAGAGGAAATCAAGAGGCCAAAATTGATTCAATTTTTAGCTCAAACACAAGCTGGAGGAACAATCTCAAACTCACCCTTGTTTCTCACTCTGTTGTTTAACTTAAACATGCCAAAATATATATATACATATATATATATATATATATATATAGTTATCTTGATAATTTGGCCTCAGCTAGAAAAAAAAAATGTAGGAGGAAATGAAGTTTTAACTTGGGCTTAAAGAAGGATATCATGTACCCATCAATGGCCAAAAGCTATTAGAGGAGACACAACAATTTTTATCATTCCAGAAAACCATTAATTACAAATAGAAAGAAAGAGAGAAACCCCCTCCCATGGTTCAGAGATGATTCAAGTGACAATTTAGTTCACATATACTTTCTAATAGCCCATGGTCCTCTTCTCTGTTCGGTGTTTTCCTTCTTGAGCAGACATGGGCAAAAGAACTAACAACAGAATACATGGACTGAATTTTTCATAGTTTGGACCCAGAACGATATAAGAAATTATGGGTGCAGTATTAGGAAAGCCAAGAGACACATGACACATTGTAGGCTTGTAGCCTGTAGGAGGGAAGGGGGTGTTTGGTTTGGATTTTTTTTTTTTTTTACTTGGGATATAAGATTAAGTCCATTGTCTATTCTTTTGTGCAAACTGCAAACCAAGTAGTAAATCTCCATTAAGTCTATGTTGTAAAATAAAAATTCGGTGCGCCATTTTACAAGGAAATTCCAGTTTTCACTGGGGAAAGAAAAGGATATCTTTAGGCAGATGATCTGTGTGGCTGGAGATTTGCAGACAGCTAACGATCACGTGTACCCAGAACAAAAGAAAACTGACTTAACCAACGTATGAGGATGCAAACTTCCGACCCAAAATCCTAGCAGCCAGCACAAAGATGCCATGTGGACGGAACACAGATTATGAATTTATGATCCACCTCCTCCACAAAGTTTGACACATGGAGACCTTACCTGATCCGCTTATATGGCAGAAGCTAGGGTCCCTGTGGATAGAAAACCCACCACCTTCCTTGCTCAGCATGTTGATGGGAAACCCTGTCCTGTCCCAATTGAAAGCGCTCTGTGGAAACTTTTGTACTGTTCCTTCCCAATCTCCATCTCTCCTGAATACGATTGGACTGGAACATGGGGACCAACATAAGCCACCCATTAAAACACCATTTATCACTGAGTCAAACTAGAGCATGAAGATGTTGGGGTTGCAAAACATTCGACCATCTTGATGACAATGTGACTTGTACAGAGCCATTCAGACTTGTACACACAAGTTTGTCCCATCCCATGGAAATGAGGTTCTTCGCCGCATCAAGCAGTCACAAATGGTTTGGAATGTGGATCTCAGAATATGTAGTTTGCCTACTTGTGAATGCAGAGGATGAGGGAGGACAATTTGTCAGACATTACCAATATAGATAACTCAAGGAACATAGCATGATGTTGACTTGCAATGATCCTTGTTTAAATACAGTACCGTGACATTTTTCTGCTGAAAGACTTATCATGACATCCATAACCAGTGGTTCCCGTTGAGACATGGGCCGTTGGTAGCTAGTAAAGAGCAAAATAGAAACCAAAAAAATGAAATATTTTAACAGCTTATCTGGACAGTCCATGGCCATTGGAAATTAAAAAAAAAAAAAAAGAAGAATAAAGAAAAAACTGGCAGCTTCTTGAAATTGGCCAGAGTATGAATCTTTGTAACATGAAGAAAGAGGATTGGACAAATATCTCTTTGTTTATTTTTACGAGTGACAGAAACATAGGTGCACTGATACACTAGAATATGTGAAAATAATTTCAAGTGAAAAAAAAAAAGATGAAGAAGGAGAAAGTGATACTAGCATTGAATCAATGCACATTTAGTAAAGCTACAAGAATGAAGAGAAAAATATGTCTAACCACAAATAAGAAAAATGAAATAACTGTGATGGGCCAACAGAGACTTTGACATGCAAGGGAAGATAGGATGCACGGTATCTTACACTACTAACCCAGCCTACAAAGTTGTGGTCCGTGCTTCACATGTTCTTTCTGATTCAACTCTATATGATGCTCTGTCTCAGGATGAGAACTTTGAGATCAACTTGTCAACATGAATAACTATATCATCGATGCAAGGGCGAACTGCAGCCTGGGGCTGGAGCATCCATGTCACAAACTGATGGAGAGGCTCAGGATATGGACGATTGGGCCCTTGTGGCCATTTCACCTGTCCATTTAGAATAGCCAACTGTAGGCTTCCTCCAGCTTCCCCAAGTGCATACTCAAATGGAGATACCCCGTACCTGTAAAAACAAGTGATCAAGGAAAGTTAGAAGTAAATATTTTCTAGTACAAAACTGGCAGCATTTTACTTCCACTTGCAATCTCAAGAATAATTCAACATTTAGAAGTTAAAAACACAGTGCTTTAATTTGACTTTTTCCAAGTTCCCTATTATGTTTTGGTAGAACAAATTCCGCATCATTTATTTTTAGTCATAACTGATCAGTGAATATTTGTCTATTTATGTCGGTGTACTACCAATGAAGATAGACAATGAAATTAATATGCTCTTATATGGCATCATTGATGTTTTAATGAGTTTAGGTAAATTTTCAGACATTGGGTTTAACTTGGCTCGTCAAAGTTGTATGGTTTTCCAGATGTACTATCATGAGCCTTAGAGTAAACTTAAATGTGGAAGTAACTCAAGAACAAATCGTCATTAATTCAACCACTTCCTTTGGTCAAGTTGAACACAATAATTGAAATTTCCCATCCTTGATTCAGAATTGGAACTTACACAGCGTAAGCATTGACCACAAATTGGGTTCCACCGAGTAATCTCTAGAGTCAAAAATTAAGTAGAAAGGTTCCAACATCTTTTTTCTTCTCCTGAAGGAAAATGGCCCAATTAATACTTTTTTTATTACTAATGACTATTAATATGTGCAACAGGGACCACACTTCATCAACAAAAAATTATGTGGCCTATCCCTTATTCCCCCTTTGAGATGTGCATAACCACGTATAGAATCTATAAATCAAAAGACAAATTAGAATAATGTAAAATGATGATTGCAACCATATCCTCACTGAAACGTACATTAAATTTCTCTTTTTGCCTTAGAATCTAGGATATCTCCCAGGTAAAATGAGTGTTGAATGCCTTATTTGAGCTTATGGATGGGTGTGACTACACAGTCAGATCAGAAATTTATCCTGAACTTCATATCATGGAATGTTCCCTTTGGCACCGTGTCAAGTTGTTCAAGTTCATGGGCCTATAGCTTCTCAGAATTACATAAGAATCTACAAGCATATAAAAAGCATTGTTTCTAGTTATGCTGACTTATTTATGCTTTGATATTTATATCAACATATTTACTCCTATAAAGAGATTCTTAAATTTACACAGTAATGCTTCATATACAACAAAATAAATCTAAAAATGTATACTTGCTTCAGAATTTGTAGGAAGTCAAATAGAGATGAATCACTATCAGGAAAAAAAAATACATGAAAAAAATTATTTTTCTCACATTATTGCATATAAAGTGCAGCCCAAAGACCAGATATCTGTTCTTTCATCAATATCAATGTGGCTTGGACAGTCCCACAACTCAGGAGCTCGGTAGGGTGCAGTACAGTGCTCTGCTGCCCATTCCTACACAACAGACCACCAAAATACCATATTTAAGTATATTGGAGCATGTTAAGGATTGACAATAGGCAAAACTATGTCTTAACTGTAGTGGCCTAAATTCAAAACTGACTACAAACACAAAGAACAAAATAAAGAACTAACAGTAACATAACAAGGTTCAGAGAACAACAGAAGATTAAGGTGCATTAAATAAAATATATACATAATAACATATACATATAGATGTACACACACATATAAACAACCAAGGAAACTTCAATATGGCAAGCTAATTTGGCGTCAAAAGGATTTCCAGATTCCTCTCTTCATTGTAGATTCATGGAAAAAATTCCATCCCAAAGAACTTTGTGACTTGTTTTAGACTCTCTTATGATTAACTTATAAGAAATTGAAAATTTAGAGGGTTATTATTAATCAAACAGAACTATAATCCAATAATGGGAAAGGATTGACATTCACTGCAGGATTCGTCTAATAGACAATCCAAAAGGTCCCACATCTGATGAATGGCCTACATTGGCTACAAGATTCCTCCACCTGGCTAAAAAACAGTAGGTTGTGCAGGAAAGCAGCTTAATTTCCCAATTGGGTCAAGTAGGGAGCTTCCTTGCATGATCCACATATTTCTGCCACATGGACGAATCAAGCAGCCAAACTGGATTTTGAACTATCCATTAGATAAGGAACCCATCAGGCATTTGTCCAATACTACAGTCTGATCACTAAAGAATAGAGATTCCTTTGACCTTCAGATTAAACTAGAGTTTTGTTAACCAGCCTGAATTCCCAAGGGAATAGCTTAGCAGACTCTCTAGCAAGGGAAGTTCAAGTACAAGGGATAGTCTGGTTTAAAGGCATCGAAGTTGATTTGTAAAGCTGTCATTCATTTTAGTATATTTGTGTGGCCAACCTAGTGCTGTTGTATTTTTCCCCTGTATTCCATTTCCTGGAATGCCTGGAGTATCATATTTTACTACATTAATTAAGCTATGAATTACTGTTTCTGATCAAAAGAAAAAGTACAAATAACAAAAAAAGGAAAGCTCCAAAACATTGACATTATGCTAATATTGCAAAGGAAAATGGATGGCAAGAAGAAAGGAAAACCTAGATAACTTTCATGATTTATGTTGTTCAGTTGTTCGTCTGAAATGAAAAACCAAATAAAAAAGTAAAGAAAATAAACTATAATATCCTAATCACTTAGGTTTATCTTTCATGCTATTTTTTCCATTACCCATATTTTGATTTTCTTGTTCAAGAACAACTTTATTTATGCATATTGAATTAAACATGGCTCCAAGCCCACTAGCACAATACATTCACATTTTAAATACGACTTTACTATCAAACAAAAATAATCTCATACCAAAGATATACATGTAATTTCCTAAAACATCAGTAAATGTGTTCAATGGTTTTGCAACATTTACAAATTTTCTTTTTCTTTTTTTTTTCTTTTGTATAGACAAGTTTTGAAACATGTTTCCTATTCTAACTTTCCAAGTAACTTAAATTTCCACCAACACTATCTTTATAAAGTTTGGTGAAAAAATAACCTGAATACTAGGACCAGGTAATCATCATTTCCCAGATAGCGCCTGCTCACCAAGAGGTGCAGGTAATTACTATTAACAAAGTTCATTATTAGTTTACAATGTGATGAACTTCTACAACCAAAAAACACAATAAATTTGAAATTGAAATAAAGATACAGAAGAAAACATTGGTAAAGAGAAGCCTGCAGGCACAATTACTAATGAATATTGGACATGCAAAAATGTCAATTAAAAAAAGGATATAAGTACCTGCAATTGTACTGCCTCTTGACGAGAACGAATTTGCTTCCTCGCAGGTTGAGCACTTCCAAAATCCATCAATATGGCTAGTGGCGATTGTCCTTTTCTGTGTGTGATGAGTACATTACCTGGTTTCAGATCATTATGTGCATATGGAGGCTCAAAATTGTGCATATGCTTCAATCCTGCACAAAGCTGCAGAAAAGGCCCTCATGCCAATGCCATACATCAGGATAACATCAGACAGATCATACAAGTTAAAAATAAATAAAGGGATAACACTAAAATGCAGAAATTCTTAATGTACAATTCAAAGAATAAGACTTAGATGATGATGATGATTACATGCAAATGATAGTATTGCAAACAGCAAACCATGAAATGCTTGCATCCATACTCGATGGTATCTCCCTAAAAAAATTTGCATACAATTTCAACAGAGCAACTATTTTAGAAGAATTAAATTCTTCAACAAGATCCTGTGTGTAGGTAAATTTAACAAAGTAAAGACAAGATACAAAGTTGGATTGGTAAACACCTGTTGTGAAAGGAATTATAAAGAGTGACACATTCACATAATCAAGATTAGTGTGTGAAAAAGCAATATAAGTAGTATGTCAGATGAATGACATAAAGTCTAAATAGACTGTTAGGTACCACTAGCAGTCTTAAGAAGAAATAGAAAATATGAAAACAATAAGGAAAGTTAAATAGAACCTCTGGAATTCAAACTTTTGCAGAGTAAGATCCCTTGCAAAGAAGTCTTTAAATTTATTGTTTTTGGGAATTGCTGTCTTCCCTGTTTGGGCTGTAAGAGCAAGCAATATAGTCCTAGAGATATAATTTACAAGCACATCATGCAATTAAATCCCAGAAATTAAATTTTACAAAAAGAAAAACTGAAAGAAGGAAAGCTCCCATGCAAAGGATACAAGCATATTAATTCACCTGTCGGAATATCTGAAGAACATCAATAGTAGAAAAGAATTCCTTTTTTTCTTTCATAGCTTTAGCATTGTCCAGTAAAGTTCCATCCAAATGAACTGGAAATAGCAAGTATGCTTCACTGTTCCAGGATCTTTCTTGTGTTGCCTGGACAAATAAATAAGTACACACACATTAAACCAGAAGTGAAAAAGTTCAGGAAACATAATATGAAAGAAAACAATGCAAACACACCAATTGTCACTTATAGTGGTGAAACTTGGGTTGGATTAACCTGAACCAAACCTAAAAATTCAGGTTGGTTGGGTTTAGTTGAAGTTAGGGTTAGGGTTAGGGTTGAAAAATATGAACCCAACTTAACTTTGGGTTGGCTTAGGATTGAGGCCATGGGCAAACCCAACCCGACCCAAACCCGACATGTTTTTCATATTTGTATGTCTAAATATTACATAAATACATATTTATGCTTGTATGCATCCATTCATGGTTGCATGTGGTCAAGGGCAGAGCTACATTCCTGGCTCTGCCACTGCAGGCAGCTATGCATCCATGAACAAATGTATTTATAAATATGACTCAACAATTTTAAGTTTGTGGGCAAAAGTTTTCTGGTCTGATATAAGTGTAGTACTCCAAAAGCATTGTAACTTTATTCTTATATATTTAATAATGACAAAATCAGTAAACCTTAAGCTGCCCATCTTAAGGCTAACAAGTAATAACATTTTAGCAAAATAAAGTGAAGAAATTGGGCTAACACAATTCCAATCCAACCCCAAAAAAATCAGGTTGGGTTAGGGTTAGGGTTGGGGTTCAACAACTTAGATTGGGCTAGGGTTGCCTTGAACCCGTCCCTAACCTGTCTTGACTTACATCTCTAGTTACTTATCTTTTGAGGCATTTTAGGATTCATGATGCATGTTAGAGTTGAGGGGAGACAACATTATTTATGTCCTTAGTAGATAACTGTATGGATCATATCCTGATTTGATGTCTGGTACATTATTGAGAAGGATGTGACATTCTTAATTATACTAAGAAATTTGAAATTAATTCAAGATCTTGCACTCTTCTTTTCTCCTTACCTCGAGAATTCTACTTGTTGAAGAAGATGGACATGAAGCATGACCTATTCATTGTGATGAAACATGTCAACCAAATGAGCTATGAGATTGAGCCCTTGCTCAAAGTAGGGATGGATCAGATTGGATTTGAATCAAGGAATACCTGAATCCAATCCGACAGCACATATTCAAGATCCAATCTGCTTGGATCTCACAAATGGTGATTCGAATCCAAATCCAAATCTGTTAAGGATGTTGGATATCCAAATCTGATCCGAACCGATCCAATTCAAATTCCAAAATTTTTAATAAATTATTAAAAGAAAAACCATAACAGTTTATATAAAGAAAAACAAAAAATATAAGTATTTTTTTCAACTATTTTCATCATTCACATATATTAATATGTACATGTCTTTATAAGTAAATATGTTCACATATATATATATATATGTACACACACATATGTAGGTTGGATCGGATCAGGTAGGGGTGATCCGAGTTCAACCGTATCCTATTATCCGATCCAATCTGAAAGTCCAACAAAGGGTTATCTGAATCCGACATAAATATGATCGGATTCAGATTGGACCGAATCATGATCCGATCCATTCGCACCCTAGCTCAAAGACCTTTTTAACACTGAAGAAATCTGTAGAGACTGGGCCAAATGGGTCCTAGTGCTTCATTATGTTATCTTTTGTTTTTATTTGTTATGTTTGTTAATGGGCCTTGTCTTTATGGGCCTGTTAAATTGTCTTATTTTATTTTTATGTATGATTATGAGCTGGCTGCCCATTTAAGGTCAGCTTTGTAATTGTCCTTATTAAGTTCAGTTTAATAAAAGATTAGAGGAGAAGAGGAGAAAGTGATCAAACTATCTTCTTTCTCTCCTTTCTTCTTCATCTTCCTCTTCCTTTTCTCTACAGTTTCTCTTCTTCTTCTCACCTTTTCACCTATAATCTGAGATTTACTTTTCTGATTTATTGGACCAAATCACATCTAAATCAAAAGTGCAATTGCTAAATTGTTAACTTGCTAAGTGTGTCTATATGTATTAAAGCATGATGGACTAAAACTGGTAATATGTGCTAAATCTTCCTAAAAAAGGATTAGTGGGCTCCCTGACACCAATATATCAAGTTAACTGAACAAGTTGACTTTTCCCATGGAAAAAAGTAACTGTAGTAGGATAACCTCTAACAGGTTGAAAGGCTTTGATGGACTTTTTGGAAAATAGAGAACTTATTGATCTCCCTCCTAGAAGGGATCCTTCATGTGGATTGCAAAGTAGTAATAAGATGAACCTACAATGTAGCACATCAGTGGGTGCCTTGTTTCTTCAGGAAATAAAGTTTGCATTCCCCAAGTAAGGAGCATACACCTTCCAAGACCTGCAGAGATCATCCATGAATCATCCTCTTTACAAAGGCATTATTCATTAACCACTTCACATCTAACTTGTCTTTATACTACTCATGTAAAACAAAAACATGATCTTTGATTAGATGGAGAAAAATAGTGCTCAAGTAGGACTTTCTTCATAACCCTAGTATCAGGAAACAATCAGGGAGCAAGGGAGTAGGACTAAAAATTGTACTATGAAGAGTAAGATTAAAGACTGAAAAGATAATAGAATAATGATTAAGCTTTAAATTACAAAGACTAAAAGATTATAGAATAATGATTAAATTTTGAATTAGAGAGGTTGAAAAGATCATGCATTGATGCACTAAAATTTTAAATCAGAATTAGGGTAGACTGAGGTGGCCTAATAAAGATGGCATAGTTGTCAAGGTGGAAACCTAGAAAAGGACCTTCACATATGGCAAAAAAATCAATTAAAATTATCCTCTACAAAAAGATATGAAGCTTTTGAAAAACCCCAAGGAAAACAGCCACAACACTGAAGAGTACAAAGAACCATATAGTTGGGACAAGGCTTAGATGATGATGAAGATGATATTCTCGGCCAATAAAATAAACACTTCATTCATAATCACCAAATGGTAGATAGCCTCTTGTAAATCTATTCTAGGACCCACTTCATTAAAGTAAATTGCTCATTCTCATTGCTATTACTCAATAACATCCTTGCTATTAGGGGAGATTTTTTTTAGAAAAGGAAAACTCTCACTGCAAAAGGGCAGAATGTGAGATAAAAAGAAGGGAGAAAGTTGTAGCAATTAAAAACATGTGAGATAAAAAATAAGGTAAAAAAAAAACAAATGGACATACAGGCAAAAAAATTACAGAACAAATAGATTGGATGAGATCAAGGCTGCTCACATGGGCTAAAAGGGAGCTAAAGGACTCTGAAAAGAAAAACATAAGATCATGACAGGAAATGAAGAAGAGATGGTTATGGAAAGGAATCTTACTACTTGTGGAAATTTAGATTTAGAGTTACAGCAATTTTAGAAGCCCCAAAATATCAAGTCATTTTGTTCAATAAGGATATCTTAGTAAGACAATGAAGGACAACTTGAAAAAACAAACAAGTAGAGAATTGAAGATAAAGAGGATTGGAGTGCTAACTCATTCATATAAAATCTAAGGCTCAAGAATGAGAAATAATTTCCCCAGGATTTTCTTTTATCAGTAACAGTGTAATACACAAATAGAGAGATGTTTTTAATGGTGAAAATATGAGCATAAAAGAGACCACTGCCCTTGAAAAATCCAAGAATAGAAGACACTACAAAGGCAAGTGTTAATCCATAATTAAAATAAAATGAAACTGTTCACTAGATCTTAATCCCAGGCCCAGGGATCTCCATTCAAGGTAAAATCTACCCCACTCCTTCCCTTGCAAGTGTTTGGCAATATCGTTGGTTGTTTTTAAGCTCCACCCAAATGAACTATTCGGGCTAGAAGCTAACACTTTTAGCTCTCTCAACTGATACCTTAGGATTCAAGGACAATCAGAACTAGTCACCAACCATATAATGACAACCCTACAGTCTCCTTCATCTTCCAAATTTCACCCTGCCACAAAAACAAGTTTGAGGCCTAGTTGTAATTATAGAAGTTCATATCTCAAAGATTTCAATGCCCCAAATTGGCCTCGGAGTAATGCCCCATGTTCCATGGTAATTTCTTGTCATGAGTATGTGATACACCACTCAAGTGTGAATTTGACATGAATTTTCTAAGTGACACATGTTATACTATATTCTATGTTCAAAAAGCACCAATACTGCTACTATCCATTTCTTGAAATATAATACAAAGGCATAAGGAAGAAAGCTGTCTCAATCAATCAGTTCCAGAAAGGCATATAAAATCTAGAGGCAGATGACATGCATTTCCACACACACGCAGACACAAACAGTCGTCACTGTAGACTCCAAGAAAGATATTGACTATGATTTTACACGTCGTGTCAAACAAGAAACAGTATCTAAACCTTTTCTCAAAAAAAGAAAAAAGAAACAATATCTAAACCTAGGTGAAGCCTAAGAGCTGTGTTTCATGTAATAGAATGAAAAATATGACCAGACAACCTAAGGGCCTACCTTGAACTTAATACAGCTTAATCTAAGAACCTGCTATTTCAAAATTAGAAATGCAACAAAGAAATCTGGAATCTACAGATTTTGTTATTGGCTTGAATGCAATCCACCACTCATAAAAAAGGCCAGAGGCTTTACACAATTTTCACATTTGGAATTCAAAAGCATATGTCAAAAGCAAGCATGATAAGTTAATCTAGTCAGGCCATTAATGGATATCCAGGATCAGATCATTACTCTATCCGCAGGTATCAGTAACTGATTTAAGAATTTGTCAATATACAACTGAAGTTATAGATTCACAATTTTAGATCAGGAGCATCTCTAGGTGGGTAAATACAGCTTCTGAGCGTATGAAAAGATTATTATGAAGAAGCAAGATCTAAAGGACAATTAAAGATATTACCTTAACTTGAATGATAGCATGATCAAGAAGTGGAAGCAAATTAGGATGGCTAAACAGGGATGAAACACGAATCTCCTCCCTCACCAACTCTAATTGTTCATTAGTTTGAATTAGTACTTTCTTCATTGCATATGTTCCATCATCTGCAAAAATAGGAGATCAGTCTGGACCTGAGCCTGTAGCTCAATTGGTGAATATACTGCACCTTAACCATGAAGGCATTTCCCAATTCTATCTTGCTGACCCAAATAAAAATAAAAAGAAATTAAAGAAACGCCAACAGTAGACAAGTTACAGTTCGCACTTCGTACTCAGATCATGGACAAGGTCCTTGACTATTAATTCCAAAATGGAAATCTAAGTACCATAAGAGAGAAGAAACTACAGATTCACGGAAGTCATTGTTTAGAACAAAGGAAAATGCCATTTCCACTCATTGTTTAGGATAGCAACAGGAGGAAGGAAGGAGAATCCAGAATTTTTCCTCTCTTTATTGCTAAACTGGTAATTAAAAAACCAAAGAAACACTATCAATTCAATCCACTATTGAAAATACTAATAAATTCACCTCCTATCACAAAAGAAAAGGAATCCAACAAAATTCAGAAGAAACAAAAGAAACCCACCATCCCCAACATAGCAAGAGAAGAATTTTCCAATTGCAAAACGAAATTCACAATAAAAGGCATTCGAGATCATTAATCAAGATTAAAATTTTCAGACGGCATTTTTCCTGAACTCTTAAACATTCATTCATTTTCCAGATAACCAATGAATTACGCTGAAAATAAATCTATGATGCATGAAAACGAACAGAAACCCAGCGAAGTCCACAAAGCCAAGAAGAAAACAGATCCCACCTGAAACAAAAGAAGAGTCCTTGATTTTCTTCCTGATACCACCACCTCCACCATCACCAGCCACGTCCTCAACAACTTCCTTGACAAGATAAACGTACGAAAACCCACCTTCTCCAAGCTGCCTCAGAATCTTGAAACGGTTGTCATTGATCCAAACATCCTCTCCGCCATTAACAGCATCATACAGAGCATTCAGACCAGAAAATGAGCATCCCATCTTGGTCTGCTCTTTCTCTCTCTCCCCCCCTCACTCTCTTCTCTCTCTGCAAAGTCAATAAAGATCCTCAAACTCTAATCATGAGCATGCAAATCTCACATTTCCTTCCCTGCTCCCACGTTACAAGTTTTCCTTCAGATCTTCAAATTTTGGTTGTTACCCGATTTACGTTTACAGCGATTAATTTAATAATCAATAATTGTAATAAATCTTGGTAGGAAGTAGGAACACCATAATCCGTATTCTTATCTCGACCATTCATTTGATAGACTATCAGACGATTCGATTATTAGCATTTTAATTTTTGATCATATGGTGGCCATATTGTAATCGGACAAGATAATAATGGCATGGCCATTCTGCAGATTCAGCCATGGTATACTTTGAAGGATCCCTCCGAATTATGAAATCCCAAATTAATAAATTGTTGTAAATGTTAATTAATACATTCAAGTGTAAATGCATTCAATGGCCAGTAATGAATCTCAAATCCCCAAATAATTAAAAAATCCCAATAAGCAATTTCTATCATACGCAAAGGTATAATACGTGAAAAACAGTAACTTTAATAATAAAAACTCACGTGAATTTGAATGAATACCAGTTCATTCATCAAACATTTTTTTATTGAAGGGTATTTTAATTTTAGGGTATTAGTGGATATTTAATGACAGAATTACCCTTAAAGAATGTACATAAACACAACCAACGTGAAGAACATCAAGTTAGGGGGTGCAATTTGGGCAGCCCAACTTGAGCCCGAACTGATCTAATTCAAATTTTATAATAGTTGGATTTAGATTTTTTATCCTCCGGTTGGGTTTGGATTTTCAGTCATTTGAATGTGATGTTGTTTGATTCTGTCCTGAATTGAAGTTATAGTAAGATAATCCTGTCAATTGGACGAGGCCGAGGTGGAAGGATAAAGCTGCGCTCTAAGATCTGAAACCAAGAAAATGGTCAGAGGTCCGAGGAGTTATTCCTCGAATAGGTACTCCAACGCTCAAGTTAGTCAAAAATAGTAGGTGGTCGAGCCGAGTAGTTAAGGGCAATGCTGGTCCGAACAGGGTAATAATATGGGTGCTAGAGAGTCAAAAAGTCATTTACCTTGAGTGGGAGTTACCTTTTTATAGTCGATGATCCATGTCCTGCTCGGATGAAGTTTCTAGGGTTGTCGGGATGAGGTTATCTGCCGAGGACTTCGGGATAAGACTTAATCCCTAGCAAAGTTGTCCTCCTTATCCATACGATGCTCTCCTATCTTGGTCGCATTTATCCATCTGATGTGGTACCGACATGGCCGAAGTGATAAGGCGGTCGCAAAGGTGACACATGGCACCAAGGGGGCAGCTCAACCATAACCCAAACATAATGCATAGGCCTCAAAGAGTTACTTAAAAAAAAAAAGATCACTTCAATTGAACATTAAAGTGCAAAGTTATAGGTTCTAGAAATTTGCGTACACATTTGGTGTATAATCTATGACACAATCATTGGGTCAGATGGGTCAACAATCTAAACGCCCAGGGCAAATGGTTTTTGACCAATTCTTTAATTTTATTAGAACCGAATCCAAATGGTTGGTTAACAGTTCGAACGGTTCAACCAGCCAGGTCAACAATGGATTGAAAAAACTACTTTCTTATCAAACACTAATAAATAAGCACTTATATATCCAATATAAGCATTTATTTTAACAATAAAATACTCCCAAACAAGACTCTCAACCCCAATCAAACAGCCCCTAAACTGCTCATGCTGGATCTGCTACCCAAAAATTGTTCCCACATAATACCACCGTGTATATTTGGAATATCTCCCCCATGAATAACAATGGAGATATTCCCACTGCACAATTGTAATGTCCTATGGAGTGGGCAGCAGATCATCCTTTTGCATTAATAGGGTATTTTGTGTGTGTGTGTGCGCTTATATTTAGGGCTGTAAATCAAGCTGCATGTTAAATAATGTTTGTCTTAGGTTAAAGTTTGGTACCATAGAAAATTGGACAAATTTCCAACCCAACCCCAAGTTGCACCCCCTATTATGTTTCTGGTGAAAGTAGTAAATTTGAGGATTGTGTTTTGAAGAGGTGGAAATAAGACGTGAATACAAATATGTGTACTTTGGTCCATGTAAATGCAAAGTTGGTTTAGTTTTGCATTGATAAATTTATCTCTTGCCAAAGGATTTTTTAATTGTAATAGATGGGGAGATGTTCCTCAATACACAGCTGCAAGGGGCTGATAGTGTGAAGACGGAGGACCAAATCCAAATTTATCAACTTTGGGTGCAATGCTCTCATTTTGGATGTGAACATGCTTTGAAGTTTTTAAAAGCTATCACTTTCATTACATAAATGTATTTTTACCAAACACAAACAAAATTGAGAAAGAGTGAATATATGCACTGAACGGGCATTTGCACTCTTTCCAAGCAGAGCCTAAATGCCGACACTAGGTTTCATGTGAAAACGACCATCTCAATATTTCATTTCATTTGTTTCCTCTATCTCTATATGTTATTGCATGCATCACTAACAGTTGTAGAGTGTCATCATGTTTAGACAGAGTTTGTTTTAAACACCCTTAGCCTCATTTTGGAAAGAGTTCAATTGCAAATATGTATAGTGCAAATACATACAAAATATTAGGATGCAAATAGATCGGATCCAATTGGAATCAAGGTATATCTGAATTGGATCTGACATTATTAATTGCAGATTTGATCCGATCAGATCTGATAAATACATATCTGAATTCGAATCCGATAAGAAAATCAGATTTTCGGATCTGATCCAATTTGATTTGATTTAAAAAAAGATAAAATATAACAATTTAAATAAAGAAAGAAAAACAAAAACTACAAGTATCTTTTCAACTATTTTCATTATATATATGTGTGTGTGTGTGTTTTATAAAAAATTAATAATATAACAAATTTATTTATAAATAAATAAGTAATATATGTGTGTGTGTTATATATATATTTATATAAATTAATTAATAACATATATATCGGATCAGATAGGGGGTGGTCCGAATCTGATCCGATTTCTGATAAGATCTTATTATCCTATCCAATCCAATCCAAAGATCCGAGATGGAGCTATCCAAATCCGAGAATATAGGATTGGATTTCGGATCGGATTGGATCATGATCCAGTCCATTTGCACTCCTACAAAGTATAAGGTTTTGTACTCTATATATTTGCATTTGTACTCCTTCCACAACTGAGCCAAAAGAATTGAGGTCATTTTTTGTACATTAGGCTCAGTTTGGAAAGAGTACAAATACAAATTTGTAGAGTGCAAAACCTTGTATTTTATATATACAAGATTTGTAAAAGTTTTTCTACTATTCTCTTTTTATTTTATTTTATTTTACTTTTTTCTTCAAACAAAACACAGCCTAAAAGTCAAATTTTATATGGCATTTACATGGAATCAGTAATGCAATGCCATTGCTCCAAAAAGTTGTCGAATTTATTAGAAATAGAATATTTTTAGAAATTGAAAACCTCACGAAGCCATACCCCACAAGGTTTGTTTTTACCAGATTGTTCTCTATATCAGTTAATTTTTTGTTTTTTGGTAGAAATGTATCAGTCAATTAAGAGATAAAACGGTATCACTGTCGGAAAAAAATAATAGGTATTAATAGAACCATTTGAACACCGATTAAGGTCGTAATGCAGCCAATCCATTCTTCTCTTCCTTGTGGTTCCGCTGCTATTGTCACCTGTCGGCAGAAAAATAAAACAAGAATGCACTAAGGTACCCCACCAGCACCAGGAGCCCGGAAAAATCAGGGTCAAAACTAAAGGCCTATACCCCAGAATTCAGGGTGGAATTAGGATTTTTTTCTTAGTGGGGACAAAAGCTAATAAATATGAATTGTTGAAGCAAAAATATAGATGGAATATCAATGGGGTTGGGGGCATGGCTCACCTCTTCCCCTGCCAGAATTTTCATGGATGGTTGGACTCAAGTATTAAAATTTTAATACGATATGCCTTATATCTTTTGGATCCTAAAACACCTGTTTATAAGTGTTTGATCCCTCTTTTTTTAATAAACACTATTTAAAAACCAATTTTTGAAAAAAAAAAGCTAAAACAAATATAAAAGTGCATTATTTTTAGTGAACCTTGGTTGGACCCCTGGCCCCATCCATGTTCATTCCCTCATACCATTGACAACCCATTTGTTTCAAGTAAATGTATATGGAATGAATCCATATCTGCTTCCCCAAGCCTACCCACGATCTTACATCAGTCATTAGAACATCATAATTGAGATTTATGGATGTTTCCAATGTGCGACTGCAGTGTACTGTGGTTGTGGGTACATGAGATAGCGTCTTTGTAGGTAATAGATCTAAGCTCATATGAGATTGAGGTGGAGATGCATTGGGTTAGGTGGATAATAGGCCATTATGTCTCCATGTTGCAAGATCAGTCTCCTTTCCCTCCTGCTCAGTTTTAGAAGGAGAGGCCTTAGCTTCTAGAGAAAGAATTTCATTTACTCATGCTTTAAACCTGCACCAGGTTGTGCATAGTTCAGTCCATGTTGAAGACTTTCAAGTCTTTTCATTGGTTGTAAGGATGCAATTTGGGCGGGCTTGAATTAAACTTCTGTCAAAATTTCAATGACCTGGCCCAGTGTAAAATGCTAACTTGGGCCAACCCAACTTACACCCTTAATTGGTGGATTCTTCCAATTCTATCCGATTGCAGAGAATTCCTCCTAAGCCTTGATTCTTTTTCTATTTATCGTGTAAACAGGAATGCAACTGGGTGGATTCGGGCCAGGACACCCCCTTTGCATCCCAACCCTGTAGTTAAGATACTCTACACCATTCCTGTCATGTCCCCAATAGCAGGGCGGGGCACCCACTCTCCATCGAGGATGGGAAATTCCCGATTTTTCCCTGCCCCTAATCAACCACCTAAAACTTGGAGATATTTAAACATCAATATTAAATTTAGGAATATTTTATTAATTTACGATCAGGTTCAGTGTGGGTTTAAGGAATTATGTGTAAATCCCGTCCCCGCCCCATTCCCGATTCAGGGCAAAAATATTTTCCCCATCCTTGCTCCGTTCTCATTTAAGATCAGGGAAAAATTGCTATCCCTATTTCTAAGTCTTAACGTGGAGGAGAGTTCTTAACATTCATTCTCTCCTCATATTGCTTCCCAACATTTTAAAATTTTGTTGATGTTTTGAATTTTAAAAAAAAAAATCATAGGGTTATTTAAATTCACCAACAAGCAATTTAGTTTCCTTTTTATTAAGAAATTGAATGTAACCACTCCCCTATAGAGCATGGGTATCAATTAACACCAGCCCATGCATTATAGGGTCTCTTTTAGTCTATACTTATATTAGGAGGAAAGAGGGGAAGAAGGTCCCTCTCACCACCATCCTTTTCCTTTTACCCAGAGCATACCTGGACCAAATCAAAACTAAAACAACCAACAATTCTAATTAATATAACTTGGGTAGGTGTTAATAATTTAGGGTAAATTTGGTTTGTAATCAAAGTCGGAATGGTCTACTCCTATAATCTATTTGGTTCAAATGGTAATCAAATGGAAATTAAAATCAACTAGAATGGGATTTCATTCTAGGGAGAAGGGGGAGGGAATGTCCATTCCCTAAAATGGGGAGGGGGGGAATGGGATTTCAAGTCCACCCAACCAAACAGTTAAATTAAAAAGTAAAATACATGAAATTGACAATAGTTACACTAATAAGTGACCTACGTGTGTTTAGATTTTAAATTTAATTAATAAAATGGAATTAATTATAATTATTAATTCCTTTTATAAAATTGACCTTTATATTTATTGTTTTATATACATAATTACATTAATTTTACATTTTAAAATTAATTAATAAAAATAAAATTTTTAAATTTTAAAAATATATGATTAATGGTAATATGCTTAAGTTAATTAATTATTGATATTAAAACTTAATTTCTACAACAAAAATATATAAGTGTAATTAATTATAAATGTTTATGATTACTTGTATTATAATTATATACTTACTTAATATTATATTTATACCAGAAAAATTATTGGGAATCCCATTATTGTGTAGCAATTGGCTGCGGTTATTCTATGAATCTTGTGTGTGAGAACTAAAGAAGGAAAGAAGAAAAGAAAGAAGAAAATACTGGAGGGAGGCAACGAAAATGGTTCATCCAAAATCGGAAGGAAGGTTTATGCAGAAGTTAAAATTCAGATGTGCAAGGTTACCAACCGATGCATACTTTTTGGGTCTCATGTGTTGAGTGTCAGGTTTTATAAATTTTAGTCCCTCCCAATCTTCCCAAACCTTACAACTCATACCTTACCCAAAATTCATAGAGGCCGGGTTTCTTGGAGTTCAAATCAGCCCCCCACCGCACATTCCTGCTGTGTATTGGGAACATCTTCCGATGATAATATAAAAAATGACGAGATATCATCGGGAGATGTTCCCAATACACGGCAGATATATGCTGTGGGACGTTGTGAGAAATTATCTTATGGGAGGCTGATTTCAACTCGATTTCTTGCATATGAAAATGTAAAACCCTCCTCAATGTATCCTCCCCATATTTGAGGATGGAACAGGGCAGGTTGGTAGGTTTAGTCTAGAACCTGCATCAAACTTCCTATTATATATATGCAATAATAATAAAATACAAGTAAAATAACCTATGCAAACATCAAAATTTTTAATTATTTAATAGAAATGTGTAAAAAATACATAAATTATATTAATTATCCTTTAAATAAGATTCAAAACATTATTAAATTCAATATATAATACCTAAGCCTATATGCATGTCTTAGCCTAATACCATAATTAAATTCAACACATAATACAATAATTTAATTATAAATACTTGGAGTATTTTAGTAAATTGTATTCAAAGTGCAAGTCAGGTTTAGCCTACCATACAGCCACACTTCTACAGGTTTTAAAATCCCAAAATCTTCCTGCCCTAAACTTTATTTCTTAAAAAAAAAAAAAAATCATCAGAAAGGGTAGGGGTGGTCTCTCCCCGAGTCACACTGGTGAGGTTGGTATGGGTAGGTTCGGATAATACTTAATACTGGTATTGATCTGGGCTTCAACGGCTTGAACAGTTGAGCTAGGTCCACTAATTTTGGAAACAAATTTCTGCAAGGAGAAATAAACAAACTATCGTGTATTCAATATCTATACCTCTGTAATGAGGATGGTGATAATGTTTTATCAAAAAGCCTTTATCATGTTTTTTTTTATTTTAAAGCTTGATTTTCACTTTTCTTTTTTTATTCTTTATATTATTATGTTTTTTTTTTCAATTTTATTTAATTAACATTTAACACTTATAATTGGATAATCTCTGTGTCATTTATAAAAATGAGGATGGTGACAATGTTTTGTCAAAAAGCCTAATTTTTACTTTCCATTTTTACCCTTTATCATGTTTTTATTTTAAAGTTTGATTTTCACTTTCCATTTTTACCCTTTGTTATGTTTTTTATTTTTTCAATTTTATTTAATTAACGGTCAACACTTGTAATTGGACAAAGTAAATAAAATAATAATAAGACTATTGTGGAACCTATTCCTCGCCTTATTTGATCTTCTCCCGAAACACCTACCTAGCAAACCTCTTCACTAATTAGAGCCAACACGTGTCAAGTATCGGATGGTTTGCCTAATCCACGAATTTGGATTGAAGGGAGGAATGGATTTTTTCAACCTCTCTCTTTTCATCATGGAACAATCAATTAGATGATTAAATGAAGTTTTTTTTTTTTTTCTGCCTGTTTTTTTTTTTCAATTGTCTCTGTTAATGTAATAGGTTGTATTTGATCAAGAAATACTCTTATCATTATATTGATTCATTTTAGGGTGTTTTTTCTCAATGATCATCGAGCCAATCTGACACCCTACCAACGTAATACCGTAGGGGTTGTACTTGATAGTGTCATAAGGGTTTAGAATACATTTTATTGGTAGGAGATCTGGACTCTTCTATATAAATCGACCAAATATAAATGAATCAGAATCAACCTATATCATTATGATAGCTGTTAGATATACAAATAAAGACCCCAGCATTGACAAGCAGAATGAAAAGAGGCAAGAGGCAAAAGGTCAAATGTCATCATTCACACATGAAGCGAAGACATAAATTCTAAAACTCTAATTCTCTCCTTTAAACCCCTCTCTACACAATGTATTTCTTATCCATTCCCCCTACTTTACACTAGGAATGAGGAAGCAAAAATGGCTTCTCTCTTATCCTACACACATGTCTCCTCAAAATGAAGAAAATAATATAAATTACAAAAAAACAAATAAATACACAAAAAATATAGAAAAACATAAAAGTTGAAGAAAAAAATAAATTACAAAAAAGAATGAAAAACCATAAATTATAAAAAAATGAACAAAAATTGTAGAATAAAATAAAATTTTATATCTACTACAATATAAAAAATGAGAATGATTCAGTTTGTGTGGTCGAAAGACCCTAATTTTTCATACTAATTCTACCCCTTAGTTTTTTGGTTATTCCGACATCCCAATTCTATATGAGGGTGCACGATAGTTGTTGACCAAAAAAAAAGAAATTCGGTGGGTTAGGTACTTAGGTTTGGGTTGAGCTTCAACCCAACCCACTAATGACCCATTTTGGGTTCAACCCAAACCTACCATAACCCAATCCAACCTAACCAACCCATTAATTTTTCACATAATACATAAATTCTAGAAAAATATAACTATAAAAAATACATAATATGCAAATAAAGATATAAATGTAGAAAATAACATAAATTAAAGAAAAAATAAAAATTATAAAAACACAAAAATGAAGAAAATAATATAAATTACAAAGAAATGTGCACAAATTTTACAAAAAACGTAGAAAATCATAAAAATAGATGAAAAATAACAAAAATTACAAAAAACAAAGAAAACCATAAATTACAAAAAAAATAAAAATATAAAAATTTCATTCCATGGGCCCTGGACATGTTTGTCAATTAGGCCCAAGTCTTATAAGGGCATTTGGCCACCAGGACTGTATGTTATCATGTGTGCAGTTGTTAAGTAGAGCCTAAAACTCATGTCCTTAGTCGTATGCAACACTGTGACACATTATGAATTGTTCGATTGTTTTGTTTTTGGACAAATGTGCAGAGGTGCTCAACATGCCTAGAAGGTGTTTGCTTCCAATTAATATCTTTATCTCTTCTTAGTTAAAAAGTAAGAAGAAAATGTTTTTAGGCTTAAGTATAAGCCATTTAATAGTCATTTTAGATAATGACTTTTTCTATTCAATGGTTACTTGTGTAAATTAACATAATAGATTTGTTTACTTATAACCATTAATAGTAATTATTTTTCGTAGGTTTTAGGTTACTTATGTAAATTAACATAATAGCTTTGTTTATTTATAACCATTAATAGTAATTATTTTTCATAGGTTTTAGGTTATTACAAATAGGAGATTGGTTAAGAGTGGCTCTCCTATTCTCCATAAATTTTGTGTTTCATTGGGATGTACTGTATCCAAATATAATGTTGTTGAATATAATTTTATCATTGATTTTGTACATTAATGTTTCAATCAGATGCATTTGCAACCAACATTATATGTATGTTATAAAATTTAGATCTTGACAATCTGTGAGGATAGTCTTTTTTATGGATTATATAATTGTCTTAAAACTTGAACAATATGTAAATTTTCATTTATGTCCGAAATATTAAAGTATAGTCATACATCACCATCGATATCAAATACCTCGTGCATTGCATGGGCCATTCCACTGATCTTACTTTTAAATTCTGGAAATCGATCAGAGGACAATATCGTGCGTGCAACCAAATAAGGCACAAAACTGGAAATTGGCCCGTTCTCATTTACCAGTTCAACCAGCGGTACAAAATAACAAAAATTCTGGGTTCTCCAGTTAACTGAACCAGAAACGGTCCAGTTCTGGTCCAACTGATTGTTGATTGATCAACATGCATGCTAGCTAGGTCTGGTTTGGTTTTGAAAATATTAATATGAAGAAAATTTGCCGGCTTCAGTTTATGGCTTAGTTTTGCATATTTTACACGTACAGCTTAACCCAAAGCTCGTTGAATGCATGACCTGGGCTCAACCCAAAGGTCGTAAAATCAAGGTTTTTAAAATAAGATGTTGGCAGATAAATTAAGACCCGGTCATGGACTCGTGGAGAGAGATAATTAGAAAAATCAAGATTTTAAAACAAGATCTGGAAACGTAGCAAAGTAACAACTTTTTCCCTCCATTCTCGTTTATAGGTGGTTAATTAATTAAGAAGTTTAGTTAAATGAATCAACCCATGACATTATAACAATAAAAAAGATAAAATGCAGAAAAGAACATTGCAAAAAAAATTGAGTATGACTCTGATATTCTTTATTCATTATTAAATAAAAATTAATATTATTAAAAAAGTAAATTTCTATCTAAGTTACTTGGTCATTGACTGAGCTTTTTCTTTATTTCTATTTTTTGCAAATAATTGGTTCATGAGCTAAACAGACCCAACATAATTGGCCTAACAAAAGGTTGGTTGGTCATTGACCAATCCTTTTTTTTTTTTTCAAATGACAGGTTGATGGTCCGACTAGCTGTTTCAACCATGGCTTGAAAGAAATGGGATTTGATCCTCACAAGACCGTATTCACATTGTTTGTATAGTCCCTTATTGCAGCCTTGTATTGGAAATATCTCCCCATGAAAAAAAACATACAAGTGCGAAGATTTTCCTAATGCACAGCTGTAAAGAGCTGTAGAGATGGTATGAGCATGGTCCTGTGAGCACTGAAGCCAATCTCGATTTGAAAACGTGAATAAAACTAAAATCATTTTAAGTGTACAGACCAACCTTAATTAAAACGTTAGTAGCATGTACTACACTAAGACTGTATTTGGAATTCCTTATTTTAAGAATTTATGTCTTTTTGTAATTAAAATCTTAGTACTCAAAAAAATATTTTAACTGCAAAAAAGAGATAAATGCTTAAAATAAGAAATGCCAAATGCAACCTAACACTACTACCGATCCGTTTTTTTAATAATTAACCATCCACAATCCACAATTCCCAAGCAAAATATCAAGACCCATAGCAGCACGCAGGTGGATCATTCTATTAATCATTCCAAGTCTCTCTGAACAATTTGATTGGATAATGAAATTCGTCATGTGTACTTATTGTAGCTTAATTTTCTCTCTGCTTCATCACTAGAGATGGTATATGTTGATAACGTGTATAACTAAACGCCTAAAAAGAAATTAAGAAGAAAAGAAAAGAAAAGTCAAAGCATAACGTGTAGTCAACAAAAAGATTATAAATTCAAAATCTAGAAAAGCCCTAAAACAATCAAAGTGAATTACGGGTTAAATGGTCCAACCAACCGGCCTAATCAACTGTCACTGCCAGTAGAAGTAGATAGAAAGTAATTAGAAAGATCCAAACTTCATGATATTGTCATACAAAACCCTAATATATATACCCAGCTTGAGATGAATATGTAGTCTTTGACCAAGTCAACCAAAGTTGACTTATGTGGTAAAGTTCAAGCTGGGTATATATATGTAGTCCAAACAGTCTTATGTGGTTCAGTGGGTCTAATGGTAACGGTTCAGACCCATGAACTTTACCATTTCAAACCAACATGACCCACGGCCACCCATAGAGAATATAATATGATGCCTCATTTCTAGAGACTTAGGTGACATGGGAAGTGACCAACCAATCTAAAACATAGAATGCTTTTCATGTACAGCTTGCGTCGACAGAACTAACACACAAACGAACATATGTTCTCATACAACACGTCCAAGGTTGGTTAATGTAGATTGCTGGTTAGTACCCACCAAATTAATTAACCAAACTAACAACGTTAGTTGCATCCTCTCTTGACTTTAATTTACACCGCTTCAGAAAAAGTAGTCTTATCTAAAATGCCAAGAAAACTAAGCAAACGCCTTACAAGCTTCTTACTGTTATTTAACGACCGATACAATTCAGTCCTCCCAATCTGTCTCAGAATCCAAAGCACTGCAGAAGAGGGGGAAAATGGCACTTCCCCAGTTTCTGCAATACTTGGTTCTAAGTTTCTTCTTCATTTTAAGCTTCTTTGCTTTTGATCTGCAGGCGACAGATCCTCCTTTAACACTGGACTATTACGCGTCGACATGTCCTACCGTGCTGGAAATTGTGAGGAAGGAGATGGAATGTGCTGTGCAATCGGATCCACGTAATGCAGCATCCATTCTCCGGCTGCATTTTCATGACTGCTTTGTACAGGTTAGTAGTCCAAGGCTTCTGGGTTTCTTCAGTAGTGTTGGTTTCCTGCTGGCTTCTGGGTTTATTCATATTCAGCCCTGTAGATATATACTATACACATACACCATCTGGCTCTGGGTACGTAACATTGACTGAAATCTAGTTAGCTCCATGGACACAGGGCTGTGACGGGTCAATTTTGCTAGATGACACGATAACACTCCAAGGAGAGAAGAAAGCACCCGCCAATGTGAACTCTCTGAGAGGTTTCGAGATTATTGACAGTATCAAGAATAAGCTCGAATCAGAATGCCCTGAAACTGTGTCTTGTGCAGATATGCTTACCATTGCAGCAAGGGATGCTGTTATTCTGGTAAAACTGATCAGAACGTTTACTAAATAATAATAGTATTTAAGTCGATTAGTAATCTTAATTTGGGTTTAATTTCTCGAGAAAGCTCTGTGATGAAATCTTTCATGAAGCTAAGGAGGACGGATTACCGATTAAATATTGGTCATCACTAATGTTTTAGGTTGGTGGGCCTTACTGGGACGTTCCTCTGGGTAGAAAAGATTCAAGAACTGCAAGCTTCAGCCTAGCAACCTCGAACCTGCCCACTCCTGAACAGGGTCTTCTGGGTCTCATATCAAAGTTCCTGTATCAAGGCCTCTCAGTTACAGATATGGTTGCTCTTGTAGGTAATGCCTGAATCGAATAATCTTTTTGCCTGTATCCTAAGAGAATTCTACAAATAAAACAATTAGTGTTGGATGGAGTAATTAATTAATAAAACTAGCTGTTATCTGAAAATTTACAGGTGCACACACCATTGGCATGGCTCGATGCGTGAACTTCCGAGAGAGGATCTATGGAGACTTCCAGGAAACTGCAGGCAGTGATCCGCTCAGCGAGACGTATCTCAGCAGCTTGAAATCTACTTGCCCACCCACTGGGGGAGATGACAACATCACTGCACTGGACTACTTTTCGCCTAACCTTTTCGACAACTCCTTCTACCATCTACTGCTCAAAGGAGAAGGATTACTGAACTCGGACCAGGAATTGTATTCTAGTCTTCTGGGGTTCCAAACCAAGGAGCTTGTTCAGAAATATGCATTAGACTCGGTTGCTTTCTTTCAGCAGTTCTCAGATTCTATGGTGAAGATGGGAAATATTACTGATCCTGAGAACTTCACCACTGGGGAAGTAAGGAAAGATTGCAGATTTATTAACACATGAGCTCCATCATATTTAGTAACAATCTTGCACATTTGACAGTATATATATGCATGGAAATTAAATAAATATGTTTGTATACGAGGGTTGTTATAACAGAAATTCCATCATGTACTACACAGAAGCTATTGATCATTTGCTTGTTCATTTCTTGTTTACTAAAGATGGGGGAAAGGAATCCTCCCTGTTGCATTCTTCATATATATTCATATTATATTCATGTAACTTGAAGTTAATCAAAGTTTGTTCAATTCGAAGATTTCTGAACTAATTCGAACCGAATTTTTTACCCCACCCCCACCCTTTTTAATTTCTTGACACAGGACCTGAAAACGGGTCTGTATATATCAAGAATGGATGGGGACCCACCATTGATCCTGTTAATACTTACTTTGTAATGGTGTTACAGTGAAAGGTAATAACTACAAGGTTATTTTCGGGGCTGGAAAAGTTTGAATCGAATCGGGTATAGGTATATCCAGATTTGAACTTGAATTGGATCTAGTCCATCGGATTTATATAGGGTTCGAATCAAATTCGAATTGAAATAATATATTAAATAGTATAAGTAAATTAAAGTAAAAATGATCAAAATATTATATGCTATTAATAAAATGAACTAAGAATGACTGTCATATTGCATTTGTTGAACTAAAACATAAATTGTTTTTATTGTTGCTGATTCCAAAAACAAATCAAAACAATCTTGTTTGAAAACAGATGGTTTCTTAAAACAAAAACACAAAAAACATATTTTTTGTTTTCAAAACTGAAACCAAAAATATGCTTTTGAATCTGGTTTCAAAAACATGTTTCCATCTGATAAGTAAGCATTATGTTCCATAAATTATATAATTTCTATAATAAAACATTTATTTTTATTTTATAAACCAATATTTTATTGGTTCAAAAAATATGTATTGTTTTTTGAAACAAAATCAATTTTGTTTTTTCCTACAAACAAAAACAGAATTCAAGAACATGCTTTTGTTTTTTTGCTGTAGTGATTCTAAAAACAAACAAAAATAAAAACATTCATGTTATAGAATGCTCCTTTAGTAAAAACACAACATTCAAACTATCTTTTATCAATAGATAGAATATAAATATTTTAACTATATATATATATATATATATATATATATATATAATCAAATTGAATAGGATATCCACATTTGATCCCATTATAAACAGATTAAACTCGGATCACTCTTAATGGAATCAAATTTGAATCCAAGCTTGGATAATCGTATACCATTAATTTGTAGCCCTTCGGTTTCATTCCTTTACTCTCTCTCTCTCTTTCATAGATATACTAGAGAACCATCTATCAATTAAGGGTCGCATTTGCAAGTGGAGTCTATGAAGTTTTTATGTGTGCATTGAAACCTCTTGTGGAGGAATATTTGCTTTATATAGTATTAGTGGAAATTCATGTGATATGCACATGTGCCAGTAAAGATAAAAGGGAAAATTTTCAGTAATGTTATATGATATGATATTATCATCCTAAGTTTTATGACTTACACAGAATAGAGAGAGAGAGGAACAAATGAATTTTGGCACTGAACCGTGGAACCCATTCAAATTTTGTGATGAGAGCACTCTGGTTTTAATAGCCCTCTCTATTATTTTATTGCAAATGAGAGGTGTAAGCATAATCGGTATGACCGAAACGGATGGAGAAATAGAGATAATTTTAAAATGTCTTGGTACGTATCATGGTTTTCAAAATTGGATCGGACTGGATTAGACAGTCGGATAGAAAAAATTGGGAATTGGTCAGATGATCGGTTCTATTTTTCTTTAAAATCGGATTTTTCCCAAAAACCGTTGATTTTGTTCAGTAAATCGTTGACCCAGACAATTAACCATTTGAACCATTCGAACGGTTTGACCATTGTTTATTTTTTTAATTTTTTTATTTTTGTCAGAATGGGACGATCATTCGGTTCGAACGATCGGACTGTTTGACCCGGAAACCAGACCCCTAACCGATTCATTCTCCGGGTAGATTTTAAAAACCTTGATACGTACTGAACTGTCCAGGTCAATCTGACACTTTCGGCTTCAAATTAATACTGGCCTTTTCCTAAATGCAGAAAAAAAAAACTACAGAAAATATGCTGAATCTTAGCTAGGATCAGCAAATTTGGCAACAGCTGAGATCCATTTAGGTATGTGGGCATACTGCAGGTTTATAAATTTGACAACAACTGGCTTGGCTTGATATGGGCCCTTTGGGAGACCAAAGCATATTAAGGCTCTTCCCTGAGCCATGCTGCAATTTATGCTGAAAACATGGGCCTATGGTGACTTAGCCCATGTTTGGGTCAATTCTCATTTTTGTTCATCCTTATCCAAAATGAGATTCTAGAATGGGTAAGAATGAATAGAATGAGAAAATATTGCTTTAGTATGTGAGAGAGAGGGTCCCGAGGGGGGGATAAGCTAGTGACTAGTGAGGAAGGGGACGGAAAATGAAGAGAAAGGTATTGTCCCCACTTGCTAACCTAGAAGATACACATTTTGGAGCCTGTGGTTCCAAAGCAAAGCTGTTATGTATGTGATGTGATAGCGTTTGGCTATGTTCAAGATTTCAAGGCCATGTTTAGTTCGTAGCTTTGGGCCACTTTCTTTTTTTTAAAAAAAGAAAAATTCTTACTTATTATGGGTAAGAATGAATAAAACATTAGAGAATTTGGTTATAAATTTCTTGTCATGGGTCTTATTCTTTTCCGAGTGAAAAATCAGCCCAGCACAAAAAACGAAAATCTCCAGCATGAAAAGTAATCATGCCCTATCTTGTTCATTTTCATTCTTTAAAGAAACTATATGCTATTGGTCTGGCTTAGGTCTACAATACCACCACCACAAATGTTTATTGACGGACTCCTGTGGAAACTTATGCCAACAAGCATCGACAACGATTTTGGAGATCTAGGCTACCTGTTTATGACTGCTAAAACAGTTTTTATTAATAAAAATGAGCAACATAGGGGCACTTGCCAGTTGTAAAAAAAAATCATTTTTTAAGGGAAAAAAGTGTTTGTTGGTTCATAGTGATTTTTCTCATTCGACCCATTTTTACCCGTTCTTGTCTATTTTAAGGGGCTTTCTTTCTTTGGATTTTGAGAGGGGGAAAAGTTAATGGGATTTTGATTCCTATTAAAAGAAACCCATGTTCTTTTATTAGCTTTATGTGGGGATTAGGGAAAGTTTATTTTACTGGGTACCACTTACCCGGATAAGTGATACTCATCTCCTAAGTGAGTAAATAATTTTTCCACCTTAGAAAAAGTTTCCAACACTTAAATAGGACAAAAATACCCCTTTTAATAATGAATTTTTATGGATAAAATGGTCATTGCTTTATTTACATGAGAAATAAAAGAACATAGATAAATAAACCAGGAAATACTTAAGTACTTTTATCCAAGTAACTTACTCAAAAGCAAATGGAGCGTTAGAATTTAATATTGGATAAGAATGAAAAGAAATGAAAGTCAAATTATCGTGAGCCATGACGAGAGATTTGCATCAATGTGATGGAACACGTTTAGGTGGAGGGGCTGTGAATCACTAATCTGCTTTTCTTTTCTATGATGACAGAAGAAGAACGCTCGATCCCATCTAAAAATCCATCGTGGTTACATGGCATGGCGGGATGTTCATGACTTAAAATAAAATTCATTTGGCTTAGGCCCAATCCACTCTCAACCTAACACGTTGACATCTTGTCAAAAAAGTAGTTATAAGTTATAACTTATAAATCCTTCTATTATTATCCTATTTTCCATTCATTTGCTTTTTCAAAATTAACTAAAAAATTAGATAGCTGAAACATAACCATCTTTTAATGATATACCTTGTCATAACCTCTAGATAAAAGATGTAACGAATTGATCTTGCACCTTTGGGGTGGAGTTAGGTGTATTTGACGGGTTAATTGGAAAGCTATTTTCCTTCGGTATTGCTTACCTTTTTCTTCCAAATAGATAAATAACTTTTCCACTTATGTGGAGAATTGCTAACACATAATGGAATAATATTGTCCTTTTTAATTTTATTTTTTTAAGGATAAAATGGGCATTATCTCACTTACCTGAAAAAAAATAAGAACACAAGTACCTACACTTACCCGGATAAGTGTATTTACCTGGGTAAATGGCCAAAAGAAAAATGAAGGGGCCTTAAGACGTTTCAGCCAACTTTTCCGTATTGATCCCAATAAAGTTAAATGAAAATATATATAAGAATGTGTGAGTCAATTTAGGCATTTTATTTGAACTTTAGACTTATTGACTTTTAGATTACATATGTTTGGTAGACTTGGGATCTCCTGCTTATGAGAACTCTACCCACAACACACTACCTCCATGTATTGGGAACATCTCTCCATGCATAATACTATGTAGAAGGATGAGATGTTCCCCATGTGTGGCTGCGATGTTATGTGGATAGACGTGGACAAAGTTCTTTTGGGCAGGATATCTGGACTCTATTTGGTAGGGCTTCTGCAGTGATACTAAAAAGCTACCTACAAAGTTGATTTTTGGGCCCATGTAAGCTTAATTTTGGCTTTTCCTAATTTTTATTGAATTTGACTTCATGACTTTCTAGGTTTCTTGAAAATGTATTAAAAAAAAGATGTATGAGGCTTAATTAAAATTGTGTTTGGTACAATTGTCACTTGTACTTGCAACGTTTTAGTTGGTTAATACAAATTTTTGAAAAATTGTCTTGTCACATCATACCAAATAACCAATTCTACTAAAAAGTATAGACATTTTAATTGGGTGTTGGTATTTATAATAGAACCATCAAATTTGAAACAACAATGGTACCAAATATTGAATTGATAATTCAAATAATTTATGGTAGAAAAAACTATATTCTCATAAAATTTTTTTTTTGAACCAACCTAAAATGTTGCAAATAGAAATGGCAAATTGACAATGATACCAAAACAACTTTAAGTTATCATATGACCCCACTATAAAACACTCTTGACTACTAGGGTTATTGAGCGACCATTAGAGCTACTAGCTAGGTCATTAGCACCACATAAGGTGCATTTGATTATGTGGCAAGTTTGTGATCTTTAACTTTGAACATGGGACTAGACAAAACACACACTAGAGATAGAATTTAAAAGCTATTAGCAAATAAAGTAATGCAATTCGAATCTACCACCAACACAGCTTTCAACATGATTTATAATTGTAAATCTCAAACATACTTCATAATCATATGTCATTATTGATGGGATTAATACTTTCCATACGAGAATCATGTTTGATATGTATGGATGCCTTGACCGTCAACAAAGGAGAAAAAGGCCAGCACTTTTGACTTTTTCTCCTTCTTTAATCATCTTTATGTTTTTTAGCCTTTGGCAATGTTACTTTTCAAAACACAAGCAAATAGATATTCCCCTTGACTTTCAAACGCATTACATCTTGATAAAGGATTAGTAAGGGTCAGGCTAGGATGGAGCATTTTCAATGGTCCTTGGCTAAAATTCCCTGATCCACTAAATTTTAAATGGATGTGGTACTTAACCACCACATATTTAATATGCACAAAGATTCTTAAATAACGCTAACATGTTCCAATGTCTTTTCCTCCCTCCTCTATGTACACAATTTCAAGTTTCCAACCTTCTAACTTTCGCTACAACATGGTTTTAGCCCCGCAGGTTAGATGAGGCTGATAGCTAGATTATGGGTTGTGAAACCAATCATTTTGTTCATCACAATGAGTCAATATTTGATTCACATTTTTTTATTAATTTGGAATAAAAAGATTGATCCCATAGACCGTAAAACAACTATTAAACTATTGTTTTCAAACCATTATTAATCCGGGTGGTTGGACTGTTTGAAATGGGAATCATCTAGACAACAAATTTTGTTTTACCCTAAATCCGGTATCTGCTCAAAAATTGTTGAATTGGTCAGTGATCCATTTATTTGGGTGGTTGAACTATTGATTTGTTCAACAGTTTTTTATCTTTTTTTATTTTAACTATTTATTTTTTTTTTTTAAGTTAGAACAAACTATCCATTTGAGCCAAAATGGTCGAACCATCAATCAAAAAACTGGTGGCCAAAACAGGTCCAATAGTATATATATATACTACTTTAAAAAGCATGAATGGCCTCAAGAATATTTCTGGAATTTTTTGAGGACAAAGTTTACCCCTTTACAATTAAATTTATTGATAAAAAGTGAGGGCAAATAGGGTAATCGGTTATTCATATTAAATGAGTTGAAAATAGGTAATTATATGATATTCAATTCCATCTAAATAAATCCAATATTTAATTTATTAACTTGCATTCATGTTCAATGAAACTTATATTTAAGTTATTTTTGTTTCTTCTCAACATTAATTTCTATTTAATTAAATCCATACTTAATAAATTAATAATTACAATAACATAGAAGCCTATACTTTTAAAATCTACCTAGAAAAAAAATAGAGTTTTCATATTAAACCATTTTGGGTCAAATGGGTTAATCCATGTTGCCACAATTAAATAATAAAATTCAAAAAATAGATAAAATAGAAAATAGAAATTAAAAAAAATAGAAACATTTTTAGCATACATATTAAACAATAATAAGTATGATAAATAAGAAATGTTTTTATTAATGATGGAAATTGAATGTAAAATTTAAAACCAATTGGAAATAAAAATATCTTTCTATTCTCTCTCATTAAATCCTATATTTAAGATATATTTTTCTCATCATTAAATTCTTGTAATTAAATCCATAATATTAATTTTAATAGTATAAAAATAAATATTTTGAAAAGTAATTTGAAAACAAAACCATTTTCTTCCCTCCCAGTGGGCAAGCAATTCGATCATTTGGGGGTCAAATGGATTAATAAATAATTCCATAATTAAATAAGAAACATTTTAAAATAAATAAGTAAGAAGTATAATTTTGGGCACATATCTAATGTTATATATTTATAAAAAAATAAAATATTGGATGCATCTCTAATATTATGCATTCATTATATTGAACAAAAATAAGTATTATACATTAGAAAAAAAATTCGATGATGGAAAATGTAATACAAAATTTAATGTCAACCTAGAAATCAAACTATTTTTCTTTTTGAGTGGTGGGTTAGTGGTTTGGGTCAAATGGTATCAAAGACAAACAAAAATTAAGTGTGATAAGTAAATATTATTTATATAATGTAAATGAAATATATAATTTAAAGGGAAAGTTTTAGTCAAAGCCGGTTATACCTTTAAAATTAGATTGTAGGTTGATCCAAAAACCAAGAAAACTTTGGCAATCGACTTTACATTTCAAATTATAAAAACTCCTACCATGTCATCAGAGGCTTATGTGGCTATTGACAACATGGGACTCTTAATCTATGTTGGACACAAAAAAAGCCTATACCAAAAATATGTTTTCAATTTCTCTCTCGCTCCTCTTCCCTCTCACTCTCGTAGTCATCTCTCGATCTCTCACTCTCTCAGCTTTGGTATGTAGCCAAATAATCAAAACATCGATTTATCTCTCTCTCTCTCTTAATCTCTCTCAACCTCTTTCATTCTTCTTCCTCGCTCTCCCTCTCGGTTAATATCTCCTTCTCCCTCAGTCTTTCTCCCACTACTTCTTTCATTTTTTTTATTTTCTTTACCAACTTTTATAATACTAATCAGACTGTACAAAAGAACTAAAGGGACCAACCACTTGTACAATCAAGTTATAAATTTCTATCAAGTTGGTGTAAACTTCATAGCCAAGAGTTTCTTGTGAATTTTTATCAAATTGGTGTAATGATTTTTGAACTATACCAAGTTGGTCTCATGTTCTTTTATACAGTCTTATTAATACCATATAAGTGTGTAAAAAAATAAAAGAAAAGAAAAAGAGAATGAGTGTGAGAGAAACTGAGGGAGAACAAAATTACGAGAGAATGAGAGATTGACCGAGAAAAAGAATGAGAGAGATTGGGGGAGAACGATAGGTAGAGAAAGAATGAGAGAAATTGATAGAGAGAACGTAAATATACAAACCAAAAACCATTTTTGCTTATTTTCAAACCATACAATCCTTGAGCAGAGAGAGGCAACTGTGTATGTGTGTGTGTGTGTGTGTGTGTGTGTGAGAGAGAGAGAGAGAGAGAGAGAGAGAGAGAGACTAAAAACCATTTTCTTATTTTCCAATCACCCAACATTAAAGGGCAATTTCAGTATAAGCTTTTTATTGTGTCCAACATGGATTAAGAGTCCCATGTTGGCAATAACCACATAAGCCTCTGATGATATGGCAGGGTTTTTTATAATTTGAAAAGTAGAGTCCATTGTTAGAGTTTTGTTAATTTCTAGACTAACCTGTAGCCTAATTTTAAATGTATAGCCGGTTCTAACTATAATTTTCCCTAATTTAAAACTAATCTAAAAGCAAAGTTATTTTCTTATCTAGATGGTGGGTCAATGATCCAACTTTTCTAAGAAACCCATGATGTCATAATTAAATAATAAATATTTAAAAAAAGATAGAACACCAAAAATGAAAATGTATAGAATTTTGTCAAAAACATTTGAGAACATTTATAATGTTATATATTCATCATATTAAATAAAAATAATTGTTAAAATAAAAGTTATTTTTATTTATGATATAAATGGAACACAAAATATAATAATAATAATAATAATAATAATAATAATAATAATAATAATAATAATAATAACAACAACAACAACAACAACAACAACAACAACAATAATAATAATAATAATAATAATAATAATAATAATCGTTATTTGGTACTATTTTTAATATATTTTTGTTAATTTTCAATTTTTATCTTAACTATGATATATCTAAAATTCAAGTAATTAATATGAAAAAAAAACTTCTCACGTTACAACCACATGTGCTTAATTACTAGTATATCAAAACTCTAAAATCAGAGTTTGATGTGTTGATATGATCCCACAGAAAAGTGACATCAAGATTGAACCGACGACAATACATAAAAGGTCATGATTTACATTTTTAATTTGCTTAATAAAATCTCAATAATTCCCAAACATAACCCAATCCCATATCTTTCTTTAGTACTTTTGTCCTATAAAACAGGCTATATCATATAGGGGTAATAGCATATAAGGGCAACTTTTGGGGTTTAATATCAACAAAAGTAATATATTTAAAAAAAATTCAAAAATGGGTTAACCTTTTAAAAATAATATCAATAAAGGGTAAAAACACTATTCATCATCTTCTTGTTGCCATTTGTTCATCATAGTCGCCGTCCACCGCCGTCCTCTGCCTCCACCCACCTCTGCCTCCGCCTCCGGCAACGTTGTCAGAGGTGGTCGGAGGCAAAGGTGGCGGTGCTAGTGGTTTCTCTGTTCAATGCCACCACCTCCGCCCATCTCCGCCTCCACCTCTAGCAACGTTGCCGAAGATTGGTGGAGACAGAGGTGGTGGTGGCGGCGGGCAGAGGAATGACCACCAGCGCTGCCTCCGCTACCTCTAATTGGCAGAGGCGGAGGTGGGCGGAGGCGGCGACGGGCAGCAGCGGACGGCGGTGGCGGACGGTGACTCTGATGAACAAATGGCAAGAAGAAGAAGATGAACATTGTTTTTGCCCTTTATTGATATTATTTTTAAAAAGTTAACCCATTTTTTAAATTTTTTTAAATATATTACTTTTATTGATATTAAACCCCAAAATTGCGCTTATATGCTATTACCCCTATCGTATATGCATTTGTTGATGGACCACTAGTGCAACTTTTTAATATTGAAAAGAAAAGTGCAACGCGCATTTGACATAATACAAGGGATGATACCTTTCTAGAATCTTGGTGAGGGTCCACATTTATACTTGCCATCACCTTCCATTAAATATCCTTGCCCTACAAACTTAAATCTATATATAAATAAAGGTTAATTTTGTGATTATAAAATCAACCTATCGTAAGGTACGTACGGATTTGACACATTCAATCCTATACAAGTCAAACTGTCAAAAGACTAATAATTCCACCTGGTCAAATCGCTTGTTTGGCATTTCTCGACCAGGTTATACATTTGGACGGATTCGTTTCTTCTTACTTGGGTATTAAAATAGTCGGGTCAATCTGTCACCAAACAGTAGTTCGGGCTCGGGTGGGTACAGAACTACAGACTTGAGAGAAGAACAGAGCGCAGAATCTGCAGATGAAGCCTATTGGCCATACTGCGGGGAGTCCGTAGTTTCACAAGTTTTGAAGTTTGATCCTGTCACTGAGTCATCATCATTTATGTCCATTGAATGGGCCATTTGATAATAGCCGAGATGACTGAATTGAATGATTTAGGGGTTGTTTGGCGTGTTTTTTTAGGAAGATTTTTCGGTATTCCTAACAGTCTAAAGATTCATTGAGCTTTTGTATGAATATTTGAGTAATTCGAAACACGTTTGGTAGATACATGTCTTTTTATACATCTTTCTGCGTGAGAATAAAACCCGAAAGATGTGAAAAGTTTCATTTGGAGCTTCTCGAAATTAGCCCAAAATGGGATTTTCACGTCTTTTCGACGCTCTGACTTTTGACAATTAGATCTTCTGCGAGCCAAACAGAAATAGATCGAAAATTGGTCTGCCCAGCTTGTAAACAGCCGAAAGACCATACAGAAAGACATGCCAAACATGCCCTTTTAATAAAAAACTTAGTATGCAATAATCAACCCAATACATGCCATTGAGCGACAAGTTATTTGGTTCAGCCACTTCCCTGGTTGACTGATTATCAAATAACCTTATAATATAAGAATTAAAATATTGATACGACAGAAAATGCATGGATATATATATAAGGTTGAGGGTTGAGATAGTTGGGGATGATAGAATACATTCCTCTCATACTGGTAAAATAAAAAAAAGATAAAAAAAAAAGTAAGAGTACCAGTCTTATGGGCATGTATTGATACTCAAGTATTGGTATCGGTTTATTAGCATTTTGATCATTGCTTTAAAAGGTGTTTGTTAATGAATATGATTCTGTTTGAGACAAGGTTTTTAAAATTAAAGTGGACAATGAATTAGTCAGGGGTCTGACTCTTGGGTTGAATGGTCTGATTGTTTGAATTGAATGGACGACCCGTTCTAACAAAAAATAAAAAAGTAAAAATTGCCAAAACTGTTGGACAGTCTGAATGGTTCAACCACCTGGGTCAGTAGTTTGTTGACCAAATCAATGGTTTTTGGTGAAATAACGATTATAGGGTAAAACGGGACCGATCACTTGACCGGTTCCTAGTTTTTCGGTTCGACCATCCGGTCTGATCCAATTTTAAAAACCATGATTTGAGAAACTCTTTGAAGTAAACTGTTACGAATCCCAACTAGCACCAAATAAAACCCTCTCTTGGGTCTAGGGGTAGAGGTGATAATTTTCAGCCCATCCCCCATAAAACCTAGAAATTCCAGGTTTGGGCCTAGATTTTGTGTTCAAATCCAATATTCTAAGTCTATAAAATATTTCAAGCCTGGCCAATACATATTTATATGTTAAATTTATAATTAGTCATATATCATTTTATGTTATATTTTTATATAAATATTATAATATAACACTTATAATACATATTATATATAAAAATTTATATTATATAATGTAGAAAATAAATATTTTATATACAAAAAATATAGGCCTAGAATCAGGTGGGGCTTATGTTTCATGCTTGAAACACAGGCCTAGACTGGCTCAGCCCTTGATAGTGATATTCTTTTTTTTTTGTTTTTTTGGAGAATGATGATTCAGCCAAGGATCAGAATTTTTAGGCCCAAAATACATTGAGTTGAATGCCATATCAGAATTAATGTCAATTCGTGAGTGGTGGGGTTTTTGACATTTTAAATGTTTATAAATATGCTGTAGAATTCTGAAATCTTTGAGAAACATTGCATGAACCTCAAAGATTGAGAACCCATATGAACAATGTGATTATAGGGCTCAGACTCTCACACATGACAAGGGCAAGTCACGATGTGGTACGAATTCACATGCCTTGCTTTGCTGGTCAGATGACTCAGATAGGCATGGCAGCATGATCCATGTGCGTATCAGATTTCATTGTGGTCACGTGACATGCCTTAGAGGCACGTGCCTTTCATATCAAATTCTTACCAAAATAGATAGATAGAAATATAAGGAGATAACTAGCTAGTGAGACCAAGGTTGGATGCCCAACCAAAAATTTTGATAGTCGCACTCTCACAAAGAGTAGCGTCGGGATCCGCTATTTACCTCACAGCGTGATTAATGCCGGATTGATTCCCAGCTTTGAGCCTGTAAATACAAAGTGCAGTCTGTATATTTACACTATTTACACGCTCGAAGGTGCGTTTTCCAGCCATGGATCCCGCAGATAGTTAAGCTGCAGATTCGGAGGCTCCACATAACAAAACTGATCCGCACAACCTCACAAGTCACGACCGAATGAAATCCCATCTTCCGCATGTCTCTGAATTCTAAAGCCAACCGCCCTACCCTCGCCTCCTCTATCCCCACTTCCTTTCCTTCACGGAAGTCTCTTTACTGGGTCTTGGCCTCTTGGGTTGTGATACCCGTGACAAAAATATAGATACAATACGCAAAACATATAAAAATATAAAACTGATCTCCCTCTCTCGGCTGCTCTTTTAACTCCATTAACAGAATCCCCAGAATCTCAACTACCCGAGGAATTGCCCAGAGATCAAACTACCCTTTATCGTATTCTATGTATTTGGATAAAAAAAATAAAAAATAAAGAAGACCCACAGAGGCTTGGTGTGAGTTCTTTCGTCTGCATATTCCAACTTGGTTAGTATCACCTTCGACATGTTCTGTTAATTTCAGTTGTTTTTCTCTTCCGAGTTGTTGTTTCCGTCGTTTTTTTCCTGGGTAAATGATATTTTGTTGTTTCATTCACGTTTAAATTGCTTTGTTGAAAATGGAATTAGATCCAAGTAGCACATCGTAAGAACAGATTTTTTAGGAGGCATTTATACTTGTTTATTTTTGGTTGGCACGCCGCACGCAGCGTTTGCTATTAGATGATGGGAATTATTTGGTTTTATTGAAAGTTTTTCTTTTGTGATTCAATCGGATTCTACTGCTTTTATACGTAAACGGGCAATTGAGATTGAGTCTGTTCGGGGAAATTCTGGTGATTCTGATACTACATTGCCGGGATACTACGGATGAAGATTGCATTTCCCTTTTTCTTTTATTTGTTGGGTCTACCTATTTTCCACATATTATGTGCGTCCTGAATGCTCTGATTGCAGTTTGTGTGCGCCTTTCAGATAAAAAATTGTAAATGTTGGATATTCAGCATTGGGGAATGTGGGATTATGCGTGGCGGGTTATGTTTTTTTTTTCTTTTCTGGTTAATGATAAAATGCTCTTTTTTATCTTCACTTGGCAAAAGCAATATAATGGGGTAAAAGCAACAGGAATTTCCATAATTTTGTTATAGAGAACATGCAATATGCTCACAGTTCTTACTTTCACTTGCCACGCATTTCTGTGTATTGGTCAAGGAGCATGCATGGCAGATTATGTTGGATATTCAGCTTTGGTAAATGTAGGATTATGTGTGGTAGGTTATGGCTTTTCTGGTTAATCATAAATTGTTCCTTTTTATTTTGACTTGGCAAAAGCAATATAATAGGGTAAAAGTAAGAGGAATTGCCATAATTTTGTTATAGAGAGTATGCAATATGTTCACAATTCTTACTTTCACTTACCATGCATTCTCTGTATTGGTCAAGGAGCACGTGTTTCCAGTAATTCACCAGCATAAAAATGAATTCTTTTGCAAAAGTGAAGTTAGATGACCTCTGAAGGAGTAATGCATAAGCCTCAGAAATGAACCATACGAATCTTCTTGCGTATCTAGTTGATGATGGGTGGATACTGTAATAAGCTATTTTAAGGGTGTAGTTGTAACTGATTTTCTTAGGAATCTTGGTTGTAAATTTTCCAGGGTTTCCATCCCATGACATTTAAGATGATCCAACCAAGATCCTATCTCTGCTAATTTGACCTGGTAGAGAGCAATTAAATCGCCATTATAGAAGGAGAATTTCAGGAGTCACTCAATGTTGCATGGACTGTCCTAAAAGGATGTAGTGTCCGTTTAGGACATGTTTAGACTCCAACATTCAGTGGGAAAAATATTTCTCTATGACATTATTCTTTGTCTCCTTTCTAGTTAAACATAAATGAACAGCTAATGTACACAACGAATGCTATTTTTCCTACAAAATGTTATTAAGTAACAAAGAAAATCATTTAGACCTTTTTTCTATATGTTTATAACCTTAAAATTTAACAAAGTATAGACTACTTTAATGGTTTGTACTTTTTTGTAGACATCCACGAGTCCTTGTTTCTTCGTCTTGCCGAGTCAGGTTCCCTGACACATGTAAGGTTCTGATTCCTATGTCTGTATCCATGTAAAAGTGGGGCCACTGCTTGGTGCTATGATAAAATCTCGGGCTGACAAGATTGACAATGTGGTTCAAGTCTTAGAGTGACTACTTTGTGCAAAAAGTGCCAAAGGTTAGGTCTGTATCCAGTTCACCCCTTCCAATACCTAAATAGGTAGTACCAACATTGGGTAATGACCCTATTTTTAATAGGAGGAGAAACGAGCATTATAAGGAGATCTGAAGAAAAAGGAGGTGCTCTGAGGGTGGTCTTGTTTTCAAAGATTATCTCATGCAATCTCATAATGGTCATGAAACTAGGAAGATGAATTTACATTTTTCTCTCTCTCCCTTGACTACTTTCTGTGTCAGGGTAATTCATTCATTTCTAGTGAGATTTAAATATTTTGTGGGGATCAGTATGCTGTGTAAACCTGACAACCTTTACCACTTACACCTTTTATGTTGCTTGAGCAACTTTGAAACTTAGATTATTATAGAGTTTTAACTAGGGAATAACTGAGAGACACATGCTCTGATATCAACATATCCCAATACATCAACTTTTAGAAGAAACATGCCTATGAAGAAATTTACAAAAAAAGTTACCAACTTCTCCAGAAAATTCACTAATCTTTGTAACTTGAACTTGAGCATTTAGATAAATTTGTTTTCATGCTTTACTGCAAATGTCAAGTTGCATTGTACTGTCTTATTCAATTAAGCCAATGAAAAGGCTTCTTTTTTTTGTGTCAAACATGTTTTGATGCATGTTCAAGCAGATTCAACATTCCAATATAGTTTTCTTAATCCATTATCTTTTTAAAGCTCGTATCAGGGGATCATCTCTCCCTTAATTGTATCTGATTCACATATATGTCAGCTGTGTTAATCATGAATTCATCTGTTAAGCTTATTTAAGTCTTTATACTTTTATATTCTCTCATTTGGTTACTCTTGATTCTTATTCTGTTGATCCTATTTTATATCAGATAATTTACATTATTTTCTTCTTCATCACAGGTTTCAAATGGCTCCAGATACTTTGATTTCTGAATCACCTAGGCGAAAGCCGGGTCTTTTGAGAGATCAAGTCCAATTGGTAAAGAGAAAGGACTGTAATCGCTATGAAATTGTCCCAATACAAGATCCACTATCATTTGAGAAGGGTTTCTTTATAGTAATTAAAGCATGCCAATTATTGGCCCAAAAAAATGATGGAATAATACTGATCGGAGTAGCAGGTCCCTCTGGTGCTGGTAAGACTGTGTTCACTGAGAAAGTGCTCAATTTTATGCCCAGCATTGCTGTCATATCGATGGATGACTACAATGATTCAAGTCGTATTATTGATGGAAACTTTGATGGTAACATTTTCTTTCCACTCTGGCACTAGACTCCTTTTGACTAGAATTGGTATGCTACATTGTCATTCACTGGTTTTAGGGGTGCAAGATGGGTAATTGTTTTGGATGATTTACATAGCATTAGGCCCTGGTCTCAGGCTGGACTTATTCAAATTTTAAAAAATTCTCAACCTGAGCCTGCCCAAGTTGCACCCCTACTAATTTTAGTCAGATATGTTCTTCAAATCTACATTATGAATCCGTTTTCCTATTAAAGTTTCTTCTGAAGCATTTAGACTTCTCTGAATGACTTATTTTTTAATATAACCCAGAGGAGGTGGTGCTTATCGAAAAAAAAAAGAACAAGAACAAAAAGAACAGGTGATATTGATATCCACTTGAACTGTGAAAAGCTTTGTAGGAATTGTTTCAATTAAAAGCTAGAAATCTACTAGCAAGAGGTATGTCTTGCATTGACCTACCGCTACAGGGAACAGTTGTTATGTTAATAATTTTTCTCTCTAGTATTATGAATATTTTGTGACATGAAATAGGAATTACTTGATGATGTTGTTCTAGTTATGTGGTCCAACTTGATGAGCCATAATTTAATGTATATGTATTGATGATCTTGCAGCATAGACAAAAACTGTTTAGGTAAAGGCTTAGTTGAGTGCAATAGCTGTTCAGAGGGCTGTGGAACCAATTATAACAGTCCATGTCAGTAATAAATTTCATGGGACCTACAACCATTTAATTTCTTACTGTGGGCCCCATGTTTCTATCACTGGCGTCAGACATTATCATTGGTTCCACAGCCTGCTGAACAGCCATTGCGTTCAGCTAATCCAAATTCAACTAATATACACATTGGGTGTGTGCAATACAAAGAAATGATTAATTGATGTGGTTCCAAGGTGGGCAGATGTTTGTTAAGTAAATTATACAACAAAACACCTCCCTGACATGGTGTTTGTTTCTCAAAGCTTTCTTTACAAGTTTTCTGTGGATTTACTTGCAGACTTATGAAAAAAATACATAGAGGATTTTTTCCTAATCATATTAAAAATCTCTGAAGCTGTGTTTGGTTAGAGTGCAAATGCTAACCAAAGTGAATTTGCACTCTGGTTCAGTTTTGCAGGCATTTGGTAAGAGTGTTTTTTGTACTGAAACTGACAGTAAATTTATTTATTTTTTCTGACATGTTTGCATTCAAAGTTGGTCAATATAAAAAAGGTGGACTTCAGTCTTGGAATTCGTGTTTGTACCCATCACAACCAAAACTTGTCAACACAAAACCAAACTAATTTTGCATTTTCATGGACCTTACATATTTGCATTTGCTCTCTTACCAAACATAGCCTACAGTGAAGGGAATCAGAAAGATGATGAGCTTTACAGGTTACTCTTGCCTCTTAGTTAACTTTTGTTTTTCTTTTAAACAAGATTATTTTAACAAAATTAGGGGTAATTATCTACAACAGTCATTGAACTCAGACTTATCACAACCTCCTTTGGGGCTTCAGTGTGAGTTGGTTTTATATTTGGCATGCCAGGACATGAACAGACAGGCCTTGTTCAGATACTGTTGCTGCAAGGCCATATACATATAAGAAGGATACTATAAGGTTTTAATGTAAATAGTAGCTTGTAAGGGGAAGCTGACCTAATAAAGCCAGTAACTTGTTTTTTTCTTTGATGAAGAGAATATGAATATTTCACTATTGGAAGATAATGACTATCATATTAATGCTGGTGCAGAGATATGTACCCTTCTAGAAGGTTTCAGAATTGCCAAATATCTGCATATTTGATCCCTAGCAGTTGATGGGGACTCTAAAAATGCCATTATATGGACCACAACCTATGGTTTTGGCCCCTGGAAACTCTCCCACCTATTGCTATAAATTAAAGAGTTCTCTTCTATGGATTGTTGCTTCAGACGGATTGCCAGAGAATTAGAATCAGGTGGAAGATAGCCTAGCTAAATCATGGTTGGGAAGGGAATTTTTGTACAGTGCAAGTACAATGCCTTCCATTTACGTGGGCTTTGCCTTTTGTTTCTCAGGGCCTTTTGTACATCCTTCCCTTTTTTGAGTAATGAAATTCTGTTATCCTTTCTCATCATCATCATCGTCATCATGCCTTATCCCAACTATATTGGATTGGCTACATGAGTCCTGCTTCAGCAATCCATTCTATTTAATGATATCCACTGTTAAATTATTAGTGGCTAAAAAAAGATCTAGTTGATGGTTTGATAGAGAGTAGAAAGTTGGGATGGACAAGGTTTTAATATGGGAATGAATAGGAAAACGTGGAGGGCTTTCCAGGATGGCAAAAGGAGTAGTAACACTATTCAGGTTAAAGGTGGAGGGAGAATAGGTAGTAACAGGGGGCAATAATTGTGCATGGTGGTTTGAATTGTTGGGTGCTAGAGTTGTGCTCAGTAGTTGGGTGGAGCTATTATGTGAGAATTTGTTTGGTTTGGAGGTTTGACCTGCCATCTGAGTTTTAGAGGTCGGTGAGGGTCTTATTTTAGGTTTGTTTTTTTGATAATAAAAGAAATATTTCATTAAGAAAAAAAGAGAAAATACAAGAGAAAAGTGGCAAGCTATCACCTCCGAGAAAACAACACCACCAACTGAACTACAACAAGCAGCCATAAAAAAACAAAAAGAACTCCAAACATACAATTCAATGCCAACCTCCCAGGAGCCTTCAACCTCCGACACCACCCCCACACCAAGGACAACCACCTGACTTTGCCAAAATAAAACAAAACACAGCAAACAAATGCCATCACTAATCCTCCCCCTCAAGCATCTCCTCCTGCCCATCATCAGCCTCATTCCAGACCTCTCCTCATTCCCCTACTGCACTTTTCTTCACACTCTCTTCCCTCCTTTTCCTCTCGAACTCCTCGATGGCTTTTCTAGCAAATGCCTCACCACCCAGAAAGAACAGACCAAGACTCTTGCCCACCTCAACATTTCTCTCAGCAATTTTCTCAATTGCCAAGTATCCTTCTCTTTTTCAATGGAGGTTCTACCAACTAATTTCCCCATATTTTCATCTCTATCCCCATTTTTCTTCTTCTCTTGAGACAAATGCACCAAGCTGGAATATGGACTGAAGTGGTCAAGGAGATTTTGGTTTTGTGACCTTCTTTGATTATTTTAATTATCTGCAGTGTTGTGACCTCTCTTTCTTAGCTGAGCTTGGGATGTGTTTTATGTTTTTTCTACACTCCTTGTCCTCATTATGCCTTTCATTTTCTTTAGTATAATGTTAATAATCGTTGAAGAAAATAAAATAAATGCACAGAATCTTTAGCTGTAAAGTCACTAGATTTATGTATTTGACTTTTCTTAGAAAACAAAGGAAGGCTAACGGAGGATGTAGATTGAGGCAGTGAGAAAAAGAATTAAAGATTCATGCTTAACAGCTTAAGATTTCCCTAGATAGAAGCAATTACAAAACAGGATGTCTCTGATAATGACCACCACATTCCTTTTTCCCCCCTACTCATGATGGCTACCTGTTAAAAGAAGAAATGACCCTTGATGCGTGGTAAGATGTATGGTGTGAGGACATACCTTTGATGGACCTCTTTCCTTAGCTTTTTATGCTGCAGCTCAAAATAGTGAAGTGAAAGTTGAGGATTGCTACGAAATCAGTAATGGAGCAGTGGTCTGGCAACCCTCTTTTAGATGAAACCTCAATGATTGGGAGGTTGATCAAGTGATGGATTGCAGTCCCTAACTCTGTATTGGAGGATAGGAAGGTATGGAGATGGGATACTTCTGGGTTGTTTACTACTTTACTGTAAGGTCCTTTTATAAGAAGTTGGAGGGTACAAGGCCAAGCTCATTCCCTGGTGCAAGTATTTGTTACCCCCCAGTTCCATCAAGACTGCATTCTTTGTTTGGGCAGCTTCTTTAAAGAGATGTTTGACAAAAGATATTTATTGAGGAGGACGGTGGTGGGCAGTAAACGTGATGAATCTATGAACCATGTGTTGAATCTATGAACCATGTGTTCCTGCCTTGATTCTCAAGGAGCTTTTGGGCATGGATACGAGACCTTTGGAGTCAAAGAATGCTGTCTGGGATTGGTTGAGCATTTTTTTCAGAGCTGGCAGTTAAGAGACTTAAGTAGAAGAAGGAAGGTGGTGTGGAGGACTGCCCCTTATGCTGTTTGTTGGGCAATGTGGGATGGAGAGAAACGCTAGACATTTGATAACAAAGTTCAGTTTGAAGAGGGTGGTGACCAGAAAGATTCAAGGCATTATGTGCTCTTGGTTTGAAGTGCATAAACTGTTTAAAGTATTGCCTTATAATTCTTTTTTTTTTCCTTCTAAAGGGAACTCTTTTTTGTGTAAATGGGATTTAGTGCTGAGATGGTCTTTTGTTTTGTATAGCTTTCTTGCTCCATCCTATTGTTTTTTTTGGGACTGCTGTAATTTGGTTCTGATAAAAAAGGCTGTTACCCAATATTGGTCCTAATATCTGGGGTCTGTTGTTAGATTTAGTTTTTTATTTCTGCTGTTGGTCTAGGATGCTGTCAGCATGTTCCTTTCTTTGTTTAAGTTATTATTAGGGTGTGCCACCAGGGGCATGTTTGTAATTTTTCTTTTATTTTATTTTACATCATGTTAATATAAATAGGAAACTGGGCGCTGCCAGCTGAACCTTATGACTCTCAAACACTTTTCTTCCTCTCCTCTTCTCTTCTTTTCTCTCTTCTCTCCTCTCTCTCTTCTAGAAAGAAAACAGGGTATCAGAGCATAACTCTGGGTGATAGGAGTCTCTTTTCTCCTCTGAATCACATTCCTTCCACCCGGTTTTCTGATTCTTGGACAGTGAAGGCAAAGAAACCCTAATTGGACTGATCAGAATGGGACAGCTGAACATGATAGGTGGAACCAAGAGAACAGTATGGTGATGTCCTGGCTTCTGGTAGCCATGGAACCTGATGTGAAGAAGAACTTTATGTGGGTAGGCACTGCTAGTGAAATATGGGAACAGGAAAAAACCACCTATTTCTGAGCAAAGATTCTATGCCAAGATTTACCAATTACAAGCTGAATCCTCAACCTATAAATGGGGGAACCATAGTTTGTTAGCCTATTATTCAGCCCTTACTCCAGTATGGAAGGAGTTGGACTACTATAAAGCTATAGAATGGAAACATGATGATGATGCTAAAGCCTATAAGAAGTTAGTTTCTCAGCAGCGGGTTTTTGCTTTCTTGTTGGGACTAAATCCCGTATATGAACCTCTTAGAGTTCAGATTTTAGGGACTAAAGAATTGCCTTCAGTTCAAGAGGTGTATGCCCTGGTCCAGTCTAAGGAAAGTAGGCGGAGTGTGATGGTTACAACTGAGGTGGAGCAACATGTGGCATTAACTACAATGGGTGGTAATAATATGGGAAAGAAAAATGACTCCAAGAAGGTTGATGATAAGGACAAGTTGTTCTGTACCCACTGTAGGCGTTCAAGACATACACAAGATACAAGTTGGGAGCTCCATGGGAGGCTGAAGTGGGCTGTAAAGAACCAAGAACAGGGTAAGGTGCAGGGTTAGAATAAGCCTAATACAACACATAATGTAGCAAATGTGGCAACCCAAGAGCCAAGATACTCAATCTGTTGGGGTGTCGACTAATATTGCTTGGGAGTACTTCATTGGTTTTGACCCCAAGGAAGATATCATGAATTCCTTCTGAAATCATTTGGAATCATATGGTAGGGCCTTGCGTCAGATGGACAGTTCAATTACTTGTGCCCCTTCTACTTCATTTGCGTCTACATCAGTGTGACTTTTCCACCCCGACGTTTAGACCAAACAACTAATGCTTCTGGTATGACTTTTCCACCCCGACGCACCCATCTGAAATCAATGATGCGGGCTGGCTCAGTCTGCACCTGTCCTTCCTTTGAAAATGTGGGAAGGGTCGCACTTGTAATGACTCCTGACTTCGGCCCTTTCTTCAATAAGGAGATATGGAATACAGGGTGCAGTTTTGATGTTGTGGAAGGTCCAGCTTGTAGGCCACTGACCCTATTCTCTCAAGGATTTTAAATGGTCCAAAATAGCGCGAACTGAGTTTGTTCCACTGTCGGCTTGCAATTGAAATATGTTTGAAAGGTTGTAATTTGAGAAACACCCAATCACCGACTTCATATTGGACATTCTTGTGATGTTTATCATAGGTGTGCTTCATCCATTGCTATGCCTGTAAGAGATGATGTCTCTTACAGGAAGTGAAGGAAGAAGAAGAAGGAAATAAGGGTCTGTCGAAATCTGATGGATTTCCCATCCAGTCGACTCCCTTAATCTTTATTAGAGTCTAATAATCTTTTACAAAGATTAAATTGCCCATACTTAAGTGTGGGGCAGAGTACTCTAATAAAACTGCCACATAAGCAAACTACTTAACACACATAAGATGACTAAACTACCCCTTTTCGGCTCACTTTAACACTCCCCCTCAAGCTGGAGAATATATGTCATATAATCCCAGCTTGTTACATAGGTAGTTCACTTTCCCTGAGCTTAGAGCTTTTGTAAACAAATCTGCCCACTGATCATTCGAGCCCACATGTTCTGTACTTATCTCTCCAGCAAGAACCTTTTCCCTCACAAAGTGGCAATCAACCTCTATGTGCTTCGTTCTTTCATGGAAGATAGGGTTGGAAGAGATATGGAGTGCAGCTTGATTGTCACAGTACAATCTCATAGGTTTATCCATGTGAAACCCAATTTCTTTTAGGAGATTCCTCAACCACACTAATTCACAGGTAGTGTGAGCCATGGCCCTATACTCGGCTTCAACACTGCTTCTGGCCACAACCGTCTGCTTTTTACTCTTCCATTTCACAAGATTTCCTCCAAGAAATGTGCAATAGCCTGTAGTAGATCTTCTGTCATTCACTGAGCCTGCCCAATCTGCATCTGTATACCCAACTACTTCAAGTTTTCCTCCTGGTTTATACAATAGCCCACGGCCTGGAGCTCCTTTCAAATACCTTACAATTCTAAGAACTGCATCCCAGTGAGGTATATGAGGGTTCTGCATGAATTGGCTCACCACACTGACTGCAAAGGAAATGTCGGGTCTCGTAATAGTCAGATATTTCAGCTTTCCCACTAGTCGTCTATATCTTCCAAGATCTTCAAATACTTCTCCTGTATCACTACTCAACTTAACATTTGGTTTCATAGGATTCTTAGCCGGTTTTGCACCTAACAGTCCCGTTTCTTCCAATAGCTCAAGAACATATTTCCTTTGGCACAGATTTACTCCTTGTTTTGATCTGGCAACTTCTATTCCCAAGAAATATTTTAATGTTCCAAGGTCTTTTGTTTGAAAATGATTTTGCAGAAATACCTTTAGTTTGTCAATCCCCAATTTATCACTGCCAGTGATGACAATATCATCCACATAGACCACCAATAAGATCTTCCCAGCTTCTGAGTCATAGCTGAACACAGAGTGATCAACCTGGCATTGCTTCATTCCAAAACTCTTCACCACTTCGCTGAATTTCCCAAACCAAGCACACGGTGATTGCTTCAACCCATAAATTGCCTTCTTCGGTCTGCACACATTACCATCCTCCCCCTAAGCAACAAACCCAGGTGGTTGCTCCATATATACCTCCTCCACCAGATCACCATGGAGGAAGGCATTTTTTATTTCAAGCTGAAACAGAGGCCAATCATACATAACTGCCAGGGAAATTAGTACACGAACAGAACCAATCTTAGCCACCGGAGAGAATGTCTCCATGTAGTCCACTCCATACAACTGAGTAACCTTTAGCAACAAGTCTGGCCTTTAGACGCTCTACACTACCATCTGGCAAGTGTTTCACAGTATACACCCATTTACAGCCCACAACATGCTTACCAGGTGGGAGAGTAGTAAGTTCCCACATTTGAGTATGTTGAAGAGCATAAAGTTCCTCCTCCATTGCTCGCCGCCACCCAGGTGAACTAAGAGCTTCCTGAACATTGTTAGGTATGGAAATAGAGGACAAAAGTGAAACAAAGTGGCGATGTGAGGTAGAAAGACGAGATAAAGAAACAAAATTGGAAATGGGATGGAGGGTAGAACTGCGTTTACCTTTCCATTAGGCAATGGGTAGGTCAAGGTCTGAAGGTTCAGCAATAGGAACCATGAGAGGATCCGCAGATGAGGTAGAAGCTGGAGGAGGGGCCAGTGTCGTTCGACGTGTATACACTTGTCGGATCGGTGGTCGTCCGGTGGTGATCGGCACTGGATGAGGTGATGAGTCGGCTCCAACAACAGCATCTGGAACAAGATCACTGATAGGAAGAGGAATAGGAAGTAAGGGTGGAAACAAGGGAGCTTTAGGACTCGAGAAGAAGGGTACAGACTCAAAAAAGGTGACATCAGGTAATGGGATTATAACATTTGTACCCTTTTTGAGTCCGAGAGTAGCCAAGGAAGACACATTTAATTGAGCGTGCATCTAGCTTGTCTATTCCAGGACTTAGATTGTGGACAAAGCACACACAACCAAAGACACGAGGAGTTAATGGAAATGGAGATAAAGTGGGAAACAAGATAGAGAAGGGGGACCGACCATGAAGAATGAAGGAGGGCATCCGATTAATGAGAAAACATGCAGTGAGTACAGCATCACTCCAAAACCGTTTAGGAACAGTCATGTGGTGAAGAATAGACTGAGCAGTTTCAAGGAGCTGACGGTTCTTCCATTCAGCTACCCCATTTTGTTGAGGGGTGAATGCACATGAGGTCTGATGAATAATGCCATGCTGTTCTAAATACTGTTGAAATGAAGTAAGAAAGTATTCACGACCATTATCTGAACGAAGAATTTTGATTGGAACACCAAATTGTGTGCGTATTTCAGCATGGAATTTTTGAAAAATGGAAAATAATTCACTTCTTTCTTTCATTAAGTAAATCCATGTCATTCTTGAACAATCATTAATAAAGGAGACAAAATACTTGTACCCATTATAAGACTATTTTGATTGGACCCCAAACATTTGAATGAACCAAAGAAAAATGACTCAAGATACGACTCTCAACTCTTGGACTGAAGGACACACGACGATGTTTCCCAAACTGACATGAGTCACATTGCAAAACTGACAAATGACTCAATGACTAAACCAATATCTTGAGAGCCTTGAGAGATGGATGTCCCAGTCGGCAATGCCATTGTAGAGGAGTAAGTGAAGTCTGAAGAGCAATTGAAGATCCACCACCGTCAAGATAATACAATCCACCAGCTTCATGCCCCCCACCAATCTTCTTCCCCGTCTTGAAATCCTGAAAAACACAAGTGGAAGGAATGAAGGTAATAGAACAGTTAAGAGCTTTGGTTATTTTACTAACAGACATAAGATTGAATGGAAACTTAGGTACATATAAAACAGATGATAAGGGCACAAAAGCTATGTCAACATTACCAACACCACAGATGGGAGATGAGGACCCATTGGCAAGAGTAACAGTTTGTGATGTGGAGGTTTTAGAAAGAGAAGAGAACACACCTGGAGACCCGATCATATGATCTGAGGCTCCAGAGTCAATAATCCAGGGAGAGGTTTTAGATGACATGCAAGCAATACCTGAGTGGGTAAGTGTGGCAGTGGTATGCTGTGAAGTAGTTTGAAGGAACCATTCATACTCATCACGCGGTACACTCACCATCTCCCTCCCAGAAGTAGATGTAGAGGTGGAAGGAGTTCGGTCTGCCTGTTTACTGTCACTGATGTCAACTTCACCTGCTACAGCATGATTAGCCCATTTGGAGGGAGGGCCATGTAGGTCATAACAGAAATTCACTGTGTGTCCTTCCCTACCACAATGAGTACACTTCCTTGCAGAGTTATTCTTCCCTTTGCCATGACCTCCCCCTGAGTCACGACCACCCCGACCAATCATGGAACTGCCACGGCCACCCCGGGAGGCATGTCCTCCCCCTCTTGTACTGTGTCCACCTCCTCTAGCTGTCACAAGTGCTGATCTATCAGACTGTGTGGGATTCTCTGTCTGTCCCAAAGAGATTCTGCGAAGCCGTGAGAATACTTCCTCAAGTGTAGGAAGGGTGGAGCTCCCTAATATTTGGGCTCTAACTGGTTCATACTCCGGTTTCAGCCCAACCAAAAATCTTGTAACATCTAGTTGTTCCCTTTGCTGTTGCTGAACTTTAATATCTGGAGTGAGGGGATGATAGACATTGAGTTCATTCCTTATATTCTTCATGCTGGCATAGTACTCTTCTAGTGTTTTGTTTCCTTGTTGCAAATCAAAGTACTCCTGATAAAGTTGATATACTCTCGTTGTATTATCTTGTCCAGAATACAACTTCTTAGCATGTTCCCATATATCCTTACCCGTATCAAGAAACATGAAGTTGGCACTAATTTTTGGTTCCATACTATTCCATAGCCAAGTCATGATTTGAGCATCTTCTTGTTCCCAATCATCAAACCCTGGGGAGTCAGCCGATGGTTTCTCATCTTTTATGTGCTTCACTTTCCTCTTTGCCTTGAGGAAAACTTCCACAGATTTAGCCCATGGAACATAGTTCTCCCCATTCAGTTTAATAGATCATTACACCCATCTCCTATTGCTGCCATGGTACCTTTCACAGTTGCCTCTAACCTGAATTCTCAGCAACAAGCTGACTGCTATTATCCAGAAATTGATGTTCCAGCACTTATAGCAACCCCTAAACACAACAGTGGATACACACGCCTTGTTCTTACTCACACTACTGCTGATTTCACAACACCACGAACCACATAAGAATCAATTTAACACTTCAGTAATCACATGTAAGCCCTCTTACAACCACTCAATAAGGATTGTGCCACACAACCACCACAACATAGTCAAACCTGTTATACCCAGTTCAGACTAGTTTAACACTTTTAAGAGGGCACAACACAGCCACAAAAGTTCGGCTAGGTCACAGCATTACACCTTACACCACTCGGCCACTTACAGCAGCCCTAACCCCACTAAACAACTTACAATAACCCCTACACCATTCGGCTACTGTACACACAGCCTGTTCTAGGGCAACAGTGAACCTAGTTCTCTAGGTTCTGACCAGTACTAACAGCCTCTTGAAGGGTTTCTACCCAGAAATACCAACAACACAAGAAGAAGAGATAACCGACCTTCCTTTGAGAGTCTCAACCAACCATTCACTGCTGAAGTCACTTTTCTTGATGAAGAGGAATATGCGCAGCAGAGAGAGACGAGCTGTGAGATTTCAGACCTAGGGCGAACTAGTTTTCTCCATTGACTGACCAGAAACGCAGGGAAGGAGAGCCACGAACACTGCTGAGGTGCTTTACCAACTGAAGTAGGTCAGGAACATGGCTCTGATACCATGTTTCAAATGCTGCTACATTAACCCGAATCAGGAAGTGAAGGAAGAAGAAGAGGAAGAAGAAGAAGGAAATAAGGGTCTGTCGAAATCTGATGAATTCCCATCCAGTCGACTCCCTTAATCTTTATTAGAGTCTAATAATCTTTTACAAAGACTAAATTGCCCATACTTAAGTGTGGGGCAGAGTACTCTAATAAAACTGCCATATAAGCAAACTACTTAACACACATAAGATGACTAAACTACCCCTATTTGGCTCACTTTAACAGTGTCTTTCGCATTTTATTCTTGCGCGGAAAGACACGGAAAGACGCACAGAAAGTCGTGCTTCTGCCAAACTAGCTTTAGGCTGCTCAGATCTTCATGCAAAAGCTCAATGCGTTTTTTGACTGTCAGAGCTACCAGAAGATCTTCCCAAAAAGACGCGCCAAACGGGCCCTAGATCTTGCATTTTCAGCACGCTTCCACATAGGTGGGATATAGCAGATGATGATTCTGACCACCTATATACTGATTGGTACATCAAGTACCCTTTCCATTTCTATTTTCTTTGCTTTCCTCCACTTTTTCCCATGGAGCTAAAGGCTTTATTTATTATTTCAATTTGCCAATTTCACTTGACTGATTATGACCCACCTTTTCCATTTTTATAGATATCTAACATTTTATTTTCTGAAACAGACCCACGATTGACTGATTATGACACATTGCTTGAGAATATCCATGGTTTAAAAGAAGGGAAGCCTGTTCAGGTGCCAATATATGATTTCAAGTCTAGCTGCCGCACAGGATACAGGTTTGCTCCTTACCTTCTGCTTGTAGAATAAAAGCTTTTAGATATGCAAGGCTTTGGTCATTAAAAAGTCACAGGTTCTGATTCTTAGTGTAGCAAAGATATGCATGAATCAAAGCTAAATTAATTAGGTTTTCTGTGTATGGATTTTATCTCTTTTGAGCATATGGCTGCCTTTGTTTAATAAGTATTATACATATATGATGGAATAAGATGCTAAGCATCGAAGCGATGGGGTTCATCTCAAAAGAGTTTGCATCAGGAGACAAAGTATCTCTAAAAATTAGAGAAGGAAGAAAGGGAACAGTGAGACTAGAAGAAGAGGCAATCTTCTGGTTCAAAAGTTCCATGGACAGACCATGCCTTGTTGGGCATATAGGGTTATGGAGCAACAAGATGGTAGGAGATAGATGATCATACAAGGTAGAAAGGAAGGAGAACAAAAGAGAAAGATTTCTCTGCTTAACTGAAAAATTTGCATCTAACAAGAGGCAGGAAATATGTATTCCAGAAGCTACAAGAGTGTTTGGAATGGAGACTATTCTCCAGGAATCTGCAGTAGTTAATGAAGGTACCCTAATAGGGTAATGATAAAACTATGTGCAGGGCCAAACCAGTTAGTCAACAGTATATCGGCATCCTTGAAGCATTCAATCTCAGTGGAAGACAAGGATGAGAAATGGGAGAGAGTGATCATAGTCACAGCCAGAAAGGAAGGGATTGGTGAGCCTTGGAGAAGTTCTTGGAGGAGAATCTGAAACATGTCATTTGGCTGTGTGATGGGGCATGGTACTCTTGAGTCATGAGCAAATATGATCCTGCATCATTATAAGACTTTGTGTAGAGAATTCCTAGAAGCAGATGCAACATCATTGAACCAATATTTTGAAAATCGTCATTTTATTGTAAATTGTAGAGAAAGTTGAATCGAACTGAATTGTGAATCGCTTTGTAAATCGTAGGATTATTTCTATTTTTTACAAACTTGCCAAAAAATTATATAGATAGATAGATAGAAACCTAAAATGATATAATCAAGTTTGACTTGAAAGTTAAATAATCTACATACAATAACTCTTTAACCTACATATGATAGAAAATAAGCTAGTGTCTGGTATTAAATAACATAAATAAATCATTTTCTAGTGAGGGCTTTAAAACAAGTCACAGTGAATTGCAAGAATCATAAAAATCATAAGATTTATGAATCAAATTGTAGGATAATTTTTTTGCAAAAAAGGATTCAAACATGAGATTTTAATTGAAACCCTTGGCATTCATGATCCAAATTGTGAATTGTATCGTAAATCATAAGATTTTGACAACATTTGGATACTAAGAGTAATGGAAACTATGCAGAGGAATGAAGAGGAAATGAGAGTTTTGATTTCACATTTTGCAAAATTAATACAAAAATGGTAATTCCTGGCAAAACTTTTCTGGAGAAAGGCAAAGTGCCTTTGGTGATAGGTAACTAATATAGAAGTGGTAGGTATGGAAGAGCCAAGACTAGTGGCCAAGTGGATAGAAGGGTTTGAGTCAATCTGGGGGTTTAAGGTTCAACTAAAGAACAAGAAACATCAAACAGACTGGTTTGGCCTGGTTTGAACCAGCAACCGAAGAATGCAATAGCTTGCCTCGAAAAGAGAATAAATGGACAATAGATCTTAAAAGCATTGGAGTTGTCATCTTCCTCCTGTCAGGTTGAAGGATTTGAAGTTGCAAAGACCAAAAGCACAAGGCTTTACATTATCTTGTTGGAGTGGGTGCCAATACAAAGGAGATCACAATGAAGTGGACAAACTGAATCTCTCTACTGTAGAGATCACAATGAAAACCTACAAGTAGATTCAGACAAGGGATAGATTTGGTGTGAAGACTATAAAAGGTGGAAGACTTGTCTGATGGGTCTAGCATTGGTATGTGCAATATTATTCAGTACCCAAGGCTTGATCATGGAGGAAGGAATCAGAAGGAGAGCACACAATTGGCATTCAATTCAAGACAGAGAACATTTGTTCACCAATGGTGGCGCAAAGAAACTCAGGTTTTTGGAGGACCAACATAGGGTGTATGTGGGAGGCTAGAAAACTACAGCTTTGTGTAAAAAAAGAAAAAAAAAAAAGAAAGAAAACAAAGAAACAACTGGGTTAACAAGAAATGAAATGGCAAGTTCTTTGGAAAGCTTTGAAACCCATTTTTAGGTGAACTGACTAACTAAAACCAATCCACAAAGGGTAGAGGACTCCCAAAGTTTGCTTTTCACACACTCACAGCCTCAACAGACTCCCCTCTTAAGGCTTTGTTTGTTTGTAATGCAATTTCATTTACACTTCTACAGATGTACGAGAGTGCAGAGCAGAAGAGTATAACTTATGATTCACTTTTACCTCGAGTTTTACTTTGCTTTAGGTTTTATTTTACTCCATTTATATTGTAAACAAACAAAACAAAGTAAAATTTAAAATAAATATAACTGTTTTTGCATTCAACTCATTTGCACCTCATACTTTGCACCAATGCAAATGAAATTGAATTTCAAACAAACCAGGCCTAATATGCTGCATCCTTTTCACTCTTTGAGTTCTGTTATTCCTGATTCTTTTATTGTTTACCTTCCTTTTGCTGCACAGCATTCACAGCCACAGGTGATGCTCTTTTAAATAGGTCTACAATAACCACGCAGGAGATCTTATGAAATTGATCTAGAAACTGATTCAGGAAATGTATTAGGATTTGGCAGAGGAAAAGAGCGTTTAGGCTTTGAAGGGGATGGTGATACTTCTTGTGAGGAAAGTCAACATGGGTGGGATGAGAAAAAATAGAGGGAAGGAATATAGAGAGAAATTCTACTAGGAAGAACTGTACTCCGTAGAGGTTCATGGGAGTGAACTTTAATAACACCCTCATTAAAACATCAATAGAAGTGTAACAAAATTCAATAGTTTTATCAATGAAAGTTAACTCAAGGAAATCCCTTATTTGTAAGTTGTGTTTATTTAGACAAACTTCGCAGCTAGGCATACTTGCTCCAACTGGACAAATTGCTTTTCTCACTTATTGGAAAGGGAACTGGTCTCATCTTTCTTTTAGAGCCCTTTCTAGACCTCTCTAATCACTGTCCCATCATAACCTCATATGCCTCCCCTAGAATTGGACCCATCCTTATTAGATTTGAGAATATGTGGTTATTCCACCCATCGTTTTTTAGTATTAAATTGTGGTGGGAGGAGGATTTGACTGCTAGATCAAAGGGCTTTTAATCTTGGAAGAAATTTCAAAGATCGAACCTAAAATTGAAATCTTGGAATATAGTGGTCTTTGGTCTTCTAGGGGAAAGTAAACTGCCATATTTTCCCAAATAGAGGTGTTGGATAGAAAATAGGAGAGAGGTTTGTTGGAATAGGGGAGAACCAAGCATTGGAATCCAAAAATGAGTTGGATGCAATCCTTAAGAGCAAGGTGATTAGTTGGAAAAAAAATTTCTATCAAATAAATTAAATAGGGGATCCTAACTCCAATTTTTTTTTTTAACTCATTGGCAAGTGGCAGGAGAAAAAAGAATTGTTTCACTAGGTTGGTTGTTAGTGGAGAGGAAATTTCACAATGGGATGAAATACCCAAGGTTTTTGTGGATCACATTTGAGTCCTTACTAGGATCTCATTCCCCAAGTGGAAGGTTGAAGGTTGATGTTTTAGACTTTCCCTCCTTACCTAGTGATATCTCTTTGGAACTAAGGGTCTGTTAGAAAATAGCATAAAAACAAAAATGTAAGGTACAAAACATTAACATCCAGTTCAGGTGAGTGCAAAGTGGGTCAAGATTTCCATGCCCACTTTTCACTCGGCTCATTTTTTTGTGGATGTTTACAAAACATTAACATCCAGTTCAGCTGACTTTAGTATTTGGGTTGCTGATTACTTTGGTGTCTGCTCTTGTGCTTCTTTCTTTAAATTCTTTTCTTCCTCTTCATCCATTACCCCATTTTCCTATGAGAGCTGTTTGGAAGGGCCGCCTTTTGTTGAGAGGTTTCCTTTTCCGAGCAAGATGTGAAACTACTAACCATCTACTAATCTCCTTCTCTTTTACATCCAGCATTTGGAATTTTCCCTTTTGCTGTCGTTGGTGGCAGGTCTGATCCTCCTAGGGAGGTTATGAGGCTTTTCTGCTCTTCTTTCTTCTCACAAAAGAAAAAAAAGAGGGAAGATTCTTTGGATGAGGGCAGCTTTCCTATGCTCAATATGGGAAGAATGGAACAATAGGATTTTTAAAGACAAATCTCAGTCCAAATGGGTCCTTATGGAAATCATATCCATGGAAGTTGCTCATTAGATGAAGTCTATGTAAGCCTTCAAGCCTTTCACAACTGATGACATTTTCTGAAATTGAAATATTGTGCCACACTCATCAATTTATAGGGGGATAAGATCAATATGGATCCCTCTGTAACCAAATCTCAATAAATTCAATTTTTATCATTGTAGTTTGGGTAACCTTGGAGTTTCAGGTATTGGAGGTGTTTTCAGGAACAAAGATGTCTTGGCCTTATATTTCATGTCCCATTGGAATATAGAACTCTATAAAGGCTGAATTGATTGCAATCTGGGCTGAGAATAGGAAAATCCTTGCAATATAGTCACATTGTGGCTGAAGGTGACTCCAAATTGGTTGTTGGTTGGTTCAAACAATAAAATTCTGGTCCATGGCTCTTCAGACAAGAGATCATGAAAGTAAGAAGATTAGCTGCAGAATTGGGGCTAAGGTTTTAATGGACACAGAGATCCATGAATGACATGGATGATCATTGGCAAAAGGTGCCCTTTGGGAGCAACTGTTTTGTGGAAATACTTCTCATGGGGGAAGCTTGTAATCTAAAAGCCAAAACACAGAAGGGCTACAAAGACATGCTGACCTATAATAGGGGTGTATGGCACATTGTAAATAACATCTTTTTAATAATGCAATAAAGCTTTACAGTTACCAAAAAAAGTATGGAATGATGGATGTTTTATGTGCTTAATTGTTTTGGGTAAACATTTCCCATAGTTAAACATATGGAACTAGAGCTACATATATTGACTTAGTACCAGCTGATCAACCAGTAGGTGGTCATGTATTTGCTCAATTGAGTAAGATTTTTCCACTTATTCAGTAAAACTTTCCAAGAATTCCTTGTCTTTTCACTGCAACACCAATGTGCATGTTTCAATGTGTCTGCAGAATTACAGGCATATACTATTGTAGTTATTTTTATTTTTGTAGAAGGAATGCATTCTCCAGGTTCAAATCTTTTATTTTCATGCACTTTTCTTAAAAAGAAAAGGTGGGGACCCTAATAGATCTAATGAAGTTATCAACATTCCTCAATATTCCTAATTCTTAATATATTTTTTTATTTATATTCTCAACAGGACAGTTGAAGTTCCAACCTCCCGTCTTGTGATTATTGAGGGCATCTATGCTCTGAGTGAAAAGTTGCGACCTCTTCTGGACCTTCGAGTATCTGTTACTGGTGGAGTTCACTTTGACCTTGTAAAACGGGTTTTACGTGACATACAACGTGCTGGGCAAGAACCGGAAGAAATAATCCATCAGATCTCTGAAACGGTTCTTTCACTTGCCCCATGTTAGATGTTTTCTTTAGAAAGTTTTGACTGTGTGATACTGGCAAACTAGGTTATCATGAAGCATTTACATTTATAGTTTGTTGTTCTGCACAGGTATATCCAATGTACAAGGCTTTTATTGAGCCAGATCTCCAAACAGCTCATATAAAAATTACCAATAAGTTCAATCCATTCACAGGATTCCAGAACCCCATGTACATTTTAAAGGTTAGTTTCCATCTTATTTCTTCAAACTTAAATGGTTCACTACTAGTAAAAAATGGTTCATTACTGATGTTCTATAATTGTTTCATCTAGCACTGAGTGCTTTCTATTATTGTAGTCGCTGAGAACAGTGACAGTTGATCAAATCAAGTCTGTTATCTCTGAAGAACACAAAGAAACTATGGAGGAGACGTATGATATATACCTTCTACCACCAGGTGAAGATCCAGAAGCATGCCAATCATATCTCAGGATGAGGAACAGGGATGGCAAGTATAATCTTATGTTTGAGGTTGGTTTTGCAGGAAATTGAGCTTTTCTGTCATGAAGGTTTTGTGTTTGCAAATATTGTTACCAATCTTCTTGCAGATATTATTTTTTTTTCTTACTGAAAAGAATAGTACAAATATATAATACAAAAAGGGTTTTATAATATGCCAACTACACAACCAAAGACTAGCCAATTTCGTGCAACATCCTGCCACACCAAGCGCTTGAGAATGAGTTACAATCTGTATGAAAAGATATAATATCAGGGCGTATCCTTTTCTTTCTTTCTTTCTTTCTTTCTTTCTTTCTTTCTTTCTTTTGGATTGGTAATGATAACTGTATCCTGGGAAGAGAATGAGAGCAGCTTTCAAATTTCTTACTTATCTCCTTACACACACCCTAATAGACCACGTAAGGAACAAAATCCCATATTATCTGCCCTTTAGGTCCATAACACTATTTGTTTTTGTTTGCTGACCATCCTTATTTAGAATCCATAGAGGCAATTGATCAATCTATGTAAATGATTTGTTATCTTGATTTACAGTATTTATATTTTCTTCCTTTTAATAACTTTTCCCTTTGATCTGTGCATCAATATCTTAACCATTCATTCATTAGAAAAAGTTTGACCAAGAAAAGCTAGCTGCAGAGTGACTATGAGAAACATCAGTTCCTCTAATTTGATAGCTTAGGTAGCACTTAATAAACAATTCAAAGGCTGAAACATTGTCAGGCAAGGATAAAGTTTTAAATTGTATCTTAGGAGTGCTTTGGCACAACCTTCTTTGTACATTTTTTTTTTATCAATAACAGTAACTTTTATTAAGAAAAAAATATTATAGAAAGATACAATATGAAGGGAGGGGTAAAAACACTTAACCCTCCCTAACATTAATGGTCAGATTACAACACAACCCAAAAAAGATTTGCTCTTCGCACCCCTTGTTTGGCCAAAGAGTCTGCCAGAGAATTGGCACACCTCTTGGCCCACTGAACCTGAATTTGCATGTTTTGAGTAATCTGGTTGATTTTCTTTTTTTCATTTGAGAACTTCCACAGACTAGAATCTTCCTCTTGCAACCATCTAACTGTCAGCCTAGAATCTCCTTCCACCAACATATTTCTGATTTTCAACTGCTGGGCTCTTTTGATCCCTTCCAGAGTTGCCAAAATTTCAGCTCTCAATGAATCCCCCCAGCCTATAGGTGCTGAGAACATGGCAATAATTCGACCTTCTTCATCGCAGAACACTCCACCTATACCTGAAAGGCCTGGGTTTCCTTCACTGCTACCATCAAAGTTCAATTTAATGTATTCCGAAGATGGAGTCCAAGCAGGACTAGGGGAAGAAGTCAAGGGAGCAGACTGACCCACTTCTTCCCACTTTCGAATGATGTCTCCTGCTGAACAACCTTCAAATATCTTCATAGACTTGACCCAATGGACCATCCTAACATATATTAATTCAATAATGGCTTCCCTGCTTTTTTCTTGCTCATGAAAAGTTCTTTGATTTCTTTCCTCCCACACACTCCATCTCCACAAGAGTTTACCTCTCTTTTTTAAATGCCTTACTGATGTAGTACTAAATAAGCTCTGCACACTTGAAGGGGGGGGGGTCCATTTTCAACCAAAAAGAGAGAAAAACAAACACCAGATTTCCGAAACAAAGGGGCAAGAAACTAATAAGTGATAACAGCTCTCACCATTCTTCTTACATAAAATGCACTAGTGCGGGGATAAACACCAATTAGGCCTTTTCTTTTGAAGTAGGTCACAAGTGTTACACTTTTCTAGGATAGCCTCCCAGCAAAAAGCACCTACTATGGGAGGGATTGTTCTACCCCAAACTTCCAAGACTGGGAAAGGAGAACCAAGGACCGGATGGGACTGTGTTAATTCTTTGAAAAAAGAAGAGAAGAGAAAATACCTGACAGAACAAGAGACACACCCTATTGTCCACTCTAGAGGGGTCAATAACTACCTCCTCCAGAATCTTAAGTAAGTTAGAGATGGAATCCAATTCAGAAGCTATGAGAGCCCTTCTAAAACCCAGATTCCAATTAACAGCAGAATCAGACAAAGTAAGAAAGGTGGCTACAAGCTCATTTTTAAACCTTGAGAGAGAAAACAAAGAGGGGAACTGCTCTTTCAAAGGAATGTCTCCCACCCAAATATGTTCCCAAAATCTCACAGACATACCCGAACAAAGGTCATACCTGATAAAAGGAAGAAACAAAGGAAGGATGGCATGAATAAACTTCCAAGGAGAAGCCCTTGTAGCCCTAGATGAGATCCCCGTGTTCCAGCCATCTGCCTCTTGCCCATGAATACTTAGGATTATTTTAGCCCACAAATTCTCCCTTTCTTTATTCAATCTCCATAACCATTTCCCCAAAAGAGCTTCATTCTTCTTCTTTAAGTTACCCACACCCAGACCACCATCACTTTTGGCTTTTGTAACCAAGTCCCACTTAACTCTATGGCCTCTTTTCTCCTCCCTTGGTTCCCATAAGAAATCCCTCATTAATTTTTCCAAAATCCTACATACTCCCTCAGGAATTCTAAACACAGCAGAAAGTAAATCGGAAGGTTTGCCAAGCTTGACTTTATCAAAGTTATCCTACCACCCAAAGATAGGTAGTTTTTCTTCCAAGAGGCTAGCCTTTTTGTGAATCTGTCAATCACCGGGTTCCAAAAGCTCCTCGTGGTAGGGTTATCCCCTAGTGGAAGCCCCAGATATTTCAATGGCCATTGAGCAATCTCACAACCCAAAACTTGAGCCCTTTCTTCCCACCTCTCTGACACTCATATTGATGTCAATCACACAACTCTTATCAAAGTTTACCTTGAAGTTAGTCGCTTGTTCAAACACCTTGATCACCATCTTTAAATTACTAACCCACCCAATCTCCTCCCCACCACAAAACAGAATTGTGTCATCCGCAAATTGTAAATGAGTGACCGGAACCCTGTCCCTCCCAACTCTCCAACCATTTACCAATCATCTAGCATTTTCTTTCTCAATAAGCCTCCTTAACACTTCAACAATCAGGGTAAAAAGGAAGGGGAGAGGGGGTCCCCTTGCCTAATACCCCTAGTAGCTGGAAAATGAACTATCACCCTACCATTCACCAATATAGAATAGTGGCACGTTCTGATACACCCTCTTATCCATTTGCACCACCTCTGCCCAAAACCAACGGGCTCTAATACTTCTAGCAATAAGGACCAATCAACCAAATCATAAGCCTTTTCTAGATCCAATGTGCACACCAACCCTTTCTTCCCTCTTCTTTTAAAATCCTCCACACTCTCATTTGCTATTAAGATTTGGTCTACAACTTGTCTATTCTTCACAAAAGCACCTTGATTAGGGGATATGATTGTGGGAAGCACCTCTCTAATTTTTCGGGATAACACCTTAGCAATGATCTTATAGAGGCTATTTACCAAACTGATGGGTCAAAACTCTTTAGGGTGACATGTTCCCTCCTTTTTTGGAATTAAGGAAATAAAGGTAGAGTTCAGGCCTGGATTTATCACCCCTCTTTCAAAGAATTCCGAGAAAACACTTTGGATATCAGCCCGGGGCTTTAGATCTATCCATAGAGAAGATGGCATCCCTTACTTCCAGTTCAAACTCTCTTTCCAACCACTCAATCAACTCATCAGGGAGCCTGGGCCAATCCAACCCTTCAATCCTTAATCTCTCGTTTAGAGGCCTGCTGAAGATAAATTTGAAATATTCCACAAAAGCCCCAGCAATCTCATTCTGTTGGGTTATAGTTGTATCATCAACCACCAACTTAGAAATGGAGTTCTTCCTTTTTCTGCTATTAGCTATAGCATTGAAGAATTTTGTATTCCTATCTCCCTCTTTCACCCATTTGTGTCTGGATTTTTGCCTCAAACTAATTTCTTTCTTTAAAAATTGTGTCCTCCAGATTTTTCCTCAACTCCCACCTCACCTCTTTGTCCTTTTCCCCAAAACATCCCAGTTTTTCCATTGCATCTAATTCCTCGATTTGGCTTATCAACCGTTGCTTCCTGTTAGAGTTAGCAAATGGGGGGTAGATTCGTCTTTTCCAATCAGTTTAAGTTATGTGCTTATGTGGCAGTTCTAATTAGACTTCCTGTCCCATACTAAGCGGGGTTTTAGTCTTTGTACTTAATTAAACCCCTAATCCATATTATGGTCGAATGGTAGGGTTTAGCCTACAATGTTCAACTGTTTTCTTCTTCTTCTTCTTCTGCTCTTCTCCTGGTTCGAACTGCTGTAGCTACTGAAGAAACATGGTATCGGTGCAGGACATTGCTCTCTAAATCTCCTCTCCTGCTTCTCTCTGATCGTGACTTCATTTTCTTTCTTCTTTCTGGGCTGAAAATGGAGAACACAGGTTCGACCTAGGTCTGAGAACACTTTAGTCCTTCTTCCTCTGCTCAGAACTTGACTATTTTTCAAGAAAAATAATTCCAGAAGTGGATGGTCGACTGAAGCTCTCCATCAGAGGTTGGTTACCTTTTTTTTGTGCTGTTGGTATTTCTGGGTTGTTTGTAGCCTTGGTTCTTGGAAAAAAAGTCCAAGAACAGGCTGTGTTGGCAGTGGCGGAATGGTGTAAGGGTATGTTTGACCCTTTTGTGTGGGTCTGTAGTTTGTTTTGAAGCCCTTGTTGGTCACAAGTGACCTGAATCGAATGACAGGTTACTGCAGTGGTAGTAGTTTTTTTTTTTTTTTTGGATTTGTAGTGCCCTCTGAAAAGGTCAGACAAATCTGTACCACGTGTGATAGATATGGTTGTGTGGTGGTGCTTGTGATGCTCAACCTCTATTGAGCAGCTTCAAGAGGGCTTGTATGTGGTTAATGAGTTGCTGAATTAATGTCATTGTGATTTATGGTTCTGTGAAATCAGTAGTGGTGTGAACAAGAACAGAAGTTTGTGTACCTATCATCTGTGTTTGGGGACTGATTGATTGTGACTGGTTGTGAACAGTGGTGATTGATTGTGACTGGTTGTGAACCTATCATCTATGTTTGAGGACTGCTATAGTGTCTGGAATATCAAACTCCTGACAGCAGTACTCAGTTGGCGACTAGGGATTCAGATTAGAAGTAGCATTTGGAGGGCATCATCGTAGAAACCGGAGATGGTTGTAGTGATCAGAAACCTAGTGTAGTGATTCCCTCTAACTATCTGGGTGTGCAAATGACTTCAATTAAACTTAATGGTGAGAACTATGTGCTATGGGCCAAGTCAGTGGACGTTTTTCTCAAGGCAAAGAGGAAAGTGAAGCATGTGAAGGGAGATAAACCATCAGCCGACTCTTCAGGGTTTGATGACTGGGAACAAGAAGATGCCCAAATCATGACATGGTTATGGAATAGTATGGAACCCAAAATAAGTGCCAACTTTATGTATGATTGGCCCTTGTTTCAACGTGACATTAAAAATGCCTTCCTTCATGGTGACCTCATGGAGGAGGTATATATGGAGCAACCACCTGGGTTTGTTGCTCAGGGGGAGGATGGTAAGGTGTGTAGACTAAAAGAGGCAATTTATGGGTTGAAACAATCTCCTCGTGCTTGGTTTGGGAAATTTAGTGAAGAATTTTGGAATGAAACAACGTCGGGTTGACCACTCAGTGTTCAACTATGATTCAGAAGCCAGAAAGATTTTATTAGTAGTCTATGGTGATGACCTTGTCATAACTGGCAGTGACAAATTGGGGATTGATAAACTAAAGGTTTTCCTGCAAGAACATTTTCAAACAAAAGACCTTGGGAAGTTGAAGTACTTCTTGGGTATAGAAGTTGCTAGTTCAAAACAATGTGTAAATCTGTGCCAAAGAAAATATGTCCTTGAACTGCTGGATGAAACAAGACTGTTAGGTGCGAAATTGGCCGAAACTTCCATGGAACCAAATGCTAAGTTGAGCAGTGATACAGGTGAAATATTTGATGATCATGAAAGATATAGACGGTTAGTGGGGAAGATGAACTATCTGACTATCACAAGACCAGACATCTCCTTTACAGTCAGTGTGGTGAGCCAATTTATGCAGAATCCTCAGATACCTCACTAGGATGCAATTCTTAGAATTGTAAGGTACTTGAAGGGGACTCCAAGCCGTGGGTTATTGTACAAACAAGGAGGAAGACTTGAGGTAGTTGGGTATACAAATGCCAGATTGGGCAGGCTCTATGTCGGATAGAAGATCTACTACAGGTTACTGCACATTCCTTGGAGGCAATCTAGTGACATGGAAGAGTAAGAAGCAAACTGTTGTAGCAAGGAGTAGTGTTGAAGCCGAATATAGAGCCATGGCACACACTACATGTGAATTAGTATGGCTGAGAAACCTCCTACAAGAAATTGGATTCACAATGGACAGACCTATGAGATTGTATTGTGATAATCAAGCTGCAATTCACATCTCATCTAGTCCTGTTTTTCATGAGAGAACAATAGAGATTGATTGCCACTTTGTGAGGAAGAAAGTCCTTACTTGAGAGATAAGCACAAAACATGTGGGCTCAGGTGATCAATGGGCAAATTTGTTTACAAAAGGTTTAAACTCAGGGAGAGTGAACTATATATGTAACAAGCTGGGATTATATGACATATATTCTCCAGCTTGAGGGGGAGTGTTAGAGTTAGCCAAATGAGGGGTAGATTAGTCTTTTCAAATCAGTTTAAGTTATGTGCTTATGTGGCAGTTCTAATTAGACTTCCTGTCCCATACTTAAGTGGGGGTAGTTTAGTCTTTGTACTTATTTAAACCCCTAGTCCATATTATGGTCGAATGGTAGGGCTTAGCCTACAATGTTTGACTGTTTTCTTCTTCTTCTTCTTCTTCTCCTTCTGCTCTTCTCCTGGTTCGAACTGTTGTAGCTACTGAACAAACACTTCCTTTCTTCTATCCTCCCAAAGTGAAGAGTATTCCACTCCTTAATTTTGACTTTCAGCTCTTTTAGTTTCAATGGGATTTCATTCTTTCCCAATTTGCCCTCGGGTTAATTTCATTCCACCACTGCTTCACTTTCTCTTTAAAATCTGGGTGTAGAAGCCACATATTCTCAAATCTAAAGGGGAAGGACCATTGTTTCCAAAAACTGCCTTGCTTAGCATAATTGGCTAATGATCGGAAGTAGCTCTCGGCGAGGCCCTTGACACCAATTCTCCCCAGTGCTCTTCCCAATCTGTGGTAAATAAGAATATGTCTAGTTTGGAGCACATTGGATCAACTTGGAGATTAGACCAGGTGAAACTATTATGTGAGAGATTCAATTCCTTGAGTTCAAAGGCATTGATAAACTCATTAAACTTCCTCATACTGGTAGTACTCCTTTGTGTTACCTTATTGCACTCATCACTAAACCTGGGCACATTGATATCCCCTCCTAAACACCAAGGCCCATCCCACAGACCTCTAATGTCTTCCAATTCTTCCCACAGTTCATTCCTTTGCTTGTAGCCAGTAGGGCCATAAACATTAGTTAAGACCCATTCAAACCCATCTGTCACTTGCTTGAATTTGATAGAAACTGAGAATCTTCCCATTAATTCTTCCACTCCCTCCAACATTTCATCCTTCCACAATGTGACTATCCCTCCAAATGAACCCCAAGATGGACTCATTACCCAACTCAGTCCATTTTCTCTCCACACACTTCTAGCCCACATTTTGTCGAGTTTAGATTCCTGGATTAAAAAGATATCTGGGTTTTCTTTCCTTAGGACCTCCTTTATTAAAGCTCTCTTTCTTGCATTCCCCAAGCCTCTCACATTCCAACTTACAATCTTCATTACTCCAATATAGTCTGCCCCACTCCTAAACTTTCTTTCCTAAGAACCTCCTTTTCTTCCCCTACCCTTCCTCTCACTAAATTCTTTGTCCCCGTCCACATCCAATTTCAGCCTCTCAACTTCACTTAGCCTTCTTTTCCTCCTTTTCCCAGCTTCATTTTTAATCTCCAAATACCTTTTCAGCTCATTCAGATTTTTCACCTTGCACCCTAGCTTTTCAAAAAATTCAGCTAGAGAGTCCTCTTCTTCATCTCCCTTTTTAGTCTGTTTACTTCCATCCTCTCTATGCCTCTTGCTTTCCTTCTCCTGCTCCACCCTTCCTTCAACTATTTTGAACTCACTGTTCTTCTCTCTATCACCTCTTCCTTCTCCATTTTCACCCTAGTCAAATTATCCAGCTCTTTGATTATTAAGTTCCACACCCTCAGCTCCCTCTCACCCCTCCTGTATCTCCCCACCAACACCACCTCTATCATCTTCTAATCCAAGGGTATTTGGCAAGGAAGCAGGACTGGAATATGGGAGACAGACATCATGAGCAGAGTGGGCATTAGTAACCAAATCCGAAAACACAACCATACCTGGGTCTGGAGGGAGTGGACAATCAGTAATCGGTTGGGTTTGACCAGTCGACAACAGAGTATGACTTTGTAGGCCACAACCTAGACTTAATTCACCCTTGTTAGTACTTCCAAGGCTCTGTCGTTCATCCCCTCCTGATGTATCCATGTTTGAAATCTGGTGATTAACCATTGTCTTCCCGCAGGTTCCTCGCCTCTCGTTCATTTTCTGGATTGAATCCTTCTCACCTGAGGTTCGATTTTCCTACCTGGCATCCAATTAGCGCTCGGCTTCGTTTAGCATCCCACTGTCAGTAGATGGTTTCAGCACTTCAGTAGCATCTTCTGCGTTCTCAGAGAATAGAATAGTTGTGCTGAAGGTGTCTTCCAGCTCATCGGTCTGGCTTCCTGCTTCCCATTCTGTCTCTATGTCATCCTCTAAGAAATCGCAACTTACCCAGCCATCATCTTCTCCTTCAAGATCATCTCTGCTATTCCTGGTGTATCTTGGGTTTCTTCTGTCTTCTCCCCTCTTCTCTTGGTTGCCTTCTTTAGCTTTAACAACTGGAAGCCATCGCATGTTTTGCCTTGAGGAGTTCTGTCCACCTGCGAACTGTTCTCTTGCATCTGATTTCAGCATCTGCCTCGAGGAGTTCTATCCGTAAAAAATGTCGTATATAAGTTAAGAATACATTGCATAAAAGATAATGGTAATTGATATTGACAAATAAAGTTTGATCTTATATGTACTAATGAAAGTGACTTCGTACCATGCCCATGTAGCATATACTATAGATAATTGGAAACATGAAACATGTTTGTCACACAATACCCTGATGTTGAAACATGTTGCTCACTCAATACTATAGACAAGGCGCCCCCAGTCGCCTAGCCTCGCCTTGGTGCCTTGAAAACTATGCCATGTGCAAATAATTTTTACCAAGATGGCTACTTGTTTTAGTGGCAAATTTGTTTTTATATATGTACTAGTGATTTTAAATCCTTGTTAGGTTTACTTAGTTTTCTTGAATTGTTTTTTCTTTAAATTCCTCATAGGCACCTATTTTAACATATTTGTTTAGGTGGAATTCTCTCCTTTTTTTTTTTTGTAAAATAGGTGGAACTGTCTTAGTGAATGTGAAGTGGACAGTGCACCATTTACAACTAATGTCATTTGGCCTATTATATTTATATACTTGGATCAAATAGGAGAGAGTGTTGAACTAATTCCATCAAACCTGTAGAGTACCAAAAAAATAGCTGGTTTTGTGGAGACACTTGATGTACCGTAGTTCTATGGTTCCTGTTGTATTATAGTCTTTGTCTACTATTATCTTTCAGCCCTCTAAGGGCCCTTTTTGTAATTACTCTTTTTTCACCTTTAGCCCTTCAAGGGATCCTTTGTAAATACATATAATTAATGTATATTTAGGTTCTTTGGGGCTGGCGGTCGATTCATTCTATTAGACACCATAGCTTTCAAGGCACCAAGGCGAGTCTGGGCAACAGTGGGGCGCCTAGGCATCACCTAGGCGATGTAATTTTTTTAAGTAAAAGTGTAAAACCATATATCCTAGGGTAGTTTCCTAGGTGTTCCATAACCATCTTTCCTTAATAATTATCCATAATTTTCATAAGAGAAGTATAAATTTCATGTTTTAAGTCTAGAAAATCAACATTTTATGAGAAGAAAAAGAACAAAGGAAAGAAAATTAAAAAAATGTAGGGGCTGAACCCCTACTTTTATTATAGGAAAAGAAGAAAAGAAAAGCTGGAAGAAGAAGAAGAAGAAGAAAATGTGTTGATTAGACAAAATTTTAAGTTCTTCCCTTGCTTATTGGTTCAGGTTTTGAAATCTTTGAGGGTTCAATCAAGGATCAAAATTTCGTATACCCCGTATTGGGTGAATTGTATCTTTGGGATCCTGATACACCTGTTTAGAAGTGCTTTTGGGGACCCATTATTTAAAATAATATATATTTAAAAATGAAATTGAAAACCAAAGAAATAAAAAAATAGGGGGAGTATTGTTATAAGTACCGATACACAGAGGTGTATCGATACTTCAAATCATGGGTTTAATACAACAGTTAGCAATGTTTGTGTTGATTAAACCCTAACAAATAAGAAAACAATAAAAAGAAATTAGTATATAAACACATAACTGCTTCGCGATTGGGCGAGGCGAGCCTCCAAGGGCGCCTTGGCGCCTAGGCACCCGCCTTGACAACTATGTTAGATACCCCTGAAACCTTTGGTGTTCTCACAAACTGGAAGATTGGCATGGTATCGGAGCAGGTCATATCCACCAGCTACTGATTCGATTAACTTCTTGGGTGATTAGAGGATTGTTTAAGAAGTATTTTGATTACTATCAAACTCTGGTTGAAGGTTATTTGAGAGCTGTTTTAATCAGCCGAAGCTGATAGGTTTTTTTCTAGAAAATACACCTAGCAGGTCAGTTTTTCCTTATTTTCCCTAAATTGGCTGATTGAATCAGCCTAAAACTTTGTAGTTGGTGTCGCCCAGGCCTCATTTAACTGGTCATTAATCTGCTTTGAAGATTGGTTCAGATTTGATAGGGTTTTGATCCCATCTTCTAGTCAACAGTCCTGAAACTTTCCATTTTGGGACTGAGATAGATACAATCCTATTATTCTGAGATTTCTGCAGCAAAATCTCAGTTATTTGGTGAAGTATTAATTCAGTATTGCTTTTAAACTGTTACTAATCTTGCTTGCAGTGATCAGAAAACTTGTAAGTTTCACTTGCTTTGGAATATATTGGATTTAAATAAAATAAAAATATTCAAGGGTATGGTAATCTACCCAATGTCAGCTTCACCTATTAAGGATCCTATAATATCCTTTAAAACTTATTACCAAATGGTTCCTTATACAACAAAGCAAGAATTAAGTATTTGTGGTAGATAGAAGCATGTATTTTATAAGAACCATACATGTTCCCAGTAGGGTCCAGTAATACTTTCATTTTCCTTGTATCTTTCATGGGAGTAACTTGGATATGAATTGTATGATACAGTTAAACCATGTTTTGGTATATCATACATGTTCTTTTAATCCTGAGTATCTCATTTTGTTCCTATGATTCTAATTTTGTTCACAATATTTGTTTTCCTGGTAAAAGTGACAATTAGAGGCTCATCTTTTTTTGTTCAATTGCATTCATTGATCTCAGGAATGGGTTACAGATAGGCCATTCATTATATCACCAAGAATAACTTTTGAAGTCAGTGTGCGTCTTCTTGGTGGTTTGATGGCCTTGGGGTACACAATAGCAGCCATCCTGAAGCGAAGCAGCCATATCTTCTCTGAGGACAGGGTCTGTGTGAAAATTGATTGGTTAGAACAGCTCAATCGTCACTATGTTCAGGTATTGTACCATGCCACCATGACTTGGATACAACCATCATTTATCTGCATTTGGAACTCAAGGATTTCAAATCAGTTTTGCCTGCAATTAATTTGTGTCTTTGCATGGTGACATTGCATGTCTTAGTTAACCTATAAAATACCATGACTGTGTGAAAGACCTGCAGGATGCCTACTAATTCCTTTGATTAGAGTGGTCATTGCAGTGGCGCTTTACTGAAAGAGAAAACATTGCATCTTGCAAGAGCATGATGTTGCATAAAACTTTTAAACAGCTGATGTTATCTTATGAAGGGCAGAAAACTAAACTCAAATGCCTTTTGGGTGCATATGCAATGCATGCAAAAATCTCCTTTGTTGAGATTAACACTATTGAATGTTATTAACTTTTACCATTTTAGTTGAAGGAATGATGAAATATCATCACCTGTTGAAGAAAAAGGCCAATTGATTAAGCAACTATGCTTTTTGATCTAGATTTCCCAAGTGGATTCATGTTTTATAGTTTTATGTATATTATGTGTATGGAATTGCAGGTGCTATGGCCAAACCCAATGAAGACATCATGTTAGGGGTGCAATTGAATTGAGCTTTAATCGAATAATCCAGGCTTGAGTTTGATTCCAATTGAGTTTAAATCTCATGGTAAGTTCGATTAGTTATTTGAACTCGAGTTTGACCAAAAAAAGTTCAACCTTTTGAGCTGAACTCGAACTCATCAAATATTTAATCGAACCAAGCCTAGACATGCTGATGTTCGGCTCGGCTCAGTTCAATTACACCCGTACCTCATATTGCCCCGTAGGAGTGTTGATGTTTTAATTTCCAGTTTTTAGTTATCAATTGAATCATTGTCCACTTGCCTAAAAGATGGATCTATTGACATCTACAATTATTCATCATTTTCCTATAAATTGTCCATCTTATTAAATCCTGGTGATCTAGAAACTAATGTTTTCCATTGGTTCTGGTAAAAAGGTGCAAGGAAGGGACCGCTTATTTGTAAGATATGTAGCCGAGCATCTAGGTTTGGAAGGTTCATATGTTCCTCGCACATACATAGAACAGATACAGTTGGAAAAACTTGTTAACGAAGTTATGGTATGACATCTCTTCATATATCTTTTTAATTGGTTATGCCCTTTTGTGTTTGGTTAGTCCTGATCTGATCTGTTTCACAGGCATTACCAGATGATTTGAAGACAAAGCTTAGTATAGATGATGATCTGGCCTCGAGCCCCAAAGAGGCACTTTCTCGGGCCTCTGCAGATAAGGTTTCCATGAGGATTAAGCATCTGAAAAGGTAATATGCACTATCCCTTTCCGTGATGACTCAGACCATGGGCATGATATAAGTGTTTGACCAAATTAGCTTGTTTGGAAATTTTTTGGACCTTGTTGTTTCTTTGTCACGAACCAGCTTGAGTGTTCATATTGTCTCTGTTTCCATTTTCTTAATAAATATGAAAAATAACTTTATTTTATCAAGGGATAGAAGAGCAAGATAAATATCCTTTAATCCATGCAATAGAAAAGACAGGAATACCTGGTTGGTTATTTGTTTGTGCTCAGCCAACTTGGGAATTCATGTTGTTTAATTATTTGTGAACAGACAACAATACTAGTTGTTGTGACATAATAATGTTTGATTCACTTGGCCACTTTATTTAGAAACCCACTTTGGTTGCGCAAAAGCCTATTGCTTAGTTTATTAAATTTATTAGTATGGTATTTTTCTTAAAAAATCTTTACGCCTAAAAGGCTAAAACTCATGGTACACTTGTGTATTTTAATTTTTAAGCAGTGGTTTGTCACACTCTTATACAACACATAGGGACAAGAATCTGTCCAAGCTGACAAGACTTGCCGTCAACAGTAGGATTGATGGGAGAGTCCCAGAATCACCTGCAACTCTAGCAAACCAAGTGAGTTCATACATGTCTCAACTCTCAAGAAAATAATATTCAACAAAATTGTGTTATTTTCGAACAGTATGCACTAAACCTTTAGCATTGTTTATTAACTTCTCTGTCGATTGTGCTAGGGAGTCATTACTCAACTCTCTGAACAAATTTCAACACTGAACGAGAGAATGGATGAATTCACTTCTCGGATTGAAGAGCTAAATTCTAAACTTACCATCAGGAAAGTTTCTCCTAGCCAGCAAAACCTGGCACTGCAAGCTGAAGCCTGCAATGGCTCTGGACCCACTTCACTCTTTGTGTCTAATTTAAGCAACGGTTCCTTGACTGGGTCCATTCTACCCAATTCCTCATCTTCTTCCCAATTGGCTAAGGAGTCCCCATTAATGGAAGAGGTACCATGAAAAATCAAACATCTCACATCTTTGTTTATCTATTTAAGGGTTCTGTGCATACCCATTTTATCTGCTGCTGGTGATCCAAGCAACTGGTTTTTGTTAAGTAGTGAAAAAGCATCCACAAAGTCCAATAAATGATTTCCTTAATTGGACGGTCAAGTTGATATAATACATGGACAACATCCCACCCAAAAGAATCACAGATGAGAATGGGCCATCTGCAAAATATGATGTTGATTGTTGATGACCAAGCCTCTTTTTAGCATGTGGAGTCCTTTGCTTAGGGTGCAAACGGAATTTTGTCCTGATGTTTTGGCTAAATCATCTACTCCCACTTTGGCTTTTGAAATATAGTTGAGTGGTATGGATGAATGTTGCATTGAAGGTTCAGTATAGAGTCTCTTTTTCAATCAATACACTTTATTTTATAAGACTGCACTGACATCTGCAATTTGATTAAATTTTGTTTAAGCTCCGATCATTCTGTTTTAAACGTGATTCTGATTTACTTGTTATAAACAGATTCTGGTTATTGCTCGAGGACAACGTCAAATCATGCATCAGTTAGACAACCTCAGCAATCTCCTTCATGAGAACCTGGGTGAATACTCTCACCAAGGAAGGGCAACCCAGAAAAGCATAATGGAAGATGTTGAATTTTTCGGAGTCCCTCTTGTTTTAACCATAGCCATTGGGGGCCTTGGGTTCTTGTTGTTCAAGGGTCTCTCATCACGAAATTGAATCCTCTGCCAAATAACATTTCCTTGAAATAGTTATCACTTTACATGTATGGTGAGCCTACCCTTCTGCTCGGGAAAGAGAGTAGAACGATAGTCTGATCTATCAGTAGAGATTTGGGGCGTAATCACAGATTTTGGTAGTTCTCTTGATCATTTAAAAGAAGGGTTTTGTCTCCTAAAACTGTAAATTGATTGGTTTAAAGGGTACCTAGAAGTTCCCAACTCCCACATGGGGTTGTTCACCAATATGCATGATTTTTTCCAGTATTTGTTGAGAGAATGTTGGCATATTGAGTTAAGAGATTTCTTAAGTAACTAAGGTGATGATGCAGCAAGTCTAATTCCCATAATGCGTTTGGTTGCAGTAATGGTAGTGCAAATGATTTGGGTGTAAATTTTGATTTATTTTTAATTTGTATTTCAAATTTTACATTATTTTATTTAATTGCAGTGCAAACGAAGTAAAATAAGATCTGAGGCGGAATAAAGTAAAACTCAAAACAAAATTGAAGTAGGGCAAATCAAATTGCACTGCAACCAAATGCAGCCTAAGGAGCATATGAGGGCTACACCACTCAAAATTATATCTATTTGTGAGAATACCTTGAGTAGATGTTCTCCATTTGTTTGCAATGTAAATTGTGCAGATGTACGAGTCTATGAGAGTGTTGGAGTTTGGTTTATTTTTCCTTTAGGCTCTGTTTGTTTACCGTGCAATTCCATTTGCATTAATACAAATGCATATCACAAATCAGAAAAGTTGACGATCTGTTTCGCTTTTGCTTTAAAAAAATCAGAATTTACATTGAACTAACTTGCACTCCCATGCTTTTGCACCAGTCCAAATGAACTTGTATTGGAAACAAATTAGGCTTAGAACATGCATATCGACACTTTTGTACTTTTTAGGAGCACTATAATGGCTGAATTGGTAGTAGAGATGACCCCAACAACTAGGAGAAGCAGTTTCTGAACCAACCTGTTTAATCCGATTACTCACCGAGTTTGAGTGGATTTGGGTGGAAGAACCTTAGCTGTTTGGAAAAACAGCCCAAAACTGTTTACGAACTCCCTCTACATGACACGTTACCACAGATGTGGAGTAAAAAGGCTTATGCAATCAATATTCTTTTAGACAAAATGACAAACAAGGGACTGAATTGTCGTGGGAGGAAGTTCTCAAACAGCTGATGTTTGTATCGTAGTCAGGTCAATTACTTGGTGAATTTCTGGACAAGACTTGCTACACTGGTCACTAGTCTAAGCAGTAAAAAAGCAGATGTAACCTCGTCTCCTTTGTCTAATTAGAAAGAAAAGATGAGATGGGTTAATGAACAAATAAGTGATAGTTTCTTGAGCTTCCTTTCATACTGCTTCTACCACAGCCACAGGTGGCCGCTCTCGGAGTAATTCCTAGTCCAGGAAGTGGGGCTGACTGCTGCAGACAGCTTCAAGCATGCCGGTGTCCTTTGCATAATTCTGTCTAGAGCTTATACTGTGATTAACATGAATGCTCTGCTTGTGGGTGGTAGCTGGACATTGATATCATGCCCGGACAAATAAACCACCTCTTGTTCATGATTCATTTGCTTGCCCATCTGCATTTAGTACAGTTTGAGTGGCCAAAGACTGAAGGGCCCTTCCATCCATGTGCATAGCTTTGGTATGTTGGACCATGCTAGAGGCCAGAGCTGAAGCCTGAAGGAACAGCCCACGTTAGAGGACAAAATGCCTTTTAGGACACAATGTATTTGTGCATTTATGTCAAGCCCTTATTAGTAGCAACTGTGGCTACTCTTGTCCCATTGAAAGCAATATGTAGAATTTACAGTGCTTTGATGGCCTGACTCTGTCATGAATTGGGCCAACCCTGATCCCAAATTTCAGGTACCAGATCTTTCTTGTAATCACATTTATGCTTGTGACATTCTCAAAGTGGAAAAAGCAGAGTTCCCTGATTCCTTCAAGAGATATTTCACCTTTAGGTAGGAGTAGGAAAGTAGGGCTGTCAGTGTCAATAGGTCTGACATATTCCATTGGACTCGAACTGAACCGACCCAATTATATAGGGCCTAGGCTTGCATTATGTGTCCCCATTATAATTGGGTTGGGAATTTGTGATCACTTGTGGTTTTTCTGAACTGATCAAGACCCGAATTAGCTACCTTCACCCGGACCAGACCCAACCCATTGACAGGAAAGGAGCCTAGGACATCCCTTTAACGGTAAAAAGGTTTATGCCTAAACCCGGATACCCGGCAATAACTAGAAACGATTTCCTCTAGCTAAAGAAAGAAAATATGTGACATTAGACATAAGATGCCAATGGGTCGGTGTAAATGATAAACTTATCTTGATTCGGCCCTATTAGATTGAGCTCGGAGTGCCTTAATTGGGATTATGGTGGGGTTGAGGTTGAGTAAACTTTGCCCTGCATTGGGCGGGAGTCGGGTTTGCCCATGCTAACTCAACCTGTTGGCAACTTGAAGTCATAGTTCTGCTTTCTTTTGTCATCTGTTCAATTTATAACGACGTTGCTGCAACTTTACTAATAAATATATATTTTGTTGATGTGTAATGGGTGGAAGTGATAAGAAATTATTTAAGAACCAATAAATTAATAATGGATATGGTATTAAATAGAACAAACTTGCAAAAACAGGATTCGTGTAATCAATTTCATATGGTTGAGATGAAAGGCTTGGATGATGACAATGATGATGCATTGATATATCTCATAATATTGTCATGCAAGCACAAGCCGCGATTATCATGAAAATTTTGTATTCTTAAAACTTAGATATACAGTAAAATTGAAAAATCATCAATACTGTGTTTGTTTTCGTTGTAAATGTGAATCGACTTAAAATTCTACCATTGGTTTACATTTTCACTTATTTGTCTTCAGTGTAAATATAAACTGGTGTAAAATTTCATTCCCGGTCTGTATTTTCACACGTTAACCATCTCATCAGTTGGCTTTTCCATCGATAATCAATATAATAATACATTGATTTTTATCAATGTACATTTACATCGATTATCACATCAAAAATGCTCCAAGGGCTCACTAAAATTTTAAGCCCATAGGTTGAGTTTTACATCAATGAATTTTCCACTGAAAACAAACACAGCCTAAATATAAAATCGAGGTACTTGGTCACAGGGAAGAAAGAACAGAGGTGATAGGTCAGGTTAGGTTGGATTTGGTTTGAATCCTCTGAGGTCAAGGTAGATTTAGGAGTTCTTATTTCATTGAATGCTTTCAATTTGTGGTTGATCCAATTGGTCAGACCGATTGATTCATTGTTCCGTTAGGTTTCTGGGTCCATTTAGCCCCCTAACCATTTTACTTGTAAAAGATGTTAACTTGATCAATGACTTGATTGTGCAGGCCAGTTGAAGCATCCAACTATTTGATCTCGTCAGTAGATCATGGGTTAGATTTTAATTTTCTTTTTTATAATTTTTATTAATCAATTTATAATATCATAAAGTTATCCATTTAACTTAAACAGTTGAACCACTAACTGTACCACTTAGAGAAATACTTTGCAGTTTGCAAAGTATCATTATTTAAAACCTTGATTTCATTAAAAGTTCATTTGGGTTGAGATTGGTAGCATGTGCTTTCAGATAAGTTTGGGGTATGGACTATAAAATAAATCCATACCAAATCAGACCCATTGACTTCCCTAGTTAGACTCTTTTTAGGGCCATAAATCGAGGCAAATCTCTGACATTATATAGCCATGCAAAGCCTACAAACTCCAAACCTGAATCAGACTTAGAGGCTGTCTGATGAATGATGATAGATGAATTTGCTTAATTGAATATGACTTATTGCTTTATGTTTTACTCAACAAAATAATTAAATAATAAAACCATTCAAGGATAAAGTAACTTAACCAACTTCAACTTGAGCCATTAAAAAGCCCACGAGCTTCTTAACAACTTATTCATTAAAAAAACAAAGCAATGAACTTTTCCTTTCAACCACTTCAGCTGTATGAAACAGCCACCATACTTTGGTATTCCAATCCCAAGCATCTTTAGACTTCCTATGCTACTTGAACCTAATATGAAATGCCTACTCTATATAAGTTTTGGATGGCTTAGATGCTAATGACAGCCAAAAGGAAGATGGAGAAGTACATTGCAGCACACTGCAGAATTCTGAAATTATAACCCCCCCCCAACCCCTATAGTCTATTAACAGTCCCCCACCCCCCCAATAAACCGAATCCTGCCCATGGATTTGACATTAACCCACGGTCAAGATTTATCCCACCTGTACAGTAGGACTAATTCTAAGGTGGGCTGAACAGTCATTCTCCCTACTCAAAACGGCCTTGTTAGAATTAGAATTTCCATACTTAATGAAATCCATTTTTTTTTAATATTCAGGCCTAGATCAAAGTTTGTTGATAAAATACCATATCAGCAGATTTTCTCCCTACCCTCATTCTCATAAAATTTTAGAATACGGTTCCATATCATGTCCCTTTCTGGTAATGAGAAATTAAAGTCTTTCCATAATGCCTTAAAATAATATTTTTTATTATGTACAGAAAAAGATAATACAAATAAATAAGGAAAAAACAAGATTTATTAGAAACAAGATGCTCCTCAAACTATAAGCACAAATGGGTTACAAGTGTTCCTCAAAACTGCCCACGAAAACAAGTGTATAAATTTCGTATAAGAAGAGTAAATAATATGTTATTACTTCCAGCAGTCTCAAAATCTTGTTGTCAAGGTCTCAAGGAGTCCAATTTATTTACTACCAAAACCAATGTAATAGAATTTGAAACACAAGCATAATAGAGAAATATATAAATAAAATTGCATAAAAGAAAGAACAAGATATGCACTTTTGAACTAAAGTACAAGTCTAGACATGGTTAAGGTGTAAGTTACTTGCATTTATACCAACTATGACAAAGTTAAGTAGAAAGATGATAATGAGAGAGGGGAGGATAGTTTACTTCTATAGACTATAGTGACTTGAATTTATCTTCATCCATCTTTATAGAATTTTCTATAGTGTTTAGTGTTTACTGCTCAGTATTTTGGCCTTTGAATTTGAAGCATAATATGATCAAAATACCTGCTTCAATTTGGACATGGGTGTCGTGTGGCCAAAGAATCCCATTTGACAAGAATCCGACAGTCCCTTATTCTGATTTTCATTTGCTACTTGCAGCATAAAACAATTTCCAAAGGTTATCCAAAATTCCAAACAACTTTTCTAGAGACGATGTATTTATCTAAGTACAAAGAATGATCCATAAAGGGAAAGCTTGATAATGCTTTAGTAAGAAATAAATTCTTCTAATTACCAAAAAATAAAAATAAAGGAAATAAGAGGTGTATTTACGAATATTTACTGCATGATATTGAAGTTACAATCAATCACATCAAAAAATTGATATTGTTCACAGTAAAAGTGGAACTAAAAGAAGGAGAAGGGATTTTTAGACTGCACTCCACCTCAGAATTCTGATTTGAAATACAAACCTACAACAATTCAAAATTATAAACAGCTCCACCTATAACATCCATACTTGGCCCGTAAATTGGCATCAATTCCGAACTGGCATCTGCCCCACCTGTACAGTAGAATTAAGAATTCTAAAAGTAAACTGAACAGTAAAAACCCCAAACAAGAAAAGAAAATAGATTGTGTAGTGTGCCCTTATTATATACTTGTGAAGGGCGCTGTTGTGCTCCTCACCTTTCAGGACACGTGGTGTGTTCTGAGGTGAGATATAGCTTAGGTTCAATGGGCAGCTATGTGCTCCTCATGTGAAGCTTAAGTTAGGCTTGGTGTTCGCCATGTGTCCCTTTTCTCCCGAGGTTGCAACATGTATCGTAAATGTTCCTCAGTGAATGGCAGCATGCCACATCAGCCAGGTGTCCTCTACATCAACATCAGCATGGCGGTCCAACCGGGGTGTGATACGCCTTCATTAAAAATATTATATGATTTATTTACTTTTCATTTATTTACATTTTATAACATATATTCACAATCAAGATTTTAATTACATTAAAGATGTCAATTATAATATGTCATTTAATCACCAATTTACATTAAATGTTTCACAGTATGGTTCATGCACTATACCATACATTTTTCCAATATGATTTCTTTTCACCATACTTTCATACATCAAGAAATGATTTTTCTTTTCTTCATTTTGAGTAATGACAAAACTTTGGTTCATGCCAGTTTCCAATATCAGAAGATACAATGGCTTCGAAAAAATCTCGACAAATTGGCCAAGTGACTATAGAATTGCAACCAAGGGACATTCTAGTTATTTTATGAGTAGCCATATTTTCTTGCCGCTTAACATAAGAGAAACTGAAAAATTGACTTTATCAAAAAATAATTGACTTTATCAAAAAATGTCTGACCCAGATGGTTGGACTATTGATCTATTCAATCCGATAATTGAGTCACGGGTTATATATTAAATGTGTATGTAAACTTTGAGAGGCCATAATTTTACACTTGGATGGTTAATTGAGGTGATTTTTTTTTTTATAATTTTTCAAGATCTATGCATCCCAAGACCTATAGGCATCTTGCCCACTATTTTTGCCAAAAAATAATTTTTTTTGCCTCTAGTCGCAATTTTTAATATTTTTTACAAATAAAAAAATTTAAAAAATATACATTATTTATTAATAAAATACATGTATATAGTATATGTATATATATATGCATATATATATGTATATATATATGTATGTATATACATTATTTAATATATATATATATATATATATATATATATATATATATACGCATACATGTATGTATATATGTATATAAATATATATGTATGATTTTATATATTACTGATGTGGCATGGTCTGACTCATTCGACATGGACAATCGAACCAGTGACCCATAAACCGGAGGCAAAAACGGTTTGGTGACCAAGTCGATTTTTAAAACATTGGTGAAGACTGAATCCACCAACAAGATCAATAATCTGTTTAGCATCGCCCTCAAAAGCCACAAGACTCCTGCAATTCATTTCAGATTTTTTTATTGATATTTTAATGATAAATTCAATTTTAGCTGATAAGTTACAAGGTTAAATCATAATCATAAGATACCAAAAAAAAATACAATCATCATCATTATCACCTAAGCCTTGTCACAATTGCATATACGGGATAGGATTTGCTATATATGACCATAAGAGTTTTGACATCGCCAACCTACCTGACACAATCATCGTCCTTTGGGGCTTTATCTGGACTTAGAGTGGCAGTGTAAGACAAAGGTCTCACTGGCAGAATTAACAGTTTCGTTAATTACAATTGTGTTAATAAGAACAGAAATGGAGCCATTCATGGATTCCAAGAATGAGTTCATTTCTTTTGTTCCCTTTTTGGTAAATTGAAACCGTACGCCTATTTTCGTGACTATAACGAAGGCAGTAAAATTTCATGGTTCATGGAACGTTCTGGTTTCCTTAATTTAATTTTAGGGGCGACAAGCAGAAAAGATCCTTGGGAAGATAATGACAGCAAATTGGAGCTTTCCCATGACGAGTCCCTGACACATCCCCATCAACTGTGATCAGTCGGTATCAGTCTAACAAAGACGCCCCTCACAACATTATATGGCTACGGCCAGAATTTATGGTGAGTGTTTGAAATTTGAAAGAATAGACAAAGCTGGAAGCCTGGAACAAGTTGGAAAGGAAATTTCTGAGGATGGTCTCTTCTGTAACTAGTACTGAATATAGATAATTGCGTTTAAACTTTAATAAACTTGAAGATGGAATTCATGTTTAAGGTACGAAGTACATACTCTCTAATCCATACCCATAATTATAATATCTTTTTTATGTCTTTTATTAAAATTTTAAGAAAACAAAAGAAAAACCATTGTCAAGAACATTATTCCCACAACCTCATGATCCTAAATGGACATCCCCCAATTGAGATTCTCACTCAACTGGGAGGGCATGGAACACTCGTTACAATTAATGTCAGTATCTCAAAATCAAATTCTGTACAGCCAGGATTCGGGAATTAACATCATAACCATCCAGTGCTCTGATATACTAATATTACTATACAACAAAACTCTTTTGATGGAGGCCAGATTCTTTTGAACAGCCTCTGGATTCTTTTGTGTAGTTTTAATGATGGGATTCTTCCTTTGTCTTTCTGTTCTGTTTTATTTCTTCTTTTTCAAAGTAATTCACCTTGGGCCTGAGAGCTCCATTGCTTGGACAAGTAAAGAAGAGTCATCTGTGAGATCAGAGTACCGTTCTGACGAGGAAAACTCGTGGGGTTTGCATTTGGTTGCTTCAGCTCTCTGGGAAGCTTCCCATCTCTCAGCAAGCCCATCACCTTCAAGCATTCGAACAACTTCAGACATCTTCGGTCTGTGTCCTGGAAGGTACTGAGTGCATAAGAGAGCCACTTGAACCATTTCCTCAAGCTCGACTCGGTCATAGTTGTTTTTCATATCCTTGTCAACAAGAGCATCAAGCTTCTTTTCCTGGTGAATCTTTTTTACCTGTGATCATGACCAAAGAAGCCACCCAAATAAGTTTTGAATACATGAATCCGTTCAAATATACGAGGTTAGTAGGAATATATCTATACTGTTCTTAATGTTTACCCAATCAAGCATAGCTCCTTTCTGGTTTGCAGCCTTGCCAAAGTCCAGAGCTCTCTGACCTGTAATTAGTTCAAGGAGGAGAATCCCAAACCCAAACACATCTGTTTTCTCTGAGGACTGGCCTGTGGAGAGATACTCAGGGGCTATATGCCCCACAGTTCCCCTCACAGCTGTGGTGACATGTGAATCCCTGTGATCCAAAAGCTTTGCCAACCCAAAATCCCCTACCACAGCCTCACAGTAGTCATCAAGTAATATGTTGGCAGCCTTCACATCCCTGTGAATTATCTTTGGATCACACTGCTCATGAAGGTATAATAGACCCCTTGCAGCCCCCAAGGCTATTCTCTTCCTGGTGGCCCAATCCAATGCTGGCTTTCCTGTAGAAGGAAAACAAGTTTAAGATGCAATACAATTATGGTATCCAGAATTCAATTAGATATCAAAGAAGAGAATTTTTTACATATTGAAGATTTCTTCACCTTTGAGACGGGTAGCCACACTCCCATTGGACATGTAAGGGTAAACAAGAAGCCTCTCTGTGGCTGTCATACAAAACCCATAGAGTCTTAGCAGATTGCGGTGTACTGCTAGGCTTATCATCTCAACTTCCGTCTGAAATTGAATCTCCCCTCCTATGGCATTTCCATCCTTGAGCCTCTTTACAGCCACAATGGTCCCATCTTGGAGACACCCTTTGTAGACAATCCCAAAGCCACCCTTTCCAAGTATATTTTTGCTACTGAAGTTGTTTGTCGCAATCTGAAGCTCCCTGAATTGGAACCTCTTCAAGTTTCCAAGGCAAACTTCCTCATGATGTTGCTCTGAAATTTTGGAAGAGATTGAACTTTTGTAAGATGAGAGGACCAGCCAGTTCATATTACTGGTAATGCTATTTCAGTTTTTCTTTACTAACCATTAACATCAAAGAATATCTGTTGGTTGTGCTTTTGCCTCCACCAAAGAAATCCCAATCCAAGAATGAGCAGACAGACACAGCCTAGGCTTGACCCAAAAGCAAGGGCCACTTTGTGACTTCTTGGTCTTCCTGAAGGTTGGACACCTAGAGAAGTATAGAGAAATAGAGGTCATGACAGTTCAAGGATGGATAAGCAGAACTGTTGTGACAAAGTAATGAAAACCAGGATGAACTTTTAAACTAGAACCTTAAATTTCTGAAGCATATAAGAAAATTACTTCTATAAGGCGTGTATTAAAATTCAGAATAGGAAAAGCACAACAATCATGAAACAAAAATTAAAGATAAACCAAAATAAGTTAAAAAGGAAAAGAACTGATAACAGATTCAATCTACAGATTCATAAATAAACAGCTTCCCAATTTTAGTGTAGGATCTAATTTTAGAAACAGAAATTTGAAAACAAATAAACTTTCAACAGGCCATCAAGTTAACAGCCCATACTTTCTGAACTACTCAAATTGAAGGAAATTGGCATAGGCATCGTTCCGTAGCAGTACTGCTCTGAGCCTGTTGTGCAGATTAGAGGGTTTCCTACAATGCTGCAACAATGAAAGATTAAAAAAAATAGAGAATAGGAGTAAGTTCAGAAAATGTTCTTTATTGGAAGGGTAAAAGGCATAAGATAAGCTGTTCTCCATTGGAGAAGAAAGAAAGAACTTAGCAACAACTTACTTGAATGTTCGTGCAGGAAACTTGGGAACAGGGCCACTCAAATTATTGTAAGACAAGTCCCTGCGGTGTGGCCAAACCCAGAAACCTTCTTCAGATACAAATGCCACTTATTTATCTTTTTTTTTTTTTTCTAGTGTGTGTGTGTGTAGAGAGAGAGAGAGAGAGACTTACAGAAATGCAAGTTGGGTCATATTGCCCAAAGAAGAAGGAAATGCTCCAGAGAGATTGTTATTATTAAGCCTCCTGGTTCCAATTCAAAACCCATCATCAGATCTAAAGATGAAGAGAAGTTGAAGACCCAGAACCAAACTTGAGGAAAAAAAAAAAGTCATTTCAGTTCATCAGTTTTCCTACTAGTACTTACAGGTATTGGAGACTTTTCATGTGGCCTAGTGAAGCGGGAACTTGACCAGTAAAGAAGTTATTAGAAAGGTCGAGAGAGCTAAGTTTTGAGAGCTTCCCAAGCTCTGGGGGAATCGGTCCCGAGATGTTGTTGTTCTGAAAGACCCTGCAAAACATTCCACAAGAAACCCAAAATCAGAAAACTCATTCTCTGTAAGAACTTCAAAATACATTTCTCTCTGGAAACTTACAACATCTGGAGATTTGTCAAGTTCCCTATACTTGGAGAAAGAGTACCAGATAAGCTCTGACTCGGAGCCCCTCTGCAACAAGCCCACATGGAAACTTCAAAAAAATCTGTTTCATTCATATATTTTCTTTCATAAATGCAGCAATTTGTTTCGTACACTTTCATTAAAAGAGGTGCAATGGAAGTCGGACAATCAATGCTACGTTCTTAACATGTCACAGCACACAATAACTTACAGTTCAATCACCAGACTCTCGGGAGAACAAGTGACCATGGCCCAGCTACATGGGTCGACGGAATCTCCATCCCAATTACTAAGAGCACCACGAGGATCCACCAGAGAGGCTTTTATACCCATTAGTGCTTGCACTGAAACAAAGAAACCCACTTTATAACTCTCCATTTCTCACTTCTCTGGTAAGATATAAGCTGAGAAATAACAGATTACCTTCAAAATTAACACCCTTCGGAGAGAGCAATCCACTTGAAGGAGTGTAGAACCAGAACAGAAGCACAAGGCAAAGAACAGCATTCCTCCTCTTGTTTCCCATTGAACTTGAGATCTATAAACCAGATACCAGGTGCCAAAACCTGCTTCCAGTGAAGATACGGAGAAGTTAACAAAACAAAACAAAACCTGAAATGGATCCCTCTCGTATTAGGTAAGGTTTACATCAGAATCCAACAACAACAACGCCTCATGCTTCCCATGCTAGGAAACCACTCTTAACTCACACCCTGTTGTCAGACCCGAGATAAAGACCAGAGCTTTGGTAGCAAAGAGAAAACAAACATGCCTACTACTCTGGTGCGGCAAGAAAAGAAAAGAATATATAAAAGCTAAGAAACTTGAACAGACAACAGACAATTTCTAGATAAATTCAAAAGAGAAGGAGAGAATTGGAAAATTCCTAGTGTTTCAATCATGAATTTGCCTAGAAAACGGTGGAAAAAAAATAGAATTTTCTAACTCTTTTCCACTCCAGGATTTAAAGTCAAGAAAAAGAAGTATTAACCAGGATTTAGAAATTATAATTAAGAAATCGGGGACAAAATTCTTTGATGATTAGTCAATTCTAACGGCCTAAATATGAGTACTCTGTGAGCTTTGGGTTTTAGTTTGAGCTTTATATGATTTTTAAAGTGAGAGTATATTTGAGATTTTGAGTTTTCTTGGATTATTAAATAAGGAATAATGAAATAAAAATAGAGTTACCATGGTCCATGGAGGAGATAACAGTCAAGAAGAGAGAGAGATGGTATACTCTGCTTCTCCAATGGGAATCCAACATTCTCTGAGTTTTGCCATTCATTAGAGTCCCAAATTCTCTCTTTAGTAAGAATTAAAAAATGTTGGAATCTCGAGGGTTGGGCTCGAGATTGGTGAGGCAATAGTTCTTCATGAGATCATTGTTGCGTTAAATAATTTGGTTCTTTTTCTTTTTTTACATGGGTTGGGTACTTGTAATTGGGTTTGCTTTATTGATTCCACAACCTCCATAAGCACGACCAGAGTCTGTACAATCAGCAGACAACCTCCTCCCTAACCTAATCAAAGAGGAAAAACTTTTAAAAGCAAAAGCTGCCACCCCCTCCCCCACTCCTCTCTCTCTCTTTCTCCCTCTCTCTGCACAAGCATTTCTTAGTGTCTGATTAAGAACTGATAATCAATGAATTCCACAAATGCGCTAGAATTCAGTTATATAAATTAATAACTAGTATTTATTAGCAAATTCAGTTACCAAAAATATCAGGGGTGTCCTTCACTCCTTCGTAGTCATTCAAAATTTACTAATACTATAGCTGTTGCCAAGGCAGTGATTGAAGGGTAATGGGTTTGGCCACTCCATTATATTGTATGGTCTCTTTCTTGATAAAAACAACAAACAATGAACCATTTATTGTGTGGATTCTTAGAACCTAAACCTTGGAATGTTCAATCAAAATATGGTTCTATTATTCTCTTTCCTTTCCCTTAGCTGGATCTCATTGAGTCATGTCCTTTCCCCTTCTTCTTTACTTGTTTTTACCCTTCTTTCCTTCATTACTGAATAACAAACAATAATTGCATTTTTTAAGAAGACTGACTGCTTTCAACCTAAGAAAGATTATATGAAAGTAAAGAACTAAGGATCCCTACCTACATTTGCGTGTACAATAAAAAGTGGGGTGGGGTTCAATTATCTGCCATTCATGTAGCACTGTTTTAACTCAGTGGGTGAAGTGGTGGTGGGCGACTGGGCTCTTGTCCAATTGGAATTGTCTTGAATTGACTGCTGGCACTTGGAGTTGGACTCGGTAATTCATCTGAGTTGCTCGTAGGACTCGGCGCTCCAGACCATTTTTCCAAATATTTTTATGCTCTTTGCTTTGCTTTGCTTAGCTTCAAGTTTTATTCTTCCTTATTGGGTCATCCCTGTTGCACACATGAATATGTAACTAGTTAGGCATCGGTCCGATCGAGTTAATATTTCCTTTCTTTGGTCAGACTGAGTTATTATTTCCTTTTCCCTAAACAAAAATCTGATTTGGGTTTTAGAAATCAAAATATACAACAGTCTATGAACTGGGTTTTAGATGTATTCACAACCCACAATTCTGTATTCTCGCCAAAAGATCCACTGAGCCACAACTGAGGACCATCAAAAGATGGTCCAAACCCTCTTCCACTTGAACAGAACTGGCAGGCCGGACTGTTTTAGAACCCGACACGCGCACACACACAGACACATGTGATGGGGTTTGGAGCCAAAAGAGAGTCAAAGAAATGTAGTGAAGAAATTGACCATGATCCTGAATTCCTGATGAATACACATGCACTGGTGATGGACTGATGGCCAAATGAGTAGGAAATAATTATTCTTTTATCAATTTGTGGGATTGAAGGGGGATAAAAGGGCTACTTCTCTGTTTGATAATTAGTACAAACCCACATGATCTGTGGCCTTGCGGTGAACCCTAAAGGCGACATAATAAAGCATCCAAACTAGTTGACAATGCTGGACCCCACCTTGTCTCTCAATCTCACTACCCACTCCACCCAAGAATTCCCCTTCCCTCCCCCATCCTATTCTTTTGTACTTTTATACAAGGGATTGTCTTTATACCTCCGTTGTCTTTTATGTTTTTCATCCTTCTTTTTTTCCCTTCCTTTTCTGTTCTTTCTTTTCAAGTTCCATGTCTTTAAGACTTTGAGATGGACCCACCTCGTAGATCTGATGGCAATGGCCAACCAATGAGTTTCATAGATAGGACAATGATCAGAAGGGTTTATCTTAGTGCTTGATGAATCTCCTATTACATAGGAAATAAAACCATCTTAACTAAACCTCTTGACTTCACAAATAAGCTAGATAGAAAATTAGTAGAGGAATCACTTTGCAAATGCAAAATATGCTTCTTAGTGGCCTAAACAAGAGGATTTCTTTGGTCTTGTTTGGGAAGTTGAATTTTAGTAGTCTTTTTAAAAGCAAAGATAGAATATATGCACCTTCTTTTTTGTGGTGGAAACACGGCCGTTAAATTCACTATAATTTCCTAATACAACATTAAAAAAGGTGGAGAGAGAGAGAGTATTTTTAGAATGTTTGTAATGCAAAAGTTGATTATTCCAATGCCCAACAGCAGCTCAAAGCCTCAAACACAATCATGGTACCCAACATGATATGAAGGAAATTTGCCCTGGGGACATGGGTCCCGCCCATCCCTCTGTAACAGATGATGGTGAACGCCATGAAAAGACCCCCAATCAGCTCTTTACTTCACTTTATCACAAAACTCTTTCCACATGAATAATTTGGTCCATGTGTCAGGTACCCCTCTCTTCTCTTTACACCCCAGTCATTCCTCATTTTGTTTCAGCAATGACCAGGAAGAAAGTCTTTTGTGCTTCCTTTCTTTATCTTTACTTCTTAGTGCCACCTTCTAAGCAGAACCTTTGTCTCTCAATTGAAGGCCATTCAGCATTCAGAAGCTGGCTTAACCACCTCCATATGCATGAAAATTGTTCTTTCAACAGCCTGATTTAACATCTTCTTTAGAGGTATTGCCAAAATCTTCTTTAACTCTAGGACAAAAAATCACCCAACAGATTAAAAGAACCAAATAATAATGAAAGACAGAACCACTCGCTAAATCTACTGTTAGGTTGCAAGATGATCACTAGCTTAGCTTTACACAGTAAATCAACTAATGGCTCTGTACATCAATCTAAATACAGACAACATCGACAAACTTTATGCAGCAAATAGGCATGTTTCTCACAGACAACAACATTTGCTTAAACGGGTTTATATATCCATCTTCTGTTTTAATTACTTGATCAACCTACCGACACCAGTACATGAATTTAAGCTGGTTGGTGCACAAAACCACGTTTGTGTCAGCACAAACTGATTAGGACAGCAGCCTGATTTAAAGTAGAACTGTTGAGGATGCTAATGGAAATCATGGATCACTCATAGCTCTGTTTTCTCCCTTGATGATGGTGATGTTGGTTTCAGTCTCTACTGGTCATGTTTAGCTGGCTTCTGGTCCCCCACCCCACCCCACCTTCCCTTTCCACCCAAGCAGCTATAAATAGATCTGAACATTTTGAGAAGTTAGCTAGGGACCAGCTGCCAAGTATCACTAGTTGATTTTCTTTTGTCATACTAACTGTAAGAATATCAGTTGTCCCATCTTCTTGTTACCTAAATTCGAACTGTTTCACAGGGATTAAAATTTTAAAATGTAAAAGTGAGTCCAATAAGAAAATCCATGTACTTCATTCGTTTTAAGATAAGATGGTCAGTTTGCCAACCAAAACTTCAATTAGTGACAACTTGTTCTTATGCAGGCAGGCTTGGTCCAGTGACACTGAGATCCAACTTCCTCATTGCTGAGTGGTCTTATTCTGCTTTGAGCAGCAGTCCATTTGCCAGAGAATGAAAACAGTTAGAACCACATACTCGTACCATTTCGTATCACTGGAGCAAAGAGGAACAACAGGGGAAACAAAAGGAACAATGGGTTCTACCGATGGCCGCTAGCTATTCTGGTGTACAGAGAACATGGCCTTCAATTGATATTTCAACATCCATTGAACGAAAATGACAAGAGACTTGTGAATGTGGTCGCATGACTGCATAATCTATGATCTTCCCACTTCTGAATTTGGTTTTGAGCCCTACCTTGATTTTCAATCAACATAACCAAGGGCTCGTTTTGTTCCTGGGAATAGGGGTTTAGAATCAGAACCAGAATGGGTCATTCCAATTTCAACTGTTTCGTTAGACGGAATTGGAATCCCATTCACATCCTTAGTAGAATGACATTCCCCCATTTGAGGGAATAGTCAATTACTCCTCCATTGATAATAAAATCTCATTTCAGCTTATTCCAATTCCCATTCTTATTTTTTTCTAAATCAGACAGACTATAAGAACCATGAAACCCCAAATAATTGCCTCCAACACCAATCCCAAGAACTTAATTGCTAAATAATATCACCTTTCTCCCCTTTCCCTCGTGTTGTTTCCTTTTGAACCGTAAGGCGCAAAGATAGATGAACAAGAACTCATCAATAGCCTGTCGATAGGAAGAGGTCCCAGTATCCCACTCCCACCTCTGCCTTGAATCTCTATGGCCATGATCCGCAATGGTGTTTGGTTGTGACTTGTGAGGCCAAACGAAAAAGCCTGACTCAAAAAGCTCAATGTGTACTACAAAATTCCAGTTTATTATCATAAATGTAAAATACCATCATCCATAGGCAACTCTGGAATTTAGAGTACATAATGATAGAAGTGCATATTAAAGAAAAGAACGCTTCAGACAAGAATATTTGCGAGACTTACACTTATCATACTTTAAAGATTAACAACGAATTGCGCACCTTAGTTTTATTCCTCACCCAAAAGACGAAAAACCAAAAAGATTCTATCTACCAAAAGCCTATTTTGATTGAACTCTTTAAATAACATCACAAGTCTCTTGTGAATGTGGTCGCATGGGTAAAGCGAGGGCCTGCTTTGGAGTTTGGATCCCCCCATCACACCCAAAACCAATTTAAAATGTATCATGTTTGACACCATGGAAGGACAGTATTCATGTAGTTGGGACTAAAGTTCGAATTTAGCAAAGAGATATAGCATAATCATCAAAAGAGACATGACACCATATAAAAGGTAAATTACAATGAACTACAATCTGTAGAAAAAAGCATTAATAGACAACTGGACCAGTCCGGTTTATTCTTCAAAAAAGAGATGATGTGAGTTCAGAGACATCTGATACAACTTGCTCATAATCCGCCTTCAATTTTTCTTGTTCCTCCTGGCCCAGTTCCCCCTTGGTGGGCTTGGTTAACACCAAAACACAGCATGTAGGCCTCTTGGTTGCTCCCGCAGTGGCAAGATCCTGAAATTTAAAAAGTAATAATAATAATAATATTTAAAACAAAAATTTAGATTGGACGATAGAAAGGAGAGGAAAAGATGCTGCCAGGACCGACATTTTGAAGTACAAAAATAAGCAAGGACTAAAGCTTGAGCCTACAACCATGTGTATGTGTTGTGTGCAGAGAAAACAAGGAGATCCACATAATTTGACATGATTATTTTACTATTAACCACTATTGAATCATACCCATGTACTTCCTGAAAGAATGTGCTGAAACGGAATATATTTTATGTTGAAAATTTAGAAAACTAGAAAGAAAAAGTAACAAGCATAGATCAAGCCATCGGTTGTTGAAATTAACAAGCTAACTACTAAAAACCAACAGGTTAATTGATTTTTCTTCATGATTATTTAAAAGGCAGAATCTTTATCCCCTGAGGTTGTGTGCAATAATGTAAGATGAACAGTGTATCTTACTCAGGAGAGAAAAAAGATTTGAAAAGAGACAAACTGCTAGGCAAGATGAAATGAAAAATTACAATGCATATACGTTGGTTAAAAACAAAACAAGAGAAATACAGCAAGAAAAGTGAACTTAGAGATGCAGCATGGATAAAAGTATAGACAAAAAGACTAAATATCTGCAAGTGGCACAGTTTACAAAAGAGGGGGCTGGGGGAAGGAGAAAACATAGGGAAACTTTTGTAGAACATCAATTGCCATAAGCATGGCCCACTAGTGCATCAACGCACACATCAAGACTGGCTGGAGGATCACCACCCAAATGAGCATCGGCCAGAACTATATGCCCAAAAAAAAAAAACTAAGCAGCCAAATCAAGTAGAACTTGGTGCCTAAATAATACACATAAAAGTTAGGAGAGCACACAATTTGGACATTGAGGTCCATTTGATAGATTACACATCATGCCCAATTATTATCCATTAGGACCATTACATTAAATTGTGTCATCTATTACATAAACCACTGATTAAACAGTTTCAGAGGAACCCAGTAGATGCAGTAACAGGTGTCACCAAGGCATAAAGAAATTATATTTTAGGGTAAATTACAAATTACCACCCTGTACTTTGGGGGTAGCAATAAAGGCATAATGTATTTATGCCTTGGAAATTTGCAATTTAGCAGATATGGGTTCTCACTTCTCAGTGCAAAAGAGAATATAAAGAGATGGCAGATGAATGTTCCAACTTACCTCTTTTGAGGGAACATATACATATGGAATATCAGCTTCTTCACATAAGATTGGAACATGTGTGATAACATCAATAGGAGAAATGTTTCCTGCTATGACGCATAAACTGCCATTCAACAAACAAAAACATTTCAAACAGTTAAGAGAGCCGAATGGTTGGGATAGAATGATAAAATATTACAAAGAAACGCCCAGGTATGAACTTTAAAAGCTTAAGATACACCGATATTTCAATCTACAAAGCGGAGCGGATCCAAGCAAATAAAAATAAGGCTAGAAACAAAGTCACTTACATCATCGCATAAGAATATGGTGAAAGTTAAAAAACAAAAAAAAAAAAAACCATTGTTAAGCAAAGAACTGACATTATTTTGGGAATTTCACACTGCACATTACAGGACAGGGAAATTGGGGTGGGGCAGAGCAGGGTGCGTGTGAGGCCCACTGGCCATACCACAGAGAGCCCGCAATTCCACAGGCTTGATCCCGCACCTCCCATTTGAAGGGGTGCCAAGGAACCATTTTGATAACTGGGTCAGCAGCAAGCAAGGAATTGAACCAGAACAAGGAGAGAGCATCATGTTTCTGTTGATCAGAAGTCATCATATTTCTTTTTCTTTCATTGGTGAAGTATATTCATTTCTTATCAGTAAGTCTTTCAGATCAAGTACTATTTTCAAATAATTGATATCCATATTCCATAAACTCAGGGATGTCTAGAAATTTCAATTATTTCTAAAAGATATGCTGGACAAGACAAAATGCTAATTGGAAACTTAGAAGTATAAGACAACCCACCATAAAAATATTAATTGTTAATTTGTTATGCTGTTTGGCAGGTAAGAGAGGTGCTAGAACACACCATTAACATGTTAATCTTAAATATTCTAGGTGAAAATGTTCCAGCATGATAGTGTAGTAATATTATACTGACAATAAAGGGTTGCAAGCAATAAACATGGAATTGCTCCTGCGATACACAAATGCATATAAAAGCTGTTAAAACTTAAATACTAGTACATGTATTGCAAAATGCAAAGTGGAAAAGGATCACTAATGCAAAAACCAAAGCCAATTTGAATAATGATTACAGATTTGCAGCTACACCAAAGATAGAAAACAACTAACGATGTAAGAATTTAAAATACGATTATATGTGCTACCGAGCATTAAGTTATATTTCACTACTGAATGGCATTTTAAATTCATTGTATTATTTCTAATAAGACAATATAGATCAGCATGTAAATTGTATTCAAAAAAGAGTTAGCTTTTTTTTTTCAATTTCACAATGAAATATCATGGAAAAAACTGATTTTAAAAATTCCACCTATATAAAGAACATCAAATCTCTTGAAAAGAAATAAAATTGAACTACAAACAATTAAGCACCGCAAGTTGTAAGGATCTTAAGACAATATTGTATACAGTTTTTCATATCTAGCTAAGCAAATAATTAAGATATAATTGAACTATTCAATCATATTACATACAATGGGAAAATTCTCTGGATGGCCTGTTGGGAGGAGCTTCTATACCAGTTGCCTTGCATTTGGAGGCAGAATAGCAATCCATAAAGGCTAAATTTATTTGCTGATCTACCTTTTTTGTGAAAGAGTAAAGTATTTAACCATTTTGCTGTTAGATGCCCTAAGCCACATGATATGACAAAGGTTCTTTCTCACCTTTTATGAGAATGTATAACAAAATTTTACTGTCATATGTGGTAGAAGTCCAGTAGATCATAAATATAGACTGACACTGAAAGCAAACTCCACTTTCAGAAAATCACTTATCAGATAAACAGTCTAAATCCAGCATGTCACCTTACCATGTGGCTAAGCTGGGAGGAGGCACCACTAGAAAGCTTTGGAATTTTAAGTTGCCAGAAGGCCCAGAACCAGAATAAAAACAAAATTACTATTTATTTGAGTTTGTTTTACGTGTTTGTTTATCTAGCTTTCATGCAATACAAGTAGGAATGATCATGGGCCAAGCCAGGTTTTTATAAAGTTACAACAGCATTTTGAGCTGCCTGGGCCTGGTCCCACTGACCCACTCACAACCCTAACCTGAAAATACATGCCTGGGCCTGGCTACATGTGGGCCAAGCCAGGCATCCAGGCTTGCCCACCTGTGTGCGTGCGCGCATGTGCCAGGTCAGGCTTTGCAAGCCTGAGTTTTCAGAAGTGGGCCAGGCAGGCAGGGCAATGCAGGCCAAGCAGATTTGATAATCCTTAAGTATAAGTCTAAATTTGTAGATGACTTATTGAGGATGGCCAAAACATATGAGTCTATGTCTCTATATACAACAAAGAAAATTATTTTTTATAATGCAAATTCTAAGTTTTGGTGGAAAAATTCAAAATGAGTTGTTCTCCCCTTTTTTTTTTGATGAATAAAATGAATCGGTCCCCTCTCTATACAATATGCATTCATAAGTACCTACTAATATTTACATAATTATATACTGCCTATATTGATTAGGAAAAAGATCTGATTAAAGTTCTCATGTTGTTTGCTCCTAGCTTCTAATATTTCACAGCATTTCACCAATAACCTCATCTATGCTACATTAATTTTATAAATTGTGACTCTATGAAATATTACTGGCTTCAATATCTTTCCAAGATAACCATGCAGAACCTGAGAATCAGGAACCTGGACATGGAAAGCAGAACAAATTTCTCAGGAAAGATAACCAATTACTTATTCCTTTATCTTCAGTGGACAAGTTATTAAGTAGGTTATGAACCCCTGTCCTTAATGGCTGGAACTGAAATTGGGTTGATTATTATAACCACAAATATTTATTATTTAACTATTTTTTCCCTAAAAGACAAAGCAATAAGTCATTCAGTTCATCCACTTATCCTTATCCTTCTTCTGGTGGCCACGTTCAAAGGGTGGCTTCAACATAAAGCTCTTGGTGTAGCACCCATGCCTTGCTTTGACCCAAAAGCCAAGCTATTTGAGAAGAAGTGATAGACATGGGTCTCCACAAGATGGTTCTTTTGTTTAGGCACTATAACTAATACAAGGTTCAATCATATTCCCAACAATGCAAGGGGTCATGTTGCCATGAACCATAGGGACATCCACAGACTTACGTATTTCATATAGATTAGCATGTATGAACTGTGGATCACATTGTTTGGTTTTAAATTTTCAAAATTCAATTAGGATTGACAACAAAATATCCAGTAAATTACCAATCAAACAAAGAAATAAGGTAAAAACAAAATTTGGGTATACAGGGAATATCAAAAATTGGATATCTAGCGGCATTCCATACGGTCCATTAGTAACAAAATGAAAAGACTCTACAATACATGGTGATTGCGGTTCAGCGCGCGTTGGTTGAGAACCATCTTGATTGTCACTTATACATAGTATTAATATGTTTAGCAATTTTCGCATTAACCATTGAAACAAAGAAGGCACTTGACTGTTAGAAAACAAAATTCGAAAAGAAATTATTCCGGCAATATAATAAGGCATACCCTTTGTTACCGCGCCGAATACTCTTAACCACCTCCTTAACTCCTCTCTTCACGCATTTAGATTCAGAAGCTGAAAATGGAGGGAAAAAAAAACCAGAACAGTTACAACTCACAACAAATAACCAAGGAAGGTGGAACTCTCAGTTAGCAGATTAAGAATAATTCCGGGAAACCAAAACCTGGTATCAGGGTTGCTCCAAAGGGAAAATATATACTCAATGAATCATTGTTACATCAAATTGGAAGTGTATAAACAAAGAAAATAACCCAAGAAAACAGAAGCTTACATGTCAAAAAAAAAAAAAAAGAAAAGAAAAGAATAAATCCAGCACTATACGTCTATACCATCAAAGACGAGTATGTTTTTTAAGCCCCATATTTTCATTAGACAAAAGAGATAGTTAAATAACAAGATATAATAGAGGAAAGACATGACTAAGGTGAAGAAAGTAACTTCTTTTTCCTCGTGATGCAGAAAATTAAATAAAACCAACGATTTAATTTAATTACAGGGAAGTGCGAAAGAATAACTCCAGTGATCGATTACAAAAATGCATGAACAATGAACCCAACGCAGAGTTTCCGCCACCAACCGAAAGAAAAGAAAGGGCATTAAAGGAAAACCAGAGACACAAAGCATTGAAGTAAGCAGTCCATGCCTCTTCTGACCAGCTTGAGAGTTCTCTTGCACAGCTTCTTCCCTGCAAGCGGTTTCGCTATGGGAGCGAGTGCCAGCAACTTCTTCCTCTCCTTTTGTGATTTCTCTGTCTCACTATCGCTCCCCATCTCTCTGTCGCTCTGAGCTCAGCTGAGAAGCCTCCGAACTCCGAAGTAAGAGATTGTAGGTTTGACGCTTGTAGCAGAGGAAGGGTTCAATGGAATCGAGGAAAGGGTTTCTATACTTCTTATACTTCTTCGAGGGTTTTAACTGATAAACAAGGAATATGAAAAATTCGATATGCACGATTCTGATGTAACGATGTGCTTTGTTTGTTTGATCGAAAGAGCTAATTGATCTCTATCGTCTATCTAGTGTGTGTAAGAAGTAAGAAGTAGGTGTGAGACGAGACCGGATCTGCTCCTCACACAGGGGCGCCTCACACCGACCTGTTTGGTTTAAAATCTTAAAAAACTGAAAAACCAAAATACAGGACAATTGTGGCTGCTGGGATTCGAGCCCAGGTCTCTACGGCCACAACGTAGAATTCTTACCACTAAACTACAGCCACAAGTTGATGAAAGGTAAAAACGTAATGTCTTTATTACTAGAGAAACCTTAACAGAAAAAATTAAATTTCAAGTATAATGCGAAAAGTACATGATATTAGAAAAACTTATAAGCATTCAGGTTGGCGGTTTAATTGGTCAAAGAATCAGCCTTCATGTCCTTCCCCTATCATAGACTTCCAATAACTTTAGTAAACTTTCTATCCATTTCATAGGGAAAAAAATATTTGGACCTGTTTTGGTTAGCCACACGTGAAACAATGAATGAAAAGTGAATCATGTTTCTTATATAAGTCTACAAATCATTTCCTAACTTAGCTTAAGTGATTAACATGGAAAAGTAATAATAGTTGAGAAATACACGAGTGCTACTGCTCCCACGAGAGAACCTCTCCACATTAATGGTAACACTCAAATATAGAAGATGTTTCTACGCTGCGTTTGTAAATAATGCAAATGGAGTGTAAATTCTGGTTTAGGGTAAATTTGCATTCTGGTTTATTTTTATTTGTATTTGGCAATACTACATTTATGTATTGACAAATGATAGATCAATGCATATTTATATTGATAATAAGATGTAAAAATACATCAATAAAAAAGAAGTAAATTTGAATTCAAGTGGGCTTTTGATAAAAAAAACATATATTTTATTGGAATTCATGTTTGCATCCATTACAGCTAAAAGGTTGTTTGGTAAGAAGATAAATTTGTTATACAAAATTAACCTAATTTTACAATTTATATCAACCGTTTTACACTCTACATATTTACATTCACACTTATTTGCATCTTTTCCAAATGCAGCCTATGTTCCATTTGCCAAGAATGCAAATACCAATGCAAAACTTTGTATATGATCCATATTTATATTTCTAAACCTCTTCTTAAATGTATTACTAGTTTTCCCTAAAATTACGACTTATTGATTCTACATACCCTCCATTGGATTTAAGATGGGGATTTGGGTTTGATTGAAGTTTGTGTTACGTTTAAGATTATGATTGAAAAATATGAATCCAATTTGATTTGAGGTTGGGTTACGATTGATGTCTTGGGCAACCTAATCCAACTCCATCCCATTATGTCTTTGTATCAGTACGTATGAGTAAATATCATATTAATATATGAATATATGCACATGTGCATATTTGTGCATGTATGCATGTAATTATGCATGCATCAATATACGTATCCACATATGGATCAACAATTGTAAGTTTAAAATCAAAAAATTTCTAGCATGATGAGATTATAAATTATAATACTTCAAATCATCATAATTATTATAATGCTAGTGTGGCCTTAATCCATCAATCTTAAGTCTAAGGAATAAGGAGATTTTAAAATAAAATGAAGCCAGGTCAACCTAAACCTGATCAAAAGTCATCCGTCTGGCTTAGGATTTGGTTTGGGAGTTCAATAATTCAGTTTAGGTTGGGGATGATTAGGAATGACAATTTTTCTCATTTTTTTTATCTTTGTAAGGATTCTCCCTAAATGAGGTGGGGATGATTTTCTCCCTGTGGGGATGGGGATGGGGAAATTTCTATCCCTGTTAGTAGGGACAGAGAGAGTACTCCCCACCCTGTGGGATCCCCACTAATATATGTATATATGTATGCATACGTTATATATGTATACGTGTATACATATATCTATATATTAATATTTTTAAAAACACGGTTGAATATTTGAATCTTTGTAATTTTTAATTATTTTATTTTTATTTATAAATAAAATAAAAAACAAAAATAAAATGGTTAACATTATAAAAAATCATGGGGAATGGGGATCCCTGCAGGGATGGGGATGGGGATAACCTTGTCCCCGTTAGCGAGGACGGGGACGGGGATGGGGATTTCCACACCCCTGCCCCGCCCCGTTGCCATTCCTAGGGATGACCTAACCCAGCCCAAGTTTCCCCATGCTGAGACTGTTTACATTAATGTTTTAAAAACCGACCCCGAAACTAAACCGTTTTTGCCTCTGGGTTATGGGTCACCAGTTCGACCGGCTTGGTCGAACAGTTCATACCATGCCATGTCATCATATATATGTATGTATATATGCATATATGTGTACAAATATATATTTTATCAATAAAAAATGTATAAATATGTTTTAGATAGGTTATATGTATTTTTTCTATTTAATTTATATTTCTAACTCAATTCTTAATTTTTTTTTATTTATAAAAAATATTAAAATTACAATTTAAGGCCAAAAGGGGTTTTTTGTGAAAATAACGGGGCAAGGTGCCTATGTAGAGGTGTAAATCAGGTCGTGCCGCCCACAACCCGACACGACCCAGCTCGACTTTGGACCGGCCAGGCACAATTGTATGGGCTATGCTAGGCCTGGGGTTTTAGGTCTGTGGGCCAGGCCGGCACTATATGACTGAGCGGGCCCCCAACACGGCCCATATATATTATTTATATATGTTTTATATATATTTAAATATAATATATAATATATTTATATAAATTATAATTATATAATAATATATAGTATGTAATATATTAATAAAATAAATAATTTTTTTTCAATTTTATTATACTAATTTATTTAATTATTGTATATATAAGCAATTGTATACATCAAAATTCATATAAAATAAAAATTTTAAGTTTTTTTCAAATTTTTTAAATAAATAGCTTTGGCCCGGTCTAGACCAAGGCACGACCCGTTTTACACCTCTACGCCTACAGCCCCCTTGGGATGCATAGATCTCGAAAAGTTACCCAAAATTTAAAAATAAAATCACCACAATCGGACATCAGAGTACAAAGTTGTGGCTTCCGAAAATTTGTATACATTGTGTGCAACCCAAAACCCGGTGACCAGATTGAACCAGTCAACGGTTGAATCAGCCGGATCAAACAGTTTTTTACTGTCTGACATGTCTTGACTGAACCAGACCCAAAATCTTGACTGGGTGACAGTTCAAACGATTCGACCGACTAGGTCAACATCGGGTTAAAAACACTGGGAATATCTTAAAAATGAAGCCCATATATCCTGAAAACACTGGTTCGACTGACTGGTTTGCCATAGTAGATCATTTTTTTAGCTAAAAGAGAAAATTAAAAAGTAATGGATAGGTGATGATAACATGGAGCCCAAATATCCTGAAAATGAAAATTTTGAGAGCATGGCATCTAACTGTACATTATGTGTGATAAATTATTCATGGGAGATGTGTGATAAATTATTCATGGGAGATGTTCCCAAGGTGCAATTGGATGCATATGTTTTCAGAATGTTTGTAGTGTTTTTGCTTTCAGTAAATACTCTTGTTCACCTAATATGTCTCAAAATACCTAGTTAAAGGTGAAAACGGGAATGCCATGCGAATAGAGGAAATTGAGAGCTTCTCACATAATATTGTGAATTTATGATGTCTATGATAGCAGAATTTTTTGTAATTTACTCTGCTTTGGATTTGGCTATGGCTCAGTTGGAAGGAGAAGAAATACAAATATGTAAAATGCAAAACTATGTATTTTATATGTATTTGTATTTGTACTCTTTTCAAATTAAGCCTAAAGAAAGACATCAGAATTGGATTCTAATTCTCTGATGCCAAGTCAATAACAGAATTTTTGGAGGATAACTTTGACTGTTGGGGGCTAACAGCTTATGCTGTTGAGAGAATTTTTGAATTGGGCACGTTTGCATTGATTCACCCATTCACGCTCATGTTTCTCTTTTTTTTTTTTTGTCAAAATAAATTAGGGAGTAATTACAAATTTACTCACTCTCATAATAATGTAGCATTCTCAAAAACTCTCTCAATAGCATAGGTTGTTGGGGGAGATTTTCCGTTTTCCCTTCTGTATCCTGGGATACCTGTAATAGGAATGTTAGTATCGTATCAAATCCCTTCTTGAACCATTCTCATTTGTGAAATTTACAGAGATATTGTTACTTGGGACAGCCCTCCCTCTTGTATTAAACATCTTGTTTCCTTTTGTTAGTATTTAGTTTTCTTTACCTATCAAAGAAAAAACAAAACGATGCCACATAAACAACAGGGACCCAATACCAAAGAAATATCGATCAGATTCTAGGTGCTAATTGTATAAATTCCATTGGATCTGATTATTAATTGATTAGCTCCAGTATTTTGGTATGCATGCCTAATAATCCTTATAAACCAAATGATGAATGTGGGATGTGGGATGTGGGATGTACAATGTGAATGGGTTGGATAGTGTAAAGGTATTTGTTATACAGTGTTATACAAGGATAAAAATATAAATTGACATTATATAATTAAATTAATTTTGATCAGTTAACCAAAACCAATGCAAATATCCCTAGTATACATATACAAATATTTAATTAAAGTAAAATTAATAAAAATAGATAAAAATCACTTGACAAATATACTAGACTCAGAACAAGTTGACGGGATGGGGTGGGTTCGGTTACCCGATTAACCAGTTCTATTTCACATCCCTAAATCAATGGGGATGTCAACGGATCGAGTTTGACAGTTGTTTGGCTCAACCTGCAACCATGCCAAGTCAACCCAATCAAGAATCTTTTTCTTTTTTTTTTTTGAATCAAAAAATTTTCCAATAAAAGAGGTCATAGCCACGAAAAGAAACTAGTAACAAACCCAGGAAACTACAGAAATAAAGACACCAAAGGGCCAATAACAAGGACGAAAGATTTATGGTAAGTCAGCTTGGACCAAAGCCGATAACCTGTCAGGGCAATCTTCCACAAACACCTTTAAGTAGTTAGACTTCTTAAAGTTTAAAGTATTGACACATCGGCCGATATGTATCATTCCGGGACTCCTTCAGTATACTTCTATAGTGGTTGTATCAGGGGTTTGACCGGTTCAGGGGGTGAAGGAGTCCTAAATCAGCCTCTCTGAATTAGTTTCAGAAAAAATAAAATAAAAAATAGTATCAATTCACCCGATACGCCCTTACCAGCATATCGAGCATATCAATATTTTGAACCTTAGCTTGTCTATTTAAACGGATTTTGAATGCATTTTGTTCGATTTAATTGATTAATCGAACTAAATCCAATCTCTTTCTTCATGAGGGAACTCCTCCGTGCTTGCCAATATTCCACCATGCATGGCCTATTGTATTTCTTCGATCAACGAAGGTGAAGGGAAGAAGAGAAATGGAGCGACTTATGGCAATAGCAAAAGGAGATTATGGTGATAGAACAAAATAGGAAAGGAGAAAAGGTGAACAATGACATGAAAAGAAGGAAAAAATTATTATATCTATACTACTAATAAAAGAATGAATAAACCCATTTTCTAAATTTTCATTAAACATTTTTACTCCTTGTTTAAACAACATACAACAGACATAAAAAAAGGAATATATATTTTTTATTCTCACTCCAAAAACTGTCCACTGATAATAGTTAATAAACTATTCACTTATAACTATTCAAAATAACTGCCCATTTATATTTTTATTCAAAAACTATTTATGAATTATTAATAATTTTGTGTTGGAGATATTGTCATGTACCTAAGGTGGAGAGAAGAATAAGATGATGATGAAACTAAATTGGTGCCGACTAAGAAGGAGATGTAGACTTGTAGTGGTGCAATAATATATTTTTTTAAATAAAATAATTTAATAGAAAATACATTTTTATATTTAATAATTGAATCGGTTGTTTGGTAAAGTGCAATTGACAAGTTTTGGGCATAAAAAAAGAAATGACAAGTTTTGAGGTAAAATTGACTTGATGGGACCTAGTGGGACCCGGCGCCATAATTAACATTGGGAAACCGGAAACACATGCGGAGACTTATAGCTTATGTGTCGTAAGACAAGTTGATACGGTGGAACCCCGTGGGCCCAATGTCATAAGGAAGATGGTAAATACAGATATGAAACATTGACACATCGGTCGGGTCGGTTTCAATTTGGTTTATAACATCATAAACCACAATCAAACCAAAAAGATCGGGTTATACAATTCTTAAACCGGAACTTATTTAATTTTTTCAAAACCGATCAAATCGGGTCGAATCAGACCGATTCGATCGGTTTAGTTAGTTTTTATGACTTTGTGAACAACCCTAAACAGCACCATTGCACAACTTTTCTTAACATAAGAGAATAAAACAAGGCACCCCTTTGACAATTCAGCAATGTCTCTAAACAAAAATAAAGCATCAGCACCGATAGCCGCTCTTATAATTGGCACATTAACCAAACTAAGGTTGTCAATTCCAATCTCAATGATAGAATATCCACAAGACAGAACTACACTTAAACCAAACACTTCAGCCTAGAGAGGAGAGGAAGCAAAACATGGCCCAAAACAAGCAACTTAGAAACATCCGAGGCTATCACGAATTAGAGCTCCATAACTAGCTTTAGCCAAACACAAAAAAACCTCCATCAATGTTGACTTTTACTGTACCAAAACGAGGAGACCAAAAGAAATCACTACTGAGAGCAAATTAGAAATTTGGGTGAACCAGTTGGAGTTTTGAAGTAGAACTTCCACTTCATCTTTCACCATCCTGTTCAGCATAGTAATGTCATTAGCTAGAGAGTTAGCAGCTTATACATGATTAAAAACAATATTGTTCCTCGATTTCCAGGTTTTCCAGAGGGTTAAAAAGGTGGCAATGGTCCTTATGTAGAGCTCCAAAAAGTACACCAAGAACTAAAGGATTGGTGGAATTTGACATAAAGTTGAGTTCACTAGTCCTCTTTTGGATTTGTTTTCATTAACAACGATGCCCTCATTAAGGCACTTCCAGATAAAAGATTTCACCTTTTGCTCTATATAGGGGCAAACCAAACCTTGCTCCAAGTTGATTTGTTAATGACTGAAACTCTGGTGATGTTAGGAATGACTTATTGAGAGGATTTGGATGCAAAATAAGTTGATCTAATTGAGAAAACACCATTTGGACCTAGGCAGCCAAAGTAGTCTATCTGGCTAAGGATTTTCAGCTAATAGGATTACCTGCAAATGTGATTTACAAGATCCTTAGAAGAGAGGGATCTCAGAAGATCAGCCTTCCAAATATCTATTCTCATGGTCAATGAGATCAAAAACCATCTGCAGAGAAGGCCGTGGTGGTCTAGGTCCAATTAGTCTTCCTTCATCTAAAGTGGGGATCCAAGGGTCATCCTAAATGGAGATTGAATGTCCTACACTAACATTCCAACAATATGCTTTTTTAATAACCTCTCTCCCTGTAAGAATGCTTTTCAAACCCCGACCCCATGAATCAGAATTTTCTAAAGTCATCTTCCAAAAAGTTATTGTTTTTAATGTATTTGGCTCTAATCACATGTGCCCATAAAGAGCCTCCCCTTGAGGTTAGCCTCCAAGCTAGCTTTGCAAGGAGGGTTGGGTTATGGAAGCGGGGATCCCTAAAGCCCAGCCCTCCATTCAACTTATCCATGCAAATATGTTTCCAATTAAGCCAATAAACTTTGTTGTGTCCAATCTAAGTCTTCCCCCACCAGAAAAGTCTGTAAAACTCAAGGTTTTTAAAACCGAATTAGACAACGAACCGGTCAGGGGTTCAGTTCCTGGGTCGAACGGTCCAACCATTTGAATCAAACAGAAGACCCATTTAAAAAAAAAAAACAAAAAAAATGTCCAAAACTGTTGGACGGTTATAACAGTTCGAACTGTTTGACCACCCGGATTAGTGGTTTGCTAATTAAATCAGCGGTTTTTGGCGAAATAACAATTCTAGGGTAAAATGGCCCAGTTTTTCCGGTCCGGACTGATTTTGAAAACCATGGTAAAACTTCACAATTCTATCATAGATACATTTAAGAATTAAGAAGCATGACATGATATAGGAAGAGATAGCAGAAATGACCAACTTAAGAATGACTTCCTTCCCTACAGAGGAAAGGAAAGAATTCAACCAGGAGCTGGATTTTAAGTGAATTATATCCACCAAAATGGACAAGACTATTGTCTTTGATCTTTCAACTTCAATTGGCAGTCCCAAATAGTTGGAGGGTCTAGAAGCTAATTTGAAGTGAAGACCACTTGCAACCACCCTCTTAAGCCATGGGTGAACTTTCTTACCAAAAAAGTTCTCTAATTTTGCAAAATTAACCACTTGGCCCAGAGCATCCCCATAAGCCTTAATTGTCTCCACCAACATTGCCCCTTCTTGGAGAGATGCTTTAACGAAGAAGTCGTTAAAAAGTTGTCATTTGTAAAGAACAAATGAGAAATAGTAGGGCATATACGATTAAGAGTAATACCTGAGAAGAGGCCATTATTGACAAGTGTATGAATTTTCTTTTAGAGCATTTCAGAAACAGAGCATGAAGAGGTAAGGGGAAAGAGGGTCTCCCTGTTTGAGGCCTTTGGAGGGAATGATTTGAACACTTGGGTAGCCATTTATGATTACCATATAAGAAACTGAAGAGATACATTCCATAATCCACCCAATCCATTTGGGTCCAAAACCGAGCTCAATGAGGATGGTCTTAAGAAAGGACCATTCCATCATATCAAAAGCCTTACTCATATCAATTTTAATTGCCATGTGTCATGATTTGTTCTTACTAGTTTTCAATAAGTGAATTAAATCATGAGCAATGAATATGTTGTTATTAATCAGTCTTCCTAAAAGGAAGGCACTTTGGTTCCTACTAATTATCTACTCCATTAGGGGTTGGAGCCTATTTGCTAGGATCTTTGAGATGATTTTATATCTTGTATTGTAAAGGTTGGTTGGACGAAAATGAGTTGGGGTTTCGGGGTGCTTCACTTTTGGGATGGAGCAGGTTTAACATGGATTTTGCATCGATCCAAACCTGACCCAAAACTTGATTAGCGTTGATTCAACCCTAACCCAATAGGATTGAGTCAATGTGGGTTTACCATTTAACTTGATCAACAAACATCTCTATTCACCACCGATATTAATTTTTAAACTTTTTTTACCATGTTTGCAACCAATGCCATTTTCCAAGAGGTGTTTTTTATTTTTTTTGAGAAAATGGTGATATGTTGGCATGTTGTTTTCTTAGAAAATGTTTTTTTTTTTTTTTCTTGAGCTATCACACAGGCGTTTTTCAATGTCACATCAGCATATTGTTGCTAGCTACAAGTAGGAGTGTTCACGGTTCGGTTAACCGAACCGTGGGGTATTTTTCTAAACCGAACCGACATGTTCGGTTTTAAATCTAACCGAACCGATGTAACCGGTCAACTGGTTAACCGTGATTCAGTTTTTTGGTTTTTTATGCACTGAAAATTTAAAAAGAAAAAGAAAAAACCTTCCTTTTGAAGATTGAGAGTGAAGAAGAGTGAACAAAACTAAAACTGAGATTAGATGAGAGATTGAGAGAGATGAGTGGCTGAGACTAAGAGAGAAGAGGAGGACGTTGGGGAAGAAGAAGAAGAAGAATCTGAGAGAGAGAACAGAGAGTGAGACAGATGGTCGCCTGGTCAGACGTTGGTGATGGTGACTTGATCGTTGGAGGCTGTCGATGATTGGATAGGAGGGCGGAGCGCCGGAGGCTGTCGGTCCATTGGGAAAGAAGAGAACTAAGACTGAGAGTGACAAAGAAAATTTAGAGTCTCAGAGAGGAAAGAAAGGGGAAACTAGAAACTGGAAAGGCGCGACGGAGGTAAGAGGCTTATTAGGGACGAAGGGAGAAATTGTCGGTCTGGCAGTGAGTTTGCCTAAGTTCACCTATTCGCCAGTTTGCCAGCCTTTTGAAGAGAAAGGCTGAAAAAGCCTCAGTTAGCATGTTCGCCAGTCACCAGTCTGCCTTCAAAAGGCTGAAAGCCTGAATTAGATTTTCAAAAAAAAACGAAAAAGATAATATATAATATAATATAATATATATAATATTTATATGAATATATATTACTGTATATATATATATATATATATATATATATATATATATATATATCGGTCGGTTCAGTTAACCACCAATTTTTTTAAATGGTTAACTGAAACCGAACCAAAACTGTCGGTTTTTTTAAAACATCGAACTGAAACCGACCGGTTTGGTTAACTAATTTTTTGATTCAATTTGGTCGGTTTTTTCACTTGGTTTAGTTTTTCGATTTTTGCTCACCCCTAGCTACAAGAAGAAAATACCAAAAAATAATGTTTTCTGAGACTACACCTTTCCCAATCTCCAAAAATGGTCTAAAAAACATTTTTTGGAAAAATGTATAACTAAACATCAAAAAAGTCCTAGAAAAAAAAGGATTTCATACATGATGTTGATGTGGTACCAATTTTTCAAAAAAAAAAAAAGGAACGACATTGGTACTAAACACCGGCTTTGAATTGGTGGTTGAAATTTGAAACCTACTAAGTCCATGTTTGGGAGTGCTTAAAAATAAGTGCTTATTTGGGCAGGGACCACACCATTAAGCACTTATTGGCGTTTGGGAAATCAGCCCAAAATAAGGCTTATATTTTAAGCCCAAATTTCCAGCTTTTTTTAAGTGCTCATACAAAAAGCACTTATTCAAATTTTTACTCCCAAAATTGTCCATGGTAAATTTTTAGAATACCAATTATACCCTTTTACAAAAGCAATTTTACAAAGGCACTTTTATAAAGTATTTTTACGAAAGTACTTTTACAAAAGCACTTCTATAAAAATACTTTTATATAAAATCACTTTTATGAAAGCACTTTTATAAAAGTACTTTTATGGAAGTACTTTTACGAAAGCACTTTTACCAAATTACTTTTACATGAAAGCACTTTTACGAAAGCATTTTTATAAAAATACTTTTATGAAAGTACTTTTACGAAAAAACTTTTATAAATACGTAAATACTTTTACAAAAGTACTTTTATGAAAGCATTTTTACAAAAACACTTTTATAAAAAGTACTTTTACATAAATACTTTGTAAAAACACTTTATAAAAGCACTTTTAAGGAAAAATACTTCTACAAAAAACACTTTTATAGAAATATTTTTATGGAAGTAATTTTATCAAAGTACTCTATGAAAGCACTTTTGTAATAGTACTTTTATAAAAGCACTTCTATCAAAGTACTTTTATTCATTCACTTTGGATTGGGTGTTATGAAAATTTGAAAGAAAATGGACAAAAGAGTCGCAATTGCTTATTTAAATACTTATTAAAGAAAAAAAAACTACCAAAGAAAAATAAGCACTTAAAAAAATTAAGTATCAAATGCAAATAAATGCTTATACGAATAACCACTTGTTTTTAAACACTTATTTATAACATAAACACTCTCAAACATAGCCTAAATGCCATAAGTTCACCATATGGCGGTTAAGCGGATAAAATTATCAGCATCAACTTTAACACAAGAGTAACTAGAATTCAATTTAGCATGAAATTACTCCCAAGGCACGGCGGAATGTAGTATGGGAGACTGAGGATGAAAGCTACAAAACAAGGACAAAAGACAAAACGCACTGCAAGATTACAAAATAATGGTCTAATTTTCTACTTCTCCTCCATGGAAATTCCAAAAGGAGCCAAACAGATGTTGGATGGGACATGGGACCATGCCCTGTTAAGTTACGTCCACTTCATGAGTTTAACTTTACTCACCGGAGAATCAGAGAATGTTGACGCTGGACTTGATATGTCGTCATCGTCACAGTTCTCTGTTTTCTTTAGCTGTTTTTGTCTGTCTTTTTTAGTTGGATAGAACATGGATGGATGGAAGCTAGAGTTGAGTATAAAACGCTTTCTTGCATTTTATTACAGGATAGATTTACGTTACAGTTGTAACGGCTCCTCTGTTTTTACCCATTTTGGAAGGAGTAAAAATATGTATAATACAAATATAAAATGTACAATACAAAATATTACAAATACAAATATATATATATATATATATAATATAAATACATATAAAATAATACAAAATATAAGATTTTACACTTGTATTTGTACTCCTTCCAAACTGTCTTTCGGAGAGACCGGTAAGGACACCAGTCCTGTTATACCAATCTTCACAATCCTCCATGTGCCAAGATAGATAGTAGAGAAGGAGCAAAAATTGGATAAAATACCAATCTAACGATGTACCACTGTCCACTGGACAATGAGAAAGAGTGCAAACGATGAACATTGATGGGCCATGGTAGGGTTGAAGGGAGAATAAAACTGGATAGAGACATGGGGCGAAATCTTCAATCATGGTTAGAGGAGAAACAAAAGAACATGGATAACTGGCATCATCCATTGAGATTCTGGGGCATATGGGAGACCATTGTTATGGACACACCACCCGGCAGCGCACTGCGGCGCAGTCATAGGCAGCAGCACGCACAGCGGGCCGCCCAGCAGCACGCACAGCCCGGCAGCGCCGCACAGCAGCCGGCAGCGCACCACGCACACGCCCAACACCGCACGGCAACGGCACCATGAGTCGCGCGCACGCACTGCGCGGCAACGGCACCGCGCGCATGCACCGCGCGACGACGGCACCATGAGCCGCGCGCATGCACTGCGCGGCAGCAGCACCGCACGCACGCACCGTGCGGCGGCGGCACCATGAGCCGCGCGCACGCACCCGACAGCAGCAGCAGAGCGGGGCCCACACGACAGCTCATAGGGGTGGGCCCGCGCGCAGGATCTCGTCACGGGTCGGTCCACCAGGAGAGACTCCTGTCTTCCCTTGCCCTTGCGTACAGACCCTATGGTGGCAGTCGCGTGTGTGATTTGTCCAAGAGATCACCCGAACTCTCCTAATGGGTGATTTGTCCAAGAGATCACCCGAACTCTCCTCACTCTCTTTCTTGACTGCGAAAACTAAATCCTTTATTTCAATTCGTAGCTCCTTAAATAGGAGATTACAGAAGATAATTCCTTGTTGGATTCGGCTAGGCTAGGGTAATCCAACTCAAACTAAAACTCCTAATTTCCTACTCAAACTAAAACTCATAACTCTTACTTAAGAAGATAAAATAAGATAAGGATAAGATAAGATAAGGGATAAGGATAAGGGATGAGGTAGGCTGGCGGCGAGTTCTCTTGACGTGTCCAGATAAGGGTGGGCCCACCCCTATGAGTTGTCGTATGGGCCCCGCTCTGTTGCTGCTGCCGAGTGCGTGCGCGCGGCTCATGGTGCCGCCGCCCTGGGTAGCTGTGAACATATCCACCTGCTGGTCTGGGCATACTGACGAGGCCCTGGCGAGAAGGGTCTGGAACTACCGCTGATACTCTGCTACAGTACCGGTCTGCTTGAGATTGATGAGTTCCCCCAAGGGGTTGTTTGTTAGTGGGGGTCCGAACTGAAGGAGGCAGTACGACTTGAACTGCCCCCAGCTAAGGCCTGGTTCCTCCTGCTCCACTTGGTAGAACCAGAGTTGCGCTTCTTCGGTTAGGTGGAACGCGGCCAGGCTGACCTTGTCTCTGTCATCGGTGCGCTGGTTGCGGAAGAACTGTTCGCAGCGGTGCAACCATCCCAGTGGGTCTCCCGTGCCGTTGTAGGACGGAAATTCTAGCCGACTGAATTTGGGGATAACAGTAGCAGTCGGGGTGGCCGTCTGATGTTCGCCAGGCGTTTCTACCCAGTCCGGTCTGCGGCTGTTGTTGGTAGCGGTTCCTTTTGAGTTTCTTTCCCTATTGGCTAAGAATGTCTCCAGCAAGCGTCGAAGCTCCCGAACATCATCCTTGACCTCACGTACCTCCATGCTGGTCTCTGCAAGTTGGTGTTCCAGTTCGTGGACTTTGAAAGACAGCTGCTCCATATCGGCCATGACGTTTGGCTCTGATACCAAAATGTTATGGTCTCGCGCGTAGGATCTCATCACGGGTCGGTCCACCGGGAGAGACTCCTGTCTTCCCTTGCCCTTGCCCTTGCATACAGACCCTATGGTGGCAGTCGCGTGGGTGATTTGTCCAAGAGATCACCCGAACTCTCCTAATGGGTGATTTGTCCAAGAGATCGCCCGAACTCTCCTCACTCTCTTTCTTGACTGCGAAAACTGAATCCTTTATTCAATTCGTAGCTCCTTAAATAGGAGATTACAGAAGATAATTCCTTGTTGGATTCGGCTAGGATAGGGTAAAACAACTCAAACTAAAACTCATAACTCTTACTTAAGAAGATAAAATAAGATAATGATAAGATAAGATAAGGGATAAGGATAAGGGATGAGGTAGGCTGGCGGCGAGGTCTCTTGACGTGTCCAGATAAGGGTGGGCGCACCCCTATGAGTTGTCGTATGGGCCCCGCTCTGTTGCTGCTGCCGAGTGCGTGCGCGCAGCTCATGGTGCCGCCGCCCTGGGTAGCTGTGAACATATCCACCTGCTGTGAACATATCCACCTGCTGGTCTGGGCGTACTGACGAGGCCCTGGCGAGAAGGGTCTGGAACTGCCGCTGATACTCTGCTACGGTACCGGTCTGCTTGAGATTGATGAGTTCCCCCAAGGGGTTGTTTGTTAGTGGGGGTCCGAACCGAAGGAGGCAGTACGACTTGAACTACCCCCAGCTAAGGCCTGGTTCCTCCTGCTCCACTCGGTAGAACCAGAGTTGCGCTTCTTCAGTTAGGTGGAACGCGGCTAGGCTGACCTTGTCTCTGTCATCGGTGCGCTGGTTGCGGAAGAACTGTTCGCAGCGGTGCAACCATCCCAGTGGGTCTCCCGTGCCGTTGTAGGACGGAAATTCTAGCCGACTGTATTTGGGGATAACAGTAGCAGTCGGGGTGGCCGTCTGATGTTCGCCAGGCGTTTCTGCCCAGTCCGGTCTGCGGCTGTTGTTGGTAGCGGTTCCTTTTGAGTTTCTTTCCCTATTGGCTAAGAATGTCTCCAGCAAGCGTCGAAGCTCCCGGACATCATCCTTGACCTCACGTACCTCCATGCTGGTCTCTGCAAGTTGGTGTTCCAGTTCATGGACTTTGAAAGACAGCTGCTCCATATCGCCCATGACGTTTGGCTCTGATACCAAAATGTTATGGTCTCGCGCGTAGGATCTCATCACGGGTCGGTCCACCGGGAGAGACTCCTGTCTTCCCTTGCCCTTGCCCTTGCGTACAGACCCTATGGTAGCAGTCGCGTGGGTGATTTGTCCAAGAGATCACCCGAACTCTCCTCACTCTCTTTCTTGACTGCGAAAACTGAATCCTTTATTCAATTCGTAGCTCCTTAAATAGGAGATTACAGAAGATAATTCCTTGTTGGATTCGGCTAGGCTAGGGTAATCCAACTCAAACTAAAACTCATAATTTCCTACTCAAACTAAAACTCATAACTCTTACTTAAGAAGATAAAATAAGATAAGGATAAGATAAGATAAGGGATAAGGGATAAGGATAAGGGATGAGGTAGGCTGGCGGCGAGTTCTCTTAACGTGTTCAGATAAGGGTGGGCCCACCCCTATGAGCTGTTGTGTGGGTCCCGCTCTGCTGCTGCTACCGGGTGCGTGCACGCGGCTCATGGTGCCGCCGCTGCGCGGTGCGTGCGCGCGGCTCATGGTGCCGCCACCGCGCGGTGCCGCTGCCGCGCAGTGTGTGCACGCGGCTCGTGGTGCCGCTGCCGTGCGGTGTCGGGCATGTGCGTGGTGCGCTGCCGGCTACCGGGTGGTGCATGCTGCTGGGCAGCCCGCTGTGCGTTCTGTTGCCTATAACTGCGCTGCCGGGTAGTGTGTCCATAACAACCATCCCTAAATGACCTATAAAATCAGAATGAACATCCATAGAAAAGCATAAATTGAGGTTTTTGTGCAATTTTCCACTTCCCTTTCCGTCCATCTTCGTTCAAGCCTTCAACGAGAAGAAAAAAATAAAAAAGACTTTGCCATCACTAAAAGTCTAAAACCACACATGCCATCACCACATAAGTGAGTCAATATGCTATGCCATGTCAGGATGGCGTGGCATATCATTATTGATAGATGTGTTCAAATTTCAAATCAGCCCTTTTTTACGATCTTCAGAGATGGATAGGACTATTCTACCAAAACAAAAAAATACAAAGGGGAAAAGAAGATGCATAGGACCACAACAACCGTGCTCTTTTCAGCAGAGAATCATATAGGTCTGGTGGTGGTGGGTCTTTGATAGGATCATAGGACATGTCCTCTTGTATCTACCATGAAACAAAAGAAATTTGATATTTTTGCTACCTGCTTTCAAAGACCTGTGTATTCCAGTTGGAATCAATTTCCCTATCATACAAATCTTTTTCAGAACAGAAGCAGTAATTCACGGAAATCTTTGCAATCGTATCTTAAAAGCAAAAGTGAGAATGAGCTGAAGAGCCGGCAGAAAACAGGCTAGCTGTCCACAAATAAAGAACCACACATTACTAACAACTCAAAGTGCCTCATGCATATACCCATTAATGAACCAATAAACACATAAATATCTAAATATAAAAACCATAATCCATAACGATAGGTTTTACTCCACACGCCAAATACGAATTATAACAGAACAAGTAGGTCCACTGCCTCGTATAAAAGTATGATCATAATCAAAATACACAACTAGACTAAACAATTACCCAGCTCAAAACTAAACGAAGACCAAAACGCGGCCAGACCCTAAACTGTTAAGTGTAAACAATTCTGTTTTATTTTATCTTCCTCCTCTTTCCCGCAGGATTTCAGACTTGACTTGGGAGACCAGCAGTTGCCAGCCCAAGTGAAACTTTGATACACAACGGCACCACCTATTGCAAGCGACTGGTAGGTCTTTTCTCCATGTCTATATCCCAGTACGTCAAGTGGGAACTCCCACCCGACTTCCTTGATCACACCATCCCAACCAACTGTGACAGATTCACAGCCTTCAAATCATAACCTACAGCTTCAAAGCTTGCGTAACTGAAACCATCTTCTGGTGTGACATGAATGGTGGAAACCGAAGCTCCTTCAATGGCATTCATGGAGTAACCACATGGCTCAAACTCAAAGTCACATATCTCAGAATCCGGAAGTATCTTCCTTATACCAGACATGTCAGTCATCTTCGCAGCTGAACTTGCTCCGGTCTTGTAGAAGATGGATGCCAACTTCTTGTCCAAACCAGTCCTGCACATTTCCAGGGTATAAACTGGTTCGTAGTGGTTAACCACCTCCGCACTTGCAGAGTAAACATGCCACTTCTGTGATTTGATCAGATTCCCCACCACATACGCTTTGCTGCCGGAACCAAGATTGCCAAAGTACTTGTCAAGGACAACTATTTCCTCGGAGAAGTTGCGATGAGGAAATGGCTGAGCCCCAGGAACTGTGAAGGTCCCACGCGTGTACTTCACAGCTCTTACAGTGAGGGATAAGCTGTTGGCCAACTTGAGGATGGATGGGATTGAGAGAAGCAGCTTTGTAGTGCCACAGGTCTTGATGATGATCTTGTAAGGGTATATAAAAAGGCTAGATTCTGAGAGGATATAAGAGTCAACATTTGCATTTGACTGTAACGCAACTATGGTGCACTCAGCTGGTTTTAGTATTTCATCCAATTGAGCTTTGAAAAGAGATCGTAGGCCCTCTCCTCCAGGATCTGCAAAGATGCTTGGCTCGAAGAATGATATTTCAAGCCTCTTCTCATAGCCTTTGAATCCAAATGGAGAGATGGGCAATGCCATCTCTGCTTAGAGGGAAGAAATAAGGTTGCCAAAAAGAGGAGACTGGGAAGAAGAACAAAGTGATAAAAACTTCCAAACTAAAGCAGTAACTACTGTGAACTACGTCAGGTAGATATATCACACTTTAAAAGAACGTCAGGATGGCTTCCGCACGCACTGCACAGTGGAACACAAAATGATAGATTAAGTTAGTAACGAAATGATGATATTCCATGAATGATATAAAATGCTAGCTAGTTAACACCATGAATCCCTAGAAGGAAAATAAATAGCCTTGAATTTTCAGGAGCAGATAATGTGCATTTTAATAGCCTTCAAGATATACGCAGAGCGAACTGGAACTTACGTTGGAGTAGGCTGCAGATCTGAATATCTTAATTCCACCGTGAGGACGGACGTCTTCAATGCTGTAACCTAGAGGAGCTTCATAGAATTTGGTTTTACTACTAGACTTTTTGCCACCCTTAGCCTCCATTAGATCATTCAGTCTTGCCTGAAGAGGAGACAGAAGATAAATGAGAATGAACCACCAAATGTATAACATGAGAACCTCCCGGAAAATGAAGTAACAGATAGAAAGAGAAAGACCGGATCACCTTAAGGAACATAAGATAAACTTCAAGAAATAAACAATATAAGTCCCATAGGACTATATTTAATAAAAGCATTGACTATATTTATCCTGATCAGTAACCAATATAAAATGAACAAGTACTACAGTAAACCTATACTAACAACAAAAGCTACCAAGTAATAATATATGTAATGTGCATGTGAGAAGTATCCAGCATGTAATATATGTATTACCAACTTTGATTACGAGTAAATTACACATTGGTAACAATTATGAGAAGAATATCCTGCAAGCAAATGCTGCAAATCTGAAACATATTAGCGCAATTTTAGCAGTAAGTTATGCCAATGGTAAAAAGTAGCCAGAATTAATAATTTTTCCCCAATCAAGCGCAAAGGTCAAATATGAAAGAATTAAAACAAAGAAAATAAAATAAGATGTGAAAAGAACAAACATAAATTTATTAATTCTGAATGAATGTTCTTATGCTACAAGTCTACAATATACACGCTTCTAAAAAATATATTCTCGAAGAAAATGGAACATAGATTCATAAAAAGGGATTTTAGGAAGAAGTCCACATAATAACATAGACTAACCAATGCCACCAATAAAAACTATTCAAGAAATAGTATGGAAGGAGTATTTGAACAATTATTCAGATTAATTAGTAACAAATCTATATAGCCATGCATTGTTTCCATATGCATAACAATAATTTAAGTCCAATCTATCAAGACCAACAAGTTTTATCACATTGTCTCTGTAGGACACAAAAAGAGGGGAAGAAAAATGGGGACATGGAATTATACTTCATGGTTCAACCGGAAAGCAGAACCGGCAGGAAGAACCAAAAGAAAAAGGGTAGAACAGAGTCAATAAACAAGTCAACACTACAGGAGCCTAGGCAGGAAGAAAGAACCCAAAGACGATTTGGAAAAAAAAAACAACAGTAAACCAGAAATAGAGTATTAAACTAAGAAAGAAAATCTCGAAAATAACAGAAAAAAAAATGCAAAATTTAAACATAGAGAGAACAGAAGGCCTTATAATGGTTAACAATAATTTCGACAAAACCAGTGATGTAGCATAGAAAGTGGCGGGAAATTCTATTGGGATGCTAGACAGTTATGTTTGTTGTATTAGTTGGCATGAGCTGGCGGTTGGACGAGCTGTTATAAAGCCCTTGTACCGAGTCGAATCAATACAAAAAATATACACATACATTCTCTCATTCCCTTCTTCTTCTCTGCTTCCTTCATTTCTTTTCTCTGTTCGTGTGGTTTTCTTGTGCGAACCATACCTGCAGGATAATACAGTAGTTCTCAGAGTGCTTCACAACCTAAGCTGCATCATTGGTATCAGAGCCTGTTCTGATTCTGGATAATGGCGGATGCGACACGGCAACAAACCTCCATTCGAGAAGTGGAGGAATTTTTAACAAGGAAGTTGAATGAAACTAATGCTCGACTGGATCAATCCATCACTGGACTAAAGGATATGATAATGGCATTGGTTAATCAGCAAGCAAGGTATGAGTACACCGGGGTGACGTCAAAGAGAGGACACCCAAGAAGTGGTGGAGATGGTAATTCCTTCTCTGATTCCTCCTTCTCCATGAGGCTTACAAAGGTAGATCTCCCGAAATTCAATGGAGACAATGTGAAGGATTGGCTTTATAAATGTGACAAATTCTTCTCTTTGGATAACGCTTTGTCTGCTACTAAAGTCAAATTGGCAGTGATTCATTTGGAAGGTAAAGCGTTGCAATGGCATCACGCTTTGATGAAGTCTAGACTCACTAATGACCCCATGAATTGGGAGGATTATGCTAAGGCCATCGCGTGTAGGTTTGGCCCTGCCTTTGATGATCCTATGTCAGAATTAATGTCGCTCAAACAATCAGGATTTGTTGTTGAATATATGGAGCAGTTTGAGAACATCTTGACCAGGGTGGAATTGACTGAAGAATATAAAGTCAATTGCTTCATTACCGGGTTAGAATATGAAACACAGATGCATGTGAGAATGTTTCATCCCACGACTATTCAGCATGCTGCCAACTTAGCAAAGTTATTTGAATCTGCACAAAAATACAAGCAGTCGAAGTATTCTCAAATCAAGAATGTGTATCCGAAGGCTGTGAATAATATAATCAGACATCTAACCAAGGTACTATTAAGCCATCACCATCTGTTCCTCTCAAGATTCAGGGAACACCTATCTTGGACAAGCCACCTACAGTGTATTCAGCTACAGAAATGGCTGATAGAAGAGCTAAAGGGTTGTGTATGTTCTGTGATGAACCCTTTACACCAGGACACCAATTGAAACACAAGAGAGCCCAACTATATGGTGTGGAACTAAATGATGATGAGGAGGAACATGGCACTACAGAAGAATGTAAGGAAGAAGAACCCTATGTTGAGCCTTGCATATCAGTGAATGCGATTACAGGAAACTCACATTTTTAGACTATGAGGGTGACTAGGTATCACAATAAAAGACCTCTACAAATCTTGATTGATAGTGGTAGTACACACAACTTTGTGGATGAGCAAGTTGTGAAGAAGTTGGGGTGTAAAGTGGTGACTACTAAGCCAATGGTTGTATTAGTTGTTGATGGTAATAAAGTGTATGCAGCAGCAGTCTGTAAAGGATTTAGTTGGCAGATACAAGGCACCACTTTTGCAGCAGATTGCATAGTCATACCTTTAGGATTATGTGATGTGGTTCTGGGAATTTAGTGGCTGTCCACTTTAGGGCCTATAGTTTGGGATTTCCAACAGTTGAGAATGGAACTTAAGGTTGAGGGAAAGAAGCATGTTGTCAGAGGAGCTACCACTAATAAACTAAGAGCAGTTGATGGCAAAAAATATCTAAATCACTGCTGCAAGGAGGACAATTATCCTTGTTGCAACTCTGCAGTGTTAAAGAGAATGTTGATGCTACTGCTTCTCTTTTCTCTGTTACTCTGGATAATGCACCCATCCCTGAAGCAGTCTTCTGCAAACTCTTGGACAAGTACTCTGCTGTATGTGAAGAAGCTATGGGCTTGCCTCCTTACAGAGAAGGCTTTGATCACAAGATTCCAATTGAACCTGGGGCTCTCCCTGTCAATAAGAGGCCATACAGGTACCCTTCTTTACATAAAAACATTATTCAGAAGTTGGTGAATGAAATGTTGGAGAAAGGTATTATACAACCTAGTGTAAGTCCTTATGCTTCCCCTGTTGTCCTAGTGGGAAAGAAAGATGGTTCATGGCGCCTTTGTATAGATTACAAGGAATTAAACAATAGAATTGTGAATGATAAGTTCTCTATCCCTCTTTTGGATGATCTCTTGGATGAGCTATCTGGTGCTAGTGTGTTTACTAAACTGGATTTAAGATCTGGTTACCACCAACTTCGAATGCATAAGGAGGATGTAGTCAAGACAGCTTTTAAGACACATGAAGGGCACTACGAATTTTTGGTGATGCCCTTTGGCCTCACAAATGCTCCATCCTCATTTCAGAATTTGATGAATCATGTCTTTAAGCAACATCTTAGAAGATTTGTCCAAGTCTTTTTTTATGATATTCTGGTGTATAGTCCAGATTTGCAGACTCATCTACATCATTTGGAAGTTGTTTTTGAGTTGTTGCAACTGCATTCTCTGTATGTTAAGAGAAGCAAATGTTCCTTTGCTGCTTCTAGAGTTGAGTACTTGGGGCACTTTATTTCTTCCCAGGGGGTTGCTACTGACCCTGCTAAAATTTCAGCAGTCAAGAAATGGCCTCCACCTACTAACTTGAAACAGATGAGGGGATTCTTGAGATTGTCAAGATATTATAGGAGTTTTGTGCAGCATTATGGTCATATTGCTAAACCTCTCACTGATCTTCTCAAGAAAGATCAATTCTCATGGAATGAACAGGCTCAATTGGCTTTTGATCAATTGAAGGAAGCTCTCTGCTCTACCCCAGTTCTAGCTCTTCCTGATTTTTCCAAGACTTTTGTCATAGAGACTGATGCTTCAGGTGTGGGTATTGGTGCAGTTCTTATGCAGGATAATCATCTTATTTCTTATATAAGTCGCACCCTCAGTCCTTTGCATCAAGCAAAATCAGTATATGAAAGAGAGTTGCTAGTTGTCTTGTTTGCAATCCAAAAGTGGAGTATATACTTACTGAATAGACATTTTACTATAAGGACAGATCAAAAGAGCATCAAATATTTGTTGGAGCAGAAGATTTCTACTCCAGCACAGCAGGAGATAATGGCAAAACTTATGCGCTATGACTTTGAAATTTAGTACAAAAAGGGGCGGGAAAATAAGGCAGTGGATGCTCTTTCAAGGCTGCAATCTTCAGAACTTATGCTATTGGCTTTGAGTCCACTGAATGCAGATTTGTATCAACAGTTGCAACAGGCTTGGAATACTGACTCAGCTTTACAAAAACTGATCCTTGAGTTTCAACAAGATCCAACCGCTCATCCTCATTATACTTGGAGTAATGGTCAGTTGCGCAGAAAAGGGAAATTGGTTGTGGGTTCTTCTGTTGCTCTTAAGCAGTCTATTCCTAACTGGATGCATGATTCACCATTTGGAGGTCATTCTGGTCATATAGCAACTTTGTAGAGGATTAAGTCATTGTTTTATTCGAGGGGAATGTCTAAGGATGTTCACCAATACATCCGGTCCTGTAGTACATGTCAAACTTGCAAATATGATTCCTCAGCTTATCCTAGTCTACTGCTGCCCTTACCTATCCCTGATAAAGTTTGGTCTGCAATATCAATGGACTTTATTGAGGGGTTGCCTACTTCTTTTGGGAAGGATGTTATTTTTGTTGTAGTTGATCGCTTAAGCAAAGTTGCCCACTTTATGGCTTTACGGCATCCATATACAGCCCTGCAGGTGGTTCAACTTTATCTTAATGAGGTCTTTAAGCTCCATGGGTTGCCGGATACCATTGTCTCTGATAGGGATCCTGCGTTCCTCTCAGAATTTTGGACTGAGTTGTTTAAACTGTAAGGTGTTGAATTACTCCATTCCTCTGCGTATCATCCTCAAACAGATGGCCAAACGGAAGTTGTCAATCGCTGTCTCGAAACATATCTTCGTTGTATGTGTCATGATCAGCCTACTTCATGGAGTAAATGGCTTCCTCTTGTTGAGTGGTGGTATAATACCACCTTCCATACCTCTGCTAGTACGACTCCATATAAGATTTTATACGGGCAACCCCCTCCTCTTCATCTACCTTATTTGCCAGGGGAGTCTAAAAATGTTGAGGTTGATCGCAGTCTCCACCAGCGAGAGAACATGATGAAATCTCTTAAGTTTCATCTGCAGAGAGCTCAAAATAGGATGGTGCAGTTGGCAAACCGACGCCGGAGTGAAAGGTGCTTCAATATTGGGGATATGGTATTCCTTAAGTTGCAACCATATCGTCATAGCACCGTTGTTAATCGCTCGAATCATAAACTCAGTCCCAAGTATTATGGCCCCTATAAAATCCTTGACAAGATAGGTGTTGTTGCCTACAAGCTCGAGTTGCCTGTTGGAGCTTAGATTCATAATGTGTTTCATGTATCCCATATGAAGAAGAGTTATTCGAATGTTGCTGCTTCTGATTTGCCTCCTCTCATGGTTCCTTCTGATGCCCCAAAAGTCCCTGTAGCTATTCTTGATCGTCAGATGGTCAAGCGAGGGAATGTGGCTGCTACAAAGGTCCTGGTCAAATGGCATAATTACCCTCCGGAAGCTGCCACTTGGGAGTTCTATTATGATCTCTGCAAGAAGTATCCTAGGTTTAACCTTTGAGGACAAAGGTTCTTGAGGAGGGGATTTGATGTAGCATAGAAAGTGGCGGGAAATTCTGTTGGGATGCTAGATAGTTATGTTCATTGTATTAGTTGGCATGAGTTGGCGGTTAGTTGAGCTGGCGGTTGGACGAGCTGTAATAAAGACCTTGTACTGAGTCGAATCAATACAGAAAATATACACATACATTCTCGCATTCCCTTCTTCTTCTCTGCTTCCTTCATTTCTTATCTCTGTTCGTGTGGTTTTCTTGTGCTAACCATACCTGCAGGATAATTTAGCAGTTCTCGGAGTGCTTCACAACCTGAGCTGCATCAACCAGCACGTGAAACTAAATCTCAATAACAAGGAAAAATGAAACAGGCTTCATCTAATCTCAGAACAAAAATCTAAACAGTACTTACAAATGTTAATGTATATATCGAAACGATGACTACTTGAAAACCCCATACCTTCCTTTCAAACAGTACTGAAGTATTGAGCCAGTCAGAAACCACGAATGAATAAAAAGGTTAAGGGAAGAACATATCAAATTTAATAGAACAGAAACTATGAAAAAAATGCATACTTACAAAGAGAAAATCGTTATCAAAACTATTCACAAATCTTTAAAACAAACTCTAGAAATAACCTAATCTAATTTCCTTTTAATTGCCTTTTCTCTAGCGCGAAAGGAAGGAAAAACCAAACAAACTCTTGTTTAATCGACAAACCAACCTCTTTATTTATAATTATGGTCGTATACTGGAAAGTGGAAATTTCCGAAATGCCAAATGAATTGCTCCTACCGAGCAAGGGATTACTTTCTTTTTTGGCAAGGATAAACCGGAAATCATTAAACAGCAAGTTAAGGGAACATTTGGATCCCTTTACATGGTTTCTCAAAAAGATTGGTGAGGTTTACCGAGCTGGCACAGCTATTTACAAAAGAGTTATGCCCAGCTCTCTTTGCCCTTTCCCAAAATAACATCCCTGCTTACCTACATGATTTTAATATTTTCAAAAAAAGATAGAAGTTTCAAAATATGGTCATAGAGCGTTTGCTGGTTTCACTGTATTTGGTTGTCTGTCCCTTTGAGCTTCGTTAACACTGCTTTAGCATCTGAAAACAAAAAAACCTATCTTTACACCCATACAAAAAAACTTTCTTAGTCCTATAATCACTGCCCAGAGCTCAACTGTTACTAGGGATCTTGCCAAACATGGTTCTCCTTCTGCAACAATAAGATGAGACCTGTGAGTGAATATATACAAACCAATAGATGTAGTTTGTGTGAATGGGTTTCATTAGCCATCAACAAGAATGATCGGAAATTATGAGGATAAAACTTGTTGTAAATCCTTTTCCGATTGAGGATCTGATGGATTGAGGAGTTTAAGTCCTGATTCTTTGTAACTGTAGTAACTTTCAACCTTTCTCAATATTTGAATGGGATCTGGGTTCACTTTGTTAAATAATTGTTCATTTCTTGCATCCCATATGCTTCTGAAGATAGAACATATCTTTGCAATATAGTTATACTTTATCACTTTATTTTTCAAATAGGAATTGTGCTTCCACCACCACTAGATTAGGTCCACTTGGCCAGAATTCAAAAATATTTCTGGTACCAAACCAACTTGAGCCCGCATCCAGATTTCCCTAGAGAGAGGGCATTGCAGGAAAAGGTTCTCTTGGGTTTCTGGAGAAAATTTACAGAAAGTGCACCCAGTTTCTTCTCTTCTCCTATAGCTCCATATTTTTTTCTTGGTGTGAACAGCTCTATGGAGAACCTTCCACATGAAGATTTGACATTTGTGGGAACATGGACTTTTCCAGATTCCGGGCCAGCTTAGAGGGCTTATTTGTGTTTGGAGTGGAGTTTTAAGAGTGAGTGATAAGCTAAATTTACTGTAAATTCTCCATTGCTTGTATTCTTTCAAAGAAGTCTATCAGGTTGTTACATGTTCATCAGAGGGATACTTAGAATAGCTTCAGTACTTCTTTCTTCAAACAGGCTGTTGAGGAGGTCAGCATTCCAAGTCTGTTGATCTGTGATTAGCTCACTAACTTTCATGTGGAGGAGTTCAGGGCTCTCAATTCTTTTGGCTGGAATGTTGCTCTCAAGTTGAGGCACCCATGGGTCCATAAAAGCTGAGATAAATCTGCCATCTCCAATCTTCTAGAAAAGTGATTTTTTAGTTCATTTTTTAATTTGATAATTCATTTCTACCAAGCGAAGTCTGAGGCTTTTGCCTTTAACTCAAAGAAACATTTATCCTTGAGGTATTTTGCTTCCAATTATTGGGACCAAAAACTGTTCCTGGTGTTTAGGATTCTCCAAACTGACTTTAGCATTAAGGCTTTGTTCATCAAAGAGAATTTTCTTATTCCCAAGCCTCCTAGTGATTTTGGAGAGCAGATTTTTGTCGATTTCAAATTACAGTTTCTTGTTGTGGTTGTACTACCAGCCTACCAGAATTTTTTTTTTTTTTTGCATTCTATCCAAAGTTCTACATAAGGCTTGGGAGAGGAGATTTGTTTGCTTGGTGTACACTAGTATACTCTAGGTAATTGCCTTTATGAGTGTTGTACGGCCTGGTTGGGATAAGATTTTTGCTTGTCAGTGCTCTATCCTTTGGGTAAAGCTGTCTAACAGTTGATGTTTATTGTGGTTTACACCTTTTTCCCCATCTACCAGCCAGGTTCCCAAATACTTTGAGCTGCAATTTATGATTTTCATTTTGACTATACGGCTCAGCAGCTTTTGGTGGGTTCTATGCATGTTTTTGCTAAACATCACACCATATTTTGCAGTGTTAACATGCTGTCCTGAAATCTGCTCAAAGAGCTGGAGGGTGGATTTTATATGGTTGAATGAATCAGGATCTGCTTTGTAGAATTAAAAAAAAAAGTCATTTGCAAACAATAGATAGGTGATGGGTTGTGAATTCCTTGAAAGTTTTATACCTTGGAACTGTGAAAGATTTTCTTCCCTGTTTAGGAGTGTTGAGAGAGTCTACATTCCTATGATGAAGAGGTGAGGTGAGAGGGGATCTCCTTCTCTTAAACCTCTTTTGGTTTTAAAAAAAAAAAACCCATTGTTGTCCCATTGAGTTTGAATGAGAAGTTAAAATTGACACATTTTGGGGTGGTTTTGAGGAAACCGGATCTACTCTCACACCTGGCGCCTCACATGCACATCCTATCATGCATTGGGATCATCTCTCGTACTTATTAGTTATTATTCACGGGAGATGTTCCCAATGCATGGTGGATGTGCCTGTGAGGCGCCCATTTGTGAGGAGCAAATCCCGTCCCGATTTTGAGGAATCTGGATCTGTTCTCAATGGAGCGCATCTCACACCAACCTCACAGCATATCCTGCCACACAGACATCGACTTCTGTCAGGACAAGCCCATGCCCACACTGTTCCAATAACCTTTTTCAACCTTGCATTGAGAATATCTCCCAGTGAAATAATGGAGAGAAGTACGGAAATATTTTTAATGCAAGGCTATAAAGACCAATCAAACGGGCTTTGCCTTGACCAAAGCCGAACCCTGCCATACATTAGTGTTCGGGCACATCTTATATACTTGTATTTATTATTTAAGGAGAGATGTTCTCAATACAGGGTGGGATGTGGCTATGAGGTTGGTGTGAGTAGGGGTGCAACTTGGGCAGGCTTAGCTTGAGCCCGAAGAGTTCTCATTTCCGCCCCACAAACGCCACACACAATGTGTGACTGCCACATGTCCGGTCGCACGTGGTGGGGCGTTCCCGTGTGCGGGGCTAATGGGACAGCCATTATCTTGTCCCGTTAGCCCCAAAACGAGCACACACTTCCTTTCTCCCATACAACGTTTTAAAAAAAAAAAAACGACTCAAATACGAAACCATTTTGGCCACCGGTTTCCAGGTCGACGGTTTGACCATCCAGTTCAAACGGATGGCCCATTTTGACAAATAAATTAAAAAATAAAAAATAATTAAAAATAAAAAAGGGTCAAAATCGTTGAACAGGTCGACAGTTCAATCGCCCAGGTTATTGACTTTTTCAACGGTTTTTGGCCAAATACCGTGTTTGGAGTAAAATGAAACCCGTTGCCTAGATAGTTCCCGGGCTGAACGGTCCGACTGTCTGGGTCAACGGCGAATCGAAAACCTTACTCCCATATTCTCGCCCCCTCAACCTCAAATCGTGTCTGACCCTGACCCTGTTCTACTCCCTCCACCCGAACCCCCAACTCCATCTCAGACAACAGAGAACGCTCCGGCCGATTTACTGTCACCAGGTACGCTCCAACCCTCGTATTTTGTTTTGATAAACCCTCGTCTGATATTTTGTTTTTCATTTTGTTTTCCCCTCTTCCAAGTCACTCTCCGGCACCAGCAATCGCTCCGACCAGTTCACTGTCATCACTTACTCTCTAATAAGAGAAACAAGGCGATCCCCTCATTTGAAACGAAGAAACCAAATACCAAAACCAAATATCAAAACAAAACAAGACGGAGAACTTCCCCCATCTCCTCCATTTCTTCACGTTGCTCACTCTTCTTCTTTTCCTCCTCTCTTCCATCATCTTCTTCCCCAGCCATCGGTCCTTTTGGCGTCATTCCCACCGGCGAGACTGAGATACAATAGCAACATCGACTCACTCACTCGAATCCGGAGAGACCACTGTCAAGGAAAATCTCGAAAAAGGCACCGTGACTCTTCTTCCCCATTCGAACGAAGAAGAGAGGAGGCGGCGGCAGATCCCTCCACCGATCTCTCTCTAATTCTCTCTCTCTCCTTCTTCTTCCTCTTCCCCTTCCAACTCTGCCACTATTCACCATCTTCACAACGAGAATAGAGAATTAGTAGCGGCAGTCCTCCCGTTTTCCGTTTGCAGTCGCCGGAACTGTTACCTTATCCTTAGCTTCTCATCACCATTCTCCTATCCATGATCATCTTCAAACTCGCCAATCATTCGACGCCCTCTGCCCTCATTTTCCTTCCGATCGGACGGGATCAACAATAGGCCTCATCGGATCCCTCTCCTCAGCTCAGGCGAAACAGCATTAACAGTTATCATACGGAAGTCGTCCTCTTCTATTTTTTTTAGCGAAATCAGCAACCTAGACGCACACTCCTAGTTGCAGCGTTAGATTTCAGACCGGAATCCCAATCAAAGTTCCTTGTTTTGCCGACTGTGTTCAGGCCAAAATCTGCCCACGTAAGTCCTGCTTGCGTCATTTTCTTTTTTTATATATACCTCATTTCTTCTCCTAGTTACTTGCCATGAAGTTATAGGCATTGGGCTGGCTCCCGGAGCCAGTGAAGAAGTTCCCTGCCGAACTAGCTTCAGTCAAGTTTCTGACACACCCATCCCTACCGTATTTCACATAGTTCATTCATGGATAATTAGTTACTTATCTTCTTCTTTTTCTTTTGTGTGTTTATCTTTTGTGATTCTGAATAAATATCTTTGTTAGATGTTTTTGAGAAAGAATCAATCAGTTCTCTGCAACTTCTTTTTATCTGTTTTTGTTTTCTCTTCGGATAACGCTTTTGCTTGCCCATGGTGCGTTAGTTTTCTTTTTATTCTTCTGTTCAAGGCTTAAACTCTGTTCAGAATAAGAAGTCTGTGAAGTTTCAAATCATGATGTATCATTCCATTTCAATCAATAGTTCTATCGATCTGTTTCAAAGACCCCCTTCCCCGTTAAATAGGCTAACAGAAAATGGAATTTTACGAAAATACCTTTCATAACTCGAATTCAGATTTTCAAAATGTCAAAAACAGACATCCGCTGAAAAAAACGCTCGCGTAAAAACTCAGCCTGAACCTCTCTGAAACCTAGCCGAAAACCATTCGTTGAATCCATCCCAGTGTCCTTCGTCGGAGATCGCACTATTGCCACACCGAATGTAGAGGAAAGCATTTGTCATCGTCGCGAGAAAGGATCTTGTCGCTGTTGCCGGAGAAGAAGATATTTTTTTGCCATTGTCGGAGAAGAAAGCCTCTTTTCGCTGTCGCCGTTGTCGGAGAAGAAGATCGTCCAATGTTCAATCTCTCTTTAAACATCTCACCAGTAGAAGCTGGAGTGACTTTCTTTTTTAAATCCACTTTGGAGGGGGCGGGGGGCTGCTTCACGTTCCAGGGTTAAGTTTTTGGTTTGGACAGCAGCCATGGGTCTGCTGGTGGATAACCTCAACATGAGAGGTATGGCCTCAACAATATCAACTGCCCACTTTGTGAACAGGCTGAAGAGAACTGTAACCACATTTTCCTTCATTGCAATTACACAAGAAGAATCTGGCATCTTTTTCTCAGTGCTGAGCCATTGGTCTGCTTCAAATTCAGTGGATCTGATATTGAGGTACTGGCAGTCAAAAGGGTCTAAGAAAAAAAGCAAGTTCTGTGGGCTTGTATTTCTTGCACTGTTTTGTGGGTGGCTTGCTTGGAAAGAAACACTCACTTTTTTGAACAAAAGAAGAGAGTCCTGTTGAAGCAGTGATTAATTCTTGCATTGAGCTGCTGTCTTCATGGCTTACAAATACATGTTTTATGCCTTTAATCACAGGAATGCACAGAAATGATGTACTGTCTTTCGACTATTTTTTGAACTTTTGGCACTCCACCTTGTTTGGTTTTACATATTCTCATGGTATTGGGCTGCTTGTACAGTTTTTTGAGTAATTCCAGTACTTTTACCTTACCTTCAAAAGTAAAAAAGAAAAGAAGATGGGCCTTATCTACAACTGTTCTTTTGATGTGATCAACTCTGTTTTACAGATCTGGTTTAGTCAACTGAACTCATCCTACACTGGTTGACTATAAGAATGACCAAAACTGGGTTACAACATCCAATGATTACCTTGTACTTTCTGGAGGTGGTACTCAATTAAGGGCTGTTTGATTGTGAGACCAAAACTGAGTTCATGATGTTCAGAATTTAACTCTCATCTTCATCTATTCTTTTATTTCAATATCCCTTTCATATGCATCCATTCAAGTAAGTGAAACAGGGGAATTTCTTAAATCCTTGTCTAATTAGAATTTCAACTGTTTGTCTAGAAACTTGGACACTTCTATCTATCTTGATGTAAAAGTTATCTGTTTAGGTGAAAAGAGAAATTATGATCTCCACTGTACAATTATTTTAACAACACAAAATCATGATATTTGAACAACAGACGAAACTGTGATGAACCCATCTGAGCAGTTTTGAAAGGCATGCCTTCGACTGAAACGTTATAAATCCAGTTCTGCAATGTTCTGAATCCAGCATTACGCTTTTGAAAGGCATGCCTTCGGATTGTAACTCGGACGAAACTCGTGCAGATGTGATAATCCTAATACAACCGAAGTGAAAAAAGAAACCAAGGGATAACCCCTGATATTGATCACTCACCGAAGTACGAACTTGCGACTGAAACTGGTGAGGAAAAATCCCTTATAATAATGATTGCAAGAGGTGAGAAAACATATAACTCAAAAGAGGGTTAAAAGTATTCGAAATATTATTTTAAGGGTAGTATGGAGATTAAACAAAATTGCAACAGCAGATTTTGGACGGAATGCTAAGGAAAAGGGGTCTTTGTCGCAAAACAAAGTACAGGGGTTTTTGCCACAGACCCCATAGTACGGGGGGTCTTTGTAATTTACCCTTTCTTCTTTGTTGGTTTATTTTTAGTTTGTTATTTTCTTTATCATCACTATTGTCTATTAATTATGTATTTGTGATTATGCTCTCTTAAGACACCATGTGGGCCCCACTTATTGGACCCGGGAGAGGGTGCCTAACCTCTTCCCTCTCCTATCCGAGTCTTACCCAAACTGGTTAATCGGTGCCTCGGGCATTGGAGTCACTATCTAAACAAAAACCTTTTTTGAAAATCATTCTGAGAGGTCCCATCACCTCCTTTTCATCTACTTGATGGGTGGCAACCGTTTCTAGTCCAAGTGGCAAGTGAGCCGGTTTTTCCGATGCTTACACCAAGTACTCTCCAAATCAGAGAAACAAGGTGCCCCCCTGATTTGAAATGAAGAAATCAAATATCAAAACAAAATACGAGGATTGGCGAGTACTTGGTAACAGTGAACCAGCTGGAGCGATTGCCAGTGTCAAAGAGGGAGTTAGAAGAGGGGAAAAAGTTTCTGTGGTTCGAAACGAAAAACAAAATATTGAACGAGGGTTTCTCTATTTTGAAATGAAAAAACCAAATATCAAAATAAAATACGAGGGTTGGAGCGTACCTAGTAACGATGAACTAGTCCAAGCAATCGTCGTTGCCAAAAATGGAGTTGGATCTGAGCTCGGGTGGTAGGGAGTAGAACGGGGTCAGACAATTTGAGGCAAGGTTTTCAAACCGCCGTTGACCTAGACGATTGGACTGTTCAACCTGAGAACTGTCCAAGCAACTAGTTCCGTTGACCCAGGCAGTCGAACCGTTAACCCGTTTAACGGTTTTGACCATTTTTTATTTTTTATTTTATTTGTTAGAATGGGCCATCCATTTGAACAGGACAATCAGACCATCGACCCAAAAAACAGTGGCTGAAATGGTTCTGTTTCCGTGTCGTTTTTTTAAATGTTGATTTCAAGTTGTGGGAATATGGGAGAAAGGAGATTTGGGCTCATTTTGGGGCTAACGGGACAAGCTAATGGTTGCCCCATTAGCCCCGCACGCGGGAATGCCCCATCGCATGCGACTAGACATGAGGCAGTCGCACATTGTGTGGGGTGTTTGTGGGGCGACAAGCGGTGGGGTGGAGATGCAAACTCCTAACATAGTGGCACGTAGATGTGCTAGAATTTCTCGTCTTTTGCTCGCTTTTTACGCTCCCATACATTCATAGTTTCGCAGAGTTCGCATCTTCGCCCCACACAACGTGCGACTGCCACATGTCCAGTCGCACGCGGTGGGGCGTTCCCACGTGCGGGGCTAATGGGACGGCCGTTAGCTAGGGGTGTCCACGATTCAGTTAACCAAACCATGGGCAGTTTTTGTAAACCGAACCGGTACCACCAGTTTTTTCATTTCCCCAAACCAAAACCGAATCGATACCACCGGTCCATCGGTTTCAGTTTTTAACCAGTTCGGTTCTTTGGTTTTTCAATTTTATATTTATAATATATATTATATAAATATATGTATAATATTATATTATAAATAATAAATGATATATAATATATTATAAAAGTATATAATATATATAAAATATTTATAAATAGATTATTATAAATATAATATATGTATATATTTATATATATATATATATATAATGAATATATATTTATATAAAATATACATATAAATATATATACCATCGGTCGATTAATCGCCAATTTTTTTGTAAGTTAACCGAAAACCGAACTAGTCCTTCGGTTTTTCAAAAATACCGAATCGATCAGTTAGGTTAACCGCATTTTCCGGTTCGATTTGGTTTTTTGGTTTTTCATGGACACCCCTACCATTAGCTCGTCTCGTTAGCCCCCAAACGAGCCCAAACTTCCTTTCTCCCATACAATGTTTTAAAAAATGACCCGAAAACGGAACCGTTTTGGCCACCAGTTTCCAGGTCGATGGTCCGACTGTCCGGTTCGAACGGATGGCCCATTTTGATAAATAAATTAAAAATAAGTAAAAACAAAAAAAAATGATCAAAATTGTTGAATGGGTCGACGGGTCGACAGTTTAACCGCCCGGGTCAACGGGTTGTTGACTTTTAACAGTATTTTGCCAAATACCGGGTTTGGAGTAAAATGAAACTTGTTGCCTAGACGATTCCCGGGCCAAACGGTCCGACTGTCCGAGTTAACAACGGTTCGAAAACCTTGCTCCCTTATTCCTGCCCCCTCAACCTCAACGGTCCGACCATCCGGGCCGAACAGTCAACGGGTTCCGTGGTTTTTGGCCAAATACCAGGTTTGGAGTAAAACGAAACCCATTGCCTAGACGGTTCCCAGGTCGAACGGTCCAACTGTCTGAGTCAACGGTAGTTCAAAAACCTTGCTCCCATATTCCTGCCCCCTCAACCTCAACAGTCTGATCGTCCGAGCCGAATGATCAACCAGTTCCGTGGACTCGGGCGGTTGAACCGTCGACCCATTCAACGGTTTTTACTGCTTTTTATTTTTAATTTTTTAATTTATTTGTCAGAACGGCATGTCCATTCGAACTGGACAATCGGACCGTCGACCCGAAAAATGGTGGCCAAAACAGTTTCGTTTTTGGGTTATTTTTTAAAACGTTGATTTGAGGTTGAGGGGGTGGAAATATGGGAGAAAGGAGGTTTGGGCTCATTTTGGGGCTAACGGCCATACCATTAGCCCAAGACGTGTGAATGCCCCACTGCGTACGACTGGACATGTGGCAATCCCACGTTGTGTGCGGCGACAGACGGTGGTAGTCGCCTAGTGACAGTGAACTGGCCAGAGTGATCGCCTATGCCAGAGATAGAGTTGGATCCAAGCTCGGGCGGAGAGTAGAACGGGATCAGACACGATTTGAGGTTGAGGGGGTGAGAATATGAGAGCAAGGTTTTCTAAACCGCCGTTGACTCGGATGGTTGGACCGTTCGGCCCAGGAACCATCTAGGCAACAGGTTCTGTTTTACGCCAAACCCGATATTTGGCAAAAAAACGTTGAAAAAGTCAACAACCCATTGACCTAGGCGGTCAAACCGTCGACCTCTCGACTCATTCAACAATTTTTTACCATTTTTATTTTTAATTATTTTTTATCTTTTTATTTTATGTTAGAACGGGCCATCCATTCGAACCGGACCGAATCGTTGACCCGAAAACCAATGGCCAAAACGGATCCATTTCCGGATCATTTTTTAAAATGTTGTATGGGAATCGCACGTTGCATGGGAATGCCCCACCGCATGCGACTGGACATGTGGTAGTCGAATACGACAAATAGTGAGGTATGGTCTGACCATTCAGGAATAACCCTCGATTACACATGTTTTCAAGTTGGATTTGGGCTGGGTTTCACCGGTTATTAACAGAAAATGTCCGGTTCGAATTAGACTTTGTTCATGGACAAGGCTGGGACCTAGGAATGGCAATGGGGCGGGGTGGGGACGGGGAGCCTCTCCCCATCCCCGCTAATGGGGACAAGGTTATCTCCATCCCCATCCCCATTCCCACGGGGATCCTTATCCCCGTGGGGATCCCCATTCCCCGTGATTCTTTATAATGCTAATCATTTTGTTTTTGTTTTTTATTTTATTTAAAAAAATAAAAAAATAACTAATATTTACAATCATAGTAGAAAATATTCAAACATATTCAACCATATTTTTTAAAATATTAATATATAGATGTATGTTTACATATTTACATATATAATGTATGCATACATAAATATACATATATATTAGTGAGGATCCTATGAAGCGGGGATCGGGGTCCCCGCTGCCCCATTCCTGCTAACGGGGATGAAAATTTCCACATTCCCATCCCCACGGGGGGAAAATCATCACCATCCTTGCCCCATTCAGGGCGGATCCCCACGGAGATCGGGGAAATGAGGAAAATTGCCATCCCTACTAGGGCCTAGGTTTTGTCAAAATTTGAATGAGCCTAACTCAAAAGCAATGTAAAATATTCATGGATCGAATCTCAAGCCTGACTCATCATATCTCAACTATTTGCAGGGGTGTCCATGAAAAACCGAAAAACCAAACTGGAAAATATGGTTAATCGAATCAATCAATTCGGTTTTGGTTGGTATTTTTCAAAAACCGAAGGACCGGTTTGATATATATATTTATATGTATATCTTATATATGTTTTAAATATATGTCACACATATATATATAATATTTATAATATATTATATATCATTTATTATTTATAATATAATATTACACATATGTTTATATAATATATATTATAAATATAAAAACCGAAACCAGAGCGATTAACTAGTGGTACCGGTTCGGTTCGGTTTGGAGAAATTGGAAAACCGGTAAAATCGATTTGATTTGTAAAAATTGTCCACGATTCGGTTAATCGAACCGTGGACACCCCTAATTTGCACCTAATCATTATTTACAAAGTAGTATTTTACAACCAAAGATTATACCATTATACACCCCTGTCCGATTAGAGATGGGGTGCGACAAGTACCTAACTAGAATTTACATAGCATCCCATTCAAATGTTGGAAAATGCTCAACCTGAATCGGCTCAAATTGAATCCCTAGATCCTAATTAAAGGACTTTTTTCCTAATATATGGTGGAACAATCCCAAACAAATCAACATTCTTGGTGGTACTTTTGGATCAAATCAATTGATTTTTCGATGATTAGGCCATGTTCAGGATATGAACAAGCCATCCAGATAAGCACGGGAATGCTGCTGGAATCATACATATGGCCTGGATCACCAGTAATAAATTCGATTCCAGAATAACTTTCAATAGATTAGCTGTAGGCTATCAATGTATTTCTTCAACGGAGAAATACTATAGCTAATTAGCTAATTAGATGCCTTCTATTATCGCCAAATATCAGCTCTCCCCACAATAAAATTACCATCATGATCTGTAAACACACCCATACCGCCCTCAGATTCCTTTCGAACTCTTTCTACACTAATTTTCAGTGTCTTCAATCCGTTGATCCAAAGGGTTGAATCATTTGAACCATCATTGAACCATGATTTTAGAACATTGCTAATTTTACGAAGACACACAAATGCTGTCAACAGGATTTTCCCTTCTGGATCTTTGCACAACATGGTTTGAAGACATTTCTCATATGAATTGATCATTTATGATTATATAATATTAACAATTTATGGTCCTCAACCTTCAGCAACTTAAGTCGTCTATATACACTTTCTGAGAATACATTTGATAGACAAAAGAACAAATGAATCACAGCCAACAGTGCGCATATTGTGTCTCGTCTATCTCCCTCTAAGACAATCACCTTTAACGCCTTGCTGACATTTGCTTCTGCTTAAGAGCTTGAATTTGCTTCCCACTAGATTCGATGGGTTGAACTGGCTTACCAATGCTATTTCCGTACTCTTGCTTGAGCTCTTCCAAACGTTCGGACACCTAAAGATTTAATCAAAAAAGCCACATCAAGAAAAGTAACCAATAAAAGTCATGCCCAAATGATAACAGAAAACGCAAAACTACAAATAAAAACATTATCCAGATGCACCAATATTTCAGTTTCTTCCTATTCATCAAAAAAAAATATTTCAGTTTCTTCCTTAGGAGCACTAAATTCATGAATTTAATATTTATAGACTGGGGAGAGGGCAGATGTTCATTCAAATACCTCTATCTAGATTAGGGCTGCAAGTTAGGTTGCCCGACCTGAAGAATTTCAACTACATCAAGCTCGGGTTAGGGTTCGGGCCCATTGAACATTTAACAAATTCCCAACCTGACCGGACCCAAGTGCACCCCTAATCTAAATTCATGTACTATTTTGCTAGAACAAAAGTTTCAAGACAGAGAAGGATGACAAGTCTATAGAAACCATAGATGTGGATGCTAAGAGCTACTCCTTTAGGTTGATTTTCCCTGCTCAACAAAAGCTGAATTGATGTGATTATTGATTAAGCTTACCTCATGATCTAAATTCTAAGGCTATAATCTGTCCTCTTCCAAAACCAATGATTATCAGGAGAGCATGAACAGAGATCTCCTCAGTAGGACAAACAAGACAGGTGAAATTTCAAAACACTATTAAAAGGTATACTGATACCAGAATGACAGCACACAGTGCATCCATGAATCTATGGTGTGCACACACACCCGCAAGAAAAAGAAGTAGAGAGAACCTTGATTGAGTAGGCCATTGGTAAAAGTATATCTGGATTCATTGCATCCTCGGGGAAGTTACGCAAAGCATGTAGTAGCTTCTCAAAAGGTAATTTCACCTGATCAACCAAATTTTCTTAGTTACAAATAAGCACTATTAGGATATCAACCCTAAATGATATGCAAGTAAACAAGAAACTCACCAAGTCATCTTGACAATATTTCAATAGAGCCAAACCAACTTGAAAAACAATCTTAACACCCTGTGTCAAAATTAAACAAGTTCTGAGGAAAGGATACTTTGGTTGATCTAAATTAAGATAAAATAAAAATAATAAAATTACACTTATGAATTTTATCCCATTTGCTGATTATTACTATAAAAGAATATAATAATTCCTTCAAGATGGTAACAAAGTAGAGTGGTACATTTGTATTGTGCACAAGGATCAACTAATACATTTTTTTATGGGTAAACTGATGAGAAGTTGGAGAGCTTTAAGAAAAGAATCATTGTTTTCAGAAAAAGCATCTATCATATTTGTGCATATGCATTAAGGGATTAGGAAGTAAACAGCTTTCCCTTTTTTCTTGAAGATAATGCTTATTTTTTTTTCAGATATAAGCTTATGAAATTATTTTCTGCTCCTTTATGTGCAAATAAGCTTAACCTAAAAGCACTAACCTACTCACTGTTCATTGAGTTATATACTTTTCCAATATAGCACTGCTTTGTCTGATACACTGACAGTGTAACACTTTCTTCTTTTTCCCATGCATTGAATTGGTTTTGCATAATTGGTCTGGAATAAAAGCTAAAACCTTTTCTACCAATTCTAAGATTCAAATATATCTGGAAGAAGCAAAACAATATGTGGAGGAACTGAGGAAGATGATGACAACGAGGAAATGCTTCTGTTGATGACTTATAGCCAACATTTTGGCCATTCAAAAATTGGAGAATCAGTGAAAGAGTCCAGAATTTGACACTAAGATACTAATGGTTTCATACTTCATCTGAGATGCTTTATCAGCCTTCTTTAGTATCTTGTTTTTTGTTAAATATTTTATTCTTTAATTACTCTCAGTAAACTTTGCCCTTAATTTTTTGTACAATCAATTCTCTCTGTTTCTTTCTTCTCTCTCCTTAATTTTCTTATCTTGAGAATGCTCTATTGGCACTTTGACCACACTGCAAAAGATAAAGCAACAACATAGAAAACACATACGATATGCAGTATTACCTCATAAAGAAAGACATCCCAGATTCGAAGAGCCAAATGGAAAGGAAATGAATATGAGAATACAGTTATGAACCATTGGCTTGCATACATGGTTGGATTTATCATTTCTTGGCTGAAGTGCTCTCCTAGCTTAGGCAGATGCTCTTTGACCAATTGCTCAAACTGAAAGAGGTATTGTTGTACAAGCGGCAAGCCCACCTACTCCACAAGCATTAAGTAAGCATTCTAAGAACAGAAGAAATGCAAGCTGTGCAGTAAGAAAGAAGAAAACAAATGAGAAGGGAAAAAATTCTTTCAGATAATATAAAACTGTAGCCAGCTTAGCTTCTGTTCATTACTTGAAATCAAGTAAAATGGGAGAAATTTTTAACATAACCACCAGCAGGACTTTTTTTTTGATAGGTGAATGAAAATATGAAATTTTACTAGAACGCTTCAAAATATCATCATTACAAGCAACCCAAGGAGAGGTTCAAGGAGCACCCTCACCCAAACAATACAAGAAAAATTACATTACAAATTTTTCCCAAAACAAGATATCCCTGTTAACCCCTTGTTTGCCAACAAATCTGCCATCTCATTAGCTGATCTTTGTACCCATTGAAGTTTTAGGACATTTTCCTGGCTATCCAAATAAATTTCTTCATTAAATCACTGTATGCCCAAATAACTGTCTCCGCTTTTTCTAACCATCCCATCACCCATTTGGATTCCCTTTCAATGAATAATTTCTCCAAATTTAAATCTTTTTCTATCTAAACCCCTTGGATTACAGCAAGAAACTCTGCTCTAACAGAATAATCCCCCACGCCCAATAGACCTGAGAACAAGGCAGCAATGTTACCATCAACATCCATGAAAACTCCTAAGTCCTACCCTTGAAGGACTGGGATTGCCTTGGCTGCTCCCATCAAAATTCAGTTTTATAAAGTCTTCAGTAGGGGTCAGTAACTCATATTCTCCACCTTCTTTCTTGATGAACTTCTTGCTACTTCACCCCAACTTCTCCAAATATCATCAAGGAAACATGTGCAAAGGTTTCCTAATCAATGTATTGCCCTAGTCACCAGATACTCCTTCACTGCCTCCTAACCTCTTTCCTTCTCATGAAAAATTCTTGCATTTCATTCCTCCCACACAGACCACAACACAGCTACCCTTGTGTAACTCCATTGCCTCCCAATCACCAGCAGGACTTCAACTAATGGTACTCCTAGGAGAATGTAAAATGTCTCCAGTTATTTGGCACAAGTTTTTTTTTTTTTATAAGTTTGGCACAAGTTAATCTTCAAGTATAATAGCCTACTACTTTGCAATTGCAACATATAAGAATTGTTGGTCGAAGATTAACTTTGAAAAGAGTTGTGTGGTGGGGATGAATTTGGAGTAGGAGGAGTTGAGCCGAGTAGTAACGTCCTTAGGCTGCCCTACTTCTAGCTAGCCTTTGACTTACTTGGGAATACCATTAGGAGATAATCCAAGGGAAGATAGACTTTGGAATCCAATTGTAGAAAAGTGAACAAAGAAGTTGGCAGTTTGGAAGAGAAATTACATCTCCCTTGGAGGTCATATCACCTTAATAAAGGCTGCTTTAGCAAATCTTCCAGTCTACTTTCTCTCAGTCTTTAGAATGCCACAAAGGGAGATTTTAAAGGCAGAGAAAATTATGAGGGATTTCTTGTGGGAGCCGGGGGGAGGAAGGATCATGTGGTTAGGTGGGAACTAGTATGCAAAAGTAAGGAGCAGGGGATTTGGGTTTAGGTAATTTAAGGAAAAACACAACTTTACTAGGTAAATGGCTGCAGAGGTGACCTCTGGAGAGGGAAAGACTCTTGGCACAAAGTTGTAAGAAGTGTTCATGGTGTGGCGGTAATGGTTGGGATGCTGATGTATCACACTCAACTCCCCTAGGAAGGCTATTCATAGTAATTTTCCTCCTTTCTTGAACTTGATCAAGCATGATGCTTGCACTAGAGATAAGGTTCTATATTGGGAGGATGTTTGGGTTGGTAACTCTACCCATAAGAACCTTTTTCCTTCCTTGCATTCCCTTTCATGTTTTAAAAATGAGCCAATTTAGAGGTTTTCATCCTTCTCCGTTTCCTCCAGTCTAAACTGGAATTTGGGCTTTAGGAGAGATTTAAGGGATTTTGAGCTTAACCAGGTTGTCTTGTTCCTTAAAACTCTTGAACCAATTTGTTTGGACCCCTCCTCTGCTGGGTTCCTTCTCCTTTGCCTCTAAAAGTGGGAGCCCTATGTTGGGAAGTGTCTCTTGGAAAAATTAACACTTTGGATGTCTTGCAAAAAAGAAGACCTGGTCTTTGCATCTCCCCAAACAGGTGTGCCCTCTGCAAAAGCAAATGAAAAAAGTTATTACCATTTACTAATCTCTTGCCCTTTTGTTGTAGGCCTCTAGGAGAAGCTTTTTGATCTTTTTGGGTGCAGGTGGACAGAACCAAGGCAGATCTACAATCTCTTTGACCCCACAACCATCAGGTGGCCAAAGAAAAGAGGTAGTCTTGTGGAGGTGTGCAAGAGCTGCTTTGGTGTGGACTGTTTGGGAGGAAAGGAATGCCAGAATCTTCAATGATAAGGAGAGGGATGAGACTAGTATATGCGTAAGTATCCTAAATAAGGCCATAAGTTGGGCAAAGTCACTGGACCTGTTTCAACCCTTTTTCTTTGATGATATATGGAGGAATTGGGAGCAAATTTCCAAAAGTTCTGCTGTGAGAATTAAGCCTCTGGTGGAGCGGAAGCTTTTTGGAGAAGGTGTTATTAAATAAAATTTTGATGGCAGCAACCTAGGTAACCCAGGGCTGTTCGGAATTGGAGGAGTATTCAGAAATGCCGAGGACCAGATCATAGCTTTATATTCTGGTCCTATTGGTCAGGGAGATTCAGTTAATGCAGAAGTCCAAGCTGTTCTAAAAGGAGTAGAGATTGCTAAGGAGCTTGGAATGGAACAATTAATCATTGAAGGTGACTCTAAACTGGTTACTGGGTGGTTAAAATAGCCGGAGACTGCAGCCTGGTTCTATAGATGGGCTTTGAGAAGGTTCAGATGGTTAACATCAAATATATCAGTCACAGCTCAATGGGAAAGAAGATCAGCAAATGGGTTGGCAGATCCTTTAGCTAAACATTGGGTACATAGGAATCAGCTTTTTTGGGCTTAGTTGTGAGCTTTATGATATATAGTTTAGAGGCGGCACCCTGCGTCTCTTTGTGGGGTTTTGTAATATGTATCCTTTGTGATCTTATTAATAAAATCATTATAATTATCTATCAAACAAAAATAAATAAGAATTGCTTGTTAATGGTAGGGTTTAAAGAACAAAGTCCGTAAATGCGATTACTTTTTTGGTAATAAAATAAAATTTATTAAAGGAAAAAAGAAAAAAGAGAAAGATGACCAGCTCCACCTTACACCCCCCCCCCAAAAAAAAAAAAACCCTTAAAACCATCCAAACACCGCCAACAAACTTAACCAACAGAAAACATAGCTATTCCGCCTCACTATTACAAAAACCTTCTTATTTCTCTTCATAACTTTTTTGGATTCCTTGACCTTTTTTATAGGCCCAATCCTATATAAACCTTATTTCTCTTCAAAAATAGTGATAACTTCTAGCAACAGGAGAAGAGGGAAGAGATCTTATTCATTATGTTATCACTTGTTCAACCATAAAACCTAGCCATGGCTTTTGAAGTTGTAAAGATTAAGTTTTTGTAAATCTGTAGTTATTGAGATGCAGAGGCACTTGTGCCATGTCCAATTTTTAAACACTTTAAATACTAAACTAGTGTTTGTGCTACCCCATGCACTTGATATTCTTTCAATTCCTGCAATCCATCCTCTCTTTTCTTCTTCTCGTTGTCTATGACAGATAACACAAGTAAATGTCTTTTGTTTCAAGTCAATTGTAGTCAACTGTATTGTCTATTAGTAAACACATCCAACTTGGATATTTAATATTTTAATTTTCTCAAAGCAATATTTTCCATCTTCGGGGTTATCCCCTCAAGTTTTTGCAGCTAAGGTATGCAACAAGGACATGTCTTTAAAATAAAAGAAGATAAAATAGCTTTTTTTTTTAATTTTCAAGATAAAGTAGGTTCAGTGCTTAATAAGCATTTTTAGATTATACATAGAATTTGGGAACCATTCTTCTCTTTATTTGGGTATAGGTGGATTCCTCCTTTGGATGTGGCCAGCTTGTTCTCCTCATCAACCTTTACATGGCCAAGGAAGAGAGGAACAATTGTGTGGAGATGCACTAGAGCAGCCTTTTTTTATCAGTAATCAGTAATCAGTAATCAACTCATTAAATTACTGGAAAAGCATTACAATGCGTATTCGAACAGAGAGAAAATTAAAATTCAAGCTTGACAACTCCTATTACAAATCTGTCCAGAATAATTGATCCCTATACACCCCTTGTTTTGCCAAGCAGTCAGCCTTCCCATTTGCTATTCTCTTCACCCATCTGAAGTTTGTCTCTAAGTCCTTTCTCATGCTCCTGATTCTTCTTATTAGATGTCTTTTGCCATGCACTAGAACAGCAGTTGTTTGGACAGTTTGAGAGAAAAGATGCAAGAATTTTCAAAGAGCAAGAAAGAAGCAAGGAAACTTTAATCGAGAATGCATTACAATACGGGTAGCACATTGGATAAAATCCTTACCTTGGATGCCTTCTCATCTTTCTCATCTTTCTCTTTTGACGAGAATGCATTACAATGGGGGGGGGTGGCTGCATAGGTAATAGACAGTGGACATGGGAGGTGTACCTAGGGATGAAAAAGGCCAAGCAAAGGCTTTGTTCTTGGGCCCAAATGGAGTTGGAAACTCTACAAGGGTAGAACTCATAACCATTATTCAAGGGGTGCAGCTAGCAAAGGACTTGAATTTTAACAAGATAGTCATTGAAGGGGACTCAAAATTGATGATTAGTTGGCTGAAAAATAGTGACAAAGCATTGAGGTCCAACTATCCAACAAAAATGAACTGCGAAGATTTACATGGATGGAAAGGAACATGTATGTTAAAATTCAACGGGTAAAAAGATCGACTAATAGCATGGCTGATGCTTTACCTAAACAAGAGGCTACTAGAGAGCAAACATTTGGGTCTCAATTGCAATAGTATGGATTTTGGGAGTGGCAATTTAGGGAAAAGACAGGTTTCCCTTTCTTTCAAACCAGACAGCCTAAAGATCTCTTACAAGCCATGTACATTTCTGTTCGTTGTTGAAGTGCCTTCTTTTAATTTTTGGCATGAACAGGATTAACAATGATACACTTGTAGCAAACCCAGTGGAAATCTGTCTCATACCACACATTGATCGGTTCTCCTTGAGCACTAGAAATTATCATATTATCCAGCAATACCCATCCAAAGAGCTCCAAATCACAAATATTTATGAGGTGATTGCCAGGTTCTTTCCTTGCCGTAACTATATGGGGTCTGCTACATGAGTCCCGTTTTGCC